>NW_028232827.1:30944152-35744152 GCF_057557595.1 Rhyacophila brunnea | reverse complement strand
AAACAAATCGACGTGCAAACACCTCGACTGTCGGTCTCCGATTGGCAACTAGTGAGAAATTTCGTCGCACCTACTGTTGAAAATTATTTGCCGTTTCACTGAAGTATGCTCTTGAGCCGCGCGGCCATCGTGGTTATTAGGATCGTCGTTGTTTATATGAGCTGTGTGTACACTTTCTTGACAGTGAGATAATAGGGCTGAAAAACCCAAAATAACCCAAACCATAACGATTTCAATATTCTCGGGATTCATGCGTATTTTACTGGCTTCTTTCTCGCTTTAAAATAATATAAATATTTGCAAATTTAATAGTTTGTAAGGTGAGTTAATAAACCAAGTGTAAGTGCTAAGTAACCAAGTCCAGCGGGTCTATTCTATACATAAGGCAACTATCGACCGCTAAAGTGATAAAGTGATAGTATTTAATACATATTTGTATTGCGATATTATAATTATTACAATAAGTTAGCCGTCTAAACAGTCAAAACTGTCTATCTCGCTCTAAATTTCATCACATCCAAGAGAGTTGCTGTTAAAATATAGCACTTATTGCAACAATTACAACCAACTTATTGTAATTGGTACAATAAGTGCTAATACTTTGATACAAACCTACCCTAGGTTAGCCGTCGTAGCGGCCGAAAGCAGTTTTGTGTATAGAATAGACCCGCAGAGCGGATTTGTGACTCGACAACTCGCATAATATGATTGGATATGGAATGATGCACTAAGTAGAAAGTTTTTTTTATTATAATTAAAACATCATTAACTTATTTAAATATTATATATTATAGGTACCAGTGGCGAAGAGTGGAGATAGGCTGTTAAGATCCACCATAAATAGTGCAGATTAAATTTTGTTAGTCATATGTATTTGTTTTAATTGAAATAAGACTACAAATTACAGGTGGTGTCGGTTAGTTATTAAAATTCAACTAAATCCTGCGAATCATTATAGAAAATAGTCAAAAATACTCGTCTATCTATAAAATATTTTAAATTATGCAATTAAATCATAGAATAATAATATGTTTTATCTATTATAGTTTAGTTTATGCAGGGCTTAATAAATTTAAAAAAAAATAACCAATATGTGTAATATGTATTCTTTATCCAACGAAAACAAATACCTAAGTATGAATGAAAAAGTCTGCACAATTTGGTCATATCGCCCAATATAAACCAAAACTATTATGATTTTTAAAAACTAATCAACACTATCTGTAAATTGTAATCTTAGGTCGATAAGAACAAATACGTATAAATAACAAAGTTTAATGTGCATTATTTATGACGTATCTTAATAGCCTACCTCCACCCTTTGCTACCTATTTGAGGTACCTACATTAATTTGTAATCCTGCAGAATGGCGTGAAATATGAATAACATTTTTGTTTTGGTAAGCTTAATTATCTTCATAATATACCTAATATCTATTTTAATTTGTTATAATATTATGTATATGAACAAAAACTACTATGAAACAATGAATTTACATTTTATAACATATTTAAAATCTTAAATTTAGGAGATTAATTGAATTAATTAAAAATGGAAAAAAATAACCCTTCTGCCTTAGAAATACCTCATCACTGCGATATTCAAAAGAAAATTTCTTTGCTAAGAATTTGTCATCTAATAGTAATACTACAAGTAGGTAGATACTGCTAGGACATGTACCTTTACGGCGAGCTTTTTTCAAACGTCATGATTGAGATATCGATTTGAATCAACTTGAAAGCTTTTCGGGATCGCGAATCCATTTCGGTAAATATATCATCATCTTTGCAAGCGGTGTTCGAAGCTTTTACAACGAAAAGTTTTCATCTGGATACTCAATGAGATAAATTGTCATGCCCTTAAAAGGTAGATATTTCTCAGAAAATTTCTGAATACAATACTTACATAAGGGACAAGATTTTTTTTCTATAATGAGTAAAATTTTCTTTGTCAGATATTCCATATTCTGTCCAAATCGTTATCACATGCATCTTGAGAACACAAACCACACCTCCGCTCTTCCACGTTACTACGTATAGGTAAATCGTTTTACAGTGGCACCATGGGTACGGCAAATGCGGCTTGCAGTTGTAATGGTATTGTTTGCTAGCATTGAAACAGGCATTGTCGCAAGCAATTCAATACACGCGCGAATCGCCTATGCTGCCACTGTAGAATGATTTACCTATACCTATATATGCCCCACTTACTTCGTTTCATATAAATCGTTACGACGTGTCGGCCAGAATATATAAGTTAGACAGAATATTATATTAACATCTTGCAGCGAAAAATTAGACAATGCTTTGAGTTACCCCATCTACATCCGCCATGTATATGCGGCCGCAATTTGTGCACGGCCACCTTCCACGACGCTATAAACGTGTCAGAATGAAGAGATTTTAGTGCCACACTTCTTTGTCCCGAAACGAAGATGCACGGGAACGATGTAGGAACCATACACCTTAGTGCTTAAAGAAAGAGTTTAGAAAATAAAAAAGAACCTTGACTTGCTCTGCGGTCATTTATCTTGAATTAAGCGTCCTCTGTACCCTTGTACTGAAACTCTGCCGAAACAGAAGAGTGAGGAGTTGAAAGTGATAAATCTAAGGAGGGATCTGAATTATTCCGTACCTACTCCATATGACACAGCAAATTTTTCAAATGCCTCAAAGTTAGCCTTGGTTGATATCAAGTCGGCGTGGTCAATCGAGCCCGTGTATGGACACAACCTAGCCCCGCTTGGCCGGATCCTGATGTCATTGAAGACATTGAAAAAACAACATAAAAATTTGCCAGACACGGGACCATGACATAATCAGACGAGATGCTACCGCTCAGCCATCAGCTAACACATCCGTCGAGGTTAAAAGATAACCGTGATGACAGAGACCGGCATAGCTGAACTGCGCCACAGGCGATTTTAAGAAGCTTGGCCATAATTATTTAAAAGCTAACATATATAAAAATAAGACCGGTATATTTCCTGAGAAGGTCAAGGGTTTTGGAGCAAAAATGATTGTAATATAATATGTAAATATTCTATCGACGATAATAGATTACGTTTTTATGTAAGTTGAAGAAATTGTGATTCAAACCTTTTTTAATAGGATACAATATTTCACTCAGGCATATGAATACTTTTATACGAATATTTAAGTGGTTGTTATAATAATATACTTATATAATCATAACATTGGTTTATTTCGGTGATTTCAGTAGATTTTTCTACATTTTCTGATAGAATTTTACCAATATTTTATTTATACATAATACGTATTAAGATTGTATATTTATATATAAATACGCTGTTGGAGACGAGTTTAGATTACTTCGTAAAGTCAACATCTTTTTTGTTACCTTAATAAAATGTCAAACATTTTTTTTACAATATTAACAAGTAATAATATATTACAGAAGGCTTGTTTATTTCAATAAAAATACTGAACTGTGGGTATTTATTTATTTCTGTATCTATCTAAAAAAAACTAAGTATGAGCTCAAGAAAGATTTCGAGGAAAGTCAAATCTGAGCGATGGGTATTCTTATAATAGACAGTTTATATCTCGAATATACATAATTTGAAAACATCTCATGCATATACACACTATAAAAAGTCATTAGAGATAATTACAAGATAAAAAGAACTTTTTATATACAACGTTTTTAAATTTTCTGTTGAATTATTATGCTCAATATGCTCAAACTTGTACTTGATATGAAGTAAATAAACAAACAAATATAGAATACTGAAATGTCATTTTGATTTCCAAAGTAACGGACGTATATATTAATAATTTAGTTGCTAGGACCACCCCCTTAGCAACTAATAATAGTCTTTTACTTTTTACGGATTTTTCTGAAATAACTTTCCATACAAAACAGAATTAACTGAAAATGAATTCAATTCTGCTAAATTCAAGATGGCTAAAAGTATTAAAATAATACATTGGCATCGTGTTCTGATGTATTTTAAAAGTTGCAAATGTCTATCTAGTCGGGAAGTTAGTTTAAAATCGATTGCAAGATTTGTACTGGACAAACAACCACCGGACAAACAAGAATACGAGCTAATAAAAACGTTGTAAAAAAAATACGACACCCAACGGGCCTTGAACCTGTATCTGCTAGATTCGCGCTAGTATGCTTTTCCAATTAAGCTACGGGATTCTTATTGAATTAGGACAATTTCAACTATTACTTGTTACATGAAATGCTTATCGAATTGATACAGATAAATTGCGTCATCTGCTTTGGGAAATCTATCGTGTACATTAACTGAATGGTAATTTATTTAATCTCTCATTAATACGTATACACAAAGCTTTACAGAATAAACCATCTACTGACAGTCACAGCAAGACAGAAGCTCGCACGTCAACATCTAGAACTTGTAATCGCGTCTAAATTGTGTACATGTAAAAGTTTCTGCCACGCCAATTACTTGCTACTGGCATGAAATATTACGGGTATTGCATACACAAAATTCGTGAATACTCTATATCAGCGTTTGCGAACCTTTTCATGTACGCGTGCCAAAATATCCCAAAAAATATTTTTCGACTGCCTGACATGCTGGGGGAAAAATGATTCTTAAAAAATGATAATCTAGATACCACTCACAGAACATAACACACATATAACTTTATCACTCTTTTCTATTACCTACGTCCTACGCCATACATTTCGATCCACTAATTTTAAAACTGTCTACCAGAATTACTACTACTACTTCACCAAGTTTTTCTTTCTTATTTTTCATTTTTTGTGGTTAAAAATGAAATTGTTTGTTAGTATATATATTATTTACGCACAAATTGATTTCAGAATTTCTCCGATCAGATGAAGCATTCTCTCGCTACAGTTCTCAAGCATTGTAAATCGATCAAAATTATAGGTTCGCGGCGCGGCATCCGCCGCCGCCTGGTGAGGTTAGTGCGATAATATTATATGTGACGCATAAAGCCTAAGGACTGACCTATGTAATTATAAATTTTAATTAAACGTAATGCTTATTCTTGAAGAGTATTTACTTGCTATTTTTTATACAATGAGATCTGCCATTTATTACTATTATAGGTATTGTTTTCTTTTCAAACGCGTGCCATGCAAAATCAACACCAGTGGCACGCATGCCATAGGTTCACTACCACTACTCTATATTATACAAAATTATGTATTAGGATACTACTTTAACAAAGCTAATAATACTTAGTTATTTGTAGAACATTGCCCAATCATAATTTTCAGATAATGCTAGTATACCAACATAAATTAGCTACCTACCTATTTATAATAAATTCTATCACATTCTTACCATAAACAATAATTTGTATGGAATCAAATAAAAACCTAACATAAGGCTCGGACGCATCGCTGTAAAACCATGCGCTTCCTTTCACTTCTGATAATTGGCCTGAAGAGAATCGTAAAGACCGTTACAGCCAAGCATTCGGGTCACTGATAAATTTAATGTGAATTAATCTTCATCAAGAAAAAGTTAATCATTCGAAGTATAGTGCGTTTATCTTTATTATTTTTACCGATTGGCTATTCTAATACAATCATACACGATGGTAAATGTTGATACTTCTGAAACCACCCCCCACTCTTCAGCAACAACGTTAAACTAGGTACGCAGTTCCTTTTACATTTGTTTCGATAGGAAAGAGGATTGTTACTACATATTAAAAGAATGGATAAAAATTCTATGACAAACCGTGTAAACTATATCATTTTTAATTATAGTTTTCCAAATGTATCTACTATGGAAATTCCAACACCAGTTTTTATACTAGCTCCTCTACTTAATAACATAATAAGGTTTTCAACGTTCTTAATGTGTTGTACAATCGTGTATTCGGTATATCGATGACTCAGTTCTATAGTGCTGCAACTAGGAATTAGTAGTTTTGAGTAATGGCTGATCAAAGATAAAAAAGACCTAGATAAACGCAAGGTAGCCAGAACAATAAAACGCTATGTCGAGTTATGCGTCTATAGAATGCCTGGTATAGTGCCTGAAGATGCCGAAAGGCGAAACCCGTATCGCAAAAATTACTTTAGTTGTGGATTTGTATGCACAACACTTACTTCAAATAAAAATTCCGTCAAGTACTTCCAGTAGTTAGTAATGTTTTTTGAATGTTAATAATTGGCTATGCTACTCCGATCGATGACAAATTTTATCTATTTACTTATTTAATTTTCTTTCAAATCGATTTATATTATTCTTCTTCTTGGTCATTAGCTCATGGCTGAGAATCGTGACCACCTTGGAATTTTGTCATCTTTTGAGCGACCATGACTTTACAGCACTCTCAATTCTCTGCTTCTCTCAGGCAAAGTGAAGGATGCCCGCAGTCAGATCCTGCACATGGTCGAACCGATTTTTCTACCGAAACCGGTCTTTTGCTTCGCCTTTCCTGAGGCTCAAAATCACCAGTCTTTCCAGGTTATCCAGTCCGCGTTGAATAATAATATGTACAAAAAACTGCAGAAAGCGTCTCATACATATTGTCGAGAACCGATCGTGTATTATTATATAAAGAAAATAAAAGCACCAGACGGAATAAAACTACCTATATATACATTGATTACAAGTCGCGCACGATTACATTACGCTATTCCGGCCAACAGGCTATCAACAATTTTATTATCGAGATAAGACACAAACCAATAATTTGACATTGGTTACGTCATGCAATAGAAATATTTTAAAAGTTTACTAACTTTATATATTTTTTTACTTTCCTTTGAGATCTGAAGCACTACCTGAATCTCTCTGTAAAACAAAACTGACATCAGAATAGCGAAACAGGTCGCGCGAGATTGCCCACGCGCTGGCGAACGAACCTTGAACTTTTGATCCGGCCCCTGGGTACTTGCTCGGTGCGTTCTCACGTTTCTTATTAAAAGCAATTATTACTTACAAACAAAAATGGGGATTAATTTGTTCTTTTTTTCGTATTATTTCCATAAGAACGAATGCTCTTTATTCATATTGTATTCATAATCAGATTCAGAATAAAAAAAACAACTATACTTTGTCACACTTCAAGCAGAACAGTTTATTGCGGCTATTAAAAACATTTACAGAGCCATCAGTCTTCACACGAATACTTATATCTTCCTATCTATACCATAAATATTTGAATTTAGAATACTTAACAAATCAAATTCGATTAGGGTATTTTATATAGGTACATACTATAAACATACAAATTCAAATTCCATCAAGTATCTATCCTCGGTCGATAGTATTAAAATTCTACATTAATTATTTTATTTGTATTCGACGAATACTTCACAAGATTTGATAATATAACATTCTTTACATACATAATAAAAAAATATTAGCAAGCTCAAGTTCGTACCTAAATAATATTTGGATTCTTATTATTGGAACCTTGATTCAATTTACAAAAACTGATTGCCAAAATAACGCAATTTTTTAAGATTAGGTAAATACTACTACATTTCGTTATAATTAAACAGGCCGCACGTGGCTCACTTGATAATGCGGGTTCGAGTCCCGTCGACGTCGTATTTTGTTCGAAGCTTTTTTCTACTAGGTATTATATCTGATGTGAATGGAAACTTATTAAATATAATATTCTAATGACGTTATTTTGATTTATGGTTACATTTTTTGAAATTTACGGTTTTAGTGAAAGTATTTTTTTTAATGTTGGTGGATTTAGGCAGATGCGGGCGATAATCGTGTGACGTTAATTGTTATCAAAGTTGCATTTATCTAAGTCGTATTGTAAAATATTAAAATAAATAAAAATATTGAAATAAATTGAATTGTATAAAGTTAATGCTCTAGACAAATAATTATTTATTAAGCGAGCTTTATGTCACTAAAAATATAATGCTTCATAGAGCTTTTCGCTGACGCATCGAACAATAAAAATCACCAAAAGCTTTTGTTTCACGACTTTCGCTCAACTTACTTTCAAAATAAAGACCTCCCAGCTTTAATCACTTACTGTCTCACGTTAAGGCACTTTTATAGTTTTATCCACCCTCTAAGAGATGCGCCGTAAAAAGATAGTGCCTATAAAATAGAAAAATACATCTCCGAATGTCAGGTTAAGTTGCCCTAGTGACTGCTATACACCGTATACCTGTTTATGTTAAAGCGAATAAAATGTAAGAAATAATATGGGAGTTTTAGAAAAAGAAAAATGATATTCAAATCCTCGTGACGGTCAAAAAAACCTTCTAACTTATTGGAAGAGAGAAATTACTTTTTTGAATACCCATCGGTTATCACAATTATTTCACGATCCGAATCACGAGTAAACATATTAGGTACTTTCAACATTTAAATTCTAATGTATTAAGTTTTATACTATTCCATTTGAGTCGTTTTATGCGATCCGGGTTTCGCCTTTTGGCATCTTCAGGCACTATGTTCACTCACTAGAAAGATAAATACACGCTGACAACGAATACAGTTAATTCATACTTATATAATAAAGTAGGTAAAAACTTTATCACCTGCCTATTAAGTCAAGGATCACAACAAAAATATAGACAACAAAATTATGAATAGTTAATAAATACTACATTCAAGAGGTGTAAAATCGTCAATACTGGGAATTTAATTTAGTTAACTAATGAGATATATAAATAACACCTATCAGTGTTTGAAAAGTTATATTAGTTACACAAATATTTTTACATGCTACTATTTTTTAGTGCGGTTCTATTTAGTACGGTAACACGTGATATCCAATATCAACATTGGTAAATACGATGTAACATTTTACAAGCATTCTAATTTTAAGGGGTTTAAATTTATATTTGTATTGTTTTTGTGCTGTCTTCTGATAATGACACCAATTAAAAAATATATATTATATTAAAGTACATTGTCGACAATTCGTAGTTAAGCTGCTTGACTGACTGATTTATACATACGAAAAAAGACAAGAACAGTATGTCCGATTAAGCTAACTGACCTCTTACAGCATACTAATTTGGGGATGATTATGTGGAGAAGAGAGAAGTCGTTGTTACTTGGACATTGAGAGGGGAGAATTTATTTATCGTTACAATAATAAATAAATACAATAATAATGATAACAGCGTGAGGTTATAATCACGGGTATGTATATAAATATGGAGAGATCGATGTAATCGATGTGATCGAGAGATTGATTATATTAATGAACTGAGATACTGGACTCGAGTGTAATGAGTCCTAATGACGGTTGACTATGTCGAGTGACCGGCTAAATGTGAGAATAGTGCGTTATTAATGATCTCACATTTAAGTCATACTCCTTGCTTGCTATAATTTCAAATAAAATTGTTTAGTCATATTGCCTGGACCATGAGAACCTGCAAAAACTCATGGTGTTTCATCAGGTCGAAGTTAGGGGAGGACGATAAAGAACTCATATGTATCACTCACGTGTATGAACTAAATAAAGAAAGCTACGACGTTTTTTACTGGCACAGACGCTGCATGTCATTAAATGGTGAAATGAGTGAAAGCTACCCCAAAGGAAAAAATTATCAAGCCCAGTACAAAACTTAAATCAATAAGAATACATATTGATATATTGGTCAAAATGATTCTGACCCCTTCTAGCACTCTTCTAGGATTCAGGCTTTCCACCTAGATGAGAGGAAACTGTAAAACAGAAATAATGAGGTCTGCGGAGCCATATACAAGTAAGATGGGACGCTGAGAGGAAGGCAAAAACATGAATATTTATACTCGTTGTTCATTCATTGGGCAGGCCATGTCTAGGATGCAAGATTCTCAACCACCAAAGAAGCTCATTTGCAATAGATCAGAATGAGAGATGGGAAAGCTAGATGCAGTGGTTGAACTGTATAAAAAAATACAGCATCCCTGAGGCTATGGCGATGAAGACATAGAATTGTAAACTTTTCATATCGAGTTATATTGAGTATCGATAATGACCATTAAATTAATGGCTGTAAATGATGGATAATAAGATGATAACATTTTTTTTTTAAATAAAGGAATAAAAAATGATACGTTAAACAGATAAGGTATGTTCTTATATGAAATTCTGTCGAAATTGATCATATTTTCGCGAACATCTGTGCCATTGTTTTCCCAGTGCCAATCGCTATGAGAACCTTCTCAACACTCTCCGAGGAAATCACCGGAAAACATAAATGGAAAGCGATGTCTTTTATCTTTCCTTTTATCGAAAATGGCGGCCATAATTTTACGCAAATGAAAAATTTATGGTAATTTTCAACGCACATACAAAGAAAGGCATAAAAGTATTAAGTTTTTTGTTACTTTTATTATGAAATGGAATAAACATCAATGAAATTTAATAGACAGTTATCAATCTTTAAGGAAACGATGAATTGGTGCGAGTAACTTTTTTTATGGCCAATTTATTTGGAATTTAAATTAATACCCACTTTCAAAAAAATCTACATAACAAATTACGTACTCAGAAAACGCATGTCTACCTAGTTACTTTTTTACAGTCCTACAAACTTATCTGAAGAACGGTCAAAAATGGAACTACGAACTACCATTATGGAAGCACTATATAAAATGTCATTCGAATTGATTGGATAATTTTCAACTGTGGCTCCCCCATCAATTTTGTATGTCTGTATTAGAATATTAAATATGTCTCTTCGTAATAATATGTTTTTTTTAGATAATTATTAACTTTGCCTAACTAGATATATTAAAATAATCCTAGACTCTAATCCTTAGACCGACTATGATTTTAACATACCTACTTACAATCAGATTTTTTGATTATAGGTACAATAATTAATGCCATGTTCACTACTTATGCATATCACTCACATATGCTGACAGTTTGGTCCTCTGCATAACGGAGATTATAATAATATATTTCTTAATGGACATTTTTCTGACTTTATTCATCATTCATCCACTGGATGAATGATGCATTGAAAAATATATATACCTATCATACATTTTGTTGCCTATTTGTTGGATCAAACCCGTGGTATACGGCTTCAAGTACGCGCATAACAACTTAGCTATCGGTGGCAATGTGTTAATGTGCATAATCATTATTTAAACTACAAAAATGATAACCATATTATGTTTACAGAATATAAAATAAATTCAGAGCATTTATACAGCCCATACACAAAGTTTCGCGCCAAAACTTAGTAGTCTTATTTTATAGCTGTCAAAATCAAAATGTACCTAATGTTACTTGATAATTTAATTAAGAATTCTACCAGATTTTTTGTATTAATAATAATAATATGACATACTCTTGACAGCAATGAAGTAGAACGACTAAGTACATGACATATTGTATGCTAGAGATGAATTTGATTGAATAAAATCCGGAAGGAAGCTCTTAGGTTAATAGTTTCATGGTTATATTACTTCTACGAGAAATGAAAGTTTGATTGAATCTCAATCGGTCTATAAAACATCTCGGATTTTTTAAAATACTTAGGTATGTTTCTGAGACTTTCAGTATCTATCGTCAATATATTATATTGGTTGTACTTAGGCAATTTAAAATAATTAATCATCTTCTTTGAAAACTTAGGCGGGAATCGAAAGATATTGTGAGGACCATGAAGGGAAGGAGAACGCGTTGAGGCTTCTCGATATGCTAAACCATTGCCGACTCAAGTAGAAAGCCGATACATTCACAACGACTGGTCCTAATTTTTCCGCCCCTCCCGTTGTTGTCTATGGATGACCTGTTATTGCCTGTCATTGATCTATATAATATTCATACTGACGCATCTGTCGTGTTCACACAGGGAATGGTTTGATTTGGATAGATAAGTTACATGATAAATAATAAATAATCATTAACACACCTTCTACAAATTTAATGTAATGCATAGATCAATGCTACATATCTTTTGGAAATCGATATTACAACCAGTTTTTGTGTGAAGGATTAGTCTGACTTTGACAGCTGATGAATAACAGGGATGTATATTATTTATAGATAACACTGATAGTTAATATATTTGATTTGAAATTTTTTTATAATTTAATTTGAAACGGGAAAGGACGAATCATTATATCAAGCAATCTGGGATTTGATTTTGACAGCAGAACAGTGGACCACTCGTTGCTTGTGCAAAAAGATATGCTCAGGCTTTATTAATATAAAGATGGCGCTGGCTGAACTCATGAGAGACTGCTCAATATTAAACGTAAAAAAAGGAAGAGAGTTGAGGTTGACGATGCTATATCTGAGCTGTAGTGCCATTAGCAGAAGAAGTAAATAATACGCGATAGCCTTTACTAATAGTATGATAGATGTTAATTAATAAATGAAAAATATTGATAGCAGTGGCGTGTGGTCCTTAGATGTTGTAAAAAATGAAGAGCAACCCCTAAAAATATCGATACATATTATGTAATAATATAATGTATTTATTTTACAGTTATATGGTAAATTTTACGAGTACTTAACTATAGTATCCCTATCTCAAATTAGGATTATTGGATTATTTTAGAATATCACATTTAGGTAGGTAAATAATAATATCTAACAAACTGTGGGCAGGTATTTTGTACAGTAGTATAAATACCTAGAAGTAAAAGTCAAAGCATGCCACTGATTGTTGTAGATACTACTTGCAACCTAATAAAATAACGAACTGTAATATAAAAATAGTTAGATTACAATGATAAATTGTGAATCAATAGATAAATGCAAATAGCTATAAAATACTGAAAGCTTCTAAATCATTAAATTATATTTGTACTTAATTGCATTAGCACAAAAAACTGTTTATAAAATGTTTAATGAATGAAAACCCACATATTTATGACATGATTGTATTAAAAAACACACTAAAAATTGATGATATCAGAAAAGATGCCGGATTATAATATTCATATTGATGTCGTGTATTTTTAGAAAGTTGTCATTAAAATATTAAAATTCTTGCCATTGTTAAAAAAAAAAAAGTGGCAAATATGTCGATGTCAAAAAAAAAGCTATTTAAATTGAAATGTCAAAGTTCGTGAAACCTTTTAAAGATTTTATTGTGTGATTAAGAATAATATAAAACGAAATATTGGATTATAGTAAATGTATTCTGGCCAGAGCTAATTTTACTACTAACAATATTTAAATAAACCATTTCTTTTATTCAACGTATAATTCACAAGATTTTAAAATGTAACATTCCATTATATTGAACATACATAACTTGAAAACACCTCAAATACAAATATGATGCTAGATGGAATCTGAGCCCGTGTAACCATTGGTATCGCGCCAACTGTGTATTAACCAATTATGCTACGAGCCTCCTATCTAATTGCGACAATTTTAACTAGAAGGGCATACATGAAATGTTTATCAAATTGCATTATTATTGACTATCGGTTTTTGTGTATTAAGACTATACCTCAGTTGAGGTATGGTCTAAAAAGATCGTGGCTAGGCGATGCGCGGATTGCGGGTTGCCAGTGCAAATGACGCATGCCGAACGAAATATAATTTGTCATATAAATCCAACATGCGTCCATTTAATGTTTTATTAGTAACAATAATAATATAGTATTCAGTGACATGTTTTCTTTTTCAAGTAAATGGGTAACGTTTTTAGTCACCTTTACACGATTTAACAATTAATACCCCCGTCGCCATCACGAAACAAATTGACGTATTCACGCCTCGACGTTCATTCTCCGAATGCCAGCGAGTACAAAATTTCGTCGCGCCTATAGTTGAAAATTATTTGACGTTTCACTGATGTACCGTCTTAAATAAAGGAATATTTAATTACCTTAATTACTAACCGACACCCAGCTCTCGCCAAATATTTATTATTACTAAATTATTACCAAGTATTATTACTAAGTATATCGGTTTGAATGTCGTGCCTGAATAGATTTGAGGTGTTCTACGAAACATATTTTGTTTTATACTATTTACCTATTTATATTACATAATAATAATCAATATTCAATGTTGTATAGTTAAGAAGGAAACAATCTGCCTATTTATTTACGACGGACGAAAAAAAATCGCCAGAAAATGTAATTCTGTAATAATGTCGAATTCTCGAGAAAAGAAATATTATTCTCGAAAAATTTGATAATTAGAGAACTCACAAGCTATATAATCACAAGAAAGTTTGCATAAAAAACTATCGGTAACGTTAACCTAGGTACCTACTAAATCTCTTTAAAAATATGTATATTTTTTTTAAATGTTTCCTATATCTGAAAACAAGAAGACTCTCAGTTTTTGGCAAACATTTTTTTTCTATTTTTGATGAATCACTGTAGTTGTTTTAACATGCAGATCTTTGTTGAGCAATTTTTTATTATTTTAAAATGATACAAAAAAAAATCTGGTGAGCCTTGACATTTATTTACTCGAAGAACAACTTGTGATCAAATAAAATAAAATAAAAATTCAACTCTATTATAATGCAAGAAAAATATTGTATTTTATATCACGATGCGCTGTGCTACTTGATAATTATAATACTCGTAGTATGGATAGTTTTGTATACATTTGCATTAAACAGGTGAGATGTCTATATTGATAAGCAAGCAGTAATGCAAACAAACAAACAATATACGTCTGAGGTTTACAATTTTAGGTTATAATATAGAACAGTGGTGACGGGTGGAGGTAGGCTGTTAACATCCGCCATAAATACTCTACACTAAACTTTGTCAGTCATACGTGTTTGTGTTCATTGATATAAGGCTACAATTTACAGATGGTGTTGGTTAGTTTTTAAAATTCATTTAAACCATGTGAAAATCAAGCCATAATAGATAACTGCCAAAAAATACTCGACTATCTATAAAATATCTAAAATTATGCAATTAAATCATACATAACTTTGAATATTTTATAGATAGAATAATATCTTTATCATATTATAGTTTGGTTTAGGCAGGGCATAATGAATTTATAAAAAATGAACCAACAATATTTGTGTTATGTGTTGTTAATCCAATGAAAAAGTTTGCACAATTTTGTCGTATCGCTTAAAATATTCCAAAATTATTATGGTTTGGTTTAGGCGGGGTTTTACTGATTTTTAAAAACTAGCCAATAACATCTGCATATTGTAGTCTTAGTTCATTATAAACAAATACGTATGATTAACTTAGTTTAATGTTCACTATTTAGGGCGGATCTTAACAGTCTAACTCCACCCTTCGCTACTGATATTTATAATATAGGTAGTTAAGAATATCTTTATGATATTCAACATATTATATTATCAATAAGTGAATGAGTGTATTGCTCCCCACAATAGAGTAAAAGTAAAGATCTACACGAGCGAAAAAAAACGCCACAGTTCACCTGCTACCGACCGCGCTATCAAAGGTTGATAATAAATAGTCTTTCTACATCTACACGAATATTTTATCAGTCGCAGGAGGAGGCGTTTGGAAAGCGGGCAGTGGTCAGAACGCCTCGGGAGGCGATAGCAAGAATTTACTCCGATGCACCAATTACACCATGCCATTTCGTTATGTGTGATCTTTTACACTGTATGAATTCTGCAAGCTCATTTTAGCAGCGTTTAAGTCACGCGTAGTTTGAAAAAAATTGAGGTGGTCTGTATTCGGTAATGGGAAGATTTAAAATGACTCGTGGGCGACAATTGTTCTTTGACGTAGGTACCGCGTGGTGACTATTTGTTCGAACTGAGGAGTAGACAAGGTCGGAAAAAAGTAATTGCTAAGGGATACTATGTATAAAATTTCCATTGAATATTATAGGCAAATCAGTATACAGTGGCATTACGGACATTGTAAATAATGTGGCTTGCAGTTGTAGTGATATTGTGTGCTATCATTGAGATAGGCATTGAAGTCAAAAATTCTCATATACCCGGGAATCCCCTGTGGTGCCACTGTATACTGATTACTGAGACATAATTATACAGCCCTAATATTGTGAAATTTACTAGATGACCAATCTAACAAGCTTATCTGGTAGATAGACTGCGAGACTAGTCAATGCATTATCTAGAGACGTAGCTGATATTTTCAGTGATATTATGTTTATAATATTAAAACATATATTTATTCTTTTCTTATCTAAATGTCAGTTTGTGAACGTTTAAAATATTAATTTGTTTTTATTATTCCCTACTACTAAACCGGGTAAGCGATTATTCAAAATAAATTCACAAATTTTACAAATTTATCAAAATCTTTTTTTGCTTCTATTATCAATAAGATAATATATTATTATACAAAAACAAGCAATGCTTGTCGATAAGAAAACGTAAAATCACAGCACTAAAAGCAAAAGAAGATGGTTCTATCATCAGAAATTGGGAACACTTGTTAAGCCGAGTTGAAGAGTTCTACAGCGATCTCCACAGTGATGATGCTGACAATACGACTATAGACTTAGATCTTCAGAGAAATGGAAATTTGGAAGACCATACTCCCGAAATCACATTCTGAGAAGTAACCCATGTGTCTATAGATAGAACAAGTGTCTATAGATGGATGTATATTTGATGAAATTGTTCGCAGAGTATAGTTAGGCTGGAGTGCTTTTGGCCACCTGAATAATGTCTTCAAAACTGACCTTCCACTGTGCCTTAATAATTTGGACGCTGAAGACGCACCTGGCGCGTAATGACCAGGTGGCCGATCGATGTAATTAACGTGCATTTTAAAGGTGTTAATTAAAAAATCATTATCTAGTCAGCAGCGAATGAGTTTAAGCGCAAAGTGTTCAACCAGTGTGTGTTTCCCGTTATCACATATGCGTGTGAAACATGGAGCCTAAGTAAAAGAGAGATCCAGAAACTTAGAGTAGCACAACGTGCTATGGAGAGGTGCATGATGGGCATAACGCGAAAGGACAAAAAGAGGAATGAGTGGATAAGGAAGCAGACAAGGGTTTACGATGTATTTATTAAAAGCCTTAAATGGTGATGGGCTGGACACATATCTCGAAGAAGAGACAATCGTTGGACAAATCTAGTCATCCAGTGGTATCCAAGAAGTACAAAACATCCGCAAGGTAGACCTAGAGGCCGCTGGATCGATGAAATGATTAAGTTCTGCGGAAGTGTGTGGCAACGCAATGCATAGGACCGAGAGAAGTGAAAGCATCTTTTATAGGCCTTCATCCAGGAGTGGATAGATTCAGGCTGATGATGATGATGATGATGATATTGTACAATAACTAAGTACATTTAGTACGAACGGATAATCAATGACACAATCATAATAAGGATAATCTGAAGACTAAAATTATGGTGGAAACCGAATGATAAATACATTTTAAAATTATTATGAATTACGACCAAGTAGACGCTGAAATTTTTGAATGTGTGAAAGCTTTTGACCTATAGGCAAACATAATAATATTATTTCCGCATGCGTACAATTTCCTAGAAAGATAAAATCACAATTATGATGTAAGTACATTTATTATCTACTTTAAGGATAGAAAATAAATTAGGAAATACCTCTACAAAGCTTTAATGTCTTGGTCATGCCATACGATACAGGAAGTAAATACGTGAACTATAATAAGTATACACATATACTGATATCAGTGGCGAAGGGCGCCTTTTGAAGGAATGTAGGTTATGTAATTAAGTGAAAAAATAGTCCTAGGACAGCCATATTTACAGTACCTACTTGAATTTGATTTTTTTTCATCTACACTATCTTACTAAACAAAAATTATTTATTTTACTCTTTAATTATAGATATCACATTAAAAAAAGACAACAGGCACTAAAATAGATAATAAAAAAGTAATATCCAACTGCGATTCGAACTCGGTCTATAAAATTGTGCTATCTCGGCATTCAGGAGTTCAGACCAAAAAAATAATTACATCAGTGTATCGACCGGAGGGTCTATTAAGCCCTATAACCTAAGTTCACGGGATAGTCAATATTTGTATTATCATACGTATGTGTTGTTTGCGTAAAATGTACCAGATTAGTTGAAGCCTTTGTTCGTGACGTTGGTGTAATAGCTACATACGTATTCATGCTAATAGCTACATACCTGGCTATTTAAGCAAGCCAGCAGCCAATTTTTTGAACATAACTACATACAGATGTTGTTGGAAAATTATATATTTTTTGTAGAACTTAAAATATTGCAGTTATTAATTTTAAATACGTCATTAATAGGCAATTAAATAATATTTTTCTTAAGAAGTTAGGTTTTAAATAATCGCTTAATATGAAGTCTTCGCCATTGATATGTCATATATTTTTCATTTGAAGATACACGGAAAATAAGCAGGATTTCAAAAGTAAACAAACATAAAGTATAGTATATTAAATAGATTGTAACCATGACAACACAAAATCAAGAGAAAGTAATGACAACACACCGATGGGTGTCAAATATATAACCGAAGATCAGCGTTGCAAATCGATTAGGAAACACTAAATCGAAACGCATTCGAAATGGCGGCCAGCGTGACGCTAATAATATCTATTCATCCCGTTATTCAAAGAACAGAATTATTCACCGTGTCGAAAATTTCAACAATATTGCACGATTGGTGGGTATTAGAACTTTGAATAAAACGTTGAAATTATACTGACGGACAGTAAGGTTTCAACATGGTAAATTATAGATAAACTTGATTTTTTTAATTTTTTTTATGTAATACTAAAAAAATGAAAAGAAAGTTCTCCGTTGATCTACATCAAAACCATCGATAATTAACCTGCATGGATTAATCTCCATTCGATTGATTACGTCATTTTTTTCTGTTCTACAAACGAAATTATAAGTGTTTTTTTTTTAAATTATAACTTTTTAATTAGTATTTTTTTAAATGTGGGTTACTTATTCTGCTAACAGTTCATTAATTCTCTATTGGTTAGTACCAGTATGGCAAACCGTAGGTACTATCTATATTTATTATAGTACTGTACTCCAATTTTGATTTAGCATAAAATGCAGCGTTCGAGATGTAAAATTTCATAAATTAATAGAAGCTGATAATATAATAGATAAAGAAAATATGTTCAATTTTTACAACGTTTTTATTAGCTCGTATCTTGTTTGTCCGGTACAGATTGTTTCTTGTGTAGTACAAATTTTTTCTTGTTTGTCCAAGAATTTTAACTAACTTCTCGACTAACTAGACAACACGACGACAACGCATTATTTTAATACTTTTGGCCATCTTTAAGCAAAATTGAATTCATTTTCAGTTAATTCTGTTTTCTATGTATCGGAAAAAAATCGATAAAAGTAATAATTACTACTCACTATTATTGGTTGCTAAGTGAGTCCTAGCAACTAAATTATTAATATATACGTGCGTTAACGAAATCAATATGAAATGTCAAAATGACATTTCTGTATTCTATAATAATATTTATTCAGTACTTCTTATCAAGTACAATAAAAAGTTTTTAATAATACATAGAGTTGTCAAGTTTATATGATTCAACAGAACATTTAAAAACGTGGTATATAAAAAGTTCTTATTATCTTGTAATTATCTGTTATATGCCTACCGTGTGTTTCGTATTAAACTTTAAAAAATAATATGTAATGTAAATGAATCTAATATTTTCTTAATAATTCACAAACCAGAATGTAATTTTATTGTTCTATACGAACCGGAGCTGCGTTCTGGTCCGCACCAGTATAATTCAAGTCCTGATAGAATGTAATGATTGAATGCAAAAAATAAATAAACTTTAAAGGATTTAATATTACACATTTTCAGTATTTTGAAAAATCAATCAACAAATCTTGGTTTCCTAAGAATCAAATATAGCTTTTAATCATGATTTTCGATTCTTGTCTGAATCTCTGAATAATTACTTACACACAATTTAAGAATTTAATTTTCTCGTAGTATCTGTAATATTTATTGTAAGTCAACATATTTTATGACAGGTATAATTTCTATAGAATATGAAAAGAAAAACGAAATTAAAACTTTGAGAAAATTATTCTTTTAAAGTGCAACCACAAAATTAAATCTTCGTGATAGACAACTTTTTGTATGACATAATAAATAATTTAAAAATGATGCAAGCCTTTTTAATAATTCCTCCTCATTTCAACAAAGCAATTATTTATGTGTACCTATATTATTATTATTACTATTCAAAAAACGAATATTACAATATTTCTATTAATAAAATCATTTTCAAACGACCGCGGCGGAGTATTAAATTTGTCTGTCAAGGCCGTGTAAATACAATTAATAATAACGTAATATTTTTCGCGCAAATACACGGTTTTTTCGCGGGTTTTTTATTCGTCTATATTTTTTAAGACTTCGACCGACAGAAATTTCCGGGTGGGTATGTGAATGAGAGAATAAGGAAATTGCTAATTTTATATTCAATACCGTTACAACGTTCGTCGCGACTTTTTTTATTTATGTTTTAATATGGCCCGAAAGATTCGACATCTGCTAAAGCTAAATTATTGCCGGATTGTTGTATTGGATTAAGAGGAAACATGAGTGAACCGCAAAAAAGTCACCGAACTTAAGTGACTCGAAGTCACCTTTAACAAAATATGAATGTTCTAATGATTGACAACATTATAGCTAAAGTTTTCGTAGACAATTTAATAATGATGAAATAAAAACTTTGTTGTTATAATACCCTTCTAACTAAGTACACCTAAGTATGTATCAATGACGAAGGGTGGAGGTAGGCTGTAGAGATCCTAATTTAATAGTGCACACTAAACTTTATCAGTCATACTTACATATTTTGTTTTTATTGAACTAAACTACAAGTTTTGCATTTAGTATTGGTAAGTTTTTCAAATTCAATTAAACCCTGCCGAAAGCAAACAATAATACTTACTAAAAAAATTCTATATCTATAAAAATCTAAAATTATACCATTAAATCATCCATAATTTTAAATATTTTAAAGGTTGAAGGATATTTTTTTTATTTATTATGGTTTGCTTTAGGCAAAGTTTAATCGAATTTTCAAAACCATCTGCCATTTGTATTATTAGTTCGAGGAAAACGAATAAAGATGACTGACAAAGTTCAGAGTGCACTATTTATGTCGAATTTACACAGCCTGCCTCCACCTTTCACCACTGATATTATATTGTGATTTTCAATTCATTTCAAAATTAAATCGCTGGGACATCTTTTCCGAAATTTAACCTCAATAATACATGTTATCCTTTGCAAAAATCATGTAATTTTGCAATCCGACACAGTGTTTAGTTACACGTGTATGTGTACTAATTTATTTATTCGTTAGATCTAAATTTATAATAAAAAATCAAAAACATACCTATTTAAAAACTCACAAAAAAATAAACAATCCATTGTTGATCCAACACAAAATTAACGATAAAAAATACGGTTAATTCAGATTCAGTAATGTCAGCGGCACATTATTGATCATTCCGCGTCTATTGGATATTCTATGGAACATCGCGACATGACGTCACTCATAACATTGAAATATTTCAAAGAAATATTGTATAATGCACCATGTATAAACAATATAAATATTTCAGTGTTTAATAATATTTGATTTTCCATTTCACTTGATATTACTGAATATTTTAGTAATGTCTTTTTTGCACATTTAAATTTAAATTTCTTTCCACACGTAGCTGTAAAATTAAGATAAAATGTAACACGCAAAATGCTACATAATGCATGCATTGTTGATATATCTTTGCCCGTGGCATTTGTGTACCACCGCAGTGCTCTTTACTGGAATAACAAAGGAAGATTAAATCCTTTGATGGAGTATGGTACAGTGTAAACTATATGAGCCGTGCACGGTACATCTTACACCTAAATTGTTAATTAGTCAAAACGGAAACTTGCTAGTTACACAGTATTATTGCATGGTCTTAATTGAAGAACAAAATGAGTCGTGTTCATGCAATATTCATGCCGGTGAAAATTATTATAATTGTCTCTAAAATACATAGGTTTATCGAGTATGGCCTCCAAATGAAATGAAAAAATGTCATTCCTTACGGTTATAATAATGTTACGCCTCGATTAACATAATACGTTATAATATTATGAATGCAGATACTCGTAGCGAATCAATTTTCTCCATAATATTAAAAACATATCCATCATTCATTAGTTAAAAGCATGCTTAAGAGTTTGTCGATTGTTTGGGGCATGTATCAATTTAAGTACGATCTCAATCATTCTGGAGAAGCCTCCATGCAACAATAGATTGATCTATAGCAGTTGCAGTCAACCTTTCTATACCTGCCGCCAGCTTTTGTATATCTGTTAGTAGTAAAATTTTCTAACCGCCCACCGGTTCCACAGTAATGGTGATTTATAAAGTAGGGAAGTAACTGTGCTTTATAAAATTTATAAAGGAGAGTTACAGCAAGTTAAAGCATATAATAATGATTTCTTACCAAATATGTACTTTATGTCAGACTTTCGCTAAGGCAAAATAAATTTGTATAAAACAACTTACTGTAGTTAAACCTATCTTTTTATTTCTATACTTTACATACATAGAAGCATGAAGTCTGATTACATTTAATTAATTAAATTATTAAAGAGATCCCTGAGGCTGCGAAACTAAATACTGGGTATCTGGCTAAATTGTTGTGAGGAACAAACGAAGGTCTCCTCTTTCGGAAATATTCTGGCGGTTTCTTTCTTTGGCCATAGATTAACGGCACTAAATCCTGATTTCACAAGATATGGGGTAAGGAAAGGCATCAATAAACTATATATGATTTTCCACATATTTGGATATAAGACAGGCATTCTTTTATAGAGTGATACAAATAGTATATTTTCTGAAATTTAAATAAATTGTCACAGGGAATTTTATGAAAACATAATGAAAATGTTTTCAAAACCCCACCGCCCACCATGCAAGCTGGAACGCCCACTAGTGGGCGGTAGAGACCAAGTTGACTACCCCTGATCTATAGAATTACCCTTGAATAATGCCTGCGACACTATGATAGTTTCCAACATTTTGTAAAACTACAGTATATTCCCGAATAACTGGTGCAGTAACATGGCTAGAGATTGGGTTAGTCTACTTTCATAATTATGATATATTATTTCTTTTTTACATGCAATACCAGGAGAAAATAAATATTTATGGTGAAAAACGAAATACGATTTACATGTTCATTCATTCCAAAGCATTTCGTGTTCATACAATACAATAAAAGTTTTTCCATTAGATTTCGGGACACTTTTTGTTTTTTTTTCTGATTCCCGTTGCCGCAATACAGAAATGTATGACCTTTGTATTTTGGTTATTAAAATTTACCAGTAACACATATCACGGTATTTTTCTCGTGTTTTTTAAAGGGAGGAAAGTAATTTAAAATTTGAATTATGATAAACGGTAGGAAGGCAAATTTGAATAAAAATAAAAAAAATATACCAAGAACTCATGAAACAACAGTGTAAAAAATTATATGCTATCAATATTAATCTAAATACACAAAAGTTAATAAAACATTATTCTAACACCATTTTTGTCGATCAAAGGATTATATCGATAATACTTGAGTATTTTTATATTGTTTTAACATTTCTGTAGATCTGTTAAATATGTTAATTTTCTACATAATATTATAAGTATAGGTAATATATAATATAATATACGTTTATCAGTAAAACGCCCACGGTGGCCGCGCGGCTTAAACGTTGGACTATCATGCCGTGGGTCCCAGGTTCGAATCCTGGGTCTGGCACGTACACATATTGTTTTTCAATTTGTGTGTGAGTCAGGGTATGGACCTAACAGGTTGAGCAAGTGGCTGACATCCATTTATCGTAAAAAAATCTGTTAATACAAACCTCTACTCTGTGGAGGATTACGGAGGATTACGCAATTATACGGGCGTATTATATATCTGGCGTAAAATCGCATTCGAAAATTTTGGATGCACACCCTATAACTTTAAGATATTTTTCAATTATTATTTAGTTTATAAATAAATAATTGAAGTACCTACGCATTTTGTATTTTATTGGAAGTTCTTTGTCCTAATTTATTTTAAGTAATATAATAATATTATGTATGGTACGAGAAAGGACGATGATAAAAAAATATAAAGGAGGAATATGTAGAAGTAGCTCGCCAGAAAATTTCAATGTCTGAAAGTAGCTCAAATCCTAATTGAGTTTGGACACCACTACCCTAGAGTAACCAAGGTAATAACAATGCAATAATCCCACTCGCGGTAGGTACAATGAAATAAAAACGCAGGTGATCCATGGACAATAATAATATACAATTGACTTAGATTGGAATTACTTATGAACAGTTTATTTATTAAATTAATACATAATATACTAAAATATTGTCAGAATGATATTAAGTAATTACCCAGGTATTGGAGAGCAACTGTTTTGAAATATAATATAAATTATAAATTGACATAATAATGTACTTAACATAATTTAAATTGTGGTATATCTAGTAACTAGTAACACGTATCATCACAATTATTATAATTAGTGTGAAGCTTACTACCTACAAATTAATATTTTAAAAAAAAACTGATCAACGTTGAACTAATTAGTAATTTATAAAACATAAATTAGTCAAAAAGTAGGAAGTCAAAAATAAAAAGATGTTCTGCGTTGATCACAAAAGGGCCGACAGGGACAAAAGGAAACGGATGCGACCTGTCACAGTCACAAAGTGTCGACCATTCAGGGAAGTTAAACACGTTGCTCAAAGAATTAATTATTTTTTGATAAAATAATAAGTTTATATTTTAATTTCTTTAATGGTGTAACGACACTCAACACAAAGCGTGACAGACCCTCTCTCATCCTGCAACGGCGTTACAAAAAATGTCATGGTAAAAGTCGCTGGACCTGGCGATGGCCACTAGCCACAATGGAGTCAAACAACTTAACGTAAAAACATGAGAAAATAAAAATTATAGAATATTTCTCTAGTTTATTTTACTAGATAACTAATTTTATCATAAAGTAGGTTACCCATGAGAAGAGTTATAATCAAATAATTGTTTAAAGGTTCAAATATATTACGATCACGTTATGTGCTGTCATAGTAAGCTGCCGATACGGGAAAAAAGTGTGCAATGTAGTTTTTCCTTGATATTTATAATGTCAGACGGATGCTCCCATCCCGTAACACATTTTGAACATTTAAACGAACACTGTCAGTTAGCAAAATCTACCGAAATCACCAGAACGACAATGAGGTTACCTGACTCGTACCGCACTGCATCGACACCTGCACGATTCAAAGAACGTTTTTTTTAATCATTTTCTACATGCCTACATATTTTCGACTCATGTTAAAATCGCGTGTCTTATGCGAGGTATTAAAAAAGGTAATAGTTAAAATTTGTCGCAA
This sequence comes from Rhyacophila brunnea, assembly GCF_057557595.1. Lineage (NCBI taxonomy): Eukaryota > Metazoa > Arthropoda > Insecta > Trichoptera > Rhyacophilidae > Rhyacophila > Rhyacophila brunnea. The sequence goes on along the minus strand of NW_028232827.1, from coordinate 35,718,838 downwards.
TTAAGCATGGCGGTCGTAGCATAGTGGTAATGCACAGGGCGCGATAGCCAAGAGACGCAGGTTCGATACCTGCCAGGTGTCTTACTATTTTCAAAAAAGATTTTTTTCTATTGCCATCGAATTATGTTTATTATGTATTTTATTTAGATGTTTAGTTGAATTGATTTGAAAGTTAAAAAGTTCAAAATAATTGAATACGATAATTGAAAAGACAGTGTCTGCGGTTTGCCACAGCTGGTTTATATGAATTTAGTACAATAATCAATCAAGAAGTTAAGTGAGTGGTTGCGTTGCCTACTAGTCACTTCAAGTTAGTGGAGCGGAAACCTTATCCGGTGCGTTACAACTGTTCCAAGGTCAAGAGAATGACACAGCAGTCTGTCACCAATGCATGAATGATGTTTATAAAATATTTTATAGTAAAATATTTAAAACAGTAGTCTGTTACGATGCGTATAAAGATTTTTGAAGTGAACAGCTAAATCGGCGGTAAAGTGAAAGTCCTGACAGTTACATGTAAATTGTACTCAACACATTTCACCGTGGCACAGTTCGCCGTGAGCTTTCTTTTCGGAAAGAGATGACCGTATACTATATGGTCTCCAAGTTTATGAGATTCAATACAAACATTAATTAAATTTTTATAAGTAGCTGATTTTGGCAAAATAATCATGAATTCAAGAATGAAAACCTAACCTAACCTCACCTAACCTAACCTGACTGAACCTAATCTAACCTAACCTAGCCTAACCTAACAAATAATCCAGTATATCGGCTATTTTCAAAATTTGTTTGCTGCTGGCTTCCAGTAACGTGTAAATCGACAAAAACCGTGTTTCATTTAAACATGAATTTTATGTCAGTAGGTATTATACGACCCAAAGAGGTTGTACGGTCTTTAATATACGGCCATATATTTCCGATACAACATTTCAGGGCGAAGTGCATACGTACAAGTTTCCGGACACGAGTCCTGACAGCTCACACATGAACAATGCAATTCATGATACTGCCCCGTGTATGACGAGCTCAAATATTGCAAATATGTTGTATTGTTTCATCAGTAAGTTTCTCTGACTAATGTATGCCAAAATCAGCCGCACAACTATCTAAAAATAATATATACATGTGAACATGTATAACATGTGAATACACCAACCTAACCTAAAATCCAGTATATCGGCTATTTTCAAAATTTGTTTGGCGATGGCATTTGGAACAGACAAGAACCAAAAAGACTCCTTAGCGTCTATAGATATACAGATAGTGTATGTTTTTATTCTGTCATGCAAAATAGTAGAACAAAATGAATTAACTCGACTAAATGATTTTACTAAATTACTCGACTAATCCAAATCGGCCTCTATGGCATTATAATGTGGTCAAAAATTGTAGAGTTAACCAAAAAAACTTTGTTTTAAAACTTCTACATACCGCATAAATTCCAAAATTCATTTTTATAATTTAATCAATTTGCACACCCGACGATAAATTAATAATTAATATATTCCGGAACCCTTGATGAGAGATAATCTTTATATTATAAAATAAGAAACCATTAAAATTTTATTAAAACTAGGTATCAAAAAAGAATAGAAAAAATTACTAATGGCCTAGACAAAACTGTGTATTATTTGAGCAGCGAATTCCGGTTATTCCGGCTTTTTTGGTCCTTTATTGCAAAATTTGCATACAAAATTTCCGTCAAGTGGTTTTTGGATGGTGTTAACAGGATCGTTATGTAAATTTCCCATGCTCTAGCAAGGATGTATGCTAACAAATGTAAACGAATTAACTACGGGTGAGCGTTGGATATATGAAGCCACTGCATCTGAATTGTTGGCGATTTAGATTAGTCCAGAACACGGAAGTTCTTCACTCCACCTATATCAACAATTTACCAAACATCGTGTAAGCTGTTATGTTCAGATGTGACATAACTAATTTTATTCCGACGCCTACGAGTGGCAACACCTTCTGGACTCTATGGTTAGAATTTGACAGCGCAAAGAAGAAGAGTGTGGAAATGGCGTTTCTGGTGATTTCCGGGCGAGGTGATGTAAAATGCAGTTTGCTGATGCCAAAGGCTCTTGATTCTGGCTGCGAAAGTAGTTTGACGTCTTGTAACAGGAGCTTGCCGTCCAAGACCAGAAGAAGATGGACGAACTTCAGTAGAGATACTGACCTTAGGAAGACCGGGGCGTTGTCAGCCTTGTATCGTTCTGGTTTTTATTAAATTATTTAATCGTGTCTCTATCGAGCTTGTGATTTCGTTTAGTATATTTATATTAGTTATCGTTCAAATATATGTTTAATAACTTATTTTAATGTTCGATTCGCGCTGTGAAATCTTATAATTCTTTATTAATTCACGTGTTGCGTGATAATCTAATGTTCATAATAATAATATATTGCTTGTTACATTATCACTAGTCTTTTATTTATATATTGCTGTATAATTATAATGTGTATCCTATTTTCCTCGATTCACCTAGGTCCTAGGGGATGGCGCCCATAATTAATTATACAAAACAGATTTTTATAGTAGGCAATTTCTATTCACACATTTCAACCCAGCAAACTTTAACTTATCGCCAGAAGCAATACTAAACAGTCAAGAACACGCTTTTAACAGAATCAATTATCCAAGACCCTTGCTATCTGTCAATCCATGCTCATCTTGATTAACATGTAACATTATTTAAAAAAAAAACTTTTTAAAATAACAAAGCTTTTAAGACAAATGTAATAAACGCATCTCAGTACGAAAAATTGAAGCTCGCTACATATTAAGAATCTGCAATGTGAAATAAGTTTCAGCTACATTTAAAGCTACGTTATACTTATTATAAAAGCTCAGTCTGGATGTTAGAAACTTTTTATTCGACATATATAGTAGCAGACGAGCGTCAGCCGTTTGGATAGCATTGGAAAAGTTATAAGGAAAAACATATCCGGTTACTGGAAAAACGTTTAATTTACAACAGCATCTACTTTCAGAAATTAATATTCCGTAGTTAATTAAAGTTATAAATTAATTTGAAGGTGCGAAATTAATTTTAACAAAAATTTTAAAACGCCTAACTGCTTTTCTTAAAGTCACGAGATTTAAACAAAATATACCTTACAAACTGATACGTTCATAGGAAATAATATTATGGTACATGATTTTTCAGTCGTTTCCTTATTAATGAGTTTGATGGTCTCAATGAAGATTCTGTTGTATTCGTGTTTTCATGGGACTCGAATGTGAGTGTTCGAACTTATCACGAATCATGACTAGTTTTTCCAACCCCCTTACCCTCTCTAAAAGCCCTACACCATACAATATATTATCTTATCAATGAATAAAAGACTGTGGCTAAATTTTTTTTATAGCGAAAGCTTCCTCAATGTTGATTAAAATCTGTCTCGTACGTACAAGGTTTGAACATTTTTTTATAATAATATGTATTCTCATTATCATCAAAAAGCTCATTGTGCAATATTTCAGAATGATCCGTGGCCTTCTTAAGCCATCATCCACCTTACAATAAAGATCTCTCTATCATCTTCAAATCTGGTATGCCTATCATGTACGCATCTTGTGCCAAGACATCAAAAACAGTGCAGTAGCATGAATTGCATTGTTCATGTGTGAGCTGTCAGGACTCGCTTGGTCGCTCAAAATATGTCAAAATTCGAAGATGGCTATTCTCAGTCGTGAGGTAACGACTAGGGATTCCAATCCCGGGATCCCGAATCCCGGGATCCCGGGATCCCAAGCTATTTTCGATACCTATGAATCCCGGGATTGATAAACATAATCCCGGGATTTCGGGATTGATTTTTTTTATCAATTTGTATGGAAAATAAAATAAAAGCGAAAATATAACAGAAAAAATACTTTTAATAAAAAATAACTACATTAGAAATAAACTGAGTTTGAATGAAGTTTGATTTATACCCATGTATAGGTAGCCGATTCATTTTATTTTTTCACATAAATTATTAAAAATGAGAAAGATTGGAAAAAAACAATGCTTAGCACTTTTAACAAAGTAATTCCACCATGATATCATATGTTTTACGGCAATTTCATATTTGGCTGACTAATTAGATATATGAAGCGGAAAGGCCATAAGTACGCCATGATTATTTGCTTTACTATTTTAAATCTCGCTAATCCATTCATTATGTCTTTACTATCAGAAACAGCAATCTCATATTAAATTCACATTATTATTTATATTACAATATTATTTACTCCATTAAACTTGTGTATTTCCAAGATTGAACGTATACAATATTAACAATAAATGTCTTAAATAGAATGATATATACTAGATTTATTTTTGGTCGATTTTATCAATGTTATTTTTAAATATAAAAATTTGATATAAACAATGGAAAAAAATGCCAATCCCGGGACCAGTCCCGGGATCCCGGGATTGTCAAATTGTAATCCCGAAATCCCGGGATCAGAATTTTGGCTCGGGATTGGATTCCCTAGTAACGACCAAGAAGATCTCATAAACAGTGGAAAAAGACAAATTAAATAATGAGAAATGTCACTAAATATCGGGTCCGGAAACTTGTACTTCACCGTGAAATGTTGTATCAAAATTATATTTCCGTATATTAAAGACCGTCCAACCTCTTTGGTTGGTAGTACTGACATAAAATTCATGTCTAAATAAAACACGGTTCTTGTCGGTTTGTACTTTACAGGAAGTAAGCAGCAAACACATTTTGAAAATAGTTTGTTAGGTTTGGGTAGGTTATTTTTTCATTCATGAATTCATGAATTTTGCCAAAATCAGCTATGACAATTGAATTAATGTTCATATTGAATCTAATAAAATTGGAGACCGTATAGTATACGGTCATCTCTTTCCGATAAGAAAGCTCACGGTGATCTGTGCCAGAGTGAAACGTTTTACGTACAATTTACATGTACCTAACCCTCTCACATAGCATCAAAATTTTCCATGCTGGTCGATTCAATTCCATTCATAGAACATGAGTAGTCCATTTTAGTCAAACAATAAACACCTAATTAATACATAAGTCCAACATTACTCACCTATCAAAAATTATATTGTTGACTCGTGGTGTGTTATATGGCCTGGTCTATGGGTAGCCGACCAATTTGCATAAATAACCAATTTTGAAAGAATTATTATGATTTCAAACAAATGATCTTAGTGAGAGATGGTTTCTTTTGTATGAATCCATGGTAATTGTTATCATGAAAGGAGTAAAATTTTATGTTAAAATATGAAAAATTATTTTTTTTATCAATGCGTTTCATGTATTTATGGTAATTCACATCCTCAATAAAAATTGTATTAAAAAATACCCGCCAAATGTAAAAAATTCTACGCAGGCTCATCTACACTTCATAATCAAAATTAATCTAACATAACTTTAAAAAAATTTGTATAGATGTGTTTCGATTTTTTACAACGTTTTTATTAGCTCGTATTCTTGTTTCTCCGGTGGTTGTTTCGATTGCAATATTTGTATATTGCAATCGATTTTAACTAACTTCCCGACTAGCTAGACATTTGAAACTTTTAGAATATATCAGAACACGATGCCAATGCATTCTTTTAATACTTTTAGCCATATTTAAGCAGAATTGAATTCATTTTCAGTTAATTCTGTTTTGTATGGAAAGTTATTTCAGAATAACCCGTAAAAAATAATAAAGACTAATATTGGTTGCTAAGGGGGTGGTCCTAGCAACTAAAGTATTAATAGATACGTGCATTATTATGGAAATCAAAATGGAAAACAGAAAATTTAAAAACGCTGTATATAAAAAGTTCATTTTATCTTGTTATCATTGATTCCTAAATTAAGTATCTACTTAATAAATGAAATAAAATATTATAGTTCTAAATTCAAATACTTTTTGATCGACAACATATGGGATATAAGGGTGTCGACAGTTTCACTTACTTTGGATTGCATTACTGATAATTAATTATCCGAATGGGATTAACTAGAGGAACAGTTATGGGTAGTGTCACACTAGGACTGATATGCTGTACTTTACGGTGGACGGCATATAACCAGTCATGATTTCGTTTCATGGAGTTGAGTGGTAGGTAATTGATAATATGTACTTTATCTACGGTCAGGTTCAACCAAACAGATTTATTATGAATTTTTTTAACGTATTGAAAAGGGTCGAGATTGCAACACGCTCCGTGTCCCACATATATGTCTGTGGAAGTTACATTTTGAATCGCATGCTTACGAACACGATCGAATGGCAGCCAATCCTTTATCAGGTAGAAAGATGGTCAAAAGTGGTAATGTCGCTCATTACCTAATCGCTTTCGTCTCGTTCTTTTCGCTGTGCGCGAGTAGTGCTAAAAAGCGTGAATTTCAAACAAAAATCAAACTGGCACTGCTTTGGTCAATTAATCACTATTACAATGATATATCGATTCACACGTCTTACCGATGTATTATTACGATGGTACAAGTAACAGTAACTATTATGTTAACCAACTGCTTAACCGTAAAGCTCATTTGTGGCAGGTCATATCACCCACCACCTTCAATCAAATTTAAGGTGAAAATAAAGGATTTTGTAGCGACAAAAATGCATTTGCTTATTGCAAATACCTACCTTTCTTAACAAGGATTTTCTATAATATTATTATAAATTGGAAAAATCGCTTGGATGCCGAATACAACATTCAAGCTACCCTGACATAAAAAATCATTATACCATCACTTGAAAGGTGTTGTAAAAAGACACTGCAATAATTATTAAAAAAAATCCAATATACAAATAGTACTAATTCTAAGAGGGCTCGCACATCAGAACTCGCCGCATGCGTCTTACGACGAATTCGTCGATGTGACGTCATCGTCAACCAAGAAACAAACGTTATCAAATGGAGCTTCGCAGATTGGCCGATGCAACTGCGACGCTGCCGGATGCGTCGAGTTGCGTTGGCCAGAGCATGCATGTCGATATCGGCCAATATCGACTCCGCGCATGCGCACAGCCGCATAATCGGCCATTTCTCTCCAGACTGTCGCCGCGTTCGGAGCAGCCGCGACATGGCGAATCTTGATGTCGCTAGGCAGATGTGCGAGGTTGTATCATGCAACCGTTCTCGGAAGTTTTGATTTATGGCGGTCAGGCACACGAGGCGAGTTGTGGTGTGCGAGCCGGCTAATAGTAAGTCTCAGTTATTTATTGAAGGCATGAATAATAATTAAATATTCGCAAGATTCAATATTATTTTCTATCTGTCGTTAAATTGTATGAAATAAATACCCCATATTATGATTCATTAAAAATAGTATTATTTCGATTAAGGTTGCTTGACGGAATTAGAATTTGAAAGAAGTTTTAAATGAAACGCTTTGATTGTTCAGTCCTTTTAATAATGTTGTTAGCGTGCTACCTATTCTTATCAATATTACAGACACAAGCTTTATAAATATTTTATTGATTCTTGACCTTGGGAAAAGTTTGTCTTTTAGTTAAAGTTAAAGGGTAAATTAGGTTGTTTTTGTTTACTTTCAAGTTTGGTAAAACAAAATTTGAGCTATCCCTAATAAGCACAACAAATCGTGGCGTAAAATATGTAGTAAACACTTTTTTAAAAGTTGGTGTTAAGTATTCGCTCGATTATTGCTTTAGATTCAAAGTTTGGATGTTCAAACAATTGAAATCAGTTATACATATTATTATGTTATATGTATATGCAGAATACACCATTCCATACAATGTCTGAACACAAAAATGGGTACTTCTCCATAAAAGATAATAGACATCTCTGACAAAAATCTGCAAGAATCACCCGTGTTGCAATGTGGGTAGAATTCATTTTCATAATCATCAGCCGGAAACGATTCACTGCTGTATGAAGGCCTACCCTAGCTACCTCTACTCTTCACAGTCCCTAGTTCTTTGCTGCCACGTACACCACCGAATTTGATGAGTTCGTATATACATAATGTTTTAGGGCATCCTTGTGGACGTTTAGCGCCCCTTGGGTATGACTGTATGACGGCATTTGTCCAGCGATTGTCCATTCACCGAGCAACATTCCAGCCCATTGACATTTCATATGCTTAGAAACCCCTATCACATCGCGTATCTACTCTTTTCGGCTTCCTTATCCATTGGTTTCTTTTGTGATTTACGCGTTATGCCTAACATGCATCGTTCCCTGACATGGTGCTCTAATCGTAATTTTTTTAGTAAGAGTCTATGTTTCATATGCATACGTGAGCGTTGGTAGCACACATAGGTTGAAAATTTTACGCGTAAGACACAATTGGATATCACTTTTTAAGATACTATTCAGGCGCCCAAATGCACTCCATGACAGTTTGAAACGCATGGTAAGAATATAACAGAAAAATCTCATTATATTATTCTCTAAAAAAATCAAAAGCTACGGTCCATAAAAATCGGTACCTAGCTCAATGATTGAAACATATAAAACGGCGTCTAAATGCGGCTTAGTTACGGGACAATAAGACAGTACTTAGGTACTACGTTAAAGTTCCCACCACCACCCGTCATATATGCACAGCCGCTTTCCATGACGCTTTAAACGTGTCTGAAAGAAGTGATTTTAAGTGCTCATTCCGTCCCGAGACGGAGCCGCACGGGACTGATGCTGCAACCATACACCGTAGTGCTTAAAAAAGAAAGTTAAGAAAGATTTTTTTTTGTTTTTGGACTGGCTCTGCTGTCCGCTGACGTTAAGCGCCCTGTGTACCCGCATATTGAGTGTCACGAATTCAAATGGATGAGTCTACAGAGGAGTCGGGACTATCCTGCTCCCCATACGACGCTGCAAATTTTTCGAATGCCGCTATGTTGCTACCAGATCTCCATGTCCAATTGGGCCCGTGTGAGGACGGACCCTGGCAAACAGCTCCGCTCGTTTGAGTTCCATAAGCGGGCAATCCCAGAGGATGTGTTCAACATCTTGGTGGTCATGTCTGCAGGTACAACCCGACCCATCTACTATCAAGCCAAACTCGTGCAGTCTGTCGGCAAAGTTGCCATGGCCGGCTATCTAAATACTATAAATAAATAATTATTATCATTGAAGTAATCGAGTTCCTTGTTATCCTTGTGGTTCTTCTGAGTAGTTGAGTAGCAGACCTTCACGATAAGATAATCTTGCGGTATAGAGGCGATTTTGAGTGGGAACGCAACGAATGTCGCGCCGCATACGTATTATTTCATTATTTTGCATTTTAAGTATTCGTTTGACGATTCAACTTTCGATCATTTGCATACGCAATACTGCTGAGGCCGTTGATGGCATCACGTACTTACAAAAGATTGAAAACTCAGAAGGGTTTCTACATACTATTATGACACTATTCGATTACTTGTCATTTTATATTATTTTGTCATAGTAATTATTGTAACCTTAGAGGACTACGGGTTATCTTTGTACCCATGACGGAAGGTTTAGCAGGATTGTATGTTTAGGGGTGGTTAGCTATATTCAAAAACTGAATTTATTACGCCGCACAAGGTTTTCATTCAAACAGAGGATTTCACATTGTGCCTAAAACACTACGAATGCCTATTTTTTTGCAATTTTTTCTGTTATAGAATACGTTGGCAAATAGTAGGCGGGGTAATCACCTACCTTTAGTAAACTCGGTTAGTTATTCACGATAGGTGTGATCGAGGTGGCCGTTATTTTAACAGCGAGCGGCCGACTAGATTTCTGTTGGTTGCCACTGCACTATTTTTCGAAATGTTAAGAAACTGAAGACAAGGTGACAATGATACAGGTGAAAGATTGCTAAATATGACTTAAAAACTTTAGTATCGCTCTTGGGAAATAAATCAATCAAATGAATATTAAAATTTATCTCCAACATGAAAATAGTAACAGAAACCCGCAATAAGAATATATTTAGTCGATAAACAAGTAGTTATGAAATCACACAATATCGATATCTGTACGGGCGTGTGTGAAGTCAGCACGACGTAAACCGGAATAGTTTAGGTTTAAGCATATCATGCAAATTGTATGTATTACATTTCACCGTACCAGAGTGAGTTCATCGCAGTGGCGAAGGGTGACTTTTGGAAAGAGGTAGGCTGTGGATAAAGCACACTTGTTAGATATATTTAAGGGAAATAAGAAGATAATACGACTACTGATGGATAGGTACACAAAAATCGATGAAATTTAAAAAGCTCACTGATGGTATAAAATTAAGCAATTAATTAGAAATATGTATTTTCCTAAACATTTATAAACGCAAGATACGCTCAAAATATATTGCCATCTTTGAAAAAATCCGTTGCTGTGTACCTATATGTTCCATAATAAATAATAAATAAAAATTACGAAATAAATTATTTTATATTTTTAACAACAATCAATATTATTTATGTGTGAAACAGGCTTCATATAAAAAACTTTCAATTCACGCGAACATAATCCACACAATAATGTTATGACGTGAAGCGAACGAGATGTCGCTATTTTTTTTAAACTTTCGATACATGCCATAAAAGGTGCTTATTGAAATAAGGGAAGATCGTAAAATTATTATGACAATTATACGATAGATGTCGTTGGGCATATTGAATTATAATATTATTATGTGAATATAAAACAGATTCAATAAGAAGATTAATAATATAATATTGATTGATAATAACGCTGGCATTATTACCAAATAATTTATAAGTACAACAGCTTGATACTTACGAGCACCTACCAGAATTTAATATAAATCAATTTGGTAAGACTCGAAATCATGTTTTGGAATAATTGCAATTAATTTGAATGTTTGACATGCCCTCTAAAATCAAGTATAATATAATGCTAATTTCTTTGTACTTTATGTGCATGTTCTATATATCGGATGACCTTGATTTTTTTTCTAGCATATGTACATATGCTATATGATAGTGCAGCAACCCCGCAAATGATTGTATTTTTAATTTACTACTTATTTTTTATGTCTTTCCTCTGTATTCTGATGGTTTTATTAAGTGTTTTATTTAATTTTATTTGATTTCAATACTTTATTACATAATCTATTTCCGTACATATGTCTTGCGTAACGAAATTAAACGCAAAATGGAAATGTAATGCAGCTCGCGTGCTGTTGTTTGCCCATCGCTGTTATAGTGTAATATTTGCTCATACCAAGATGATATCAAAATGTGCAGGTCACGGATAGGCCAATGCTATATGGGTCACCAATAATGTAGAAAACTGTTCAACGATAATTCATATATTATAATATACTCTCTATTGTAACAAAACGTTACAACTATAATATGATCTTTGCACGAAGGTTATTCAAGAAGATATGCAAATTTAATACTAAGTGCGAGTCAGGCCGAGTTTCTATACGGAATTTCATTTATGGGCATACGGCATATCCAACCATAGATTTAAACTATGTTAATTTATTGTAATCATACCTACGTATTTACTGCAAGTGCCTAACTACACTAAAATCATTTACACGTTATTCTGATCATATCGTCGATCTACCATACTTCTGGCTACAGAAATAACGAGAAATATATATATCTAGTCGTATTTAACTTCGGAAAGTAGAGATGTCCTTCTGTCAAGTTTGCCGTAATGTAGAGTATACGTTTTATAACTTTGCACTTTTTCCACACTGAAACGCCCTTTGAAGGATTACCTCACATAAAATTAGATCAAATTTAATATTTACTTGTATTAAAATATAAATAATAAATAATAAAAAAGACTTTTTATTTCTTACAAACAAAAAAGTAAATGACAGTGAATTGACTATATCTAATGTATATATAACCTATGGTTATATCTATAATGTATATATATCTATCTATATATGATTTTTTATATTTTTGTATAATATATTATTTATATTATTAAGATTTTTATATTGTATATAATACTGATAAATAATGTTTATATATTAAACAGTACTATGTAACGTTTATATAGTATATATTTTTGTATTCGTAACTTAAATTATATTTTTAATGTTAAGATGTATGTTTGGTTTGTAAGAAGCCCTCTTCGGGTGAAGGCCTCCTCCAAAGAAAGAAATCCCACTGGGCTCTGTCTTACTGGTTATTTGTAGCCAAATTGGGCCCGCTGTTTTTGTGATGTCGTCTTGCCATCTCGCACGGGGTCTTCCTCTGTAGCGTTTCCCTTTTGTTCTATTGTATTAAAATATGTAGTACTATGTGTAAAAAAAATATTTATAGATATATTACCTAAATCATTTTCATCCTAGAGAGTTATGAACGTTTACTCCAGTGGCGAAGGGCGGAGGTTCGCTGTAGAGATTCGACATAAATAGTGCACACTAAAAATTGTCAGTCATACATATTTATTTTCATTGAACTAAGAATACAAATTATTGTAGATAGTATTGGTTTGTTTTTAAGTTCAATTAAACCCTGCCTAGACTAAACCATAATAGTAGATGAAGTATGTGGACATTGAAAAAAAAATAAAGCACACTTTGTCAGTGATGCTTATTTGTTTTTGTTAAATTAAGAATACATAATATTACAGATGGTGTCAGTCAGTTTTTTTAAAAATCATTAAACCCTGCCTAATCAAACCATAATCGTCAAAAATATTCTTCTATTTATAAAATATCTGAAATTATGCATGTTTTAATGTGCATAATTTTAGATATTTTATAGATAAACGTATATTTTTTGACTATTATCTACTATGGCTTGGATTAGGAAAGGTTTGATTTATTGAAACTGCAAAACTAACAAACACGATCTACACATTGTATGTGCTTTCACTGAATTTATAGATAATATGTGAATCAGCAAAGGAATCATGCTTTACTGTAGAATTGTAGATAGTATCCATAAGAGACTATGATCACTTGGCGTCGCCCGTTATATATGTCCACTTTAGGGTAACTTTTAACGGGACTTCAAATTCAGGGTATATATACCCATGTAAGGAATAACGAAGGATACGTGGCAGGTGATGGATATAAAAGATACTTTATTATTTTTTCATTTGGGTAATGCTACACTGTCTAGATGTTACAGAACAAAAAAAATGTACTTGAAGAAAACAGCAACGCAAGTAGGCACTAAACACCATTGTACTAACTCCACTTTTGAAAGGGTTCAGCAATAAAAGTAAACGAGTCAGTTGGGTGCGGATATATTTCAAAAGGAAGTCGCACTTGGCACACGCCTGTCCGCCAACGATAAGAGTTATGTCGTAAAATGTGTGATGTAAAGCCTCTTTCTTTAGTCCCTGTGCTACAAATTTTCCAGGATTAACTAGGATTCACTGGAAATTTACACTCCCTGTAAAAATATGGAATCCTAGGTAGTATGTGACTCTTTTATGAATTATTACCATGTCAGGATTTTCCGCCAAGCTATCAGTTTCAAAACACGTAGATAACTTTATATTCAACTATTTTTTTTTATTAAAAAATTTAAAAAATGTAATAGATATTCATTTTTTTGAAAATACATATTTTGAAACAGTCTCAGAAATATACCTTTAACAAAACATGGACAAAATGCGATTAGAAACATAGATTTTTCGCTTATCAGTGGAGCACCTTATAATCAATCAGTCAATGACTTAATTGACTAATATAACTTGTGATGTGAAAATTATATGTTTTAGTAATTAATTATTCCATCTGGTATAAAATCTCTGATAAGACTTTTAAATAAGTATAATTAATTGTAGACTGGATTCAACACAGTACAAAACACAATGTATTATTGTAAAAGAAATGTATTTTTATATTCCAACCCGTATTTGATACAGTCCATGGACTCACTAATAAAATGACTAGCAATTATTATTATTCCCTGTAAGAAAAGTCTATTAGTATAATCTCCGCTCTATAGATCCTCATATTCTCTGCAAGAGTGAAACTGGTAATTTATTTGTTGTGATTCTATGTTTTTCCAAAGTATATCTCTCGTTAAAACAATATTAGCTGGATACGTGTAATGCACTAATGATAGTCACCGTCCGTACGTATTGGTGTGAAAAACGAAATAGCTATTGACATAAAATACATTTTATAGAATGCCGTTTTTAGTATTATAAAAATTTCAATTTACACTCTAATATTGAGCATTTATATGTATAAAATGAAATTGTTAATCTACATGTTTTAAATTATAGTGGGTACCTATATAGTACCTAATAAAATGAAGCAGATATAACTTAGAATATTAAAAATTTATAAATAAAATAAAAGTAGATATTTTTGCAATAAAAACTACCTCTAAATAACCATGTGATCTAATCAAAAACCGTACACATAAGAGTCAACTTTTTAAAGATAGTAAAAAAACTATTTATAATTCTAATTATGCTATTATAAAGCCAAGTTTGCATAAATAGAGGTCAATATGAGTTGACAACTAAATATTATCTACTAACTACTTTCAAAAAGTAAATTTGCCAAATATTAGTTAATAATCATGTAAAGATTTATATGTTTTCAGTACTTTTCGTGTTAATAAAATTCATTATAATGTCGTTAATTTTGTTTAAATTTAGGTAAATACTCCTCTCCTGAATTCTGATGAAGTGTGAAGAATCAGATACGCATAATGAAACGGTGACCAAAATAATATGTCTATTACTATAGAGTCATTCTAAGTAACAGTGCCAGCACGTAAAAGAAATGTATAAAAGTGGCATTATTCTGGAAAGTCAGTCTCTGTCCCGAACCCAAGTTAAACCTCAATCGGGACACCAAACTCAACAAGCAATTCGGAACGATACCTAGTACATGGCAGAGTTGGCAAATATGTTACAGGTACATACAAGGATAATGTACATACACACACGATGACCGAGCGGGTTAAGCGCTGGTTTATTATGTCATGGGTCCCAGGTTGGAATCATGGGTCTGGCATATACACATTATGTTTTTAAATTTGTGTATGAGTCAGGGTATGGAGCTAATAGGTTGAGCAAGTGGCTAACATCCATTTCTCGTGAAAACAAAATCTGTTAATACAACCTCCACTTCGTGGAGGCCTATATTATGATCCTCTAAGGATCTAAATCTTAACAAAAGATGTACAAAATGTCCGCAAGGTAGACTTAGACTTAGAGGCCGCTGGATCGATGAAATAATAAAGTTCTGCGGAAGTACGTGGAAACGCAACGCACAGGACCGAGAAAAGTGGAATCAGCTTGAAGGGGTATTCATCCAGCAGTGGATAGATTCAGGCTGATGATGATACTAGACGTTTTTGGCCGATTTTATCAATGCTAATTGTACCCATAAATAAAAAAAATATTAACTATCGAAAAAAACGCCAATCCCGGGATCGTCAAATTATAATCCCAAAATCCCGGGATGAAAATTTTGACTCGGGATTAGATTCACTAGTCTTTAGTGAATACCATTGCCCAAAATATCGAATACATAATATGAAAATAATAAAGATGTTGATGAATAATGTGGGAACCAAAAATGTACGTTATCTTTTGTACCCACATTATAAAATTTGAATTTTCCAGCGACGATATTTCCAAGATATCAGAGTAACTTTTGCGTTATTCAATACCCTTCACTAATAAAATTTATAATGTGCATCCAACTAACTTTCAAAGTAAAATTTATCGCAACGGCACGACGACCAAAAGCAGACACGGCCGGCGATTCTCGTTCTAATTAAACCGATAATGATGCATTATTCTGCAAGGCTGTTGAAGAGAAAGGCAGATTATGTATACAGACGTGCAGATGCCCAAACCGGTCCGAGTTGAGAGGTTTATGGATGACACGGGAGCCACGAGGTCGTGACGCGAAATAAAAGTGCGACGTACTTATTTAGGATTTGAGGATTAAAGAAATTTAAGTAAGTATACCAACGATCTTATACTTAAAGTTAATCGACTTCAAAATTAAATATAAGTTTATAATTACATACTATATGACTGTTTTCAATATTCTTTAAATTAACGCTCATACTTAAATTATCTATTATACTTTCATATACTTTAATTATATTCAAGACTGGTTTCGATTGGACATAGAAAACTGAAATAAAATAATATACAATCTTACAATATTAATACTCTCGACTGATGATGACATGTAAGAGTATTATTAAAGACTAATATCTCATTAGTTAACTCCATTTATTTATTTTTCTTAGAATTGACGATTTACACCTCTTGAGTGTAGTATTTTTATTGTTTATAAAGAATAATGATCTATTATTAGGTTTTGACGATTTATTATAATTTATGCTATCGAGTATATTGTTATTAATAAGATAGGGTTTTTACTAATTATGTATTTTACTGACACTTCAACTATTCATAATTCGTTTATTGTATTTGTTGTGACCTTTGACTTGATAGGTAGGTAATTGGAGTTTTTACCTACTTTATTGTATTGATTTATTATATAAGCTAGAGTTAAGAGTGTTCGTTGTCAGTGTGTGTTTACCTTTGGTGAGTGTACACGGCGCCTGAAGATGCCGAAAGGTGAAACCCGGGTCGCAAAAAAAACGACTTAAATGGAATAGTACAGAGCTTGAATCCATTAGCGATATGAGCGATAATAATTTACCCTATTGAGGCAGATAAATACCTTCCAGCACGTATATTCTATACACAAGACTGGAGGCTTAATTACCAAGTTACTGAATTTAATTGTGTATTATTTTATCTCGTATAGCATTCTTTGCATATTTTAATAAATCAGTGCTAACTTTGAATGTTAATGTAAATATACATGTATTAAATCAAAGAATAAGTGGTATTTTTAATTTAATGATAACTTCAAATGCCATTGTTACTTTTTTGAACTTTGCGATTTTGTAACAATACGACGACATAATTACTTAATCCAAACTAGGTATGCAAAAGTAATATTGTAATACCTAGTATTTAGAGTTACGTAATGTTAACTTTACTATGTAAAATATCGTAGCTAATGTAGGTACTATGTTAAGTACTAAGAAACCGCGTTCTACCTCTGGACGATATGTAGGGTCAGGGGGAGGGGTAGCGAGAGAGAGGGGTAATGTTTTTTGTACGGGAGAGTGTTAACATCAGATAAATACTTGGATTGGACAGTATTATGCCGGGTCTACACTGGCAACATGTCGCGCGACAACCTCGTTAAATTTTACGATATGTATGATAATTATCGTAAAATTTCTTAAGCAATTATCATATTTATCGTACAATTTAACGAGGTTGTCGCGCGACATGTTGCCAGTGTGGACCCGGCATTACAAAAGGGGGCTGACAAGGCTAGCCTGAGGACCCGGGCTAGGGATGGGCCCGGCGCGGCGGGTCGACCAGATAGGTGAGATAAATGCACATTCAAATTTGCTCTAATAAAAAAGGCTATTTTACTTGAAGAATATTAACATTTTAAAATAAGTATGTGATTATGCGATACAATTTTTGATTATTGTCTGTCGATACTCGACAACTTACTACTAAAGTAGGTAGATATTTTTTCTTTAACCATAGCGATAGGTAGGGGGGACGCCAAAGGTTCTAGCCTGGAGGCCATTTCAGGGTGTGGATATTATTTCATTACACCAAGCGTGTGTAGGGTGTAAACAAGTGGTACGATAAAACAGAAATATAATTATTTTGTGTGGGATCTTTTGTTTCATTCCTACGACCCGGCGGTCCTTGTCTAATTCCTATTGTTTATGATTTATAATGACAAAATTATACTAAAACTCATAATGGATACAAGTAGGTGTCAATAACTATATTATATTTTGAATGTGCAAATAAATATACTATATACGCCCCAGATGAGAATTGACTGGTATATTCTGTATTTAATTTTGATTAAAACACGAATTCAATGTTGCATTTAGTTTATGTTGGTACTTGAAAATTAATATTCTCCAAAATAATAATAAGATTCAGATACTTTCACTACCTACCATTATGATATATTATAATATGTTAATAGGTATTGCAAACAGGCGAAATAACATATGACTTGGACACGCCGCCAACAAACTATCTTTTAAAAAAAAATACCGTATTAGAGGTGGGCGTGTATATCTATGTATTGTGATTACAAAGAGAATCGAAACCCCAAGTTCAATCGAATGATTGACTTACATGTCATGTCGTATTGAATCCTTCCCATTGTTTTCAGGTTTACACCAACAACTCATTATTTATAAAATATCACAAAAGTCTAAATCACAATACGTCATTGACACGTACCGAGGCGGAAGCATTCATCCCACAAACGACGAAGTGAAACCTATTCTTGGATGGATAACTTTTACTTTTTATTAATATACTATGAGTAAGTGAACATTGTTGACTGAGAAGGCGTTCCTCTGGCATCCTTTGCGTCCATTGTTTTCTGTGTCAGTGAGATTTATTCAGAAAATTAATATTAACTTCATCCAACTATAATAAGTATTACTCATGATGTGATGCACTACCCACGGTCCGCGGGCCGCATGCGGCACTTCATACTATGTCGTGTACGGAAATTTGTACGTATGAAGTTCGCCGTATCATACTTCACCGTGAAATATATGGTCGTATATTAAAAACCGTCCAATCTCTTTGCGTCGCATAGTACTGAGATAAAATTCATGTCTAAATAAAACACGTTCCTTGTAAGTTTACAGGAAGCCTGCGGCAAATAAATTTTGAAAATAGTCGATATATTGGTTTATTTGTCAGGTTAGGGTAAGGTTTTCATTGGTGAATTTATATTTTTGCCAAAATCGGATATGAAAATTGGCGCGGTTCCCACCTGGCTTCCTGTAAATCAATTTGTACGTACCTAAAACAAAGGCAGTAGAAAATAGGTATGTAAGTAAATTAGAAATACAGAACAACGCGTATTTTTTCATCTCTTTCCGATAAGAAAGCTCACGGCGAACTGCGTTACGCTGTAAAGTAATAGGTACGTACAATTTATATGTAACCATGGTATTGCGACCCACTAACAAAAAAATAGCATGTTATAACCTCGTGGTGAAGGGCTGTTGAGACCCGACATAAATCATCATCATCATCATCATCATCATCATCATCATCAGCCGGGGTCAATCCACTGCTGGATGAAGGCCTCCCCAAGCTTTGTCCAACTCTCTCGGTCCTGTGTCGTTCGCTGCCACGTATTTCCGCCGAACTTTACCAGTTCGTCAATCCAGCGGCTTTTAGGGCGACCCTGTGGCCGTTTCGTGCACCTTGGGTACCACTGGATGACGGCATTTGTCCAGCAGCCGTCCCTTCGGCGAGCAATGTGCCCCGCCCATTGCCATTTCAGCTGTTTGGCAACGTCTATTACATCGCGTACTCCTGTCTGCTTCCTAACCCTAAACTTTGTTAGTCATACGTATTTGTTGTCATTGACCTAAGACTATAAATTTCAGCTAGTGATAGTTAGTTTTTAAAAATCAATAAGCCTGCTCAAAATAAAGTAGAGCTATTTATTGCCTCAGTCAGAACTGTTAACAAAATATATATATATGTGTAAAACTATTGCAATTTTTTCTGCTTACCACTGATTTTTCGAAGAGAAGTATCAAACACGTTTGATTTCACAGACACAAGTTCCTGAAACAGAAAAAAATAATTCATTTATTTATACATAAAAGAATTGACTTTGTTTAATTTTTTTTAATATACTTGAATATTATGTTGTCAGCGACAGGCGAAACCGTTATTTTTTTTTAAAGTGGGAATAATATAGGATATACAGGGCATATAGGAATATACAGGGTAAAAAAGGTGTAAAAATTCCCATAGTTATAGGAACCCACAAGATATTATTTATTATATTATAAATAATTATTATTGTCATAATGTAGGCTTTTCTTTACTAATTGCAATACAATAATAATAAATATGATGTTACGTTATGTCAGATTTAGATGTCTGATACCATCAACGAAGATGTCGTATTTATAATGTTACCAATATCATTATTTTACACGTGAATCCTAATCTTTAATTTATTTATGTTTTTATTCTAATGAAATAATACAGAGGTTTAAGAATGTTGACTAATTATACACATTTTTTAGTAAAACCTCAGAAACATAGCTATGGAATATGTAGTTCATAAATAACGTCAGATAATTTTCGGTATTTATGACCATCTCTACCCCATCGTCACAAAAACTTGAAACTCCTGTCTAAATTATGTTACATATAAACGCTTTTCCCCCGTGAGTTCGAGCATCGTATTTTTTCAAATATGATTTTTCTAGTTGTTATATAATATATATCTGAGGTATTTTCAAGTATGTATGTTCAATATATAGAATTTTTCATTATCAAAATCTTGTGAATTATTCGTTGAGTAAAAGAAATGGTTTATTAAAAGACAATTGGTTGAAAATGATCGGTTTCAGTATAATTTATCGCGAAATAAAAAAAAAATTATACTATAAAGTACATACGCTGGTTTAAGGTCACATTTTCAACAACCTCCTCCCCTTTACCCGACCCCAATCCTATCACAAATAATCAAAATATATCAGAAACCCTCCCATTTTAGGGGGTGTTGTAATATATAGATGACCCCAATTGGAAATAAAAATAGACATTTTTATAGTATAGTAATGCGATGGTTATGGGTTAAAGTCCTATTCACTGTACATAATTGTTTTATGTGATTATAACAGTGGCGAAGGGTGACTTTTGGAAAGAGGTAGGCTGTGGAGATCTGATAAAAAGAGCACACTTGTCAGGTATACTTACGAGAATAGTACGATATTTACTACTAATGAATAGGTACACACTAGTAAATGACAACGACACACTAATTCAATGACACTATAAAAACTCATTGACGACATAAAAATGAGCGATGTGTTTAAATTACGTATTTTTCAAAACATGTATACCCATCAAAAATCATTAGATAAAATTTATTTTTATTTATAAAAACAAACAATTTATTAATATACGATTAAACGCCGTTGAAATAATTTTTTTAATTATCTAATTATTAATGATTTTGGACTAAGTGCGCAGTCGTGACAACAATATTATGCGCGAATGTTTTAGGCTCTGCGATAGGAGCTTACCTTATTCCGTACAAATCAGCAGACTTGCTGAGGTTACGAGACGTAAAGTCCATACGAAAAACAGAATTATTCCACACATAATCGGAGATTTATTTACGTTGAGACGTCGCGGCGTTTATTATTTATTTACGGCGCGCTGTGGTATATTTTTTAATCACTTTGCAGTTGTTTTGTAAACTGTGTAATACAATACATTCCTACATATACGACATCTCTTGTTGGCAAAATAAATTATTTTTATATAACATAAAATAATGAAGTGATTAAGTATATAAATATGTCAATATGCAATTAAAAAATATTTTTCTTAAGAAGGTAGGCTTTAAATAATCGCCTAGTATGGATTCTTCGCCACTGGGTTATGATAGGTAGATATGTTTCTAATGTTATATGAAAAATATGTACATACAGGCATGTCAATCTAGAAACAAAAAATTAGATACAATATAATATATATTTTTAATAATAACATTATCAACCGAAGGTACTCGATGGATGTACACTGATGTGTTTATTTGCCTTTTGGTGAGTGTACACAGTGCCTGAAGATGCCGAAAGGCGAAACCTGGGTCACAGAAAACGACTCAAATGGAATAGTACATAACTTAAATCCAATAGAATTTTAATATACTTATATTTGTCTAAGTGTATTTTGTGTAAGACGTAAATGCAAGCAAATAATGACTCTCCGATACTCTCATAGTTTGATAGATGCTTGCAAAATTACTAGGTCACCTGGTAATTGCTGTGATATATTATATATATGTCTTGTCCAGCAGCAATAATTTCGAAATAAAAGAGAGATAAAACTAAAATTGTCTTCAATTTCTTTTAATACGATTAGAATGTATGAATATGAATGACTTTGTAATAAATTAAGTTTTAATGCCTACAGCAGCAAAACCACAGATAAAAACATTTTTCTTTAGATGTCTTTCTAAGCCGAGCTGATAAACCACCAAGGATGTGTCCTAATTATACTGGAACGACATAAAAAGTATAAAACGCTTTGCGTAATAAAATTTGCATAGAAAAACGTAAAAAAGTGGTCAAGTTACCTTTTAGCTCCACAACCGCTTATCCTTAAAAACGGTGGGCCGTTAAATAATTATTCTTCGTTATTTAGAAGGTGTTTTTCCTAATTAGGTGGAATAAAACAAGCTACAGTAAAGTAAAAGGAAATATACGTTTCCTTTTACTTCAAGGATTTACTATGTCCTTTTGGGTTTATAAAAAATGGTGTTACACAAATTCTGTAAATCCAGTTAAGTAGGTATCATTATGTAGGTTTTAACAAGACCACTCAGTTTAAACAAAATCAAAAGCATAATCAAATTATTAATATATTATTATATATCAGCCGTTGTAATAGTTTTTCGTGAGTTTAGTTTAGGTACTCAGTGAATTTGTTACGTAGATAAAATATGAACTCAAATTATTAGTTGCAGTGAGAAGTGGTTGTGTATTTGAATATCAAAATGGAACAACATGCCGTAAAGAAGAAAGAGAGGAAAGAAATGCTCAAATTGGTTCAACTAATTGCTGGGGCCCATCGAGCCGTCTAATCTGGTCGCCACAAAGGTGAATTTTAATGCGTTTAACAAAAATTAGGCGTTTTTCTGTGAACGTAAAGATTTCTTCACTTAGTTATTGTATATTTATATACATTTTCAGCCGGGGTCGATCCACCGCTGGATGAAGGCTTCCCCCAGCTCCCTCCACTCTTCTCGGTTCCTTGCTTTTCTCTGCCAGGTACTTCCACCAAACCTGACAAGTTTGTCAACCAGCGAGTTTTGGCGCGTAGGGTACCACTGAATGACTGTATTCGTATAGCGGTTGTCCGTTCGCCGTGCGATATGTTCGGCCCACCGCCATTTCATGAATTTGGTGACCTCTATCACATCTTTCACTCTTGTTTGTTTTCTTATCCATTGGTTTCTTCTGCGGTCCTTACGCGTTATGCCCAACATGCACCTTTCCATGCCACGTTGCGCAACTCTCAATTGTTGGTCCTCTCGTGTGTTGAGAGTCTATGTTTCGCAAGCATACGTTATTGTATATTCATCAGCTAGAATCAGCGCTCGAAATGGAAAAGTTTACGAACCGGAGCGCTCGACAATTTTCTGAAGATATTTATATAGTTATAAAATTTTATGTGTACCTACTTCATAAAAATAAATCTTACATTTTCTAGATGGTCAAAATATGTTTTCCACGAGACGGAGCGATAATTTTATCGATGTCACGAACCGGAACGGCGCTCCGGTGCGCTCCGGTCCATTTCGAGCCCTGGCTAGAATCATTATTATTGTTATTCACTGTACTCTTCTCTGTCATGGGCATATTTATTAGAAATTCTCTGTAAAAAGAGTCAAAGCACACTTGATTTCGTAACGATCTTAGTCTTGAGTATCAATCAGCTCCTGAGATATTCCCAGGCGTAAAAAACTGCTGATGCTTCACATTCAAATATAAGGCCTTATGATCGCTCAATTAAGATCGAGTGTGGTGCAGGGTGGGTTGGCTTGGAGTAGTCGAAAAACGATTAAAGCTCACGGTTCCCACAGAAATACAATTTACGTAGTTTCCCCAGGCCTGCTGTAACTTAAAAAAATTACCAAGAGATCTATAACTTAACAGTTTATGAGCTGTTATGTTACGTACTAGATACATATTATTATATAAACTTGGTACAAATTCCGACGACCGGGCAGACCAGACCGAAGGGAAGTATTTCAATGTCTTACCACAGCTGACTGACTCCGGCGATAGAGAAGGCATTAGAAGCCCCAAAATATATAGTTTTTTCGGGTCATTAGCCTGATGCAGCGAGTCGCCACACTTGCCATTGGGCGAACACTGATAACAACTACTGTGCACGGCTACTGAAGCGTGGCTTAAGATCATTGGTGGCACGTAGTTTATTGTTAGATTTTTTGCTGTTCTTTTAATAATAAAAAAAACTTGGAGCATTAATGTGATAGTTAGCGATCTTTTATTTTAATTCAATGGGACAATCCACAATTATGTGGAATTGAAGCGGTCATAATTAGGCAGATGATCGAGTCTTGAATCAAGATGTTTGAATTCTTTGGGTATTTTTTTTTCAGTTAATAGTTTAATATTTTCCACAGTTAAATTAATAAAGTATCACATTTATTAACACAGTATAATATAATATACGAAGTCCGGACTTAAAGAAAACGGACAACTGCGCATATATTCTATACACAAGATTTTTTTTTTGAATCATTAATAACCATGTCCTTGCTTTTTCGTACAAGGTGGTTTTTAGTAATTTTGAACAATTACAAACACCCAGGCTTTGAGAAAAACACATAAATGTTTTTGTCATGACCGAGAATCGAACCCAGAACTCTCGGGTGGAAGGCCAGCGCCTTACCCACTGCACCACGAGAGCCGCCTCTATACACAAGATTACTATCGGCCGGTATCGGCGGTTAACGAGGGTAGTTTATCATATTATGTTTATATTGAAGTATTATAATTGGTACAATAAGTTAGCCGTCTAAACAGTTAAAACTATCTATCTCCGACATTGTAAGCCGTCCGACATGTCCATGCGGAGGGGAAATACAGGATGCCAACCACATCCTATGGGAGTGTCTGAGTATGTGCTCCGAACGGGAGGAAATGCTCAGGTCGGTCCAACCAGCTGTTGGACCCATCGGCCCGTCCGACCTGGTTGCTACTAAGGCCAATTATCTTGCTTTCAAAAAATTTGCGGCGTCTTACTACGGGCGTGAAGATCTCTTCACATAAATTTTGCTGCCTGTATGATTAGCTTCGTTCTTTAATTTAATAAACAAGTAGGTTCATTTTCTTTTTAGTAATTTCCATGTGCTTTTTCTCTCCCTGGCACTTTTCATTAGAGTAAACTCAGTAAACTCAGTCAGAGCTCACTTTGAGCGTAGCAATCTAAGTCTTGGGCATCTTCTCCCAGGACACTCCCAGGCCAATTCTTAGATGCTTCACATCACCAATTGATGGGTCCCGTGATACTCTCGATTAAGACCGAGGGTGGTACGGGGCGGGTTTGGTAGAGGGACTTTAACTTCAATATCTATCTCGCTCTAAAATTTAGCACAGTCAAGAAAGGTGCCCTTATAACGTGGCACATTAGCGGTACAGTAGCCGATAGCGGCAGATAGCAGTCTTGTGTATAGAATAGATGCGCTGATCATATTAATATTACCAATTATGTGGTTATACCAAGCGAACAAATAGCTATTATCAGACGCAGAAAAACTGCATAATTCGGCCATATTTTTCGAAATATAAAGTATAGTTTACTTCTGCCTATAATGCAATGAAAGGTAGAGGGAAACGGATGCATATGTTGAAGAAAACGTTGGTGATCTGATTCCTATTTAAATTTGGGCACCAACCTTCACTGCACTTGGAGAAGCCGAGGACAATGAGGGCAATTGAGAAGATGTCTGCATTTCTAAGTAGTCAAGATCATCATCCATGAACTAACGACCGAAACAATAGCTATATTTGGAGCCTCTCGGATTGCAAGTTAGATATGAGTAAAATAAAACTTTCTAATATTGACATTAAAAATACAATTATTTGATAAATTTATTTCGTATACGCCATTGGCTCTTTGCAAGCCAGACACTACAACTTGCGTCGCAACCTAAGGTGTCGACCACAATCACCACCGAAGGGATAATGGGTCTCGCTACAACGCTCGCAATATCATTCAACACTTTTCCCACCTATTTTATATTTCTGTACGCCTGATACATTGATTTCGCAATAATCAATTTATGTAGTATCTATTAATCGTTCAGTTCGTTTCTTTTCCTCTCTACTACATCGTTTCCAAAACTTTTTCATTTCATAGCACAATCGCCTGCTAATGTATTACATTAACTGTTTATTTGAAGTAGGAACTCAAACAAAAAAGCTGTATTCGACTTAATTATTAAATTGTGGAAGATCACCATAAACAGGCTCACCGATCAGTGTTGGTTTTAACCAAGCGAAGACTAAATCCGCGCATTGTGGGCTGTCAATCTGCGCCTATCGACCTGGTGACCAGGTTTACAGCCGGTTGCCGATCGTTCCAGTGAACTTGGAATCCGCATGGGTATGGCGGTGTCATGATTTAGCTACCTTAGAAAACTACGTGGATGTCAATGCTGTATTATTTGATGATCAAGTACCATTTGTTAAACCTGTGCATGTTTCCTGTCCTCACGAATGATTGTGGAACATAGCACCATACCAGGGTCCAAAGGTCTTGACTGTCCAGTTTTGACTAAATTGGTACCTACGATTACGTTACAAACTTTCGAGTTTGCAAGCTCATTCCTTAGTCCTCGGTGATTGATGTAATCATGAAGAAGCACTTCACACGACTTGGATAGTACACCAGAAGCCACTCAAGAGTACAAAACCTCGAACCTTTGTGGCGCATCCTCAAGGACTCCATCGTCTTCGATCTTCTCTCGCTGTGTAACGTTGTTACAGAATCGAAGAACCGAGGGAAGTGGCGTAACCTTGTACTTTACTTGCCATATCCTCTGATGCTCGAAAGTAACAGAGTGCAGTCCTCGTAGTCCAGTACGCACGGCACTGAGCTTTCATTCGGGGAGTCCGGATTTGATTCTCAGTAATGTCATAATATATTTAAGAGATTTCCTCAAAGCCTGTGTGTTAGTGATTCTTTCTCTTCTATTACTAATTCTGCAACCGCTGTCATTGGGCATCACACGCTGTTTAGTGTTAAAAATGGATAAATATGTATATCAATGGTCTAATGTTAATACCCTGTATCTGCTCTATAACGAAAATGATTTTTCGACTTACTAAAAACAGCAAAAATACTGCCCATTGACTGAAACGAAATTCCCGTATCTGAACATTGTAGGAATAAACCTGTACCTAATAGTCCGTATCTTGTCTCTAAGCTGTCAAGCGTGTTGCATGACGTGTGTTGAATTCAGCTTCAAAATGTCACTTTAGAATTATTTAAAAGGTAAAACAGTAAGTAATATAACAAATTTGGATGTTTATCTATATATCATTATATTAGGCGTTGTGTACTTTGCTTTACCACTTTTTACGTCGCGGGTTATTGGCATGCTATGTGGTTACAACATGTGTGAGCTACGAACAGTCAGATACGGGATATTAAATATATTTTTTTTTAGCTTACTGCACAATTTTTAAAAAGGTACTTATGGGATATTAACATTAGGCCATCGATATACTATAATATAATATATCACAGGAATAATACGAGTATATAAGGTCTTATATTATAAAAAAAAAATGAAAAAGCGATTATGTAAGTAAAGTACCTAAGTAAATACCAATATTGACGAGGAAAAATAAAAAAACGTGATTTTTTCTTAGTCGCTGAGATGCAAGCGCCAAAAGCTACAACCCGTGTGCCACAATGGACTAAATCAGCTATTACTAATTTAATCGTAATAAAATGTCTTCATAAAATAAGTTTCAGCCTACTTATTAAATTAACAAAAAAATACACGGCATCTATTATTAGAATTTCGCAGCTAAAAGGCTTAGACTGTTACCAATTATTTCAATTTATTAGAGATAAAGTTTATTTCGGAGACCTCCTGCAGTGCAAGAGATTCGTGCCCGGGCCAAAGATAAATGGTGTAGCTATACAAGTGCATTTTAGCTTAGTCACCTCGACATTCTGGGAATCGCAATTCGTAGTGGTTCTCAAAATATACATTCTCACAATCATCTTGATTTACAATAGGTGTGTACTAACATCTCTCATCTTTTTTTGAGCTTGCACAACTTTACTCAAAACAGTTTTCCGATTTTTAATAAACCATTTATTTTATTCAACGAATAATTCACAAGATTTTGAGAATGTCACATTCCATATATTGAACATACGTAAGTTGAAAACACTTCAGATATATTATAGCCACTAGAAAAAATCATATTTGAAAAAATACAATGCTCGACTGGATAACGCAATTTGATAAGCATTTCATGTATGACCTACTATTAATACTAACGACTGAAGGTACTTGATGGAATTTGAGAGTCAAGCCAGTCCAATGAGAAGGCTGCAAGAAGTAATATTCCATTTATCTAAATATATTGTATTTTTTTCCATTTCTGGGGGAGTTTCTGGTCTAGAAGCCCCCACCCCCCCTCACGAAAATACAGATTTGAAGTCAATAATTTATTTTATTACTCATCATCATCATCAGGGGCACGACAACCCAATGTGGGTCCTGGCCTCCTCCAACAGCTCCCTCCACCTGTCCCTATACAGTGTGGCCGCTTTCCAATTTGGTACACCCAGAATACGGCAGTCACTGGCAGCTCCATCCAACCAGCGAATTAATATTGCTACTAATGAAAAATATTGTTCACGTATCTACAGATATTTTATGTCTGGATTAGGTATTACTTTCATAGGAATTAAAGTTATTGATACATTCGAAGAAAATAGAGGATAGTTCAGCATATCTTTTATGTGTGTAAAAATATCCATACAATAAGGGTGAATTTACGTATTATTGTTTATGGAATGATATCCACATCCCTTAGTCACTGTATTGAAATTTTAAAATAGTAAAGTTAGTTGTCTACGACCTAAACTGACCTCATACTAAAAAATAAAATACTATTACACATAATAAATAAGATTAAAGTTCGAGAAGAAGATGCGACACTTAGTTTGATAACCGCTGAAAGAAGGGAACACGGACATGATGACTCAGTTAAAACCTGAGTAACTTACGGCCAGCAGGAGAATCGAAAGATAGACAGATCACCGATAATGAAATTAAACTGAAAGGATTTAAGATCCTTGGTGAAATGGGTATCGTAAAAGTAATTCGTGGATACATTCTTACAATCGTATATACTGGTCATAGACGTAATATATTTACCTTTTAGTAGATATATTGGGTGCTTCATAAATGCATTTTACACTATTTAATTGGTTCACTATGAAGATAGCATAGTAATTTTAACCTTATAGTATGTACCTGTTAAACAATAAGCACAGTGTGGCTAGAAAAGGTGCATGCTGGGTATAATGTGGAAAGACCACAAAAGAAACCAATGGATAAAAGAGGCAGACAAAAGTACGCGAAGTGATACAGTGGAGATTGTATTCACAGACTTTTTTGCGAATACAGGTTCAAATTTCAAATACATTATGATGCACGTTGCGTACTGTCACATGTTGTCACGGCGACAAATTAAGTCTATGATTTCATCATTCCGCAGAATATTTTGAACGATCACTATCTCTATAAATTCAATGATGGAGAGTGCCACCGCTAGTGCATTAGTATTTCGAATTATTATTCATTATTCATGCTAATTTCAATTAATTTTAACAGTATCTACGTGAGCGTACGTTAAAATTACTTGCGATATTGCATCTATAGATAATATTTTGAACAGAACAGAACATAGATAATAAACAAAATTCTTATAAAAAATACATAATTACAACTAAAACAACCGTTTATTAATTGAGTTAGCATTTACTTGGTAGAATTCCATTTTACAAGAAATGAAAATATAATTAATATTAAATTCTACAGGTTTTTAAAAAGGTTTGTCGATAGCTATTTCGGTTGTAACACCATTATCAAGACTATTCAGATAGGTCGCTTGCCCTTGCTTAAATACTACACGTGTATAGATATAGACAGAATACATTCTCTGACTCGTTCCAGCAATATTATGAATTTGTACACTTATTATTAATTGTAATATTATTAATACTTTGAAAACCCTAAGTGGGTTTTTTAATGGATATCAAAATTAATCAAAATTATAATGGTGTTACAACCGAAATAGCTATCGACAAACCTTTTTAAAAACCTGTAGAATTTAATATTAATTATATTTTCATTTCTTGTAAAAACAACCGATTTTTACATGAGTCGAAAATGTGTAGGCATATAGAAAATGATAAAAAGCGTTCATTGAGTCATGCGGGTGTTGATGCAGCGCAGTACGCGGATTTCGGCAGATTATGCTAACTGATAATGTTCGTTACATGTTCAAAATATGCTATGGAATGGGAGCATCAGTCTGATAACAGTTTAAATACCAAGAAAAACGAC
The DNA here is from genome assembly GCF_057557595.1 of Rhyacophila brunnea. NCBI lineage: Eukaryota > Metazoa > Arthropoda > Insecta > Trichoptera > Rhyacophilidae > Rhyacophila > Rhyacophila brunnea. The sequence goes on along the minus strand of NW_028232827.1, from coordinate 35,688,685 downwards.
ATTACACACTTTTTTCCCGTAGCGGCAGCTTAATACTGTGGCAGGACGTGACAGGACGTGGACCTTAATAGTTGTTAGCCCTTCGCCTAACCAACCCATTGGATCCTTGTACTGGGTCAAATACACACGACTCTATGGAACGATCCAAAATGTAATTTCACGATCGGCATCAGAATATGACAGTGGAATTTGAGCTTAACAGCACCACCAAATACACAGTTGGACAAAGATCTTTCGCTAGATTCTACGCCCAAACAAACCTGTATGTATCTTATGAAATAAGTGTATCTTAGTAAGCTCAGTAAGCTGTATCTTATGAAATTCATGGCGAATTAATATTAAAATACATATTCGTAACACAATATTGATCTCAAAAATGTTTTATATAGACGGGCTTTTATTATTAGAGTTTATCAATAATGAGTGTTGAAGTATTTTAGAAGTTCACTCATCCAATGTAAAGATATTTCTTTCAAGACAAATTATTTTAAAATACAAATCATGTAACTGTCCGACACTTCATTGGATATGTAAGACTAAAAATCGTGAATAAAAAAAAACGTTCTTACGTTTCCCATTCATTGGGAGTTTTAAATAAAATCGTGTTAAATTAATAATAACTGCACTGAATATAATTTAGTAATCACGTTTATTGAATAATTCTATAGAGTATTATTATTTTATACTGCACACTAAATATATGATTTACAAACTCGTTTAATGCTTGAGTCGGTAGTAGTGATAAGGTTAATTAGTTATCATTAAATCGTTAAAGACTAGTAGTCAATGAGAGTAAAATCAGTTTGGAAACTCAATTAAAATTGAATAAATTATACGGAAACAACTCTGTCATATTTATTATGTATGATTTTGTTAGTATCTTTCCTGTAATACGGTTCGTGTATTATTCCTTACACATTGTTCTTCTTTTGCCAACCCTAGAGAGGTTGATCATCATCGGAGCTATCTAATATTATTAAGACGGTAATACAGTGAAACGGCAAATAATTTTCAACTATAGGTGTGACGAAATTTCGAACTCGCTGTCAATCGGAGAGCGAACGTCGAGCTGTGAACACGTCAATTTGTTTCGTGATGGCGACGGGGGTATTAATTCTTAAATCGTGTAAAGATGACTAAAAAACGTTACCCATTTACTTGAAAAAGAAAATATGTCAATGAATATATTATTATTGTTACTAATAGAACAATAAACAGATCATTAAATGGACGCATGTTGGATTTATATGACAAATTATATTTCGTTCGGCACGCGTCATTTGCACAATCCGCGCATCGCCTAGCTACGATCTTTTTAGACCATGCCTCAACTGAGGTATTGCCTTAACAGCAGCTGTCCGTAATAGCTAGATAAATAGTATATTATATCGATTATCGCTTGGTTTAGGCAGGGCTTAATGAATTTAGAAAAATTAACCATTACTATCTGTAATAATAATATGTATTCTTAATTCAACGAAAATAAATCAGTATGACTGAAAAAGTGTGCACTATTTTTGTCGGATCGCCCATACCATAGGTACCTAAACTATTATGGTTTAGTTTTTTTGCAGGGTTTAATTGAATTTTAAAAACTAACGAAATACTATATACACTAGCGATTTCCAAACTGGGAGGCGCGGAGCGTTGCAAAGGGAGGCGCGAAAAGTTTAACACAAATGTAGCCACAGGTTTGCAGTTTACAAATGCATAGTTTATAAAGAGCCTGGGGGCCGTGGTATAACAGACATCACAAATTTACTCTAATAGTCAAAAAAAGTCGCCTGCGGTGCTACTTCGTTTCGAGACTATTAAATATTTTAAATTTATGTGGTTGTGCGTTGTAATTTGATGTGATACCTATATGATGATTGCTATAGGTAGGTACTTAAATGATAACTCCCGTGTATAATTTAATAAACACTACTTTAGAATACCACACTACCCTTAACCTCAGCGATACGTAGGTGGGCCCGCCAAAGATCCTGGCCCGGGGTCCGCTTAAGGATGTAGGGCCCATGATAGAATACATTGGTCAATGAACGATGATGAATTTGGATTGACTAAACTATTGAAAAGGAAAAAAATGATTGAATTATTATGCGATAATTCATTGAAACAAAAACCCTAGTTTAATTTTGATTGAATCGAAGTGAAGAATAATATAAATACATTGTCAAGAAAAGCATTGCAAGTTGTATGTAAAGTAGGTGATGCTACCATTCGTAACATCATATTTATGCGAAACAGGATTTTCTGCATTAGCTGCAATGAAATTTAATAGAAAAAGAGCACTTTGTGCTAATAAACAAGCACACCCATTGCATGAAAAACAAATTAATTTAAAAATTAATATAATAAAAGTTGTAAAATCTTGTTTATTTTTATAATTAAGTTTTTTTTCATTGTTGTTTTAAGTAGTTAGTACATTTTTGGCTATTTAAAAGGGTGTCTATTATTTAATGAAATAAAGGGTGGGGAGGCGCCAAGATTCGATTTTTTTAAAGGGAGGCGTAGTAGCATAAAGTTTGGAAACCACCGATCTACACATTGTAGTATTAATTCAATGAAAACAAATAGGTAAGACCAGTGGCGATTCTCCCTTGAGAGCGCTAGAGCGGTGCACACCCACCCACTCAATTTATGCGAAAAGATTTTTTTTAAATGAGTATTTAATTTATATTTGATTAATTAAAAGTGTTCTGATCTATTACCGTAGTCATTAATTCATATACAAAAACAAATTCTAATATGTGTTTTTAACCGGCTATTTTAAATAATAATATTATATGTTGATGGGAGCGATATTCGCCATCGCTCGACCAAAGCGCCCAGTAATCTAATTTCGATTTCTTTGCAATGAGAAAGAGCGTCGTCTGTCGCGTGGAATAGCAATACGTAAATATTTTTTCTACGTGCTCGGGAGCGACAGTTTCAGTCGCTCTCGGCCCGAACGCAGATGCATCGGTTTTAAAACAATACAGCCTGTATCACACATACAATTATTGTTTGACAATTTTTATTCAATATTATTATAAAAATAAATTCTTTTCACAGTACGCATTTAAATTTCCGCACATGTTGACAACATTTCTCAAATTTAGGCGAAGTACAATTTAAAAATAAACTTCAAGTTTTTTTTCAGTTTGATAACTAAATTCACAATGTTTATCAATTATGATATCTCTCCAAACTAGCTCTGTAATACGTCTGACTTTTTAGATAAAAATAAACTCAAAAATGAATTGTCTGTTATTTACAGCTTGGATAATTTTTATAATGCTGACACATTTACGGAAACGGTTTTACTATTAAATTTAATTTTTACTATTCCGATGACATCAGTGGAAAGCGAAAGATGTTTTTTCACACTCAAACGGATCAAGTGTTTTAGTAGAAACACCATCGCGCAATCAAGATTGAACGCATTATGTATACTCAGTATCGAAAAAAGAATGATACAAGAGATTCCTGACTTCAACAAACGCGTAATTGAAAAATTTGTGTCGATGAAAAACAGAAGAATGGATTTCTCATACAAATGAACAATAAATCCCGGTCACTGCCAGATACGAGATATTTCGGTAGTACTAATAATTCGGTCAAAACAAAATAGTTCGTGTCAACCAGTTTGTGTTAAAGTTTAAAATCCATTTTTTTCAAGAAAAACTGTTTTAAGAGGTACAACAAATAATAAATAGTGAGTTATTTATGATTTCTTTTAAATGTACTAAATTAAAAAAACCAATAGTTTTTTTTTTTTTTGTGAAGTTTTGATGAAGGCAAATGCCTTTTTACGGCAGTCAGAAGGTGAAAAAAGTGAACTCCCAGTAAAATAACTCACCGGTCGCCACTGGGTAAGACTGACAAAGTTTAGTGTACACTATTAATGTCGAATTTTACGAGTAAGATTATTTGGACTATTTTCGATTTTACACAATTAACTAATACATATTATTATCTATATCAGAAGATATGAACTTACATCAATATGTATTGCAAAATGATGTTGATGAATACAATAAATTGTTGTACAATCAGCAATGCTATTAGGTAAGTAAATATACAATACGTCTTGATTAAGATTTCAAAATAAAGTAGGCACGATTCAATTAAATGAAGACACAAAGCTGGTAATTGCAATAAATTATAGTGGTGCAACATAAATTAACTAAGTAGGTACCTACTTACAACATTTTGTTTGTTAATTTCTGCATTTTAGAATGCAAGCTGCAAACAAGTAGGTGGGTACTTAAATAATATTATATTTCAAGGATAATTTAATTAACTTTTGCATCTGTAAATATATTATTTTGGCTGATTTTTTTCACCTTTTATAATGCATTTTTAATAAAAAAAAAAATGCAGCATGATCACTCACTCATTAATGCTTGCAATCATCAATAATTGACACTCTATAATTATAATAGCTACACTTAATCCAATACGGGTGTTAAAATAAGTTAAGAACAAACGACGGCTCGCTATTATTTCATTTGTATGAAATAAATAAAATATAAAAATTAAACAGACCTACATAATGAATAAGTAGGATTTCTTTTTCAATCAATAAGATATACCTACAACGCTTTTCTCAGCTTTTCTATAGACTGGGTCATTGCTTTTACACACGTACGTCAGTATCACACTTTAGCCGGCTCTCATAATATATAAACTCGCCTCATCTGCCGCACAGCCATAAATTAAACCTTCTAGGAACGTCGTTTCGATGTTGCATATGAAGACCGCGCACATCTACCTAGCGGCAATCGCGCGTAACCTCTCAAAACGTGTATATATTTGGATGTGGCAACCTGCGAGCCAGTATAGAAATGACCAATTCGTAGGTGTGCGTTCAGGCGTCTTCGACTCGCAGCCCAGAGAAGCATGCGATTTGTTGATAACACCACTAGATGTTTTTTTTCAAACTAAAAAGTTGCATTCGACCAATCTACGGTGCCGCATTTAGCAACCTGTGTTTTGTGAATAATGAAGACGTCACATCAACGTATTCTACATGTTGCAGACGAGATGAGTTTTCATGTGCGAGTCGTCTTACTCAGCTTCTACCTCACCTCTATCATAATTTCACCTCACCAATCCCTCACTGCTATTTGACCATTCAACCTACTCGTGAAAAATGGTTGCAAGTGCGTTATTAAAGTTGTAACTTTGTATCATTTGAGGTATCGAGATAAAACATTACTAATATGGTAGGTAGGTACCAATAACATTCTCGATACGCTGGTCAGGTTTTTGAGTTACAATACAATTTGTGGATATAAAAATATCATCTCTTGGGTTTATCAGTTTAGAGAAGCTAGTCACTAATTTGAATTGGTGATTGAAGTTATCACGAAGAGACGATTTACGTGGCTGGGACATGTATTCCGGATGCCGCCAAAGAGTGCGGCACTTCGTACCCTTGTGGCACAGCCTCAAGGGTTCCGTCGTCGTGGCCGGCCCTCCCTCACCCTGCAGCGATGCTACAAAAGCGACCTACGTGCTGCAGGTCTGACATGGCGGGAGGCGCAGGAGTTGGCGATGGACCGAGGGAAGTGGCGCCAACTTGTGCTTGTCCTATGTCCCAATGTTGGGACGTGACAGGGTGGAAGAAGAAGAGTCACTAATTGCGCTATTTCAACCACGAAAGTTCCAAAATGCGTTCTACCACTTATGATTATGCTTCTGGCTATTTGCGCGTCCGGAATCATCTCCAAAATATTCTAATGTTGTCTGTCAGTCGCCTTCATTGAATTTGACTTAATAATCTAAATTTATAGATATAATAAATTGAACCAGTACTATCGTAAGTAAGATAAGTTATTGTTTAGTGATCTAATATCTTCACCAGTGGCGGCTCGACGACTTTCAAGGTGGTGGGGCTTAGCCATTAATCATTAAATATACATACCTACCTACTTTCTCATATTATACATTATGCACCAAGTTACTTATAATAATATGATTCAATTAATGAGGAAAAGAGTATTTTTTCAGAATAAATATTATGATTAAACGAATCAGGTCTAAAAAGCGTGCTTAAATTTATATCAACTTAATTCATTATAAATATTATTAATTATAGACATACCATTATCAGTTTTGAACAACGACATACAGCGTGCGTATTTACTTATCTAGGGATTAATTGATTCGCTCCCCAGTATGCGTATACTAACGATAATGCATTCACATTATTTGTAGAGCAAGATTTGTACCGCGGTAACGGGATCGGACTGAGTGACCCCGGTCATCGAGAAATAGACGCGATAGCTTTCTTAATTTGTACATAGGTGTTATCGTGAAATAGGGCGTATATAATTTAATTAATTATTTCAATATTGCGTAATCATCATTATTTTATTAGTACGTAATTTACAATCATTGCTTTATTTATTTGTATAATAAAAATAAATATCTCTATAAAATTGCGACGGGTCTAGATGGATAAAATATATTAAATAATTCATTCAATCATGTAATTAAGTAGATACTCGTATATTATGACAATGATAAACAAATCGGACGTGTATTTTTGAAATGATAACGATGTGGGGATGGTCCCTACGAACCCTTAAGGTAGAGCCGCTCCTGATCTTCACTAACGTACTGTCAGTGGCGAAGGGTGGAGGTAGACTGTTAGGATTCGACATACATAGTGCACATTAAACTTTGTCAGTCATATTATGTATTTGTTTTTATTGAACTAAGACTACAATTTATAGATGGTGTTGGTTAGTTTTTAAAAATAAATTAAACCCTGCCTAAACCAAACCATAATAGTTTTGGTATTCTTTGTGCGATCCGACAAAATTGTGCACACTTTTTCATTTATATTTATTTATTTTCGTTGGATTAAGAATACAAATTACACATATTGTTGGTTAATTATTTTTTAAATTCATGAAGCCCTGCCTAAACCAAACCATAATAGATATAAAATATTATTTTATCTATATAATATCCAATATTATGTATGATTTAATGGCACAAATTATCTATTTTAGAAACTAACCGACACTATCTCTAAATTGTAGTCTTAGTTCAATGGAAACAAATACGTATAACTGGCAATGTTTGGTGTGCACTATTTATGTAGAATCTTAACAGCCTACCTCCACCATTCGCCATTGCGTACTGTAGTATTCATTGTATTTAATACCACATCTATAATAAATACAACTTGGAGGGGTAAGGGTTTTGTGTATCCGGAGTATGGGTCAGAGATATACAGCCTGCTTCTCTCAATGTCAATGAATAAATCAATTTTATGGTTTCTATCAACACGATAAATTTTACTCTAAGGTTGAAATACTGCCTAAAATGTTCAAACCAATGGCGGCATCTCAGGATTGCGATGGAGGCGGATATTAAACCATTCACAGCTTGTAGTTGTGTAAATTATTATAAATTTATTGATAATGAAAACTTACGACATATTTGGTTACAACACCAAGTATATAATTTCATTAAATTCTATATTATATTTATTTATTTAGAAAAAGAGTATTATGGCATTACAGCGATTGGCCAATGCGCCATAATACATAATAAATACAAATACATAAAAATATCTTAATTACAAATAACAACTAATATAACAAGAACATGTTCAAACACGCGCGTTAATATCATTTTACTCCCTACTTCAATTATAGTTTGTCAATTTATGGCTACGGCCGTATGTTGTAGTTTAACCACTGGGGAATGACAAAAGAAATGGCGTATTTCAAAAAAACACTACCTTATTCTTAGGTCAATAATTATTGTAAATCAATTATTATTCATAAGATGTTTATCACACTTGAATGGTCAAAAACATAGCTTATAATAAATATCTTTAGTATCATCTTCAAATGTGTTAATCTTGCCGATTTTTTGAATAATATAATGCCTAATTCTTGTCAAATTTGCGATCACAGAGATTATCAATATAATTTTTTATCGTGAATATTTTACAAAAATTATCTCATAATAAATTATGCTAATGGTTTTTAAATGCGTTTAAAAATTAATAAACGTAAAAAATCTTAACACCACTGCACAGTTATGTACCGGAATATGACTATATTCTAAAACATTAGAGCGAGAGGTTTAAAAGAATACTATTTTATGTAACAAAAATACCTAATGCAGTCATCAAATGTTAAAAATAATTATGAAGGATAATAAGGCTTCAAAATTATATAAATAGATTATCTACAACGTTTAAGGAGTGTCCAGGATCATGGTTTGAAAATACAATAAAAACTCAATTTTGACCTTCGACGAGCATGTCACCCCTTAATTAGCTTTGTAATTAATAATTCCCTTTGTGCCAATGTGATTCGGGTTTCGCCATTCGGCATCCTCAGGCAATATGCGCATTTACTAATAAAATGATTAATGCACACTAACAACGAATACAGTCATGTTAATTCTTACTTATTCTTATTATAATAAACGAATACAATAAAAGCATATCAGGAAATGTGTACGTAAACAGTTCACCGCAGGACACTTATTCGTTTGCAGCAGTACGTGAAATATGAGTTCGTGTAACATTTAATTTAAAACCGCAATTTGTAAGATACGTATAAACGTATTCCACGGTGAAATGTTCAACGAAGAACTCGTCATTTGATAAAATGTTATACGAACCATATTTCACGTACTGTGGCGCACGAATAAGTGTCCCACGATGAACTGCATACGTACAACTTACATGTAACCCAATAAAAGAAGGTAACGACTTTATAAAGTAAAAGACAAAATTTTGAATATTTAAAATGTTTGTAAAAACAGGTCGTATTATATACAATAAATATTCACTATTGACACGTTCAGTAAGTGTATACAATAATAATTATCATTATTTTTGTAAAACCACGAAAATGATGTTTGTGCAAACATTAGTGTTCTCCATATTTTTGTACAGTGTCGATAGCCTGAAGGCAAGGGCGGAAGACAATAATTGATGCCTTCGAAATATTCAATCGACGAAAGAAAAAACAGTCAATCGCAAAGGAGACTGCAGATCAGGAAACGATTCTTGAAAATAATAATATGTCTGAAACGCATTCTGCAGTTTTATGGAGATATTATTGTTCGGCATGGACTGAATAACTTGAAGAGACTGGAGGTTATGGAAAGCCTCCAAAGAAGGCGAAGCAGAGGAAAAGCGTGCGCTGGAGTGACCAAGTGAAGAAGCTGACTGCTGGCAGCTTTCACTTTGCCATGAGGGAAGCAGAGGATCGAGAGGGGAGGAAAGTCTTGGTCGCTCAAAATATGTCAAAATTCGAAGATGGCCATTCTCAGTCATGATGTAACGACCAAGAAGATCTCGTAAACAGTGAAAAAGACAAATTAAATAATGAGAAATGTCACTAAATATGGCTACTTACAAAATAAAATATGTTGGTACTATTTCATTACTTTTATGATAACGGGATGTATTTATCTAATAATTTGTTGTTAGTTGTAATTACCCGTGTCATTTTAAACATTCTTGTTAAATGCGAAACCGAAATTGCATTGTTTTCATTTCATTTTTGTGTACAATTATCAACTAACTACTCTGCACATTGTATGTAAAATCACAGATTAACCATCTAATAACGGTGACTTGTGAGTAACTGCCCAAACGAACAGATAATAGCGAAAAGGTGATGCTAACGATCAAGATAAGCCCGGCGTGTTAACGTGGAGGAAGGCATGTTTGATGGCCACCTTCACCATCCGCAGAGGTCATTAATTCGTCATCATCATCACAGGGTATTGTGGCGAGAACAAAGACGTCAATAACGGTCAGGACGGAGCCATCAAAATGCCTATATAAAGAGCGATTTTATGATTTAAGTTATGGGTTAGTACTGTATTAATAATCTTGGATGGTTTCTGTATTTTATTACCGATTCAAAATGAGATATTTCATGATCATGATATTATTACTTAGGGAAAGTTAGCTGGCTTTAATAGTATTTAACCAAACAGTATTCCTCTCCAAACTATATTTTACCAATTAATTTGATTTGGTTACTTAATCAATGAGGAAATGAAAGGGCATACACATTAGAGGTGAGTTGGAAATACTGGCACCAGTTTGTGTACTCAAGTTTCGGATGAAACTACCCATACTCAGTATGAGTGGCCCAATAAACTTATTCCAAAAACTTGTGATGATATCATCGCGAGTCGCTGTTCTGTGCACTCGCCAGTTGGTAGACTTTCAACACTATTGACAATAAATGCGCGCGAATGAGATAGCACTTGAATATAGGTATAATTTAATTTATTAGTCTTTTGCGTTCGAATGTATGAATAATAGGTCATAAATTTTGTATCGCAGCACAGTGGTGAGATGACGCACAGGCTTAGGCTTGTTATATGACCGCGAATTTTATATTAAATGGGACTTTTCGACAAGCGGAGCTCAGCGTATGTAGCGATTCTATTGAAGCCGATATACAGTCTAAGTTCCTGAGGCGATACGTATTTCAAATACTAATATGGAGTTGGTTTTAGTTTCAGTTGAGAACTTTTGTCTCATACGCACGCCAAACGCTCTATATAGTATTCCAAATACTAGTAAGTATTTTGGAACAAGTTTCTATATTAAGTATTTTTTTATAGTGGTAGTAAGTATACTTAGTCTTCAAAATCTACCAATTTTCCCATCTCTAATACACATTATTTAGTACTAATCTGATTCCATAGAACAAAGTAGGCAATAACAGTGTTGTCAACTGCCATTGACAAAAATATGCCAGATAGAGTAAGTAATAAAATAATATATGCTAATTGGCAGGATAAAATGCTAGATTTTCTTATAATAATTAAAATAAAGCCTAGAATCTAGCACTTCTAAAAAATATGTGATATTTTTGAAAATTGTTTTATGAGAACAGAAGTAATCCTTTTGCAACTAATAAATATTTACCTAATTCATACAAACAAAAAAATCATATATGAAATTCGTTCAATACATAATGTATTATAAAGAATGTTAAACTAAATTGGTAAAATATTATTAGTACAAGAGGTTAATGTGTCGATTTTCAAGAAAATTCGTGTAATATGCTAGCTTTTTAATGACAAATAATTTAAAGCTGTTTGTGTTGAAAAACGCTAGATTTAACGCCATACGCCAGATGCATTTTGGCTTGCGCAAGTACAAGAGGTCAATGTGTCGATTTTCAAGAAAATTCGTGTAATATGCTAGCTTTTTATGACAAATAATTTAAAGCTGTTTGTGTTGAAAACCGCTAGATTTAACGCAATACGCCAGATGCATTTTGGCTTGCGCAAGTACAAGAGGTCAATGTGTCGATTTTCAAGAAAATTCGTGTAATATACTAGCTTTTTAATGACAAATAATTTAAAGCTGTTTGTGTTGAAAAACGCTAGATTTAACGCAATACGCCAGATGCATTTTGGCTTGCGTAAGCCTATTTAAAATGTTAGATCTGGAAAAAATAACGCTAAGTTGGCAGCTGGTAATAAAGCCCTCGCGGAAAAGAAGGGCCGGAATATTTTTTTGAGGAGGGGGGGTTGTGTCGGAAATTTTAAAGTACAGTAAATAACACACAATATATTATATTTCTAATTCCAATTATATTAATCAGTACCGGTTTCATTCGCTTTAAAAGGATATTGTCAACTGGCAAAGAATATATTACAATAATACAGATATTTATACTAACTTAACATATATGTAATCAAAATTATTTATTGAAGATATAAAGCATTATTTAAAAATAAAAAATAATATATGATCCAAAATTCTTTGCGGCGACCAAAAGCTACGGTACCTACTATAAAATGCATGTTATAAATCAAAGCACACTAGATTTACAGTTATCGCTATTTTTTCAGTATTATCGTGTTGGGACAATTAATTACTTGTATATTTTCTCTTTGCAAGTGCAAAAGTAGAGTTTTTAAGTAAAAATTTTGCTTTGCGTCACCACATTACCAAAAATAGGACGGGTTTCGTAATACCCAATATAAATTAGTCCCAGAATATTGTAATAATTTATATATAACTTTTCGATCAAGTTGCCAAGTGAAAGAATAGAAAGAAAGAAATAGAAAGCTGAAAAAATATTAATGGTTATATTAAAAGAGATTTAATATAACTAAATATAGTAATTTTCTTGCAAGACTCAGAAGACCTCCAAAGCAGAATGCAGGAACTCGCTGAAGTAAGCAACAAAGTATGTTTGAAAATAAATGTAACAAAGACGAAAGTCATGTTCAACTGCTTTGCGGGCCAAAAAGAGATCCTCATCAATGGCACTCAGCTCGATCAGGTGAAAAGCTACATATATCTGGGACAACAAGTGTCTATAGATGAATGTATATTTGATGAAATTGTTCGCAGAGTAAAGCTAGGCTGGAGTGCTTTTGGCCGCCTGAATAATGTCTTCAAAAGTGACCTTCCACTGTGCCTAAAGCGCAAAGTGTTCAACCAGTTCAACTGTGCTTCCCGTGATCACATATGCGTGTGAAACATGGCCCCTTAGTAAAAGAGACATCCAGAAACTTAGAGTAGCACAACGTGCTGTGGAGAGGTGCATGCTGGGCATAACGCGAAAGGACAAAAAGAGAAATGAGTGGATAAGGAAGCAGACAAGGGTTTGCGATGTAATAGAGTTAACTAAAAGCCTTAAATGGAGATGGGCTGGACACATAGCTCGAAGAAGAGACAATCGTTGGACAAATGTAGTCATCCAGTGGTATCCAATAAGTACAGAACGTCCGCAAGGTAGACCTAGAGGCCGCTGGATCGATGAAATTATAAAGTTCTGCGGAAGTACGTGGCAACGCAATGCACAGGACCGAGAGAAGTGGAAGCAGCTTGAAGAGACCTTCATCCAGCAGTGGATAGTTTCAGGCGGATGATGATGATATTAAAGCTATATTAATAATTAAATATGTTTACGATTTAATAGAACAATATTTCGATGCAAACTTTTGATGTTTTATTTGGATTTATTATAAAATAACCTATGATCAATAAACAAGTATAGTATTATTACAACAATAGTATTTTTTAATATTTACAGAAATATCATATCCATCTAACTTTCATAAGAATTTGTTTTAAACATAATATGATATTATTCATTAGTATCCCGTTCCTTTCAAGTACTCGTAATCCATGTATTAATACTATCCCTACCTACTAAAGTTTCTACGCTGTTAATGTCAATTATAATTACAATACAAAAAAAAACCTTAACAAGGAATCTTCAAAATATTCAGTATACCCACACACACCCTCGTCGCAAATTTCCTTAACAAACCCAAAATAACAACATCAAAGATAACTTAATTTTGACTCTCGCTTTGATATAAGATCAACGACATCCGGTGCCGGTCAAGAAAAGGTCAATCAGTTAGGACTATAAGGTAATTTTATTAATAAAAGGGAAGAGCGAAAATCCTGTAACAAATAATGTTCTTTAGATTAAATTTGCTTTGAATGAAACGAATTCAGTCTTGTTTTATCTCGTTACTTAACAACATTCCGTTTACCGTGTCTTTTATTTAAATTAACATCAACAATTAACACTAATTATTTTCTTAAGCAACATATTTAATTAATTCAACAAATAATTTAGGTACTAGATTTTTGATAATGTAACATTGAAGTTAATGGTCCGGTCTTAATCGGGCGTATCATAGCACCCTACATATTTTAAGCATTATCATTGTATGACCGGGAATGTACCAGGAGCGGTTACCCAATACTGGGGTCGCTATGAAATGAAATGTGCTTTTACACGACGTTAAGAAAAGATTACCCATGAGAGAAATGAGCACGTAGAGGCAATATTAAATTTTTTAATAAGTACTTAACAAAAGCTAATACAAAACTGCCGAACATTCCAAATGAAGAGATCTTCAGGATGGCACTGTATGACGCCGCATATTTTCTAAATGCAACAAAGTTTCCGACCAAGTCAGATGGTTCAATAACCGTTGAACTTACTTGAGCAGTTCTTTCCTTTCCGTACATATTTTAGGACATTCCCAAAGAATATGGTTTGCATCCTGTATTTCTCCGCCATATGGACATGTTGAACGAGTAAGAAGACAAAGCACAAAGAGTCTGCCAGCAAAGCCACAATGTCTTGTCAAGTATGTAATAGTAGATATTTATTGAACATAAATAATTTGGAAACAACAGTATATAATATGTACCTTCCTTAGGAAAAAAGTAAAAATTGAAAAAATATGTCGCCGGACAGGGCTTGAACCTGTATCCATCGAATTCCGACCGTGACTTGAATTATGCCATCTCCAACTCTCATATACCTACATGCAGCTGTGATTTGTGTACGGTCACCTTCCATGACGCTACAAACGTGTCAAAATGAAATGATTTCAGTGGCACACTTCTTTGTCCCGAAACGAAGCTACGCGAGACTGTTGTAGCAAGCATGCACCTTGGTGGTAAAGAGTTTATAAAATAAGAAAAGAATCTTGACTTGCTCTACCGTCATTTTTCTTCAGTGACATGACGTGTCCTCAGTACCCGTGTACAAAAACACTGCCGAAACAGATAAGTTAAAAGTGATCTGAGGGATCGGAATAATTCGGTTTAATGTGCTTTACTAATTATTTTAAGACATTTAACTATTTTCCTTTCAATAATTCGTCAAATGATTATTTTCCGACTGACTTTCTACAAGGCATGCTTACTTTTCACTCTCTTGAATCTCGTCGGTCTCTTCTGCTCTTGAAACACTTTTGCCTGTTGTCGCGAGCGATGGTTTCCAATCCTGGTGTCCTAATGAATTTGAATTTACATGCGCCAGTCAATTACCTACGTCGTCGCAGCCATGATTTATTCTGGATTAGTACCGTTTCCTCGTGTCAAGCCTATCAGGCACCATTAGCGAGGGGTGCAAGATTATTAAATGTGCTCCCTAAAGACATTTTCAATGATGTACTTTGCATTTTGTTTTTGAAACTGGATTGTTTATTTTCAAAAATTATATTTTTCTGTATTAAATTGTACTTAAGTATTTTTTGATTTTATTTCATTTTTTTTGTTATTATTATTTTTTTCTATATTCTCTTCTCTCTTGTGAGGGTAATGTTTGACTTATAATGTAAATCTCATGTTGTGTACGTCTTGAATTTAGATTTGTTATGTCCACAATATTTTGTATTCTTAAATAAATAAATAATAATATCGATGAAGAAAGAAATGTAGTTGTTGGTCCCAACCATTGATCATCCAATAATAATTGTCATCTGGCACCTGACAACCATGTCTATTTTATTAAGTACATTATATTTCCGTACGACAGGGAAACTATTTCCGGAATTTAGACAGTTGTGTTTCCTCTTTGATACAAGATTACCCCCTTACCGATGCGGTAAAGAAAGGGCCGGCCGGTAAGAGGGGGCAATAAATAAATTACGGCCGACCAGCGTGATTTATAAAGGGACAGAATCCAACCCGAGGCGACTGATTTCGGACGGGCGTTCTGTTGCGGAGGTGGCCCTGGATTTCGACGTACATTAGTGGACGGTTACTTTTATTTATTGTCTCTAATTAATACAATCATGCGTATTATCCCGGTGCCATTTTTTTATTTTTGCGATGCGACGCTTTTCGGTAACTATAATATAAGTATACATATAGTAGTTTCTCAAACTGTTTTGGCCCAATACCTACACTTTTCAAAGATATAAAGATATTGTACTTCAACCCCCCCCCTAGGAAAATTCTATTTCTATCTCAACTGATGAGAAAATAGTGAGTAATAATTTAGGATTTTACCAAAATATTTATAGCATCATAACAAAGAAATTGCACATAACTAGTGAGATTCCGTTGGGGTAGGCAGGTCATGCGTTGCTTAGGGGCAGCCAATTATAAAGATCGGCAACCGAAGAAGTACTATTATGATCGATTTACTTTCTTTTTCAACCCAGTGGAACAAGATAGCAGTGGCGAAGGGTGGAGGTAGGCTGTTAAGATCTGAAATAAATAGTGCATAAGTACTAAATTTTGTCAGTAAAACGTATTTTTTTATTGTACTAAGCATCAATGTGTAGATAGATGTCTTATCAAATCTCTAGTGCGATTCTGACTGAGACATTATTACGACACGCATTTGTTACTTTAGTAATGTGTTTGTTCCTATAAATTAGTTGCAATTTCGACATGGTTTTCATTTAGAAGTCATATCACATTGCCAACCATAAGTGTTGCCATCTTTTTCTATGCTGATTATAGTACAAAGGTGTAAAAATTATAGTATTTCTGAAAAATATGTACAGGAACATTTTACGTCTTGAATCCTTTAAATTTATAGTATTTTGGCATATTTGGCGTAAAACTATAGTATTTTACATTTTTCGCAAAATTATATAAGTATAGTACGGTTGACATCACTACCAACCATAGTATGCAATGTTGCCAAGTGTTTTTGACAAAAACATGCCAGACGGGGTACGAAAATATGCTATTTGGCAGGAAAAAAACGCTAGATTTTGTGAAAATAAAATTGAAGTAAATTTACTTATTCTACCAAGAACAAAGTCTTTTCGCATATCGAAAAAAGTTGAAAATCAAAAAAATGTCTAAAAAAAACCACACATTTTAACAGAAATATAATATAACAAATGCATTATAGTGTGTCAATTTCCGTTCATGTTCCTATTGAGAAGAGTTAAGAATGCTCCTATTGGTTTAAGTGTTAAATTATGTTGTTTTATTTTTGACGCTACCAAAATATGTACTGACCTAGCTAGGTGTCTGATGGTCAGAAATTTGATGAGCATGAAAATAAATAAACTAAATAACTAGCGTATTTTCAGCACATTTAAAGCATCAAAAAAGCTAGTAAAAACGCCACAAGCCAGATGCATTTTTTTAATGCTAAATCTCGCAATAAAAACGCTGAAGTATGAAGGGAAACAATATTATTAAAATTTATGATACTGATAATACACAAATTACGTTCCATATTCAGTGTTGAAGTCTATACAACGAAAATCGTGGACCATAATAATCACAGTGGGCCATTTTATAGGCCAGTAGCAAATTATCCATTATTAGGCCATCCTGTTACTGGTACTAAATTAAGCCAAATTTGTGGTCTTATTTTATTAACACGGGTCAACATCTTCTCAACGATTTGGCGCCCGTACTCAAGTCTGCTAGCCTGATACTTTTATTGAGTAAATAATACAAGTGAAAGTGTCCAAAATTGGTACAATTCAACAAACATAATATAAACAACGAGTAGGTATGGTTAGTATTTTTATTTAACTTAAGGGCGGACGTGACCTAACCGAAAAAAAAATCTTTTTTTTTTAACGGTACATGTTCAAACACGCGTGTTAACATCATTTTACTCCCTACTTCAATTATAGTTTGTCAATTTATGGCTACGGCCGTATGTTGTAGCTTAATTACTGGGGTATTTCAAAAAAAACACTACCTTATTCTTAGATCAATAATTATTATAAAGCAATCATTATTCGTAGGATGTTTATCACACTTGAATGGTCAAAGACATAGCTTATAATTAGTATCTTTAGAAATATATTCAAATGTGTTAATCTTGCCCATTTTTGAATAATAATATGCCTAATTATTGTCAAATTTGGGATCACAGAGATTATCAATATAATTTTTTATCGTAAATATTTTACTAAAATTATCTCGTCATTAATTATACTAATGGTTTTATAAATGCGTTTAAAAATTAATAAACGTAAAAAATCTTAACACCACTGCAAAGTGATGTACTAAAATATGACTATATTCTAAAACATTAGAGCGAGAGGTTTAAAAGAATACTATTTTATGTACTAAAAATACTTTATGCAGTCTTCAAATGTTTCAAATAAATATAAAGGATAACAAGGCTTCAAAATTATTTAAATAGATTATCTACAACGTTTGAGGTATGTCCAGGATCATGCTTTGAAAAGAGAAAAAAAGCTCCATTTTGACCCACGCTGAGCATGTTCCCCCTTAAGTAGATACTGATTTAAAATTGAAGCACATCCATTACGCCTGACACGGAATCCGCGTTACGAATAACTATTTGGGTAAGTTTATTCATTCTATAACTTTTGTTTCTTGATCGAATATACACATAGTAGAATTGTTGAATGACAATAAACAATTTTAAAAAGCATCAAACACAAAGAAAACACAATATTGCCGTTAATCTGTTAAAATTTCCGATATGACAATTTTGCCAAAATAGTTTTATTGTATTTTTTATTTATTTATTTTATATTGCCTAGTTTAGTAAAACCTTAATATTCTATACCTATAATTAATTTTAACCATATTCAATCTTACAGTAGTGAAGAGAGGACGTAGGCTGTTAAGATCCGCCAAAAAAAGTGAACATTAAACTTTCTCAGTAATACATAATTGTTTTCATTGAACTAAGAACACAAATTGCAGATGGAGCTGGTTAGTTTTTAAAATTCAATAATTAAACCCTGCTTAACCAAACCATAGTAGTATAGGTATTAGATACTATGGGCGATCTAAAATGACTGACAAAGTTTAGTGTGCACTATTTACGGCGGATCTCAAGAGCCTGCCTCCATCCTTCGCCACTGTAATCCTAAAATCATATGGGCCTCCACACAGTGGAGGTTGTTTTAACAAATTTCGTTTTTACGAGAAATGCACGTTAGCTTCGCACACATTGATTGTAGAACAATATGCTTTTTTTTAGATTCGAACCCAGGACCCACGACAATATAGGTCGACAAGTTAGTCGGTCAGCCATCGTGAACGCTACTAATAGTAACATTAAAACTTTATTAACTATAGAAACCTCCAATTTTATAGTTACGTTTGATTTTAATGGGATTGTAATATCTCCCGTGTACAATGAACAATGATGAAGAGCCCCCAATATCCGTTTTTAAATAAATTGAGTTATTCAAAAACATAAAAATTATTTAGAGTTTGTAAAGCAATTTTTTGCTTGTCTTGAAAAATTTAAAATTTGTCTCATCGGAGGTTAAAGCTCTATTTTAGATACAGTATTCACGTTGTTGTACTTGCTAATAACTATTTTAATTGAACGTAAATATATTTTACTTAATATAGGTAGGTACTTACAATCCGCTCTCTAGATATAGAAGAATATGGGAGAGAGAGGTGGAATGTTTTTGTGGGGAAAGGGTTGTGTGGTTTTCAAAACTGATTTATTATCCGCCTAAATATCGGAACGCAATAATTTACATAATATCTGAACATCCAACCTTTTCCTGATTGATTCCACAAGTTTTAGCTCATCGCTCCCTATTGAATCGAAACGTACCTGAAAATAAAGAAAAATACATAATATTAATATAATGTAAATTGATGTAGAAAACATACTTGAAAATTTAAGGCTATACCTCAGTTGATGCATGGTCTAAAAGGATCGTGGCTAGGCGATGCGCGGATTGTGCAAATGACGCGTGCCAAACGAAATATAATTTGTCATATAAATCCTACATGCGTCCATTTAATGTTCTGTTTATTGCTCTATTAGTAACAATGATAATAATATTCATTGACATGTTTTCTTTTTCAAGTAAATGGGTAACGTTTTTAGTCATCTTTATACGATTTAAGAATTAATACCCCCGTTACCATCACGAAACAAATTGACGTGTACACAGCTCGACTTTCACTCTCCGATTGCCAGCGAGTCCAAAATTTCGTCGCACCTATAGTTGAAAATTATTTGCCGTTTCACTGAAGTACCATCTTAAGGGTGGGAAAGGTTCAATAAAGTGATAAAGTTGATTGAATGGTCGTACGCTATGTACAAAGTTTATTATAGCATATGTACACTAGAGCAAAATGCAAGAGATGGTCTGTTGGTAAAGATGACAAAATGCGATACTTCGAAACCATGTTATCAATACACTGTATGTCCTGATGAAAAAAATAGTAGGTAACTTAAATATTGTAGATTTCTACGAAATATTAAGAAAAAATGCTATTGTATAACCAACATGTCATGGCTGTCATTTCATAGTGCTTGACATAGATAGCAGTGGTGAAGGGTGGAGGTAGGCTAAATGTCCAATATAAATAGTGCACATTAATCTTTGACAGTCAAACCTATATATTGTTTTCATTGAACTAGACTACAATGACGTATAGATAGTGTTTGTTAATTATTAAAATTCAATTAAAGCCTGCTTAATCCAAGCTTTTGTATATAATAGTCAATAATATTATATTTTTATTTCATTTTATTTATAGTTTGGTTTGAATTAAAAAAATAATAATAAACACCACCTGTAATAATATGTATTTTTAATTAGAGAAAACAAATAAAAATGACTGAAAAAGTATGCGCTATTTTTGTCGGATCCCACATAACGTACCTAAACTATTATAGTTTGGTTTAGGCAGGGTTTCATTGAATTTTAAAAACTAACCAATACCATCTGCAAATTGTATTCTCAGTTGAAAGAAAACAACTAAGTATAACTGACAAAGTTTAGTGTGCACTATTTATGTTGGATTTTAGCAGCCTCCCTCCACCTCTCGCCACTGATAGATAGTTATGTATCACCTGAAAGTGCGAGGGATGTGTAGTCTTGGAGATCAACGCTAAAAGGTACGCATCCATGATTTAATGGTAAGTCTATAGTGTGGTTGGATATATACAAAATGTCATTTTAATACACTGGAAGGATAAAAGAAATAGTACTCGTATATTATATTATAAAGACGTACTTACATATGAGTTTGAAATATAAATTAAAATATCAATGTTACGCCTATAACTTGAGTAAAAAAGTATTTTTTCCGACCATGTCCGATCCTAATAAGATCATATTATGGGCCTCCACAGAGTTTAGGTTTGTATTGACAGATTTGGTTTTTATGAGAAATAGATGTCAGCCACTTGCTCAAAATATTAGGTCCATACCCTGACTTAAACACAAATTGAAAAACTGCATGTATATTTTCCAGACTCAGGGTCCAAACCTGGGACCCACGACACAACAGACCGACGCTTAAACAGCTTGAGTTAATAACCGGAACAGGGTTTTAATTTTTTAATTTCATGGAATATAACCTCCGAATAACATTTTTCTACAAAAAACTTTAAAAATAGCGGTTTTACCAGCTCTGGAAGAACACAATAAAATAAATATGTTGCCAGTAATCCCCATTGTGTGAATGGCGCAGTGTCTCAACAGAAAATAGTCAACAACTTAGTTTAATAGTCCAATAAAATAACATGCTGAATAAATCATGATAATAATTATTTTATTAAGTTGGCTTAGGTATATGTGTAAAAGTTAGATACTTACAAAATTTTAAGTACAACAAATGTATTATATTTCTTTCTTTAAATACATATATAATATATTATAATGACTGTGTTTAGGAAAAAGGGCGTAACCCTCTATGTGCTTTTATTAGATATTAACAATGTATATAACTAAATACACGTTCTGTAAAAAGGAAGTAAGCCGCAAATGCTGATTTATTATCTAAATTCAGGTTTTAATTGAGCTTTAATTAAGTTTTAATTTAAGAAAAAAAGCATTTACCCTCAATTTTAATGATTTTTTGAAATAACTTCTTTAATTATTAGTAGATCGAAAAGATATTCCACCAAATCATCAATCATCATGCACCCAATGTATATGCCTATTTTTTTATTAATATTAAACCAAAATCATTCAAAAAACGTTTTTTGCCTCTCCTGTAAAATTTGTTCTGTGTGGGTTACGCCCTTTTTCCTAAACACGGTCGAATATATTATAATATATACAAAAATATAGTCATTTGGCCTACTGTAGTATTAACGTTGCAGGGTGTCTATGGGCAAAATCTATGGGTGGGATCGCTCGTAGAAACTTGATAATAATAGTGTTTTGATAAAGCACGCAGCCTGCGCCAGGCCCCATCGTAATACGGCCAATAGGGACATGGGAAATGACTTAGTAGTGTCAATAGGGTACTGGGTAATCGCACTTGATTTTCATACCACGTGTGGTAAATATATCCATATGAATAATTCATTTTGACATGTTTTAAGGCAGTGACGTATCCAGTTAAACTGAAAATGCTATAAAAACAGATTCTGCTGCAACAATAAGCCAGATACATTAAAAAATATTTGAATTGAAAACAGAGTAACATACATAAGAGAGAAAATAATTATTAGTAGGTTATGGATTTACCCGGACATTGGAGTTGAGAATAATGAATATTATACTTTCGCGATATTTTACTGTGTCGGTTTAGTATTTACATAAATAGTGAGTAACTACATATTCTATCCGTGTTCGTGTCCGGAAACTTGTACGTATGCAGTTCGCTGTACCACACTTCACCGTGAAATGTTGTATCGGAAATATATGGCCGTATATTAAAGACCGTCCAACCTCTTTGGGTCGTATAGTACTGCCATAAAAGCTATGTCTAAATAAAACACGGTTCTTCATTGTCTTCTTGTCATTTACACTTTACAAGAAGCCAGCAGCAGACAAATTTTGAAAATAGCCGATATACTGGATTATTGTTTGTTTGGTTAGGTTTTCACTTTTGAATTATTCATGAATTTTGCCAAAATCAGTTATAAAAATGAATTAATGTCCATATTGAATCTAATGAAATTGGAGACCGTAAAGATAGTATACGGTCATCTCTTGCCGATAAAAAAAGCTCACTGTGCCACGGTGAAATTTTGTACGTACAATTTACATGTAACCTAACACATATAGCTACATTTAATGTATCAGTACGATATTCTGTTGTAAAATATTTTTAGTAGAAAAATCAATGCGTTATAATGCCTATCACTACGAGACGTCACTGTTTTGACAAACTTTGCCCACTATTTAAACCAAAGTTCGCCTAAATGCAAAATCTCACGATACGGGTACTAATTTTAAATGGAAATTTAATCTACATCTACCCACGATCCATCAGGAATTTTAATATAAGAAACATAATATACTAGTCATCGACATCAGATATAATGAATATCTAGCGTAGCAGAATCACAAAGCATCAGAAAATCGTTCTTTTTTAACTTAAGGGCGGACGTGCTCAGCGTAGGTCAAAATGGAGCTTTTATTGCATTTTCAAAGCATGATCCTAGACATTCCTTAAACGTTGTAGATAATCTATTTATATAATTTTAAAGCCTTATTATCCTTTATATTTATTTTAAACATTTAATGACTACATAAAGTATTTTTATTACATAAAATAGTATTCTTTTAAATCTTAGGCTCTAATGTTTTAGAATATAGTCATATTTCAGTACATGCATGTGTAGTGGTGTTAAGATTGTTTACGTTTATTAATTTTTAAACGCATTTATAAAACCATAATTATAATTTATGTCGACATTATTATAGTGAAATATCTACGACAAAAAAATATATTGATAATCTCTGTGATCTCAAATTTGACAAGAATTAAGCATTTTATTATTAAAAAAATGGGCAAGATTAACACATTTGAAAATAATTCTAAAGATATTAATTATAAGCTATGTCTTTGACTATTCAAGTGTGATAAACATCCTACGAATAATGATTGCTTTATAATAATTATTGATCTAAGAATAAGGTGGTGTTTTTTTTTAAATACCCCAGTAATTAAGCTACAACATACGGCCGTAGCCATAAATTGACAAACTATAATTGAAGTAGGGAGTACAGTAGTTAACGCGCGTGTTTGAACATGTACCTAACCGATTTTTTAAACGGTACAACGGGTTGGCGAATGATTAACAGTATTTCCTTGTAAAACAAAGTTTGTTAATATAACTCTGTCAATGGTCAGCTATATAATACTAGATAGTTATACTCAGCTTAGTAGCCGAAAATAGTAATTTATTAATTAATGCTCCGTGTAATTTACTACATAGAATTCGTTTTGTTCCATTTTATATCAAATATGTTCTCCCCAACGTAATGTTATTAATTTGTATATATTTTGAAACAGGTAAACACAGATTAGATGTTTTGTTTCAAACAACAACGGTTTTGCATATAGCTCAAACACAAAAAACAAATAAATTTAAACGCCTATTAGACACGATTACATAATTAGGTAATAAATTAAAAATAATTTAATATAATTAGTCTTTTTAATGAACGAAAAACGTTTTGGTTAATTTTATGGTCGAATCCACACTTGATTTATTTATGGTGACAATTCTCTGCGTGATAAATTTTCATAATGTATTTTTTTAATGAATATTTTTCACGCGAAAATAGATTGAGAACTATCTTGAATAATAATTTTATTTTAAATCACATTATATAGGTCAGGGATGGCGAACCTATGGCACGCGTGCAACTAGTGGCACGCGAGATGATTTTGTATGGCACGCGAATGTTGTGTTGAAGAGAAAAATAAATAGATGAATAGGTATATAATTTAAAATATATTTTTTTTACAAAAAGTTTTACAAATGCCTAAATATATATTATATAATATTAAGAATGCATATTTTCTTCGGTTATTTATAATATTTTTACCAATATTTATCAATCGATGCGCAAACGGAAACGACGAAATTCATGCATAAATGACAGATCGCATTGTATAAAAAATATAGGCAGCTGATACTATTGAAGAATAAGAATTATAATTAATTTAAATTGCATAGATGGGTCCTAAGGTTTTATGCGTCATACATTATAGTACTGACCTCATCGGGTGGCGGGATAAGCCGTGTTGCGAACCTCTGATTTTGATCGATTTACAATCATTTTACAATGCTTGAGACCACTGTAGCGAGAGGATGCCTCATCTGATCCGAGATATTTTGGCGTCAATTTGTGCGCAAAGAACCAAACTAAGTAGGTATTATAGTAATAAAACTCAATTGCTTATAATTTTTAAACTTTTCAATAGAATTCTTAAAACTATTTATTCACTTTTTTCCTGCTCGAACTACTCGAAAAACTGTTCGGCACGTCAGACAGACAAAATAAACATTTGGGAAATTTTAGCACGCGTACGTAAAAAGGTTCGCCATCCCTGATATAGGCACTATATTATAATAAACTATTACGATAATTCAGTAGTTCCGGGGTAAAAGGTTTCATGACAGTTCTGGTAAAAATGAGATTTTAATTTTACAAAATGTACACAATATAATGCCTCTCTTTTGTGTGCATATTTCGTAATAGATTTTGTTGAGAGTTAGTTATCAAGGAAGAGTTTACGACATATTCATGTCATGAATATGTCGTAGTTTTAAAGTAAGTTAATTTAAATGCTTACAATTATTATGTCAAACTTAAAATAATCACACAATATCAAGAATTTAATCATACTTCTTATAACATAGAATAAATAATAATTATGAATTTCATATTGATATGAATTTGATAATCAACATTATATAATATTTTTAGTGTATTATTTTTTTTCAAGAGATTCATTGTTTAGTGGCAATTTAGTACATAAATAACTTTATAAAATTTAGCTGCAGAAAAATCCGTTCTTTTTGTTAGTTTTTATAATTTGTACGAGAAATGGTAGACACAACTATTAGATAATTTTTTTAATCACCAAAATTATTCACGGTTGTTCGTCCTTCCGGTAGTCCGATTGGATATGCCGATTTCATCTCCACTGAGGCCAACTTTGAGGCGTTTTCGAGCTCCGTAATTAGCTCGAATACGAGAAGGAATGACATTCTTTGTTGATTTTATCATTAATTATTTTTTTATGAATACTTCTTTGGATTAGATCTGGTAACGTGGTGTAACAATCATCATCATCAGTCGATTAACTGCTGAATTAAGGCCTTCCCTAGCTCCCTCCACTCTTCTCAGTTCCTTATTTTTGCTGCCACGTACATCCACCAAACTTTATGAGTTCGTCTATCCAGCGGGTTTTAGGGAGTGCCTGTGGGCGTTAAGTATCCCTTAGGTACCATTATATGATGGTATTTGTCTAGCGGTTGTCCACTCGCCGAGTGACATACAAGCCCGTTGTCATTTCATCTGCTTAGCGACTTCTATCACATTGGGTAATCTTATCTTCTCCCTCATCCATCGGTTTATTTTGTAATATATACACGTTATACCCAGCATGCACCTTTCCATGCTATCTTGCGCTACTCATAATGGATTTCTTATTACGTACGTCCAAATGCCCTTATGATATAACAATATTATCCTATTTTGTTGTTGTTATTTCTTATAATTTGTGCAATTTATTACAATATAATATACGGGTCGTTGCCAACTGGTACTTATATAAGTATTGCGTCAAGAATTTCTGGATAATACATCCGTTGCTCCCGATCCGTGAACAATACCCAGCGCCCCTATCTGTTTATCGTCTCTCCATCACCAATATTAAAATAAAATATTTTTTTTTATTCAACGAATAAACCACAAGAATTGAGAATGTAACATTCGATATATTATTGAATATTCATAATTTGAAAACATCAGATCTCCAAAAAATAATTTTATAGAAAAGAATACATAAACTGGCACGAATCCAGTAGATGAAAAAAGTTCTAGTCCCGTCGGGTATCGTATTTTTTTCTACAAAATGATATTTTATAGTAGGTATGTAAGTATATATGCATGGGATGTTTACAAATTAGGTATGTAATATTATCAATAAAATTATTTATAAAAACCTTCGAATTAACATAATATTACCATTAAAGCCTCAATTACATTGAGCTTCTTTACGAGCTGTTTATTGGCGAATTTACAATCTGCCTGTAAAGTCGCCCAGTGTAATCATCGAACAAGCTAATAAGCAGGTTGTAAACACTATACCGAGAAAAGTTGAAAGCCGGTCAACTTTACACGCTACACGCCGGCGTGTGGGGCTACTGCTTCTGCGCAATAGAGCGCAGTACCAACCTCCCGGTAAAAAAACGAACTACGTTCTGTCAAAATAGTCGCTGGCTTGTGGCTTCTCAGCGAATGGAAAGTTTTGTGTGTAATCATCAAATCGCAGTAGCTGAATCGCCCGCTTTTAAATTCGCCAACAAACATCTCGTAATGCGTCAATTACATTGAGCTGCTTTACGAGCTGTTTGTTGGCGAATTTATAATCTGCCTGTAAAGTCGCCCAGTGTAATCATCGAACAAGCTAACATTTCGATGATTACACTGGGCGACTTTACAGGCAGATTATAAATTAGCCATCAAACAGCTCGTAAAGAAGCTCAATGTAATTGACACTTAAGACCATAATACATCCAATGCATGTGGTCATCACATCGTAGTTATTATAAAGACTCGATGATGATGACCCCCTCTCTACCGAATATAAAGATAAATCCAGTTATTCAGAGACGTAAAATAAATATTGAAAGTCTAACTTCATTTTTTTAGTTTAAAAGCAATTTTTGTCTCTTCTGTAAAACGCCTGAACAATATTAGGTATGTGGTTGAAATCACCAGTGGCCTTGTAGGTATTTACATTTTAGGTAAAATATATTTACTACATTTCACCAGGTGGCTCAACGTGTTTTACGGTAAATAATTCGGAATAATTAATATAATATAACCTACTTAGTATGTGTATGTGGTTTGTGAAATTCTCTCAAGTAAAAATTAGTAAAACGGTCCAAAATTAACCGTGGATTTAAGCATCCGTGATCTAAATTAGCTACGGAATAATTCATTATCTTCCCTGGGCAATACATTAACCGGTCGGGCGAGGGTCCGACGATAAATCTCGCGACTTTTCACACGCGACACTGGCGTGAGTTAATCCAAACGTCAAGCGTACGGTTCGCGATGCTTTTCAAGCGACCCGTGTTATTTTTTATTCACCGTATGGTAATAGAATTTAACGTTTTCACGTAACTTATCTAGGTTTAATGCTCTCAAAGCGAGGTTTTGTATGTAGGTATTTTAAAACCTTCTTTTTTTGAATGCAAACCTTGTGTGGATCATGGTTTTCAACGACCAAAAGTCAAAGTAAAGAAAACTATTGTATCTCCGTTTACACCTTGACTGTGGATCATTGATTGGTTTAAAGATACCGCGCATCTCTCTATCGATGTGTTTGATAATGCACCAGATTTCCGAGCCTACATGACCACTAAGTCTTATAATATAGGTATTTTGTAGACAATGTATTTCAAGTGTCAGTTCAATGTTTTAGAGTGGCAGTCCCTTCGCTAGAATAAAAATACATTAATTCGCTGCATTTGGGGCGGATTTACTCGTGCTCTGAATGCCCACAATAGCCACAAAACAGTTCACCAAATTCAACAAACATTAAGTAAAAACAATGTTAACTAATATTTTACAATATGCAAAATTATTTTATCCATAAAAAAATCTTACATAAATCGACGGTGCAAAGATATAACTGCTTTAATTTAAGATTTAAAATTAATAATATTAGAAAATAAAGTCTTTTATGTTACGTCTCATTTTACATTTTAGGGGGCTGCAAGTAGAGCCTCCATATGGTTAAATCCGCCACTGCGTATAGCAACCTGCAAGAAAGTTAGACAATTTGACATAGCATTAATGACAAGCATAACTAAAGAAGTTATTATTTTTTTTTATTGATTGATTTAGGTTCATCTGTAGAGGTATGCAACAGTTGTCTATTGGGCTTCCTATAATATAGTCGACACGCCCCACACTGACCTGTGTCTCTCACCGAATCTAAATTCAAAATTAATATAAACCTTTCGACTCAAACTAAAATCAATGTGAAATTTATTACCATAAAATAAAACCAAGAAAATACCAACTCCGTGTATTATTCAGCACTGCCCGAACATACCATACACGCACACACAAGCAACCTTCTGAACTTTAAACTTAACATCGGGGGTAAGAAAATATCTCGTCTTCCCCCTTTAAGTGATGACCTCTACACGTATGCAATATGTTAAAAACTTCTTGATTTGATTTCAAATTATTAAATTATTAAATTATTAAAAAAGTTTAGGAACCCCTGATTTACAAGTACCTACATCACTAGTAATAATATAAAAAAGTGTTTCTCAAAATAGCTATTATGAAAAATTGAAAAATGTTAAAATGAAAGCGATTAGATCACGCATTGACCCCGACGAAAGTTTTAACCTGCGTGCATAGAGAAGTTTGAGTAGCCGTTCGGCACCTGTTTGGCTAAATACCTGCCCGTCCAATAAAAACTTATTACTAACCGTGGGATCTACTTTCACGTCAGGTGAACAATATATCAATCGGTGAGAAAAATATTAAATCACATTATCATTTCGTCTTCTGCTCGTAATTATTTTCGTATTACGTAAAATAACGCAGCGAATCATCGTCAGGTAGTGAGTGGCTGAATTCGGACAAGTTGATTTATGGACCGTAAAAAAAATAATCTGCTATTCCAATGCAGATCCGCTCTCAAAGACTAATTGGGCGCGACCAGTTGTCACGCCCTGTGTGTGAGGTTTATAATCTGACAAGTTAACATTTTTTTGTCATATTCAATTTTAAAAGATCAAAATATAGACCTCCAGAGTGGAGGTTATATCAACAGATTTTTGTTTTTACGAGAAATAGATGTTAGCCACGTGCTCTACCTATTAAGGCACATACCATGCGTACAAAGATACATTGAAAAAAACAACATCTGGTTATTTTCAAGACTTGGGATTGGAACCTATTATGGACAACACTATTGGTTGAAACACTAAATTAAGATTTTAAACTTGAATTGTCCTGGCAGTGTTGGATTTTATTTTAAATTAAAATATTATATAGAATAATAAAATATCGTTAAAATAAATATAATATTATTCGTAACTAAAATAACAACGGACACCCACGATTGCCGCGCGGCTTAAGCGTTGGACTATCACGCCGTGGGTTCTAGGTTCGAATCATGGGTCTGGCAAGTACACATATTGTTTTTCAATTTGTGTCTGTCAGGGTATGGACCTAATAGGTTGAGCAAGTGGCTGACATCCATTTCTCGTAAAAAACTAAATCTGTTAATACAAACCTCTACTCTGTGGAGGCCCATATGATCCTATTAGGATCGGACATAGTCGAAAGAAAGAAGAAGAAAATAACTACATAGGCATTGTAATTGGAATATTAAGTGTTATAATTGGAATCGGTACCAGGTAACTAGCTTCATATTAAAAGATAATTAGATACCTGATACATGGTGCCTGAAGATGCCAAAAGACGAAACCGAATAAATATATCATTTAAACGGAATACCTATAACAAATTTAATTCAAATTCAAATTCTACCTATGTAAAGTGAAGACAATTATTTTAAAAGAGAAAATTTCTGCTAGGACCGGCTCTGGTCTATGTTAACACCGAATAATAATTCCTGATTGTTATAAAACTGTTTCGACACTAACTAAGTGAATTGAAAAGTGTTAACATTATTAATAATATTTTGGTTTGGCATACTGTGATAACTTCACACGTTTGAAATTGAATTTCAATAATCCATATCGAATGTTAGATTAAATCTTTGACGCACCGGACAAAATGTGTGTATGGATTTAGGTCATTTGCCGGCGTCTATCGGCAACTCTCACAAC
Source organism: Rhyacophila brunnea (assembly GCF_057557595.1). Classification (NCBI taxonomy): domain Eukaryota; kingdom Metazoa; phylum Arthropoda; class Insecta; order Trichoptera; family Rhyacophilidae; genus Rhyacophila; species Rhyacophila brunnea. Next base: position 35,658,170 of record NW_028232827.1, on the reverse strand, counting down.
TGACGAGCTGTTATCAATAGATTATTGGCAATTATAATCCATATAGCTCGGCAATTTTCAACCAGGTCGGCAGAACTCGCAAAAGCTTTAGATTAATGATACAATATGAAAATACGACTGGTCAACTGTCAATATTTCCACTGTCGATCAGTCGTTCCAAAATATCGTTCAATTAGTCAAAAGAAATAAAAATCATTAAACCTCTTCATGTTTAATTACTGTCATGCAATGCATACTTTTTATTTGCTTATTTTTTACAGCAGGATAATAACTTAATTAATATATTCAAAGCAAGTTTCCATAAATGATGTATTCACTTTCAATTATTTTGCAGTTCTCTTTAATTAGAAATGTCACAACAGCTACCTCGCTAAATTTAATTAAGCATTCAAAAATATTCATTGACGTAGGAAGTGAATGAAAAATGATTAAAAACAATATGGAATTAGTTATGAATGATAAGATTACAGATTATTATCATGACCCCACGGAGGGGGCTGATAGGACTCCAGTCTAGGGGCCCGGGCTTAGGGGGTCCCGGCGTGGCGGGTCAACCAGTTGTTTGATAAAGGCACACCATAAATTTGTCATGTTATTAAAAAATTCGCCTGCGGCGCTATATTACTTAATAAAAATTAACATTAAAAAACATGTCGTTGTGCAATACATTTTGATGTTTGAGTAACTACATGATAATTCACGTGTATCATTTTACATTATAATTATTTTTAGTATTTCCTGAATAGTAAAAATGCTTATTTATCCGACATTGCAGGGTCGAATGCTACTTGGCTACCACAAGAGGGGGTCGTAACCATTGGTTCATGATATGATACGGAGTGCCGAAAAATCAATAAATCGATGTGATTTATTTAAAAATATAGAAAATCGCTCAAATACACGGAATACCATTTAGGGAACACTGCTGTAGAACATCACACTGCCCTTAACCTTGGCGATAGGTAGGGGGGGCGCTTCAGGATGTAGGGGCCATGATAACAATATTATAATAGATGATTTAATCCAGTAGTCTCTCAGGCCATTTTTCAATGACATCCCAAGCTTTTCAAAACAAAAAAAAAGTATTCCAACATGTATCCATTGCTTGCACGAAATTTAGCAAAATCATAGCGATTCGTTCGGATAACGTTGACATGTATTATTTTGCAGTTTTCCATGTATTTTCATATGATATGCAAACTAGTTTAGACTGGGTTTCGGAACCAATGCGACAAGTCATCCGCATCATAACTTGCTGAGCCATAAAATAATCACCTAAAACTAATCTGTTTTTTCTTAAATCATGCCTAACGTTTCGTAATAATTTAATTTAACAATACAGCGCCGGTGTCAAAGTATCAAATATTTATCTGTGTAACACTTACATATTATTTCTTTTAATAAAGTGGCTCTTGATCGAAAAATGGTGCTCACCATGGGATTAAACCAAAGTAGCTGAAAAAACTGTCTTCATGGGGACATAACCTAAATATATTATGAAATACCTAACTCAAACAGATAAAAACTTATTAAAGGATGTCTCGCATTGCAGATTAATATGTAGGAAGCTCCCTCTTGCGTCTGCGCACAAATACTACGAGGTGTGGTCCGCTATATAAATAAATACTCATTTATATTTTAACTGGGTTTATTAGAATGAAGTATATGATAACTTAGTAATAATACATATTAGATTATGTGTTGGGTAATACCTAACATGTTGACAGTCTGATTGTATGCAGTCGTTGCTTCCTTCTTTAGGGCTGTGTTGATACTGACGTGAAAAGCTACTATGATTCTATATAAAACAAACTTTATTAATGCATTAATATATAAATGCATTTCAGACATTCGTTATACGTTTGCTAATTTAATATTGATAAGAAAATAGCGGTCATATTAATACAAAGACAGATGCACAAAACTATATAGGTTATAACAATACTCCTCGTACCTCAAACAACCCCACGTAGCCTGATTGGCTTATGAGGGAACCGTTCCTATATTGAACAACAAACCTGCGACTTCCTACGATTCGTCATTGTAATTTGCGATAGCATAAAGATGTGTTTTATCAGTTCTCAAATTAATATACATGCAAAACACGGATGAAAGATGTATTCTTCTTGTTATTAAGCCATCCCCTAGCGGAGGTCAGCCACTATCAATGCAATCTTAGCTTTGTCATCTGCTATCGAGAACAGTTCAGCGGAGCTGCTTCTCATACCAATCATGCGGCGTCGTCCTCTGCTACCATTGTTCTTTCCTTGAATGACAAGTTGAGGAACGCTGTACTTTTGTCCTCTCATAATGTTGTTGGGGTACTTTAGTTTCCTGTTTTTGATATTACGCAGGACTTCTCGGTCCTTCCCCATTCGATTGAGAACTTCAATATTTGTCACCCGGTCAGTCCAAGGAATTTTGAGGATGCGTCTATACAGCCACATCTCGAAAGCTTCAAGTCTCTGTGACATCTCTTGGTTTAGCGTCCATACTTCCATACCATAGAAAAGAATTGAGAGAACGTAACGTACCATACGCAATCTCAGACCTAGGCTAAGGTCTCGATTGCTAAAGAGGCGTCTCGTTTTGAGAAAGGCACTCCTTGCGATCTCAATTCTAGTTTTTTATTTCCTGAGACTGGTCCCATTTCTCGTTTAGTCATCTCCTACCTAAATATTTATAATGGGTCACACGTTCAATTGGTTAGATGTTAATGACAAAACTTGTGTTGGTATTTGGTGTCGCTATTTTTTAACATTTTTATTTCATTTTTAATGTTCAATCGTTTTTAAACAGATAAAATATTATATTTTCATCATAAATTATATTATTAATCGTATTTATTGCAACGCACTATTTGAACAAACATTATCTTTCAAAATTGTGGGTTGCAATTTCCGTTAATCTAATCTCTCATTATAAATATTATCACTGCTATCTCATAGATATCACTATTATCAGAGTTGTAATATATATAACGGCAGACCATCGGTGTATTATGCATCTACGTGTTATCAAAGTTATTATTAGCATGCTTTATCGGCCTATAAATAACATTATTAAATATTCAAGTATTGAATAATATCGTAATTTTGAGTTTACACTATTCAACGAATTAATAGATTTTGATCGTACCTACAACTTATTTCAGTGGGAAAAACTACATACTAGGCCGTTATTTAAAGCATAGCTTCTTAATTATTTAATAATTTCTTCATTATTTTATATTCTACAAAAAAATAATATAACTTGTTATTAACGTATTTGTATGTAGGTATTATAATTGATTGTCGATTTGGTCAACCAGACGGCACGTAGCAATTCCATTTATACTTAACGAGCTATATATAACACAAACTAACACTAACATTTCACGCACATAACACATACAAAAGAATGAATAAAACACACGCACACAATAGCAAAACCTGAGGCTATTAACGTCTATTATTGATCAGTGTTTTCACATATGAAAAATAAAAAAACATAATAAAGCAAACGTTCATACCGATCCTAGATAATACTTAATGGATTATTATATTGTTAAGATGTATGACAATATTTAAGAATTAACATAATATGACAACGATGCTGCAAAGACATGAACGCCGACTTTTGAGTAAGACGTAATTATTAGTTTAGTAACCTCTAAATGGCGGAGCACACTGCACGAAGCCGTGCGATGCATGCACGCCGCAGGGGCCTGAACGAAACTTGCGTTGTACGCCTCTCGTGCCACGCGCGCATCGGATGGACACTCGCAGTGTGCTTTGTTGTGAAGAAAAAAACTCAAGAGCCAGAAGCTTTATATTAATCTTATTGAATAAAGTTGTGTACTATTTCATTTGAGTCAAATTAACACAGACAATTTTCACTTATATAATAAAAGAACCTTATTAATATGTACCAACAACTAAGTAAAGGGTCAAGTGTGATTTTTTTTTTAATAAATGAAGTGTTTGTAGAAACCCGTAGGACACAAATATGGATTTAAAGCTTATATCGATTAGAAATTAAATTCGAATTTCAACATATTGTACCCTCGGTCGATAGTATAAATTTTCTTTATTTTATTGATAAAGTAACAAAATATAATAATACCTATTATTAATTACATGAACGCTATATTTTTGTATTTAGCAATGGAATAAGCATCGTGATTTGATCATAGGTTTTCAACATTGCCAGGAAAGAAGTGTGTCGCAATTTGCACAATTATTTATATATGCAGATTGTATTTTGAAAGAAGAGGTGTGGTGAACCACGTTGCATCCACCCGCACAAGCGAATTAAATAAATGTGATTGCGCAAATGTGCAAGAGGAAATTATAATTAATGTTTAATGAAGACTTCATTGTTAATAATATGAATAACGAAATTTGTACGCCCCTGTTTGCTAATAATAGTGTAATGTAATGATCAACTTTTAATGTTTTTAAAAAGTAATAAAATAATAAAATACGCTTTTTAAACATGGTATAATCAACGGTGGGATGTATGACGATATAATTAGCAAAACTAAACTGGTGTGGAGTGCATTTGTGGAGTGTCTGAATAATATCTTCAAATGTGACCTTTTACTGTGTTTTAAATGTAAAGTGTTCAATCATTGTATGCTATCGGTGCTCACGTATACATGTTAAATATGAACTCTTAAGGTAGAAGAAATCCAAAAGTGGATATCCAAGTGGACATTTGGTTAAAATTGACACAACTGTAAGTCCCATAACTCCCACATTTATAAATGGTGTATTTTCCGAAATATTCTTCTTTTGCCAATCTTTGTATTAAAACATTATTCAGTATTTAGTAACTGCATGGCTATGTACGTGGGCATGGACGTGTACCAGATACCGCATATTATCGACTACTTAATCTGCAAACCTGCTTACTGCATTTGGGCAAAATTGTTCTGTAATTAATAGAAAAAACGAGCAAAATTTGCCAATTCCTAAAATACACATGGCCTGAACAAAAACGATGCATGAGTGCGAGTGAGAAAGTATTCGGCACCCTTATAATCTCTGCGACACGCGCTAGAGTAAGATAAAAGGTCTACATATGTTTGAGTCAGTTTCCAAAAGTATCGCTGGCAAATCGTGGTGAATCGCTTCACGTAGCATCGATAATCTGCGAGTTCGTGTTGCTAAATTTGCTATTTTTTGTGTTAAACATAAAGTCAGTGGTATATATTTTTAGTTAATTAAGTAGGAAAGGTGGTTCTGCGTATTGTATTAAAATATGGTAGCCGTACTGATAAGCAAGAAGATGGTATTACGTTTCATAGGTAAGTTGATACATGTTTGTGACAATTTATTTGTATATTATTATTTATTTTAATATCAGTGACCTAGTGTTTCTTTAAAATAACTTAAATTATGGATATCTTTACCTAATGGTTGCATTTTGACCGCTTAAAAATACTATATAACGTAAAAAAATAGAAAATTATATTTTAATTCTGAGCGTCTAGTGCGAGCACTTTGGGCGAGCACTAGCGAAATGGTCTATGGTCTCGAACATTTGTAGGCGAATGGGTTCGCTCGCCCACAAACCAAACGCACGGCACGTAGCTTCATTTAGCAATGCAACGGGTGGCGTCTAGATGTATCTATAGTATATGCATGGTAACGTTTTTTATTTACAAATAAGCTGCACTATGAATTAAAACTCTATATTAACTTCCCTTTAATACATAAAGGAAATTTATACAAACAGCGGAGTTGTTGCATTTACGATATTGGAAATTTGGCAGCTGCAGTTGGCTGTTTTGTGTGAAATCTCATTTTTGGTAAAAAAAATGGAGTTAGCTGATTTGCAGATTAACGCATTCGCTGCTGAGTAGATAATGACTTTTTAATTAGCACCTTTAAATTGCACGTTAATTACATCAATCGGCCGCCTGGTCATTACGCGCATGTGCGTCTTCAGCGTCCAAAGTATTAAGCAGTCGATATTGACTGCTTAATCTGCAAACCGGCTAATTCCATTTGGGCAAATTGTTCAGGAAGAAGAATAAACCTAATAATTTAACTACAGAGCGGGATATAACAATTCCAAAAATACACTTGGATTTATCGTAGTATTGAATAGTAAATGAATCCGATTACATTCTTAGATTTGACATTCTTAGAGCAACGTTTACATTCACATACCTACACTACATTTCATCATAAAACATATCTCTTGATAATGGCCTCTGCAACGAGCCCGAAACGTCGAGTAAAGAAGGAAGAAGGAGACACGGTGAAAACCCAAGAATATACTACGATAAAAAACAACCGTGAAAGCCTCAAACATCATACACTTACAAATCAGCTGCACTATGAATTAATACACGCTTAGCTTCCCTTTCATATAATATAAAGAAACATTATATAAGAGCGGAGTTGTTCCATTAAGGATATTAGAAATGTGGTACCTACCTGCAGTTGGCTATTTTATGTGAAGAACGATAACGCATTTATTTATTGGTTTGGGAGTTTGAAATTTTGTGTAAGCATAGAAAACGTGCTTAATAACATAATTTAATTGTTGGTCAAAATTTGAGTTAGCCGGTTTGTAGATTAAGCAGTCGAATATGTCTTCTTATAATACGGCCGATGACCTTTATGTGCTTTTCTAATTTAACCAGGATCTTATATTAAATTGGTGGCAGTATTCACAAACGGTATTATTACCAATCACCCGACGATAAACCTCAACTTCAAACAATAATTAATCATTTAAATTTACCAATGGCAAATTTAGTATAATTCTACAATACTGAATCATCCAATGGTTTTCTATATATATGCTTAATTGAACGTAGGATTTGATTCTATTCAATTTGCAATCGCAGTGATTGATGATCAATGCAGCACAATAATATTGTTTGAGACGTTGAACATTGTTTGCCCACAACCGCTATATAAAATCACGATTTCTCGCAATGACTTGGCAATCATTGGCACTGTGTCATGTAAAACAGTATTGCATGTAATTTATTTAATAATTTATTATTAATTTTGTAATAGCTATCGATATAAAGAGTATGCGTCGTCCAATGGTATGAATACATCTTCCCAATTATTTTTATGACATGGTATTTAATAGATAGACACTGAATTTAGAAATATAATATAGAATTGTTGCCGTTTATTAATTGTAGCGACAGGGAACTAATGTTTAAGTCAAGTAAAGTAAAAAATCTGGACTAGAGTCATGTATGGTATAAAAAATATAAAACCAATGTTTTTTACAGGTACACCCGCGGTGGCCGCGTGGCTTAAGGGGGGACATGCTCGTCGAAGGTCAAAATTGAGTTTTTATTGTATTTTCAAACCATGATCCTGGACACTCCTTAAACGTTGTAGATAATCTATTTATATAATTTTGAAGCCTTATTATCCTTTATAGTTATTTTAAACATTTGATGACTGCATAAAGTATTTTTGTTACATAAAATAGTATTCTTTTAAACCTCTCGCTCTAATGTTTTAGAATAAAGTCATATTTCGGTACATAACTGTGCAGTGGTGTTAAGATTTTTTAAATTTATTAATTTTTAAACGCATTTATAAAACCATTAGTATAATTTATTACCAGATAATTTTTGTAAAATATTCACGATAAAAAATTATTTTGATAATCTCTGTGATCCCAAATTTGACAAGAATTAGGCATTTTATTATTCAAAAAATCGGCAAGATCAACACATTTGAAGATGATTCTAAAGATATTTATTATAAGCTATTTCTTTGACCATTCAATTGTGATAAACATCTTATGAATAATGATTGCTTTATAATAGTTATTGACCTAAGAATAAGGTAGTGTTTTTTTGAAATACGCCATTTCTTTTGTCATTCCCTAGTAGTTAAGCTACAACATACGGCCGTAGCCATAAATTTACAAACTTTAATTAAAGTAAGGAGTAAAATTATGTTAACTTGCGTGTTTGAACATGTACCTAACCGAATTTTTTTTAATTTTTTTTTAAACGGTACATGTTCAAACACGCGCGTTAATATCATTTTACTCCCTACTTCAATTATAGTTTGTCAATTTATGGCTACGGCCGTATGTTGTAGCTTAACCACTGGGGAATGACAAAAGAAATGGCGTATTTAAAAAAAACACTACCTTATTCTTAGGTCAATAATTATTATAAAGCAATCATTATTCATAAGATGTTTATCACACTTGAATGGTCAAAAACATAGCTTATAATAAGTATCTTTAGAATCATCTTCAAATGTGTTAATCCTGCCGATTTTTTGAATAATAAAATGTCTAATTCTTGTCAAATTTGGGATCACAGAGATTATCAATATAATTTTTTATCGTAAATATTTTACAAAAATTATCTCGTAATAAATTATGCTAATGGTTTTATAAATGCGTTTAAAAATTAATAAATGTAAAAAATCTTAACACCACTGCATAGTTATGTACCGAAATATGACTATATTCTAAAACATTAGAGCGAGAGGTTTAAAAGAATACTATTTTATGTAACAAAAATACTTTATGCAGTCATCAAATGTTTAAAATAACTATAAAGGATAATAAGGCTTCAAAATTATATAAATAGATTATCTACAATGTTTAAGGAGTGTCCAGGATCATGGTTTGAAAATACAATAAAAACTCAATTTTGACCTTCGACGAGCATGTCCCCCCTTAAGCGTTGGACTATCACGCCGTGGGTCCCCGGTTCGAATCCTGGGTCTGGCAAGTACACATATTGTTTTTCAATTTGTGTGTGAGTCAGAGTATGGACCTGATAGGTTGAGCAAGTGGCTGACATCCATTTCTCGTAAAAAGAAAATCTGTTAATACAAACCTCTACTATGTGGAGACCCATATGATCCTATTAGGATCGGACATGGTCGGAATTACAGGTTATTTCCCAAGAATATAGGTTTCAGAATATTCATGATTAATATGACTGCAGTTCCACCAAATTATTGTGGTCAACAGAAAATAGAATAGAAATCTCCCGGTCAGAGGCTGAACTCTGATGGGTTATGTTATGACATAATCAAAAAATATATTCTCAGATGGAGCATTGTCACTTGTAAAAGATATTTTCAACTACGTTCTAGAAACCTGGGAAATAACACAGCTATTTTTTGAAACACATAGAACAACGTCTGTCAGCGAGAGCGATTCTAGGTGATATTACAGAAAAAAAAATGTTTTTGTATTTGTTTACGTCCAAATTAGTTGAGATGTTATGCGTATAAAATGGTCACCGGAACGAAGTTATCAAGGCCTATTTTCCCTCATCCGTCTTATCGACCTTGACGGTCCAACCGGTTTAGAAGTATACCTAATTTTTGTTTCGCTGTTTAATTCTTCAGAGGTTATACAAATAATTTAAGGGCATCACTACTAAACGGTAGATTACATGATTTGCCGAATACAAAAATAAATAGATCTACTAGTTTTGGAACAAAGTTGTATGTTAATTCTAGTAGGTATATTATTAATGATGTAGTGTTACGGACAGATGGTATCAATGTGGTAAGTGTCAAAACGTATGTGACCCAGTGTTATAATATTATGTTTACTGAAGTTTTAGTGGATCAATTGATAATTAATATTGGATTAAAAGTCACTTTTAATTGATTATTAATTTTACTTTTTAAACGATTCTTATGGAATAGTAATAATGATATGATTTGAAGACCACTAATTTAATTTTATATTGTCGTCAAGCAACATCGTTGATTTTTATAAATTCTTGCCGTATTAATTTTGAAATTATTTTTGTATTAAAACAGTGCATTTTTTTTGTTGCCATAAACTAATCGTTGATAAAAGGTAATGTCGTGCAATTAGGTACCTTTTGTAAAATACATATTTTATAAAATCGTCTTCCCAAAAGCAGGTTACTTGGGTAAATTTGTAAACTAATCTTCAGTTAACGTATAACGAAAACAACATGTAAAAATAATATAAGAAAAGGGAATTACTTATGTGTAATTTTTTAAAATGTGTAAAGGCCTCTGTACAAAAAAGATTTTGATGCAGTAAAAGGGCCCGCCCACAGAAAAGAAAATCCCTGGGCCCGCCCTTGTGACGAGGATCTTCACAAGATATGAAAAAAAATGGATTTCAATCTTTGAGTAGGTAATAAGTCACGTGTGCTCTGAATATCATTACAAAATATTACGAAATCTCCACAAGATTTTTTTCACTCAAAAAAAACTTAAAATACGTTTTTCTCAAAACTCTATTTTTGCACAAGTTAGTGCCCTTTGTCTTTTGGGGCGAAGAAATATTCTTCATAAATGATATTTGCCACAGATCTTTGATGGTCTAATATCGACCTTAAAATCTATAATTTCGTCTGACCCATAAATAAATAACACTGTCAAATTTATCGTGTATTAATATAATAATAATATACCTATACAATGTATGAACAAAATTAATTGTACCTTTGTTGTTTGATAAATTAATATAATATTATGCCTTCACGCAATGTAAGATGCTAATAATAACATATTCCAGTAACAGAGTCGTAAGTGTATGTACATTGTAAGTGATGGATGGATTGCTACGTATCCGGGGTGTTAATGTATCACTAGTATTTGACCTTCGGCCTAAACGTAGCCTTAAGGCTTCTAAGCATTGTTGTTATCATGTGTCATACAATACAATATACATTGTTAAATTATTGGATGGCGTCATCAAATAGCTACTAGTCATGAGAAGCTCTCGTTTTGATAGAATAGCAAGGTTATTTTATTATTAACTTAAATTTAAGGTATTGTCTCCATAATATTGTTCTTTATGGAATAGCAAAAAATATTATAAACTGAAAATACACAAGATGTCAGTTAGTAAAATTCTTTATTCAAAATACAACTTGTAAAACACTTTGAAACTTAGACGTAACAATTTACTTAGAAAAATCGTTGTAGCGACAATATACTATTACGCTTTTTGATTTATTTGCATATTTTTTTATCATGTTCGACCCTAAGAAGATCATTATGAGTCTCCACAGAGTGGAGGTTGTATACCTACAATTTTATTTGTTTTTTTAACATGAAAGGAATGTTAGCTACTTGCTAAACCTACGAAGTTCATTCTCTGGGTCCAAACACACTTTTAAAAAGAACAATGAATTTTTGCCAGACCCGGGCGGAACCCATGGCAATATAAACCTGACGCATAACCGCTCAACCATCTTATATTCTTATATAATGTTTGTGTGGTTAGATCATTGTGTAATACTCACGTTTATTGGCTTGAATTATAAATGTTTGTAATTTATATTGATCTGATGACGATCGATTCGGCACTGGTCCTAAATGTACCTCCCGGGATATGTTTTGGAAGGCGGGGTTGGAATAGGGACATACCTAATTGTGACTTTGACTTAAACAGTGACTTTTCATAATAAGATACTTCTATTAGACAATATTAGACAATATTAGATAATTAAGAGTTTCCGAACCGAGAAGGGAGTTCGTCAGGGATGTGTTTTATCTCCCCAGTTATTCAATATATATGGAGAGCATATAATGCGAAGAGCCCTAGATCATTGGCAAGGCGGAATAACAAATGGTGGCCAGAAAATAAGCAACTTAAGATTCGCAGATGATACCACACTAATCGCTGCTGATGAAAGAGAACTCACAGAGCTGCTATACCGGGTAGAGGAAGATAGTCGCAAATACGGCCTCTTTATTAATGGGAATAAGACCAAATTAATGGTTGTTGATCGGGCCAACCTTCTACCAACACCAAATACACTTCAAAACCTCGAAACAGTCGACGAGTTTGTATATCGTGGGTCGACCATCAGTGGAAAGGGCGGATGCGAAGCGGAAATAAGAAGGCGCACACAGATTGCAAAAAATACGATGACACGCCTTACCACTATATGGAAGGATCGGGGAATTTAGATTGCCACAAAAATTATGCTTGTGCAAACATTAGTGTTCTCGATATTTCTATACGGTCGAGTCGTGGACCCTGAAGGCATGAGAACGGAAGACAATTGGTGCCTTTGAGATGTGGTGTTGGCACCGAATGCTTCGCATTTCTTGGACGGAGCACAGGACGAACCAGTCAATCATCTAGAGACTGAAGATAAAGGAACGGCTCTCGACGATATGTCTTGAGAAGAATTCTGCAGTTTTTTGGACATATTGTCAGGCGCGGACCGGACACCCTGGAGAGACTGGTAGTTTTGGGTAAAGGGAGCAGAGGAAGAGCGTCTGCGCGATGGAGCGACCAAGTGAAAGAGCTGACTGGGGGCACCATCCATTCTGCCCTGAGAGAAACGGAAGATCGAGAAGGATAGAAAGTCTTGGTCGCTCAAAGGATGGTGAAATTTAAATGTGGCCACGATCCTCAGTCATGAGTGCACAACCAAGAAGACATTAGACAATATTTGAGTCGCCTAGAGCCATAACTTACATTTTTCAGTTTGGTCATTTTTGAGTTAAATACCTAAAGACAAAAATAGTTGGTTATCAAAAGTCACTTTAACCTTTTTACATAACCTCACCTAACCAAACAGAGAGCTCTATTTCTCATAAGCGTTTCTCAGCCTTAGGAGTATTACATTTATATTAAAAAAAAAAAATGTTACACACAGCTGTTGTGTCCTCATTAGTTGGCAATTAGATATAATTAACATGTTATTTAAATGTGTTAATTAAATATTAATTAAATACTCCGCGGTGAAGAAGTTAATATTCAAGGGAGTTCGATTAATACTTGTCATCTAATTACAAAAACAGTGCTCCGGTGGTTTTTTGCGATTATCTCAAAACTCAAAGTTTGGAATATGTGAGTTATGACTCTAGGTAACTCATTTATATTTTTAACAACTTTTCAATTAATATATAAACAAATTTTATGACTATGATGTAATGTAAAGTAATGTAATTTAGGATCCATTTTATCTCAACTTTTTTCACTTATTTTACATATTACTAATCATTTTTTAAAGAAGAGAGGCATCAGGTAATCGGTATAATTACTTTTTTATATAAAAAAACTGATATAAACGTGATAACTGATAATATAAAATAATTTATATCAAGCTACAAGTATGTAATAAATTTTAAAGCCTTTGACAAAAAAATATATCAATTTCTTCTTTGAATCATTGCCTGAATGCGTAGCGAAATGATAAACATCCGTGTAGTTTTTTTCGTGTTTACTGTATTCCATTGACTAGGAACATTCGATATTATTTTTGAAGACGATAGCTTCAAATGACATCCGTGAAAACTACACCCCTTTTTGGCTTACAATACGATCAAATCTCATCGGATTCAACGCATGACTGACTGTTTGATCTCGATGTAAGAAGAAAATCTGGGTGGCATTGACTCTTTCAATACAGGCTTTCTGTTTATGGAAATATGTAACCCGTAGTCATTTACCTGACTTGTATAGGTTCTATTCACAATACATATAAAGTGCGTGAGGCCTATATTGATTACGCCGATGAGATTGTTTAGATTTTGTTTATTTGTTTGGCGAGTTTAATCCAAGTAGTTATTATCAATCTGGATCAATTGTTACGGAACGGCGGAATCAACTTCATATAAACACCTTTTATATTTAAACTGGCTATATTATAACGTAATATAATATAAAAGATTGTGTTTTAGGCAGCTTTAGCTAGTTAACAGTTTGATTTGATACAGGTGATTGAATTTGAATGCAGTCGATGCATACTATTTTAATCATCATCAGGGGTGCGACAACCCGGTGTGGGTCCTGGCCTCCTCCAACAGCTTCCTCCACCTGTCCCTATACAATGTGGCCGCTTTCCAATTTAGTACCGCCAGAATACGGCAGTCACTGGCAGCTCCATCCAACCAGCGAATCTTTAGCCTCCCTCTTCTTCTACGTCCTATTGGATTGCTTGACATCACTCTCTTTGCCGGTTCATTGTCATTCATGCGGTGCACATGACCTAGCCATCGCAGTCTCCCAATCTTAATTGATTGAACTGCGCTGCAATCTTCGTACAGCCCGTAGAGCTCAGCATTATATCTTCTCCTCCAATTGGTGCCATCCCTGATCGGTCCGTACATACTATTTTAAGGTTGAATTAAAACTGAATTGAAAAGCGATGACAGCGCGGCTTAAGCGTCGGCATATAGAGCAGTGGCGAAGGGTGGAGGTAGGCTCTTAAGAACTGCCATAAATAGTGTACCCACACTAAACTTTGTCAGTTATACGTATTTGTTTTCATTGAAATAATACTACAATTTACAGATGCTGTTAATTTAATTGATTTTTAAAAACTAACCAATACCATCGGCTGTAAATTGCAGACTTAGTACAATGAAACCAAATACGTATGACTGACAAAGTTTATTGTGGACTTTTAACGTCGGATCTTAACAGCCTACCTCCATCCTTCGATATCGCTATAGCGCCGTGGGCGCCAGGTTTGAATCCAGGGTCGGACAAATATTTTAAATAAATTAGAAGGATTTTAATAAATATATAAAAATGAAAAATAAAACACTTTTACTAAGGACAAGCTGCGCCAAATTGACGCCGATAGTCCAGAATCACTTAGTCGACGGCGGTGTTTAAATTGGCGCCGATTATCTCCAATGCGTTAATAAAAAATATTATTATTTATTTAATAATTATGTTAAAAATATAAACTTGGTTATAGAAACTCATTACTAGTTAAGCATTTTCGATTCTACTGAGCAGTCATTAATGGCGTGTGTAAAATAGAAGTTAGTAAGAAGTAACTCAAAAAGCCAAATAAATAAATCGACCCGAAGTGAAGTAGAATAATAGACAATAAAAAAGATATGATCGAATCTGACCGCTCAAAAAAAAAAAATCAAAAAGTAAGGCTTAACAGCAACAAAACATTGAAACTAGCTAGTCGTGACCGATTATTTTAATGACCAAATATATCCATCCAGATAATCCGGGTTTCAATGCTTCATTGTCTGCAATTGTTAAGCTACTATAATAGATATCATCAATAATTCATTGATGAAGGTTAATGAGTATTACAATAAAATCAAAAATTATTTTCTTATACTGATATATAAGTACCTACGTAATGCCTAGTCCACACCAGAAACTTTTGTCGCCAACCTCATAAAATTTAACGACTATGTCTCGGAATAGGGTAATAAAATCGAAGGTGTTGCTACTTGTTGACGTTGCTCATTTGTCCACACAGAGAGGCAACGTGTCGCGGCAACGTCATTTTTTCTTGTAAGCTACGGAACGTTCGCCTGATTATTATTATTTATTCGTATTTGTCGCGAGTCGGGACACGCTATACCTACCTATCAAAAGGCGCTCGATATTTGCGACTGGAACTCATGCACTCTTTAATGTAGGTACCTATTACAGTGGAAAATATCATAGGTACTTATTCATATATTAGTAGATGTAGGTAAGTAGGTACCTACTTCAATTTGGTCGATATCAAACTTCGAGAAAAAAGACACCAAAATTAATATTTTACTTTACTATAAATTCTTAATAAAAAGATAAACCATACCAATCTATGGCATATTATTTTTAATCAAACCTCGATGTAGATGTAGGTAGGTACATGTAAACACTTACAAGTAGGTAATCATTCTTACCTATCAGAGAATTATGGTTATATTTTTTTATTGCTCGCGTGTTATAATAATGATGCAATTAGGGATTTCAATACCGGTAAATATTTCAAAACCGGTATTCAATTATTTATCGATACCGAAATACCGGTTTCAGAAATCAATCAATGAGTCACCTGTACCTCGACCGCGCACGAAAAGTGACACACGGTGATGACATCGATAGCTCAGTTCCATAGAAAAGTCAACAATTTAAAGTTTTGAGCTATGTTGGCTACTATAGTGGTTTATCGCTCCTCTTCTGTTCCACAAAATTACAACTCAAAAAAATTACAAAATGTCATCGAAGGGTCCATGTTTTTGTCACTTTTAGGGGAGTCAAAACTGTGATCAGCCATTACTCAAAACTAGTAATTCCTAGTTCCAGCCATCGACATGCAAACGACTCAATTCACTTGTACCTGGAATGCGCACGAGTTTTTACGCGCGAGTCAAATCGCGCCATCTGAACAAGCCCAAAGTTACAATAGAAAGAAGTTACAGTTATATACCACTAACTAATCTAGCTATCTAGATAATACTATTAATAATCTAGATAATAACATTATCTAGCTAGGTACCTACTCTAACTCATACGGATAAAGGGCATACTAATAATTATCAGTACAATAATTATCAAATTATAAAATTTTAAAAATATATAAAAAGTTACCACCTACCTACGTAATAGTTGGATATGCACAAGTAGGTAAGTGGGTAACTCGGTAGGTACAGCATGCAGTAGGCCTCTCAATAAAAAATGTACCCCTTTAATTAAAGAAAAAATATTGTACAGAATAACTGCATAATAAATGCATGTTCATTTAAAACAAATTTCTACATATTTAAAAAATATCGCGAAAAATAAGCCGATTTTTTTAAATTCGTGGCGCGTGCCACGTTTTTAGATGTACACATGTTAAATAATCTAAATATTCTAAATCGTATTTACTGAATATAAAAAAAAACAATTAGGTAAATTGGTACATAACTATACCGTTTATTGAATATTTATACACAAAAATGAAAGAAAATAAGGAAATATAAAAACATTTAGTAAGTACTTAGTACTTAATCTTTAATAAACATTTTTTTTATTCAACGAATATTTCACGGTTTAAGAATGTAATATTCCAAGTATTGAAGATACATAATTTTGAAAACGCTTCTGAAAAAATGTATTTAACCAATAGATTTTTTTCCGACCACTACCTATGCGCGGTGGGCGCGATACCCGAGCGATGCAGGTTCGATCCTGGGGTGTCTTACTTTTTTCAATATTATTTTTTCTATTGGTTATTATACTTACAATTTTTCTTAAACGTTTTCAAAATTACGTATGTTCACACTTATTTTTGTTTCATGTTATTTTCGAGACTTTTTGTATCAAGCTGATAAAAATGTCATGTTTAGTCTTTGAATGTACGTGATGCAATATAGAAAAAATACTTTCACACAAGTACGTGGAAAAAATGGTCAATAACGAGATTTCTAGTTTTTTTAACAAATATAAAAATATCAGGCATGCTTTTCTATGTGCGACTTATTACTGCGTCGCGTATTATTAATGATTATAGTAAAATACCTACTATTATTTTGATTCTGTAAACAATGTAACAAAATACGTAATAAATAAGTAATCAAAATAATTGTTATGCTCCCATTGATGGGCAATGGCTACCTACACGGGGGAATAAAGAGTAAAAAACACATAGTCGATATCACTAAATTCCAGTACCTACCTACGTAGCACTTCGTATTAAAATCAACTGATATGTGAATTTTATTTACAATAATTTTATTATTAATGAACCATTAAGTGTGTTGCTCGCTCTTTGACAAAATACCGACGCTCCTTGAAACAAGCGTCGACAATTCTCGACATCAACATGTAAGTGAAATACGATTCCTAAAACGATAAAAGTAATTAAAACTCGGGAACTCGAGCGATTATTTTTATGATGAGTGACCTCATTTTGAGATGTCGCCACTTGTTTATTTCAGTGAGGACGTTGTTGTCAACTCCAACATTTGTCAACTTAGTTCAACAAACGATTAATGTAATTTATGGTCCAATAAAATATGATATATATCATTAAATTTTATGAGGTTGAGAACAAAAATTTCTGGTCAGGACGAGCCTTAAGGTGAATAGAATCATGGCCAATGGTCGGACTATGATAGATTTATATTTACTAAGTACCTAAGTTATTACTTTTGGTTAAAACACATTGACTGCTGACTAGATAATTACTAATTAATTACCCCATTTAAATAGTATGCTAATTATATCTAATGGCCACCTAATCGTTACGCGCCTAGCGAGTCTTTAGCGCTGAAAGACTTAACATTGAATTTTCGCTGCCTATACTGTCTTATAATATTATGTATGATAAGTATGTAATTAAATTACTAATCTTACCCATTGATCAAGTAAGACCATTTATATTTTTTTAAGAATGTGTAGTTATTATTAATAACAAGGTAAGAATAAAATAAGTAGGTACTATACAATTTTTAGTATCGTTGCTTTAGTGATGGAAAAACATTGTATTTAATTTAAAATAAAATACAAGCAGTATTAAATTTGGAATGTTATGTAGTATATGGAAATTTGTGGTGTTATTCGACACGGAATGGATATGGCCTGTTTCAGACGGGACACCGGTGTCTCGCTTGTATATAATAAGGAGGCCTTTGTATTCGAATAAAGGGGCCTTTTTATTATGTTTATGAACGCCCCAGAGCTAATGAGCCAACGCGTGTCCAGTACACTTTTTCGTCGGCCGCTACAATCTCAAGCCGCCGATACACTTATTTTTATTACCGCAGTTTTATGTTTTAATTTATAACGCGAAATTACGCATTGACTCATTAGCTCTGGGGCGTTCATAGACATAATACAAAGGCCACTTTATTCGAATACAAAGGCCTCCTATATTATATCGAGCGCGACACCGGTGTCCCGTCTGAAACGGGCCTATGACGTTGGTATAACCAAATTCTAGGTACACAATGAAATGTACCCAGATTTGTTTTTCCCAATGGCAAAACATCATTGTGCGCCTATGGAATTAAATGATTTAATACAATTCTCGAGATTTTAGATAGTATTAAAAGGTCGTAACTGACGAAGGCACAATTTTTTTGCAAATCCATAGAAGGTACCTAAACTATTAAAATTATGGCGCCTGAAGAAAATGTCGATTTTGGACACGGTTATCACTGAAATTGATAATTTGTTTTAATAATGATTGATTCTAATGGGATATATTTCAATCTGATCACTGCTAGAGCCGAGTTAACTCGTAAAATCATGTATGTTTCGTCAGGCCAAAGACGAGTTAACTCGTGCGTTCTAGTAAACATCATAACATCTGACTAAATTGTTTGTGTATATTTTGTTAACAATATTTATCATTTTAGTATGAAACATATTCACGATAAACTCGAAAAACATGTTGTTTTATAAGTATTTATAAATATTTATCATTCTGTTCCTATTTCATATTTTTATTAGATTTATTCTAAAAATAGCTGGCTTATAAGTGTCCACCTAGTAAAAATTATAAAAAATAGTGTATAATTCTAAGTGAAAGCATTAAAAAATCTGTCATAACGTTCTACGACAATTATTTGAAGGATAATAATTATATAATATATACCTACGTTTGCTTATCAGAATTCAGGTATTCCAAATGAATATTTTGAGCAATCCATTTTAGCCTCGAACGGTCAAGAATTCTGTAAGACACGCCTTTGCTAAAAAACAGGCTGTCACAAAGAAATACCTTTAAAGTGACAATGTGTACACTCAGCTAATACGAAAATACCGGGTCGATTTGATCATATTATAACAGGTACCTGACTGACGATTCAATATTGTAAGATAGCGCTGAAGAGATGTAAAACAGAATTAACATATTTTTATGTAGGTATGTGATCATATCCGGTTGATTTAGAGACGTTGGTCATTGAAAATGTTTCAAACTTTCTGTATAGAAAATTAACACTATCGACTGAGAGTACTTAGAATTACAATTGATTTATTTTGGGATTTGTATGGTGTTATCCGCATCCCTTTCAGTAAGGGATGAATACTAATGCATTGTTATGATAAGGTTTTTCCCGGAAGACCCGTGTTTGACTTTTATTGATCATACGAGGGTGGGTCAATAAGTCCTTAGAAAAGCCGACAAGTGGCGCGACTAGTACTGTAAGCGGTTTGTTTTCATGCAGCGGCACTACCGATTCAGTATGCTGCGAAGTTTCAATCAGATTGGTCGGGTTGTTGTGTGTTTTTCGTACATTTAAAAAAAAAAATTGCTTGTGGAAAATGGAAAAATGGAAAATGGAGAAAATTGAGTTTAGAGCTGTTATTAAACATTTTAATATAAAAGGGTTAACAGCAAAGGAAATAAAAAATGAGTTGGATTTAGTTCACGGCATATCTGCTCCTTCACTTGCAACTATTTATAACTGGTTAAATGAATTTAAACGTGGTCGTACATCAACAAAGGATGAACCACGCTCAGGACGTCCTGTAGAGGTGACTACACCAGAAATGATCAATAAAATCCACGATATGGTGTTAAGTGACCGAAGATTAAAGTTGAGTGAGATAATTGAGGTTACAGGGATCTCAAAAGGTAGCGTCATTTCTATTTTACATGACAAATTGGGCATGAAAAATATTTCTGCAAGATGGGTGCCGCGTTTGCTCACAGTCGACAATAAACGCAATAGGGTGGTGGCCTCTAAAGCCCTGTTGTCGCTCATGCAACGCAATCCGGATGAATTTTTTCGTCGCTTTGTGACTGTAGATGAAACATGGATACACCACTATACTCCCGAGACGAAAGAACAGTCAAAGCAGTGGATTGCGAAGACAAACCATGTCCAAAGAAGGCGAAAACCGTAAAATCAGCTGGTAAGGTTATGGCTACTGTGTTTTGGGATGCACGTGAAATTATTTTCGTTGACTATTTGGAAAAAGGAAAAACAATAACAGGGGATTATTATGCATCTTTATTGGACCAGCTAAAAAACGAAATTGAAGAAAAATGGCCTCATTTAAACAGGAAAAAAATCCTCTTTCATCAGGACAATGCCCGTGTTCACACATGTTTACGATCAATGGCTAAAATTGAAGAATTGAAGTTCGAATTGGTCGACCACCCACCGTATTCGCCAGATTTAGCCCCCAGTGACTTTTTCCTTTTCCCAAACTTAAAAAATGGCTAAGTGGACAACGTTTTTTTTTCAAATGAAGAAGTCATCGATCGGACAAATGCTTATTTTGAGGACCTTCCGAAAACTTATTTTTCTGACGGTTTAAAAAAAATTGAGAAACGTCTAACCAAGTGTATTGAGCTCCAAGGAGATTATGTTGAGAAATAAAAAAAAAATACAAAAATAAAAACTGTTTTAATGCTTTTTTCTAAGGAATTATTGACCCACCCTCGTACCTTTGTAAAAAGTAGAAATCCTAAACGGTGTCTATATTAGGTATAGTGTCACTTTTCTCTGTTTTTTTTCAGCCATGAAGTTATAACGAGTTTTATTAAATTCAGTGTAACCAAACTGTAAATTCAGTCCAGCATATTTCCGGGGCAAGAGAATAAAAAATTTAGAGCCCGCTTTTAATAATGGTTCATCGTGAAAATTATACCTTTTTGAAATATCACTCGTACATTATTTTTTAATTTTATTTAAATCGTGGTTTTTCCATCACCAACGTCTCCATGATCATTTCAACGTACACCGTGGCGCAACAAACGAAAAACACCCTCTAAATGCACCCTAGAAAGAATTTCCAAAAACCAGTCGGCAAAGGCCGTGTATAGGATTCCTTTAGGGCAGTGCTCCGCAACCTTTTCTCACCCATGGCACACCAAAGGTATTCCCAGAATTCCGCGGCACACCACAGGTAAAACAATTTATACACCAAAATATGGACCCCGCATGCTGAAGCGGCCCCCCTACCTATCGCTAAGGTTAAAGACAATATGATACTCTAAAGTAGGTAGTGTTTTTCAAATGGTGTTCGAGGTAAAATTAATGGTATTCATTGTATGTTTAGCTATTTTTTGTATTAATTAATACAAACACGCCCCAATTACATATTTAAAAATATTAGTATTAGTGCAGTAATATAGCGCCGCAGGCGACTTTTTTTTAACCATTAGAGAAAATTTGTGATTTGTGTTATCTCACTTATCTGGTTGACCTGCCACGCCCCCCCCCTGAGCCTGGCCCCCCAGACTAGAGCTCTGACGAAAGAGAAACCCGAAGCTCTCATCACCCGTCAAGTATGATTGCTTATCATTTTTAATTATAGCTTGAGTTAAAAAAAGTTGCTCACATAGATATACGTCGTATAAAATGGGAGCTGAACTGCGATAGCCTTGTCGGAAATCCGAGGATATTCTTTATTAACCGAAATCTAGAAAATATCCAATGGAACATCAGCGAAATTCATTTTTAGCCTCACGTCGTTCCTCAATTCAACAAAATTCCTCGCGAATATAATTATAGTGCTTCTGTAGAATTTCCGGCATTGGTTGCAAAAGGGTTTCGAATCCAGTCGTATTGATTGTATGAAAGTAATGATGAAATTTCTTTTGCAGCAAAGTTATAAGTTTTTGGGCCGGACCCAAAATTCATTGCTTGTTGTCAATGGTAGTGAATTTATTTAATATCCATGTGGTAGTGAAGCATATCAATATCTTTTCATTCTGACCTTGCATTTTTTTTATACATTTTATTCAGGTGCTCAAATACCAGCCATGCACGCAAATTTGGCCATTAAGAAAGTATTGTATAATATACAAAGTTATTTGCATTTTTTGACACAATGTGCCACGGCACACCGGTTGCGGAGCACTGCTTTAGGGGGTACTGAGAAACGGCAAATAATTTTCAACAGTAGGTGCGACGAAATTTCACACTCGTCGCCTGGACTCGCCAATCGGAGACCGATAGTAGAGGTGTGCGCACGTCGATTTGTTTTATCATGGCGTCGGATAAATACATTCATAAATCACGTAAAGATGACTAAAAAACTTTACGTATGTATTTGAAAAAGAAAACATGTCAATGAATATACTATTATTACTAGTCATATAACAATAAACATAACATTAAAAGGACGAATGTTGTAATTTATGACAAATTATATATCGTTCGGCACGCGTCATTTGCACAATCCGCACATTGCCTAGCCACGATCTTTCCTCAACTGAAGTATAACCTTAATAACTTTTCGGTAACTACTACCTACATGCCTTTCAGATCCAGTGTTTGTAGTCGTATAAGTAGGTATATGCTCAGAATAGCAGTACTATGCAACATTTATTTTTCACAACATGGCATGTAACATTATTATAAAGAATAAAGAAAAAGAAAAGTAATAAAAGAGATAAACATGAAAACATAAAAAGGGAATATAATATAAACATACAAAAGCAGTGAAAATACAATTATACATAGTATAGAAGTTCAAAGAAGTACACCGAGTTTGCTAAGGAGACCCTATTTTAATAATTTATAAAATAGCGTCCACCTAAGCTCGCCCTCACGCAATTGGAATATATCAACACCCGAAGCAATTTGGTTGGACATAGTTATCGCCCTCCCAATTGGCAATACCAGTGGCAGGTTGGTTATTCACCTTGGGAAAATAAACAACTGATGCTCCCTATTTCTAAGATAGTTATCAGGTACACACAGGTCAACACTACTCAGAATGTCCCTTATCGCTTTTCACATGTTAATTAAATTTATGAATTATAAAATATAAAAAACATTATACTAATTTCATATTAGGTACGTTTGCATTTAATATTTAAAACGCAATAGGTACGCTACAATCTGGTCATCCGAGTAATCGGTTAAATGCATCTGGAAATATTCGATGGATCGGATATGAAAAAAGTCGATTAATATGCCGTGGCGAAATACTACTAGCTCGGACAGAAAGTGTGTGACATGGAGTGTGACCAGCAAGTTTAAGATCACCTGCCATTAAGAGGTTAATAGCATCGCCAGGCGGAATAGTTTTGTCGCGTTCCTTACCTGGTGGTATGTATAATTTTGTTACGGAATAGTAATCAATTTTGAATTGAATACTGGAGAGTGGAGATTCTATATAAAGAAGAGGCCTTGGCATATTTCATTATACAGATCGATTAGATAACTAATAATTAATTGAAAAATTTTCTATGCTGAACATAGATAACTTGAAAACACCTCAGATATATTACCAGTGGCGAAGACTCCATACTAGGCGATTATTTAAAGCCTACCTTCTTAAGAAAAATACTTTTTAATTGCGTATTGACTTATTTATATAATCACATGATTATTATTATATTCTATAAAATAATTTATTTTTCCAACGAGAGATGCCGTATGTGTAGGAATTAGGTTTAATAGGTTTCAAATAATTCTCAATTTTTTTAATATGGACTTTACGTCACGTAGCCCCGCCCAGTATATCGAATTGTATGAACTAAGGTAAGCTCCGATCGCAGAGCTTAAAACTAAATAATTAATTAAATTAGATAATTAAAAAAAAAAATTCCTATGGTGTTTAATCGAATATTAATAAAGACTGTTTTTAAAAATAAAAAGTACTTTTATGTAATGATTTTTGATGAGTATAAATGTTTTGAAAAAATATGTAATTTAAACTGATCGCTTAATTTTATGTCGTCAGTGAGTTTTTGAAGTTTCATTAAATTGGTGTGTCGTTGTCATTAGTGTGTACCTATTCATTAGTAGTAATATCGTATTATCTTCTTATTTCTCGTAAGTATACCTGACAAGTGTGTTCTTTTTATCAGATTTCCACAGCCTACCTCTTTCCAAAAGTCACCCTTAGCCACTGATATATACCCACTAGAAAAAATTATAGTTGAAAAAAAATACGAAACTCCGGGACTTGAATCCGTATAACCATTGGTGTCACGCCAATCTGTGCATTAACCAATTATGCTACGAGCCTCTTATCTAATGACAACAATTTAAACTAGTAGTTTAAATTGTCGCTAACATAAGTGTAGTTTAAATCGCATTGGGTGGACCGTAATAATTCGGAATTGGATTACTTCTTTGATGACGCTAGGGGTCAAATGAGTGCACGTCTTGATGCGTTTATGGTCTGAAGAAAACTGAATTATTTATGTTTATAATATACCTGGACGCACTACAATCATTGTTTGGGTAGGTTAGGAATTTTGTCTGGCATTAGCGCTATGATAATTGCCCAAACATTTATATTATATTCCTTCTGAATTATATCATATGTGTCGCGGGACCGAGTCGATTTGTAAGCAAAGCATTTATTGGCTGATATTATGAACTAGGCAAATCCATTTTTTTAATATACTGAAATACTTTTAATATAACTCATTCCATCTGTTTTATATTTTAATCTATGGTTGCATGAAAGACCCGCTAACCACCGTTCCCCAGTACATTTCCAAAAAGATAGAACTGGCAGTCTGCTTTAAAAAATCTAAAAAACATAAACTTATATCCGATTGAGAAGACCTTGTATTGTGGTGAGATCAAATAATACAACTTAAAATGCGTTTATCAAGCGTAAATACATGTTTAAAAAAATCCATAAATTAAATAGATCGTCTAACGTTGTGAACTGAATACTAAAACACAACATTGTTGCGCAAATATTTAGTTTCCTTATTAGTAGTGTAGCTGGCATACAATCTGTATTCTATTGGATAAGTCATACAAAATAATTCACTTCGGTTGAGCTGACCAGAAGCCATAAACTGCGACAGGTAAGTCATTATATTTCCAAGTATACTAATTGTTCTTTTGTACCACTTAAATGGTCTGCAGTTGCGCTATTGTTCGTAAAAAAGACTTGAACAAAACTGCACAGAAAGTTTAGAGATACTTGCCAACTTGCATATTATTAGTATAATAAGAGATGTATATACTCCATAATATATTATGTATAATATAAGTTATTTTAGTAAATCGCAACACGTTAGGATTCATATTCTGTGAAAAACAATATTTATATATATATATAAAGTATTGAAAAACTGTATAGAATCGATCACTCAGAGCAGCGTTCGCAGAGCGATATCATAACAAAAAAACAGTTTAATCTACAAAATACACATTCGGCCAGTTTTATCAAACAATCCTTTATTACGACTTCTGCGCCTATAATGACAGTTATGAAATTTGTATCTGAACTAAATCCTGTAGGTAGCTGTGATTAACAGGTACGCACACAAGGGAGGAGGAGGTTTCGGAACCGGACTTTAGTAAGCAGGGATCGATGGTAAGAAATGGAAATAGATCATAATGCAAACCCACAGATGGCGCTGCTCATTGACTAGACGCCACGAGCGCTATGTTTTTATTGTTTAGAATTTAACCCTATGTTAACTTTTATTTCACAGTCATAGAGCCAGTCAGCTTAGTCTGATGAGGTCTGGCCCTTTTGATCTTACATGTCCTCTATTTTTAAACTAAGCATTTTACACTATCAAGATTCGTTTCTAGTGTTAAGTGTTGTTATCTAGTTGTCAAATGTGATACCTACCTGAAGTGAACTAATTCTTTGGCAAGTTCATCGGATTATTAGGTCAAGCGAGTGATTTTATCTTGTTAATCTATTTTCGAGTACCGTTTGAAGTATTCTCTATTATTGTTGATTAATCTCTGTGAATTCTGAATAAATATACTATAACCGGAAGTGTTTCTATTAAAAAAAATGATCCTACAACAACTTTGGTCATAATTGGACATAGTTATGCAGAAAGTAGCCAATCCACAAAAAATTAAAAAATGAGATATGATATAGATCAGATGCGAGAAGGTTTTCTCTACATTCTGCTGAAAATAGCCAAGCCGCAAAAAAAATATTCTTGAAATAAAATACTATTTACAATTTGACATTTTACATACATTTTTAACAATCATGTTGTTACTAAAGTGCCATTATCTCAGCTCGACATTATTGTGGACTGGCTACATTCTGCATAACTACGTTCAATTATGATTCTGATTCTTTCCCTGCAGCCGTACTAATTTAAAATAAAGCTCTCACAACAAAATTCTAATAATGTTGTAATATTAATTGTTTCAAAGATAAGTTACTGCCTCTTGATTGTAAATGTCAAAGTTAGTTATCATTATTAATTGATAATATTACATTTAACATTGAACAAAAAATACTACAATGAAAGTGTGTTGAACTTTATATCGCCTCCCGACATCTAAATACTTTATCATACGGGGTTCAATGGCTGCATTAAGATTTTTTTTAAAGTAGAAGGGGAAACATATGAAATATATATTTGAGCAGTCGAAGAGATTTTTAGAAAGCTTTTTTAGACGAGGTTTTTTTTTAAGCTTGAAGCTGATTGAAGTGGTATTCGTGTGAACAATAATATGTTAAACTGCGAGCATGGCTTTGTTATTAATTTCGTCTTCTTTCAATATAATCTTCTATAGCAGATGATTGGCTATCAAATTGTAATACATCTCAAATTTTTAACTAATCATATCAGATCACTAACTTATTGGACATTGAGTCACTCGCGGATGATGTGTAGCCAATATAATCTTCTTCCGCGTACGCTCCTATTGACTTTTACTTTTCCCTGCATTATGAGCTGGACTGGAGTAAACTTTTTGTAATTTGATAGTCAAGAATTCATAAAGCCCTAAATCAAACCATAATCGATAAAAATATTCTTCTATCTATAAAATATCTAAAAGGATGTATGGTTTAATGACATAATTTTAGATATTTTATAGATATATGAATATTTTTTTAGTATTATCTACTATGGCTTCGATTAGGCAGAGTTAAATAATGGAATTTTAAAAACTAATAAACACTATCTATACACTGCAGTCTTATTTCAATGAACACAAATAGGTTTGACTGACAAAGTTTAGTGTGCATTATTTATATCGGATCTTAACAGCCTACCCCAACCGTAGACACTGATACCCACTCACTAATAGTAAATACACACTGACAACGAATATAGTTTATTAATTTATTATGTAAACGAGAAACAACTATTCAAATAGAATAATACAAACCTTTAATCAATTATTTATACCTAAGTCTTTCTTTTAAATATAGAAGTATTTTAAAATGTCTAGTTTTACGGGTTAAATGATAAATTGTTATGGAACATATTATACACAACAACGGATGTTTTCAAAGATGATAGGTAATATATTTTGAGCGTATGTTACGTTTATAAATGTTTAGGAAAATACATAATTCATACTAATTGATTATTTATATAGGTACTAAGTATATCAAACTAATTGAGCTTTTCAAATTTCATCGATTTAGTGTATCTATTCATCAGTAGTCATATTGGGTTATCTTCTTATTTCCCGTAAATATATCTGACAAGCATGGTTACTCTACAACCTACCTCTTTCCAAAAGTCACCCTTCGCCATTGTTATATACCTAGATGTCATCGATATTTTTGATGTAAAATATCATTTTATTATGTTTTCGGTAGGTATCGCGTCAATTCGCTTGTGTGAGTTTATTAATTACTGTACAGTTACGGCTGGACGGAGAGTATTGCTCGACTGGACTTGTATCGCCCGACCTTCATGCAAAGGTTATCGAGAAATGCATCGGTGCACGCATTGCGCTTTGTTAACCAGTTGGTGTTGTTTCAATACTACTGCGCAAACATTCAAGGGAGATAACCATCGTCAATATTATACTTAGTAATAATATATTTGTATACATGAAATGAACAGGTAACTATAATAATATATAAGTAGCGAAGGGTTGAAGTAGGCTGTTAAGATCCGCCATAAATAGTGCACTTTAAACTTTGTTAGTCATACGTAAGTATTTGTTTTTATTGACCAAAGACTACAATTTACAGATGGTGTTGTTTAGTTTATAGAAATCAATTAAACCCTAATGAAACCAAACCACATTAGTTTCGGTATATTTTCGGCGAAACAATAAAATTGTGCACACTTTTTTAATAATTCATACTGTGTTTTCGTTGCATTCAGAATATTCAGGGAGGATTCATAATATTATAACACATATTGGTGATTACATGTGAACCGATTCCACACGACATTTACCAGGAGTAAGCGGGTGGTTTTTAATACCCGATGCGATATTGAAGAAAATCAATAGCCACAATGAAAGTGAAAAATAATAATAATTGTAAATCGACAATTCTGTTTTACCATAAATTTTAATTGTATGGTTTCCATTACAATTTTGAATATTTCGTGTTTACAGTCAATTAAATGTTTTGGTACAGTAGTGGATTTTCTCCTTACAATTCCCGAATAATTCATTCACCACTAGGTAAACAAAGAATACTAAGTTTTAAGTCCTGACAGAATCAAAGTACCTACTTAATTAAATTCTGGCAACACCAGCTGCCTTATTCCCTTGTCTTCAACATAATAGACTGTGTAAGAAAACATTCTGTCTACTGTGTTCATCTTGCTGAACAAATATGAAGGTATTCACATAGCGTAAGCAATAATTTATGAATGGAACTCGATATTTTGTTATGAACGTTTGTATTGATGTATTAACGTATGTATTATTTGTATTTGTATTTAAATTTTAATTTGTTATGTTTCGCATGTCATAGTTAAACAATACATGATAATATTATTGACAATATAAGCACATTGTGATTACTGATTAGTGATTCTGATTAGATTACTATACTACATAGCAGCTCAACCACTTTCGATTCACTGCTGAATGTAGGGTTCTTTTTATTATCTCCTCTTTCCACTCTGCCACGTATAACATTATTTCCCGAGTTGAGAAAGGCCGCGATAATAAATGGCGAATACCGATTGTAGTGCTAATTATTTCTTAACTTTGAATGGTATGTGGTAAACTATTCGCAGTAAATGAAGATTTTTGATTGCTTATTTCATTCATATTATTTATTATCGTACATACATAATTTTGAAAAACACTTTCTGAGAAAATATATTATAACCAATCGAAAAAATCTTTTTTGAAAACAGTAAGCCACCCCGGCAGGGAATCGAACCCTGCATCTCCCGGGTTTACGCCCCATCCGCGCATTACATATATGCTATGCAGTGATAATATACTAATTGCGACAAATTTTAACTATTAGCCACTTTTAATACCCACTCATCAGCGCTCTTCCAAATCAAGCTACTTTGGCAATCGATTTTTCTTTATTAAATTAAAGTAGAGACCTATTACTTCAATTACTAACCGACGTCGTGGATTTCTCCATTTCCTCCATCTCCGATTCCCTTACTTTTTTCAAAAAAGATTTTTTCTATTGATTTTAATATATTATCTCAGAAAGTGTTTTTCAAAATTATGTATGTTCAATAATTAGAATGGTACATTTTTAAATCTTGTGAATTATTCGTTGAATAAAAGAAATAGTTAATTATAAATTATTATCGTATTACCATTTTATTTAGTATGAAACAATCATCATTTCCTACAAACATTTTACCATAATATTGCATTCTAATTATGAGAAATAACTATCACTACGATCGGATTTCAAAGTGTCGTACTACGGCCTGTATATTACTAAAATAATCAGAATTGTATAACATATTTAGTCGCCACTAATGTAATTAGCAAGAGGTCCACATCTACGACGGTTGGGTTTATTAATGTTGTACATTGAAAATATTCTTATTCTGAGATCATTACTATTATACTTTGTCGATTGAACGTACAAAAATTTCTTATATTATAAAACCTTTAACTCCCAGATTTCTTAGTCCCCATAAAAGATTTGATTTTAGATAAAATAGCAATATATTTTTATCAGATATCTCATAAGAGTATTATATTAAATTTTAGAATAGACATATACTACATGGGTACTTATTCAATATATTATATAACAAAAGAAAAATCCAATCTAATAATGCACGGCTCTGAATACCCTTATCAATTTATTACTTTCAAAGATATCCATCATCATCTCATGTTTGATAAGGCAAAGCCTTGCAATCTGACTCGTGAGTTTTCTATTTTTCCACATCTTAAACGTCTCTGTAAATCGTAGTAAAACATTTGTTTGCCATTTTAACTTCGATTCTGATTTTGAGGTTACATAATAAATATTATAATAAACTATTTTTTTTATTCAACGAAAGATTTGAGAATGCAACATTCTATATCAAATATTGAATATACATAATTTGAAACATCTCATGCATATTGCATATACACACTAGAAAAAATCATTTTGTAGAAAAATAATTACAAGATAAAAAGAACTTTTTATATACAACGTTTTTAAATTTTCTGTTGAATCATATAAACTTGACTTGACTAGCTTAAACGATCAAAAAAAAATTGTACTTGATAGAAATACTGAATAACGAAATGTCATTCCAAATTGATTTCCATAGTAACGCACGTATGTATAATTTAATAATTTAGTTGCTAGGACCCCCTAGTAACCAATAATGGTATCGAAATAACTTTACATACAAAGCAGAATTAACTGAAAATGAATTCAGTTCTACTTAAAGATGGCTAAAAGTATTTTAAAAAAATGCATTGGCATCGTGTTCTGATAATATATTCTCAAAGTTTCAAATGTCTAGCTAGTCGGAAAGTTAGTTTGATTTGTACCGGACAAATAAGAATACGACCTAAGAAAAACGTTGTAATAAAATACGACACCCGACGGGACTGTATCTGCTGGATTCGCGCCAGTATGCTTTTGCAATAATTAAGCTACGGGCATCTTATTAATTACGACGATTTTAACAAGTTGTTGTTACATGAAATGCATATCGAATTTGACAATCGGGTGTCGTATTTTTGTCTACAAAATGATTTTTTCTAGTGTGTATATGCATGAGATGTTTTCAAATTATGTATGTTACATAATATTAATATATTATGGTTAACGGCAATTCTTGAAAAAATGTTTTCCAATGGCCTCGTAGTAAACGCGGAAGACACTCAATGCCTTCTCATACTATTTCATAATAACTACCGGAAAGGTCGTTATAAATTTATGTGATTTTCTTAAAGTCTTGTTTTTGTGATTGTTTCAGCGCTTATAATATACAGGTGTCATTGAGCCTCATGGCAGTGGCGTAGGCTACAGGTAAACTGTGGAGATCTGACATAAATAGTACACACTGATGTCAATCACACTTATATTAAATCTTCATTGAACCAATAACAACAATTATTTCAGATGGTGTTAGTGTTTAAAATTCAATTGAACCCTGCTTTAGTCAAACCGTATTAATGGAGGTAGACTATGGAGATCCGCAAAAAATAGTGCACACTTTTTCAGTCACATTAATTTGTTTTCATTGAACTAAAAAATACAAATTGCACATGGAGTTGGCTAGTTTTTTTTATTGAATTAAATCCTGCTTAAACGAAACTATAATAATAATATAGATATAATAATTATTATTTTTTATAATTTATTTATTTACTATAGATTGGTTTAGGCATTAGTTTAATTGAATTTCAAAAACTAATCAACATCACCTACAATCTGTATTCTGAGTTCGATGAAAACAAATATGTGTAACTCACAACGTTTAGTGTGCACTATTTATGTCGAATTTCCACAGGCTACTTCCACCCTTTGCCACTGCCTCATGGTTAAAAATAAAGTAACGCAAAAAAGCGGTGAGAGTCAAAATAATAATTAAGTAACTATTATATAATATACTTAAAATACTTCGTAGAAATCTATCCCAATAATAAATCGTCGTGGTAACGTTCTATTATACAGCAGTTTATACAAAATAATATACAATACTTTGACCTAACATTGTACAACAACTTGTATAGGATTATGACAAAATATTTTTTGTTCATCTCTTGTGTCATCGTCATCAACGTTCATTCAATTCATTATCCGGCATCTTAGCCAGTTACTGACAACCATTTTTAAACTGCTTGCCAAAAACGATCACTTTAAGGGATACGGACTTACAGTGATAAAAATAAGATGAAGCCGAGCCGTGAATAAAGCCGACATATTATAATGTGTGAAAAATATTGTGTAAAATTATAAACTTATATCAATAATATGAAATGAATAGTAATATATATATATAATATTATAGTTACATTATGATAGTTACTGATTTTGTACCCAAATTAAAGACGTTGCTACGTTTGTAACTTTCGTGATACGACTTTATTTTATTTGTATCCAACACTTATGAAATGACTTGTCGACACATTTGAAACTATTTGTTTCAAAGTCGGTTCCTTCATGTTTATTATATTTTTTCTTGACTCCGGTTCGTCAAGTATTTTTACATGAAATACATATACGAGTATATATAATATATATAAGCGCGGCTTAAGCGTCGGCCTATAGCGTCATGGATTCCAGGTTTGAATCCTCGGTCTGATAAATACACAGTTTTTCAATTTGTGTTTGAGTCAGAGTAAGTGGCTGACATCCATTTCTCGTAAAAACAAAATATATTCATTCAAACCTCCACTCTGTGGAGGCCGATATATTATGATCTTATTAGGATCAGACATGGTCGGAAGAAGTTTCTGGTTTTGCACCCAAATTTCAGACGTTGCTACGTTTGTAACTTTCGTGATACGACTTTATTTTATTTATTTTGCATTCAACAATGACTCGTAGACACCATTTGAGACTATTGGTTTCAAAGTTTGTTCCTTCATGTTTATATTATTAAATTTTATATGTTGCTACTTTTCTCTTTCCGTTGGTGTCCAGCCAATGACATTATTAATGGACAATGCACTCAATACAGTAGCTAGCTAGTAAATTCGCGCATAACGACATTCGCACATGTATAAGTAGACGTCACGCAATTTCTATTATGCGATATCACGCATCGGGAATTTATAGCAATATGATCTTTATTGTAATGATGTTAGAACAGTGTTTCTAGTGTTAATGTTCATTTGAGCGAACCCGTTCGAACCGAACCATTCGGCAGACCCGACAAAAAAGTGAGTGTCATTATGTAAAAATTACAACTAACTTATTGTAATTGTTACAATAAGTGCGAATACTTCGATACAAACCTACCCTAGATAGCTGCCGTGGCGGTCGATAGCAGTCTTGTGTATAAAATAGATGCGCAGGTAGACTTTTTATTAAGTAGACTACCCGAATGTTATGTTTATAAGATGGACATATTTTGACCTTCTTGTTGGGCATGTTTTGATGCCACATTAGGCACGCGCGCAACAAGTTTACCGCGAAAGGTCAAGCCGAGCGCGTCAACAAAATAATACGAATCGTGACGCCTCTCTGAATGGTATTTCACAAATGACGATGGAGACACGGATAACTTTACAAATTATTATTAAGTAACAATGAGCCACGAGCTAAATAACCACAGAAGCAGCATGCTGTAACAAGCGAGACGCGTTTAGGCATTTTATAAACCAGCGATTTCCAAACTGGGAGTCGCGGAGTGATGCTAAGGGAGGCGCGAAAAGATTAACACAAATTAATGTAGCCACAGGTTTGCAGTTTGCAATTGCATAGTTAATAAAACAGCCGCTAGTTATAAACTACATAAAAACAGTCCTATAAAACGTTGTTTGCAAATCGGTCTGAAGACATAAAGACTAATTTTATAATACATCACTTCTATAGGTACGATTGTGAACCGCGCTGTCTATTTCGTGAAAAAATGATATAAAGGGTCAAATCATAATATTGGAAATCAAAATTACAAAAAAATAAGTTCGTCGTGATTCCACTTTTAAAAGATTTCTGCGCAAGATATATTGAAGCAAACAAAAGTCTATTTACTGACAACGTGGATAGTTTTCTAATGGACTTTTCACATTATTTATTTATAAGTTAGCGTTAGATATAGAATCCATGGCCCCAACAAGGGGGGCTGACAGGGCTCGAGCCTGGGGGCCTGGGCATAGGAGGAGCCCTGCGTGGCGGGTCGCCCAGCTAAGTGAAATTAACAGACATCACTTCTGTTCTTCTTTGTTAATACTTCGTCAATAAATACATTGCAAGTTATAAATAAGTAAAGTACTGCTACCATTCGTAACATCATATTTATGCGAAATGGGATTTTCTCCATTAGGTGCGATGAAATCCAAATATCGATCCCGTTTAGTAGAAAAAGAACACTTTGTGCTAATAAACAAGCACATCCATCGCAATAAAAACAAATTAATTAAAAAATGAATATAATAAAAGTAGTAAAACCTTATTTATTTTTATAATTAAGTTTTTTATTTCATTTTTGTATTAGTAAATTTTAGGCTATTTAAAAATGTGTCTGTATTATTTAATGAAATAAAGGGGGGAGGCGCCAAGATTGGATTTTTTTAAAAGGGGGGCGTAGTAACATAAAGTTTGGAAACCACTGCTATAAACTGAAGGGGACGCTTTACTGCGGGATTTTGACGTCACGACGTCATGGTAACCTTGGAGATAGACACATTTTTAACATACTCTATTCATTAATTTTCTCATATAATATATCTGATGTCACGACATCGACATTGTCTAGTATCTAGTTAGGATAGGAGCATCCCTATAATGACTACACTAAGCGATGTTAAACATACTGTGCAGTGATGCACAATCTTTTTATCAGATTCGCATTGTCGCCGTGAGCTCTGTACCGGTAACAGATGGTATCAGTGGCGAGCGGTGGAGGTAGGCTGTTAAGATACGACATAAATAGGGCACACTAAACTTTGTCAGTCATACTTATTTGTTTTCATTGAACTAATAATACAATTTCCAGATGGTGATGGTCAGTTTTAAAAATTCAATTAAACCCTGCCTAAACCAAACCATAATAGTTTAGGAGGCGTCTAATTCCAAAAAGCGATAAATCCACATTTGGTCAAAATCGAGAAAAAAATACGCACGTACCTATTCTTTGTATAATTTTACACAATATGTATTGATCTATAAATTCCAAAACGCGACATAACCCTACGAAAAAAAATATTTTAAGTCTCGATTTATTACAAAAAGCGCTAAGTCCGTGTTTCATAATATTTAAAGCTTGGTTGATTTCGTGCGTGTTTAAGTCAACCAATAAGGGGGACCGTTCAATATTGAGAAGGGCGTCTCCCATGCTGTAGCATCTGGTAAACTCATGACAGTGCCACGGAAATACATGCCTTATGCGGAATAAATTAAAAAGTCAGGCACAAATAGCGCCACGTCCAATTTTATTTTGCCTATATTTATTACATTTAAGAGTTTATCGGCTGAAACAAATTACCATTTGATTCTAATTCCGACATAGAATACAACAGAAAAAATAGTCTCACGTTAAAACAAATAATTGAAGCTTGAAACATAAAAACGTTGTTTCCCGAAAATATTGAATTGTGGACTTATCGCTTTCTGTAATTAGGCGCCTCTGGTATGCTATTGGCGATCCGACAAAAAAGGTGTACACTTTTTCAGCCATACTTATTTGTTTTCATTGAATAAGGAATACATATTACAGATGGTGTGGTTAGTTTTTTTTTTTAATTGATCAAGCCCTGTCTAAATCAAACAATAATTGATAAAAAAAATATTCATTTATCTATGAAATATCTAAAATGATGTATGGTTTAATGGCAAAACATCAGATATTTTATATACAAACGAATATTTTTTTACTATTATCTAATATGGCTCGGATTAGGCAGGATTAATTAATTTAAAAAAATTAACAAACACTATTTACACACTGTAGTCTTAGTTAAATGAAAACAAATACGTTTGACTGACAAAGTTTAGTAAGAATTATTTATATGTCGGATCTCAACAGCCTACCTCCACCCTTCGCCACTGGATGGTATTATAGCATTGAGACAAATTTAAGACCCGTTGATCGTAGCATCTTGACATAATCGTAAATTTGCGCACGCATGTGACATGTGCGTTTTTTGTGTGATATGTAATATATTCCAATTGAATTGAGATATTATGTAGTTAATTTAATATTCATTTTATAATATGTAGTTACGATAGGTTATAATTTTATTATATTCTATATGTATTTAAATTAATTTATTTACATACTTACAGTGAAATTTACAAATTACAAATTCAAGACGTTCAGAACATGACATGGGGAGGAAAAAACACAGTATTAAAGCAGTGTTAGTAAAACAGTAAATATAAAAATTATGAAGTATGTACATGGAAGTACGCCAAATCGACCAAATGAACTGAGCAGACCTTATTTTAAGGATTTAATAAAACAACCTCGATCTAAACTCATCCACACGTAGGTGAAATATATTATCAATATCGATTTGATTTAACACGGGTATTATCCGCCCAATTAGCATTACCAATAGCAGATTAGCTCTGCACCTTGGAAGAACAAACAACAGATGACCGGATTTCTAAAATACACAGGTCAACACTAATAAAAAAGAAAGAGATTGCATTTAAGTACACCGCGTAACGAGAAGATAAAAGGTTAATTAAAAAATATTTATATTCAATATATACTTTAGTGAAAACTCCTAGCATATTCCCACGTAAATGTTGAGACGTCAATCACTAAACATAAAAGAAAACACAGAAATTGCTCCGATCTGAAAAGTGCAAATGCTGCAGTTTCAGCAGAGTAAATTTCTCACGAATGTCATATTAAGAATAACAAGATATTATGATATTTCGTATTATGTTATGTGGGAACTTCAATTTATGAGATCAAAAATATCGCAAACTGTACACGAAATATCATAGATCACTGCAATAAATTTTGCTGTAGTTGTTAACTGTTGCATGTTATAAATGTATAGCAAAACAACTGTATAGCATGTAGCTGAGAGGTTAAGGGTATTATGGCGCCGGGTTCGAATACGTAACTAGTGACACCTAAGACTATAGAACATCTAGATGCCACCCATTGCATTGCAAAATGAAGCTGCGTGCCGTGCGTTTGGTTTGTGGGCGAGCGAACGCATTCGTATACAAATGTTTGAGACCATAGACCATTTCGCTAGTGCTCGCCCA
This sequence comes from Rhyacophila brunnea, assembly GCF_057557595.1. Lineage (NCBI taxonomy): Eukaryota > Metazoa > Arthropoda > Insecta > Trichoptera > Rhyacophilidae > Rhyacophila > Rhyacophila brunnea. Next base: position 35,620,538 of record NW_028232827.1, on the reverse strand, counting down.
AAGTGCTCGCACTAGACGCTCAGAATTAAAATATAATTTTCTATTTTTTTACGTTATATAGTATTTTTAAGCGGTCAAAATGCAACCATTAGGTAAAGATATCCATAATTTAAGTTATTTTAAAGAAACACTAGGTCACTTGATATTAAAATACATAATAATAGACAAATAAATTATTACGAACATATTGTATCAACTTACCTATGAAACGTAATACCATATTCTTGCTTATCAGTACGGCTACCACATTTTAATACAACACACAGAACTATCTTTTCTACTTAATTAACTAAAAATATTTACCACTGACTTTATGTTTAACACAAAAAATAGCAATTTTAGCAACACGGTTATCGACGCTTAGTTAAGCAACAAACTAAGATTTGGCGGCGACACATTAGCAAACCATCTCCCACATCTGTAAACCTTTTATCTTACTGTAGTGTCTAGCGCGTGTCGCAGAGATTATAAGGCAGTCAAAGTCAGCAAAGCATTCCAAAATGCTTCATCTGCCTTCCAACCACAGGATTAAGGCACATTTTTCATCAATATGTACTTCTCTTCTGTATATGCTTTGAACACGTTGCACGTTATCATCGTATTTTCTACTATGCCTCAATAAACAGTGTTCATTCTGACTATACCCCGCCTCCAAAAATCCTAACCACTTGCTCAACCCAATAGATCCAGTATCTGAGTCCAAACATAAAATGAGAAAGCAACACGTGAATTCGTCAGGATTCGAACCCGAGAGCCATTACTGTATAAACCAACGCGCTACCACTCGCCCTTCGTGAATGCTATCAACTAATAATTTTATTATTATTCAATTTATTAAGTGCAGTTCTCATACTATTTCCATTGTTTGTACATTCCAAAATATTATTCCATTTTTATTTTTCTTCTTTTCTTCCTTCGACCATGTCCGATCCTAATAGGATCATAAATATGGGCACCCTCAGAGTGGATGTTTGTATTAAGTAACATATTTTGTTTTTACGAGAAATGGATGTCAGCCACTTGCTCAACCTATTAGGTACATACTCTGACTCATACACAAATTGAAAAACAATATGACATGTGTACTTGCCAGACTCAGGATTCGAACCTGGGTTCCACCACGCTATAGGCCGACGCTTAAGTCGAAAGCTATCGTGGGAGATTTTTTATCTGTGCATCGTAGTAAGCCACATATTTTGTTTTACATAACGTCAACATTAATTGATGCACCAAGGCTCAATATGCATTGGTCCAAAAATCTTCCTAAGTGTTTTTTTAAGAGCGGACGTGCTCAGCGTGGATCAAAATGGAGCCTCTGTTCTATTTTCAAAGCATGATTCTGGACATTCCTTAAACGTTGTAGATAATCTATTTATATAATTTTGAAGCCTTATTATCCTTTATATTTATTTTAAACATTTGATGACTGCATAAAGTATTTTTATTACATAAAATAGTATTCTTTTAAACCTCTCGCTCTAATGTTTTAGAATATAGTCATATTTCAGTAGATGCATGTGCAGTGGTGTTAAGATTTTTTACATTTATTAATTTTTAAACGCATTTATAAAACCATCAGTATAATTTATATCGACATTATTTTAGTGAAATATTTACGATAAAAAATTATATTGATAATCTCTGTGATCACAAATTTGACAAGAATTGGGCATTTTATTATTCAAAAAATGGGCAAGATTAACACATTTGAAGATAATTCAAAAGATACTCATTATAAGCTATGTTTTTGACCATTCAAGTGTGATAAACATCCTACGAATAATGATTGCTTTATAATAATTATTGACCTAAGAATAAGGTAGTGTTTTTTTTAATATACGCCATTTCTTTTGGCATTCCCCAGTGGTTAAGCTACAACATACGGCCGTAGCCATAAATTGACAAGCTATAATTGAAGTAGGGAGTAAAATGATGTTAACGCGCGTGTTTGAACATGTACCGTTTTAAAAAAAAATCTGTTAGGTATCCAACATTCCAGCCGTTCTCACAGAAATTGTCTACGCCTCACTGCCACACGCAACTACTAAACGTAATAATGTTGGTTATAAAATAAGATGAATAATTACAAAACATTATTATGTTATATAATAGATTGAAGCAAAAAAATATTGTCTATGAAGCAGTGTTTTTGCAATATTGTCTGCGGGAATGCTGTGTCATGAATTATTGGCCATTTTATTTGATATATTGTGCAAAACGAAGATAATAATACGAGATTATGAATGAATCTTTGTAATATTAATGGAATGAAATGACTTTCTTTGCGTTTGCTTGTTCTAGTTTTTCTTCGAAATAAATATAAATATTATGAGGTTTCATGCAACTTTTAATATACGCAAAATAAAAGATAATTAATAAAATATTTTTTAAAGATTATAATTCTATCGAACTGTGTTTAGTGAATATCATAGTGCATAGCAAGGAAAAAGGGTGTAATCCACACAAATCAAATTTTACAACATTTTTTTATGGTTTTCGGTCAAAGTATAAATATAGGGGGGACATGCTCGTCGAAGGTCAAAATTGAGTTTTTATTGTATATTCAAACCATGATCCTGGACACTCCTTAAACGTTGTAGGTGATCTATTTATATAATTTTGAAGCCTTATTATCCTTTATAGTTATTTTAAACATTTGATGACTGCATGAAGTATTTTTGTTACATAAAATAGTATTCTTTTAAACCTCTCGCTCTAATGTTTTAGAATATAGTCATATTTCGGTACATAACTGTGCAGTGGTGTTAAGATTTTTTACATTTATTAATTTTTAAACGCATTTATAAAACCATCAGTATAATTTATATCGACATTATTTTAGTGAAATATTTACGATAAAAAATTATATTGATAATCTCTGTGATCACAAATTTGACAAGAATTGGGCATTTTATTATTCAAAAAATGGGCAAGATTAACACATTTGAAGATAATTCAAAAGATACTCATTATAAGCTATGTTTTTGACCATTCAAGTGTGATAAACATCCTACGAATAATGATTGCTTTATAATAATTATTGACCTAAGAATAAGGTAGTGTTTTTTTTAATATACGCCATTTCTTTTGGCATTCCCCAGTGGTTAAGCTACAACATACGGCCGTAGCCATAAATTGACAAGCTATAATTGAAGTAGGGAGTAAAATGATGTTAACGCGCGTGTTTGAACATGTACCGTTTTAAAAAAAAATCTGTTAGGTATCCAACATTCCAGCCGTTCTCACAGAAATTGTCTACGCCTCACTGCCACACGCAACTACTAAACGTAATAATGTTGGTTATAAAATAAGATGAATAATTACAAAACATTATTATGTTATATAATAGATTGAAGCAAAAAAATATTGTCTATGAAGCAGTGTTTTTGCAATATTGTCTGCGGGAATGCTGTGTCATGAATTATTGGCCATTTTATTTGATATATTGTGCAAAACGAAGATAATAATACGAGATTATGAATGAATCTTTGTAATATTAATGGAATGAAATGACTTTCTTTGCGTTTGCTTGTTCTAGTTTTTCTTCGAAATAAATATAAATATTATGAGGTTTCATGCAACTTTTAATATACGCAAAATAAAAGATAATTAATAAAATATTTTTTAAAGATTATAATTCTATCGAACTGTGTTTAGTGAATATCATAGTGCATAGCAAGGAAAAAGGGTGTAATCCACACAAATCAAATTTTACAACATTTTTTTATGGTTTTCGGTCAAAGTATAAATATAGGGGGGACATGCTCGTCGAAGGTCAAAATTGAGTTTTTATTGTATATTCAAACCATGATCCTGGACACTCCTTAAACGTTGTAGGTGATCTATTTATATAATTTTGAAGCCTTATTATCCTTTATAGTTATTTTAAACATTTGATGACTGCATGAAGTATTTTTGTTACATAAAATAGTATTCTTTTAAACCTCTCGCTCTAATGTTTTAGAATATAGTCATATTTCGGTACATAACTGTGCAGTGGTGTTAAGATTTTTTACATTTATTAATTTTTAAACGCATTTATAAAACCATTAGCATAATTTATTACGAGATAATTTTTGTAAAATATTCACGATAAAAAATTATATTGATAATCTCTGTGATCCCAAATTTGACAAGAATTAGGCATTTTATTATTCAAAAAATCGGCAAGATTAACACATTTCAAGATGATTCTAAAGATATTTATTATAAGCTATGTCTTTGACCATTCAAGTGTGATAAACATCTTATGAATAATGATTGCTTTATAATAATTATTGACCTAAGAATAAGGTAGTGTTTTTTTGAAATACGCCATTTCTTTTGTCATTCCCTAGTGGTTAAGCTACAACATACGGCCGTAGCCATAAAATGACAAACTATAATTGAAGTAGGGAGTAAAATGATATTGACGCGCGTGTTTGAACATGTACCGTTTAAAAAAAAATAAAAAAAAATTCGGTTAGGTACATGTTCAAACACGCGCGTTAACATAATTTTACTCCCTACTTTAATTATAGTTTGTCAATTTATGGCTACGGCCGTATGTTGTAGCTTAACCACTAGGGAATGACAAAAGAAATGGCGTATTTCAAAAAAACACTACCTTCTTCTTAGGTCAATAATTATTATAAAGCAATCATTATTCATAAGATTTTTATCACACTTGAATGGTCAAAGACATAGCTTATAATAAATATCTTTAAAATCATCTTCAAATGTGTTAATCTTGCCGATTTTTTGAATAATAAAATGCCTAATTCTTGTCAAATTTGGGATCACAGAGATTATCAAAATAATTTTTTATCGTGAATATTTTACAAAAATTATCTCGTAATAAATTATACTAATGGTTTTATAAATGCGTTTAAAAATTAATATATGTAAAAAATCTTAACACCACTGCACAGTTCTGTACCGAAATATGACTATATTCTAAAACATTAGAGCGAGAGGTTTAAAAGAATACTATTTTATGTAACAAAAATACTTCATGCAGTCATCAAATGTTTAAAATAACTATAAAGGATAATAAGGCTTCAAAATTATATAAATAGATTATCTACAACGTTTAAGGAGTGTCCAGGATCATGGTTTGAAAATACAATAAAAACTCAATTTTGACCTTCGACGAGCATGTCCCCCCTTATGGTTAAGTCATTTTTCCCACGTCGCTTCCTTCTTTTTTTTAATTGTAAGCTAAATTTAAATTATAATTCGGCATTTGCAGGTTACATCCTTTGGACACAATGTGTATTTAGTCATGTACAACGTTATTATTCAATAAAACCTTTTCCCTTTCTAAACTCGATATCATATTTTCTGTCTGATACTGCTCGATATATTGTGAGCAAATGTGTATGGTACTTAGTGTATGACAATAAGTTTTATTTATGACATAGATTTATTGTACATTTATTTAATAACTTTTAATTTATTTGTATCATCTTTTGCCATCAGTTTTTACATGGAGGTTTTGTTCTTGACTTAGATTGTTAAAAGGTTAAAACATAATATGTATTGACTATATTCCTGATAACATTCATTTTAATATATTCATTTTACATTAATTACATTAATGTATCTGAAAACATATGTAAATTTAACTAACCTATTTTTGTTTTTTAATGTAAAAAGTACTTACTCCAAATACTTGACTAGGTTCAAATACTTGGGGACCACAATTGCCGACGACGGCGGTCTTTCCAGTGAACTTGGAACCCGCATGGGTGTGGCGGGTGTTCATTCAACTAACTTTGAGTCTCATGGATGCCAAGACTGTATTTTGTGAGGACCAAAAAATGTAGTTTGTTCAACCCGCGCGTGCTACCTGTATGGCTGTGAGACGTGGCACATTAGCAGTGATTGAAGTAATCACGAAGAGACGCTTCACGTGGCTGGGACATGTATCCGAGATACCGCCAGAGAGTGCGATACTTCGTACTCATGTAGCACAACCTCAATGGTCCTGTAGCCCTGCAGCGAAAAGCGACCTAGGCCTTGCGGTTCTGACATGGCGCGAGTGAAGAGAGTTGGCGATGAACCGCGGGAAGTGACGGGAACTTGTGCTTACCATCTGCCCCAACGCTAAGGCGTGACAGGGTAAAAGAAGACGCAAAATTTAATTAATTTAGCATCAATTACTGTCATTGCTTGCGTGTGAAGTGGGCAAGCTAAATGTTATTATTTTAATCATATTCCACTCTTTTGCAATATTAAATTGATTACCAAATAGCAAATTTTACTCAACACCACGTTAATTAAAAAATCGGTTGCTATCTTCAGGAAAACTGGAGACAAAATTGTGAGAATAAAATCATAATTTAAAATTTAGATTTTTTTTCTGCAACAATATTGGTATAATAAAATCAATACCACAATATAGAGTTTTAAAAAAGATTATTTGAAAACGTTTGTAAAATATTAATTGCGAACTGAAATAAAAACCGTATCTGGCAGTCATCGTATGTCTAAGCAATGTGTGTTGGATTGATTAGAAATTACCAATGTGGGCCACTTCAAAAATACTTCACTAACAATAATTATTAATATAAATAGTTTCCACGCTGGAATCTGGATGTTGAGAAAAAAATATTTATACAAAAATACACAATAGCAGATCACCAGCTATAAGTTTGTTTGGCGTATAAAATGTTACGTAATTTCTCACAAAATGTGCGTAATTACATTATATATAGGTACTTAATATAAACTGTTATAAAATCGAATGAAATAATAATCTATTCTAGTCAAAATATTTTCAACATTGTTAATAGCTTTGATGGGGAATATATTCATATTTCAACGAAATATCATTAAATCTGAATGAGACAATTCGAACATCAATATGGTAGATAATGAATATTCATCAATTTTAAACAATATATTATTTGTGTCAATTTTACAAATAGCGCATGTAGTGGAGTAGTGAATAGATATTTTTTCATTGGCTCTATAATCAGGCGAGTATTTTGAATACCTCCTGAAGGATTTATTATTAACAGTTATTAAAATAAATAAATATATGTATATATATTTATTTAAATAAATAATAAATAATTAAAATCTTTAATTTTATATTATTCACGAATTGTTTGTTGAATTGTTTTCAAATATTGTTTATTGATTGTTTTTGTTTAATATACTTTATAATATGTTATATTATAGATACAAAACGTCTGTAAGGTAGACCTAGAGGCCGCTAAATCGATGAAATGATAAAGTTCTGCGGAAGTACGTGGCAACGCAACGCACAGGAATCAGCCTGGAGAGGCCTTCATCCAGCAGTGGATAGATTCAGGCTGATGATGATGATGATAAGTTGAAAAGTCTTTCTTTTTAAATTTATTTAAGGGCTTTTGATTTTTACACTAAGTAAACATTTGGGTTCCTTGAATTTTTGCTTAAGGCTATCTCAGTTGAGGCATGGTCTAAAAAGATCGTGGCTAGGCGATGCGTCGATTGTGCAAATGACGCGTGCCGAACGAAATATAATTTGTCATATAAATCCAACATGCGTCCATTTAATGTTCTGTTTATTGTTATATTAGTAACAATAATAATATATTCATTGACATGTTTTCTTTTTAAAGTAAATGGGTAACGTTTTTTAGTATCTCTACACGATTTAAGAAATAATACCCCGTCGCCATCACGAAACAAATTGACGTGTTCACAGCTCGACTTACGCTCTCCGATTGCCAGCGAATCCAAAATTATGCTTTTAAATTTTAGGGACCGTACATTTGTGAATCGTTTATGTAGTTATTTTATCCGTGTTATTTAAATATCTTTATGATAACTGAATATAACTAAACTTAATATTTATGTGCATGTAGATATGTATATTATATTATGTAGGTATTATATTACGAATGGGTTAGGAAGCAGACAGGAGTATGCGATGTAATAGCCAAACAGCTGAAATGGAGATGGGCAGGGCACATTGCTCGCCGAAAGGACGGCCGCTGGACAAATGCCGTCATCCAGTGGTACCCAAGGGGCACAAAACGGCCACAGGGTCACCTTAAAAGCCGCTGGATTGACGAACTCGTAAAGTTCGGCGGAAATACGTGGCAGCGAACGACACAGGATCAAGAGAATTGGAAGGAAGGAAGCTTGAGGAGGCCTTCATCCAGCAGTGGATTGACCCCGGCTGATAATGATGATGATTATGTAAGATGCGATTTTTTTGTCGCTGCCCTTGGCGCTAAAATACCTTGCTACGCTCCTGCTAACGAACTTGAATGGATGCATTGCGCACGCGGCGAATGTCAATCGTCAAACCATCCGGAACGCGAAACTAAAACTACATTTAAGTATGCCAATACATGTAACGCACTAAATAATTAATAGCTATGCAATTTCGTAAAGATCCGTTATTTCATTGTTAACCTATCATCATATTCAATGCGGTGATGATGATAAAAAACTCAGCGACGGTGTGAATATAATTATCTAACTACCGGTTCTAAATTAAAACTCGTGTAGGCATCGACTGGTAATGTCCGATCAGTTTGATCTCTACTAACGTGACTTGGAAGGAGACTAACAGGTCGGAGAGTACGGTCATGATTGGCAAAGTAAACGGTAAACGAAGAAGCACACACACTTAAGCAACGATTAAAAATAATGAACTAGTACCTTCTGACACTTCGATGTTTCTGGAACTCTTCCAAGAGATGGAACCATAGGCACATGAGATAGGCATTATCAAAATTCATACTATATTATAATATTGAAACATGGATGGATAATTAATTATGTGTTTAATGGCCCACATTTATTGAGACATCAATTATTATCAGAAAGAGACATCATGTCAAGTCATCTGATTTATATTTCCTTTAATAAAAAATGATGTACACCTTACAAGCACTGTGTTTAGGGACGTACCTATTTCTCCAAACAAGATCCAACCCAAACGTATTTATAGCACTATGAAAAAATTCAATTTTTGAGAGACAATAATTGATTTAAAAAAATATGATGTGTGATTATTTAATTAACTATTTCTTTTATTCAAACGAATAATTCACATCTTGTTTGGATAAAACTTAAGCTGTTCGGAGGGGGCAAACTGTTATCTTCATGAAAAGCGAACCGGTGCACTTTCAAACTTCATTATCTCTGTGTAATTTATAGAGTTACTCTATTTAAATGCCGACAGTATTGTAAACAGTAATATTTATTGCTAAATACAGTGGAGGTTGTTTAAAACAGATTTTGTTTTTTTACGAGAAATAGATGTTAGCCACTTGCTCAACCTATTAGAACAATACTCTGACTCAAACACAAATTGAAAAACAATATGTGTATTTAAACAACGTTTAAACCGCTCGGATACCGTGGGCGTAAACTACTCTACTCGATAATTAAAAAAAAAATGATCCGGCTCAGAAAAATGCGTTAGATATTGGAAATCATTCGCTTACCATCGGTTATTGCTAATTTTCATATCACACATAACACACAAAGTACACGATAGTACTAGAGCTATTTTTCTTCTTCCAGTAACTACTGTCTAATTTTTAAGAATCACCCCCGAAAATGGATTTGCATTCTTTCAACAACCGGTATGTTGTTCGTTGTGAGATCCGTTTGTTAAATTATCTTTACACCATCACTAATCTTTGTTATATCATTATTAATTATTACAGAGGTTCATCAAAAGTAATCAAACAATTTATTTCGGCCGGTATTGCCGCAGCGAATCCGCTAATTTCGCTGAAGAGCGTAAATCCGCAGATTGTGTGTATGCACAGCCCAACGAAATAATAATTTAATTGATCCCCATTGTAATCAACAGCTAACAAACGTCCGAAAGGAATTGGGATTGCGTTGTGTAAATATCTGTTTTTTTTATTATCATTCGGGTCTCGGGGAAAAAGTCAATTTACTCTGGGCTTTTTTTTCATAACAAGCGTGTCATAATAAATACACGTGTACCTACGTGTGCTCATTTTGTCGAAGTTAATCCGAAATGATTCAAATAAAACCCTTTGTCAAATAGAATAATATTTACATTAATGAAACCAGTGTTCTTTTGTTTATAAAATATAATAAAAATATACATTGTGACAATAGCGGCTCGATGACTATATAGGTGTTGGGGTTTAGCCATTAATTATAAAATAAACTTACATAAATACTTATATTAGGTATATATTATGTACCAAGCTAGTAGCTACATGTATAATAATATGATTATCTAAGTCGTTACTTAATCACATCTAAAAATCGTGCTTAAAAATAATAATTATTATAGAATTACCATTATCAGTTTTGAACAACGACATACAGCGAGCGTTTATACTAACCTAGAGGTCTTTTGATTCGCTCTCCAGTATGCGTATATTAACGCTAATGTATTCACGTCCTTTGTAGAATGACATTTGTACCGCGGCGACGGGATAGGATTGAGTGACCCAGGTCAGCAAAAAATAGACGCCATAGCTTTCTTAATTTTTTGTATATTGTAGATGTCGCCGTGAAATAGGGCGTATTTAATTTAAATAATAATGTACCGCGTCACTATCATTATGTAATTACATAATTTACAAACATTATTATCTAGACAAAATTGCGACCGGTTTAGATGGATATAATAAATTAAATATTTAATTTAATTATGTAATTAAGTAGGTATATTATGACAATGGTAAAAATATCGGACGTGTATTTTTGACATGATAACTATATTGTGGAGATGGTCCCTACGAACCCTTACGGTAGAGTCGCCCCTGATTGTGAGAGAACAAAGGTACAGAATTCCCCAGCTCGTTATCAAAAGTAAACTTAGCCAAGGAAGTCAACTATGATTTACAACCAAGATGAATGTGTCTTGTAATGAATTATTAAGTAATTATGATTTTATTAGATACTCGTAGATAAGAGGCGCACACAGATTACGAAAAAAACGATGACACGTCTTACCACGATATGGAAGAATTGGGAAATTTTAATTGCTTATGCAAACATTAGTGTTACGGGCCCACATGCTCAGGGTATATCAAAATGGAGCTTTTATAGTATTTTCAGAGCATAACCCTGGACATTCCTTAAACGTTGTAGATAATCTCTATATATATAAAAATCTCGTGTCACGATGTTTGTGGTCGAACTCCTCCGAAATGGCTAGACCGATTTTTATGGTTTTTTTTATGTATATTTGCTAGGTATGAGAATAGGTCAACAAGTATATTTCATACCGCTAGGTGATTAGGGTATCTCTATCCAGAAAAAAAAAAATTGTATTTTTTTTATTATTTGGCATAAAAAAAATACCTATATCCCCAAATTTTCACCCCCCCACCCTCCCATTTTTTAATCGCGATTTTATTATTTTTGTATGAACAAATTTAACCGTCGTTCGTATTTCAAACAGAACGAAATTATTTATGTTGTTGAATGACAGATGGCGCTACGTCCGAGAAGAATTCAAGAGAAGCGTCGCGTCATTTTGACATTTTATTCGGCATATCACAACGCAGTGCGTGCAAAATTTTGTACGATTTATTTTAATTAACCTATTTTTATGTGCGTGTATTACAGTGCATAATGCCAGCAAGACGCAAGGGGGGCCATTTGGGCCGTCGAACGAATAAAGCAACAAACATGCGAAATAGTAGAGCAGAAAGAACAGACAAACAAATCCAACAAGATAACAAAAACGTGCGTGTAAGCATGTCGCAATTGCGTGCATCTCAACCACAAGAGGCACGAGCTGAACGAAATCAACAACGACAATTGGAACGGAGTCAAGCACGCCGGTTCGTAGTTAACACACGCAGAGCAAATGACCGACAACGCCAACAAGTACATCGAACATTTACATCCGCTTCGTTCCTTCGTCTCGCATTCGAGTACGAGCCAGATATTGAATATTCCGCTCATCCGAAAGTGCTGATTGGTGCTATGGACAAAGAATGTCCCCATTGACATGCGCTCAAATTCAAACATGAGTCAGCCGGGATGTGTTGCGCATCAGGAAAAGTGCAACTACCAGAAATTGAGATACCACCAGAACCTTTGAAAGGCTTGCTCATCGGCACGGTTCCAGATTCAAACCTGTTCCTGAAGTCCATTCGCACATTCAATTCATGCTTCCAAATGACTTCGTTCGGAGCAACAGAAATAGTTCACAATACTGCGGCAAATGTTCAACAATTCCATTCTACGTTCAAAATCAAAGGGCAAGTATACCACATAGTAAGCTCATTGCTGCCAATGCCAAACAAACCACATATTTTTTTACAAATCTACTTCATGGGCGGTGAGGACATCAATCATGTGGATGCACGTTGCGGCTACAATAGCCTCAATTCGCCTAATGCCAGGCGCATCGTCGGCGAACTGGACGCCCTGTTGAATGAGCACAATGAATTATTGAAATTCTTCAAAGCACACATGCACGAATTGCAAAGTGACAATCACGCTATTGTCATCAATCCTGATAAAACACCAGCTGGAGAGCACGTGCGTCGATTCAATGCGCCTGTTGTTGACGACATTGCTGGAATCATGGTTGGCGACCGCACATCGACCCGAGAAATCGTGATTCGAAGAAGAAACAATAATCTGGAGTTCATCGCTGACACACACCGTTCATACGACGCTCTCCAATATCCGCTAATTTTCTGGAAGGGACAAGACGGATATTGCATAAACATTAAACAACGAGATCCTGTCACAGGTAATTAATTCATTATGAACATCATTACTCATTTTGAATTGAGACAGTGAATGGTTGATGTTTTTTTTGTTTTTATCGGCGGTCATCGTCTACAGCGCTCTATTCCTCTTTCTGTCATAGATCCCATCCCCACACACTTACGATATATTCGTTATTTTTTTATTTAACAACCAAAGTATTCACTAGAAATAATTTATATGGCAGAACAACGTTTGCCGGGTCAGCTAGTCTATTTATATAATTTTGAAGCCTTATTATCCTATATATTTATTTTAAACATTTGATGACTGCAAAAAGTATTTTTATTACATAAAATAATATTCTTTTAAACCTCTCGTTCTAATGTTTTAGAATATAGTCATATTTCAGTACATCCATGTGCAGTGGTGTTAAGATTTTTTAGATTTATTAATTTTTAAATGTATTTACAAAACCATTAGTAAAATTAATGTTAACATTATATGGTGACATATTTACGATAAAAAATATATTTTATAATCTTTGTGATCCCAAATTTGAGTTATCAGGGGAACACAAGTCAATACTACCAAGATTGGAAGAATTCTCATAAGTCGGAAAAAATACGTGACTAAATATAAATATTATCTAGTGTTTAAGCTACAATATCTAAGCATACCTAAGGCTAAGAGGAAGCCAGTTGGATAAAGCCACGGATAGCATACTGTTTTTGTGATACTGCATATTATATTTGTTATTTCTCCTATACACTGTTTCTTTGTTTTTAAACGTCATGTTGTAAACGTCTTCAATTTATAATTTGTAATGTTCACGGTATGTAAAAAATAAATAAATTTTAATTTGAAAAAAAGCCACAGGTAAAGAAGTCTCAAAAAATTCTTGGATATTCTCTTAAAAGTTGGATATGCCTGCTCTGTAGAAAAAGCAAAAGATACCGGATAGATAACAAAACTTATTATTTTATTAGATGTAATAATACTAATATAGTTAGTAATTACACCATGATAATGGTATTTTTCAGAAAAAAACGTTGGGCTATCAAAAGATGTAAATTTAAATGCTAATAATTTTCAATGTCTTTGTTAATAATTAAGCTGACATCATGTAAAAAAACCATTCAGTAATACGTATGATTACTGAGAACTCATGCAGAAGGCAAATTACAGTGCATTTTAATACATACCATACAACTAACTATTTTCCTAAGTAGGTAAGTAATCAACCATCTATATAAAACTTTGAACAATAACCCAACTATAAAAGTGTGCGCTCGAAACTTACCATGACTGACATTTTAAGTACCTACTATTATCTAGGTTTCAAAAAGTTATACTAGGTACATTTTTATGGATACAAAATATTTCCAAGTGCTAATACGATAAAACGTATGAGATGTTGTGACGGTGTGCAGAAATCAAAGTAAAAAAGTAAATTACTATTTTTGCTAATAAGTCGAGCACATGTACAAAATGTTTTTACGAAAAATGGTGGTCCGTCATTCGCCCAACACACTGGATCAACAAAATACACATTGAGAAACAGCATGCATTTTTGAGCAGCTGCGGGATCGAACCCTCAACTTACGGTTTCTTAGATGGCCACCCTGCCTACACGGCTGCAATGAGTTCAGTGGTTAGTATCTATTTATTGTTAATCCGTTGAAAAAAATAAAAAAGATGACCAGTAATAACGGAATTTTAAAGTAGCATGCTTTTTAATTGTGGGTTGCTGGAAAAAATTGGTAAGTCGATAATTTAGGTATTTAGAGTTAACAACGGATTTTGTGTTTGAAATTTAAGGTCATCCGATATATTATAGAACATGCACAAAAATCACGGAGAAATTAGCATTATGGTTAATTTTAGAGGGCATTTCTAATTGCAGTTTATTATTCCATAGCATAATTTAAAGACTTTACAACTTTGGCAGTACAATTATACCTACATAATTTGGAATAAGTAGTAATATCTATGGAATTGACCTTGGATTGAATTGGGATTTAGCCAAATCCAGCTTCTGACAGTCTTATAATAAACAGTTGACTGTAACTTAGACACAATATGTCATATTCGACAAATTAAACATCGGGTATGAAATTTTGTTATCATACTTCACATCGGTACTGGCGATTTGGCCATCCAGTGAAATTGTTGTTCTGGATAAAACGTCATTATAAAAATCACATGTAATTGTTGTAAGGTACGGGATCGATCTCTGATCAACCTCATCTACGGAACTTGCGCTATACTCACTATGCCACTATAATATGATTACAAGTAAAAAATCACCAAATATGTACCAAAACTCTTCTTCTATAGAGATGGAGTTTAGATGTATTAAATTAAAGCAATGAAAAGCTGACTTCGCATTACCAATTCATTTAAATATTACTTCACACGTCTACTACGACATTCCACCATACTTGACTATGATTTCAGATTCACCCAGTTTGTTAATTGCACACATGATTTTAATATATGTGTGCAGATATTGCTAAAATATGCATTATATACTTAAATTCTTAGAGTTGAATAGTGTTTAATTAAATTCGATTTCAATTTGACATTTTAGGCGTTTAACATAATATTGTCATCTCACAGCGGATATTTGAATATAAAATTTAGCTATAACTTTATGTTGAAAAATAATAGTATTATTCCTTCGTAAATTTAATGTATGTAGCTAAATGGAATATATTGAGCATTATTTTAACGATCAATAATCACATAACATATCAATAAATGAGTACGTAATTTATAAGTCAGAACGCAAAAAGCCGTTTTGTTTTCGGGATTGCAAATGGAAGAAGACAAAATATTTACTTATCACCAACGCAAACCATACGTATATACAATCGTTGGATTTTAAAATCGTCCACCATGTCATATTAATAATGGTTACAATATGTAAATTGTACGAATTGTTCTCCCGAGGTGCAGAACTAACCTCCCATTACTAATGCCTAATGGGAGGGCAAAAACTCTGTTCATCCAATTCGCTACGAATGTTGATCATATATTCCACCTACATGAGGATGAGTAAATATGAGTAAATGGGTGGGCGTTATTTTATAAATTCTAATAATAGGGTCTACCTAGTTCATTAGATGTAATTACATGTACCTAGCTGCTTTATAATTATGTTAGTATTTATATTGTGATTCCAATATTGTATCTATACTATTTATTTGTTTTTACACTGGTTTAATACTATTTATATGTTTTTAAATGTCATGTTGTGAACGACTTAAATATATAATAAGATTTATAAAGTTAACTAGCTATAACGACTGCTTAATCTGATACCGGCCAACTTCATTGGGACAAATTGTTCAGGAAGGAGAAAAAAACATAATAATTTAACTATCGAGCGGAATTTAACAATTTTAAAAATACACTTGGATTTTTTTTACAAATAAGCTGCACTATGAATTAATACAATATTTTAGCTTTCTTTTTTATATAAAGTTTATATAGATAGTGGAGTTGTTCCTTTTTTGATATTAGAAATTTGGCACCTGCAGTTGGCTGTTTTGTACAAAGAACAATAATGCAAAATACAAATGCAAATTTTGTGTAAGCAAAGAAAACATGTTTTATAACAAAATGTCATCAAAATCACATTTTTGGTCAACAGTGGAGTAAGCTGGTTTGCAGACTAAGTAGTCGATATGTAAAATAAATAAAATTTAATTTAAATTCCATAAAGCACCTTCGGTCGAGAGCAGTGGTGGCTCGACGACTTTCTAGGTGGTGGCGTTTAGTCATTAATTATTAAATATAAATAATAATATCTACATACTTTCTCATACTATAGGTACATTACGTACCGAGCTACGTATAATAATTCGATTTTACTAATGAGGAAATGAGTATTTTTTCAAAATAAATAGTATGATTATCTGAGTCGTTAGGTACTTAATCACATTTAAAAAGCGTGCTTAAAATTATCAACTTAATTAATAAGTAATAATAATTGTTATAGACTTAACATTTTCAGTTATGTACAACACATACAACGAGCGTTTTTACTCACCTAGGGGTTATTTGATTCGCTCCCCAGTATGCGTATACTAACGCTAATGCATTAACATCCTTTGTAGGACTAGATTTGGATGGGACTGAGTGACCTCGGTCAGCGGAAAATAGACGCTATAGCTTTCTTAATTTGTACATACTTGTCACTGTGAAATAGGGCGTATTTAATTTATTTAATTATTTTAATACATCGTAATTATCATAATGTTATGTTATAACATAAGTATTTGCAATCATTGATCTATTTATTTGTATAATAATATCAATAAATATCAACCTATGT
Source organism: Rhyacophila brunnea (assembly GCF_057557595.1). NCBI lineage: Eukaryota > Metazoa > Arthropoda > Insecta > Trichoptera > Rhyacophilidae > Rhyacophila > Rhyacophila brunnea. Next base: position 35,603,545 of record NW_028232827.1, on the reverse strand, counting down.
AAAATTGCGACAGTTTTAGATGGATAAAATAAATTAAATAGTTCAAGTAATTATGTACTTAAGTAGGAATATTATGACAATGATAAAAATATCGGACGTGTATCGGATGTGGGGATTGTCCATATGAACCCTTAAGGTAGAGCCGCCCCTGGTCGAGAGTATTAATATTAAAAATGAATTTGTATTACATTTCGCCGTAGCACAATTTTATTCACTGTGAACTTTCATAACTAAAATAGATGACCGTATGACGGATAGCATTGCAGACAGTAATGTTCTAATAATGTATTAAATTCGATAAGAACATTTTAATTTGACATTAATTGATTGGTATCAAAATATGTTTGATAACATCGCTGTAATTATCAGATGTTTGACATGTATGAGTTGATACTTACGAGCACCCACCAGAATTTTATTCAAATTATACAATATGATTGAATTTCTAATTTCCTTACCTATAGGGATTGCAATACCGGTATTCAATTATTTATCGATAAAGAAATACCGGTTTCAAAAATCCAAAATACCGGTATTTTCGGTATTAAGAAAGCATGAATTTAATGTTATTTTTCATTACTTGATTGACTGACAGGGCAGAAAAGTATAGATGTATTTCATAGTTTTTTTTCCCAATTGCGAATTGTATATTAAATTTAGTGTATGCTGCCAAAACGCAACTATATTAAGAAAAACCAACAAAAGTTAAAAAAACATTAAAAAGAAAATCCCTCTAATATACGAGTACTTATAGAATTATCTCGATGAATTAAAAAAATTCGAAAAAGAAAACATTCGTGGTAAATATTTCCAATTATTTTATAACTGTTGATCCAACGTTGAATTTCAGAGGGATTTTTTTGTATCCGCCTGCTTATAGTATTTGTAAAATTTAGCAGTCCTAAAATATAATCATCTATACATATTAAGGTAGACATAATAAATGTAGGTGAGTATTATATTTTGCTATCAAATTGTGTTTTAAATAGATTTTAATAGTTATATTTATTGATAAGTACTTCTTTGTTTGTATAATATATTTTGACGAATACCGGTATTCAATAAGAAATACCGAAATACCGGTATTGATAATATATTCTTTCGGTATTGCAATTCCTACTTACCTACATATTATTTTCTTCTGTCTTTCCCGTGTATTCCGGTAATTTTTATTACTTACGTATTTTATTTGGAAATAAATTTGATCTTTATACTATATGGCCATCTATTTTCGATACAATATCTCACGATGGTACTACTAATAATTTATTATTATACGTCTAAGTTCTTTACTACTGCACCTTAAAATGCAAGTTTATTTGTTTATGTTTGTTTAGCGTTGCTAAACGAAGCGTGTCCGTGTAGTCTTATTTAATATGCATGGTTGTATGCTGTAAAGAAATAAAAAAATAACGTAATGGGGGAGAATTAAATTTCAATTAGCTTTGTGTTTTATGAGTAGCATTTTTTCGCTTTTTTATTCATAAGCAAATATTTTAATAATACGTTCAGTTTATGGGCTTTGTATCACGGTGATGTGAAGAGATCCACAACCTGCAAACAGAGAACATGAACACAATTTCTTTGGAAGTCCACAGGAATGGTGTAAATTGTTGTAAATCACAGAACAGATTAATAAATAGAATTCCGCTAGGCTATATTCCAATACACTACATTTTGAATGTGTGAGTGTCCTACGAAAATGAACCACGCATTATTATAGACGTGCAATAGTGTATATTGTAATAGTACGTTAACATTTGACACTAATATCGTCATATTTATGTATGACACCATATTCACTTAAGTGTAAACAGTAAGTATATTTGTATCTGCCACTTATTTTGCGTGTGTCGACTCTCACCTACCACTTATTCAATCTACTTATATACGCAAATGTAAACACCGCGTATTCGACAAGTTCGAACTTGGAGCGATATATCACCGAAGTTGGACCACCGTCTACTTTTATGTCAAGTACCTGACACAATATTCGTAGTTTGACAGGTACCTAGTGAATTGCATATGTATATTTCTAAAACAACGGACAATCAATAATCATAGGTACACCATGAATGTATGCCCAACGTTTACGTTAATAAAAGTACTGTAGCGATCTGTCAAAAATCATAGACAATGAGAAATAAATCGGATGTGCCGTGTTCTATGGATTTTGTTCGAAAATAAAATATCGCTTGTTCTCGGCACATACGATTAATTCTGATGCACTCTGTGAAGAAAAAATGCGCTTCAAATGGTATTACCTAATTCATTTTGGCCCACACCTGCACTCGTATTAGGTACGATAATATTATATTGAATATGCAATGACGATCAAGTGCTAGATATCGCAATGTTACTGTTAATCGTTCTTCTACGCATTTCTGAATTGTGTGTCTTGTTTTTTGGCAAAAGGTCCAATCTTGCAAACTAAAGTTCACAAATTGAGTTGGATCTTCGATTTTAAACTCTGACATTAAACGGAAGGCACCTAGTTCTTCTCGTCGCTGAATCCATTCCCGCACCCATCTAGACCATTTTTTCCTCCTTTTTGTTACCAAACGACTTAAAATAATAACACTCGCTGCTTTCTTTTTTAACATTCCCATATTGACAACTGACATAACGTTTTTGAGAAGTATACAAAATAAGTGTCCGAATAAATTACAATATCATATGTAAACACCGCATATATTTATTCCAATGTTGCCATTGAATAAAGTGTCGAGACTTTATTTCAACGAGAAGTATACCAGAATTTTATGTCAGATCTATGCAGGTGTAAACAGTAAATGAAATTTTATGTCCGACACATAAAATAAGTATAACGGTATAAGTGTCAGATGTAAACGTACCATAATACACCAATATTAAATGAGCCTAAATGCATAAGCCGAGAACAGTTATCAGTATTCGACGTAGGTATAACGTATTCGTAAGTTTTTCCCGTATTCTCCCACACTCGACATCGGTAGCCTGCTTCTTCACACCCGTCAGGTATTTCAGTTCCCATTATTTCTGAGTTCTGGTGTAAATACCTATGAATAATACAAAAATACCATGGTTTTTATAATTCTAAACGTCGGGGCTCAAGCTATGATTGGACAGCAATTTTGGCGTTAAAATATTACGCCGAAAAGCAAAATTTTTGCGACCTTTTTTGCGGATGTTAAACCTTCTTAAATGAGGAAAAGGCGAAGAAGGTGACTGTTTTAAATACTTGATTCTGTCGCCCTCTGTAAACACTGCCGACTTCTTTGATCTCAGAATTTTTCTTGCATTTGTGTAGCAGTTAGTCTCGGCATCTTGAAACCGTAGGATAAAATTTATTACCATGTTGTTAGGCATTGTTAGAGCTTTCTAGAGAGAGTCAATACAGGATACTATGCAAACCGATCGAGGTGCGATAATAAATATGGACCCTACCAGATCCGTACTCAAATACAGAATGCGAAAAAATACAAATTATTTAGGTAAATGGAATATTATTTATTTTTATTCTTCATCAGGACCTCCCTCATGACTGAGGATTGTGACCCGAATGATTTGGCTGTCAAACAGCCTTGTTGGCTCTACTCTTCTCGGCATTGTACCATACGCAAGGCCTGTGGCCACTGGAAGATCCGTGGCAATCAAACTGGTGCAACTATCTAGGTAGGTACATGTCTAAATGACAAAACAGCTCGGAAGACACAAATAATCCTAAAAAGTATGACTTCCGCGCAACTCGCATTCGATAAAGCAACCTTTGTTATACATGCAGGATGTGTTTGTCGCTATGACGACGAGATGCTTTAACTTTAAACAATAGACGGGGTAAATGTGTAAGTCAGCGGTTTTGTCAACACTGCCTCCTCACATCATCTTAAAAATCAATAACAAATTATTAACACAAACAAAAAATGATCGACCTTCCGTAACAAACGTTCACCTGTGCGACTTTTTTTGAAGCTGACTAAGATAGATCTTTGGATTCAAATCACAATGAAGATCCCAGTATCTTTTATATTGAAAGAATCGCTGTCAAGCATTTCTCAAAAAAACAAAACTGGGCACTCTGATTATCTATCCAATTAATACAGGTTGATTTTTCGCTGCGAACACAGGTAATTATTATATTTTCTATGTTGATACTGGTGTAAGAAAAAAAAACGGTTTACTTAGGTATAATTTCGCACGGGATTCAATTGTTTGCCATATATGTTCATCATATTATAATTATGTAATAATAAATGACAAAAGCCGTGTGGGTGGGTAATAATCTTGCATAATAAATTGCTATGTGTCGTTTGAATGTCGCTATTAGCGCTCATTTCTACACTTTCAATTTTTCTACGATTGACGTGTTTATCAATATGGGTTATGTTTACATACAGAAATGGAAATGTTGTGAATAGCTAAGTACTACTTCAATTGTTATTTACTCAGCTTTTGACATGCGTTGAGTCAGTGACAGGTTATGCGTTGCATAGGGGCAGCATACTATAGAGAAGGGTTTCCCAAACTATGTTCCGCGGAACACCAGTGTTCCGCCGAAGCTGAATAGTTGTTCCGCGACCATTTGGAAAGGTGTTATACACTGTAAAATAAGTAAAACTAAAATAATTAAAGAATCTACTTCATATTGAAAGACGAGTGATAATCAATCTCCACTGATGTTTATGACGTCAAGTATCTAGATAGGTCATCTGACAGCTGACAGGCCTCTAGCCTGGGGGCCTGGGATTACGGGGGCCCGGCGTGAGAGATGATGAGAGAGAAATGAGATAAACACACATCACAAACATGCACTATTAGTAAAAAAATGTTGCCACTTCACGCATACTAACATGTACTAGTAAGTGAAACCAATTTGCCATACTTACAATTTTTGATTATTGTCGATATTTGACATGTCCATAATTGTGCATGTCAATATGCAACTGTAGAGTCACATTGCCTTTAACCTTAGCGATAAGTAGGGGGCCCGCCAAAGATCCTAGCCTGGGGGCCCGTTTCAGGATGTGGGGGCCGTGATCCAGGTACAGGCGGAGGACCATCTTTTCTCACACCATGCGCATGAAAAAGATAGGGTATATTGTTTTTAACTAACCGGCTGACAAGTCTTGCCAGTTTAACGACAGTTGCCAAAATCGGCAGAATGGTTAGCTGCGCTAATAAATAACCTACAAAATAAACTAAGTGTTCCGTTACAATTTCCGGGTTTGCGAAGTGTTCCATTGCAGAAAAAGTTTAGGAAACCCTGCTATAGAGGGCTTTGAATGAAGTGTTACAACTTTTGAAAGCGGTGTCGGTTTTCCATGAAGCAGACGATGCGGTCGCTTCGTTAGAAAGAATCGACATCTTAGTTTAAATATAATTCAAACAAAAAATCTTGACAAACTATTAATAATTTAATAAATGGTGTGTACGTCGATTTAAAAAAATATGTAGGTACCTATTTATCAGTATAAGATAGACAGTCGAAAATAAATAATAAACTATGTACTTAAGTATGTACGAGTAGGTATATAATATAAGTAAGTATAAGGAATTATCAGAAAATATAAAAACTAAAAATGAAAGGGGACGACATTCTAAGTCTACTTAAAGGCGGTACTTTTACTTTTCCTAGGAATGTCAATGCTTTAAGCTAGCAACAGCTTTTAAAGCTCTACAATTCTTATCAATCAAAAAAAAGTCTCGTTCAATTATTGAAAAAATAAGTCATCAATTTACAAACATTGTAGGTACCTACCTACACTTAGGAAGTCCGAAATTAAAACTAGAATATTATTAATTATGACGTTAACTCCACTCTAGCAAATTATTATAGGTAATGATAATAAACGATGTCATTATTTGTCATGTCACCTGAAAGTATGTAATTTCCATTAGGTCATTTCCATTTATTTCAACTACTAATTTGAAGGTTTTCCAATAACATTATGTGACATATTTATATTTTAATGATCAATATGGCAATTACGATATTAAATTCTTAATTATTTTTATAACAAACGCAAAGCGGCTATTCTTACTGTTTTTCGAAACCATTAACATGAGAATTAACAACGTAATATGAACTCAATTATTTATTGTCAGTCTTCTGAGTTTTGGTTTTATATACGTGAGCTTATAATTTCTTAGAAACACAAGATAAGAAATGACATTTAAATTAAAAGGCAACTAAAGCTTTTTATTACACAAAACAAAGTGAAGAAAACTGGAATGTTTTGGATACTTGATGCAGATTGAAAAAAATCATATTCCAGGGATAATAAAATTTGGTGTATACTTATTTTTAACTGGTAAAGAATCTAAACCAGCTCTATATTCCAGTATACAGTTTCAAAAGTAAAGAATGCTTTGATGATAAGCCAATCTTCGTAAATGAGATGGCAGTTAATTAGGAAATTGTTAGAATTTCATACCAAAAAGTTTAATGAAATCGAATTGAATTATATGCAACGATCCATTCAATACGTAATAGCCGTGTATTGGGAAAGGCACACACTTTAAATGTAAGTATATAATAATTGTAACCCAACCATTCCTCAAACTACAGCGATGTTAAAAGAGCGATTTACACGCTACGGTGTCATGGATACACGCTCTGTATGTGACGCAGGACCGAGATAAAACTTAATAAGCGTGTAAATTAATAATTATAAGGGTTAATTTAGGGAATGACATGAAAAATGTAAACTACCAATATATATGAGCAACTATCGAGATATATTAACAAACTTGTTATAATGAATGATGGTTAGCTATTCACCCAAACCATTTGCACTCTTACTCTATCTATAGCCTATATTGCTCTATACCAAATTACCTAATTGACAATAATATTTGAATTCTAATGTACCTATTTAAGTTTTGTACTATTACATTTGAGTTGTTTTTGCGACCCGGGTTTCGCCTTTTGGCATCTTCAAGCGCTGTGTATACTCACCAAATGCAAACACACACTGACAACGAACACTCTTAACCCTAACTTATATAATGAATCAATACAATAAAGTAGGTAAAAACTCCATTATCTATCTACCAAGTCAAGGGTCACAATAAAGAATATAACAAACAAATTAATTATGAATAGTTGAAGTGTTAGTAAAAAACCCCCTATCTATAAGTTAGAATTAAGAGTGTTCGTTGTCAGTGTGTGTTTGCTTTTGGTGAGTATACACAGCGCCTGAAGAAGCCGAAAGGCGAAACCCGGGTCGCAAAAAACGACTCACATGAAATAGTACAAAACTTAAACCCCTTATAATTCAAATTCAAATTCCATTAAGTACCTTCGATCGATAGTATTAATATTATTCATATTTGAATTTTCTAACGACTGTTTCACAGCTTTAACGGTGGACGTCACTGCCCCTCCCACAACGGGCGGAAAATATATATTAATTTTATAACTTACTTAGATATTATTCTTAATAGTTTTTATTTGGTTTCTGTTCTTCCCCCCTCATCATAATATGCTTATTTATTTATAAAGTATTACAATTAGATGCATTAAGATCCACATGTCTTGAATGCATGTTGCATACAGAACATCCGAAAACGTGAGAAGGTTCACAATAAAGGCGCTTTGACAACTGAACATGCACTTAGCTTATCAATTATCTTATCACAGACACCAATGCTGTGTACGCGGCGACACTTTATGTTTATTATGCCTTCACTGAGTGGACTATAAAGATAAACAAAGTATACAAGACTCTTGTAAACCAATATAAATCTTAATAATATGTCTGCACTTTTGAATTATGGATAGGCCCAATATCTTGGAATTGTATATATTTGAGTCTAATGTATCTATTAAACTAATAACAGCTAGGGTTCAAAACCCCGGGATCCTGGAATTCCGTTCGATTAATTATCGGGATTAAAAACTTGTCGATTGCGGTATTTTCAAATTGTTTTTGATTAGATTGTCATCCGTAAAACAGTAAGTATAACAAAAATAGCTAGTTTACCTATCGTTTATGATTTATTCCATAGCTATGGGGAATTACATAAACTTCTTATTATTTCATTATAAGGAGAATCTTATTAAATAGCTTAATTTTGTTATATTATTTAAAATACCACATACTTATTACATTATAAAAGGGGGTAATTCTTAGATCGCTCGCACATGGAGTCGATTTTGTTGCCAGTTGTTAGGTCACCCAACACACTTAGATAACTTAATGTACGAGGGTGGGTCAATAAGTCCTTAGAAAAGCCGACAGGTGGCGCGACTAGTACTGTAAGCGGTTTGTTTTCATGCAGCGGCACTACCGATTCAGTATGCTGCGAAGTTTCAATCAGATTGGTCGGGTTGTTGTGTGTTTCTCGTACATTTAAAAAAAAAATTTGCTTGTGGAAAATGGAAAAATGGAAAATGGAGAAAATTGAGTTTAGATCTGTTATTAAACATTTTAATATAAAAGGGTTAACAGCAAAGGAAATAAAAAATGAGTTGGATTTAGTTCACGGCATATCTGCTCCTTCACTTGCAACTATTTATAACTGGTTAAATGAATTTAAACGTGGTCGTACATCAACAAAGGATGAACCACGCTCAGGACGTCCTGTAGAGGTGACTACACCAGAAATGATCAATAAAATCCACGATATGGTGTTAAGTGACCGAAGATTAAAGTTGAGTGAGATAATTGAGGTTCCAGGGATCTCAAAAGGTAGCGTCATTTCTATTTTACATGACAAATTGGGCATGAAAAATATTTCTGCAACATGGGTGCCGCGTTTGCTCACAGTCGACAATAAACGCAATAGGGTGGTGGCCTCTAAAGCCCTGTTGTCGCTCATGCAACGCAATCCGGATGAATTTTTTCGTCGCTTTGTGACTGTGGATGAAACATGGATACACCACTATACTCCCGAGACGAAAGAACAGTCAAAGCAGTGGATTGCGAAGGCAAACCATGTCCAAAGAAGGCGAAAACCGTAAAATCAGCTGGTAAGGTTATGGCTACTGTATTTTGGGATGCACGTGAAATTATTTTCGTTGACTATTTGGAAAAAGGAAAAACAATAACAGGGGATTATTATGCATCTTTATTGGACCAGCTAAAAAACAAAATTGAAGAAAAACGGCCTCATTTAAACAGGAAAAAAATCCTCTTTCATCAGGACAATGCCCGTGTTCACACATGTTTACGATCAATGGCTAAAATTGAAGAATTGAAGTTCGAATTGGTCGACCACCCACCGTATTCGCCAGATTTAGCCCCAGTGACTTTTTCCTTTTCTCAAACTTAAAAAAATGGCTAAGTGGACAACGTTTTTTTTCAAATGAAGAAGTCATCGATCGGACAAATGCTTATTTTGAGGACCACCTTCCGAAAACTTATTTTTCTGACGGTTTAAAAAAAATTGAGAAACGTCTTACCAAGTGTATTGAGCTCCAAGGAAATTATGTTGAGAAATAAAAAAAAAATACAAAAATAAAAACTGTTTTAATGCTTTTTTCTAAGGAATTATTGACCCACCCTCGTACTATCGTAGGTGCGTAGTGCCAGTGCGAGATTTTTGGTAGAAAAAAACATGACGTGCTTGTAGCGTGTAACAAATTTCACTCGACATTATTATGACGCAGATAGTCGTGACGTCATCGTCCCGGCATAGTCGCGCCTGTGTGCTGCAACTACATTTCTAACGGTTTTCATGTAAGACCACAATATTTCAGTTGAGAAGATTTTCTACGTGTTACTAGCATTTTATAAGTACTACATGAAAATCACATTAAAATAAATTGTCATTATTTATATCTACAAACCTAATGGACATGATTTTCCTGCCATTTTACTGACTAATTATTTAAAATGTACACTCCTAGACAGTCCTAGATACCGGACCGTTTCTCTATATATAGCCGCTTTTATTTTTTTAACAATATTGTTTTAAATTGCATGATAGCAATGAGTTAATTTTTAATATATTTATAGTAGTAGTCCTATATAACTGTATTAGAAACATGTCGTCCTCAATTATTCCTCTGAATTATATGATTGAATTGCATTTAATTGAAATTAAGTACCATGTTTAATCCATTGCTAATTTTTTCATTATTTCGACTCACTATTGGTACGATATATGGTGATAGTACTATGGCAATAAAATATATTGTTAATATTAGGAATTATTTTTGTATCTAAATCTAAGTATAGATTTTTTTTTATAAATTTCATTCAAATAGAAAATGAGACGAATCTTCATAATGTTTTATAAAATAACGGAATCACGATCAAAAATACTTTTCCCGAAATCCCGGTATTGAATCCCCTGATCATGATATGACAATAATGATAGAAAAATGGATTGCCTGTATAGTTTCAATAGGTACTAATATCCCCTAACTATATCAACAATATAGTATTGGAATAGTTGATTATGTTATCACAACGTAAACATTCCCAGCTGATACATGCAAGTAGAAACACGTTTATTATTGAAGATCATACATGGATGCTCTTTATCAGCAGGGCACGTTGTAAAATGATAGATATTTAGATCACTCCAGAGAATCTAGAAAGGAATTCCAGTAATCAAAAATGCGCGGAGATTATATATATGACTGAAGAAAGTGTCAATGTGTCATACTGGATGCAGCGGATAGAAGCAACTGTAGGACAATTAAAATATAAATTGTGGCCCAGTTTCTAACTTTGTATTGGAAGCAGTTATCATAAATACGTGTGTACTATTGATTTCTCTTCGACAGAAGATGCTATATTTTGATCAAATACTTATAATATGCCATATTCATCATCATCATGAATCTATCCACTGCCGGATGAAGGCCTCTCCAAGCTGATTCCACTTTTCACGGTCCTTTGCGTTGCTTTGTCACATACATACTTCCGAAATTTATAATTTCATCGATCCACTGGATGACTAAATTTGTCCAACGATTGTCCCTTCTTTGAGCTATGTATCGAGCCCAAAACTCTTGTCGTTTTCCTTATCCAGTAAATCCTCTTTTTGTCCGTTCGCAATATGCCCAGCATGCACCTCTCCATACCACGTTGTGATGGTACGCTAAGTTTCTGTATGTCTCTTTTACTTAGGGTCCATGTTTAAAGCACACACTGCTTGAATACTTTGCGCTTTAGGCACAGTGGGAGGTCACTTTTGAAGATATTATTCAGGCGGCCATATATACCTACATATTATAATATAATAGTATATTAACAACATTGCATATATTTGCATTCAACAAACTGAAAACTAATAAATATATTATTTGAACTGGGGTGTCATATCATAGTAATTATTGCGGCCAAGCATGTCCCAAGTATAATTGTTATTACTTATAACACAAAAATAAATTATTATAAAACGGATCTACGTCGATAACAAAATTATATTGATTATATTATCTTATAAAAAATATACATTATACATTGATTCCAGATCTTTATGTGGAGCATGTGGCAACCACGGTGAGCCCCCCATATCAGTTTAGTAAACATAATAATTATAACCGGTTGAAAATTAAAACGTAAATATTGAATATTTTATACTATAATGCGTATTTGATTATAAATTTAGTATGTGAAGGCCGCCGCGAATGTCAAAAATGGAGAGGTGTCAATCACTCAATTGATAATTACGATGTTTTGAATTCATTTGAATATAAAATGAATAACGTATGTATGGAAACATATCGGGTTATTCCATAACCGCAAATATATTAGTATAGTAAGTTAACAACTTCTTATAGTATAACCGAGCAACTCAACCGGTTCCCATCCGAATATTGCATTTAAACATGTGCTGGTTAATTTTCAAAATTCAATTCAAATGTATGCTATTATGGGCCATCCGACAAAATAGTGCTCACTTGTTCAGTCACATTTATTTGTTTTCGTTGAAATTAAGAATACATATTACATATTATTATGGTATTGGTTAGTTTTTTTTTAATTCATTATGTCCTTCCTAAACCAAACCATACTCGATAAAAATATTATTATAAGTATCTATAAAATATTTAAAATTATGTATGATTTAATTGAAACTAACAAACAGTATCTACACATTGTAGTATTAGGTCAGTGAAAACAAATACGTTTGACTGACAAAGTTTAGTATTCATTATTGATGTCGGATCTTAACAGCTTACCTCCACCCTTCGTCACCGAATTGTAGGATCTATAGTCAATAAACCAAAAATGAAAATTTACGTAACAAGTTGATACTTAACAAAACAACAAAGGATTTTCACGCTCGAAGAGGAATATAATAAAGGAATAAATACAGAAATACATCACAACCAGGGAACTCTGTGATCACAACAATATAAGCTGGTTAAAATTTCTGCAATGACACATTTCTAATTTATAAAATTTATAATAAAAATATTTACCACAAAATTTCATTTGGGACTCGTTAGCTTATCAGAATAGTTTTAAATATCCTTCCTGGGTAACTCTCAGAATTTAAAAAATAGGTACATTAGTGGAGCAGACGGAAAACAGAGTTCGGGATGACCACAATTTTGATGGCGAGATGGTAGGTGTGCAGAATTGACTTGTGAACAGTGACGGTAAATTAGTGGTGAAAAAGTACGGATAAGTCGATTAATGCAAGATTAATCCAGGACTTAAGTGTCCTAAAAGAAGGAAAATAAATGTATACATAACTACAATCTTTCCCGTAAAGCTGTCAATTCCATGTGAAATGTATTATATTAAGTAGGAAAGTGTTTAAAATTAATATATAAGTAAAAGTAGTATATGTAGACGAAAACAATACTATTTATTCTTAATTACGTACCATATTATGTGGTTTGCCGCACATTTTTTTTTAAATTTATACCAGCTGTTAATATTATATAATCACGGAGCTACTAACATGAAAAAAAACAATGCGGAAGCTGTGGTTTCCTAATCTAAAATGCAATGATAATCAATGGTCAAATATTCACCTGGTATCATTTAGTAGGTGTTGTCCAGTATGCAAAATGGCAATGAATATTAATTTAATTCTTCACTTTTTTTAACTGTGATTACTTGTTATAGTAGTCATAACATATAAACTTTACTACAGGAATTTATAATATTATTATTTTGATACAATTTGAAACATGTGGGTAGCACCTATCTTAGATAGTTGGCGTGTTTTACGTATGTAAGTAAAGTAATGTATTTTATTAATTAAAAGCATAATAATACTATGTAGTTAGAATGGAGAATTTGGTTACATAGACTCAATAGAGAATTAACGTAATATATAAAATAAAAAGAAAATAACCTCGACCACTCTTCCCTGGTAGACCGTAAGAGAAACTGATATGCAAGTAAATTTCAAGTCAAAATAGTCAGTTTTTAGTAGGGACTTCGTGAATGAAAAATATAATAGATTGAATTGGCAAACTATACCAGACGTTTTATTAAAAAAAATACATCGCATTCTATTTTCCATAAAATGATGATGTCACATTAATGCATAATTAATGCAACGCTGCACTATTTTTATTAAATGTATGTCAACGTGCATTGATAATAGTACTTTAAATAGCATGAATCGTGTATAATAATACATTATTTGACACTAATGCGATGCTCCAAATATCGGTTATACGTTTAAATTCAACATTATTATCAAAATAACTAATCAGTTATACTGATTGATCATAATATCATTAGGTAAATCTCTTTTTCACAACTAAACTAAAATTAAGCACACCCAGATATTGAAAACATTTGATAGAGAGTTTGTAACAACGTAGCCCGATTTAAAATATGGTATAGAAACAATCTATGTCTAGTTTATATTATATTATCATTTTTCCTAGAGCCTCGTGAGTACCATTTTTTCAATAGTCGATGCAAGGCAGAGTTCTTTCGTGAATACCAATGCAAAGAATTTTGGCATTACGTTTGATAGTAAACTGTCGTTTACTGATCATATGACTATCATTTGTAAAAAAAGAGCTACAAATGTTGGGGTTTGTTTTACGTATTTCCCTGGTCTTTTCGGATGTTACAATACTGAGTTAGTAACGGCTTGAGAGTGGGTCGATTGTTTGGGCCCGATATCGGATAAAATACGTTGTTATGATGGAGCGAGTTCAAAAGAAATTTTTGAGATTCTTGAAGGCTGAACGGATACTATCCGTAGCTTTATCTCGTATGTATGCTTACATACTGTAGTTTAATTGCTAGAAGATATCTATATTTGACCACGTATTTTTTTCGACTTATACGCGGTGTAAATTATAAGTAGACCATTCTTGGTAGTATTGACATGTGTGTTCCTGATAACTCTCTTAGAAATCGGAAACATTCGTTGTTTGTTCTCCCAACTTATGAACAGTTGTTTTAGTAATATAAATATCTCGATTTAATTAGTTTCAATAAGTCCCCCCAGTTTACCTTGACGAAAATTGAATATCTCGTCGCGCGTATAGGTATATTACATTTAAATGACATACATAATATGCAGGCCGATAGATCAGAAGCTAGAGCACTCACCCGGATGGTAAAAATATCTGAAGTTTGAGTCCCACTTAACCTAACCTTTTTTAAGATTATTTCCAAAATCTATGTTTTTGAGATATTTCAATACGATCTATTTTCTATGACAGATATATTCAGATGTGAAAACGAATTAGTTACCTACAATATTCTAAGAATAACTTATATTAAAAACTCGATAAATTACCTTTACAAAGTAGTATGGGCTTGCAAGATTTTTCAGTTGGCTGAACTGGAGTGATTAACTGATGTACATACCTGAAAGAAGAAAAAAATAAGTTAGTTTGTACGTTTTTAAAGAAGTGAGATTTGAACTCTCTTCACATGGGAAAGTATTACTATAATATGTATTGTAATGGTTTGTAGAGTCTTTTTTGACGAGGAATGAGCTTAAGTTAATACTGAGGCTAAGAACAGGGCACACCATGGGCAAAAGATTTGATGTCCTCATGGGAAGAAGCGAATCGCAGCTCTGCGATGAATGTCATGTTTTAGAGGACATTGTACATATAGCACTGCAATGCCCCAAATATGAAATTCACAGAGTACAGCTGCGAATTGCAGATATCTATGAGAATGTCGACGAATTGAAGGGTGTCCTGGCGGTGGGTAAGACGGAAGAGCTAGGCAAAATTGTAAAGTTATTTAACAGAATAGGAGTGAGGACCTGATCGACGGATCCCCTTCTAGAAGAGAAGAGGCGATATGACAGCGAGTCGTAGTCAAAGCCTCGGTAAAATCACAAAAAAAAAAAAAAAGAATATGTATTGTAATGCTGGGCACTTTGCAAGCTGGATGAAGAAAAGATGAATATTCTTGGCATCTGGAGTTTGAGATATCTATGGGATAGGATATAGGATAAGAAAATGTATGGATCACAAAAACTGAAATTCGACGAATGTGTGCTACCGATACTCATGTTTGCGTGTGATACATGGACTCTTAATATAAGAGAAATCGAAAAAATACGAGTAGCGCAACGCGGTAAATTAACAAAATAAACTAATGGATAAGGGAGCAGACAGCGTGATAGAGGTCGCTAAGGAGATAAAGTGGCAATTAGCCGGACATGTTGCTCGATGAGTGGACAACTGCTGGTCAAATGCCGTCATATAGTGGTACCCAAGGGGCACTAAACGTCCACAGGGACGCCCTAAAACCCGCTGGATAGACGAACTCATAAAGTTCGGTGGATGTACGTAGCAGCAAAGAAGTAAGGACCGGGGAGAGTGGAGGTAGCTTGGACAGGCCTTCATCCAACATTGGATGAACCCCAGCTGATGATTTAGCTTCTTTTATATCAGCTTTGAAGTATTTCTCTTTACTTCTTCGTGGGTTCATTTACAATCCATACACTGGCAAATATTAATTTTCATGTCCCACCAATATCACTCGTAACTCTACGGTCTTCAAGATACCTCGTCGCAGGACAGATGTTATATTTCATGATGCTGTGTATCGTGCGATTAACTTATTTGATGGCACCATAAAGGTTGATTTATTTTTTATTAACTATATAATGTTTGTGGACGTTTTAAATAGGTTAAATTTATAATTGTATATTATCATGTTTCTTTAATATTTACATAAACACATGCTGTCTTTTCTACTTTTTTGTTATATTAGTTGTTATTTCTAATTAAGATATTTTTATTATTTCATATTTATTATGTATTATGGCGCTTTGGCCAATCGCTGTAATGCCGTAATACTTTTTTTCTAAATAAATAAAAAATGATGATGATAAAACTAAAATACACACAATTTCTGTACTTCATCAAATTTAATAATCATCAATGTTAAATACGATGAACAAAAAGAGTATTTAATATTTTCTTTCTGGTAACTAGTTTTGAATTTTGAAGTCGGAGGCCCCGAAATTATTCGTTATCCCGAGTATCGGTTATTATTGTTTCTGAATGGCCATGTAGCCAAGTAAACTAACAATATGTTATGTTTTCCGAATGCATTCCGTCGTTAACAGCGGTAATCTAAAACCGCTGTCAATGCGCAGCTGTCAGTAGTAATTACAGTAATTTGACAGATAGATCAGTGACACAAAGAAAATTTCATAACATCACAACATGCAAGTATTCATTCAACAGCAATTTGCAGCAGCTAATTTATACTCCAGTTGAATGATGACTGTTTGAACGTCCGCACGGCATTGCTGCAATTACTATCTTATCGTCTAGGAACTGACGAACTCATTTCAAAATACTATCGCGAGCTAGTAATATTTACTAGCAATGATTGACCAGGGCGTCGAACCGTTATTTTTTTTCGTTTCGGTTTTCCTTCCGGTTCAAGAAAAAAATATTTATTGGTTCGGTTCCGGTTTTTGGTTTTTGGTTCAGCTTCGAGTGATTAATTTTTAAATGTTTTTATTTGTATTAAAAAAATATTTTCTTCAAGAATAAAACGTAAAACGTGTTGACAACTGATATGAGGAGCAGAGTTGCCAACTGAGGTATAATTATAATACAATACAATAATTTTGAATCTGGGAAAAATGTAAAATACTATAATTTTAAAGGACTCGAGAAGAAAAATATGTTCCTGTACTATAGTTTTTTCAGAAATACTATAATTTTTATCCATTTGTACTGTAATTAATATATAAAAAGATTGCAACACCGATGGGGCGTGAAATCATGTTAACGCGCGTGTTTGAACATGTACCGAACCGAAAAAACAGATATATTTTTTCGGTTCGGTTCCGGTTTTCGTTCCAACAAAAATAACGGTTTTTCTCGTTTTCGGTTCAGTTCCGTTTCGAAGCCCTGGTTTTGACTACATACGACATAGTTACCTAAACCTTTTTTGTCTCACTAAAGACTTTTCTTTAATTAGATGTAATTTGAAAAGTCCACATCATACAAATTTCCGTAAGGTTCGATTCTCGGTGAGGTCACAAATTATATTATTTATGTGATTTCCTCATAGCCCGAGTGTTTGTAACTGTTTCTCTTGTATTACCAATTACGTTACTGTTTCACTACACTACTATCATTTGGCCTCATCACCTGTTATGGTGTTTAAAAGAATATATATATAATATTAAATAACGACGATTAAAAATAATGTTTTTCGCAACATGTAGCACCCCTTAAAACAATAATAAACATAAATAATTATGTGTCAATCTGAGAACATATCATTTTTAAAAAATGCAATACAGTTTACCAATGTAGAATTATAATCGCATATCTTTGAATTTAATTACTTATATCTTTTTAATTTTTAATCATTGTGTTATCAATTATTAATATTAAAAATGTTTTCCCTTCCATTTTAATCAGAGAAGCAATGTTTTTTATTCTGAACAAGAATTCGCACAGTTTAGTAGATACGGTATCTTCGGTATCGATATTCTGATCTAATATTCTGGCACATCTCTAGTCATAGGAACATACTATTTACGATCAGCTGAGTTAGCTGGGCTTCAACACTTCCCATGTGGTTCAAGAATTACTCAATGTCAGACTGTTACTTCAATTCTCATCCTACAATAGAAGTATTTTGACAGCCATATTTGTCCAGATGAATTGTTAATAGTTTGTTTCCAATACATTGCCCAATTAAATTCACTGAAGTTTACCGAACTGTCATTATTATAATATGTAAGTAACTTGAATTGAAATATGTATGAGGATTAAATCAGCGATATTAAATCTTTTCCTTTCACGGCGCCTTCAATGAATTTGGTCCTATTATAAAATAACATTAGGTTCTTGTCTATTTAGTGGAAGCCATACGCAATTTTTTTTTGAAAATAGCCGATGTACTGGATTATTAAGTTAGTTTAGGTTATCATTCTTGTTACAAAAATTACAAAATACTTACTTGTTGATTTTAATGCAAATCTGATGTAATATTCAGGCTTTATTAATATAAGTTTTAAGCTGCTTGAGGTATCGAAAAGCTAGGTTTATCGCCATACGCCAGATGAAATATTTGCAAGCTAGATATCAATTCAAAAATGCTAGATCTGGCAAGAAAAATACATAGTTGGCAACACTGCCAGCGTCACCACAATGATATTAAAGAATCCAAAAGGCGAACAAAGGACCTGGTCGACTGCATACAAAATAAAAAAAATATTTACTTTTGTAATTAACTATTTCTTTTATTCAAACGAATGATTCACAAGATTTAAGAATATATCATTCAGATTATTGAACATTATATAATTTAGAAAAACACTTTCTGAGAGAGTATATCATAACCAATAGAAAAAAATCTTTTTTGAAAAAAGTAAGCCAACCGGCCGGGAATCGAACCCTGCATCTACACGGGTAAACGCCCCCAATCGTCGCATTTTATCCATTATGCTACGGTATGACATACTAATAGCGACAAATATTAACTATTGGTCATTAAATACCTACTCATCAGCATTCTTCGAAATCAAGCTACTTTGGCAATCGATTTTTGTTTATTAAATCAAAGTAGGTAATTATTTTTACTATTACTTTAGATTACTAACTGACGTCGTGGAATTTCTCCAATATTTTTTAGAAGTAACTATTTGCACTTGCTAATAATTGAATACGTGTATTAATTAAGGGGCTAAGCACCAAAATAATAAAAAATGACATTTTTATCAAAAAATGTTCTACATACCAACGCCAATAACTTCAACTATAGTCTAAGTGTCTCAAGCAAGTCAAAAAAATACAGCAAAATAATTAAACCTGTCGACGTTGTAAGTCCGTTGGCGTGTTTTATTTATAATGGTGTAAGTAGCACTGCAGTGGTCAACGGCATTCAATATAAAATAGCTGACGATGGTGTGTTGACACTTGCGAGTTCTTAATACCTAAAATTATAGAAGCTGCCGTGATTGCTTCACGCTGTAAAACTACATTTTTCAAAAGGTCTGCTTCATGAAATTTTACTGCAATGACTCGGTATTTTGTAACTACAGTCAATACTACTTTTTGGTACTTAGAGCCTTATTTAATACACGTATTCAATTTATAATTAACTATTTCTTTCGTTAGAATAAAAGTCTCTCAGAAAGTGTTTTTCTAAATTATATAATGTTCAATTTACTTTTGACTTACATAGTTGAAAACAGATGCATTACGAAGCCATACTCTTGTAGAGTAGTAGTATAAGTAGTTATTAAGTAAATTATAATAGTTAAGAAGAAATTAAAATATTATACTATTATAACAGTGGATTGACGTTATATATGTTATAGGTATGCATACCTATATTATTTGTTTGATAACAGTCAAAGAGAGCAGAAATGGATAGCATGAAAATAGTAACATACCATCACCATCAGCAAGTAGTTGCATACGCTAAACAGACTAAACTATCATTAGAGTGAAATACAGTAAATATTACCTGCTATATTGCGGATGTTAACGATATGTAATATAGAACCGGTATTAAATACGTGGGGAAATAGTTTATGTGACGATCATATTAGATGTATTCAACTATCAGGTACATAATAATATTATATATATAATCGTTTCTCAGCCTTATAAAATATAACGTAAGTATTAAAATATCGTCTTCTTTTTTGTGATTTTACCGAGGATTTAACTGCGACTCGCTGTCATATCGCCTCTTCTCATCTAGAAGAGAATCCGGCGAATAGGCCCTCACTCCAATGCTGTTAAAGCACTTTACAATTCTGCCAAAATCTTCCGTCCTACCCACTACCAGGGCACCTTTCAATTCATCAACATTCTCAAAGATATCCGCAATTCGCAGCTGTACTCTGTTTCGTTCATATTTAGGGTATTATAGTACATCACAAAACATCACATTCATAGCAGAGCTGCGAATCGCTTCTACCCATGAGGACATCAAATCTTTTACCCATTGTGTGTCCTGTTCTTAGCCTGAGTAACAGCTTAAGCTCATTTCTCTTCAAAGGAGAATCTACAAACCAAGGTACCGAACGTGGGGATGGTAGAATGGACTTACTCCATTTCCCCTTTTCTAGGGATGCCCTGTTTTATTTTGGGAAACTTTTTAATTAAGATTTGTCAAGTGGCAACTAAATTGCAGTACATTTGGCAAGTCGTATCAGATCAGATCACCAACGACTTAGACATTAAGTCACTTCTGAAGGTTGCATGGCCCAGATAATCTCCTTATATCTATCATTCTAGAATAGTGATCCCTATATTATAAACTGAATTAAATCATATTATATAAGTACTAAGTACTGCTGTATGCTCTTGCTTTAAACTAATTCGAAAAATCTTAATATCTACAATCTACATCATTTATAATATCATATTCCTTTTAATATATGAAAAATGTATTAGGATCACATAAAAAGGAGAGCTTTTGAATATCATTATGACGTTATCTACTCGTACCCACCTGTCAGACATAAACAATTACTTCACATAAAAGAAACCTAATAATGATGTATCCATCTGGATGTCAAAGATTTTTGGATTTAAAATAAATATATAAGAAAGAATTATTGAGAATAAACACCATATTAAATAAAAAAATGTATTAGGCGCACATAATATTATATAATAGAAGAAAATGACATTAGTGATTGAGTGTATAAAAACGTAATAATCAATCGCAAAATATAACAAGAACCTACCATTATGATATAATTCCTAATGATAGTGAATTTCCACGTAGAAAATAATTAAGGAAAAATAAATAAGAATATTATTAGAAGTCGATATACGCGTAAATGTGAAAAGCAAACCACATAATATAAAAATGTATTAGGAGCACATATCAAAGAGGAGAGAATGACACCAGAGAACGATACCCGGTAACATATCATCCCTTATTTATGGCGAAGTAAAATTACACTGAAACGCTTTCAGAGAGCGCCGTAAAAGAAAATCCGCAAATCACGCTCGTAAAAATCTGTGTATTTTCTTTTATTTATAGTTTTCTCCTTTTCGGGGGGAAATAAATATTTACCTACCTTGCCTTTCGGTCAACCGAACAAACCAACGCCGGTTTATTGGCCCACGTTTATGGCTCACAAAAATAAATCTAAAAAAAATAGAAGAATGCTCTGTTATTTAAATAAAGTAATCAAAATTGTCCCTAGTCATATCGTTTTATTTTGAGGTTTTCTCATAGTTAATTAATTCGTATATATTATTATATTTTTATTACATTTTGGAATATAATAATATATTCCCAGCAGTTCAAAATTACTCGTGCAAAAGAAAAAGAGAGAAAAAGAAGTCGGAAATTTAATAAATGATAAATTAACTATTGTGCATTATAGCGCCTGTACACGTGAATGGCACTATTAGTGTGTATAACTGTTTGAATAACACGTAAAAGTGCTGACTGTCTCCCCAATATCATTCTTCAAGCGTAAGCGAGATGCATTGTTGTCATTGCAAATGGTGCTATTTGACCGGTTGTGAAAATTGGTAAACGTCAAAAATGTTTTGGGCGGTGAAGTTAGTTTATTTTTTCAGGCAGATTCGTTACTATCGTTCTACTACGCAGGCGCATACATCTCACAATCTGTCAAGCTTCCGAACTTTTTTGATCCATGCATGCAATCTTGCAACTTGTACGATAATACGTGTTTACACGTGCATTTTCTTGTTAGGGCCACGATAATACGTAATGTCAGCAGAAAATCCATGCACGTGTAAAAGAGGTATTACAAAACAACAAATATACAAGGGACGTATCGAACTAATGCTGTCGAATTAGTATGACGTTTCCGTTAAGAGTTAGGTAACTTATATTAATAATTCATTACGTGCGTCCAACGCAACTATTGCGTTCCCCATTAGATATTATTAGCATGTTATTTAAACCTGGTAATTAATAAGTAATTAACAGGTCCACAGTGAATGAGTTAACGTCTTGAAGTAGTAAGTATGTTGTGGCATCTACTAAATAAACCCCTTTCGGGGGTTAGACCAATACCGGCTTCTGATGGTTGCATAACTAAAGTCGGCTGCAATTTTAACCTAATAATCATATTAAGTTTTTACTTAATAAAGTTAAAACTATTTGCGAGGTTTTTAATACACTTTACATGCATATTAGCAGGTGAAAATTCCGAGAAGTCAGGCTAAGGTCACTAAGGACTACTTTTATAAATAAATAAATAAATATACCTCAGCTGAGGCATGGTCTAAAAAGATTGTAACTGTGCGACGCGCGGATTGTGCTAATGACGCGTGTTGAACGGAACATAATTTGTCATAAAAATTCAACATGAGTCCATTTAGTGTTATGTTTATTGGTATATTAGTAATAATATTAATATATTCAATGACATGTTTTCTTTTTCGAGTACAGGATAACGTTTTTTAGTCATCTTTACACAATATAAGAATATATTATTACGACGCCATCACAAAAAAAAACGACGTGCTCTCACCTCGAATGCCGCTCGGCGATTGGCGACGATGCGAAATTTCGTCCCAGCTATTGTTGAAAATTATTTGCCGTTTCACTTATGTATGCTCTTAATAATGTATAGAATAATAATTTATTATTGTATTACGATGCCATCATTATTTTGAAAATAAAAAACGTTCTCCGTCAAGTTGTCGTTTATTAGACACATTCTCCAGCCATAACAACAGGTAATGTTAATAGTATACCTGTATAAAATCACTCTTAATGTACACAATAATAATTTGGCCGCAATATGACTGTATAATATTTCAATTAACCTCAATACTTAACGTTTGGTGAAAACATACAATATGCTGACAAAATTGACATTATTTAGTAATTTTAGGAGAATTATTAAATATAGTGAATTCGCCCAAGGTCGGCGCATGGAAAGTAGCACAAATTCCGAAATGTCCATAAAGATGTCAACGCATCGTAAAATATCGAAAAGCGACCAGAAAACTTTCCAACGCCAATCGAAAATAAATCGATAATACTGAAACTTATCCTTTCCTTCGGGATCCTTCCATTAGAAATAAAGCCACAAGAAGAGAACTCAAATAAACTTGGATGCTTTCAATAATAAACAAAATAATTACAAGATAAAAAGAACTTTTTATATACGTATAGAACGTTTTTAAATTTTCTGTTGAATTATTATGCTCAATATGCTCAAACTTGTACTTGATATTTTGAAGTAAATAAAAAACAAACGAACAAATAATATAGAATACTGAAATGTCATTTTGACATTTCATTTTGATTTCCATAGTAACGCATGTATATATTAAAAAATTTGTTGCTAGGACTACCCCCTTAGCAACCAATAATAGTGTTTTACTTTTTACGGATTTTTCTGAAATAACTTTCCATACAAAACAGCATTAACTGAAAATGAATTCAATTCTGCTTAAAGATGGCTAAAAGTATTAAAATAATGCATTGGCACCATGTTCTGATATATTCTAAAAGTTTCAAATGTCTAGCTAGTCGGGAAGTTAGATAAAAATCGATTGCAAGATTTGTACTGGACAAACAAGAATACGAGCTAATAAAAACGTTGTAAAATGGTTGGTTGGTCGGTAGCTGCATCAAACAATATGTATTTGTACAGATGTTAGATTATTAAAAAAAAAACTAAAAATAGGTTGAGCAAATGGCTGACATCCATTTCTCGTAAAAACAAAAATCTGTCAATACAAACCTCCACTCTGTGAAGGCTCATATAATCCTATTAGGATCGGACATGGTCGAAAGAAAGAAAAAGAAGAAAAAACTAGGTACTTACTTAAGATTCTTATCTGTATTTTTTTATAAAGTAGAATTAATAATATATCCGACCATGTCCAATCCTAATACGATCATAGGGTCTCCACAGAGTGAAGGTTTGTATCAACAGATTTTGTTTTTACGAGAAATGGATGTTAGCCACTTTCTCAACCTATAGGACTGATACACAAATTGAAAAATAATATAAGTACTTGCCAGAAACAGGATTCTAATCTGGGACCCACGATGCCACCGCTTAAGCGCGGCCATCGTGGGGTGGGTCGTAATACACATTATAATAAGTATTAAGGTGAGAGTCAGGTAAGAGAAAAAACTTTCCCATATCCGTAGAACGACTGTATTTTTTTTATAGTTATATATTATTGAAACAGTGGATTCTGGCATCTATATTTTATTGCAATTATTTAATATTTTTCCTTAATAACCTTTGAATACCACTGGGTGATTTGATTTTTTTATTGATTATCCTATTCTATGAGCGTTCTAGCATTCCTTTTTGTTTGAGCCTTGAGGTCATAACACATGAGGCTGATGCATAATATATTATATCCATCAAATGTGTTTGTTCCCTTAGGCAACAACAATATTTCTTTTCATTTTTAATCCCTATGCCTTACACCCGACATGCAACTCTCCGTACTACGCTATAAATTGAATTAGCGACATAGTATTTAAATAATATATTATGTCATACAAAAATACAGTTTCGTGATGCATAGAACTAACTGTAAATCATTAATTTGCATCAGAAAACGGGAAATTATCATTTTCGATTTCTGCAAGAGCATCTCTAAATGATTAATTTCTAATCCCGGTTTGTAGATAATATTGAAAAAAACCTGTATTTTATAAAAAAATATAAAAAAACTATAGTAAACATGTTACGAAGACTGTCGAAAAATAGCAGTTTTATTAGTTTTTTAACAAATTGTGCCATTATTTTTTATAATGTATTTTTCTGCAAATCAACTGTAATAATTTTACGATATTCAACAAACCGAAATTAATTAAAATATCATAAAATATCAAAATGATGTATTTTTTTAATTGATGGTATTAAAATGATTTATAATAAAGAATCACCATACTATTACAACCATAATACTTAAGTATTTCTTTATGTTTATTGCTAATACTCGTCATAGATACAAACAAATACACAGTAATATAAAATAATATTTACTGGTGTAACAGAATGATAAATGTTTGTGAAAACTTAGGAACTCAACATATTTCTCGAATATTTCGTAAATATTTTCACACTTAAATAATATTTTTTTAGAAAATATACAGAAACAGTTTATTTAGAGGCTATGACGTTTACAAAAACCCACGAGTTAACTCGTCCATGGCCTGAAAGCAGTCAGCAGACTGTACGTACAATTTAATACCGTAAAACCCCCTAACTTCGCCAAGTGTCCCTAACTTCACCTAAATCAATTAAACACTAAAAACTCATGTTTTTACTATCGCACCACTTTAAGCCACTAAGGCGATTTTAAAGATAATATTCGTCCCGCAATTTTCGTAATTTTCAAACCGCCTTGTTTGTGTTAGTATCGTTTTTTCGAGTCCGGTTTGAAGAGATTTTTTCTGAATACCTCTGAACTTTTGCTGATTTCTACGAATCTTGTAGAGGTAGGTTCTTCATATTTTTAATATAATATAGTGATATAGCCTGCTTGCCAAATGTAACGTGCGATTTCCGATGTTTATAATAAAACATCAATTATTTGAGTATGCAATGTCAGGCTATGTTTTGTGAACTACTTGTTCCTACACTTCCCCTGGCTTTAGGGTTGTCACAGAAAAACGATTTTCTTGAAATAGATGTGTTTTTTTTTATTGTTATGGTTTTTAGACTAAAAACTATTCATCATTTTGAATCAACAGTTAACAATTTTTCTCATATTTCCTTTATTAAAAATTTACTATGTAAATCAATACATAAAAATGATACTATAATGCTTTGGGTTTTGGCAGCCCTAGCGTAAATTAGTAGGTTGTATGAAACAGTCATTGAAGTGATTTCCATATTCGCCAACGTAGATATTTCTTTAAAATATGTCAAATTGTCTCTAGCATAAGACCTGAATTTGCTTAAGGTCATTTTTAATAGATTTCGTGAGTATCCATAGACAATAATTTTTTAGTGGACCTACTAAAACACATTCGGCGAAGTTAGGGAATCGTGCCGTAACTTCGTATATATAAAAAATAGTGATTTATCGTATTATTTAGTATGAAAAGGGTATTATATATATATAAATAAAAATAAACACTATCACTGTGCATTACATAAGATCTATAAGACTTCATATTGGTGGATATTTTGGTGGCAAAACGACTTTCTGTTAAAAAAGCGGGCGAAGTTAGGGGGTTTGACGGTACAAATATTTATTACTGTTTTTTTTTCAATATATATAGTATGCACGTCTTTTAACATAAAAATGCTGACTATCACGGAATAAGGATCTATCACGGAGATAGCTCATCTTACTCTTTGAATCGCACTATCACTGTATACTATCACTATTCTGTATTATTCATTGAATTTAGGTTTATTTGAGTATTGATCATTTATTTCATTTTGTTGGTTTATTACGCATTTTGTATGTATTTTATTTTCACCCCAATTGTAATAATATAATCAATAATCATAAGGATTTCTGTTATCTACGAACCGACGTGGTTATCGGTGATAACAGCTGCTGTCACTATTTTATTATCATTCGAGTACTTTACAGTAATTAAAACAGCATTTATCCTTAACAAACGCAACTAAAATTATTCATTTCAATGAATTCAGTGATTATCTTTAAAAAAAATTAATATATCACTAAAAATGCTTAAGTACACGTAATGTTTCACTAAATTAGAAAACTATGTTGGGTTAGATTGTAGTACCTACCAAAAATATACCTTTAATCAGAATGTATAATCACTGCTAACCATGGCCTCACATCGGAAGTGGACTCTCAGGCCAGGATCTTTGGCGCCCCTCCCCCCCAGCAATCAATCGCTAAAGTTTTAAGGCAGTGTGACTCTCAACAGTGGCCTTTCCCAAATGGTGTTCGAGGTAAAAATTAAGGGTATTTTTAACGATTTTTGCGTATTATTTTATTTACTATTTATAATAATAGTTATTGATTACTTTTGCTGTAAATTATGGCGCATTGGTTAATCGTTCAGAAAACGTGAAAGGTTAGTTATGTTATTTATTACCTGCATTGAGGTGTTTTAAAAATTATTACTATTCTTGACATCAATCACACAGGTTACGACTTCAAACAAAACACCTTGTAAGAAGACATGATCGTAGAGAAGGTAAGTACATAAAGAATTTATTTCACGTAGTCGTTCAATTTCATCATTAAAAATCCCACGGATTTAATTCCATGTGCCCAGATCTAAAATGATACTTTTTTCTTCTTAAATGTGCTCAAAAAACAGCTACAATCGAACTCTCTGCAAATGTATTTTAGAGAGCCGATCATCCATTTTTATATCATCCAGAATATTCGTCATTACCGACCATTGAGTCCTTGGCATATGCTTCTGATACCATTAACATGGTCCCCACAAGGGAAGGGGTGACAAGGTTCTAGCCTGGAGGCCCAGGCATAAGAGGAAGATCTACTAGCTAAGTCAGATTAACATACATCATTAATTTTAAAAAAATCACCTGCAGCGCTTGTTTACTTCAAGGCTATTAATTATTTTAAATATGCGGTTGTGCATTGCAATTTGATGTGATATATTTAAGTGATAGTTTCCGTATAGAATTTGGGAAACATTACTGTAGGTAGAGCATCACACTGCCCTTAAACTTAGCGATAGAAAGGTGGGCCCGTCAAAGATCCTGGCCTGGGGGCCCGTTTCTAGATGTGAGGGCCATGACCATTAGTCACATCCATTGATCTTTATGGCTACTTTAAATAATTAACATAGAGACCCATCATAGAATTGAAATTATTATCTTTTATTTATCATTCAATAATACCATGATAATATGGGCAAGCTGTTGAAAGCAACAGGTGCTTCGAGAAAGGTTGTGAGTACGCACAAGTGAATAAAAAAAACAAGCTTCAAAGAAAAATAACGACAAAAGATCTTTATGAATGTCAGACGGAAAACATAGAGTGAGGGTTGAAAATAGATTATTAGCAAAAAATACTAATATCAGCTTACCGAGAACATAAATAAAAACATTATTGTATATTTGAAAAGAATTATGCTATTAAAATAATAATTCTATTCACAATGTGTGGATTTACATAATATAAAGTAGTCTGTTACTTTATTACGAGCACACGGCGCATATTAGCCATATAGTGTTCTACTTATTGACAAATAAAAAAGAGGATTTGGTATATCTGGTTAAATAAACTTAATTATGTTATTTAATTAAAATAAAATGCAATAACATAGTGTAGTATTTACTTATTCCACATAATTTGATAATCATCGCGACCTGTTTCGTCTGTTTCGATGGGACACTGTTAACTAAGTGATTGAACTTGCCAAACCTGGTCCTGATTATTATTAAACCTTGTGAAATAGAGGAATATTGTGTTTTATTTTTATCAATTTAATTAAGATTATTTTAACAATTATTATTTAGAATGTGTATCTATCAGCGCAGCTATTCTTAACACTCTTTCATTGGTCAAAATTAACACGGAAGGCATTCCATACACAAGGCGGTTATCGACGACTATCGGCGGTGACCTCCAATAATTATTGGTAAATTTTGGCGAAAATTTAGATTCATAGACATGACGGTCACATTCGGGTATGTTCGTGATAGCGGATACACCCAAATCGAAGAATTTTGTATTTAAACGCCAAATATATCAATATAACCAATAATTAATTTTAGTAGTCATACATTGCCATTGCGACACAAATTTAATTGCAGTAAAACAAATATTATGTTACTACTATCTGCTACTAGCAACTCGACATTTGACAGCTCGCGGGGAACTATAAATTAAGGCGGTGGCCGTGACGTAATTATATTTCCAAATAGTCGGATTTTGCATCTCAATTCTCAATATGTAAAATTGATGTACCTACTCTATCTCGCTCTAAAGGTTAACACAGCCAAGAGAGGGGATGCAGATGGTTAACTTTTGTAATAATTATTGATTGTCAGAATACATAAATGTGATATGTTTATCACATATATAGCTCTTTTTGGATATGTTTAGAATATCCTCACAGAGATGGATGGTTAAAACTATAAAGAAACTAAAATAAGTTTCTCATCAACGCATCTGAGCAGTGGCGTAACTAGGGTCGGTGTCACCCGTCAGTGACGGGCCTTCACCCGGTGCGGTAAATTTACATTGCGCGCACACGCGCACACCTTACAGGGAACATTGCTTTTTTTGTGATCTTACCGAGGCTTTACTGCGACTCGCTGTCATATCGCCTCTTCTCTTATAGAAGGGGATCCGCCGCTCAGGTCCTCGCTCCTATTCTGCTAAAGAACTTTACAATTTTGCTAAGCTCTTCTGTCTTACCCACCGCCAGGGTACCTTTCAATTCATCAAAATTCTCATAGATATCATCAATTCGCAGCTGTACTCTGTGAAGTTCATATTTAAGGTATTGTACTGCCATATTATGTACAATATCCTCTAAAATCTCACATTCATAGCAGAGCTGCGATTCGCTTCTTCCCATGAGGACATAAAATCTTTTGCCCATTGTGTGCCCTGTTCTTAGCCTCAGTATTAGCTTAAGCTCGTTCCTCTTCAAAGGAGACTCTACAAACCAAGTCACCAACCGTGGTAATGGTAGAATGGACTTACTCCATTTCCCCCCTAATGATGCCCTATGGTGAAAATCTATCCACATACTTTGGCACATTTTCTTTGTAGCCTCATGCCAGTTCAGGTTTTCTGTTATCCACTGATATGGCACCCCTTTATGGCCAGCTTCCTTTGCCAGGGGAACATTTGCAACATGTGCAACAGTTGCAGCAAAATGTTCACCATCTCTACTGTATCACATTCTCTATTGTATTCAAGAGATAAAATTATATTAGTATATGTGTTCGCTTTTATTAAAAGAGATACAAATTGTATGACTACCTACACAATTATAATATGAACTGTATTGTAGAATTTGATATAATTATTACTAACTCCTTTGTTAAAGCAACTCTAATAACAAAGAGCTGCTTCTCGATCTTATCAAATATTAGTTTATTTGAAACGCAAAAGGAAGCAACCTGCCAAAACCAGTTTCTTCGAAAAGTTCAAAATATTATTAATAAGTCTTATGAAACAGGTTTCGCAATAATAACGTACTGACCGGTCAGCCGGCAAATAACTCTGCTCGAAAAAAATTAGTCACCTAACTGTGAATGTGGAACATGAATGTAATTTTTTCTAACAACGAATTTCTGCTCATCTGGTTTTATGGTGATTGAAGCAACTTTTTACATTGGTCCAGTTATAATTCGATTAACATATTGTACGGAAATCTGGACACGAGAGATGGTTTTAACGAAAAATGTTGGTTGAGGCAAAAACGAAGTTATCCAATTTTAAGAGTCAATAAAAAAAACGAACAAAAATGGAGTGGACATAATAATATTAAATGTGACTCGATTGGATATGAACAGGTCAAAGCTGGACAAAGCGAAACATATGATAGTACCTACCTAATCGGGAAATGGGAGCTAAACCTAATAATTACAGTTCGAATGTAATAGGTTTTATTCTAATAAACTATAATATAATATGTATCTATTTACCAAATTCGATCCTAAGAAGATGGGCCTCCACACGGTAGAGGTTGTATTAACAGATTTTCGTTTTGACGTGAAATAGGTGTTAGCCGCTTATATATGTATTATATATTATATTTTATACATAGACCGATACGTTGCCACTCAGTCAGGTGTAAAATATATGTGATACTGTAGTTTAAAGTTTAGAAGAGATAACATCTTTCACTATATTTTTTCCGATATATGTGCGATGTAAATGGAAACTCTGGAGTTCTTGAATTCTTATAATTCGATAATATCGGTTAATTTCCCAAGGTCCAGGAATAACCTACAATTATTTATTGGTAATGCTAATTGAGAAGGTAATAAACTTGTTCAATCAAATAGGTACGAGTATATATTCAATTCACGCGAGAGAAAGTTTAGATGGATACTTTAAAAGTTTAGATAGGGGCTTTGATAGCTCACTCGGTGTGCTATTATTTACCTACGTTTTACTCAATTATTATCTTTTATTTTATTTAAATATTTCGAACACTTATGTTTCTTTAATTTTATGTCTTGTGGTGAAAGCTTTGAAATTTTAATTTGCCACACTATAAATAACAAATAAAAACAATAAATAGCGAATACACTATGAATAGCGAATAAAAACAATGGAAGAATTTGTTATTTAACTCGATTGAATTTTTCAAATATTATGCATATCACTTTATAAGTCACCCAGCACGATTTATTTTGAAGTGCCCTACTCATTTGTCATACACCTGTACAACATTAGAAGCATATCAACTAATATCTGTAAAAGAATTCCTATTTTTTTTTCCTTAAAATTTTAATGTTGACGCATATTTAATGGACTTTACTAATTCTTTTATGATATCATCTCACCATAATATTTAAAAAAATAAAAATATCGATAATCCGGTATTGTGTCGTTAACACCAAATGAGGCAAATGAGTTACAATACGATCAAAAAATATGCTAATGAGTTTTAGAAGAGTTTTATTAACCGTTATCCAAGAGATTCACAAACAAAAGATGTGGATGGCAGATAATATCTATGGAAATGGATACTGCTTACTAGAACTTAATTACTTTTGTAAGTCTCTCACCTGTAAATAAACTAAGAAAAATTATTAGTAAAATACCTCCAACCCATTGAGTGTAAGTAAGTGAGTATAATATAACAGAGCTACCAAAAAAATCATTTCTGACTATTGATATTGAAACTTAGGATGATGATATTTGTGTGTACATTGAGCCTTTGAAATGCCTTCGTGAGGCACTAGGAAATGACGTAAGTTCGATTCAACGATATTATGACATAAATAATATATATAACAGATTGGATGATAGACCATTTGGTTTAAATGCAATTAATGATAAATCATATGACAAGAAGTCTCGTTGAGTTGCCGATATACGATAGTTCAAGTTAGATATAAATATAATAAAGGTAATTTCTAGATAAGTCAGGGGTAGTCAACCTGTCCCTACCACCCACTAGTGGGCGTTCCAGCTTTCATTGTGGGCGGTAGGGAATTTAAAAAACACCTGAATATTTCCGAAAGAGGAGACCGTCGTTTGTTCCTCACAAAAATTGAACCAGTTATAGCCGGTATAAGAATGACCAATTCGTATTCGTATGTGTTCTGGCGTCTTCGACTCGTAGCCCGAAAAGCATGAAACTTGTCGATTGCAACAGTAAATGTTTTTTTTCAAACTAAAAAGTCGCATTCGACCAATCTCCGGAGCTCTATTTGGCAACGTGTGTTTTGTGAATAACGATGACGTCACATCGACGATGATGTGAGAGCCGGTTTAGGCTTTAAAGGGGATAACAATTCACAGGCCATAAAAGTTATAATTACAATATAAAAAGAACTTTTTATATACTTACAACGTTTTAAAATTTTCTGTTGAATCATATTGAGACTTGACTAGCTTAAACGATCAAAAAAAAAATAGTACTTGATAGAAATACTGAATAATGAAATGTCATTTCATAGCATATTGATTTCCATAGTAACGCACGTGTATATTATTTAATAATTTTGTTGCTAGGACACCCTAGCAACTAATAATGATATCGAAATAACTTTTCATACAAAACAGAATTAACTAAAAATGAATTCAATTCTACTTAAAGCATTGATATCAATTACTTAAAGATGGCAAAAATGCATTAGCATCGTGTTCTGATATATTCTAAAAGTTTCAAATGTCTAGATAGTCGGAAAGTTAGTTAAAAATCGATTGCAAGATTTGTACCGGACAAACAACCGCCGGACAAAATAAGAATACGACCTAAGAAAAACGTAAACAGTAACAAACATTGTATTCGTTAAGTTTGATGTTATTTCATGTTTTGTATTTTTGCGGTACTTAATAGTATTTATATTTCGGAAATAGGCTCGAATCGTTATATCAATTACTACAGATATCCAATAATATCGGTAATATTAATAGTAAACGTCAAATATAATTCTCGAATAGGTGTGATATTTGTATTACAAAATAGACACCACATTGTATCTACAGAACAGTACTGTGGACGTTTTTATAATGTAGCTGTCGTATGGACGTACTTTATCCAAGTGTGAGTAATATAAGATAGAAAAAAAAACTGCCAAACATATAAACGGTGTGGTTGTATGTATACATTTGTATTTGTATTCTGTCGGTACCTGGGAAGCAATTATTTTTAAAAGTATACGCGGCGGTGACATGTGGCAGAGAAGAAATAATATCAAAAAAATCTTTTATAAAATACGTCAAAAATAACAACTATATTACGTGAAGAAATGAGTGAAAAATCTCACTCCGAATAACAGGAAAATTGTGTGAATTTTTCTCGAAGTAATGATGTTTTCTTTATCGAGAAATGTCTTTTGCACGGGTTTCCCTCAGGAAATATCGTCGACTATTACCGTTTTAAATAGACGTGGAAAGAGTACAGGCGACAACTCATTCAAACTGGAGTTGCAGGAAAAACATCGAAGGGTTTCTAGATATTTATAAGTTAGTTTCCTTATTTAGTTATTTATTTTGATAAATTTTTCTGTTGCAGTAATGCTGTAGCATTGTAGCATTGTAGCATTGCTATACTTTTACCAATTTGGACTGCAGTGTTTATATATTATAAATGATGATATCTACAGATAACTCAGATTACAGGCCAGTGGCAAAGGGTGGAGATATGCTGTTAAATATGCCCCCCCTACCTATCGCTAAAGTTAAAGACAGTGTAACCATTTACAGGTGTGTATTCCACATAGTGTTAGAGGTAAAAATTAGCGATTTTTTTGTATTTTTAATATACCCACTTGAAATATGGAGTTATCGAATATTGATAATAATCAAAAATTGCATCGCAAAACTACATTATTTAAATTTTTAAGTATGGTTTAGGTGAAATAGCGACATTTTTTTGCTATTAGTGCAATTTTGTGATGTGTGTTTATTTCACTTGGCTGGTCAATCAGCCAGGCTTAAGTGGGTTAAGCCAGGGGCCCCAGGCTAGAGCCCTGCTAACCCCCTCCTTGTGGGGACCATGCTGTTACGATTCTACATAAATAAGGCACGTTAAAGTTTGTCAATCATATTTATTTGTGTTCATTGAACTAAGAATACAATTTACAGATCGTGCTGGTTAGTTTTTACAAATCTATTAAACCCTGCCTTGCCAAACCACAATAGTTTAGGTAAGCTATGGGCGATCCAAAAAAAATTGTGCATGGTTTTTCAGTCATCCTGATTTGTTTTCGTTGAAAAAAATACTAGAAGAAAAACAATCCTTGGACAAATCTAATCATCCAGTAGTACCCAAAAGGTACAAAACGTCCGCTGGATCGATGAATTGATTAAATTCTGCGCAAATAAGTACATGGCAACGCAACGAATAGGACTGAGACAAGTGGAATCAGCTTGTAGAGACCTTCATCCATCAGTGGATAGACCCAGGCTGATGATGATGATGATTTGTGTTGGATCTTAACAGCCTACCTACACTTTTCGCCACCGTCACAGGCAATCATCGTTGATGATCCAGCGTAGCTCGAGAACAAAACAGAAAACCTGATTTACATAAACGATACAAGAAGACAGCTTATCCACAAAAAACTACTGCCGGAACCAAAGACTTTGGACTATAAATAAAAGAAGCCATATACGTCTTTTCCATTATGACATTTGAAATTATTTATCAAGCCCGTGAAGTATAGTTAACATGGTTAACTTCAAAATATCAACATCACTACTTAGTTACCATTCCGATTGCCATATTAACGCAATTCATTGTTATAACTTACACGATTGCAGTTAAAAACGGTTTTACACATTTTTTTTAGGATTTTCAACTAAATAATAATGCCTGAATCACTTAAGAACTTCAGTAGTGGAAAGCAGATACATCCACCCCTCTCCAATTACATGTAGTGAAGATATGATCAGCAATCCAAGTAACAGGTAGGTACAATAATTGAAGAAACCTTAGAAACCCCGAAAGATGGTACAGCGTACAGCACGTAAAACCCAACTTTCTAAAAAAAATGACTACATGAAATACTCTGTATTAAAGAGTGTCACGATGTTTTTACAGTATAAAAAATTGATTCTATCATTGTTATTAAGGATGTACGTAGTTATTATTTGAGTTAGGTATTATAGTATACTAGGTTTAGTAACTTTGCACTTTTTACTACACTGATACGTCTCTTCGCTTGCTTACCTTGTGTTAAATTAAATCAAATGATATGTAATCAATTGTATTTATATAATATATCGTAATAAATAAATAAATAAATAGATAATACATGTAAAACAAATATTTTTAGAATAATTATTACATCATTTTCATTCTAGCGCCGAGGGGCAAAGTTATGAAGCATATTCTCTACCGATAAATG
Organism: Rhyacophila brunnea; assembly: GCF_057557595.1. Lineage (NCBI taxonomy): Eukaryota > Metazoa > Arthropoda > Insecta > Trichoptera > Rhyacophilidae > Rhyacophila > Rhyacophila brunnea. The sequence goes on along the minus strand of NW_028232827.1, from coordinate 35,567,737 downwards.
ACGAAAAATTGTTTACAGTTATTACATACCATAAACATAGTAAATACAGGACATGTATACGTGGTGAAAAGTACTATATATTGCAAAGTATTATTTCAGGAAGAAATCCGGTAAAAATAGTTGCATGAAGAAGAACATCACATCTGAAGAATCCGATTACTTCGTCTCATGAGAGAACACCATTTTTATTCCTGTCAACAGTCTCAAAATGTGGAGAATGCTTTAATGATGATTGCCAACCTTCGTAGGGGTGACAGCACTTAGCGATAAAGATTTGAAATAGCATTTACCTAATTGGTCAAATTCATTTTTACTCAGACTTTAGCTGAGTGGATTACCGACAACAATAAATAACCTGTCGCCAAATACTTTAACTAAGATAATGCTATAATAGCTGACATATATATATTATATATAACTGTATTATGGTGCTGTCGACTAGAGTTATAAATTAATACCATCGACAGAAGGTACTTGATGGAATTTGAATTTAAATTGTAATGGAGCATTTGAGTCGTTTTTTGCGATCCGTGTTTTGCGTTTCGGCATATTCAGGCACTGTGTACACTCATCAAAAGGCAAATAAACAATACTGACACCGAATACTATTAACTCTAACTTAAATAACACATCAATACAATAAAGTAAAATCTTATCACCTAGGTACCTATTAAGTCAGGGATCACAATAAAAAAAATATAACAAACAAATAATTATGAATGGTTGAAGTGTTTGTAAAAAAAACTCCTGAAATTATCGATTAGAATACACTCATAAGCGTATAAAAATCGTCAAAACCTAATAAGAGATACATATATAAACTTATAAACAATAAAAATACTACACTCAAGAGGTGTAAAATTGTCCATTCTGGGAACAATTGTAACTAATGGAGTTCACTAATGAGATATATTATTATCTATTATATCAGTCTTTAAAAGTTATATATACGTAGTTATAAGCTTAAAGAATAATATACTTTATAACGTTTTTAGATACGTCAGAAATCTATCTTTGACTATCCAGGTGAATGTCTTGTTCTACCTAAATTATGCCTTACTGCTATTAATATTATAGTACCTTTCAAACAATCACTGCAGTGTTAAATAATTAACATACGTCTGCAAAACAATTTTATTAAAAATGTGTACGTAAGCAATATGTTGTGTATTTACGAAATTTAGTATGAATGAGTCAATAAATACAAGTGAATAATTTTCTGAATGAAATAACTTATTGTGAAATTCAAATTTTGCTTACAACGTATAATTATTTCGAAAAAATAGCAATGCAATTTTTATTAACTCCGTTTCTGTGAATATTGTGTCGGTTAATTTTATTAATAATATGTGTATTTGAAAATCTTGAGAACATCTCTTAAATATTCTTAGTTTCACAAAATTATGTTACTGACATTCTATTAACTCATTTTACAGAACATATTTTAAATAAATTGAATTATTGTTGATTGATGCAAATGATTAGTTCAGACTAAAATGCAACAAGTTTTTATTTATATACAAATATTTATAAACGTTTTTGTACAAATATTATCCATATTATAAAATCACTCTAATTACTTAATATAAATATTATAATTAAAATGAAATAAATTACATCAACACATATGATTCTAAGAGGACCATCATAATAATATTATGTGGTATAGAGTTGTATTAACAGATTTTTGTTATCACGAGAAATCGATGTCAGCTACTCGGGCAACATAATATTAGGCCCATACTAGGGATCCAAACACACATTAAAAAAACAATGTGTGAACCAGAACCTCGCGAGATTCGAACGCGGGATCCATGACGTTACCTGTACAATAATATTCATTGTATGACAAATAAGTAATAAAAAGCTTCTCATTATGTGTAAACCAAAAATCTGGTATCGCATACTTACTTACTATCCAGAAAACTGTGGGCAGAGATTGGAAACATTTGAGGACAAACTTTTACAAGAGTACGCGCGCCCATACCTTAGTTAGAGAGAACCTTACCGGACAGTAAAGATATGAGATTAAATCCAACTTGTTTTTACTTTTTTCTAGATTTTTTGTATTACTTAGGTGTATTTTTTGGATTTTTAAATAATGTATTTTCCAGCGGCATGCGGAGATTTTTGATTGAATTAATTCTGATGAAAATACATAATATTTACCTATCGCTACATAATATTATTATCAACTTAAGGTTTTGTTACATAATATTAGTAATATACGAAAAATCTTTTAAAGTAAAGAAAAAATTATCAAACGATTTGTACAATGTTTTTTTTTACCATGTCCGACCCTAAGAAAATCATAATAATGGACCTCACCTCCACGGGGTCGCGGTTGTACCTAATTAACAGATTTTTATTTTTATGAGAAGTGAATAGTAAGCCACTTGCTCAACTTATAAGGTCCATAATCTGACCCAAAGACACGTCATTGAAAAACAACTAAAGTGTGAAATTTCCAGACCCGGCGTTTCGAACTCGCGACCCACGACATTATAAGCCGGCACGGTAACATGCAAAATAAATACCTACATTTAATATTATATTATATAGTAATCATTATGGACCGCAACCTTGTGTGGATAGCATGGCCCCCACACCCTGAAGCGGGTCCCCAGGCCAGGATCTTTGGTAGGCCCCCCTAACTATCACTAATAGTAAAGGCAGTATGGCGCTCAACAGTAACTTTTTCCAAATGGTGTTCGAGGTAAAATTATTTAGTATAAATATTAGAGTATTAAGTATATTTTTTTTAATATTTTTTAATACATCCAATTGAATTATTGAATTGTCGAGTATCAACACATCAAAATAGCATCGCATAACTACATGTTTTAAAACCATAATCAACATTAACATTTTAATAAAATTAGCGTCGCAGGAGACTTTGTTACTATTAGGGTCAATTTGTGATCTGTGTTTATCTCTTCTATCTGGTTGACACACCACGCCAGGCCCATCCTGAACCCGGGCCTCTAAGCTAGAGCCCTGTCAGCCTCTACATTGTGGGGGCCATAGGATTCGATATATTATTATTCAGTAGGTATTCAATAAAATGTACATACATTTATAAAAATTAATCGGGTATTCCATTCTGTATCATTTTGTTGTCAGTCTATTATGTCTTCACACAAGGTAATTTGATTAGGTATAGAAAAACAAGAAAATTGCCGAATAAAAAATAAAAAAATGAGTAAATAGCGTAGCAAAACTATTAAAATGTCAGATTCCACAAAACTTACCGTCATCCATCTATTGTTTTGTGAACAAGACAGCCAAAAAAAACAATTCGTATTTTTTTCTTTTATTAATCCAGTGGTATTTTATCATTGGCGCCACACCTAATTGTGTATTCAAAATATTATAATTTATAATAAATTGAAGAATGTGGATGTATAAAATTATTATAATCACAATAAAATAAATTAATGTAGTCAATTTATTATTGTCTAACGTTTTTTTATTCGTATTGTTGTGACTGTGATGAGAACATCGTAGTAGGTATCCATAATATTATACTCAATAGTACGGACGTCATAATATCGAAAGAAAAGTAACGAAGTATCGGTCACACAGTATAGATACTTCTTTCACGGCCCTAGTCAATAGCGTTTCTCAAACGAGGCTACAAATTTAACCTTTAACTCAGGTGCAATATTTCACTATGCCGGATGTTAAATAATACAATATGATTACGAACATACAGTAGATGATGTATTACCTATATTATACTATTATTATAGGAATGCTTAATAAGCTGAAGAAACATTGAAACGGCAAGTATTATAGCGGTTTTTCGAGACCCTTTACTGCCCAAAAAATTGGTAAAACTAAATTAAATTATTATGATAGGCAAATATATTGTTACCATCGTAATAATACATTGGGTACACATGTAAAACTATGAATTATTTCATGCGAGATTAATTATTGTTATTAAAAGCAGAGCCAGTTTGATTTTTGTTTGAAATTCGCGCCGTTTTAACGCTGTCTTGCGATAAAAACGACTAATATAGGCGATCTGATCTGTTGCTCTTCCACCGTCTTAATGTTAGCAAGTAGCCGATTCAAAAATTCTCTAGGCTTATTTTTTTCAGGCAGAGAGCGCGTGTTAGAATCTCGAGCCTGAAACCTAAAAATAATTTCCATCGCCATATTCTATAATTCAAATATAAATGTTCTTCGTTGTAAATTAATATAAAAATATATGTGTTAAGTAGGACCCGACCCTAAACGAAGTAGGTACCTGTTATCAATTACATATCTACAAGTGTTGTGCCATTCCATGTAAAGTTTTATAAGCCCAGTGTCACAGTACATATTTTAATATATTTAGTTTAGATTTCATAAGTCGCTATTGTATATTTTGTATTAGTTGACTATGTCCCATTGTAGTGGACGAAATCGGCCTTGATTATTTTTAAACTATGTGAAATAAATACCGATTACATTGTTGTGTTTTATTTTACTTAATACACTGTCTTTGCACCAAGAATCATTGGCAGTTAACTCCATTAAAGAAAACAATACTTAACGATATAAACATAGTATAAAGCCTGATATATTGTTCGGTTTATTTAAGAAATTGTAATAGGTAAAAACCATTTGAGGTTAATATACGCTTAATTCAAAGTTAGCTAAAAGCTTATATCGTCACACAAAGCTAGAGCGAATAAAATGCAATTAAATTATTATTGTTTTAAAGCTCTTTTAACACATAACTCGACAGCAATAATTAACAGATTTGATTTATTACAAAAATAAACGGTACTGTTCGGTTATCAGGAATACAGCGGAAAACACATTTTGAAAATACCCGATATACTGGATTATTTGTTAGTTTGGGTTAGTTTAGGTTAGGTTAGGTTGGGTTAGGTTAGGTTTGGTTAGGTTTGGTTATGTTAACCTAACAAATAATCCAGTTTATCGGCTATTTTCAAAATGTATTTTCCGCTGTATTCCTGTTAACAGTACCAAATAAACTCTTACAATAACAAAATACTTATGCAATTAAAGATAATTAAAACGTTTTACCTTAATAAAAATATTATATTGATTATGTAAATATTAAAATAATATATTATTTTTAAAAGTTTCAGAACCTTCCGCTGAAACACACGCTGTGTTAATCCAGTTTTATACGAACTGACATTTTCAAAAATCCTAATAACATACTTATTGTAGATTTATATTATATGACACAGAAGCCAATGCAAAAAAAGATATGGATATAGGTATATGACATTCAAGATAAATAATGCGTGATAATAATTAAATAAAGCAAAACAAATATAACCATCTCAAAGATAACATCAATAAATAAAATTACTTATCAATAAGTAGTATTAGTATTTTTCTCGGTATGCACTTCAATAAACAGGTGCATACCATAGAGGTATTAAATGTGCATACGAACTTTCCAATAGGTATTATTGCAGGGGAGGGCAAACTTTTTGGCTGGAGGGCCAAATTCAAGAATTCAAAATGAGTGGCGGGCCGTAAGTAAAATACCATTTTTAGATATACACTATTTATTATCATGAAAAATAAACATTATAAAAAAAATAATGAGAAGAATGAAACTGTTGTACATTTTTTTCAAATTCAGGTGTTAATTTTGTAGTTAAATTCTCAAAACTGCTTGTAAATGGGCATCGGAGATATTTGATCGTAAAGAATTTTTATTGAGGTTCATGATCGAAAATGTTTGTTCACATATATAGATTGATCCAAAAATAACAAACATTTTTCTTGTATAATCTTTAAGTTGGTCGAATTTGTCTGAATTAAGGGCATTGTAAAATTTGGAGATTTCTTCACGACGATGCAATTCTCTTAAATCAGTGTCACACTGCAGATCAATAATCTCAAGTTGTATCTCTGTCGGTACACTATCAATATCTATTGAAAATGGATCGCGTACTATTGCTAAACAAATTTTAATCTATTGTCAATATTTTTTAAAAAATATATAAAAAAGTTATTCGTTATCAGAAGTACGAGTACAATTAATGATATAGGGCCGCAAAAAAATACCCGGCGGGCCACATGCGGCCCGCGGGCCGCAGTTTGCCCCCCTCTGTATTATTGTATAGTGTGTGTGACCATAAACTCATCGGAGCAGTATAATTTGAATAAAAAAGTGAGATTTTTGCATAGATAAATGAATTCGTCAACTCGAATGAAAATACTTACCCAACAAGAAATTAATTTAAGTAGGTACTTAATGTAAATTGTACGTATCATATTTTTTAGGAAATACTTATTTTTAATTATTTTTTGACAACACTGTAAAAACTAATAAGTACATAAATCCGTTGAAGAAAATCTTGTAAATTGGTATACCTACGTCAAATTAAAAAAAATATTTTACGATGAGTATATGTTTCGCTCACACAGTAAAATTTACACCCACGGTGGCTGCGCGGCTTAAGCGTTGGACTATAACGCCATGGGTCCCAGGTTCGAACCTGGGTCTGGCTAGTACACTATTATTTTTCAATTAGTGTGTGAGTCAGCGTATGGACCTAATAGGTTGAGCAAGTGTCTGACATACATTTCTCGTAAAAAACAAAATCTGTTAATACAAACGTCTACTCTGTGGAGGCCCATAGGATCGGACATGGTCGGAAAAAAGTAAGGTTTATCAACCATTAATAATTGTATCAACATTTTAACGTTTCAGTTTATATATAATATATGATAATATAATAAATAACTATTGCCAATACTATCAGGCTGGGTGTAGTAAAATCTTTATGTAATGAAGGACCGCTAATAAACTTTCAAAGTTATAATTGCGATGGGGGAGTGGGACTATTAGATGGAAAATCGTAAGGAGTTGGAGGCAAATGGAATTTTAAATGCTTTTAATTATTAATGTGCCATTAATTTCTAAGAAATCAACATTTTTATTATTAGGTGGCTCTCGTAGTCCAATAGATAAGGCATTGACATTTCATCCGGGGGCTCGATTGCTGGGGAGGTGACAATCGTGGGATTACTGCCAAAAGTTTGTAAGTCTCAAAGACATGTTATAAAGTTATGGCTATTTTAAAGTTTGATGTATATTATAAAATCAGTCTTAGCCTAAATGAATTAATGTTGTTTTAATATATTTGAGTCTATTATATTATGCCAATATGTTAAATAGTCCATATTATTTAAGAATTACACAAAAAGTTATTTATTAAGATACTATTATACTTACCAACCTTTGGTGGACAAGATTTTACTTACATATTTTCATAGTTTACTAAACATTCCTATTAGAATCAAGGATGAAAATACCTCGTGGCCTTTTGTAGTGGTAACATATTTATAATTAAACTAAAATGTATAAGCCTACTTCATTCGCGAAAAGAATTTAAATATTAATTTTGGATCGAGGTGGCTTAGTAATTTTTAAATTAATTTAGCAGGTATGTTACCAATATTACAAAATATTGTTTAAGAATGACAAAACTTTAAAGCTGACTAGTTATTTTAGTGTTTCGAATGTGTCACCTGCTCTATAATCACGTAACAATGTCAAATTTGAATGAACGACGAATTTACTCACTTTAATTTGTAAAATTGCATGCGTATTCATTCACATTTTATTTTATTTGTTTCTAAGAATGAATTTTCGTAATTAATACAATTTCATTTCTTTCGACACATGATTTGTGTCGAAAGTGAACTTGTTCTAATTAAATAATTCATTAATTACTATTTGTATATTTTTATTACTTACGTCAATAATAAAATAATATCGCTTTGGCCTCGCCTAGTTGCTGAATTTCACGACGTTCCGCAATTTGCATCCTCTATGAATAGGTACTATTAAGACCAGTTGGCTCGTAAACTTGGTGAATGATTAAAAATACAGTAAGGATGCTGGATGCTTCGTGGTATCTTCAAACTCATCAATGACAATCAGTCAGAATGAAGAAAGATATACAACGAAGTTACCTAACTCCATACAACTGACATGTCTATGCTCTAAAAATGAGCATAAACAAAACCAGAACGGAAACGTCATAAATTTTGATCGCTTCAATATTATACGCGACTTGCGTACCAACATCACTGCGTGATGTTCATATACTTATGAGACACACGTCTATTATTATGTTTCAAAGTAAAAATATCGTATACCTATCTATATAATCATTAAAACCCCATTTCTACTGCCGTGTAATTATCAATGTGAGGTGTAAAGTAACATTTGCGTTATACAAATATAAACTATATAAATGTCAACAAGTGTTGCCATTTAAAGACCCGTATATATTATATATATATATCAAATCATTATACACCGTTTACACGTGCATGGATTTACTGTTGACAGTAAGTATTATCGCAACCATAACAAGAAAATGTATGGGTAAATATGTATTATCCTGCAGTTGCAAGCTTGCATGCATGAATCAAAAAAGATTGGAAGCTTCTTAATTTTCATGCGGCAGTAGGGATTTTTTCGATCTGCGCCTGCGCATTAGAACGACAGTGGCGAACCTGCCGGTAAAAAAACCTATTATGGTTATTTTGAGGTTAACTTTTTACTATCTGTCAAATAGTACCTACCATAAAAATGACAACATCGCGTCTTGTTTACTCTTGAAGAATGAGATTGGAGAGACAGTCAGCACTTTCACGTGTAAATAGTTATTGTTACGATAGTTTAAAATACGCACTATTGCTGTCAGTAAATCCATGCATGTATATAGGCGCTATTACATTCTTATGCAACCTGTCTGAACATTATTTATATAGCGGGTAGTTGACTCAATATATCAACCTGCTCCCTCAATAGAATCGTGACTCTTTTTCAAGGTTCTAATGTTATATCTCCCCAGTGATCCTTGTATACTGTTACTTCCAGAAGCTGAAGATATTAAGAGGTACGCAGCGCACTTTACTAGGTCTGAGTCTTCGCGTCCTCAAGACATTGACTACAATATAGTATATTATATTGGCCTGAAAATTGTTCGCAGAGCTCAGCATTTGTACGGACGCGCCATATTATTTTCTTTTCTTTAAGTAGTCTAATATACTTAAATAGGTGTCTCTTATTTCTCCGTTAGGCTCCAGGTCTCATACACATACAGAGCAATTGGTTTCACAGTCACGTACCTACCCGGAATTTCGTCTTTTTGTCATACGAATGGAATACAAATAATAATTTATGTAGATCTATCAGTAGGTCAAAGACATGATTTGACAGGAAATACACTTCCTCTGTGATGATTTTCTTTTTGTTCGTATTAAAATCCTCTGCGTAACATTGTATTTCAAAGCAAAAAAAACAGCTGCCTTGTTAATTGTTTTTCCAAGAAAAGACGCAAAATGGTCCTTTCAAAATTTAACGACAGTCGTTAAGCTTCAGGATAATCTCATTTTGTATTATTAATTATAATAAGATTTGTATCTCGGAAATCTCATTAGAAGAGCAAGCTTAAAAATAACATTTGGGGGTTGAGAAACATTTGAATATTTAAACACGACAAATGGACGGACGAATAACGTTAACGCAGATTTAGTATCGTTAAGTTAAGAAATAAATTAACTATGTAGGTAGATATATACTCTGTAGGTTTCTTCAATACCAACTCAAGTTTATTATAGTAATAGTAGTATTAGGGAAAACTAATTCACACATTGACATTCCAAATTTAAATCAATAATACAAGGTGGGGCATGAGAACATCCCTTTTTGAAAAATAAATAAAAAGCTGTACCTACCTACACGTTTAAAAAAAAAATATCCTTATTTTTCGCCTGTCCCATGAGTCCAAAGTTCCCTCTAATTTTTCTATTGTGTGTACGGATCATATACAATTTTTCATTAAAACTTATATTTTTAAAGTATTTATTAATTTCAATGATTTTATATAATAATAACGCTAACAACGAGAATTTTTGAAGTACATAAAAAAATAGGAAATAAAGATCCCGCTCGATGTAAAATTTCACTTGCGCACTCGCGTTAATCGCACTAGACCTTCGCCTTCCGATAAATGAGTCGAAGAATTGTGCATGTGACGGTTTCGTGCATTCGAGCAAAACTAAAATCTGGCAAAGGAAACTTTCTTTTACAATATTTTTGTGTGATAACTGTGCGGGGGGGATGAAAACATGTGTGCGGACATATTGCCCATGACACAGGAGATTTGATTATACACCATTTTAAAAATAATATCTTGTAAATGTCGTCCTCCATTGTCAATACACTGATTCATCTGAATTCGAATGTTTCGGTTCACTTTTTCAAGCATGCCGACCGGTACATTTGCAATTTCAACTCGGATGTTGTTCTGTAGATCTCCCAGGGTCTGTGGACGATTGTTATAAATCAGAGATTTGAGATAACCCCACTCCAGTTTTTGTCCCCTCTCAGAGAGATCAGCCGTCCGGGCAAGGCTTGTCTCAAAAAAATCCATTGAAATTCTGACAGTGTGGCCTTTGCCCCCATCTTGCTGAAACCACACATTATGCAGTTCCATTTTTTCGACAGCAGGCAAAAGACTCCTGGATCATTGTCAAATAACGGTCTGAATTGACGGTTTAACAGCTGACCGTTTTATTGAAAAAAGTAAGGGCCAATGATCCCTACTCTTGAAATTGCACAGCATACTAAAACACGATCCGAATGAAGGGGTCTCTCATGAAGTACCGTGGGATTTGTTTCACTCCAGTACTGCATATTCTGTTTGTTAACACAGCCACTAAGGTGAAAATGTGTCTCGTCAGAGAAGAACAAAAGTGGGCCATTCGGTAAGGTGTCAACTAGCAGCTCACATGTTTGTCGGGTTACATAATAATACAAAAACAAACCTTCCATCTAGCCCTTCTCATTGAGCCCTTTCCCACCTCTCTGTGAGCCCTACTAACTTCACCATGCCGTTTTAAAAAAAAGGACCTTCCCACGCCTACCCGTATATAAATCTTATAATTTAATTTTGTATAATAAACTATTTTTTATTCAACAAGTAATTAATAAGATATAACTTATGAGAATATTACATTCTTTATTGAACAGACATCATTTATTAGAAAAAACTTCAGAAAGAAACCTATTAGAAAAAAAAAATATTAAAATAGATTTTTTTTAGTACTTAGTTAAAAACTAAACTTTCGAAAGATTCCTGACGCTGGCTAGTAATTAATGTACTGATGAATCTATTATTGTTATTAGCAAAGTTTATAAAGCGCTTTCATCTTAATTAGGTATGATACAGGTGGATAAATGAGATATCGCGTTGACCAGAATCCGATGGATACAAGTTTGAATCATATCCGTCGTCATAATATTATATGCAATATAATATAATATACTTATTTTTATTTTGCACACATTGACTATGCTTGAAGTGCGGATCGAATGACATTTACGTGAAAATTAGATAATTGGATTCAAAGTTGTGTTTGTCTTAAATATCGCCGTTGAACTATTGAATTAAAATTTTACAGAAGAGACAAAAAACTGGTTTATAATTACAGAAATTGAGAAAGACCAAATTTGTCTAAGATGTTGTTGATAACAATAATAAAAAGCCGTTTTGACGTAGAAGACTTGCACTAGCACTGTACCTTCATTTAAGGTATTGCGGTCTTTCAAAAAAGAAAAGATATATTACATCGGAGGTTTTTATAATTAATTAGGTGTATTTGAATATGGGCGGAATATTCTGCATACAATTGATACAGCCCTGGTTTTAATAATCACGATATTGTATAATTCTATGAAATCGGTGAAATGGCAACTTTTTCAAAAACAAATGCGAATTTCAAGAGACATTTACTACTAATACTAGATATGGCTGGATTGACTAAAATTCAAATATTTTTTTTATCAGTGGTGAATAATCAGTACTGAACGATTAGATAACGTTTACAATATATTCAATCTATATTTATTAATATGCGAGTGAACCCCATATAAATTTTTTTTTTAAATTAAGTATCAAATAAATAATTATTTTGCACAAAGTGCTGCCATGACAACACTTAAATCCGTGCACTTAAAACCTCTGCGCTAGGAGCCTACCATATTTTATACAATTCGATAGACTGACTGAGGTCACGTGATGTAAAGTCCATACGAAAAAATATCAGAATTCCTTACAAATAATTAGACATTTATTTACGTCAAGACAGATAGCGCGCTGTGATATATTTTTTTAAACCTTTGCAGATTGATTTGTAAACTGTTTAATACAATCCTACATATTATAGACATCTGTCGTTGGTAAGTTAAATAATTTTTATAAAATATAAAATGATTATATAAATATGTCAATATGCAATTGAAACATATTTTTCTTAAGAATGTAGGCTTTAAATAATCGCTTAGTACGGAGTGTTAGGACGAATTACAGCCTACGGATGTTTTTTTCATGTAGAACACTGTCACACACATCTGTGGACAAGTCCGCAGACCAGGTTCATTCAATTTCAAACATGTCTGATATTTTCCTCTCCGAGTTGCAAGTCACTTCGATTTGACATTAATACGTCATAATCATTAGGACCGAAAAATCCTGTAATAAGTGTTAATTTACACATTAGAGATTTACATAATATTATGAGAGATTTATCAATTATTTTTTTAATTTGAATTTATAAAATTCTTGAAGAAAACGTAAAATTTGTGTGGTTTTCGATCCATTATCATTTTATGCAAAATATCTCCATGTAAATAACACAACATTTTGGGATTATTGAAAGACTACGTTATTTTCAACTATCGCAACTGTCAATGCTTGACTTTTTTACTCGTTCGTTAATCATCCGTTGGTCAGTAGCAGAGCATAATATTAATATACAAATAGGATGAGTTATTGTCCTCGGACTTTTGGCTTGTCAATGAGCGCCTGCATTAAGCCGGGGCTCCATTGGCATGTAAGTCAGGCGATTCACAGTCTTCGGACTTTTTTTCGCGTGGAGCACCACAGATCTGCGGACTTTTTATTTTTAATCCGCAGACCAGGCTCGTTGGATTTCAAACATGTTTGATATTTTACTCTGCGAGTTGCCAGATTCGTCCGTCGATCACTATGCAAATTCGATTCGACATTAATACGCAATCATTCAGACCGAAAAAAATCTGTAATTGTTTTAAACATTTTCATTGATTAATTTGTTAATTTACACATTAGAAAAGAGAGATTTATCAATTATTTTTTTATTTGTGTTTATGAAATTCATAAAAGAAAACGTAAAACTTGTGTTATTTTCACTGCTATATTATTTTATGCAAGTCAACTCATATAAATAACACAAAGTTATAGGATTATCGGAAGACATTACGATAATCGCAACTTTTGACAGCTCGACTTTTTTATTCGTTCGTTGATCAGTAGCAGAGCATTGACAAATCGGACGATTTTTTGTCCTTGAACTTTTGGCTCGCTAATGGAGTGCTGGCATAACAGTTAATTGGTACAAATACTGCAAATCGATTAATTTATTATACCAACTAATTAAGATTTTAATGCGATATAATATACAGATAGTATAGAATATGTGAAATTATTATCCACGAATATAATGATTGGGAAAACAACTAAAACAGTTATATAAAAAGAATCATAAATACAAAAACAAGAATATAACTAACTAATGAGAGTTTACACAAAAGAACTTTGTAAGTACACTGATACATTTCTTACTGGCAACTGGTAACTTGGCAACCTGGCAACTTATTATTATTGTTTACCAATCTTTTATAGAACACACTCAGTTAGTGTGCATAGAAAATATATTATTATTGGGAAAAAATATACCTATTAAATAATTAGAGTTAGTTTTCACAATATATTCGTTATGTTTGTGAGTTACATCAGCCATCACCAGTCAATTTTTCTTATACATGATTATTAGTACTTATAATTGAGCATGGCAAGTAAAATACTTTGATAAAAAAAAACTGGAAGGGTCTTGCAACCAAAGGTGCCTGAATGGCTTAAAGATTTAATTCATCTATTTTGATATTACAATTTAGGTACGTTATTAAATATATATTTATTAAGGTCCAACCTAACTGAGTAAACAAAATCCTTTTTTAATACTAATGATCACTGCACGATTTCTCCAGAAAGGTTGAGTCAAGGTTTATCGAAGGCTGACCTCGAGGACGTCTTGAAGAGTTAACGATTAAAACTGCAGTCATTTAAGTAAGTACCTACATACATAATATTATAATATAATGTAGCTACATTAGTATTTAGTCCAGCGCAAAGACTTGCTAATGATGGCACGTATTATTAATCATTTTTTTTTAATATTACCTTGAGCCACACACACGGCAAATTATAGTTATGGGCAACAATAAAATTTTATAAATATTTTTTTTATTCAACGAATAATTCACAAGATTTAGAATGTAACATTTTTTATTGAACATACATGATTTGAACACACATGTGAGAAATAAACAACTAAGTACCTAGTATAAAAAATCTTTTTGAAAAAAATACGACCCCCAGCGGGATTCGAATCTCAAAAAGATTGTAAGAAAAATTGTACATGCGCACATCAATCTAGTATGTAGTAGATGAGTTTCGTGTTACTGTTGGTGGCGTTAAGAGATTACTTCCCCATGGAGTTTGTAGCTACAGCGCCGTTATTTTATACTTAATAAATAGTTCTATTATTAATTTATTAACAGATTAATCAAGCTTCTGGTTATTTTAATTTGCTAAGATTTTCATAAATTTATGATGATTTCATAGAGCAGCCAATTTCAAAGAAGTCTACAAAAAGTTCTAAAGACTCATTGGAAAATGAAGAACTGGTGAATGTCGGTTAAATTTGCCACGTTTCTTAGATTTTACAATATATTATAAAAGTTTGCATTATTCACTCCGGAAAAACATGCTGGTATGCATCAGTCTCAAGCGTAGGTCCCATATCCTGAATCGGCCCCCCCTACCCATAGCTATGGTTAAAGGCAATGTGATGTTTTACAGAAGTGTTCCACAAATAGTATGGTTATTAGGAAGTTAAATTAAGGGTATTCCGTGTATTTTAGCGATTTCGTTCTATTTTTAAATAAATCCACCGGAAGTATTGAGCTGTCGGCACTTGGTATCATATTATTATGAAGCACTGATCGCGACCCTTCGCCATATTGGATAAATAGTCATTTTTATTAATCAGGAAACACATTAAAACTAATTAAAAAATCAACTTCTACACCTGAATAATCATTTAATTACATCAATCGTCATAATACATATCACATCAAATTGCATCGCACAGCCTCATATTTATTTTCAAAAAAATAACATTCCTTAAGTAAAATATTGACGATTTTTTTTTTAAATTGGATTTGTGGTGTGAGTTTATCTCATTTAACTGGTCAACCCGCCATGCCAGGCATCCTCTTATCTCAGACCCACATATATATCATCCCTTCTCCCTCCTCGTGGGTCCATAGTCTCAAGAATTGGTAAGTCAAGTAGAAATTGTATTAATTCAACATTGGGGTAAGTTCAACTCATTCTGAATCTAATAAGATTATACCAACATTACCAACTAAGACGAAACTACAATAATAACCATATTATGTTATAATCAAATCACATTTTTGTTTTCCTCTATTAACTTCTAAATTAATTTAAAGTATGCAGAGTTCCTTTTATAATCTAAGACATTTTTTATGCTTCACTTTATACTTATACGTGTATTTAAAAAAATAAACAAGCACACTAAAATTCGTTTAGAAATTAAGATGAGAGATGAATTAAAATGATATTATATGGTTACATATCTACTTAAACAAAAAAGGAGATAACGACCAGATTGTACAGATCCATGGGTAATAAATGAACTCGAGTTGCGTTGATAACGTGATAAAATTGAACAATAGGCATAATTTCTCACAAAAGTTTATACCGCGGCAGTATCAAACTCTAACAATCTTAATAAAAAGAGTGTTTAGGGGGAAAAAATAGTGAATTACTGAAGAGCAAGGCGAATTTTTCGATTCGTGGGAATCGGATGGTATCGTTTGGAAACAATACGATATTAACTCGAGTCGAAATTATTTTCTGCTTGAACTTTTTCCACTTGTCTGTAATGCTCTTGAACAATCAGATCAGAAAAGTTTTTACAGAAGTCAGACTTAGGTAAGTATTTCACAATACGCAAATAATATTATGTAGTTGTTATTTTATGTTATTTTAATTATCTTTTTAATTCAGTATTACGTTTATAATAAATTTCATTAATAGAAATAGAACTGTTTTATGATTGTTTCTTGTTTCATGCCTTTTTTGATGTTACATGATAGTATACGAGTCAATAAGTCCTTAGAAAAGCCGACAGGTGGCGCGACTAGTACTGTAAGCGGTTTGTTTTCATGCAGCGGCACTACCGATTCAGTATGCTGCGAAGTTTCAATCAGATTGGTCGGGTTGTTGTGTGTTTCTCGTACATTTAAAAAAAAAATTTGCTTGTTTACAAAAATGGAGAAAATTGAGTTTAGAGCTGTTATTAAACATTTTAATATAAAAGGGTTAACAGCAAAGGAAATAAAAAATGAGTTGGATTTAGTTCACGGCATATCTGCTCCTTCACTTGCAACTATTTATAACTGGTTAAATGAATTTAAACGTGGTCGTACATCAACAAAGGATGAACCACGCTCAGGACGTCCTGTAGAGGTGACTACACCAGAAATGATCAATAAAATCCACGATATGGTGTTAAGTGACCGAAGATTAAAGTTGAGTGAGATAATTGAGGTTACAGGGATCTCAAAAGGTAGCGTCATTTCTATTTTACATGACAAATTGGGCATGAAAAAAATTTCTGCAAGATAGGTGCCGCGTTTGCTCACAGTCGACAATAAACGCAATAGGGTGGTGGCCTCTAAAGCCCTGTTGTCGCTCATGCAACGCAATCCGGATGAATTTTTTCGTCGCTTTGTGACTGTAGATGAAACATGGATACACCACTATACTCCCGAGACGAAAGAACAGTCAAAGCAGTGGATTGCGAAAGGCGAACCATGTCCAAAGAAGGCGAAAACCGTAAAATCAGCTGGTAAGGTTATGGCTACTGTATTTTGGAATGCACGTGGAATTATTTTCGTTGACTATTTGGAAAAAGGAAAAACAATAACAGGGGATTATTATGCATCTTTATTGGACCAGCTAAAAAACAAAATTGAAGAAAAACGGCCTCATTTAAACAGGAAAAAAATCCTCTTTCATCAGGACAATGCCCGTGTTCACACATGTTTACGATCAATGGCTAAAATTGAAGAATTGAAGTTCGAATTGGTCGACCACCCACCGTATTCGCCAGATTTAGCCCCCAGTGACTTTTTCCTTTTCCCAAACTTAAAAAAATGGCTAAGTGGACAACGTTTTTTTTCAAATGAAGAAGTCATCGATCGGACAAATGCTTATTTTGAGGACCTTCCGAAAACTTATTTTTCTGACGGTTTAAAAAAAATTGAGAAACGTCTAACCAAGTGTATTGAGCTCCAATGAGATTATGTTGAGAAATTAAAAAAAAATACAAAAATAAAAACTGTTTTAATGCTTTTTTCTAAGGAATTATTGACCCACCCTCGTAGCTTTATCACTGTTGTCGTTTTATTTATATTGCGTATATAATTGAGAGATTATCGATGAACTGTGTGATTAAAAGGTTTCATATCGACTAATTCTTATAAAGTTCAGTTAACGTCAGTTTATGACAACTGTTTTTGTGATAAGTAGGTAACTACTTTATTATCGACTGAGATCGTCTAGTTCTATTTTATGTCGATGTACTATAGCAGGGTTGGCGAACCTTTTTACGTACGAGTGCCAAAATTTCGTCTGTCTGACGTGCCATGGAGTTTTTCATGTCGAAAAAAAAGTTTTTAAGAATCCTATTTAAAAAGTTTAATTACAATCAATTGAGTTCTTGGTATTCTGTTTTTCACCGTATTTCTAGCCGAAGGCATATCTTTGATTTTTTCCCTTGTTTTCAAATTAGTCAAAGAGATCGTGGAAGTATTTGAACCACTCTTCTTTCACATTATATTCTCCATCACTGAACGGTTTTCATAAGGTTAGTTGATTGAATAAGTATTTTTATTTGTAATTCCCCGATCCTAAGGACCGAGCTATGCAATTGTATATTTACATTAAACGTAATATTTATTCTTGAAAAGGATTTGCCTGCAATTTTTTATACAATGCGATTTGTCATATTTATGCATGAATTTCGTCGTTTCCGTTTGAGCATCGATTGGCAAACATAATATGAAAAACCGAAGAAAATACGCATGGCTATGTCGTCATTATTTTTAAATATTATATAAGTAAGTACTTATATATTTATTTGTAAACCTTTTAAAAAAACATTTTTTAAATATATATAAATAGTAATTTCTTTTCTCTGTTGTGTCAGTTTGTTGACTATTAGGTACATGTATTAATAAACGGCGCATGCACATTCTTCTTTCGACCATGTCCGATCCTAATAGGATCATATGGGCCTCCACAGAGTGGAGGTTTGTATTGACAGATTTTTGTTTTTACGAGAAATGGATGTCAGCCACTTGCTCAACCTATTAGGTCCATACTCTGACTCATACACATACACATACATGACATTATTTATAAAGTTGACGATACAAGCAAGAATGACATAATATGTATAATATACCTACTTACTACATCATAAAAAATATTGAAAATAAATACAGAACACATTGATAAAAAAATAAAGTAGGTACCTATAGTAAAATGAACATAAAATTATAACAAACAGTTGAATAAGTACATTCTGTTTGTTTTATTATTAAATATCAATATAAAATGGATCGAAAAATCAAATCATGTATAGGAGTACAGGGTAGTCAAAAAAATATATTACAATTTTACCAGCTTAGTTTAATAAAGCCATTTTGCTAGTAATATTCGGTTAAAATTATAAGTACCTAATACTGAGCGGATAACTGGCCGTTGAAGATATATTTATTTCTTGTATTTTTAAACTATTTTACAACGTTTTTATCAGCTCGTATTCTTTTTTGTCCGGTACAAATCTTGCAATCGATTTTTAACTAACTTCCCGACTAGCTAGACATTTGAAACTTTTAGAATATATCAGAACACGATGCCAAATCATTTTTTAAATACTTTTAGCCATCTTTAAGTAGAATGTAATTCATTTTCAATTAATTCTGTTTTGTATGAAAAGTTATTTCGGAAGAAATCCGTAATCCAATCCACTATTATTGGTTGCTAGGTCTGGGGTCCTAGCAACTAAATTATTAATATATACGTGCATTACAATGGAAATCAATATGAGTGTCAAAATGACATTTCAGTATGATTTCTATCAAGTACATTTTTTTGATCGTTTAAGCTAGCAAGTCAAGTTTATATGATTCAACAGAAAATTTAAAAATTTTGTAATATAAAAAGTTCTTTTTATCTTGTAATTATTTTGTTTAATTCCATTCATGTAGCTTATTATTAGCTAAGTCTGTATATCTACACTTTAATTATTCAAAAGTATTAATCATCCCTCAAAATCAACATTGTTATTTAATGCAAAAAAATATTATTTTGTAACGTAATGGTATTTTTTTATTAATAAGCTAGCGAATCTATCTACGCGTGTAATTGTCCGCGAGTTCGTTCTTGCAGGTACACCAATCAGCCAATAATAATATTGGCTGAAGTACGCATAACATTATTTAACCAATAGGAAAACATGTTTTTTTTAATTTAAATAAATAGAATATGTTTCGGGCCATTCTAGGTATTTCAACAATAAATTTGCATTTATAAAATTATTGAATAATATTATTTTTGTCAAAACAAATATTATACTATTGCAGTATGACGATTGATTTTTAATGATTATCTTAGAATTATGGAAATAATTGACTTTGCAAGTATAATAACGCTCGCAATATTGATATATGTAGCATTAGTTTGATATTTATATATACATGCAACATAGTTATTGTAAAGTCAATTGCCATTGTAAAAATTGATGCCATCAACAACCTGAATTTGGCTCTAGCTTCTTCAACAACCACCTTACTCTACCCACAGTGTCCGCTCTAAATTTCGGTATATCAGACATACAGTAATAATTAGTGATCGATACTGGTCAGCGATAGTATACCTCATTTCCTACGCCCTACACTAGACGTTATTGCTGACCTTAACACATCCTTATGGCTAACTATTGTGGGACAACAGGAAGTCGCTGTAGTCGCATATAGAAGACTTCTCAGTGACGTACCTGTCACAGCGGCAACGCGTATTCAAACTCTCTTATTAGATGCGACTCATTTTCTTATTCGCAATAAACCAAAAAAATTACTAATAATAATTCTAACAGCACTCCTGATCGTTTGAGACATATTGTATTATAAAAAGCATCAAATTATATAGAATGATAGATTCGTACACCAGCTAATAATATGCAGGTAAACGTGTACTACAAACTATAATAAGAAATTGGCGATAACAGCTGATTATCGCTGTAATCGCATTTAGAAGACTTCCCGTTATGGCGGCAACGCGTGCTAGAGGCGTGTTTAAATCATGACGTATCGGCTCTCTTTTTAGATGCGACACATTTTCTTCTTCGCAATAAAATAACAGTTTACTAATAATAATTCTAACATCACTCCTAATCGTTTTAGACATATTTTTATTATAAAAAGCATCAAATTACGTGAATTGATAGATCTGTACACTACGGAAGCGTAAAATGAAATCATAAATTTGGGAGCGTTCTTTGTTCGATAACGGAAGTGCGAGTAACTGCAAAGGAGAGGCTTGTTAGTTCACAGTTTTAACACGTGAATAAGAAGTTTTTGTTCGACAATAATCACTTTTGTTTCAACTCAAAATTTATTTTTTTACACAACGTAGATATGAGTGCGTCGAAGACGTTATCTGTATGTGAGATTAATAATGTTAAGTATACATAATTAGACTAAAACCCACGAGAGAAATTTTAATATAGAATGTAGTTTTGAATATTGAACCCGAAGGTCAATTTAAGTTATGAATAATTCAGGTCTGGTTGTATAAAATAAACGGAATTAACTGGTTTTTAATTAGTAAGTTCTTGATTGAAAGAATTATTATTCATGTTGTTTTCTTCCATTTGTGATGATTCAATTATAAATGTTAACTGGCTGAAATTAGTGAATTGCATTATTGCCGATGTGCATACATCAATTCCACTATCTAATCGTAAGCGATATATTAATCTGACACAAGTGTGGGTAACCTGTTGTCTTATAGCCCATTAGGTGCTTCTTTTTGAATTAATCACAATTCCAATTTTTTGAAAAAGAGATCCTATACCAGGGATGGCGAACCTTTTTACGTACGCGTGCCAAAATTTTCAAAATATAATTTTTCAACTGTCTGACGTGTCGAGCAGTTAAGGAGAAAAATAGTTAAAATTATTATATATTATATTTAAATAATGATGATGTTCTAGATACCACTCACAGGACATAGCACACATATACCTAACTGTATCACTATATTCAATTACGCCGTACATTTTAGTCCACCAATTTTGAAACTGAATGCCAGAATTACTACTACTAGCTTCACAACGCTTTTGTTTCTTATTCATTTTTTGTGGGTAGAAATAAAATTTTTGTTAATGCATTAATTAATTTGGTTATTTACGCACAAATAGACAACCAGAATTACTCGAATAAAACTAGGCATTCTCTCGTCACCGTGGTCTCAAGCTTTGTAAATCGATAAAAATTAGAGGTTCGCGGCGCGGCATTCCCCGCCGCCTAATGAGGTTATTGCGATAATATTGTTTAGGAAGCATAAAGTGTAAGGACCGACCTATGCAATTATATATTCAAATTAATCGTCGTGCTTAATCTTGAAGAGCTTTTGCCTGCTATTTTTTTACATTGATCTGATCTGTCATTTATTATTATTATAGGTATTTTTTTCTTACTTCAAACACGTATAGGTTCCCCAACACTGTCCCATACAATAGTAGGATTTTTACAAAATGATATACATTTCGAAGTGAATCTAATTTAAGTTTCTTGAATACGATGTTATTATGTTACAGACAATGACGTATTAAATGGACAACTCATTTCATATCGGCGAGCACGAGAAATAGTGCACGAAACTTATTCACAGATGTATAGGTAGACATCACGTGATCATATGACGTTGCATTTCCATTATACGATATCAAGCTTCGAGAATTTAGAGTAATATAGCCTTTATTGTAACGGCGTATTAATGTCATCGCGTTAGAATTCTCGGGATACTTACGTCTTCCGGAGATTCAGCGAAACGCTTCCAGGCATTCAGCGAAACGATTCCAGACGCAAACTGGGAATTCTGCCCTTAATTAATAACTTTAAATATTTTTGTAACTCGTTATTTATATTATTATTCTTTTTGTTGTGTGTATAATAAATACATGCCTTTTATCAATTAATAACACAGTTTCGAAGTATGAATACAGAAGAAAGTAGGTACCTATGATAATAATACAAGAGAACGGAGGTAGATAAATATAACAAAAAAAAATAGTCAAACACAATTAAATTTTTATTGAACGCCATTTATTCGAGATAAAAACAAGTTATAAAAATATATTATTATTGTATGTTTGACTTATGTATCTTCGTACATTTATTTTCAAACAGGCGATACCAGTTTCATCATTACGACATTTTCAACTGAAAGTTGATCCGTGGAAAATGTTATAACAACGATACCCGTATATTATCAAATCATGGTAATGATAACAATGGTATTGTTAATTTAATTATTATGACAAACAATCAAAACAAAAAAATATCAAGAAACAAGTTATAAAAAATACACGATAAGCAGACCAAACGTTGCTTAGGGGCGCCACATTATGAGGGGCGGCAAATTATGGAAGAAATACGAATATTACGTAGTTTTGAGAAAAGTTGTTTGTCTAAACAAAATATTCTTTGCTACGGCGCTAACAAACCATACAGTGTACAAATAAATATCAACGAATATGTAATTAGATTTTCACGTTTTGATCATATTGCTTTGCTTAAGATGTTTGAGATTAAACAATAACATATTATGATGGTTATTGAATTGCAATATAATAATTTGGTATAATTTGAAGCGGCGTTTAATAAGAATATTTTGAAACTGAAAATTGATCCGTTGAAAATGTTTTAATGACAAAACCAGTATCAGTTTATTGGAGAAAATATTATTTCAGCATGAAAATGATAACAATTCTATTACTATTTATTTAAATATTATAGAATCACAACAAGAAATGACAATAAAATCAAGAATGAAGTTATAAAAAATACACGATTAACGTTATATTATAGGTGCATGTTTTAATAATTCAGAGAGCAAGCAAACAGAGAAAACAACAGAAAGTAAATAGAAATATTCATAAAAAGTAAATGGAGCACATGATATGAGATTATTATCTTTTGTTAATCGACGAAGTCCATTCCTTGTCGTGATGAAATGTTTTCTATCAAAATGATCAGAACATATTACACATTCATCCGATGGTGTCCAACATGGATCGCATCTTAATACTCTAAGTATATATGTCCAATGTAATCGCCTTTCTGCTTTGCGAGGAACTCTAAAATTTAAAGAGAGATAATAATGACAATAAAACCGCTAAATCCATTGACATAATACTACTATTCTCCCTTCTTCATTATTTCACTTTTTAATTTGTAGCGATTCAATTATAAAAATATATACTTCACAATACATTTATCGATTTCGCGACAAAAAGTATTTTAAATTAAACAAACGATGTCAAAAAATATGTTTAATTACATATAATAAATTGAAAATAATATTACCAGTCCGTTCATGCAAATCAATTAGCTGAAGTACGGTGCAAACAGTACTACCATATTTGAAAAATTGAACGAATATATACCTTACTGTCATTACAATACGGACCAAATTTATAAATCACCATTTGTGCGTTGAGCCCTTATAGGAACGGAGAAATCATCGCTGCCTGCGTAAAAATGTTCGGCCATTTCTGTCAAATTGTTCTGTCATTGAATTGCATCGATATTTTGTATGGGCAGACCCAGCGGTGTCGCCAGACCGCTTGCAAGCGGAATGTTCATTTAAGCGAAGGATACCGATATTAAAATATGAATTTCGCCATCCGGCAGACCCGACACAAAGTGAGTGTCATTTTATTTTCCACATGATTCGTCCATATAAATGTCATTGGTTACAGATAACTTAATCGAGACTTCCAATATAAAAAGGTTCCCTACCCCAAACCTAACAGTGGCGAATAACCAGTAGCACGCAATCGCTCTGTGTAATATATTACGGCCCACTAACCTAATGAAATATACGAAAAAATCCTAGCATATCATAATAATTATTTACTTAACTAAACTAGATTTTCAGTGAGCAAATTTTAATGCTTCAGTACGTTAGCTATTGTAACTACGTATTAGTTCCCTTCAAACCAACCCGCCCCGCACTACACTCGGTCTTAATCAAGCGTATCACGATCTATCTTCGTTTCTATGTGAAGCATCAGCAGTTGTTTATGCCTTGCAATGTCTCAGGACCAGATGCCCAAGACTGGAGTCGCCATGGGAGTTATAACTATTCAAATGTGTTGTACTGCATCAGCATTCGGTAAAGTTTAGTGCGCGGCGCATATAATGAGTAAGGTTCAATTTGCAAGTTTATAATACAGTGATATTTTTTCGTTTCTTTCGGATTCGAGCCTCGGTAGAAAAAATACTCGGCCTACAAATTATATTTAAGAAATATGAATAAATTACCCTAGTAATAAAAAGGTTGTGCATCTAAAGTGTTTTTATTAGTATGTCGTGCTGAAAATATCAGTCTACACCAGTGATAGTAAAATATCTCTACAATTAGTGTGTGAAAGTTTAGTTAAAAAAATTCAGGAGAAAGAGATTCGGCATTCATTTGGGGTAGCTCATAGTCTAGAAAACTATTTATTTATTCGCAGTTTATAATTTGAGACTTGTTTGGATAAATCATTACTAAGACGATGTCTTACTTTCGATTTGAGATACATATCTAACTCATCCAGGAAAATAGTGTCTCACAATCATAATATTGATCCAAATATGGTCAAAATTGCAGCTACTTAATCAAATGTATAAAGCTATAGACATATTGCTATGGGTATATCGATTAAAAATGATTATTGATTTTTGCGTAACAACCAGTGTTTCCATATTATGAAGGATATTTTTTCAAAAAAATCTGTGTAAACTGTAAAGTAAATACTTGGTTTTAAACAAACTCACGGGTAGTTAGGATTGGTACAAGGTGCCACTCTCTTTCGAGTATTTCTATGAAAATTTTAATTTAAATTTTTTTTTTTAATTAAAAAATTTAAATTATTCCATGAAATAATTTAAATAATATCTATATTCTTTTTGATCTAGCCGGTTCCTGCGTCAGAGTGACTACGACAACTAGGTAGTATCCGCCATGGAAGTATCCGCTCGCGGACATCCGCTGGGAGCACAAACTCGCGGATAGTTAAAACCATTTCGGTCCCTGGATAGAATTTATTACTTGCATAGTTTAAAATAAACCTTTTTATAATGTGATGAACTGTATTGTACTAGGTACCTACAATTACAATTAGAAAAGTAAGATAAATTATTATAATCAATAATCATTAATCGAAATGGACCGAAGCGAACCGGCGTACCGGTCCGATTTATGACATCCCCGAGAGTATCGCTCCTCGTGGAAAAATAATTAGACCATCGTCGGAACTAGGTGGGCCATTTAACAAAAAAATAACAAACTTATTTTTATAATATTAACATCAAATTACATAAACAAATGGTACTTAATATTTTCAGATTATTATCGAGCGCTCCGGTTCGTAAAATTGTCCATTTCTACTGTTGGAATTGTGAATCCTGGAAACAAGAGAACGCAAAAAATTGATCCTCTCAAGCAAAAAATTCCTGATGAATTGAGCGCCGAATGCTTATTATTCATTAGACAAAGCACATTCCAATCCAAACATCTAAATTCTAGAGACTCGAAATAAAAAAACGGATGCCAACAAGACGGCCTTCTTAATCCAATTAAAAAAATGACTATGTCTTTGATTTATTTTGAATATTTTCGTACATTGGAGTATCTGATGAGAAGAAACTGGTGGTTTTGGATTGTCTTCAGGGAAGGCAAAGCAGAGAGCCATCATTGGTGCTCTTGAGCGATCAAATAAACGATTTTAGGAGGGAATTTTTCCCAAAGAGAAACAAAAGAGGACCAGAAGAAGTGAAGAATCTTAGTAATCCAAAGTTGGCTGTAAATGTAGTCATAATCCTCAGTCATGAAATAATTACCAAGGATAGAGACGTATAAGAAGTTGGAATTTAACGTAGATGATCAAATCCCAATAATTAAGACTTCTCTAGAATTATTAATTGACAAAATAATAGCATTAATCAAATTAAGGCATTAATACCTTACCATGCTCATAATTTTATTGTTATTGTGTTATTTGCTTGAATAAGGGTACTCCGTCAATATTTTTTCAGCTACATCTTTTTTATACCTTGATAATTGCTTGATAATAATTATAAAATAAGTCATACTAGGATCATTCTATCGATAAATTAGTATGTACATATATAAATACTACATAGCAATACATTTTATTTGTATATGTACACAGTGAACAGGCCAGTGGCGATGTGTGGAGGTAGGCTGTTAAGATCCGCCATAAACAATGCACACTAAATTATGCCAGTCATGCGTATTTGTATTCAATGAAAGAAGACAACAATTTATAGATGGTGTCAGTTAGTTTTTAAAATTTAATTAAACATTACGAAAACCAAGCCATAATACAAAATACTCGTATATCTATAAAATATCTAAAATTATGCAATTAAATCATACATACCTTTGGATATTTTATAGATAGAATAATATTTTTTTATATAATATACCTAGTTTGGTTTAGGCGGGGCTTAATGAATTTAATAAAATGAACCAACAATATGTGTAATATGTATTCTTAACCCAACGAAAACAAATAAGTATGAATGAAAAAGTAAATATAACAAAACTAGTATGGTTTGGTTTCGGTAGGGTTTAATTGATTTTTTTTAAACTAACCAATACCATCTGCAAATTGTAGCTTAGTCAGCGCTCGAAATGGAAAAGTTTACGAACCAGAGCGCTCGAAAATTTTCTGAGGATATTAACATGGTTATCAAATTTTATGTGTATTTTATAAACATAAGTGTGCTAGATTTTTTATTATATAGCATTTCTAGCTCAGACGGTCAAATTATTTTATCCACGAGACGGAGCGATAACTTTACAGATTTCACGAACCGGAACGGCGCTCCGGTGCGCTCCAGTCCATTTCGAGCCCTGAGCTTAGTTCAATAAAAACAAATACGTATGGCAAAAAAAGCTTAATGTGCACTGTACTATAAGTATGGCTTCTGCTACTGGTGTACACAATACTTGTCATAAGTCCTGAATAAACTTAAAGGCAAGAATTAGATTTCCTAACTCGATTTTTATGGAATAGTCCAAAAATATTTTCAAATAATATAATATAAAATTCAATTAATTTACATCAAGTATTGAGCACTCAAAAGTATTGATTTATTATTATTATACCTCTTCTGTGATGGAGCTGTCAGGTCAATGAGACATCTGAGTCGTTATAAAATAATCAAAACAGAATTAAATGTCATTTCTCATTATAGATACATTAGTTTGGCAGTGTAAATTAATGTAATCAGAATCAGGTATAACTGCTTAATTACTTCCAAGTACCTGTTCTATCTGAACTATGACATTAATGAATAATAATTTAGTTTTGTCAAAATCTTCGTACACATTCTCATTCAATAAACTATACGATGATTCACTTGTTTGTTATGAATTGTTTAGTGATACTGATAAGATAAATAATTCTAAAGGTCATTAATCGAGAAGTAGTGGCAACAAACATGTCAAAGACAGTTTTAAATAAACAATTATTTCATCTACTTCACTTTTCACTCCATTTAATAAACAACGTAATGATAATATATTTTGTTTATATCGGTTATCTTTAGCCAGCTACTTATAATCAAATAAAATTAAACCGAGATAACTTGCATATTTTAGCGGTATAATGCTATATCTCGTGAAGTATTAACTTTTCTGTCTTAATATTATCAAAGTGAATAATTTTAAGTCGTTCTTCAGAATCACAATAAACTCCATTCAGAGTAGCAAGACAGGGAAAATATGACCAAAATCAATGCTGATGTCCGGTAATTCACGATACGGACGTTCCGATACAAGAAGAAACAGCCATATAATCCTTAAATAATTTAAAATATCTCGTTTGTCAAGTTAAATGTCTTTTAATTAAACAATATACATATCGACTGCTAAATCCACAAACCGGCTAACTTCACTTGGGCAAATTGTTCAGAAAGGAGAAAAAACCCAATAATTTAACTATCGAGCAGAATTTAACAATTCCAAAAATACACTTAGAAATTTTAGTTTCCCTTTTATATAATATAAAGAAAAATTATATAAAGAGCGAAGTTATTCCATTTATGATATTGGAAATTTGGCACCTGTAGTTGGCTGTTTTGTGTGAAGAACGATAGCGCGTTTATTTATAGTTTTAGGAATTTGAAATTTTGTGTGAACAAAATTTCATCAAAATCTCATTTTTGGTCAAAAGTGCAGTTAGCTGGTTTGCGGATTAAGCAGTCGATATGGGAAAATACATTTATAATATAAATTATAGATGTTCATAATTGATGATAAAATTCTAATAACATTAATTATCGTATTTCATTTTAGCAGTTCATTGTTCTGCAGGATGGATGATCAGTAGGTACTTTATTGTCTATCTATATTGATGGAAACCAGTTATTACCGGTCGAACAGGATGAACAAATCCACATGTCATTATAACAATGGACGAAATGCACACATAAACGAGTTCGTAGGTGTTGTTGTATATTTGAGTAACAATAGTGTAAAAAACTAATCCAGTGAAGATAAATAAATAAAATGGATGAAGCTACGCCGCCACTGCTGTGAACGACAAGAAAAACATTTACATATCGTATACCGTTTCGCTCTATTGCAACTGTACAAAATTGGAAGAAGGTTGTTCAAACCGATGACCGTTCTGAATCTGGGTGTATAGTCCGAAACAGTTCAACGTTGATATCGTATTACAAAAAAATAGTTCTCCTTAGGAGTAAATTAAAATTGGACACAATAATAATATGTGAAATCATTATAAAATAGATCGTACGGGAAAAAAAGTACTTAAATTATTTATTTACATATCGACAGCTTCTAACAATACCGCGATAAGTCCAAAAATGACGTTCAGATATTAAAAAAAAAATTACATTCATAATAATATTGTTGTTTTTATTTAATAAAACGCATTTTTTTAGTACTTATTCCACTTTTAATCAATAGATTAGGACCGGTTTCGTCCACCTCAGAGGGACATTTTCAACTATTGATTTAAAGTGGAATAAGTAGGTACTACAAAAAACAATTGCGTTTTATTAAATAAAAACAACAATACAATGCAGTTTCACCATGAATTGACAGTTAACAAAATAAAAGAAATTTCATAATAATATCCTGTTGAAAATCAGATGTATTAATAAAATTGACTGAAGTTAGGCTTTTGACTGTAAATTATGTTAATATATCGTATTTTCTTCTTCAAATCTTTAAAAATCATAGTAATATCTCTAAAAATAACATCTTTTTAATGAGTTTTATTTAGACAACGTATTATACTTATAATTGACGTGTCATTATAATATTTAAAAACAAAATAATATGTACTTAGGTAGGTACCTAGAGTATATCAAAAATATATGTACTTAAGTATATTTCTATTTATTTGTCAATAATTATTCAAAATCACCATGACTTTTAATTTACTCGTTTTTAATAACCGAAAGCCTTTTATTTTATTCAGTTCCCACAGGGTTAAAAGTTAAAGGTCGCAGACATGAGCGGTCGAGCGGCCAACAGATATTATAGAGAGAGAGAGAGAAAGTAATACAAAATGAATAATAAATTTATTATTTACAGTCTCAAAAAACCCAAATGCCATCTCAGAATGAACCGTCTTTGTCTCCTATTGTCTGGCTTAATCTAAAACAATAAAAACAGGTATACAGGTAATAAAAGAAAGTGTAGTTTTTCTACCAAAGCATGCTAGCTACTCATTTATCAATATAGTAAGAAAACATACTATCAAAGATTAATGTACCTATTACGTACTTGTTATGTAGGTAATAGGTATGTTAAGCGTTGGAAAGAGGTTGGTAGTACCAAAATGATAATAATTTGCTGAATATAAGGCGGTATGCTTTAAGGTCACATTAAACGAAAGTTTCAAAGAAGATGGATAAATTGATTAGACAGTTCATTGGTAAATCATAATAATCTATTAATGTACGTGTGAGATCTCCCAATACAAAATTAAATTACTTGGCAGACTAGAGACAAAAGAGCGGATTGGCTTGGCTTCAATTTTGAAACAGTGCGTTCTGACCAAGGAACTCAGAAATAATTATTTTTCTTTTCTGTGGTTCTGACGATATAAGTTACAAGAGACGCGCCCCTGACTAACCCAGGTAGATCAAAAGAAGGCCCACGCGTCTTTCGCTTGGACATCTCTCGGGAAATTTTTTTAATGCTTTACTCAGCGGTACAAATGGCGAAATAGACAAATTTACAAAATTAACCGGCCCTTTTGTAGATCAAATTGCATCTCCTTGTTGTCTTGTTGATGTATTTATACGTGTACATTTATTGTTTTTAATCGTAGTTAATTACTGACTGGGAGACTAGGTAACCATAAAATTACCGTCCAAAGTAAACAAAATCCTTCTAATTATAATATAATATCCAAACCCTGCCCCGCATTCATCCTATATACTTCCTAAAGCACTATGACTTTATATAATTAATCGATCAGCCCGTCTATGCTTATAGATAAGTAGCAACACTAGTCTATCGCAGTATGTGTGTTGAACATTTTGGTATAAAGTCAACGCTCAAAATGAAAATTTTTACGAACTGGAGCGTTCAATAATTTTCCGAAAATATTAATATAGCTAATTTTATATAAAAAAAGTTTTATAGTATATCTAGCTCTGACAGTCAAATTAATATTTCCACGAGACGGAGCGATAGTTTTTCCGATTTCACGAACCGGAACGGCGCTCCGGTGCACCCCGATCCTTTTCTAGCCCTGTATAAATTAGTAACCACAATAATATTTTAGTAGTTAAAGAAGTAAGTACCTACCTACCATACTAAGTAAAAAATAGTGATGAAAGAGTGTCTTATAATTATTTTTAGGACAAAAAAGGTCATATTATTATTAATAATCGTAAACACAATTAAAATAATTTATCACTAAATATTAGTATTCAAAATTAATGCCTAGGTACTGATAGGTCCACAATATAGCCAACAGAAACAAACCTGAAAACTGTCTTCTGATATTTAAATGAAAAATGCTGAGAACTGTATTTCGAACCAAGATTTATCACAAGGAATCCAAGATAATCCAAATCATTGAAATTTCTCAACTAAGATGAGCTGGGCGTGGCCAACGAATGGACGACCAGCCCGATTTTTTGTGAAGTCATCCGCCAGAGTCCATCCTAGACTGTTGCACCACGAACGATGGTAAATTCCGAGTTGAAGGCTATTTTTTTTTAATTATCCTGTTTACGTACATAATATGCAGATGACCTCACGAAGATTTTTTTTTATAATTTCAAAATTGTTTGTAGCGTAGAAGATAAACATCTAATTAACTGGGTACCTGTGTATCTTAATAATAAAAAACAAGCTAAATACAACTTTTTTATTATTCTCACAAGTACGATCGAGCGTAATCACAATAAAAAAATAATTATCTTTTATTTTTAAATAAACAATGGTTAAGAAATCTTGTATATCTCGCCGTCCTTCGTGGAGTTATTGTATGTTTTTTTGACGTCAACATCATTATATATGTCAAAGTTGAATTGTTATTAAAATTAAATAAAAAAGAGTGTAGTCAATATTTGACAGCGATTCTAAACGAATGTATTATTATTGATTTTTTTACCAAAACATAATTATTCAGTTGAGTATTTTCATAAAACTGATGAGGCGGAGAAAGTACCAAAACCTACATAAGTGACACTGGCTCCTGCGTGAGAATGCTCAAGAGTATACTGTATACCAGAATCAATGAAACCCTGCCTAAACCAAACCATAATAGTTTTGGTATATTTTGGGCGATACTACAAAATTGTGTACTTAAGACTTTTTGATTCATACTTATTTGTTTTTCGTTGGATTAAGAATAGATACATTATTAATTATTACACATAGTGTTAATTCATTTTTTTAATTCATTAAGCCCTGCCTAAACCAAACTATAATAGATAGAAAATATTATTATATCTATAAAACATTCAAAGTTATGTATGATATAATTGCATAATTTTAGATATTTTATAGATATATGAGTATTTTTTGACTATTATCTATTATGGCTTGGTTTCGCAGGGTTTAATTGAATTTTAAAAACTAACCAGCACCCAGTGACGTCCCGTGGGGGTAGGCAGATTGAGCGTCGCTTGGGGGCGGCAGTTACTTGAAAGGCGGAAAATCGAGGAGAATCATTTGGATTATATAGAAATATGATACTTACATTATATAAATAGCTAAAATTATTTTGTTTTCATGTTGTACAATAATAGCATAGTAAAAATGTCAGAAATATCAACGAAATAAAACCTCTGACTTTGGTGATTTGGGTGTCTAACTAAGCTTAAGTACATATATTATATTTATTAGCTTTTTATATTTATCTAAATTTAATTTTGAATCTTTTAGTGGTATATATTTTGTCAGTAATGTATCCATACGACACGTTTCTTAGATATTGGAGTCATGAAAGGATGATAAAGATACTATAAGTATATAAAAAAATGTGGCGGCATTTTGACGCTGCCTAGGGGCGGCATTTTGTCTAGGGACGTCACTGCCAGCACCTCTGTAATTTTTTGTAGTCTAATTTCAATGAAAACAAATACGTATGACTAACAAAGTTTAGTGTGCACTATTTATTGGGGATCTTAACAGCCTACCTCCACCCTTCGCCACTGCGGCATACATAGACATGTAGCACAGATACACAAACTATATTATAATGTTTATAAGCATTGTCAGTAGTTTACACATAGACATTCAATAGAAAGATTTATGTAAGTGTGAAAATCATAAACGGTTGTTTTACTATGGAAAATAACACAAAAAAATATACTTAATAAATGTAAATTAGTTACTTGTAGATAAAATCAAATCATTGTCAAGTGCTGTAGTAGGTGCATGCCTACCAGGAACAGTTAACTTAATCAGTGATTGATTATTTTTTTAAATAACCTAATGCCTTTACGACGATTTTTTTTTATATGGAACGTACCGACAATACATCAGTATCTATTTGCACGTGAGATAATTATTGTAATGAGAAAATATGATATATTATATGCCCCAGAATATATATATATGTGTGGTGTTTAATGTTGCCAACTGTCATTGACAAAAACATGGCAGACGAGGTACGACAACAAGCTATTTGGTAAGTAAAAACGCAAGATTTTGTGAAAATAAAATTTCCATAAGTACCTTTTTTGCTATCGAAAAATATGTAAAAAAAATCACACGACGTTTTCTCAGAAACTCATTTGAAAATTGATAAAAAATAATCAACTAATCAAACAACCTACGGTAGTTAATAATTAGGTAACTACTTAAGGCGATACTTCAGTGAAACGCCAAATAATTTTCAACTATAGGTGCGGCGAAATTTTGGACTCGCTGGCAATCGGAGAGCGAACGTCAAAGTGTGAACACGTCAATATGTTTCGTGATGGCGACGGGGGTATTAATTCTTAAATCGTGTAAAGATGACTAAAAATGTTACCCATTTACTTGAAAAATAAAACATGGCAATGAATATATTATTATTGTTACTAATATAACTATAAACAGAACATTAAATGGACGCATGTTGGATTTATAAGACAAATTATATTTCGTTCGCACGCATCATTTACACCCGCGACCCGCAATCCACGCATCGCCTAGCCACGATCATTTTAGACCATGCCTCAACTGAGGTATAGTCTTAATACTAGAGAGTGAAATCCCGATAATAGTCAATCTGATGCCGTATGCCTAAGAACACATTAAATTATAATATCTGATACCATTATATCACTATAACGCCAAGAATGGTCCTATTGTTTCATGGTGTTGTTTTATTTATCAAGTACAGACTTACCGTCATCATTAAATATCTGAATAAATAAACAAAATATCTAGTTTATTTTAATCAGAAAACATCAAAAAACATTGATAAAAACGCCACAAGCTACATGACTTTTTTGCAAGCTAGATGATGCCTATCAAAAAATCTGTCAAGAAAAACGCCAAGTTGGCAACGCTGGTGGTGTCACATTATTTTTAAATTAACTTCACTAAACTGCTTATAATATTATATTTTATCATATTGGGGGCGGTCCGGATACACATGACTTGTTCATATGCACACGCATGTACCTAATTCAGCTGTCAACTACTATTACGAATTTGATGTTATGAGTAGTTATGTATGTTAAATGCGTATTTATTTATAATTAATCAAAAATCACAATTCAGACAGATAAATAAATTAATTAAATTATTTATGCTTTTGAGTATGACGTCCAATATTAGTAATACATTGCTATTACCTCGTAACACAGAACATTGAAAATACTATACGCCCACTGGCTAGAGAAAATGTCAATCAAATTATTAGGTAATTACGTAATTACATATTTTGTACAGTAGGCAGGTACTGCGTCAGGTATTGATTAAAGGTAATTAGTTATTTAAATTATTGTCTAAATCCAAATAATTACAAAATATGTTGCATGTTAACACAATATTTACATATCAACAATAGTGTCATCATTACGTATTATTATTAGAAGGTACATCATAGCAGTAGCGAAAGGTAGACGTAGGCTGTTAAGATCCGCCGTAAATAATGCACATTAAACTCTGTTAGTTATACTTACGTATTTGTGTTATTGAACAATTTACAGATGGTGTTGGTTAGTTTTTAAAAGTCAATTAAACCCTGCCTACCAAACCATATTAGTTTTGGTATACTTTGGCCGATACGACAAAATTGTGCACACTTTTTCATTCATATTTAATTGTTTTCGGTAGATTAAGAATACATATTACACATATTATTGGTTCACTTTTTAAAATTCATTAACCCCTGGCTAAACCAAACAATAATAGATAAAATATATTAATATATCTATAAATTATCCAAAGTTATGTATGATTTAATTGCATAATTTTAGATATTTTATAGATAGACGAGTATTTTTTTGACTATTATCCATTATGGCTTGGTTTTCGTAGGGTTTAATTGAATTTTAAAAACTAACCAACACCGTCTGTAAATTATTGTAGTATTATTTCAATGAAAATAAATACGTATGACTAACAAAGTTTAGTGTGCACTTTTTATGACGGAAATTAACAGCCTACCTCCACCCTTCGCCACTGTATCATATTAATATGAGGTATTTATAATATACTAAAATGTTTTTCAATTACGGAACACGCTAGATTTCTTTATTTCGAAATACTGGGTTTAAAATACACCTTCGTGTATCAAACAGTGACAGTTTCTAAAATTAATATGTAAATAAATATACCTACTTAGAATTTTCGCATGCCCGGAAACTTGTACGTATGCAGTTCCCGCATCACACTTCACCGTGAAATATTGTATCGGAAATACCTAAAAATGGCCGTATACTAAAGACTGTCCAACCTCTTCGCGTCGTATAGTACTGACATAAAATGCGTGTCTAAATAAAACACGGTTCTTGTTGGTTTACACTTTACAGTAAGCCAACAGCAAATAAATTTTGAAAATAGCCGATATACTGGATTATTTGTTAGGTTTTCATTCTTGAATTTTTCCGAAATCAGCTATGAAATTTGAATTAATGTTCATATTGAATCTTATAAAATTGGAGACCGTATAGTAAACCATCATCACTTTCCGATAAGAAAACTTACGGGGAACTGTGTTACGGTGAAATGTTTTACGTACAATGTACATGTAACCGAATTTTCGATCCAAATCATTATTCTAAAATCAACGTGTATTGTAATGTAGCCGATTTTATAGGGTTGTATAGAGCAAAGGCGAAGGGTGTCTTTTGAAGGTAGGTTGACTATGGTAGATAACTGATAAACCATCCCCCATAATGAACACCTGATATGTGACCTTTAGCTATTTGACGCAACATCCGGTGATCGTTGTATGCGACAGTTATAATATAATAGTTTAACGGCCTGTTCAGTGTTTAATTCATTTGATGTACTTCTTTATTGTGAATGTGGTTTTGATTCTGTGAACATCCATATGCTGTCGCAAACACCCTACCGCCATAGGAGCGAATGAATTGCCATGGTACTTACATATCTACCGTCTTTATAATACTTATAGGTTTATCTTCATTTTTAATATGTACTTATCTACTTAATTTCTTATCATTAATTTTCTTATCTAATTATGACGTGAAATGGGTGTCTTGAATTAGATTCTATAACTTTACTTATAGCAGCATTTTAATAAAATTAATATGTTCAGACTAGAAAGTCACTCATAATATTATAATACCTACGCACTAATATTGATGTGTGAACTAAAAGTAGTTTGAATAACCTGTTATATGTTATATTTTATAATGGTAGGTATATATATTATTATATTGAAAATAGATAAACAACACATTATTGTACCTGCGTAATTATGCATAAACTATACCTTTTTAGTCGCAGTATGACTGCAATATAAATTTTGCCATACATCGATAAACACTGATAATTACCTGCCTACCGAAATTATGTAGTCTAATTATTTTATTTCTGAAAAGCTAGTACCTACACATATCAGTGGCGAAGGTTGGAGGGAGACTGTTAAAATCCGATATAAATAGTGCACACTAAACTTTGTCAGTCATACTTAATTGTTTTCATTGAATTTAGAGTAGGTACAAATAATTGCTGATAGTGTTGGTTCGTTTTTAAAAGTCAATTAAACCCTGCAAAAACCATGCCATAATAGAATTTGATAATAGTCAAATATATTTTATGGATCGAATAATATTTTTTATCTATTATGGTTTGATTTAGGCAGGGGTCACATGAATTTACAAAAACTAACCAACACCATCTGCACTTTTTACTCTTAATTTAATGAAAACAATCAAGTATGATTGACAAAGTTAATATGCACTATTAATTATTATTCAGCTGTTTATGCCACTGACTTATATTAAAGTATTTCTTAATTCAAATAATTTAATTAGATTAGCAATATGACTGGTCCGTTTATATGAACCATTTGTGATTTCCTTATACAAACCAGGACAATCAATAAAAAGCAAGGTACATAATCCCGCGAGTTTCTATGAAAATTAGTACAGTATTCCCTTCCCAATGTCCTTTTTTGTCTAATTTACATAATAATATGTTTACGATCAATTTCTATACTAGAACGGTTTATTAAATATCATTGTTGAAACTGTATAAATTTTATAATACATAAACTGTATAAGTAATATACATAATAATATAAAACAACCAGTGTCGCTTTTCCACTAAGTGGATGAGGCGGTCACTTCTTAAAACCCCTATCAAAAGACTTAACCATTGTTGGGTTTGTTTTTAACGCTTAATGGCGATTTACCACGTAGGCAAGGTTTCCGGAAGGGGGCCTCCAAACCTGTCCACACTTTGATCCTCTCCCCCATGTACCCAAAACTGCAAAATAATCGGCGTAGAAAACTATCATTACACGAAGAAAAAACAGAATCAAACCGTTATACACAATATTATGAACCTAATAATTTAACACCTGAAACAATTGAAAAAGGAGGCTTTCATCCAGCAGGTATTATTGTGTTAGTGTAATACCTACAACGTGGGGTCCTAACAAACCTTCACTCTGTGGAGGCCCATATTATGATCCTATTAGGATCGGACATGGTCGAAAGAAAGAATACCTACCGTTTTATTATGAAGAAAAATGTTTGTACGATTTTCTTTTTTAATAAAAAATACAGGAAATATTTATCCGTAAGTCACGCACATGTATTAAAAATACACAAAAACATAATTACGAAAACACATTTTTGATGGTGAGCCGCCGGTTATACAAGAAAAAAAAACAGGAAAAACATAACAACACAGGTTCACGAAAAACAAGAATAGAAGCATGCAGGCAACATAAAACAATATTTTTTTCTCTGATTACCTCTCTATTCTGTCGTCGCCTCACACAAGTTCCGGAGAATAATCAGGGATACAAGAAAACACTAAGCATAACTTATCACAAAACTGCACAAAATCATTTTTAATCACTGAAAATCTTAAGTTTTTTTTAAATACACTTTTTTTATTGTGGAAAAGTTAAATTTTTTTATCACTCCAGTTTTTTTCCGAAATAAACTGCACACACTCGGAAATTACAAATTATTTTTTATTATCATATCCGATGAAAATTAAAATTTTAAAATGGATATTGATAACGGGAACAAAAACAAGAATTATAAATTTTAGATTAAGCACACAATTATTTTAATAAATCTGTCAATTATTAGATTTTTATTATGTTTGTCTATAATTTTGATTCACTATTATGGTTGTATAAAATAAAAAAAACTTGAGATATGTTTTTTTTTTGTTTTCACCGTAATATTTTAGGATTATCGCGATCGAAAGTATGATTTCAGTATAAATTTCGACACATAAAACACGTCCAACCCGCTCGAGGAGCAAAGACCGACTGAAGTACTTTTTAGTGCTCAATCGCGAAGATTCACATTGCTCTGAGCGAATGACGCGTAATGTCGTAAACTACCTGTAGCAATCACTGTAATTTTTATTAAGTATTTTATTATTAATAGCTTACTACTTGTAGTATGCATACTTACAGAATTTTGTTCGCAGCATTTTGTTGGTTATTCTTTGTTTTTAATAATAACATTAAGCATCTTAGTTTAAGCCAAGCGGGTGATTAAATTAAAATTTAATTACGTAAACGATACCGATGTAGTTTGATATAAATATCTAATTAATTTTAAATATTTTACCCATAAGTAAAAATAATATTTAACTTGATCCGTATGTCCTCTTAAAAGTAAATATTGATAAAAATAATAGGTACAAGTTGGTTAAGGGGAAGCCAGGCGGGAACCGCGCTAATTGCGCTAAATTCATGAATTTTAAGAATAAACACCTAACCTAACCTAACTTAACCTCATATAAACTAACCCAGCCTAAAAAATCGGCTATTTTCAAAATGTGTTTGCCACTGGCTTCCTGATAACCTACTTGTACCAAATTATGTCTTTGTCAGAAAAATACACTTAAAAATCAGAAAATTACAATACCATTACGAATGTCATTTCTTCTTAGTTTCGTTGAAAGTATATTTCATAATAATTTTCATTTATTTTAATATAATTTGACGTACCTACAATTCATGTTCAGCATATTTTTGTTATTTTTTTATTAACAGTTAATAGTTTTTATAGCCCACTAGATCGACCACGTTTATGAAATTCTGGAATAATAACTATCAATTCAGGCTAAGTCCGCATCTTCGATCCGTTTGTAAAACACTTTGATAGCCGATACGAGAATTCTGTGCCAAATTAAGTTTAAATTAGATTAGATAAGGAATGGTTCTGGAGACGGCCATGATACGCCTTGTGATTAAAAATACAATGTAACTAAAAAACTTAATTTCAAACAACCACAGAGAAAAAATCAAAACCCAGAGGATCAAATAGGTTTTCATCTTCTTTCACTAGACTTATTATATGTTGGCAATTTAATTGTGTACATATTTCTATCAATTTCATATTATTATCATAAACATTCTCCTGTGATTGAAAATAATATAATAATTTACAACCAATTTAAATATTATTTTATGATTGAATTGTAAAATAGTTTTAAATCATTTTTATTATTAAAAAGTTGTTATGATAATTATTTATTCTATCCAATATTTTGCATTGGATAGGTCATGATGACACCAAAGTTAATAATATTCTTTTGTAAAAAAAAAAGTATTATTTTTTTACGCATATTGCTACAAAATATGCATTAAACCTGAAACCACAATAGATGTGCCACTTCTCTACTTAATTATTTAAATGGGCATAATTTTTTTTATTCTATCCAACGTTTATTATAATATTTTTATAGCTAAAATATCAAAGAAACCGGTTTAATATTAAGACGATTCTAATAGTCAACTTATAAGGTTACATACTTATACTAAATTTGGAGACTTTCACGAGTATTCGTTGCCAGTAAAATGAGAAAAATGAGCAATTTATACACGGATGATTTCCTTTCATGACCATATAATATATCATACTCAAGGGAAATAATGATTGCGGAAAATTTCTAAAAGCCAAAATATTATAATATTATCAGTAAGATTGCGGCTATCTAATCTCAGCATTAGCATTACTGCTCTATATAGATTTAAACCGCCTTCAGGATACGTCTCCATGCGCCTCTGATGCTTTTTAATTAACCTTAGGAATGCTGTAATTCTAACTATATCAGACTATATTTTCCCACTCTTCTATTCCATTTCGATATATTTATGAGGAGCCTCATATTTCCTCGATTCGTTCTATTATTATGACATGCCAGCCGAACGAGCTCATTGCATATTAACATGTGAAACAAAGGAAGTACAGTAGGTACACTGCATATTAAGCGCCAAATATATTATGATGCATGTCGCCTACTATCACGTGAAGTCACAGTAAGCTGCCGCTACGGGGGAAAAATATGTAATGTCATTTTTCTTGGTTTTTTAAATGTTATCAGACTGACGCTCCCATCCCGTAGCACATTTTGAACCTTTAAACGAACATTGTCAGTTAGCAAAATCTGCCGAAATCACCAGAACAAAAATGAGGTCACCTCACGCGTACCACACTGCATCGACATCGACAACCGTGTGACTCAATGATCGTTTTTTGTCATTTTCTACATGCTTACATATTTTTGATTTATGTCAAAATCGCGTGTTTATTGTTCTTAACAGTTGGAACTATGTATTCTCTATAGAAATGTTATCTATTATATATAAACTGAAGGTTGCGTTTCGTTCAAAATATTATCTATGGATGCAATATCGGAATTTTAACGTACGCACGCGTAGAAACTGTTGAAAGATGGTGATCGGTCAAAATATTCTGCAAAATGACAAAACTATAGACTAAATTTGTCGCCGTGACAGCGTGACAGTACACGATGTGCATCTCAATATAATCACAACTTTATAGTTCGTGATTATATTTTATTATAGACATGACCACACGCCATCCTGGTCGCATGCGGGCACCAGAAGAACCTTCTCAATAACTTACTTTTAAAATTACTCTTCTCATATTTTTTTTATTAAACCTTCCTAATCATCATCATTAGCCTGAAACTATCCACTGCTGGATGAAAACATCTTCAAGCTACTTCCACTTCTCTCAGTCATGTGCATTGCGTTGCCACGTACTTCGGCAGAACTTTATCATTGCATCGATCCAGCGGCCTACCTTGCGGACGTTTTGTAATTCTTGGATACCACTGGATGACTAAATTTATCCAACGATTGTCTCTTCTTCGAGCTATATATCCAGCCCATCTCCATTTGAGACTTTTAATGAACTCTATTAC
This sequence comes from Rhyacophila brunnea, assembly GCF_057557595.1. Classification (NCBI taxonomy): domain Eukaryota; kingdom Metazoa; phylum Arthropoda; class Insecta; order Trichoptera; family Rhyacophilidae; genus Rhyacophila; species Rhyacophila brunnea. Next base: position 35,525,837 of record NW_028232827.1, on the reverse strand, counting down.
ATCGCAAACCCTTGTCTGCTTCCTTATCCACTCATAAACCTTCCTAATACCCATAATTTATTATTCAATGCTAAATATTTCAAAAATAACTCTCCTAAAAAAGTAGGTACCTACATAGTTCATTTCCACTGAATAAGGCGAATTTTAATGTAATTCTTTACGTAGGTATTTTAAAACTAGACCAAATAAGATATTGCCACAATATTATATTATTGATATTTTATAATGTCAGACATAACGCAATTCAATATAAAGAGGGTAGATGACGCAATAGAGGTCACCTGTACTGCGCGCGCAATGCAGTTGCACTCTCATTGCTCAACATTATCCAGTGAGCGCTACGAAATTTCATTAAAACTAAATTAACACAACTATTTCATAAAATTTTTAAAACATTTTGACATAAATATTATACTTATTTATTTTACTTCAAACTGTTTGAATGTTTTATTGATTTTGTATTATAAATAGTAAGATGTGATGGTATGGAAGCACTCAGTTGTTAATAATCTTACAAAAGGTACTGAGATCGCGAGAAGGGAGCGCACTGTGAACTAGGCGGTTAAAATTGACAGAGGTCGCCAAATTGTGGGTGACAAAATTATAATCAATCACAAAATTTAATATGAGGAAAGTTACACTTTTTTTTTTTAAAAAAAATGATTATAATCTTACTCCATATTATAATAGGTGATTTAATAGCTCACCAAAGTATTAGATATAAGAATAAATGCTCATATGTCTGCAAATACTCTTATAAACACGTGGTTGAATAATATTTAATTACAAGATAAAAAGAACTTATTACATACAACGTTTTTAAATTTTCTGTTGAATCGTATACTTGACTAAATGATCTAAAAAATTGTACTTGATGGAAATAATACTGAAATGTCATTTTGACATTTCATATTGATTTCCATAGTAACACACGTATATATTAATAATTTAGTTGCTAGGACCCCTAACAACCAATAATAGTGGATTGGATTACAGATTTCTTCCGAAACAACTTATCATACAAAACAGAATTAACTGAAAATGAATTCAATTCTACTTAAAGATGGCTAAAAGTATTAAAAAAATGCATTGGCATCGTGATATATTCTAAAAGTTTCAAATGTCTAGCTAGTCGGGAAGTTAGTTAAAAATCGATTGCAAGATTTTTACTGGACAAACAACCACCGGACAAATAAGAATACGACATAATAAAAACGTTGTAAAATAATGTTTTTAATAATTATTGAAATAAAAAACAACATAGAAAATACTTAATTAAACGAAATGTATAGGTTTTATCCACTTATAAAATATATGTATTATGTGTGTGTGTCGTCATACAGTGGCACCCTAGGGTGACAAAATGCTTACAAGGATGACCTAAAACTTGCTGGATAGACGAACTCAGAAAGTTCGGTGGATGTAGTGGCAGCGAAGAACTAGGGACCGAAAACAGAGAAGGGTACTAGGGTAGACCTTTATCTAGCAGTAGATAGACCCAGGCTGATGATAATATATATCTACCTTAAAAGCTAGAATGAATTCAACGTAGGTAGGTATGTGTTGGTTATATTATGGTTGTTATAAGTGGTTACATGTAAATTGTACGTAAAACATTAAATTTCACCCTGGCCTTATCGGAAAGAGATGACCGTATACTATACGGTCCCCAATTTTATTAGATTCAACATGAACATTAAAATTCAATTTTCATTGATGATCTTAGCAAAATTCAAGAATGAAAACCTAACCTAATCTAACAAATAATCCAGTATATCGGCTATTTTCATTTTTTTTTGCTGTTTACTTCTTGTAAAGTGTAAACCGGCGAGCACCGTGTTTTATTTATAGCTTTATGTCAGTACTATAAGACCCAAAGAGGTTGGACGGTCTTTAATATACGGCCATATATTTCCGATACAATATTTAACGGTGAAGTGTGATACGGCGAACTGCATACGTACAAATTTCCGGACACGGAGAAAAATACGACTGACATTTAGGCATACCCACTCTAATAATATTATGTTCAATAATTAATTGCCAAGCATCGGATAAAGAGCGGTCATTTATTAACGTGGATCTAACCCATGGTCATATTAATTATGTGCATTTATGTGATAAGGGTTATCGATAACGTCGTGGAGCATGGTAAAATAAATATATACGTTGTAATAAAGTCCAGAGATGACCTGATTTTAAAGTAAATGTAATCTGTGTTATAGTGATTTTAACAGCCAGTTGATTATACTAGTTTGTAGAACCAAATCTTTTTAGTAAAATAAATAACAAAAATAAATAATGCACCTATACATAAATGCACCTAAATGGTCTGTAGCGCAAGTTTAACTAATCAAGCTAAGTACATATAGAATATATTATATTATACATATAACATGCAATATCAAATATACCTTGCTAAGAAACTACATAACTATGTATATAAAACTACTCTGTTGGGCGAAAGAAATAACATAGGTCATAGATTACACTACGCTCTTTTTCTCTTACGTTTCTATCACAGCTTTAGGTTATCAAAAGGTAAAATTAGTCATACGCTTGACCTTACCATTCCGAAGCGATGGACAAAAACACTTTATTTTAAAACCATTATTTCTTGTAAATTCTTTGTATGACTCTTCCCAATGACCCAAATCAGGCAGCTCTCGTGGTGCAGTGCGTAAGAGCCGAGCCACACCGGGCGACTCTGGTTTCGAGACCAGCACCGCGATTTCCTAACTATCGACTCGTGTGTCAGCCGACGACATCACTTAATTGTGACGTCAGCCAATACACGCTCGAGGCATGCTGCCCAGCGCACAGTGCTCACCGTAGATATTATTATGATGAAACATCTATATGTGTATGGTGACAATGAATAACGCCGCTGTCTGACCAGCGTTATTTTCTCGAGTGCTATTATCACTCCGGTAGTACGTCACAATGATGTCATATGACGTCATGTCAACCGGGCGGCTTGCACTCGCAAGTTCTAACATAGGGCCCCAGTCGCCGAGACCAGACCGATGTATGCTTGCTTGCGCGACTACTGGGTGACCAGGTGTGGCATGGTCCATATAACTTCATACATCGGTCTGTTCTCGGCGACTGGTCTCGAGACCAGAGTCGCCCGGTGTGGCTCGGCTCTAAGCCGCTTGCCTTCCACCCGAGAGTTCCTGGGTTCGATTCCCAGTCAGGACACACAATATTTATGTATTTTTCTCAAAGCCTGGGTGTTTGTGATTGTTCAAAATTACTAACAACCACCCTGTATGAAAAAGCAAGGACATGGTTATTAATAATTCTAAAAAACAAAAAATGCCCCAAATCAGGCAAATTATGTGTTGGCCGGCAAATGTTTGCCATCTTACGACAGAGTGTCGGTAATTCAACATATTCATATTCAAAGAGTGTAAACATTTACCCGGTTTGGGCTATTGTGAAAACCCAATATGTCATGTTAATAACTTTCTCGTGTTTTTTGTTTAGTGTTCAATCTATCAGAGACACATAGCGGACAAATACGAATCTTGTGATTTACGATAATTTATTGGTAATGTACATTTCTACGTGTTTTAATTTATTAAAAAATACGTTATAAATATAAATATATTGTGTTGTGTTGTGTATATTTAAATTAATTATGTCACCATTTAGAATGTAATTCATATTTTTAATAATAGTATTTCAAAAATAAATAATATAAATAGTGTGTTTGGAAACATTTGGTTTGACTGTGGGTACATACGCTAGTGTGCATAATACCAGTCCGAAAGCAAGTAGGTGATTGAAGCGGTAGGAGAAGACGAGTTATTCACGGCCGCCAAAACGTCAAATGAGGTGAGGCACCTTTTACTAACTCGCCGACTATTGGATAATGTTGTTGACTGCCTTCTCGGTATACTGGCGAAATAAAAATATTGTATCGCTCACCGGGATGAGTGTGAGTGGCGCCACTGACTGGACGGTGTAAAAGCGGCTTACCTTCTGAAACAAACAGAGAAAAATCAAGATAAATAAACACAGTATTTTTATTATAAAAGTAAAATTATTTACGTACATTATAATATTTTAAATGATGCGAGAAAATACAATAAGAATGTCAACTAGGGTTGCCAATTATTTTTGGTGCAATTTAAATACATTATGATTATTCAAATGTATTCTCCTAGATAAGGTAGACTTTCAATAATCACGTGGTGTATGGAGTATCTATCACTAATGGTTTAATGTACATATTATTGTCATGAAGATGAAATTCTACCAGACCGTAGGTATAATTTTCTAATTAAAAATTGAATTATCGGGTTTTTATAACTATACTTAGTATAATACAGATCGATTACAATATTTATTGTAAATATATTATTATCATCATCAGCCAGCATCGATCCACTGCTGGATGAAGGCCTCTCCTAGCTCCTTGCACCCTCCTCGGTCCCTAGTTATTTGCTGCCACGTACATCCACCGAAATTTATGACACGGGCGGCTTTAGGGTCTCATGGGTACCACTGGCACTGTATGACGGCATTTGTCCAACGGTTGTCCACTCGACGAGCGACATGTCCACCCCATTGCCATTGCGTCTGCTAGCGACCTCAATCACATCGCGTACTCTTGTCTGCTTCTTTATCCATTAGCTTATTTTGTGACATTTACCTGTTATGCCTAACATACACCTTTCCATGCCACGTTGCGCTACTTGTAAATATATAGTTAGTGAATACTGCGGAAATCGTAGTCCACCTCATTCGAACCGTAGTAACTGATAAATCTTAACAACGAACCGGTCACAGTGCACGATGAAGACGTACAAAGACGTCAAACACTTCGATTTCGATGCATATAATATCACGTCGATTTAAATTAAACGAACTTACACTCGTGACTAAAGTAGATAGTATATAAAAAAATATATTTGATTTCCTCACCCAAGTGTACGGTTATTACATTATGTACTTTACGATGGTTGACCATTTTTTGCGTTTAATGAAACAATAACAGTGACCTAATTATACATATTCATTTTAATGCAAAACAATTGCATTTTGCATAGTATGGCAAAATATACGACTGTTGCTAAAGTGTATATGAGTAATATAGTATTGAAATTTAAGTACATGCTCCATGAAATCGATAGCTTTTGTCCATTATTGTATATATTCACCATAAAGCACCGATCGACAACGGTTTGGCCACGAGCGTGAGTGCTATTTTACTCGACTCCAGTTTTATAAAACAGTTCAACTTTACTGTTCGAAGATATATGTTTTTTTACAGTACGCGATATGCACGGTTTGCTGATGGTCTGCGTATTTATGTTTTCACAACCCAAAATTCTGACTAAATCAGAAGAACAAGGGTGGAAATTGCCAAGGATGGGTTCAGATTTGAACTGCTTTTAAATTGCTCTGAATATTGTCAACATACATATAAAGTAAAAATGAAACTAATTGTATGTACCGACTTAATCTCAATACCTAGTAATGAATCAAATCTACGATGTGTAATTAACTTTTTTAGGTTAAAATACTATAGGATAACTATTATAGGTACCATGCTTGCGGTCATCTACAAATTTTCCTGTATTTCGATGTACAAACCTGCCACACCCCCGCTTCTGTGCTTTACAGTTATCACTACAGTGAGCGGTATGTAATCGCAATCACAACATGCAGAATCTACAATAGTCATTCATATTATTTGTTTATAATATATAGGTAATTTTTATATGCCCACGGTGGCCGCGCTACTTAAGCGTTGAACTATAACGCCGTGGATCCCAGATTCGAATCGTGGGTCTGGCAAGTACATATATTGTTTTTTGATTTGTGGGTATCAGGGTATGGACCTAATAGGTTGAGCAAGTGGCTGACATCCATTTCTCATAAAAAACAAAATCTGTCAATACAAACCTCTACTCTGTGGAGGCCCATATGATCCTATTAGGATCGGACATGGTCGAAAGAAGAAGAAAAAGATATTGCGATAAACCATTGATGGAAAAGGCGGATGTGAAGCAAAGATACTCAGGCGAATAGGTATACAGAGGACACGCCTTGCTACTGTATAATATGGAGGGATCGAGGAATTTCAATTGCCACGAAAATGATGCTTGTGCAAACATTCGTGTTCTCCATATTTTTGTACGGTGTCAAGTTATGGACCCTAAGGTCAAGAAAACGGAAGACAATTAATTGCCTTCGAAATGTGTTGGCGCCAAATGCGTCGTATTTCTTGGACAGAGCACAAGAATAACCAGTCAATCATTCAGAAACTACAGATAAAGGAATGGGTCTCGATAATATGTTTAAGATGCATTTTTGCTGTTTTTTTTAACACATTTTTTAGAGATTGTTGGATCTGGAGAGATTTTTGAAGCAGAAACAGAGTATTGAGAGAGGTAATAAGTCTTAGTCGCTCAAAATATAACAGAATTTCAAGGTTGCCATAATGAGGGAATAACTAGGAATATATAGGTAGAGACCGACAAGTTTAACGTGAGGCTCCGCAGCGTAGCGTTCTTAAATTGTGATTTATAGGAAATATCGATTCAAATCAATTTGTAATTAATTTGATAAAAATGCTTACTGATGCTGATAAATTTTATAAAAGTTTTTCATATGTCATATTTGAAATACGCCAATCTAATTAAGTATATATGTACATATATATATTAAATATAATATATAAATGAAAAATTAGTATAGGTACTTAAATATAATATTTAAAATAATGAAAATAAATGGATTCAAACTCCAGAAAATAGATGTTAAATGTTAAACTACAAATAATTATTGCTCATTAAATCAGAACGTAATATGATCAGATATATTTTAAATGGAAGCCTATCGTCATTGTCATATATGAAGCCTATCCCTTACAGACCCAAGCCTAACATTGAATACTTTTAACGGTTTTCTCTTTAAAACATATCTAAAATGAGTTTGAAGAAATCAAAAATATATTTTTTTTTTTTTTACTTTCTTCGTTATTTAGAAAAAGCGACCCTCACATTTGTGATGGTCGGGTCTCAAACACTACAATAATAGGAATGGAAAGTTGAAATGTAAAATGTAAAGAACTGTTTTTTACGATTTTGAGACATTTTTTTATTTTTAATATGGGGCACAATGAACAATTATAACAATATATATTAAATACAATATTAATTAGTTAGAAATTACTAATAAAATTGATGTACAAGAATAAAACCTATGGTTGTAGTGGATGGTTGTGGTGCTACATCTGAGTTCCACAAATTACCATCGGTGTCAAAATTCGAATCTGATGAGTCATCTTTGTCGATAGTTGGCGGAATGTAATCAAAATCATTCTCATCATCGTCTTTTTACTCAACATCGGAATTATCTCCATTTCCTATTAAATTATTTATCAGCTTCAATATTTTCCATTTTGAAATCTAAAATAAATATAATAAATATAAACAACATGTATAACAACATAAATCAATATAATTAAGTTCTTTAATCTTCAAATAATATGAAATTCCCAATGAGTAAAAAGATGAAAATTGGTAATTTAGTGACTGTTGAGACCTGGCACTCACAAACGTGAGTCACAAGATTGAACATGTCAAAAACATAATAAATTAATAGTTATGACTTCAAAAACTAGTTAAAAATGTTGCAGGATATGTTTATTACATTATTCATCCCAAAAATATCATTGGGAACAATTTTTTGGTAATAAAATCAATAAAGTACTCACACAGAATGCTCCTTACACAGTGCTGTCAAAATGTCACTTTGCAATGTTCCAGTGTCGCCAAACGACGCACGTGTAGAAAGAATTAAGGATGACTGTTTTCACTCTGCCAACTACACTCACTTTCATGTGAGCCAGGGCCAAACCACATACACTACCAAAATAATTATTTATTCCATACTAAAGTGACCCTCACAAGAGTGAGTGCAGGGTCTGTAAGGGCTATACCAGTATCTATTTGACATTAAATAAGATTTGAAATTTGACATTTATCAAGCTTAAGTACCCAAACACCAATTTACAACGCTTTAACGATAACATTTTTTTAAACTATTGCTGTTCATAAAAAGGTTGTCAAAAACTGAAATGTTACAGAAATGTTATAATAATGGATGTTATGCCTATACACGAATAGTCATAAAATATTATCATGAAATTATTAACACGCACATAATAAATGCCTATTCATAATATTGTAATGTTAAATAACTAATCTGAATTCAAAGTAAACTAGCATATAAGCTAATTACCCTTAAAATTACATACCTGTCAATTTCCTTTATTGAAGCATAACACAGTTACGCATGCGGCTTGATGCACAAAAACATCATTTACCATGAATATTAAATTCTGGACTTATTGGTTGCGTAATTAGGTATCTCAAATGTCAAGAATTTATAAAAATAGTAAAACTTTATTATCAGTAATTTTAAATGTCAAATCGTCTTATATGCTGACTTCAAATTATTAGTATCCAAGTGATTGATTTCAACTTCAAAAGTGTAAAAATCCTTGTTCGCAAAGATACGTTATTACAAAAGATAACAACATCTCTGTCGCTTTCACATGCGGAATTGTAAAAGTCTTACGATTATTTTGAAATTATCAATGCATTGACATTTATTTAAAAAAAAATTCTTTAAACATACTTACAAAATTGTCAGATTTACCCTATTCAGAACAAATTACTTAATATTCTATTCTCCAACCCTTGGTATCAACTAAGACGATGAAGCCAGTTTTCATCATTGTTAAATGGAGTGCATAAAATAGTTTAGTAAATTTCTCTTTTATAATAAAATAACTCTTCTCAACTATTGATAGTCTTGTGACATTATATTGTGGTCATAATATTTTTGACATCACTATTAAATTCTATTTTTTTAATTGTAATAAATTTATGACAGAAGTAAAAGGTAGGGTATCACATTTTTTTTAAATTGTTCAAATATTTTTACACATAACCAATGGTTAACTATATATTTTTTCCCTTGTGTTTTTTTTTTTATTTTTCATGTCACTATCAACATGATTGTTGTGTTTTAATCCTACGTTTTATATTTTTTTAGGTAACCGGATTACAGAACTTCTAAACTCTAAAGGATCTTTGGACATCCGACTTTATACAAAGACGTAACATTGCGAGTTTTCATGGTATTGCATATATTCTTTTACCAATACGTAGACAAAAAACTAAAATAAGAATGACTACAATGATAATTAATTTTCGTATAAAATGGACAACGGTCCTTTTACTTCTGATAAACATAATTAACATAGCACGAAACAGAAAATGACTATATAATTAAATTAGCAGAATAGCTAAGTTAAAAAGCTCTGATTCAAAATAATTTTAAAACAATGCCTGCACATAAGCTTAATTATATCAATCATAAATGTGGTGCTTTATTCTGAATAATTTAATCATTTGCAGTGTTCCTGGAAATCAACCCAAACTTTTGGATTTCAATGATTTCTCAGAAATTACAAATAACCGATATAGTACATATTTTCAAAAATGAAACGTCATCTTTTTACTTACATACTTCAACAACCACATTATTACTTTTTAGCGTAAGTAAGAGGTGGACTTATTTAAATTACTTTTTTTTAAGTATTATTATTATTTATTGGTAATTTAAATCACGTCAGGAGTCCAGCAACGATGTGACTTTCTTTTTATCATCATGATGGATTTCATAATGTGTAAGACGGTTTGCCCCGACTGTGGGATACGCCTACATCATGATGATACATCCGATCTATGCGAAGAAAGACTGTGCGACTTGGAGTATGCAGATGACGCAGTCGTGTTTGACTATATGTCCCAATGTTGGGACGTGAGAGGGTGGAAGAAGAATTGGTATTTATTGGTAATAATTTTTTATTTGTAAGGTTATGTTAACGTCATTTGTATGTTTCTTGTTTAAAAATATACAACTAAAAGCAGATATTATTCATGAAAAACTAAAGACATATTTTAAATATATGTAGAACATTTGCAACATTATGCATTTGATACAAGCGCCGGTTAGATTCGCTGCATTGTAATAGAATCAAATACTAATTGAAGATCTTGGCATAAAAACAGCAAATGTCACAAAACACTTTTTTTTCAGGAGAGGGTAAAAACATAATATCTTGGTTGTCAAATTTTTTTTTATTAATTTGACAATGAGAAATTATCGAAAAACCGTATATGCACTATATGAATGTAAAAAAAATATTAAATTTATTTCGGTTAAATAGATATTTAAAAAAGAATGAGTGTGACATTTGTTGTTTTTACACAATTTTTGGACATTTGTTGTTTTTATTGCAAAATTGAAAAGATCGAAATGTAAATAGTATGATTAAAACTATAATTTTATTAAATAAAATAAAGAATATATATTTCTGTTATTTTTTAATCATAATACAACTTCTAATAATAAGGTTTGGACATATTATTTACCTATTAACAAACGACGATGTTTCTAAAAAATCAAGAATTAAATATTTGAAAAAATGTTTTAATCATGTGCGGGTTAATACTGATTAGCTTCATATTATTATTATTGATTTAATTTAATAAAACACATTTTTTAGTATCTACTTATTCCACTTTTAATAAATAAATCTGGACCGGTTTCGTCCGCCTCTGTTTTTCTGCCAACTGTTTTCAACAGTTGAAAATGTCCCTCTAAGGCGGACGAAACCTATCCATATTTATTTATTAAAAGTGGAATAAGTACTAAAAAAATATGTTTTATTAAATAAAATCCTTAACACAATGGATTTCCACCATGAATTGATAGTTAACACGAAAAAAGAAAACCGATAAGCCTCGTCTGACACCTTCACTATCAGCAAATTAAACGATACATTATTGGGTTTTGTAAATATTTAGCTAATTTTAAAATATTTTTTTATTTAGCTCCTTTCAATGGAACTAATCCACCATATTATGTTGTTTTAAATGCAATCGTGACTTGCATTTGATTTTTATTCACTACATTGAATCTATACCACAGCCTAGAGAGAAACTGAAATGTTCGCAAAGCACTTCTCCCTTACTAGCCTGGTCTATTTTGTACATTATAACTAGCCTACAATTTTTTACCGAAAAATGCCTTAGTTTTAACCTATATTTCATATTAAAAAAATCTTTTTAAGGAGACCGGACTCTTTAGATTTTATAATGAAGGGCCCAGAATTTTCCTTATTGCATCCAACTGAACAATAATGAATGTCACCGTTATTTGGTAAAGACGTTGCATGGTTTTGTTAATTTTTCTCTTTCGAGACGTTTCAGATGTCTATGCTAGTAATATTCATGATAAAATATAATAACAATCATAAGAAAACGTTATAAAAAGCAATAATTAAACGAATCAAGGATAATTTGACAGCTCAGACACTAAATTGTATGGAATGTATACTAACATTACTAACGCCGCCTGGTGATAAAAGTGTAGAACTACTGGACCTTTGCTGTTTTCACACAAAAATGCCTGGACTATTGCGGTTTTTAGAAAAGTGGCATATTTTTGAGAGCAGATTTGAGGGACTTATGATTTTTTTTTAAATATATCTTTGCACAGTTGTATGTAATCATACACAGGGAATATAGAAATGCAATAAAATGAAAATGGAAAAAAGTGGACATTTGATGTTTTTATGCCAAGATCTTCAATTATTACTCGTATATTATAATAATAATATTATATTCGTTATGAATCACTTGTAAACTGAAAGTAAACTGGAAAAATGGGAATAACTGAATTAATCATAAAAAAGGAAACGTAGACGCAATAAAAGTAAAAATGGTTATTTATTGGGTCACGGAACAGTGTGAAAATATTCTACAGCCATCGTCTTATATTTAAATTTGGTCCACAAACCCCGTAGGTAGCGGTATAAATAAGCGTAAAAAGGGTATTTGTGGAGTTAATTACTTTTGAAAACCCAATTTAATTGGGGTATAATTGATTCGTCAATAGTTAATTAAAATTCTGTTTTCTTTTAGAGAAGCCTGCTACGGAGAGGTAGAGGGGTGGAATTTAAGCCCACAATATCAATTGGCATACTTTTACAGATTGGAAAATAAGAAACACACGACCTTTTTGAGTAAAATATTTTCGATTAATATTCAGTCTAATTATCACAAACGACACACTGATCAAGTAATCCGCTTTGAAAAGTATTGTTAAGAGCGTACTTCAGTGAAACGGCAAATAATTTTCAACAGTAGATGCGACGAAATTTGACAAAATTTGTCGAGGTGTGTGCACGTCGATTTGTTTTGTCATGGCGTCAGATGAATATATTCTTAAATCGTGTAAAGATGACTAAAAAACTTTACGTATGTACTTGAAAAAGAAAACATGTCAATGAATATACTATTATTATTAGTAATATAACAATAAACATAACATTAAATGGACGCATGTTGAATTTTTATGACAAAATATATTTCGTTCGGCATGCGTCATTTGCACAATCCGCGCATCGCCAAGCCGCAATATTTTTAGACCATGCCTCAACTGAAGTATAGCCTTAACAAATATAATATGTACGAAAGTTTTTATTTATTATCGATTTACTTGTACGTGAATACATAATGAAAGTGTTTCGAAAATGGTAATGATTGTGATTTTTTAAAAGAGATTTAAGATCGATGACGTTTTTAACATTCCCGTTACCGTAATGTCACCTTCGGTTACCCAGCACATTAAACTGTAAATATTTCAGTTCATATCAGGGCTTCAGGATGAAAATATGTTAGTATATCGTCGGTGTTTTATAAAAAGGGCGAATCAACCATTTTGGCTAAATCGTGATTTTAATTTAAAAAAAAAAACAATATGTACCTAAATCACTAGCTATTGTTGTGTAAAAACGACGAATTTGTATCACCACAGGAAAGTACTTAAAAACGATAATCGTAAGGGCGAATATCCACTTAGTATTACGAATAAAAAGCGAACGTGAAATATTAGACCTTTTAAAATATTATATTATAATGCCTATTATAAGGACAGTATTCTTTCTACGCCTTATTATAAACTTGTTAGTCATTTAAAATCATCCAGAGGTAATTAATAAATAAATTTCAAAAGTTAAAAATTCTCTTCTTGTAAAATATTATTTTGTTTAATTAGCCCTTTTCACAAAACAATAACGATATGCTTGTAAGGTAGTCAAAGGTGACATCACCGGAACAGACTTAATTTATTACTATCGTAGAGTGAAGGTTAAACATATTCAATCATCCCTATTTATTATCACGGTTATCTTTAGTTATGCAAACATGACAAACAGCAAAAAATATACACGCCTATCATACTGTGTCGATGAGTAACAAAATGTAACATCCAACAGTGGCAGTCCGAAATGGGAATAGCTAAAATCAAAATTCCAAAATAATCATGCTGAAACAACAGACACTTCGGACAGAGCCAAGCGCGGGTAATAAATTATGCAGATAGCAGTAGGCATGCGCTTTGTTGTTGTACTTCACAACAATTATTTACAATCCGCATAATGTGGGAGGAACGCATTCATTAATCTTATCAGCACTTGACGTACATGCTGTAGGAAATGCCAATGAACTGGATGCTACAGTGGCGCACTTTACGCCACATTATAGTATAGTAAAATGTAATCGTTAAAACTGTCTGTTGGAGTTTCTAATTGTCTCCTAATTTAGGAGCAATTGCAACATTTTACGATCTCTGTTAATATATTATTATTTTAACGACAATTCTTTCCTATTTCATAATTGCTAAAATAAAATATTTAAAATTAAGTTAATTTAAATAATTATTAATATAAATAATAAATACTTAATTAATTTAAAAATTTCATATTTAAAATACTTGGTTGAGCCAAATTGTGGTCGCATTCATCCTTAGTTCCCGCCTACTCAAATCCCTTTGTTAAGTATTGTTACAAGACCAGACGATAAACAATTATGGGTGAAAGAAGACCGTAATTGCAAACAACAGGCAGTTACATCCACATAGCAGACGCGAGCGGGCTTCTGACGTCGACGTACAGACTGATACAGAAGTAGTCAGTCTGATATAGTGTGACCGTCGGATACTCCTGAATACCTGCCTAGCCATGATACAGGATGTCATCATTCATAACACCAATCATCATCATTCATCAACCACATTATCATCCATATACAGTGTACCGTCAAGTGCCGCTCACCGGGTAACCCAAACAAACAATACCGCACGAATGACAGTGCAACCAGCCATCATCAACATCAGAAAAGTCCACTGCAAAAAGCGCCACCAATACTCTTTATAATGATGATGTTAAATATCGCTACCTGAAAGCAACAGTAAGATGTAGTGAAAAAGTTGATTTTGAGATAAATATGTTAATCGATTGCTAAAAGTTATTGTAATACCACGTTTAAAAGAAAAATACCGCTGTTGCATTTATTAAAACTGTCTAGTAACTTCAAAGCAATAGTGGTATAATTAAGACACCCCACCATTAATAATTGTATATTATAAAAATTCTTACCATTATCATCTGTTAAATTATAAACCGCAGAAAAAACTAAATAACCATTTGGTTAACTATTTCATTTGTATCACACAAATTAAAGTTACATCGAAACTATTATTACAACGTTTTTCTTAGCTCGTATTCTTATTTGTCCGGTGGTTGTTTATCCGGTACAAATCTTGCAATCGATTTTTAACTAACTTCCCGACAAGCTAGACATTTGAAACTTTTAGAATATATCAGAACACGATGCCAATGCATTTTTTGATACTTTAAGCCATCTTTAAATAGAATTGAATTCATTTTCAGTTAATTCTGTTTTGTATGAAGAAGTTATTTTGGAAGAAATCCGTAATCCAATTCACTATTATTGGTTGCTAGAGGTCTGGGGTCCTAGCAACTAAATTATTAATATATACTTGCGTTATTATTACCCAGGACCGGTTTATTGGTACTTATTTTATCCATGTAATGGTTACATGTAAATTATTGTACGTAAAATATTTCACCGTGGCACAGTTTGCCGTGAGCTTTCTATCGGAAAGAGATGACCGTATACTTTACGGTCATTAATTGTATTTGATTCAATATAAACATTAAATAAATTTTCATATCTGCTTTTGACAAAATTCATGAATGCATGAATTCAAGAGTGAAAACCTAACCTAACCTAAACTAACCCAATAAAATCCAGTACATTGGCTATTTTCAGAATTTATTTGCTACTGTCTCCCTGTAAAGTGTAAACCGACAAGAGAATCATGTTTTATTTAGACATGAATTTTATGTCAGTACTATACGACCTAAAGAGGTTGGACGATCTTTAAATACAGCCATATATTTCCGATACAACATTTCACGGTGAAGTGTGATACAGCGAACTGCATACGTACAAGTTTCCGGACACGCCTTGCAATTTCTAAATATTAATGCGTAAATTCAATATTGCTATTACTTTTAATTAAGTTTCTTAAACCCTCTTTTATAATCCATAAATACTACCACTGCTCACTAGAATGACATTTTTTATATTTTTAAAGAGAGATATATCATAATGTAAATTCTCTCCGTTTAAAGTGCATAACATACAAGTTCTCTATAGATAAGGATTTAAGAGTTCTCTAAGACAAGTAACAGATAGCAGTGAATCTTGACTTTTTTAAGTCTCTCTCGAGAGAGTCGAAACATTTTACGCATCTACTTACATTGATCTTCGAAGTAAGCTGTTGATGTGTGCATGTCAGTAAAATATATACCTATTATGAAAAAGAAAATATTAATGTTTTCATGAGATTCTGCGTTTACTCGGTACCTAGTAATTAATGATAATTTACCAAATGAGTCTATCACTTGGTCTCTTCTTAGTCGTTCTCTCACGGCTGACGATTGTGACCACATTGAAAATCAGTCACATTCTGAACATTGTTCATTGTAAGATATTGAATATGAAAGAATTCATTAGTTTTACGATTTATTTATTGGTTGCGAAACCAAAAATAAAACTCGAATTTTTATTATTGTCAGTACATTGTGGTGGGGTAGGAAATTAACTATTTTACATAGGAAAGCGATGGATGCAAGGCCTGAACAAAAACGATGCATGAGTGCGAGTGAGAAAGTATTCGGCACCCTTACAATCTCTGCGACACGCGCTAGAGTAAGATAAAAGGTCTACATATCTGTGAGCTAGTTTCCAAAAATATCGCCATCAAATCGGGGCGAAACGCTTCAAATAGCGTCGATAACTTGCGAGCTCGAGTTGCTAAAATTGATATTTTTTGTGTTAAACATAAAGTCAATGGTAAATATTTTTAGTTAATTAAGTAGAAAATATGGTTTTGTGTGTTGTCTTAAAATGTGGTAGCCGTACTGATAAGCAAGAAGATGGTATTACGTTTCATAGGTAAGTTGATACATGTTCGTGATAATTTATTTGTATTTTATTATATATTTTAATATCAGTGACCTAGTGTTTCTTTAAAATAACTTAAATTATGGATATCTTTACCTAATGGTTGCATTTTGACCGCTTAAAAATACTATATAACGTAAAAAAAATAGAAAATTATATTTTAATTCTGAGCGTCTAGTGCGAGCAATTTGGGCGAGCACTAGCGAAATAGTCTATGGTCTCGAACATTTGTAGACGAATGCGTTCGCTCGCCCACAAACCAAACGCAAGGCACGCGGCTTCATTTAGCAATGCAACGGGTGGCGTCTAGATGTATCTATAGTCTAAGGATGGATGAGAAAACTATAAGTTAACAGTCGATTTTAGGAGGTGGAAATTTTTAATAGACAAAATTGTCATAGGTTGGGAATAATCATATTAGTCTTAAAATCGGGTTAATTAATTAAATATTTTGGTTATTTATTTAGAAAAAGGGTATTACAGCGATTAGCCAATGAGCCATATTAGGTAGGTACATAATAAATAAAAAATATAAAATGATTAAATTACAAATAACAACCAATATAACAGGAAAGTAGAAGTGATAGTACCTATGTGATTATGTGAACCTATTTAACACGTCCACAAACAAAATATAGTAATTAATAATAAAAAAAATCAACTCCTATGATCCCATCAAATAGGTTAATCGCACGATATACAGCATCATATATCAGAAAAGACCGCAGAGTTACGAGTGATATTGGTGGGTACATGAAAGTTAATATTTTCTAGTACAGACGAATAATAATTATTGTAAATGAACCCACGAAGAAGTTAAAAGAAATGCTTTAAAAGAGCAATCACTCTTCGGGTGAACAGGTATTGCGTTGATAATACACCCGGAAGAAAACGAGTCAGAAAATTCCGAAAATCTGTATGTCCTTAAATAGAGAAATAGAAGAAATCTATTGTGGACTCGGTCCAACTTAATTGTCTGTGGACGGACCTGTGAGAACTCTAAATAATGCTGGCAAATTTATATTTATTTATGTCTAGAGACTGGAAGTAATTAAGTATTTCATTCATTAATATTCATTCATGTAATGTAGTAAAGGTAGGGAGATACTTATGTGGTTTACAGATTCTGAAAAGATTTAACCTTTTAGACAATGTTTATTAATTACCCCCAATATTAAAAGCCCTCTGGATTTTATTTTTCCAATATATTATGTAGGTCTTTACCCTTTTACATCATTTTGCACACTAATTATTCATAAATGCCGATTATATAATTTCGTAAAAGGAAGGTTAAAATATCTACACTCTCCCTTATGATTGTTATAAATAGTATATTTTATAACTTTCATTTTGAAATGTAATTCTTTCTAAACTACCCATATTTTGCATGGAACACATTTAAAAATATGATAATATAAAAAAAATGCATTACAACTAACTCGTCGCCGTGAATATTATGGTGTTGTATATTATATCAATTTTATAATACAGTGTTTCGATTTAAACCCAAATCCAAGACGATGTCATGGTGAGCAGTCGCAGTTGGAATCGAATAAATGATTAAAATAGGTCCATGACCCGACAGTTGAATGCCTAACAAGATTCAACTTCAAAAGCTTCCGTCGTTTTGCAATTGAGTAACAATATAAAATGAGAAAAATCAAAATTGACGACACCTCACGCGACAAGATCACTTGCTTCGATTGACACTGCAGTAACTGAAAAGTGTAACCAAAAACATGCATGGCAAACATAAAATTAATACAGAAAATTGTTATTAAAAAATTGTCATTCATTTATCAAAATAAATGTTTTTTTCATTAAAAAAATATGTGGTACGAGTATGTATAAGTATACATTTGTTGAATAGCAAAATAAGATATACAATTATTAACAAGTGCATGTATGTACTAAAATTTTAAGAGATTCCTGATGCTGGACGCCAATATTAAATAAGTTGAATGAATACTAGTTAATTTCGTCGTAATTAGGTAGGACGCGGGTGGCTAAATTAATGGTAGAGCACATTGGCAGGAATTCTATAGATACAGGTTCTAGTACTGTTCAGTGTCAGCGTTAGTGAGGTATTTCCAAATTATGTATAATTAATTATCAAAGATTCAGAGATTTTTTGGTGGTGATGATGGTGTAATTACGCAGTTGGACCATGTTCACCAAAGTGATAATACATACAGACGTACTGTACCAAGACTTATCATTCGTTCAACTTTATAACAATTTAAAAGCATCACAAAAAACAATCACAAACAAGAGTTTTTTAGATTTAATAAATCAAAAAATATTAGATCTTAAGAATGTAGAATTATAATTATTGAACATACCTACATAATTTTGAAAACAATCATGAGAAAATATAGTCATAGAAATTTTTTTTTTGAAAAAATTAAGACACCCGGCAGGATCGAACCTGCGTCTCTTGGGTATCGCGCCCTGTACATTACCACTATGCTACGACTGACATGCTTAATTGCGACAAATTTTAACTATTAGCATTTTTAATACCTGCTCATGAGCGCTCTCCAAATTGAGTTACCGTAGGCGATCGGTTTTTGTATTCTAAATTTAAGTATTTATTACTGTAATTACTAACCGACATCACGGATCACTCCAATATTTTCTGTTGTAACTTACTTGAACTAGCTAATAACTTTAATTAACTATTTCTTTTATTCAACGAACAATTCACAAAACTGTACCATTCTACTTATTGTAGGTACATACGTAATTTTGAAAACACTCATGAGAAAATAATATAGCCAATAGAAAAAATCACAATTATGTATATTCAATAATTATTAGACTGGTACATTCTTAAAATCTTGTGAATTATTCGTTTAATAAAAGAAATAGTTAATAAAAAATATTATTTGAAACAGTATAACAATTCCTAAAGTTTTTACATTTGGCATTTGATCGGTGGGATATTATGGATACATTTGTGACTATTGAATGGCCTTAATAATTAATTCATTAACAATTTATTATTGACAATAATTATTAATTACGGCAGCACACCTTTCAGCATCAGCAGATACCCATCACTTTGACGCAACAATGGGTTGTGTGAAATTATGTGGAAGCGTGGGACATCGCTCTTAATTGTCCGCTGGCGTTCGTGCGTGTCGCTTGAGGCTTTGAAAGGGAAAATTGAAAAAAATATGCATCAATAGCGAGCGATCGGGCGGCACGCGCGCGCATCTCGATCGTGGAAACGCTGCTTTTCCGCTTGCATTTAATAAATAATAGCTTATTATTTACAAAGAAGAAAAAAAATGTTAACATCATTTGCATAGTATGTCAGTATTATCCGTTCTTAATTAAAATACTGTGTATTTTTACTTTCGTTCATTTTTCTTAGCATAAAAATGCATTTTTGCCAAGAATAATGCCGTGAAAATACAAAGTAAAAGTTCACAACCCCATAAAATATTTATTATAAAAATTATTATCATAAAATATTATTTAATTACTTTGTTTCCTAGTTGATTGTTGCGCTAACAATAGCTGAGCTATTATTTTTTTCCGAGATGTAATAATTACCAGTTTACATATTGTTATTGTCAACTCGTATGTGTACATAGAAAGCATTAGGTTCTTTTAGCTTTCATCACCGTTCTTCCTCCTTATTTCTACGACGTTTCGGGCTCATTGCTGAGGCAATTCTCAAAATATACTGTATTAAAGCAGCGACGATTTTCTTTGACGCAGATGACGCAATCGATTCGTGAGAAGATTTAAAAAGGGGGCCTCAAAACAGTTAAAATCATCTATGGAATTAGTACAATATATTTAAAAGATTTCGTGTATTTCTCACAAATTGAGTATAAAACATTACCCAAAGTATAACAAAATCTCTATCGAATGGAGGTAAACAGATCCGTACTTCAAATCCGTATTTTTAGTTACAATACAAAATATAAAGCATTTCATATAGTTCTTACTAGTTATCGTTAATAAGTAGTAGGCCCATAGCTTAATTGGTTAAAGGATATTGGCGCGATACCAGTGGATAAACGGGCTCAAATCCCTTCGGGCGTCGTATTTTTTTCAAATGTTATTTTTCCTAGTGTTTTCAAGTTATATGTGTTCAATATGTAGAACGTTACATTTTCAAATCTTGTGATTTATTCGTTGAATAAAAGAAATGGTTAACTAAAACCTAATACAATCTTAAATAATACATTAATATTGTGTGTGTACAATCTGTAATAAAGATTATTTATTAACCATTATTATTATTCAATACGTGTAGTACACATTCTAGTGTTTTCCATCCCTTCGCATGGTGTAGAATTTTGGAGACTACATACTGATTTATATAATTGAGCTACAATCGACGCCTGAATACCTACTTGATGTAAGAATGTATTGTCATTTTATAACTTATAAATTCGTCAACGAACTAACTCGATGGTATGTGCGAAATTCGCTGTGCATAGTTGTCGTGACCAGTGGCGATGTGAATATTTCGCATTGGTCTGTGTAAGCCTTTAATTTAGAAAACTTGCTTGGAGGATGTAAATGAATGACGCCTAGACACAATCAAAACAAAACTATAAAAAACGAAGAAAATTAATAATTGTACAAGATAAGACTTTTTCGTCGTGTCGGATCTTCAATAAATACAATGTGTCGCTCAAATTTGGCGAACGCACCTCGGCTAGTAGAATCTTGTCGAAATTGCAGCTTACTGGGCAAGCCTTGCATAAAAATAGGTGATCCATGCTTTACATTTCACAGCACTCGCAGGTTTGGTCATCGGAGGACCCCCACTTTACCATGTTGTCTCGGGTGCACCCTACCATTCATAGTTCTCAGTCTGTTTAGGGCTTTCCATGTACGGTACCCGAGACAGGCTCCGGGTGGGAGATGCTCTGCTGGCTTTACCCAATCTTCGAGACCCTCCCATGCGGATAGTCTGTCTTATTCGGATGGGCGCAGGGGTTAAGCGCAGTGTCCACATGTCTCGTGTGTGCAGACTTGTGCCATACCGGACAGGCGTACTCGGCCACCGAGTTGCATAGTGCAAGGGCTGAGACCTTGAGTGTATGTGGTTGAGCTCCCCACGTATTGCCGCTTAGCTTTCTCAGGAGGTATTAATGCAGTATTGCTTAGTTTATCATTAGTGTAAGATAAGACACATCGTGAAATAGCAAGCAAAAAAGTTTCCGTATAATATTCTTCCCACAGTATGAACAGAAACAGAGAATTTCCTGAACCGTCGATAGCTTGCCAATCGTTGAAGTCTGGGGTTAGTAAATTACCTGTGTAATTATAGCTAATGATACGTACAACACAGGTATTTCGTAACACGTATTAAGTACCGATACTTAACATCAAATAATGAAGAAAGAAAAAGAAAACACCTTCGTGTTTAGTTCAATTTAATTCGACGTCATGTGTCAAACAATCGTGAGATCCTATTGACGTCCAATAGTGTAAAATGACTGACTCATAACAACGGTGTTATATAATTACACATTTTTCTCTAATAAGTAGGTATGTAAGTGAACTCTTTTTATTTCTATAAGTTGAGTACTACGAAATGAAAGCTTGTATATTATTATGCAGTAGCCAATGGTGAAGACTTCTTACTAATTGCCTGATGCATAATATGCATTATATACGAGTAATATTATAATGTCACGAATCTCTATAGGTATAGTAGCAGGGTAGTTTTACTATGAGAAACTCAGATTGTTCTAAATTTAAAAAATAAGTTTTCTTTATAGTTTGGGGTTCTAATAAAAAAAATCAAATTTTGAACTAGGCGCACATTCGATAACTGTGTTTTTTTAACATTTCTTTTTATTATCAATTGTATACATAAAACATAATCTTCCATAATTTTTGTCTGTTATAGTTATTATCAGGGAACTCAGAAATAATGGGAACTGAAATACATAACGGGTAAGGCGATAGCAGGTAACCGACTCGAGTAAGGAAGAATCCGGGTTAAACTTACGCACGTGTCAATAATACGTTTTACGTCTAATACTGAAAACTGCTCTCGGTTTATGCATTTACGCTCATTTAATGTTGGTGTATTACACACACCATTGCACGTGCATAATGCGTGCTTCATTTTCGTAGGACACTCACACATTCAAAATCCTGCTTCACCATGCGGCGTATTGAATATGGCCTATCGGTATTCTATTTATTATCTGTTCTGTGGTTATTATATATCTATACAGTTAGAAAATGTATTATAGTTTTTATTTTTTAATACTAATTATTGATTAAGTACCTACATTATAATATACAATGTAGGTGTTTCGATGTAGTTTATTAACCATTACAATCGGGATCTTAGTAAGTACCTACGTATATTAAATAATTAAAATTAAACACAATATTTACTATTAATGCATTGAGTTTATACTTTATACACTAACCAATTGAAAAAGGACTAGAAATATTTATTGAAATAAAAATAATAAGTACTTACTTAAATAAATTTCTAAAAAATGAACTGTTCAAAATAAATCAAAATACAATTACCCAACTTATCAGAAAAAAAACATTTATTGTAATCCTATTTAGGTACTTAATCCGAATAAAGTAGATATTGATATTATGTCCATAATGAATAGTGATTAGGAATTCAATAATGAAACCCCTAATTATCTTTAACATAAAATATTAAATTTCACAATAAAATTACAATCAATATGTACTTATTAATAATTATTTAATAACATGATAATAATATTTAGATTAATAATCAATTTATATATTTGTATGTAACGTAATGGAAATTCGAGCAAATTAAGTGGTAGGTTAATATAAACTTCTATCGACAAAAATAATCGGTTCGTTCATTACTATGACAATATAATGAAACATGTTTATACGCAAAATACTTTTCTCCGGTTGGTAGCGATGGAAGGAACGTACCTTCTTAAAACTTTTATTCAGACAATTCATTTTGTACGATGTTGATGCTTTCAGTCTGCCGATTATGGATTATGATTGTACTAACATTTAGTTAATTTATTCGGCTTACACGTCGGTTTATACTGTCGTGGTTCCAGGTTCAAATCCTGGATCTGGCAAATTCACACATCGTTTTTCAATTTGTATTTGAAGTCAGAGTATGGACCTAATAGGACTGCAAGTGACTAACATACATTTCTCTAAAAACAAAATATTTGAATACACACCTCTAATCCTGTGCTGGTCCATATGATATAATAATATTAGGATCGGACATGGTAAAAGAAAAAAGACAATATTTAGAAACATTATTTTCTTATAAGCATAATAAGTTACGTAGTTCCATTGATTATGAGTAATGTCAATTATGTAATGCGCTTACTGAGTGTAGGACTAGTAGTGAGTATCTAATGTACCTATATACTACGGATTTTTACTAAAACTTAAAATTTCCAACATCGGGTTTTGTACCTAATGTTTTACGTTGTTTCGTTTTATTCATTTTTAATGTAAACGATAATTAACTATATTTTTAGTGTCGCTCCATTTCAAAATCAGCCTAGTCCAACTTTAGGTATTTTTGACTTTTTTGTGAATTGCTGATGAACTACTGCTTTCTAACATTTCTACATTATCAAAATGTGGTATTTATCAATTTTAAATATTCTATACTCGAAATAATATAAATTTTCACCCTTATTTATGACTGTGTATTTGAGAAAACAAAAAGCTGTTTTTTCCTATTCATCTATTATGGACTTGGCTGATTTTGAAATCTAGCACACTAAGGTTTCGGTGTGCATTTGCCATTGAAGAATGCGCATAATGGTTGAAAATGTTGAGAGGAAAAACGAGAATTTTACAAAACTTAAATCAATTGGACTTTAAACGTAGTGTAAATAAGACAATCCAAAAACATCTAAACGCTCAACAATTGGCCAATCAAAAAAAATATTTAATTTTTATTACGATAATTGTCTTTGTTTCTTCATTTAGAATTTTGAAATCTTCCAGTGTTTTGAATTCCCTTAATGGTTTCATAATAACTCTGTTCATGGCAATTATAATCGCAGTGTGTAAACATTACTACTTGCCAACTAAAAAAAATAATGAAATAAGTATGACAAAAATAATGCTGTAATATTGTAAGAATTAAAATAACATCTTGCCTTGTCGAACGGAGGCTGTATTGAACGTAAAGTGGGCAATTAAAAATGTTATAAAAATCGCGCGTAGTAAACAATGGCTACATAAAATTATTTCGTTATTATCAAGTGGTTTTTCGTAAACATAATAAAAAAATTAAATAAATATTATTATAATATTAAACTGACTTTTACATACATAATTTATACTCAACACATTGCATATAATAATATGTTAATGCAATAAAAAATAAGTAAAATAATTACAAGATAAAAAGAACTTTTTATATACCATGTTTTAAAATTTTCTGTTGAATCATATAAACTTGACAATTCTATGTATTAATAAATTATTACAAATAAGGAAATTGTTACAAATCATTTTCTTTTGCTATTTTGCAACAAACTAACAAATATAGAATACTGGAGTGTCATTTTGATTTCCATAGCAACGCACGTATATATTAATAATTTAGTTGCTATGACCACCCCTTTAGCAACCAATAATAGTGGATAGGATTACGGATTTCTTCGGAAATAACTTTTCATACAAAACAGAATTAACTGAAAATGAATTCAATTCTACTTCTACTAAAAGTATTAAAAGAATGCATTGGCATCGTGTTCTGGTATATTCTAAAAGTTTCAAATATCTAGCTAGTCGGGAAGTTAGTTAAAAATCAATTGCAAGATTTGTACTGGATAAACAACCACCGGACAAACAAGAATACGAGCTAAGAAAAACGTGGTAAAATAAATATAATCACATTTTTTTTATATTTATACCATATCCGATCCTGAAAAGATCATATGAGTATACAGAGTGGAGAACAGATTTTTGTTTTTACGTGAAATCGATGTTAGCCACTTGCTCAGCCTATTAGGTCCATGCTTTGACTTGATTGAAAAACAATATGTGTATTTGCCAGGCTTCGAACCGACATGTAAGCTGCATATTTCAGGCAAATAACAGCTGTATTAATGATTTTAATATAAAACTATAAAAATCGTAAAATGAATCTATATAGCACTATTTTGAAGTATTGGGCATTAAACAAACACTCATAAGGTAATCGGTAATCTTGTGTATTTGCATCCCGGGTTTTGCCTTTCGGATACTTCAGGCACTATGTGCACTTATCAAAAGGTAAATACAGATTGACAACGAATACAATTAATTATAACTTATATAATAAATTAATACAATAAAGTAGGTAAAAACTTAATCATCTATTAAGTTAAGGATGACAATAAAAAATATAATAAAAAATATAAAAACATTATGAAGACATACTTCAAATGTTTGTAAAAATCCCTATGACTAATAATGCAATCAATAGTCATCGTCAAAACTCTAATAATAAATCATTAAATAATAATAGTTCATTAATAACAAGGCGAAACCCGGTTCGGAAAAAAACAACTCAAATTGAATAGTACTATACTTTAATCCATTAGAATTTAAATTCAAATTTCATTATGTGCCTACCTTCGGTCGATAGTCTTGATATTATAAAATATTATATATGATATCCATAGCTAGAGTTGGGTTTCGGGAATTTGCCGACGGGAAGTTTCGAGATTTTCCATCCCGAATCTCGAGAATTGAAATTATTAACATTTCTTTATTATCAAATATTAAGCGAAAAAACGATTTTCTATATGAAAAAAGTGGACAGGAAACACAAAACGTTCAAAGACTGGTCGGGACATTAAACACAATTAAGCCAACGGCGACTCAAAATGAGCGCAATTTTTACAACATCAGGGAATTATGTGTCTCAAAAGCGTACGCGATTGTCAGACGCAGCGATTGACAGTGTTTTTGAAATTCTATTTTAAGTAATGTTTTGAATTATTTTTGTTTTCCTCCCTCTATTTTGTTTGCCTTCTTACATAAATAACAAAAAAAACATATTTTTTTCGGAATTTGTCTGTTTTTACACTGATTTTAGGATTTTTAAAGGTTTTTTTTTTAAATTTCCTGATTTCTCGAGAATTTTTGAGAATTCTTTTCTGGAAATCCCGAATCTCGAGATTGAGATTTTCTCGGGAAATACCCAACTCTATCCATAGCTAAACTGTTCAATATTCTCTCAAGGAAATATTCTTTTAAAATTATTCATTATTAAGTACTATTCCATGAAAAAATATTGATATTTTATTAATATGTATGAGTATATTGAAATATTGAGTATATTAGATATCAATGGAGTATTTTTTAAATATTATTAAATCGATAAGAAATATTTCCTATTCGACATTGAAAATTATTATGCAAGTCGCTATTCTGTGTAACATTACCTATAGGTATGTATACAAACATTTTATGTATGCATACAGGTATAATTTTATGAATTAAAAAAGCCATCTTTCATAACAATTATTTATAATTATTATTGTGCATCAAACACTGTCCACTGAGGCGTATTTCCTCACAACATATTATTATAACCCATTCTTTCCATTTACAATTTAAGACTACTTCAGTCACATAAGAGTTGCCTACAGTCATAACACTCATAACTCACATATTCAAAAAATCGAGTTTTAATATAATCGCAAAATAACATCAGAGCACTGTTTTTTGTAATTAGAATAAAAGTATTGAACTCTCTTGAATATTAATGAGTGAGTGAGTTGATTTACATTTTTTTAAAATATATATAATTTTCATAAGGCTGCATATACGCACACTATGAGAAATAGAGCTCTCTGATAGGTTAGAAAGTCCTGGATGACAGAACTCACGATAGGGAATGGGACGACTGGACTCCGGACAATTGGACGCTGCACTGTC
This sequence comes from Rhyacophila brunnea, assembly GCF_057557595.1. Lineage (NCBI taxonomy): Eukaryota > Metazoa > Arthropoda > Insecta > Trichoptera > Rhyacophilidae > Rhyacophila > Rhyacophila brunnea. The sequence goes on along the minus strand of NW_028232827.1, from coordinate 35,498,502 downwards.
GTAGACACGTATACAGAACGTAGACGAGGTATTTTAATCAGTTTATATCTACTACTTAGTAGTTTTAATTCATTTTACTCTTAACATAATGTATTCTTTATTGCGGATTGAGAATTACCATGCCTAAGGCTTTATATAAAATAAAAAACTCTTTTTTCGTTGGAACTTATACATATGCAAGATTAAATCATTATTTACGTCTGCATATTTACATTATCACCAACTATTAAATCATAATATAATCATTTAAACATAAATAATAATATTAAATATTTTTTTAAAGTACCTATAAATACCTAACATTTATTTATTTTCGAATTTCGTGGCGTCCAGTTGTCCCGGTGCCAAATCGTCCTAGACCGCTCACAATATTCATTGGAAAATGTGAGTAATAGTTAGACACCAACAGACAACTTTTGTCAACGATTTTCACATAGTAGTGACTTTTGATAGCCAACTATCTTTCTTATTATTCTATTAATGCTTTTAGAATCACTTGGTATGTATATTTAACTGAAAAATGACAAAAATGCAAAATGTGAGTTATGACTCTAGGCGACTCATAAGCTCTTGTCTAGCAACTGATAACACTTTAAAGATGTTACCACACTATACTAAATGAATGTAAAAAACTTAATACGGTAGGTACTTCAGTGAAACGGCAAATAATTTTCAACTATACGTGCGACGAAATTTCGGACTGACTGGCAATCGGAGAGCGAAAGTCGAGTTGTGAACATGTCAATTTGTTTTGTGATGGCGACGGGGGAATTAATTCTTAAATCGTGTAAAGATGACTAAAAAACGTTACCCATTTACTTGAAAAACAAAACATGTCAATGAATATATTATTATTATTAATAATAGAACAATAAACATAACATTATGTTTTATTCTGCAAGCGTCATTTGCACAATCTTCGCGTCGCGTAGTCACGATCGTTTTAGACCGTGCCCCAGCTGAAGCTATAGCTATAGCCTTAAATACGAGATTAGTCATAAAGTCAATAAAAATTTTCTTTTCAACAGAATATCGAGAGTGTCACTAGCTTTATATATAGGATGTGCATACCAAAGACAGCCAACTCTCCGAATGGAAATGGTTTAACTAGCAATTCGTCAGCTGAACGCAGAACTATTCTAACTCGCATTTGAAAGGAAATCTTTGAAATGATTTACTTAAGTTAAGTATTCAGTCAAAATAATATATATAAAAACTGGAATACCTATATACCCATCACGATTTTACTATAATATAAATATATTATGAAATATATAATGCTGTATTCTGCACCATCGCATCTACAATACTGCTATCGGCCGCTACGGCAGCGATCTAGTGTAGGTTTATATCGAAGTATTAGCATTTATTGTAACAATCACAATACGTTGGCCGTCTAAACAGTCAAAACTGTCTATCTTGCTCTAACATTTAGCATAGCCAAGAGAGGTGCTATTAAAACATAGGACCTATTGTAACAATAATTCTTCTTCTTTCTTCTTTCGACCATGTCCGATCCTAATAGGATCATATGGACATCCATAGAGTGGAGGTTTGTATTGAGAGATTTTGTTTTTTTTTCACGAGAAATGGATGTCAGCCACTTGCTCAACCTATTAGGTCCATAGCCTGACACACACAAATTGAAAAACAATGTGTGTACTTGCCAGACCCAGGATTCGAACCTGGGACCCACGGTGTTATAGTCCAACGCTTAAGCCGCGCGGCCACCGTGGGCGTCCAATAATTACAACAAACAATAAGTGCTAATACTTCGATACAAATCTACCGTAGATAGATGCCGTAGCGGCCGAAAGCAGTTTTATGTATAGAACAGACGCGCGTAATTATATTAGGGACTGGAAAAGCTATGCCGATAAATTTTAGTTCCTTTCTAGAGATTTTTCATTCCTTTTCAAATTAAAAAAAATAAATAAGAAAGACTTTGAAGAAGTTTATCAGATAGCAATGGGTTATAGTCAAAACACGCACGACCGCTTGTCAAAGATCGAGTGACCTGTTGCGGAACGGAATGCCAAAAAACCACAATAAAAAATCGACAAAAAATGGGACAGCAAAATACTTATAATAATCACATAGGTTACCCAACGCAACTGACTTATGCTTGCATATATATATGCGAGTAACAAACACACATAAGAGGTATTAAAATTATTACTGTTGGGAAACTTGACAATTTTATGTTTAAAGTCTTGATAAATCGGTAGTCGTCAGCGACATATAAACATAATAATATAGTGTTATTATATTGATATATACGCATTTTTAAATTTAAGCAGTCTCTTCATTAATATTTTTGAAAATGTATTATTTAGAGGGATGAACTGGTGATCTGAGACTGACCCGGTATATTTTATAATTAATAATCCCATATTTTAATACGTCTATACATCGTACATCTAGATACGTGCACATAGGTACTTATAATAATAATAAAAATGTTAGAAGAGTAAAAAAGTTTAGTAGTTAGTAAATATCTAAATCAATTCATCAAAACAAGTAACCATATTTACAAAAAATAGTACCTACTGTCAGTGCATAATTATGCTACTATTTTTTTTAATCACGACACATTCTAGAGTCACCATCAAATGGTAATAAATGAAATTGAAAATAATTCATTTACCGGAAAAGTGTCAGTCATTAAATAAATCTTTTTATCGAATATTGAACTGCAACACAATACGACAAGATTAATAAGTATGATCCCATTGAATATTATAATTTAAAATGTCTGTGATTTCATATTTGAAACCTAAATATGGATTAGCAATATCAAATTTAAATTCATCCGAAACTCTGTCAGTCTATTGAGGTTTCTTTTATCGTTCATAATCATCATTTATGGCACTACAAACCTTGGCGGGTCTTGACCTCCTTCAAAAAATTCTTCCATCCTGTTCGATCCAGCGCCAACACTCTCCAGTTGCTTTGACCGAGGATTTTGAAATCTCTCGTGGCGCAGTCCAGCCATCTCAATTTCAGCCGTCCAAGTCTCCTCTTGCCATCGGGGGCTGCGTGCACAACCCGTATTCTATGCACATGATCTTTTCGCCCTCATAACGTTTGTACAGCTCCTCATTATACATTGACCTCCAAATACCACTTTCTTGAATAGCCCCAAAGATTCTTCTCAAAACTCTCCTATCAAGAATATACATATTTCTACATCCTGTTTGCTGAGTGCCCAGTATTCTGATCCATATGTTAATACCGGGCGCAGAAGAGTTATATATAAGGTTGTTTTGGTTTTCCTTGGGAGTGCTTTGATCTTTAGAAAGTTTTGGAGACCAAAATAGTACATATTGGCGAGGATAATCCGGCGTTTTATTTCGTCGCTCGCGTTATTAGTGTTTGTTACAAGGAACCATAGATAAACAAATGAATTAATCGGGATTTATTTAGAAAGGTAAAATGTAATAAATCGATAAGTTATTCAATACTGCTGAAAAAATACATGTTATATTATTAAACTAAGTTAAGTACGTTTTTTAATTCAATACAACCTTTACATGAATAATTATAGTTAAGTTAAATTAACAATATAATTGCATAATAAAACACTACAACATAGTACGTTAACAATTGTTTAAGAGCATGTTTCGCATTTACAGCATGTATTGATCGCATGATCCTGGTGTATGGAACATGTAAATTGTACGTAAAACATTTCACCGTGGCACAGTTCACCGTGAGTTTTCTTATCGGAATGAGATGACCGTATGCTATATGGTCTCCAATTTTATTAGATACTGTATGAATATCGATTCAATTTTCATAGCTGATTTTGACAAAAATTAAGAATTCAAGAATGAAAACCTAACCTAACCTAACAAAACAATACAGTGTATCGGCTATTTTCAAAATTTGTTTGCTGCTAGTTTCCTATAAAGTGTAAATCGACAAGAACCGTGTTTTATTTAGACGTGAATTGTATGTCAGTATTATACGACCCAAAGAGGTTGGACGGTCTATAATATACGGCCATATATTTCCGATACATCGTTTCACGGTGAAGTTTAGTGTGATACGGCGAACTGCATACGTACAAGTTTCCGGATGTGTTTGTAGCCAGGTAGTGTCTCTGAGGTACCACTATAATATAACTGCATTAGTCCAGTAACTATTAAACAAGCTTCTTAAAAAAAGTAATTTGGTCGGAATCCAATGTTGCGAGTTCAATTATCGCTCGATAATACTATTTTAAAACGTTTTTATTAGCTCGTATTCTTGTTTGTCCGGTGGTTGTTTGTCCAGTACAAACCTTGCAATTGATGTTTAATTATTAACTTCCCGACTAGCTAGACATTTGAAACTTTTAGAATATAACACGATGCCAATGCATTATTTTAATACTTTTAGCCATCTTTAAGCAGAATTGAATTCATTTTCAGTTATTTCTGTTTTGTATGGAATATACGGCCATATTATATTTCCGATACAAGATTTAACGCTGAAGCGTGATACGGCAAACTGCATACGTAGAAGTTTCCGGACACGTTGGTGTATAGCCAGTCGTACAGCAAAACTATCTTGAATAGGTAGGTACAAGGAATTTAATAATAATTTTGGCAACAAAAACATAAAAAATATTACATACGTATATGTCGCAACAACGTCCATTTTTTTGACAAAGCTACAAGGATAATAAATATATAACTCTAAGAATAATTTTATTACCACAGCCTTTACAAAATCAAATAAGCGGTATGTTTAGATGAGGCACTATATCGTTTACGTTGATCGTTTGTAAGGAAAAAATATATCTACGAGGCCTGAAAAAAAGCTTTCGAGCTTAGAAAGCTAGACGAGAACCTGAAAAAAAAATGACCGGAGGTAATCTTACCTATATGAAGGCTCTGTCGCAAAATTCGTCCACAGGAAGTGGTTTTATAGTATATGTTCAATGTATTATGTTATGCTCACGAAATATTTTATCAGTATTTTATAAAAAAAAATTTAACTTCAACTAAATTCTTCTATTTTCAAATATTTGAATGAATTGCAATTCCATTGTCAAGGGATGGATAATGATAATTAAATATGCCATAAAATATCAATTATTTTGTTTTAATATCGGTACCGATAATATACAGAAATATATAACGTCCAACAGAAGGATATAGAATTCCTACGTATTTACAGGAAATTGTCTTGCCAGGTCGAAGCAATGCTATACTGGATATGCCTTCGAGTTTTCACTGACGAACATTTTTTTATGTCTATGTATTTGTCGTTATATCCACTAATAATAATTATAAAACTACTTGGCGGCGCTTTTTAGTGAACTATAATAAATTTAGGATGATTGTTGATTCTAGACCTGGGGGCGGAGGGTCTAACGGGAGCTAATCCAGGCACTTACCTTGGTGTTGTTCGGCTTTATGACTGGAGCAGGTCCCGGGTGATGCACTCTCGCACTGTTATGCGAATGGTTCTGTTTATCACTCGCACAATACATTAGGGTTAATGATGACACTCGCCTGTATGCGTTTACGGTTGTTTAGTCACAAGAGCCGGTATCATGATTTGCCAAGTATTTAGTTCAAGGAGTTCATAATGAGACTCGAATTGAATTATTGCTTGGACGACGATCACAATGTAACAAGTTGACACGGTCAAATAACTAACTGCCTTTGTATCAATCAAGGGCGACGAACGTCTCGTTAAAATAATTAAGCGCCTGGATGACAACAATAAATGAGGATAGTAGGTATGAGATATTTGTACTATCACTACTGAAATTACTAGGTTTCCCTGAGTATATAAAATATCTTTTCCAGTCCCCTGCATACTTCAAGAGTACCCAAAACAGCGGCTGCATTATGTATTTGGATTTCTATACTTATTCACTGTCTCAGGTTCAGACGGTCCCCAAGGTCCAAATGTCTCAAAACCCAGGTGACAGACAATATAATTAGATGACATACATTCGTATTTTTTTAGCTTTGTTTGACTCAGCCACAATAGCTGCTAAACCTTACGATCGAACTTTATTCATGTGAGATACTGCGAGTGTATCCATTACAGTAGTATCCCAAACCATACATTTCCCTTTCCTCCATGAAATCATTGTGATACCAATAGGTCACTTGCCATCTTGTCGACAGATACCAAAAGGCTCGATAGATCCAATCATTAAAGTTCCACAGATACAACTATGTCAACATATTATTCTCAGATAGCCAATCCAGTCTGGTAGCTCTCCAAAACCCATCATCCACATACCCACTAGTAAGGGACATTTTAACACTATCAACACAGCTTCTAATGATAGGAACAATCCCTATATTCTTCTGGATAAGAAGTCACACAGGGATAGCCGGAAACGAGAAAGCTGATAAATACGCTAAACAAGCCACAACAGATAAAATACCTTCAACCTACACATACTTCCCTCTAAGCTACGCAAAACAAAAACTAAGTGAAGATACAATAGAGCTATGGAACCACAGATACACAACATCCGCCACAGGGTCAATAACACAGAAATTTATTCCAAACATAAACTGTGCCATCACTCTTGCCAGGAACTTAAAAATATCACACGAATTCACACAGATACGAACAGGACACGGAGCGGTGCGAGCTTATCTAAAAAGATTTAAATTGAGGGATGATGACTCTTGTCCATGTGACGGCAACACATCTCAAACTGTGTGGCATGTCATCAATGACTGCCCTATACTAGAAAGGGAGCGATGGACTCTCAGGACTCCGTGTAGACAGAATAATCATGAAATTGACCTCCAAAAGCCTCACGAAGTACTAAGCAATAGAACAACACAAGAACACTACACAAAATATTTAATCCTGGCCATGAAGAAAATTAAAGATATAAATGGAGGAACCTAATTAGCCGCACATCAATAGAAACTAACCCACCCAACCACCTTGTGCGAAAAAGCAAGGGCATGGTTATTAATAAAAATAAATCATTAATGACAAAATGACGACTTATATCAGTAATATAATGTTAAAATCACTAATCCGATAAATGAAACATACGTATTCAAATCACACTCGATCCCAGATTATATCTTAGAAGAAGACTTTCTTAGTTACGTTTTTTTTTTGGGGTTTTATTATTAAGTAATTATGTATCTAATTAAATTAAACGTCAAAATTAACTAAAAACAATCCATTATAATCACAATAACATTATTAATAAGCAGTTTATAAAAATCTTATAATACTAAAATTAATTAATCACAAAATTTTATATAAAAAAAAAATAGTGGACTTTGAAAACTTTTCAAACGAACAGCTTTATAAAAACTGTGATGATTTTTTTGCGCTTTCTCATAGCGTGGGCAGAACTTTCGAAACTTTTCGACCTACAATTTTTTACACAAGAAAAGTTATAAGTAAGTAACAAAGGAGATTAAATTAAACTTTGAGACATTCAACAGGCTTTTAATACTAGCAAAATAATATGCCTTTGTCTCTTGGAAATGTTTTGTCACAGTTTCGATGTTTTCATATAACTTTCAGGATTTCTCTGTCAACGGGCGAATTAAAATAATATTACCATAAAGTAGGTACCTACTGTTTTATTGGACTTACTTCCAGTCTACTGCATATTAATAATTCAATTTTGTTTTGCGGGAAAGTTATTACCAGGCAACATATTATATAACTTAATATGATTAGTATCAAAACGGTCTAGACTTGTTTGTATTGATAATACTATGGTAAACAGCCAAAAATTATAAGTATGTCCATGTAAAACCACTAAACCTTTGTGATGATACTATTATTATCAGGGACATTACTTGCGAGGCGATTATTTCTCTTCCAAAAACAGATTAGAAGAGGGAACGTTTCTCAGTGTAAATAATTTACTATCATCATCATCTGCCTGAATCTATCCACTACTGGATGAAGGCCTCTTCAAGCTGCTTCCACTTATCTCGGTCCTGTGCATTGCGTTGCCACGTACTTCCCTTATCATTTCATCGATGCAGCGGCTTCTAGGTCTACCTTGCGGACATTTTGTACTTCTTCACATGCATATGTGATCACGGGAAGCACACACTGGTTGAACACTTTGCGTTTTAGGAACAGAGGAAGGTCACTTTTGAAGATATTATTAAGGCGGCCAAAATCACTCCAGCCTAGCTTTACTCTGCGAACAATTTCATCAAATATACATCCATCTATAGACACACTTGTTGTCCCAGATAGATATAGCTTTTCAACTGTTTGAGCTGAGTGCCATTGATGAAGATCTCTCTTTGGCCTGCAAAGCAGTTGAACATGACTTTCGTCTTTGTTACATTTATTTTCAAACCTACTTTGTTGCTTACTTCAGCGAGTTCCTGCATTCTGCTTTGGAGGTCTTCTGAGTCTTGCGAGAAAATTACTATGTCATCGGCAAAGCGCAGATGACTCAGGTATTCTCCATTGATGGGGATCCTTTTGTCATTCCGGTCAAGTTACCTGAAAAAGTATTCAAGGGTAGCTGTAAATAGTTTAGGTGAGATTGTATCACCTTGTCGGACTCCTTTGCTGATAGGAAATCTGCGCGATGGTTTATGGAGATTGACACATGCTGTTGCGCTACTGTATATATTATTGAAAATCCATAAAAACCCCAAACACCATAAAAATCTCATTATTTATATTATAAGACATTTTGATACTGGGTATAGCACAACTGTTCCTCTGATCAAGATGATATTTTATATTGTTTGAGGCTTTCACGGTTGTTTTTTATCGTAATAGATTTGTGGGTTTCCACCGTGTGTTCTTCTTTCTCCTTTCCTCGACGTTCCTTTTGGCATTCTTAAAGTGACGTTTGCATTCATATTTCTACACTACACTTAATCATAAAACATTTAATCATCTCTTGATAATGGCCTCTGCAATGAGCTCGAAACGTCGTGGAAAGAAAGAAGAAGTAGGAACACACGGTGGAAACCCAAAAATCTATTACGATAAGATGATATTGTTCTTGCCTTCCGGTTCTTAAATTATCCGTAATTATTAAAAGTTTAAGCTCCAAACAGATAAAGTTTATAATGGTGGCAATATGGTTTTTTAATTAACATTAACAATACAAAACTAATGATGTCAAAATTATGCCTTCGAGCTAATATGACTTTGTTTTTTTGAGGCTTTTTACAAGCGTTGTATGTATTTTGTGGTTCTATTGATGGGTTATCCATAAACGACATCATACGATTTTTAATATGTTTGATCCCCCCCCCCCCCCCGCTCAGTACTATCGTCACAAAATCTTATACTTTCCTGTCTAAATTACCTCACATTTCTTAACTCCTAATCATTTAAAAAATAATTCGTTGATACTGATAGATGACAGTATAATGTCGTCATATCTTATACTACAACCCTCCTTTTCCTTTTGTCATAATTCATCAAATTATAATATAAGTTATCTACCCTCTCCTTGGATTATCCCTTACATCATATTATATAGTATAATGTTGTTTTTATTTTTCAAGTTATGTACATTTAATTTATAATATAATACATTGAACGGGTTTTCACGAATAATTCAGTCATAAGAGATATTATAGAAATTGCCTTCGATTTATTTTATTAAAAAAAAATCAACTAGAATAAATTTATACCGAGGGTTAAAGGGCACCTTTTTCAAAACGATCGTGTCACCCACACCCAAGAGTTTTCAGCGCAAATACAGTCATACCTTTCGAGGATAATCCGGTAGCTGTACAAAGGCCCTTTGCTCATCTCAAAGAAGCGATATTCTTGGACAAGTGCTAGTGATTTCTAAGCGGACTCGAGGACAATCCTGCCCCTGCCCTAGACTTTGTAAGGTATAAGAAGGTTCCTGTTAACGCTCCAAGACCATGTTTCGCCTTGCCGTTTTTTTATTATTATCATGTAAAAAAGGTTCTACGGAAATAGAATATTTTCAATTTTTTGTCGACAAGCGTACATATTGTGTCGGAAATATGTAAATTGGCTCAAATTGTTTCGTAAGTATCATTAAAATATTGTGCGATATATATAATATTTGAAAAATAAAGAAAAGGGGATGTGTATTTTCGTAGGTAAGTACTGTTGATAGTCAGTGGAGTAAAAATCAAAATCATAACTGGGAATAGAATAAAAATAATTATTAATGATAGTAAAAAAATTAGCTCAGGCTCTGTATGTATATCATCATCATCAACCGGGGTAGATCCACTGCTGGATGAAGGCCTCCCCTAGCTCCCTCCACTCTTCTCGATCCCTAGTCCCTAGGTCCCACGATGGCCGCGCGGCTTAAGCGTCGGTCTATAGAGTTGTGGGTCCCAGGTTCGAATCCTATATATTGTTTTTGTTTCACATATTGTTTTTCAATTTGTGTATGAGTCAGAGTATGGACCTAGTAGGTTGAGCAAGTGGCTGACATCCATTTTTCGTAAAAACAAAAATCTGTCGATCAAACCTCTACTCTGTGAAGGCCCATATGATCCTATTAGGATCGGACATTGTCGGAAGGAAGTTGTTCGCTGCCACTTAAATCCACCGAGTTCGTCTATCCAGCGAGTTTCAAGTCGTCCTTATGGGTGTTTAGCATCCCTTGGGTACTACAGTATGGTGGCATTCATTCAGCAGTTGTCTACTCGTCGAGTATTGTCCATTTCATCTGTTTAACAACCTCTATCACTGTCTGCTTCTTTATTAATCGGTTTATTTTGTAATTTTTCTTATTGTGCTCAATATGCACCTTTCCATTGCACGTTGAACTACTAATAATATATTATGTATGTATTATATTAACATATGCTTAAATGAGTCAACTTCTTTTCCGCATTTTTCTGTTTACTCAGTGATTTCAAATTTGGTATAGAGAATGCTTATATGGTGACAATATATTATATAGATATTCCTTTCTTCCTTAATTTCTTGATTATTAGATTCACTACCTCCTAGCCTTAGTGCTCAGTAGCGAAGGGTGGAGGTAGGCTGTTAAGATCCGCCATAAAAAGTTCACATTAAAGTTTGTTAGTCATACATATTTGTTTTTATTGAACTAAGACTACAATTTACAGATGGTATTGCTTAGTTTTTAAAAATCAATTAAACCCTGCTTAAACTAAACCATGATGGTTTTGGTATATTTTGGGCGATAGTAACGACAAATTTGTGCATATTTTTTCATTCATACTTATTTGTTTTCGTTGTATTAAGTATATATATTACACATATTATTGGTTCATTTTATTTAATTCATTAAGTACTGCCTAAACTAAACTAGAATATATTAAACATATTATTATATCTATAAAATATTCAAAATTATGTATGATTAAATTGAAAATTTTTAGATATTTTATAGATAGACGAGTATTTTTTGACTATTATCTATTATGGCCTGGTTTTCGCATGGTTTAATTGAATTTTATAAACTAACAAACACCATCTGTAAATTGTGGTCTTAGTTCAATAAAAACAAATATGTATGACTAACATACTTTAATGTGAACTTTTTATGGCGCAACTTAAATCTGTAAATTGTATGCATATTTTAATGAAAATAAATACGTATGACTGACAAAGTTTTGTGACCACCATTTATGGCAGATCATAACAGCCTACCTCCACCCTTCGTCACTGGGTGCTATCTTATGCGGTGTTACATAATAATACGGTAACATTATTTCGAGTTAGTTAAACTTCGTTGAAGCTTCTATTCAAAACTGTCCCAGTTCTCAATCAGTTAAGCCACGTACAACGTTGATGGCTGACGTCGATTTTATATCCGACGTCCGTTGTCTTAATCCCGACGCCCAAAGGAGGAAGGTTCTATCGTAAAAGACTCACGCTGTAACGGTGCCGCCGTATTAAACTGGAGGAGGTCAAAACTAGCTGACTGCAAGATAGCTTCGACATTGTCTCACAGGTATGTAACTATCTATTGTTACTGTGTTTTATTTTATACACATATCTGCATTATGATTTATGTATGAAGTGCCACTGTATTTTGTACTAGACACATCTACCTTAAATGACACTCATAGTCATGGTCCCCACATCCTGAAGCGGGCTCCTAAGCCAGAATCCCCCCTACATATCGCTATGGTTAAAGGCAATGTGATTGCTGATGATGATGAAAATTGAGGGTAGGTATTGTAGGTAGGTAGGTATCAGAGTATTTTTAGCGATTTTGTGTATTTTTTAATACCTACATCCATTTTAATTAAGGAGTTGTCAAGTATCGACAGACAATACTCAAAAATTGCATCGTAAAATGACATATTATTTTAAAACGTCAATACACTTTCAATAAAATTGCGCCGCAGTCGACTTTTTTACTATTAAAATTTGTGATGTGTGTTATCTCACATAACAAAATAAGTATGTTCATTTGCCTATTTACTATTTTTGGGCAGTATGGAAATGTGGTCATGTAGTGTTGAAGTAGTGTTGACAATAAACACTATTTTAGTTCATAGTAGTTATACTACCCCTACTAGCAGTGGCATCCCGCACGGGACAAAACAGGTTATGTGTTGCATAGGTGTGGCAACTAAGTTTAGGTATGGAGTTTATTTATTTATTAGGGTTAAGAAAGACAAATTGAGCACATACCAAATTAATAATTCAAGACGTTCACATGACATTTAGAATAAAAAGTACAACTAAATCAACCTAGTAGAGAAAAAAACAAAGCAAGTCGTTGCAGTAAAATTTCATGAAGCAGACCTTTTGAAAAATGTAGTTTTACAGTGTGAAGCAATCACGGCAGCTTCTATAATTTTAGGTATTAAGAACTCGCAAGTGTCAACACACCATCATCAGCTATTTTATATTGAATGCCGTTGACCACTGCAGTGCTACTTACACCATTATAAATAAAACACGCCAACGGACTTACAACGTCTACAGGTTTAATTATGTTGCTGTATTTTTTTGACTTGCTTGAGGCACTTAGACTATAGTTGAAGTTATTGGCGTTGGTATGTAGAACATTTTTCTATAAAAATGTCAGTTTTTATGTTTTTGGTACTTAGCGCCTTAATTAATACACGTATTCATTATTGCATTGCTAAAAATATCTACATCTCTAGTTACACCAGGAGTTCTAATTATATACTAGTTCTAATATATACTATATATCTATATTATCCTACGAATATTTTATTTAAGACAGAATTATCAAAATAATAGAAGTAATGAAATTAAGTCAGATCTAAGTAGAGGAGGTTCCAGATATTAAAAAAATTCCGCCATACAAAAATGCGTTGAAAATCATTACTATGGAGTTGAGGGTCCCAGGTTCGAATCTTGGGTCTGGCAAGTACACATATTGTTTTTCAATTTGTGTATGAGTCAGAGTATGGACCTAACAGGTTGAGCAAGTGGATCCACATCCATTTCTCGTAAAAATAAAATCTGTTAATACAAACCTGCATTCTGTGGAGTCCCATATGATCCTATTAGGATCGGACATGGTCGAAAGAAGATACCTAATATAAACTGTGGAATATCAACGTTTCTGAAGTCATTAATTAATTAATATAAGTCTTCCAAACAAAATGTAATATAATATTCCCAACTAAAACTTATCTCATCAATCAAAGCAAATTAATTATATCATGTATTATCCTTTAATATAAAGACTAAAATCCTTCGTATCGGTTCATCAACATATCAGGTTGACAGAGGCTTAATTTATCACCATTCAGCACAATATATTATATCTACCTATTTACTTATCCAAATTACATTTGATATTCACAATGCGAATCGCACGATTTTCCCAATACATTCAATGCCATACAGAGCTAATTTGATTGGGAAGTTTAATATGTAGTAGGTAGATGCGTCCCGGAGAGAAGCAGCTATATATTAATACACGTATTATCGTGATTCATCAAATTTTCTCTTCACGTAAATTGACACTAGTGGATTCATAAAATAGTCATGGGTGGTAAATTCAATTTGAAGAAATGATTCACAAAAAAGTAATAGGTAAAATGGGTGATTTTAAATTATCTATAAACGGTACATTATAAATACAGTAATGTTGTCCAAGTTTTTCTGAGTTTTGAGGTAATTTGATAATAATTTGAAACCCTCATAAAAAATTGCAAAATAAAAATGGATCGCTACGCGAGTATAATTTTAAATTATCTTTTTCTTCTTATGCCATGTCCGATCGTCAGTTGTAGCATACAGATACCAATAATTCATGTCACTCGTACGTCTTCTCATGTTTTTTTTATAAAAATATATTTATGATAATAATTGCAACCTCACCAAATTGTACCGCATGATAATTTTAATCAAGAAATCGTAATTGATTTTAGGTTTTCACCGCGTGTACTTCTTCCTTCTTTCTTTTCGACGTTTCGGGCTCGTTGCAGAGGCCATTATCAAGAGTTAATATGTGTTATGATGAAGTGTAGTATATGTGTATGAATGCAAACGCTGCTCTAAGAATGCCTAAAGGAATTCGATTAACTAAGAGCAAATGTTGCTCAAATTTATGTCATGACGATCAGAGATACTGGATCGAATATTGGATTTCGCTGACAGTGCCGGAAGTTACGACGTTTTTAACCGTAGCCCAGCATCCTTATTAATATGTTCAGGGTGTCTATGGATTTCGATTGCCTCCGTTACCAATCGTGAGAAGTATCCCTTATTCTTTTTGATAATAATTGACGATGGGCTCTGCAACGAGCCCGAAAAGTTGAGGAACGAAGGAGGAAGTACACGCGGTGAAAACCCAAAAATCAATTACGATAACAAGCAACCGTGATAGTCTCAAACATTATTTAATCAAGAATGTTAATAACCGTTTCTTTAATTCAACGAATAATTCATAAGATTTGAGAATGTAACATTCTATATATTTAAGAAAACTTCATGTAGAACCTACTAGTTAAAATTGATTTAGGCAGGATTTAATTGAATCTTAAAGACTAACCAACACCATTTGTAAATCGTAGTCTTAGTTCAATAAAAACAAATACGTATGACTAACAAAATGTGCACTATTTATGATGAATCTTAACAGCCTACCTCCACCATTCACTAATACTATACGCACTGAAGATTGATAAATGCACACTAATAATGAATATAGTTAATTTTCGTTTATATAACAAACTAAACAATAAAAGAAGGAACGTGAAACCCTTCTAACTAAGTCAAAGAGCAAGTTTAATATAAAAACTATTTTTTTGCAAATTTTGAATGTGTAACTTCTGTAGTAAATACATTGAATAGTCAATCTGTATACATTCAGTACGTTCATTAAATTGTCATTACTCTTAATCAGTAGAACTAAATAACGTGATGGGAATTTAATACAATTAACTAATGAGAAATGACACTAAGTACCTATACCTATCTATGAAATAAAAAAAAACAAATAAACAATGTTAAGGTATAACCTATAATCCCTAAACTGAATCCATTAACTGTGGCATAAAATATCATGTTATAAGAAACATTTACGTAGAGTAAAAGCTTCATAAATGTGCACTCCGTCTTTATGGTGACAATGATGTAATATAATATTATAAAAATATTTTTTTACATACTTATAGGTATTATCTATTTATTTATTTATTTATTACTATATCGACTGTAGAAAGGAAAAAGGACGTAATTCATACAAATCAAATTTTACAGGAGACGCAAAAGCGTTTTTGTTTTGGTTTTCGGTCAAAGTTAAAATACAAAATAGACGTAACCTTGAAGTGGATGATAATTAATAATTAAGTTTTTATATTAATAATCTGATATTCATTATTGAGTTAGGTACTTAATTAAAGAAAAACCAACAATAATAATGGTTGAGTCGTTTTACTACATTATTTCCTTCTTTTTTTAGAAATTGTCAGCTAAATTTAGGTAATAAATCTGAATTATTTGCAGCTTACATCCTTTGGACACAACGCGTATTATTTAGTCATTTACAACGTTATTATCCAAAAACGCTTATTTTGAAAAAACTTAGGCTTACGTACTTTTTCCTTTCTAAAGGTCGATATAATTTTTATTTATTTTAAAAACAAACAGTTACATTGATTACAGATATGTATAAAAATAGATTAGAGAAAAGATGAAAAGTAAGAAAGTACGAAGAACATGAAAAATGAGAAAATATTGAATAATAATTATAGACAAAAAAGTAACATTTTTTAATATTATATAAATACCAATATAATTATATTACTTATATATGTGTTAAGAAATTATTGAAACTTATAAATAATATTATGAATATTATTAAGATCGAATAGAAAAAAGAGAATAATAATAAAATGAAAAAAATATGAATTTAAAATTCGATAACTACAAGTGAATATCATATTTGATTAGAAGCCTATCAGTGTAGGAAAAAGCGTGTTCGGAAACTTGTATATATGCAGTTCAACGTATCACACTTCGCCGTGAAATGTTGTATCGGAAATATATGGCCGTATATTAAAGACCATCCAACCTCTTTTGGTCGTATAATACTGACATAAAATCCATGTTATGATTTATTTAATTCTATTTCGACCACTGCAACTTTTATGGTACCATCTTTGGAAAGTCGACGTTCTATATCTGATCAATATTTTCTTTTTAAAATTATCAATGGTTTTGTTGACTCGCCAAACCTACTCGAAAGGGTGGGTTTCCATTGTCCATCAAGATTTACGCGAAACCAAACTTTGTACCATATCAGTCGTAGCGGTTCTAATTATGCACAAAACTATTTATTCGGCGCTCTTGTTCAAATTATAATATGTATTTCTCCACCGTTGATCCTTTTAATAATTCACCTGTTTCATTTAAACGTGCTATCTCTAATATATATATATACTTATATATGTATTTTTTTATGTTACTTGTTTTTGTATATAATTTAATTATTTATTATTCTTCCTCATTTTTCTCATGTAATTTTCGTATGTAATTTCTTTATATATTTATGTTATTCTTACTCTCTATCTTGTTAGACTTAACTATATTATAATTTATGCATGGAAACTTTGCTGGTTGCAATAACTTTTCATTATTATATTTTAAATTTTTGTAATCAAAATGTAACTGTTTGTTTCCTTAATAAATAAAATAAAAAATACATACAACACGGTTCTTCTCGATTTACACTTTACAGGTAGCTAGTAGCAAACTAATTTTGAAAATAACCGATACACTGGATTATTTGTTAGGTTAGGTTTTCATTCTTGAATTCATGAAGTTTGCCAAAATCAGCTATGAAAATTAAATTAATGTTCATATTGAATGTAATAAAATTGGAGACCAGATACTACACGATCATCTCTTTCCGATAAGAAAGCTCATGGCGAACTGTACCACGGTGAAATGTTTTACGTACAATTTACAAGTAACCAGGAAAACTTGCAAAGTTATGAAGAGTATTAATTATACTCTACTAGTCACTTAATTAACGAAATATGATAAAAACAAAATGTTGCGAATTTTGAGGTATTTTAATCAATAAATATGCTGCTTCTACATGAATTATTATGTAGATATATGCATAATCTAGGTTAATATTTCACTACACTGTATGCAACCACTATTCCTAAACAGTTCGCAAAAATGGCAACACGTAGATTTGTTAATAAGAAGGAAGATTCCAAATGTCGTTCACCGGAGTGCAGAATTACTATTCGGTTCTTGAGAGAAGACATTCGCAGTCGGGAGGGATGTGGAGCAATGCAAATTAACCTTATGAGACACAGTAAATCGCACACATGCTGAATGCCGCGGTGAGAATGTAAGATGGAGAACCTTTGGCATACGCGTAATAAAAATTGTGAATTTATATAAAACAAAATAAATATCATCATTTTTGTTGCATATTTTTGTGCAAAAACATAAAATAAAAGTCGATCGGAGTGGTCAGTCAGTCCCGACTTCTAATAAATGTATCATATGTTTTGAAGTTCAATTCTTATAGTCCGACAACAAGAAATTGGCGATAACAGAAAGTCGCTGTAGTCGCATATAGTAAACTTCTCAGTGACGTACCTGTCATTGCGGCAACGCGCGCACGCCAGGCGTGTTTAAGAGCGTACTTCAGTGAAACGGCAAATATATTTCAACAGTAGGTGCGACGAAATTTCTCACTAGTCGCCAATCGGAGACCGATAGTCGAGGTATCCGCACGTCGATTTATTTTGTCATGGCGTCGGATGAAAATAATCTTAAATCATGTAAAGATGACTAAAAAACTTTACGTATGTACTTAAAAAACAAAACATGTCAATGAATATACTATTATTTATAGTAATATAACAATAAACATAACATTAAATGGACGCATGTTGGACTTTTATGACAAATTATATTTCGTTCGACACGCGTCATTTGCACAATCCGCGCATCGCCTAGCCACGATCTTTTTGACCATGACTCAACTGAAGTATTATAGCCATAAATAAATAATGTATAATAAACAAAAAAAAAATACTAATACTAATTCTAACATCACTCCTGATCGTTTTAGACATATTGTTATTATAAAAAGCTTTAAATAATGTAAATTAATTGATCCGTACACCACGGGAGCGTAAAATTAAATAATAAATTTGGGGGCGTTCCTCATTTGAAAATGGATGTGCAATTAGCTGCACTGGAGGGGATTGTTAGTTCACAAATTTAAAAGAAATTTTTGTTAGACAATGCGTGACATTAATTCTTTCATGGGAAAACTTAAAAAAGCGGCTATAAATCTCTGTTCGGAAAAAACAGTTCTCATTTTCCAAAATATTATTCAGAATCATCACAGCATTGTGCTACATAAAATTTTCCATTGTTTTTGCAAGGCTTTCTCATAACGTCGCTCTAGTATTGGTTTGTCAAAAGTCACAATATGTGAAATGTTCAATGCTTGAAGGTCTTTCATATTTATTTACTTTACATAGTGAGAGATACATTATATTATAAGAATATATTAAGAGTACTCCAGCGATATTACTCATTTAATTAAGAAGAATTTGTATTTATTTAATAGCAGATACTGCATTTAAGCAACGATGACTTCAAATAATTGTGAAGACAAGATTCCCAGCCATATTTTTAAGTGCGAGACATCATAAACTACAGAGTGGCAAAAAATATCAAATAAAGTGATTTACGAGTAAAATTCTTTGAATAAAAAACTTCGCTGTATCCATAAAGGCATCTACAAAAAATGTATATGGAACAGGACTCGGCAATAGAGCGAGGTACGGTAACAGAATATGTGGACCCGGCCTTATACTGTGTAATAGTCACAAAAGCGTGAAGTGCAATAATAACCTAATTAAAATCAATTCAATTTTTTAATTCGATTTTTTGGTTATGTTATGAGTTCGGTTATGCGGAATACAGCGGAAAACACAATTTGAAAATACCCGATATACTGGATTATTTGTTAGATTGGGTTAGTTTAGTTTAGGTTGGGTTAGCTTAGGTAAGGTTAGGTTAGGTTTGGTTAGGTTAACCGGTTAACCTAACAAATAATCCAGTATATCGGGTATTTTCAAAATGTGTTTTCCGCTGTATTCCTCATAACCGAACTGTACCGATTTTTTTAACATACTGTGGACATTACAAATTATAAGTGTAATAAGTTCACAACATGAATGAAACATTATTATAAAGAAGACAAAAAAATTACTTAATAAAAATGAAAATATAAAAAGAGAACATAGGTAATACAAACATACAAAGGCAGTGAAGTTCAAAGAAGTACACCGAGTTTGCTAAGGAGACCCTATTTTAAGAATTTATAAAATAGCGTCCACCTAACCCACTCTCACGCAAGTGGAATATATCAACACCCGAAGTGATTTGGTTGAACATAATTATCGCCCTCCCAATTGGCATTACCAGTGGCAGGTTGGTTCTGCACATTGGGAGAATAAACAACTGATGCTCTCTATTTCTACACATGCATTATATTATGCAACATGTTGCAATAATTCGTGGACATGATGTATATTTCAGATTAAAATTTAATCAACAATATGAATATTTCTAATCCTGGATCGCATGATTTATTAGATTACCTAGTTTGTCTACAGTTTATTTATGTTCATATTAATTTTGGTACAAGTCAGTGCAAGGCACATAATATATAATAATATTCCAGGTAAGCCATCACTGTTCTGGTAATTGTAGAAAGAACGACTCCCTGAATACCTGAATAGTTTGAATACATTATACTATTTATCCACCATTTGGCATAACGGAAACAGATAGGTATTAACGAATCAACTATATAGTATCTCAAACACATAGATATGGCATTAATCTATCGAGTTAAAACATACATTCAAATTGGACAGGAAAATTAGATGTGTGACAGAAAAACTTTACGATTTTGATAGTTTAATTAATAATATTATAATACACCCGATCCTCTTTTTGCATAGGGGATACGTTCCGAAGACTACTGTGCAAAACAAAACCGTGTAAAAAAAGATAAGGTGCCCATACAAAAATGGTAGATAGGTTTCATTACTTAAAATCAACTCAAAATACGAAATTTTTGAGCTCAAAAATAAATCGAATTTATTTATTATTTATACATTAAAATATTTATACATAAAAATACACAGTTTTCAATTTTAATTAAATTTAACATCGATAAATATATTCATTAAGTCTCATTACTTAATGCTTAATTACAATAAATGTGCCCGTTTACTGCTGTTTTTCTCTGACAAAAAATCACACATTGCTGGAAATGTTTTTTAATGACGCTGACGCCGAAGCACGCGACGCGTCTCTCATATCGAACCCGAAGTGACTGACTAGTGGCGCCATGTATGTACGTATGTATTTCTGGGCGGCATCCGGTGACAATATATGTGTGCACCAGTGGCGTGCGGTCCATTGCAACGCAATTTTTTGTTAAATATGTATATACATACGTATTTTTATTCTTTTTAGTTTTTTTAAGCCGTGTAAAAGCAAAAAAAAACAGTGTAAATAAAAGATAATTAAAAATAATCGGTACTTTTTTTTATAAACCGTGTTATTTAGAACACGTGCAAAAAGAGGATCGGGTGTAATTATATTCCTAGATGATTTGGAAGAGTCTCAGATACACACATATTGATAAATTCTTGAAATAGCTTGGACGACTACTTTTATAACTTTTTATATAACTCACGTTTTGTAAATTCCGGCAGGAAAAAATCAAAATATCCAGTAAAACCATTCATATAATATAATATATTTTTTAATTGGTTGTACAATCGTATGTGTAGCAGGTCCGCGTCACGCAGAGGTTGTATAGACAGATTTTTGTTTTAAGAGAAATGGATGTTAGTCACTTTCTCAATATCAGGTCCATACTCTGGATCCAACCTACGGTTAAAAAACAATATGTGAATTTTTGGCCAGACCTGGGGTACGAACTTAGAACCCATGATCTCATAAGCCAGGCGCGAAGCCGCCCAACCATCGTAGCCCATTCAATTAGTAATGGTCCTTATATAATGTCGATTAAAAAGGCCTTCATGACAGAACTCACAATATTCATTGAAAACCAATAGTCAACTTTGTCAACGATTATCACATGGTTTAAAAAACACAAAAATGACAAAATTGCAAAATGTGAGTTATGATTCTAGGCGACTCATTTACAGGAGTTGAAGTGTTATGTAGAATTACAATTGCGTCTTTGATTTTGTACATATTGCAATTTACTGAACTTGGGCTCGCACCTGTATTAGATCAATCCTTAATCCTGTATATAATATACCGAAATACAAACGATGAGAAGTATTCCGCAACCTTTCACACAGTAATTCCAATATAAATAAAAATGCTTATGTGTTATATAATTTCCTTAAAATTTACTGGACAATACTCTATAGAAACGTAACAACTTTATTAGTTAGAGCTTTCAATGTATTGAATCTAAAAATGATTAATTGCCGAACATTTCCAGTCGATAATATTAATTATCGGCAAAACCTTTAAGCCTGTCATTTTTATACGAAAATAATTTATTTCAGAGCCGAACAAAAGCTCCCCATCATAATGTATTTTTACTGTTTGCTTTCAATGACATCGATAGATAAATAAAAAAAAAAAACATCCTGCGAATTGAATTTGCGTATCATATTAATGTGATGGCAGAACGGTGATTCACAAGGAGTGAGTATTTTTGTGTATTTCAATTTATTTTGTTTATTTTTATAGCTTATTTTATTTATCTTTTTTGAAAGGTAGTTTATTCTTCGGCATCCTCAATACCAGTAGAAGCTTAAACACATGTATCTTTTCATAGCCAAGGAAATAACAAGAATAGAAAGAATACCATAATAGGAATCTTCACAGGTTTTGATTGGTGCATATGTTACGCCGAATGTGCGAAATTGATTATTACTTGAAATGGGCAAAATTTTGCTTAAATCATGAAAAATGCAAGCCCGTTGCCTTATTCATGAATTAGGCAAAATATCTGCCGAGTGCGTGAATTCGGAAGTAATTTTTCTGCCTAGTTAATGCATTGGGCAAATTAGATAGTAGCGCTACGGTGGTGTTTTTTGCAACTAAACCAAATGTGTCAAATGCTCATGCATTGGTCAAAATAGATGGTCGCGCTCAGGTGGTGTTTTTTGCAACTAATTAAACTAACCAAATGTGTCAAATGTCATTGATTATATAAAAATATACCAATCAATAACTACAATGACGTTCATATCCATTTACTATGCCCAAAAAAGTCTAGAACGATAACGGAAGAATTTTATTAAAAGGTATTTTTGCGATTTGATTCGTGCTTGGGTCTCAGGCAATGGTCGATTGTTTGTTTGTGATAGTATGATTTGATAGTTTGTTGATACTTGTTAGCTAATCTCAAAATGGACATTCAGTTGAATTCATAATTACAAAACCTAACCTAACCTAACCTAATAATAATGATATTATATTATGTCCAATTATAACTAATAAAACCATCCGTATTAAATTTACTTTTTCTACTGTCATGTTGACAGTTTAAGAATTCCATACCCTGGCGAATTCACGCACTCGGCAGATAATTTACCTAATTCATGAATAAGGCAAAGGGCTTGACTATTACATGAATTAGGCAAAACTTTGCCCATTTCATGTAATAGTCGATTTCGCACATTCGGCGTAACACATATACTATGCTTCACTTAGGGATAAATAAGAAAACATGAATAATCTGGTAAATGACGTTTAAATGAATTGGGTATACAGAAAGCTTTCAAAACGATGTTTTCATTATGAGCTGATGATGTTTAAACACTCCTTCATAATTCCATAGTTTTCCATATGATTTATAGCATATGGCTCCGTCTTGTTGGAATCACAATTATGCTGGTCAGTTGCATATATTTCAACTGAGAATAAAATAAATGGTCATCGAACGGTATGGTCACCAAGGGCACCGTTAGCTCTATCTTTAAATAAAAATTCACTCAAAAATAAGCTACGTCGCTAAATACGATTTTCTTGGCAAACTGCGATGATAAGGTATATTGTTGTATACATTTTATATACCGCACGACATTAATTAAATGGAAAACACAGACAAATATTTGTATACCAGAGGTAAACTACGGTATATCCAAAATTACAACTTTACAGGTGAGACGAATTTCTGATTTTTTGTACTTTCAACTTCTGGCATTCGTGAATGGAAATAGATCAAATTTATTTATTTATCAAAACAAGCATATTTTATCGTGTTCTATTAAGCTATGTATATATTTATTATTATTATTATTATTATTTATCTCATAATGGAGATAAATTTGTTTACCTCGAAATCTGTTGGTGGTACACAATAAAATATGTTAAGTGATAAACAACTGTAAGTCCAAGGGTTTTTTTTGATGCCAGAAGTTGAAAGTACCAAAAGTCACAAATTTGTCTCTCCTGTAAAGTTGTCATTTCGATATACCGTAGTTAACCTATGGTATACAGATGCTTCGTCAATGACATTATTAATGGACGACGCACTCAATACAGTAGCTAGCAAGTAAATTCGCGCATTCGCATGTATAAGTAGACGTCACGCAATTTCCATTATGCGATATCACGCATCGGGAATTTATAGCAATATGACCTTTATTGTAATGGCGTTAGAACAGTGCTTCAAATGTCAATGTTCATTTGAGCGAATCCGTTCAAACCGAACCATTCGGCAGAGCAGACCCAACAAAAAGCATCAGGAATTTATAGCAATATCACCTTTATTGTAATGGCGTTAGAACAGATTATGCCATTCGGCACACCCGACAATAAAGTGAGTGTCATTTTCTTTTCCAGATGATTCGACCATATTAATGTCATTATGCTTCGTGCGAATAAGCTCCGAGGTTTAAACAATGGTAACATGGACTTACCATTGTTTACCGCTGTAGTCGGATTATAAGTTTCATCAAAAGAATTGTATGTTTTCTTTCTGTTGTTTACCTCTAATAGTTATGGAGTTACAATGACATTTTTAACTTTTATAATATGAGTAATATGAGTTACAGCTGTTTACCACGTATGCAGGATAAGTAATGAAGTAACAATATAACAATAACTCCATTTCACGATTTTTGGAGTAACAATAGTTTACTTCCGGTACACAGATATAACTGCTAGAAAATGACGGCAAAGGTTTTTGATATCGACTGTCAAAAATACTGTGTCCTTATTGAAATTCCGAAATTTAACTGTAGGAAATTTTGAATAATATATTAATAATTACAGATCTCTACGTGGTAGAACTCTATAATAGTAGTTCATGTTGACAGTTATTTTTAACTAAAAGCTCATTTTCAAAATGAATTAAAAAATATATTATCTAAACAGCAAACGGTTTTAATATCACGCAATGTAAATAATATTAGCTGAATATTAAAATAACTCTAAAATGAAATTATAAACATATTGAAAACAAGGTAATGTTCTGAGATGAAGTAAGTGGTTAACTAGCTATGTATAGCAAGGATCAAATGATATAAACTTTGGACTAAGTATATATTTCTTATTATTGAACACATGGACTAAGCAACCTAGTTGTATCGAATATCGTCGATGACTTGACAGTGATGTTTGCGATGGGTAAATATGTAACGTTGAAAGAATGCCAGACAATATGATACCAAAGATACCAGGTGGGAGTCCATTGGAATTGATTTAGAGCAAGGCTTTGAAGACATGAATTGATTGTGTGGATTAGGAATGGGTGTGGCAAAACCTGGATACCTGAGAAGATTAGTATAAAATTCTGTCTTGGACGGAAGCACCGAGAATAAAAGAATAAAATAAATGAAATATATAATATAATTCATACATTGATCGTATAACGAATCTAACCAATCATTTGTATTGACTAATTAATACCAATTTTTTCTCCCGCCCATGTCCGATCCTAATGGATCATATGGGCCTCCACAGAGTAGAGGTTTGTATTAACAGATTTTTGTTTTTACGAGAAATGGATGTCAGCCACTTGATCAACCTATTAGGTCCATACCCTGACTCACACACTAATTGAAAAACAATATGTGCACTTGCCAGACCCAGGATTCGATCATGGGACCCACGGCATGATAGTCCAACGCTTAAGCCGCGCGGCCACCGTGGGCGCAATACCATATAGTTCCTTCCAAACTAATCCACCCCGCACCACATTCGGTCATATTGTCGAAAAAGAAGTTCTTGTCCACGTGTTAAAGCTGTGAACTAACAATCTTCTCCAGTTCAGCTAATCGCACTTCCGTTTTCAAATGAGAAACGATCCCAAATTTATCATTCCATTTTACACTCATACGCAGATACACAAAACTAAAGTCTTTTAAAATTAAATTAAGTCACAGTAAAGGAGTTTACTGTGACTTTAATAAAAAGTATTCATCGGGAGAGAGGAGCATGGAGAATTCCCAAAAATAAATGATTTTAATTAATTTACATATAGGTAATATGTAAAAACAAAGCTAAAACATACACACTAAACTATGTGAAAAGATTATTACGTCAAAAAAATTCTAGAATAAAAAAATTGATCAATTGTAATTTGAACTCTCAAATTCCATTGTCCAAATGGGTGCTCTTATTCTTTGAGCTATGGATATAATATGTATGGGAATTATTACTTAATATCTATGCTGTATGAAGTATTTTAAATTCCGCCAAATAAAGAGCGACCAACTTTTTGAATTAATGAGAATGACACAATAATGTACTTATGTAGTAATTTAGTTGTAGTTACCATCATTGCACTGCTAAGTAAAAAGACAGTAATTTTGAGTTTAGTGAAATGAGAACCTAAGTTTTTAACTACCCTATCTCTTATATTATTTAAATTTATTGGATTGTTCCAATTGATCGTTCCAATGACATAATCTCTAAAATATATACTATCTATTTAGTATTTAGAGATTATGTCAAAAAAATCCAATAATTTTACATAATATAAAAAAAGATATTTTAAAACTTGGGTTCTCATTTCATTAAAACTAAAAACACTGTCTTTTTACTTAGGGCAGATCGTGTGTTAAGGAGATTAGTTATATATTTTTAACGTACTTGTACAAATACTATGTTATACATTCATAAATCTTGTGTAAACGAATAAAAAAATGTATTTAACTAAGATAAGTATACAATATAGTAGATTCTATAAATAATATACTGCGTAAAAATAATTAATACTAGACCTATTAATTATTGAAACATGTTTTTATTATTCGTTCGTTTCTATTATGTAATATTATTATCTACTTTATTTATTTTGTAGTAGGTAAAAGTCGATAAAATAATGAGTGTTCTATGTGATAATGATAACAACATTTGAGAACATAATATAATAGGGCTTATTAAATATTAACTAGGAGAGTATTGTTGTTCCAATTATACTAATTGGATATCGTAGAAAAATATTTGTTTAATTACTTAATGAATTTTATTTTATCGTTTCAAAATAATTGCTCTCCGAATTCGGATTAAGTTAATATTTATTGTAGATTCAAATGTCGATATGCCTAATCATTTAAGATTAATATGTCTTTTCCGGAATAGTTCGTACTTCCGAAGTAAAAAGTTACTTAGTTATTCAATTGGACGCAGCGAAAACCAAAACCATGTTCATTAGTACTTACTGTACGCATTGAGTTCGACACTCATCTGCGGATTTCCGGTCTGTCGATCGAGATAAGGGTTACTAATAACGTAAAGTTAAATTACGATGAAAGCCATGCATCTCTCAAAATAAACAGTTGCGAAAATTTTAATTAACAAGGCAACGTTGCTTTCTACGATTTTTTAAATTCCAATTGCCATACATACATTAAATTGACATACAATAAATTATTCAAA
This sequence comes from Rhyacophila brunnea, assembly GCF_057557595.1. Classification (NCBI taxonomy): domain Eukaryota; kingdom Metazoa; phylum Arthropoda; class Insecta; order Trichoptera; family Rhyacophilidae; genus Rhyacophila; species Rhyacophila brunnea. The sequence continues at coordinate 35,471,184 of NW_028232827.1, read as the reverse complement.
TATGAAAAGTACAAAATAAAAATTGAATAAATATTTTTAATTTTAAAGCTTACTGTTATGATTTATCTAATTCTATTTCGACCACTGCAACTTTTATGGTACCATCTTTGGAAAGTCGACGTTCTATATCTGATTAATATTTTCTTTTTAAAATTATCAATGGTTTTGTCGACTCGCCAAACCTACTCGAAAGGGTGGGTTTCCAATGTCCATCAAGATTTACGCGAAACCAAACTTTGTACCATGTTAGTCGTAGCGATTCTAATTATGCACAAAACTCTTTTATTAGGCGCTCTTGTTTAAACTACAATATGTATTTCTCCATCGTTGATCTTTTTAAGGTGAAGCCTTTACTGAGCCGTTTTAAAGAGGCACCTAGCGGAAAAATACGAAGCTTGCAATTTGAGAGTTAAAGACGTGATTCTGCCTAACCTTGCAGTGTTGTTTCAGTGATGGTTGGATGTGTGATACAGAATGAGGAGCAAATAATTGCGCTGTACTGAGAAAAGTGATCTGACCATGTGTTCATTCTATGCTCCGTTGCTGGGGCGTGAGAGTTCGAATCCAGCAACGAAGTAGATAATAATAATATATACTAACATGTTACTTTATCCCAATGAATAATTATTATTTATGAATAATCACCATTATCAGTCGGGATTTGTACATTATTGGATGAAGGCCGCTCTTAGCTCCTTCCACTGCTGTTGTTCCCTTGTTCTTCGCTGACACGTATATCTACCAAACCGTTACAATAAGTTCATCGATACAAGATGATTAGAACATCCTGTGGAAGTTAATAAATTATGTTTGTAGATACGTAGTTAAATTAAAATCATGGACGGATGAATTGATGCTTCAAGTAATAACTCTTGTTCTAAAAGAGTTCGTTCAGATACGCCAATGAGATGTTTGTTTTTTGGTGGAAATGTAATTTTCCAATGCATTCATAATATTGTGAAGATAATTTGTCAAACATGAAGAGAAAAATTGTGATTAAATACTACTTAGGATAATATTCAAAATTTTCGCGAACAAAAAAAAAATCTATGAAAATATTTTAGCTTTTTCTGTAAATTTTATTTAATTTCAACAATGTCAATTTTTCGGTTTAAGCTGTCAAAACTGGCAAATTGTATGGTTAATAAAATTAATAATTAGTTCTCTGAATCTCCAATTTGATAGCCATTATCAAATTCAATAAACATTGCAATTACAATGACAAAACGAATCAATTTAAGTTGATCGCTGTAAAATTTCTTGCTGGTGATCAAACGGAATATGTACTGTCAATTTTACATAAGTGTGTATACTTATACATTCCTGCATCTTATGTAGCAGAAAATAATACAAATTTATTTAAATGTCACCTTCATACCGTAGAGCGCAGTTTATTGTAAAGTGCACAGGAAAACGCAATCCATGCATGCGATCACAAGTTTATTCAAAGCTTCTTAGCACTCTGGTGAAAAGCTCAGAACCGCAATGAGGAGTGAGCTTTAAAGCTGCTATAATAGCAACCGTCAGATTTGCTATAAGATGAGACTTATTGCAGTTAGTTTAAATTTCTATACCTTAAGAATCTCCATATATATTTTAGGTTTCATATTTTGTATTTTTTAAATGGGATTAACCGAACTATAGGTGCTATGGAATAATGACATTATATGGCGCCCCGACAAAACTACCCGAACATTTCCGCCAAACCAAATGCGCCCGTACCAGTGCTCATCAATACCGCGGACAAATATGCCTAGACAAAACCACCCGCAAAAAATACAAAAATATATAAAACGATTAAAAATATATAAATATATAGAAAACGTTTGATTTTTCGAATTGGGTATCGATAGAAATATACATACTTATGAGTTATGATAATTAGTATAATTTGAGATTTAATCCGTTGCAGATGTTAATAGAATAATAACTTAAAGTCATTAGCTTTCAACATCTTAGTTAATGTATGTTGTATTTCTAATTTAGAATATTAAATTTAAGAAAGTTAGCACACAATATTGAAATTTAATTAAAAATAATTTATATTTTTTATATCTTTATTCGTATGTTTTTTTTATTTGTGTATCTAAAATATAATATATTATGTAAAAATAAAAATTGTCTCATTTCTAAATTGTTTTGGCGGCAATGTCTGGGCGGTTTTATCGGGACCAGTGGCGGCCGGTGGTCTTCAAAATAGCATTTTCTGGTAGTGCGCAATGGTTTACCTTCTATAAAGAGAAGATCTTCTTCTTTCACCCTGTCACGATCCAACATTGGAGCATAGGGCAAGCACAAGTTCGCGCCACTTCCCTCGGTCCATCGCCAACTATTGCGCCTCCCGCCATGTCAGACCTGCACCCCGTAGATCGCTTTTGTGGCACCGCTGCAGGGTGAGAGAGGGCCGGCCATGGCAACGGAACCCTTAAGGCTGTGCCATAAGGGTACGAAGTGTCACACTCTTTGGCGGCATCAGGAACACGTGTACTAGCCACGTAGAGGTCGTAAAGCATCTCTTCATGATTACCTTAATCATCGAAGGCCATAAGCTAAGATAATATCTTAGTGTAAAATGACTGAACGTCGAACTTCTCAGAAGGTAAATTAAATATGTCTTTGTTTATTTATTCTATTTCTTAAAAAAGTTTTTGAACACGTAGAATGATTTAAGATCAATAAAGAATTAATATAAATGTCACCGTTTATGGCTTTACGCTCCGAACAATGCGTCAGCCAAACGTCTGGGTAATTCACTTTATTAAAAGTGCAAAGGAGTATGTTTATTTTTTAAATCTCACATTATTATCAATTTATGTGAAATTATAAAATGAACTAACATTACGCGGGTAATATTTATATTGTAAATCAACGTTCATTCGAACTCAGTTTTATTTCTGATGTATTTATATGGCATTAAAAGTATGTTTCTCTTATATTATCGTTCTTATTTTATATTCAGCTACGACCTACTACTCATTTAGTGCTGTTCTATTTTTTTATTATATTGAATGTATTTGAGTGGTTTAGAAATAAATGCGGCGGTTCGTATTTTCGTAAAATGTTGGCGATTCATTAAATCTTAAATGTCAAAATGTTAAAAATTAACTCGTCAACATTGTAATAAAACAGAAACTGGCGTTTTTGTTTCTAGAGTCCTAATTTCGTGCGCCGATCACAAAGTGTCTAAAAAATGCTACACAAAACGCTACTACAGGAACATTGGACCACGGCTTAAGAAGTATACAATGACCTCATTGTAATCCTGTGCAAACTGAAAATCTATTTGGATCGCAATCGCTTTGCGCATATGAACGGAGTATTGTTCATAATACTGCTAAATGTTCTACTTCGCAAAGTGAGTGATACACATATGAATAACAATAAAAATTTGAGCGATGTCTTCAAAAATGCAGGCGGTGTGTAGCACTTGCATGGTATTAGAGGAGCCGCCGCTGATCGGGACCCCACATTATAATATAGATCATAACAATATTACAGTTGACTTTTCTGTTTATCGTGGTGTAACCAACATTGTGCGCTATTAATTTAAAGTCGCGCCACCTCAAAGCATAAATATTTTTCACAGACATAAAAGAATATCATAATAATATTGTGTTTTAAATGAGGTCATCGCGTTTTTCTGAAATATTACTGGTTTATGTTATCATTTATCTACACTCCCAATATCCTAATAGCACAGTCACAGGGATTAATAATTTATCCTACTATGATGGATGACATTTTAATCAATTTCACTGTAAAAACATCCACTGCAAAAACACTCTCTCACTCAAGTGTGTGAAGGATGCATATCCAATGGACCATTTAGTCTCCTCATGCAATAGTGTGGCATTTTAATTTTAAAACAAAACCTCCGCTGCGACGCAATAGTCATTATAATAATGTTTATAATTGAATCTCCAGGGAACTCCGATAAATTGAGCGTAATTTCACTTCGTACGATGCAATTATCCAAAGTGGCAATTAACAATTGCGTGACCACCTAGGGAGTGTGGTGTTGCCAGTATGTGCCTTGTACATATAATATACTTTACCTACCACTGTAAGTATTAGTAATGCTTACGCATCTAAGTGTCTGTCACATAAATCTAAAAGGCACACGTAAATAATATAATAATATTACAAATTTATGTGACACAGAAAAATGGTTTGGGATAGGTCCATTTTGACTTTTTTTTGATTTTAGAGTGGCGGGAGGAGGGAGGGGAGATTAACAAAATCTAGCAGGTACCACTGAGTTCCACATTTTTTCGCTATATGATTGGTGTTGAATATCCATTTTTGTCGAAATCGACCTTTTAACGCAGAATGATTTTTTGTATCTAAATGGACCAGAACCATAATTTTCTTTCAATTACTTTATAATGAATACAGCATTCATATGCTCTGAAAACAACAATTTAAATACTTCCATGTAGGTACTTACATATAGGATAATGAAAATTGTGTTTCGTCTCCTGAACATTTGACATTTGGTCTATTCGACAAACCAATCCTACAGCGACGATTTGCCTCCCATGCTACTTAAAGTTTCTCGCCTTCTCTTTAACCGCGGCGAAATTTGACACGTTTTTTAAGTACATTCCAGATACCCAAACACACCGCACTTTGAGCCTAGCGATAAACACCTGTCCTGTGAGATTAGAGGCCCCAGATAGTCACACAAATATATGAGTGGCACAGATCTTCCAGTAGCTATATAGACTGAAGGCCTCCGACTTCCTGACTAGCTCAGGCACTTGGAAGTGGAGGTTCATTAATGTGGGAACAGGCAGGAACCTCATGGACGTGGAGTAACCAAGAAGTCACGGGGCACAAAGTCAATTAAACACCAGATGAAATCTTCAGAACTCGTATTTTATTGTTATTAGAATATGTTTGGCCTTATGGCATTCCTTCATCAAGGATTATAGTCCAAAGGTATCATTCACATTGGTATCGAAAGTCCCAAAGTTTATAATAATTAAAAGAAACTCGATTTATTGTTATTATCCATACACCACAATTAGTAAGGAAAAAAAAAAGTCAAATCAATTAATATTCGAAGTTCACAGTTCGAAGTCTCAATAAACAAGAGTCAACTAATATCCGAAGTCACAAAAATAACCACATTTATTACTGATTAATTAAAAATTAATTCGAATATTATTATTTAATTATTTTAAAATTAACTTGATTATTATTAACTAATTATTTAACATTAACTTAATTATTTCTAATTAGTTATGCAGACGAGATCGTGAGGGTCCCGGGGATACAAGCCGTCGCAGAAGCGACTCCCGGAACCCACAAGTGTCAAAACAGACTGCCTTTGGATTTAAATAATCTTGCCTTTTTATCCGTTAGGGGTGGTTGTATTTCTTACAAATCCACACTGATCACCGATACCGCCATATGCTACACATTTATATAAGGTTGACGGATGTCAGACTATCAACCAAACATATAGCGATATCGATGTACATAATATGATTAATATTACTTTAATTACATTAATTCCTTAATTATCTTAATTATTTTAACTACTACATATTACTAACGCCAGTCCATACGTCCTACTTTATTATTTCTCTAACCCATTGCATATTACATTAAATTTACCTATTATATTACAATTTACATTACATATTATCTTACATCCAAATCATATTTTATATCTAATTTAATTTAATTACCCTTTACCTAAGCATATTATATTTGATCAAAATTTTAACCCTATTACCTTATTACCTATATGTACATGGTCTGCGACCGACTTATCTCCTCCACAGTTCACCTTGCGGAGTGCTAACACTCGACAAGGCAAACCGTGGGACTTCTACATATGTTAATTTTTGTTCAGCTTTGTCGAGGGTCGTGATTATTCCACCGGTGGCACATTGACTACCAGGGTCAGACCGAGCGGCTGGGAGGCACTACTCCTTATGAGAGCGCCCCCCCCACAGGGGCAGAAAATTCAGTGTGCGACAAGACCTTGCGTGTCGTAGAATGCTGAGAGGATGGGGAGACAACCTGTTAAGAAGGCTGTTCGACAACTAAATTATCCGGGCCACGATCATCAGTTATAACTTATAACGTCCTGACGAAGACTAAGAAGATCTAATATTCCATTCAAGTACCTACCTAAACAATATGTATTTTTTTCTGGGGGAGGGTTCGGACCAGAAACCCCACCCCTTATATATGCACGCGTAAATAGTGATTTAATTGTGCATATTGTTATGTTTAAGTTTCAACGAGAAAAGAGTTCTGTTAATTTTTATATGAAGCTTCAGGCATAATAATTCTCAATTCGCAATAAAAAAAAACATCTTAAGAGCAAAATTTTGAAGCTTAAACCGATACTCAGGTTAAGAACAGGACAAACAACGGGTACAATATTTGATACCCTAATGGAAAGAAGCGATTCGCAGCTCTGCGATGAATGCAATGTTTTGAAGTACATTGTACATATTGCAGTACAATGCCCTAAATATGAACGACACAGAGTACCTGGCGGTGAGTAAGACGGAAGAGCTTGGCAGAATTGTAAAGTTCTTTAACAGAATTGGAGTGAGGGCCTGATCGGCGGATCTCTTCTAGATGAGAAGAGGCGATATGACAGCGAGTCGCAGTCAAAGCCTCAGAAAATCAAATCGAAATGAACGTATATTTATTTCATTAATGAAAATTATTTCATTCGACAGTGCAGCGCCTACTTATCCTGGCGTACAGTTGTACCAGTGCCACTAAGTAGTATTTTATTATTTCAAGCTGTTATTTTGGATTGTAAACACAGTAAACGCGAGATAGAACACTTGTTTCGACGAGTGACATGTTAAAAATTTACTATATTGCTACACATTATCGTGTTTTATGTAAATTACTACAAAGCATTTCTACCAAGAGTATACAGTAGTTAATACTATAAAATATTTAAACACATTCTTGTGATTGATGTATTATAGATTTACAACAAAAAAAATACTCCCTTTGGTCTACAATATGGCAACCCTCAAGATATATGTAGAGCACAACGACACAACTAGACGACGTCAGATGATATTTACGCAATATTAGGGCAATGCCAAGTGGATGTAACATAGATTTTCATGAACATTATAATATTAAAGGCCATTATTGCCTAATGGTGACGTACATACTGACTGCATATTTGTGGTTGTGGGGAGCTTACCGCAATGCGGCCCGTAGGTACTGACCGCAAAATGTCGTAGGCGATATTATAGATAGGTAGCGTATAGGTGAAGATGCCATCGTCATACAAGTTAAAGTGTCCAACTGCATCTTTCGTAAAAATGCACTAAATGACTATATGACACCTTACTAACGTTGCGGTTGTCTGGAAAAAATGCCCAACTGATTTACTGCCTGGAAACAATACACTAACCCGAGTTTGTCAAAATGACTATCTGCTTTGAGACACATTTTTTTTTTTTATCTGGAAAAATTAACCAATTGACAATTGTTTTACAGGGAACGTTTGACGTATCAATTTTTGTCTCGCAGTAAAGTTACAAAATTCGTTTATAAAATGACTAATAGATGTAGATCAATAGAAAAGATGTGTCAAAACCGAGTAAGACGTGAGTTTAAATATTTTTTTTAATAAAAGTTTGATTTTTGTAAAACCAGAATGCTTCATTCATTTGTTGCTTAAATTAAATTATTAATATTTATTAATTACATTACAGTTGAATGTTTAATATCTTGAATATTTGTATTATTATATTGAGTACCTACTATTAAAAACCAATCAATTTCTTATGATGGTGTTTATTATGACTACCTAATTAACTACATTTATAGTACAAAGCAAAATTGACCAAGTGACTATTTTTTTTTCTCATAAAATAAATATTTTTTTTAAGTTCTGAAAATTTAATTGTCTTAATCATATCTATTGCATATAAAAAAAATATTTAATTGTAATTTTAATGGAACCATTTACTTTAGTACCTTGCTAAATACAAAAATGACTGACATTGTCTTCCTGAAAAAATATTATCGGATAGATTCCGTATTAGTGAATTAACATTTTTTTTTAGGAATATATATATAAGTATGTATGTAAAATTAACATCAAAAACATGGTGTGGGTCATAGCTTCTTCTGACAGCTCGCTCCACCAAGTACTTATACAATTGTTATTGGTAACTCAAAATAGCCAGCAATTTTATCGTATATTGGATATTATAATATAATATATTATCGCTCATATGATGCAGACCACTTAGCTAGATGCAGTCTCCTAATCTCAATCTATTGAACTTCGCTGCAATCTTCACACATACCGTATAGTTGCATTGTATATTATTCTACCTACATCAAATGTTTCCGTCCCTGATCGACCTATAAATAGACCGAACAATTTTAGTTTTAATAAACTCAGGACTAGTGTATTTTACAGGATTAATGTCCATTATTGCAAGACATGTATGGATACAGACTTAACAAGAGTTATATAAATATAGTGGGCGGAACTTAAGATGTCTCTCAATATAAAGGATGCGTCTTTTTGAAATATTTTTATTAGACAACCATATTCGCAGACGGACGCTTGATTTGGATTGGTTCTAAATATACGTTATGTTACTGGTATTAAAAATATTAACAAACTAAACAATACGTATTGGTCAACATGGTGGCAATACTAGCAGTTACCTCTCTATTTTTTTTATTTAAAATTCCACTGCACTTCCACTCACATTCGCACTCACACACTGGTTAACGGACAATACGGAATATCACTCTCACGGTTCTACTTGATTTTGGGATACATGCTGATGAAAAGATCAGGATGGATGATAGACGCGACGTTCGCTCAAACCGTATCAGATTTAGCGCAACGAAGGTAAAACAAATACTTTCTGAGTCACTCTGTGGTTAACGATGGCCGCGTGGCTTAAGCGCCGGTCTATAGTGTCGAGGGTCCCAGGTTCGAATCCTGGGTCTGGCAAGTACACATATTGTTTTTCAATTTGTGTATGAGTCAGAGTATGGACCTAATAAGTTGAGCAAGTGGCTGACATCCATTTCTCGTAAAAATAAAATCTGTTAATACAAACCTCCATTCTGTGGAAGCCCATATGATCCTATTAGGATCGGACATGGTCGAAAAAGAAGAAGCTATATATAACAAGCCCGCACGCGATCGTTTTCTTAATGTCACTCGAGCTAACTAAATGTTATTCGCAATCACGATCGTCTCATTACCCGTAACTGCTAGTCGCCCTGGTCTTACTACAATAATAAATAAGGATTTGAGGTAGGTGGGTAAAAAATGAATGACAGCCAATATTTCGTGTTTATGTGTTAAAATAGTGAATAAATTCAGAAGACTTTTATTATAAAGTCAAACTAACAGCATTAACAATGCGCCGCTGCGTGTGGTGGTACTTGGAATCAAACAGCTTCTAGACAATCTGTTATCGAAGTTGCGTAGGGTTAAAATATAAATTGTTCTAAATTGCGCCATTCGCCAAATCTGTGAGTTTGCTCATGTAACTTGTATTCAAGATTGACCGGATAGAATCCATCTTCAACAATAATTAACTTTCTTTTTTCGCCAAAAATTTATTTTTGCAACATTAACGACACCATGATTATTGCCAATACCTATCAAAAAGTCGTTATTAACAGTTTAGTAAAACAAAAAACAAAAAACGACTTCGTGACGTGTTAAGTGCTTATGGACGGATGGTAATAATAATTATTACGAAATAGTTTTTAAGTTTTTTTGTATACCAGTGTTATAGGATGCTGTACTGATGTCCATTATCCAACATAATATATTTGAGAATCTAAACACAAAAATGGTCTAAGTCAATTAAAGTTTTAAAATAACATAAAATCGTCACGTACTTTAATGGAAGTTAAATTTAAATCATAATTGATCTAAATTTTGCATTATTCCATTAAGCTGAACATGTTAATTTTAGTGCTTGCTTTATTTATTTATAAGATTTTTTGATATAATACCAATTTATCCAGAGTATTATGAAGCAATTATTCATCTTATTTCAATACCAGCGAGATCCAAAAAGAGCTAAATGTGATAAATATATCATAATATGAACTATCAAAACAGCTGCATCTTGCATCTCTATTCTCAATATCTAATTGACCTACTTTATCTCGTTCTAAAAGTTAATAGCCAAGAGAGAGGGTGTTTTAAAAGATAGCACTTTTTGACAGTTCAGACAGTTGACTTATTGTAATAATTAACTGCCTGAATACATAAAGTGATACATAATATTTTAGTTTGTAGTATAAAATATTAGCCAAAGTATAACAAAATCCTTGTAAATAATATCAAAAGAGAGGCCTCTAACATAACCATTCAAGCATTATATACATAGTTACGTGTATACAAAAAATAAACCACTAATATTATTATGTGTCATCAGATTAATGATATTATTCATAATGGTATTTACTTATTTATTATCGCTGGGTGGGGCTTAAAATCAGTCGGTGCGTTGGACCTTCACAGTTCACACCCTCTCAACTCGCCATTGGACATTGAACGCTAAATATTATATTAATGTACTTATACATTAAAAAAAAAACACTTCTAATTCTCCAAGGGATGGATAATTGATTAAAAAATAAGGTATAAATATCTGTAATTAAAAATCCAGAATGGCTGATCGTCGAACGTTTTCGTGAAAGATTTTTTAATTCATCGATATGTATATTTCTGGTGTAATTGTATTACTTCATAATTTATTATAATTATTTTTATAAATTAACCTGTCTGCACCAAATTCTTGTTCCGAACTTCATTTCATATTACCTTTTCGGCCATTATACCAACGCTAAAGTGACACCGAGCAGTTTGGTGAAGTGTCAAAATTAATGCGCGAAAAGTACTAATAAGTACCTAAAAGTAGTCGAGTATTAGTGTCGATCATTCATTAAACAAATTCGTATCCACCGAGTATATGATTTCATCTATTTTAAACCACTGTTCACGACGAATAAAAAGAATGAACCAACCTTTAACCTTAACGATGGCATGATAAAAATTACCTCGTTTGCAATCGAACTATTCTCAAGACTTGCAAGATGCAAAATATTATATTCTTGTGACTTAAATTACTTTGCTCATTTATTTCAGTTTAGCAAAGTTCAATTAGGTAACTAGGTTTACTACGAAGATCGTGGCCTAATACATTTAAGTCGATGCGTACCTGTCTATCATAATAACATTATAAATAAAAAAAGCTTCGTGAGCCCAGTGTCAAAATAGTTTTTTTACGTATTTCCTATTACGCCATTTAAAAATGGTACGAGTATATATGTCAAAAATGATAGATGAAGGCTAGGAAATCAAGATTATTGGTTAGTTTCTCACACATTCTCACAGGTTAATAAATATATTATGAAATCGTCAACAAAAAGTTTAAAATATTTCTCACATTTTTATTATGTATCTACGCTAATATAATATTGAAAATGAATACATAAAAATAATGTGAATTATTTCATTGTAACGTCTGGAGCACTTTTCTATAAGTTCAGGCGTGATCTGCTGTCGAAGAATAAAATGTCTCATATTATTATGTGGTTATATAGGGGTTTTCCATTAAGAACTAGCTGAATGCATAACTATTCTACCTCACATTCGAAATGTTTTCCAAAAGTTTTTTTTAAACAGCCTACTTTAGTTATTTTTTTAATTATATATACAAGTATTTGCACCAATTGTTTCATCAATAATCCTACTAAAATATGTTGCGTACATTTTTATCCACAAAGATAATACATAATTTCAGTTGTTTAAGTTCTAAGTTGTTTCAAAAAACTCTCTCCTCAAAAATTTTAATTGTAAGTTAGAATAGTTTGAAATTGAATGAATTTTTGAGTCACATTTTATTGTTTTGCCATTATATGAAATAAAATGTCATTTAAATGTCCACCACGGTTTTTGTCTGATGGCATACACAGAAAAGTCCTTATGATGTTGAATACAAGCTTGTTTTAGTATGTGCCCAGAAGAAATTTCTTCGAAATCTTTATTTCAGTGTATATAAACTATTTTCCTTTTAATAATTTGTCAAACTAGTATTTTCCGACTAGTTTTCTTCAAGGCATGCTCGCCTTTCATTCTCTTGCCCCCCGACATCCCGGATCCGCGAACGGCATTATAAGTCAAAATTATTTATTTAAATATAGTGAACTTTCCAAATTGAAAATTCAAGACGTTCACAACATTACATAAAAAACAAATAAATATAAGCGATATTATTAATAAAAGTATAAATTCACAAATTGTGAAGTACATGGAAGTACGCCGAATTACATAAGTAGACCATATATTAATTTATAAAATAACGTTCACCTAAACTCATTCTCACATAAGTGTGATATATCAATATCCAAAGTTGAACACACTAAACTTATTGGCATTACCAATGACAGGCTAGTTCTGCACCTTGGAAGAACAAACAACTGATGAATTCTAATCGAATTTTAATCATCATCAAAACAAATAATTTTATTATGACTTACAAAGTGAACACTATTTATGACGAATAGCCACAGCCTACCTCCATCCTTTGCCACTGCTACAAAGAAGTTACTAAGTATGTACATACTTTTTACTTTATTAACCAATACAATATTAAATTCGAAACTTACGTAAATATTGTTGATGTCAAATTCGAATTTAATATTGTATAAGTTAAGAAAGTAAACAAGTGAGTAGTATGAACTTAAACTGACGTGACCAAACAGCGAATTAAACGAACACAAATCTTAAAACACAAACTATTCCTAGGCACGCGCCGCCGCAAGTTGAACGTCTCACCAGGGCCGGATTAGTGTCGGCTGTGCATAAATCGCGCTGATTCGGGCCGGCAATCGCAAAATCTCGACTGGGATTCGTCCAAGCGTCCCCGAATAAATCTGTCGCGCCACAAACCACGAGATTGCCGCCCCCATGCGCGTGACGAGGGACCCTGCAGGGTTACCGTTGCCCCCAGCCGGCTCTGTTAAGATTTTAACTCCGAGATTAGCGGTCAGGAGTTAAGACGCATTTAGCGGAAATTATGTATAATTTAGTATATTTTATGTCGGGTTAGAAAAACAGTGGAAATAATGTTTCAACGTATTCTAGCATTTCCCATTTGGTGTATTCCGAGGACTGAATGAGATATACTAGAGGTATTATTGATTATTTATATAATATTATATAGTTATAACTTATAAAAAAAATGTACTGGTTCGTATGTGACGTTCAATACATCATCATCGATGGATTAACAACCAAGGGCGAATCCTGGCTTCATCTACATAGACTTATCTTGAGCTAGTGTCCTCCAGGTGTCTGTACCAGTGAGGAACGAATATTTTTGGAAAGAGGCAGACTATGGAGATCTAAGAAAAAGAGTACACCTGTCAGGTATACACTTAGAAATAAGAAGATAATACAATATTACTACTAATAAATTTTAATACACATCAATTCTATGAAAATTCAAAAAACTCACTGAAAACATAAAATTGAGCGATGAGTTTAAATTACGTATGTTTCAAAACATTTCGAGTGCTTAAAGTCAGACAACGTTATCTACAAAAAAGGTTTTTTTTTGAGATAACGTTATTTTACATTTACGGCTACATGATAGTCAAACAACGTTATGTCAATCTTTTCTAATTTCTTATTAAATTGTCAGTAAAGTTTAACGCTAACCACATAAGTTACCCTTGTTTTCATATTTTTTTAAAACTATCCCTATAAATTTTAACATCATCATAAGCAAGATAAATGTACAATACACAATAAATTATAAAATATTAACATTAGGTTTTAAATAAACATTTCCCTTGTTGAGTTACAAGAATCTAAAATAACGATTTTTGGCTCTCCTGTAAAGTTGCACTTTTGTAGATAGTGTTGTTTGACACTAAGCCCTCGATTTATATCCATAAAAAACCAATAGATAAAATTTCGTTTTATTTTTAAAAACAATCTATATTAATAAGCGATTAGATGCAATAGAAATATATATTTTAAAATTATCTCATTAATAATATTTTGGACAAAGTGCAGGCATGACAACAATATTATGCGCGAAAGTTTTAGGCTCTGTGATAGGTCACGTGACGTAAACTCCGTACGAAAAAAATATCACCACTCCTTAATGAATAATCCGACATTTATTTACGTTACCTAGGTGGTAAGCCTAAACGGACGTTCAATTTCCGATTTAAAAAATATAAATATTTTTTTATATTACATGCAACATCCCATTTCATAATATAAATTACGTATATTAATTTTCAGGACACGAAATGGATCAGATTAGAACGGAGCATATCTACGATTCATAAAATCCTCGCAACTATCACTCTGTCGTATGGTAAAATTAAGAATTCGTTCCAACTCGTTAATGAGTAAGAAATTAAAAAAGTATAATACGAAACTTCCCGAAAACATAGATTCCTGGCTATATACCTATATAGCTGACAAAATATATTGTGTTTACCTGATCTTCAGTAAATATGTAATTATGAAGTTTAGAGTTTATTATGTCGTTTGTCTGTCAATGGTTATAACTCACTCATAAGTATTTATGAAAAAAACGAAGAAAATAATTATCTCCGGTTTGTGAAATTTTCCATTTTGAGAGCTGTAAATTTGTAAACATTGGCAATATAATATCAACACATTATAACAAAAGTAATTAATTATCTTTTTAATGGCAAATCTTGTGCCAATTATATGGCTCAGTAGAAACAAAATGACGAAACATCGACATATTGTCGGTTTCGATAAAACCAAAATTTGATTATAGGTATTTGATTCACGTTATAAATAGCTCGTTAAGCGATGATTTCAATATAAACTAATTATCTCTGTTAATTAAAAACGTATTTTGATCTTTTTTGTAGAGTTGAATAAATAATCTAAATATTAAAATTTGTGCTTACGATTTCTCAAAAAATTCAGACAGGATTTTCAGATATTTCTGGTAGATCTCTTCATATAGCGAGGATATAAAATCGATAAAGCCATAGTCACTCGGGATGTTCACAAGATATTGTTTAAATAAACACCACCAATACTAAATGTATGGGGAATGGGACAAATGGGCGCAAGGACAATTGGGCACCGCACTGTCGAGTGAAATAAATATACGTTCGTTACGATTTTATACTGAAAGTAGACGAGGAGTTTTAGTCAGTTTCTATCTACTACTTAGTAGTTTTAATTCATTTTGTTCTTAGTACAATATTTTTTATTGCAAATTGAGAATTATGATGCCTGAGGCTTTATATAAAAGTAAAAGAGCTTTCTTCTTGTTGGAACTTAAGCACATGCACAATTAAATCATTACTTACGTGTGCATATATTTAAATTCTCACCAAGTATTAAATAATAATTTAAATATATATTTTTAAATTACCTATAATTCACAAACGTCTATTTATTTAGTTGTCCTGGCGCCGAATCGTCCTACACCCAAGTATGTATGTATGTATGTCGCGATGTCTAGAAATGAGAACATTTAGTTACATTGGAGGCAAAATCTCAGATATTGTATAATAAATGAACAAAACCGTGAAAGGATATGGCTACTGGCCAGAGAGGATAAAGAAAAAATAGAGTGCACGCACAGATATGGCCAAAGAGGACACACATCGTAATCTATATAACAAAATTATTCAATTCAGCCACCTGCATTATTTGAGGCAGTTAGTTTCAAAGTCATTAAACCTCCATATTCCGCCATTTTTAGATACCTAATCGCTAAAAACGGGCAAGCACATTTAGGACTGCAAATAGAATATTTAATTTTTGCAAACATATTAATTAACAAACAATTATTATAAAAAGCGAATAGTGAAATTAAATGTCGTTAATGACAATAATATTTAAAAAAATCGTGTTCAAATTTAGTCATCCAAAATAAAACGTGATGGCTAACAAATAATATATTATGTAAATGACTTTGCAATCAACATTCGGTCAACAACGGTCGGATAATTATATTATTTAACAAACAAACGAAACTGAATTTGATGTTATAAAAAAACATACGATGGAAAGTACTTACAGAATTTGAATCAAAAAAAATATTAAAAAAAAGTAAAAATGGAGGTAACTTAGTTTGAAACTAATACTCTCATTTGAATATGTGAATATTTTGTCTTGCTTTCTTCGTAAGTTGTTGGTATTTCTAATTATTTTACAACTAGTTTTAAATAATTAAATATATCTAATACAAACATGTATGTAATAAATTCATATAATATATTTTATTCAAGTTCATTGCAGTATAAAATATCTAAATCTCGGTTATATCCGTTACAAGTAAAATAGACCACGATTAGCACAGTTATTCCGGTATCGACAGTGAAGACTATTTTAAGCGAGTGCATATTAATTTGTTACGCATTATGTAGTTTTACACACTACTATTACAGTGTACCATGTTATAATTATTTTCGAAAAATTCTAGATTATAATCGAATTCTTCATGTGCCGTCTTCTAAACATAGGTTTACTTCATTATTTTTAAATCCATCTAATTCGTTGCGGTTCTAATGAATGTTTATATGTTTTAGTGGAAACACTGACGCAGATTCTTCCGGCAAGAATCTGCGTTTTAACTTAAGGTTTTAAGTAAACTTGTTAACATATTCAAGAGGAGTTCACATAATTATAACATAACATACGTTTGAGAGTAAACTGACATTTATTGGCCATATAGTTACCATTTGTAACAAAGCGCTTAAAATGTTGGGCTTCGTCATGCGTACTTCCCAGGTCTTTTCAGATGTTACTGTATTAAAACATTTATTTAATTCTTTATTTCGAAGCAGACTTGAGAGTGGGTCTATTGTTTGGGCACCGCATCAGTTGAAGTATGGCCTTATGGTGGAGAGGGTACAGAAGAAATTCTTGAGACTCCTTTACTTGAGGTTGTATGGATACTATCCGTGGCATTATCCAACTGACTTTCTCTTAGGCATGCTTACATACTGAAGTCTGCAATTTAGAAGAAATCTTTATTTAGCTACGTATTTTTTTCGACTAATACGAGGTATAAATGAGAACTCTGCCATTCTGGGCAGTGTTGACCTGTGTGTCCCTGATAATTATCTTAGAAATAGAGACCATCAGTTGTTTATTCTCCCAAGGTGCAGAACCAACCTGCCACTGGTAATGCCAATTGGGAGGGCGATAACTATGTTCAACGAAATTGCTTCGGGTGTTGATATATTCCACCTACGTGAGAATGAGTTTAGGCGGACGTTGCTTTATAAATTCTTAAAATAGGGTCTGCTTAACTCATCCGGTGTACTTCCTTGTACCTATCTAATTTATCTACTGATTTATTTCTTTTTTATGTAATACTGTTATATTTATAAAGCTTTGTTTCTAAATGTCATGTTGTGAATGTCTTAAACTTATAATTTGTAATGTCCACATTATGTTAAAAAAAAAAATGGGAAAAAAGTACTAAAATAAGAATTAATAATAGTTATTTTGTGCTTACTACCGTAATAATTAAGTAATGTGTGCATATGAGATTGACATTGTGTTGAACTTACCAGATAATAACCGTATACATAGATAAAAGTGGAATGCGATATTTTTATTCTGCAGTTTTCATATTTTAACTATTGTATCTTAATCATAGTAAAAATATCACAACTTACTGTACAATATAAACGATAGTTAATATTATAAACCTTAAATATTTGAGTGCTGTATTTATTAGTGATTAAATTGTAAATGCACGTACTGTGGATAAATTAATTATTATTCCCAACATTTTTTTTTATTGAAATGGCAACACGCTCTCCGTGCTCATTAATATTATTCACAAAACTCTTCATAGATTAATCGATTAAAAGCTTGAAAAGTATTCACTATATTTTTTCGTTGGTGTTTGTATAGGTAGATAATCGGTACTGAATACAATTTTGCTTTATCCGAAACCATGTTTATTAGTTCTGTTTTCAAAACATAATTATTTGACAGCACTGCTTTTACTTCAAACAGTACGTATATCGTTATATATTGTTTAGTTGTCAATTATTTTTAATTAATTATAGTGACCAAAAAATGGTTGATTAGTGCATAAGCCGAATTATTTAAATAAATATGACTCTCATTTAAGGTATACTAATACGTATCACTTGTAATACTCACGCTCTGTAAAGGTACGAATAATAAAAACGTTTTTACTGTTAGGTTATTTATTGTTACTTCATTATTTTATAATATGCATTAATAAAAAATAGTTAAGAGTTTGGTAAATGTACCACTTACCATAGTCCTTACGTGAATTGATCTATACAAGACATGAAAGTGGTACAGGTACTTACCTTGAATTAGCTATAAAAATACATAAAGGGAAATACAGGAAGTGCACTTGTACAACTTGATTTGTATTTCCGATAAATTTAATTTGTTGTTTGATATGAAATATTGATTCTTGTGCATAGGATGTGAAGTGTCCATTTGTGATGCAAAGTATAGTATTTTTATATTTAGTTCTTATTACAGTTCATTCACATTTATGGTGCCCACTTTAAATGGATAGAATTAACTAATATTTTGTCAAAATTAATAAGGTTAGAAGGATGTATATTTTCTACAGTTTTCTGCATACAAAAATACACAAATAAATTAATATTAGCTACGCTATCAAGCTTTTTAAAGAACCATTTCTTTTATTCAACGAATAATAATTCACAAGATTTGAGAATGTAACATTCCATAATATATTGAATATACATAACTTTGAAAACACCTCAGATATACCCCTCATATATACCTCAGATAGATAGACCCACTAGATAAAATCACATTCGGAAGATACGAAGCTCGACGGGATTTGAATCCGTATACCTATTGATACCAAATACAACCCCCCGCGAAGAGACGTCGCCAATCCCATATCAGAAACCTTACATAAAACAACGACTACCGTCCCGTAAAATCACTATATGCCCCGCAAGTTTGCAACCCCTGATAAATGTTGACAAACCCTGCCCGTAAAGAAACAGTATTACAAAAGTAAATAAATACACCCTCGAAATGTGGAACAAAATATACCTGCAGGCGAAGCTATCGCCGCGAAAAGCAAGGTCACTCCGCAGAGACGACCAAAAGATACCGTTAGGTTGTCGTCGTACATGCCCGAAGCCTACCCCTGCATCTCCCGCTTATAAGTACTCCTCACACTGAGGAGATTTAGATATTTTAAAGATTAGTACAGTTACAGTACGATTTCGCCTGCGAAGCCAGGAGACACGTCTCCAGCGCCCCCTTTGTCTTTGCGAAGGGGGCTGCCTATAAAAAAGTAAACTCCACCCGTCTCGATTTTACAAATCAGTATATCCCTTGTAGTGTTACCGTGTTAATAAATAACCGTATAACCCCTACTACGCAAGAGCGAAATAAATAAAAAGTGAACCAGTGTTAAGCGCGTTGGATAATAATAATGAATCGACCCCAAAAATAACGACAGTGCGGTGCCTAATCTAAGACCTCTTTAAATGTAATTGTAATAAGACCAATGCTAATAAAACATAATTCTGCACAGATTTATAAAATAAACATCTGTGTTATCAATTTGTGCCCGTTATAATATTGTCTCTCACTCACCAATACATCGAAGTACCTAACCGAATGAAGGACTCCACAACACGTGAGTTCTAAAAGGTATTAATATCCACTGGTATCGCACCAATATGCTTTAACCGTTAAAGTCCATGAAGTTACAGATTTTGAGACCAATAACCTCATTCGATACTTACGTATACAAACTACCTACTTCGAAATATTGTGATTTTTAATTAAAAATACACCAAGACATAACATGGTGTATTGATTATCTACATAAATATGAAAACCAGTTTTCAACGCAGATTAGATGTAATATGAAACGATATATCGTTATGAATGACCATTATCTACCAGTTTACCGTTAAAATTGGTAAAACACATCCACAATCTATGTATGTAAATTGATAACATGTCATGCCTGAGAAATTACTAGGTGAAAGCAGGCAAAGTTTTACAGGTCTGCCAATTAAAGTATAATATCAATAAAACGCTTATCAGGAAAGCAATATTATTTTACAAAACATTATTTAGGTATTAAAACGATGACATGATGTAACATGTATTTAATTATTTTCGTAATAAAGAATGCGTATACATGTTAATTAGAGGAAACTTCCTTCCTACTTCGTTTTCGTAAAATATATTAATACATATATAGACAGTGGCGACTCGTTCATATGCACTGCGGTACAGCAAATTGACACAAATGTAATATTATTAATTTATGAATTTTATATGAAAATATCAATATTATTAAGCGTGTAATAAGCTCGCCTGCGGATCGATACATCCAATGTCCAATAATATTAGCATTCACCGCGGTATGTACTTTATTTTGCGCAGTACCGATTTCAATTGAATATTTTCGATTCGGCGAAGGAGGGCGCGGGCAGCGGTGCTCGCAAATGGAAGCCTAATCGGTACTGCGGATCAGACAGTCCGATTTCAGTATTTCTCCGTTTCTGCGTCGCGCGTGAGCACGCGACGCAAATATAGCTATAATGATTTATTAACAGTGTTAAAATTTATTTCTGCTAGCAATTTATGCAAAGTTCTTTATTTTATCCAAATAAACGTTTATTTTTATTATAAAAATAGGTATATTACAGTAGCAAAGGATGTAGGTTGGCTATCGAGATTCAACAATAGTGCACAGTAAAGATTGTTAGACATAGATACTTATTTGTTTTCATTAAACTTAGAGTACAAAATGCAGACAGTGTTGGTTAGCTTTGTAAATTCAATTAAACCATATATTAGCTATTACGTTTAATTGTACTACTATTACGAACTATTTTATTATTATTATTGTTTATCTATTTACTAATTCACAATGTTATTCTCAGCTATTTGTTTTCAGTTGTATTGTTATATGAATCTATTATATAATAATTATTAATGAAAATCCTCAATATAATACTAAAAAAATTTCTCTTAAATAAAAAAAAAATTAAGTCCTGCCTATACCAAAATACACGCTACAATGTGCCTTATTTTTGACGAATCTCCACAGCTTATCTCCACTATTATGGTTTAGCTTAGGTACGAATTAATTTACTTTAAAAAAGTAACCAACACTGTAGATGCGTTTGTTGAAAACAAATAAATCTGAAAAAGTTAAGTGTGCTTTATTTATGTCGGATCTCTATAACCTACGTCCACTTTTCGACACTGTCATATTTAGAGGCGGATTTACCGATGTACCATTGTACGCAAGAGTACATATGACATTTTCAATTAGGCAATGTTAGAACATAAACTGATGCTGTGTTTTACGTCTTTTTATGTACTAGTTAACGTTTTTTTTTATATTATAAATATAAATATGTTTTTTTTCAATGAGGGCCCGCCCTAAATGGTTAAATCTACCCTTGATAATATATTAAATTAGAGGTCGGTGACGCGGTGGCCACAGGTTTTAGTGCAATTGTACTAGTTCCGTAGCAGGGTAGTTTTATCATGTAATAGGTCTAATAGTAACTATCGGAAAGAACAGCTGTTCTTTCCGGTGTTTTATATTTTGCGAAAAAGTGTTCAACCTTGCCGCACAGCAGTTTGCACCTTTCGACATCTTGAAAAATTCTCTACAACTTATGTCTGACATATTTTTTGTATATTAAATAAATGGCGAGCTGTGCTAGCAAATTTGGTGACGAAGATATGCGATTCACTGACTGATTTGGCGGTCGCTACGATTATTAATTAACTAGGGAACTAGGGAAATTTTCTAACTAAAAACAAGTATACCAAAGATTTTTGTGTATTATGTTATATAATATATATACAATTAATCACATTCATTATTCAAGAAAGTACCTGTTTTACAAACCATAATACACATTGTCTTTCTCTTAGCAATGCATGATCTGCCTATTCCGGAACATCAGTATTTTTTTAAAATAAGAATTGCGCATTTTGTTCTATGATATCAAAATCAATATTATTAAAAAAATCACAATTAAAAAAAACAGATAATTTAATGATTTTATGATTAACTATAAAACATACTTAATTTTGAAAAACGTTTCTGCGATAATATATTATACCCAACCAATAGAAAAAAATCTTTTTTGAAAAAAGTAAGCCACCCCGGCAGGGAATCGAGCTCTGCATCTCTGGGTTTACGACCTGTCCGTGCATTATCTTCTATGCTACAAGGCGACGTACTAATAGCGACAAATTTTAACTATTGGCCTTTTTAATACCAGCTCAACAGCGCTCTTCGAAATCAAGCTACTTTAATATAACAATTATAAAAAGCTACTTAAATATAAATTATGTATGCTCAATAATTAGAATGGTACATTCTTAAATCTTGTGAATTATTCGTTGAATAAAAGAAATAGTTAATTAAAGATGACCGTAAAGTTTAAAGGCCATCCTTTTTTAATTTTTCTGGTGAATCAATTGCATCATTTACGTCAAAGATAATCGCCACTGGCTTATAGCACACAAAGTTGATGAATTGCGGTTGCATTAAGTTAACGTTAGCAAGCCCGATAATATTTAGAATTTGTGTTAACTAATATGCAATATAAAAAAACCATGACCTTTTACTTCAATTTAAAACTTACTGCTAATAAACAAACCGCTTTATAAGTAGTTAAAGTTTAACCTTTACAACCTTTTACGATCGATTCGTACACTACAGTTACATAGTTAAGAATGCGTGTAATATTATTTCGTTGTATAATAATGTCTAAAAGATATTGTAAGAAACATAAATATAATTTTAAGACATCATTGTTTATTAAATGTCATCAATAAGTCATTGAACACTTTAGCAATGCATAGTAAATCGATCGTAACTGAATATAATAATTTAAAGTTTACTGCCAGACAGAGAATTTCCTAATGCACTACAAAAATAATTTAATAAAAACACAATGTAAAACCTGTATCGCATTTTTTACATGTCGTAAGCTAAAATGAGTTTTTTTAGATTATAAATCACAATTATTTTTAGTGTCAATTAATTTAATTTGATGTTTTTTAATGAAAACTGCGATATACAAGTGGTATCAATATTAATAGTGATTTCATAACGTAAATAAATTTTGCGGCCCTCGTTATGTGAGGTCACAAATCACAATACATTATAATATGTGATGTTCATAAACTGATGTGTTTCTGTATTTTTTTCATTACTATAATTGGTAGGCACCCTCGTAGGCTCGAGGTCTGTTGTAGTGTTAAAAAAAACTATGTATGGTGAATACTAAGCCTTGATAACTTATTATAAATTCCCACCAAAAGGCTAATAAATAATATTAACGAATTCAGAAGATTTTATAATTTAACTTACTTTATTAAACATACCTACATAATTTAAAAATACTTCAGAAATATACTTACAAGAAAAAAAATTGAAAAAATAAGCGCTTCGTTTTTATACATAATAACCTGAAGTATCCGGCTTCGCACAGTATTGTTTCGTGGATACATTTATCTTAGATATTAAAAATATATATATCTGTGTAATACAATATGGCAATATGAAAATAATTCTAATAGGAGGTCAAACAAAAGAACACTAAATTAAAATCGAATCCAAAATATTATGCAAACGTTATTAATAGTACCTATTAATATGTAGTAAAAAAAAACAATTGATGGAACAAACAAACAACTAACTTTGTATTTTACATAATATTAATTTAGAAACCTTCGCGGGTGTGCGCACAACAACTGATCAAAATTTCATTGCAGTCAGATGAATGGTATAGGAACGCATGCGAATAGAAGAAGAAGAAGAAGAAAAAGATGGTTGTACTAATTGAGAAACCTTTGCGGGTGTGCAAACGACAACTCATCAAAGTTTCATTGCAATCAGATGAATGGTATATGAACGCATACGGGACAAACAGACAGACATTCATTTTTATAAGTACAAGCAATAAGTTGACAAAGTTTTATCATAATCAGATAAACGGTATGGCAGCGCATAAAATACGAACAAACAAACAAATATTGATTTTTATATATTAGATTACTATAATTAGTAACATTGTTAATTTCATATAATTATGTAGAATACAGATGGGTCAATTGGTAGAGCACGTGGCCGAAATCGAGTCCCTCTCTGCGATATAAATTTTTCAAAATCTAGTAAGTGGGTTTTTGATGTTTTCAAGTTATGTCATCTTTTTCTTATTTTGCCATTCCCTAACAGAGATCGGCTACCATCAGGACGATCTTCAGTTCAGTGGAGCTGCACTCATACTAATTACGGAGGTTCTTAAGCCACGAAATGCGGCATCATCCTCTGCTACGCTTACTATTTATCTTTCCTTGACAAGTTGGGGAATGCTATACTTTTGTCCTCTCATAATGTGGCCGAGATGCCGTAGTTTCCTCGTTTTGATACTACGCAGAACTTCTCGGTCCTTTTCCATTCGATTGAGAACTTAAACATTTGTCACCCGATTAGTCCAAGGAATTTTGAGGATGCGTCTATACAGCTACATCTCGAAAGCTTCAACTCTCCGTGACATCTCTCGGTTTAATTATGTAAGTATATTAAATAAGAATATTTTTATAGCTTCACTTTCATTTATATAAAATCTCTATTTTTACTGATGAATATTTTTCTCAGGTCATTGATAAGCACCTATACAATTCGTGCCATGTTATAAAGTAGCGACTAACCACAAAAACATTCACTTAAAAACACGTAACTGACAATAAAATAGATTGCGCATTATGATGTAGAAACAAAAAAGGCGAATGAAGATCTATTAAACGGCCATTTGGAACAACACTGCAATAAATCAATAAAACGTCGTACGTACATATGTGTTATATTATAATTTATAATATAAGTAGTGAAGAATCACATAAACGGAATTGAAATGTTATTTTTTACGTATCTATCGCTTATTGTGTTTTTACAATATGTTTATTGGTTACAATTGATGAGACACGGATTACGCAAGTACAAGTAACATGATATTAAAATAAAAACTATTTAGAGATGTTGAAAACACATAACTGATTTGAATAAAGATTGTAAGGATTTTAGTCCTAATATTGAATTATATTTTATGGACCAATGTTTAAAATATTATATTATAATTAGTAGTTATTAGTTATTAGTAATAAGTATTTATAAAGTAGCATACAATGTCAGCATAGCAACTCAGAAATAATGGGAACTGAAATACCTAACTGGAGAACCAGGCAACCGATCTCGAGTAAGGAAGAATACGGGATAAATTTAAACACGTGTCAAGAATACGTAATACCTCTAATACCGACAACTGCTCTCGGTTTATGCATTGACGCTCATTTAATATTGGTGTATTACACACACGATTGCACGTCTATAATGTGTGGTTCATTTTCGTTGGACACTCACATATTCAAAACCCTGCGTCTAAATTATTTACTGTATTGGTATATAAATAGCCCAACGGAATTCTATTTATTATCTGTTCTGTGGTAGCATACGACGGTCATGGGGCTGATGCGTCGGCTGATAATGTCATGGGTCCCAAATTCGAATTCTGGGTCTGTCAAAATACACATTTTGTTTTTAAATGTGTGTTTGGTTTCAGAGTATGGACCTAATACATTGAGCAAGTGTACCTCCACTTTGTGGACACCCATGATTCTTTTACGATCGGACATTGTCAAAACAAGAATAAAAATATCTAATTTTAATATTTTGGTCTTAATTGTCCATGAAACACTAAAGACGTCTACATATTATGCTGTCTACGAATTATTACTATGAATCAATTTATTTTATGGTCGTTTTTTATGATAATACTTACATTTAATTAATTAAAATAAAACATAGTACTTATATTATTAGTATTATTATTACACTTAGGTAGTGTAATAAAAATCAGGACCGAATTCGTCCGATTTAAAGGGACATTGTCAAAATTATGTAATGTGTATGTGGCATTTATTACTGATCACTCAATACGTCAAATTGTATTCCATCAACCACTATGCTAAAAAATATTTCTTAGGTGAGCTTCATACTAGGCAACTGCTTTTTTAATACTTTGGACGCGGAAGACGCACACGGTGCGTAATGACCAGGCGGCCGATCGATGTAATTAACGTGCATTTTAAAGGGGGCAATTAAAATCTCATTATCTATTCAGCAGCGAAAGCGTTAACGGGATATCTCTAACCAAGCTTAGTTTTTAAATTTATCTTAAATATCTTAAACCTTTTAACCGGAGCCTCTGGTCGGTATGAATCACTGCCTCATCGTATAATAATTATCGTTTAATCGTTCAGAAGATACACCTGGTGCGTTAGTTTTTGATAAACATGTCTTAAAATGAGTTAACATTCCGAAACAGGTGTCATCATCATTTACAACACTGATATACAGATTGCAAAATTACATTTTTGTTACATTAAAACCACTCGATAAGTATTTACAGAAGTCAATAGATAAGGCGGCAGATACGCGATGTATAATGTTACTAAAAGGGTACTAAGCGACAATAAAGACACCCCTAAACCCGTTGGATAGACGAGAACTGGATGTACGTGAAAGCAAAGAACTAGGGAGAAGATATGAGAGAGCTAGAGGTGCAGCAGTGAATCGACCACAGCTAATGATGACAATATTCTCTCCAAAGTCCAAACATATATAAGTGGAATGAGTACTATAAAAAAAATTGCGTTTTATTAAATAAAAACAACAATACAATGCAGTTCTGCCATGAATTGACAGTGAACAAAATAAAAGAAATATATTGTCAAATAACAAAAGGAAGGCCGTGGTCTGAGCTACATTGCTTTTTAGACGCGAAAAAAAATATTTATGAGTACTCAGAAGATGTTTCGTAACATTGTTAGGTAGCTCATTAAAAATATTGAAAAATAATTGATGCTTCGATTAGAACAAGGGTTAAATCCGACTCTCTATTATACCACCCTCTGTGACGAATTTCGTCACAGACCAGAGGTATTTATCTATACCGAAGATTTTGCTTGTATCATGCATAAAAAAGCTTGACTTGGAAAACATTCCTAATAACAGTGGTTTAAGGTGCTCGTTGAAGGAAGTTAGAATATATCATGCGCTGAAAAAATCTATGGCCACGTTAGTCTTGTAAAGATTGTATATAGATTTATCTTAGGTTTCAATTAATCTTACATTATGTGTATGGTACCTACTCTTAATTATTATTAGATTGTACATTATTAAATAGACCCAATTTATCAAATTTACTTACCATGTCATTGAATGAGATGTAATCGTAAATTACGAAATATTAAAAAAAAACTATATTAACAATCATTATATCAATTGATATGGATAATAAATCTTATATTTTGAAATCAAAAATGATTAATGGAATTCAGTAGACGGAAAACTTGTCAGTTTGTGTGTGAACATTAATCGCCTAATTAAGGCCGGATGACCTACAAATGAAATTATGAGGAGGTGTATGTATCCATACAAAAGTAAAAACGTTGCAAAGCAAGAATGCTTACATTTTAATATAAAATAAAATTAATGTGAGATTCTTTTAACATAGTTTTCAAATGTAGTGACGTTGATAATTACTTTATTTAATTTTAATATAAAGTTCAATGACGATTTCGAGCCATAATTTTGGCATCGCATAAGTGGTTACCAGTATTGCCAACTATTTCCTATTCGATATATTATGATAAGAAAATAAGCTAAATAGATGGCAGAAAAAAATGCTAGATTTTCTCATGATTCAAAAAAGTGTCAAGGTAGATCTCATAGATAGGTATATCATAGGTATATCAGATAGGTATATATAGGCATAGATATGTAGAATTCATCTTCTAAAAACATATGTCAAAATTATTAACAGTAGGTATACAAGAACAAAGGTCAAAAAAGAATTTCTTGTTTTACAACTTATAAAAAATAAGTCACAAAACCAATGCAGATAAGAAGTTTAGTCATAATTTTGTATGTAGCATTTTTATTATATTTATAAGAAAAATAAAATTGAAGATTTTCATGCAAAGTTAGAATAATATTTTAGCTTTACTATGAGAAGTTCTAGTCTGTGTGCGATGTCGGAAAACGCTAGATTTAACGCTATATGCCAGATGCGAATTTTGCAAGCTTGATGCACATTCAAAAAGCAAAGTATGGCAAGAAAAACGACAAGTTGGCAACGCTGTAATGGCGCCGTTACCAAATCGATCATCGTCATCTTCGCGCCGAGTAATTTTATGAAGAATTACACTTCTTTACCACGTTTTAATTCCTTCATAATAAATATAATATTATATAAATAAGATTTATCAAAATTTTGTAAAAAATAATAAACGGTTTATTTGACTTTTTAAATATCTCAAAAATTGTATCTTCTGCAAAGCGAATCAGCGTAATTGTCACATAATTAGATAACGGCTAAACATCTTAAAGAACCCTGTTATATGAAGAAAGCTGTATTTAGTGTTAATCAGGCTAATAATTAAATAAGTATCGCAGATTCATTTGTAGTAAGCTTCATACTTAATCTGTTCTAATATAAATTTTCCAAGGTACCATAGAGTAGTGATACTCAACTTTTTTACACCCCCTCGGACTACTGAAAATAGGAGAGATGTTTTGTGGATCACTAACGCAGAAATAAAAAATATTATTTATATGGTAACGTATAATAACGTTTAATCGCGGTTGATTTCACCACGTAAAACCATTAATCTATTTTAAAAACAAAAACACAATGACACTTGCAGGTGCATGGGTTTTGAAGATTTTATTAGAAATTGTAGCATTATATTATATACATTTTAACGCTAAAAAATCGAGGACCGCCAAAAATTTTCTGCGGACCACCAGTGGTCCACGGACTACCGTTTGAGAAATACTGTAGTATAGAGCACAATCCCTTGTTGTTTTTCATTGAGTGTTTGGAACGAGATTATGGACTAAGTGGCTTACACCTATTTCTCGTTAAAACAAAAAATCTGTTAATATAAACTCCACTTTTTGGAAGCCCATTTATGATATTATTCTTACGATCTGACATTGCGTAAAATTAGAGATATAAATATTTTTTTATGTATTGTTATATTATATAAGTATTATGTATAACAAGCATTATAGTGGCATAACTTAACCTTGAAATTGGGATCTTTTCTACTGCGCACAAATTACATAGGGTAAACTTAATTATTATTACCGTTATTATTTCAGGCTGCTCTTACTTGAAGCCTATTGCATTATTTTCTCTCGCTCGGCGTCGCTCTAACTTCGTCATATATTATGTCAAAGTTATCAAACCTCACGCTTCTGTGGTATGTTTATAATAAAATAATTACAAGATAAAAATAACTTTTTATATACATTTTTAAATTTTCTGTTGAATCATATAAGCTTGAATTGACTAGCTTAAACGATCAAAAAAATTTGTAAGTACTTGATAGAAATAATACTGAAATGTCATTTTGACATTTCATATTGATTTCCATAGTAACGCACGTATATATTAATAATTTGGTTGCTAGGACCCCAGACCCCTAGCAACCAATACTAGTGGATTGGATTACCGAAATAACTTTTCATATAAAACAGAATTAACTGAAAATGAATTCAATTCTACTTAAAGATGGCTAAAAGTATAAAAATAATGCATTGGCATCGTGTTCTGATATATTCTAAAAGTTTCAAATGTCGAGCTAGTCGGGAAGTTAGTTAAAAATCGATTGCAAGATTTGTACTGGATAAACAACCACCGGAAAAATAAGAATACGACCTAATAAAAACGTTGTAAAATATGTAAACGTCAACTTTTCGATGAATAATATCATTGAATCTAAAATGACAGCATGTATGTACCAATGCAAAAAAATATTTGAAATCATTTTTATTTATTTACAGACAATGCTGACAACGCAGAGAATATTGTTTACTACTATTTACACAATTCAACTTACTATAATAACATTGTTATTAAATTGCTATCCAATATTATAATACAAAATGGTCATATTAAAATACCCTCTGTGTATTTCAAATCAAATTTATTTATTTTACATATAATGAATATAACAAATTATAAATTCAAAGCGTTCATGACATGACATAAAATAAGTGTTAATAATTTTTAAAAATAAAAATACAGAGAATAAGTAATAAAATAAGTAACAAAATAAAAGTAGATGGAAGCACACAGAGTGAACTTTGATAGACCCTATCTTAAAAACTTATAAAACAACGTCCACCTAAATTCACCTCACGTAAGTGGAATATATCAATATCCGAAGCGATTTCATTAAACATGGTTACTGCCCTCCCAATTGGCATTACTAATGGCAAGTTTGTTCTACACCGTGGGAGAACCAATAACGGATGCTCTCGATTCCTAAGGTAATTATCAGAGACACACAAGCCAACACCACCAAGAATGGCAGAGTTCACATTTACGCCGCGTATAAATTTAAAAAAATATGTAGCTAAATAAAGATCCCTTCTAAATTTTAATACTTTGGACGCGGAAGACGCACACGGCGCGTAATGACCAGGCGGCCGATCGATGTAATTAACGTGCATTTTAAAGGAGGCAATTAAAATCTCATTATCTCTTCAGCAGCGAAAGCGTTAAGCTACAGTATGTAAGCATCCCTAAGAGAAAATCAGTCGGATAGAGCCACGGATAATATCCATACAGCCGAAAATAAAGGAGTCTTAAAATTTACTTTTACCACTCCATACACTGTGTGAATCATATTAATATCATAAAACTGTCGTGCAATATAATAATAAACTAAGTACATACATTTCTACTCAGTCCGTTGCATGTTATGTTATCAGTTCTCGTAGTGATTGAATTCACTGGCGTTTACCTGGAATCAAAAAAAAGGAAAACATTTTTACCTTGTAATCACAGTTTAGTACGACAACTATAAAACATGGATAAGTACAGTGTATTTTATAATATCTAAACATGAACTCAACGACTGCACGTTTTATAAAAGTATTGTATAAAGCCTAAAAAAATTGAATTCTAATTGTTACAAATTAAATTAAATTTCCATCTAGTACCCTCGGTCGACAGTATTTTTTTCAAAAGTAAGAATGAAATGGGATAATAAAGAGACCCGATAAGTTTGTAAAGTCATCTTCTTTGACCATATCCGCTCTTCAGTGAGAGCATATAAATATGGACATTACACGGCGCCTCGAAGAATACATATCGCTCACATCTTCATGCATCTTTCCAGCATTCTGTAGCTTCGCCGAATACACTCTCTTGATGTAATTGTAATTATGATTAATATTATATGATTAAAAGGTAACTAAAAGGTCAGCAGTGGTTATATTATTACTAAGATTATATTATTATTATTAAGACGTAGAAGACTCTTTATTATCAGCGTGATGAAAAGCTTTCTGACTCTTCTCGTTACTTTTAAAGTTATACCACCGCATAGAGTATATGCCTCATAACTTTGCACTCCAACTCTAGGATGAAAACGATTTTATATATTCTATAAATATTTTTTTTTATATATATGACATTTATTTTCTTATTACTACACAATATATATATTACATAAGTGAATATCATTGGTCTAATTTTATGCGAGGTAGAAGATAGTTATCAGGAAAAGAGGCGTATCAGTGTAGTAAAAAGTGCAAAGTTATAAAATGTTTACTCTACCGGTATCTACTGCAAACATTAATTCCCCAATATTATTATACGGTTGATTTGACCCTTTATAAGGTTCCATGACTCGCTACCATAAATAAGAACCTTCAGCATACAAATGCAGTCATGAGTCCTCGTTGCTTCAGCCCATGGCCCCCACAAAGGGGGGGGGGGTGACAGGGCTCTAGCCTAAGGGCCCGGCGTGCCGAGTCGACCGATAAGTGAGATAAACACAGACCACAAATTTGCTCTAATAGTAAAAAAATAACTGTGTGCCAATACTCGACAACTCCATAATTCAAATCGATGTACCTACATATTAATAATTACAAGATAAAAAGAACTTTTTCTATACTTAAAACGTTTTTTGTAACTTTTGTAACTTTGACTAGCTTAAACGATCAAAAAAAATTGTATTTGATAGAAATAATACTTAAATGTCATTTTGACACTTTGATTTCCATAGTAACGCACGTATAATATATTAATAATTTCCTAGCAACTCATAATAGTGGATTGGATTACGGATTTCTTCCGATATAACTTTTCATACAAAACAGAATTAACTGAAAATGAACTTATTTCTACTTAAAGATGGCTAAAAGTATTAAAAAAATGCATTGTCATCGTGTTCTGATATATTCTAAAAGTTTTAAATGTTTAGCTAGTCGGAAAGTTAATTAAAAATCGATTGCAAGATTTGTACCGAACAAAAAATAAGAATACGAACTAATTAAAATGTTGTAATAAAAATACAAAAAAATTCTAAAAATACACCTTAATTTTACCGCGTACACCATGGAAAACGCTAAATTAGCGCATCACACTGCCTTTACCTATAGCGATAGCTAGGGGGGCCATGCTTCAGCCATCCTACTCGGATAACAAGATCTCTTTTCCAAGTAATTTGCACACCCCAAATTGTTATAGGTACGTTAATATTATTATTAGTATAGATTGCATGTTTCAAAATGTTATCACAAGATAAAGCTAATAGGTATAACAGTTGTCCATAAGTCTTATAATAATTTAGATGATGAATACCAACAAGACTATAACACCCGGGTCACGAAATCAATAATACAAACTCTATCTATATAGCTATTATCATGTACGTGTCCAATAATAATTATTAAAACTGACATTTTCAATTATATCCGCCCCGAAATAACTTAAATCCAATAATTGGCCTACGACGTGACCTCCAGATATATATTATTTGGCTTCAGGTCGCTCTTGGGTTAAACCCAATTAATAGTCGGACGCGTTTTGCTAATCCCTGACCAAGTTATTTCGCTCCGTAGAAAAGCCCCGTTTAAATTATACCTACTGTCCTTGAAGCAATACTTTGGTGGACAAGTGGGGGTGCATCTAACCCCAATCATTACTTTATCCATTTCTTATATCCCAAATGCAAAGATGTCGACGTTATGTAAAACTTATTAATTACCAACACTTAAAATAACGTGCAGTGCTACCATCTTTAAAATATTTTATAATTATTGATATAGGTACTTACAATGATTAAAGAATGAAAATTGCAGAACCTAAATTGAATACTATTTTTTTTTTGTGATTTTGCCGAGGCTTTGACTGCGACTCGCTGTCATATCGCCTCTTCTCTTCTAGAAGGGGATCCGTCGATCAGGTCCTCACTCCTATTCTGTTAAATAACTTTACAATTTTGCCTAGCTCTTCCGTCTTACCCACCGCCAGGACACCCTTCAATTCGTCGACATTCTCATAGATATCCGCAATTCGCAGCTGTACTCCGTGAAGTTCATATTTAGGGCATTGTAGTGCTATATGTACAATGTCCTCTAAAACATGACATTCATTGCAGAACTGCGATTCGCTTCTTTCCATGAGGACATCAAATCTTTTGCCCATTGTGTGCCCTGTTCTTAGCCTCAGTATTAACTTAAGCTCATTCCTCGTCAAAGGAGACTCTACAAACCAGGGCACCTCTCGTGGTGATGGTAGTAAATTGAATACTATTCTAAGTTAATAGTGGAAAGTGTCTCCTATTTTCTATAATTATGCAAAGACCAAAATTCTACAGGAAAAAGGAAAAACACTTGGTGAAAGAAATAACAAAAAATCTCAGTGTTTTATAGAATCAGAAAAAAATAATAGAACATGACTCACGTACAACGGTTATTTTGAATCTCCTATAGTACCTACACACAACAGATACTAATAATTAGAATTCCGAT
This sequence comes from Rhyacophila brunnea, assembly GCF_057557595.1. NCBI lineage: Eukaryota > Metazoa > Arthropoda > Insecta > Trichoptera > Rhyacophilidae > Rhyacophila > Rhyacophila brunnea. The sequence goes on along the minus strand of NW_028232827.1, from coordinate 35,437,237 downwards.
AGGCAATATTCAATACACTACATTTTGATGCAGGGTTTTGAATGTGTGAGTGGCCTACGGAAATGAAACACGCATTATGCTCGTACAATAGTGTGTGTAATATACCAATATTAAATGAACGTCAATGCATAGAGTGAGAGCAGTTGTTAGTATTCGACGTATGACGTATTCTTGACACGTGTTTAAGTTTTTCCCAGACTATTCCTTGGGTACTCGAGATCGGTTACCTGCTACTCCTCACCCGTTAGGTATTTCAGTTCCCATTATTTCTGAGTTCCATGGGTACCTATATTTATAGAGTTAAGAATTTAAAAAATCAACACAAAAATACAATAATATGAAAAATTCACAAGTTTGCCTTACTGGTACATTTTATGTTATAACACCATTTTATGTAAGTCTATAACTGAGACCATATTATAAAGATATGAATCATCCTCATTAAAAGTAGCCCAACAGCACGGTTGTATGTAAATTCTACGTAAAACATTTCACCGTGGCACAGTACGCCGTGAGCTTTCTTATTCGAACTACTATCTATCAACATCTAATGACATATCTACTAACAACTAACTCTATAATAATATAATTTGGTCTTCAATTTTATTAGATTCAACATGAACATTAATTAGATTTTCATTACAGATTTTGGTAAAATTCATGAATAATTCAAGAATGAAAACCTAACCTAATAAATTATCCAGTATATCGATCATTTGATTTTTTTTTCTGCTGGCTTCCTGTAAAATGTAAGCCGACAAGAACCGTGTTTTATTTAGGCATGCATATTATACCAGTACTATACGACCCAAAGAGGTTGAACGGTCTTTAATATACGCCCATATATTTCCGATACAACATTTCACGGTGAACTGTGATACTGCAAACTGCATACGTACAAGTTTCCGAGCACGTAGCAGCACAGGGCGGATCCTGAATCCAAGAATTTCCTTCATATTTTGCAGGTTATAATAAAAATCCCGGTAAATACGAGTATTATAAAAAAACCAAACGCAAGAGTTGAATTTGTTGAATTTGTTGAGTTGATATTGAAACACTCCATCTGTTTATTGATTGCAAGACTGTTTATCACTCAATAAACGGAAGTAAACTATATGGAGCGATAGAAGAAGTACATGTACGAACTACAGGTAGAATTTCGAGTGAAAATACAGTCTGACTTATCCTAACTATAAATGGTTTGGAAAAGGTAGTGGGAGATTCAAAATTGGAGACAGATAGAAATACATTTCGTATGCACGTAACCTTAGGCGTAAAACTCACTTAACGCAGCGAGTGGGGCGCTCGCGCAAAATTTCACAAGTGGCTTCTCAGCGGCACGAATTAACGAAAATACAACGCAATCCATTCATTGAACACGGCAAGCGAAATCACGCTCCTGGAAGCGTCGTCGATAGACGGGCGAGAAGCCATTATTTAATAACAGTGAACTTATTGTTTAGTTATTGCGTGTCCGATATTTCGCTGGTATAATGATGTCATCGTGAATATTAATTAGAAGCCCCGAGAAATTTAATAATATTTTAATTGCTTTGTTATGAGAGACGCTGATAATAATAATTATTTTGTGCTCCTTGAGCCCCTTATTACATAGTTGAAGGGTAATGCGCGGGTGGGAGGGGGCCTACTTCGTAGAGAGCGCACCGAGCGCCGCTTTGGTGGGCTTTATGCCTTAAAATTCCAAAAAGTGAAGCCCGATCGATTGTACTGTCCAACAAGAAGATTTAGGCACAAGCCGAAAGGCGCTGTTGTAAACTAAATGTGAGGAGCTTGTGAGTTCACAGTTTTAACACGTAGCCAAGAAGTTCTTGTTGGACAGTAGATATGTTCAGTGGCGGCTCGTGGATATTATATCTGGGGGTGCTGCGGTTGATTAAAAATAAAAATAAATATTTATTTGGATTATATTTTACTATTAACATCCAAATTATTAAAATTAAAGATTATATATTTTTTATTTCATTATAAAATGAAGTATTCTGTTTATTTTCCTTGAAAAAAGGTTTATTACCTTGTCATTGCTCTCGACAGCCGCTGTACCCGCATGTAACATGAAATACCAGTGGCAGTACCAGACCAAGCTCCTAGCTGCGAGCCCCGCTCCCGCGCCCCTCCTTCGCCTATTCGAACATATTTTATCGAAAATGGGACTGTACGAAATCACGTGATGTGTCACTCTCTGATATTAGTATCGCAGTGTATGGTAATTATTGGATGTATCGGTGCGCGAGAGAGCTTAATACATGCTTAAATAATATTGATATTTTCGTATAATATACATAAATTTATGTAATATTATAATATTACATTTTTCTCAATTTGCTTGGGGGTGCTGCAGTTTCGCAGTGCATATTGACGAGCCGCCACTGGATATATTAATACTTAAATTTAATCTTAACTTTTGTGTAAACATTAAGGGAGGATGAATTCTTAATACTAATTAAGTATTTAAATACATTCTTCAGGAACACCCCACCTTAATTAGCATTTTTTCACTGCATACCTAATTAAACGAACTTTAGGGTTAACCAGCCAATCTGATTGGGGGAATAATGACGTAATTAAAGTTAAACTTTTAATGGGTTGGGTCTCGGACTTTGAAAAACACTCCACGGGCATCTCTCTTGTCACTGTAACAGTTTGGAAAGAGGTATATAATCACCATTATTATCATCATCAGTCATAGAAAATCAATAATTTATATAATAACATTTTCGTTAATAACAGTTTCGGAATATCTTACAATAGTTTGACTTTTGATTTTCTTTTAAGATCTTAATAATAACATCAAAACTAATACATCCATATTATTTTCAGAATACTTGCACACTTATCATTATTATATTGTAAAATTTGTAATTGTAAACCTAATAAATTGTATTTGTAAACCTTGTAGGGATTTCAATATCGAATGAATTTATCAATACCGGTATTTAAGTATTTCTTATAGAATACCGGTTTTTGTCAAAACATATTATAGAACAAAGAAGTACATATTATGAATAAATATAACTATTAAAAACTAATTAAAACACTATTTCATAGCAACCTAAGGTGGGTCTAGGACTATTTGGCAGCGGACAACTGGACGCCACGGAATTCAAAAATAAATAGACGTTAGGTACTTATAGGTACTTTAAAAATATATATGTAATATTATTATTTATATTTAAATGATTATATTATGATTTAATAGTTGGTGAGAATATAAATATGCAGACGTAAATAATGATTTAAGCGTGCATATTAAGTTCCAACGAAAAAAGAGTTTTTTTATTTTATATAAAGCATAGGCATGGTAATTCTCAATCCGCAATAAAGAATACATTATGTTAAGAGTAAAATGAATTAAAACTACTAAGTAGTAGATAGAAACTGATTAAAATACCTCGTCTACGTTCTGTATACGTGTCTACGACAGTGCGGCGTCCAATTGTCCGGGGTCCAGTCATCCCATTCCCACCTAAGGTACCTAACTAAATTTATTAGGTTGACCTTTGTACATATGTATCAATTATAACTGCTAATTTTTACAGTCCGGGTACAAGAAAAAATCTCTGTGAAATTCAACGTTTGTTGAATTTTCTATCAACGTTAGATCAATAGTTATAGAATAATTGGAAATAATTACCAATTCATCGCGACAATTCTATAAGTATATTTGAGGGATTTTGTTTTAATATTATTTAACTTTTGTTGGTTTCTTTCAATATATTTGCATTTTGGCAGCATAAAACTAATGCACTAAATTTTATATACAAAGTAGTATGTAATGAAAAAATAGCATATGCGTGTATGTTTTCTTAATACCTACCGAAAATACCGGTATTTTCGATTTTTGAAACCGGTCTTTCGGTTTCCGGTTTCGATAAATAATTTAATACCGGTTTTGAAATACCGATATTGTAATCCCTATTAGGTTGAAACACTGCACAGTTGATAATTTATCACTTCTATGTTGGCATTTTTTGTATTCCTCAACTGTAACAATGGTTGCTTCTTTTTGGTATTCATTGTTTTAACTCGACATAATTATTTACTCGCGAGGAATTAAGAAAGGTTTTACACATTTGATGTTTCAAATACATAAAGAAGTCTTTATTATTGGCTGCTCTTCTATTTATCATCACAGATCGTTTTTCATACGTCCTGTAAATTGGCAACTAAATGTCATAGAACAAGTCGTCAGCTGAATGCAGAACTTACATTTGAAATTTTTGAGAGAGTTTTTTGAAACAACTTATTGAAATTATTTATTATCTTTATGGATAAATGGATGCATCATATTTTAGTAGGATTATTGATGAAAAAAATGGTGCATACACTTGAACATATAAATAACTGAAAAAAGGCTGTTTCAAAAAACTCTTCTGCAAAATATTTCAAATGTGAGTTAGAATAGTTCTGCATTCAGCTGACGGAGTGTGAAGTTCTATTCGAATAAAGCTACAGTACTTACGAAATTTGTAGCTGATCTAATCAGTAGACCAGAGGTTATTTTTTGTTTCACTTTTGAATTTGCAAATTTGTGTTGGTATTTGGTGTGGCTATTTTTCAGTCAGTTAAATACTAGTTAAAAATATAATTTTCAAATAAAATTTAGAATTTTAGAATTTCAAATATAATTGTCACTTTACTCTTTATGTGGTAAAATACTTCGTGGAAAAACATGTTTACTCTATGTATGTAAACGTCACTAAAAGGCTTTATTTTAATGGAGGAAACGTCAATGATGTTCCAGTTGAAAACTCTTGGGATACCTACGCGGGAATTTATAGTAGGAATGTGTCATTGAGAAATGGGTTTGGCTTGATTTAGGATCTGTACAGTGAACGGCTGGCATTATTGATTAGAGTGTATTATTCTTTTACTGAAAAAACGACATTTGGTAACGCGGTGACCGCCCTAATTCCTAGAGAAATATACATAAACACGAAGAATATGTTATTAATTACTATCTATTTATCATACTTTTAGGAAAATCATGCGTTTCCAACCTTTTACTTCGCTGGGTCACATTGAGTAAAAAGGAATTCATATGTTTATACAGCTATTTTTTAGCTCTTTCTACCAAAAAAACTTTATCTAAAATCGAAACGGAGGCTTCTTTCACATCGTTTAAAATCAGTTTATCTACCCAATATTGTCCAGAATCAGGGGCGGCTCTACATTAAGGATTCGTAGGGACCATCCCCACATCATTATAATGCCAAAAATACATGTCCGATATTTTTATCATTGTCATCATATACCTACTAAATTACTACTGTATCCATCTAAACATGTCGCAATTTTATAGAGATATTTATTATTATTATACAAATAAATACTTTAAGCGATGATTGTAAATTATTTGATAACATAATGATGATTACGTGGTATTAAAATAATCCATTTAATTAAATATGCCATATTTCACGGTGACTCCTATGATGTACAAATTAAGAAAGCTTTGGCATCTATTTTTCGTTGACCGGGATCACTCGGTCGCATCCCGTCGCCGCGGTACATTTCTCGCTCTAAAAAGGGTTAGAATGCATAATCGTTAGTATACGCATACTGGGGAGCGAATCAAATAACTCCTAGGTGAGTAAAAACGCTCGCTGTATGTCGTTGTTCAAAAATGATAATAGTCTATAATAATAATTATTAATTAAGTTAGGTAAAATTTTTAAGCACGCTTTTTAGATGTGACTCAGACAGTCATATTATTTATTCTATAAAATTACTCGTTTTCTCATTAATAAAATCATATTATTATAAGTAGCTTGGTACATAAGTATAATATGATAAAGTAGGTTAGTATGTATATTTAATAATTAATGGCTAAACCTCACCTCCTAGAAAGTCATCGATCCGCCACTGTCCAGAATATCGGTGATAGAACCTCGAATATTTTGCCGTCCTAATATTTAGTGACGAATTTTGTTTAATATCATCTTCATCCATGCGATTTTATGCTACCGTGGCTACATATATTTTGCGTCAATAAGCTACGTTGCGATACTCTTTCATCAGTGCAAGGTATAAGAGCTGGTGGAAAAGCGGGATTAGCCCGTGAAGCGCAATCAGTGAAGCAAACGGAGACGTTCGCTGACAGGCGCAGTTAGAGAGATAAGGGTCGACGGGATACGGCCGCCGGTTTGCCGGGCTGACGCCGACAATGCCGTCGATGTGACTAATGACTCGTCACTTCGACGTGCCAATATTCCAATCCCCACCCTTTTACGTGACGAGAGAATGTTATTATTTAACCGAAAGAAATCGTTTGAATATTATTTTACGGGGATGCAAGTAAAAATGGACCGTTTTAAATCTAGTATGATAATACCTACCGGTTAATGGATTATTGTAATATTAATTGGCAGTGGCGAAGACTTCATAGTAGTCGATTATTTAAAGTTTTCATTTTTAAGATATACACATTTAATTAACTTAACGACACTTTAAGATAAAACGTACCTAGCAATAGAGATATATGTAGGATTCACATATTTACACATATATTTCTTATAACCGTTTATCAGTGGCGAAGGCTCCATAGTAGGTTATTATTTTTGAAGCCTACCTTCTAAGGAAAATAGATAGAAAGTATTTAAATACTTAAATAAAAAAATGTGCGGGAACCAATTGAATATATTATAATCAGAACAATAATTAATATTAAAAAATATATAAATGAGAGCCATCTATCGTCAGCATAATGTAGAATAAATGTAATAATAAGTGATAAAACAGCGCCTCTAGCGAGTATTGAAATATCGATTATTGTATGAACTGCGTCTCAAGGGCATCGAGGTAGTCTGGTTTTATTCATACGAATCTATAGGTTTATAAGGTAACGCTTATATTATATTTAGTGTCTTAGTAGTAGTATATCGTATTATCGTCTTATTTCCCGTGAATATACCTGGCAAGTGTGCTCTTTTTCTTTGATTTCCGCAGCCTACCTCTTTTCATAAGTCACCCTTCGCCACTGCCGTTTATATAATACGAATTATTGAAACACACAGTAGTTTCATACTTTCAAACTTTTTTGATAGGACTTGGATATTTTTCTAGTTTTACATTTTTGAATTTAGAGACTCATGTCAGGGTGGGCCTTGTCAAACGTACTCAATACCATGAAATCCGCAACTGCGTGCCCAATGCGGAGTGTTTCAAACTTCCTTCCAATGCAGCAGACTTGGCTTTGTAGTGCTGTCAAAATTTAAATTGATAATACATTTTAATTTAGATTGCATTTTACTAATGATATCAGAACAGACGTAAATATTTGGAATCATCTTACATATGGATCTATAGTTTTAACATAACAATCACTGAAGCTAAATTATTGGTCGCAGTAGCTCTTTTTGATAGCGCTTTTCATATAGGTATATGAAAAGGAAGAGTTTTCTTCAACGCCTTTACGCAGACGTGACTACCAACACGTGGAGACAAGTACAGAAGAGACGAACATATAGAAAATCTTTAAGAAAATGATTATGTTTATTTTGATTGAATTTAATTCAAGCAAAATCTGGACTTTACGTAAATTCAAACCTTTTAATCAAAAATAACACTTCCATTACATTTTATATCACAAATGTATGCATGAACCCTTCACAAAATGAAGAATCCACGCGCAGTTTCTTACGTAATAATAATATACGTACTGGTACTTGAAGTTTCCTTATATATAAGAGAGGGTATTAATATAATACGATGATCCGAGGGTGAATACAACCCCTATTGTTTTGCTTGCCGTGAAAGGAGACTATTATCTGTGGCTTACGCGATTAGAAATGCCTGATTTTAAGCCTTCGCCAGATACCGACCCCCGAAATGTAGACCTCTACGTAAACATTCGCGTATCCGAAAGTGTGTAAGATGCGATTCACAACCTTTTTTCTAATATGGAAAATGTATCCATTGTTTAATTATTCGCAGGCTACACAGTCACATTTCGTTTGTACAAAAACATATGACAGAAGACATTACGATGGAAAACAGTATTTGTATAATATATTATTACACATAGTAAAAGAGCATTGATAACGAACAATATTTCCAACGACCAGTATTTCAGCGCTCGAAATGGAATATTTTACGAACCGGAGCGCTCGATAATTTTACGAAAAAAATAGTGAATGAAAATATAATGTATGTGTAGGTGTATCAGATTTATTATTATGTGGCATATCTGAGACAAAATTCTGAATCAAATTAATATGTCCACGAGACGAAGTGATAATTTTGAGAATTTTATAAACCGGAATAGCGCTCTGGTCCATTTTGAGCCATGATTTTATTGCATTAACGCTTTCGCTGCTGAATAGATAATGATATTTTAATTGCCCCCTTTAAAATGCACGTTAATTACATCGATCGGCCGCCTGGTCATTACGCACCGTGTGCGTCTTCCGCGTCCAAAGTATTAAACTGTTTTAGTTCATTTTTAAGTTGCGCGCTCTCTCTCTCTCTATCTCTTTCTCTCACACACACACACTTGCATTATCAATCAGAGTGAGTAGCTTAAAGTCTGCATCGTGTATAACAAACCAATGCGTGACCATTTTTTTTTGCTACGGTTTGAATGAGGTGTACGTGTTGTTTGAATATAATATGTCTAACACATAATCTGTGGCAACGATTTACGTAGTATTTTTTGGCTATCTATTACAATTACAATCAATCATTTAGTTATCATGTTCTAGTTATGATAAAAAGATATATATTTTTTAATTGTGAGCAAATGGATGGTTTTTGAATTTAATTTCAATTATTATTTATGACATATTTTATCAGAGCAAATATCACTCTGTATTTAATTAATAACACTCTTAATTTTTTAAAATTCAATATTGAATATACACAAGGTTTTAGGAATGTTTTATTCTTTATTATAGAAATAACATAATTTTGAAAAACTTCAGAAACTACACATGAGAATCTAGCAAGAAAAATTGGATATTATGAAGTACTTCAGTTTAAACGTAAATATAATAAATAATTAGCATTAATGATAGACGGATCGATAGCTTATAGGCCCAAAGCACTTACCCGGAAAGTGAAAGACGTGAGTTCGAGTCCCAGTCCCGATCTAATGTTTCTGAGGCTTTTCAAATTAATGTTATTTCTTAATTAGTTATTTTTGCTATGACATCGACTACTCTAATAAGTGATTTTTGAGGTAAGTATTCCATCTTTCTTCTTCTTTAGAACATGTCCGATCCTAATAGGATCATATGGACCTCCACAGAGTAACATTTTTACGAGAAATTGATGGCCGCGTGGCTTAAGCGCCAGTCTATAGTGTTGAGGGTCCCAGGCTCGAATCCTGGGTCTGGCAAGTACACATACTATTGTTTTTCAATTTGTGTATGAGTCAGAGTATGGACCTAATAGGTTGATATACCATCAACTAGACTTAACGTTTCGACAAGTGAATTAGTAATACCAAAATCAACTACACATAAATAAAAATTGAGATTATCGGACTCGTAAGTTTCACTAAAATCTTCCGTAATCTATACATACAACTTTCGCTACCTACCTACTAACTGCCTATTGATGCCATACTGGGATGACTAATAATAAAGGAATGAAAAATATTAAAAATGCATCTAAAATGAAATAGAACTATTTTTGCCCCATAATTTCAGAAGAAGTCACACCACGAGAAGGCGCACCAAAGCTAGATATCGGTGCATACAAGTTTGATACGGTCGACAGTTTGATATACCTTGGTTCTTTTGTAACTCGACATAGATATTACAAAAGAAATCAACAAGAGAATCATGTCTGCGAATAAATTCAACTTTGGCCTGTTAAGACATTTTAAGTCCCGCATACTATCTCGCCGAACTAAAAGCACTCTTTACAAGACACTACTTGTAAAGCCAGTGTTCACCTACGCATCGGAAACCTGGACATTAACTCTACAAAATGAACGAGCCCTGAACATTTTTGAAAGAAAAATTCTCCGCCGTATATATGGACCGATCAGGGACGGCACCAATTGGAGGAGAAGATATAATGCTGAGCTCTACAGGCTATACGAAGATTGCAGCGCAGTTTAATCAATTAAGATTGGGAGACTGCAATGGCTAGGTCATGTGCACCATATGAATGACAATGAACCGGCAAAAACAGTGATGTCCGGCAATCCAATCGGGCGTAGAAGAAAAGGCAGGCCAAAAATTCGCTGGTTGGATGGAGCTGCCAATGACTGCCGTGTTTTAGGGTTACCAAATTGGAAAGCGGCCACACTGGATAGGGACAGGTGGAGGGAGCTGTTAGAGGAGGCCAAGACCCACACCGGGTTGTCGCGCCCCTGATGATGATGATTATAGTTTCAGAAGAATATAATATTATGTTTTATTTTTATAGTACGTTCTACGCAATCGACCAGGGGTATCTTTGTAATTGACTAGTCGATAGATATTAAACGCTTTCCGACCACTGATGTTAGAGGTGGAAATTTTCGAAGTTAGGATTAGCATATCCGTTTAAAAGTATAGGCATAGTTATGTAGTAAGATGGTGTAGTACATAGCATATTTGAATGGGTACGTAAATAACTGTTATCATTATTTTGCAAATATGTATGGAAATGCTACCATAACACAAAATGAGTGTACGCATTGAAGCGAAGCGATGAAATAAATGAATTTTATCGTCGTCCTCTTCGACAGTCAATCATTGATTACTAATGTATAATTGACAGAAACCCACTTAGACCTGATTATTACTGTCGTTTATTTTTGACACTGCATAATATATTATTTTAATCACATCCGTCAAATTATAATATTACAATATTATAATAACTTCACCAGAATTTATTAGTGGCCACACTGAATGAGCCAATTCTACCCTATTTACAAGTATTTAATCAGCTCTCGAAATGGACCGTAACGCACCGGAGCACAGTTCATGTTCGGTAAATTCTCTAGATTATCGCTGTATCTCGTGGAAAAAATAAATAATGCATCTCGTTTCGTAAATTATTACAAAGTAATAAAATTAATTTACTTTGTATATATGTTATGAAAACTTCATAAAAAGCTTGTCGGAATCATAGTAAAAAATATGACTTGATATAAACCTCGATTTTTTAAGTTATACTTCTTTAGGCGCGTTTAGAAAATCAGATTAGAGTGTATTTTTGGAGTGTGTCATGTAACACAAAATTAATTTTTTACACAAAAAAATACACTCGATTGGATTCGAACCTACGATTGTTCGGTTATCAGCCGAACGTACAACCATTACGCCACAGAATGATACTGCAATCGTGACGATTATACAGTATAATATTACAGTTTAGAATTACTCTGTTGCTAGGCAGCGAATTTATTATTGTCGGCCATTTGCAATGCCTTACGTAAACAAACTATTAAACGTCATAGTGGCAGTTGTTACTTTAAAAATAAAAACAAGGATAAATAATTATATACTATATGCGGCTCTCGTGGTGCAGTGCGTAAGGCGCTTGCCTTCCACCCGTGAGTTCTTGGGTTCGATTCCCGGTCAGGACACACAATATTTATGTGTTTGTCTCAAAGCCTGGGTGTTTGTGATTGTTCAAAATTACTACAACCACCTTGTACGAAAAAGCAAGGACATGGTTATTAATAATTCTAAAAAAAAAAATTATATAATATAGTAATATAAGTTAAAGTGTATAGAAATAAACCAACGGCGTTCCAATAAGCGGTCCTTTCCCTTGAGTGTGTAATTTAACCAGATAATTAAAAGCTAGTCGAAGAATCTAGTTTATCACAAGTTGTGTTACGCCAAAGAAGTATATCTTCTAAAACGCGTACATAAGTACACACACCGATTTTTTTGTTTGTTTGCAGCGACGACAATATTATGCTCTATTCTTTCATACTCAAGTTTACAGATAGTTTCTCAATTTGACCGTCTGAGCTTGGCATGAATATTTATATACAATTATTAGGAAATTATTGAGAGCTCCGGTTCATAAAATCATTTATTTCGAGTGCTTCCAATATACCCCTTTCATCCAGCCTAAATACAATAAAACAATGTTGAAAGCTGGTATATATATATATAGTAAAATGGCAACGAACCAACACCTGATAAAGTATAAAATTAAACTAAGGTGAGATATTACGACGTAAATAACGTTTTGCAACACAGCAAAGCTGTTGGATAATAATATAATACACGTGCCGGAAATCTATTTCGCATAATAAAAGTTAAAGTGCACATTAAGTGCATACGATTTCCGGCTACAGATATAGTTACTTATATAGACTACAAAGTCAATGCTTGTCAAACATCTATCCACACTCACCTGCTTTCTTTTCTCACGTGATTACAAAATTACATCACACTAGTCAATACTTGACTAGGGATGGTGGATTCGCTGCCAATCTCTTTAGCCAACCCAACTAACATGTCCACGTGGTGGACAACTACAGGATGCAGACCACATCCTCTGGGAATATCCGAGAATGTCCTTCGAAAGGGAAGAGACGCTCGAGTCGACCCAACCAGCTGTTAGGCCCATCGGGCCATCTGACCAGATCGCCACAAAATCCTACTATAATGCTTTTCAATGTACTTATTATTTTAGCTTTATCTTATATTATATTATATAAATTAATTACAATCATTTATTTCTGTTAATTGTCAGTGCTTCTTTCTCCCATGGGCATTTATTTTTAATATAATTAGTCTCAGTAAACTTAGTCAAAGTACACTTTGAATGCGTGGCGACCACAGTCTTGGGCATCTGCTCCTGATACATTCCCAGGCGTAAACAGCTGCTGATGCTAATCATCCAAACGTAGAACCTCGTGATGCGCTTTATTATGACCGAGTGTGGTGCGGGGCGAGTCCGGTTGGATGGAACTATTAGATAATTAATTTAATCCTTCCTCCTCTCGGTTGAAATAGTCTGCTACTCTCATAACTATTGCAACCAAGAACCATAATTGGGAGACAACATGTTGAATCCTTTTTTAACCCTTTTCGCACAAAATCTGCTCTTAAAGCATTTTTCCTTGCTCTCACGTGGTATTGTTTCCAATCCCGATATTATGGGGAAAAATATGTTTATGCACCCATCAATTACATGGGTGGTCGCAGCAGCCATGATGACCTATTTTGTTTGAAAGTTGTTTCCTCATGTCAGGCTTACTAGGCACCAATAGCGAAGGCTGTGCGGCTGGCCAATGCACTCCTTAGGTTAACATTTTTAGCGATGCATTATGTATTTTATTTTTAAAATTCTATGTTATTGTTTAATTTGTATTTTTCTTTAATTATTGTTGTTTTTTTATTTTATTTCTTTTGCTATCAAATTATTTTTTACATTATTTTTTTCTTTGCCAAGTTGATTTACCTGTACTTTTTATTCTTAATGTCTTGTTGTGAACGTATTGAATTAATAATTTGTTATGTGCTCAATAATAAGAGGATATTCATAGTGTAAAAGTTATAGTTATATATATATTTTTTCTAACGGTTTTTTAAATAGTTGTTAGTCATTCATTTTGGCTCAAACACATATTAAAAAGTCAATACCTATAAGATGTTTCCGAAAATACAAACTATTCCATCGTCGCACCATTAAAATAGTTACGACACATACTGGCAGATGGATTATTATCAGCTAACGTTAGTTGTAAAACAAATAATATGTTATATAATATTTTAATATATCTCTAAATACCCCACACCAAGAACCTACATAAAATACAACGATCTAAACACAGTTAGGTATTCTGATGAATACCCAATCTGGACGGACGAGCAGGCCTCGACTCCCTGGGGCCTGGAGGGCAACCGGTTTGGACAGGCGCTAATGCGAAGCTTCCCTGGGGACTCACGAGGCCCGCCTCATCGCACTACAGCTGATTAGTGATTACCTACACAACGCTATAATGCGCGATTTGTACGTATGTACACAGAAAAGCGAAGCGTTGAAAGTGACGCGATATAGGCGTTGTGCGATGCGACCACCATATCTATTGTACACAATTAAAAGAAAATACATATTTAAGCATATCTTATAAGGTAAGTATTTTTGTTTAATAAGGTGGAAAATTATATAACCACTCACATCTTGGCTATTGATTAGAATAAATGAAATGAGGTTTCATCTTTATGAATATTCAACATAAATTTACCAAAGATATTTTATAAATATGAGCAAAAAGCCGAGTAGAAGAGAGGAGTTGAATTAGGTGGTTAAAATCGACTTCCCTGAGCTGTAAAGTTACAAAATAAGAAGATTACAAAAGTATAAATTTAGGTGATTGTTTTTAACCTAAGACTTTAAAATACTATGACACAACAATCTGTCATTAATTTAAAAAAAAAATCAGTTCCTAATAATACATTTTATATTATACGATCTTCACATAATACAGATTATTAATAATGCTATTTAAATGATAGTAGGTAGGTATTTGAATTATGTTCCATATTACATCTCCTTTATGTTTTTCAGTATGAAAATAATTAATAATATCTTTTGTACGAGTAAAAATTATTTAATATTGTGCGTAGGTGCTAAATGATAAATGAGCAGACACATAGATTCTAAGATTCACGTCAATTTTCGTGAGTAATTGTCAACCTTAAATACCAATAATTATCAGGAACGGCTTAGCTAGCGATTTGGCAATCATTGGTAATAACAAATTATAAGTGATATAAAAGTCTTTTTTCAGGTTCCTATTTTAAAAGTCAATTTGTTACTCTAATTATCAAGTCATTTTGGAATCAAACAAAAAATACTGTATTATTTGGTTCACGATTCAATAAATTAATTTAACGATTGGATGTGATCGGGCCATAAGTTTCAAAGGATCAAAATGTTTTTATGCAGTCTGATTGATACCCAGAAGTAATTCAGTGAACTCATAAATAATTTGATACAGAAATAATATCAAAGATCTTTGATTAAAATATAATGAGTATTTCTACCACATATCTTTACAAAAAGCTCATTCAGATCATTTAATGCAATTTCAAAAATTTTATCGCTTTCCTTCACCGCTCCGCTTTACTATGTACATTCCCTAGCGTGGAATTGGGTAACCGATGGAAAATTTATAAGTGACGTTGATTGCTTGTTGAATAAATAAAATGATGGACATTCGTATGTGCTTTAGAGGATTTGAAGATCTGCTCCAAACGCTATCGAGTGTTATTTGGATTTTTAATAGATTCTTATATTGTATACTTTAAATTTATTTTACCGTTATTTTTTTTATTAAATATACTACTAATTCATTGATAATAATCATCAGGAGATTGGTGATTTCTAGTGGGTCATGGCTTTCTTTAACAACTGGCTACACCTAACTATATTCAATTTTACTGAATTGAAGAAAAAAGCAGTCTAAACTCAGATCAATATCATAATATCTCATTTTCCACGTGTTGCCGTCACTAAAGCCTCAATTACATTGAGCTTCTTTACGAGCTGTGTGTTGGCGAATTTATAATCTGCCTGTAAAGTCGCCCAGTGTAATCATCGAACAAGCTAACATGTTCGATGATTACACTGGGCGACTTTACAGGCAGATTATAAATTCGCCAACAAACAGCTCGTAAAGAAGCTCAATGTAATTGAGGCCTAACCGAGCTATAATATTATACGGCGAGGATTTTTATAATAAGAAATTATAAAACAATATCCACTTAAACTCGTTCTCACGTAAGTGGAATATATCAATATACGAAACGATTTGGTTGAATACGGTTATTACTATCCCAATTATTGGCGTCAGTGAAACTTACGAATTTGGTAACGCCAATTCGTTGTACAGGTGGTTGATTTAGGCATTCATATTTTACTGGTTGAAATGTCCATTTCTTTAGTAGTTGTTGGTAATTATCTTGAAAATCGCCCGTTAAATTACCACGTCTTAGAAATGGTATGGCTAATAATATAATTAATGAATAAGAACAACCATATTGTGGTAAACTACTACGAGTAATGCCTTGTTCGGACTGTGCCAGTGATTTAGTAAAGTAGCGAGTGATTTGGTAAAAACCCGTGTCTGAACAGACAAATTTAGTCGAGTAGTTTAGTAAATAGGTCAGTCAATCCGATCCATTTTATTCTATTATTTCGGGCGAGTAGCGATCCCCACCACCTCTCACTATATACTAAACAAGCCACAAAACAAGTCTGAACAGGCGAGCGCAGGCGAGTGCATTAGTTGTCGACTGCCGTAGGAATGACACAGCGTTGGAACGAAGATATTATTTTTAATAATATAACTTATAATTTTTATACTTTAACGCGACAAACCGTCTCGAACCGTGTGTTGATAAATGGCAATATTTCACAGAAAGCTTGTTGTTATTGAGAATAGGTAAAGATGTGTACCATCATCTTATAAGTTATATTCATTTATTATTTCGTTTATTCTGTATACTCAGTATGAAGGATATTATGTCATGTCGGTAGGAAGTGTGGATAATTTGTTGATTAATACGTTGATAAATAATGGCAATATTTCACAGAAAACTTGTTGTTATTGAGAGTTAGTAGGTAAAGAGGGTAGGTACACATTATCGTAGTGTTCATAAGAATAATAATTACAAGTTATATTCATTTATCATCTGTTTATATTTTATAGTCAGTAAGGATAATGGAGCATAAAATCAGGGGCGGATCAAGTCAAGCGGAGGCACTGAGCGGTAAAAATTTCGGGCCCCCAAATTCAAGTTAGAAAAAAAGTTTTATGCGTAGAAACTCTCATTAATTCATTTACATGAAATATAACAAAGGTAATAGAAATAAAATAAAAAAACCTGTTTTAAATAAATTTTCGTCTTGCAAATTCGTCAATTATTTTGGCAGTGTCAATTCGGTTTAAAATTTCTTGCTCTATATATAAAATGGCCATACTATTAAATCTTTCTTCTCCCATAGTACTTCTCAAATATTTTTTACACGCTTTAAAACAGAAAACGATCTTTCACCAGATGCATAAGATAAGGGGATTGTTAAAAAAAATCAATAATATTTCTATATTTGGGAATGTGCCAGACATTTCTTTGGCAGCTCGATAGATGTCTGGCGTGGTTTTAATATTGTGCATTAAGTACCTATTTATTACCTAAACAAACTACAAAAATACAAAATACAAAAATTTACGAAACTACGAAAATATAATAGGTAGGTATCCTATGTAAATTAGTATTCATCAATAGGAATTTGGAACAAAAATTAATTCAATTCAACAACGCCGTTTTTGTATAGTGTCATTTGAATTATTTTTGAAGTTACGACAGACGGCAGCAATCTCGTGTCGCGCGAATTGTGTCCGTTTTGAAATACCGTGGCTCTCGACGCTCTGTTCATTTTGACACGTCACTCACTAATGAGCTGTGTTCGGACACTTTTCAGTTACTAATTCACTAAATCACTCGCCACTCTACTAAATCACTCGCCCGGTTCGGACCGGCCTTAATAATCTCAAAAATAATAATTTAATATTTTATTAAAAAATGTATTTATTCTCGAGAAGCATATATTTTATAATAATTTTTGTTGCGCTTTTCATAGTTGACTGTAATTTTGTGACTGAATGATTGTGATAGTGGATGTGAAACCTGAGGGGGGACTGGTCAAACGTAGGATGACAGACACTGACCCTTTATGATGTTCTGCGGTCTGGCTGAAGCTGGTCCATGGGGCATGCCTTCATGTCCTAGTAGGCACTCGCACGGTACACTTATGATGGATAATATGATAAATTAGGAGACACCCTATGCTGGTAACACAGACATAAGTGGTTTGATTAACTGAGTTTGCTGATTGATTGCGTTTGAGTTTGAGTGAGTGAATGATTGAGTTTGCTGATCTGAGTGATTAACTGTTTGCACGGAGACTCGGACAGAGTTATTGTTTCTACGACGGTTGCACTTTACACGGTCGCGGTCTGCACTTAACTTTTTGAATCAGTCTATATGCTTGTAATTACTTGTTTAACGACGGTAACGCTATAACAAGCCTACACGCGCCCGTTGTCTTGAGGTAACTGAATTTTATTCAATCACGGTCGACTGATGACCCGTAACTGCGACAATAACTGGGAATGTCAGTTAGGAGGGATGAAAGCGACCATAATTGAACCAACAAAATTTTAAAATGAATAATTGATTTATGATAACTTACATAATATTATAATACGTAAGTCAGTGATTGTAAGTATAACAAATATTTTTTAAATAAAGTGTAATCGTAGTCATACATTTTGTGATAGATATGTTATGTGGAAACGGCACGTCCACTTCATTCGAACCGTGGCATACATCGATTTGCAATGAAGGACTTACAGCTGGGACTAAAATAGTTTCACTACAAAATAATTAATTTATTATACAAGATACTTTTAAACGTAGGTAGTCAGTAACAACAAAGAACAAATGCTGAGTTACGATATATAATTATATATACCTATATTAGTTTACATACTCAAATGGGTTTAGCAAAAAGCTCAGTTTGCCAACGGCATTAATATTATTACTTTGTTGTTGTAAAACAAGTTATACAATTTTGCATCAAATAATGAATGCACTCAAATAATCGCATAAGCTAAAGTAATACTAGAACCAAAACAGATTTGAACGACAGACGAGCGTAATAATTAATGTGATTTAGTTATCAGAACAAACTTAACCGACAATAATAATTGTAGGCCTGTGTAATGGTGACGTTGTTTTTAATTATTCTTTCCGAGAAAGCATTTCATTAAATTACTAACAATCTAATTTTCAAAGTACAATTTAATTATTCTGCCTTCAATAAATAATGTTGCCTTTTAAAATTTGTTCCTAATAATATTAAACAGACCCTTATCATTCTTATCAATGTATTATTATTAAATTAAGTGTAATTAATACAAACTGCTGTGTTTTTTTTAAATATTACAATGTATTTTTACCAATAATTTATTGATAGTGTTTAAACTTTAAACCATAGAATAATATTTTATATAGTACATTAGCAAAAGAACGTCTTGATTCATGAATCTGATTTGGGTCAGCAATCCATCCCTCTGAAGAGCAGCGACAGACAGGGAAAAGATAACCAAAATCATCTCCGGTGTCCGAAACGGATATGGCTTAAAGGGGTAGGTATACAGTTAGCTATTCAAAACTTGGTTTTGTTGTGTGTTTAAATGTACTCGGAGTATCTGGGCGGACTGGAAATGTCTCAGGAGCAGTTACCCAAGAACCGTGTTAATCGTTTTCGCCATCCGTAAGTTCCAGAATATCGTGCGCCGACCGGGTAAAATGACATCATATTGGTCTGAGTAGAGAGCAATTACAGATTTGAATTATGGTTTGTTATTATAGACGCTGCAGCTTACTGTTCACGCTCAAATTATGTTTAGTATCATATTTAGCAATCTCGTATGTAAAATACCTGTTAAACTAAAAACAATAGAATTCATTATTTTCTTTATTTAAAACGGGTAAGAAGTATAACACAACGTCGGTAAGATATTTTGATTTATGTGTACTGCAATTTAAATCAGTGAAGAAAAAAATAATTTTGCTACCTACCGCATTTATGGAAAATTAATATTTCATTATCCTGTATGTTGAATAAACGCGTAATGATCTCGGTTATTTATAATCGGCATAGAAAATTATTAATTCATGAATTCTAGTGATAAGCTAATAAATCTTAATTCTATTTCACAAAGTGCAGTATCATAATAATCATTATTCATACAGTGTACAAATTGCTAAAGATAATGTACCTACTTATATACTATATAGAATAAGATGGCTTACGTTAAAATTTAAAGGTATTTATCTACTATAAGAGATACAATCGTTTCTTAAAACTAATCCAATAAAGATTTAAGTAACTCGCAACATTTTTTATTGAAAATATAAAATATACAGGTAATTTCCCAAATGTCAATAACGTTTTGTCAAACCAAAAACAACGCCGAATTGATTTCATTTTTCAATAAGTTTGCAGCGCACCCTCAAAAATTACAATCCAAAAAATCACCGGCCGCCACTGGTTGGCAGTACGACGCAGCAAATTTTGGCCTATGTGGTGGGCCCAACAACTGGTTGGACTAACTTGAGCAGCTCTTCCCTTGATGTACACATTTTTTAAAAATTTCTGAGGATTTGGTTTGCGTCCTGTATTTCTCCGCCACATGGACATATTGAACTGGTGCATAGAAGATCATACTCAAAGAGCCTGCCAGCAAAGCCACAACGAACAGTCAAGAGTAACTGCCTGGTGTAATGATCTGGAGTCAAAGCGGTTATCTCAATTCGCCATTTGATATTTGGAAAAATAAACATATACGTGTGCCTACCTTTAGTGGAGGCATATCATTTATTTTCGTCAGGTGTTTTACACCGCATCCAGCGTCAATAGACGTATACGTAGTTACTTATGAATAGTTTTTCACCATCAAGGCGGAGAGGTTGCGTAAGATGAAAGTCAGCGATAGCACAAAGTCTAAGAATATATTATTATATAAAAATATAGCTGTATTTCCATAACCTATCAAACAATATTAGCGTCCGTCTATGCCTGGATTACCTAGAGCTTTATCGCTACAGTGAACCAGGTGAGGACATCGTAGATGGTGAGCACTTACCGTATTCTACGACAGTGGACAATGTGCTACGCCGCCGTAGCACTTTGTATCGTGGTATAATCAAACATAACAAATAAAAATCTTGTTATATTACCAATAAAAATAACAATCGTAAAATATTGTTGTGTTTATTGAAACTATAAAAATTCAATGTGACAATATTGAGGTTTATTATTTTTAGTAAGTCAGAGTAGATGTATTGTTACAATGTCGTGTTATCAGATGTTACAAGGACATAGGCTGTCGGGTAGGAATTTTTAATTAACTATTTTTTTTACATTCTTCTAACAGCGCTTCCGTGAGTATTAAAAGCCAATAGTTAAAATTTGTCGCAATTAAGTATGACTCCTTTAGCATAGTGGTCTATGTACGTGGGCGCGATACCCGAGAGATGCAGGTTCGATTCCTGCGGGGGTGTCTTACTTTTTTCAAAAAGATTTTTTCTATTGGTTATAATATATTTTCTCAGAAGTGTTTTCAAAATTATGTAATATGTTCATCAATATTTATATTCATATTTAAATTTGAATTGCAAACAAACAGTTACATACTACATTACATTTAGAATGTAGAGAAGTAATAAATTATATAGAGAAATAATAATAATAATAAAAGAATAAATGAACGTTAAGGTATGAATATTTTTATTATATTTATTCAATATATAGAGGTATACAAGAATTTGGGAATGCAGTGGATTTTTTTAAATTTGACAGGTAGACAGTACAGAAAATACTTTAATTGTGTAGGTAGATAATATATATTTCAGGAGAAAAACTTGGACTGAGTGGTATTTGAAAGCTCGTTTGGTTGTTCGTATAATTGCTTGGACTTCTATAAGCTTTTGCTCCAAGTTCTAATCTTGATAATTGTATTTTATAGCTGCGCTATCTGATATGTTTTCAAAATTCGGCAATAATGTAATATACATGTCTCCACGTTTGAAGCCATGATCTATATTTTTATTATTAAGGTCAACCAACAAAATCAATCACAGAAGTATACAAAACAAATGAATAAATAATGATCCCATTAACAGAATTAAATACTTAATGCAGTTTTTAAAAAATGGAGATAAAAATTGGAGAAGATAGAAAAACAGTTGATATATTAATTAAACAGATTAGCAGAGAATGACAAATTTAAAATCACATATAAAACAATTTACAAATAATAACAATACAGTTAAGTACCCAATCATATCATTAACTGTTAAATATTGATGAAAAAGTTAAAATGGGATTTCACTAGTAAAAATAATCCACTATAATTATTATAATACGTATCACGTCTTAATGTTTAAAATATTGTGAGCTTACGGTTTTTAAATGTGTAGGCGTACATATTATCTAGTGATATTGATTGTAGATGATGCTGATGACATATATTATTATTCAAGTATTCAATTATATCTGAATATAATCCAGGATTATACGTTACGGAGATTACAACAGCCAACAATGCAATATGAAACGATTTGACGTGACAGTTTTGTCTTTCGTCTAAATAATAATATCTTAAATGTTCGCGATGAGTTGAATCTCGGGCGCCTTAATGTGACGCACAAAGCCTGAAAGCTGCCATCGTTTAAAGCGAGGCGCCGCGAGCTTTTGCTCTAATAATTTGATACTTGTCGCGACGCTGTTTTGGAGGGTGCGGTGGGCTAATCCGACTTTAGAAATCAAAATGAGATAGAGGATATTATATAATTTAATGAATTTAATGCTAAGCATAGATTCGTATATTTGCATATCATTATAATGCATCGGCAGGGTTTGTAAGTTAATGCATTGTGGGGATTGAGGTTTAAACTAATGTAAAATAAGGTCCTGTTTATATGATAAATTTATAATATGTCTGCACGTTTTCCTGACCGTCTAGGCTGCTGAAAAACATCCCAAAAGCAAACATGAAAACATTTTTTATCGTTATTCATTTTTTGTAGCTAATTGCATATTCGTGTCAGCGCAGTCGTAATTCAGGAATTAAATTATAATCAGAAACATATCGCAATTACTTCATAATTTCTAGAGGGGGTAATGTGATTGTCATCGGATTCCTGTAACCCAGATCTTAATTATTATAATATTATTTATTAAAATATTCAATTTTTACGTACAATCCGTCAGTAGCTATATATAATATGAATTCGTAATATTATGAGAGCGGATCTGCAATTTCATAACATGACGAATTAATATTATTTCATAATAATTTCAATATATTATTTCATAGCAACTATACTGCGAAATCGAGAAAAAGTGGAAATGTTTGTATTTCTGGAATCGACTATAAGTGTAAAGCACGGATGTGAAGGAGAAATAAAAAGGCGCAAATGAATTGCGAAGAATTTAATGACACGTCTCACCACTATATGGAATGATTTAGGAATTTAAATTATCACGAAACTAATGCTTGTGCAGGTCATGGGCACTGATGATTTGGAAGGAAAAGCAATAATTGATGCCTTCGAAATATGGTGTTACCACCGAATTCTTTGTATTTATTGGACAGAATACAGAACGAACCAGTCAATCATCCAGAGAATCCAGATAAACGAACAGCTCTCGACAATATTATGTCTGAAACGCTGCAGTTTTTTCTATACAAACCATTCAATTTGGAGAAACTGGTGGTTTTGGGTAACCACCAGAGAAAGCGAAGTAACTATAAACCGTCGACACACTGGAGGGCGACTAAGTGAATGAACTTACTGGAGGCAGCCTTCACTCCGGTCTAAGAGTAGCAAAGGATTGGGAGGGGTGGATAATCTTTCTAAATTTCAGGGTGATAACGATCCTCAGTTACCAGTGAATGACCAAGAAGAAGAGAAACCCACAAATTAGTTTTATATAATATTAAACAATTACTTCCACCACCACACCATTAATACTTTGACTTTACTAAATGCCTTTCAGATACTTATTATTCAAGATATATACATCAAGTTATTTTAATTGATGAACACTTTTCGGTTAACAAAGTGATCCATTAATAATTCTGTCGTTAAAATGTTTATCGTCAAAACAACTTATTCTTGCCAAAGTACTCGATATTTCTGTATTAAACATTTACTTTGCACCCTTAAATAATTTAAATGTATTATTGAACACGCGAGACTAAATATAACAATAAATATTTCATATGCCCGTCTTTCCACATTAGTCCACGGAAACATTTTTTATTTCTCCACAAACCATGTTAGTTCATTTCATAACTCTATCCGAATATTATTTTCATGTTGTATGAATTATTCGTAACGATACCTACCTCAATTGATATTAAGGCTACATTTTTGTGAACAATCATTCATAACTATGAGTGCGTGTTTACCTGTTAATACAGAGCTTTATTTGAAATAATTTTCTCGGATCACGAAAGCTAAGGTAATTTATGTTACATCATAATGTGTTTATGAAATCTTTTAATTATCACGGTAGAAGCTTTAAAATAGTACCTACAATAACATAAAAAATATTATATACTATACTATAATCACAATATATTATGTTGACCAGTGGCGAAGACTCCATACTAGGCGATTATTTAAAGCTTACCTTCTTAAGAAAAATATTTTATAATTGCATATTGACATATTTATAATATGTTTTTGTATTCTATAAAAATAATTTAATTTGCCAACGACGGATGTCGTATTTGTAGGAATGTAGTATACAGAAAATAATCTGCAAAGGTTTAAACATATATACCACAGCGCGCCACCTGTCTTGGCGTAAATAAATGTCGATTATCTTTCAATGAATTGTGATTTTTTTGTTGTATGGAATTTACGTCATATAACCCCAGTCAGTATATGGAATTGTATGAAAATGGTAGGCTCCTATCGCAGACCAAATTACTAATAATTAGAAAATTTAAAAAAAAATAATGTAGGTATATGGCGTTTAATCGCATATTAATAAATAATATTGATTGTTTTTAAAAAAAAAAAGAAATTTTATAAATATTTTTTTATGTATATAAATGTTTTGAAAAATACGTAATTTAAACTCTACACTCAATTTTATGTCATCAGTGAGTTTTTGAAATTTCATCGTGTTAGTGTGTCATTATCATTAGTGAGTAGGTCTATTCATTAGTAGTAGTATCGTATTATCTTCTTATTTCCCGTACCTGACAAGTGTGTTCTTTTTCTCTGATCTCCATAGCTTTACTCTTTCTAAAAGTTACCCTTCGCCACTGATTTTGACACCTTAGGTGGGAATTAAGTGGCATTAATACAAAAAAGCTCTAAATCATTGTCACAGCGAAAAAACCATTAATGATCAGAAAATATAAAACATAAGATACGCAAATGATACTACAGAGATCGCTGTTGATAAAAAGAAACCTATAGAGCTTTTACACTGGGTGGAGAAAGGGAATCAAAAATATGGCATCCATATTAACAGGAATAACATCAAGTTGATTTGATCGATCGGGATACCTTTCTACCTTCAGCAAATATACTTCGAGATCTAGAAACAGTGAACGTATTTGTAAATAAATATATCTGGGATCGACTATTAGTGGATAAGGTGGATGTGAAGCAGAAATTTAATATATAGGCATACATAGATTACGAAAAATGTGAATACACGTTACAGTGTGTCCTCATTATCCAAGTATTCGTTATCTCCCCAAAAATTTAAAAAAAAAAGATTTTTTCTATTGGTTATAAAATATTTTCTCAAAATGTGTTCTCAAAATTATGTATGTTCAATATATACAAAATAATTACAGTTTCTAATGAAATAAAAAATGATTTTAAATATTTAGCAACCAAATGGTTGGTTTCAAAAACTTCCAATCAAAATCCCATTAATCACAAACTTATTATAAATATTATATTATAAACCTTTTATGGAAAATTTCATATTTTTTGTTTAGATAATATAATAAATTGATTTTCTTTCGAGCATATTTTCAACTCAACTTCCACTGGTGCCCTCTGCATTAAAATTTATTTACAATGTTTTAAGTCATATTCTAGCTAGGGTGTCTAGGCTCCAAAATCCATTTCTACGATCAAACACAGCTATTGTTCTAAAAAATAATAAACACAGCTTTTGAAAAAATCCTTTGATCTAACATTCTGTAGCATTAAAAACAGAGCAGTCGCGGCTACAAAGACGAGACCACGAGACGCGTGGACGTCGAAGGCTCTATTGTTTCGACGCCGAGTCATTACGACGGCGCATTCACGTGGAGCGTCGTGGCGTCTGCCGAGCACAGTGACTTGGTAACGAGCATAATGGAATTTTTATAGCTTTGTCAGTTTTGTCAGCCGGCTGTGTAAATATAATCCATTGAAGATGTGACATGCAATGACTACGAGATTTTAGCCCAAATTTAATATTTTCGTAGTTAAAGCCGCTTTGTTCAAGGCAAATTACTGATTCTTTTGAAATTAATTCATTTTTCTTTATATTGTATATTCGCACTTCCCCGAATCAAACAATTTAATATACGTACATTGGTGCCTTACTTGCTGCAGTGCATAAGGCGCTGACCTTCCATTCGGGAGCTCTAGGTCCTAGGTCTAGGACCCACATCCACTGGATTCACGCATATATGCTTTACCAATTGAGCCACGTGCGTCCAATCTAATTACGATAAAATTAATTAGAAGTATTAACATCTTGACGTACATACCAAATTACGTTAATTTTGGCAATTCCTTTAAATTATCTATCTCTAAACTCATAATATGAATTCATTATAATGACAACGCTATTCGTGGTTTCAAATTCCCCCAAGTAAAAGTAATCAACCTTTAATAATAATAATAATTATTATGGTTATGGTATTGTTATAATATTATGTATGGTATCAACGCCCACGTTGTCCGAGCGGCTTAAGCGTCAGCCTATAATGTTACTACGCATGATCACCGCTTAGCTTAAGGCCATGCATTAGTTGAGGCACGGTCTAAAAAGATCGGGATAGGCGATGTGCGGATTGCGGGTCGCGGGTGAAAATGACGCCTGTCAAACGAAATATTATTTCTCATATAAATCCAACATACGTCCATTTTATGTTCTGTTTATTATTCTATTAGTATCAATAATAATATATTCATTGACATGTTTGCTTTTTAAAGTAAATGGGTAAAGTTTTTAGTCATCTTAACACGATTTTAGAATTAATTGGCCCGTCGCCATCACGCAGCAAAGTGACGTGCGTCCGACTCCACGTTCTCTCAATGAATGCGAAGCAAGTACAAATTTTCGTCGCGCGTACAGTTGAACATTATTTGGCGTTTCACTGATGCGTCACCTTAAGTATAAGTCTTTAATGGCCAGTATTTCAAAATAGTGCTATTGAGGTTCGTTATAAGATTGTAATAGTTTTATATCGAAACCATTTAATACAGTTATTTGCCAGTAATTTGCAGTTTACACGTCGCTATATAACGTCATGAGTCCCAGGTTCGAGTCCGGTGTCTGGCAAATACACATAATTATTTTTCAATTTGTGATTGTAGTCAGCTGATTGTGGACCTAATAAGTTGGGCAAGTCGCTAACATCCATTTCTCGTCAAAACAAAAATATATAATACCCTATTAGGATCAGACATGGTCAAAATAAGATAAAAAGAAAGAATTATCACTAATATGATTATTTATTATATGGGGTTAGTTATTTAAATTTATTTATGACATTGACACTTGAAAATATATATTTTTTATTAATGAATACAGAATATTTGTTAACTGACTAAACTAAGTTAAATAATTGAATAATTACTTAATGAAAACGATTCTGTATGTAGATATTCAGAATGATATAGAATTTGGATAGTAGACGTGTTCTGTATCCGCAATCTGAGCATAACAGCAATTCACAAACACACAAAGGTATAATAATTGAATTCTCCTTTAGTAAAAGTAAATAGGTTTGCAGACTGAGTACACTCAGGAGAGCTCCTAATGTAATAACGCACTATGTCCGTGTCTATAGTGAAGTGCATTAGGTACCAGGTACATACATAGGTAGTTTCGTAACAAAGTTAGTTTCGACCGAGAGTTTCTGACTCATTTGTTTCAATTTTGTACAAGACGATAAATTTGAGAAACAGAAACAACATTTTGTTATCAAGGAAAACTTGGCTTATAATTAGTTTTTATAATGGTGTTACTTATCAATTATTCATGGAAAGACATTCTTATGTGAGTATTTTTATAGATAGATAATATGTTTATATTGTTTGTATTGTTACATAATATTATACTGCCCTCATAAGCAAAAACACAGCTAATGCGAAAAAGTCAATTTTGAGAAAAGAGAGGTTATCATGTTTTTCATTGCTGCTTCATTAAAAGTTAATCAATTTTAATAAATGTTTCGGTTTATAATAGATTATTTAAAAATTGATATTTTGATTACATAAAAATTGCAAAATTACAAAAACATTGATTATAAAACTTCACTATTGTCTTTTTATTTATGATTTTGAATGGAATAATGTCAGTTTCATAAGGAAAAAAACAGTAAATATGTTTTTTTGCTTATAATTTAAATTGTAATGGATATTTTTCAAAAATGACATACTTACTTATTTTTTAATGTAGGTAATGGTATTTTATTTATTAAATAATATTGGAATGACAATATATTTTTAAATATACAAAAATTCGTCAGTTTTGGTGGGAAGACTCCCAAAACGTCATCCTATATGCAGGCATTACTTGTCCTTCACGTAGGGTCTACACCAGTGGTTTTCATGTGTGTCCCTGGTGGCCGCATGCGGCTACAAGTGCTTTACAGAATAATATTTCAAAAATGTATTTACAAAATTATGAAATTGGTTGAATACACATAACTTGTCTGAAATTTCTTTCCACGCTCAAAAATGATCCATAATGTGTTTTTCTGATGAGATCATAATATGTAAACCAGTCCGTTTCTGAGAATAAAGTCAATTCAAAGAGTTGGCAACAATTGCTTTATTAACACAATCATTGCTGACTTGGTAATTAACACATTTAAATATCATGTTAATTATATCTAATGGCTACTCGCGCCAGTCGCAGTGTCAGCACTAAATGAGTTATTGTCAATTTTTCCTACTACTGTATACTGTGAAAGATTATTCAGTGTAATGCACTTCATAAAAAACAAATATCGAAGCCAGTTGACAGATGTAAACTTAGAAGCAGCCATGCGGCTCGCATTGGAACAAAGGAATATTGAGGAATTTACGTTTGCATTATTTTTAAATATCGACATAAATATCATTAATTTAATAAGACCAGATAGTTAGAAATGTGTTTTACGAAGGACCAAGATTAAAATTAACTAATATAGTGCTAACAACGGGACTGCCGCATTTTCAGTAGTTAGATATAATTAACATGATATTTAAATGTGGTAATTAAAATTAATTAACTGGTCATTAACATTTTACTTGCCATTATAATTTCATTGGATTTTGCAGCATTTTGATCAAGTTTATCCAATTGCATACTCTTCAAAACAAGGTTGAAAATCTTTTTTTCACGATTCTTAGTCCAATTTCGAACTTAATCACCTTTGAGTTTTAAAATATCATTAAAAATGTAAGGCGATATGAAGTTAGTGAATGATTAATTTGAGGTTATCTCACTATTACCAGTTACATGCGGTATTACGTTTGTGTAAAAATTCTAGAATCATAAACAAAAAAACAGTAAGCCAGCGTTTTTAAGCAAAAAACGCAACAAATCGATAGATGTGCTGTGTTTTTGCTTATGAATCATTATTTACTGTTTTGTTGCTTCGAAAAGCCTAACATTTTTTCAAAAGTAACGAACACATTATGATGATTTGTATATTAAAATAAATGATTTGCTGTTTATTTTGTTTTGTAATTATGTTCCGAATTTTATCTAGTATGTCACCTTATTTTTTCCATTAGCTGTGTTTTTGCTTATGGGGGCAGTATACTACTAAATACATATTATTAAATTTGAAATAAATTATTTAGACTCATTTTATACAAAGAAAATTAAGATAAATGAATATCACATTTCATGTCATTCGCATTACGCACTGACGTAGAGTGGGCAAGTTATAAATTTTATTAACCTATTTAGAAAATAGTTTTTAAAAAACTTTCACAAAAAAAAAACCAATATACATACTAATCTAGTGACAATGTCATCATTATATGCGTATTTCTTATTCATTTTGAAATGTGTTATTTTATTTCAAAAATTAACTGGCCTATAGGTAACCTATATACGACTCTCGTAGTGTGCGTAAGGTGTTAGCCTTCCATGCGAGAGTTCTGGGTTCGGTCCCGGTGAGGACACAATATTTATATAGTGTTTTTCTCAAAGCCTGGGTGTTTATGATTGTTCAAAATTACTAACAACGATCTTGTCGAAAGCAAGGACATGGTTATTAATAATTCTAAAAAAAACCTATCTACTTGAATAATCCGGCATCATATTTTTTAAGACCTTTTCTGTTTATTTCTGAGGTGTTTCCAAATTAAATATGTTCAATAAAGAATGTTACATTCTTAAGTTTTGTAAATAAAATATGTGTTAAAAACAGCTTATTATATCATTAGCAAGTGCAAGTATGGTACTGGCTAGCAGGTAAAGTTAGTACTTATTATTGGTTCCTTGATATTGAAGCCACAAACGCGAGTCGAAAATATTAGTGATTTGGTAAACGTTTCAGTTATTTGACTATTAATTATTTTTTCTTAGTTCACATTCCCATTTTTCTCCTTAAAATCAGATCCTGGCACAATTCTTGGATAAGTTAGGTTTTAAGCAGTAGTCTAAAGGCTTATTTCTTGTTAATTTTCTAGGATCCCGGTCTGAGACCAAAATAGCAAACAAAACAATATAAGACGCAAAGATTTTTTCTTCTTCACTAGAATAAAAAAAATCGTTGCCCTTCGATCTTTTTGTAATAAACAAAGTGTAAGCAAAAAAAACATTTACGGACTAGAGTTAGTGTAACTTTATTTGGCGCATTTTTTTCTATAAATCGAGTTTGAATTCACTCGGAAAACAATCGCTAGGTTTGCTAAGGAAAATCCTATTATATATAGCGAAGCCTTTTGCTACTTGATTTCCCCCAAGTTACTTTTAAGTTGTAAGGGTAAAAACATTTTAAGACGTTTGTGTTTAAAACATCGTTTGTAATAATTTATTCAAGTGTGAGGCTGTTATATTATTATGTATTTATTATAGGTATTTCATTTATTTGTAGGTACTCTAAATTCTATGGTGGTATTTTGTTTGTAAATTTGATGAAATGTTATTAATAAAGGTATAATAACAATTCAATACTAGATATTTTTTTATAGATATGTAATGCTTAATATATTTTTTATAATATACCTCCAATTTTTTTAAAATAATAATTATTAATAAATACCTACCCATATTATTGAGGTGTTCAATAACGAATGTTCCATTCTTAAATCTTGTGTGTATTAATTGAATTTAAAAAAGTTTAATTATCTAAAATGTGATATTCTTCATTCAAAAGTTTCAGTCCTATTCGATAGTATGTAAAAAATATATTTTATTAGCAATTATAATGATCTATCCTGACTACTATACATATATTATATTAACAATTAATATAATATGTATTTATTTACTTTCGTTTAAATTGAAAAAATGAGAGTTATTTTATATAAAATTAAAAACAACACTTATCGTAGTAATTAGGAAATCTTCATGGCTGATATTTGGTCAGTGGCTTGTTGAAGATCTCATATAGGCAAACGAAAAATGCTTGTTAAAATTCCACTCAGTCCAATATTTTTTTTGAACTTTTAATAGTTATATCTCTAGTTATATCTCTGAAGCTTTCCGCTGAAGTTATGTATTTCCAGTAAAAAAATACATATTCGCAGGTGTGGACTCTGACCTTCAAACAGTTTCATGGCAAACCGCTAACTTGTCGGTATTTCGACGAACACAAAGTGATTCAGTAGAAAAAAAGCTTTATAAACGTGCCACGTTACTTTATCGGTTCGTCAGCTTTTTCCACCACTGCCATTTTACATGTATTACATATATTTATTTTTAGTTACGGCTTTAGTATAATTAATATTATACTTATATGTTGGCTTATCCGATTATTTTGTTTTACAGCGTTGTTGGTCTATCTTGGTAACGCGGCGCCATATTTATACTACATTGTAATAAAAGTGATCATTGCAAATAATTCGCATTTATTTCATTTAATTGTTGTACTATCGTGTCTACTTTCATAGAATGTATATTATATTAGTATAATGTGAAAGAGTGTATCTCGATACGTATAATATGTATTTGGTAGGTGAACACGGGATGGTATATTTTATCGGTTAGGGTTATTTCGCACTATACGGTTTTAACCGTACGGAAAAAATCGAACGGTAAAAATCCGAATCGGCAACAAGTGTACGCTCTTTTCATACTATACGGTGTATGCACGGTTTTTTCCATCACAAGCTCAGTTTGTGGTCCGAGCACCGAGCGTCCGAGCTCCGTGAATACAGTTGAAATGGATGGCTGCTATAGATACGGTGTCGTGTCAGTTTTTAACCGTCGCCGTGTAATGTGAAAAGGGCCATGCTCTTCTTCAGGCCACTAAAAGAATGTCACCGTTCGATTTTTTTTTGTACGATCAAAACCGTATCATGTGAAAGGAGCGTTACTGATATTTTATTTCGGAAAGCACCTGATATTTAATGTTTGATTGATCAAACAAACCAAGAGTTATATTATTCTCTACGGATAAACTTAAAGCTCGAGTGCTTGAACCACCCGAACGCCGAATAAACTTTCAAAGCTTTCCTCTCTAGAGTGGTAAACTTTGGCGAAGAAAATGCCGAAAACAATTATTTACAAGAACAAAACGCAGTGGGCGGATGTGGGAGGTTTCACGGCGCGCATTGTCGAAGCCTCCCCCTACCCTGGAAGAGATTTATCCACCGTCCCGACGCCGATTTATTTGGGTTTTAAGTAGCGTCCCGTAAAACAAGACTTTCTAGAAAAGTACACGTCGGTGTTCTAAGACGCACAGTACTGCGGGGCAATATTATGCAAGACGCGTTTGCTGCTGGAAAGTTTGTATATTTACGAACTATGCTAAAGGGCTGAGTTATAATTAGTTTCAATCTTAAGACGAAACAATATTAGAACGCGAGATACGTGACAACGATGTAAATGACAAAATTATTAAAAGTGTGACTAAACACGTCTGCTGGAAATCCGAATCACTTTTTGTTGTCGAAGTCAGAATAATTTATTTATTTAAGAATCTCTTTGGAGTGTCGTACACGGGAGATACTGTACAAATAAACCGAATGAGGAAATAATCGTTGAAGTTTTCGACGTGATGTAAATTAATATCAGATGGCAATAAAATGAAACGTTCCAAGAAAACGAATACTGGTTTACAAAACGTCATGTTTTAAATTACTAAAATTTGTCAATATGTATTCAGAAATATTTTTATTAATATATACAATAGTAATTTTAGCCTAAGGATATATGAATTTTCGAGTCACAAAATTCGCTCTTGTGACTTTTTCTACTTAAGATAAATGTAGCAGAAAACGGATTTCACTTCATACATACTACTTATTAATTTTATTTTATCATTTTTCCCGACGAAAGCAATCGCAGCATGGATGCATCTTTAAGCGGGTCCCCCTACCTATCTCTAAGGTTAAGGGCAGTGTGATATTTAACAGTAGTGTTCCCCAAGTGGTTTCCATGGAACCCCAGAGTTAAGGGTCTTCAGTATATTTTTACCGATTTTTAAATAAATCCAGTTGATTTATTGAGTTCTCGGCACTTCTCAGCAAATTATGAAGCACTGATCACGACCTCATTTTGTAGTACCCAAGTAACATGGAACCCTTTGCCATATATTCGTCTAAGTCAGGAAAAATAAATAAAATAATTATAAAACAAAATTCTACGCGTGAATTATCATTTAATTATATCAATCATCATAATATCACATCAAATCACATCGCGCAAACACATATTTTTAAACATTATTAATCATGAAGGAAAATAGCGCCGCAGGCGACTTTTTACTATTAGGACAAATTTGTGGTCTGTGTTTTTCTCATTTAACTGGTCGGATTGCCACGCCGCCCCCCCTAAGCCCGGGTCACTAAGCTAGAGCCCTGTCAGCCCCCCCATTGTGGGAGCCATGCTCAGCAGTGTACAAAGGTAACATATTATATTACGATCAGTATCGCACGATTTTTTTTGTTATTAGACGTGGAATTTGAACCGGCTTCAGAGGCAGATGCTCGGTTACTATTTCCCCGAGAGTGCAAACGTTATTAATAATACTATAAGTATGCAAAATGAAAAGCACCATACATCTAAGATCACTATGTCTCAGGAGAGCTTTATCTCTTTCTGATTGAGAGTTTAAGTTTTGGGTAACTTTTTTTATGAATTTCTAAATTTCTGTTTCATCATTTACAAAAATATGTCTTGGTTTCTCAGACATAATATCTCTATCATCTTTTAGCATACAGAAAACACTTTTGAATAATTTTAAATAATAATGCCGTTTATAATGTTGGGGCAATAATTATTTATGTCAAACCAAAATCTTGATACAATTAAACTCCATCTGGGTTCAATCGGACCTATTTAATGTGACTAAATATTTGACAGAGCCGAGGGAAAGTTGGTCCAAGATTTAATTAAACCAAATCGTGGATATAACCGTTTGCTTTATGCCGGTCTCTGCCCCAGTAACGATATGACGTATTTATTTTGAGTTATGATTGAATTAATATTTTGAGTTGTGGCACTTGTAACATTATAGGTGAGTCATGCTTTTGCAATGGTCTTTACTTCAGGGAGTATTTTGAGATTTATTACTTGCCAGCATAATTATCACCATTTTGTATTATAACTAAAATTAAAAAAATGTAATTTCCCAGAGTAGAGCCATTTAATGTATTTTGGAGATATTTATTTATAAAAAGAACGCTTTAGTGTGTGGTATTTTATATTGTATTGTGAATGGACAATAAGAATACTGGAGCTTTCAAGATGTATAATATATTTCAGCGTACTGTGAAGATATCTCGGGCTGATTATAATATTACGAAAATAGCAATTTCAAAATGATCCAATGTCAATAATTTATTGCAGAAAAGTTGCATACTTCAGCCATATTGTCAGCAATGAGAACCCATAATGCAGTAACAGGTAGCAGAATTAGAAGTTATAACCGGTAAATATCGTCTCGAGAATTCTCGAGAAATATTTAGAAAAGCCCAATCTCAAATCTCGAGAAATTTGTCATTTTCGAGACATTATCAATGAGATTCCCGGGAAATCGAGAAATTGTCACTAGACTAAGCTGTCGACCACAATCGAAATTTAAAAAAAAACTAAATGGAATTTCTCAAGAAAATTTGATTTCTCAATAAGTTAATATAATAAGTCTCAATCTAAAATTGAAATTATTATTTTTCTGTTAAATTTAAAAAGAGAACTCTAGAGAACTCTGACTTTTCGAGAAATTCGTAAATTCTCGAGAAATCAAAAAACCAGTCTTGAATTCTTGAGAAATGAAAAAAGTGTAAGAAACCACAATCTCTAAGCAGAAGCGTGTGTAGACGGAAATTTTCATGGCTACGCAATCTCCATAATATGTAGCTCAATAGAAGGCGCCAATAAAATAACAAGACTGATGACTGATGAGGTTTGCTTATATATCTTAAGATTATAAGCACTCATTCCGCTAAATACTTTCATATTAATAGCACAAATGTAAACATTTTGATTCTTATAAGTTAATGATTTATTTTGTTTTCGTTCCATTAAATTGGCCAAGTAGTGAAAACATACATACCGTGAAAACTGTTCTGTCGCCGGAAATAGTATAAATAATATTATATTTTCTGAGCACGTTCGAAGCTAAGTTTGATTTTACAGTAAGTTATGCAATATCCGGTAAGGGCTGGCTTATATCGAGAAAGCTCTTTTAGTTTCAGGAAAATTTTGTGCTTTATATTGTCGAATTTATCACACCATTATTTTTATTTTGCTAAAGTATTTTACAAACGTGTTTCAAATTTTGTTCTTATACCGTTGCCATAGACTCGTCACTAAACAACTATTTAAAGTTATATTGAAACAATATCCAAGTGATACCGTTGTGGATAAGTTGTTTGTCAATTGTATACAATCATCAGGACTTAATTATTTTTGATTAGGTACTCTATTTTTTCAATTAATAATGAGTTCTAAATTCTTAAATATTGTGTGTTATTTATCAAGTAAATAATAATTTAATTAAAAAATATTTTATTATTAATATACCATAACAATTATATTATGTTAATTAAATTTATCATTACAATTTTGACTCTTCAGTACGAGTTTCAAAATAGGATAGCGGAACATGCAGCCTTTGATCACAGCTTCAGTAAAAATGCCTTAGGGATCTCAACCTAACCCGCCTAGTGATCAAGCCAACCGCATTCTAGAGCCCTAAAGGCTGCATAGTGTATTCCAGGATGCTTTAGGATACTGACACGACGTTAGAATGAGTGACAAGATGAGGCGGGAATGACATTTCTTATATCTGCCGCGTGATGTTACCTATCTAGCTATACATAAAAAAATATTTTTCTAAGTAAATTACTCTAGAAATCCTTTCACATCCTTGAATCTCGGAGGCTATTTTCTCTTTTAAAATATGTTTACATATCTCTACGAGATTTTTTTTTTCATCCAGATATTCTTATTAAGATAATTTATATTTTTCTGATAATATAATTTATCTGCCTGATCGATGTCATAATCTTGTGATTTCACAAATGTGTTCACGTAAAGCGTATGAATTGCCAGTTGCAAGCACTGCCCGAATATATTATAAAAATATTTAGATTAAATGTAATTCTCATATAATTATTCTATTACCTACTGATACATCCCAGACCAGGGACTCCGAAAGAAGACAGGAGATGGCGAATTGGTGGTACCTCTTTGCGAAAACAGTTGGCAAATGTCTTCAAGGTAAGGGTTAATAATATAAAGTAAAAACACTACATTTGGCAGCACGATCTTAGTTATATTCAGTGAGACCTCGGTTGACGTGCACCAGAGTGTGCGCGATTCCTACTTCGATATTATGTATTATGGTAAATTATTCTCGATGAGAAAAGACCTTCTCGCCATCCAAGATCTGGTTTTTACAGACACTTTAAATATTAAAAATATTAAAAATCGTTTTTAAAAACTCAAATGAATTATAATTTAAGTTAAAATTCCATCAAGTACATACCCTCGGTAGATATATTACATATAAGTATTAATAATACAATCACAACTAAATAATAAATCATACATCAAAACCCACAGACGCTCTAATCTATGCTCAAAGACTTAAATGGAAATGGGCGGGTCATGTAGCACGACTACAAGATGAGAGATGGACAAAAATAATTACTTCATGGAACGGCCCAAAAGGGAAACGCTATAGAGGAAAACCCCATGCGAGATGGCAAGACGATATCATAAAGACAGCGGGCCCAAATTGGCTACAAATATCAAAAAACCGGTCCAGTCCAGTGGGACTCTTTGGAGGAGGCCTTCACCCGAAGAGGGGTTTCTTACAAACCAAACAAACTAATTACATATCACTGTTAAATTTATAAACATTATCTAATAGTATTATATACAAAATAAAAAATCTTAATATATATATATGTATTATACAAAAATATAAAAAATAATAATTAATATTATATAAACTCGAAAATAAGTAGATAATACAATCATAGATAGATATATATACATAGTAGATATATTCATAGATTATATATATATATAATATATTCATTAGAAATAGTCAATTAACTGTCATTTACTTTTGGTTGTAAGAAATAAAAAGGCTTTTTTATTTTTATTTATTTTATTGATAATACAGTAAGTTTTAACATATTATTTCATTAGGTTGGCAACTTTTTCTACGGACCATTTCATTTCATTACTGAATTATATCTGATAATGTATTATAACAGCTAAACTATTAACTTCACTGATATCATTTCGGACAGGAAGTGAATTATTTGTCTAGATATCTAATAGTTGGTCATTTGTATTGAAAACAAACAATACTAATATAATAGTTTCAAACAAATTTGAGGTTGGTATCGCTTGAATTTATAGAATAATCTCTACATAGTTCATTATATACTGATTAGTTGTATCCTGTTGCCTCATATCACCAGTGACTAGTAGTCACAATGTTTAATTATAGACAAATTAATTTTCACTATTCATTAGTCTATTTGGCGGTTTTTTTAAAATAAAAAATACGTTCTATAAATAATTTTCAAGGCATCAAACTGTTACTATTTTCGTTTCGGTTTTCGTAACGTTTCAAATAAAAATATATATATCTGTTTGGTCCCGTTTCGTTCCGAAAAAAATAACGGTTTTCTGGTTTTCGGTTCAGCTCTGATTGATTTTTTTTAAATGTTTTCAAAAATTCAAATTTATTTATTTTGCATATAATTGTCATGACAAAATATAAATTCAAAGTGTTCACGACATGGCAATATAAAGTAAGTGTTAACAATATTAAAAAAATAGGGCAATATTTGAAACAAAGATAAGAAAAATAAAAGTACATAGAAGCACACAGAGTGAACTAGGTTGATAGACCATATATTAAAAACATATAAAACAACGTCCACCTGAATTCACCCTCACGTAAGTGAAATATATCAATATCCGAAGCGATTTGGTTAAACATAGTAATTGCCCTCCCAATTGGCATTACAAGACCCAAAACGTAAGTGTTTCACCTAAGACAACTGAACGACAACTGAAGTGGGGAGTAATATCATATTGTTAACACGCGTGCTTGAACATGTACCGAACCTAAAGAAACAGATTTTTTTCAGTTCGGTTCCGGTTTTCTGTCAGACAAAAATAATATTTTTTCCGGTTTTCGGTTCAGTTCTGGTTGGAAGCCCTGATAATTATAATGAGATGATTTTAACGCAAAGCAAAAGGTCTGTGGATAATTAAGTTTTTGTATTCTTGTGCTATATTAAACGTAATTTTACTTGGAGTTAAAAATGTTTTTCTCAATATAAGCTATTTCTACGAATTAAAATATGTATCTTTATTACCTATATTTTGCGTCAATGTGACAAAACCTATGATACACAAAAAGAACACAATTCTTTATACACATTGGCGTTCAAATCTTAATTATGCGAAAATGCGACTACAGTTCTGATCAAATTGAGGTGCATGTCGCCTACTATCACGCTGTCGTGGCGACAAATTTAGTATATGGTTTATTTGCAGAATATTTTGAACGATCACCATCTCTGTAAATTCACTGATGAAGAGTGCCAACTATAACGCATTAGTAATTTGAATTAATATTAATTGTTCATGATAATTTCAATTAATTTAACAGTTTCTATGTGTTCCTGCGTTCAAATTACTTACGACATGACATCCATAGATAATATTTTGAACAGAACAAAACAAAACCTGCAGATCATAGATAATAGACAACATTCTTATAGAAAAAACATAGTGCTAACCGCTAAAAACAACAAAACGTGATTTTGACATGACAGTCGAAAAGTGTAGGCATGTAGAAGATAATAAAAATGTTCATTGAGTCATGCAGGTGTCGATGCAGTGCAGTTCAACGTGAGGTGACCTCATTGTTGTTCTGGTGTTTTCGGCAGATTTTGCCAACTTTAGTTTAAAGGTTCAAAATGTGCTGCGGGATGGGAGCATCAGTCTGATAACATTTTAAACACCAAGAAAAACGACATTACACAATATTTTTCACGTAGTGGAAGCTTACTATGACGTCACGTAATAGTCAGCGAAATGCACCATAATATAATTCGCGCTTTAAGAACTTTTCCCACAGAATTTGTAATGTTAGCTTGGAGTAAATAAATGATCTTGGATATATCATTTTCTCTCGAAATATCCAAAATTATCGCTATGGTTAACGTTTCAATGAACGGAAGAGCAAATATACAGATAGCGACTGATAGCGAGCAATCAGAGTCGCCCTGAAAATTATTACCATATTGCCTGCGGCGCCAGCTACTATCGATGACCAATGGCTATTTAACCCAGTGAAATCGGATACACGTATATTTGTATCGGCTAATTGGTATCTATTGTATTCAGAATATTATTAATGCTCGCTTCTAAAGCCATGTGGCAGTGGTGACGATTTGCTACGAAGGAATTAATTTATTATGAACATTTATTTTGTTTTTGTAATTATTATTCCTATCCATGGTAACTGAGCTTTTTTACCGTAGTTAAGTAGTTGAACTGTAGTTAGTAGCCGCCTACAAACATAATATGTCAGATAGGGTAAAAAATATGCTATATGGAAGAAAAAGGATACATGTAAATTGTACGTTTTGCATTTCGCCGTGAGCTTTCATATTGGAAAGAGATGAAATTACGCGTTGTACTGAGTTTATAATTTAGTTTCTACTATTTCCTACTGTATTTCGGTAGTTTTTATTACGTATTGTGTAAGTGTTTTAGGTACAAGTCGGCTTACAGGAAGCCAGGCGGGCACCGCACAATTTTTCATAGCCGATTTTTAATGATTTAGCAGAAAAAAATCATGAATTAAAGAATGAAAACCTAACCTAATGTCGCACACTGAATTTTCCGCCCCTGTGGGGGGCGCTCCCATAAAGAGTAGTGCCTCCCAGCCGCTCGGTCTGACCCTGGTAGTCAATGTACCACCGGTGGAATGATTACGACCCTCGACAAAGCTGAACAATATTAATGTATGCAGAAGTCCCACAGTTTGCCTTGTCGAGTGTTAGCACTCCGCAAGGGGAGCTGTGGAGGAGATAAGTCGGTCGCAGACCATGTAAATATAAGTTAATAAGGTTATAAGATTAAATATTAATTAAATATATGCTTAGGTAAGGGGGTGATTAAATTAAATTAAATGTAAAATATGATTTGTTTGTAATGGTAATATGTAATATAAATTGTAATATAGTGGGTAAATGTAATATGGATAGGCAATGGATTAGTCGGATAATTAAAGCGAGATGTATAGACGGGCGTTAGTGGTATATAGTAATTAAGGAATTAATGTAATTAAAGTAATATTAATATTAATCATATTATGTACATCGATATCGCTATATGTTTGGTTGATAGACTGACATCCGTCAACCTTATATAAATGTGTAGCATATGGCGGTATCGGTGATCGGTGTGAATTGGTAAGAAGTACGACCACCCACCCCTAACGGATAAAAAAGGCAAGATTATTAAATCCAAAATCAGTCTGTTTTGTGGGTTCCGGGAGTCGCCTCTGCGACGCCTTGTTGTCCCGGGACCCTCACGATCTCGTCTGCATAACTAATAAGAAATAATTAAGTTAATGTTAAATAATTAGTTAATAATAATCAAGTTAATTTTAAAATAATTAAATAATAATATTCGAATTAATTTTTAATTAATCAGTAATAAATGTGGTTATTTTTGTGAGTTCGGATATTAGTTGACTCTTGTTTATTGAGACTTCGAACTGTGAACTTCGAATATTAATTGATTTGACTTTTTCTTTTTTTTTACTAATTGTGGTGTATGGATAATAACAATAAATCGAGTTTCTTTTAATTATTATAACCTTTGGGACTTTCGATGCCAATGTGAATGGTACCTTTGGACTATAATCCTTGATGAAGGAATGCCACAAGGCCAAACATATTCTAATAACAATAAAATACGAGTTCTGAAGATTTCATCTGGTGTTTAATTGACTTTGTGCCCCGTGACTTCTTGGTTACTCCACGTCCATGGGGTTCCTGCCTGTTCCTCCACATTAATGAACCTCCACTTCCAAGTGCCTGAGCTAGTCAGAAAGTCGGAGGCCTTCACTAACCTAACAAATAATCCAGTATAGTATTTTCAAAATTTGTTTGACGCTAGCTTCCTGTAAACCGACAAGAACCGTGTTTTATTAAGACAGACTCAGTACTAATACAACCCAAAGATGTTGGACGGTCTTTAATATAAGGCCATATATTTCCTATACAACATTTCACGATGAAGTGTGATACAGCGAACTGCATACGTACAAATTTTCGGACACGGAAGAAAAATGCTAGATTTTGTCTAAATTGAAAAATTGTCTTAAAATATAAATAGATATTTTTTTAAATGTTCCATACCTAATTATTATAATCAACTATCATTTCACAGAAAAAAGATTGAATAAGAATATATGTACAAGTATTGTTTCACAGCTAATAAATAAGTCATTCAGCTAAAAAGTTCTAGTTTGTAGACATTATTTTAATTACAAGAAAATAAATATGGGTTTTAGTCAGCCGACCAGTTTATTTTATTACCTACTGACATGCCCCAAAATGTAGGCCCTCAGCCGGCATTTTTCCTTAATAAATTAGTGACGTCACAACTTTTCGATCCGACCGTGAATGTCGATTTTACTTGCAAAATACGTGCCTAATCTCTAAACAAAGCTATAGTTATTGTGTATTGAGTCCCGTAGTGCAGTCTGAGTGACTTATAGCCCCTCAGAATGAACTACGGATGAATTCTCTTTCAAGGGGACCAAATGGTCTTATAAGGTGAAATGTAAGTAATTGAAATGTATAGGATTAAGGTTAAAAATAGATAATAAATTGTAAACGACTTATGGGATATCATTTGCTAAACATTGTAAATAAATGTTCATTTGTATTTAATCTGATTTTGAATTATATAAAAATAAATTTTATTTTTTTCTAAATTGAGTCGCGATGTTTTCACCGCGGCCAAAGTAAAATAACTTAAATAAATAAATTATGATATCAAATATTGTCGTATTTAAAATCTAATGATTACGTTTTGTAAGTACTGATTACGCACACTTAATTTAAATAACAAATTAATATTTCAAATTATAATAAAAAGGGTACCAATTTAAGTACCTACTTTTGTAAAAGTTAAATGAAGGAATTTCGAAAATAGAAATTCTGACAATGTAAGTCTAAGGACTCGGTTGCTCTCTTAATTTACGAATAAAAATTATTCTTTAGATCTGTCAATTAACCTCGACAGATCAATATTAAATTACCCAAAGTAGGTAATTTTCAAACTTAATAAATGAAGGCTTGTCATAGAAATTTTGATTGAAACTAATGTTATACCTTTAAGTTGAAGTGTTCTATAAATATAATTGAATAAATTTTAACCGCAACCCTTTCCGATCATCCATAATTAGCCCGCAAAAGTTCTGCATAAAGGAAACGGACAAGTTTGTTTTTCTGCCATTCTCTTTGCAAATACGTAGCCAGTCGGTAGTCTTAATGATTCACGCCTCTGTTACGTATTATTTTTAGCGAAAATATTTTCATTTTTCTTTTCCGTTAGCTCGATAAATGAACTAACAGATATTTGGACAATTTGTGCCAAAAGCCCTATAAGGACTTTCACGATTGTTATCAAACTTGTACCGCCTATAGGTATTAATTAATTATATATTTTTATTCTATTGAATGTTCATAATTTTCCGGAAAAGCCGGGAAATAAACGACTTTTCTGTGATTGGTCCAAAACTTTGGCCATTAGCTCTGTGGAGGAGGTAGAACGATCTCCCATTGGTCCATATTTCGAATGACGTCAAAATCTCGGGTTTTTCCCGCTGTGAATCTATATAACGGCCTGTATTTTATGTACCGTTAGTAGTCGATCTTCTCATATCACCGTGAGGTTGTGCCCGAGGGTGCACCAAATTCACATAGTTTTAATTATTTTCGCGAAGTAATTCGTTCGCGAAGATTATTCCCGACGCGTCACGAGTTGATACGTCATCGCAGCCGACACGTGTTCGGGCTGTCAGTTGATAACGTGAATAATACTGCGACGCGTCATCGTTCGCGAAGTTATTTCCGCGATAAATATTTTTTTTTTTTTGAAAGAGCATAGCTCTTTAAAGTTTACGGTCGGTGACTCATAGTTATAAGGTGTGATCGTACATAAATTAAATATAAGAGAATTATAATTAATTAACTTTATTTAATAATTAATTTAAATAAGTTTTATAAAATAATTATGCAATTATTTGAAATTAAAATTAAAGTGTATAATTGTTAATAAACAATTAAATAAAAGGAAGATAAATTTACTATTGCAAATAATTTAATAAATAATTTAAACTGAATTACCACAAGGAGTTTTATTTTGAAAATAATCTACGAAGTATTTTACGGAAAACATCTGATCTGAAAATAGTGACAGGTGGTCAGCTGTCTTTGACATTTACGTAAATATTTACGAAAATAAATTCAAACTAAAAGTTAATTGGATAATTAATAACCTTGACGTCTACCTATTATTAGGTGGTGATTCTAAATAATATAAAGTTAAATAATATCGATCCAGTGTATTCCAAAAGTGTCAATCAAGAACTTTAGTTGATCACCCTCTCCCCGAATAGTATCGAGCTAGCCAAACAAAGGTTCTTGATCGGTCCGAGGGCAGGACCGGTTGTAGATAAAGTACCTTTGGGACTATTCCCGGACCGGGGTGAACGTCACTACTCTATAATAATATAGCATTTATTTATGTGTATGGAAAATGAAAATAATTCGCAATTCTGATTATAATAACACCAAAAAGTTATTCTTTCATTGCATACTTTTAGTAATAAAATCCATTGAAGAGTTCAACTTATACAATTCAAATGGTTTTCAATGAGAGAAATAATTTCTGTTATTAAAAAGTATTTTTTAGTTATTTTCAAAGCAGTGGCTTGCAAGCAATAAGTATGTAGGTATATACATATTATGATTATATATCAATATAAACAGTGACGTCCCTAGACAAAATGCCGCCCCTGGGCAGCGCCATAATGCCGCCCCATTTTTTTTAATACAATATTTCTTAATATCCGTGCTCGTGTCGTTTCTAGACTTCGAAGGGCAACGGAAGTAAACTAGACATCGCAAACCTGACCTGAAAGAAATTTAAATCCTGTTAAACCTTTTA
Organism: Rhyacophila brunnea; assembly: GCF_057557595.1. NCBI lineage: Eukaryota > Metazoa > Arthropoda > Insecta > Trichoptera > Rhyacophilidae > Rhyacophila > Rhyacophila brunnea. The sequence goes on along the minus strand of NW_028232827.1, from coordinate 35,392,576 downwards.
TGCTAATAACTAATACATTTTGTTTCCAACCAGTGAGCTGTTTTGAAAGGAAAGATATTTTCGTTATTAAATACTCAGTTTATGTAGTTATTTCTATATATACCAAATGATTGTCCTCGGTTTGCTGCCCTTCAAGTAATTGCCGCCCCCAAGCGACGCTCAATCTGCCTACCCCCACGGGACGTCACTGAATATAAACATGTGGGTGTGTTATTTATATTGATGAATATTTCAAGCGAAATACCGAACTTGCTGTGTAAACTTTATGTCTTATGACAATGTAATTTTACATTAACTTTTAGCTTTGAACAGCAATTGTATTCTTTGTCAACACAATATGTTATTTTTTATTTTAATTAAACTTGTATTTGTATTTGCTATATTTTGTAAATAAATGAATAAACCTGTTTTACTTTCATATTATTATTTATATTACAATATTATTTACTTCATTAAACGTATGTATTTCCAAGATTCAAGGTAGACAATATTAACAATAAATGTCTTAAATGGTATAAATTATACTAGACATTTTTGATCGATTTTATCAATGCTATGTATCTGTATACATAAAAATCTAATATCGACTATCGAAAAATTCCAATCCCAGGGCGTTCAAATTGTATTCCCGAAATCTCGGGATCAAAATTTTGGCTCGGGATTGTATTCCCTAGTCAGAACCGATTCAAAAATGGGAAATAATGCAAGCGATCGGCCTCTTGCCACCGTCCTTTCGATTGATAGCTAAGATCACTAGCAATTTTACCACTGAGGCCGTGAAAAATGTAAAATAACACTTAGTATACACGATTGTTTGAAAAGGTAAATATGGCGGCCGGCCAACCGCGCAACTCACTCTACGCTCGTGCACCTATGAACAGCTCATCAATAATTTTAAAAAAAATCGTTGTTTGACACTAAGTCATAATAATATGTATCATTTACTTTGGAGTACTTTAAAAATTAAATATATGACAGATATAATCACGTAAATACACCTCACGTGCATGGATCATGAACATTGGAGTTGTAGCAAAGTTACATGTATTCTCTTAATGTGGAAAACCGTACCTCACCATATAACGATGCTATAAGGGGATCTACATGACGCGGATCTGACACGGAAAAGGCGCTGGGCAGATGGAAGAAATAGCGTGACTATGTGATGCCCACAATAGCCGAGCGATAACTTAAAATGTCGCAGGCACGAATCCCGGCTCTGGCAAAATCACATATTGTTTTTCAATGTATGTTTCGACCCATAATATTAACCTAATAAATTAAGAAAGTGGATAACGTCCGTTTCTAGTGAGAAAAAAAATATGTTAATACCTACAACTTTCTCTCTATCAAGGATATTATATTACTTAATATTATGATCATCTTAGGATCGAACATGGCGATGTAGTGTAATGTACATAATTTAGTGAGGATATTAGGCTTTAATTTTTTTTTTAAACTTTAAGCTTTTACATAAAATTTTTACTGTTTCTACGAAATTTGAGTTATTTATTTTGACGGCTATTTCGGGCTAAAAACCCATCGTCAGTTCATTTTTAATATAACAAAAGAAAAATCATTTTTAAAAAAACCGCACGTTTTAAGATGCATCTCATGATGGGACGTACTCCCTTTAGAATTCGACCGCCACGCCCCTTGCACTTTTCAGTATTGTAATGTAACTTTTTTTAATTTATTATTGTTGTACAACATTTTTTTTTCGACCATGTCCGAACCTAATAGGATCATATGTGGCTCCACAGGGAAGAGGTTTGTATTAACAGATTTTTTTTGTTTTTTACGAGAAATGGATGTAAGCCACTTGCTCAACCTATTAGGTCCATACCCAGACTCATACACGAATTGAAAATCAATATACCTTTAGTACCTACATAATATCATGCTTGTTTTCTACAAACTGCAATTCAAGAGGTATTTCGCAATATTATTTGAAAATTATGGATTATATCTATCTCTGTATATTATAATCATAATGAAATACGCAGGAATACTCCTAAGTAAGCTTTGCTTGGAAGCTTTTCCCAATAAAATGTCCAAATTTACGCTCGAGAGATGATTCCATTAACGCAAGGGTCGGACATTGTCGAGACATTAAAGCAAGCCTACGTTATAATATTATTATATGTGTCTACAAAATGGACCTTAATAGGCTTTTGGATCCGTATTTCGCACGTGTCTAACTTAAGGTCTTTACTAAAGTATTATTATTTAGTAAATTGTTTAATTATTCATATATATTATATAGGTTAAGTTATTAATTATTATTATCGAAACATGGTTATTCGTCCATTATTCTTACAATCTCCTGTTGAATACTGTAGTCCGAAAATTAATTTCGGTATGTGCGGAAAGTTGACCGTGTTATTTGTATTAATTATATTAATTTCAGGATGTTCTCGTTGTCTTTTTGCAATATTTAAGTATGTAATATATTCCAATCTATGTTATTTAAGGCGTATCTTCTGCCTAACAAACGCACCTAGCGTAAAAATACGAAGCTTGCAATTTGAGACATTTTTTTTGATAATATATAATTTAAACTGTATTAATTAATTAATAGCGTCGGACTATAGTGTCGAGGGTCCCAGGTTCGAATCCTGGGTCTGGCAAGTACACATATTGTTTTTCAATTTGTGTATAAGTCAGAGCGTGGACCTAATAGGTTGAGCAAGTGGCTGACATTCATTCCTCGTAAAAACAAAATCTGTTAATACAAACCTCCACTTTGTGTCAAAGATAAACTTACAACTTTTGTAAAAAAAATGTGAATTTGTCACATATCTTATTACTATATATATATTTTATAGTCATATTTATTATCATAATTTAGTTTATTAAGTTTTCTATGCTAACCTTAAGGCCATGCATTAGTTGAGGCACGGTCTAAAAAGATCGTTGCTAGGCGATGTGCGGATTGCGGGTCGCGGGTGCAAAAGACGCCTGTCAAACGAAATATTATTTCTCATATAAATCCAACATACGTCCATTTTATGTTCTGTTTATTATTCTATTAGTAACAATAATAATATATTCATTGACATGTTTTCTTTTTAAAGTAAATGGGTAACGTTTTTAGTCATCTTTACACGATTTTAGAATTAATTGGCCCGTCGCCATCATGCAGCAAAGTGACGTGTGTCTGACTCGACGTTCTCTCAATGAATGCGAAGCGAGTACAAAATTTCGTCGCGCGTACAGTTGAAAATTATTTGGCGTTTCACTGATGCGTCACCTTAAGAGATTTTTGACTAATTCATAGTTTTAATATGTTTTATATTTATTTTAAAAACCATCGATTTTTATAAAAATATACCTAAATGTGTGTAGCTTGAAATCCTTTTTCCATTGAAAATTGACACATGATATTACCGTAATACTTTTGTCACGATCTCTGCTCCTTGGGGGGGGGGGGGGGGGGGGTTGTTATGACAATAAAATAATTAAGTATAATATTGATTGAAGTGCTTTAAAAATATGTAAATTGGTGCTTCCATTTTCAGTGAGTACGTTGAAGCTTGTGACCCTGACAGGTTTGAAGGCCCCATGGAGAAATTTCTACCTGCGTGATAAACCGCAATTTGCTTGATTCTTTCTATTCTCCTTTCGATTTATTAATTGTGGATTATTATGAGTTCTGACCAGATTGTAAAAATACAGATATTTTGAAGAATTTGGTACTAGACACAGGCCCCAGACTCTAAGAAGATGATCTTTCACCCGGGAGCTCCAGATTCAATTCCTAGTGAGGTCACAATATATTAACGTAATTTCCTCAAAGCTTGGGTGTTCGTTTTACCTCAATGAGCCTTTTTGGATTGTTATAGTATTAAAAAGAATAATATATATTAAAAAAATATAATAATATTAATATAATAATGAAAAAACGCCACTGCCCATTTCTATTTCGTGCGTATTTTAATTGTTTTTTTATAGAACAATTTGGTTATTTTATCACTTGTACCTAATAACCGTCTAAAATACACAAATGCCAAAATGTAAACGGCTTAACAGTAAACAGAAGCCAGGTAAACAATGAATTATTGAAAAATACCAGTGCTTGCAATAGGAGACAGAACACAGCAGGCGGAATAATATTATTAAACATTATGTATTCATTACCGAATACAAAAATATGCCTTAAATATTTGTCAGTCCATCTATTCCATTATTCATGAAAAGCTAATAATGCGGCACTTGTTTATTTCGACTCAATAATTTGAATTGTTTTTTTTCATTTTGTTGATTTTACAGAAAGCTTTTCGAGAGCTTTAAGCTACCTACTTGACAGATTGATTGATTATTTTATAATATTAACAATATTAAAGTTCATTATTTTAATTTTTTGTGGATAAATGAGTAGTCAAAAACTCTTTTTCTTTCTAAAATGTTAAGCAACAACGAAATAATGGTTATTCATATAACTTTCGCCGACCGAAATAATTAACGACGTTTGCAACATTTTACATAGGTAATTGATTTTATCAAAAATAATATAACTTTACTCTGAAAATATCATTACAATAAGTGGTTGGTTTTACCGTAATTTTATTTTATATATTGTAATGTATTTTCAAATTAGAAACAAAAGCTCATTGTTGTTAACACACTTTACTGCGTTAAATAATTAACAAAATAAAATTGGACACATCGACATTATCTGTAGTTCCATTATAATTAATCAGTTTCTATAAGTCACTATGCTGCAACTATTGCCACGTATTAAAACTGTGAACTAACAATCCCCTCCTGTATAGTAAATCGCACTCAAATGAGGAACGCCCCCAAATTTATTATTTCATTTTACGCCTTTTATAATAAAAATGTGTTTAAAACGATCAGGAGTGATGTTGGAATTATGATTAGTAAAATTTTGATTTATTGCGAAGAAGAAGAGGAGTCGCGTAGAAAAAAGAAAGCCGATACATTGTTTAAACACGCGTTGCCGCATTGACAGGTACGTCACTGAGAAGTCTTCTATAAATGCGAATATAGCGACTTCCTGTTATCGACGAGATCTTGGTGTCTGACAGTAGTTATAGACATTTCACAGCAAAATTACACATAATATACGTATTTTTTGTTAGATTTGAAATATAAAATAGATATATCAGTTTCTGGTAATAGGTGACTTATTTATAATTAAATATACGTAGATAAATACAGTATGTCTGATACTCTACGTCTACAGTCTACACAAACATGACGTATAAGTAATATATAACATAATATTGCATAGTATACCATTTTGGTCGCTTTGATTTGGTACATGTCATAATTGGCATAACATCACATCATACTAATTGTATTTATGATATTGATATGTGAACTAATTGAACAAACGAATTGAATATATAGAAACAATATGATATAATAATATGGACTTAAATATAAATACGGCATACATTCAAACTTTACTTTTAGCGTGTATATAATAATAATTTCAACATCCGGCCGGCTTAACTGAGGTCAGACCAACTTTAGAATCTTTTCCATTTCTATCAAAATATTGTTTTTCATCAGTAAATATATTTAGACACTTTTTATGAGACACTGCATAACATCAATTGCCTCGTCTATGCTACCCTAAATTCTTTTCAGACGTCTATACTAGGGATTCCATTTCCGGGATCCAGAGCTTTTTTCGATACCTATGAATCCCGGGATTGATAAATATAATCCCGAAACTTTCAGGATTGATTTTATTATCTATTTTTATGGAAAATAAAATAAAAACGAAAATATAACAGAGAAAATAATTTTAATAACAAATAACTACATAAGAAATAAACTGAGTTTGAATGAAGTTTGATTTATACCCAAGTGTAAGTTGCCAATTCATTTTAAAGAAATCAGAAAGATTGAAAAAAAACAATGCTTAGCACTATTAACAAAGTAATTCCACCATGATCTCATACGTTTTACAGCAGTTTCATATTTGGCTGACTAATCAGCTTTATAAAGCGGAAAGGCCATAAGTACACCATGATTTGCTTTACTATTTTAAATCTCGCTAACCCATTCATTAAGTATTTACTATCAGAAACAGCAATCTCATATTAAATTCACATTATTATTTATATTACAATATTATTTACTCCATTAAACTTATGTATTTCCAAGATTGAACGTATGAAATATTAACAATAAATGTTTTAAAATACTATAAATTATACTAGATTTGTTTTTGACCGATTTTATCAATGTTATTTGTAAATACGAGTATAATAATTTTATATAAACAATGGAAAAATGCCAATCCCAGGACCAGTCCCGGGATCCCGGGATAGTCAAATTGTAATACCGAAATCCCGGGATCAGAATTTTGGCTCGGGATTGGATTCCCTAGCCTATACCAAGATGGCATAGTATATTTAAAAAAACTAACATTTCGACATAACAGTTTTTACTTGAATTTTTTCCACAATTAATTTCTAATACATTATAATGATCGGTTTCATTATAATGGATATTTATTTATGTGTTATGTTTAAATGCTATCTTAGCTTTTACTATCGACCGAAGGTACTACCTACTTGATGGAATTTGAATTTAAATTCCAATGGATTTAAGTTTTGTACTATTCCATTTGAGTATCAATCTCAATATCGAATGGAATAGTACAAAACTTAAATCCATTAGAATTATAAATTAATTATAATATACAAGCTACAATACGCGTATTTTTTGGTAGGTATAAAATATCTGAGGTGTTTTCAAATTATGTATGTTCAATGGTGGCCGAGCGGCTTAAGCGTCGGTTTATAATGTCGTGGGTCCCAGGTTCGAATCCTGGGTCTGGCAAATAGAAATTTGTTTTTCAATATGTGTTTGGAGTCATAGTATGGATATAAAGAGCTTCTGAAGTTAGTCCGACCCTCAGTTGGACCGGTCGGCCATTGCGACTTGATATCTACGAGGGAAAGTTTCTCAACTTTCAAAAAGTGTGCGGCATTTTACGGCGAGCGAGAAGGTCTTTTCTCATCGAGAATCGACCGTAATACATTATATTATCGAAGTAGGAATCACGCACACTCTAGTGCACGCCAACCAACGTCTGGGGAAGTTGCTCTTGGGACACTTTCAGCAAAAATTTGAAGAGTCCTTAACGTTCGTTACGCCACGGTATACGCCTGTAAAACGAGCGTGGAGACGTGACGGGTGGTGGAGGAAAAAGCAAGTCAGAGTATGGACCTAATGGGTTGAGCAAGTGGTAAATATCCATTTCTCGTAAAAACAAAATCTTTTAATACAACCAACAAAGTATTAGTATTATTACATATGGGCAATATAATGATAATGTTACATTCTCAAATCTTGTGAATTATTGGTTGAATAATAGGAATGGGGTATAAAAACTACTTTACAAATGTGTTTGTACGTTGATTTAATAATATGCAAACTCGGATAATTATAAATTTATAAACAAGCCCTCTTTGAATCAGTTATAATCGGACTGACGTTATCCATAGAAATACTCTCAAAGGAACTGAAAAATGACGTTCTAATAATACACAATACGCCGATGCTGGGCAGTGCATAAAATAATATGCTCAAACCAGTTTCAGTGTGTGTTTTCAATTGAAAATATAATTACTAATGAACAATATTGCGAATCCTTCAGTCGCAATGTTAGTATAAACATAAACAGTGTTTACACCAATTTGATCAAAGTTACCTACGTGTATTCTGCTAATTGCATACAAATGAATTCATCGAATATGATAGCTGCAGCACCGTTTTCCAACAAATGATAACATCCAGTTAAATGTATATAAAATTACCATACGATTTTGATGTGTTCTTTCAACATCCACTGTTAATTAAAATTGAAAACAGATTAACTACAATATAGAACAACTAATTAATAAAACAATTTTACATATTGGAAATATTTCTATTTTCGAACTACTAGAAGTCTAGACCAAATTATGGCAACTTTATTGACAGACTAAACTATTTAATAATAATTGTATCGGTATAGGTATATTTACATAATATATAACTTTATTTAAAAAGAAAACTATTTCTATGTAAATTGCAAAAAAGGTACATAATGTAAATTTGGGTTCATTGTTTTGACCTATTCGATTTCCCAACATATATATTATTACTACCTGACCCGGCAAACGTTGTTCTGCCATATAAATTATTTCTAGTGAATATTTTGGTTGTTAAATAAAAAATAAAGAATGTATCGTAAGTGTGTGGGGATGGGATCTATGACAGAAAGAGGAATAGAGCGCTGTAGACGATGACCGCCGATAAAAACAAAAAAACATCAACCATTCATTTTCTCAATTCAAAATGAGTAATGATATTCATAATGAATGAATTACCTGTGACAGGATCTCGTTGTTTAATGTTTATGCAATATCCGTCTTGTCCCTTCCAGAAAATTAGCGGATATTGGAGAGCGTCGTATGAACGGTGTGTGTCAGCGATGAACTCCAGATTATTGTTTCTTCTTCGAATCACGATTTCTCGCGTCGATGTGCGATCGCCAACCATGATTCCAGCAATGTCGTCAACAACAGGCGCATTGAATCGACGCACGTGCTCTCCAGCTGGTGTTTTATCAGGATTGATGACAATAGCATGATTGTCACTTTGCAATTCGTGCATGTGTGCTTTGAAGAATTTCAATAATTCATTGTGCTCATTCAACAGGGCGTCCAGTTCGCCGACGATGCGCCTGGCATTAGGCGAATTGAGGCTATTGTAGCCGCAACGTGCATCCACATGATTGATGTCCTCACCGCCGCGCCCTTGAAGTAGATTTGTAAAATTGTATGTGGTTCGTTTGGCATTGGCAGCAATGAGCCTAATTTGTGGTATACTTGGCCTTTGATTTTGAACGTAGAATGGAATTGTTGACCATTTGCCGCAGTATTGTGAACTATTTCTGTTACTCCGGACGAAGTCATTTGGAAGCATGAATTGAATGTGCGAATAGACTTCAGGAACAGGTTTGAATCTGGAACCGTGCCGATGAGCAAGCCGTTCAATGGTTCTGGTGGTATCTCAATTTCTGGTAGTTGCACTTTTCCTGATGCGCAACACATCCCGGCTGACTCATGTTTGAATTTCAGCGCATGAAAATGGGGACATTCTTTGTCCATAGCACCAATCAGCACTTTCGGATGAGCAGAATATTCAATATCTGGCTCGTACTCGAATGCCAGACGAAGGAACGAAGCGGATGTAAATGTTCGATGTACTTGTTGGCGTTGTCGGTCATTTGCTCTGCGTGTGTTAAGGCCATGCATTAGTTGAGGCACGGTCTAAAAAGATCGTTGCTAGGCGATGTGCGGATTGCGGGTCGCGGGTGCAAAAGACGCCTGTCAAACGAAATATTATTTCTCATATAAATCCAACATACGTCCATTTTATGTTCTGTTTATTATTCTATTAGTAACAATAATAATATATTCATTGACATGTTTTCTTTTTAAAGTAAATGGATAACGTTTTTAGTCATCTTTACACGATTTTAGAATTAATTGGCCCGTCGCCATCATGCAGCAAAGTGACGTGTGTCTGACTCGACGTTCTCTCAATGAATGCGAAGCGAGTACAAAATTTCGTCGCGCGTACAGTTGAAAATTATTTGGCGTTTCACTGATGCGTCACCTTAACTACGAACCGGCGCGCTTGGCTCCGTTCCAATTGTCGTTGTTGATTTCGTTCAGGTCGTGCCTCTTGTGATTGAGATGCACGCAATTGTGACATGCTTACACGCACGTTTTTGTTATCTTGTTGGATTTGTTCGTCTGTTCTTTCTCCTCTACTATTTCGCATGTTTGTTGCTTTATTCGTTCGACGGCCCAAATGGCCCGCCTTGCGTCTTGCTGGCATTGTGCACTGTAATACACGCACATAAAAATAGATAAATTAAAATAAATCGTACAAAATTTTGCACGCACTGCGTTGTGATATGCCGAATGAAATGTCAAAATGACACGACGCTTCTCATGAATTCTTCTAGGACGTAGCGCCATCTGTCATTCAACAACATAAATAATTTTGTTCTGTTTGAAATACGAACGAAGGTTAAATTTGTTCATACAAAAATAATAAAATCGCGATTAAAATATGGGAGGGTGGGGGTAGTAGGGTGAAAATTTGAGGTTATAGGTATTTTTTATGCCAAATAATAAAAAAAAATACAAAAAAAAATTGTCAAAAAAATAAAAGAAAATTTTTATGGATAGAGATACCCTAATCACCTAGCGGTATGAAATATACTTGTTGACCTATTCTCATATCTAACATATATACATAAAAAAAATGCATAAAAATCGGTCGAGCCATTTCGGAGGAGTTCGACCACAAACATCGTGACACGAGATTTTTATATACTCGTATATAGAGATTAAGTCAATTGTTTGAAATGATTTGAAAACATTAAATATTGGGAGTTGTGAAGAATTTTTAGTCTCTACCTAATGCTGTGAGCTTTGATAGACTCTGAACAAGATTTCGAGTAAGTAATAGGCATTTTTCTTTTTCGTATAAAAATATGTCATATAAATTAATTTAATGTAAAATAACTATGAACTATTAAAAAGTCACATTCAAATAACATTTTAATGATAAAAATACTGTTATACGTATTACATAAAAATACGTTATTAATTGAAAAATGTGAGTTATGGCACCAACTAACAGTCAACTTTATCAGCGATTTTCACATGGTTTAAACAGTCTTTCTCAATCTTATTATTATCAACGCTTCCAAAAATTTCCATGCCCCCCCGCCCCTATCAAAATTTCATAGTTAACTAACAAATCCTCAAAAAATGAATCGCTTCAAATAAAAAATGCACATATTCAATACTATTTATAATTTAACCTATGTATATTATATTATTAGATTTACCTACAACTCGGAATAAAATTAGTGCTATCCTTTTGCTTGATGTGAGCTGCAAAGAGCTTTTATTTGAGGTACTAATTATTTAGTAAATTTTAATCATAAATCTCCACAGTTTGTGATATCAAAACGATTTCTTTTTTTTTCAGTAACAAATCATTTACACCGCTAAAGCACCGCATTCAACTAAATATTATGATGGCAATGGTAACAGTAATTTTCTCGGAAAGTCGGGGTTGCAATAACAAAAAAATATTTTCAAAAATGCGTTTTTTAACAAAAAAAATGTACCAAATATTAATGATTTGCACATTGCACCCCAAAACATTCAAATTGGAAAAATTGGCGTACGCCAACGTTGGGGAACACTGGTTTAAAGTGACTTTTGATAGCCAACTATTTTTCTTTATGTAGATTAATGCCTTTAGAATCACTTGGTAAATTTAACTCAAAGATGACAAAATTGCAAAATGCGAGTTATGTCTCTAGGCAACTCAATTACATACGTACTGTGACACCCCCGTATGGTCCCCATTTAGGGATGTCTTTGTGTATCTTGAGAGGCCCGAATCGGTATCGAAGCCAACAAATAATAATGGCTGATTGCGAAAATAATTGAATAATAATAACAGAGCCGAGCCGGCAATGCCGTAGAGTAGATTATAATATAACCGTTGAAGATTTGCAACGTCGCTTTTTTTTTCGACGACGGCTTTCGTTGGAAAAAATCACAAGATAGCGCTCAGAACGCTACAAACAGCTAAATCGCCAACACGCCGATTTCGTCCTCCGCAAAATTAAATTATAAAAAAAATGTAACGATTATAATATTAACGTTAAATAAACTCGCCGTTTCTGATCACAATTCCGGTGCCTTAATTATCTACCTCCAAATCCTAAAACGCAGACGATAAACCAGATACTAAAAATAAAAGTGACAGTTGGTTTTTCACTTACCAAAATGGACGGAAATGATAGTACTTATCTCAAATTTAAAAAATATATTTATTTATAATACATTTTAGATCGGAGGGTTGATTAATTAAAATAATCTAAAATGTAAATTGTTAGTAAATCCTATGAGGTATAATATATTATGCTTTATATTCTATCGGTATACGTATGTAGTAGAATTACTGGAGCGTTGCATTTCGCCTTGATGGTCAATAATAAATAATTTTACCACCATCGTTCACGAATATAACACGCATTGTTTATATAAATAGTATAATATCCGTAGAATATTGTTCCAAGTTATTTCACAGGTTTAGAAGCGTTCAAATAATATTATTGCACGTGCGAGATACATAATATTATTTACGTGGTTCGCTCAAGTCCGCCTGTGGTCTGAGTGCCACACCGCCAATTATAACTGTCAATAGGTACTCCATTTGCAGCTTTGGTACAATAATGCTCGTTACGAGCGATAAGTGTAAGTGGACACGTGTACACGTGCTCGAAAGCAAATTGGTTGTGAATTTCTCATTGGGAATCTCAATGCGTGGAATTAATACAATAATATTTTTAAAAATATGTGTGTGATCAACTGATCACGACTGGCAGCAGAATAAACAATATCATTTAAAACACATCCGATATTATCATAGTTGGCACTTGGTAGTATATTGATGAGAAGCTTCGTCCGGCAACCGAATGACGTATGTTAGAATCCCATACTTGAACAGCTACGATATCCATTCAACCACCATTCATCATTAACGATTTGAAGATATCACCATCATCATCAGCGTTGGTCGGTCCACTACTGGATAAAGGCCTCCCTTTGCTCCCTAAACTTTTCCCAGACCCTAATTCTTTGCTGCCACGTACATAGACCGAATTTTCTCTCGTCTATCCGGCGGCTATTAGGGCATTCCTGCGGACGTTTAGTGCCCCTTGGGTACCACTGTACGACGTGCATTTGTCCAACGGTTGTTCACCTGTCGAGCAAAATATCAGCTCATTGCCATTTTATCTGCTTAGCGACCTCTATCACATCGCATACTCTTGTCTGCTTCCTTATTCATTAACACGTTATGCCCAGCAGGTACCTTTCTGTGCAGTGACGTCCCGTGGGGGTAGGCAGATTGAGCGTCGCTTGGGGGTGGCAAATCGAGGAGAATCATTAAGAATACCTAAATAGCTAAATAAACTTAGTAATAAAGGAAATAAATATCTTTCCATTAAAAAGTTTAGCTCACTGATTGAAAACAAAAGGTATAATTAGGTACCTACTATAAAAGTTTTAACAGGACTTTATTTTTTGTCGGTTTCGCGATGTCTAGTTTACTTTCATTGTCATTGGACGTCAAGACCTTAGTGAACAGCAATGGCACGTGCATATCTAATTTAAAATGTATCCAAATATATTTGTCAGTCACTGGCGAGTTTTGGAAGTTGTCAAGTGTATTTTTAAATGTACCTATCTGAAAAAGTAGAGTCGCAATATTGTCTATTGAACCAGAGATGGCATTTAAATTAGATTTAGTGGTATATATCGTGTTAGTAATGTATCCATACAACACATTTCTTAGATATTGGAGTCATGAAAGGATGATAAAAAGTACTGTATAAAAAAAATGTGGCGGCATTTTGGCAATGCTTAGGGGCAGCATTTTGTCTAGGGATGTCACTGTTTCTGTGCCATGTTGCGCTACTCATAATTTTGGGATTTCTCGCACAAATCGATTGAATACTTTACGCTTAAGACTCAGTGAGAAGATTGGTGAGAAGTCACTTTTGAAGATATGCATCTACTATTCAGGCGCCTTTGTAGCGGATTTAAAGATATTATAAGCGAGTCAAAAAGATGCGGTTGTGGACCAAGAGATGAGGAATTGACTCGTCAAATGAAGAGTATCGTGGAATTAATAAATTGACGCGAATACTTATATTTGAGTCGCTTAGAATCATAACTCACATATTGCAATTTTGTCGTTTTTAGTTAAATATGCCAAGTGATTCTAAATGAATTAATCTATATACCGAAAAATAGTTGAGTATTAAAAGTCAATTTAAACCATGTGAAAATCGTTGACAAAGTTCATTGTTGGTGTAAATGTCGTATATTTCAAAGAATAGAGTTTTGTCACCAACGCCTTCCTAACCAATCGGGGAGCTCTATTTCTCATAGTATGCTGTATGTCTGCAACGTTAGGAGTATTAGGTATATATATTTAAAAAAAAAAAAAAAAGTTATTCGACTCTCTCACTCATTAATATTCTAGGGAGTTCAATACTGTTCTTCTAATTACAAAAAATAGTGCTCTGTTGGTTTTTAGCAATTATCTCAAAACTTGATTTTTGGAATATGTGAGTTATGATTCTAAGCGACTCATTTTATATTCACACTTACGTGACTCATTTTACAAGTCTAGTAATAGTGTAGATTTGAATAAATTGCTCCTACGTGTATAACACTTTGATACACACTCTCTCTCTCTCTCTCTCTCTCTCTCTCTCTCTCTCTCTCTCTCTCTCTCTCTCTCTATCTCTCTCTGTGATTAAACACTTTGGTTATAAAACTTTATTCTTTAAAAATAAGTATACGTTTTGTTTTTTTTTTTTAACTTTAATGTCACCATACTGAACGAATACTAAAAGAAACTGGGGATTATACCTAGGAATGTCTCAAGAGCAGATGCCCAAGACTATGCTTTGGCTGAGTTTACTGAGACTTAATTATTCAAGAAAAAGTGCCCATGGGAAAGAGAAGCACGGAGAATTAATAAAAATAAATGACTCTAATTAATTTACATATTGTAATATGTAAAAACAAAGTTAATATAATACTGACATACTAAACTATGTGAAGACTTCCACGTCCGTAATAAGACGTCGTATTTTTAAGTATTATAGTTGGACCCAACAGCTGGTTGTACTTGAGCATCTCTTCCTTTTCGGAGCACATTCTCGGGTATCCCTGATGATGTGGTTTGCATCATGTAGTTCTCCGCCACGGGTGACAAGTCCAAACTCAAAGAGCTTGACAGAATGTGCCCAGTACCACTGGTTGACTGCTTTTATCGCGACATCTCTAGTGTCACTTGTACTTCTTATGGGTTATCTTTCCATTTTCTGAACAAGTAAGTAAGTACATAATACTTTTGCAAAACCTTATACCATCGTAACGCACTTAACAAAAACATCTTATTTTAAAAGTATACGTTATGGTAAAAATGTTAAAGAGGCGACATAAAAACGAAAATAAAACAGCGCACAAAACATGAAAACTGCAATAAAAAAGATAATTAAAACACTAAGCCGGCTATCGTTAAAACGCTAGAACACTCTTATAAGATAAATTCACACATTTGAGTGCTAAAAAATATATTTTTGCACAAAATCTACAATAAAAAAATATTATTTTTAACAAACGTTTTATCCATCTAATAATTATTAAAATTTTAATGTAGTGTGAAATTTTCAAAAATCAATTGGGTAATTAAATTTTCTTATTTTTTTCTAAGTGTAGCACTCATTTATGTAGAGTTCTTCTCTTAAGAGGGTGGCAGGTTTTTTTCGTACCAGTGATTCCCAAATGAGTCGTCAGGCGTATTTTTTTATTTAACTCAGTGGAACAATTAGCGACAGAATAATATGACATTTTTATTTCGTTTACTTTTAAATAATTTGGATTTAAATATTATATATTATGTCCCACATGGCGTGTTTTATGACTTTATGAAAAAATAAAATAATTTACGAATTGCTTCAAATAAAAGCGAGTAACTGAAATTTATACAAACACTTTTACTGTGACTATATTTAGTCTCAAGCGTGCTATAAAAGAGTTTGTTTCATGACTACAAAATGTACTTATTTCTTTTCGTTTCTGGCATTCACTGGTTACAGGGTGTTGCTCCAGAAATTGGTCAAGGTGACACCATTTTCCTTAATTTGTAGGATCTCATTCAAATTTCATTTTAGTGGGCATACATGAAAGGGGGTGTTCCATACTTTGGATTTGCGATACTTGTCGGCTTAGTCATCAGACGACCCCATTTCAACATATTGTCACGAATGTGCTATACCAGGGGTCGGCAAACCGTGGCTCGAGAGCCACATGCGGCTCTCTGCCAAATTCCCAATTCACAATTTTTACAAAAACTTTTGCAAAATTCACAATTCTTATTTTTTATAATGGATTTGTACACTTATTATATTATTTATAATGAAATTATTGCGAGACTAATTTTTTCTCCGTAATGGTTGATGCAAAAAGGTATTATTGTTGTTGTTTTAAATCCGCCCATTGTAAAAGTCGACAAATAAAATTTTTCTCCATTTGCTATTGACACGAGCACTTTTGAAATACAATTTTATTGGTGGATTTAACAAGCAAAGAGTTATGGAGCTCCAAATTTGTAGGTCTTGCCACCAAAATTGAGGATTTGGAGAGATAAAAATGCAATTTAATTTCACAGCACAAGTGGAGCGCTCTAAAAGATCGTCATAAGTCAGATACTACGATTTTTAATACATGGAATAGCTTTCCTAACTCATATTCGAGTCTACATAGTATGTATGTGAACATTTATTTTCAAACAAGAATAATATAAATAGCATTTATAGAAGCCAAGTAACCGATGAGAATTTAGAGTCGCGCCTTAAATTAAAAACTACAGGTAACATACCAAGCATACAGAAACTCTCCAAAATGCACGGAAGGTAGGTCATTGTTCACATTAGTTTTAAGGAATGCGTGAAAATTGTATGTAATTCATATTCTGTAAAAAATATATTTATAATTTCAACAAATAAACACTTTATTTTTTCATTTAAATAAATCATATTTATAAAAATATACGTATGGCTCTAGATTTTTTTTTAACCGTTGTGCCACTAATATTTGGCTCCTTTGGTCCAAAAGTTTTCCGACCCCTGTGCTATACCATTATTTTATAATTCATAAGGAAAACAATTATTTTCGTTAAATATTGAAAGAATCGATCATGAATACATACCTAACCGTAATATTTATTCATATTTTGAATACAGACATAATCAAATTAAGGTAGATACTTAATTATATTATACAGTTTTACGTTATACTTAAAATCTTGAAAGAAGATTAAAATACTAAAAGTGCAAAAAAAGTTATAAAAATATACTCTAGTAAATATTTTATTTAGTTTTATTTAATACCAACTTATTTATCACTGATAATAAACATTTGATAATATTAAAATCTATAAAAAATACCGAAAATAGCGATTTTCCTATGTTTATTATATCACTCAGTTCATGATTTTTTTTTCTACTCGGCATATTGAATCGAAAGCGAAATAATATTACAATCTTTAATATTACATAATTTGAAAACATCTCATGCATATCATCATCATCATCATCAGCCGGGGTCAATCCACTGCTGGATGAAGGCCTCCCCAAGCTTTCTCCAACTCTCTCGGTCCTGTGTCGTTCGCTGCCACGTATTTCCGCCGAACTTTACCAGTTCGTCAATCCAGCGGCTTTTAGGGCGACCCTGAGGCCGTTTCGTACCCCTTGGGTACCACTGGATGACGGCATTTGTCCAGCGGCCGTCCTTTCGGTGAGCAATGTGCCCCGCCCATCTCCATTTCAGCTGTTTGGCAACGTCTATTACATCGCGTACTCTTGTCTGCTTCCTAACCCATTCGTTCCTCTTACGGTCCTTTCGCGTGATGCCCAACATGCACCTCGCCATGCCTCGCTGTGTGATTCTTAGCCTTTGGACATCTCTCGTGTTGAGGGTCCACGTCTCGCAGCCATACCTGAGCACGGGTAGCAAACGTTGGTTGAACACCCCACGCTTAAGACATAATGGTAGGTCACTCTTGAAGATAATATTTAGACGTCCGAAAGCACTACATCCCAGCTTTGTTCTTCGAGCAATTTCATCGTGCATGCTTCCGTCTATGGACACCTACTGTCCGAGATAGACGTAGCTGCTGACTTGCTCGAGTTGGGTGCCAGAAATACAGATAATCGCAGGGTCCGAAAAACAGTTCCTTATCACTTTTGTCTTATATACACACTGGAAAAAGTCATTTTTGAAAAAAAAAATACGAACCCCGGCGGGACTTGGATCTGTATCTACTGGATTCGCGCCAGTATACTTTACTCAAATTATTAAGCTACGGACATCTTATTAAATTACAACGATATTAATTAGTAGTTGTTACAATACGAAATGCTTTTCAAATTGCGTTATAATGTTGGCTATCTGTTAAAGTATATTAAATTAAAGCAGATAAAAATTAATTCCTTAATTACTTAATTTTTATAACGTAGTTAGACTTGCTAATAAATTAATAAACTATATTTTTTTATTCAACGACTAAGACACAAGATTTGAGAATGAAACATTCTATATAATGTATATTCAATATATAGAACGTTACAATCTCAAATAAATTTTGTATCTTATTATATATTATTTTCATAATCTGTAATATAATATTTTGAACATTCATAATTTGAAAACAGAGAAGGCGAAGCAGAGTAAGAGCGTCTGCGCGCTAGAGCGACCAAGTGAAAGAGCTGACTGGGGGCACCATTCATTTTGCATTGAGAGCGGAAGCACGATCCTTAGCCATGAGTGTAAGACCAAGAAGAAGAATTTAAAAACATCTCATGCATATATATACCCACTAGAAAAAACCATCGGGTGTCGTATTAAAAAAAAAATTGGTGTGTGTACTTATGTACGCGCGTTAGAAGTTATACTTCATTATACTACAGTGCGTTTATTTTTGTGTGAAAAAATTAATTATGTGGTACATGTCACACGTCAAAAATACACTCTGATCTGATTTTCCAAACGCGCCTAAAGAAGTATAACTTCAAAAATAAATGATAGTGGATATAATAATGTATGCATGAGATGTTTTTAAATTATGTATGTACAATATATTGAATGTTACACTCAAATCTTATGAATTCTTCGTTGAATAAAATAAAGACATAGTTTATTAAATAATGTTTTAAAACCATACTTATACGAACCTTAGTTGCCTTTTCTTATTACAGAATTATTAACTAAATTTCAACAAAGACACCGCAAAAATCTCATCACTTTGCAGTGGTCCATGTAACCGTGTACCACAAGGGTGTAATGATAAGGTCAATATAGCCTTCGTCCAAGCTTTAAGGCTTCGTTTATGGTACCCCAGAGAGGGTTCTTAAATGATGAACGAATAGGGTTTGAACGGTTCAAAGCGAACCCAATTTGCTTTTCTCTAACGGCTTCACAGTGAAAAATGGGACCCAAAATGATTGCCAAATTGGAAATCCCATAAAACTGTATCATTATAATCGGAAACCTTAATTTGTTTTATTTTAAACAATATAAATAAACTTACTATTTATTTATTGTATATAGAAATATAAATATAATTCTATACTATACAGTATCAATATAGTACAAGAGTCATTGTCGCTATTGAATAAATCATAATAGACACTGTTGATCTAGGTTATGATTGAGGAAATGCTGACAATCGCTTCCGCCAATCTGATTTGTTTTGACAACAAAACGTTAATATTGAAGTGTGTCACCCTTGTTATGCTGATTGGCAGTGGCGAAGGATGGAGGTAGGCGGTTAAGATCCGACATAAATAGTGCACACTAAACTTTGTCAGTCAAAGTATATGTTTTCATTGAACTATATAGATAGAGTTTGTAAGTTTTTAAAATACAATTAAACTGTCCGTAGTCCATGCCATAATCGATAATAGTGAAAAAATATTCAATTTATTTTTAACATATTGTGGACATTACAAATTATAAGTTTAAGACGTTCACAACATGACATATAGAAACAAAGAAGTATACTTAAAACAGTAAGTGTTACATGAAAAAGGGATACATAGTATGTTATTAAACAGTAGAAATATGTACATGCAAAAATATTAATTAGGTAGGTACAAGGAAGTACACCGGATGAGTTAAGCAGACCCTATTTTAAGAATTTATAAAACAACGTCCACCTATACTCATCCTCACGTAGGTGGAATATATCAACACCCGAAGCAATTTCGTTGAACATAGTAATCGCCCTCCCAATTGGCATTACCAGTGGCAGGTTTATGTAATATGTGTAATATGAAATCTTAATCCAACGAAAACAAATAAGTATTAATGAAAAAGTCTGCACAATTTTGTCATATCGTGCAAAATATACCAAAACTATTGTGGCTTGGTTTAGGCAGGGTTTAATTGATATTTAAAAACTAGCCAACACCATCTGTAAATTATTGTAGTCTTATGTCAATGAAAACAAATACTCATGACTGAGAAAGTTTAGTGTGCACTATTTATGTCGGATCTTAACAACCTACTTCCACAATTCGCCGCTGCTAGTAGTGTTTACATCCCTTACATTATGACATTGTGAAAAATTTGTGTGTGTTGCTTCAGAAGTTAGCAAATGCAACGCGACTTTCATCAGACTGTAAGATCTCGCTGAAATTGCTTTTGGCCGCCCTTACGTCCATCAGTTTGTGTTCGTTACACACGTTGCCACAAGGATACGGAAAACCCTCATTATAATAAAATAAAATAGCTTCACTTTTCTATATTTAGGCTCGGTATTTTAGAAAAGATGTTAATTAAACCCTGAGAGAATGCTTTTCGGATTGTTTGTATACAGCTGCATTCATTTTGGATATTTTATAACACTAAAGAGAGAGAGAGAGAGAGAGAGATATTATGTGCCTACTTATTTTAAAATAAAATTTGCGTTCATATTAGATTTTTCGGTATTTAGTAAGACTTACACGGTCGTGCGTAGGGATTCCAACCCCGGGATCCCGAACTATTTTCGATACCTATGAATCCCGGGATTGGTAAACATAATCCCGAAACTTTCGGGATTGATTTTTTTTATCAATTTTATGGAAAACAAAATACAAAAAACAAAAATATAACAGAAAAAATACCTTTAATAACATATAACTACATAAGAAAACTGAGTTTGAATGAAGTTTGAGTTATTACCCTTGTGTTGCCAATTCATTTTATTTTTTCGCATAAATTGATAAAAATGAGAATGATTGGAAAAAACAATGCATCGCATTTTTAACAAAGTGATTCCATCATGATCTCATACGTTTACAGTTTTATATTTGGCTGACTAATAAGATTTATGAAATATTTCCAAAATTGAACGTACACAATATTAACAATAAATGTCATACATAGTATAAATTATACTAGATTTATTTTTGACCGATTTTATCAACGTTATTTGTATATATAAAGATTTAATATTATCTATTGAAAAAATGCCAATCCCGGGATCGTCAAATTGTAATCCCGACATCCCGGGATCAAGATTTTGGTTCGAAATTGGATTCTCTAGTCGTACGTAATATTATACTTGGAAACTGTATATTATGAACATTGAAATTAATAGATTTTTTTTATGACATTGAAATGATTTTTTGTGTGTTTCGCCGCCTCACGAAGTTTGCCACCCGGGTGTTATGCACCCCCACACCCCCGCTTTGTGCGACTTTGATTAGTCTGCTATTTTATCAAATAAACTGTCTATCAATATCTATATGTAATTACAATATAATCTCACTAAAGTAGGTACTATCTCTCAAAAATATAATATTAATATTTTATTTATTAAATAGTGAGAAGAGGTAAGTGTTATAATACCCATAGTAAATTTTTAAAAATCGCAAACAAGTCAACGAAATTACCTTGAAGTAATGGCATGGCGGGAGGCCGAGAGTTGGCGATGGACTGAGGGAAGTAGTGCGAACTATGCTCTATTGATGTAGCGTGACATGGTGAAAGTATTTCAGTTAGCATTACACTGGGGTGATGGATTCATGTGCATACCTGAAAGAAAAGAAAACAGACATGATTAGATTCCATATACATATAATAAAATAACATGTTCTAATTCGACCTTAGAAAGGAAAAAATAGGGTTTATTGCATAATAACGTTGTACACGACTAAATACACGATGTGCCCAAAGCATGTAAGCTGCAAATGCCGATTTATTATCTAAATTTAGCTAGCAATTAAATAAATGAAGGAAGTGGCGTGGAAAAAACGAACATAATTTTTGTTGTTCTTTTTTTTAAATTTATTAATTAATATCAGATTAAAGATATAAAAACCAAGTTATTAATTATTATAATGCACTTTAAGGTTATATGTATATTTTGTATTTTAACTTTGACCAAAAACCATAAGGAAAACGTTTTCGTGCCTCGTGTTCGGGTTCAGGAGAGCAAAAATAAGATTTCAATTTACTCTAGTAAACAAAATAATTGAGTGATATACACAAAATTCTAGTATTGTTTAACCTGTTGGGGTGTTATTTGTTTTGTTTAAAGAAAAAGATAATCATATTCGATGTAACCAAGATATTTGACAATATAATGCAAATGGCCCCTTTTGCCATGAAAATGTTATTGCAATTTTGTCAGATGTCTGATTTTGTCTTGTTCAAATTGGTAGTGAAAACATAAAACTTTTCCATTATTGTGAGATTGTGTATTTAAAACGATATTTCTTAGGTTGTAGAATATATCTATACCAGTGGTTCCCATATGCGGCCATAGTAGCTGCAGAAGTCCACAAGAGGACACGCTATTTTCAATTCCAAGCTATACTTAATAACTTAATATTGTTCATAAGGTGTATATTAATTTATTTTGATGGTCCGCATGTGATGTATTACGTGCCATCTGTAAAAATCCTCAGAACTTTCTATGTCAGAAGTGCCAACTGGCATCTAGTACGTTATTTTTTTACATTTTCAGATGGCTCTTTTGGCATTTTTAGTATTTGTAGTGCACTTGCAGATGTGTCCTTTTGCCACATTGAAGATTAATGCATTTCAAAGCTTTTGTAGAACAAAACTTAAAAACAGAAAAAAAATGCAGATGGTCCCTTCTGCCATATGATTACCGAAATACACTCTGACAACGAATACAGTAAAATAATTATTGTTGTGTATAAAGCAGTTTAATACAATAAAATAAGATAAAAAAAACTTCTTATAACCCTATAGTCACTTGATGCTCGCCACAGAAACTTCCTTATCAGTAACTAGGTACCTTAAATAGAATGCATCTAGAAATAGCTTCAATGTCCGGGTATTAAAATAGTCGAGCAATTTAGCAAAACTACATGAAAGTCTATGGTTTAGCAATAATATAATAATATATGATAAATAAACATTAAAGCGTTCACAAAGTAAATGGAAACTTATATGATTAAAACCCATCAGTCAAATAGCTCATAACATAAGTCATGCAACTCGTCAAGTCATATAACTCCACCTTACAGACAATATTACGTTTTCGCGGTTAACAGTGTTAACACCACGACAGCGCGTTCTTCGGTTTATTGCTATTTCGTGCTGAATATTAATTTCAAAATATGGAGGAAAATAATTATTACTTGGGCAACATTGTTATTACTTTCTATGGATTTGCAGTACCGGTTACTATTATCATCATCAGCCTGTTTCAATGCACTACTGGATGAAGGCTTCCTTAAGCTATTTACTCAAAAAAGCTATCATATAGCTTTGAAAATAAATATCTCGACGACAAACATCCTGTGGATCACTTAATTGATCCAAAAGCAATATAATTACAATCAATGGTTTCCAATTCGAGCAGATTTGCAACTACATCTAATATCGGATAACAAGTGTCAAGATCGTATGTCTAGCTATATGTTATGACCGAGAATTCTAACAAAATAATCAGAAAAGGCCAATATCCTAAGGCCTAAAAAGAAATTTGATTTTTATTATTAACGGAATTTCGAATTTATCAGTTATTTTTTGCACAGAATAATAGTTAACAAACCTTCTCGATTTTTATTGTGAACGGAATTTGTTGATAATCTTGAGAATACTCGAGAAATCAATAAGCCAATCCCCGAATTTTCTTCATTTCGAGAATTCTCGAATCTCGAGAAATCACAAGCTCTATGGATGAAAAATTTGTCCGCCGAACAATTTGACGTGGAGTGCATTTGTATGCCAGAGCATCATTTTTAAGAGTGGTCTCCCATTATGTCTTAAATGCTTTGTTTACAATTAGTGCTTCCAGTGTTGACATAATTATGTTATACCATGGTTTAATCGGACTGCTATAATTATCCAAAATTAGTAATTAATGATTTTACCTTATTAAAATACTTTGTTAGATTCAATTAATTGACAATTGTAAAATCAGGTATTTAACATAGCATATCAGTATGGCTTCTGAAATGAAAGTTCTTTTCACATTCACTAGATGCTTAATATTATATTTATGTTGGATACTGAATGGGGTTTTATTGTACTTGCGACCGCGGACAAGGGTCAAGGAGAGAATATAAATATAGAATCCCCTCTAAACAGCAGATGTTCCACAAAAAACACTATAAACTGTCGATTTTATGATGTGAATAATTACAATTCATGTTACTACACTCTCTTCAATATAGTCGGAATATAACTAGTTTAATTACACAATAAATCTAGTCTAATCAGTACTTAATCAAAAAGTATTCCTTATTTACTGACTTATTGAAGCGTGTCTTATATCTAATAATATTATATAACACATATATTATATGCATGTAAAACTTGGTATCTTAGCATAAGTAAAATTCATAAATGAAGTAGATAGTGGATACAATGGGCAATAAAAATCATATTATTTCATACATTGTTTTCATAATATTATAGTACCTACCAGGCAAATGGGAAGACTGTCTATCCGAGGTAGAGAAATGATGTGTAAAACTAATTTAATCTGCATACACTCTTGATCTGTAAAGTTATACTTGCTAAACCAGATGCATATTATACCATGTTATAACCCCCAAGAAGTCTAACGATCTCAAGAAACTCAAGATATTTCGTCAAGTCGAAGGTTGGAGACGAGACAAGGAAGAAATCTCTTCAGGTGGACGGATAAAATCACGAAATCTAGGGGCTTTTCATTAATAAAGGCCCTGCGTGACGTTCAATACCGAGACGTAAAAAACATCAAGATCATGATGTAAATTCAACGGCATTATTCAACAATGCATCCAAAATATGATTTATATTTTAATATGACTCCCTGGAATTATTGTCAAAGCTAAGGTTTTTTTTTAAATATTATAATCACCCACCCATTCTAAAAATATCTTATAAAATAATTTACGATGTATATTCCTTATAACGTTTTAAATATCCTTTAAAAATAATTTAAGTGTCTAAGTAAATATGCTACACTGTATGAACAATACCTAATGCATCTTCACAAACTGCATTATTATTTTATGACATTGTCTTACGCTAAAAGCTCTGCAAATTCTCATTAAATCGGGTTGAGTAGGTACCTACCAAATGACAGTTTTTACTACAGAAATTCACATCATTATAAAATGTGCGACGGAGCTTTTTAAACTCGTTCCTAAAAAGCTTTGTTATGAGTGAACTTTACTGATATTTATGTTTTTACTCGACTCGAATCATCATAAACATTATCTTCAATGGATCATGTTTCTGAAAAATACATTTAATTGATTTTTTTCTGATATCATGTTCTATTGACAAATACATACCAATTAAGGAATCCAATCCCGCGCCAAAATTGTTATCCCGGGATTTCGGGATTACAATTTAACAATCCCGGGATTGGCATTTTTTCCATTGTTAATATAAAAATTTTATATTTACAAATAACATTGATAAAATCGGTCAAAAATAAATCTAGTATAATTTAATATTGTATACTTTCAATTTTGGAAATACATAAGTTTAATGGAATACATAATATTGTAAGTATTTTTCTGTTATATTTTCGTTTGTATTTTATTTTTCATAAAACTTGATAAAAAAATCAATCCCGAAAGTTTCGGGATTATGTTTATCAATCTCGGGATTCATAGGTATCGAAAATAGCTCGGAATCCCGGGATCCCTAATATCAACTGTGCATAGTTTTAAAATTTCCCAAAAATCACACATTAATTTGAGACGGTAAAAGGATATTGCGATTTCCTTTATTTTAAAATCTTAAATTTATGCATAGTATTATACTTATTATATACCTATACAAAGAAAAAAATATATGCTTTAAAATAAATATATAAAATATTTACAACTCTCAGCATCTGAATCGGATATTTGATGGATTCGAATATTTAAAAAATGGTTCCTTCATCAGAACCCCACAAACGGCGATCCTGGACTGTTTGGCCACCGGACACCTTTTTGCATGGCTTTTCTCTACCCTTCTCGGTATCCAACAGCACGCAAAGCCAGTGTCAATGGAATACCTTTTCCTGGTTGTCATCGTCACTGCGGACTATATGACAGTAAGTCTCAGACGAACTGATGAATCTGGAGTTTGTTGATATTAAGTTGATAATAATACCTTGTTCATCAAATTGATTGAAAAAGGAGAAAATAGTTGTTAGAATTAATTCACATGATATGATAGAGGAACAAGTAGCCTAATGGTTAAGACAGATGACATCATCATTCACACCAGGTTCAATTTTTGTTCTAGGGTTTTTATATTATTATGTATGTTTATGAGATTTAAAAAATTATGTATTTAACATTAAATAAAAATAATATAACAATTAATATTTTTAATGAAAAGTCGACAAACTACACTTTTTGCACTGCTGTCAACCATTATATTATTCCAATTTTCAATTGAGCGCACTTTTTATTACAATTATTTTTTTAATGTAGGTACATATTTATTTAATTAAATATATTTTTTTTCACTATAACAGGCCATGAGACCCAATGATAGTTTAGTGGAGTTAAAATAGTAGTGTAGAAACAAAAGAGAAAAAATAATAACATGACAAGAAAAATCACATAAATATAATTATTGTGACCTCACTGAACATCGAACTCGGGGCCCCAGATGAAAGGCTAATGCCTTACACGCTGGACTAAAATGCGGCAATGAATAAAAACAGTAAAATTATAGACACATCGTACCTACTATTATTAAATTTAACAATATATTTATTAATCTCTTATATATGACGATTTCATGAGATTTTTTAGTAATTGTAAGAATTATTATCAAAGTGATATAGAAGCTTTGCTATTTAACTAAAATATAAATAATTACAAGATAAAAAGAACTTTTTATATACCACGTTTTTAAATTTTCTGTTAACGGCCCACATGCTCGTCGTAGGTCAAAATTGAGTTTTATTGTATTTGCAAACCATGATCCTGGACACTCCTTAAACTTTGTAGATAATCTCTATATATATAAAAATCTCGTGTCACGATGTTTGTGGTCGAACTCCTCCGAAATGGCTCGACCGATTTTTATGATTTTTTTTAATGTATATTTGTTAGGTATGAGAATAGGTCAACAAGTATATTTCATACCGCTAGGTGATTAGGGTATCTCTATCCAAATTAATTTTTTTAATTTTTTTGATAATTTTTTTTTTGTATTTTTTTTATTATTTGGCATAAAAAATAGATATAACCCCAAATTTTCACCCTCCTACCCCCACCCTCCCATTTTTAAATCGCGATTTTATTATTTTTGTATGAAAAAATTTAACCGTCGTTCGTATTTCAAACAGAACGAAATTATTTATGTTGTTGAATGACAGATTGCGCTACGTCCGAGAAGAATTCAAGAGAAGCGTCGCGTCATTTTGACATTTCATTCGGCATATCACAACGCAGTGCGTGCAAAATTTTGTACGATTTATTTTAATTTATATATTTTTGTGTGCGTGTATTACAGTGCACAATGCCAGCAAGATGCAAGGGGGGCCATTTGGGCCGTCGAACGAATAAAGCAACAAACATGCGAAATAGTAGAGCAGAAAGAACAGACGAACAAATCCAACAAGATAACAAAAACGTGCGTTTAAGCATGTTGCAATTGCGTGCATCTCAATCACAAGAGGCACGAGCTGAACGAAATCAACAACGACAATTGGAACGGAGCCAAGCGCGCCGGTTCGTAGTTAACATACGCAGAGCAAATGACCGACAACGCCAACAAGTACATCGAACATTTACATCCGCTTCGTTCCTTCGTCTCGCATTCGAGTACGAGCCAGATATTAAATATTCCGCTCATCCGAAAGTGCTGATTGGTGCTATGGACAAAGAATGTCCCCATTGTCATGCGCTCAAATTCAAACATGAGTCAGCCGGGATGTGTTGCGCATCAGGAAAAGTGGAACTACCAGAAATTGAGATACCACCAGAACCATTGAACGGCTTGCTCATCGGCACGGTTCCATATTCAAACCTGTTCCTGAAGTCCATTCGCACATTCGATTCATGCTTCCAAATGACTTCGTCCGGAGCAACAGAAATAGTTCACAATACTGCGGCAAATAATCAACAATTCCATTCTACGTTCAAAATCAAAGGCCAAGTATACCACAAAGTAGGCTCATTGCTGCCAATGCCAAACGAACCACATATATTTTTACAAATCTACTTCATGGGCGCGGCGGTGAGGACATCAATCGTGTGGATGCACGTTGCGGCTACAATAGCCTCATTTCGCATAATGCCAGGCGCATCGTCGGCGAACTGGACGCCCTATTGAATGAGCACAATGAATTATTGAAATTCTTCTTAGCACACATGCACGAATTGCAAAGTGACAATCACTGAGATCCTGTCACAGGTAATTCATTCATTATGAACATCATTACTCATTTTGAATTGAGAAAATGAATGGTTGA
Organism: Rhyacophila brunnea; assembly: GCF_057557595.1. Taxonomy (NCBI): domain Eukaryota; kingdom Metazoa; phylum Arthropoda; class Insecta; order Trichoptera; family Rhyacophilidae; genus Rhyacophila; species Rhyacophila brunnea. The sequence goes on along the minus strand of NW_028232827.1, from coordinate 35,363,983 downwards.
TGTTTTTTTGTTTTTATCGGCGGTCATCGTCTACAGCGCTCTATTCCTCTTTCTGTCATAGATCCCATCCCCACACACTTACGATAAATTCGTTATTTTTTATTTACCAACCAAAATATTAACTAGAAATAATTTATATGGCAGAACAACGTTTGCCGGGTCAGCTAGTCTATTTATATAATTTTGAAGCCTTATTATCCTTTATATTTATTTTAAACATTTGATGACTGCAAGAAGTATTTTTGTTACATAAAATAGTATTCTTTTTAACCTCTCGCTCTAATGTTTTAGAATATAGTCATATTTCGGTACATGAATGTGCAGTGGTGTAAAGATTTTTTACATTTATTAATTTTTAATCGCATTTATTAAACTATTAGTATGATTTATGATGAGATAATTTTAGTAAAATATTTACGATACAAAATTATGGTGATAATCTCTGTGATCCCAAATTTGACAAGAATTAGGCATTTTATTATTCAAAAAATCGGCAAGATTAACACATTTGAAGATGATTCTAAAGATATTTATTATAATGTATGTCTTTGACCATTCAAGTGTGATAAACATCTTATGAATAATGATTGCTTTATAATAATTATTGACCTAAGAATAAGGTAGTTTTTTTTTAAATACGCCATTTCTTTTGTCATTCCCCAGTGGTTAAGCTACAACATACGGCCGTAGCCATAAATTGACAAACTATAATTGAAGTAGGGAGTAAAATGATATTAACGCGCGTGTTTGGACATGTACCGTTTAAAAAAAATAAAAAAAAATTCGGTTAGGTACATGTTCAAACACGCGCGTTAACATAATTTTACTCCCTACTTTAATTATAGTTAAGTTAAGTTAATGGGAACTGTATTAATTTTGTGTTTGAAAATATTTGATAACGTTAAAACCATAAATGCATTAAATAAATAAAATAATATATCAACAATATTTTTTATTCAATTGAACATTATTTAATTGTTCCCAATTAGACAAGCACAGGTTTAGATTTTTATTTTAAATATTAATTTATGTTATTCAAGTTAAGTTTAAATTTCTTTTTCCCAACAATGACCAAATCAGAGTTATCTAGTTGTTGTAGAATAATTGAGGTGACGATATGATGTTATAGCGTAACATCTATTACTCTTGCCAACAACTTAATAATATTAACTACTTAGTTTCTAAGAAGAGAGCCGTTAACACTTCTTTAAAATCTCCAAAATGCAAAGCCTATCTAAACATTATTTTTATCCCGAATTATTTTTTCCTCACAACATTTTGGTGAAACATAAATTTATTGCTCTCATTCTGTACTTAAGATATAAGCACACGCAGAACGTATATCCTATGTTAATATGCTCTTACAGTGAAATATCTACTCTGTAAGGTAAACATAGTACCTTGTAGTATAGTCTGATAAAGTATTATAAATAAAAAAAAATGTTAAAAAACAATCATTTGGAAAATTTCTCGTCGGCACATTGGTAAAGAAAGAAAATGAGTGTAATATATACTTCGAGGAAAACCTTCGTGGAAACTCGTAGTGTAGCAAATGATGAATAAAACAAACTTTGAATGTTTTTAACAGATATTTCTGTAAACATAAGCTAAACATTTTTGTCATTTTTTTGTATTTATTCAAGAAGCTTTTTAAAAACTATATCAAATGAATTGCATCAAAATATTGAATAAGTAAAAGCAATAATCGTATAATTATTATACCCACTTTGTCATTTTTTTCGACCATTTCCGATCCTAATAGGATCATATGGGCCGCCTCAACAGGGTGGAGGTTTGTATTAACAGATTTTGTTTTTACGAGTAATGGATGTCAGCCACTTGCTCAACCTATTAGGTTCATACACAAATTGAAAAACAATATGTATACTTGCCAGAGCCAGGATTCGAACCAGGGACCCACGACGCTATAGGCCGACGCTTAAGCCTATATTTAACTATTTATTTTGCTATTCTGTTTTTTTCTATTGATTAATAATTATAGTGTTATTAATTGACATATTATTATTATGACCGTAATAAATGTTCTATTTTGCGAAAACGATGGCATTATTACTTAGTATACAGTCGTAGGTCAATTCGTATTCCGGTGTCAATATGTTTCATTGATTTGGTCGGAAACTTTATAGTAGGTAAGTAAAAGCTAGACCTAATAAGTAGTTTGTCGTGCGAATTGTGCAATTTCGATTTCCTTTTATTAATTTAATTCAATCATTATTATGTAAAAAAATATCGAGATTTCTCGTATGGAGAGTTCTCGAGAAATAATGAGAAAAATAAATTGTCGTTTTTCGAGTTTTTTTTTACAAATGACGAGAAATTTATTGAAACTGAGATATTTCTAACTGGATTTTTTTGAGATGCAGAAATCCAGATTAAATTTGTAAATAGCATAAAGTTTAAAAAAAATAATGAGAGATAGGTGGAGCACTCACCCCGAAACTGAATAAAGTATGTTCGAATCCCACTCGGTCCATCTTTTTTAAGTATTTCTTGAAAAACTTGTGTTTTTAGATTATGTGTATCTAGATTATGTTTTTTACAGCGTTTTCATTAGGTATTCTTGTTTGTCCGGTGGTTGTTTATCCAGTACAAATCTTGCAATCGATTTTTAACTAACTTTCCGACTAGCTAGACATTTGAAACTTTTAGAATATATCAGAACACGATGCCAATGCATTCTTTTAATACGTTTAGCCATTTTTAAGTAGAATTAAATTCATTTTCCGTTAATTCTGTTTTGTATGAAAAGTTATTTCGGAAGAAATTCGTAATCCAATCCACTATTATTGTTTGCTAAGGGGGTGGTACAAGCAACTAAATTATTAATATATACGTGCGTTACTATGGAAATCAATATGATCGTTTAAGCTAGTCAAGTCAAGTGTATGTGATTCAACAGAAAATTTAAAAACGTTATGTAATATAAAAAGTTCTTTTTATCTTGTAATTATTTTTATATTTTACATTATTTACCCCTTAGGTACTAAATTTACTTTTAAATGTGGAACACATATTTATTACAAAAACAATGAGTAAATTTAGTCCCCATTATGGAATTCAAACCTGGATTGATTTCAAAAGCTAACCTCTTGTTTTTATGTCAGAGAAAATAAATTAATTTATCAAAAATTCAAGACTCATACATCATCGCGTTAACTCTATTAAATCCAGTAGCCTAGAGAAACTCTGTTGTGATACTAGTAATGGGCGTGCATCTTTCAGTTTTAAAGGTGTTGAAAAATACGCGCTGAAAATTAGGAACTCGCTCGAACTTTGCCCCTCTGTACGCTTTACTTGGCGTTGCATAGAAGGCTAACCTTTTTTTGATGATATAATATAATATAATAATATTTCTAAATATATTTTATCAAATTAGAGTAACTCAGCGTAATATAACAATATTGTGGATCAGTGGCGGCCGGTGGTCTTCAGAATAGCATTTTCTGGTAGTGCGCAATGGTTTACCTTCTAAAGTGACCTTCCACTGTGCCTAAAGCGCAAAGTGTTCAACCAGTGTGTGCTTCCCGTGATGACATATGCGTGTGAAACATGGACCCTAAGTAAAAGAGAGATCCAGAAACTTAGAGTAGCACAACATGGAATGGAGAGGTGCATGCTGGGCATAACGCGAAAGGACAAAAAGAGGAATGAGTGGATAAGGAAGCAGACAAAGGTTTGCGATGTAATAGAGTTTATTAAAAGCCTTAAATGGAGATGGGCTGGACACATAGCTCGAAGAAGAGACAGTCGTTGGACAAATCTAGTCATCCAGTGGTATCCAAGAAGTACAAAACGTCCACAAGGTAGACCTAGAGGCCGCTGGATCGATGAAATGATAAAGTTCTGCGGAAGTACGTGGCAACGCAATGCACAGGACCGAGAGAAGTGGAAGCAACTTGAAGAGGCCATCATCCAGCAGTGGATAGATTCAGGCTGATGATGATGATGATGATGAAAGAGAAGATCTTCTACTTTCACCCTGTCACGACCCAGCATTGGAGCATACGGCAAGCACAAGTTGGCGCCACTTCCCTCGGTCTATTGCACAACTCTTGCGCCTTCCGCCATGTCAGACCTGCAGCACGTAGGTTGCTCTTGAAGCACCGCTGCAGAGTGAGGGATGGCCGGCCACGGCGACGGAACCCTTGAAGCTGTGCCACAAGGGTATGAAGTGTCGTACTCTTTGGCGGCATCCGAAATATTATCATGTCAATTTTTTTCTACAACCCATCTCATCAATTTACTTTTGCTGTTTGAGATAGACGTAGTTTTCAACATTACAGTATACGAAAGAATTTGTCGAAAATTATCGAATCGTTGAAATGATTTTATACTACGACAAAAAATAGTTTTGTTAATAATTTTGTTTTAAATATTTCAAGAGTCAATGGTTTACTATACCGCAATCTTAAATTCTCATGTATGTGGAATGGGGAAGGCATCAACAGTATACTAACCGTAACAGTGGTATGAGCGAGTAGATTAATCGTCACCTGGAGGGAGCGGCTGTAATGTGTACGCCACTAACAAGTGTTTTACGGGCTTTGCTCTTTTCATTTGCGATGCTTATGTAAACGGAAGGGTAGAATCCTTGCTCAGTGGGAGATTTATAATGATACTATGGTCATATATAACATCAAATTTAACGTATTTCATCATAGGGGCTCAGGATTATGAATTAAGAAGGTTTATTATATTTGTGGTATTTGGGTCGTGTGGGTCGTACGGTCGTGTAAATTCCCCATTAACAAAGGTGTCCGGCAAGGTGATACCATTTCACCTAAACAATTCACCGCTACTCTTGAGAATTTATTTAGGAAACTTGATTGGGAGGAAAAAGGTGTTCCAATTAACAGAGAGCACCTCAGTCACCTGCGCTTTGCAGACGATATTGTTATACTCTCACAAGACCCGAAAGACCTCGAAGGTAGAATGCAAGAACTCGCGGATGTCAGTCAAACGGTCGGTCTAAAGATAAATGTCTCAAAGACAAAAGTGATGAGGAACTGTTTTTCGGACCCTGCGATTATCTGTATTTCTAGCACCCAACTCGAGCAAGTCAGCAGCTACATCTATCTCGGACAGCAGGTGTCCATAGACGGAAGCATGCACGATGAAATTGCTCGAAGAACAAAGCTGGGATGGAGTGCTTTCGGACGTCTGAATAGTATCTTCAAGAGTGACCTACCATTATGTCTTAAGCGTAGGGTGTTCAAACAATGTGTGCTACCCGTGCTCACGTATGGCTGCGAGACGTGGACCCTCAACACGAGAGATGTCCAAAAACTAAGAGTCACACAGCGAGGCATGGAGAGGTGCATGTTGGGCATCACGCGAAAGGACCGTTAGAGAAACGAATGGGTTAGGAAGTAGACAAGAGTACGCGATGTAATAAACGTTGCCAAACAGCTGAAATGGAGATGGGCGGGGCACATTGCTCGCCGAAAGGACGGCCGCTGGACAAACGCCGTCATCCAATGGTACCCAAGGGGTACGAAACGGCCACATGGTCGCCCTAAAAGCCGCTGGATTGACGAACTGGTAAAGTTCGGCGGAAATACGTGGCAGCGAACGACACAGGACCGAGAGAGTTGGAGAAAGCTTGGGGAGGCCTTCATCCAGCAGTGGATTGACCCCGGCTGATGATGATGATTTAAGTTAATTTTTTATGGTAAATATTCTGTTTTACCTTTGGATAAAAGTGCGTAAGTCATCGTCACTTTGAGTCATAACTCACATTTTGCAATTTTGTCATTTTTTATTTAAATATACCAAGTGAGTCTAAAGGCATTAATATACATAAAGAAAAATAATTGGGTATCAAAAGTCATTTTAAACCATGTGAAAATCGTTGACAAAGTTGACTGTTGTTGTTATAACTCACATTTTTCAATGAATAGTGTGAGTTCTGTCACCAATTATGAAGCTCTATTTCTCATAGTATTCTGTGTATCTGCACCATAGAGGTATTAAATTAAAAGAGGGGCAAGGAATCGGCTTTCTCATACAGCTGAATGAAGCAGGAATAATAGCCGATAACTTGCGAAAAATAGCGACGCGATAAAAAAAATCAGGGCATCACAGAGGATTTACTTTGGTCATTATAATGTACTCATACAATATAATGTTAACATTCAAATTTTGCCACAAATTGATTACCAGCTCGCCCCACCATACTTTTTCGCCATACTAGCCGGCTTCACCATACTTTCATATAACCTGCCGCCCCTAGATATGCACCCTTAGGAGTATTATATATATTTTTAAAAAATAATGTAAATTAACACACTCAATCATTAATATTCAAGGGAGTTACATTTCTTATAATTACAAAAAATAGTACTTTGGTGGTTTTTTGCGACTATCTTAAAGCTCGATTTTTGGAATATGTGAGTTATGACTCTAGGCAACATATTATGGTAAAAATCAAACAAAAAATATTTAAACACAAAAGTAATATAATATGTAATTTTACACAATGGTTCGACAATTTCATGTACCTACTCGATTAACAGTGAGGATACTCTGGCAATCGAAATTAAAAGAATTACCTACTTACCGACACTTAAATACATATTATTATACAAAACAATGAAAGACCAGTAATTGTCATGTATAATTCGGGAACAATGGAAAACAACAAAATCATGGAAAGAGTGTTGGGCACATTTGAGCGGGAGCGTACTTCGCGGTATCTTCAGACTCATCAGTGATACGCCTTTGGGGTAGAGATGGAGATATATTTTAATATAATCTACGCATTGTACTGAAATCCACAAATCGTGCAGTTCATCAAATTGTGCCGCCTTCAATGGCTGCGTCATGTGCAGCAGATGGATGCTTAGCCTATTAGATCCAAATTCCAAACACTCATTGAAAAACAATATGTGTATTTGCCAAAGCCATGATTTGAACCTGCTACCCACGAAATTATAAGCCGACGCGTTAGCCGCTAGTCCACTATGGGCGTTTTAAAGATCTCGAGTGTCATAAACTGCAAAAAAGTGGCTTTGGACAGACCTGAAAGGCGGAAGATATTAGAGGAAGCCAATACTCATAAAAGAAGAAAAATATACAGTACACTTCATCAATTCATTATCTCTTGAGAATGACCTCGAAACGACGAGGAAATAAGGAGGAAAAACAGGGGTGAAAACCCAAAAATCTATTACGTTTGCAAACAACCGTGTAATTCTCAAATATTATATAAGAATAATTTTAGAGAATTGATTCATAACTTATAAAACCCGCCGAAAGTATTTGAAAAAAAGTAAATAAAACATAATGTCTTTTAGAAAAGATAGAATAAAACAATGCAAAAATAATATGCTAATGAAAAAAACATTGTTCTAATTTTAAAATGTAATGTAAAAAATTAACTAACGTTAAAACCAGACATCTACGCTTGAGACACAAACGTGGTTTATTATAAATAAGTACGTGGTTGCTGATTCAAATCCCGCGTATGTCAAAAATTACAAATAATGCTATTCAATGTTTATTTATCTTCCATCATTTCATACTTTAAATAGGCCATCTGGCTCTTACCATTAATGTGTAAGAAAATTGGAAATAAATTCACATGCACAGTGAATTAAATCTTCAACGTATACAGTCAATTTCATGGACACTTTGCTTCGCTGGAGCTGAAATGTTTACAAAGCGCGTTACCCGTGTTATTCATACCTCTGTTGAAAGTTTAACAGAGTCGTGTGCGTACGGTATTTTAGGATAGCGTAAAAATATCCACAAAACAAATTAATCTATACTACCTTTCCAAGGAAGAAGACAGTAACTGACTCTCACACACTTTCGTGGTAAATGACATTATGTGTTTTTTTTTCAAATTTTAATACTGTAAATTAATAAAAAACGGTGATATTTTTTATTAGTAGGATGTTAAAATACAAACAAATTAATAATAAACAAGCAGTAGGTAACTGCAATAAATAGGTGCAATTACTGTCTTTTTGCTAATAAATGTGTATTATTTTAGCAGATGTCCATTTTTTCACTACGGATTTTAACGTTATTTTAGTGATATTACTGATTTTAAAGTAGATTATATAGCTTTCAAAATTACCTAACGGATGGCATTCATAACTCAGTTTCACAATTTTTGCGAGTTACTGCCTTCTTCCTTGGAAGGGCAGTATACAGATTCGAATCCGTACACTGTACAGCATATGAATGCATACAAGTTTCAAGACGGCATAGAATAATCAAAAGATTTTTACTTAAATAAAAAGTAGCATTATACAATTTACTCGCATAATAAAATCGAATGTTTTCACTGTCAACGTTAAAAAGACAGCATTTTGATGATAGTTTACGAATTACTCATAATAGCCAAATAACAAAGATTTAAACAAAAACTACTATACTAAAGATTATCAATTTAAAAAAAACGATAAACTGAATATAATATACGACTGCCTAATTGGTAGGGCGTGTTTGTCTGTCCGGAAAGTTGTACGTATGCAGTTTGCCATATCACACTTCACCGTGATAATAAATGTTGTATCGGAAATATATGGTCGTGTTTTTTTTTCGACCATGTCCGATCCTAATAGGATCATATGGGCCTCCACAGAGTAGAGGTTTATATTAACAGATTTTTTTGTTTTTTTACGAGAAATGGATGTTAGCCACTTGCTAAACCTATTAGGTCCATACCCTGACTCACACACAAATTGAAAAACAATATGTGTACTTTCCAGACCCAGGATTCGATCCTGAGACCCACGGCGTGATAGTCCAACGCTTAAGCCGCGCGGCCACCTATGGTCGTATAGTACTGAGATAAAGTTCATGTCTAAATAAACCGCGGTTCTTGTCGGTTTACAGGCAGCCAGTGGCAAACAAATTTAGAAAATAGCCGATATACTATTTGTTAGACGATATTTGTTAAGTTAGGTTACGTTTTCATTCTTGAATTCTTGAATGAATTTTGCCAAAATCGGCCATGAAAATTGAATTAATATTCATATTGAATCTAATAGAATTAGTGACCGTGTAGGGCGTATAGTATACGGTAATCTCTTTCCGATAGAAAACTCATGGCGAACTGTGCAACACGGTGAAATGTTTTACGTACAATTTACACGTAACCGTGTTTGTCTTCGTCCAAGGGTCGTGGATTTGATGCCGTCGCTGGCTAAATTGCTTGTTCTTTTGTTTTTAGTAATATGTAATAACGAATGAGTAATATTCAATCTAGCTCAACGACTCGTGGGTTAGATGAATGACTAAATATATGCTAGTATTACATTTATTCTGTGAAACCCTAAATGTTTTTCTAACGAGCCAATGTGGCAAATTATTGTTTTTAATTCGTATAATATTAAATGACTGGCCACCTGCAAAATGCGCGGTATCTATTTTTTCGGTTACATTGTTAGAAGAGATCTGATAATCTTGGAGACGGAAGTGATCACAGGTGGCGTCGAAGAATGAAGGTCTCGAAGCTTCCAGATGGAGTAATATCTTCCAGAAAATGACAAAATTAACAATAACTGAAGCAACAAGATCAACACTTTGGTCGCTCAAAATGAAAGGATATAGTTAGTAACACCTGTAATTTCAGTGAGCATCATCCTCAGTAATAAGTCAATGAATATGGAGAGATACGTATAATTTTTCGCCTCGTCTTCATGGTCTAGTACATAAGGCAAAAGGCTCTCACTAGGGGATTCTGGGTTCGAGTCCCATTAAGGTTAAAATAGTATATTTATGTGTTTTTATCAAAGCCTGAGTTTCTATGTGATCGTTTCGCTTTTGTCATTGGGCCTTATGGCTTGTTGTAGTGTTAAAAAGAATGTATATTTATGTGTGTTATATAATATATATTTTTATTATGTTAATGGGTAATAAATACTATTAAACTCATATTATTATCTATTATTATACTATTGTCTATTCCAATATCTTCACATGGTAATTAGGTAATTTACTTTTACTAAATACTACAAATCCGTTTAATGTATTATTATTATTATTTGCCGCGTGGTATTTCAAATATGTAGCTTAAGTAAATTGTATACAAAATAGTTTAGTATAGAATTTATGTTTTACGTTTGTGTATATAACATAATTCCTAAAAGCTCTTTGTTGCGTAGGTACTGAATTTATCAATGAAATGCGTTTTCTCTAGTTTAATTCACGCTAGAAGATAAATAATCATACGCTTCCCTTATTTTCTATCAATTCTATCATCTCCCTTAATTTTCTTATCAAATAAATCAAGTGTTTACATTACTATCAGGCGCGCACATACTAAAATGGTTTTAGGGGGTGCATTTTGAAAAATAACTAAAATATTTTTAATTTATTTTTAAGGTGGTGGAAGAGAGCGATATTAAGAAAATCTAGCTGGTGCCACGGAATTCCACATTTACTCAACTTACTACTGATATCTTAGCGTCGCTTCAATCGCGGAATACCACACTTTCGTAGATACATTCCACATACCCAAACACGCCTCAATTTAAATCTACCGATAAACACCTAAGTTGTTGGTATAACTAACGGTATAATTACGATTTATTGTGTGCTGTCACATCCATAAGTGGTTATCGAATGCGCGTGGGTTAACTGTAATACATCATCGTTATTAATATCGTTAGTGTCCATTTGTGTCGTCCAGGCTGTCTTATCTTTTAGACATGTCACGTCATCCGGGTTACGATGCTCAATCATGAAGTATGTGACAGCAATATTCTGTTTACGTAAATTTTTTACGTTTACGTTTATTTGTTAAACACCACAACAGGTCGTGAAGCCCAATTATTATGGCAAAACTCCCAGGCTTGAGGAATTTACATATTAGATTATGTAAATATTCTTTGAACTCTTCGGGAATCGAACCCAGAGCTCCCGGATGGAAGGCCATCGTCTTACACACTACACTGCAAAACTTGTATACTATCGTGTTATTATCATACAATCAGATAGATATTTAAATATATTTTGACATTCGTTATATTGTTGTAGTTCGTAATTTTAATAGAATAATCGGTACAAGTCTGTTTACTGAAAGCCAGACGGGAGCCAGCCTAATCTAACAAATAGGAATCCAGTATATCGGCTATTTTCAAAAAAAATTTGCCGCTGGTTTCCATTAAATAATCTTATTAGATTTAAAAAACTGCATTCTAAATTGACTTCATTTAAAAGTTAAAACGCAGTAATAAACTTTTAGCTGTGAAGCTTTTCATTTATTACAAATAACTTAATATTGTATAGTATCAACCAAGTACATAAAGATTTACAGAGTATGAGTGAAAATGATTTATATAATAGTAACATGACTTGACATAATTTTGTCCGTATTTTAGAGAAGAAATTTCAAATATCAAATGTTGACATTTTGTTTTAAAACAAACGAATATATTGTTACGTACATTTGAAATACCGACTCTCAGTTTCTGTATATACCTAAGTGGAATAATAGAATTAACTATGAGAAATCGTATTGTAATCTTTTATTACGTAGTGTTACAAACAACCAACATTATCGCAAGATTCCCATTAGTTATTTTTATAAGAAAAAAATATCTTATCATTTTTATTTATTTAATAATATTATATTGCCATCATATTTTTTGCCTAAAGAAACCAGTATTGTTTTATAATACATATAGTTAAATCATTATACAGTGACACCGTGAATGATTCGCTGGGGTTTTGGTTTACATTTCTACAATACTGTTTCAATCGGGGAACAAACATAAAAAAAATGTGATCTCGTTTACAGCAACGGCTGTGGTTTACAGCAGGTTTAGGATCTTAAGGGGGGACATGCTCGTCGTAGGTCAAAATTGAGTTTTTATTGTATTTTCAAACCATGATCCTGGACATACCTTAAACGTTGAGGATAATCTATTTATATAATTTTGAAGCCTTATTATCCTTTATATTTATTTTAAACATTTAATGACTGCATAAAGTATTTTTGTTACATAAAATAGTATTCTTTTAAACCTCTCGCTCTAATGTTTTAGAATATAGTCATATTTCGGTACATGAATGTGCAGTGGTGTTAAGATTTTTTACATTTATTATTTTTAAACGCATTTATAAAACCATTCGTATAATTTATAACGAGATAATTTTAGTAAAATATTCACGATAAAAAATTATATTGATAATCTGTGATCCCAAATTTGACAAGAATTAGGCATTTTATTATTCAAAAAATCGGCAAGATTAACACATTTGAAGATAATTCTAAAGATACTCATTATAAGCTATGTCTTTGACCATTCAAGTGTGATAAACATCCTACGAATAATGATTGCTTTATAATAATTATTGACCTAAGAATAAGGTAGTGTTTTTTTGAAATACGCCATTTATTTTGGCATTCCCCAGTGGTTAAGCTACAACATACGGCCGTAGGCATAAATTGACAAACTATAATTAAAGTAGGGAGTAAAATTATGTTAACGCGCGTGTTTGAACATGTACTTAACCGATTTTTTTTATTTTTTTTAAACGGTACATGTTCAAACACGCGCGTCAATATCATTTTACTCCCTACTTCAATTATAGTTTGTCAATTTATGGCCGTATGTTGTAGCTTAACCACTGGGGAATGAAAAAAGAAATGGCGTATTTCAAAAAAACACTACCTTATTCTTAGGTCAATAATTATTATAAAGCAATCATTATTCATAGGATGTCTATTACACTTGAATAGTCAAGCACATAGCTTATAATAAGTATATTTAGAATCATCTTCAAATGTGTTAATCTTGCCGATTTTTTGAATAATAAAATGCCAAATTCTTGTCAAATTTGGGATCACAGAGATTATCAATATATTTTTTTATCGCAAATATTTTACTAAAATTATCTCGTCATAAATTATACTAATAGTTTTATAAATGCGTTTAAAAATTAATAAATGTAAAAAATCTTAACACCACTGCACATTCATGTACCGAAATATGACTATATTCTAAAACATTAGAGCGAGAGGTTTAAAAGAATACTATTTTATGTAACAAAAATACTTTATGCAGTCATCAAATGTTTAAAATAAATATAAAGGATAATAAGGCTTCAAAATTATATAAATAGATTATCTACAACCTTTAAGGAGTGTCCAGGATCATGGTTTGAAAATACAATAAAAACTCAATTTTGACCTACGACGAGCATGTGAGAAAAACTTAAATTATGCCACCCGGATGTAAACCCTAATCTTTACATCCTCAAAAAACATATTTAGTTGGGCCAATTATATTCGCATTCATCCTTTCTTTTCACCAACCTCAAATCCCCAATTATTGTCACAAGACCATCAGTCACTGGACATGATCGACCGTGATGAAAGATAAGTTTCGTTACTTCAAAACAGCCGAGCGCGTATGCTTGTTAAAATTATCACGCTCTATCTGATAAGATACGAACGAGGCCGCGTTAAGTTAGTGATTCATACAAATACATCTATTTGACCTTCGTTGCGCTAAATCTTGTACGGTTTGAGCGAACGTCGCGTCTATCACCCATCCTGAACTTGTCATAATCATTCATTAACCTCATATAATATCATCCATCAAAAGTGTACCGTCCGTTTACCAGCGCGCGCCAGCCATCTTATCATAAAAGTCAGTGTCTGGCATCCTGTTTAACCCCCCGTAATCTGTAATCCGTAATCTGCCAACCAGCATCTTCAAATTAAAGTCCACTGGTAAAAGCGCGACCAATATTTTTTTTTGTGAGACAAAGTATAAAAAAAGTTGAAACATTTTTATAATTGTATTGTCATCAAAATATTTATATTAACCAAAATCATGTCATATTTTATCTTATGAATATTCACCCGTATAGAAGAAAATTGTACCGCAGGCGAATTTTTTCATAATTAAATTTATGTTATGTGAATAAAATTTACACCGTTTTTCTTAGCTCGTATTCTTATTTGTCCGGTGGTTCTTTATCCGGTATAAATCTTGCCATCGATTTTTAACTAACTTCCCGACTAGCTAGACATTTGAAACTTTTAGAATATATCAGAACACCATGCCAATGCATTTTTTTTTATTTTTTAGCCATCTTTAAATAGAATTGAATTCATTTTCAGTTAATTCTGTTTTGTATGAAAAGTTATTTCGACACCATTATTGGTTGCTAAGCGGATGGTCCTAGCAACTAAATTATTAATATATACGTGCGTTACTATGGAAATCAATATGAATGTCAAAATGACATTTCAGTACTATTTCTATCAAGTACAATTTTTTTTTTGATCGTTTAAGCTAGTCAAGTTTATATGATTCAAAAGAAAATTTAAAAACGTTGAATATAAAAAGTTTTTTTTATCTTGTAATTATTTATTAATTTTGGTCGCTCCCTGAATCTAGCCACCCTGGTGTTTCTCAAACCTTACAGCCCCGCTCAGTGCGTTCTTGCATACGGCATAGCTTTATATTGCTGGAATGACCTGGGATGACTAATGACGACTGATGAGCGACATATTGTATGCCACATGTCTCATATAAAGGGTGAACGTTGATAAATATATTAGAAATATGTATGCAATCATCTAGTGGCGAAGGTAGGCTGTAAAGATCCGATATAAATACCTAATGTATACTAAACTTTGTCAGTCAAATATATTTGTGTTCATTGACCTTAGACTATAATGTGTAGATAATGTTTGTTAGTTTTAATATTTTAATTAAACCCTGCTTAATCCAAGCCATAGTCGATAATAATAGTCAAAATAATTAAAAATATGTTTTATCAATTATGGTTTGGTTTAGCCAGGGCTAAATGAATTTAAAAAAAAAACTAACCAACATCATATGTAACAATATGTATTCTTAATTAAACAAAAACAAATAACTTTTAATTAACTATTTCTTTTATTCAACGAATAATTCACAAGATTTAAGAATGTACCATTGTAATTATTGAACATACATAATTTTGAAAAACACTTCTGAGAAAGTATATTATAACCAATAGAAAAAATCTTTTTTGGAAAAAATAAACCACCCCGACAGGGAATCGAACCCTGGATCCCCTGGGTTTGAGCTCCGTCCGCGCATTATCCTCTATGCTACAAGGCGACGTACTAATAGCGACAAATTTTAACTATCGCCCATTTTAATACCTGCTCATCATCGCTCTTCGAAATCAAGCTACTTTGGCAATCGGTTTTTGTTTATTAAATCAAAGTAGGTACTTACTACTTTAATTACTAACCGACGTCACGGCTTTCACCAATATTTTATGATGTAACTTACTTGACCTTGCTAATAATTTTTAATTAACTATTTCTTTTATTCGTTTAGTAATTAAAGTTTAGTAATTCGCAGGGTTTAATTGTTTTTTTTTTAAATCCAACCAGCAACATATGCAAAAAAATTGTATTCTTAGTTCAACAAAAACGAATAAGTATTAATTATTAAAAACGAATAACTAAGTAATTGATAAAGTTTACTGTCCACTATTTATGTCGAATCTTAACAGCTTACCTCCACACCTCGCCATTGCAATCATCATAGATGTCAATGTAGTTAATTTAAAACAATTTTTACGGGACAGTAATCTACTAATTTAAAAGTTTTATTTAAAAAAATTCATTCATAAGTCATTCCTTGATCATACCGTTTGATCTACAGATACATAACATGATTCAATTTTATCAATCAATTGTTTTAAATAGCCTCGTTTCACACGATTTAATTTAAGGAAATATATTCATTTAGTAAGCAGTAGTAGTAAATAGTGTGAGAAATAAAATAATAATGTTTATTCCAATCGTGAATTTCCATGTATTGCACCCATTAAAATGTATAAAGGCAATTTTTCCCCTTTTAAATTACGAATAAAAGTTATATTACAGTTCAACAGGGAAATAATAAACATGCGTGCGACGACAATATCGCAAGATTTCATGATAAAAAAATCAGTTTCATTGAGATTTTTATTACTATGTATAATAAAGTAACATACCTACCATAGGTACATAATAATATTATGTTATGTAATTACTTATTATAATAATATTTTTTTTTGATTTTATAGACTATGAGAAGGCTTTCGATTTAATAAAGAAATGTCCAATACTCGACGCACTCAGAAAACAAGGAATCCCTGGGCGCTATATAAATATTTTCAATAATATAATATACAGTAACGCAACAGCATCTGTCAATCTCCATAAACCATCGTGCAGATTTCCTATATTAGCAGTCCGACAAGGTGATACAATCTCACCTAAACTATTTACAGGTACCCTTGAAGACTTATTCAGGCAACTTGACTTGTGTTTATTTGTTTAACCCCAAGTCCCAAATAACAGACGATGACCAGCAACTAGTACTGAGCGAAGAAGGAGAATGCATCTTCTCGCTCTCGCAATTGATGGGAGATGACCCACTCCTCTCCCACATTACACGTTCAAGCCCACAGAACAGATAATAAATAGAATACCGATAGGCTATATTCAATACGCCGCATGTTGAAGCAGGCTTTTGATTGTGTGTCATACGAAAATGAAGCACACATTATGCACGTGCAATAGTGTGTGTAATACAGCAACACTAAATGAGCGTAAATGCATAAACCGAGAGCAGTTTTCAGTATTCGACGTAAAACGTATTCTTGACACGTGTGTAAGTTTAACACGGATTCTTCCTTACTCGAGTCGGTTACCTGCTATTGCCTTACCCGTTATGTATTTCAGTTCCCTGTTCAAGCCTCTTTGTGCTTCGTATTTTTTTTTCAAATGAAGATTTATTGTAGTTGGTATATATTTGAGGTTTTTTTGATTTACGTATATCAAAAAAAATAAAAAAATAAGCATAATCTATAATCTAAAAAAATGTTACTTAACTTACGAAAAAGTGTACTAACTGTGTCATTATGCCAATAAAAAATGTAAAGTATGTACTGCCTTTATAATGAGTGGGATAATTTGCAGACAGAATTTTGAACGAAAACACATATTTCACAATTGTATGGAATATTCTCACTCAACAGAATGCCAAACATCTTTTAACCGTCGATTCATATTATCTGTAACTAAGCAGATATTTCAAGAAATGTTAGTTTTCACGCAAACCACGATTAAGTAAAGATGTTATTGTGTTTTTTTAATATTAAGAAAGATCTGTTAGAAAGGTGGCATTATGTGAATGATATATCCAACTCGGTTTGTGCCATTGTTTAATGAAATACACATATAGAAATTCAATTCTCCGTAAGAAATCAAAATCTGACCAACAGACAGTAGAAATTTCACTATGCAAGTACACGGTTACCGTTTCCAGTAAAAAGCGTCACGTCATGGTTTTACATTAATGCCAAGCCTGTTCATTAAAAAATGAATCATTAGTCAAAAGGTACACTTAGAATGTAACATTATTATAAGTAACTCAGAATTGTTTTAGATTCATTATTTCAATTACAAAAATACCTAGTGGCAATAATTGACAAGCTCATGATTAAAGGGATCAAAATGCAAAGTTAAAAAAAGCTCATCTTCAAAGCAAAACACTTACCTATGCAGATATAAAATAAAGTCACTTAAATATTTTCAACATCTTATGTCTGTAGATTAGGTATTGTCATGTTATTTTATAACATGACACACTATTTTTTATGATGGCAACACTACGCAAAAGATCGGCAGGATCACGCCTGCGCACGGGATAGTTTTATTTCCGGCGCTAAACGAGATAACGGGCTTGGGACATGAACATGAAGCTGAAGCAGGAGTCGGTCTCTCAGTTTTTAGCCTTCGAACGAAGCAGACGTCGCTCTTAAGTTCCGAGCCAAGGGAACCGGGGCACATGGCCTTGATTTCCTGACGTTTTGGGAGACGTTGATGATGGCCCACTGAAGGACGTCCCCAACAGGCCAGGAGATCGAAGGTACCCACGACCCTGCACCTTCCCCCGAGTCCCATGCTATCCCTATCCTATCCCATTCCATATTCCATATCCCATATCCACTCCTCTTTTCCTTACGTCACAATCTGATCAATTGTCACAATTTCCACCTTTCCCTAAATCCAAATCCCCATCCTATCCATAACCTACTGTCCCAAATCAAAATATGACAGTATTCTTATGCCAAAAAAATATTAAAAACTTTTGTGTTTTATAAATTTATTTTAGTCTATATTAGTCTGGCCGAAACAATAAAAATATACATAAATGTTACTAGATACTAAAAAAATAAACAGGAAGAATTTTATATAAGAAGCAACGCAATATAAAAACGCATGGATTTGAATTAAAACCAGTGCTCCTGGACGAAATGCATAATATTATACGTGACTAGAGTTGGGTTTCGGGAATTTCCCGACGGGAATTCTCGAGAAATTTTCGAGATTTTCATTCCCGAATCTCAAAAATTGAAATTTTTAACATTTCCGGTAATCCCGGATCTCGAGAATCTTTCCTCGGGATTCGGGATTTCTTTATTATCAAATATTAATAATTGAAAAAACAATTTTATATATGAAAAAAATGGACAGAAAACACAAAAGGTTCAAAGACTGATCGGGGCATTTAACACAATTAAGCCAACGTCGACTCAAAATGAGCGCAATTTTGGCAACATCGAGAAATTTTGTGTTTCAAAACCGTATCCATCGTCAGATGCAGCGATTGACAGTCGGTGTTTTTTGAAATTCTATTTTAATAAATAATGTTTTGAATTATTATTGTTTCCCTTCTTCTATTTTGTTTGTCTTCTTACATACTTAAGTAAAAAAAATCATATTTTTTTGGAATTTGTTTTTACACTGATTTTAGGATTTCTACAGCTTTTTTAAAAATTTCCCGATATCTCGAGAATTCTTGAGAATTCTTTTCTGGAAATCCCGAATCTCGAGATTGAGATTTTCTGGGGAAATACCCAACTCTATACGTGACTAAGCGAAGTGCAACACCCATGAGAAGGATGCAACGTGGGTATTATAATATTATTTATGTGATCGAGCAAGAAAGACGCGTCCATACGTCAGAGAGAAACAGCTTATGCGTTACAGACAGATAAATCAAGACAAATATAACATAATGTAATGACAAAAATAATTTATTTAAAATGAACGTCAGGTATAATAATTATATTATTTTTAACAATAAAACCATGAGGCCCAATAACAGTAGTGCAGTTAGTAATAGAAGAGAAACAATCACTGTAGCTCAGGCTTTGAGAAAATCACATAAGTATATTAATGTCACTCGACGGGAATTAAACGCGGAGCTATACGGGGTGGTTCATCGAGTATACTGAAACGTTATGAATATAATTTCTTTAACTTTTAATACAAGGAATTAACCCACATTTTTTTTTACTTTTAGCTCAATTGTACTCCTTTAATCTTCGGTATCTTAATTATACCACAGACAAACGACTATGACCACAGATGTAGTACTACTAGAAACTGCGATTCAACTCGGAAATTAATCTTGATTCTATATTATATTATATTTTCGAGAAATTGGTAATGAGGTAAATTTTAATTTCGTAGTCCAATTTTTACCGACGTATGTAATAAGTATGTCATTAAAAAATATTTTAATAATAATACCTAATATGGAAAATCTGAATTTTAAAAATTGCAAAACAAATTTTACAATATTAGTATATGAATTAAAAAGCATGAAACATTATTCTAATACGAATTTTCATGGGAAAATTTTTATTGTTTAAAAAATATATTTACTTTTTTACAAGCTTTCTCAGCCATTGTTGAAAAAAAAATGTTTAGCGAAATGAAAATTTTGCTGTCACGGGAAACACCAATAATAGGGCAATGTTTCCAAACAAAAAATATCACAAAAGAATTTAATAATATGAAACAAACAGATAAAATATAAAACATTTCAGTGATTAATGCTCATTTTTTTTTGTATTTATGTTACGCAGATACCTCACTTGAATTAATCATTGCTTAAATATTTCCGCATTTTTTGCATAAAAATTAATTAAGTAGGTATTACTTTCAGATAATAAGTATTGGGTTTTAGTATGGCGAACAAAATTTGTTTGGGCTTGTGATATAAAATATTACAGTCTCCACTATGTTTTAATTTAAATAATATTTTTCATTATTACTAGTTGGTGAATTAAACAAACATATTAATTTAAATTCGTTCGATAACTAAAATATGTAGGTATTATAGTCAATATCTATCATATCAATAAATTCATGAGATTATCTACTCCAATACAAATACACAATATCAAACAAAAAAAAAATGAAAAGTTTTTAAAAACAATGACGTGCGGTGATATATACTTAGATTTTACTAGACATATAGCGAGAAAATACAAAGTATAGTACACTGAGTGATGATTATTTAAATTTTATTTATTTTGCTTTGATTAATTAATACGTACCGAACTGACATCTAGGGACAGAACTCTAAATGTTGTACAATTTACTTATCGCAACGTTAATAATAATAATAAAAAATATTGAATTGAAAAAAACTGTTACAAAATGTGCGCCTGTTAAAGACCTTTGTCTTATTTATTATATTGTACATACTTATCTTGAAAACATATCAGATATATATCTAATAGAAAAAATCACATTTGAAATAAGTGTTTTCAAGTTATGTATGTTCAATAATATGTAGATTCTTGATATATAAATATTGTACATTCTCAAATCTTGTGACTTATTCGTTGAATAAAATAAATGTTTTATTTATTATACATGATGGGTTATTTTAATATTAAATAAGGCATTTTTATTTTATTTGGAAAACATAATTTTCTGGATAATAAAAATGTTGAATACTTATTACTTAGATACTTACTTGTATTGTAATGATAAATAACCATACAATTATAAGGTCAAAAGGTGAAAAGGTTTAACGTATGTACATTTTATGACAGTAGTATTTTCAGGTAATTGTAGGGTATTTTTGAATTTAAAAAATAATATATATATACTAGCTGACCAGGCAAACGTTGTTCTGCCATATAAATTATTTCTAGTGAATATTTTGGTTGTTAAATAAAAAGTAACGAATGTATCGTAAGTGTGTCGGGATGGGATCTATGACAGAAAGAGGAATAGAGCACTGTAGACGATGACCGCCGATAAAAACAAAAAAACATCAACCATTCATTTTCTCAATTCAAAATGAGTAATGATGTTCATAATGAATGAATTACCTGTGACAGGATCTCGTTGTTTAATGTTTATGCAATATCCGTCTTGTCCCTTCCAGAAAATTAGCGGATATTGGAGAGCGTCGTATGAACGGTGTGTGTCAGCGATGAACTCCAGATTATTGTTTCTTCTTCGAATCACGATTTCTCGCGTCGATGTGCGGTCGCCAACCATGATTCCAGCAATGTCGTCAACAACAGTCGCATTGAATCGACGTACGTGCTCTCCAGCTGGTGTTTTATCAGGATTGATGACAATAGCGTGATTGTCACTTTGCAATTCGTGCATGTGTGCTTTGAAGAATTTCAATAATTCATTGTGCTCATTCAACAGGGCGTCCAGTTCACCGACGATGCGCCTGGCATTAGACGAATTGAGGCTATTGAAGCCGCAACGTGCATCCACATGATTGATGTCCTCACCGCCGCGCCCATGAAGTAGATTTGTAAAAATGTATGTGGTTCGTTTGGCATTAGCAGCAATGAGCCTACTTTGTGGTATACTTGACCTTTGATTTTGAACGTAGAATGGAATTGTTGACCATTTGTCGCAGTATGGTGAACTATTTCTGTTGCTCCGGACGAAGTCATTTGGAAGCATGAATTGAATGTGCGAATGGACTTCAGGAACAGGTTTGAATCCGGAACCGTGCCAATGAGCAAGCCGTTCAATGGTTCTGGTGGTATCTCAATTTCTGGTAGTTGCACTTTTCCTGATGCGCAACACATCCCGGCTGACTCATGTTTGAATTTGAGCGCATGACAATGGGGACATTCTTTGTCCATAGCACCAATCAGCACTTTTGGATGAGCGGAATATTCAATATCTGGCTCGTACTCGAATGCGAGACGAAGGAACGAAGCGGATGTAAATGTTCGATGTACTTGTTGGCGTTGTCGGTCATTTGCTCTGCATGTGTTAACTACGAACCGGCGCGTTTGGCTCCGTTCCAATTGTCGTTGTTGATTTTGTTCAGCTCGTGCCTCTTGTGATTGAGATGCACGCAATTGCGACATGCTTACACGCACGTTTTTGTTATCTTGTTGGATTTGTTCGTCTGTTCTTTCTACTCTACTATTTCGCATGTTTGTTGCTTTATTTGTTCGACGGCCCAAATGGCCCCACTTGCGTCTTGCTGGCATTGTGCACTGTAATACACGCACATAAAAATAGATAAATTAAAATAAATCGTACAAAATTTTGCATGCACTGCGTTGTGATTTGCCGAATGTAATGTCAAAATGACGCGACGCTTCTCTTGAATTCTTCTCGGACGTAGTGCCATCTGTCATTCAACAACATAAATAATTTCGTTCTGTTTGAAATACGAACGACGGTTAAATTTGTTCATACAAAAATAATAAAATCGCGATTAAAAAATGGGAGGATAGGGGTAGGAAAGTGAAAATTTGAGGTTATAGGTATTTTTTTATGCCAAATAATAAAAAAAATACAAAAAAAAAATTGTCAAAAAAATAAAAGAAAAATTTTCTGGATAGAGATACCCTAATCACCTAGCGGTATGAAATATACTTGCTGACCTATTCTCATATCTAACAAATATACATAAAAAAATTCATAAAAATCGGTCGAGCCATTTCGGAGGAGTTCGGCCACAAACATCGTGACACGAGATTTTTATATATATAGAGATTTTCAGAGTTTTCATTTGTTATAATTATATTATAAATAACAAACAATTAAATAATCAAGATACAAATATATTTTTTTGTATTTTATCCACAATTAAAACGTAAACATCAAATACCTGTTTCATCACTAAAACCGATAGAAAATGTCCGTTTAGTGTAACCCATGGGTCAGCAAACCGCGTCTCGCGAGCCACATTCGGCTCTTTGGGTATTGGCGTGTGGCTCTTTGCCAAATTACCAATTCAAAATTTTTACAAAAACTTTTGCAAAATTCACAATTTTTATTTTTTATCATTGATTTGTACACTTATTATATTATTTATAATGACATTATTGCGAGACTAATTTTACCTCAGTGATAGTTGATGCAGGAAGGTATGATTGTTGTTGTTTTAAATCCGCCCATTGTAAAAGTCGACAAAAAATAAATTTTTCTCCATTTGATATTGACACGAGCACTTTTACAAATACAATTTTCTTGGTGGATTTAACAAGCAAAGAGTTATGGAGCACCAAATTTGTAGGTCTTGCCACCAAAATTGAGGATTTGAAGAGAAAAAAATGCAATTTAATTTCACAACACAAGTGGAGCGCTCTTAAAGATCTACATAAGGTAGATACTACGATTCTTAATACATGAAATGGCTTTCCTAACTCATATTCGGTCTAGATAATATGTATGTGAACAATCATTTTCAAACATGAACAATATAAATAGCATTTAGAGAAGCCAAATAACCGATGAGAATTTGGAGTCGCGCCTGAAATTAAAAACTACAAGTTACATACCAAACATACAGAAACTCTCCAAAGAAATGCAAGGAAGGTCATCATTGTTCACATTAGTTTTAAATAAATTATATGTTATTCATATTCTGTAAAAAATATATTTATAATCTCAACAATAAAAATTTAACGTTAGTTTTATTCGGGAAATCTTCTTCGCTTAATAAATAAACAATTATAAAATGTAATTAATGTATTTAAATAAATCTTATTTATAAAAATATACGTATGGCTCTCGATTTTTTTAACCGTTGTGCCACTCATATTTGGCTCCTTTGGTCCAAAAGTTTGCCAACTCCTAGTGTAACCGGTCATGGTGTTAAAACTTGAATAATAATTGTATAAAAAGTACGAAAAATAAAATTAATGTACTATTTGTTGTTTTGTATCACTAATAAATTGTTCTGTCGCTAATAGCATTATAGCACCTATTCAGTTAAAATATAATGTATGTTATTTTATCTTAAATCATATATATATTATTTTATATACATAGTGAATTTTGTACAATGTGATATTATATATTATTATTAGAGTTGTATCTTTCTGGTAGAGTACCTAGTATTAAAAAGTGAATGCTGTTGCTATGAAATATATGCATAATAAAGCTTATACCAAAATATTCTTTTAATTCCAGCCTCATACCAGTTCCAGAACAATGAGCGACTAAAAATGGAAAGTGTCTCTACTGATAGGAAAAAAAAATATTTTACTCGCATTATTGACTCCATGAGAATTTTACAGTTTCCGTGTGAAACAAATAATACATAATTACTTATTTACTCATTATTTCGTTCCTATTTATAATAGGTTTTTATAAAATCTTATATGACGACACTTTGTGTGTATTCTGTTTGACAAGATGTGTTAATAATAAATTATTATTTTGTAAACCATAGTAGTTAGTAGAATCAAACTGTTTTCCGCATTCATATAAAACAAAAACATTTACCATTATGTGGTACATTTAAACTTGGCCAATCTCACTGAAATTAAATGGCTAAAAATATTTTTTTATTAAATATCATAAAACTACAGAAATAAATCAATTAAGCCTGTTCATTAAAAAAATAATTGTTAGTCAAAAGTATAGTGTATTACCCATAGCTTAGGGGCCGCAAAAAATTGAGTTTTTGCTAATTACCTACTTTTCAAATGCAAATTAACACGTTAATTACAAAATTAATTAAAAGGGCCCGTAAGCATTGTGTTGATTTTAAAGTTATTACAAGTAACTCAGAATTCTTCTTCTTCTTCCACCCTGTCACGTCCCAACATTGGGGCATAGGGCAAGCACAAGTTGGCGCAACTTCCCTCGGTCCATCGTCAACTCCTGCGCCTCCCGCCATGTCAGACCTGCAGCACGTAGGTAGCTCTTGTAGCACCGCTGCAGGGTGACGGAGGGCCGGCCACGGCGACGGAACCCCTGAGGCTGTGCCACAAGGGTACGAAGTGCCGCACAACTTGGCGGCATCCGGAATACGTGTCCCAGCCACGTAAATTGTCTCTTCGTGATAACTTCAATCACCGAAGGCTATTGTGTCTGCTCACGAACTCGGGTGTTTGTAACGCGGTCATACCAATGTACCCCTAAGATTCGGCGGAGACATCGATTCTCAAAGCTCAAAAGCCGAGACTCTTGAAGCTTAGTAAGATGCCATGTCTCACAGCCATACAGGAGTACAGGTAGCACGCACGCGTTAAACAAACGACATTTGGTCCTCACAAAATACAGCCTTGGCCTCCATGCGACTCCAAGTTGGTTGACCGCAGAACCCGCCACACCCATGCGGATTCCAAGCTCATTAGAAATACCACCGTCATCGGCAACCGTGGCAT
This sequence comes from Rhyacophila brunnea, assembly GCF_057557595.1. NCBI lineage: Eukaryota > Metazoa > Arthropoda > Insecta > Trichoptera > Rhyacophilidae > Rhyacophila > Rhyacophila brunnea. The sequence continues at coordinate 35,338,528 of NW_028232827.1, read as the reverse complement.
CCAAGTATTCAGTCCAAATACTCAGAATTACTACACAAATATAAGTATAAATAATTGACAAGGTTATTGTTAAAAGGATCAAATTTCATTGGTAAAAAAAACTCATCTTCAAATCAAAATACTCTCCAATGCGGTTATAAAATAAATATATTCAAAATTGTATATATTGAATTTGTAGATTATTCTTATGCCAAGAAATATAAAGTATTTAAATGTGTATACTTAAGTATTTTTAGAAAATATTTTAGTCTATATTAAACCGGTCAAAATATACATAAATATTAATACTTTTCTACCATCTAATCTCTAAAACTAATATTAAATCCTATAGCCAATTTGATGCAAGGGTTGTTTTGGCCACATTATAAGAAAGATACGACTATTTGCCATATATTTTAAAATTTGTGCAAAAGAATTATTATTTAATATCATAATAAAGTTTTAAAGAAATAAAACGTATATTACCAACCAGTCTGCTACTTTTAACCGTACATGGAACATGCATTTTTTTAATATGACAATAAAAAACAAGATCCAACCACCTTATTAACCCCCAACACAGCTTATTATTTTTTTTTATTCAATACTGACGATACACAAGATCAAGAAATGTTAAATTCTTCATTATTAAAATTACAATATATTAAAAAGCTTATTGAACACATTGATATACTACTGGATGAATCATATGCTTCTTAAAATGACGCCCGATTTTCAGCGACTCGGCCTTTGTTAAAACTTACTGAGTAAGCCCGATCTAGCTTGCATCTTACTCTAACTAATAGTCAGCGCATGACGACTTGCTCTGTCTGTTTTGCGTTGCAGCACCCTTAGGTTCGCTATTCCAAGAACGCAAATTTAGTTTTACAGCCAGGGCAATACGGGTGAATTTCGGGAATCCATGTTAACGGTCTTAACGCATTATACCTACAAGGAAATATTATAAGACGATATTCGTAATAACTTTTGTGGTACATTTTTAAAATGACACTTGTATGGGAACTGCTCATCTAGTAGTATATCAATGATTGAACACACATATTATACAATTGTTAGTAAACTTCTACCGAGTGATTTTTGTAATGAAACTATTTAGCCACGGGTATAATAAGTTCGTTCAATCGACATTTCACAAAAATTTATACCGAAGGGCTCTAACTACGATGAGAACAGTACGATGCGATCTTTCTGCGAATGTCTACCTAACCACAAAATCTGAGACTACGATTGACGCAGTATTTGCGAGATATTTATAATAATTACAATGAAAGACTAAAGAGTTAACCCAGAAACCAAAATATAAGAAACATGTTCGTTTTTTAATGCAATAAATCACATATTATGTAAGTATCCTAAATGTACATACAACAATACAATGTATAGTGCCAGTGACGTCCCTAGACAAAATGTCGCCACTAGGCAGTGCCAAAATGCCGCCACATTTTTTTTTATACTGTACTTTTTATCATCCTTTCATGACTCCAATATCTAAGAAATGTGTTGTATGGATACATTACTAACAATATAATATATTCCACTAAATCTAATATAAATACCATTTCTACTTCAATAGACAATATTGCGAGTCTACGGTTTCAGATAGGTACATTTAAAAATACACTTGACAACTTACAAAACTCGTGAGTGACTGGCAAACATATTTGGAAACATTTTAAATTGTGTGTGTCATTGTCGTTCACCAAGAACGTGACGTCCAAGGACAACGGAAGTAAACTAGACATCGCGAACCTGACAAAAAAATCCTGTTAAAACTTTTATAGACATAATTAATACATATTGTTTCCAAGCAGTGAGCTGAATTTTTAAATGGAAAGATATTTCCGTTTTTACTAAGTTTGGGTAGCTATTTATATATTATTATATACCAACAATTCTCTTCAATTTTTCGCCTTTTGGGTTACTGCCGCTCCAAAGCGACGCTCAATTTGTCTTCTCCCACGGGACGTCACTGTATAGTGTTAATACTAGCATTTTTTGCTAAATAAAATAATTATAATATGTTTGCTGGTTTGAATCCCTCAACTGAGTATAATAATATATGTGTTTAGATCCAATACATTGGCTATTTGTGTAGAACAATAATGCATTAAAAAATATGAATTCTTATTTCTGTACATATTCTATCATAATATCTTGAATAAAACATAATTGCAATTATTATAAATCGACAGTTATACACAAACAACAAACATTTTAGGATAACGCTATATATAAGTTTGAGAATTATATTAAAATGCATGTAGGAAAATAAGAATACAGTTTGACATTGAGGTTTACTAAGTGATCACTGATCAGTAAACCATGACGTGTAAGAATTTCAAGCATGCACTAAACTCCAAAGTGACCCTTGAATATTGTAGGTACCTTCGTTGCTTGTACATTGAATAAACTACTGTAGTGCACATGTGATGTAGTATAACACAAATTCCATTTATTGAAAAAAAAACTTCATCAGTTTTTAAGGATAACTTATTTAATCAAAATACGTATTTCTAGTTACGATGCACTCGATTTTTATAATTACCTATTATATCCATTTCAATTATATTAGATTGATAACCAATACGTTATTGTGATCAAATCAATATGTCACATAATAATTAATGTGATGCTGCTATCTGAATGCCAAACGTAACTGGACAATTGCGAACTGGCCGATTGCCATCTTGGCACTAGGAAAGATTAATACAATACTTGAATAAAATGGGTACGTACAATATGATTTGAAACAAGTCTAATAATTTAGTGTAGTACCTATCCCATCTTATCGCTCAAAACTATTTTCACACGTACTAATATTCTTCAATTTGCTCGATATATATTGCAACAAACTTGATTGACACATTATATTTCAAACCTTCGATGTAAATGTAAAATAATCAATTACATTGCGATATAATATATTTTTTAAGATGTGCAATATCTGATAATATCAGAAAATCGGCTTTTTGATCAATTAAGGTAAATTACATGCTCCAGCGTATCTATTATATACACGAGACTACTTTCGGCCGCTACGGCAGCTATCTAGGGTAGGTTTATATCGAAATATTAGCACTTATTGTAAGAATTAAATAATTAGCAATTTATATTGTGACTACTAAGTAAGTATTTTATGCTAAATCATGGTGAAAGGTAGGGTATTCACCTTAAGTACCTTTTTACAATAACATACAAAGCTATGGTTTACATTTTGATCAAATAATTAGGTAAGTTATTATTCTAAGTCATATTGGATGGTAAGGTGTTCAACCCTTATACGTATATCTTTGTTTTTACATTAATTTTTTAATACAATTTTTTTGTTTCTAAATGTCATGTTGCGGACGTTTTAAATTTGTAATTTTGTAAAGTAAATTGTTCTAATATTCTGAGGTTTACTATATATTCAGTTGATATTGAATAATAAAATAATAATTTATATCGAAGGTTCGTCTAATATAACAGTGTCTCCGTCAAAATTTTGTGCAAAATATATCGTATATTATTATGGAATATTACATAGTATGTACATAATAATTAATAATATAATAAAACTCCTGACTGCTATAAAATAAAATGGTGATAGAACGCTACACTAAACTTGTAACGTGACGGCGTCGATAAGCGGTCGTGTTGTAGGTCACCTGCGGGCTGCGATATCAACTAGAAAAAGTAATGCGCTATTTCCATGACTTTCTTTTTATGAGGACAAACACAACATCACGATGGCGGCGAGACATGTCAATTAAATTGAAAAGTCGGTTTCGTTATATACAAAATCAATACGGTTCCCCATTTACATTTATTTTCGATTAGTGATTAATGCAATTTACATAGGGGCTTCATTTACAGAGTTACACCGTTTACCGATGACCAGAAAAAAATAAACGTGTAGTGCTTATATGCAGTGTTTCAAAGAATAGTCAGAAATGATACGTTAATAATACGGAGTAAGTAGGTTAAAGAATTCACTTACAATCAATGTTACCACTTATCATTGATAAAAATTATGCTAGAAAGAGTAAGAAAATAAACTCATATAAAATAACTAGTTGGCATAAAACAATGTTTAAATTATCTCAAAATTATAATAATTACAAGATAAAAAGAACTTTTTATATACCACGTTTTTAAATTTTCTGTTGAATCATATAAACTTGACAATTCTATGTATTAATAAAAACTTTTTATTGTACTTGATAGAAATACTGAATAAATGTTATAGAATACAGAAATGTCATTTTACAATTCATATTGATTTCCATAGTAACGCACGTATATATTAATAATTTAGTTACTAGGACCCACTTAGCAACCAATAATAGTGAGTAGTAAATATTACTTTTAACGATTTTTTTCCGAAACATACAAAACAGAATTAACTGAAAATGAATTCAATTCTGCTTGAAGATGGCTAAAAGTATTAAAAGGATGCATTGCCGTCGTGTTCTGATATATTCTAAAAGTTTCAAATCTCTAGCTAGACGGGAAGTTAGTTTAAAATCTTGGACAAACAAGGAAAAAATTGTACTGCACAAGAAAAAATCTGTACCGGACAAACAAGAATACGAGCTAACAAAAACGTGGTAAAAAAGTCGAGAAACTGATGAACAGGACGAAGCAGAGAATTATATAGTATTGTTTAATGTACTTAGTCACAGAACTAGAACTCAACTTAATAAGGAGTTACGCTTATTATGTCAGAGAAGAGATGTGATGTTTATTTCTTCCGTCATAGAAATTAAGAGGAAATCAAAAATGATTGACGTAATTATACCATGCGGGATAATTTGATGTTTACGTAACTGAAATTAAGTTCAAAGTTTATTATAATTTATAGCTTTGAGCGGTTCATAAAAACTCTTAGAGCTAGTGCACTCAATGATCATAATTAACTTCATCAAAAAAATTAATTGTTCCCGGTAGACAGCAATATCTTCGAACCAAACACAGCAATATCGCGTAAGACTCCGTTTAATGTTAAGTTTTTATTTTCTGCAATAAATTATTTTAACAAAAAAAACATAAACTGAATTGTGCAGTTATGTATAAAATAGTAAACTCGATTTTAAAAAAAATCATTATAAAGCGTGCCCTTGCTATTTCGTACAAAGTGGTTAATATGGGGTCTAGGACGATTTGGCACCGGACAACTGGACGCCACGGAATTCGAAAATAAATAGACGTTAGGTACTTATAGGTACTTTAAAAAAAATATTCAATATTATTATGTATACTTCAATGATTATATTATGATTTAATAGTTGGTAAGAATGTAAATATGCAGACGTAAACAATGATTTAATCGTGCATATGTTTAAGTTCCAACGAAAAAAGAGTGTTTTATTTAATATAAAGCCTTAGGCATGGTAATTCTCAATCCGCGATAAAGAATACATTATGTTAAGAGTAAAATGAATTCAAACTACTAAGTAGTAGATAGAAACTGATTAAAATACCTCGTCTACACGTGTCTACGACAGTGCGGCGTCCAATTGTCCGGAGGCCAGTCGTCCCATTCCCTTAATATGAGACTACATTGAGATTTTAGAAAGAGCATTGAGTACTATATTGTCATTTTTACGTTCCTCCATTAATTTCTTTAATTGTTTTAATGTCAAGAATTAAATTTTTAGTGTTTATAGTGTCCTTGGGTTATTTTGTTTTTAGAATTGTCCATGGTTTTGGAGGTCGATTTCTTGATTATGTTCTCTGTACAGAACTCTGAAAGTCCATCGCTACTTTTCTAGTATTGGTCAGTCATGCCCATGGCCCCGACAAGGGAGGAGCTGACAGGGCTCTAGCCTGGGGGCCCGGCGTGGCGAGTTGACCAGTTAAGTGAAAAAAACATACATCACAAATATGCTCAAATAGTAATAAAAAAAGTCGCCTGCGGGTATTTTCCTTAAACAATATTAACATTAAAAAATATGTGAATGTGTGATTTAATTTGATGAGATATGATGATTGATATAATTCACGTGTAGAATTTTATTTTATAATAATTATTTTAAGTGTGTTTCCTATTTACTCAATAAACCAACTGGATTTATTTAAAAATCGCTAAAAATAGACGGAATCACTTTAACTCTGGGGTCCGCGGAAACCATTTGAGGAAAACATTACTGTTGAAAATCACACTTCCCTTAACATTAGCGATAAATGTTTGAGGGCCCACCATACATCCTTGCCTGGGAGTCCGCTTCAGGATGTGGGGGCCATGGTCATGCCACACTATGTGAGATATGTTGCCGTCACATAGATAGTAGCCATCGTCTTTCAGTTTCAATGTGATTCGATATTATGCTCTCAATTCTTTGTGTACTGTTGGTGTTTGTGTGAGTTCTTGTGATGTTTTTATGTTCCTGTCTAGAGTTGTTGCGTAGATTATAATTGGAATAAAATATCCGTATTTTTGATTATACGACGGAAAATGTGTATCTGCTGTTCTATTGTATATATCTATTGTTTTGTTTGAGTAACAGGTTGTAAGCTTTATACTGATCTCATGAAAAACCGAGATGGCGAATTAATCAATATTGTTTTTTGAAATGATTGATTCTTTTTACGCAATATATTATTAAGTATATACAAAGGTTTATGCCTTTAACACAGTCTGACAACCTTCTGGCACTCATGATTTCGTCGGAATAACCGGAGAGCTTCCTCGTCTTCTCTCACCTTTAACCTGACAGAATACCACGTGTTTTTCTAAATATTAGCCATCCTCTGCCTAAGGAGAGTATACCTGAAAATAATATGGAATTTGCTGATTATGGAATGTCTGTCCATGAGCCTCACGCCATTCGTATTTAAAAAACAATATTATGATACAAGAGCAATTTTCCAATACGCCATAAGACACACTAAGTACAGAATGTCCAATAATTACACATAGTAAAGCAAAGAACTTCCAGTAAATAAAGAACACAGTAATTTCAAATATTAAAAATAAATACACACATCTAGAGTTGGGTATTTCCCGAGAAAATCTCAATATCGAGATTTGGGAAATCCCGAAATGATGAAATTTTAAATTCTCGAGATTCGGGATTTCCAGAAAAGAGTTCTCGAGATATCGGGTAAATTTAAAAAAAAACTGTAAAAATCCTATAATCAGTGTAAAAACAGACAAATTCCAAAAAAATAATATGTTTTTTTTTTATTTATGTAATAAGACAAACAAAATAGAAGTAGGAAAACAAAAATAATTCAAAATATTACTTATTAAAATAGCATTTCAAAAAATACAGACTGTCAATCGCTGCGTCTGACAATCACGTACGCTTTTGAGACACAAAATTACCTGATGTTGCGAAAATTGCGCTCACTTTGAGTCGATTTTGGCTTAATTCTGTTAAATGCCCTGATCAGTCTTTGAACGTCTTGTGTTTCCTGTCCACTTTTTTCAAATAGAAAATCATTTTTTTTTAATTAATGTTTGATTATAAAGAAATCCCGAATCCCGAGAAAAGATTCTCTTGATCCGGAATTTCCCGAAATGTTAAAAATTTCAATTCGAGATTCAGGATGGAAAATCTCGAAAATTTCTTGAGAATTACCGTCGGGAAATTCCCGAAACCCAACTCTACACACACCTAACATGACAATTGACGGTTTAAAGCAGGGGGGGGGGCAAATTGCGGCCAGCCGAGTATTTTTTTGCGGCCCGCCATCATTAATTGTACTTCTGATTACGAAAAACTTTTTTATATAGTTTTTTTAAATATTGACAATAGATTAAAATTTGTTTAGCAATAGTAAGCGATCCATTTGAAAAATGTTCGTTATTTTTGGATCAACCTATATATTATGTGAACAAACATTTTCGATCATGAACCTCAATAAAAATTCTTTACGATCAAATATCTCCGATGCCCATTTACAAGCAGTTTTGAGAATATCAACTACAAAATTAACACCTGAATTTAAGAAAATGTAAAACAGTTTCATTCTAATCATTATTTTTTTGTAATGTTTATTTTTCGTGATAATAAATAATAGTGTATATCAAAAATGGTATTTTACTTGCGGCCCGCCGCTTATTTTGAATTCTTAAATTTGGCCCTCCATCCAAAAAGTTTGTCGCCCCCTGGTTTAAAGTAATGTCATAAGCCCATGTTTTTGTATCACTAACCAATATTGTACAAATATGTAAAGCACATTTGCTAAAAGAGTTTTTTTTTTTTTTTTTTAGAATTATTAATAACCATGTCCTTGCTTTTTCGTACAAGGTGGTTGTTAGTAATTTTGAACAATCACAAACACCCAGGCTTTGAGACAAACAGATAAATATTGTGTGTCCTGACCGGGAATCGAACCCAAGAACTCTCGGGTGGAAGGCAAGCGCCTTACGCACTGCACCACGAGAGCCGCCTCAACATTTAAATTGCATAACAACTATATTTTAATTCAACATTATTAGTTCAAATCCTTATTTATCGCATATTTAATGTTAAACTAAGTAATTTTCGTAATAAAAAACAGAATAATTTGATAATTTTTCATAAATTACTTTATAACGGACGCTTAAAATAAATAAGCATTATTTTTGTCGAATTATTCAAATTGCATCAAATAACAATTATCATAATGAAAATCATTGGATAAAGAGATGTATGTTTTGTCACGTTGTGGATACGTACCTATACGTAATTTGAGAGTAGGTAAATTCTCACCGATAGAAGAGGAAGCAAGATCAATTCTCTTTCACACAAACCCCCACCCTGCGGCCGTTGCTGATACCTACTTGTACTTTGGCGGAGGAGGGTTGCACCTTTATCGATCTCGTTCACTTTTACCCTGACTTCTCAACTGGATGGATCTTTCAACTTAACCTACTTTTTGTACATGGCCGGATGGACGCCGGCCACATAAAAATCAGTTTTTCTTTCACTTTATTGAACTTTTATTAACATTAATTTCTAAAATTCAGTGTCTACAATTTGAAGGGATGCAGAGCAGATGAGTACCCTATTATTTTTATTTATAATGTTTTTTTGTAGAATAGCATGTCTTCGCATAAAAAAGATCACCGAGTCTCCTTAATTTCAATTGTTATACTTGTCAAAATAAATTTAATGTTTTTTTTTGCCTATAATAAACAACTATTGTTATCTCTAAATCTAGTGTTTTCTTTATTTACATGGTATTTAATTATGTACACACTTAGACAGCACTTGGCGCCCTTTTTATCAATTCAATTTTATCACACACTTATAAGTCTCTTTTATACATAGTTTTCTCAGTCTATTTAAATTCCTTTTTTTACATATTTTATAGATGCTAGTTCTCTGTTAATCACATACAATTGTCAGCGCGATCTCATGGCCCTGAATAATTCAATTATCCGATTTTACTATTCACGCTTAAATCTAATCATGCTCTACCTTTAACTTGCAATTTCTACAATTTATATTTTTATTCACACATTCTCTCCTCTATTTTATTCACATATTTATTCACCATTATTACCAATATTACAATTGGCGCTACAACTTAGGACCGATTGTTGAACTATTTTAACATCGATTGTCAATTGTGTGTGATTTTTCAGTGGAACTTGTATTTAATTTAATTGAGGCTTTGTCAATTGTTTTATTCTCTTAAATTATTTCTTTTATTCTTATAAAACGGATGATACGTGATCTTTGGCTTGCGGAGATAGATATTTTAATTACTATGTTAGGTTATTTTGTAATCTATATTTTTGTATATTTATTTCAGCAGTGCTAATTTTTTCGCTTAGATATTTTCTATGTTGTATTTTTTTACTTATGCATTATTACATTTTATCATCATACTAGTTTTTGAATCAGTGTATATATAATTTTGTTGGGAATATTGTAGTTTAGAAGGAGACTTATAATCTATATTGTTAGGTTTGTTAGTCAGAAAATTTTCATGTCCGACGGCAAATCTGTAATAGTATTTTTTCATAGTGAATTGTTGGAATTATGAATTTTATGAAAGTCCGTTGAAAAATGGAATGTTTGACAGCAAATCCTATCTAAACATAGTTTTTGGTTCTGTGTTTTCTCAAATTTTGGTTAGAAACTATTTTATAGATGCATTAGTTTGAATTCTATAAATAATGCTAGGTTTATATATTTTTTCTTAGCCAAAAATACTTAATTCATGTTATGTTAAAGTTAGTGCATTGTATTATCTTCGCTTGATTATTTATATTAATTACATTGTTCGTTTATTTTCTAACATCCAATTAAATATTGATAGAGGATATCAATAATTTAGCGAAATTCATATAGTTTTGTTTGTTGAGGCCGTAGATGCTTCGAACGCAGATTTTTAGTTTCTCCACGTGGCACTGCATTTTTACTGTATATTAGGTACGGGGCAGTTCGCATCTTTCATTTCAGTCTTATCTTTCGAAGTGTCAACATCTCAGAACTTAATTGTGTTATACTATCTATACCTACTCTTTAATATATTTTCTATACTAGCTTCCATTGTGCTTAGTGTCTACAAGTGGTTTGATTTTTGGTAAGTTTTTGAACTATTATTTTAATCTTATGTTTGAACTTATATTCTTTTCAGTAATTATTTTTCATAAAAAGTGTATGGTTTGTAGATAGCTTGCGGCATTGTTCATTGCAAAATCTGCTTGGTGGTTATTTTTCTGGTTATTAGTTATTATTTTAAATCAGTGATTGTTTTATATTATTGAGTGTCATATTAAATTAGATAAATCTTCTGTTTGAATAAGTTTAATATTTAAAAGTGTCAATTAAAACCTAGCTATTAAAATTTTAATCAATTCTAGCGTCAGTAAGGGTATTGTTTAGTGATTTGCAGATAAGAATATCTACTAGACCTAGTCTTTTCTCAATTAAATATTAGATGAGGTTATAAACAGAATTAATTTCATCGTCTATCATCTTTTCTTGCTGATATTATATTATAGGGCATGATCAGTAGATATTAATATTTTTTTTTAAATATCCAATTTGTTACAAATGTTTCTAATTTGCTTTTTAGTAAGTTTCAATTTAGTGTTAGATTTGTCCACATTCAATATATTAAGAATTATTATCGCAAACTTTAATTAATACAATATTATTGTTAGTTAATTATTCTAGTTTTCTGGCGGATTGTTAATTCATTTTGTGCTAGGTAAATTTGATTATTTTTGCTCTTATTTATTTTGACTGTAATTTTTTAGATAAACTACGTAGGTAGGTATATGAATTTATTTTCCCGCGTAAATTATTTCCGTAGATCTCATTCTATTTTTTCATAAAGTTTTTGTTGTTAATGCAATGTTAAAATTTAATAACCGTCATTTTTGTCAAAATGTGTAGTTATGAAAACATTCATGTAGGTATATTCCTATTACTTCCAAAAACCCATTTCAGGTATAAAACCGTCTTAACATTTTGTTGCAAGTAGTTAGGCAGGGACAAAATAGAATTAAAGAAATATAGTAAACAAGGTCGTTACCTACTTTATGCATTTCAGAGTAATTTGAAACCGTCATTATGTATTTTACCCTTGGTTTTTTTCCACACTTAACAATTGTTTAGTTTTTGTATCTCTCACTTAAATAATATTATTTATCTGCTTTCCAATTATATTTACGGCACTTCGGAGAAAAATTCTTTGAATTCACCGCATTTATTTGTTATTGTTTAAAATCTTTACCATTTCTAGGTAGTGGGTTTATTTTTATTAGCCTATTGTCACATTTAGCTCTAGACCCTCTTAATTGCACCCCAATTTAGTTTTGGGACTTTTACAACTTTATTGTCATTGCTTTCTCTAAATATTTGAAACGGATATGTTTTTATTTAAAATGCAGTTTATTTTGCACAGAAACACATTAACTCAAGGTTTAAAACCCTCGATTTTATTACGGGTATTTCTTAGCATTCTGGTTTTGTATTGTTTTTGCATTTTTATTGTTTTGGACCACTTAGTTCTAGGTATTTGATATTTTATTATATTGTTTACTTAGACCTTTTTTAATTACCCCTATTTAGGCATTCGGTTTTTCTTTTGACCATATCCGATCCTAATGGATGTTATGGGCTTTTACAAAACCCAGTTCTTGTTAATGTTTTATTAATATTCTTTTAAGCAAATGTCTTTACATTTAAAATACATTAATTTTACCTACCTAGTGAATACATAAACCTTTGTATTATTCCTAGTAGATTTTAAATTGTTTTTTGTAAACTTTAGTAACTTAAAATAAGCTAATGGTTATATTTACCTACTGTTCAATAGATACTGCTCAGTATAAAGTATCAAGCATTCTCATTACTATTACAAAAATATAATTATATTATGCAGTGGTTATACCTACTTTTTTCAAAACTACTATAATCTGCTTACAATGATTCTCACGAGAGTTTTTTTTCTCTTTTCTCTGCATTCTTATTAATTATCATTTAAAATACAAGCATTTTATTTAATTTTTTAATTTGCTTATAGTTTATTTCTCAGATGGGAAGCTATATAATGCTACAACATTATTACTCGAGCACATCTTTTAATTTTTGTCAATTTAGAATGGAAATAACATGAATATTTTTTCAGATAATTATTATGCCGCGTGGGCATACATACCTACTGACTCGATTGCATCATATGGGATTCTGATGAATGCTTCAAAGAGGATTTAAAAAAAAATCAAGATTGTCTTCTTCAATCTTGGGAGGACAATGTCTGGTCTTCGACATACCTTCTTCAATATATCACAGAGGATATAATTGAAAAGCTAAGTAACTGGTTAAATCATCACTATTTCTTTTCAGATGTTATTAATTCGTTGCCAGTGATTAACTTTCACTATGTTAATCTTTAAAATAAAATAGTTGCAGTTTTAATCTTAAACCTGAGATTTATCACTACTTCGACGACTATTAAAATAAATACTTACTTTAATTTTATTACGTCTGCTTGAATTTTTTTTTTGAATATTTTCATCTTGTGATTGAATTTTATTAAGTACATATTATTCGTCATTTTTCACATTTGATTAACCTTATAATTTTATCATAATTATTCTTTCAATTTCAAGTATCGGAGATTTTTTTTTACACCTAAAGATTCGTAAATTTCTCGTTATTTTAGACAATTTTACGTATTATTTCAATATTTTTTATTGATTATCTCGATTTTTATTTTTCGAGATTAATTATCATCGATTAGAACCTGTTATATTTTTTCAGTAATATTTCAATATTATTTTTTTCTATCTAGATTTTTATTACTTGAAAACGATTGTCAATTGTCTAGGAGCGAGCTCAGTATTAATTTTTTTTTCAGATTTTTTTATTTTCACACATTTTCTTATATCTCTACAAGCTTATCTTGTATATTATTTTGTTTTTACTCTTTAGCACTCTCTGTGCAATTTTAATATTTTCACGTAAAATATGGTAGAGCTCAAATCGTAAAATTTGAAATAACTACTTGTTATTTGTTTATAAAAAGTTAGATACTTATAAATTAATATGAATGTCCACTCGTCACAAACAGACATCATATACAGAAAGGACCTTGTGCAATCATCGGCAGCTAATTATTTTTCTAGCAAATTGGCGCCGAGATTCGTAAAAAATGTTGTTTTAAAGAAAATTTCGCCTCTAATCTACTTGCTTGGAGATAAAAATCTCAAACCAATAGGGAAATTTCATATTAAAGATATTGCCAAATCAGCATAATATTTTTTAAATTACTATTAATCTTTTTATTTAATCTAATTATAACTTATTTTATTGCACATTACTTTTAAATTTCACTTTTTGTTAAAATTGTACAATAAATACAATTTAAATGATTTTGACAAACTACTTTACATTATTTTTTTTCTTAAAAGCTAAGATTCTACTTAATTGTGCTTGTTAATATTGCTACCATTTTCTTTCTTTTTTTCAACATACTTTTACTTTTGAGTAAGCTAATCACTAAATTTGTATTTATTAATCTTGGAATTAACATTGTCACTCAAAGACAATAGGAAATACGACCCAATTTAATGACACCTTTGTTTTTTTTTCAATGTTTGGAAATGAGGAAGTATTCTGCTCTATCTCATTCTTTTTTTTTTCAAACTCATTTCGAAGGGGGTGATTCTATCCATTAGCATGTCTAGAAACTAAGTTTTTTTTCAATTTATACCTATGTTAATGATTCTAATGTCATATATATTTTTTTGCAAATTTTCATGATCAGTGTTGAATTATGTTCTTATCATATATCAAAACTGATATTTATAATTTTTTTCTCAATGAACTTGTGTTTAAATTAGGTATGATGATTTTGTAATTTTGTATTGTAAATAATATACTTAAATGACGTATGAATTACTTAAAATATTGCATTTAAGATAATACATTTACTTTTTTATCTCTTTTCCAATTAGTTTTATCTTTTAGTATTATACGTTACATCTGATATCGAGATTTCTTTTGTTCAAAATTAAGATTAAAACAAAATCTTACAAATTATATTATATGTTTTCAAATATTCTTTCAACATGTTGTGACAATTTTAATCTACATAATTGTTTTATCTCATTCAAGGTTCACAACTACAACACTGAAAAGCTTTTATTGGATGAAAAGCAATGTCGGCTTGCAGAGATTTGTGTCGCAGTATTCCAGTGGTCAACAGCCAAATGCAATCCTGTTTTTTTTAATTGTGTCTATTACTTTATGGTTGAGGACGTTCAACATCTTCAATCTTAAGTTTTGCTAGGTTGTGGTCATGAGGGCTTTTACGCAAATGCTTGCAAGGACAATTCAGTTTTCACACTAAAACATGTTTTTTCTTTTTTTTTTATTTCTCTTTTTACAACTGTACTGTGTACAGAATTTTTCTTGTAATTTATTGTTACTTGACTATCTTATTTGTTAAATCAATCTGCAAAATGGTTTGGTTTCACTTTAGGGTTATATATTTTTTATTTTTAGTATTATTAATTAATTTTGTGAAATGAAAATTGAGCTTGTATTTGATAGGAAGTAAGTGTTAGTGACTATAAGTTCGGAGGTCTAGTTTTTTTCAATCTTACTCTATTGTGGATGATTGCTATGCAAAACTTTAATTTTCATACATCTCCATACTCTCTTTAATTGCGAAGTCGCGGACATTTAGGATTGGTCCTTTACTTTGTAGTTTATCTGTGTCGCTCACAGATACTTTGATTTGGGTCGGGAACATTTAGTGAGGAGCTTTACCCAATCACTCTATTTAGTCATTAGTCTTATGGCATGAGTTTCATAAGCTATTGCACTACTATTCTTATTTAAGGTTGAGAAGAAGCAGATCTTATGAATGAATTTGTCACGGAAGGGGCTCTAAATTCAGAATGTTTTCCTTGCATGAAAGCATAGTGGTGGCTTGTTTAGCTTAATTCTCGAAACATGAGTAAATTCTTTGTTTTGTGATGGATTTTACTTGAATTAGTAATTATCCATGGATATCGTTGGTGGTATCTAACAGTAATTTCGCACTAGCTTTCGATGTAGTTTTTGATGTAGCTGTGTTGCAGCTCTCGTTTATTATGGTTTCTCATTAGATTCGTTTATTTTGTAATTCTCGCACATTTTTGTTCATGAATGGTCTCACATTAGGTTAATTTTAGATAGTAAGAAAGTGAGTCCAAGAAAGTATATATTTGTGGTAATAGAGAAGTCTCTTTGTTTTCCTTTTCAAGCTTGATGTCCACTTCTACCTTGCAGTAATTAAGCTAGAATTAAATGGAAACTCACCCTTGGTTGTTTCATGTAATTTATCGCACGATTTTCATATGGAACTTCCGATGGATATACAACGATCTATAATCTCCAGTTATGTAACTTGTATAAAACTTAGTGTACCCTTGAAGAAAGAATTGTTGAAGTGTGGCTTCGAAGGAGCATAGAAACACAAATAGCAGACATTAAAGCTAGAATTTTTTTGATTAGATTTTTGTTTTTTTGTCAACAGTAATCGTAATTTTTCTTTATTATTAGTTCGCTAATAAGCCTAATATTATTTGTTAGTAGATTCATGTAGAGAAATCATGGTAGACAGATTTGTGACTAGGTATTTCTTAATGCATCATTTTTTGTAAATAACGTTTCGTAGAAGATTTCCACGCATTATCACGCTGGGTTAGTATCCTCGTGGGATAAACAGAATAGTCTGCATACTGATCTGAAATTTCAATTGTATTTAGTGTAAATTATAAATGTACGGACTGCTTACAAACAGTGAGATAGTATATAACCGTTGAGTGAAAACCTTGAAGTGAACACCATTCCAGCAACTAAGAAATTCATGGGAAGTAGGAATTTTATTTGTGGCAGTGGCTTGTATTCTTTTTATGCATTTCATTGTACTGCTTCAATCTTTTATGTTATTATTTTTTCCACCTGTTATCCTTATGTGCTTATCGTAGGATCTACTGGTTATTAATAACTACTCTTTAACGCAATAATTGGCTTGGTCGCTTTCTGTTTTCTTTTATACCAACACAATTTTTTGCACTAAATCAACTTCCCAAGAGTTATCTTATCTTTATCTAAACTTATCTATGCATTTCTCTTTGTAAAATATTACTTATATTATCAAAAAATTGTAACTTGATACTTTACATCCTTAAACTTTTATGTTGTACAAGTCATTATTATTATGATGTTGCTTGTGCAATACTAGATTTTGTATTATTTTAAATATCACATTGTCTACTTAATGTAATGTATTTACCTAAGCATTACCATTAAAAGGTAAGCTATTTTGTCAAATCAGTTTACTAAATTGTAAACATATTTTCCTTTTGTTTTTAAAGCTATTTCAACTCGATTAAATGAGAATGTCATAAATTGTGGCAAGCTTAAAGATAAATTAATTAATGTTCTCGATATCACGTAACGGTATTAAACTGAAGACTGAATTAAAAATAGTATCTTTTTGCTAGTAGTTTTTTAATTTGGAAATGGACATACTGATAGATGTTATTTTAAATTGCTTATGTGTTTTTTTTCTTTCATTTATTTGATAACTTATTACTACGCTTTAATTTTATCTTTGCTTGTTCTTCATAAAGCTTTTTATTATTGACGAATCATTTATCATCTTTTGCAAATGTTTTCTATTTGAAAACTTAAAACCATTTTTTTTTGCTATGCTGGCAGACTAACAACATGTATAAATTGTATTGGTATTGTTTAGCATAAGTTTTTGAATTTTTGTATATTTACTGTATAATCTTATTATTATTTTTTCTGAGACTTTTTGAGACTTCGTGATCAATTTTACTTTCTGGTATTTGCTATCATTATCATCAACATCAAGATTTTTTTTTTCTCAACGTGAAAATGACAATTTTACCTTTGAAGAAACATTCAGTGAAAGTGAAAACAAGGAACGTAATTTCCTTTAGTGAAAAAATAAGGAACGAAATTTCCTTAAGTGAAAAGAATCCAAAGTGAACAAAACGCCTGTGTTGCGAAGTGTTTTTCTCAAACGATGCTCAAAGATTTTCGAGGAAAGACAAACCCTTGGAACAAACCACTCTGCAAGATGAGGAACTGCTCTCCACTACTGATCTTGGGTCAGTGTATCACACGATGGTCTACTACTTAGCTACTCTGGCAGAGGCAACTGAACTTCAATGGTCGAGATGCTGACGAGCCGTGGGCAAATTCAACCACGATAAGTCACACCATGAACAGCTGACTGCCAATGGAAACCCTGGGAGGAGTTCAATCTTTTTTTTCTTTGAGTGGAAAAGGGGTGTTGTCACGTTGTGGATACGTACCTATACGTAATTTGAGAGTAGGTAAATTCTCACCGATAGAAGAGGAAGCAAGATCAATTCTCTTTCACACAAACCCCCACCCTGCGGCCGTTGCTGATACCTACTTGTACTTTGGCGGAGGAGGGTTGCACCTTTATCGATCTCGTTCACTTTTACCCTGACTTCTCAACTGGATGGATCTTTCAACTTAACCTACTTTTTGTACATGGCCGGATGGACGCCGGCCACATAAAAATCAGTTTTTCTTTCACTTTATTGAACTTTTATTAACATTAATTTCTAAAATTCAGTGTCTACAATTTGAAGGGATGCAGAGCAGATGAGTACCCTATTATTTTTATTTATAATGTTTTTTTGTAGAATAGCATGTCTTCGCATAAAAAAGATCACCGAGTCTCCTTAATTTCAATTGTTATACTTGTCAAAATAAATTTAATGTTTTTTTTTGCCTATAATAAACAACTATTGTTATCTCTAAATCTAGTGTTTTCTTTATTTACATGGTATTTAATTATGTACACACTTAGACAGCACTTGGCGCCCTTTTTATCAATTCAATTTTATCACACACTTATAAGTCTCTTTTATACATAGTTTTCTCAGTCTATTTAAATTCCTTTTTTTACATATTTTATAGATGCTAGTTCTCTGTTAATCACATACAATTGTCAGCGCGATCTCATGGCCCTGAATAATTCAATTATCCGATTTTACTATTCACGCTTAAATCTAATCATGCTCTACCTTTAACTTGCAATTTCTACAATTTATATTTTTATTCACACATTCTCTCCTCTATTTTATTCACATATTTATAATCCATTTTATAGCTAATATTACAGTTTACAACAATAACATTAACTATGTTATTTATCATTCATTTTATTTTGCATTTTCAATATATTAAAGGTTTTATAATATAATACTTATATATATATTTATTTTTATGTGATGAAAGTATATTATATTATGTACCTACTCTTCCACCAACATAGTACTGCTCAACTCAGTGCTCGAAATGGAAAATTTTACGAACCAGAGCGCTCGATATTTTTACGATTTTTTTTACATAGATACCTAAATATATAAATCCATAGTTACCTAATTTTATTTGTATTTTACAAAAATAAGTGTATAAAAGATTCTTTGTTTAAAATAAGTGTGATAGTTTTGGGTATTTTATGAACAGGAACGGCGTTACAGTGCTCTCCGGTTCATTTCGAGCCCTGAATCAACTATATTTATTTCGAGTATAGTGACAAGTGTAAAGAAGGCTAGGTAACGAACCATACCCTGAAGACTGCGGATGGAGGATGAGGAATCGTATTTTGCAGCCGCTAACTCTGTATGAAATATGAATATTTTACAAAAACCGTTTTTATTTGTTTGTTATTTTTTTTATTGTTTTCCTTGACTTAATAGGTGATAAAGATTTTACCTACCTACTTTATTGTATTAATGTACTATATAAGTTAGAATTAACTGTATTAGTTGTCAGTGTGTATAAATACCTTTGGTGAGTGAGCATAGTGCCTGAAGATGCTGAAAGATGAAACCCGGATCCCAAAAAAACCACTCAAATGGAATAGTAGAAAACTTAAATTCATTAGAATTTAAATCACATTTCGTCCTTACAGAATACAGACTAAGCCTACACGCGACTCTATCGCAACCCCCACAATACTGAGATGCATAGAATTTACTAAACGTTAATCAGTCAACTTACCCGAATAACGGCTGATTAATTGTTAGTGACTAGTGACATTCTATGCATCTAAGCATCAAAGCCCTAAGGATAACGCTCAAGGTCACGATGCGGCAATTCAAAGACGACGATCGTGAATATGTTATGCTATAATGAATTGATCAGCTCGCTCTATTGCCACATTTTAAACACCAATAATAAGTATGGATAACACGTCTCTTCGACTGGCGGACCCAATCTAGTTTGTACAACGTGCGTGCTTAGTTGCTAACTACTACGACTTTATGATGCACTTATTTACTATGCCAGGCGTATTGTTTCGACTTAACGACACTCGACGGTATCGTTACGGCCAGTTAACGAACCCTGCATACCTCCTTCGTGTGGTATCTGCTACGGAAATACGCTGGAAACCTATAAAATTAATATACTAAGGACAGTAAATAAAATATATTATGTGTCATAAAAAAGACGGTTTAACATTGTTTACCTAACATGTTATTAACTTTAAGCCACTGTATATTTGCAACGAATACAATGGCCGACCGATAACGTATGTGTCGGTTTATAATGTCGGGATTCAAATCCTGTGTCTGGAAAATCCACATGTTTTTTTTTTAAATGTGTGTTTGGACCTAATAGGTTGAGCAAGTGGAAAAGTTAAAAAAAATCTTATTTAACCTTTTCTATGCCTCACGATATTACTATGGCAGTATCTGACATGCCTTACATTTTTAACGACACACGTTGAATGTAGAGCAAAGCTCTTACTACATTTGCAGTAATACCGCTAATTTGTAGCTTAATATTTCATAATTATTCAAACAGATGTCACTGTGTCCAATTTTTTAGATTATGCAAATCAATCGACAGCGGCTAGTAATTTGAGTTTAAAGTCGCATTAAATATCTCGCGAAATTTGTATGTGCGGTTTTCATTGAACTAATAATACAATTTGCAGATGATGCTGGTTAGTTTTTAAAATTCAATTAAAATTAAACCCTGCCAAAACCAAACCATAATAGTCCAGGTATGCTATGGGCCATCCGACTAAAATAGTCCATACTTTTTTTATCATACTTAATAGTGTTCGTTGAATTTGAAAATACACATTGAAAATACACATTGGTGTCGGTTAGTTTTTTAAAATTCATTAAGCCCTGCCTAACCAAACTATAATCAATAAAAATATTATTTTTATCTATAAAATATAAAAAATATGACATAATTTTAGATATGTTATAAATAAACGAATATTTTTTGACTATTATCTACTATGGTTTGGATTAGCCAAGGTCTAATAGAATTTTAAAAACTAACAAAATACCATCTACACATTATAGTTTTAGTTAAAGATTCCTATTCCGGGATTCCGAACTATTGTCGATGCATATGAATCCCGGGATTGGTAAACATAATCCCGAAACTTTCGGGATTGAGTTTTTTCTATCAATTTTTATGGAAAATAAAATAAAAACGAAGATATAACAGAAAAAAATACTTTAACGTAACATACAACTACATTAGAAATAAACTGAGTTTGAATGAAGTTTGATTTATTACCCATGTGTTGCCATTTATTTTTATTTTTTCACATAAATTAATAAAAATGAGAAAGATTGGGAAAAAAATGCTTCGCACTTTTAACAAAGTGATTCAACCATCTTTTTAATGCATTTGTCATTTTTTATTTTAATTGAACTTGTATTTGTATTTGTCATCTTTTCATAAATAAATAAAACTGTTTTACTTTCACATTATTATTTATATTACAATATTATTTACTCCATTAAACATATGTATTTCCAAGCTTGAACGTACACAATATTAACAATAAATTTAGATTTTAACAACGTTATTTATATATATATAAATTTTGTATCAACTATTGAAAAAAATGCCAATCCCGGGATCGTCAAATCGTTATCCCAAAATCCCGGGATCAAGATTTTGGCTCGGGATTGGATTTAGTAGGCTTAGTTAAATGAAATCAAATACGTTTGACCGGATCTTGACAGCCTACATCCACCATTCGCCTATACCTGAGTC
This sequence comes from Rhyacophila brunnea, assembly GCF_057557595.1. Lineage (NCBI taxonomy): Eukaryota > Metazoa > Arthropoda > Insecta > Trichoptera > Rhyacophilidae > Rhyacophila > Rhyacophila brunnea. The sequence continues at coordinate 35,316,998 of NW_028232827.1, read as the reverse complement.
TGTAGCCTGTAATCTGGTAACTGTATAAAATATAAGATGATTATGTTCAAACCATTCTTATTTGCGGAGAAATTATCAGAAAAAGATCCAAAATGAATTCTTTATCCAATATACAAGTGCGACTATCAAATCCAATACTGTCACTTAATACACAAATCACAAGTGTTTACTAAATACTAAAGAGAAAACACTACAAACATTGTAATTGAATGAATAAACAGACAAGATGTTTAGACATTAATTATAGACGCATCACCACGGTCAACATTCGAAATGTTCTGCCAATTGAATAAGCAAACTCAATTTCTAATACTTTCTCCGTTTATTTTACTAGAAAAAAAATGATGTTTTAGTAATGTATGACGATGCACTTCGCCTCATTCGTATGCACAATTAAGTCAACGTGAACACAACATAATTTGAAAGTACCTTAGGTATATCTTCAGTACAAGTCTATTTACTGGAAGCCAGGTGGGAACAGCGGCAATGGTCATATCCGATTTCGGCAAAATTCATGAATTCAAGAATGATAACCTAACCCAGTGGTCGGCAAACCGCGGCTCGCGATCCACATGCGGTTCTTTGGCCCCTTGAATGCGGCTCTTCCACAAATGCCTTCTGCCCTATTTAGCATGGCTACAAAGAAGAAGCAAATAAAAACGGAAGGTGAAAACCGTGAATTTAAAGTTGAATGGACCGAGACTTTCGCGTTTATTCAAAACTTAAATGGCCTACCGACCTGTAATATTTGTCGGGAAAAATTGGCGCATAACAAGAGGTCAAATTTGGATAGACACTTTACAACTAAACACGCCCTGTCACGTCATTTAGCACTAAATATCATGTCGGTGATGCAAGGAAGAAAGCAGTTGAGAAACTTTAGAAGAGCCAAGAAAAATCAAGTTCTGTATTTAATTATTACTTTTTAACAATGTTATTAATACAAGTTTTGTGGTTAGTAAAGAGATTTCTAAGAGAGGAAATCAACAGTAAATTGAGAAGTCATCTTATTGATGAGAACCTGGAATTGTGCTTTAAATTAAAAACAACAACATGCAAACCTGACTTCCCAAACTATCCAAGGAGATGCAAGACCACTATTCACATTGAGTGTTTGTCAGTCATTGTCATGATTTAATTTTATGGATACCATACATACAATTTAATTTTGATCAATAAATAAGATCATTATTACGTATGATATCAAGTTAATAATCATTGTACCTACATATTATATAATTTAAGATTAAGAAATTTGGCTCTCAAAATAAATCTCAATCGTTGTAGGTACTGTTGATATTTGGCTCTGTTGACAAATGACTTTGCCGACCCCTGACCTAACCTAACCCTACAAATAATCCAGTATATCGGCTATTTTTAAAATTTGTTTGCCGCTAGCTTCCACTAAATAGAAAAGACCCATATCTTCTTATCTTTTGACCATGTCAAATCCTAAAATGGGCCTTTACAGAGTGAAAGTATGTTTTAACATATTTTTGCTTTTTTTACGAGAAATTGATGGTAGCCACTTCCTCAGCCTTTAAGGTCCTTACTCTGACTCGAAACTCAAGCACTCTGATACCAGACCTAGGAACCTACTAGAGATATACTTTGAAAAAATATACGACATCCGACGCGACTTGAACCCGTATCCACTGGATTCGCGCCAATCTGTTTTACCAATTAAGTCTCAGGCACCATATTTAATTACGATTAAATTAACTAGTAGTATTTACATATTACACCCACGATGGCCGCGCGGCTTAAGCGTTGGACTATCTCGCCGTGGGTCTCAGGTTCGAATCCTGGGTCTGGCAAGTACACATATTGTTTTTCAATTTGTGTGTGATTCAGGGTATGGACCTAATAGGTTGAGCAAGTGGCTGACATCCTTAGACAATAGATACAGATATTTGCTGACATCCATTTCTCGTAAAAAACAAAAATCTGTTAATACAAACCTCTACTCTGTGGAGGCCCATATGATCCTATTAGGATCAGACATTGTCGAAAAAAAAATTACATATTATATTGCTTAACAAAGTGTATTAATAATTAACTATTTCTTTTATTCAACGAATAATTCACAAGATTTAAGAATATATTATCATCCTGATTATTGAACATATATAATTTTAGAAAAACACTTTCTGAGAGAGTATAATATTATAACCGATAGAAAAAATCTTTTTTTTGTGTTAATTAAAAAGTATTTATTATTTAAGTAAGTATTTATTAAAGTATTAAAAAGTGTATTAATATTAATAGTTTATTCAGTCACCTGTTCAATAATTATCAACACCATCAAGGTTATCCACCGCTGGATGAAGGTCTCTTTCAGTTCTTTCCATTTTTATTGGTCCATTTCCATAGATCGAACGGATTTTAGGGAGGCCCTGTGACCTTTTCGTATATCTTGTGTAGCGTTGTATAACTGCATTATTTGTACAACGACTATATAAAGGCCGGGCAATATGTCCGGTACATTGCTAATTCGTCAGCTTAACGACCTCTACTTAGACATCTATTATTTTAATTTTTTTTCAGCGATACTCCAAATACAGCGATATTTAATCTTTTTTGGATATTTAAAATCTCAGGGAAGCTCGATCTATATTAAGTATACCTAATATATAAAGTCTTGATGAATTTCCAAAAATACAGACAATAGACAATAAGAACTAATCTTAATTTTATAATTTATTTTATAATACAGCAGATGTGAATAATTACAATTCATTCAGGTGTAGTAAACTTATTCTAATCTAATCAGTACTTTTTTAATCTAAAAAGTATCCCTTATTTATATCAATACATCCGTTGCTATAATATTTAATAATATAACATAATACTGTGGGAATAAATTTACTTATTGATGCATGTCTTAAATCTAATTATATTTTATAACAAAATATATATAATATATACACTTTTTCGTAATCAAAAATCAAAGAACATTGTTTTGTTTAGCTTTAGGGGAGCGTACCTACTATAAAACACATTTGAGAACTACTAATCCAGTACTTCTTCTACATCCAAGGTCATGGAAAGTTCTTGCTGGGATGCTCCCTGGACTACTTTGAATTATTACTCTTCTCGTTCGATATGCTATGGCACATAAGCGGAAATGTGTGAAGACGGCGGTCGGCGGAGAGAAACGAAATTTAAAGTTGATTTTATATTGATTTAATTATAATAGACCTGCCGCAGCGGCACAGATCTTTCTCAGATGTAATAACCAAGTAACTTTAGTTAAGTGAAAGTACTTTTAGAAATAATAACAGACATTACATAAATAGCTACATCAGTTAAATTCCGTTCATATTTCCATTATGTATATTTGGCTTTAGGCTTACACTGATAAATGACACAAAAGACCCGCCAAAACAGTTCATTGGGTAATGTCCAATGTCACTCATGAATGAATTGACCACTTTATCGATATTGTATTCAATGCAAGTATGTTAAAATGCTATCCAAAGATAGCACTCGAGATGAATTAAGATCATTCAGCAAAGTTGGTGGAGTATTTCAATGAATGAAGATAGATTTTATATCGGTACTATAAAATACAAAATAACAGACTCCTGGACGGCAATTCCTGAATAAAGCACTATGAAGCACAAGTGACCAGTTGCGCAAACATTACGCAAACCTACTACACTGTAGCATACTAAAAGTCAACCGCCGCTGTCCACTGCGGGTGAGTTGAGCTAGGTACATGCGTTGCCGCTAGAGGCGCTGACGGTAAACGTCGGATCTAATGTCAACGTAATATTGTAGAAAGCTGTATGTGCATCTATTGTGTTTTGTCTTTTACATAACTATTACCGTTTAAAGTGTTATTTTGTGTTTAAATCGTCATTTAAATATTTATTGTGATTTTGTACTACACAAACACACATGTTAGTTTGCAAAATACAACGGAAATTCCGTGTTGTGCCGTCCAGCTTTAATTTATTTACTGAAGATTCCTTCTTTGACCAATATTTGGATCAACGTAAGTGTTTGGTGGTTTTGTGTAGTTTGATTTACGAGATATGTACATTACTTTGAAGTTACCCATACATTATTAAAACTTCAATTAACAGATGTACATTGATAACGGGAAACCAAGAAAAATCCCTAAATAAAGCTGGGTACACATGTTAGCCACCATACAATAGAAAATAAATAAAATAAAATTAGACCATTTGACACTGATGCGTATCAAATAGGTACCTGATAATAATGATAGGTAGTTACTTATGACTTTATGATCTCCTACTTTCTTACTTACTTTTGACCCATTTAGAATTCTTTCTGTACTTATTATTTCAAAGTGACAAATGTGATTGCATATTATTAAATATAATATTTTTCTCCCTAATTCTATCGATTCAAACAGATGTTTGCGACGAATACTGGGTGTGCGGTGGTATGACTTTAGGAGCAACGAGCAGATAAGATAACGCACCAAGCAGCCTCTCATCACGCTGAAAGTGAAAAGGCGACGTTGGACCTGGCTCGGCCACGTGCTGCGGATGCCAGAAGAGAACTTCAACCCGGCTTGCCTGTTCTTCAAGCCGACCGGATTCCGGCGTCCTGGAAGGCCGCTAAATACAATCTACAGAGTGTATACGGGATGCTGGTTTGACCTAGAATGAAGCAAGAAGACTGGCGAGCGACAGGGATTCTTGGAGGCACCGCGTGGCGTCCATATGCTCCAGTTAAGGGGCGGATATGGTCAAAGAAGAAGAATTCTATCGATTACAGGATTCTTGATGCGAGGTTTAGATATTATGTATCACGTCAATTCGTATCAATGGTTACAATGACCTATGAATATAATTTAACTATAGCAATCAAGTTCCCAATAAAATCTCAGTAGCAACACTGACAAATTCGTAGGATATCTTGCAAATCATGAAAAATCTATCAAAATAATATTATGTTGTGCGCGCGAAACATATTGTATTTTGTTTTTCATCGCATCGGAGACTCGATCACGTAAAACAATACATTTTTAAATGTGTTTTGTTACGTGCAAAGTTTATTTAAGAAATAGTCGTTCGATAAAAACCGCAGCGATATATTATTTCACATGTGAGCATGACATGAATACAATTACTCGTAATGTATCAAACTGTATTTAGCTACAATATACAATATACCTAACAGCAATTTCCAAACTGGGAGGCGCGGAGTGTTGCAAAGGGAGGCGCGAAAAGTTTAATACAATTAATGTAGCCAGTAGCCACAGGTTTGCAGTTTGAAAATGCATAGTTTATAAAAAGGCCGCTAGTTATAAACTACATAGAAAAAACAATCCGATAAAAGGTTGTTTACAAACCTGTCTGAAGATATGGAGACTTATTTTATAATATAATTTTATAATAGTTTCTTTATTTCAGAGCTTATAAATAGTTTAAATATGTGGTTGATGATGATGATTGATATAATTAAATGATAACTCCCGTGTATAATTTAGGAAACAGTACTTTAGAGCACCACACTGCCCTTAACCTCAGCGATAGGTAGGTGGGCCCGCCAAAGATCCTAGCCTGGGGGCCCGCTTCAGGATGTGGGGACCATGGTAGAATCCATTTGTCAATGAACGATGATGAATTTGGATTGAAAAGAAAAAGAATTATCATGCGATAATTCATTGAAACAAAATCCCTAGTTCAATTTTGGTTGAATCTAAATGAACAAGAATAATATAATACTTTGTCAAAAAAAGCAATGCAAATTGTAAGTAAAGTACTGCTTACAATATTTTATTAGTAACATCATATTTATGCGAAACGGGATTTTCTGCATTAGCTGTAATGAAATCCAAATATCGATCCCGTTTAGTAGAAAAAGAGCAGTACTAACAAGCACATTCATCGCATGAAAAACAAATTAATTTAAATTTTTTATTTTTATATATTTTTTTTCATTTTTGTATTTGCAAATTTTTAACTATTTAAAAATATGTCTATTATTATTAATGAAATACAGAGGGGGGAGGCGCCAAGATTAGATTTATTTAAAAGGGAGGCCTAGTAAGATAAAGTTTGGAAACCTCTGCAATATAATATATTGTAGTCTGCGGCTAAAATAGGCCGCAAACAGTGGAATTTCCAAAATATAATGTAAAGAAACAATGCAAGTATCTATAACAAAAGAAACATAGCGTAGAGTGGTGGAAAAATATGACACAATTATACGTGAGTACAATAATATGACGACGTGATTATACACACCCACGATGGCCGCGCGGCTTAAGCGTAAGCCTAGTGCGTCATGGGTCCCAGGTTCGAATCGTGGGTCTGACAAGTACACATATTGTTCAATTTGTGTATGAGTAAGAGTATGGACCGAATAGGTTGAGCAAGTGGCTGACATCAATTTCTCGTAAAAACATAATCTGTCAATACAAACCTCCACTCTGTGGAGGCCCATATGATCCTATTAGGATCGGACATGGTCGAAAGAAAAAGAAAAAGAAGATTATATTTTAATAAGTATTAATTTTTGTTTCTCTTGTCCCGTGCTCCGTTAGGCATTATCCAGATGGTACATGTGACCCATTGAGCCGTCCACATGTATTCGCCGCGTGTCACCTCTCGCGCGCGGTCGAGGTACAGATGACCTCATTGAGCTGTCCACTTGCACTCGCGGCGTATCGCGGCGAGACACGCGTCATCTGGACAAGCACTTAATGGTGGAAGTAGCCTAAAAATCAAAATCACAGCAAACCTCTATCTGATAACAGTCATCATCTCCGGTCATTTGTGAGAGGGAGGGAGAAAATCCATTCACTTTCTCACTCAGTTGGCTGACTGAGAGCATCGTCTATTGCTTGGTCATTTTGGAGTGATAAAAAATACATCGGATGGTGAAGAAAACGGCGAGATTTTTTGCTGAATACGAATTACAGTAGTTACATTTTGAATAAAATCATAAATAAAAGTCTACGAGAAACGGACCGTGCGAACAGTTTGAACGGCCGGGGGTGTCTGTCGAGAGGTCGAGACACTTCACAAAACCTCTCTCGAAAAATCGAATCTGGCTGCCATCTGTGATCAAGGGTCACAAGTACAGAGTGGGGCGTGGAAACTTTCTTTTTTCAAAACGGCATTGTGAAGTAAGTGAGGCTCACAGAGAGGAGAAGAAGGGCTCAATGAGAGGGGCTGTATTTAAGGTTTGTGTTTGTGTGATTACGTAACCCAACAAACATCATATGAGCTGCTGGTTGACACACTTACCCAATGACGCACTTTTGTCCTTCTCTGACGAGGCACATTTTCATCTTAGTGGCTGTGTTAACAAACTGAATTTGCGGTACTGGAGTGAAACAAATCCCAGGGTACTTCATGAGAGTTCCCTTCATTCGGACCATGTGACGGTATGGTGTGCATTTTCAAGAGTAGGGATTAGGGAGTAGGGATCATTGGCCCTTACTTTTTTCAAGAAAACGGTCGTGCTGTAACCGTGAATTCAGACCGATATTTGACTATGATCCATGAGTTTTTTTGTGTTCTCCCAAAGAAATGGCACTGGACAATGTGTGGTTTCAGCAGGATGGGGCCACAGCACACACCTCCAGGGTTTCAATGGATTTTTTGAAACAAGCCTTCCCTGGGTGGCTGATCTCCCTGAGAGGGGGTGTAAACTGACCTACGCGCTCACCTAATTTAGCCCCCTGTGATTATTTCTTGTAGGGTATTGTATTGTAGAGTATTGATCTACCAACAATATCTGCCAGCAAAGACATGCTATATTTCCTTCCTAAGACCGGCGTAGAAACATTTACTCATTATTATTAGTCTTAAATATTAAGTAAGAATGCCTTTTATTTAAAAATGATAGGTATTAATTAAGCAGTCAAAGGGTGGCTAAAAAAAGGTTCTTAAATGATAGAAATTGATCCGTTCGTAATCGACCCTGCTCATATTACTATGAGTCCGCCCGAAAATGGTTCCGACCGCTCTTCAGAGGAGACCTCCTCAAATGGTCAAATTTGGGGGTATGACACAGTAACTTACATGACACGTTACACTGTGTTTTACTTTATTAACTTTGGTTAAATTATTTTTTGAAAAACCAGCTCCGGCCATAGAACACCGAATCTTCCCAAAAATGGAAACGAGAAATCCATTTTGTTATGTAAATATTTTGACATTGCAACGGCAATAAGGAAAAACTTACAGTTTACCGAAAAATATTAATAACATAATACGTAGGTGATGTGTCTTTTTGTCTAGTCGCTAGTGCTTAGTGACACTGTCAATAGAATTTCCACAGTATTTTTTATTATTTCCTGATAGTCTGACTAGTTTACAAGCAAGGTCATTTTAATAATAAAAATCTTTACTAATAAAAATGGTCAATAAATAAAATTAACACGTTTCATCGTCTTTTGATTAAAGAAATTTCTAAAATCAAACTAAGAAACATAGTAGTAGTTTAGTATATCTTAAAAGATTGATTTAAAACAAAATTTTAATTGATTTAAGTTTTATATTATTTCATTGGAGTATTTTTTGCGACCCGGGTTTCTCTTTTCAGTATCTTCATGCACTAAGCGCACTCACAATTTCTAGTTATTTCTAGTTTATATAATAAATTAATACAAAAAAATAACGTGAAACCCTTAATACTAAGTTCTTTATTTAGTTTGAAGGTTTTCAGGTAAGGTAAGTTACAATCAGTCATATCAATAAGTTAATTAAAATATCTATGGCATATCCCTATGGAATATTAGTCATCTAATTCATAAGGTACTGGCTTCTCATTCCAAGGGCGCCGTAAACGATTCCCGATGAGAAGGCGTATACTGTGGCGTAACGAACGTTGGGCGTTCTTCAAAGTTGTGCCAAAAATGTCCCAGGAGCAACTTTCCAAGACTTCGGTTGGCTTGCACTAAAGTGTGCGTTATTCCTACTTTGATAAAATAATGTATTACAGTCAATTCTCGATGAGAAAAAACCTTCTTGATCGCCGTAAAATAACGCAAACTTTTTAAAGGGTGAGAAATTTTCCCTCGTAGATACCAAGTCGCAATGGTCGATCGGTGTAACTGAGGGTCGGACCGACTTGAGAAGCTCTTCCCTTTCAACCGACATATCGTCGCTGTAGGATTGGTTTGTCGAATAGACCAAATGTAAAATGTTCAGGAGATGAAAAACAAATTACATTATCCTGTATTTAAATACATGGAGGTATTTAAATTGTTGTTTTTACAGCATATGAATGCTGTTTTCATTACAAAGCAATTTAAAGAAAAGGGTGGTTCTGGTCCATTTAGATACAAAAAATCATTCTGCATTAAAAGGTCGATTTCGACAAAAACGGATATTCGACAAACCAATCCTATAGCGACGATATGTGGACACTCCCAGAGGATGTGATCAGCCACATAAGAAAGTCGGAGATTCTATTAGGCCAAACTGACAGACCTTGGAGGCAAAACAACCGTGTCCAGATAAACACTGAGAAGTCCATTATTTGGAGTCTATCTGGTTATCTCCATGCGCCACTTTATGTGAGGTGAGGTCACTATGCGAAATCAAAATTTGCGTATTTCTGTGATTGTTTCGCTGCTACTATTACAGTAGTGTCATTGTGAGTCATGATCATGGCCTGTTGTGGTGTTAAAATGAATGCGTTATTATAAAACTGTCAAAATTCCAAACTAAACAGTATTATTCATAATAAATTCCGCGTTCAAGTATGTCGTTCTATTCAGTGAATATAAACCAGTTTTTAAAATAATCGTAGGCGTCCATCTATCAATAAGCCATCAACTTAAAGAGTTGCCTTGTCAGTCATCAGTGACGTGTGTAAGATATTAAAAAAATAAAATCTAGTATTGAAAACTTACGTCATAAAAAAACTAAGATAATATATAACTAATTGTAATAAATTAAGAGAAATCCTTGCTAATTAAATTTCGACGAAATAAACGCTTACAATAAATTAGAGCTGTTAGCTGTTTTTGAAAGGTTCGGTTTCGGGTTGGGTTCCAGTGCAAAAATCTAATCTAAATCTAATCTAATCTAAATAAGGGATCTGTTCCAGTTCTTTAAAAAACAATTTATATACTTAAATATATTTGATATCTACCTAGTTATATTGTATGTATTATGGATAGGAGTGGCAAAGAGTACCTATTGGAGGGTGGTGGGCTAAATATTTTACTTTCAATATTCATTTATTAATATATATTATATTTAACACTACAGCAGGCCATGAGGCCCAATGACAGTTGTGAAGTGAAACAGTAGTGTAGTTACTAGTTAGTAATATAAGTGAAACAATCATAAACACCCAGAGAAAATCTTATAATTAATATATTATTATATATATTATGAAAGGCCAGCGCTGGATTAAGAGAATATAAAAATATTGTATTTTACGACAAAACAATTACAAGCCCGGACCTATGCCACGGCTCCATTGACGGTAACCTTATCCACCGATCCACAAAAAGGGAAACATAAACATGTAGGTATATAAAATAAAGAAAATATACAAAAGGCATGTCGATAAACGCTCCTTGTTTACCGGTAAAATCTGGACTATTATTGTTTAAGTATTTGATCAAGGTTTTTGAACGTCTGCGATAATCGAGATTGCATTGCCTAATTTCACGTAAAATGTTATATTCTCTGCCACTCATTGCAGTTTAGTAGTTAATAAATTTTCAATGTGTCAATGTAAACTTTTAGAGTTAAATCAGCATTTTATGTCGGGTCTTCGTCGTTAAAATCTAATAAATAAGATTTATTTTATTATGATATTTATTGCGGTATTATTACTAAAAAAACTACCACTGATGGATATGTTATTTCAATTTATATCCAGTAAATACACCCACCCGACATGCTATATGTATTTCGAATAAGAAAAATAAAAGTCGTGAATCAACTGGCAATGGGTAATTATCCAATATAAAAATAATAATTACACGAATAAGGTTAGTAGGGAGACTTGCTAAAATAAATATAATATAATATTGACCCTACCCATAATAATCAATAATGCACCACTGCCTTTCACCTGGTATAGTTGTCAAGCAAGCAAACATTCATCGCATGCAAATGTCAAACTTTGAACAATCTAGCAACAGGTGCGCACGTTTTACACATTTGATAATTTTGCTTACTGGTTCTCGGTTACTTAGTCCAGTGGTCCCCAACCCCCGCTCCGTGGATCAAATGGTACTGGGCCACCCATGGAACATTAAATTATTTCCATTTCAAGCGGGGTTTTCTGCAATGACAGCAACCAAAACAAAACAATGGAATAAACTGGACATAAGCAACACGTTTCTGGTATCATTGTCTCCGGTCAATCCTATCCCAGATGGAACCGTCTCGTTGCAAAGAAACAAGCTCAGGGTTCTCATTAATTTAGCGTTCTAGTGAGTTAAAATATTAAATCACTTTATATTATTTTTTTGATGTAACTGTATTTTATTTTGAAGGCATGTTTAAATACAATTAAATTAAAATTATTAAATCAAAACAATTTAAATATAAACAATCAACGTCCCCCCCTCAGCGGGCCGCGGTAAAATTATTAAATGTTGACCGGTCCGCGGCGATAAAAAGGTTGGGTACCACTGACATAGTCGACGATCGTCCAACGCAATCAGTTTATGCTGCACTGTAATCCCCAACTTAAGTCGATTTGCTGGTGATTCCATTTCCCTCGTTACTGTTCATTGCGTGAACAGATATGGTGGTCGTAATATCTATCGACATAAAATATAACTAATGATCTCAGTCTATATTGAAATACTCTTCACAAACTGAACTTATCATATTGTAAAGGTTTTACCCAACTCTACAACGGACACGTCATTGTCTATGCTCATGTTTACAACATAGACAATGGCGAGTCGGAAATGCCAGTTGTCCAGAGACCTAGAATCTATGTAGAGGTTACAAGGGCGCTCAGCCCTTTTCCAAATTATCAAGTTAAACCTTCATACTCAAAACATAGTTTAATATAACTCCATGCTATCTGCCGTGTAATAACCACTAATGTGTTTATGCCATATAAACGATACAAATACCAACTCGTGTTTTCCTTCAACACTGTCCATACAATATTCAATTCAATTTAATTCATTTTTTAACATATTGTGGACATTACAAATTATAAATTTAAGACGTTAACAATATGACATGAAAACTTAATATTATAAAGAAGAAAAAAAGTAATAAAAGCGATAAAAATAAAAATATATCACACGTCGCACACAAAAGCAACCATCTGAAAATGAAATAATAACGGAGGTAGTCGAGAAACTAATAACAACTACATCCCTTATAATATAATATTGTATTAGGTATATATAATGAGTCGATATCAAATCTTTCAATCAAGCAGTTCCACAAATAATCTCTCAATTGAATAATCATTCCTAGCATACCTACTGTGTTTGTCCGCAATAGAAAATTATCAACATAAAAACCCATAATGGTATGTAATATTAAAATAGACATGAAACAATAATCAACCATAAAACATAGTAATGTTCTGTGTTTATTAATCAATATTAATTATTACTTACATCCCTACTCCTGCGATACTTTCGGCACAATTTTTAAAGACACCTAATATTTTGTTATGCCACGTAATACTGATAATTTTTATACACTTAGGCCACCCGCCCATTAAGCTATCTCTGCATACTTACATATTAATATATATGCTAATACTGTCCAAGCATGTTTCGCTTTAAATTTCACATGTACACACTAACTAAAAAGACAGTTAGATTGATTACTATTATTATTGCGCAGACCTACAGCGACACCGGCAAATAGTTAGTACGTTTTTTTGCCAAGAAAATAGTTGAACAGTTAGTCGTTATTAAATTGGAAGCATTGACCTACGGAAGAGCACCTCGCTGCAGAGTTCACCTGTTGCAATGTATTAAATTAAAAAATATACACGTTTTTTGTCAATTGCTAAGAGGATTGCTCCCATCCGTTCACTCTCTTAGCAAAGGTATACAATGGATGATATTATCCTCCAATGGAACCGTGTACACATGCAGTTAACCGTATTTCATTGTGAGATATTATATCGGAAATATATGGTCGTATAATATTGAAATAAAATTCATGTCTAAATAAAACACGGTTCTTGTCGGTGTACAGGAAGCCAGCAGGCAAACAAAATTTGAAAATAACCGATATACTAGATTATTTTTTAGGTAATAAAAACTAAAACTAAAAAATACGTAACAAAAACTACCAGATTACAAGGCATGTCCGAAAACTTGTACGCATGCAGTTCGATGTACCACACTTCACCATGAAATGTTGTATCGGAAGTATTATATGGCCGCATAATAAAGACCGTCCAACCTCTTTGGGTCGTATAGTACTGACATAAAATTCATGTCTAAATAAAACACGGTTCTTCTAGTTTACACTTTACAGGAAGCCAGCAGCAAATAAATTTTGAAAATAGCCGATGTACCAGATTATTTGTTAGGTTAGTTCATGAATTTTTCCAAAATCAGCTATGAAAATTGAATTAATGTTCATATTGAATCTAATAAAATCGGAGACCGTTAGTATACGGTCATCTCTTTCCGATAAGAAAGCTCACGGCGAACTGTGCCACGGTCAAATGTTTCACGTACAATTTACATGTAACCAAGGAAAAGGCAGAAGAAAATAGGTAGGGAAGTAAATTAGAAACACAATCATATCGTATAATGAATTTAAAATTCTGGTAGGTTCTCGTATCAAGTTGTACCTACCTATCAAATCTCTGATAATCATGAACTATTAGTAAGTACATATTATTGGTCGTATTAATTGTTACGTTAGGTATCGAAATACAATAATTTCTACAATCACGTATATTTTTACGTGTTGGCTTAAGCAATAGTAGGTATTAATGCAAAATACCATCGACGTATTGGATTTGATTTTCAAAATAATTGATGTTAAACTTTGATTTCTATATCTCAAAATATACAATTTACTATCGATATCTCAAAAGAAAATATTATAAGTATAGGTACAATAAATTACACCCCAGCAAATTCGAGTTCTTCAGCTCATCCTGGAATTAAATTCTGCGATTAATTATTCACGCGGTCAATTTTCGGTGAATCATTGTTATTCCACGCCAAAAATTTTAGTAGAGTTTCTTAATTTTCCCATAAAACGGGGAAAATTTCTTGAGTAACGGTAACCCTGTCATCATTATTACTAAGATGAAGAGCGCCGTGCATCCTGTATAACCGCTTTTAATAAGGCGAGGCATATTAAAATGTATCCAACTGGCAAGAAGGAGAGTTAAGTAGCTTGGCAACACTGATGTCAATAGGACAAAAAGCCTCCACCACCCATTTTTACTTCAAAGGAGATTAATACTTAGAACCACGAAGATGATAAGAAAATTAATAATATAATAACGAAAAAATGTAATCACGTCTGAGACTGTTTTGGACCTACTAAGCTATGAATAAATATTATACAGAAACTCTTCTTGCTATTTGAGTGAATTCAGTAAATCATACAACAAGGAAATAATCACCAAAGTCAAAAAACAAATATTCAAATACCTAATCCAATAAGTGTGTCTATTCAGTCATTAAAATTTCATGCAAATTTTAATTAACTATTTTTAGTATTCAAAGAATATAATATTTTTATTAATAAGAACACTTAGGAAATCGTGCAAATATGTAGGTTTTAAAACAAAATTTTATGGATGCTGATAGCGACTAGGAATTAAAATTTAATTAATAAATTTATTTATTTTACATAATATTGGTAAACATGACAAATTACAAATTTAAAGAGTTCACATCGTGACATAAAAACAAAAAAAAATAAGTGTTAACTAACGATGATTATAAAAACACCAAAAAAGCACAAAATTCACGAAACAGTATCCAAATAAACTCCTCTTACGCAAGTGGAATATATCAATGTCAGAAGCAATTTGGTTGAATACAATTATTGCCCTCCCAATTGGCATTACCAGTGGTAGGTTAGGTTAAGCAAGATATAAGTACTTATGTACGTCTTGTTAATACATTAATTCAGATTCACATGTTTTCCGATGTTAACGAAATATGAAATAACACCTCAAATTTTACTTTGTTATGTTATGTAAGTTAATATCGGCATGATTAAGCATGGTAGAGGTTGCTTGATCAGTAAAGCACGTTAGTCAAAATCCGATGAATACTAGTTCTAGTCCCCCTCCTTACCAATATATTTTTAAATAGGTACCTATACTGCTGAGATGTTCCAAATTATGTATATTTAATATTCAATAAACAAATGATGACGAAGGTACCAACTTTATATGGGAACTTTATGCATACTGTTATCATATTAATTAACAAGAATTAAGATATATTTTCGTGCATCCTTGAATGGGCTTTCAGCCTAGTACGATAATAATTATTATACTACTACTACTTCATGTCCGATCTTAAGAGCGTACTTCAGTGAAACGGCAAATAATTTTCAACAGTAGGTACGACGAAATTTCTCACTAGTCGCCAATCGGAGACCGTCAGTCGAGGTATCCGCACGTCAATTTGTTTTGTCATGGCGTCGGATGAAAATATTCTTTTATCGTGTAAAGATTACTAAAATAACTTTACGTATGTACTTAAAAAAGAAAACATGTCCATGAATATACTATTATTATTAGTAATACAACAATAAACATAACATTAAATGGACGCATGTTGGATTTTTATGACAAATTATATTTCGTTCGGAAAGTGTCATTTGCACAATCCGCGCATCGCCTAGCCACGATCTTTTGAGACCATGCCTCAACTGAAGTATAGCCTTAAAAAGGTCATATTATGTGCCTCCATAGGGTGGAGGGTGTATTATCAGATGTCGTTTTTACGAAAAATGGATGTTATCCATATGCTTAATCTTATAAACTGACACCTTACTGCTAGGCCAGCGTGGGTGTTATAATAATAATAATCAACTTTTATTATAATATTAATTCCAACTTTATATTATATTCACTATACTAATTTTGTATTTCATTACTACACCCTATTTCCTGCTATAGGGGGCAGTATCGGGAAGCTAGTAATTTATTATTGATTTGAATTTAAAAAAGTGACTTCCACCATTATTTCCTATGACTTTACTCACCCAAGAGTTGTTTAATCCCGCCATAGCTAATAAAGCTAGAGAGGCCTTTATTCGCCTCACAACACAATGGCCCATTTCACCCCTGAATATGCATATTATAAAAGAGGAAAGGACGTCGAGATGCGCCCACCGCTAATCTACATTTCAATGTACGAATACCAGCTTATCATATTCTCTATTATTTGAGGACAATAGGATTAAAGTTTCAACTGAAAAACCTTGGCAGTAAACTTACTTAGGCTATCTCTAGCCGATTCGTTGATTAGTGAGTATGTAGGTATCCCACTTCGGCGGTGGATAGGCGTTGCAGAAGAAAGACGGTAGTAGTTCGTGATGATGGAGGAGGCGACAATTTATTTACTGTTTCAATAATTACAAGAGTACAATCGATATAATATAATAAATATAATGACAATTAGGAGCGATGAGTTTTTAACGGGAACTTATAATCTAGTGACATGTCCCGCTATTTTATTGACCGGTGCTCTATGGAATAATATTATGTTGAAATGATTATGCAATAAATTGCAGATCTGGAATATTACGAAATCATATTATATATACTGACTGATTCTACGTAAAAAATAAATATTTAATAAATAATATTATAATTGAAACCAGGGTCACAGGAATCCGATGACAGCCCCAATTATATCCGAACGCATGGGTCTTATCGAATATAATGTGAGTATGTTTTGCATGTAGTCTGATATTTATCTACTTAACCAGGTATCTTTAAATAATATGAGACGGACTTGAACCCCTATCCATCACAATACTGCATATTCATTTCATGCATATTATTTCAAATTCCAATAATATTGGCAATAATCTTTTGTAATTTTAAATCTAGGTATTAATGATGCTATTTTTTATGAATGGGGAAACTCATAATATCCCTGGAACTGAAAGTATAGCGTTGAGAAAACCTCAGAATACGCGCAGGTTAATCGATCTAATTTCTGCATCCATATGTACCATCTTGAATATGCTGGAACCCAATGACACAGCCATAATACTAACTAAACGTGGACTGGAAAACTTAGGTCGATCACTCGCACAAAACCAGTGAATAAAATATGGTATAGAATAATAATTATAATTTGATGTACATGAGTCGTTCATATCAAACTGCGTAAGCCAGAAGCTGTCCGTTAGTCAGTCATATTGCCGCATCTTGTAAGTGGATACGTCTTGACTGACTCTTGGCGTCATAACATCTTTTTTAATAGTATCAATACGGATTTATGATGTTATTCTGTATGAATGATCTATAAAATGCAAGTGAGATAAATGAGATCGTAAACCAGAAGAAAGGGAAGTAACGCGTAAGGTGAAGGAAGGAACAAAGGGATTTTGTATTTCATGACTCAAATGAAAAAATCAGTTCTAATGAGTCGTGACAATTAATTGACGCAAAGATTTATGTACAAATTTAATAGACTCATTTTTAATGGTTAGTATAAAATCATATCGAAATAATATAATATATCCCAGCCAACAAAGCTTACGTTCTCTTTCGTATCCATATTATATCTAACGCTTAAATTCATTTCACAAAGGACGGATTGAGTACGGTAGATTATTATTTTGCGAGCGGCTCTGCTTTTTCAAAACGGGCGCCATCTTTGGTTTTAATTAAAAATAACAAGTGAGTGGGCAAGCCGTGGTTTTTTTTGACGAAAAAAGTCGGAAACGTTTGCGTACATAACCACTTTTTGCGTCGAGAAAACCACTTTTTTCGACGGACAGTGTGTCAAGATTAACCACAAAGTATCAACAAGACGACAAAATAATGAATTCTCGTACATGTATAGTGTATAAAGATAATAATAATACATAGTTAGATAGTAACTATTATTCTTTTGTTATATTTTCATCAAAATTAATGTCTATTGAACGAACCTTTCTTTTACTAACATGAATATTGTCTACGGCCAATGCCAGAGAAAGACATTATAAAACAATAAATTATAATTTCAAAAATATGTATTAAATGCCACTTGTAATTGGATATTATCTGTACAATTATTTACCACGCGAACATTTGAAAATATTATTAAAAAAAACTCTTATCATCCACTCAAACAAGAAAATGAATAATGTATAATATGACGTTAAATGCGTGTTAAACATGGACACTAAGAGGGCTCGCACATCAGAACTCGCCGCATGCGTCTTACGACGAATTCGTCGATGTGACGTCATCGTAAACCAAGAAACAAACGTTATCAAATGGACCTTCGCAGATTGGCCGATGCAACTGCAACTCTGCGACCCTGCGACATTCGTCTAGTTGCAATGGCCAAAGCGTGCATGTCGATCTCGGGAATGTCGCCTCCGCGCAAGCGCACAGCTTGCGGCCATCGGCCATTTCTGTTTCTGTCTCTGTCTACACTGTCATTGCTCGCTCATCGCGGTGAGCGTTTGACGTTTGTTCATACAATCAACACAATAAAAATGGCAGACGAGAGACTTCTCCTTTTTCATGTTTGACGTTTGCCGCTAGGCAGATGTGCGAGTTGTAGCATACAACATTCGCCGGCAGTCTCAGAAGTCTTTGATTTATGGCCGTCAGGCACACAAGGCGAGTTGCGATGTGCGAGCCGGCTAAGCCGGCTCGCACATCACAATGCGCCTTGTGTGCCTAACGGCCATAAATCAAAAGTTCTAAGACTTTCGACGAATGTTGCATCGTACATCCTCGCACATCTGCCCAGCGGCAAACGTCAAACACGAAAAAAGAGAAGTCTCTCGTCTGCCATTTTTATTGTGTTGATTGTATGAACAAACGTCAAACGCTCACCGCGATGAGCGAGCAATGACAGTGTAGACAGAGACAGAAACAGAAATGGCCGATGGCCGCAGGCTGTGCGCTTGCGCGGAGGCGACATTCCCGAGATCGACATGCACGCTTTGGCCATTGCAACTAGACGAATGTCCCAGGGTCGCAGAGTTGCAGTTGCATCGGCCAATCTGCGAAGGTCCATTTGATAACGTTTGTTTCTTGGTTTACGATGACGTCACATCGACGAATTCGTCGTAAGACGCATGCGGCGAGTTCTGATGTGCGAGCCCTCTAAGGCTCGTTTCAGACGGGACACCGGTGCCGCGTTCGTATATAATAAGGAGGCCTTTGTATTCGAATAAAGGGGGCTTTGTATTATGTTTATGATCGCCCCAGAGCTAATGAGTCAACGCGTGTCCGGTACACTTTTCCGTCGATTGCTTAATTGTCAAGCCACCGATACACTTGTTTTTATTACCGCAGCCAGTGTGTTCTAATTTGTAACGCGAAATTATGCGTTGACTCATTATCTCTGGGGCATTCATAAACATAAAACAAAGGCCCCTTTATTCGAATACAAAGACCTCCTATATTATAACGAGTGCGACACCGGTGTCCCGTCTGAAACGGGGCTAAGTAAAAGAGAGATCCATAAACCTAGAGTAGCACAGCATGGTATGGAGAGGTGCATGCTAGGCACAACGTGAAAGGACAAAAAGCGGAATGAGTAGATGAGGAAACAGACAAGGGAAATGGGCTGGACACATATCTTGAAGAAGGGACAAACGATGAACGAATCTAGTCATCCAGTGGTTACCAAGCGGTACAAAATGTCCGCAAGGTAGACCTAGAGGCCGCTGGATCGATAAAATGGTTAAGTTCTGTGAAAGTACGTGGCAACGCAATACACAGGACCGAGAGGAGTGGAATCAGCTTGGAGAGGCCTTCTTTCAGCAGTGGATAGATTCAGGATGATGATGACATAACAATAATTTATTGTAATGGTTTTGAAACAATTATTTTTGTTAATTCTCCTTAAATTGAGTCATTTAGGTTGACAGCTGTTTCGGACTACAAACCAGTAAATAATACAAATTAATTTCAGGTTCATTTTTTACACACGATTAGACCAATGATACTTCGATGCTATCTACATAAGTTGAAGTCACTCAAAATAATAAACATCACAACATAGCGACACAGTGCTAATTTCACACATATCTAAACAGTGCAGGATACAACATGGAATGTCGTAATGTCGCATTATTTTGCATTCCAACAGTAGAGAGCGTTTCACCATAATCTTCCAGTCCATCGCACATTTCCACAGTTTAGTAAATACGTAAATAATAATTGAGCACATTGTTCCCTAAAAAGAGTTGGATTTCGGGAATTCACGAGATATTTTCGAGATATTCCATCCCAAATCTCGAGAATCGAAATTTTTAAAATTTCGGGAAATCCCTCAATCCGATCAAATATTAATTGAAAAAACGATTTTTCAATATGAAAAAAGTGGACAGAAAACACAAAACGTTCAAAGACAGATCGGGGCATTTAACACAATTAAGCCAACATTGACTCAAAATGTGCTCAATTTTTCAACATCAGGGATTTTTGTGTCTCAAAAGCATACGCAATTGTCAGACGCAGCGATTGACAGTTAAAATTCTTTTTGAATAAGTAATGGTTTGAATTATTTCTGTTTTCCTACTTCTATTTATTTGTCTTCTGACATAAATAAAAAAAATTAATTTGTCTGTTTTTACACTGATTTTAGGATTTTTTAAAGGTTTTTTTTATTCCTCGATATCTCGAGAACTCTTTTCTGAAAATCATGAATCTCGAGAATTCAAAATTTCATCATTTCGGGAAATCCCGAATCTCAAAATTGAGATTTTCTCGCGAAATACCCACTTCTACCGATAATAAAATTGGAGTATCCCTTAACATTCACAATATTAACTCTCCTCCCTCAGATATCATTATAATAACCTCTTGGTAAAAGCCATTTTCTGATTTTTATTACAAACAAAGTTGACCTACCGCTACACAGGGGGGTCACCTTTGATCTCGTGGTATCAGACGTTAGTATTACTTAGGTAAGATTATTCGCAGTACTCTGCAACTACTTTGACCAGAGCAGTAACCGACACATCCTTTGAAAAGTAATGAGAAATAACAAACAAATCAACGAAAAATCTTGAAAACCATCAAAATAGAAGTCATACCAATATTACTTACGATTTTTACACTCACACTTTTCAACAAATTTCGTTCGTTGACGCAGTATGTTGAATATTTAATGAGAAAGTAAATATTTTAAATAGTGAGAGTATGAAAATCGTGTGTGATTTTGATTTAACTGCCATTTTAAAAGTTTTCAAGATTTTTCGTTATGTTTTTTATTTCTCTGCAAATATCTAATTATGTATAATTACAAATTTTATCTTACAGGTTCAAGATGTCGAGACTAACTGCTACACAAAAGAGAGAAAACTAACAAAGGAAGAAGGAGGCAGAATGAGGGTTCACAGCACAGAGCATAATGAAATAGATAGAAATGTAAAAGTAAGTCATCGTGAGCGAATATTTTGAAGCCTGACTCGGTTTATTACTTTATGACAAGCCATAAATCGTAAAAAAACACGAAGGATGCGCAGTTGTTCTCAAATATTATTAATATTGAATCCGCGTTTCGTTTACATAAAAATAACATATGCTCAAGTTTATACCATATTTTCCTGGTTCACATAGGCCGAAAAATAAAACCTCTGCCCAAGTCGACTTCTTTCTTTCTATCTATCACCCCTCCTTCAATCAAGCAACTTAAACCTTGTGACAACCGCAGAAAAGATCGCTAACATATTTTATCAGTTTGTCTACATGACTTTGCAATTCAGTTGTAGCTTGAAACCTGACGTTATTTTTATAAGGATATAATATATTATATTCAGCAGAGCGTTGGAGCGGAGCTCAGAACAGGAACACGGAGCAGTGGAGCAATGAGATTTAGCCAAAGCACCAAAAATTTGTAGTGCTCCACTGCTCCAAATGTTTTTTTTATTATAAAATTTTCGTCCTAAAATCCAATGAAAATATTATATTTGATTCTTTGCAACATTGGAATTATTTGAAATAGTGCAACACTGCAGGGTGATAAATGATTTTTTGACAGAAGAGGGAGATAATGAAAGACGATTTAATGTTGGAAATATTGTTAAATACAAGTATTAATGAAAATAACGAATGATATACCGTATTTCAAAACCACTTACTTCTTTTATTTTTTAACATTTGTTATAAATATATACTACATATTATTACATATAATAACTATTAAAGCTTTTTTACTGGAGTGGAGCAGACCCTGGAGCTGAGTTGGAGGACCGCATGTCACTTATTCGTGCGCCGCAGTACGTGAAACATGAGTTCGTGTAACATTTAATCAAATGACGAGTTGTTCGTTGATTATTTCACCGTGGAGTATATTTGTACGTATGCTACAACATGTGGAGATGTCTTTACTAGGTTAGGTTAGGGTTAATCTAATTGAAACAGTAGTATTTGCAAACTATCGCCGCATTTTGTAAGATACGTACAAATGTATTCCACGGTGAAATTTTCAACGAAAAACTCATCATATTTGATAAAATGTTATACGAATTCATGTAAGTTTACGTACTGCGGCGCACGAATAAGTGCCCCACGATGAACTGCATAAGTACAACTTACATATAACCGATCGGAGCAACTTAGAACAGGGTCCGCTCCAACCTCTTAACCCTATTAAGTAATATGTATTTAATAATTTATTATCATGTATAATATCCAATGTCGATGATAGCGTATTGTCCCATTACTGACGAATTCAGCGTCCGAATAACTATGTGAAACCGAGTCTATCTCAGCGAAACATAGTATTTATCTTACTTAAATGTTCGAATCACGACACTGTGTCAGTTGTCGAATAACTCAGTCAAGGAAAACATCAAGTGGGTAGGTACACAATAAAAACGAACATAAATTTTATACACGGGAGACACGTAATAAACAGAAAAGTGTGAAAAATTCCGTGTTTACGGTTTTAGAGTTTTTTTTTTACTGTGTTCGTTACTTAGGTAAGTACCAAACGTAAGATGAAAATAAACAGTTGTTTTTAATTGGTTTTCGCGGAAAGATGACATCCGTAAAAATATTAAACCACTGTGATGGAAGATTTATGATACGACTTCTACAGTAGGTATATATAGGCAAAATTATTGTAGTAAAGATGGATATACACTATACAAATGAGAACTCTGCCATTCTGTGCAATGTTGACCTGTGTGTCCCTGATAGCTATCTTACAAATAGGGAGCATCAGTTGTTTATTCTCCCAATGTGCAGAACCAACGTGCCACTGGTAATATCAATAATTGGGAGGGCGATAACTACTATGTTCAACCAAATTGCTTCGGGTGTTGATATATTCTATTTGCGTGAGGGTGAGTTTAAGTGGACGCTAATTTAAAAATTCTTATAATAGCAAACTCGGTGTACTTCTTTGAAATGCTATAGATGTATACTTGTATTTTCACTGCTTATGTATGTGTATATTATGTTCTTTTTAATATTATCATTGTTATCCCTTTTAATAGTTTTCTTTTTCTTTCTTCTTTATAATGATGATTCTCACCATTAAAAACTCGAGAAACGTGTATTTTTCATATATATTTTAAAGTTATTTACTTTATTCGCGTCACTCTACTAGCACCTCACCTCACCACTCCAACGCTGCTATCTGAACAGATTGTGATTTCACAAAATGTCGATAGAACACAATAAGTTACTAATAACTTCAAAATCTCTCAAGATATCGTAATGATCTACTAAATTGCTGTATCCAAATAAAAACTATGTAATTTTGATCAATCGAGGTTCAATACTGTTTGAGTTGTAACGTACGAGAAACTCGAATACTATTTTTTGTTCTAATGGATGTTTTTGATACCCGGGTTTCTTAAATCCATTTAGAATTTAAATTCAAATTCCATAAAGTTGGTACCTTCGGTCGATAGTATTAATACTATGATTTGTGTTTACGTATCAACGAAATAATCAAAATACCGGTCAAAATCTAGTCTTCGTCGCGACCTCATGACTGAGGATCGTGCGGGCATCAAATGTCGCGCAGACCCTTTTTAATGTAAAATTTTTGGCACTCTTGATTTGGTCAAAAAGCAAATATTTATCAACCACAGTCAGAAACTTTGCACTTTTTTTTGCACTTTTTACTACACTGATACGCCTCTTTGCCTGATTATTTCGCATAAAATTAGATCAAATGATATTCACTTGTATTAATATATTTATTGTAACAATAAATAAATAAATAGATACTATAATATAGTATTATGTAAAAAAAAAAGGTATATTATGAAAATAAAACATTTTGGAGCCGGAGTACAAAGTTATGAAGCATACACTCTAAATCTAAGTGATATCATATCATAAAGTAACATCTAACAGTCGTGTTAAAGTGAAATTAGTAAAAAAAAAAACTTTATAATACAAATTCCCCAAATCGACTTATCAATACACAACTCATATAATATGTACGGCTTCTTTAAAATTTACAACACGTCAATCAGGTAAACATAATACAGTTATAAAAGCCATTTTGACCTACATTTTAAAAATCAATAGAAATAACAATATCAATACATACCGAGACACCGGTGCACAAATTCAATTACCTATTATCAAACTTGATAGATGCCACACTCCTAGAGATTATAAAAGTATGCGCTTACCATTGTATAGATAAATCATTCAACAGTGACACCATAGGTGATTTTTGGGTGTATTGGAAATGTTGCTGCAATGTTTGTTTCAATGCTAGCAAACAATACTACCTTCAACAACATCACTGCAAGCCACTTCGCCGTGTCTACAGTGTTACTGTATATTGATTTATTTATAGTTGTTGCTAAGCTTAAACACAACAAAAAAGTTGCCGATTTAATGAAATATGTCACAGCTTATTACATAATATTATAATATACATTATTTTGTCGGGGTTTTGGAACTTTTTGTCTTTCCAAATAAGCATTATTATTATTTTTCCGGTGTTAAAATTAGCGAGTTGAGTCATGTTGTCGCTTTCATGATATTGTCAACTCGAGTGAAGCCACTACGTTGTAATGTATGGTAAATTTTAATACATCAGTAGGTAGGTATATCCTATATAATATATTTGACTTGTGTTTTAATTGATTGTTACATCATGGCTCAAGATCGCGATCACCCTGATACAGTCATTAATCTTAACTGATAAATAAATTATTTGTGTTAGTGAAAAATTTTAAATGTCAAAACAATGTTAACATTAAGATAAAACATAAGTCATATAAAATTATCACCCATAAAAATACAATTCCATAAATTTATAACTGGTTGGGGCAATTGTGGTGGCTTTCATCCCTATTTTTCCTTCCTACCTCAAATTCTCAATTACTGTCTCAAGTTTAGGCGACTAGCAGTTACCGTTCATCAGTCGACCGTGATTGATTAACATTCAGTTACCTTAAAACAACGGGCGCGAGTAATTCAAAGCGTATACAGACTGATTCAAAAGTTATTGATACACCGCGGCCGGGCCACTTGATTTAGTGTGACCGTCATCCTGGCGATAATTCTGAGCACCTGGCAAGCCGTGATAGCAGCTCTTGTTATTCATCAACCGTGCGCTCATACACTTATAACCTAAACCATCTTCACCCGTCGCATCGGGTGACCCAACAAATAATACCACGCGAGTGATAGTGCAACCGGACCTTGGAGCCAGCCTCAACAGCATAAAAAGTCAATGCCTAGCATCTTAACATAGCCCCACACAGCATCCACATCCATCATCATAATTATTCCATCAAAACCAATTATTACAATCCACTATAAAAAGCGCAACCAATAACAATACATCAAAATACGCCGACAAGCGCGCCCTGAAATCCGCTGGATATAAGTACTCATAAAATTCGGTGGATATACGTCGCATCAAATAGCTAAGGACCGAGAAGAATGGAGGCAACTAGGGGAACCTTTCATCCTATATAGTAGATCGACCCCGGCTGATGATGATTATGATTATGACAATACTACTTATTTTTACATTCATATATTTCCCCGATACTGAACATTTGCACAACACCCACTATTACAAATATTTGTTTAGTTATTTTGCACGTAAGCTTAAAAAGGTTAGCCATCGCTGATCTAGATTTTTCAATAGAAGACTAGACAGGTCCATGACTGATTGTCGTATATGTGCATATAGCCTTAACCGTGTCTAATATCCGTCCAATATTAAATTTACCAAGCAAAAACCATACATACATAGTTTACTGTTCAGTTAATACTATATAATTCAAGTAGAGTAGGTGCTTTATGATACATATTAAGCAGTCGAGCATTTGAGTCACACATAATCAAAAATAAAAATTTGCAACGGTGTGAATTTTGTTATTTCCAATTTTGATTCTGAACATTTCACTCGATCGTGATCAAAAGCTCCCAGTTGGGCAGAGTAATGTTATTATGGTGTGAATTAATAATGGCAGCTTTTTTGTTTCACTAATACACTCGTAAGTATAAAGTTGTTGTATGTAGTCTAACAATATAATCAATCATTTTGTATCGATTAAATAATCATAAGGTATTATCGAATTAAGGCTAGACCAAACGATATTCAACCACAGACATGCAAAAGAAATTACTTAGGAAATTTACTTACGTACGTTTTAGTTACGTACTGAATTATTTTGCATGTTCTGTTGTGCAATGGTTTAGAGACATTGACAGTAACCATCAGCGACAGGTATTCGAAAGTATAATCTTGGGAAATATCTTTGACTCTTTATTGGCTATCACCGTGTTTTATTCTTTCTTCTCGAAGGCCATTCTCAAGGGATCTTTTGTGAGAGAGTAAAATAAACGGCGATTACTCAAACACCATTGATTAGGCTAATTAGAACGCCCCTGATACAACAAAAACTCCTACCCACCTTGCCAGACCTACCATTGATGGTTATTAATCCATCAATCGTGCGCTTATGAACACCTATTATACTTAACCTAAACCATTCTTAACGGTCAAGTGCCGCGCACCGGGTGACCCAATAAGCAATATCACGCGAGAGTTATAGTGCGACCAGGAGTTAAAGCCAGACCACGGAGTCAGCCTCAAAGTAAAAGGTCAGTGTCTGGCATCCTTATCATAATCCCCCCTCTCCCCAGCATCCAAGTCATCCCGTCACAATTTACAGTCCACCAAAAAGCGCAGCCAACCATAATATACAATAACAACTAACTAAGTCTCAATTAATATAAATTATTAGATGAACAGATCAGGATCTGGTGACATTACTACAATCATTGAGTAAAATTGTATAAGTTCCTTAATGAGCTTGACGTCAGATTTATGGAAAATATAATTTCTGCGATGGATCAAGTGATACGTACGGTTAAGTATGGATCAAGTTTAGATGAAACTCCTCAAGTTTAGTGGACCAAAAAATGATGATAAACGACTTCGATGACTTCTTAATGACACATAGAAATTCTTGCGGGTTATTTACTGGAATTCATCTACCAAGGTAGGAGAGCAGATCAACAAGCTGACTGGAGAAATCCGCTTGAGCCATATAAAAGTATATTAATAAGTTCATTGAATTTGCTTACAAGCAATATTAACGAAAATATAGACAGCCTTCCCTTATCGTCACAATTAATCACAAAATCATTTTGTCCCCTTTTCTACATCACGTCAAATTTTTAACTCGGTCACCTCCCCGATGTCAAAAACAAAAACCAATTCGTTGAAAATAATCGATTTTCGTATTAGTACTTATCAGTGGTGCACCCAGAGGGGGCAAGGGGCCCTGGCACCCCCCAAACATGAAAATTATCAGAATGATTTTAAACATTGGAATTGAAAGCCAATAAACTATACCTTTGGCCTTAGACAAATAAAAACACGGCAAAATATTGTTTTGTATTTTTTCTCCAGCACCCTTTTTAGAAAAAATTCTTAGATTTTAATTTCCAACACAAATACTCGTATTTCGAAACACTAATGTCAGGTTTTTTTAGAAACTCAATCTCGAATGGAACTGTCAAAAAATTTTCGGTGTCCACCTGAATTTCGGAGTGGTGTAGGTCATGGCTGGGGAGGGCTGACAGGGCACTGGCCTGGGGGCCCGGGGTGTGGGGGGCCCGGCGTGTCGGGTTAACCAGATAAGTGAAATAAACACACATCATAGCTTCATCACAGCTTTAATAGCAAAAAAGTCGCCTGCGGCGCTATTATACTTCATGGCCATGAACATTTTCAATTATATAATTGTGCAATATATTTTTTGATTATTGTGTGTCGATACTCGACAGCTCCATTATTAAAGTAGATGTATTAAAAATCGCCAATAATTCACTGTATAAGTACCCTTAGGTTGAACTAAAACATATTTTGAAAAACGTTAATGTAGTGTTTCACACTGTCTTTAATCTTAACGGTAGGTAGGGGGCCCGCCAAATATCCTAGCCTGAGGGCCCGTTTTAGGATGTGGGGACCATGGTGTAGGTACACCGAG
Organism: Rhyacophila brunnea; assembly: GCF_057557595.1. NCBI lineage: Eukaryota > Metazoa > Arthropoda > Insecta > Trichoptera > Rhyacophilidae > Rhyacophila > Rhyacophila brunnea. Next base: position 35,288,439 of record NW_028232827.1, on the reverse strand, counting down.
TGCAATAGACAAAAGGGCGATAAACGAGAAATTAGGCTGTGAAGAAGAAAAAGAACCTATGGGACTAATTTACATTCTCCTCCTTTGGGCCCCCCCATTATTATTTTTTATTTTAATCTCAGAAAGAAATATATATTGTGATATCCAGGGAGCATAATATTAATTATGTTCTGTGGTGATTTAACATTTTTCTTTACAACCTTTCCAAACACTTTTATCGTAAATCACAATATTCTATTAAACTCTGTCCCTCTAGGATCATATAGGTACTCAATATACTAGTTCAGGGATGGCGTAGGTACCTATGGCACTGGAGATGATTTTGCATAGCACGCAAATGTTTCATTTTGAAGACAAAAGAAATATTACTATTTTATATACCTATGTTTAAAAATGTTTTTTTTTATATAAAAAACGTTTTACAAATAAATACATACTTAAGTACTTAGATATAATATTAAAAAATAATGACGACATAGTCATGCGTATTTTATTCGGTTTTTCATATTATGTTAAGGAGTTTAGGTACCAATCGATGCGCAAACGGAAACGACGAAGTTCATGCATAAATAATGACAGATCGCATTGTATAAAATTTTTTTGGCAAATCATTTTAAAGAATAATCATTACTTTTAATGTACCTAACTATACGATTGCATAGGTCGGTCCTTAGGACCGGAGAGCTAAAAATAAAAATATACAATCAACAAACCTTATGAAATTAATATTACATTTATCGGCAGTCATTCAAATAGGTACAATAACGGCTTGTTATTTTACCTGGAAATGGAAAACCGCTGTGATGGAGAATATAATATGAAAGAAGAGTGGTTTAAATGCTTGCAAGATCTCTTAATAACAAGGACAAAAATATTCAAAGAATAAAAGATATGCCCTCAGCTAGAAACAAGGTAAAAGATAGAATATCAATAACTCGATTGTACTTTTTAAACCTTTTTAATAGAATTCTTAACTATTTTTTTAGAAAACTTTCAAACAAATTTTCGCCATAAAAAACTGCTACTGCTGCTCGCCATAAAAAAACGATGGACAGTTGAAAAATATTATTTTGGAAATTTTGGCATGCGTACGTAAGATTCGCCATCCCTGTACTAGTTGATGGAATTGACAGGTTAACCCGCATTAACTTCAAATTTGAAATTATCGAAAACTAAAACGTTACAATACGAATACCAAAGACGTAATTATTGACTTACGACATTTTTTCGGCGATTGATTTACTAGGCACCTGAAATAATTTACAATAGATTAGATACGTGACGTAGGTACGAGTATGTTAAATATATGAGTCTAGCAGTCATACCTATCGGAGAATCAATGAAATAAGTGGGACTGCGTGTATATAACTACCTCAATACAAAACAAATATACAGGTTAGAATTGGTAGGATGAATGAAATAAGTGGGACTGCTTGTATACAACTACATGAATACAATAGAAATATACAGGTTAGAATTGGTTAAAAATTATATATTAATTTTCCTGTGTTTTTCGCATTGTCCCATATCTATGTAGCAATGAAACCACTCAGCATTATATGGGGGACACATTTTAATTATGTCATTATATCTATAGGCGGTCGTAATTCATTTTGGAATGGCTGTAAACGCCGTGATCTCGAGAGTCTAGCGATCTCGAGCGCTTGTCGCGCGATAGTCGTCACGGCGTGAGTGCATATGGACGGCTCAATGAGGTCACATGTACCTAGGGAACGTGCAATATGTTACGGGCGAGTCAAAGTGTGCAATGTGGATAAGGCTTTAGTCAACAATGGCGTTACATTGGCGCCGATTGTCTTCAATGGGTAAATGTTTGACATTCTTAAACAAATTGGATATGATTAAGAAGTTCTCCATATTATCAAAACTGTAAAACTACAATACCTTGACCACATTGACAGGATAACAGTTTAGAATTCCCTATCTACATTTGGTAGAGAAGAACATCGTATTCGAAAATCTCGAGAGGTTTATACGAGTTAAGTTTTAACTATCAATTCAATCGAGCAATCGGTTCCAAACTAATTAATTGTTTCTCGTGATTTTAGGGCTCGGTCTCGCTTCCATTTCTAACTCTACCTTTTACGTCCTTGTAGTTTTTTTATGAAAATTATTAATTTAATTATTCTATATAATATTACTATTTCCACATTTTATTTAATTCATTAGACTTGTCGAATACGGTTCTGTTTGTCTTCAACTAGATAGTGTCAAATAAATAAAATACTAATTTACATGACATGACTTCAAAGAAGTGATCGCTTTTGAATTTAGAACGCTTCATTTAGTTGTCAACATCAGTATAGTGTTATGATTATTTATTGCAAAGCAGTTAACGATTCTTGTAATTCAAGATGAAGTAAAATATTAATAGTGTGGGTGTATAGTCGGAAGTTTACTAATTATTCCAAGAAAAGCTAATCAAAATAGGAGTACGCCAGTTCAGTTTTACCAACAGTCGTTGACTAAAAGAAGCCAGACAGGGAGAGAAAATAGCTACTTACTTACTTCACCCTGTCACGCCACAGCATTGGAGCATAGGGAAAGCTCAAAGTTGCATCACTTCTCTCGATCCATCGCAAACTTTCACGTAGATTGATTGTATAATATCGCTACAGGTTGAGGGAGAGTTGGCCATGGCTATTAAATCCTTAAAATTGTAACACAAGGGAACTGAGCAATTTGATTTACCCCATCTCCATCCGCCATGTATATACAACCGCGATTTGTGCACGGCCGCCTTCCATGACGCTATAAACGTGTCAGAAAAAATAGGTTTTCTCAAAATTGTCTATATACCTACCCGCATTAAATATCTAGGCAAGTATTAAAAACTTTATTAGTAGGTAGGTACTATATTTCCAGATATTAATATTAATAAATTCTATATTTGAACATACTTCGAAAAAATTTTCAAAATAGTTGTTGCCGGCATAGGATGAAATTAAAATAATAAATTATCAATTCAAATTTAAAAATAAATACTTAGTAAGTTATTAATTTTATTCGAATTTCAAAATCTACCAGATTTATGTTAGCGCCATTGTTAATATTGATTATATGATAGTTATTCGTACATTTTATTGTTTAGATTCTATACCACTTATTTTTTAGGTTGTGATTTAAAATTGCTTTTTAATAATAAATTAAGGGTAGATACTAGTAACAAGGCAGTTGTTCCATAAACGTTTATTTAGAGAAATAAATAATTACAAGATAAAAGAACTTTTTATATACCACGTTTTTAAATTTTCTGTTAAATCATATAAACTTGACAATTCTATGTATTAATACGAGTAATTTAGGACAAATTTAATAAGGCAATTGTCAGCCAATATTTTTTTAAATTTTTTACTGATATTAAAAGAGTGATTATTTAAACTTAAATGATTTCCAAAAGCTGAAGATTTATTACAATTTTTGGCACAGGCTAAATGTTCTTTGATCCTAGTATTAAAAGAACGTCCCGTTTGTCCAACATATTTGGCATCACACGAGTCACAACTTAATAGATAAATTCCACTTTGGTAAAGTTTATCTAATCTATCTTTAGTATTCACCAGTATTGAATTTAAATTTTGTGTGTTGTAAAATGTTACATTGAAAAGTTTTTATCTATTTTTCTTGAAATATTTTCAGACACTCTTCCTAGGAAACATAATTTAACCCAGCGTTTTTTAACACTGGCTTCATCTATCAGTAAGCCAGAAGTCACATTTAATAAAGCTATTTTTTTAGATTTGTTGGCTATATGATTGTCAATAAACACATTGCCAACTGTTCGCAAGTAATGTATGTATTTATCAATATTGAATGCGCATTTCGTTTACGTCACAAACTTTAGTGCATATTATTTTGATACAGACGTAACTACTTATTGAAAATAACATATTCTTTAACACGTATTTAATTATATCCCATGTATCTGTAGTCTGTACACTCGAGATTTTAAACCTTATTAAATCCTCACTCATAAGGCAACACCATTATTTTTGTGTAACCTGTACTAGTGTCTATTCTGTGAGGACGAAATGTCATTTGTTTAACGCGTGCTTGCTACCTGTGGTCCTGTGTGGCTGTGAGACATGGCATCTTACTAAGCTTTAAGAGTCTCGGCTTTTGAGCTTTGAGAATCGATGTCTCCGCCGAATCGTATGGGTACATTGGTACGACCGCGTTACAAACATATGAGTTCGTGAGCAGACACAGCAGCCTTCGGTGATTGAGATTGTCATAAAAAGACGCTTTACGTGGCTGGGACACGTATTTCAGATGCCGCCAAAGAGTGCGACACTTCGTACCTTTGTGGCACAGCATCAAGAGTTCCGTTGCCGTGGCCGGCCCTACCTCACCCTGCAGCGATGCTACAAAAGCGACCTACGTGCTGCAGGTCTGACAAGGCGGGAGGCGCAAGAGTTGGCGATGGACCGAGGGAAGTGGCACGAACTTGTGCTTGCCCTATGCCCCAATATTGGGTCATGACAAGGTGGAAGAAGAAGAGTACTAGTGGCAACAGTATTCGTTTCAATCTGATTAGTACGATATCAGCTCTACTGAACTGTTCTGTTACCAATGCATCTATTCTATAGACACGGCTGCTATCGGCGGCTATTGAGGGTAGTTTATCATATGTATATTATATTATCATATATATATGCATCATATATATATATATATATTATATTATCATATATTATCATACAATAAGTTAACCGTCTGAACTGTCAAAAAGTGGTATGTGTTTACTTTTAGAGCGAGATAGACAGCTTTGACAGTTTAGACGGCGAACTTATTGTAACAATTATAATACCTCAATATATAAATATGGTAAACTACCATAGCCGCCGATAGCATCCTTGCGTATATAATATTTATGCGCAAGAATAGTATGGTAGAACTGCTGTGAGGAAAGTGCAAATCCGCTTGATAATGACTGAACTCCGATTGGCATGGTAAAATAATAAGAATACTTTGCTTGCCATATGCACTAACATTCATTGCATACAGAATATACTTGTTTTATAAAAAAACAATGTTAAGTTATTAGAAATACGGCCAAGTAAAACACATTTCAATTATAATTAGTAGATAACTTTGCTATTGGTGAAACAAGTTTATGGACATATCGAATTTTAATAAAATATAATTATCAAACTGATTTTGCATCTATTACTCTCTATTGTTATAATCGATAGGATCAACTTCGTAAAACTCATTTAAGCATAATTTTAAAGCAATAAAATATTATTTTTTTTTTTAAATAATTTTTATATTCCTAGAAATAATCTACTATAATTATATACACTCTTCTTTATAATATACTCGTTATACGATTTTTATCGACACCAGATTATTTTTTAATATAAAATAAATATCTAATACCATAAACAACATACGTATTTAGCTACTGTGTACAGTCATAAATATTGATACCTAATTTCAATACAAAAAATGCACTTAGTCTTATTAAAAGCTTACCTTGGTTGTTTTTTTTTTCAAATTAACGAAACTAATATCAGGTAAGTATGCAAATTAACTATTATTATTCACGTATCTAAACAATTCAGTGGTGCGGCACCATTTTTCGACCAGAAGCCACTTTTTTTAACCATGTTCGATCTTATGAAGAGCATTGTGGACTTCAGTTCAGAGTGACTGTTGTACGTTTTGACAGATTTTTGTTTTTACGACAAAGTTATGATAGTCACTTGTTCAATTTATTATGTCCATACTCTGGGTCCAAACACGCATTGAAAAATAACATGTGAATTCGCCAGACCCGGAATTCCAGCCCGTAGCGAAATGAGAAGTTAAATTGTATAACTCAATATTATTAAAACAATTAGAATATATTTTCTACATTGGATTGTTAGACATTTTTTTCCAGAATCATCAGATTAATACCAATTTTATCTACCATGACTGAATTATTTACTACTGATTCTCAATATTGTTTAGCATTGTCTGTCAAGATGACTCAACAGTTATTTTTTTCATTTTTCTATGTTATAGACATACAGACAATACAATTCGACTTAAAAATTAGTCTGACAGAAAAAAAAATTTTTTTCGTCGGATAGTTTGATAAGGTAGGACGCGGACGACTTACATAACTCGTTTAATAACGTATTACCAGTTACGGGAGGAGACGTTCGAAAAGCGGAAGACGGTTGGAACGCTTCGGGAGGCAATAGCGAGTTACCCCGTGCAGAACACCCCTTACGTCATACCATGCGTTATGCGTGATCGCAGTGTTTAGATTAGTCGCGTTTTGATTGTCACATGTAGTTTGCGAAATTTTTAGAGATTATCGGTAGCCCGTAGCACACGCTGTCTTACCTGCTAGTGTAGAATAGCCCACAGGAGTATACAGAATTTACCGATTATCCTGATTTATTATATAGGTAATTGTTAGGGATACTTGTGTCTAAAGTTGGGTATTTCCCGAGAAAATCTCAATCTCAAGATTCGGGATTTCCCGAAATGATGAAATTATGAATTCTCGAGATTCGGGATTTCCGAAAAAGAATTCTCGAGAATTTCCGAGAAATCGGGAAATTTAAAAAAACCTGTAAAAATCCTAAAATCAGTGTAAAAAGAGAGAATTTCTATAAAAATATGATTTTTTTTATTTATGTAAGAAGGCAAACAAAACACATTACTTATTAAAATAGAATTTCAAAAAACACAGACTGTCAATCTCTGCGTCTGACAATCGCGTACGCTTTTGAGACACAAAATTCACTGATGTAGAAAAAATTGCGCTGATTTTGAGTCAACGTTGGCTTAATTGTGTTAAATGTCCTATCAGTCCTTGAAAATTTTGTGTTTTCTATCCACTTTTTTCATATAGAAAATCGTTTTTTCAATTATTTTTGATAATAAAGAAATCCTGAATCCCGAGAAAAATTCTCGAGATCCGGGATTTGCCGAAATGTTAAAAATTTCAATTCTCCAGATTCGGGATGGAAAATCTCGAAAATTTCTCGAGAATTCCCGTCGGGAAAATCCCGACTCTACTCATGTCTATCTTCCCGACAAAGACATCTTCAGCCAATCCTCTCATCTTTTGTAAAATATTGTGTCCGTAATTCAACATTAAATATAATAGAACATTTCACATTTTGTAGTTGGAATAATGAATGCACTCGCTTATAAAAAAAACCCATCAGTTATTATCAAAATATATTATAAAAATTATTTCAAACCAAAAAAAACCTATTCATTTCCCAAACCCATCATTAGTGAGTGAGCACTTGAAACGTTCGTTAAAAAATATACGTAATTGGTAAAATAACGAAGCATCAATTATTGGAAAAAATACAGACATTAAAAAAAGTCAGGAATCATCATTATCTTTATGATGTAAGTACTTATGCGCGACTATACCTGGTCGTCGATAGAAAGCCGTTTTCATTATTGTACAGTCCAACTGCTGTAAGAAGGCAGTCGGTTTTTGTTGATAATTATGTCTGTAATCTGGAGTGAAAGTAGTCCACTGATTATTATAGTAAATTTTGATTGTGAAGTTTTTTTTACCTAAATGGAGTTATTATATTACACAAAACTCCCTTCTACAATATACCTTAATGCTGTATAAATGTTATATCTCTAAATAGAGGGTATTTAAGAAAATATTGTCAAAAATACATACACAAAAATACGAGACGTCCATTTGACGGTTTTTGATCTTCGTTTGATTCAAATCATTAAAATTAGAGTTTCTTAAACCATGCACACATAAAGGGGGGAGGGTTTTGAGCCCTAACCCCCCACACAAAAAACGGAAAAAAAATACAAATTATTCAATGGTAAATGGCATAATAGTTGTTCTTCTTCTTTGTCAGGACCTCATGACTAAGAATCGAATGATTTGACTGTCAAACAACCTTCTCAACGGGTTGGCCTCACTCCTATCGGCATTCTACAACATCCAAGGCCTACTTTGTTTTACCACCACCACCCGTCATGTATGTACAGCTGTGGATATTTACGGCCGCCTTCCATGACGCTATAAAAGTGACTTAAAGAAGTGATTTTAAGTGCTCATTCCGTCCCATAACGGAGCCGCACGGAACTGATGCTACAACCATGCACCGTAGTGCTTAAAGAAGAAAGTTTAGAAAGGGGAAAAAAATCTTTTTGGACTGGCTCTGCTGTCCGCTGACGTTAAGCACCCTATGTATCCGCATACTGAGTGTCACGAGTTGAAATGTATGAGTCTACAGAGGAGTCGGGACTGTTATCATAAATTGATACAACATCTGGAGCATAAAATATTTGCTTTAAGATTCCGACGTAGCATATCTAAAAGACAATACAGTGCGGATGACGCAAATGGACGCAAACGATTATCATAATCATGACTGTGAAGCTATGCGCATTCGATAGCTTGTGGATGCGACAGCTTGCAATAATACGTAAGTAAAAACCCGTAGTTATAGGTACCTGCATGCTTTCAAAATGTGCCGGGTATGAAGAATATATCTGAAAAAGTGTGACATCCTGTGGTTGAAGCGATGCGAATCTATAAGTATAAGCGGCGTAAATATGGAAGTAAGTGGCACCTGCTAGATTTTGTTAATACCGTCCTCTCCCCAAAAAATATTATGTATATTTTTTTCAAAATTGACCCCCCCCCCTAAACCAATATTAGTAAAAGTAACGAATATTATTATATAGATACACTACAGGTATACTTAACCGTAATTTACTATTACTGTTTTCTTTCTTTTTGTTAGCAGGGGGTCCCAACAATCGAAACCTGATGTGTCCGCACTTCCAGAAGATGCGATTGAGGAAAAACAGAGGTAAATAATTATATATATTAAGATTAAGGATTTTAGTTTTGTACTATTCCATTTGAGTCGTTTTTTTGCGATCTAGGTTTCGCCTTTCGGCATCTTCAGGAACTGTAGGCGCCGAAAGGCACAAAATTCTTAAATTCTTTTTAATTCTTAAATTTTTTAATTCAAATTCCATCGAGTACTTTGGGGTGATATTACTAATATTAAAATTATATTTATATTATTTAAAAGTCATTGTTTTTATGTGTTACTGACGGGGCTTGGAAATAAATCTTAATATTCTTAATGATTTGTAAAAAGGAGAATTTTGACGAGTTAACATGATCTTACTCCCTACTTCATTTATCGTCTGTCAATTTATGGCTACGGCCATATGTTGTAGCTTAGCCACTTAGAAATGCCAATAGAAATGGCGTACTTCAAAAAAAATACTACCTTATTTTTAGGTCAATAATTATTATAAAATAAACATTATTCATAGAATGTTTATCACATTTGAATGGTCAAAGAGATAACTTATAATCAGTATCTTTAAAATTATCTTTAAATGTGTAAATCTTGCCCATTTTTTAAATAATAAAATGCCTAATTCTGGTCAAATTTGGGATCACAGAGATTATCAATATATTTTTTTATTGTAAATATTTCACTATAATAATGTCGACATAAATTTTACTAATGGTTTTATAAATGCTTTAAAAAATTTATAAATAAAAAATCTTAACACGACTTCACATGGACGTACTGAAATATGACTATATTCTGAAACGTTAGAGCGAGAGGTTTAAAAGAATACTATTTTATGTAATAAAAATACTTTATGCAGTCATCAAATGTTTAAAATAAATATAAAGGATAATAAGGTTTCAAAATTAAGAAAATAGATTATCTACAACGTTTAAGGAATGTCCAGGATCATGCTTTGAAAATAGCATAAAAGCTCAATTTTGATGTACGCTGAGCATGTGGGCCGTTAAGTACAAATTGTTTTTTTCATTGGCATACTTCGGCATCAGAAAAAATACTTTTACATATACATTTATTTTAAACATTATATTATACATTACATAAACAATACATTTAAAGACTCTTCCTTTGTATTCTGTGCGAAGATAGTCCATAATTTTGGAGCGTTATTTTTACCAAAAATTAGTATTTTGACGTACCTAATTATCTTTAAATTAGAAATGTTATACGGGTGCAGGACATTCATAGAAGAGATTAAAATCCTTTGGTGTTACAGTATGGCAACATATTTGAACACTGTATTATTCAACGGACGGTTACGATACGTTTTATTAGTGCACCCGTACTGCTATGAAATAAACATCTCGTTAAGTCCCAGTTCAATGCAGTATCAATCATAGGTGTCTACTGACAAATGGTTATTGCCAGAATGTGAAAGACTAACCACTTAACGATTCTTGTTCACCCTTTCACTACTCACTGGCTGTAAAACAATTAACTTCACGTCGTCTTCGTCTATTTTGATTTCAAGGTATATATAAGGTATATACCTATATACAATATAAGACATTTTAGATCAATTTAAGTCAAATCCACAACCAGACGCATACAGAAATATGATAATAGGACAATTTCTAAAAGGTTATTATGCCGCTGATGCCCGCATGAGCTTTTATATATTTTTTTAATTAACCCTATAATGTTATTTTTAATCATATTTACAATCGAACATACTTATGTAGGTACTATTGAAAACAAATATTAGTTAGGTCAGTTAGGACAATTAATAGCACTCATCTGCGCAGTGTTAAGCCTGGATTTGGTTTCACTCGGTCTAACTTTTCTTATTATTTTACAACGTTTTAATTACGTCGTATTCTTATTTGTCCGATGGTTGTTTATCCAAATAATACAAATCTTGCAATCGATTTTAACTAACTTCCCGACTAGCTAGACATTTGAAACTTCTATAATATATCAGAACACGATGCCAATGCATTTTTTTAATACTTTTGGCCATTTTTAAGTAGAATTAAATTCATTTTCAGTAAATTCTGTTTAAAGTTATTTCGACACCATTATTGGTTGCTAGGGGTCTGGGGTCCTAGCAAATAAATTATTAATATATACGTGCGTTACTATGGAAATCAATATGAAATGTCAAAATGACATTTCAGTATTATTTATATCAAGTACATTTTTTTTTTGATCGTTTAAGCTGGTCAAGTCAAGTTTGTATGATTCAACAGAAAATTTAAAAACGTTAAATATAAAAAGTTATTTTTATCTTGTAATTATTTATTATGAAAACAGTTTATTCCATGTAGACAATTATATTAAATACCTATTTTTGTCGGCGCAGATGCTTTTCGATCGAATAATTGTAAAATTATAATTTGAAATTTTCATACAATTCGATGCATCAGTATCACACACTAAGATTATATTAGGTTGGGTAGGTTAGGTTATGTTAGGTTAGGTCCAAAAAGAAAGTTTTACGGCACATTTACTCTTAAAACTATCTTTAAGTAGGTAATACAACTATAATTGGTACTAGTCGGTTTATAGGAAGCCAGGCGGGAACCGCACCAATTTTCATGGCCGATTTTGCCAAAATTCACGAATTATTCCTAACCTGATGAAAACCTAACCTAACCTAACAAATAATAATACAGTATATCGGGTGCTTTCAAAGTTTGTTTGAGATAGGAAAGTTCACAGCCAGCCACAACCTCTTTTATCCCGCTTAAAACTTCTCCACTTTTCCATGGTGTATTCCTCGTAGCCATATACTTAGCACTTTGATTCTAGGGGTGAACACCTAGCCTGCAGCTTAAACACCGGTAGTTAACTCATCGATGAGTCGCATTCACAAGTGGTTATCATGTACACGTGACCAAACAGTACGTACCCACAATAATTATGACCGTTAGTGTCCGCTTGTGTCATCCGCGCCGCGCTGTCTTGACTTTTAGACGTATCGCTTATTAAAAGTAAAAGAAAATATATTTTTTTAATATAGTCGCGTATTCCACTAAATTATTTGTGAATAACCTGAGATATAAGAATATTGGGATTGTAAAGATCATAATATAACATATTTCTTAACGAAAGAACGCTACGTACAAATAATAATGTATAGCAGGTAATAAATATACATAAAAAACTGAGACTAAAAATAGTAGGGGCGGCAATTTAAATCTGCTTAAGGGTGACATTTTGTTCGGGTGCATCATTGTCTACTGCTTTATACGTAGGTATTTGTGTATAAATAATTTCTGACATTGATATACTGATTCCACTTGCGTGAGGTGAGTTCTATATGAACATCGTTTTATATAATATCTATAATATATTTTTAAATAAGATCTACTTTTTTTTAGAATTATTAATAACCATGTCCTTGTTTTTTCGTACAAAGTTGTTGTTAGTAATTTTGAACAATCTCAAACACCCAGGCTTTGAGAAAAACACATAAATATTGTGTCCTCCCAGGGAACTGAGCCCAGAACTAATAGTATCTACTTAACTCACTCTGTGTATTTCCATGTTATTTTTTTTACAAATTTATCGAATTCAATCAACCTATGAAAATATTTGTAAATATGTAGTTATATTTTTCAATTCAATACTGAGTTTATACAAATTATTAGGTTATTGTTACCTAGTAAAAATGCATAATTTTGAAAAACTTCATAAACATACCTATTAGAAAATAATTACAAGATAAAAAGAACTTTTTAAATACAACATTTTTAAATTTTCTGTTGAATCATATAAACTTGACTTGCTAGCAAGTCTAACAAGTTAAACGATCAAAAAAAATTGTACTTGATAGAAATAATACTGAAATGTCATTTTGATTTCCATGGCAACGCACGTATATATTAATAATTTAGTTGCTAGGACCACCCACTTAGCAACCAATAATAGTGGATTGGATTACGGATTTCTTCCGAAATAACTTTTCATACAAAACAGAATTAACTGAAAATGAATTCAATTCTACTTAATTATATTTTAAAAAAATGCATTGGCATCGTGTTCTGATAGGTATATTCTAAAAGTTTAAAATGTCTAGCTAGTCGGGAAGTTAGTTAAAATCGATTGCGAGATTTGTACTGGATAAACAACCACCGGACAAATAAGAATACGACCTAATAAAAACGTTGTAAAATAATAAGATAAGTTAGACCGAGTGGATTCAAATCCAGGCTTAACACTGCGCAGATGAGTGCTTTTGTCCTAACTGACCTAACTAATATTAGTTTTCAATAGTAACTATGTATTTTCAATTGTAAATATGATTAAAAATAACATTATAAGGTTATAATAACTTAAAAGCAACAATATGATTTTATTTATCTATTTTCAAATCCTTGATTAAATTTAAATAATAATGACAAAAATATTGTGTGTTACATAAATATATACCCACGTAAAAATACATTCAATAATTGGGCCAATTGAGGCACTATTTTTTATTATTTGCTGTAAGACATTCATATATTTACCTTGATTAAGACGTGTGTGAAGTCTTGAAACGATAACTCATGGACACTGAGATCGCACAGCATTGGCCATTTGATGACATTCTACCTTCCAACCGGATTGACAACCTTCCGTTGGTCAAGCCTAAGCAAATACACAAGTCACTTAACCACAGCACTGTGTAAAATTACGAAAAAAAAACAACTGCACAATTTAACCACAAATTAGAATCATCTTTAAGTAAGCGACCAAATAAATTGTTTCACACGTTAGTGCCTTTATAAAGAAGATTTTATTGATTTAACAAGCTGACAGATATTATAAACAATGCTTCTGTTTTTATTTCGCTCGTATTTACAGGTCTCCCGCCAAAATACAACAGTATTTTTGATAGTATAGTAGGTTATCACTAAGACATAGGTTATGTTCACAATCAAAACAATCAAGCAAAATGTCAAATAATATTGTATCACTATCACTGGATTGATACTATTTACTAAATAAAACTGTAAGTTTTTGTATCATAAATGTATTGACAATTCGATATGTGTATTTTTCTGTTCATAAACACGTCATATAGTCTATTTTTTGTCGATATGTATTATTAAATTGAATCAGCTGATTCACGGAATACACTGGCCGTAAAAATTACAACCGACAACCTCACGCAGCCGCGCCACGTTTGGTACTGAAAAACGAACATTGCCGGGTTGGAATCTAACTGGAATATTATCAAACGAGTTCAGGTCGCTTTCTTATTGGACTATTCGTGGAGCGAACGAAGCTTTTTGGTTCCGTGTGGTATAGTAAAGCTCGCATTGGGTGGAATCTAGTGGTGGGGAGGGTTAGATTAGGAACTCAGGTACGCAAAAGCAGAAGGGTCGATAAAAAACAATACCTTCGTATCTCTACAGCAGTTCTACGGACATTATCAGCGGTGGTGAGCAGATAAATTGAATTATTGCTGACGTGGGGTATTGGCCATAATGTTGTGTGCCTTTATGTTATGTGTATTTATTGCATTTCCGGGATTAACTTTATAAAAGGAAGCAATATTAGGAGATGACAGTTATCTGAGCTTTCAGTCTCCGCAGGAAGTATTAATATGACATGTAACTGATAAATAATCAGTGGTTGCCTAGCTCAGCGATCGAAATGGTAAATTTTAAGAACCGGAGTGTTCGACAATTTTCTGAAAATATTTATCTAATTTTATGTATATTGTAAAAAATGTATTTTTTTTTTGTTAAAAAGACGTTTCTAATGGAATAATAATTTTAACTTGTGGCATGCAAATTTTAACTAATTTCGTAATAAACTTTAATCTATATCTAAGTGAATTTAATTACTAATTTTTCTATGAGACGGAGCAATTATCTTGAGGATTTTCCGAACTGGAGCTGGGCTCTTCTGTATTCCGATCCATTTCAAGCCCTGGAAAGTTTAATTAAGTTAAACGTGTTTTTTACATTTTTCATGTGCCGATACAGAAATCGTATGGAGTAAAGTATATTTCTGAAAAAAAATCCTAATAATAATACATAACGAGTTCGTGAAATCAAGAGCTAGCTGGTATCAATGACTTCCACGTTATTCTTACACTTTCCGGGCACATTCCTTATCCCCAGATACTTTGCGCTTTGATGAAAACTCGGCCATTAAATGCTTAACTACGAGTTACTGTGACCAGCACAACTATTCTATACACAATACTACTATCGGCCGCTATCGGCTGTTAACGACGGTAGTTTATTATATATTTGTATTGAAGTATTATAACTGTTACAATAAGTTAGCCATATAAACAGTCAAAACTGTCTATATCGCTCTAAAATTTAGCACACCCGAAAGAGGGGTGCTGTTAAAACATAGCTCTTATTGTAACAATTACAACTAACGTGTTGTAATTGTTACAATAGGTGCTAATACTTCGATACAAAAATATGAAAAACTACCCTCGATAGATGCGCTGGAGTAAACATACCTGTGGGTCTATTCTATACTTATCGAACACTAAAGTGATAAATAGTATCAAACTTAGGGTAGGTTTGTATCAAAATATTAGCACTTATTGTAACAATTACACGAAGTTGGTTTTTATTGTTGCAATATGTGCTATATTTTAACAGCACCTATCTTAGTGCTGTTAAAATAAAGCACTTATTGCAACAATAAAAACCAACTTCGTGTAATTGTTACAATAAGTGCTAATATTTTGATACAAACCTACCCTAAGTTTGATACTATTTATCACTTTAGCGTTCGATAAGTATAGAATAGACCCAATGGTTATAGTATCCGTTTATGATATCTGCACCGCGCTGTGCCGTTTCTTAAACTTGACACATGCTATATTAACATCAAACTTTTTTAATATGACCGCGGATAGTAATGATTTATTCATTAATTTGAGTTTATTTTTTTCGTTCCTAGGGGATGTACCTACAGATCACACGACCTGCTCCTCTTTTATTGTAAGCATGCCTTATATTACCATCACGAAATTTTACCAAATTATTCGATAGGTTTAACTTTTTCTTTTCCCACATTTTGAAAAACGGGTACTTAACGTAAAATTTTCATATACTTCGCACCGTTACCTTCAATCCCTCAACTTCGGCGACTGCTAAAACCTCGGATTTGACATTTTTTTTATTAACATTATTATTTTATATTTTCTGGTCGTTTATATTAGACTGCATAGTCCTGAATGTTTTTTATTCCACCGTGTACCGACATATAAATACTTTACAATATGACATGATTTATTTTCAATAAGTAGGCAACGCTTTTTCCACATCGTGTTAAATTATTCCATACAATACTCAAAAATTGCACTGCACATGTTTTAAAATGTTAATATATTTTAAGTAAAATTGCGCCGCATGCGACTTTTTTTACTATTAGAACAAATATGTGATGTATATTATCTCGTGTATTTGGTCGACCCACCACGCCGGGCCCCCAGGCTAGAGCACTGTCAGCCCCCCCCCCCCCCCCCTTATGCGGGCCACGATGTACGTTCAATAATGAATGCTACCTTCCTATCAACTATTTATTTAATAAATTACCTTGTATTCAATCATTGCTTCAATATATTATTTTAACAAAACTTTTTAGTATAAATAGATGCAGGTATGTGTGTTTACGCCCACGGTGGTCGCGTGGCTTAAGCGTTGGACTACCACGCCGTTTGTCTCAGGTTCGAATCCTGGGTCTGGCAAGTACACATATTGTTTTTCAATTTGTGTATGAGTCGGGGTATTCAATTCAATTCAATTAATTAATTTTTTTTAACATATTGTGGACATTACAAATTATAAGTTTAAGACGTTCACAACATGATATTTAGAAACAAAGCATTACACAAACAAGCATTACATAAAAAAGAGATAGATCAGTAGATAAATTAGATAGGTACAAGGAAGTACACCGGATGAGTTAAGCAGACCCTATTTTAAGAATTTATAAAACAGCGTCCACCTAAACTCATTCTCACGTAGGTGGAATATATCAACACCCGAAGCAATTTCGTTGAACATAGTTATCGCCCTCCCAATTGGTATTACCAGTGGCAGGTTGGTTCTGCACCTTTGGAGAATAAACAACTGATGGTCTCTATTTCTAAGATAGTTATCAGGGACACACTCTCATTTATACCTCGTATAAGTCGAAAAAAATACGTAGCTAAATAAATATTTCTTCTAAATTGCAGACTGCAGTATGTAAGCATGCCTAAGAGAAAGTCAGTTGGATAAAGCCACGGATAGTATCCATACAACCTCAAGTAAAGGAGTCTCAAGAATTTCTTCTATACCCTCTCCACTATAAGGCCATACTTCAACTGATGCGGTGCCCAAACAATAGACCCACTCTCAAGTCTGCTTCGAACTAAAGAATTAAATAAAAGTTTTAATACCGTAACATCCGGAAAGT
Organism: Rhyacophila brunnea; assembly: GCF_057557595.1. Classification (NCBI taxonomy): domain Eukaryota; kingdom Metazoa; phylum Arthropoda; class Insecta; order Trichoptera; family Rhyacophilidae; genus Rhyacophila; species Rhyacophila brunnea. The sequence continues at coordinate 35,271,217 of NW_028232827.1, read as the reverse complement.
ACGCATGACGAAGCCCAATATTTTAAGCGCTTTGTTACAAATGCTAACTAAGGTATGGACCTAATAGGTTGAGCAAGTGGCTGACATCCATTTCTCGTAAAAAACAAAATCTGTTAATACAAACCTCTACCCTGTGGAGGCCCATATGATCCTATTAGGATCGGACATAGTCGAAAAAAAAATGTGTGTTTATCGAATATGTCCTATTTAAGCGGGAAAAACCGGGCTAAGTGAGTATTAACCAGTTTGAATTAAGTACAGTATACACACAGAAACATTTACAGTAAGAATTATTTTAAATACGAGGGTGGGTCAATAATTCCTTAGAAAAAAGCATTAAAACAGGTTTTATTTTTGTATTTTTTTTTTATTTCTCAACATAATTTCCTTGGAGCTCAATACACTTGGTTAGACGTTTCTCAATTTTTTTTAAACCTTTAGAAAAATAAGTTTTCGGAAGGTCCTCAAAATAAGCATTTGTCCGATCAATGACTTCTTCATTTGAAAAAAAACGTTGTCCACTTAGCCATTTTTTTAAGTTTGGGAAAAGGAAAAAGTCACTGGGGGCTAAATCTGGCGAATACGGTGGGTGGTCGACCAATTCGAACTTCAATTCTTCAATTTTAGCCATTGATCGTAAACATGTGTGAACACGGGCATTGTCCTGATGAAAGAGGATTTTTTTCCTGTTTAAATGAGGCCGTTTTTCTTCAATTTTGTTTTTTAGCTGGTCCAATAAAGATGCATAATAATCCCCTGTTATTGTTTTTCCTTTTTCCAAATAGTCAACGAAAATAATTTCACGTGCATCCCAAAATACAGTAGCCATAACCTTACCAGCTGATTTTACGGTTTTCGCCTTCTTTGGACATGGTTTGCCTTCGCAATCCACTGCTTTGACTGTTCTTTCGTCTCGGGAGTATAGTGGTGTATCCATGTTTCATCTACAGTCACAAAGCGACGAAAAAATTCATCCGGATTGCGTTGCATGAGCGACAACAGGGCTTTAGAGGCCACCACCCTACTGCGTTTATTGTCGACTGTGAGCAAACGCGGCACCCATCTTGCAGAAATATTTTTCATGCCCAATTTGTCATGTAAAATAGAAATGACGCTACCTTTTGAGATCCCTGTAACCTCAATTATCTCACTCAACTTTAATCTTCGGTCACTTAACACCATATCGTGGATTTTATTGATCATTTCTGGTGTAGTCACCTCTACAGGACGTCCTGAGCGTGGTTTATCCTTTGTTGATGTACGACCACGTTTAAATTCATTTAACCAGTTATAAATAGTTGCAAGTGAAGGAGCAGATATGCCGTGAACTAAATCCAACTCATTTTTTATTTCCTTTGCTGTTAACCCTTTTATATTAAAATGTTTAATAACAACTCTAAACTCAATTTTCTCCATTTTCCATTTTTCCATTTTCCACAAGCAAAATTTTTTTTAAATGTACGAGAAACACACAACAACCCGACCAATCTGATTGAAACTTCGCAGCATACTGAATCGGTAGTGCCGCTGCATGAAAACAAACCGCTTGCAGTACTAGTCGCGCCACCTGTCGGCTTTTCTAAGGACTTATTGACCCACCCTCGTAGTATGTATAATGTCTTTCCACAAATAATTATTGACAATAATTGACCAATCAAACCGCTTTGTATTTAAAAAAAATATTTCATTCAATCTTGAATAAAATATTACGAAACATAGTCATTATTATTTTTTAAACGTCAATTTGTATTCATTATTGTTTCAATACTACCAAAATAAACATACAATTTTTTCTTTCCACTCTCTCTCGGAAAAATTATTGGTTTTCGAATAGACTTGAGTCTAAAAAATATTTGTAAATCATTTTTTTTCAATACTCGCATTTTGCTTGCAATATTTTATTCTCTTAGGACAATATTACGAGTGGTTTTGATATAGGTATCTATATAAAATTACATATTTCTTGTTAAAAGATTGTTTTTTGTTATAAGCGAGCTTTTAGCGAACAAAAGCTGTTTTGGATGTGTGGGTAGCTACCAGCTAGTCTATTATTTATGCGAATAGGTACCATATTATGAAGTATCTACCTACGTATTTTCAGTATTACGTTGTGTCAGTGATTTCTAAACTAAGGATTCCACCAAGCATTCTTTTTCTCTAATTACCTGCCTGCCTACTACATTTTCTTAATTCTGTATAGCTTAACGAGATAAAAAAAAAGCTTGACTAGATAAAGATAAAATTAAAATCGCAAAAGTTCTGATATACACACACATAGATATCGAAAAATCATTAGCGCCACAGGCATAAAATTATTTTCACGGAATTTACCCTAAAAAATTATCATTTGCAATTCTTTCATAATTTAAGCAATTCCTGCACCACCTATCTAATGGAACATCATAGCTGCGCATCTATTCTATACAATAGACTGCTATTGGCCGCTATCGAGGGTAGTTTTTCATAATTTACAATAAATTTGTAGTCATTGTTACAATACGTGCTATGTTTAACAGCACGTCTCTTGGCTGTGATAAAATTTAGAGCGAAATAGACAGTTTTTACTGTTTAGATGTTTAACTTATTGTAACAATTATAGGTAATACTTACTTCAATACAAACATATAATAAACTACCCTCGATAACCACCGATAGCGGCCGATATCAGTATTGTGTAAAGTATAGATGCGCTGGTGAGGTCAGTAAACTATTAGTTAATATTATAATATTGTATTAAAATAAGGTCTACTTAAGACAGTACTTCAGTGAAACGGCAAATAATTTTCAACTTTAGGTGCGACGAAATTTCGGATTGGCTGGCAATCGGAGAGCGAAAGTCGAGCTGTGAACACGTCAATTTGTTTTGTGATGGCGACGGGGGAATTAATTCTTAAATCGTGTAAAGATGACTAAACAACGTTACCCATTTACTTGAAAAAGAAAACATAAAAGAAAACTTCTTTGCAGGTAATTTATATTTTGTGTATTAGTTGTTTATACTCTTTATCTAATATGGCTTATATTTCTTTGTTTTTTATTACTGTTCAATATTCTTTCATTATTTTTCAAATCGTATTATGAACGTCATGAATTTATATTACTTGTGTAAAGTTCACTATATTATGTAAATAAATAAAATTTAATAAGAAATGTCAAAAAATGTAGAGTGTATTGTTGTTGTCCGAATACAGGATTTATGCTGATTTACTTTTTTAATCTATTACCAAAAGTTTTTTCAAAAATTCAGTCGGGACTCGCAGAATCCCAGGATTCCGCGGAACCTATGTTGAGAATCACCGTGTTATGACATAACGTAGTCACTGTATAAACCTATCGTGCTATATCTATTTTAACTTTGAAATAAATTATTGCTCATAAGTGGGTATGTAAAAACCTAACTATTCCTAAAAAATTCTAACAAAAATCCAGACCGAGTGCGATTCCATTAATTGGCCGATTTTTTGATAACACGATAGCGTAGTTATTAGAAAATATCTGCAAGGATGGATGCAAAGACACGCGATGCTGCAAGTTGCAGCAAATTGAAGACACACGACACTATGACGATCAATGCTATTGGATAAAAATGCTATATATCTACATATTTCTTGTATACTCCGACAACAAGAAATCGGCGATAACAGGAAGTTGCTGTAGTCGCATATAGAAAACTTCACAGTGACGTACCTGTCATGGCGGCAACACGTGCACGGTATGCGTGTTTAAATAATGTATCGGCTCTCTTTTTAGATGTGACTACATTTCTTCTTCGCAATAAACCAAAAGTATACTAATAATAATTCTAACAATACTCCTGATCGTTAATGATAAAGTTCCTCATTTGAAAACGGGTTGTGAATGTTGAAATGCGAGTTGCACTAGATGGGATTGTTAGTTTACAGTTTTAATACGTGGACAAGAAGTTCTTGTTCGAAAATAGTCTCCAGTTTATACAGACTCCCAAATAGAGCAGGCAGAAACTTAAATTTAAATACAGTGGTGGCGCTTTTAGTAGTGGACTGTAATTTTGAAGTGATGGTGGATGATGGATTACGGATCTAGGGAGGGAGGGGGGTTTACACAGGATGCCAGATACTGACCTTTATGCTGGCACGCGCTAGGTCTAGTTCAGTGTACACGCACCATGCACTGGTAAACGGACGCTACACTTTTTATGGATGATATATTATGAAGTTGATGAATGATGATGATAACTTCAGCATGGATGATATAGGCGCGACATTCACTCAAACCGTAGCAGATTTAGTGCAACGAAGGTTAAATAGATACGTTTTGAATGAATCACTCTGTAGTTAACACGGCTCGTTCGTATCGTATCAAATAATTTAGTTTGATAGTTTTGGTAAGCCTACGCGCTCGGCTGTCTTGAAGTAACTTTTGAATAACTTTGTATAACTCGGTGCAGCAACACATACCCGTACATGCTCGTGAGCTGACTGAATGTTATTCGCAATCACGGTCGTCTTATGTCCTGCAATTGCTCATCATCTGATCTTGCGACAATAATAAATAAGGGGATTTGAGTAGGTGGGGAATAACAGTGACGAAGGGTGGCTATTGGAAAAAAGTAGGCTGTGGAGATCTGATAAAAAGAACACACTTGTCAGGTATACTTACGAGAAATAAGAAGATAATACGATATTACTACTAATGAATAGGTACACACTAATGAAAACGACACACTAATTTAATGAAACTTCAAAAACTCACTGACGACATAAAATAAAGCGATCAGTTTAAATTACGTATTTTTTCAAAACATGTATACACATCAAAAATCATTAGATAAAAGTTCTTTTTATTTTTAAAAACAGTCTATATTTATTAATATTTGATTAAACACCATAGAAACTATTTTTTTAAATTATCTAATTATTAATTATTTTCTCACTCTCATTTGACCTAAAACGGTTTTCGGCTCTGCGATCGGAGCTTACCTTAGTTCATACAATTCGATACACTGGGAGGGGCTACGTGACGTAAAGTCCATATGAAAAAAATTGAGAAGTATTTGAAACATAATCCGACCTTTATTTACGTCAAAACAGATGGCGCGCTGTGGTATATTTTTAAAACCTTTGCAGATTGTTTTGTGATTATCTGTGTAATACATTCCTACACATAGTACGACATCTCTCGTTGGCAAAATAAATTATTTTATAGAATAGATTATAATCGACCCCTAGCCTTAGCAATCTTTTATTAATGTAAATAATACAAAATGTCGTGATATATACATTTAAAAAAATCGAAAGAAATGCCTTGTCAAATTCAATCATAATAATACATCGTCCATAAATTCGTAATGCATTATTATGTTGGTTGCATTATCTACATTGTTATTTAATAGTTGGTAATGAAGAGGCATTTTAAGCACACTTTGAAATAAATTGAAACGTACAGGCGCGTAATGAACGAATGATGTAGCTTTCGGAATCCGAGTAATGTTCACTCTTCCGGAATCAAATGTAATAAAAAACCTAATTGTTTTCACTCACTCGGTGAAAATTTAATTACAAACATTTTTCACGGCCGGGATTGCGCGAAATTCGGGCCGTTGTGGCAGTAATATTTGCTTGCATGGTTATTATTATTTAACTTGAATTATAAATTTATATGTATACTATTTATTTTAATAATAAAAATATACAATATGTAAGTACTGGGCATTCGTTTCCTGGTCCCCAGCATCGATTTTATTTGAATCAACTGAAACGTCAGTCCAAACAGTTCAAATCATTTCAGTTCAAAAGTATACTAAAATCTATAAAAAGTTGTGTTTTTTTCACAAATTTACAGAAAAAACGCTCGACTATCATTCAAAAATATTAAAATCAGTGACGTCACATGTGAGTAGGTAGAATCAGGGTTTCCCAAACTTTTTCTGCAATCGAACACTTCGCAAACCTGGAAATTTTAACGGAACACTTAGCTTATTTTTTATGGGTTGGGTAATTCCTACTGGTAAAAATTTTTTTTTTTTTTTTATCAAAACACATTATTTATTTTGAAATTATTCTATTACATTATAAACATAAAAATATGATATACTTGATGATTTTGAGTCATTGAATTGTATATCTTCTTGATGTCAGGCACAATATTGATATGAATACTTGACGATTTTGAGTCATTGAATTGTATATCTTCTTGATGTCAGGCACAATATTGTTAAGTTGCATTATAATATCTGGTGTGGCATCGTACCTGTTCCTGCACTTTGACTTCGTTGCAGCATAAAAAGAAAATCTCGCTTCGCATAAATAGGTTGTAGAAAACGGAAGTAAAACAATATTAGCTTGTTTTGAAAAATTGGAGTACTCTTCTGACAAACTCCCCGGAAATCATTTAAACGCTGATCTGTGTATTTTTGTTTCAAATCAGAGTCACTAATTAAATCAGTTAGATTTTCATAGTCATAAGTCTACTGGTTTAGCTGTCACGGAAAATGGATTCTGAACCCAGGAATTATCCTTACTAGTTTTCAGAAAATATTGCAAAAGATTTGTTTTCAAGTTATGTACATATGAGTCGATTTAGAATCATAACTCACATTTTGCAATTTTGTCGTTTTTTAGTTTAATATGCCAAGTGATTCTAAATGCATTAATCTATATACAGAAAAGTAGTTGGGTATCAAAAGTCACTTTAAACTATCTGAAAATCGTTGTCAAAGCTCACTGTTGGAGTCTTGACTCCAAGGCCTTTCTAACCAATCAGAGAGCTCTATTTCTCAAAGTGTCATGGCGGATTTCGCACTCAAAAATAAGTTGCTGTTCACTTATGTAGTCATTGTTTTTGATAATTTCGGCGTTATTTGTTAAAAGTTGACTAAAAATAATATAGAATTATTCAATATGGGTATAAGTGTATCCCCAGTCACAGGTGGAGTCGTAAGGAAAAGAGGAAAGTCCCTGAAACTGGAAGAAAAATACTGCTAAGATTGACAGGTCAGTACTTAAATGTGTTTTGTCATTAGTTATACCTTCTGTATAAAATATAAAGTTTAATAATTATTCTTAGCAGTCTCAGTAGGTAACTTAATTATGCCTTTTAAAGAATTTGTCATTGGTTGTTGCCAACCAATTTGCTCTGGATATATAGGGTATATTGTTTGACATGATATGGCTCACATGAGTTTGTAAAAATTGTTTTAAACTACGAGTAGTATACACATTTGAACGAAGTTATAATATTATGTTAAAATAATTTAATAATTTGGTATGTATTATTAGTTATTTTATTACTTTGCACAATGAAACTGTCAAATAAATTTAGCTCAATGCTTTAATGATATATTGATTATAACCATGATTACCTATAAAAGATTCCATTGAGTTATCAAAATAAACTTTACAATGAGTGAGACTTATTTTTTCAAAGAGCTAATTATATTTTAGTAGGTATCTACGTATTCCTTTTGTTCCATAATAAAAGGCAAATACTTCCAAGGGTTTATTAAGTTGGTTTGTTTTATTTTGGTTTCAGATACAAGGCGAGTGGAATGCCTATAATATCCCTTATGAACACACTAGAAAGGAGCTGATCTTTGCAAATTGTTTTCAATCAGAAGAATGCAAGAATTTGATCATACAAAATGTGATATCAATGTTGGTGTCAAAACTCATATTATTAAAATTTATAATGCTTCCCGTAACCTTAGGAGTATTATAAATATTAAAAAAAATAACGTCAACGACTCACTCAATCATTAACATTCAAGGGTATTCAATACTTTTCTTCTAATCACTAAAAATAGTGCTCTGATGGTTTTTTGCGATTATCTCAAAACTCGATTTTTGGAATATGTGAGTTATGATTCTAAGCGACTCATATGTGTTCTAAAAATACTTTGGAAACTTCTCCATACACTCGTCTTTTGACATGAAGTAGATTCGTTACTTATTTTAGAAGATCTTAAAATGTGTTGCAGGGTATAAAACGTTTCTAAATTGTCGCGGAACATCGTTTAGGAAACCCTGAGGTAGATAATGCGTTGCTAAGAGATAGCAAGTTATCACATTCACCTTAATTGGCACAATTTGAAAGAAGCATCACAGTTTGATGGCGCAGCACGTCACAACAATATTATACAAACGATCTGATTTTACTTCAAATCCAACCAAATTGGACCATACGCCCAATCAAATCAAGCTGTCTGGAGGATCTATTAGATAATATTATTGTAACATGTATACTTCATGATTTATACTGCTTTGTTGTGCATTATACTATGAGCGCATCCATTGAACACGTCATTTTAACTTTCGTTTGCACGCTCACCTGTCTAATATTAATTTAATTAACTGTCTTTTATGTGAGACATTTTTTTCACATTCGCTTGTGTGAATAGTATACATTTTATCGATAGCATCATCAGATTTAAACTTATTAGTTTGTATAACAATTAATGAATTATTGCTAAATTCTTTTCACAAAATCGTAATTTTGATGTATGAATGAAATCGGTGAAACAGTCAGCACTTTTACGTCTAAACAGTTATTTTCGTAATAGTTTAAAATTCACACTATTGTTGGCAGTAAATCCATGTACATGTACAGACACTATTACTTACTGATACGACGATATAATTTTTACCATTTACGAGATCAAACAAGCGTTAATAGTTTTAGACACCGACTATCTACCAACTACTCCACCGCATGGCCATAAATGGAATGATCAATATAAATTACTTTTACTGTAAAGTAAAACATCAAAAAAACAAAAAATGCAAGTGTTCTTAATATCATAAGCATTTAGAAAATTGCATATGGCTTTGCGTTTATGCATTATATCAGTGGTATTTAAACTATACGCCGCGGCGCCTTGGGGCGCCCTGAGCAACTCCCGGGGTGCCGAAGCTGTTCTACACATTTAAGTATTCCAAACAATCATACTACGCCATATGGTTACGATTATAGATCCTAATATTGTGATAGTTTGTGACCTCTGACGAAGTTGTTTTCTGACACACCATTAAAATTGTTTTTAAAAATCAAAATACCTCTGCTTAGCTGGTTTCAAAAATACTTAGAAATAAGATACTCTGTATATAAGAAATGAAAATATAATTAATATTAAATTCTACAGGTTTTTTTTAAAAAAGTTTGTCGATAGCTATTTCGGTTGTAACACCATTATCAAGACTATTCAGATAGACCGCTTGCCTTTGCTTAAATACTATACGTGTATAGATAGAGACAGAATACATTTTCTTATTCGTTCCAGCAATATTATGAATTTTTACATTATTATTAATTGTAATATTATTAATACTTTGAAAACCCTAAGTGGGTTTTTTAAAATGGATATCGAAATTTTCAAAATTTATCAAAATTACAGTGTTCGATGGTTATTTATTGACATTATTAATCAATTAAAATATTATTAGTATAATTGTCTTAATCGTGTGTTTAGATTATATTTAATAGTGGCGACGAATACATTACCAAATTTTCATTAATTATGTGATTACTTTTGGATAATTCGCGATTAATTTCCAACTGTTCAAGTAAATTTAATTTTAGACCTTTATTACATATATGCAAACATTGTGGCGTTTCATTGTTACTGATGCTATGCGAGTTTGATATCAAATGTTTAGCAAACTGAGAATCTGTTTTACCATTCCTAAAAGACCGGAGGTGCTCTTCAAAACGAGTTTTTATTGACCTGCCAGATTGACCAATGTAGCATAGACTACATGTGCCACATGTTATTTTATAAACTCCGCTTTTGTCCAGTTTGTTGATTTTATCTTTACTATTTTTTAAGTTTAATCCTAGATTATTATTAGCTTTGAATGCTACGTTAACGCTATGTTTAATTTCTTGATAAATTTTGTCTGAAATAATGCCGTGATAACCAATGGACTTGTAATAACGATTTGAATCTAAGAAAATGTATTCTGTCTCTATCTATACACGTATAGTATTTAAGCAAAGGCAAACGGCCTATCTGAATAGTCTTGATAATGGTGTTACAACCGAAATAGCTATCGACAAACCTTTTTAAAAAAACCTGTAGAATTTAATATTAATTATATTTTCATTTCTTGTAAAATGGAATTCTACCAAGTAAATGCTAACTCAATTAATACTCTATATATATTCACATGGATTCAATATGTGAGAGAAATGAGAATATCCACCTATATCTAGTTTGATTTTTAGATTTTTAACATCAAGATTAATAATTCATTCGATTATAAACGGGAATGCCTGGTTGATTATTTGTCAAATTGTAAAATTTCATTGTGCATTGCTAAGTTCGTTTAAAATAAATAAAAAATAAATACATTTACTAAAAATCAAGGCTTTAACATGAATGAGAACATACATAATTTTGAAAACACTTCTGAGAAAATATACCAATAGAAAATTTCTGTTTTACATCCAGTAGGAATCGAACCTGCGTCACTCCGGATTCTAATTGCGACAAAATTTAACTAATGGCTCTTACAATACTTTCTTAGGCGCTTTCTAAATTGAGTTATTATTGGCAATCCGCTTTTGTATTTTAAATCAATGTTGGTATTAATCACCTTAAAAAAATAGTTCATTGAAATGAGAATTTGTGCAACATTTTCAAACGCAATTATCTTAGAACAGGGTATTTTAAGTTGTTTTCCTATAGAACTAAGGTATCAACATGCTTTAAACAACATGTTTACATTTGGAGTCAAATAGGCCATGCACTGTTTAGAGTGGCAGATTTTAAGGGGCGGAAAATAAAGAGTAAAACATTACATTATTGAAAGCAAGTTTCGTGAAATGGAGATTGTTTTGACTGTTCTAAACATTAGCAAGTAAGTATGCATGTTAAACATTTTCAGAGTTTTATTATTCTAGTACATTAAGATATCTGAGGAAAATACTAAAATATATTAGGTAGGTAGGTAATGTCAAAATTACAGACTACTGTCGAAGAAAAACTTCTTGTCCACGTGTTAAAACTTCAAACTAACAATTCCCTCCAGTAAAGAGTTTTCAAATATGAGAAACGCCCCCAACTTTATCATTTCATTGTACGCTCCCGTGGTGTACGGATCTATCAATTTACGTAATTCGAAGCTGTCTAAAACGATCAGGAGTGATGATAAAATTATTATTAGTACCTTTTTGGTTTATTGCGAAGAAGAAAAAGAGTCGAATCTAAATCTTCGATTCGAATCGAATCTAAGTCGAATCGAAAAATCTAATTGAGCCGATACATTATTTAAACACGCGTTGCCGCCATGACAGGTACGTTATTGAGAAGTCTTCTATATGCGACTATAGCGACTTCTTGTTATTGCCGATTTCTTGATGTCGGACAGTAAACATGGAATGGGGCAGCGTTTGATTCTGTTAAGGATAGGACTTTGGACTAACTGATTTTTTAGGGCATGCAAAAATGTATACACAAAGAGCGCCATGATAAAAAAAAATCAAAACCACTGCATCATATTACAATGTACCTACTTTCTTTCTGGTAAATATCACATTTCACAAGTTACTTAAGTCGCTATTTGAAAATTTCTTTGAAGCAAAATCCTACAGCAGTCTCTTTGGCTGCATGCAATTTAGTAAAGTGCTGTTAAAATGCATTGCTTGTTTCATACTATAAAGTAGATCCCGTTTCGGGATAATATACTAATATCATTATTGCATTATAGCAGAGACTTGGAACGATCCTAGCATGCTTTGTAGTTGGCTGAAGTATATTAGTTAGAGTAAATAATGCAGTTAAACTGAAGGTAAACAGTATTAGATTTCATACTGTGTACAATATTACTTTAAATTCAACAATAATATACTTTTAATTAACATTTTTTTTATTTTAAGAATAATTCACAAGATTTATGAATGTAACATTCTAATAATTATTGAACACACATAACTTGAAAACACCTCAGATATATACCCACTAGAAAAATTCATATTTGAAAAAAATACGAAACTCGACGGGATTTAAACCCGTACTTATAACGATTGGTTTCGCGCCAATCTGTGTAAACCAATTATGCTATGAGCCTCCTTTCTAACTACGACAATTTAAACTAGTAGGTCATACATGAAATGCTTATCAAATTGCATTATTATTGACTAACGGTTTTTGTGTATTAAATTAAGGAATATTAATTACCTTAATTACTAACCGACGCCCAGCTCTCGTCAGCTACTAACTTCTACTTGAACTTGCTAAAAAAATTAATAAACCATTTCTTTTATTTAATTAATAATTCACAAGACTTTGAGAATTTTGAGAACATTTCTTATATTGAACATACATAACTTGAAAATACCTCAGACAAATACCCACTAGAGAAAATCATATTTGAAAAAAAAAGGTTAATGCACAGATTGCCGCGACACCAATCGTTATACGGGTTCAAATCCCGTCGAGTTACGTATTTTTTTCAAATGTGACTTTTTATAGTGATTATATATATTTCTGAGGTTTTTTCAAGTTATGTGTGTCCAATATATGGAATGTTACATTCTCAAAATATTCAATATATGTGAAATATTCATTGAATCAAATAGTATAATGCGCCGGCTAGACAACAGCAAATTACTTGCGTGGTATAGTTTGTGCAAAACACTTTTCCAACACTTTTCGATTTGCGTGAGCTGCAGTTTTCCCGTCCATACACACGGGCTTCCCGACACAAACCGGTTTGCACAGGTAAGCTTGTGGTAAAGTATGAGCGTCTAGCCGGCCCTTAAAACTCATAATTCTTCTTTCATTATTATCCTTCACAACACTGACATAATAATTAATACCTATTTTTTTTAAATTTATTTTATTTTATTTTATTTATTAAGGAAACAAACAGTTACATATTGATTACAAAATTTTAAAATATAATAATGAAAAGTTATTTCAACCAGCAAAGTTTCCATGTATACATTATAATATAGTTAAGCCTAACAAGATAGAGAGTAATAATAACATAAATATAAAGAAATTACATAAGAAAATTACATGAGAAAAATGAGGAAGTATAATGAATAACTAAATTATATAAAAAAGTGTAATAAAAAAAATATAAATATATATATATATATATATTTATACAACATTTTGGAGTTAGCGCGTATGAAACAGGTGGATTATTAAGGCGAGTCAACAAAACCATTGATAATTTTAAAAAGAAAATATTGATCAGATATAGAACGTCGACTTTCCAAAGATGGTACCATAAAAGTTGCAGTGGTCGAAATAGAATTAGATAAATCATAAATTGATTTCCTCAAATTTTCTTTCTTTTCATATTCAGATTTATTTAATTAACTCTTAAAATATATAAAGCACGAGCCATCCTATAGTAATCAGCAAATTTACTTTGTGAAAAGACTCCTGAAAGAACGGCGATAAATTATTTAGAGATAGCCGTCCAAGTCGATGTGGTGTAATAGTCCGAACTTACATTGACTCGTGGGAAATAAATTTAATCGCCAACAAAAGCTCCCTTTTGATATATTGCACGTGAGTGCAAGAGCTTTGGGATTAGAAGAAATAGAGAGAATTTTTAGAGACCTACTTACACGTTTGTATTATGTTATATAGTCCGTTTGAATGACTCCGCTATTATACTATGTAGGTATGAATCGAAGGTATTTAATTTGGATGATTTTCACTAGCTGTTATCTAAATTAACCGATTTCATTGGAAGATCAGTATAACATTTAGTTTTAATTACAATAATGTGGATAGGCGACTTTAATGGTGTCGCTTTTTATCTTTGATGGAAAGGCATTGTACATTGTCACCATATCATCTTCCTCTTTCTTTCATCAACGTTTCGGGCGCATTATCAGAAGAAAATACATTGGAGTGCGCCGTCTGGTGTAATATAGTTATAGAGAATGAGAACATAGCTCTAAGTATGTCGAAAAGAATAATTATGTCTAAGTGATGGCGAACTCAGCATACTGTAATATGGGGGGATAGTTTACTGTGGTAGTTGTAACCACATATAAACCAATAAAATAATAATTGTAAAACTATTGATATAATAGTTTTCCCCAAATATACTACCTCCTCTAGTCCCCTTGATACGAAGTCCCCTCGTACCACAAGAGTACCTAAAACAGTGACTGCGTTGCTTTATCTCTTCGGATTTATATGGTTATTAGCTGTCTCAAATACTCAGTTAAACGGCACTCACCTGTTTTATCAGTCAAGCGACGATCGACCTCAGTGACCGTCTACAAAGTAGACGAAATCCAGGTTCCAAAATGTCTCGAAACCCAGGGGACAGACAATATTAGTTCGACCACAGTGGCATCCCAAATCAATAACCTAAAATATAATGATAACTTTACTATTACAACAATTAGTATAAATTATTAAAAAATAAACTGAAAATATGTGTTTAATTTAATAAAAATAATGTATTTTAGTACATGTGACGATAATTTCGAATTACGAATTCTGAAGTTCTGAATTGAATGGGAAAGAACCGAAAAATTCTAATCAAAACCAGATAACTACAGTACCTCGGTCACTCTATGAGAGGACAAAAGTATACAATTCCCCAACTTGTCATCCAAAGAAAGATCAACAGTAAGAGTAGCAGAGGACGACGCCGCATTTTTTTACCTAAGAACCTCCATTATTATTGGTACGAGTACAGCTCCAACAAACTATCAGCGTAGCAGTCTTATAGTGGCCTACCTCCGCTAGGAGATAGCACGATGAGAAAAAGTGTTTTTTTTTACAATGTCATCCAATTATTGCTCATACCAAGAACATACTTGATTGAAATAGCAAGTGAGTTATATATAAGTATTTATTAAATATGTAATCAACAATAATGTATTATTAATTGACAGCAACTATGGAAAAGCAGCGTAAGCTCTTTGCTGGTGCAAATAAAAAACACATTAAGCTTTCGCCTGAAAAATCCAACCCCTACTTAAAAACACTCTACCTCCTATAAAAATAATGAAAGTATTATTATTGTGAATATTTTTATGATTTTCATTGTATAATATAATATTGTGTAGGTGACTTACTGTGTAGAGATTAAAGCAATAGGTATCATAAGATAACAACTTCGTTGCTCCGTCCATGTATCCTAAGTGCAGAAATCGCTTGAATGATTGCAAATCTTTATAGGGTAGACTGCACTTAAAATGGAAGATTATTTGTTAATAATGTCCGTTAGCCGGCTCTTACATCTAAATTCGCCTTGTCTGCCACACAGCCATAAATCAAAGCTTCCAAGAACGTCGATCCGGTGTTGCATATGAAGACCGCGCACATCTACCTAGTGACAGTCGCACGTAACCTTCGAAACGTATATATATTTGAATGCGATGATCGGCGAGCCGGTATATGAATGACCAATTCGTAGGTGTTTGTATGCGTCCTGCCGTCTTCGACTCGCAGCCCGACAAGCATGCAACTTGTCGATTGCAACAGTAGATTTTTTTTTCAAATTTAAAAGTCCCATTCTGCCAATCTGCTGAACTCCATTTGGCAACGTGTGTTTTGTGAATAACGATGACGTCAGATCGACGTATTCGAAATGTTGCAGACGAGACTAGTTTTGATGTGAGACCTGGCTTAACTGTAAATTTTACATAGTATAATTCAATATTTTCTGCACATACTCTGTATAAAGAGATACATTCATATTTTTACTAGGTACATTAATAGTGGAAATTTATGGTTTTTATTGTATTTTTTTCATTGTGGAGAGTTTAAAGAACAGTACGTGTTTCGTGCTACCAAGTCTTTAAACCCGCCACTTTCAACCAATAAATAAGACCAGAACCCTGCTGACAAAAAAAAGATTTCATTTATATGTGGGCAGGGACTTCAATAATGTAAATTACATAATTAATATATACAGTAGCGCAACAGCATCTGTAAATCTCCATAAACCATCGCGCAGATTTCCTATCAGCAAAGGAGTCCGACAAGGTGATACAATCTCACCTAAACTATTTACAGCTACCCTTGAAGACTTATTCAGGCAACTTGACTGGAATGACAAAGGGATCCCCATAAATGGAGAATACCTGAATCATCTGCGCTTTGCCGATGACATAGTAATTTTCTCGCAAGACTCAGAAGACCTCCAAAGCAGAATGCAGGAACTCGCTGAAGTAAGCAACAAAGTAGGTTTGAAAATAAATGTAACAAAGACGAAAGTCATGTTCAACTGTTTTGCAGGCCAAAAAGAGATCCTCATCAATGGCACTCAGCTCGAACAGGTGAAAAGCTACATCTATCTGGGACAACAAGTATCTATAGATGGATGTATATTTGATGAAATTGTTCGCAGAGTAAAGCTAGGCTGGAGTGCTTTTGGCCGCCTGAATAATGTCTTCAAAAGTGACCTTCCACTGTGCCTAAAGCGCAAAGTGTTCAACCAGTGTGTGCTTCCCGTGATGACATATGCGTGTGAAACATGGACCCTAAGTAAAAGAGAGATCCAGAAACTTAGAGTAGCACAACGTGGTATGGAGAGGTGCATGCTGGGCATAACGCGAAAGGACAAAAAGAGGAATGAGTGGATAAGGAAGCAGACAAGGGTTTGCGATGTAATAGAGTTTATTAAAAGCCTTAAATGGAGATGGGCTGGACACATAGCTCGAAGAAGAGACAATCGTTGGACAAATCTAGTCATCCAGTGGTATCCAAGAAGTACAAAACGTCCACAAGGTAGACCTAGAGGCCGCTGGATCGATGAAATGATAAAGTTCTGCGGAAGTACGTGGCAACGCAATGCACAGGACCGAGAGAAGTGGAAGCAACTTGAAGAGGCCTTCATCCAGCAGTGGATAGATTCAGGCTGATGATGATGATGATGATGATGATGATGACATAAAATGTTTGTATAAGATGTCGCTATGATCTATATTTTATAGTAACTCGTTGAGCTTTTGTGGACTGTAATTTTGAAGGATGCTGCTGGATTCCGGTTCTAGTGGGAAGAGGGGAGATTTACAAGATAATACCAGTCACTGACCTTTGATGTTTAAAGGGCTGGCGCGGACGATACACTTTTGGATGGATGATATATTATGAGGTTGATGAATGATGATGATAAGTTCAGGATGGATGCTATAGACGCGACGTTCACTCAAACCGTAACAGATTTGTGCAACGAAGGTCGAACAGATACGTTTTGAATGAATCTCGCAGTGCGACAACACGCACCCGTTCGTATCGTATCAGATAGAGCGTGATAACTAGCCTACGCGCTAGGCTGTCTTGGAGTAACTGAATGTTCTTCGCAATTACAGTCGATTCATGACCCCTTAACTGTCGGTCACTTGGTCTTGTGCGAATAATAAATAAGGGATTTGGAAGTAGGTGGAAGAAAGAAATGAATGGGAATATCTGCCCAACCAGTAACAGAGGATATTATGCAGAATTTTTTTTTCAAATGCATCTCATATGGGGTTCGCAAAGCTAACAGCTCACTTGACATATTATAAATTGTCTGCGACCTGTGACCTGTTCATCGGCGCGGCTTTGTATACCCAGAAGGCCTAATGCGAAATCGATAACTAGTGAGCTGCGATCTCTATATACGAATAAATAAAACACATTTATTATATTATGTACCTATACACATTTTGGCGGGAACTTTTTACACGTCACTGTCACGCGCCTGTTCGTAATTTATTCGTTTGCGTATTAAATAAGAATGTTTGCTTTCAATATATATTTTTTAAATTGAAATCGGATGTTGGCGGGTTTTTTGTACATATAAATGATCGGTATTTTTATACGTTTTCTATTAAATATAAAGCAAAGTTTTTTTTTCCATTTAATCTGCGGACATACGACATAAATCAGTCTCAGAAAGTGTCTAGTAAGAAAGTAAGTAGGTAGTCTTGGATTTTAAGGAAGTCACTAATTTTTGTCATGTAAGGGGGTGTTTAACTGCCCTTCTAAGGAAGAAGGCAGTAGCTGACTCTCACACACTTTCGAGATAAATGACAGAATGTGTTTTTTTTTCAAATTTTAGTACTGTGAATTAATAAAAGACGGTGATAATTTTTATTAGTAGGATGTTAAAACACAAAGTAATAATAAACAAGCAGTAACTGCAATGAATGAGTGCAATTACTGCCTTTTTGCTTATTTTTTTATTATTTTAGAAGATGTCTATTTTTTCACTAAGGATTTTAACGGTATTTTAGTGATAATACTGATTTTAAAGTGAACAGAATATACAGCTTTCATAATTACTTAACGGATGGCATTCATAACTCAATTTCACAAATTTTGCGAGTTACTACCTTCTTCCTTGGAAGGGCACTGTAGTTGTAGTGTGGTATCAACTATCCCGATAATATAATATTTTCAGACAAATTGCGTTTAGATGTATCGATGTGATATTATATGGGTCTTTACAAAAGGAAACACGCGTGTGCATTTATATCGTTTTGTATTTTGTATTAAGCACAGTTATACTTCTGCGCATCTATTCTATACAGAAGACTGCTATAGCCCGCTATTGGCAGCTATCGAGGGAAGTTTTTCATTTTTTTATTGTTAAAATAAGTGCTATATTTCAACAGCACCTCTCTTGGCTGTGTTAAATTTTAGAGCGAGATAGACAGTTTTGACTGTCAAAACGGCTAACTTATAGTAACTTTTACAATAAGTGCTAATACTTCGATACAAAAAATGACAAAATACCCTTTATAGCCGCCTATATCAGTCTTGTACATAGAATAGGTGCGCTGGTGATATTACATGGCAGGATATACAAAAATATAAAGTCGAACATGGTTATTTCGATCACGGAAATAGCGAGATCTCGGATGTAATAAGGAAACATTCGTTGACATTTTAGGTTATGATTTTCTCTATACATTTATTCAAGTTTATAACGAGCTACTTCTCGGGTATACCGACCAAACTGTTGATGTGACGATCGTTTAAAAACAAGATTTTCGACCCTAAGCAATAAAAAGTGAAGGGAAGTTAACTAGACCGATGCCGCCGGGATCGGATTACGTTTATGACTTAGTTAAGTGTCTATAATTGGTGTTTTCGCCGACAACATTGAAAAAGTATCCACGAATATGGTTGAAATTATTATTAAACTGGCGCTAGGGGCCGTTCAGGTCCATGGCCGACTGCACAACGTTTCTCCAGGCATCTCTGTCCAGCGCTCTCTCTTCCCAGTTGACTATCCCCAGCCTTTCCGCATCCCTTTGAATGTTGTCCGCCCATCTCCGTCGAGGGCGGCCAAGAGGTCGAGTGCCAGCTGGTGTGCCTTTGTAAATCCTATAGAGAGTTCTAGATCTTTCAGATCGTACAACGTGGCCCGCCCATCTGAGCCTTCTTGACCTCAGAATATTAGTGATTCTAGGTTGGTATCGGTCGAAGAGCTCAGCGTTTGTGCGGATGCGCCACCGGTGGTTCTCATTGACGGGTCCAAGTATTCTCCGGAGGATTCTGTTTTCAAACACTTGGAGCGCCTTTTCTTGTTTTTCTGTTAAACCCCACGTTTCACATCCATACATGACGATTGGCTTGATGACCACGTTATACACCCGGAATTTCGTTTTGATGGACAGCATTTTGGACCTGAACAGACGACTCAGCGCGAAGTACGCTGCATTTCCACTTCTCAGTCGGTCAGAGAGCTCTAGGGACATTTCATTTTTAGAGGTACCTACCAGCGCCGGTGGCTCAGCACTTTATAACAATACACAACTTATTTTATAGTTTATGAATGCCATGCTTGTTTCGGGGATTTTTACGATGGTTTTCAGATTTTTTTATATTCCATGCTTAAATAGAACGTGAACCGAAAAATATTGCATAACGATATAACGAGTAATGCTTATAACGAGCAACTTCAGTTAGTCCCATCTTCCTCGTAATAACCAAGTTCGACTGTATATAATCTATGATGTACCTACCTACACGTACAGGTTTTTAATGATACTTTTAATTTGAAATTTTAGGAACGGACGCGTGCCTCGTAATGACTATGTATATTGAAACGCTCTTGACAACTTTACTGATGTTTTTGACGTTTCCATCTGTTTTTGTCTATGCTCATTTTTAAAGCACTAACATGTCAGTTGTAGAGTTGGGTAAACACTTTATACGTCACGATACTGAAAATTGGCAATACCTACAGTTATTTTTTTTTTATTCAACAAATCAACTTTCTGAAAAGTTATTGTTAAACTAGGTGAAGCAGAAACTTTAAAAAAGTAAAAATAATAACTGCATACACAGGTTTGTATTATAAAAAATACTATTTGCAGTTACCTTATATTTCATTTGATTGGTAGGTATACCTACCTACTTTTATATCTACATATCTACTGAGATATTATTTTGATTGTGAATTTTCGAACACACGTATCAAGTTGTCAAATGGTTAAAAATTGAATTTGAATATGGAACGCGGCGGATGCAATGAATAAAGGCCAATTTACAACACATGACTGCTGCCACTCACCCATCTCCATGCACTCCTAAAAGAGCTGATCGACTTACTATGATAATGAGGAAATGGGACGACTGGCCTCCGGACAATTGGACGCCGCACTGTCGTAGACACGTGTAGACGAGGTATTTTAATCAGTTTCTATCTACTACTTAGTAGTTTGAATTCATTTTACTTTTAACATAATGTATTCTTTATCGCGGATTGAGAATTACCATGCCTAAGGCTTTATATAAAATAAAAAAACTCTTTTTTCGTTGGAACTTAAACATATGCACGATTAAATCATTGTTTACGTCTGCATATTTACATTCTCACCAACTTTTAAATCATAATATAATCATTGAAATATAAATAATAATATTGAATATTTTTTTTAAAGTACCTATAAGTACCTAACTTGTATTTATTTTCGAATTCCGTGGCGTCCAGTTGTCCGGTGCCGAATCGTCCTAGACCCGATAATGATATATTATATGCTGACTGCTGAAAAAGTATGAGTTGATACAGCGATATGCAAACAAGTAATATAACATAATTAAATGCGAAATGGGTGGTTTGGACTGGGCATCTGGATATATGTAGCATGAATCAGTTGACAATAAAATTTCTTTCCTAGCAATATATATGAAATCGGCGCAGTTAGTTTTTAGGTACCATACGTATTGTGATAAATACAATATATACAACTTCGATCAAAATATCATTAACTCTTTAGCATTTCCAAATAGAATTTTTGGTTTCCTATTTATTCCAGATCAATAAACTATTCATTGGCTATTCCTTTTTTAACTTTTATTTACTTTAAGAAACGAAGAAATACAATGTAATTGGTCGTGACTTAGTCTACCAGAGGGAATGGGACAACTGGACTCCAGGACAATTGGACGTCGCACTGTCGTAGACACGTATATAGAACGTGGACGAGAAATTTTAATCAGTTTCTATCTACTACTTAATATAACGTTTTTTTATTGCGGATTAAGAATTACCATGCCTAAGGTTTCATATAAAATAAAAAAAACTCTTTTTTCGTTGAAACTTAAATATATGCACGATTAAATCATTATTTACGTGTGGATATTTAAATTCTCACCAACTATTAAATCACAATAAATGATAATTTAAATATAAATAATAATATTAAATATTCTTTTTAAAAGTACCTATGAGTACCTAACGTCTATTTAATTTCGAATTGCGTGGCGTCTAGTTGTCCTAGTGCCAAATCGTCCTAAACCCTATGCCAAAGGCATTAAACGTTATAATTACAAGACAAGTGCATACTGAGGTTCCTTCGTCAACCTTCTGAAGAGCTTTAAATCCATTGCATCTATAACCACGTGACTGTTCCATCTGCGATATTAACTATACTGGGCTAAATTGGTGGAATGTGCCACCATTAGTTATCTTTAACCTGTCCATAGAATTAGAATACTTGGATTGACTTATCTTGTTTCTCCGTCAGTCAATAGAAGTTCTCACTATTCCGTCTCCTGGCGAGTTTTAAGTTAATCTCGTTCTCTTAAGAAGTTCTCGAAGAAACAAAATTCTCTAGCACTGGAAACATAACATATTTCGAATATATAATGGTTTCTGGGTATCTATTCTTCATTGACATTCATAAGTTGTTGGTCTTCTCAATGTTCATCCTTAGATTGGGGAATGGGACATTTAAAGCAGTCAAATACCATGTTAGTATATCATTATAATATGTAAGTATTTGTATTTATGTATATATATTTATAGTATTTCAAAGATAATACAAAATATGTCATTAACCCGGTTAAAATATAAATTATACTGAAAAGAAACCAACCCTTCACACATTTCTGATTACTAATAGCAATTAAAAAAAAAAATTTCGTTACAATAGGTTTCCAAATTTTGGAATACTTAATATAATATTCCGTTATTAGAAAATATGTATAGGTATCAATTACTTCTGTGGGCAGCCAGATTATTTTTATCTTTTCATCACTCACTTTGCGTAAGTCATATCATATGGAAATACATCCGTCGATAATGCAGGAATCGCAATAGCTCTCAGGAGGCTACAAAATGGCGGCGCTGAAAATAAAATAAATAGTATAAGTCACGGGTAAACAGGAAGCGAGGAAATTGAAATCCGCTCGGCTATATAATAATATTTTTGCGCGGGAACGTTCCGCGTGATTTTTAAATTTCAAAACAATCAAATCCTCACAACATGGAAGCAGTATGATTTTGAAGTGAATTAATGTAGGTTCGTATTCAACATTTTCGTTACTATTTTCTGCAAATGTTAGATTAATTAATTATTGGTATCGATTTAAATTGAAATCTATTCGATAGATATTTTCCATAGTAAGGAAGTGAATGAAATTCACGCATATGAATATTAGTGACTTAAGTGGGTTATCAAATCACGACAAAACTGAAAATGCAATGCATGCAAGTTTTTCTCAATCAAATAATGAAGAATTCAAAATATGTACCTACTATTATTTAAAATAATTAAATAAAAATAAATGTAGTACTACTTCCACGTAGTTATATAATATTCAGAACCAGTTTCGTCCGTTTCAAAGAGACATTGTCAACCGGTAGTAGAATAATTGGTACTACATAAAATAATGTATTATTTTACTTCCACCAAGAATTGACAGTTAACAAAATGAAAAATATGTACTATATTTTTTTGCTGACAATAAAACGTGTAGACGTCAGGTTTCTAATTTTTTTTTAAATAACGTGAAAGCAGACATCAGGCTTCGAAAATTGAGAACTTCTATGGCAGTGGCCGTCAGGCTCCAAAAGTTGAGGACGTATGGTTTCGAAAAATTAAGTACCTCTGTGACTCCTGTGGTTGATTTTTTTATTTATTTCATCTGTGTGATGCCTATTTATCACGGAAATTATTCTAGACTCGGTCGGAGAGGATAAGGAAAAGCTCCTTTCAGATGAACAGATCAAGAATCAATAGTTTCATATTATGTTTTCAACTATTCAGCATGCCGTTGAATGCCGAGAGGGGTGAATCCAAACCCCATAGAAGACTAACATGCAACCAAATCATCCGAATCACAATCATCACTCATGAGTATTTGTTAGTCTGTTCTCACGATATGCAGAATTAACATACCATTGGAGATGCCAATTGGAAAGACTATAACTCTGTTCAACCAAATCACGTCGGAAATAATTGATATATATGGTCTAGGTACTTAGTTGATTCAGGGTACTTTCATGTACCGACTTTATAATTTGTTCATTTACTCTTTATACTCTTTTTGTACTGATTTTCTTATACTCCTTTTATGTCATAGATTGCAATTGCGAATGAATATATCAATACCGGTATTTCGGTATTTCTTATTAAATACAGGTAGGTATTCGTCAAAGCATATTATAGAAAAAAGTAGTACCTATAAATATATATAACTAATGAAATCTATTTAAAAGACTATTGTATAGCAACCTAAAGTAACTATCAACATTTTAATGTTGACCTTTATAAATATGCATACTTAGATCATAATATTTTAGAACTGCTAATTTTTACAAATACTATAAGTCCGGGTACAGGAAAATCTCTCTCCAACTCAACGTTTGTTGGATGCACAATCAACGTTGGATCAATAGTTATAGAATAATAGGAAATATTTGCCACGAATATTTTCTATTTCAAAATGTGTTAATTGATTGTGACAATTCCATATATTTAAGGGATTTTGTTTTACCTTTATTTAATTTTTGTTGGTTTCAGTCGATATATTAGAGTTTTGGCTGGATACAACACTTATACACTAAATTTAATATATGTACATTATTATAGTAGTCAATAATGAAAAAATAGCATTTAAATTCATTTTCTGAAACCTGTATGGTTTCTGAATGCTACCGAAAATACCGGAATTTCGGTTACGATTAAGAATTGAATACTAGTTTTGAAATACCGGTATTACAATCCCTAGTATAAACGTTATTATTAAATTTATAAATTTTACTTTATAAATAATCAACTCCGGTACCGGAAATTCTGTCCAAAATTCATATTCCTGGCAAAACTGTACACAAATAACACAGATTGTAGAAGATACACACATCAGTTAAAAATCGTTAAGCTCTGAACATATAAATTGTTTTCATCGATGACAGTTAAATGACAGGTTGATTACGAAATAAGACTTTATTACGCATTTCAAACAGTGATAAAATTTTATTATAATCCCCAATTGATTGCGCAAGGTTTGTTTACAAAACGTTTTTTTATGTACGGATTCCACGAAATTCAGATATCTAAATATTTATATTATTTTCTTTTTAATTCTTTCATCCCTCCGTATTCGAGCTTCGTGTACCCTTAAGCTATTATAATGCCTTGTTATGGATACATCGACCTTTTGTATTATATAGTCAAATTCATTTAATGTATATTATTCGTTTGTTCAAAATACTCGTGAATAACATCACAATAAAGTTACTTAAAATATACAATATTTAGTGACTGTTAAATAAATCATTTTAAGTTTTTGACATTAAACACATATCTCTGTGAAATAATTAAAAAATAATTACAAGATAAAAAAAGCGTTTTATATACTAACCACGTTTTTAAATTTTCTGCTGAATGATAATATGATAATTATATGTATTAATAAATAATAAATTTTGACATTTCATATTGATTTCCATAGCAACGCACGTATATATTAATAATAAACCCCTTCGCCATCAATAATAGTGAGTAGTAAATATTACTTTTAACGAATTTTTTCCGAAACATACAAAACAGAATAAACTGAAAATTAATTCAATTCTGCTCAAAGATGGCAAAAAGTATTAAAAGAATGCATTGTCGTCGTGTTCTGATATATTCTAAAAGTTTCAAATGTCTAGCTAGTCGGGAAGTTAGTTAAAAATCTTGAACAAACAAGAAAAAAATTGTACTGTACACACAAGAAAAAATCTGACAAAACCGATGAATCTAAAATCAGGACAAACAAGAATACGAGCTAATAAAAACGTGGTAATAAAGTGAAAACCTTGTTAGCACAATATTTTGTCTACATTTAGAAGTTTCATAATTCTTAGGGAGTATTATTATTCGGAAGTTTAATTTTACGTTACTTTTTAGATCGTTGTGCGGCTGATTTCTCAATAATTGTGTCGGTTAAACTCAATAGTCTACATACATCATTTTTAGAAAAAATATGTGCACCGAGTGGGACTTCAATTTGCATTGTTGTTTCGTTATTATTTCGTCAGAATTAATTAATTGTCAGAAATGTTTTTATGTATGTTTATTGATTGACTTACAATAAAAAAATTACAATATGATGGTCTAAGTAGGGATTTTATGAGTGCTGCATTATCGACTGCGAACATTGGTTACAATTTTTGTCGATAGATGTTACTACACCTGCATCCATCAGATACCGACCAATGTGATTTATATTTACCAATTATTATCAAACTGTGCTATACTAATCTCATCTCTGGTAAAATTCTAGGCTTATACTGACATATGATCAGATAATATTAACGTGAATAATTACATTGCACATACGTGTCTTGTTGGGAATTTCTGACAATTCTCAGGTATCGTGAGATGTTGGGACGCTGATTTCATTTTACGGTACATAAAAAAGTTTCACTGAAATAAACATTGTCATATTTATTAGGTTTTGTGTTATCACTTTAATGCATTATTTATTTTGAGAATAGGCTCTGCAACGACCCTAAAACATTGAGATAAAAAAGAGGAAGAATACACGTTGACACCCAAACACTTAATAATCAACCTTTGTTCACAATAGCTTCTAAATAATGTAATGTTATTTAGTTATGTACTACTCAATGACATATTAAATGGACAACTCACTTCATACCGGCGCTCACGAGAAATTGTGCATGAAAGTCATTCACAGATGTATAGGTAGATGTCACGTGACCAGATGACGTATCCATTTCCATTATGCGATACAAGCTTCGAGAATTTATAGTAATATAACCTTTATTGTAATGGCGTATTAGTGTCATGACTCATTGCGTTAGAAACAGATTCTCGGTTACTTACGACTTCTCGGAGATTAGACGCAAGTGAGCCAGCGCACAGGCGACTGTCCAATGGTTTCTGTCATTCAATTGCATTGAATAAACATTATCTTAAAATGGCATTTTATAAATAATAAATAATACTAACACATGAAAAGTGATATCCCATCTTTCTTGGAGTGTTTAGTAGATTTTTTTTACAATTTTTAACTAGGCACATTGGCATTTTGTAACACAATAATAACGGTAGAGTCGAAACCTGACAGTCAGAAATTTTGTATGGGCAGACCCAGCGGTGTCGCCAGACCGCTTGCAAGCAGAATGTTCATTTGAGCGTAGGATACCGATATTAAAATATGAATTTCGCCATCTGGCAGACCCGACACAAAGTGAGTGTCATTTTATTTTCTAGATGCTTCGTCCATATTAATGTCATTGGTACTACTACTAAAAACTTGTATTGTGTGGAAGAATATTCACAAATAATAATAAAAACGCAGAACTATTTTTAATTATTCAAGTTCAATTATGGAATCAAAATGAACAAGTAAAAAAGTGACTCATTTATTTAAAAACAAATTAGAATAATAAAAAGTGAAAGAATGACTCAATTGTTTTTAAAACAAATGAAAATGCAGTAAACTTCATTACCGCTCTAGCTTTCTTTTATAATTTTTGCCAATTTGATGTCACTACATGATTAAATAAACAATATATCTGATTTTATTATTGCAACGTTTTTCTTAGCTCGTATTTTTATTTGTCAGGTGGTTGTTGGTCCGGTACAAATCTTGCAATATATTTTTAACTAACTTCCCGACTAGCTAGACATTTGAAACTCTTAGAATATATCAGAACACGATGCCAATGCATTTTTTAAATACTTTTAGCCATCTTTAAGTAGAATTGATTTCATTTTCAGTTAATTCTGTTTTGTATGAAAAGTTATTTCGGAAGAAATCCGTAAAAAGTAAAACTATTATTGGTTGCCAAGTGCCTAGCAACTAAATTATTAATATTAATATATACGTGCGTTACTATGGAAATCAATGTGACATTTCAGTATTATTTCTATAAGTACAAATTTTTTGATCGTTTAAGCTAGTCAAGTCAAGTTTATATGATTCAACAGAAAATTTAAAAACGTTGCCTATATAAAAAGTTCTTTTTATGTTGTAGTTATTAATAGTATATTACTATAAGTGAAAGAACCTTGAAATTATTGATTTCTTCTACTACATTTAGAGTAAATTTAATAAAATTATTGGTGCTATTATTATTACCGACTGTTTTTAGATAAAGCATATTGCATCGTTTTCTCTCGCTCGGCGTCACTTTTAACCACATCACATTCTTGTAAAAACTGTAGAACTTCACGCTTACGTGGTGTGGTGTGTGTATAAGTTAATCATGATTATAGGAAAATTCTACAAATTAACTTCAAAATAAGAAGCTTCTTTCACAATATTGTGAATAACTGTTTTTTTTTTGCATACATTATAATTAGAAAAACAAACATGATGAAAATAGAAAATCTTTATTGAAATGTGAAGGAATAAATTATAAAGCTTAATTTTATATACATAATACCCGTGAAAGGTTTGAGTAAGAAAGCTTTTCGGGTAAGCATAGTGTCCATACAAGAATAGATCGCTTTTTGGGACTTAGCCGGAAATCCATCCCTTCTGTAAGTTTTAATCCATGTTGTATATACCTGATGAGGAAAATCTTGGACCGTGAAAAGCTGGGATGGTAAAGTGCTTAGCACACGGAATAATACGGAGGTGAATTTGAATAAATAATATTATTTTACTTACTATAAAATTACACATTCACAACAAATAAGTATACTGTCGATCATTGTGTAGATACATTATCAGATAGGTACAGTAAAATCAAGGCTAGTAGGTCATACAATAATTAAATTAATGTAATTTCTAGCTAATTGCATTTATTGAGCATTTTGACTATTTCCATAATACCTTATCACGAAATAGTAAATACATAGGTATTTTTTGTTCTGTCTAAACAAAGGGATTATAGATTGCGCCCATACATTCAACCTTTGACGGTCGCCCTGGATCAGCTAGAAACATTGAATAATTTAATGTCCCCACCAAAGCACACCGCCCCGCATCACACACGGTCTAAATTGGGACCCTACATTTGGTTGTTAAGCATATTTTTTTTTATGACTGGGAATGTCTCAGGAGCAGTTACCCAAGACTGAGGTCGTCATGCACTCGTGTGTGCTTTACCTGAGTTTATATGACTATAGTTAAGAGTGCATATGGGAGAGAAGAGCACATAAAAGCAAAATTAAATATACAGACAGCGTACTGTTTACAATAATTATTCTATAGATAAATCAGTTCGAAACAGTCATAAAATTTAATCAGGATTAGGCAAAGTGGTCAAATATCAGCAATGGAGAAATGAGGTAAGTTACGGTTAGAAAAGTACGCGCCTAGATCCAACCGTTGAATGTCTCATGTATTTGAAACAGTTTAAATCTAATCTGCGTATTTGATGTGAATGAAGTCGTGAACTATCATTATTTTTTGTTATTAGAATGAACACAGTAAGAGGCTATTCAATAATGCAATAAAAATGCGACAACCTATGAAATAAAGGCACAACGCAAGCATGTTCACAAAAAAGTCTATTTGAAACATGAAATATTTTTGAATGTCTCAATTTTTCGTATAAAAATGTGCTATTCGCATAAAATTCGTGCATTCTTCGAAATATCCTAACGTAATAATATCAGTGAGACTTATGTCTACCACTTGTAGTGGGTAATAATACGTACACCTGTAATTTAAGTTTGAACTAATATGACTTAAAGGCAGAAGTTTTAGCAAAAAATGTTTCATCGTCCCGTGTAAACGAGACCTAAGTCGTATTAGGCTTTGTTGCTATAATAAGATTCCTTTCAACTAACTTCAGGGGAGCTTTCGATTACAATCTTAAACGTTGTTTTGTTAGCAAGCTTTCGCAACCCAAAAGATAAGTTAAGTCGAGAAATCTTTACTCCAAAGTCTTGCAAAGTTAATTTTGCCAGAGTAATTATTGTAAAAACAGCTTACGCCATGCTCAAAATATTTAAACAGTGCAATACACTAATATCATAAAATTTAATTTTGAAATGATAGAATATATTATTTTTATTTATAGTAAATTGTATCAGTAAAATATTGTAAACGAAACAAACTTCAACCTCATTAAAAATAACTACAAGATAAAAAGAACTTTTTATGTACGTTTTTAAATTTTCTGTTGAATTATTATGCTCAATATGCTCAAAATTGTACTTGATATGAAGTAAATAAAAAACAAACAAACAAATATAGAATACTGAAATGTTATTTTAACATTTCATTTTGATTTCTATAGTAACGCACGTACATATTAATAATTTAGTTGCTAGGACCACCCCCTTAGCAACCAATAATAGTATTTTACTTTTTACGGATTTTCCTGAAATAACTTTCCATACAAAACAGAATTAACTGAAATCAATTCTGCTTAATGATGGCAAAAAATATTAAAAGAATGCATTGGCATCGTGTTCTAATATATTCTAAAGGTTTCAAATGTCTAGCTAGTCAGGAAGTTAGTTAAAATTGATTGCAAGATTTGTACCGGACAAACAAGAATACGAGCTTATAAAAACGTTGTAATATCACGTAAATATAACAAGTATTTTTCTTTTTTTGGTTACCAATACCCTCCTCCCTAGTACCTATAACAAGCACTCTTTCGACAGCAGTAGCGAGGGGTGAAGTAGGCTGTAAAATTCGATATAAATAGTGCACACTAAATTTTGTCAGTCATACTTATTTGTTTTCAAAGAACTATGAGTATACTTTTCAAATGGTGCTGGTTAGTTTTTAAAAATCAATTGTTAAATCCTGCCTAAACCAAACCATAATAATTTATATAAGCAATGGGCAATATTTTTGGTTTTCATTGTATTAAGAATACATATTACAGATTGTGTTGGTTAGTTTTTTAAAATTGATTAAGCCCTACCCAACCAAACCATGATCGAAAAAAAATATTCTTCTATCTATACAATATAATGGTATAATTTTAGATATTAATTATAGATAAATGAATATTTTTTTTCTATTATCTACTATGGCTTGGATTAGGCAGGGTTTAATTAAATTTTAAAAACTAACAAACACTATTTACACATTGTAGCCTTACAGCCGTATTCATACACTTTTGAACCGCATTCAACGCAGTAAGCGGTTTATCAGCCAAATAATAAAACTATAAAAAATTCATACGTCACGAAGATGCGTACAGGAATGCGCACCAAACTTAAAATGGCGGCGATCTGCGCGAGCTGTCAGTGTCACTTTAATATACGTCTAAAATGAGTTCATCACAACATTCACAACAAGCGTTTAGTAGGAGATTATTGTGAAAATGTGTGTGTAGATAATATACGTAAGTCTGACACATGATAATTGAGAACCCAACAATTTTGTAGATTCGGTACCTAGAGCATTTGCGAACTTTAAACAGTAATTGTGCCGTTTAAAAAAACACATCATGAATTTTAATCCATAGTCGAGATACAATGCTCCCATGGTTCGATTACTCACTACAGACGTCATAAAAAACGCAGTATTTTCCATGGATAAGATGGATTTACGTAACATTACGATAAAATAGGTACTAGATAATAATATCAGCCTACTAGTTACTGCTTTATTTAAGATATTATATAGGTATGCAATTGGAAGCAGTCTGCATTGTTTCAAAATATCACCTAAACTGAAATAAACAAGATTAAAATCTCAAACACACTGGTAAGACTGTCATAGGTCTATTAGTATAAATGATAATAATTTGATCCGTTTTCATTTCATTAGGACATCATCCATTTCATTTCAGTACATTAGGAGGACGGAATTCTCGCAGTCAATATTACGTCACTCATAACATAAATGAAGTTAGCTGCGAGACAAAAGTGTGGCCACTCGATTCTTAAATAAATATTTATAGTGTTAGAAGTATAAAATAAATATGTCATAACTAATAAATTATTTAAAATACATGATAATTATTCACTTATAATTATTAAATTTATATGGTACCGTTTTGACATTTTTACACCAATTCACAATTTCAATATTTTAAATTAATTATCGGGGAATCAAAATTTAAAAATTGGTAACATTAGTCTCGGCATGACGCGTATTACGTCAGAGACGTGACGTCACTATTCAACCGATGCTATTTAGGTTTATGCATGCACATTTGCATTAAATAGCTTGAATGCAGTTAGCTGTTATATGCATACGCCAGTTATATTCTTATAGCGTCTGTACACGTACATGGATTTATTTGCACCAATAGTGTGTATTTTAAGCTTTTGCAGTAATAACTGTTCACTCGTAAAAGTGCTGACTATCTCGCCAATCTCATTCTTCAAGAGGATGCGAGACGCGATGTTTTAATTTTATGGTACTATTTGACAAATACACCCTCCACCACCTTCCGTGTCTGTACAGCCGTGGATTATGCACGGCCGCCTTCCACAGTACTGTATTGCGACATAATAAATATTTAATTGCTCACATTTAATCCCGAATGGAGCCGCACGGGACCGATTATTTGCAACCATGCACCTCGGTGCTTAAGACTGACTCTATGAAAGTGAGAAAGTGAGGTCCAGCCCTGCTGGCTGTCGGCGTGATGCGCTCTGTGTACCCGCCTACTGATGCTCAAGTGTTTAATCTGGTTCTACTGAGGAGTCGGGATTATCCCGCTCCCCATACGACGCTGCAATTTTTTCAAACGCCGCAAAATTGGCCTCTATTGCACTCAGGTCCGCTTGGCCAATTGGGCCCGTATAAGGACAGACCCTGGTAAACAGCTCGTGCTCAAACAGACGTGTTCAGCGTCTTGTTGGTCATGCCCGCAGGTACAATCCGGCCCATCTTCGATTAAGCGAAAACCATGAAGCTTGGCAGCGAAGTTGCCATAGCCGGTAAAGAACTGGCTAGTCCAGTGCGACGGTTGAAGTCTCCATGTTTGGTGCCTGTCGTAAAAATCGTTTAACCTCAAAATTAGTCTGCGCGGTGTAATTTGTTTTTTTCCGGCAGGTTCGCCACTATCGCTCTACTGCGCAGGCGCAGATATCGAAAGAATCTCAACTGTCACATGAAAATTTATAAGCTTCCGAACTTTTTTGATTCATGCATACAATCTTGCAACTTGCAGGATAATACATGTTTACACGTTAATTTTCTTGTTATGGCCGCGATAATACGTACTGTTAGCAGTAAATCCATGCACGTGTAAACGGGACGGGGTATTAGTTAAAAAAAAGATTAATATTCACTTTTTATGTCGGATCTTAACTGCCTACCTCCACCCTTTGCCATTGTTAGGCAGGTATCCTATTTGGATGTGAAATATTATTTCAGTACGTTCTAAACGGGCATAATAATATAATTTTGATAATATAAACTGGACATTTTTTTTTGACCATGTCCGGTTCCTAATAGGATCATATGGGCCTCCACAGGGTAGGGGTTTGTATTAACAGGTTTTGTTTTTACGAGAAATGGATGTCAGCCACTTGCTCAACCTATTAGGTCCATACTCTGACTCACACACAAATTGAAAAACAATATGTGTACTTGTCAGACCCAGGATTCGAACCTGAGACCCACGGCGTGATAGTCCAACGCTTATGCCGCGCGGCCACCGTGGGTGTTTGGACTGGACATAGGTACAGTATAATAAATGTACACTAATATAAATATTATTCCTTGAAATATATTCATCGTGTGATACAGAGAATTGAAACCTATAAGTTTGAGATGTATTATATGATGAAAATGATTGGAAATTCCAATTCGCTTTTATTAGTAGCGTTATCAGAAAATTTTAATATCGAAATTCTTCCAAAATTTCTCGCCTCAATAAGTTGCGAAATATTGAATAGTGGTGGGCTACATCTCTAGCCACGAGCCGTTGATTGGGTTTATTTTATATTATTATAATCGGGGTAAGTGATATCCTTACTCCTGTCTGGCTGTAACATAATATGCCATCCGACCAAGGTTTAAGGATGGCGGTTATTTAGTTTTGATAATCGTTGTCTATATCTAATATTGCGGATATCTACACCGCATCACATCACCACCGTAGGACACTTATTCGTGCGCCACAGTACGTGGAACATGAGTTCATGTAACATTTAATCAAATGACGAGTTTTTCGTTGAACATTTCACCGTGGAGTATATTTGTACGTTTGCTACAACATGTGGAGATGTCTTTACTAGGTTAGGCTAGGGTTAATCTAATTGGAACAGTACTATTTGCAAACTATCCCCGCATTTTGTAAGATATGTGTAAATGTATTCCACGGTGAAATGTTCAACGAAGAACTCGTCATTTGATAACATGTTATACGAACTCATGTTTCACGTACTGCGGCGCACGAATAAGTGTCCCACGATGAACTGCATACGTACAACTTACATGTAACCTTGAAGAGTATGTCCAATACTCATATATACATAAGTATATTATTATCATCAACAGTAGCTGCAATTCAATCAATCAGTGCAATTTGCCGGATCTATATTTTTTCACTAGCTAGCAAAAATCATATCTGACATATTATATTAAATCTATATTTTGTTTACATCACAAGTACCTTTAAAAAATTTCAAAACTGCTAAATATGATTAAGGAATAATTTTGAACAGAGTAGGATTCGAACCCATGTTTTTAGCATCAAGCACATATTTTCAAATATTTTTTTAACTAATGATTATTGATATTAATTAATACTATCGACCGAATGTACTTGATGCAATTTGAATTTTAATTCTAATGGATTTAAGTTTTGTACTTTTATCATAATAAAAATTATCCTTGACTTAATAGGTAAGTGATAAAGTTTTTACCTACCTACTTTATTGTATTAATTTATTATATACTTAAGTTAGAATTAACTTTATTTGTTGTCAGTGGATATTTACCTTTTGGTGAGTGCACATAGTGCCTGAAGATGCTGAATAGCCAAACCCGGGTTACAACGCAAAACGACTCAAATTGAATAGTACAATACTTAAATCCATTAGAATTTAATAATTACTGAAGCTGTAATCTTTATATTGAATCAAAGTAATAGTCATGACTTGCTCAATTTGATTAATAAAAATGTATCTGAAGTTACTCTATTGTCTGGTTTTCCAAAGTATTACAACTAAAGACATTCTAAAAAAATATTTATATTGAATAAAGTAAAATATTTATTATGGATAATTAAGCCATAGTGAAATAATATTGTAATCTAAACATGAACGTGGTTCACTTCTGGAATAAATTAACGAGTAAGAGTCGATTCAATCGTTCACTCCTTTTAAATAGCCCATCTCTAAATAACAAGCCTGCATATTGTCAGCATAACCGTATTTTTTTTAACATCGAACAACGAATTTCGTTTCCGCCTATAGGTATATGAACGAGTAAAAAGCTGCCCTACAAAAGGGGAAACAATATATTTGCTATCTGTCACCGAAGAAATCGGAAATGCTATTCAGGATAAAATAAAAAAGCTCCATACGATGTATATACCAAAGTGATAATAGTGAATCAGTGACATTCGACATTCGAATTTGTGATAGCTTTTACAGAAAGCTCTCTGCATTGTATAGGCTCTTTCATTTCGAAATGTTAAATGATTATTTAATGGATTTTTTCAATTATTTTCTTGTGTAAATTCAAATCATGCTACAAAAGTTATGGCATAAATTACCGTAATAGTTTAGTTGTCAGTCCATACAAACTTAACATGACTTAGGAAGTGTCGATGGACAACAATAATTGTATGACTGATTCTGGTTACGATTAAAATGGGATGATTATTTGGTTTACATTAGCAAAATAAGTTGAAAACTAAAAAAACGGTTTTGTAGGTACCTACCTATTAACACTAATCCTCACTTTACTTTATATAAAATAAAAATTGTAATAAATATAACGGCGAGTGAAATATAACCTAAAGTCGGTATTAGCAACAATTTTCCAAAATGGCGGCGTTTTCTCTAAGGTACATTATCAGTAATCCGACTCTCACATTTAAAAGTCGTCTCGCCTGCAACGTGTCGAATACGTTGATGTGACGTCATTGTTATTCACAAAACACACGGTGCCAAAGAGAGCTCCGAATGCGACTGTTTAGTTTGAAATAAACGTCTACTGTTGCAATCGACAAGTTGCACGCTTCTCGCACCTACGATTTGGTCATTCCTATACCGGCTCACCGATCACCGCATTCAAATATCTATACGTTTCGAAGGTTACGTGCGACTGTCGCTAAGTAGATCTGTGCGGTCTTCATGTGCAACACCGGATCGACGTTCTTGGAAGGTTTGATGTATGGATGTGCAGCAGACGAAGGGAGTTTAGATGTGAGAGCCGGCTAAAGAAAACCTTCGTCCCTTTATTTCAGCTATAGTATAATATTATTATTTAGTATGTTGGTATGTATCAGTGACATAAACTCAATACTAAACGATTATATTGTAACGTTAATCGTGTAAATCCTTTAAACCTAATAAATACATACAATACAACTTTCACGAATAACCCCCTGATTGATTATTTCATCCGAAAGTAATCAAATCAATATTTGTATGAAGATAAGTAATTAGCACCCAATTTCTGATATACTTTTTAATAAAAAGTAAGGTATGTCCAAAATCAATATTTAAAATTAAGTTTTTGGCTTATTTTCAATTTTTCAAATGATACAGACTATAATCGAACAAATTAATGTTCGCACATTTATCTGCGTTACTATAATGTGTTTCAGGTTTATTGTAATATAACATTTATTATCAGTGTACATAATAATTATTATGTAGGTACTTATTTCTATTGTTATTTTATGTATTTTTGTTAACTCAGTATTTTAATCACAAAGTAATCCGACTCTACAAACCTAGTACTGAAAAAAATACAATATTATTATATTTTGTCACTTACAAAATAAATAATAAAACTGAATTTTAAAATGTATTATTTTTTATTATGTATTTATTTAGGTCAACCAACAGGATCAATCACATGGATTAAGTATAATAATAATATAGAATAAAATAATAATATGTGATGGTCCCAATAACAGGCAAACACAGAAAGCTTAGTAGATACATCTAATTACATTAGGTCAAATTTAATATAAGGTACAACTGTAAAGAATATAATTGGAAAGTTATTGAAAATGGTCACAATCACAATAAAAATAGAAAAAAAAACATAAGAAAGTAGATCTCTAGAGATGACAGGCAATACAAGAAAAGAAAAATACAATAAAAAAGTAGTCGTCCAGATACAATTTAATCGTGGATTTTGGAGCAACTTTATTTGAAAGAGGCAAGAGAACAAAATGGATCCACTCGATCACCGTAAAGATTTAAGGTTCTGCAGAGCCACTAGATAATAAATTGTAACCTAGATTAGTTTTATATGTATGAATGTATGGGAGTGAGAAAATGTGAGGACGAATATATTTGTGTCGCTAGATTTCAAAATCGGCCAAGTCCATATTATATGAATAGGAGAAAAACAGCTTTTTGTTTTCTCAAGTACACAGTCACAAGGGTTAAAGTTTATATTATTTCTAGTACAGAATATTTCGAACAAGGTATAAGTTAGAAAGTAGTAGTTCTTCAGCAATTCACAAAAAAGTCAAAAATACCTAAAGGTGGACTTGACTGATTTTGAAATCTAGCGACACATTTACTCTGGGTACATTAAATTTAATATAAGACAGTAATTGTGGAGAATCTGAATGGTTATAAAGCTGTATGAAGTAATTTCGGATAGCCTCCACTCTCCAGGGAAAGCGAAGCAGATGAAGAGAGTCGGCGCGCTGGAGCCACCAAGTGAAGGAGCTGTCTGGGGGGCAGCATTCACTCTGCCCCGAGAGACGCAGATGATTGAGAGAGGTAGAAAAATCTTGGTCGCTCAAAAGATGAAAAAGTTTCAAGATGTTACGATTCTCAGACACGAGGGAACGACCAAGAAGACGATGAAGTAATATAAAAAATAAGCCATCGATTTATTTATTATCCGAGATAATTAAAAGAAAACAGTATACTTTTGTATTACGTGGATCGCGCCACGGAGGCTACTAGAAAATTCCACCCCACGACACAATTCCATCTGTGGGTCTCTGCCTTCCAATAATATACAAAATAATATAATATAATACTTCAGTACAGTCAGATTATTTTCATTATATTTAATAATGACTACGATCATTAAAAATTTCCCCTCATTTTCAAGTTATTTGAAGCCAAGAAAAAAGTCATTAGAATACTTACAGACTTGAAGAGTATGCCAGGAGCATGTAGTATTTACCGACCGATTAGTCAACTCAAATAAAACTCGAAACGTAATTTAAATCCGGGAATTCCCCCTCGAAAACGTTATATACTTTACTCGAGACGAACACAGGCTAAGCGAAAAAATCTTCTTTGTAAATATTGTAAAAGACTTTGTCTCGGTGTCAACAGAGTGGGTAGGTACTTTTTGTTCCAATAAAACTAATTAATTTTTTTGCCAGTATTCTTTCGCCGATAAAAGATGTAGGGCTTGATTTATTAATAAGGGTTTTTTTTATTTATGAGAAAATTATAATCTTTTAATTTATCCATAATTCGTTACCCCAGTTCTTAGTTGTTTTAAAGCAAATATGCCTATGATAATATATAATAGACATTGTCAATTTTTGTGCACATATAATTTTTTTGACCATGCCCGATCCTAAGACGATAGGCCTCCATAGGGTGGAAGTTTGTATTACCTAAAAGAATTTTGTTTTTATGAGAAATGGATGTTAGCCATTTGCTGAACCTATTATGTACATACTCTGACTCCAAACACACTGAAAAACTTTACGTGTATTTGACAGATCTAGGATTGGAACCTGGGACCCACGATGTAAGCCGCCCGGCCATCGGTTACATAATTTGTAAATTGTACGTAAAACATTTCACTGTAGCATGGTGAGCTTTCTATCGGAAAGAGATGACCGTGTACTATACGGTCTCCAATTTTATTAGATTCAATATGAACATTAATTCAATTTTTATAGTTGATTTTGGCAAAATTCATGAATTCGAGAATAAAAACCTAGCCTAACCTAAAGAGTTATTAATATTCGTTGTCATTGTGTATTTGCCTTTTGGTGAGTGTACAAAGTGCCTGAAGATGGCGAAAGGCGAAACCCGGGTCACAAAAAACGACTCAAATGGAAATCCATTAGAATTTAAAAGTTAATAATTTCATAAGTTCTATCTAAGAAAATAAAACAGACTTTATTGTTGTGTAAATAAAATATTTAAAAGAAATTCACGATGGCAGTAAATGCAACATACAAGTAGCATATTAGGAATAGGGATAGTAAAACGCAGATAATCTATCAACTTATATTACGCAATGATGTTTTACCATCAATCATCATTTTGAAGGAGCTTTAAGTTTAGTTCACCTGAGCATGTGATAAAATAATATAACAAGCATATTTAATAAGCATATAAATAAATAAAAATTTCCTACTTTTACAGTAAAGCTTCTCCACTAAGTAAATAGGTACCGAAGGTAGCTTTAAAACAGCATAATAGACTCAAATAAAAGCACAGTAAGGATTTTCAACCTCCGACACTCGACTGAGACTTTTACAGAGCTTTCTATTTACTACCTACGTCGAAAGCTTCTCTTTGCGACTACTCAACAACTCAGAACTAACTGCAACTAAAGGTGGACGTCTATTAAAGTTTATTTATTTAACGAAAGCTATTCTATTTTTTTTACAATGTAATTAATTAAAACCCAGTTGATTTTACTTTATATCTCTGTTATACCCAATACAAATTTAGGGATGTTTAATCAATGCAACATATCGACTACATATTGAAAAAAAAGCAAATTTTAAAAATAATTTAAAGCAATATATCGATTAAAGTATAGTTTTCCAAAGCTTTTTAGTATCGGATTTTAAAGTAAAACCGAGCTCAATGTCATGAAGGTGGATGATTAGAGCCAGGGCACTGTTAAGCATGAATACAACCGAAGAATGAGAAAAACAAAATACTCTATATTTCGTACTGTCCATTTAATATTCAACGATATATATATATATATAAGCTCTGTAGGGCACACCTTGAGAAACCATTATTTAAAGTATCGATTTTTTTAAATTGTAGTTATATAAATTATTATTTTATGATATCATCTCCTATATTTTCGGCAGATGCTGTGTGTGCGGTAGTACAACTTTAGGAGCAAAAGAGCGGACCATTCACCCTCTCATCAGAATAAAAGTAAAGAAGCTACATCGGACCTGGTCTGGTCATGTGCTACGGATGCCTTAAAAGAATTTCAACATGGCTTATCTGTTTAGGCACCCTGTAAGCCTGCTATCAGCTATCAACCCACTTTGAATATGGCGAAACTACGACATGTTTAGGAAAATGCAAGTAGACTGCCGAGGGACAAAGATTCTTGGAGGCGCTGTGCGGTGTCCATATTATGTGCTCTAACTGAGGAGTAGATATAATCAAAGAAGAAGAAGATAATTTTAACACACAAAAATCTACATAATATTATTATATCTGTCTAAGACATCTCTGCGAAAATTAGAATAAATCATTGATGTATAATTTTATTATAATTATGCATTAACTTGTATAGTGCACAAAAAGCTTTAAAATGCCGTTGAATGATTTGCAGCTGATAGACACCTTATACGACTTACTATGACTGCACATTTATTCACAAAGTTATGCTGGGACGTGTCCGGAAACTTGTACGTATGCAGTTCGCCATAAAAAGTTGTATCGGAAATATATGGCCGTATATTAAAGACCGTCCAACCTCTTTGGGTCGTATAGCACTGACATAAAAATCATGTCTAAATAAAACACGGTTCTTGTCAGTTTACACTTTACAGGAAGCCAACAGCAAACAAATTTTGGAAATAGCCGATATACTGGTTTCTTTGTTAGGTTAAATTATGGTTTCTTCAATGGTTAATTCAAAAAAAAAATATTCCAAATGGCAAGGTTAGGCGGCGGCCACTCTATCCGATAAGAAAGCTCACGACTAACTGTGCCACGGTGAAATGTCTTACGTACAATTTACATGTCAGGAAGACCTTTCCAAGACCCTGGTTATGAATGACATGCGGTAGAGCGTGCAACATTTTCTACTAGCTTGATTAAACGTAATTTTATTATTGTTGACTCTAAATACTTGAGAAAAAACTTTTTGCATAATGTAATTAGCAGATTTAAATAACAACCGGTCAGACTTGAATTAAAGAGATTTAAAACGTTGGTGTGTTATAAAAATATTAGAATAGTTTAAATAAATAATTTTGTTTGAATATAATATAGTCGAACTTGATTATTACGAGGAAGATAGGACCGACTGAATTTGCTCTATACTGGTTATATCGTTATATAACATTTTTCGCGCCACGTTCTATTTAAGCATAGAACATAAAAAATTCTGAAAACCATTGTAAAAATCCCCGAAACAAACATGGCATTTATAAACTACAAAAGAAGCTATTTATTGTATGAGCCGCCGGCGCTTATATGTACATACTGACTTCACAAAACATGGATTTTTACATGCAATTTCAACCATACGCGCGGTTAATTTTTCAATGTTGTCGGCAAAAACTCCAATTAGGTACTTAGACACTTAACTAGTGTCATAAACGTAATCCGATTCCGGCAGCATTGGTCTACGGTCGGATTTTATTGCTTAGGGTCGAAAATGTTAACATTAACAGTTTTAAGAAAAAATTTGACGATATTTTTGCTGGGTATACCCTTTAAGTAGCTCGTTATAAAAGTGAATAAATGTATGGAGTAAATTATAAACTTAAATGTCAACGAATGTTTCCTCATTACATCCGAGATCTCACTTTTTCCGTGATCGTAATAACCGAGTTCTGCTGTATTTCGTACCGCACTAATCTCCTCTCATGATTAAAACTACATACACCATCAGCTACAACTTGGTGGCGTAATTTACCCACTAAAAGTTTTGATACTAATTCGGTCGGAGCTGGCTTCAAACAGAGGGAATTCTAACACAATGAATTTGCAAGGTACTCGTAGCTAGGCTAGCTAGTATTTTAAGAACAATTATTAGTACTAACTTTAGAATAATTTGAACAAAACACTGTATAATAAATATTACTTAGAAAATAATATATTTAAAGAAGTTTTGCCGTAAATTTATCAAATAATTGATTTCATAATAAGTGACTATATAATATGGTAGATGATTTTATGATGTTAATTTTTATTAGTGAAAACAGAGGGTTTCAGTACTAAATTACCACAACGCGTCTATTCTATACACAATACTGCTTTTTGGCCTCTACGGCAGCTATCTATGGTAGGTTTGCACTTAATAGCAATAAATTACTTGTAATTGTTACAATAAGTGCTATGTTTTAACAGCACCTCTCTTGGCTGTTACCTTTAGCATGGGTGGCCAACCCGCGGCCCGCTGGGTGTCAACTTGTGGCCCGCGGAGCAGTGAGAAAATAAAAATAATATTAAATGCTGCCGCTAGATGTGCTAATTTCGCAAATTGTGATTCAATATTGGATCAAGATTTTAAAAAGCACGGTTTGGTTTTTGCTGCATTTGTAACGCCATTCTCCGTAGACGTGAATTTATTACGGGGAGATTTACAAATGGAACATTGTGAAATACGAGGGTGGGTCAATAATTCCTTAGAAAAAAGCATTAAAACAGTTTTTATTTTTGTATTTTTTTTTTATTTCTCAACATAATCTTCTTGGAGCTCAATACACTTGGTTAGACGTTTCTCAATTTTTTTTAAACCGTCAGAAAAATAAGTTTTCGGAAGGTTCTCAAAATAAGCATTTGTCCGATCGATGACTTCTTCATTTGAAAAAAAACGTTGTCCACTTAGCCATTTTTTTAAGTTTGGGAAAAGGAAAAAGTCACTGGGGGCTAAATCTGGCGAATACGGTGGGTGGTCGACCAATTCAAACTTCAATTCTTCAATTTTAGCCATTGATCGTAAACATGTGTGAACACGGGCATTGTCCTGATGAAAGAGGATTTTTTTCCTGTTTAAATGAGGCCATTTTTCTTCAATTTCGTTTTTTAGCTGGTCCAATAAAGATGCATAATAATCCCTTGTTATTGTTTTTCCTTTTTCCAAATAGTCAACGAAAATAATTTCACGTGCATCCCAAAATACAGTAGCCATAACCTTACCAGCTGATTTTACGGTTTTCGCCTTCTTTGGACATGGTTTGTCTTCGCAATCCACTGCTTTGACTGTTCTTTCATCTCGGGAGTATAGTGGTGTATCCATGTTTCATCTACAGTCACAAAGCGACGAAAAAATTCATCCGGATTGCGTTGCATGAGCGGCAACAGGGCTTTAGAGGCCACCACCCTATTGCGTTTATTGTCGACTGTGAGCAAACGCGGCACCCATCTTGCAGAAATATTTTTCATGCCCAATTTGTCATGTAAAATAGAAATGACGCTACCTTTTGAGATCCCTGTAACCTCAATTATCTCACTCAACTTTAATCTTCGGTCACTTAACACCATATCGTGGATTTTATTGATCATTTCTGGTGTAGTCACCTCTACAGGACGTCCTGAGCGTGGTTCATCCTTTGTTGATGTACGACCACGTTTAAATTCATTTAACCAGTTATAAATAGTTGCAAGTGAAGGAGCAGATATGCCGTGAACTAAATCTAACTCTTTTTTATTTCCTTTGCTGTTAACCCTTTTATATTAAAATGTTTAATAACAGCTCTAAACTCAATTTTCTCCATTTTCCATTTTCCACAAGCAAATTTTTTTTTAAATGTACGAAAAACACACAACAACCCGACCAATCTGATTGAAACTTCGCAGCATACTGAATCGGTAGTGCCGCTGCATGAAAACAAACCGCTTACAGTACTAGTCGCGCCACTTGTCGGCTTTTCTAAGGACTTATTGACCCACCCTCGTATGTTGCAATGAACAGAGAGAAACAGGAGAAATTCTATCAGGTTGGTTTAGAAGAGTTTTACAAAACATAATTGGACAAGGAGAAATATCCTGCATTTTATAAACATGCTCTAATAATGACTTCGCTATTTGGAAACACTTACACGTGTGAACAGCTTTTAGTCGGA
The DNA here is from genome assembly GCF_057557595.1 of Rhyacophila brunnea. Taxonomy (NCBI): domain Eukaryota; kingdom Metazoa; phylum Arthropoda; class Insecta; order Trichoptera; family Rhyacophilidae; genus Rhyacophila; species Rhyacophila brunnea. The sequence goes on along the minus strand of NW_028232827.1, from coordinate 35,227,475 downwards.
TGAAGCATATCAAATCCCGAGTGAGAACACGAATCACTGATGTGCATTTGGAAAACTGTTTGCGTGTAGGAACAACCTCACCCGGTATCGATATTGATGCATTTATTTCTGCCACACAAAATCAAACTTATCATTAAAATTAATTATTTTTATATTACCTATTTTGTTTAATTTTTATTATTTAAAAAAAATTCTAATCTAATAAATATGTTTGATTCTCATTTTTGTTTTATTTTATTAATATATAATATACATTTCTTTTTTGTTTTGTGTAATAAAAAAAATCGGTTGTGCGGCCCGGTAGGAAATCTCATTTTTCGAATCTGGCCCGGCTGCTGAAAAGGTTGGCCACCCATGCTTTAGAGCGAGATAGGCAGTTTTGACTGTTTAGACCATGGCCCCCACAAAGGGGGGCTGACAGGGCTCTAGCCTTAGGGCCCGGGCTTAGGAGGGGCCCGGCGAGGCGAGTCGACCAGATAAGTGAGATAATCACACTTTACAAATTTGGTTTAATAGTAAAAAAGTCTTAAGAAAAAAAAGGCGCTATTTTTCTTCAATGATATTATTATTTAAAGTTATCTGGTTGTACGATACAATTTTTAATTGTGTATCAATACTCACAACATACAATACTAAAATATACAATAAAACACTAAACATACACATTAATTTTACCGCGTACCTACACCATTTGGAAAACGCTACTGTAGAGCATCACACTGCCTTTATCCTTAACGATAGGTAGGGGGGGCAAAGATCCTAGCCTGGGGGCCCGCTTCACGATGTGTAAAAGTGATAATATTTATAACTTTAGCGGTCGATAATGAGCCTTGTGTATAGAATAGACCCACAGAGATACCTTAAAACTCGCTGAATCGATGAACTCACTAAGTTTGCGCAGACGTACGTGACAGTGAAGAATAAGGGACAATAAGAGTGGAAGAAGCGTGGGGAAGCCTTCTTTCAACAGTGAATTTAATAATGAAAACTCAGAAATAATATAGGTATATTAGAAAAATCATTGACAAAATCTTGGAGCGAATTAGGTAAGCGATTATAAATTTGGCGACCCCTTGTGACTGTAGTTCAATAAAATGATAAATCGCCATTGATTATTAGTTTTTAATGCTTTAAATTATTTTTCACATAAATTGTGTAAAATACTTATCATTAAAATTTTGCCAATTTCTGAAGGAGAGCTGCCGCGGAAAGACATCAATGTTTCGAGCTTATATTGTCTTATTCTGGACAAGAGATTTAATATAGGTACAGTCAGGTGGAATCACCAGTAATTATGTTGTAAAGAGTTCTATTATAGAGAGAGATATTCTAAAAAAGATATGTTATTATAATTTTCTACATCTTTCATATATGGGGATAAACTACTCAATCCGTGTCAGAATATTGATCGGCGATATTAAATAACTGATCGCAATTACAAATTCATTAGCATCCATTTTCCGTAGTGTCCAGTTATGGCAAAATCAGTAAATAGCTTACTGCAATTATAATTTCCGCAATATCCATTTTTCCACATAGTCAGCCATATCCAATTACGTAAACTCCATATAGAGTAGCCGACTCAATTATAATAATTATTTCCTAAATATTCTTTTCAAGATATTATTTTGATTGTGAGTACGTCAATAAATAACGGCTCATAATTCATTGGAGATGTCACTCGAATATAAGTTCCAGGTCTGTTAGTGTCTCAGTCCCTGTATCGCTTCGCACAACATCTCATTCTGCCGAGACTCGGACCTTGGAAGAATATCATAAGTATTGTACCTAACATAATCTTATACTGACTGTTTACGCTGCAAATAAAACCCGCTCCTCCATACATTGGTGCAACCACCAAATCTCGACTTCCTCATATATAACACAATGATTCCCACAGATACATATATACAATATTGCTTATAACAGTTAGCTGGACCACGCTATCCATTGAGAGATCAACCATTGAAGTTAATCCCTCCAAACCAAATCCGCCCCGCACCACACTCGGTCTTAATTGAGCGTATCACGGGACCCTAGAGTGGCGATGTGAAGCATTTATTTAATGTATGACTGGGAATGTCCTGGGAGCAGATACCCAAGACTAAGGTCTAAGACTAGACTAGACTAGACTAAAGTGAGCTCTGACTGAGTTTTAAATATAGATCAACCGACCATCAATAATAATAATGCACAGAATGTGTTTTTTTTTTCTTTGGCACCCTAGATTCTTCTGGATAAGAAGTCACACAGGGATAACCGGAAGCGAGGAAGCTGATAAATACGCTAAACAAGCCACAACAGATAAAAGACCTTGAACCTACACATACTACCCTCTAAGTTACGCAAAACAACAACTAAACGAAGACACGATAGAGCTATGGAACCACAGATACACAACATCCGCCACAGGACCAATAATGCAGAAATTTATTCCAAACATAAACTCTGCCATCACTCTTGCCAGGAACTTAAAAATATCACACGAACTCACACAGATACTAACAGGCCACGGAGCGGTGCGAGCTTATCTAAAAAGATTTAAATTGAGGGATGATGACTGTTGTCCATGTGACGGCAACACATCTCAAACTGTGTGGCATCTCATCAATGACTGCCCTATACTAGAAAGGGAGCGATGGACTCTCAGGACTCGATGTAGACAGCATAATCATGAAATTGACCTCCAAAAGCCTCACGAAGTACTAAGCAATAGAACAACACAAGAACACTACACAAAATATTTAATCCTGGCCATAAAGAAAATTAAAGATATAAATGGAGGAACCTAATTAGCCCCACATCAATGCAACTAACTCACCCAACCACCTTGTATGAAAAAGCATGGGCATAGTTATTAATATTAAAAAATAAAGAAAAATCAATTCATTCGCAATTCAAAATCTTTCCGAGTTGCCGTCGAATGTAGTCATAGTAAAATTTCATATGACACCTTTTAATTGCCTAGAATTAACATGATACGAAATACCTTATACAAATACCTACTTTTATTACAAATTAAGGTATTAAAATTAAACAAATATTTTTTTCCGTTATAATAACTTTTATCACATTTATTTTAGCGCCTATTAAAAAGATATACTAACAGATATGGTACTGTCATGTAGTGCGTATTGCCTACTAAATATTTGACAGGCGCATCACGTCTTCGAGACGCCAATGTTGCTACATGACAGACTTTTCAGTGTTGCCACATCACGGAGTAGCGTGACAGGAAGTATGCGTGCGGAGACAAGAATATCCCCGCTCAGGTCTGTTTTGATATTTTTATTGTAGGCACTTTTGAAGGTGACATTTGTACACAAACACAGAAAGACAGCCTTCGCAGTGATTTTAGACATCTTGATTTATATTTTGAGAAAAACTATTCCAGTAAATAATATTATCACAATGTTGTTCAGCTTATTCGTTTACATATTTTTTTTAAGTTTGTCAGTATTCGCTAATAATTAAGTTTTGTTATCCGACCTCATAATTATAATGTATGTATGATTAATTGGTTACTTGTAAATTATTAATTGTACGTAAAACATTTCACCGTGGCACAGTTCGCCGTGAGCTTTCTTATCGGAAAGAGACGACCGTATAGTATACCGTCTCCAATTTTATTAGAATCAATATGAACATTAATTAATTCATGGCCGATTTTGGCAAAATTCATGAATTCAAGAATGAAAACCTAACCTAACAAATAATCCAGTATATCGGCTATTCTCAAGATTTTTTGCTGCTGGCTTCCTGTTCAACCGACAAGAACCGTGTTTTGTTTAGACATGAATTTTATGTCAGTACTATACGACCCAAAGAGGTTGGACGGTCTTTAATATACGGCCATAAATTTCCGATACAACATTTCACGGTGAAGTCTGATACGGTGAACTGCATACGTACAAGTTTTCGAACACGTGATTAATTATTTGAACCAGTTTGATCAAGTTTTTTTTTTTTTTTTGGTAACATCACAGCTGATATTGCCATCTAAATACAATCGACTCCATTAATTTATTAATACGTATTTAGAACGAGTTACACATTGTGGCATGGAGATGAGCATGTTGGGCATAACGCGTAAAGATCATAAAATAAACCAATGGATAAGAAAGCGGACAAGAGTACGCGATGTGATAGAAATTTCGCTAAGTAGATGACATTGCAATTTGCTGTACATATCGCCAAGTCCTAGACAACCGTTGGACAAATGTGATAAAATGTACCCAAGGGGCGCCCTAAAACCAGCTGGATAAACGAATTCATAAAGCTCGATGGGAGTAGGTGGAAGCGAGTCCTTCACTATGGACTGAGAATAGTGTGGAAGCTAGGGAAGGCCTTCATCCAACAGAAAGGTCGACCCCGGCTGACGATGATGATGAATTAGAACATAAAAAACTAATAAAATGAAGTGCACTATTATAGTAGGCACGTAATATCTCTATATATATAAAAATCTCGTGTCACGATGTTTGTGGTCGAACTCATCCGAAATGGCTCGACCGATTTTTATGAATTTTTTTATGTATATTTGTTAGGTATGAGAATAGGTCAACAAGTATATTTCATACCGCTAAGTGATTAGGGTATCTCTATCCAGAAAAATTTTCTTTTATTTTTTTGACAATTTTTTTTTGTATTTTTTTTATTATTTAGCATAAAAAATACCTATAACCCCAAATTTTCACCAGCCTAGCCCCACCCTCTCATTTTTTAATCGCGATTTAATTATTTTTGTATGAACAAATTTAACCGTCGTTCGTATTTCAAACAGAACGGAATTATTTATGTTGTTGAATGACAGATGGCGCTACGTCCGAGAAGAATTCAAGAGAAGCGTCGCGTCATTTTGACATTTCATTCGGCATATCACAACGCAGTGCGTGCAAAATTTTGTATGATTTATTTTAATTTATCTATTTTTATGTGTGTGTATTACAGTGCACGAATAAAGCAACAAACATGCGAAATAGTAGAGCAGAAAGAACAGACGAACAAATCCAACAAAATAACAAAAACGTGCGTGTAAGTATGTCGCAATTACGTGCATCTCAATCACAAGAGGCACGAGCTGAACGAAATCAACAACGACAATTGGAACGGAGCCAAGCGCGCCGGTTCGTAGTTAACACACGCAGAGCAAATGACCGACAACGCCAACAAGTACATCGAACATTTACATCCGCTTCGTTCCTTCGTCTCGCATTGAGTACGAGCCAGATATTGAATATTCCGCTCATCCAAAAGGGCTGATTGGTGCTATGGACAAAGAATGTCCCCACTGCCATGCGCTCAAATTCAAACATGAGTCAGCCGGGATGTGTTGCGCATCAGGAAAAGTGCAACTACCAGAAATTGAGATACTATCAGAACCATTGAACGGCTTGCTCATCGGCACGGTTCCAGATTCAAACCTGTTCCTGAAGTCCATTCGCACATTCAATTCATGCTTCCAAATGACTTCGTCCGGAGCAACAGAAATAGTTCACAATACTGCGGCAAATGGTCAACAATTCCATTCTACGTTCAAAATCAAAGGCCAAGTATATCACAACGTAGGGTCATTGCTGCCAATGCCGAACGAACCACATACATTTTTACAAATCTACTTCATGGGCGCGGCGGTGAGGGCATCAATCATGTGGATGCACGTTGCGGCTACAATAGCCTCAATTCGCCAAATACCAGGCGCATCGTCGGCGAACTGGACGCCCTGTTGAATGAGCACAATGAATTATTGAAATTCTTCAAAGCACACATGCACGAATTGCAAAGTGACAATCACGCTATTGTCATCAATCCTGATAAAACACCAGCTGGAGAGCACGTACGTCGATTCAATGCGACTGTTGTTGACGACATTGCTGGAATCATGGTTGGCGACCGCACATCGACGCGAGAAATCGTGATTCGAAGAAGAAATAATAATCTCGAGTTCATCGCTGACACACACCGTTCATAGGACGCTCTCCAATATCCGCTAATTTTCTGGAAGGGACAAGACAGTTATTGCATAAACATTAAACAACGAGATCCTGTCACAGGTAATTCATTCATTATGAACATCATTACTCATTTTGAATTGAGAAAATGAGTGGTTGATGTTTTTTTTTTGTTTTTATCGGCGGTCATCGTCTACAGCGCTCTATTCCTCTTTCTGTCATAGATCCCATCCCCACACACTTACGATACATTCGTTATTTTTTATTTAACAACCAAAATATTCACTAGAAATAATTTATATGGCAGAAAAACGTTTGCTGGGTCAGCTAGTTATATTATAGTAATATGATTTCAAACTAAAACATGTTTACCATATTTATTTTTTAATTGTTTATGAAATTTGAATTTAGAATTCAACGAGGTCCAAAGCAGTTGTGTGCTACTGCTCTATTTTAAGTGTAAGACGAGGTAATACCGATAATAATACTATTATTATATATTCATCGGTCCCGGAATCGAATCCCAGATCTGGCAAATTTACATTTTGTTTTCAATGTAATTTTTAACCCAAAGTATGAACCTTAGAATTTGATCAAGTAGCTATCATATATGTTTCGTAAAAACAAAAATCTGTTGATACAACATCCATTTTGTGTAGACTGTTTACCCCAAGGAACTCTTTTCTGTGGTTTACCCATAATGATAGGTACTTACTCTTAAGTCCAATTTACATTGAGAAGATTCTCACGCTGATTGATAGGATTTTGGATCGATAGGACGTCTTTAGGATTGAACATGGTGATGTACTTACGTATATAATAAAATACCTAAATGACGGGTTATTATTTGATTTTTATACATTTTAATGAGTCAAGAACTTGCCAAGTTTTATTATGTTTGCGATATAAATCCAAATAACTGAGATCTTTCTTGGAAGATTATTATTTTCTACTATTCTATGTACCTACATATCTTATCATTTCTACATCTGCATTTGACTATTTGTATTTTATTAAAAATATACATAATAAATAATTTTACCAACTATGTAGCTTTAAAGTCCTATATTTTATAACATTTATACAAAACACACTAGTAATACTATCGGCCGAGGGGAGGGTACTTGATAGAATTTGAATTTAAATTCTTATTGATTTAAGGTTTGTAAAATTCCATTATTGTCTAGTGCAGTGGTCGGCAAACCGTGGCTCGCGAGCCACACGTGGCTGTTTGGCCTCTTGAGTGTGGCTCTACCACAAATGACCACGTATGGACTAAAACAGTGAAAGATAAATCAGTTAAAATGTCTTCGATTATAACCAATCAGCATATCGAAGATCTTAAATTGGTTTCAACTTTATTAATAGTAGTTGACGAGTTTTGTCACATAAATGATACATGACAAATTTGTACGATTTATTTCATCTACAGGTAATCAAGAAGAACAGGACTATTGCTTCAAAGGTCAAACACGTGGAGAGGATATTGCAAATGCTGTAATTGAGTGCATGGAAAAACGTAATATTCCACTCGATAAAATTGTGTCAATTTCAACAGATAGGGCGAAAAGTATGACCGGTGTAGGAAAAGGGTTTGTTACTATTTTGAAAGAAAAAAATAAGCACATTGCATCATTCGTCAAAAAGCGCTTTGTGGGCAGACATTTCCAAAAGAAATTTGCAAAGTTAGCTCTTAATTATCACCAATTTTTTTTTTTAGTTAGTTTAGTACGCAGATCTTCTGCTGCATAACAGGGTACGTTGGTTATCAAGAGAAAAATGTTTTAAAACGTTTCGCTTCCTTATTAACAGAAATTAAAGCATTTCTCCCTGAGAAGGGTGTTTGTTCACTATCCAGAAATATGGTAACGAACAATCAGTTGATTCAAAAATTGTATTTCATGGGAGACGTTACGTCTCATCTAAATCAGCTTAATCGTAAACTGCATGGGGAAGGAAACACATTTTTTTCGATGTTAGAAGAAGTTATTTCATTAGAAAACAAATTATCCCTTTTTGCTTACGATTTAGAAAGGGAATCTTAGATTCATTCAAAGCCTACTGAAACATCGCTACGAAAATAATTCTGATTTTGACATTTGCTATTTCAAAACAACAATTTTAAATATGAGGGAAGCTTTCCTCAACAGGTTTCAGGAATTCAGAAACAGCAAAACGACGTTAGTCTTTGTTAAAAAAACATCCTAATGCTACGGTAACAGAATTAATTTTTTCTCCCTTTAATGTTGACATTGGCAACTTTGAAATTTTGAAATGCAATTGCTGAATTTAAAAAATGAAGATATATGGTGCTCTACATTTCAATATGCTGATATAGACATATTGGAGAAAAAAAAATATGAATATGGTTCATAGCACAACTAGTCTTCTTTGATAGACCTGGAGAAGGAAGACGTGATGATTTTTAACACCTGGAATAGTATTCTTGACTCATAATATGTTCTATTGAAAAGACTAGCGTTTGCTGTTCTTTCCCTTTCCAGTTCTACATATTCATGCGAACAATTTTTTGCAAGCATGAACGTTATCAAGAGTAAGGTCGTCTTATTGATTAAAACCTGGAATCGTGCCTAAAATTAAAAACAACAACATACTATCCTGACTTACCCAAACTTTTCAAGGAGATGGAAGGCAATTGTTAATTTAAAGGGAATTTATGTAATTTACATCTCTATAGACTTTTATATACTTTTTTGATTACATTTTATTGATACCTTACTTTTTTTATACCTATATTTTTATCAATAAATAAAATCATTATTAAATAAGACATCATTTTTTTTCAGTGTACCTACATCTATAGTTTAAGTTGAAGAAATTTGGCTCTTCAAAGAAATCGCACTCGTTGTACTGTTGATATTTGGCTCTCTTGACTAATGAGTTTGCCGACCACTGGTCTAGTGAGAAGTACAAACACTTTGTTTTATACCTGATCCTTTTCTTAGTAAGTAATAAAGATTTTACTTTATTTTATTGTATACATTTATAATATAATCGAGAATTACATGTATTCGTTGCATAGTATATCAATGGTTGCAACTGTGATTACATTTACTATTGGTGAATGCGCATAGTGCCTAAAGATGACGAAAGGCAAAACCCAGGTCGCAAAAAATTACTCAAATGGATTAGTACAAAACTTAAAAACATAAATTATAAGAAATACTGTGTTTCATGGTGGACTAAAGTAACATATTAACCATATTATAATATATTTTACAACGTTTTTCTTAATTCGTATTCTTATTTGTCCGGCGGTTCTTTGTCCGGTACAAATCTTGCAATCGATTTTTAACTAACTTTCCGGCTAGCTAGACATTTGAAACTTTTAGAATATATCAGAACACGATGCCAATGCATTTTTTAAATACTTTTAGCCATCTTTAAGTAGAATTGAATTAATTTTCAGTAAATTCTGTTTCGTATGAAAAGTTATTTCGACACCATTATTGGTTGCTAGGGGTCTGGGGTCCTAGCAACTAAATTATTGATATAGGTATACGTGCGTTACTATGGAAATCAATATGACATGTCAAAATGACATTTCAGTATTATTTCTATCAAGTACAACTTTTTTTGATCGTTTAAGCTAGTCAAGTCAAGTTTTTATGATTCAACAGAAAATTTAAAAACGTATATAAAAAGTTCATTTTATCTTGTAATTATTTAATTAGATTTTCTCAAGCATTGAATATTATCGGAATTATACCTTCATACTGTGTTTGATAATGTTTATAAATTTACGCGGAAAATCATTTCTTTTAATACATTTTTAAGCTGATGTTGTTGATCCATTTTATTTACGATCTAAGACATTTTTCTCAAATCACTCTAAAACACAGCTTTCGCCACATTAACTTCGCTGGGTCATGTTATCCATCCCTCCTGGATTATGCTGTCATACTGTCAAGCCACGCGTCAGGCTGCTTATCGTGCGACGTGATACGTCACGCGTCTTTCGCCAGGATTTGCGACACCAACTTTGTGGCACGTCCTTTAAGCATGATGTGCGATGTAACTTATTCAACTTCGTGATTATATTTTCATCACATAATAAATAAACTGAAATTATACACAAAGAGAAATTGCTGCAATGATAATTTATTATCAGGCATTCATTTACTATGGTGTTTTTCTTTCTATCAACATATTTTACTACACATATCTATTAAATCTCATAAACTATTGATATACCGTTGGGTTTCCACCGCGTGTACTTATTCCTTCTTTCCTCGATGTTTCGGGCTCGTTGCAGAGGCGATTATCAAGAGATATTTATTATGACGAAGTGTAGAGTAGGTGTATGAATCAGAGAGTTGGAGCGGAGCTCGGAGCAGGAGCACGGAGCACTGTAGCAATGGGGGTTTTCCCGGAGCAAGAGTCGAGCCGGAGCACCGTATTTTTAGTGCTCCACTGCTCCGGATGTTTTTGTTTTATTATTAAATCTTCGTCCTAAAATCCAATGAAAATAGTGTATTTTGACACTTTGCAACACTGGAATTATTCGAAATACAGCAACACTGCCGAGTGATGTTGACATGAGCCTTTTTTGACAGAAGTGACAAATAATGTGAGACGATTTGCTATCGGAAATTTTGTTTAAGTAATAGAATTACTTGCTTAATAATGAAAATGACGATTATTTTAAAACAATTCTTTTTTTTTAAGTTGTATACATATTATGACACGTATTAAAACTTTTTACCCGGAGCGTAGCAGAGCCTGGAGCAGAGCCTGGAGCAGAGCCGGAGCAATTATTATGTCCTGGCGCGGAGCAATTGAAAAAAGGGTCCGCTCCAACCCTCTGGTATGAATGCAAATGTCGCTCTAAGAATGCCAAAAGGAATCCGATTAACTAAAAACAATTAGCGTGATGTTTTTAACCGTAACCCATCATCTCTATTAATATTTTCAGGATTTCTATGGATTTCAATGGCCTCCTTTACCAAACGTGAGAAATATCCCTTATTCCGACCCAGTATCTTGGTTTCGAAGTCAAATTTGTGTCCTGTAGCCATCGAGTGCTCAGCAGTAATTGATATTCCTGCCATTTTATAATTTGTGAAATTTCATTTTACATCAGTAAGTATAATATTTGGTATCAATAAAAGTCGTTTTTTATTCGAAAATAATCCATAAAATCTACGATATACTTCCTTAGGCCTTCCAAGGAGATTTCAGAGTTATCTGATGAGGAAATAATTGCGATGTGACTATGCAGCCTTCTTAATAAGTGTGTCCGACACGAAGACACACATGACTTTGCAGCTTGGAGGACGATACATCAGATACAAAACGGGGTAATTAGTACCAAAAATAATATGAAGAAGTGGAGATACATACTCTGAACTGCGAATGTGGCGCCGATGTGATGATGTGTTCGCTCATTGCAACCAACTGCACCATCGATGAATTTGATGCCAATAAGCGGCCATTACGGTAGTCAAGATATGATTGGGAAGAGTATAATTGCATCTTTCGCATGTATATGACAGAAGAAGACACGTGTGTTGACAAAATTATAATTTGAAAACGTGCTATAACCACGGACATATTTATTTTATGTTTATCAAATATGGCTTTATTCTCAATTTTAACACGACGATGTTTACAACAATACATTTTTATGGTATTGATATATATGCCATATGGTACCTATGTGTTCCTGTTTCCTGATACGAAAATCTCTCATTTGAAAAAATACGTTACCTAACGGGATTTGAACCTTTATAACCACTGGTATAGCACCAATGTGCTATAACCAATTAAGCTATGGGCATCCTATTAAATTACGATAATTTTAACTAGTAGTTCTTACATGAAATGTTGATCAAATTTCGTTTTTCTTTACTATCGGTTTTTGCTCTAATTACTAACCGACGCCTGGCTCTCGACAATTATTTAATTAGTTATAACGTACTTGAACTTGTTAATAATTTAATAAATGTTTTATTCAAATGACATTTTTTCTAGTACGTATATAATATCTGGGTGTTTTCAAGTTATGTATGTACAATAATGAACTTTATAGAATGTTATATTACCAAATCTTGTGAATTATTCGGTGAATAGAAAAATGGTTTATTAAATTTAAATTTATATACGTACTTTCAGTAGATTGAATTAATTTCGTATTTGTTTCTTTTTATGATATACCACCTGTTTCATTTTAAAATTGCACAAGCGTTAACTTAAAATAATAATAATGTGGGATTGGTCATTTTCGATAAACTCTGAATTGAATAAAAAGACAATACATATTGTTATTATAATGTTAAGACACTGTTACGATAGGCGAAAAACAGCAAAACGTATATTAATATTGTATTGCACATATGGGAGCACAATTTTATTGTACATTCATATTAATTTAATGATTAATGATTACCGACTCTAAGTTCAATATCTGACTATTTTATAACATTTCGGTCCGTTTAAACGGTTTAAATTACGATGACTTGTGTTTGTTGAATTTGTTATTTTTCTTCTTATCGTGTCAACCCCTATCGAAGGTCGGTTACAATAAGGACGATCTTTGTTATATAATCAACTACACGGAACAGTTAGTCGAAGCTCCACTCGCCCCAATCACGGAGGTGACTTAAGCCATAAAATGCGGCGTCATCCTGTACCACATTAATTACCCTTTTGTATTTTCTTAGATAAATAGTGTGGGAATGCTATTTATATTTGTTCTTTTATAATGTGGCCGAGGTACTGTAGGTTTTTTAGTTTTGATATTATATAGAACTTTTCGGTCCTTTCCCATTTGTTTGCGGACGTCAATATCTGTCACCCTGCCTATCCAAGGAATTTCGAAGATGCGTCTATACGGGTCTAGGACGATTTGGCGCCGGACAACTGGACGCCACGCAATTTGAAATTAAATAGACTTTTGGTACTTCTACGTACTTTTAAAAACAAAATTTAATATTATTATTTATATTTCTTCTTCTTCTTCCACGGCGCTACATCCCGGGGTGGGATTTGGCCTCCTCCACAACCGCTCTCCACTCACTCCGGTCTCTCGCCAAACTTCTCCAGTTACCGGGTCTTCCTATATGAAGCCAGTCTACTTCTACGGCGTCAGCCCATCTCCTTCTTGGACGGCCTCTGGGTCTCTTCCGTTGGGGTAGCCACTTCGTCATGATCCTTGGCGCTCAAGCTTCAGGCATTCTCTCCATATGTCCCGCCCATCGTAGTCTTTGAGACTTACAGTATCTTATGATTGTTTGCTGTTCAATCAACTCTTCCAACTCGTGGTTCATTGTTATTCTGTAGTTCCCATTTTCCAACGTGGGTCCAAAGATTTTGCGGAGTATTTTGCGCTCGAAGACAGCTAATTTGATTTCCTCGTTTTGAGTTAAGCACCAAATCTCACAGCCATAAGTGACCACTGGCCTTATAATTGTTTTATAAATTAGAAGTTTACTTCTTCGGCCTAGAATTTTCGACCCCACTAGTCGCTTGCAGGCATGCCAGCATTTATTCCCGGAGATAAGGCGGATTTTTATCTCCTCTGCTGTCTTATTTTGGGTATTTAGGCTGGATCCGAGATACATCAACTTGTCCACCCCTTCATATGCATGCTGTCCTATGTCTATATTCTGCAGCGGTACCTGATCGCGTGTGCTGACCATATACTTAGTTTTTGACTGGTTTATTTGCAGCCCAGCGTTTTCTGCTTTTATTTTCATAGTACCACCATGGTCGATCATCCTCTGTTTGGATCTGCTTGTAATTACTATGTCGTCAGCATAAGCGCAAATTTGCGTTGTACTGTTGTCTACCAATCCTCTTGTGTTGGTATCACGAGCTATGGATTCCACCACAAGGTTAAATACCATAGTGGATAGCGCATCCCTTTGTCTCACACCTGATTTGATTTTGAAGCTTTCAGTTTGCTCATTTTGCACAGTAACAACTGCTTGAGTATCCGTCAGTGTGGTTTTTATTAGCCTTACTAGTTTTAAGGGAATTCCCAGTATTTTTAGGCTTTGCAGCATCTTATCCCTATTCACGCTGTCGAAAGCTTGTTTAAAATCAATAAACAGGTGGTGGAGTGTAAGGTTGTATTCGTGCGCATTCTCCATAGTTTGCCTCATGAGATGGATGTGATCTATGGTGAATCTATTTGGTCGGAAGCAGCATTGGTATTCTCCCAGGATTTCCTCACCATAGATCATTAACTTGCTATACAGTACAGATGTGAAAACTTTATAAGCTGTGTTTAGAATTGTAATCCCTCTGTAGTTATCGCACATTGTTTTGTCTCCCTTTTTCAGAATAGGCATGATTATACCCATCTTCCATTCCTCAAGTAGAATTTCTTTTTCCCAAATATTGAGAATTATCGTGTGGATATTTGCTTCCAGTGTTGGGCCACCACTCTTTATCAGCTCGGCTGTTATCCTGTCGGTTCCAGGTGCTTTATTGTTTTTCAGCGTTCTTAATGCTCTTCTTACTTCAGGCAGAGTAGGCTCATCAATAAATTCCTCAGCAGTGTGGTACAATACTTCTTCCGTTTCCTCATGACCATTAATATAAGCCTGATTTAAAAGTGTTGTGAAATAGCTTTTTCATCTTTCCATAAAGTCCTCCTTTTCGGTCAGCATTTGTCCTTCACTATCCTTACAGGAGTTTAATCTGGGTTGATAGGATTTCGTTAGATTTCGAAGAGTCTTGTAAAATTTTCTGGAATCATTGATTCTTCTTTGACATTCCATGTCTTGGAGTATTTTCTTGAGCATCATTCGCTTTTTCTCTCGACAGAGCTTTGTTGCAGTTTTACTCTTTTCTTTATAAGTTTCGTAATTTTGGCGCGTTTCCCTTTGTAGGCATTTCTTTCTTGCTTCATTTTTTTTAAACAGTGCTTGCCTGCAATCATCATCAAACCATCCTGCATCTATTTTTGCTTTGTTTTCCCCCAGAATTTCTGTGGCACTCGTGATAATACAGTTTTTTGTATTTTCCCAGTCCACATTCATATCATCGGTTATTAAAGTCATTTTTAAGTTTGTTTTTATAGATTCCTGGTATTTATCCAAAATTTCTTCATCCGTCAATTTGTCAGGTTTCCATTCAGTTCTTCTCTGACCTTCTTTTTTCAGTATTAAGGAGATTTTTTGTTTTAATTTTGCTCTCACCAGGAAGTGATCAGAATCGCAATTGGCTCCTCTGCAGACGCGCATATCCTCCACTGTTGTCGCTCTTCTTTTCGATATAAGAATGTGATCTATTTGGTTGCAAGAATGTGATCTTTTGTGGATATTTTCATGTTTAAACCATGTACTACTAATTATTAAATTATTTGCAGCCGCTAAAAAGCATAGACGTTCACCATTATCGCTTGTCGTTTCATGCAAACTGTGCTGCCCAGCTACTTCTTTAAATGCTTCCTCTTTTCCAATTTTTGCATTGAAGTCTCCCAAGATAATTAGAGCATCATGTGGGGAAACTTTTTCGCAGGCTCTCTGCAGATCTTCATAGAATATATCCTTAATTTCCTCGGTCGCATCGTCAGCTGGGGCATAAACGTTGATGAACGTAATATTGAAAAGTGTACCTTTCAGTTTAAGTTTACATAATCTCTCACTAATTGGCTCAAATCCTAGTACCACCCTGATCCGCTGCATTACCATTATGCTTAACTAAACTTATGCTAAACTTTAACTATTGGTCAATTTTAATACCTACTCATCAATGTTCTTCCAAATCAAGCTAAAAGTTTGTCGCTATTAGTATGTCACCTCGTAGCATAATGGTAATGCAGCGGATCAGGGCGTAAACCTGGGAGATACGGAGTTCGATTCCCCGTCGGGTTGGCTTACTTTTTTCAAAAAAGATTTTTTCTATTGGTTATAATAATATATGCTCTCAGAAAGTGTTTTTCTAAATTATATATGTATTTTCTCTTGTTTATGAAACCTGCGCCCTCCCATCTTATTTCCTGCAATGCAGTCACGCTCATTTTATACTTATGCAATTCAATTGCAACCTCTTCCATCTTGCCCGTCTGCAACATAATGCGTACGATCCATGTGCCACATTGTATATATAATCGTTTGTCCTTAATTCTTTGCTTGGGTCGTTGGTTTATGGGGAGTCCGGGGTCCAAGGCAGTTGTTTTGGTGTTCGTAATCAGGGTTTTTTTTTACCGTGTTGGGTGATTGGCCCTACGACGAACCCTCCTCCTTTATCCGGGCTTGGGACCGGCCATAGCGTAGGTAGAGTTGTTCCCTATTACTATTGGCGGAGTTTATTATTTATATTTACATTATTATAATTATGATTTAATAATTGGTGAGAATTGAAATATGCACACGTAAATAGTGATTTAATCGTGCATATGTTTAAGTTCCAATGAAAAAAGAGTTTTTATTGTATATAAAGCCTTATGCATGGTAATTCTCAATCCACAAAAAAACATTATGTTAAGAGTAAAATGAATTAAAACTACTAATTAGTAGATAGACTGATTAAAATTCCTCGTCTACGTTCTGTATACGTGTCTACGACAGTGCGGCGTCCAATTGTCCTGGCGTCTAGTTGTCCCATTCCCGTCTATACAGTCTCTTAACAGTAGCGAAGTGTGGAGGTAGACTATTAAGATCCATCATAAATAGTGCACATTAAACTCTGTTAGTCATACGTATTTGTTTTTATTGAACTAAGACTACAATAATAATTTACAGATGGTATTGGTTAGTTTTTAAAAATCAATTAAACAATGCCTAAACAAAACCATAATAGTTTTGGTATATTTTGGGCGACACGAAAAATTTGTGCACACTTTTCATTCATATTTTTGTTTGTTTTCGTTGGATTACACATATTGTTGCTTCATTTTTTTAAATTAATTAAGCCCTGCCTAACCAAACCATACTTAATAAAAATATTATAATAATGGTAATGTATGATTTAATTGGATAGTTTTAGATATGCTATAAATAGGCGAGTATTTTTTTGACTATTATCTATTAATTATGGCTTGGTTTTCACAGTTTCCCATTTTAAAAACTAATCAACACCAACTGTAAATTGTAGCCTTATTTCAACGAAAGCAAATAAGTATGACCAATGACTATGAGTATGACTGACAAAGTTTAGTATGCACTATTTATGGCGGATCTTAACAGCCTACCTCCACCCTTCACCACTGCAGTCTCATCATGGAAGCTTCAATTTTCTATGATGACTCCTGGTTTAGCTTTGTATCAAAGAAAAGTATTGAGAGAACACAAAAGCGAACCATACGCAGTTACAGATGTACATACTATTTTAACATCTCCATTGCTAAGGAAGCATTAACCTTTGTTAACGGATCTCAGTCATAGCCTTTACTTGTATACTTACCTCTTAAATGCTTTTTTATTTTTTGTATTATATAACTACTATTTGTATGTTAATCAATCAGACTTTACATTTAGTTTACTTTATTTTGATTTTATGACATTATTTTATGAAATAAATGTGTTTATTTGATTATTCTCATAAATAAAATGTAAGACTATTTTAAAATAAGATACTGCTATAAAAATAACTCAATATATTATAAATATTTCAATATAGATATATTCCACCAACATGAGGATGAGTATAGATGGACGTTATTTTAAAGATTCTTAAAATAGGGTCCCACGATGGCCGCGCGGCTTAAGCGTTGGTCCCAGGTTCGAATCCTGAGTCTGGCAATTACACATGTTGTTTTTCAATTTGTGTTTGAGTCAGGGTATGGGCCTAATAGGTTGAGCAAGTGGCTGACATCCATTTCTCGTAAAAACAAAAAAATGTTAATACAAACCTCCACTCTGTAGAGGCCCATGTGATCTTATTAGGATCGGACATGGTCGGAGAGAAAATATGGTCTACTTAGCTCATTCAGTGTGGTTCCATGCTTTATAATTTATATTTTTTATAATTTTTTTACCTTTTACTTTACTTTTCATACTATTTTTGTGATACTGCATATATTTATTTCTTCTTCACACTGTTTTTAAATGTCATATTGTAAACGTCTTAAATTTATAATTTGTAATGTTCATGGTACATAAAATAAATAAATTTGAATATTAACGATAGCGAGATTATCCACTTTTAAGAAGAAAGGTTTGATATGAATAGATAAATATTGAACGATATTAATAATAGTTTCGAATATTTTCATTTCTGATTTCCCTTGGACATACCTTCTGCCGATCCTCACAATTAAATAAATACGAATCGTTCATGATGGCAAGCAAATAATAGTATGGAAAAGATTTTCCCAGGGGGCGTGAACCCGATTTCCCACTCCCTTAAAAACCCCTGCTCCGGGATATCACAAAAAGCACTTTCTTCAACTCTCGCTGATGGAATGACATATGAATCCTTTCCAGTGCTGGGTACATGTTTTTTTATACTCATCAATATGGTCATCATCGAAATAAATTATAGCTTTTAGTAGCCAGATAACTTATGAGGAATTTAGATCACTTTACGAATTTTACAATGCGAGCTAAAAAAAATACTGGAAAACCGAGAGGATTCTTTTGTATGTCAAGCTCGTATATAATCGACTCTTTTGTTACCTTCATCATTAATGAGCTCTCGATATCCTTCTACATTTATTTAAATAAAATGCCAGCCACAGGATTGTATCTTCGATCCACAATATCTATAGAGAAAACCACGTAATATTTCCAGAACATATCTGAAAAAACTGTAAGAATCACCTTTATTGCAATGTAAGTAGAGCTCAAATTTAAATAAGTAAATACAATATGCATTTATAACAAGTACCTTAAAAAATATTCTGTAAATTTATTATAAATTAAAGTAGGTACATAACAACAAAATTCATTTTTCCGTTCCTTCATATTACGAAAGAATAAAAAAATATACATAATATATTGAAAGATTTAGGCAGACTAAGACTACAATTTTGGACGACATTTTATTTTTCACACACTTCGTATATATGGGTGGTTTACAATAATTATGGATCAAGTCTAATTTTTATAAAATTCGATTTTTTTATTTTAGTGGCTAGATAAACATATTTCTTATTGTGTGTTAATATCACAATCGTAGCTCTACGATTTTCCGCATAAATGGCAATACTAGTATTGATTTGACAGCAAATAGAATGTGAATCATGTCCATTTTGACTAACATTAATTTGCTATTATCAATAAATCCTGAATATTCTTTATGTTTCGACTATTTATTTAAATTGATCCATGTACTAACAAAATATGGTAAATACATATAGTGAAAATATTCCTGAATTTTAAAAAAGAAGTTTTAACTTTAGGTCCAAATATCTCAGGTTCCATTTTGATGGACTTGATCCATAATTATTGTGAACTACCCATATAATAAATAATACCCAAAAGATTTACAGTTATTTATAATTTCAAATTAACATTTTTAGTCCTACAATATTTTTAGTGACTTAATTAAAACAAATGGTTTTATCTTCAATGTGTAAATGATACAATAGACTGTAATTTAACCAATATTAATCGAGGGTTACTTTTGTTTGATTATGATATTCTGCTCGATGACAGCGATGGTGGGAAGAAGAGCGACCACCGTGAGAATGGCGTCTTTAGAAAACGTAGATTTGATAGATTCCGGATCGGTTCCCTTTGGTACCAGGAATTCCGTATGGTATTCATTGTAGTCGTTTTCTTCTTCTTCTAGTTTGTTGCCGACTATTTTGACAACAATTTCTTCAGGGGCATATTTGCTGAGGTCAAATTACAGATTTGATTCCTCTTCGCCTTCTTCTTGAATAATAGCGAAGATATTATCGTATATGTTGTCGATTTGTTTTTTTTTCATTGTGTGGTTTTTTACTAGATATCATAATCTTGCCTCTTATCATTTTGTGGGAAAATTTGTTCATATTGTCATCTGCCATCTTTTTCATCGCTGCGTCAAATCTCTCTCAAGCGTCAATTACATTGAGCTTTTTTACGAGCTGATTATTGGCAAATTTATAATCTGCCTGTAAATTCGCCCAGTGTAATCATCGAACAAGCTA
The DNA here is from genome assembly GCF_057557595.1 of Rhyacophila brunnea. Lineage (NCBI taxonomy): Eukaryota > Metazoa > Arthropoda > Insecta > Trichoptera > Rhyacophilidae > Rhyacophila > Rhyacophila brunnea. Next base: position 35,207,474 of record NW_028232827.1, on the reverse strand, counting down.
ATAAGCAGGTTGTAAACACTCCACCGAGAAAAGTTGAAAGCTGGTCAACTTTTCACACTACACGCCGGCGTGTGGGCTTACTGCGTCTGCGCAGTAGAGCGATGGTGGTGGAAAAACGAACTACTCATTTTGAAATTTACCTTTTTGACGTTTAATGGAAACATTGTTATGGAGCGTAGCGACCTCCCGGTAAAAAAACGAACTACGTTCCGTCAAAATCGCTCGCTGGCTTGTGGCTTATCAGCGAATGGAAAGTTTTGTGTGTAATCATCAAATCGCAGTAGCTGAACCGCCCGCTTTTAAATTCGCCAATAAACAGCTCCTAAAAAAGCTCAATGTAATTGACGCTTCAGCTACTCAAATAATCAGTTTCAATGACTGAAAAGTCAACCAATTGAATTGGAATATTTTTTTTCCTTTTCATCGTTAGCCATGTTGAATTTTCACATAGCCGATAAATTCACAAAAACTGACAATTTCACACTGTCACATAGATAACTATTTAACTACAATAAATTAACACTGTGTATCAATCTAAACGCTATTTTAAACGAAAAACAATAAAACAATGTAATACACGGCATTTTCTTTTATAAAATAAATATAACCGCTATACTTTCCAGCACTAATCTAATATTTTGACGTTTGGTTGTCTTTTGTTTTTTTTATTTAGATTAATAAGCATTCAATATTTTTAGAACGTTTTTTAGAAGATTTAAAAAAAACGTTATTAATACCATCTATGAATGAAATATGGTACTAAATAATAATAACCACAATAATTTGCATACAATAAATTGTTTTCAACCATGTATCCATTACTGTCTTCATCCATAATATCTTTCAACTGTTTTAGCCGTAAGAATGATTTTTCTCTTTTTATTCATTCCAATTACCGGCTGTCCGTTTTATGACACTGGATTACGCAATAAAAAAATACAGCATCTTATTACAAACGTAAAGGTCTTTTCATTTAGATTGTTTTCCAGATGTAAATTTTATATCTCTGATTTCTTCTCTACCATAGATACTCGTGGTTCTAAAATCTATCAAACTCAGTAAAAGTTATTTCGAGGTGACCTCAGCCTTGGACAACTACTACTGAAACACACCCGGGCATAATAAATAAATGATGATTCCTTTTATTAGTAAGCGTGGTATGAGGCGAATGTAGTTTATGGGGAAATGAGATATTACCTGCCACGTGATACGTGTTTGATTACTTGACAATGCATAATATAGTATATTAATCGTCACATGCCATCTTCTGAAATGAATTCGATGACCATTCTTAATCGTGTTCGGAAACTTGCACGTATACAGTTCGCCATATCATACTTCACCGTGAAATGTTATCTCGGAAATATATGGCCATATATTAAAGATCGTCCAACCTCTTTGGGTCATATAGTACTGACATAAAATTCATGTCTACATAAAACATGGTTCTTGTCGATTAACACTTTACAGGAAGACAGCAGCAAACAAATTTTGAAAATAGCCGATTTACTGGATTATATGATACGTTAGGTTAGGTTAGGTTTTCATTCTTGAATTCATGAATTTTTCCAAAATCAGCAATGAAAATTGAATTAATGTCTATATTGAATTTAATAAAATTGGAGAGCGTATAGTACATGTACATCTTTTTCTGACAAGAAAGCTCACGGCGAACTGTGCAACGGTGAAATGTCTTACGTACAATTTACATGTTACCTTCTTAATATCTACCTTTGAAGGATATCGGTGCATTTTATAAAATTGTCACATCAAAGATTCTCACAGCTCAATGATGTTAATCAGTTTTATTATTTATAAGTTATAACATATTGAAAATATCACGATTGATTTGGTTTAAGTGTTTTATATCATCTATATTAAAAAAAAATAGATTACACGCCACTGCTTTCCCAGAATACTATGTACATATATAAACTTTTCCTCTCCTGGCATATTATATCTTCTTCTTCCTCTAGAACGGTACGAATTCCTCCGGGATAAACTAACAGAAAATGAAATCACACAGGAATCTAAGTTACACGTAGCATTTTCGCAAAATTTTCCACTGCTGAATTTTCCATCGCTTCCACTTTTTTTTCGCGGTGAAAATTTGAAAATTGAATGCTGAAATTGCACATCTAGCCTTCGACTGGTGGTTTCGCATTAGCGTTTGTGTAGCGAATCGCAAAAAGCGATACGAGAAAATTGAATAGATTTTTGTATAAATTACCTCCCCATTTTTATAGTCTATAGTTGTATGGGGATAAACAACCCAATCCGTGTCAGCATATTGATCGGCGATGTTAAATAACTGACCGTAATTACAAATTCATTTCCCGTAGTGTTAGCCCCGATGTTCTTATTATCTGTTCTGGAAGGTTGCGTTCAGTGTGCGTGATATGGTACTTCGGGTAGTGAGGAATGATGCACAGGGGTTGCATTTCTTGGTTTTGTGTTATAGATAATAAGTTTGGATACACACTGCCAATATACACACTGCCAATATACACACTGTCACATTAGTTGTTATGTTGAGTTGATATGTTTTGATTTTAAGTTAAACGTTATGCGGAGTTGCACGCATAATTTGAATATACTGTTGAAGCGCCGGAATGCAACTGATTTATTGCGTGTTATTTCCTAATCGTATTATTGCGTATGCTATATAAATGAGCATAGACAATAATTCGTCAGTTGTGGGGTTGAGTAAACCTCTACATGTCCAATTATGGCAAACTCAGTAAAATAGCTTACTGCAATTATAATTTCCGCAATATCTGTTTTTCCACAAAGTCATCCATATCCAATGAGGTAAACTCTATATAGTCAATAATAATTCATTGGAAATGTCAATCGAATATAAGTTACCGGTATGTTTGTATCTCAGTCTCTGTATCGCCCCGCACAACATCTTATTCTACCAAGATTCGTACCTCAGAACAGTATGATAAGTATTGTGACATAACTACCTGTCAATCCGCTAAATAAATACGCAACCGCTCTCAACAACCAGTCTTCAGTTCCCACGTACATTCAAATATCTTTTAATTTTTATTCCAGAATAAAAAAAATATCGATTAATTTTGGCAGATTAAACTTCAGGACAAACTAAAATTTTGTTGTCATTTGATTTTTTACACACTTCGTTGCTTAATAACCTCTGCAATTGGTACAAGTATAACTTCACTAAACTGTTCCGGGTAGCAGATGATAAGTACATATTTTCCTAATAGTGACGGACTTCTGTTAAGAGATGGCACTATAATACAAAGAAGAAATAACCTAAAAATAACATTCCAACTATTTTGTTTATGTACCTATCTACTTGAGTATTTTATTTCCTCGGCACTTGGTGATATATTACAGAGGTGTCTTACGGCATTCGCAGGCTTTGACTAAGAGGCTTTCACGGTGGCGCTGTTATTAATATGACGTCAAGTTGCATGAGCTGGTTATTGTTACCGCTCCCCCAGATGTTTGCCGTGAATAATTCTTGACTCGCTCACTCATATTTTCTTGCCAGACGTAACACAACTCTAAAGAAAACATAATTAATCGGGAAACTGGTGGAATGATATAAAATATAGCAACATTATTATTTATCTTTCATAATACAAAGTCATGACTTTAATACAACTACAAAAGCTCAGAATAAATAAACTTGTCTATTTTTTTTAAAATCATACACGTTATTATAAATACAAAATTACGTAGGATTTAATAAAGCAGTTGAATATTCGTTTAGGATATTTTTTTATGAACGTATATAATTAGGAAATAAATATTGTAGTTTTAGAATAAGCTCCAATTAAAAGCTGTGCACATTTGTTTATAAAATGCTTGATAGTGCCTGTTCACAATAAGCTCGATTCTGTTATATTTTTTGTTCGATCATGTCCGATCCTAATAAGATCATATGGGCCTCCACAGAGTGACGAAAGAGAAATGAATGTCAGCCACTTGCTCAACGTATTAGGTCCATACCCTGACTCGTATACAAATTAAAAAAAAATAATTTGTGTAATTGCCATATCCAGGATTCAAACCTCGGACCCACGATGCTATAAGCCAACGCTTAAGCCTCGCGGCCATCGTGGCTGTTATAATTATAATTAATAAATATTTATTGTAGCATATTGTGAATATTACAAAATAAAGTGTCTCGAAAAAACGCTGTTAATTAGCTGTCGAGCTTTAATATTGTAATCATACCGAAACTAGATTCGATATAAATAAAAAAAATCAAGTAATACGCGTTTTGATGTTTCATAAACATTGATATTTTTATAGCCATTGTCCACATTGTACACATTTGGACCTTATTAATCTTTCTTCATGAAGTCCACCAGTTTAAAGCTAATAGTGCTTATATAGATATTCTTCTTTTAATCTTGTGCGATCACAAGAAGATCATAATATGAGCCTCCACAGATTAGAGGTTTATATTAACAGATGTTTTTTACGTGAAATGGTTGTTAACCACTTGTTTAACCTAGTAGGTCCATACTCTCAATCTCTAGCAATCTCGTCATTAAATAAAGTATATTAAAACGACGAAATATTCAAAAAAAAAAATTTTGATCTGCAAAAAAAGATATTAGCCTACGTTTAAATGATACAATAAATTAATATTATAACCGTTTAATTTTAATACAATGTATCAATAAAAATCGGGTGTCCAACGAACAGTTTTTTTAAAAAAATGTTATTTTATTTTTATTGTTTTAAGATAGGTACTTATTGATGAATAAAACACTTGTAGGTATAAATGTTATTTATCAAATTGAATTAAATTGCATGCTTCGTATTGTGTCACTAGATCCTACCACTAATAGTATGACATTAACCCTCAATAATACTTTGCATGTCATTTATAAAATTAAACACATGCAAAGATAATAACTTTTTTAATAATTTATATTTTCTGAACCTCGATATATTATATTATCAGTATAGGCCAGCCCTGAGTCAAATGTATTGCGTGCGGAATCGAATATAGAACAAGTAGTTCAAATTAGTTTTTTTCTCCTCAACATCCAACTTACTTCTTATTTTAACTTTCTGTTAACTCTTAGATGTAATAAAGCTAATGAAAGTTGACGTTTTCTGTAGTTTTTATCAACTCCAGACGTACGTATGTTATTATATTTTCATGAGTGACTCTATTCACTTCAGTACTTTTCGTGAAAGTTCGGGAAAGTTTTTCTCGTGTCTTATATAATAATAATATATAATATGTTACATCAACAGTGAGTTATAGTCAAAAGTTTTTTCAGTCTCAATAGACTGACTATTGAAAAAAAAAACACTTCAATAATTAAATAACTGAGTTTACTTAGTTAACCACATCATATTTTATACATCTTACTTAATACCTACGTAATTAAAAGTTAATTTTACCAATTTCATTACTAAAGTAAAAATAAACAAGTAGATAGTTATGAAAACCTGGTTAGCTTTCTTACCTTTTATTCAACTTGGCTTATAATAATATACACTTTACAGCAATCATGCCAGCCAGCCTTAGAGCCGTTTCACACGAGATACTGCATAAAGGAATGCGACACACGTGTGTAATCGTCTTAATGTACCCATTCATGTAAGTGTAAATGCAGCGTTTTGAGACAATGCCCGTTTCATACGGGACACCTGTGTCCAGCCACCGGTGTGTCGACAGTTTACGGAGGTTTTTAAAGAACGTTATGTTTTTAACTGCCTCTTCTATCCGATGTAGATTTATTTTGGACGTTTCATAACAGATTTTTATTTTACGATAAACGGGTGTTAAGCCACTTGTCTAATGTATTAAGACCATTCTCTTGGTTTAAACAGACATTGGAAAAACAACACGATTTTTCCAGACCTGGAATTCAAGCCCGAGATCCGCGACGATAAAAGCCGATGCGATACCGTTCGGTTAGCTTTGCGACCCACGTTTACGTTGTGTTAATAAGATTTTTTTTATGAAAGACGAAAAAATCTGATATAAAAAATACCTTGTTTTCGAAAGACTTATCTTATAAAGTAACCATAGAGTCAGAAAATAGAAATATTATGTTGAACCAAGAGTATCTATTGCTTATTTGAAAATCACTTTATTTTACTTACGTAAAAAAAATTACCCAATTTTATTGATATAATATGAGCACCTTATTACCAAACTGTCTAACTTCGTAAACTAATTTTTTGGTTAAGGGGGGACATGCTCGTCGAAGGTCAAAATTGAGTTTTTATTGTATTTTCAAACCATGATCCTGGACACTCCTTAAACGTTGTAGATAATCTCTTTATATAATTTTGATTATAAAATGATTATAAAAAATTATATAAATAGATTATCTACAACGTTTAAGGAGTGTCCAGGATCATGGTTTGAAAATACAATAAAAACTCAATTTTGACCTTCGACGAGCATGTCCCCCCTTAATAAGAAAAAACTACTGTGAGTTTAAGTAATACAAAAAAAATAAAACGTCAACATTAATAATTATTGAAGAAATAAATAAAAATACTATTGCAACCAGATTTTTAATGTGGAAGCAATTTTTAAAAGGTTATTTTTAGTGTTCAAAAATTTTGAATCTCGTCACTCGACACTGAATTTGAGTATGTTTTGATAGTGAATCATATGGATTGCGGTTGTTTTGAATATAAATATAGTATCCTGCATACAATGAAGTCTTCTCCTATAGCCGTATTTGTATTAAAATATAAAACGGCCATTTTTGTTTCTGATGTCATTGGTTAATTTGATAGTATCAGCTTTATTTGAAATTTAACCATTTTGGACTGGGTAGTTTGTGGTAATTTTTGATACTAAATACGATTTTTAACATTTGTTATATATATATATATATATATATATATATATATATATATACATAGCGCGATTACAAAAGTGAATGAATAGTTGCTGAAAACTGTTTGGTATTAAAATTTTAAGAAAAAAATAAAAATTGGGTTAGGTCGGTTTTGAAACTAATGTGCTCATATTAGAATAATACTATTATCCGTCAATTTTTTTCATTATGGTCTACAAAATTTTTATAAAATATACCTATAGAATGAATGCTTTTAAAACCAATCTATCAGAATTTATCTATCATGAATTTTAATAAAATTTGTCTGGTAGACAAAATTGGTGGCATATTTCTACCCCTGTACCTACCTCAGATTATCTGTGACACCCTCCACTACCCCTTATCAACCCATAACTCCTCTAGTAGGCGGTAATAAATTTTATATTCCAGGTATAATTCATTTCTTTCAGGTAAGGGCAAACTGATGTTCTGTTTTAGGTACAAATAATGACATAATCATAGTCTTATATTATGTAGACCCCATGTTTGGTGTACCGGGTCATCTCCAAATTTTAATATTCTATATAAATATTATCATCAGTTCTGTGTATGAAATTTCAAGTATCTGGAGATACAGGAAGTAGATTAAAATTGAGCGAGACAGAAAAAAAAGATTTTTTTTTATATTATGGAGTAAAATCATTAGTATTAATTTACTTTAAAAAATATATCCATCACATAGGTATATGCTTTGTATTCAGAACAGTGTGGTATTTGAAAATTAATGGTGAATACTTTTAACTATTAGATATAGACTATTAAGAACCTAAAGCTTTGTACACATGACGCGTTTCGACTCGCGCGCATTCCAGGCAAAGACATTAATATGGACGAAGCATCTGGAAAAAAAATGACACTCACCTTTTTATCGGGTCTGCCGAATGGCATAATCTGTTCTTACGCCATTTAAAATAAGGGCGATATTGCTATAAATCCCCGATGCTTTTTGTCGGGTCTGCCGAATGGTTCGGTTCGAACGGGTTCGCTCAAATAAACATTGACACTAGAAACACTGTTCTAACGCCATTACAATAAAAGTGATATTGCTATAAATTCCCGATGCGTGATATCGCATAATGGAAATTGCATGACGTCTACCTATACATGTGCGAATGTCGCTATGCGCGAATTTACTTGCTAGCTACTGTACTGAGTGCGTTATCCATTAATAATGTCATTGATTCCAGGTACATGTGACCTTATTGAGCCGTCCACAAGCTCTAGCGCCTTGACGACTGTCACGTGCGATCGAGGTAAAGGTGTCCACATGCACTCGCGGCGAATCGCGGCGAGACATGCACCATGTGGCCTAGGTCTTGGCCTAACCTTGACTTCAATAATAAAATTTAAATAAATCTCAGTGATTTATGGTTTATGATGACAAATACTCCATGATGAGCGGTATAAAAAAGTTACGTGAAATGTCTATTATCACAGCCTTCTTATAAGGAACAAAAAACTCTGATAAGCAAATACGCTGATGATGTCACACACAATATTCCAGATTATATGAGCAAACGGGTGGCGTTATATTTAGTTCATATATTTATGTTAGAGCAGTTTGCAAGCTACCTAATCTAATTTAAAATACTCAAATATCATATTTCAGTAAGTAATTGTAGGTAATCTATTGATAAAACAAAACTCAACTTTAAGTCTCATCAGCATGACTTTCCTAACATTTTCTTTTCAGTTAGCCATATCCTATATTCCTCCAACAAGCACACTTCACCAACAGTGGCAAACGGGTAGAGCCGAGTTGAGTTTTGTTGAGGTAGGCTGTTAAGATTCGGTATAAATAGTGCATACTAAACTTTTTATTAAACTAAGACAATTTACATAATATTATGGTGATGGTTAGTTTTTTAAAATTCAATCAGGAAATCAAGCCATAATAGATGATAGTCAAAAAATACTAAATATTTTTATATATTATGGCATGGTTTAAGCAGGGTTTAATACTTAAAAAAACTGGCCAATAATAAAAAATATGCACAATTTTGTCGGATCGCCCAAAGCATACCGAAACTATTGTGATTTGGTAGGCAGGGCTTAATTGGTTTGATGGTTAATTGATTTTTGGGTACTGTTCAGTTATCAGGAATACAGCGGAAAACACATTTTTAAAATATCCGATAAACTGGATTATTTGTTAGGTTAACCTAACCAAACCTAACCTAACCTAACCTAACCTAACCTAACCTAACCTAACCAAACCTAACCTAACCTAAACTAACCCAAACTAAAAAATAATCCAGTATGAGTTTTCCGCTGTATTCCTGATAACCGAACAGTACCGATTTTTGTTTTAAATTAACCAACTCCATCTGTACAATTATAGTCTTAGTTCAATAAAAACAAATCCGTATGACTGACAAAGTTTAATGTGCACTATTTATGTCGGATCTTGCCTACATTCACCCTTCGCCAACGTTCGCCACAGATATAATTTATTAAAATACAACAAACCTGATAGACCTATAAACTCCGAATAGGTTCAATTTAGGGGCCCGAAGTTAAACATACCCGAACATAGCCTATCGTGGTTTTCAGGGCAGCATTATGAAACGCCGAGAATTTCCTTTGAAAATGTTATCATAACAGGATAGCTTCGCGATATTTTTCTTCTAGGAATAGCTATTGAAATTATATATTATTTGCTTCGCAGCATGACTAATATTATTTATCAAAGGAATACCTATAAAGGTTGCCTCGTAAAAAATACCATATTTTATTATTGAATTTATTACAAAATGTTTTGATACGTCTTCAATATTTTCATACGAATATTAGGAACTAGAACTGGAGCAAAAACCCATCCCCGCATTTACTTTCCTCGCTACTACATTTGAGGCGTCTAATTCCAAAAAGCGATAAGTCCGCATTTGGTTAAAATCGAGAAAAAAAAATGCACGTATTCTTTGTATATTTTACACAATATATATTATTCCATAAATTCCAAAATGCGACATAAAACTACGAAAAAAAATATTTAAGTCTCGGTTTGTTACAAAAAGCGCCAAGTCCATGTTTCATAATATTTAAAGCTTGGTTAATTTCGCGCGTGCTTAAGTCAACCAATAAGGGAACGTTCAATATTGAAAAGGGCGTCTCCCATGCTGTAGCAACTTGTAAACTCATGACAGTGCCATGGAAATATGTGCCTTATGCGGAATAAATTTAAAAGTGAGGTACAAATAGTGCTACGTCCAATTTTATTTTGCCTATATTTATTAAATTTAAGAGTTTATCGGCTGAAACAAATTGCCATTTGGTTCTAATTTCGACATAGAATACAACGGAAAAAATAATCTCATGTTAATACAAATAATTGAAGCTTGAAACATAAAAACGTTGTTTCCCGAAAATATTGAATTGTGGACTTGACGCTTGGAGTTTTATTAATATGTAAATACCATTTGCGGAAACAGACGAAGAGCTTTGAGAGTGGGTCGATTATTAGGGCCCCGCATGAGTTGAAAAATGATCTTATAGTGGAGCGAGTTCAAAAGAAAGTTTTAAGACTCCTTTATCTGAGGTTATATGGATGCTATCCGTGGCTTTATCTCATAACTCTTTATCGCTTACATACTGTAGTTTAAATGCTAGAAAATATCTATATTTAGCCACGGATTTTTTTCGACTTATACGTGGTGTAAATGAGAACTCTGCCATTCTTAGTAGTATTGACTTGTGTGTCCCTGATAACTATCTTAGAAATCGGGAGCATTAGTTATTTGTTCTCCCAAGGAGCAGAACTAACCTGCCATTGGTGATGCCAATTGAGAGGGCAATAACTCTGTTCAACAAAATCGCTTCGGATATTGATATATTCCACCTACGTGAAGATGAGTATAGGTGGACGTTGTTTTATGAATTCTTAAAATAGGGCCTACTTAGCTCATTCGGCGTATTTCCATGCTTTATCTAATTTTAAAAAATTACCTACCTTTTACTTTACTTTTCATGCTGTTTTTGTGATACTGCATATATTTAGTTCTTCTTTGCACCGTTCAATACTATTTCTTTGTTTTTAAGTGTCATGTTGTGAACGTCTTACATTTGTAATTTGTAATGTTAACCATATGTTAAAAAAAATCGAATTATTTCTAATGCATAAACATTGCGAGGACGAGAAACAGAAAAGAAAACTTTTGATTTTTCTCAACCGTGCCAGAGATTGGGTATCTGTTATGATAAGTAAACACGCAAAGAGCACGTGTCGTAACAGTGTCAGCGCTTGTAGCACCGTGACGTAGAAGACTTGATACAGAAGTCGGTCTATAGGTACTAATTTCAAATAAAGAGACATGGACTTGGTGATAATGATTATAACAGTGATTCCCAACTATTTTTATTTCCGCAGAACTCTTGAAACATTTTATTACATTATATCGATGAACTCTCACCAATTTGCGACATATTAAGAAAGCTTAGAGGAGTAATATACCAACATGCATAGGATAAGAGCTGCCCATATTATATTATATTATTTCTGTAAAGGTATCTTAACCGAATACATACAAATAAAGTCTTTAATAATTATCCCATTCGCTGCGTACCTTTTTATTAATATTTAATTACCACATTTAAATAACATGCTAATTATGTCTAATGGCCACCTGATGAGCAACGCACCAGTTGTGAAAAACAAGACGTAGTCAAATGTCACTTCCCATTGAATCTACTTGTTCTATCTCAAATGTTGTATTATTTGCATAGTGTGTAGGTACTTTTTAATGCTGAGCTCTACGGGCTGTACTAATATTGCAGCGCAGTTCAATCAATGAAGATTGGGAGACTGCGATGGCTAGGTCATGTGCACCGTATGAATGACAATGAACCGGCAAAGAGAGTGATGTCCACCAATCCAATAGGACGTAGAAAAAGAAGGAGGCCAAAGATTTTCTGGTTGGATGGAGCTGCCAGTGACTGCCGTAGGGGGTACCAAATTGGAAAGCGGCCACACTGGATAGGGACAGGTGGAGGGAGCTGTTGGAGTAGGCCAGGACCCACACCGGGTTGTCGCGCCCCTGATGATGATGTGTAGATCACTTTGATAAAGAATAAAATACGCTTAATAGTAATAAATACATTAAAAAATCAACACTGAGCTGTAAATAAATTTAAATTTGGATTTGAATTTTAGCATTTTGACATGAACAAACTGAATGATATGATACGGTAACTGTTGACAATTAAATTTATTGACATTATTGACAATTAAATTCCTTAATTTTTATTCCTACATTCCTTGTTGCTATAAAAATTTTACTCTCCTCATAAGTAAAACCGTCGTCTGTTACTAAAGCTAAATTTTCACACTATAAAATATTTCACGTTACTTTTATTTACCTATTCTATTACCAAAAAGGTATGAAATAGTGTTTTTCACGAGCTTTTGCGGATTCTCGCGGGAACCACTCATCCATCTCCGTTGATAATTGAGGCGTCTAATTCCAAAAAGCGATAAGCTAAAAATACGCACGTATTCTTTGTATAATTTTACATAACATGTATTGATCTATAAATTGCAAAACGCGACATAGCCCTACGAAAAAAATATTTTAAGTCTCGATTTATAACAAAAAGCGCCAAGTCCGTGTTTCATATTATTTAAAGCTTGGTTGATTTCGCGCGTGTTTAATTCAACTAATAAGGGAAAGTTCAATATTGAAAAGGGCGTCTCCCATGCCGTAGCATCTGGTAAACTTATGACAGTGCCACGGAAATATGTGCCTTATGCGGCGTAAATTAAAAAGTGAAGTACAAATAGTGCTACGTCAAATTTTATTTATTACATTTAAGAGTTTATCGGCTGAAACAAATTGCCATTTGGTTTTAATTTCGACATAAAATACAACGGAGAAAAAAATCTCACGTTAAAACAAATAATTGGAGCTTGAAACATAAAAACGTTGTTTCCCGAAAATATTGAATTGTGGACTTGTCGCTTTCTGTAATTAGACGCCTCAATTATTCGATTAAAATACCGATATTGCGAAGTCATAGTGGAAAATTGATATTTTACAAAAGAGCATTTTAAAATTAGAACTTAATCGATTTCTTCATATATTTTTTAACTTTGCCACCAAAGCAGCGTTGTATTTCGTCGTCAAATAACTCTTGCTAATGTGTTGATCAATCAATATTTGGTTTTCAACATACCTACTAGAGATGGGAAAACGTGGTCGATTTTGAAGACTAAGTATACTTACTACCAGTATAAAAAAAATACTTAATAGTATTTGGAATACTATATAGAGCGTTTGGCGTGCGTATGTGACAAAAATTTCATACTCAACTGAAACTAAAACCAACTCCATATTAGTATTTGAAATTAATACGTATCGGCTCAGGGAACTCAGACTGTGTATCGGCTTCAATAGAATCGCTAAAAATACGCTGAGCTCCGATTGTCGAAAAGTCCCATTTATTATAAAATTTTAAACACATTTAAAATTTATGAGTTGTTTTTCTTTTAGGTTACAATATTCTTGTTAACAAACATGAATAACAGTGATTTTTTTTAAATTTAATCATGTTTTGAGCTGTTTACACACAATTTACTGGACGTGGAATTTGAATAAATACAACAATGAAATGTTTCTAAAGTAAAAGCTAATTGTGTAGTACTCTTAGAATCTAGTACCTACACCAATATCTATCCACCACTACAAAATAATATTATCAGGTAGATATAATAAGTTCAACTTATATGAAGTTCAGAAGTAATAATATCACAAAACAATGTTTTAATTATTTCTACACTATCTCTTATTTTTCAACTGTGATCCAAATTGACGAATTCACATGTTGTATGGCCTTAATTTTTGCTAAGAAAAAGTTCAGAAATATTATTTATCGTAATGGAATATTATTTAGAAATAGTTAACAATCCTCTTCCAAAGGCGACCAAATTCTACATCGGATTCTAGAACAAAATAATCATGATAACACTTTAAACTAAAAATAAAATAAATAAATATGTAATGGTTCCTTTGAAGAAGACAGGCAAAAGTATCACTGAGCAGTATTTTGATCGTTTGCTACAAGATGATAATTGCTACAAAAAGCAATTCCAATTCATCCCTGTTTAATATCATATCTCCAGTATCGAGTAAACCATCTACCCCTCATGCATTTAGCCGTGCTGTAACATCCGCTCAAATTAAAAACTTTTAAAATTCACCCCCCGATGACTTTTTGACCGTGGATCGACCTTCTTTATTTTTCCTACGTAGCCCGTAGTGGCTACGCTGCTACGAAATGTTCGTTCGCTCTACGCCTGGCCTCAAGCACTGCTTAAATGAAATAATAACGTAGCCACTCATCGCAAAGTAATGAATAGAAAAAGTTTAAACGTATACTTCAAGAATAAATTGGAGTACTTTTTTCAATACAAAAATAGTATTCACGATCGCGGTTGGAGTTTTATTTTAAATATAATTTAATAAAAATTAGGTACTTACCTAATATATAATAGAAATTAACTATGGACAGAAATTAACTATGGACAGAAATTACCCATCAAAAACAGAACTAATCTCAGAAACCATAATCCAGTGTACTGGTTCAAAAGCTTTTTCGTGTCGTGACTACCCTATATTAGTTACCCATCGATTATCACTTAAATTATCAATAATCATTTGGGAAATTATGATTGATGGAAGATAAAGTAGTCGTAGTGCTTGGATATTTCGAGTGGAGAGTTTATTTATCGATATAAGAATAAATAAATACAATGATAAAGATGACAGATTAATTTTATATTTACGGTTACGGGGCGGCTCACGTGGTGCAGTGCGTTAGGCGCTGGGCTTCCATCCGGGAGTTCTGGGTTCGATTCCCGGTGAGGACACAATATTTATGTGATGTTTTCAAAACCTGGGTGTTTGTGATTGTTCAAAATTACTAATAACCCCCTTGTACGAAAAAGCAGGGACATGGTTATTAATAAATTTAAAAAAAACACGGTTACGGATGTATTGATTAAATTGACTATGCACTATATTATTGAAATGATTAGCAATGTACCGAGATATTAATATAACAGAGAGACTGGACTTGATTTGGTCAGTCAGAGACAGTTGACTGTGTCGAGTGACCGGACTGGAGTTGAGTAGTGAGCAGAGTGATGGACTCGAGATGAGAGACGAGTTATATATCTCCCTTAATATTTATACAAATGCAATCCATATATTCCAGGAGACATTGTCTCAAAAAATCAAATCCTAATATCGTCGGTGTTTTGTAAAAAGGGCGAATTAACCAAAATGCTACTTTACAGAAGGAGGATTTTTAACTTTTGACATTTATTTGTTTTTTACCTGTAGATGATTATAAATATCTAACAAGTTTATAATAAAGCTTAGAAAGAATACTGTCATTATAATAGGTATTATAATATAATATTTTAAAAAACCTAATATGCCACATTTGCTTTTTATTTCGTAATTTTAATTAATTTAATTTAAGTTGATTATCGTTTTTAAGTACTTTCCTGTAGAGATAAAAATTTGCCGTTTTTACACAACAAAGCTAGTGGGGTACATATTGTATTTTCATTAAAATCTCGATTTCGCCAAAATGGTTGATTCACCCTTTTTACAAAACAGCGGCGATATATTATATTGATCTACGTTATTATTGCAGAAATGCTGACGATTGCTTTCGCTACATTATTTTGTTATGACAACAAAACATACATATTAAAGTGTGTCACCCCTTTTATGCTGAATGGCATGATTGCTACAATCATAAACCACCTTTGCTTTATAAAATCTAAATTTGCAATCATCACATTTTCTTTCAAATAATGTATGTTCAATAAAAGAATGTTATATTCTTAAATCTTGTTAATTATTCGTTGAATAAAAAAAATATTTAAGTATTTAATTTTTAGGTAACCAAATTCG
Organism: Rhyacophila brunnea; assembly: GCF_057557595.1. Taxonomy (NCBI): domain Eukaryota; kingdom Metazoa; phylum Arthropoda; class Insecta; order Trichoptera; family Rhyacophilidae; genus Rhyacophila; species Rhyacophila brunnea. The sequence continues at coordinate 35,191,696 of NW_028232827.1, read as the reverse complement.
TTCACAGATTTAGTATATCAACCCGATAATAGAATTATTATGCAACTAGAATAAATTTCTCTCTCAAAGTATATTACGTAAAGTATAGGAAAACGTTTTTTGAAGAAGCTCAAGAGTCTCAGACTCACTTAGAATAAAAATGAATAGCTGTCATGTCTCATAGTGAGCAAAATAATTCACGGGCCGGAAAGAAAAGTTGCGGAAACAAAATGAGTTTCTCTCCTGCGCCGTTCTGACTTTTCTTTTAATTTTCCCGGCGAATGAAAAAAGCGTTCAGTCAGGCAAAAGTTACCCTAGCTCAGGGGTCGGAAAATGTTTGACAAAGAAGAGCTAAATCCATATCCGTTACTTCTTATGTAGCACTGCTATTTGAAATGTTTTAATACCTATGGTTAAGAATCATGTTAGGATGTTAGAATTTTTCAGCTTGATCAATGCTCAATTATTAATCGATAACGTAAATCGTAAAATATATCGCCAATATTGCAATAATTGTGGATTTAGAAGTCACAATTAGTATATTATCGAAGTCAATGGCTACAGAAATTCATAATCAGTACCACGCGCGTACACATTTGGACCTCATTAATCGTTCTTTGTGAAGTACACCAATTTAATGCTGATAGTGTTTATATCGATATTCTTCTTTTTCTTCTTTTTGTATCATGTCCGATCCTAATAGAAATGTATGGGCCTACAAAGAGTAGAGGTTTGTATTATCAGGTTGGTACGAGAAATGGATGTTAGCCACATGCTCAACCTATTAGGTCTATTGTCTGACTCCAAACACAAATTAAAAAAAAATATGTGTATTTTCCAGACCCAGAATTCGAACCTGGGACTCACGATATTATAAGCCGATACGTAAGCCGCTCGGCCATCGTGGGAATATTAAATATAAATGATAATTAGTTGCATTGGGGCATTGAGAATATTCACACATACTTTAATAGTTGTCGTGAAGTAATAATAAATAATAAGGGTTAATCGTTGATGTTTGCATTATATTCTATTATAATATACGAATCATGAGAATGAGTCACTTTGTATGCACAGTGGTATAGGGTCCTATTCACAAGTGCCAGTATCGACGGCTTTACGGGTGTTGAATCGACAAAGGGCATAATATAACAAACTTTCTGTCATTTATTTATTAACGTGCCTGGATGGCGATAATAATTATGATACGTAGGTAGGAAATATTGGATTAGGTTAAGTATCGAATTAGAATCATAATTGGTCCAAACAGGTATAATATGAGAAACCATGCCCAAACTGCCTTTTATCCTCCTCATCTATAGTACTCGCGTTTGTATTCCTATTAGCTCATGGTCCTTCGTCGTGGGTTTGAGGGAAGTAAGGAAAAAAGTAACAGAGAAAAATAGAGGTTATACAGTGGTCTCTCCTTCGAATTGACGGCGTCAGCACTACAAAATATTTTGTTTTCTTTGCGGAATTTTCTAACTATTTTTACATTCAATATTTTTAAAGAACTATATACGCCGTATACCAAAGAATCAGATGTAGCTTGAGAGCTACAGTTTTCCGACCCCTGTCTTAGCCTTTGTCTCTCGACGTGAGTTTTTAAGTCGCTGATTTTAAACTTATCCTCTGATTTATTATAACCGTTACGTTTTTTTTTTCATTTTATTTGACTAATCTATTTTTGTCTCCGCCGTTGAAAACCGCATCGCTCTTTTTGTATAAAAAATTACATGCTTTCAAGCTGTGTCAGGTCAATCATATATTTAAAAAAAAATAAGGGGTCCTTTCAAGAATATCAATATATGAGTTGCCGAGGATCAAACTAATATATCTTATTGCACCAGTAGTTAGTAATAACTAAAATTTAAAGTTAAATATTTATGTAAATTCTCCATAGGTACCTATTGTAATGATGCAAAAACTACAACTCTCTCAATTTTAAAAATGTTTCTGCATCCAATAACCGATGACATACCATTAACACTTAATTCTATTTTACATGCATATATTTACAGTTTTCAAAGCATGGAAAAAATATTGGATAATTGTCGCAAAAAGCGGAAACAAGCCTACAAAGATCGCAGTCATAAAGAATACTTAATAGACATAAAGTAATAATGTAAAACGAATTTATATATAAGTGGGGGTTACTACCAAAAGTTGGTAAGTTTCGAAATCATGTTGTGGTGTAATTTCAATTTGAAATTTGATATGCCCTCTAAAATCAGGTTACATGTAAGTTGTACGTAAGCAGTTCATCGTGGGACACTTATTCGTGCGCCGCAGTACGTTAAACATGAAATCGTATAGCATTTTATCAAATGACGAGTTCTTCGTTGAACATTTCACCGTGGATTACATTTGTACGTATCTTACAAAATGCGGTGATAGTTTGCAAATAGTACTGTTAGAATTAGATTAACCCTAACCTAACCTAACCTAGTAAAGACATTTTGTAGTACAAATTGTAGCATACGTACAAATATACTCCACGGTAAAAATTTTAACGAAGAACTCATCATTTGATTAAATGTAACAAGAACTCATGTTTCACGTACTGCGGCGCACGAATAAGTGTCTTGCGGTGAATTGTTTACGTATAAATTTCCGGATACACTAAAATCAGACATAATGGTAATTTTTTGTGCTTTTGGTGCATGTTCTATATCGGATGACTTTGAATTTTTGTTCTAGCATACATGTTTATATAATTATAGACACATTATCCGTTGTTAACTCTAAATACCTAAATCATCGATTTACCAACTTTTGGCAGCAACCCCACGAATATATGTCCGGCGGTATAACTTATGGAGTAAAGTGGACATATGAGAGCAGACCATGCACTAATGACTGTTATGAGTGATTACAACCAAAGTATTTGATTTATTTTCCTAAAGAAAATTTTCCTTAAGCAATGTTACTATTATAACAACCAACGCGGACTTCAAGTTAATCTGTTTTTAAATTATGAGGATCGTAACTTTCAAATATTATATCCATGTTGAACTATAACATCCAACGATATATTAATTATACCACCCGTCCGCATAGCTAAATAACATATCGAGAAGCCGATAGCGTCTTCTACTAAACTTGTTAAAGGTTAGGTTTTTTTTGTTATTAATAACCTAGTCCTTGCTTTTTCGTAAAAGGTGATTATTAGTAAATTTGAAGAATCACAAACACCCAGGCTTTGAGAAAATCACATAAATATATTGTGTCCTCGTCGGGATCGAGCCCGAGCTCCCAAACGGAAGGCCAGCGCTTTACGCACTGCACCACGTGAGCCGCCTGGTTAGGTTAGGTACATTGTAAGTTTTAATGTGAACATTGTGGTTACGCTTTTTATTTTCTGACGTCGAATAAGATCGTCCGAATAAGATCATATGGGCCTCCACAGAGTGGAGGTTTGTATTAACATATTTTGTTTTTACGAGAAATGGATGTCAGCTATTTTCTCAAACTATTAGGTCCATACTCTGTCTCATACATAAATTAAAAAACAATAAGTGTACTTGCCAGACCCAGGATTCGAAACTGGGACCCAAGACGCTATAGGCTGACGCTTAAGCCCTACGGCCATTGTGGGTATGACTTGGCGTTTTTTTTATATTGGACTGTAATTGATTTTGATAAAATGATTATGATGGTAGATGTGGGTGCTGGGGGGAGGGTTATGTTAGGATACCAGGCACTGACCATTTATGCTGTTAGTTATCTTGCTCCGTGGTCTGGTTGCAGTGTCACCCGCGTGGTATTGTTTGTTGGTTGATGTTAAAATTTGGTTTAGATGGTAAGTGCTTTATAAATGCGCGATCGATGAATGACTGAATTTTTTATATTATTAATCGGTCGACTACTGACCCGTTACTACTTTGCGCCTGGTCTTGCGACAATACTGAGGATTTGAGGTAGGAGAAAAATACAGGGATGAGGGCGACCATAATTGGTAAAACCATATTTCTTGAATTATATACCTGCTTAAAGCCAGTTGTTTACTTGTTATCCTAACTTCTCTAAATAAGTACCTGTAAATTTATATTACAGACTTATATAAGCACTTCAAACAGTATTAACACACCTAAATTATTACTTAACTACTTCTTTAATACTAGAACTTTATTGTACTTGACTGTTACAAAGAACAGCTCTTGAAAAAGAAACGATCCAACAAAATTCCACTATTTATTTTATCGGTTTCCACAAAACTTGTTTTCGTTTTCGCATTTTTTGTTGTTGTTTTCGATAGCTTTTGTTGTAAGCATTATTGCGTTCGTTTTCCTAAGTGCATTATTTCTTCTTGAGTGAATTCAAGAATTTACAGGCAATATGTATTTATGACTTCTGTTGCTTATGGTAAAAACACCATCGTCATCTAGCGGTAACTCATCGTAAAAGTAAGGTCATAATATTTTGTATGCAATATACCAGTGGCGAAGACTCCATACTAGGCGATTATTTAAGGCCTACCTTCTTAAGAAAAATATTTTTTCATTGCATATTGATATATTTATATAATCACTTGATTTTTTTATACTCTATAAAAATAAATAAATTTGCCAATGAGAGGTGTCGTAGGTATAATGTAAAAATGTATCACACAGATTACAAAATTATCAAAATGATCTGCAAAATTAAAAAAATATACAATAGATACGTAAATAAATGTCGGATTATGTGTGCAGGAATTGTGATTTTTTTTCGTATGAACTTACGTCACGTAACCTCAGCCAGTCTATCAAATTGTATGAAATGTGGTTGGCTCCTATCGCACAGCATAAAACCTTCGCGCATAATATTGTTGTCATGACTGCACTTTGTTCAAAATAATTAATAATAAGATAATTTAAAAAAAATAATTTCTATGACATTTAATCGAATATTATTAAATATAATATGCAGATTGTTTTTAAAAATAAAAAAAAATTTTCTCTCATGATTTTTGATCTGTATAAATGTTTTGAAAAATAAATAATTTAAACTCATCGCTCAATTTTATGTCGTCAGTGAGTTTTTAAAGTTTCATCGAATTAGTGTGTCGTTGCCATTAGTGTGTACCTATTCATTAGTATTAATATCGTATTATCTTCTTATTTCTTGTAAGTATACCTGACAAGTGTGCTTTTTTCTCAGATCTCAGATATTATCATACTGATATGGGAAAATGCGGCTCTCAATATCTCTTGATAAAAATTTAGGTATTTTCTTTCTTTATTACACTTGTATTTTCGTGAGTTTTCCTTTCTAAACGTTGTATGTACGTGATAAGATGTGCGTATATGAATTTAACTGTCAAAGACGCACGTATTGGTGTATGCGTGTGTGCATATTTAAATATCCTAATTTAAATAAAGCTGCTTGCTGATTATTTTCCATTTTCGGTACAATATTATTAGTTGTGCATCGTTATACTCTATGAAGTTGGTAAAATCAAAACATCTTTCTCGGCTAACAAACGAAAATTTGACAGATTTGCTGCGAACAGCTGTAACAAATTTTACACCATATTTTATAAATTTAGCTAAAAATGATAAATAAACTTTTTATTATGTTTTATTTTTATTAAATAAACTTTATACTAATTATTTTGTGTTTTCTTTCTTATATATGTATTTTTTATACTTTCTTTTGACATTTTTTCAATACAGATTTCGCTCTTTGGCATCTTCAGGCACTACACACAATACGCTGGTAATTCTCTTTATGCCGGATCGTGGCAGGGTGCTTGATACTCATGCCTGTCACCAAAGTTTTCGTGCTTTCAGAAATCGACCCCCCCCCCCCCCAATCCGACACGAAACTGCATCCCGAATTGAAAAGGCAGCCCAAGAGAGGGACCCGCAACACGTCATGCACGGGTATCAAATGTGCAAAACAAGGCTAAAATCCAAAAAAAAAAGCTTTATGGTGACACCCATAATACCTCTGATCGTCCCACCCGAAGAAAATAGACTATCCGCATGGGAGGCACACCTAGCCTCTGAGAGTTTTGAAGATTGGGTAAAGCCAGCAGAGCATCTCCTACCCGAGACTGGCTCTCGGGTACCGTACATGGAAAACCCTAAACCTAAACAGACTGCGAACCATGGTAGGGCACACTTGAGACAACATGATGAATTGAGTGTTCTCCGATAACCAAACCTGCAAGTGCGGTGAAATACAAAGCATGGGGCACCTTTTTTTTCATGCAAGGCTTGCCCAGTAAGCTGAAATTACGACGTGATCCTACAAGTCGAGGAAAATGGTGTTGCCTTCGCCAACTTTTGGAGCGACACATTATAGCTATTCAAGACTCGACACGACGAAGAAGAATATAAGATTAATATAAGAAAAATACAACATGAAAACTTTATTATAATATACTGAGTAAAGATACAAGTACATATAATTTTCATGTAGTTTTTATAGTGACGTCCCGAGACAAAATGCCGCCTCTGGGCAGCGCCAAAATGCCGGTCCTTTTATTATACAGTATTTTTTTATCATCCGTGCGCGTGTCGTTTCTGGTCACCAAGTACGTCAAAGGGCAACGGAAGTAAACTAGACATCGCGAACCCAACAAAGAGTCTAAAGTCCTGTTAAACCTTTTATGTTAATTAATACATTTTGTTTCCAAGCAGTGATCTGATTTATTTAATGGAAATATATTTTCGTTATTACTAAGTTTAGACAGCTATTTCTATCTCGTATACCAAATGATTCTCCTTGATTTGCCTACCCCCACGGGACGTCACTGAGTTTTTAAACAAAGAAATGTTATGAAATATTCTAAAATTGAAATAAGTAGACTGCGGTTAATTTTGCGTGTACTATTTTTTTATTGTCATGTATATAATAATAGCGTACTTCATTACGAATCTTCACTAAATTATAAAATGTATGCCAAAAATGTATCATAAATTATTTCTCAGTCTAAATTCACAACAAAGCGCTGCAAAAATAATTTTTAACAACAATTAGGCGAAAATTTAATTATTTTCACATCTTAATGAATGCAAATTAAATTTCGAAATTTACGCGAGCCAAAAATTCCTCTTCGTCGTGGAAAATTTATGAAGACTACGTCGTTTTACATTATGTTTCAAGGATGTTTTTCGAAAATATGTAAACAATAAGTCGAGAAATTAATAAGATATTTCATATACTTACATAGTTAGTGGAAAATATATTATTTTATTAATATTATGTTCACTCATATATGAAATAGGACCTCATGTTTAACGGAGTGTGGGAAGATAATTGTTTCGATGGTTTACAAAGAGATATGAGAGCATTGGAAGAGAGCGGAGGACTGGGCGGAGTGACGGAGTCTACTTTTAATGCCAGAGAAAAAAAAGAACATAACATAAGTAGTATTCAAATGGATTTAAGTTTTGTACTATTCCATTTGAGTCGTTTTTTGCGACCCAAGATTCGCCTTTCGGCATCTTCAGGCACTGTGGACACTCACCAAATGGCAAATAAACACTAACAACGAATACTATTAACTCTAACTTATATAACAATTCAATACAATAAAGTAGGTAAAAACTCCATTACCTACATATCAAGTCAAGGGTCACAATAAAAGAAAATTAACAAACAAATTATGAATAGTTGACGTGTTTGTAAAAAACCCCTATCTTTTCAATAATAATACACTCGATAAGGTTATAATAAATCGTCAAAACCTAATAAGAGATCATTAGTAAGTAATTAAATAATAAACAATAAAAATACTACACTCAAGAGGTGTAAAATCGTCCATTCTGGGAACAATAGTAACGTATTGGGAATTAATGGAGTTAACTAATGAGATATATCTAATATCTATGATACTCGTATCAATCTTTAAAAGTTATTAGTTAAACAATTAATATTCAATAATATTCTTACATGATACCTACTTACATATTATATATAAATGTTGTATATCAATACCATTAACGATAATTATAGTCTCGCATGTAAACCATCATATAGGATATAGCAATGGGCTATTAGGAAATCTATTATAAGTAGTTTTATCAAAGCCGTTATAGATCGTCTTCTCTACTTGAATTATGTAAATGTCTGAAAAACAAACAGATTTAAACAAAAATAAAAACAAGTAGACAAATGATAGTTTCATTGATTTATAATCATTGTAATTCCGGCATCTTCTGAGCGAGCAAGAGTTTTCATCCCTCTAGGTCCTCTGCCTGTCTTAGGGCAGAATAAAGGCAGCCCCCAGTACGCTTCTTCACTTGGTCACTCCAGCGCGCCGACGCTCTGCCTATGACTCACCCTCCCTGGAGACTACCCAAAACTACCAGTCTCTCAAAGTTATCCGGTCCGCACCGGATAATATGTCCAAAAAACTGCAGAATACTTCTGACATATTGTCGAGAGCCGTTCCTTTATCTGTAGTCTCATGATGGTTTATTCTGGGCTCTGTTCAATAAATACAAAGCATGTGGCACTAATACCATATTTTCAAAGGCTACAACTGCCCTCATTATTCTTGACTCGACTCCGTACAAAAATATTAATGATTGTACAACTATAATCGTATAATTTTCGTGGAAATTGAAATATAGTAGTAAACATGTCATCGCATTTTTCGTAACCTATATGCGCCTTCATATTTCTGCTTCACATCCGCCTTTTCCACTAATCATTGATCCCAGGTATACTAACTCTACTATTTCTAGGTTTCGGAGTACACTTACTTTTGGTAGAAGGTTAGCCCGATCGATAACTATTAGCTCAGTTTTATTCCTATTAATAAGGTGGCCATATTTGTAACTCTCTTCCTTTACTCAACCAGATACAACTAAATCACTAAATACAAAATGAATTATATATAAATCGGTTAATCGATAAATTCAATAATTGAAGTAGCATACTCTAAATTTTATCTATTATAGTAAAGCATTATGGCGCTTATGGCTCTTAAAATCCGGCTACTAAACTTTGATAATATATCACTTACCATAATATGTATAAAACATCCTAATGGATTAAAAGTACATAATTTATTACTATTTTAATAAATAATAAACAGAAATTAGCTAGGTACTTTTAATCACAATAATCATCCTTAAATAAAATACACTATTTTACTAATACACGAAACACCTACAAACTCGCTTCACGGCAGTGAACTCTACATCTCACATGTCCATTTTGATCAGGCCTTACTTTAAAAAAATTGTAATGTAAATCCATTGTAAATACATCACCATAGGGCTGGGCTAGGCGATGAATCGAGATAAGTAGCATAACCTCGTACTTATCCTGTGCTTTTATTCTGAAGCATTATAAGGTGGAGAGTAGGTATTAGTATTGAATATTTTATGGTACTATAATCCAAAAACTTCTTCTGTACTGAAGATCCAATGCCGAGGCTTTTCAATTGCTATGGCCGAGCATTCTTAAATCTCATCTGCCACAGTGCCCACAGTCTACGTTTTTTCCTGTATTCAGCAATTAATACGCATACATAAAACGTATTAATAATATAAAATTAAATACTACAAAATGATAATTATTCAGTGACTTATATTTAATTGCATGTCTCGTAATTTTGTCATTAGATGTCCCTAGTCACTATTACATCCCCTTCATGAGATCCCAAGGGAAAAGAAGTTTACAGATTGTCTAGCCTTAACATTATAATAACACAATTTGTTGCGCGTCAACCATCCCCTGGGGGCGAGGACTACATAATAATTTCATAAGAAAATTTTAATGATGTTAATTTTCCCTCGGATTCCGAAGCGCGTTGAACATTCGTGGCTCGCCCGGAAAACATACTTCAAGATGTTTCGCTTGACAGGCAGAAAGAATTAAGTAGGCAGGCTCGGTTACGGTATGCTAATGGTGACCACACGCCCTCTTATTTGTTGAGGACAGTTCTTTATTTTACCGTATTGTAGCTTAATACTTTGGACGCTGAAGACCCACCCGGCGCGTAATGACCAGGCGGCCGATTGATGTAATTAACATGCTATTTAAAGGTGGTAATTAAAAAATCATTATCTAGTCAGCAGCGAATGAGTTAATAAGATCACATCTAGTAAGACTTGTGACGTATATCACACACGTGTTAAACGCAACCACAAGATACCGGAGATGGAGGATGCCTAGGACAACGATTCTTGAATGTGGGTAAATTTCATAATATTTTTTGTCATATCGATAGTCTAACATTCACACCTCGTATCTGACATTCAATATTTTTAATGGGAGATTTAAAATGTTATAAAAAGACAGATAATCAAATTAAATAAAAACAAAAATATAGTTGCCTTAAAAAATAAACTGAATTATTTTTGCATATTTTTGTTTTTGGTTAATTTCATTTATTAATAGTTTTTGTATAACATGTTAACTACGTCCTGTCAAAAACATTGAATGTCAGATACGGGATGTCAATGTTGAACCATCGATTTTTTTTTACTAGAAATTTGAAATGACTCTTGAAAGTACGGGCTGTTTCCAAGTATTTATTGAACCATGAATTTTCTGGATATGCAATTACATACGAACAGGTAGACCGCCTTTTGAATTACTCCCGATAGGTCTTTGTATAAGTTTTAACAATCTAGTTGTCATAGATACACCAGAGATTTACAAGCTTTACTATTTTTCCGTTTTTGTCCATTATTACAATGTAAAATCACTTGATAAATATATTGTTCGAGCAGTTTATAATACCACCCTTATTCAATTTATTTTTTAACACCCCACTTTTTCATTTATAATTTTTATGTTGACAACTATCTCTGGCTATCAACCCACCTTTAGAACGGTCTACGATAAGTAATACTATATATTTAGATTATAATTGTTCATATTCAGATATCATGATAGAATGAGAGGATAGAATATGTTAATATTTACTTTCCGTCTCGTTCACAACCGTGGCATTTTCCTCATTTATTTACTGGTTTTATTTTTGTTTTAATCATTTTTCATAATTATTTTCGTTTAATTCAAGAAAACTGTTCTCGTTACAAATATCCGAGATGACTGTACTATGTTTGAAGTTGGCTTTATTTCAGAATCGTTACAATCCTTAGCTTTGTGAAAATAACCGAAAATATAGCCTACTATTTATAGATAAATTCATTTTTATATTTTATCCAAAAATTTCCGTTATTTTTTCCAAAAAAATATGGTTATCGTATAGGTGTACCAGGAAAATATAAACGAATTTATTTCATAAACTTCAGAATTACTCAGGAATGCTTATCACCCCGGAAAAGTTGACTCGCAGTTTCGTTTCGATTCAGCCGCACTTATTTACGTTCAAATAAATAATAAGAAAAAGCGTACATACGAAAATGCAAAATAGAAAATTGTTGTTTTTTCCTAAAAAAATATGGTCCACCTTGATAACAACATAAATGTTCTCTAAGTGATACTTATGTAATATTTTTGTACCAATCAATGACTTCGGGCCTTGTCACCATTATTTCGACGGTGTACAAATTAACAAGTCATTTAAACTATCGCACAATCGTTGCATCTACAGTCACCATATTTTACACGCGTGACATTCTTCGATTGACGTTGTAAGTCCAATATTGCGAAGGGCAGCAGAATTCTCAAGTGCAAACTTCATCAACAATTTACCGAATATTCATGCATATAATTAGCGGGTCATAGTTGATGAGTTAATCAGTCTAAATACCTATTAGTATCAATCTTAACGCTTTCGCTGCTGAATAGATAATGAGATTTTAATTGCCCCCTTTAAAATGCACGTTAATTACATCGATCGGCCGCCTGGTCATTACGCACCGTGTGCGTCTTCCGCGTCCAAAGTATTAATGTCAGTCCGATCAATAAGCTTTGTGTCAGTCGCTCCGCATCGCATTCTGTTCCACCGAGACTCGGACCTCGAAACAGTATCATAAATATTGTAACATAACGCTCTTGTAACATACTCTTGTACCGACTATTTATTTTACGCTGTAAATAAAACTCGCTCCTCCATCCATCGGAGCAACCACCAAATCTCGACTTCTCATCTCTCCTGCACCTACACCTCCTGGTCACCCCCAATCACAGCAGTCTCGTCCCTTTAGGCGAGACACGCCACATTTTTTATGCACGTAAGTTGTGTAACAACATAGATCTGTATTTAACAGCCCACACATTGTGTATTTATAGATAAAGGATTAGAGTTGATATTTTATTTCTAAAAATAAAAACAAGTTTTAAAAATTACATCAAAAGGAACGATGAATTGACTTTCATATTTTAAAATATGTCTGACTGAAATAGACTGACGAAAACTAAGTTTTTCATGCAATCTATAACTATATTTCGGACTCAATATTCGGACCAGCGGGCCATCCAGAATAGCAACAACTTTATTTATATTTAAGTACCTCAGAACCAGTGTATTAAGTCAAATTTTACCGAAAATTAGTTGACTACATTATCTGTACCTAAATTATTATCATTTCAGTCATGCCCAGTTTAAATTTTGAATCTATACAAAACAGAAACCCGTAAACCCTTAACTTAAAACAGCGGTACTTTCGAATGTCGAATTACCCACAAAACAATTTCCTGTGTATCAATAACCTCGACAGTCTTAAGAAATTAGTCGTTTACCTTTAAATTTATTCGTTTCGCCGTATCCTCCAGAAGAGTAAAAATATCCTGCACGTATGTTCCTTTTTCCCTGAATACTATAAAATATACCTCATAGCCTAATTCTTTGTGGGATCCATTTAGGACAGCTCCACCTGCTACTTTAAGAGCTTTTCTTTAAGCTTTCTCAAGAGCGAGAATACAAATAATTGATGATAAGAAATCCAGCTGTCATCCCTGATGATTCAGATACATTCCCATTTATATATATTCTGCTTCTAAATGCCTATATGTAGACCCTGATTATATTGATCAAATTCTTTCGAATTTAGATTCCTTTCAATATGTTCCAAAATAGTTGAAGTATTTATTTATCTAAAACGTTGTCTTAACATCAAGTATTAAAAGAAAAAAAATATGGTCTTCACACTAACACAAGTTTATCGAATTTTAAGTTCGTAATTATATAGGAATTAAATGTAAAACCATTGACAGTTGCTAGACACTGCTCCCTAAGGTAGCAAATATAGTGGAATGTTGGAATAGATACCTAATATGTGTCAATGAATTTTATACTACATAAAAATTGATAAACATTTTTTTTTCGACCATGTCCGATCCTAATAAGATCATATGGGCCTCCACAGAGTAGAGGTTTGTATTAACCGATTTTGTTTTTACGAGAAATGGATGTTAGCCATTTGCTCAAACTATTAGGTATATACTCAAATTGAAAATCAATATGACGTGTACTTACTGGACCTGAGACCCACGGCGTTATAGGTCGAAGTTTAAGCACCGCGGCCATCGTATAATTTATAACTAATCTGTAAACACGTAAATACAATTTAACCTGCCCACTCCATACGTAATCAATGACAGTAAATACTATATTCATTTTTTTTTGTCGTCGAGTATGTTGTAGTAACAATGAATTTAAAAAAATAATATAATATCCAGAGTGAATTTTTTTAAATATTATATTAAAATACCTTTTAATACATTATGTGACAATATACCTCACCAAGTTAAGTTTAAATAGAGGCAGTATAAAAAGTTTAAGTGTTCATGTAATTTTTGCCATTTCTTCACAAGTAAATCATTAATTTTATTGGACCCTTTGTGCCAAATAAAATTACCATTTTAATGTAAATGTTACGTTGAAAAATCACCGAAATCAAATGGTTCGAAAAATCACAAAAACACTCCATTTTGACCCAAATCCTTCGGTAGATATAATCGTTATCCAAGCATTATAATCTTATGAGTTTTTTCAAAATCTTTCAATAAATTTTCTTGAGTTGAAAAACTTTTTAGCTGACTATTTCTTCGATCTTCAATTCTCTATAGACTTCCTCTCATCTCGCATTCACCAAGAGGGTCGTCTGTGTGGAATTAATCTCAATAGTAATAAAATATTTTATTTTTTTATACAATATTATAATATTAGGTACCTACGTATTAAGTCGTATTCAACATATTTTTTTTAATACAACACGCATTTCACTCACATAGTAGAATTAATTAGGTACCCACAAGTAACAAACTTATAGGTTCGTTTGAATTCATTATATTCATAATTATGTTGCGATAAATGCTGCAAATAAAAAACCTAGATATTATAAAATAATGAGAGAGTAGGATAACTCGTTAGAGTTCTGATAATCGTTCAAGCTGATATAGAAATTTACCAAGCGTTACCGTAACCCACTAAACACTATAGTTGGGTTCAGCAGGGCTATTCTAACATATCTGGTTGGGCCAATAATATTGGCCGTCATTCCTTATTTACGCACCTACCTCAAATCCTTATTTATTATTGTCGCAAGACCAGCAGTTGCAGGTCATGAGGCGACCGTGATTGCGAATAACATTAGCTCGAGTGACATCCAGAAAGTGGTTGCATGCGGGCTTATTATAGCTTAGCCGTTGTTAACCACAGGGTGACTCAAAACGCATATGTTTGACCTTTGTTGCGTTAAATCTGATACGGCTTGAGCGAACGTCGCGTTTATCATCCATCCTGAACTTTTCATCATCATTCCTAAATCCCAAATCCCAATACCAAGTGAAGCAGTGAGAGTGACATTCCGTCCAATTTACCAGTGCGTTAGTGCGTATACACCGAACCGGCTCCAGCGCGCGCCAGACCTCTCAACATAAAAGGTCAGTGTCTGGAATTCTGTGTAAACCCCCCCCCCCCCAGATCCGTAATCCACCAGCATCTTTAAAGCGCCACCAATATCAATGATAAAAATATGATATTATGTCGTATTCAGGTAGTTAATTATCACGGGAAATTATCTGTTAGGCGTGATATTTTTATATTGCCCATAACCGCGTTAACTGCGAGGTCTCAAATATCGTTGAGTAATATGGTTAACACCTCTTACTTGATTCCAAATACATTCCATTAGAATTAAACTTTTTCTTATTCAAGTGGAGATTTTAATGGTATGCATTTTAATTCAAGTAAGACGTGCTAACTATACTTTCAATTATTGTAGATAACCACCTTATATATGGAATTCCTTCGCGTGAAATGACATTATTAATGGACAACGCACTCAGTACAGTAGCTAGCAAGTAAATTTGCGCATAGCGACATTCGCATATGTATAGGTAGACGTCACGCAATTTCCATTATGACATATCACTTATCGGGAATTTATAGCAATATCACCTTTATTGTAATGGCGTTAGAACAGTGTTTCTGGTGTCAATGTTCATTTGAGCGAGCGATATTGATATTAAAATATGAATTATGCCATTCGGCAGACCCGACAAAAAGCATCGGGAATTTATAGCAATATCACATTTATTGTAATGGTGTTAGAACAGATTATGCCATTCGGCAGACCCGACAAAAAAGTAAGTGTCATTTTTTTCCAGATGCTTCGCCTATATTAATTTCATTTTTCGCGCGACATCCGTGCTATTTTGAAGCAATAAAATAACTGATACGTGTTACTTTTATTAACTATTTATATTACAGATGTCTACTTGCACGTGTATTTTTTTTCAATATTTTTTTTTTCTGACGTGGCGCAAGGTTGTCCAGTTGCTCCACCGGCCAATCGTCGTTGTACGGTTGCCTATGCGAGGTATTAAATTCGTAATATTCTGATTAATAAACTTTAGATTGCGTTATATGATATTTATTATATTATTATGATATTTATTATATTATATTATGTTATTAATGACAATATTCAAAAAACTCTTTTTCCCTTAACTACCTAGGTACAACATAAAAAAGGGAAACAATACAAAACAATTTGCTGTAATAATAGCACCTGTATAAGTGCATGTATTTACTGGCAGCAACAGTGTGTATTTTAAACTATCGTAACAATAACTGTTTACACGTAAAAGTACTGACTGTCTCTCCAATCTCATTCTTCTAACTAGAGTAAGCGATACGCGATGTTGTCATTTTATGGTACTATTCAACAGGTCGTAAAATCGGTTAACCTCAAAATGAGTCTCTCCGCAATGTAGTTCGTTTTTTTTGTCGGCAGGTTCGCCACTATCGTTCTATTGCGCAGGCGCAGACGTCAACTGTCGCATGAAAATTCAAAAACTTCCGAACGTAACTGGAGTATAATACATGTTTACACGTATATTGTCTTATTATGGCCGTGATAATACGTACTGCCAGCAGTAAATCATACGATAACATGGGTGTAGGTATTATTACTTTTATTGTAAGTACTTATTATCAAACATTTTTTGTTCTTTTTTATTTTATTTTTTTCATTTTGTAGTGACCTGCTTCAACTACTACTAATTAAGATATTTTTTCTCTATTGAATAATTCTTCCTTATTCAGTGTGTTATTGTTACTTGAACCTATTAAAAAAATATTTTATCTCAAAATATATTTTATAGTGAAGTTTTCATACTGTGGAATTTTATATTCAACATTTTCAAGCACGTATTCTATTCATTTACCTTGTATTTTCATTCTTTTCATCGCCTGAAGTTTTGCTAACTTTTCGTGGAACTTTCCTAGCGATCGCGCAGTGACGTCAGCTGGCGGCGGAAAACTCCTTAACTAGCCCTCATTTTTATTTGTCTTTCGATTTTCTTTAAAATGCGATTGAAGTTTTTTCAATATTTGAACTTCGATGGGGAAAAAATAGTTGAAGAACCTACGATAAACCAACAAAACTATTTTTCTACCAATATTAAAATCATTTAACTTTTGGTACGTCTTTTATTTTATTTTATATGCATTATAATATAAGATATTACCGTTTACCAATTGGTTGAAAATAAATGGACTGTATTAATACGGTAGATTGAGGGCAGGAGTGGCGGAATCGGGGTACAATTAGGTGTAACCTTGACGCTGATGTTTGACTGGACTTCAGACCTGTGTACCAACATACGCACTACCACTTTATACATACAACACGTGTTGTTGTTGACACAATAGTTTGAAATGAAATTGTTCGAATGTGCGTGTTTCTGATTTGGTGAATTCTTCTCGCACTAATGGTTATTCGCGCGACAACTGTTAGAAAAATAGTATATTTGGCGGCAAATGAGGTGGAGGAGATATAAGTCGTAGTTGCTTGTGTGTTCGATGAGAGTATTTTTATTTGTCGACACAAGAATACATACAATAATAAAGATGACAGCGTGAGATTATAGTCGCGGATACGGATGCACTGGTGAGATCGATGTGATCAAGAGATTGATTATATTAATTAACTGAGAGACTGGACTCGAGTGGAATGACGGTTGACTGTATCGAGTGAAGGACTCGTGACTAGGAAATCCAATCCCGAGCCAAAAGTCTGATCCAGGGATTTCGGGATTACAATTTGACAATCCCGGGATTGGCATTTTTTTCCATTGTTAATATATTTTTTTTATATTTACACATAACATTGATAAAATCGGTCAAAAATAAATCTAGTATAATTTGTACTATTTAATATATTTATTGTTAATATTGTATATCTACGTTCAATCTTGGAAATACATAGGTTTAATGGAGTAAATAATATTATATAATATATATATAAGTATATATAAATAATAATGTGAATTTAATATGAGATTGCTGTTTCTGATAGTAAAGACTAAATGAATGGGTTAGCGAGATTTATAATAGTAAAGCAAATAATCATGGTGTACTTATGGCCTTTCCGCTTCATAAATCTAATTAGTCAGCCAAATATGAAACTTCTGTAAAACGTATGAGGCCATGGTGGAATTACTTTGTTAAAAGTGCAAAGTATTGTTTTTTCCCAATCTTTCTCATTTTTAATAATTTACGTGGAAAAATAAAATGTATCGGCAACTTACACGTGGGTATAAATCAAACTTCATTCAAACTCAGTTTATTTCAAATGTAGCTATTTTTTATTTAAAGTATTTTTTCTGTTATATTTTCGCTTTTATTTTATTCTCCATAAAAATTGATAAAAAAATCAATCCCGAAATCCCGGGATTATGTTTATCAATCCCGGGATTCATAGGTATCGAAAATAGCTCGGGATCCCGGGATTGGAATCCCTACTCGTGACGATAGTAGTGCATTGCGTGACGGACTCGGTGAGTGAGTGAGGATTCATGGATTGTCCTTCCAATTTATAGAAATGCAGTAGGTACATTTATTACAAGAGATATTGTTGCAATTAACAAATCATAACAGACCCTACTGATCATTTTATAATTGAGGAAATGCTGGTCATCATTATCGCTCTATTATTTTGTTTTGACAACAAAACATACATATCAAAGTGTGTCACTGGTTTAATCTTGAGTGGTATGATTGCTTTAGATATGAATACTTATTTGATGGTTATTTCACTGTGCGAATATAATTATTGCATATCGATGATATAAGATATGTGAAGAAAGTTGGACTTGCAAGATAGCGTAAATACTTACTTTTCAAATCAAAGTTAATCATGAATTGGATAAACTAATTAAACGAAAAAATATTAGGTCATAAAGATGATTAAAAAAATGTCAGACGACAGGACGCTAAAGATACTTACGACGTGATTGATTATGTGACCTAGCGTGTTAACTGCCAAATGAAACGCGTTATATGGGCTCAGCACATTTTTGGTACTCGCGCGTAAAGCGACAATGCCTAAGAGAATAATGTTATTACAAATTTGTTGATGAAGATGATTGAAATTGATGTTGCCACTTGCTTAACCTATACCATACTGTGGGTCCAAACACACATTGATAATTATATTTAAAAAAAAAAAAAAAACTGTTAATCTGGCAAATCCGGGATTAGAACTCAGGACCCATAGAATTACGAGCCAATACGTTACCTCACGGCAATCGTGGGCGAATTAGTTACCACTAATAAAACACTAATCGTCAGCTGAATGCAGAACTATTCTAACATACAATTATCGAGGATAGAGTTTTTTGAAACAGCTTACTGAAATTATTTATTATCTTTATGGATAAAAAATGTACGCATTATATTTTAGTAGGATTATTGATTTAAAAAATGGTACATACACTTATCTATATAAAAAAAAATAACTGAAATAGGCTATTTCAAAAATCTCTTCTGCATAACATTTCAAAATATGTGAGTTAGAATAGTTCTGCATTCAGTTTTGTTTGTTGAAAAGTAAAACTTAGTCGTTTTAAAAATCCTTCATTGTTCAGATAATATTTTTGGAGTGATAAACTTAGTTATAGTGACGTATTTTTAAATTTCAAGGAATAAAAATAAATTATTAAAATATAAAAAAATTAGAATGATTTTTTTGTCTTGAGCCAGATTCCATTTCTCTCAGACACAACCGGGAGACTTTTTCAACTGGAATAAATTTGCATACAGCAAAAGGATCCATACAAAATAATAATAAAAACATTGCTAAATGAAATTTCCACAACAGTTACACGCAAAAAACCAAAACAAACGAACGAACGCTTCTTTATAATGACGAGGAAAAAGTTTTTCCGGATGAAAAGAAAACTTGGGCAATAAAATGAAATTTAGCATGATTGTAGCTATTGTGCGTAATTGCAACTCTTTGTTGCTTTAATTAACGAATTTTTAAAAGTGACGATGAAAAGAAAGGCTTGCTATACCTGCTATGTCGTGGCTTGACAACCTTCGGTATCCGTGCTGAATTTGGATTTTATTACATAGCTATACATAAATAACAGGCGAAAACAAAGTAACACACGATAACAATAGTGATATCTGAAGAACGCGTCGATTTTAATACAAATAATATAGATTGGTAAGTATCTATTTCGATAAAACCAGTGTATTTTACGTGAATTTCATTTGCCTTAAAATAGTTTTTTTTTATAAAATAATGAAACTCAACTGAAGTACAGTGAGTGTGTTAAGAAGCGTGTGAGCGCAATGCATAAGCGAGTAAATACATAGCAGTGGATGTTCTATTTATGCGATCGCACAACAAAGATGCAAACTCTTCCGGATGCAACTTGCATAATGCGCGCGCGCGCGCGCGTGTGTGTGTATGTGTGTGCGTGCTGTAGCGCTACTATACAGAATTCAAGATAAACATATTATTCTAAATGGTTAATATTTATCAATTAATTGTTTATGTAAATGTTTTTATTAATATTATTGAAACAATTTACATGAATCTTATAGTATATCGATAGTTTTACAGGCGAAAGCATTCACCCGGAAAGTAGAGTCACACTCGGTCCCTTTCTTTCTAGATTTTTTTCCAATATATAGGTAAGTATGTTACTGAGATTAGATTTTTCAAAATTCTTTTTTTTAAATGCCTAATTAAAAAAAAACATTCTTACACCTAATATTTATTCAGTATTGAATAAAAATATTATACTATATTATATAGGTACGAGTTTTAATAAAAGGATATTCAGAACAAGTGACATATCTACCGATATTGTAATATGAAACTACATAATATGGCTTTATGTTCGATATTTGAACAATATCGAACATATAATTATAACAAGTTATAACTAAACACCTAATAATGCATTGTGCCATTAATAATATTATTTAATGTAACCAATTAATGTGAATTTACATACAACACTGTTTTACAAAATACACACAACTGGTTGTTATACGCCGTTAGGTCTTGTCCACATGGCGCGATCTGGCTCGCGCGTTCTCCATGTACATGTGACCTCATTGAGACATTCACATGACGTCTGTTGCGCGACAAGCGCAAGCGAATGCGAGACTCTCGATAACGCGACATTTATAGCCATTCCAAAATATGCGCCGGAACACGAGAGTTTTTATGGCTACTCCAAAGTGCCGAGAATACATATTGCAAGTTATCGCAAAATACAAAATTTCATAGAAACCGAGTATCATAATTGAGTTGTCGAGCTTTTCTCTTGCACTCGCGTTTGTTTTTTATGCCGATTCAAAAATAAATTACGTTACTTACTTTTTTACTGCCAAATGGAACGCGCTATATGGACGGAGCACATTTTTGGTACTCGAGCGTAAAACGCGGTGGGCCACGCGCCATCTGGACAATGTCTTAGTCAGTATTTCTTCCAAATTTACTTTAATAAGAAGAATTATTATGGTAAAAGGTTGTCTGCTCAGGTCATCCCTGCGCACAATGAAAACCTCTGTCGAAAGGAACACAATCTCCTTTGTTGTTACGATATGGAGCATTGTTTGAGAGATTTATGTGTAATTTATCTACGAGTAGCGCTACGAATTAATGTTCTCTCATTCCCATAGTAGCCGACATATGCACTATACAATATCCACACACTCATTTTTTTTATGTTTTCTCATGAAATATACTTTTTTTAATTAAAAATACAAATTCGAAGGAAAAAAAACACAAAGGGTGATTTTGATTTTAAATAACATGCGATTGATTGATTGCTTTTGTAATTTTTTTTGCGAAACAGTTTTATTATTAATTAAACGCGGGTTTCGACATCGAATTGAGTTTATTTATTGTCATATTTCGGGATTGGCCGAGAAGTTGGGGGGAGGATAGGGTGGCTAAATTAACCGGAAAACCTTTGAAATTGTAGACTTTTTAACTGGATTTAAAAAAAATCTTTGATTATTTTTTTTTAAATTTAGCTTCAAAATTCAATCTCCTGTGGATATTTTTTAATAATTATACTATTTTCTTGAAAGAAATTAGTATTGATAAATCGCTTAATTCATTGCGTTCACTCTTTTTAATTAAAAATATGTTTTTGATAAATGATGAGACCTCTGTGTAAAGCAGAAGAAAAGAACAAATTACATATATTATGGTTGTTAAGGGGTGGCGGAAGAAGTCACAGCTAATCTGCTAAGCGTATAAAAGTATAATTAATATACACATACATTGCATTACGATTATATTCACGATATGCAACTTGTGATAAATTGACACAAAAGGCATAATTTTATAATAATAATTATATACAATAATGAAAAATACTTATGTGTGACCTTCACGATAATATAAATTAAACCAAAGAAAAACTTAATACCGACTATTTAAATGTAAATTGACCATTTAAAATGTCTTTAAATACGACACAAATTAAAATGTTAATTTTAAGGATTTTATACAATGACATTAATATGGACGAATCATCTGGAAAAGAAAATGACACTCACTTTATTGTCGGGTCTGCCGAATGGCATAATCTGTTCTAACGCCTTTACAATAAAGGTGATATTGCTATAAATTCCTGATGCTTTTTGTTGGGTCTGCCGAATGGTTCGGTTCGAACGGGTTCGCTCAAATGAACTTTGACATTAGAAACACTGCTCTAACGCCATTACAATAAAGGTCATATTGCTATATAATTTGCGTGACGTCTACCTATACATGCGAATGCGCGAATTTACTTGCTAGCTACTGTATTGAGTGCGTCGTCCATTAATAATGTCATTGATTTTATAGAAAAATATTTTACCCTAATAAGACCAGGTAATCATCTAGTTCGCACACCATTTAAATATTTACATACATAATGAGTATTTTATTTTATAATCAATTGTTTGATCTGACAGAAAAATTCATTTCACTTGTTTTTGCGTTATTATTTTTATTGGATAATTTTAACTACCAATTGAACTTATGCTGCCCGGATACTTATAATATGTTATTTCGTGACAATGTGATTGTTTTTAAATTATTATATGTTATATATTAGTGATAAGAAGTGTGATACGGCGAACTGCGTACGAACAAGTTTCCGGACAAGATCTACCACATTGCTTTGAAAAAAAAACAAATCGAAATATTTAGTCTCGTATTTTTGTCTACTTTATTATTTTCGTATTACATTGGACGAAGTCACAGGCTATCGGTTGCATATCATAAAAATGCTTTTTAAATAACCACCTTTGAAACATGCTTTGTCTGAAAGCATAAAATATAAAAACAATAAATGTGCACCCATATCCGGAAGTTATGAATTTAATGTAAGCACCAAATGTGAACCGTTTCCTAGTTTCATCAGGGCACTATTGTTTATGAGAACTTTGACTTATAAATATTTAATATTTTTCTCTTTGAGATCGTCCAAAGTATCATTCTTTATTCCAAGCACAGAACATTATTTATTATAAAAAAAGTATCCAATATAAAGATGTAAAAATATCTCTAGAGATCTGAAGCCATCGCAAAACGTAATTTAAAATACCATTTATAATTCCGATTGTGACGTAATCAACTACTACCGTATAATATTATGTATTCCTTCAATCATCTACATCTACAACATCGTCAGCCAAGATCTTCTAATAATGTCATCTACCTTAATTGATCATAAAGCAGAATTTTAAATAATTCACATAAATCGATAGCTTCAAGACGAGAGCACTCACACGGAACTCAATGATTGGAATCCTCGGTCTAATTTTTTCTAAAATGTATGTGTCTGAGATCTTTCAAAATTAAGTTTTTTCTATAATACGAACATTTTTAGCCCTCTATCTACGTATTAACCACAAATGTAAATTATCAGTACAATTTAAAAATTATTTCATCATCATCAGTCGGGGTTGATTCACTGCTAGATGAAGGTCTTCCCTAGCTCTCTCTACTCTTCTCAGTCCCTAGTTCTTAGCTGCCATGTACATCCACCGAACATTATTAGTTCGTCTATCCAGCGGGTTTTAGGGCGTCCCCGTGGACGCTTAGTACCCTTTGGGTACTACTGTGACGGTATTTGTCCAGTAATTGTCTACTCGCCGAGTGACATGTCAGCTCATAACCATTTCATGTTCTTAGCGACCTCAATCACATCTTTTCGCGTTATGTCCAATTTACATGGAACGTTGCGCTAATCATAATTTTTGGATTTCTCTTACTTTAAAATTCCATATTTTACATGCATACGTTGGTTGACGAGCATTGGTATCACACATTGGTTGAATACTTTACGTTAAGCGTAATGGGAAATTAATTTTGAAAATACTATTCAAGCGCTAAAATGGATTCCATATCAGTTTGGTGATTTACGTATAACAATTTGATTTGATGCTCGTTGTGGATAATAATATTGATGGTTACGGTTTTGTTATTGCAATCGCTACGTCGTTTTGTTATTACAATTGCAATCGCTACGATAAATTAAGTGGAGTACCACTTAATTTATCCAGCGATTATTTCGTCTTTGAGCTTTGTTAATTGCCAATTTTAACAAACTTTATTGTCATTGCAAATACAGGTTGTTAAATTATGTTATTGCTTGAAGCAAACAAAAGCTTCAAGTATTTAAATTTGGAATACACATATACATAGCAGCGGTGGATCCTCTAATACCATGCAAATGCTACGCACTGCCTGCATTTTTGGAGGCATCGCTCAACTTTTCATTGTTATTCATACGTGTATCACTCACTTCGCAAAGTAGACATGTAGCAGTATTATGAACAATACTCCGTTCATGAGCGCAAAGCGATTGCGATCCAAATAGATTTTCAGTTTGCACAGGATTACAATGAGGTCATTGTATACTACTTAAACGGTAGTCGAATGTTTCTGTAATGGCGTTTTGTGTAGAATTTTTTACACACTTTTAGATCGTCGCACGAAACGAAGGACTCTAGAAACAAAAACGCCAGTTTCTGTTTTATAACAATATTGGGGAGTTAATTTTTAATAATTGTACAGTTAACATATTTAATGAATCGCCAGCATTTTACGAAAATACAAACTGCTGCGTTTATTTCTAAACCACTCAAATACATTCAAAATAATAAAAAACCACATCAGCGGTTATTTATTTGGCTAACGCGCTAGCGCATTGTTCGAAACTGTGATATTTATATTTCTTTATTGATATTAAATCATTCTAGCTAATCAAAAACTTTTTTGAGAAATAGAATAATTAAACAAAGACATATTTAATTTACCTTCTGAGAAATCGGTAAGATAACACGGCAGCCTTCGGTGATTGAGGTAATCATGAAAAGACGCTTTACGACCTTACGTGGCTAGGACATGTGCTCCGGATGCCGCCAAAGAGTGTGACACGTCGTACTCTTATGGCACAGCCTCAAGGGTTCCGTCGCCATGGCCGGCCCTCCCTCACCCTGCAGTGGTGCCACAAAAGCGACCTACGTGCTGCAGGTCTGACATGGCGGGAGGCGCTAGAGTTGGCGATGGACCAAGGGAAGTGGCGCGAACTTGTGCTTGCCCTATGCGCCAATGCTGGGTCGTGACAGGGTGAAAGAAGAAGATCTTCTCTTTATAGAAGGTAAACCATTGCGCACTACCAGAAAATGCTATTCTGAAGACCACCGGCCGCCACTGATACATAGGTATTATAATATACTAAAAAAAAAATATTAGAGAACGAGATCCAAATTACGTAGGTGTTTTAATGTACGTGGTAGAAATATCCTTTTTTCATAACAATAATTGTATTTACTTCTTGCTTAGGCGTTATGTTATATAATATTCCTTGCATAAACGGCTTAGTTGATGACCCCTATTATTCAAACCCAACCCTTTGTTACTGGAAGGGATCAAATATTAGAAATCATGTATCAGAAACCTTTCTATAAAAGAATGTTTAATTCTTATGTAAACTATACTTTTGAGTTTTTGGACACTTATACGGTGAATCTATTATGTTCATACTTTTAATCCAAAAACGTATTACTTACCTTTTTTTCTGCATTAAAAAATATAAGTATTAGCTACATTATTACATAAGCTCAAAAAGCTTTGTGGTTAATATATATACTAATTTAATAATTATCACTATGTGATGCGTAAAATGTATAATTGTATGCATTAAATAAATCTAATACATGCTATAAAATGATCATATTTTAATTTATTGATTAGATGTTTTTCACATATATAATATATCATGGGGCTCAAAATGCTGCGATGTTTTTACATTTATACAAGACAAACATAGCATGCCAAAACAATCCGTTACACACCACACTCGGTCTTAATCGAATGTGTCATGAGGCTATATTACGTTTGGTTGTGAAACATCACTATTTTTTTACGCCTGTGAATGTCTATAAGGAGTGTTTAGTCGTTAATTGCTTCGTTCAATTACAGCCGTTTTATTTTATATCTGATGGTTTCTTGTGTATGTAACATGTGATGGGCAGCGTTGAATGATAACACGAGTTGGTATTTATATCGTTTATAATATGGCGCACATTTAATAGATTTGTTATTTTTACATGGCAGATAATTGATAACATCGCTAAGGTTTAACATCCCGCTTTTAACTTAATAATTGATAATTCAGCAAAGGACTGAGCGCCCTAATAACCTTTATACAGAATCAAGGTCTCTAGACAACTGTCATTTCGTTTCCGCCTCTTCATTGTCTATGCTCTAAACATGAGTATAGATAATGACGTATCAGTTGTAGAGTTGGGTAAAACCTCTACATACCTATCTCAAAAGCAGTTACCCAAGACTAAACTGAGTTTAAATTACATTCTTTAATAAAAGTGTCCATGTGAAAGATGATAATGTAGAACTTATAAAATTATATAATATGTAATAATATAAAACAAAGCTAATTCTATGAATATTCTATGTGAAGAGATCTTGAAGATCCTGAAGAGTTTGTAATAAGAAGCCGCATTTTTTTAAAATCAATGCAATTAGTCTCCAAGTCGGATTATACAGTGTAGCTTGAAGACTTGGGACTTGAAGAAAATGGTTGTATTTCATGAACTAATCACACAGTCAATTAAAAAAAATTAATACGTGCCAATAAGCCAAGAAAAATGATAACTACTATCAAAAATGCAAAAGAGCTTTTGGCCAAATTTTCATAACATATTCGAAGGAGATAAATCGAGCAGCTGATGCATGGGCATTACGATATTATTTTTTAGGTTACTTAAAATCCATAAGTGGTCCGAAGGGCTATTATTATGATATGACCGACATATCACATGGCATTCTTTGAGAAGGTGGCACAAATAAAATAAGAGTGTAATTTACTCAGTACGTGTTTCAATATCTTATTTAGACACAGGCTTAGGATAATTGAAGGCACTGCATTAATAAAAAAAAACCGTTTTGTTTCTTCCAAACAAAAGTAAATGACAGTTAAACGACTATATCTAATGAATATATAAATAACCTTTGAATATATCTAATATGTATATATATCTATCTATGATTGTATTATCTACTGATTTTCTAGTTTATATAACATTAATTATTATTATTTTTTTATATTTTTGTATTATACATATATATTAAGATTTTTTATTTTGTATATAATACTATTAGATAATATATTAAACAGTGATATGTTATTAGTTTGTTTGGTTTGTAAGAACCTTTCTTCGGGTGAAGGCCTCCTTCGAAGGCCTCTCTAGTTTCTTTCTACATACCTGAAAATAATAATAATAATAAATGTGCTAACGTATACGACAGCGCTCGAAATGGAAAAGTTTACGAACCGGAGCGCTCGACAAATTTTCTGAAGATATTTACATTGTCATTAAATCGTATGTGTATTTTATAAAAATAAGTGTGTCAGATTTTCTATTCTATGGCTTATCTAGCTCAGACGGTCAACATATTTTTTCCACGAGACGGAGCGGTAATTTTACAAATTTCACGAGCCGGAACGGCGCTCCGGTGCGTTCCGTTCCATTTCGAGTCCTGGTATACAAATAAAGAAGCCATCTAGAAAATAAACAGTGAATATTTTACAATTAAATGAGCCGCATACTTTCATATGTTTATCTCTCATGAAATTTTCTAAATGACACAATAATTAATGTGGACTCATGTGGAATATATCAAAATGACTATCCCAGGATACAGAGATGCACCTACCTACTGAAATTTTGTTGCCAGCCTAAGAGTAATGATATATATAGAGAGCGCCTATTTTTCGGCAAAATGGAGCCGTGTTTCTTGCGTATAACGCACAGTAGAACCTTGATCAACTTAACTATGAAACGTTATACCATCGTGTTACTTCGTAGTACGGCTACCAAATTGAAACACAAATGTTAACAACATGTTATACTAAAATAACTAAAAAATTACAAGATAAAAAGAACTTTCTGTTATTTTATTATGCTCAATATGCTCAAACTTGTACTTGATATAAAGTAAATAAAAAACAAACGAACAAACAAATATAGAATACTGAAATGTCATTTTGACATTTCATTTTGATTTCCATAGTAACGCAAGTATATATTAATAATTTAGTTGCTAGGACCACCCCCTAGCAACCAATAATAGTCTTTTACTTTTTACGGATTTTTCTGAAATAACTTTTCATACAAAAAAGAATTAACTGAAAATGAATTCAATTCTGCTTAAAGATGGCTAAAAGTATTTAAAAAAAATGGATTGGCGTCGTGTTCTGATATATTTTAAAAGTTTCAAATGTCTAGCTAGTCCGGAAGTTAGTTAAAAATCGATTGCAAGATTTGTACTGGACAAACAACCACCTGACAAACAATAATACGAGCTAATAAAAACGTTGTAAAATAATTATAACTAACTTTATATTTAACACAAAAACGATAAATTTCATTAACAAGTGTTCGCAGTTTTTAAATTATTAATGTAATCAGTCTAATCCATTTTTACCGGCGACGTTTTGAAAAAATATTTAATTCAGCTGTAGAAATTCTTCCTTACTCCAAACTATAGTGCGGAGATATAAGCGTGCCGAATGCTTACTCACTCGTACTTATGGTTTGTTTTTGTTCAGGCCTTGTTGCCAACCTTTGAATGACGACGGCTGTAATAGATAATGACTATAGTCTTGCTCTTAAATTTAAATATAATATAAATAGATTTAATATTTTTTTATAATTAACAAAAATAATTAAGTAGGTACCTACAGAATTTACATTATTAGATTAGCTACTTGAATTCCAATTATTCGCAGTTCGGTGGTTTTCCAGCGCTGACATAAAGGGATCTTATTATTTGGTTAAGTAAACAGACGGGCACATTGTGCCCCGTGCTCCCCAATCTGGCCCAATATTTTCTGATAATTCTGCCATTGTTCCGCTGACGCCGGATATTATTGGCCTTGGTAAAGAAGAGGCCCGGAGGCATTGAGACTTTTCGGTGTAATTAAAGGCTTTATGCGGAAAAGCTTGTGGATTTCTTAAGCATTGTGGATTAATTTATTTTTCTGCAAAAGTTTTAATGATCAACAAAATTAGATTTGCTTGCGTGGCTTTATTATTATAATGCCTCTGTAGCATATTTAAATATATATATATATATATATATATATATTATATAATATTATGTGTGTGTGAAAACCGGAAAGAGAGCATTATAAGTAAAGATCTCTTCACTTGTAATGTTCGGCAGTTTTGTATTAGCTTTGGTTTCTTACTAAAAGTTTTAATATTTCCTCTACGATTCTCAACCTTATTTCTGCAAAGCCCCACTTCAACGCTTCAAAAATCTCTTTGGAATCACTGCTCCCATGGGTATTCTTAACTAAAAATCATGTAAATTCAGTCAAAACACATTTGAGTGCATGGTAACCTCAGTCTTGGGTAACTGCTTCTGAAACATTTCCAGTCATAAAAAAATGATGCCTCTCACACCACACATAAGGTTCCGTGATATGCCCGATTGAGACCGGGTGACCGGGTTAAGAAAATAAATGTTAATTTATATGAACGAAATATGCAACAGTTGAATAAATTTAATACTTCATTTACTGCGAACCGGTTACTGTATTACATTCGAAGTTAAGCAATAATTAGCACTGCCACCGCAACTTGCCATTTAGCGCTGCGGCCTAACTATAGACGGCATTGTAATCTTTATGTTTGAAAACGACTGAGATAAGGTAACTGTCAGTTAAAATCAATATTACGAAAGCGTTTAGTTTTGCAGATAAGCAAATAGAAAATTGTTATTTCTGTCAACGTAATACCTACAGCGTTCATTTTTTTAATACATAAGTAATCCACCGTTAAAAAAAACTTTCGAAATATGTCGTAAAAAAACCTTAAAACTACCAGCTGTTCAAAGTTTTAAGATAAGACAAAGGGTGGCGCCCCGGACGCTGAGACTGAAAAATTTGCTTTCATAAATCACTGTCGGTAAAACAGTAATCTGCCTCCGACCCTAGCGGGCGAATTTAAAAGGTAACTTAAACACAAACTTTCAATTGAATATTCACAATTCTCGGTTTGCCGCATTATTTTCCAACTTTGTTTTACGCGCGGGTTTGGGGGACGTTTTTTCTCGTAGTTTGAATGTAAAGTGAATAAAATTTTAGCAAAGTTAATAATAAAATAAACATACGAAATAGTTTGTAATTAAATAACTTTAAAGCCGTTCATTGGGTTAATTGAGAAAGTAATTTCGTTTCTCGCCATCACTAGTGTTCATAAATTCAATAAGGTATTATTAAATTACTTAAAGCTTTGGATTCAAACTTCGTCGTTCTTAAAAAATATTTTATGGAAGAAGGTTGCATAAACTGTTCAAGTTTCATCATTATTTGTCTAGCCGATGTTTAGTAAGTTATAACTAGGGATTCCAATCCCGGGATCCCGAGCTATTTTCGTTACCTATTAATCCCGGGATTGATAAACATAATCCCGAAACTTTCGGGATTGATTTTTTTATCAATTTTTATGGAAAATAAAATAAAAACCAAAATATAACAGAAAAAATACTTTTAATAACAAATAAATGCATTAGAAATAAATTAAGTTTGAATGAAGTTTGATTTATACCCGTGTGTACATTGCCGATTCATTTTATTTTTTCACATAAATTAATAAAAATGAGAAAGATTGGGGAAAAAAATGCTTAGCACTATTAACAATGTAATTTCACCATACGCTTTACGGCAGTTTCATATTTGGCTGACTAATTAGATTTATGAAGCGGAAAGGCCATTTTGTACACCATGATTTGCTTTACTATTTTAAATATCGCTAACCCATTCATTAAGTCTTTACTCTCAGAGACAGCATTCTCATAATAAATTCACATTATTATTTATATCACAATATTATTTACTCCATTAAACTTATGTATTTCCAAGATTGAACGTATACAATATTAACTATTATATATATATAATGAGTAGGTATTACAGTGACCAATAGTTTAAATTTGTCGCTATTAGTATGTCATATCGTAGCATAATGGATAAAATGCGCCGATTGGGGCGTTTACCCGTGGAGATGCTGGGTTCGATTCCCGGCCGGGTGGCTTACTTTTTTCAAAAAAAAAGATTTTTTCTATTGGTTACAATATACTCTCTCAGATAGTGTTTTTCTAAATTATATAATGTATACAATATTAACAATAAATGTCTGAAATAGTATAAATTATACTAGATTTATTTTTTACCGATTTTATCAATGTTATTTGTACTTAAATATAAAAATTTTATATTAAAAAAGAAAAGAAATGCCAATCCCAGGATTGTAAAATTGTAATCCCGAAATCTCGGGATGAGAATTTAGGCTCGGAATTGGATTCCCTAGTGATAACCAAACGACATTTTGCTTCTTATCATAATATAACCTAATTGTCATAATATATCGTCATATCATAATATAACAATTATTGTCAAAAGGTTGGATACTATTTTTTATGATTTTATATATCTATTTATTACTCTACATAGCATTTAATGAGTACATTTAATTTCTTATTAGTCATTGATATCAGCTGAAGTAAAAACGGAATCTCATAAACAACCCTAGTCATGTAGTATTAATTTATTTTAATAAAAAACACATTTTTAGTACCTACTTAATTCCACTCTTAATAAATAAATCTGGACTGGTTTCGTCCGCCTCAGAGGGATATTTTCAACTGAATAATCTTTATAAAATTCTCATTGCTGCCCATATTCAATTCCAGAAATGTCCACAGAAAAACTAAGACCCGACTTTATAAAACCATCATACGCATAGTCGTTACATACGGGTGCGAGTCATGGACGCTAAATGTGAAAGCAGCTGAAATGGTGGATTGCTTTGAGAGAAAGATACTGAGGCGAATATACGGACCCATGAATGATGGTGGGGAGTGGAGAATTAGGTACAACACGGAACTATACCGCTTATACCAAGATTCAAAACTTTCCACCTTCATAAAACTCCAGAGGCTAAACTGAGTAGGCCATGTCCAGCGCATGCCTGAGTCACGGATACCGAAGAAGATCCTTGAAAGAAACCCAGGGGGGAAAGCCAGTGGGAAAACCACGCACACGATGGGGTGATAACATTGCAAAAGATGCCAACCAACTGCTAAAAATCAGGAACTGGAAAGGACGTGCGGAGGACCGTTCCGGCTGGAGGACGGCGGTGGAGGAGGCTAGGGCTCGACTTGAGCTGTAGCGCCATCGAAGAAGAATCTTTATAAAATAGGTATTTATCAAAACAAATTCAAAAGGCGACACAAATAATCTACCAATACATTGAATTATCCGTCCAATAATACTATGTTAATAACAATTAAATTAAAATTAGTGAAATTAGATATTAATATTTCATAGGAAAAAATATTCAAATTATTAATATAAAACAAAATATGAAAGAATAAGCACTTACAATAACATTTCAATATATCACCAAACAAATATTTATTATTAATCAATATTTAATAACACAATACAATTAATAATTCATTTATAAAATTTACAATTTTTAATTATTTATGAAATTATAGGCCAACGAAAACAGATGACATTAAATTTAAATTTGCGCTGTTCAATCAATAAGTTATTTCGATAGAGTCAATACAAAAATAACATCTCAATTTCAATAATAATGTCATCAAAAAGTCGTTCGAAAACTTCCAACGAAAATATGAAATCATCGTAAACATTTAGCAGAGTCATTCTTGTTACAACTTACTTACAAGGCGTGAGGGTGACTTAATTTAATAAATCCGTCAACACTTGACACAACTTTGTGAATAATTGAAGATTCCTGCAGTAAAAGTTTTCAAATCAAATTTAAACGCTGTATTTTCAGTATTATTTGTATCTCGCAAAGTGTTTCGCTTTGCTTTCCCTTCCACCAGTCACCACATCTCCATACCTGTTACACGTGAGTATACCGAGGCATACCAAACGTCATTATCAAGTAATTGGCAAATTATGAGGACTTTCACACTTTGCATTCGGAAATTTTTGACAGTAATCTGACATACACGAGAAACACATAAAATTAATTAAAATTACCAGAAACCATCAATAAACATATAAAATATCATAGATAAATTATTTCTCTTACCTTATTAAATCCCTTTTTTACTTATTACCGTAATTTTTGTCCTTCGAGACACACGAAAGAATGATCAAATAATATGGCGTCTTACAAAAATAAAATTGTGACTTTGTTTAATAATATCACATAAGGTAAAACAGATATCGATGTTGTATCTGTACCAGTCGGTATCAAATTTTATAATTTAACAGGGCCTGTTAAAATTTTACGTTGAAAATACATAGATGTCACTGTAAACATATTTATTTAAAAACGCGCGCCAAAACGAGTATTCTCGTGCGCGGTACTCAACGCAACTGTTGATATCACGAGAATTCTCGTTTGCGGTACTAAGCGGTCTGGTATTTTAGTAAAAACACATCATCATCATCAGGGTCGCGACAGCCCGGTGTGGGTCTTGGCCTCCTCCAACAATTCCCTCCACCTGTCCCTATCCAGTATGGCCGCTTTCCAATTCGGCACCCCCAGAATACGGCAGTCATTAGCAGCTCCATCCAACCAGCGAATCTTTGGCCTGCCTCTTCTTCTACGCCCGATTGGATTGCCGGACATCACTTTCTTTGCCAGTTCATTATCATTCATACAGTGCACATGACCTAGCCATCACAGTCTCCCAATTTTAATTGATTGAACTCCGCTGAAATCTTCGTATAGCCCGTAGAGTTCGGCATTATATCTTCTTTAGTAAAAACATATACATGTATTAACACACTTTAAAAAAAAAAAAAAAAATTTGCGAATTTACATTTCGCTGAAGTTTTTAGCTAAATTTCGTATGCGCATTAAATAAAAAAATATTTACATACTTAACTTACTTACTTACTTCACCCATTTACTGCGCAGTGCTGGGGTATAGGGCAAGCGTAGGGTCGCTCCATTTTCTTCGGTCCATCGCCACGTATTGTGCCTTTCTCCATGTGAGACCTGCAGCGCGTAGATCACTTTTGCAGCTCCGCTGAGGAAGAGTTGGCGATGACCACGGAACCCTTCATGTTGTGCCACAAGGGTACAGAGTGTCGCACTCTCTGACGGCTTCCAGAACACATGTTCGAAGCGAAGCGTCTCTTCTTGATTTTACTAAGTTAAGTTATAAACTAAAAATATATATATTTAATTGGGCCCATCCGGCCGTCCGACCTGGTCGTCACAAAAGCCAACTATAATGCTTTAAAAATGCGGCGTCTTATTGCGAACGTGAATATCTCTCCACACGTCCGTATTGTTTTAGCTTTGTTTTTACGTAATACGTTAATTAATTAGAATCATTTATTTGTATTAATTATTCGTGCTCCTCTCTCCCATGGACACTTTTATTGGTAAGTCTCTATAAACATAGTCAAAGTTTACAGGTAACCTCAGTCTTGGGCATCTGCTCCTAAAACATTCACCGCCGTAAAAATAACTGGCGATGCTTCACAACAAACGTAGAGTTTCGTGATACGCTCTATTAAGACCGAGTGAGGTGCGGGGCAGACTGGTTTGATAGGTATAATTATGTTTGTGTAGTATACATGTTAAAACATCGCAACTTTTTAAGATCCCGTGATCTATCTATGTGACAAACGTTTAACCAATAAAACAAAATAAATGATCCTTTTGTCTATGGCATACAATGACATTATTAATGGACAACGCACTCAATACAGTAGCTAGCAAGTAAATTCGCGCATAGCGATATTCGCACATGTATAGGTAGACATCACGCAATTTCCATTATGCGATATCACGCATCGGGAATTTATAGCAATATCACCTTTATTGTAATGGCGTTAGAACAGTGTTCCTAGTGTCAATGTTCATTTGAGCGAACCCGTTCGAACCGAACCAATCGGCGGACCCGACAAAAAGCATCGGGAATTTATAGCAATATCACCTTTATTGTAATGGCGTTAGAACAGATTATGCCATTCGGCAGACCCGACAAAAAAGTGAGTGTCATTTTTTTTCCAGATGCTTCGTCCATATTAATTTCATTGATGGCATATATTAAAATTATGTATTCACCACATAAAACACGTGGTTTGGAGTGAACTATTAATTAGTGGATATTTAAAATAAACAAAATTGTTTTACATAAAAGTTACAAATAATACTAAAATACATTTACGGAAATTTCACGATACAATAGGCAGTCAAACGTGGTTAAATAATAATACCAACCGAAGTAATAATATAAGAGAAAACTGGTGTAAATTTGCAAACTCGGCTCCCTGCGGAGACATTGGATTATTCGCTACTAACAAAATTACTCATATTATAAATTACTTTCCGCCTCTTAATGAAGGACAAACTAAATAGGATTAGTGCCCCATGAATAAGAATGAACTGGAATTAGACAAACTTGAAATTTATTCAAATGTTGAAATGTTTCCGTATATGAAATTACTCGTTATTTACATGTTATATTATTATGTTCACTGAAGTTGTTCTTGAACTTTCAAGAAAGTTCTTCACTCCTTATTTAATAAAGACTCTTACTGGTAGATACTTTTAGCACTTTTACGAAAGTCATTAATTCATAAGTTATATTCAAATTAGATTCCGTTTATCACGTTGTACAAATTGATAAGCAAAGAATATGTGAAACAGAACAGTGACAAAACAGAACACGACGAAACAGAACATGACAAAACATAACATGAAAAAACAGAACATGACAAAACAGAACAGTTACAAAACAGAACAACGATAAATATAACTATGACCTTTCAGGAAAAATATAAATTTAATATTGAAATTGTCCTATCTCTATTATGTTGATAGATTTTTAATAGCACAGATTTTCAATACACCATAATAAATCAAATTATATAGGGTAAGAGCTACTATTATGGGCCAGCTTCAATTATTGGCCACTTGCAGATAAAATCTAGTTTTATAAGATATTAAATCAACATTTCGGTCTGTTAACTTATTAAGAAATCTCGTCAATTGTTCCTCCGTTGGTAAAACAGATAACTGTTACTTTTAGCATTATAAAAAACCTCAAAACCGCATTTGTATCTGACAGTTCGAGCGAAACCGTGAAATAAGTGGGATTTGTTGTAAATTGTACAAGGACATGACTTCTGTTAAAAGGTATGTTAAACATTTAATATCATACATAATGCTAATCCAATTGACAAACGTATATAACATATATTA
The DNA here is from genome assembly GCF_057557595.1 of Rhyacophila brunnea. Taxonomy (NCBI): domain Eukaryota; kingdom Metazoa; phylum Arthropoda; class Insecta; order Trichoptera; family Rhyacophilidae; genus Rhyacophila; species Rhyacophila brunnea. The sequence goes on along the minus strand of NW_028232827.1, from coordinate 35,155,302 downwards.
GTATTACTAATCGCTAGAAAGCCTCAAATAAACATAAATTGGTGTTGCCGGCAAGCTTAGGATATCTCATCTTAATCAATATGTTCAAAATGATTGGGTACAACGAAATAATCAGTTTAATAAATTTAGGTATTTACGCCGAATAGCCAACATGCGGTGATTACATTATTTATACAATTGTATATACTCTATATATAAAAAATGCATTATTTTCAAAATATGAAATGAAAGTATATAATTATACCCTGATGATTTCACTTAAAAACTGTTTTTTTTTTAAATATTAAATATTTATATATAAGTATATGTATTTCGTTTAAAATTTAATTAATAAATAGATTCCACAAAAATTAATGTTTTATTTTTCACCTGGCTGTTCTGTTTTGTCACTGTTCTGTTTTGCATGTTGTCATGTTCTGTTTTGTCCGGTCACCGAATGATTTTTAGAAAAACGAGATTAGAACGTAGATTGTATATTCTAAAGTCTGCCTCGGCCATATTCTCCAGATGCATTAAGAAAGCCTCAACCTGGCTTGTCTTTTCATCAAACCTACTTCGGTGTCCTGTCTGACCACTTAATACCAACAATATAAAAACCATTATTTACATTATTCCTGCAATTAAAATTCCAATAAATTAATTTTTACACATTTTAATGTGAACTTAAATAATATATTTTCAATTTTCGATTAGTAATTTTCTCATGCATGATTCAAGAGAATATTTTATGCTTGACAGCATCCCTGTATAATTTTCTTTCGGTTCCTTATACATAATATTATTTACTCTACGAAATCACTCTCCAACGAAATACGTTACCTGTATCGGTTGGAGACCTCAAGTATCAACAAATCAAATCAAATTTATACGCAGTGAAGTAGACGATTCGCTTCATTCGCTTTTACTATATTCAAAGGAAGTGTTTTGCAATTTATTACATAATTGAGTTTTGCATTCTATTATGATAGGGTACCTAAATATTTTTTTACATCAATAAAATATTGTAAAAGGCCTTCAGGCTTTTCCACATTTTATGGTCCCTAGTGTTCATGAATGAGTGTTAAATACATCGGACCCTCAATGAAAAAAAATCGAAACAATATCAGTAGTGTAACGAGCACAATTTGGCTCGAAAAGATGCGTGTTAGGCTTAACGCGAAAAGGCCACAAAAGTAGGCGATATGACAGAGTTTCCCAAGCAGATGAAATGGAAATCGACCAGACATATCGCTTGGTGATTAAATGACCTCTGGAAAACGCAGTTACACCGCGGTACCCAAGTTTTTAATAAACTAACCTTCTATAATATTTTTAATCTTAGAGAAATCACTTCAATCGTGTGTTTCTCAACCTTTTTAAAACAATGGCCCTGTTTTGGAGTCTAATATTTTTGTCGCCCATAATAGTTGCTCGAGTAAAAAATAAACATGAAAAATTGCATCGTTTAAGAATACAAAATATTGCAAATAGTATTGGTTAGTTTTTAAAATTCAATTAAGCCGCGCCTAAAGCATATTATAATATTTATGGTTTAGGCATGGCTTAATTTAATTTTAAAAATTAACCTACATAATTTATTCTGTAGTTTGTATTCTGAGGTCAATAAAATCAATTAATAACTTATGACTGACAAACTGTGCATTATTACTTTCTAATCGCTTTCAGGTTTGTATCAAAGTGTTAGCACTTATTGTAACAAACTACAATAAGTTGATTGTAATTGTTTCAATAAGTGCTGTAAGTAACAGTACCTCGCTTGCTGCTGTTAAAATATCGCACTTATTGCAACAATTACAACCAATTTATTGTAATTATTACAATAAGTGCTACCTAATATTTTGATACAAACCTACCTTAAGTTTGATAATATTTATCACTTTATCACGTTAGCGGTCGATACGTAGGTATATAATAGACCCAATGGTGCGGTTTAAAAAGATTTAAAAATATATTTTATTCTACTATGATTCAATTGAGTTGGCACAAGACTGAAAAATTCTATAAAAAAGGTCACGGGATAGTCGTGAAAATTTGACACATATTTTTGATGCGCGAGATTATACAAGTGACATCGCCGTGTTTTACGTCTCTCGGTAATCCAATTCCTCATAAAACTTTAATGTTTCTGCCGTCAAAGCTCTGTGGTTTACTCTTGTCACTCCTTTACGAGAAGCGTAAATTTTTTCTCGAGATATTATTTATTTTATATAAGACAGCCAGAGTTACGTCTTCAATTTTCATTGCACTGTATTTCGCTTTAAATTTACCGCGAACAAAATAATAAAAAAGTGTATGTAAGTACATACTTACGTCATTCCAAAATATACGAGTTCTTCTTTTGCAAAATACAATTTTTTTTTTGTGTGTAAATATTTTATAGATAACATTTTTACGGTGCAGTGTTACGAAAAATATTGTACATACTACGTAAAAATTAAAGTAATGTTTCTTATTTTAATATAAAAATAGTTTTTACCTTTCACCAGTATATTTGTACTCTCAATCCACTACAGTAAACCCAAACTTTCGAAACCGAAACATCTGTGTACCCCTTTTATAATTTTCGTAATACTGAGAACCCCTCGTCAAAAAATTGCGTACTTCAATAACAATCAAAATATATTTATTTTTTCCCTTTTTAGTACATAAACAAAATAATAATAAACGAAAAATAAAAGTCATTCATAATAAAATATAAATAAAAGTTATACTCGTATTATAAATAACATTCATCATAATATAATCTAAATATCAATCATTGAAAAGGATGAAATTGTTTGTGTTGAGACGACATATCAGCGTAATTTGGTTCCCTGGTTATTAATTTTAATCTGAGATGCGATTCCACATCCAAAAGCCTCTTCCTATTTATGACTTTAATATCTACAAATGCTGAAAAAAGCATCTTCATATAGATATGAAGTTGGAAAAGGCAAGATGTATTTGAGGACTTCCTCAGTTAAAACTGGATACACAATATGTTGCATTTTCAGCCAGAATGATGTTAAAGTACACTCCTTATATTTATTTTTCAAGAATCCATCTGAAGCTAAGTATAACAATTGCTCTTGTTCATTTGTTGTATTGTTGTCGTATTAATGCTTGTTGCACCAGGCGCAGCCAAAGCCCTGTACAGCGCGTACCACCACCAAACTCTTCCTGTACCCCAGGGGGTACGCGTACCACATTTTGGGAAACACTGCGGCGGTTACTGGATGAAGACCTCTATTTATGTTTATCTCCCACAGCTGACAGGCATCACCAAAAAACAACATACAAAACTCTTGAATATCTCATCATTATTATCAGCCGGGGTCAATCCACTAGCTCTCTCCACTCTTCTCGGTCCCTAGTTCTTTCCTGTCACGTACATACACGGATTTTTTAAAGTTAATTATTATCTAGCGGATTTAGGGTGTCCCTCAAGTACCACTGTACCCCTGTCGAGTGACATATTCAGTCCATTCCTATTCAATTCATATGCTTAGCGATATCTATCGCATCGCGTACCGTCAAAATTGTTCTGAAATTGGCAAGGAAGTATAGACAAGACGTATTTTCCGACTAGTTTTTCATTCTCTTGAATTTCGTAAGTCACTTCTGCTCTTAAAGCATTTTTCCCTGCTCTCAAGTGGTATAGAATATCAATCCTGATTTTCTGAAAAAAAATATTTATAATATGTACCCGTCAATTACATGAGTGGTCGCAGCTATTACCTATTTGGATGAAAACTGTTTCCTCGTGTCAGGTTAATCAGGCATCAATAGCGAGGGCTGTGCGGCTGGTCAATGCACTTCCTAGAGACGTAGACATTTTTAGTGATGCCTTTTTTTGCTATAAAATTATTTTTTTGCTTGTTTATAGTTATCTATTAACTTGATTAGTATGTTCTTTTCATTCAAAATACCGAGTTATTAACGTCTTAAATTAAAATTTTTAAATAAATATATACGTAGATAGATACGTATATGTGTCGCTAGATTTCAAACTTAGCCAAGTCCATAATATATGAATAGGAGAAAAACAGCTTTTTGTTTTCTCAAATACACAGTCACAAGGGTGAAAGTTTATATTATTTCGAGTATAGAATATTTAAAATTAATAAATTCCACATATTGATAATGCATTTATAAATGTCAGAAAGCAGTAGTTCTTCAGCAATTCACAAAAAAGTCAAAAATACCTAAAGGTGGACTTGGCTGATTTTGAAATGTAGCGACACATATAACGAAGAATATAGACATATTTTTTAAAATTTCTTGAATTATCAGAGAACAATTAATAGTGACGTACTCAAACTAATAGTAAAACGTCGGCATTTTTTAACGTATTATCAAAAGCAAAATCCGCACTTTATTATACACCATTAATTATACTTCACCAGAGATTTTCAAACATTTCAAACAAGTTTTCCGCGTATAAAATATAATAATAATATATTGAACGCGTTCTTTGAAAACGTATATTACAATCATAAACGATGTTCCTCCGAACTGAATCACATACGGGAATGTAGATTTACAAAACTTTTGCATTCGCGAAATATATTTGGTCGCATATCTTACACTAATGGTACATTTTCCTGAAACTCTCGTAAAATATATCCTCACACATAACATTTTCCGAGGGAGTAATAATATATCACCATTGTTTAACTCTTACAAAGTTTTTAGAGAGGTTTTGTTTCGAAAGTGTCATTATTTATATATGAATATATACGTCGACATATATTATGATGTGCTATTTTAGAATATCTCTACCTACCCAGTTAATAAATAAATATTATTATTTTTTTATTATTTTTAACATTGACTGAATCGGAAAGAATAATCCATAATAAATAATATATATATCAAATAGATTCTTCTTATTGTGCCATCCCCTAGCGGAGGTCGGTCACCATCAAGGCGATCTTATCTTTGTCGTATGCCACCCGGAACAGTTCAGTGGAGCTGCACTCATACCAATCACGGAGGTTCTTAGGCCACGAAATGCGGCACCGTCCTCTGATACGTTTATCGTTGATCTTTCCTTGAATGACAAGTTGGGGAACGCTGTACTTTTGTCCTCTCATAATGTGGCCGAGGTACTGTAGTTTCCTGGTTTTGATACTAGGTACGTAGAACTTCTCGGTCCTTCCCCATTCGATGGAGAACTTCAACATTTGTCACCCAGTCAGTCCAAGGAATTTTGAGGATGCGTCTATACAGCCACATCTCGAAAGCTTCAAGTCTCCGTGACATCTCTTGGTTTAGCGCCCATACTTCCATACCATAGAAAAGAATTGAGAGAATATAACAACGTACCATACGCAGTCTCAGACCTAGATTAAGATCTCGATTGCTAAGGAGGCGTTTCATTTTGAGAAAGGCGCTCTTTGCGATCTCAATTCTAGTTTTTATTTCTTGAGACTGGTCCCATTTCTCATTGACCCATGTACCTAAATATTTATAATGGGTCACACGTTCAATTGGTTCGCTGTTAATGACGAAATTTGTGTTGGTGTCTGATGTCGCTATTTTTTGATACTAGTAATAGTTTTGTTTTCTTGAGGTTCATTTTTAAACTATAAGAATTACTGACCTCATTAACCTTTTCTACCAGTTGATGTAAACTCTTTAAACTATCAGCAATCAGCACAGTATCATCGGTATATCGTATAATGTTAATATGTTTGCCATTAACCATAATACCCACCGATTCACCTTGTAAGGCTTCCTAGAAAATAGCTTCTGAGTACATGTTATATAGCAGAGGTGACAATATACACCCATGTCTTACACCGCGACGATTTTTTACTTCTCCACTGATTTCGTTTTCGATCTTAATATTCGCTGTTTGATTCCAATATAAGTTAGCTATCAGTTGAATGTCTCTTGCATTGATGCTTTTCTTCTGTAAGAGTTCGAGAAATTTATGATGCCTAACAGTATCGAATGCTTTCTCGTAATCGATGAAACACATATAAACATCAACATTAACATCTAGGCATCTTTGCAATAGAACATTCAAGCTGAAAAGTGCTTCGCGAGTGCTCAAACCACTTCTGAAGCCAAATTGTGTATCATCCATGTCTTCTTCGCATTTTCGAAAAATCCTATTATGGATGATTTTTAATAAAACTTTTAACATGTGGCTCATCACTCCACTCCTTTGCATTCGCCTTTTTTGGTAGAGTGATGAATGTCGATTTCAACTCAAACTCTTACTTATCAAATACATACCTACATATAAATATTTTTTTACTTATAAAAATGTATATTATGTTAACGGCTCTTAACACATTTTTAGTTATAGTATATATATGTTATTAATAATTGTACAGCTCTAGTCCTCAGTTATTTATTTATACAATTTAAGTTATGTAATTCACAATACATAATTTATGGTCCCCCTAAAAGTTTACAATATCCAAACTATCATAAGATCTCAACGTAAATTTCTACGTTTTATTAACTTTAAACTAAGTATTCCAGCTGAATCTATTTTTGAAGTTATACTTCTTTAGGCGCGTTTGAAAAATCAGATCAGAGTGTATTTTTGGCGTGTGACATGTAACACATATTATTTTATATTTTACACGAAAAAAATCGCACTCGATTGGATTCGAATTACGATTATTCGGTTATCAGCCGAACGCACTGCCTTTACGCCACCGTACGATTATACAGTATACTATTATCAAAGAGATTGGACTCCTCCCCAGAGGTACCACACAAATGTCAGTGTGTACTCGTTTTGTGAGAGAAAGTTCTATTTCTCTGAAATTAGGTGCACTTTGCTGCAAATGGGCCATACTCGGACATAAAAACGCCCCACTGAGTATTTTTTTTTATCAACACAAGCTTACAACCAATTTATGATAAACGTATTTTCATTATAAAAAGTTCCCGCAATAAAAACTTTATTAGGATTCAGGGTATGAAAAAATAATGCAAATGGATGTAAGTATTTTATTTTTAATAACACAAAAAACACAATAATTTTATGAAAAATTATACACAAATCAGTTAATAGCAAATGGTTAAATATTGGAATAAGAAATATGGTCTTGTTTTTACATATTGTTCTATATAAAATAACATAGCATTATTGTTTAGATAAAACGGTTAAATAAAAAACACAAATAATTACAGTTAATTACAAACAAAAAAAAAGTTTATTATATTACCTACCTATTTACGCATGTGTATTTTGAAAATATTTTATGAAATAAAAATATAACATGGGTTCGTTTTTGACATATTGTGTATAAAATTACTTGTTTATATAAACCTATTAGACACAAAATACAAGTAGGTATGTTGAAAATTTGATTATATAGTTAATTACAATATTTTATCTATTTAACTATTTATCAGAGAAGCCCTGCATATATAATATGAATTCATACAAAAAAATCGATTATTTAAAACGAAAATGGTTTTATTTGAAATATAATGTATGAAAGTCAGCGTTGAGAAAATAATATTTTGAAAAACTATTGATTCCTAAGTATAATTAATCTATTAAAATATTGTCTAATATGGTTGATTGGTTGCTCTGCATTTTTCGCTAAATAATGATATCTTATTTCTAAATATTTTTTTGAAACTAGTTTCATTAAATTTGTGACGTGGTTTGTTAATGGCGAAGTATCATACATGTGATTATCTAATTCTCCCACAGTAATGAATATTTAGATGGCACCCAGCTCTCCCGCCCGACTGCATCAATCCACAATTTCCGAAGAACTTCATTTTTCGGAAATCTGAAATAATTTAATTTATATAACATTATAAAATTGCTACATATTATACTCCATTACATACTTCATATAAATACAATTTTTTGTTTGGTATTCTTAAAAATATATTTAACTCTGAAATGAAATATAAAATCTATGTAAATAATGAATGTCATTAACTAGCACTAACAGTTTTTACTTTAAAAAACACATCGTATATTTTTGGTTCAAAATAATATTATGCATACAGCCCTGGATTTTTCGCAATAAACAACCATTTGACGTTTGATGTAAAAGTTGTGAATTGTTATTGTAAATGATCTTTTAGGAAAAACTATCAATGTATAAATAATTAATAGTATGCATATTGTTCCGAAATGCTGTTACTCATTTGTATTCTTCCAATAATAAACATTTTTTTACCGAATAACAACGTATAATAACACAACACTTATTTGTCAATAAACGTAAAGAAAAATGTAATATTATTATTATAAATACCTGTGAAAAGATACGCCGGCATTTCTCCTGGCTTTGCATCCTATTGCACTGCAAGAGGCCATGGTTTTTTTTTTTACTTTAAACGTCGACAAAAATATCTTACTTCTTTCAAGATCGGCAGAATAACAATATTATATCCGCCATGTTGTTTTACCACACGAACTTGAAGTAGTAGCTCCAGAATACCAACATTACCAACTGTCTTTCTCCGATTCGTATTTTTTAGTACATAAATGATGGCGTGTTCCCTCTCCAGTACTTCAATCTCTTTGACTATTATAGTTTATTCCGATGCCTAGGCCGTGAATTTATTATTATATGTACGAAGAATTATTGTTCCGTTTCCTAGGAAACGAATTAATTATTGTTGGCCAAAATAAAATAAACACAACGAGAAATAATTAAATAATTTATTTAGTGATTAAGTTAAAGTGTTTTTAAATAAACCAGTGGCACTCCAATAAGCGGCCCTCCTTTATTCTAGTTTTTATTGATATAGGGCTATTAAAACGTCAATTCTATCTTATATAATACTTTATTATTAAATTTGACAGATCTGAAACATGACGTCTCGCGCAATGATGTGATCATAGCCGACCATATTGACCATAGAATTAAGAGTATGGATTATTTTGCTTGGTGAAAAATATTCTTTTGCAATGTGAAGTGTACCTACTCCTTTTTAAATGTCATATTGCTGTCAAAACTAAGCTTAATATTTTTAAGTGTGATAGGTACGTTACTTTTGTTTGGTATTACATATTTAGTTTATATGAACACTATTTTCTAACTGTTTGAATATTTTTGGTTGATGTGAATTTTGACTAACGCGGTGTACGATTATTTTATTTTGTTATTCCAAAGACGTATAACTTCTAACGCGCGTCAATGACGTACCTAGATAAAATGCCGCCCCTCAGCAGCGCCAAAATGCCGCACCATGTTTCTATACAGTATTTGTTGTCATCCTTTTATGAGTCCAATATCTAAAAAATGTGTTGTATGGATACATTACTAAGTGTCAGACTGTAATTATTCGCAAATCTGCACGTATCGTTTCTGGTCACCAACGACGTCGAAGGGCAACGGAAGTAAACTAATATCGCGCACCCGATTTTTTTAATGAAAAGATATTTTCGTTAGTAAGTACTAAGTTTTGGTAACTATTTCTATATAGTCCAAATGATTCTCCTCGATTTGCCGCCCTTCGAGTAACTGCCGCCCCCAAGCGATGCTCAATCTGCCTACCCCCACGGGACGTCACTAATGCGCGAACATAAGTACACACACCGATTTTTTTTATAGTAAATAATTGTTTGAGGTAATTTTTAATATTTCCATATTAAAATTAATGCGACTTTTTGGTTATGTTTAAAACCGTACATTCAATTTTCGAATGCCCGATACTATAGGCAGATAAAAAATTGCGACCTCTCCAGTTTGTTTTTTTAAAGCCAACTTCTTTCTAATAGTTAATCTATTGACATGGGTTACATGTAAGTTGTACGTATGCAGTTCATTGTGGGACACTTATTCGTGCGCCGCAGTACGTGAAACATGAGTTCGTACAACATTTTATCAAATGACGAGTTCTTAGTTGAACATTTCACCGTGGAATACATTTGTACGTATCTTATAAAATGCGGCGATAGTATGTAAATAGTACTGTTCCAATTAGATTAACCCTAACCTAACCTAGTAAAGACATCTCATAAAATTCGCTACATGTTGTAGCATACGTACAAATATACTCCACGGTGAAATGTTCAACGAAGAACTCGTCATTTGATTAAATGTTACACGAACTCATGTTTCACGTACTGCGGCGCACGAATAAGTGTCCTGTGGTGAACTGTTTACGTACAAATTTCCGGATACGATTGGCATGTTCAACATCTCCGTCCAGGCAATCGAGTATTGCAATAAAAATGATGAAAGAAGTCGAGTAGGTAGGCTCCATCTACCTACTTAACTTCCATTCATAATTCATATACTTTTTCAAATTTGATCGATAAATTATATTGTGTTGTTACTATATAAATTGTACATGACGGTAATATTTATCATTACAATGTATGCCCTGTTTTACTGATATATCATGGGGTTGCTGCCAAAAGTTGGAAAGTCGATAATTTAGGGATTTAGAGTAAACAACGGGTTATGTATCCATGTATAAATATGTATGCTAGAAAAAAATTCAAGGTCATCCGATATATATGTTATGTTGTCGGCAACGGAAATCCTTACCAACGGGCCCCGATCCTTCACGTGGTCCAGTGGAAGGTTTATGTCAGTAATTAGACTCGATGGATGTTAATCTTCAGAGATGTTTATTCGTCAATACTCAATTTACAATTACATGGTGTATAAATAAAAGGGAAAGAACTCAATAGAGCTCGATCCGCAGTGAAACAACACGGTGAGCAGAGCATAATTATGTTTGAACAAGTTGAATGGTCCGAGTTTATTAATGTGAAATAGTAAGTAAGTAATATTAGTGTCGCTTATATCATGTACAAAGGTTTATATGTGTGTTAACACAGCTAGATAGGGTGGATAAATTGGGGTTGATCAATAATATAATATTGAGTAGGTACATTGTAATAGTCGAAATCACACCGATCGAATATTCTTAACAATAGTACATTATTAGTAACTTAGGGTGTCGATGAATTAAACAAAAGACAATTTATTGTCATTGTGGAGATATCATATTAGAGAGGGGAGTTACAGATCCATAATATACAGAACATCCTTATAAAGCACAAATAAATTATAAGTATGACTGATTTTAGAGGGCATGTCAAACTTCAAATTATTGTAATTACTCCATAACATGATATCGAGACTTACCAACTTTTGGTAGTACTTAAACCCACTCTAGTTTTAAATGCATGTGAAGTTTATAAAAAAATAATAAATATCATGGTTAATATTATTATATATGTGTCAAAATATACTGATCAATTGTCAATTTCATCAAAAAGTAATTTTCAGCAATCCAATTGACTTCTAGATAATAAATTCCATGTAAACCCTCGCTAATCATTGAACCAACTAAACCAAAACTGCTGTGGTCTATGGTTTATTGTCAATATTGGATAGTATACGTTCGCGCTCTCATGAAACTGAACTGAAATTTTAATGATATGTATGTAAAATCCAAAATGCGTGTGGTCTGAATTATTTTGTTAAATAGACATAGTTTCGTCACCTTATTTCTAACTTGTAATAAAATGATAATAATGAGTTGTGATTTATATCAATATCGAAGATAGAATTCAAATTAGGAAAGCATTAACTTAATCTATAATATAATAAAATTTTGCGATGCCTACTGAAGTGAGACAAAACGCATGAAATTTGAAAGTTTTTTTTCTCAGTTATTTAGTTATTAACTCAATGAAATTAATAAACTATTTTATTTATTCACACTATTTAAAAAAAATACATTCTTATATTAAACATACATAAATTGAAAACACTTCTAGGAAAAATATAACAACTAGAAAATGTTTTTTGAAAAATAGTTTATTAAATTATTAGCAAGTGCAAGTACGTTATAACACATTTTTAGAGTAATCCTGACACTGTTTAGTAATGAAGGTAATAATAATACTTTGTTTTAAAATAAAAAAATCCGATTATCAATAAGTAACACAATTTAGAAAGCGCTTCAGAGAGTGTTGTAAAAACCTTTAGTAAACTTCATCGCAATTAGAAGGGATACTATATCTTAGTGGTCAGAGCATATGAGCGCAAATCCCGAGGGAGAGGCAGGTTCGAACTTGCTGGATGTCGTATATTTCTCAAACTGTTTTATATTTTTAAGAAATGTTTTCAAAATATGTATGTTCAATTAAATTACTTCCACAATCTATGTAATATATTACATCAGATTAACAGTTCTCTATTATTATAGCCGTATTAAAAGGTCAATAGTTAAAATTTGCGAGGCGTAAAGCCAAGAGATGCAGGTTCGATTAATGCCGGATGTCTTACTTTTTTCAAAAAGATTTCTTCTATTGGTTATAATATATTTTCTCAGAAGTGTTTTTCAAAATTATGCATGTAGAATATTCTCAATTGATCGGTTGGAAGATAGAGGCTGGATCAAAATTGAAATTATAATTCAAACTGTTACAAAAGTTACTTGTGCTCTTAAACTATGAACGTATCATAGAATTGGAGTAGCACGTCCCACCAAACGCCTTAATTAGCCCAAAGTTTGTTTACAGCTGACACCGCTGGTCGCTGCAGCGTCGCACGTAACATCAACTACTAACTACCATCGACCAACTACTAACTCCTACTTTCAACTACAAACTAAGTAGTGAACGGCTCCAACTTATGCTAATTACTAATATTTTATTACGGACAAATTAGATGCATCAGCTACCCTAAGTTACCACGTTATAATTTTATCGGTACCAATACTTAAAATAAATACATTACTTAATAGCGATGTCCTTTAGGATGATTTACAAAGTTATTTAATAATTTTAGACACAGTTTAGTTGATTAAATATTTGGATGTAGTCAATGTGATGAGGAGATGAGTTGTATGAATTTGTAGATATTTTTCTGGGACCTTTTCAAGTTATGTATTCTCAGTTATGTTCTGATGTTACATGAAAAAATTAAGCCCTAGTATACTACAATAACTTATCAAAACACGCTTTTTCTCTACCACGTATTACGTTTTTACCGTATCCGGAAATTTGTACGTAAACAGTTCACCGCAGGACACTTATTCGTGCGCCGCAGTACGTGAATCATGAGTTCGTGTAACATTTAATCAAATGACGAGTTCTTCGTTGAACATTTCACCGTGGAGTATATTTGTACATATGCTACAACATGTGGCGAATTTTATGAGATGTCTTTACTAGGTGAGGTTAGGTTAGGGTTAATCTAATTGGAACTGTACTATTGCAAACTATCGCCGCATTTTGTAAGATACGTACAAATGTATTCCACGGTGAATTGATAAAATGTTATACGAACTCATGTTTCACGTACTGCGGCGCACGGATAAGTGTCCCACGATAAACTCCATACGTATAACTTACATGTAACCCGTCTTTACACGCATTGTGCGAGCTTATACCGTAGCGTAACGAAAGTTAGAATGCCTCCAAAGTTATGGTAGGTGCGGGCCAGGAGTAACTTCATAAGACCATAATTATTATAAAAAAATGTCCGTACAAACGACGTAGAGAGCAGAAAGTGAGACCGTATCTTTTGTTTGTCCATATAAACTTAAAAATGACCACAATTTTTGATTACATTCACCATTTTCTTCTCTCATTCGTCTCATTTCTCACAGTACATCGTTAAGTTATTCTATTTTAGTTTACTATTTTCTACAAAATCTACCGTTCAGATGAGTCTATGAATCGCCTAGAGTCATAACTCACACTTTGCAATTTTGTCATTTTTGAGTTAAATATACCAAGTGATACTAAAGGCATTAATATATATAAAGAAATAACTGCAAGAAAAAAAGAACTTTTTATATACAACATTTTTAAATTATTTTCTGTTGAATCATATAAAATTGACTTGACTAGCTAAAACGATCAAAAAAAATTGTACTTGATAGAAATAATACTGAAATGTCATATTGATTTCTATAGTAACGCACGTATATATTAATAATTTAGTTGCTAGGACCCCAGCCCCAGCAACCAATAATGGTGTCGAAATAACTTTTCATACAAAACAGAATTAACTGAAAATGAATTCAATTCTACTTGCATTGTCATCGTGTTCTGATATATTCTAAAAGTTTCAAATGTCTAGCTAGTCGGGAAGTTAGTTAAAAATCGATTACTAGATTTGTATCGGACAAAGAACCACCGGACAAATAAGAATACGAGCTAAGAAAAACGCTGTAAAATAGTTGGGTATCAAAGGTCACTTTAAACCATGTGAAAATCGTTGATAAAGTTGACTGCTGGTGTAATAACTAACAATTTCAATGAATAATGTAAGTTTTTAACATTTTTTGTAACCAATTAGGGAGTTCTATTTATCATAGTGTGCTGTGTGTTTGCAGCCTTAGCAGTATTATATATATATGTAAAGTAAATAATGTAAATCAACTTACTCACTCATTTATATGCAAGGACGTTTTCCTAATTACAAAAAAACAGTGATCTGGGGTTTTTTTGCGATTTATTCAAAACTCGATTTTGTAATAGTTATGTAAGTTATAACTCTAGGTAACTCATTTAATGTGCACACACAATAGGAAAGTTAGACAGTACGTTGCTACTAACATGTTGTGGTATAAAAGTTTTTATACGTGTATATCTTTAGTGAGAATATTTCTAACCACTTTTCTTGAAATTAACTGTTGATTTAATGATTATAGAGTAAATTAAATAAATGCAACTAATTATTATAATCAAATGTAAATCAAATCGTCATCACACATTTCAGTTTTATAGCATTACACAAGACTTACAACTTCCCAAGTGCGCGTTAAATAATAACATGGTACGTTTTATACCATTATTATTAGGCATAACGACTCAGCCGTATGTGGCAAACATGCTTACTTAGGGCGACGGCAGCGTCGCTATAACGGCATCCGTTAAGACGCCCGCGCCGACGGCGTCCTTATAACGACACCCGCTCTAGCCTAAGTGCACCCCGTGATCGTTCCAGCTGTCCAAACGAGTTCGAAGGGCAGACTTTATGATTTCAATAATAACCGAGAAGCAAAGTGGCTCCATAAAGCCTTAATTACGGAAGATTACAACACTGCTTGTTTTAATTATTGATGCAGAAATTTTGTGGAAGAACGGTTAGTTTGAAAGCTGCCATTAAAAACTTTCGCTTCAAAATTTACTACTAGTTTTAAATTATAACTTTTCGTGAAGTTTTAAAACATGAAAACTTTAACATTTTTTACATAACTACTAGTAGCAAAAATTACCCAAAAGTATGTTATATTATCATTAAATTTATCGTTTAGCATAGTTTTGAAACTAAGTTTTTCAATATAGGTTATTGAAAACAATATAGTAGAACCAAGTGACTTTGAAATTAGCTTTTGACGAATCGATACAACCTACTAAAAGTAATCTTTGGCTGTATCCATATATTAAAAATATGTATTAGCCAAGGCTAAGACTATGTGAAAAGACTAAGTGAAAGTGAAACAAAAACAAACGACAAACTTAATACATTTGGCCGTGAGGGCATGTACCAGGAACCAACTTACCACTGCAACTTTTATGGTACCATCTTTGGAAAGTCGACGTTCTATATCTGATCAATATTTTCTTTTTAAAATTATCAATGGTTTTGTTGACTCGCCAAACTTACTCGAAAGGGTAAGCTTAGCCACTGGGAAATGCCAATAGAAATGGCGTATTTCAAAAAAATACTACCTTATTCTTAGGTCAATAATTATTATAAAGCAAACATTATTCGTAAAATGTTTATCACATTTGAATGATCAAAGACATAGCTTATATTAAATATCTTTAGAATTATCTTACAATGTATTAACCGTGCCCATTTTTGAATAATAAAATGCCTAATTCTTGTCAAATTTGGGATCAAAAAGACTATAAAATATATTTTTTTATCGTAAATATGTCACTATATAATGTGAACATTAATTTTACTAATGGTTTTGTAAATTCGTTTAAAAATTAATAAATCTAGAGCGAGAGGCTTAAAAGAATTCTATGTTATGTAATAAAAATACTTTACGCAGTCATAAAATGTTTAAAACAAATATAAAGGATAATAAGGCTTCAAAATTATGTAAATAGATTATCTACAACGTTTAAGGAATGTCCAGGGTTATGCTCTGAAAATACAATAAAAGCTCAATTTTGACCTACGCTGAGTATGTGGGCCGTTAAGTAGTAGGTACACAAATCATACACCATTTAGAATATACCAACTAAAATTAGTTTTCGAATTCATTATTTTGAATATTTTATAGTACTTACTGTATTTTCATTTCGTTAAAATATCTAGCTTGCTCTGAGTCATCAAAAATTTATTCAGTCTCCTATGTAGCACCAATATCGTTGTCCCTAGTTTGGAGTCCATTCGTATACCATGTGCGTTAGTTTGCATGCTAATCTGTTCATTATTTTCAGTCGAATAAGAGCAATGGAGGAATTTCTGGATGCATTGTATTCCCAGTTTGGCGAATAACCCGATTAACTTATGAGTAAGTACAAGGTAGAGTACGAATATTAGGAGCTATGTTTGTTCAAAAGTTGTTTCAAATAGTTTTACTATAAATTCGATCTATAGTAGCAATGTGGCTCACGTATTATAGTATGAAGTTGCTTGAACAAACATATTGCATTGTTTTCACAATATCAAATAATATAAGTCATAATAAACGTTTCAAAATCATCATCATCACCCCAGATCGAGCAATAGCATTCATTTAAGGCAGGGGGGGGGGGGCAAACTGCGGCCCGCTATTATTAATTGTACTTCTGATTACGAATAACTCTCTTATAATTTTTTTAAAAAATATTGACAATAGATTAAAATTTGAAGAATTTGTTGTTTCGTAAATGTATTATCTCAGTACGTCTTCCTTGCGTCTCGTCTCACACTATGTAACCACTATTTTCTACGTTGAACATCGATTGGGAATGAATGGAAAGAAACTTCGGATTGTAATCTCACTCTGGATGTAGATATTGTATGTATATCAATAGATATCGATAGTGTACTGACAGAGCTACAACTTGAGATTATTGATCTACAGTGTGACACTGATTTAAGAGAATTGCATCGTCGTGAAGAAATCTCCAAATTTTACAATGCCTTTCATTCAGACTAATTCGACCAACTTAAAGATTATGCAAGAAAAATGTTCGTTATTTTTGGATCAACCTGTTTATGTGAACAAGCATTTTTAATCATGAACCTTAATAAAAATTATTTACGATCAAACATCTCCGATGCCCATTTAGAAGCAGTTTTGAGAATATCAACTACAAAATTAACACCTGAATTTAAAAAAATGTTCAAAAATGTACAACAGTTTCATTCTTCTCATTCATTTTTTGTAATGTTTATTTTTCGTGATAATAAATAGTGTATACCAATCTAAAAATGGTATTTTACTTGCGGCCCGCCGCTCATTTTGAATTCTTGAATTTGGCCCTCCATCCAAAAAGTTTGCCCCCTCTGATTTAAGGGGTCACCATTTTTGTAATTCTTCAACTACTAAGTTTTTTTTTTCCATGACGTGGATCCATAAATTGATTGACAGAGAGAACTGTTCATAATAGTTGTTTTATTACATGCACTTGTAATTTAGCTATCTATGTAAATTTAATACCTATTTAATATAATTAACTATTTCTTTTATTCAACGAATAATTCACAAGATTTAAGAATGTACCATTCTGATTATTGAATTTACATAATTATGAAAAACACTTTCTGAGAAAATATATTATAACCATTAAAAAAAACTTTTTGATAAAAGTAAGCCACCCCGGCAGTAGCATAGAGGTAAATGCGACGGACAGGGCGTAAACCCAGGATTTGCAGGGTTAATTGAAGTAATAGGTATACTTTGATTTATTAAAACAAAAACCGATTGCCAAAGTAGCTTGTTTTAGAAGAATGCTGATGAGTAGGTAGTAAAAAGGCCAATAGTTAAAAATTATCGCAATTAGTATGTCACTGCGTAGCATAGAGGCAAATGCGACGGAAGGGGTGTAAACCCAGGAGATGCAGGGTTCGATTCCCTGCCGGGGTGGGGTGGTTTACTTTTTTCAAAAAGATTTTTTCTATTGGTTATAATATATTTTCTCAGAAAGTGATTTTCAAAATTATGTATGTTACCTATTTAATAGTTTTACGTCATTCTCGGACAAATAGAGTATGCGTGGGACAACTATTTGATTTAGAGATTATTTATTGTCAACGCATGATTGAAAGGTTTGATATTGACTGACTAATATGATGTTTGAATGACGAGTACGTAATAATTATCGTCTGAGCTCGTTAGTTATAGTATATGTATCACTATGGATCCACTGCTGTATTAATACCTCGTCTATCTCCCTCTACTCTTCTCCGTCCTTAGTTCTTCACTGCCACGTTTTCGTTTGTTCTGTGTATAGCCTTATACATATATTTGGAGCTCCGGGGCTGGGCCCCCTATCTCCTTCGTCTCAGTTGTAAGTGTTGACTTTTGTAGGCTTTGGTTTGGTACGAGTTTATATAATTACATACATAAACAGGTACAAGTTTATATAATTACATATACAAACAATACAGTTTTCTTCATCCTGGCCGTGATGTAACCCAGATTCAGGTCACATCACTGGTCAGGTGGTTTCCGGTGAGATCGCTGCTGTGACATTGATAGCCCGATTGTCTCCCCCGAGCAGTATTTTATCTTTTATACTTATGTCCCTGAGATGAATAGAATTATGTGTATTTATATTTTTTAATACTAGGGAGGAAGGTTCCCTCCGCTTGTACTTGCGTCAGGCGGCGGGGTGCCCTTCATCTTTTATTATCCTCGGGAGAGGGTCGGGTATCAATGTCTCTCCTTGTTGCGCTGAAAAAAAATTGGTTAGTCGCTCGGATGATGGAAGTCTGTGGTATGGATGTGAAGGAACTATGGTGGTTGCTTGTTTATCGTCATTGTCTTCGACCTCCTATAGACGTAGTCTGTGTCGCTTCCATTTTCGATCAATAAATTTTGAATAGTCGCGTTGGGATGGCTTATCATGGACTTGCAGAATTTCTTCGACAGTTTCATGATATGTTCGTGGATGGTTTCTATTTTAAGGTCTTTGTGGAGTGTAGTATTGCGTACAAACACGATGCGTTTGTGATTTGTCTCAATGTCTTGTCTTGTATGGTCTGAAAGACTTTAATGTGTCTAGTGTTTGAGTATGCCCATATGGGGCTTGCCTAAGTGATTGTTGGTCTGGTGATTGCTGAATAGAAGTTTTGCTCGATTTCACTGCCACGTACATCCACCGAAATTTATAAGTTTGTCCATCTAACGGGTTTTAGGGCATCCCTGAGAACGTTTAGTGCCATTGTACGACGATATTTATCCAGCGATTGTCCGCTCACTGAGCGACATCTCCAGTCCATTGCCACTGCATCTACTTAGCAACGTATATCACATCGCGTACTCGTGTCTGCGTCCATATCCATTGGTTTATTTTGTGATATTTATGGGTTATGCCCAACATGCACCTTTAAATATCAAGTTGCACTACTCTTAATATTTAGATTTCTCTCACATTACGAGTTCATGTTTCACACGCATTCTTGATCATTAGTAGCATACATTGGAAGAATAAGATACAATATGAGGTCAGTTTTAAACATACTATTCAGGCGCCCAAATGCACTCCATACCAGTTTGGCCACGCCTTTATGCAATTTACCCGTTTATGATTCACGCAAAATATTCCTTATAACTACTTTTCACCTGAAGAAAGTGCGCGACAGTATGAAGTTAGCTGCGAATCAGTCAGCTGTATACACACGCAAGTTAGGTGGTAGAATTGTTCCGTTGCCTAGGCAACGAATTTATTATTGTCGGTCATTTGCAATTCCTTATGTAAACAAACGATTAAACGTCAGAGTGACAATTGTCAATTTAAAAATAAAAACAACGATAAATAATTAATTATATAATTTAGTTAAAATGTATAGAAATAAACCAACGGCGCTTTAATAAGCGTCCCATTTTCTTGTGTGTGTAGTTTAACAAAATAATTAAGAGCTTGTTTTGTTATGCCAAAGAAGTATAATTTCTAACGCGCGTACATTAGTAAACGCACCGATTTTTTTTTAATATCTGCATACCATAAACAATAGTTATGGTTTATTTGAATAATATTAAAACACAATAATATTATCGTCCGCTTTCGCTCGTTGCCGCGAATAACTCCAAATAATAACAATAGACATTGGAAGTTTAAACTACAAATAACACACATAATTTACAAAGGGAATGGCACAATTTGTCGAATATTACAAAGTAAATGAAATTTGTGCGGCAATCGGGCGGATGCACGAGCCAAATTTATACCGACACATAAAATGATTTCAATGAGCAATAAAAACTACCTAAATACAAAGGCGGCACAAATAACTAAATCACACATTAAATATCGATAGCCTAATGTCAATATCCCGTAAGTGAATTTTTACAAATTGTCCAGGAAGATAAAAAAAATCAGTGCGTGTACTTATGTACGGGCGTTAGAAGTTATACTTCTTTGGCATAACAAAACAAAAACAAAACTTGTGATAACCTAGATTCTTCGACTAGCTCTTAATTATCTTGTTAAATTACACACTCAAGGAAAACGGCCGCTTATTGGAGCGCCGTTAGTTTATTTCTATACACTTCAACTTACATTACTAAATTATATAATTATTTCTCATTGTTTTTATTTTTAAAGTAACAACTGTCCCTCTGACGTTTAATCGTTTTTTTACGTAAGGAATTGCAAATCGCCGATAGTAATTAATTCGTTGCCTAGGCAACCATACCCCGTACACGCCTGCGAGCATCAGCCGAGTCGAGCAAGGAACGCGGCAGATAGGTGCCTCAAATACGCACCACACCAATTTCAAATATATTTGTAGCGAACCTCTAACTTGTCAGTTTTTTGATAAACACGCCATCGCAGAATTCACTCATCTGTCAAGCGGCGACGTTTTGCTGATGGGTCTTCGTCATCTATTTCTCTATTTTTTGATTTATTGTGTATGTTGCCTAAGGTTACAATAGGTTACAATAAGTTACAGCTCCCTGTTCATATTGTAACAACCTCTAAATTTCTTGGATAGCATACATATTTCTCGATACTCTACTAAATAAGAATAACAATACATAATTGTTTTTTTCAAGACCCGATTAAAATAAACGATTCCTCCAATTTTTCAAATTTAGAATCCCAGTCCAATCTTTACAGCCGCACAAATATCGCATACCTACTATCCTCATTTATTGTTGTCATCCAGGCGTTTAACTATTTAACGAGCTATCAGTCGACCGTTATTAATAAACAGTTATTCGTATACCGCGACTGTATCAACCTGCTAACATGTGACCGTCGTCTAAGCAATAATTCAATTCGAGTCTCATTACGAACTCAGTCAATTAGACCACCTATCAAGCCATGTAACCGATACAGGGTGTTTCATACAAACTTGTCATCATCATTCATATTAATTATAAGTGTATTCCGTGCGAGTGATAACCAGAACCATTTTGCCTATTAGTGCATGAGTGCATGACCCGGGACCTGCTCTAACCATAAAGCCAAAAAACATTAAGGTTAGTGCCTGGATCGACTTCCGTTTAAACCGCTTTCCCCCAGCATCCACATCCCAAAATACAGTCCACAGAAGCGCAACCAGCGTTTACACGTGAAATTTTAAAACATCGTCTCCGTATCTTGCTCTCTCTCTTAGAGATTTTCATTTGTTCTCTCTACTGCGTTACAGATAATAATAATTCAAGACAAATGAGGTAATTTAAGTTGATTTTTTTGATTTTTTCAACCAATATAATACATTACTACGCCACTGCCACAAATACACGAGGGGCCTGTGTAAAATATGAAATAAATACACAGAAACTGCGTCAGCTGGGCAAATCGTAAAATGGCAGATGGGAGACATTCGGCTCGTAAAAAACCATCCAAACTTCTTGTCTTACACACCTTTATGTTACAATTACCCACTCGTAAAAAAATGTCTTTAGAAGTTTTAATGCCTGAAAAAACATGGTCTAAACTTATTCTCCTTCCCATTCCTATAAATGCGGTAAAGTTTAAAAAAGGAATAGACAACTCTGAATCATATATATTTTATATATCAATTTGGTTGTTTTAAAAGCCCTTATAATTCACCCTACCCCTCCCATTGTCATTTTTCAACACAAAATCGTTTACTCCCAGTCAAAATTATTACTTCATAATGTTCCTCATACATTTGTTAAAAACATATTCGTTGAAAATTATGGATTTTAGAATAGTATTATCATTAAATATCAGTAGCGAATGGTGGATGTAGGCTGTTAAGATCCGACATAAATAGTCCCCATGAAACTTTGTCAGTCATTCGTATTTGTTTTTATTGAACTAAGACTACAATAATTTACAGATGGTCATGGTTAGTTTTTTAAAATCAATCAATCCTTGCCTAAACCATAATTAATAGTTTTGGTATGTTATAGATGATTACAGATACAGATGATATTGTTATATTCTCACAAGACCCGAAGGACCTCCAAGGTAGAATGCAAGAACTCGCAGATGTCAGTCAAACGGTCGGCCTAAAGATAAATGTCTCAAAGACAAAAGTGATGAGAAATTGCTTTTCGGACCCTGCAATTATCTGTATTAATGGCACCAAACTCAACCAAGTCAACAGCTACGTCTATCTCGGACAGCAGGTGTCCATAGACGGAAGCATGCACGATGAAATTGCTCGCAGAACAAAGCTGGGATGGAGTGCTTTCGGACGTCTGAATAGTATCTTCAAGAATGACCTACCATTATGTTTTAAGCGTAATGTGTTCAACCAATATGTGCTGCCCGTGCTCACGTATGGCTGCGAGACGTAAACCCTCAACACGAGAGATGTCCAAAGGCTAAGAGTCGCACAGCGAGGCATGGAGAGATGTATGTTAGGCATCACGCGAAAGGACCTTAAGAGAAACGAATGTGTTAGGAAGCAGACAGGAGTACGCAATATAATAGACGTTGCCGAAAAGCTGAAATGGAGATGGGCGGGGTACATTGCTCGCCGAAAGGACGGCCGTTGGACAAATGCCGTCATCCAATGGTACCCAAGGGGCACGAAACGGCCACAGGGTCGCCCTAAAAGCTGCTAGATTGACGAACTGATAAAGATCGGCGGAAATACGTGACAGCGAACGACACAGGACCGAGAAAGTTGGAAGAAGCTTGGGGAGGCTTTCATCCAGCAGAGGATTGACCATAGCTGATGATGATGATAGGTGATTCGACAAAATAGTGTATACTTTTTCATTCATACTTATTTGTGGAATTAAGAATATATTTTACATATATTGTTCGTTAGTTTTTAAAAATTCATTATGCCCTGCTTAAACCAAATTATAGTAGACAAAAAATGTTATTATATCTATAAAATATCCAATATGTATGATTTAATGGCAAAATTTTTGATATTTTATAGATATACGATTATTTTTGACTATTATCTATATTGTGGGTTAGTTTTCACATTGTTTAATTGAATTTTAAAATAACTAACCAACTCACAATTTACTCGTAAAATCACTTACAAAATCTTTTATTAACGTGGCTCGATATATTTCAATCTGAAATAAAATGTACATACTTAATCGACAAATTTCATATAAATATATTAAAATAACTGATTAGTATTTCCAATATTTTATTAAGTTCTATTTTACAACGTTTTTCTTAGCTCGTATTGTCCGGTGTTTGTTTATCCGGTACAAATCTTGGAATCGATTTTTAACTAATCTCCCGACTAACTAGACATTTGAAACTTTTAGAATATATCAGAGCACGATGCCAATGCATTTTTTTTTAAATATTTTTAGCCATCTTTAAGTAAAATTGAATTCATTTACAGTTAATTCTGTTTTGTATGAAAAGTTATTTCGGAAGAAATCCGTAATCCAATCCACTAGTATTTGTTGCTAGGGGTCTGGAGTCCTAGCAACTAAATTATTAATAATATATACGTGTGTTACTATGGAAATCAATATGAATGTCAAAATGACATTTCAGTATTATTTCTATCAAGTACAAATTTTTGTGATCGTTTAAGCTAGTCAAGTCAAGTTTATATGATTCAACAGAAAATTTAAAAACATTGTATATAAAAAATTCTTTTTATCTTGTAATTATTTTTCTTTGATTTTAAAGTTATCAACTCCTGTTCCCATTAAAAGTTTACCGAGTTCCGGTCGTGATTTCCATCTCTTCTAAAAAAAGTGACCTTGCTCAAGTACCGTCGAAAGTTTTAACTCGTTTAAGTTTTTGTGTTTTTTCAATAATCAATAAAATTATTTCTTTGTAACACCGTACATATTTAAAATTTTGGTAAAAGACTTTGAAAAGGAACTCGTCTACTATATGGAGCCAAAATAATATATTTAAGTGAGAAGCTGAAATAAAATCGTACTGAGAATTCATTAATAACTATTGTAGCTATCCCCACTGGTTGCGCTTTTTGCAGTGGACTGTAATTTGAAGATGCTGGTGGATTACGAATCTAGGGGGCGAAAGATTTAAACAGGATACCAGACACTGACGTTTAATGTTGAGAGGGCTGGCGCGCGCTGGAGCTGGTTCGGTATTCACGCACTCACGCACTAGTAAACGGATGGTTCGGAATGTCAATCTCACGGTTTCACTTTGGATAAATGGTGATGACAAGATTAGGATGGATGATAGACGCGACATTCGCTCAAACCATATCAGATTTGGCGCAACGAAGGTCGAACAGATGCATTTTGGATGAGTCACTCTATGGTTCACGTGTCCTAGGTCGTATCGTATCGTAGATAGGGCGATAGAGTGTTAGCTTTAACAAGCTTAGGCGCGTCGGTTGTCTTGAAGTAACTGAATGTAACGTAATCACGCTCGACTCATGACTCGTGACTGCTGGTTGGTCGCCGGGTCTTGTGATAATATCTGTGGATTTTAGGTAGGTGAGAAAACCGACATAATTGGCCCAGCCACCCATTATTATACCAGCATTAATTGTCAAAAGTCGTAAATATTTTAACACAATTTTAGATTCAGTCAAACAATCAGTTCTCTAAAACTTAAATTTATTATGAATGGATGCTAGATTTCATTGATTTATTAAATACTACAAACGTCCGTTAACACGTTTCTAAAACGAAACATGTTAAATCGACTTAAACCAGAATCACACCATTCACAGTATAATATAATTTTATTAATATAAATAAATAGGCCGGTAAATACATAGATATTATTTAGATTAATAATCGAAAAAACTGCGTATGATAATAACTAAACGCCAAAACAGGCCGCAATTTTTTTACACACCAACGTACAGAATATAAAATGGTATATGACTGCCAATTCACGCAACCGTTATGGACGAGTAACGGAATGTCTACTTCTAAAGAAGTAAGTATGATATGAATGGTTTGAATTCTTAATCTGGCAAAAATACAAGTGGATTTTTCAATGAGTCTTTGAATGAGTGACCGTCAACCAATGACATTAATATGGACGAAGCATCTAGAAAATAAAATGACACTCACTTTGTGTCAGGTCTGCCGGATGGCGAAATTCATATTTTAATATCGGTATCCTACGCTCAAATGAACATTCTGCTTGTAAGCGGTCTGGCGACACCGCTGGGTCTGCCCATACAAAATTTCTGACTGTCAGGTTTCGACTCCACCGTTATTATTGTGTTACAAAATGCCAATGTGCCTAGTTAAAAATTGTAAAAAAATCTACTAAACACTCCAAGAAAGATGGGATATCACTTTTCATGTGTTAGTATTATTTATTATTTATAAAATGCCATTTTAAGATATTGATGAATGTTTATTCAATGCAATTGAATGACAGGAACCATTG
Organism: Rhyacophila brunnea; assembly: GCF_057557595.1. NCBI lineage: Eukaryota > Metazoa > Arthropoda > Insecta > Trichoptera > Rhyacophilidae > Rhyacophila > Rhyacophila brunnea. Next base: position 35,129,435 of record NW_028232827.1, on the reverse strand, counting down.
GACAGTCAGTCGCCTGTGATTCGCTGAGCTCACTTGCGTCTAATCTCCGAGAAGTCGTAAGTAACCGAGAATCTGTTTCTAACGCAATGAGTCATGACACTAATACGCCATTACAATAAAGGTTATATTACTATAAATTCTCAAAGCTTGTATCGCATAATGGAAACGGATACGTCATATGGTCACGTGACATCTACCTTTAGATCTGTGAATGACTTTCATGTACAATTTCTCGTGCGCGCTGGGTATGAAGTGAGTTGTCCATTTAATATGTCATTGCCGTCAACCATTTCTCGTATAGAATTTTTTAAGGCTGACAATCGGATTGGAGTAATTGGATTGTGAAGTCAGTGATGGTGATGGTGACTAGTTATAGCTCGTTTCCTCAAACCTTATTAGACTGATATGGTGACTAAGATTATATATCCAAACGAATAGGAAAGGACCGAGAAGTTCTTCTACAAAACTAGAGTAGGTACCTCGGCACCAATATGAGAAGATAAAATACAGTATTTCCCAGCTCATTATAAGAATAAATATTTACTGTATATGACTATAAAAGGTAGCAGTGGTTAAGGGTAACACTAAACTTTTTCAGTCAAACGTATTTGTTTTCATTAAACTAATACTATAGTGTGTAGATAGTATTTGTTTATGTATAAAATTCAATTAAACCCGGTCTAATCCAAACCATAGTAGGTAGATAAAAGATAATAAAAAATATTCGTTTATCTATAAAATATCTAAAATTCTGGCATTAAACCATACATAATTTTAGATATTTTATAAATAGAAGAATATTTTATATCGATTATGATCTCTAACATGTATTCTTAATTCAACGAAAACAAATAAGTATGACTGAAAAAGTGTGCACTACTTTTGTCGGATCTCCCGTGGCATACATAAACTATTATGATTTAGTTTAGGCAGGGTTTAATCGAATTTTATAAACTAACCTGCACCATCTGAAAATTGTATTCTTAGTTCAATGAAACCATATAAGTATGACTGACAAATTTCTTTTATTTTGTTAACTGTCAATTCATGGTGGAACTGCATTGTATTGTTGTTTTTATTTAATAAAACGCAATTTTTTTATAGTACTTATTCCACTTTAATTAATATATTAGGACCAGTTTCGTCCGCCTCAGTGGGACGTTTTCAACAAATGTCCCACTGAGGCGGACGAAACCGGTCCTAATATATTAATTAAAGTGGAATAAGTACTATAAAAAAATTGCGTTTTATTAAATAAAAACAACAATGACTGACAAAGTTTAGTGTACATTATTTATGTCGAATTTTAACAGCCTGCGTTCACTCATCGCCACTGACTGAGGAAGAGATCAGGTGATGAATTTTGTCTTTGTCCTCCACCAAATTATTATTGGCACTAGACGACAATGTAAATGTGATAGTGGTCTATCTCCGATAGAGAACGGCATCAGAAGAAGACGTTTTTGGCCTTATTATGTACGTACATTTTTTATACTATAAAATAAATACACCCATGTTTAAACTACTCTTGGGAATAGAAATAAGCAATACTCGCGTCCTTACAATATAAAGGTTCCCTTTACGTCGTTCAAAAGAGATCGTATTAAGCTCGCTCACCTGAAATGCAGCTTTTTGCGGGTCGCGTTTCATAATGTAATATTGCGAGAGCTTTTCTCCTTAAAAACAGTTGCTGTCGTGCAGGTATAAGCTTATTGTAAACTGTTGAATAAAAATACATACATATGAAATGAACATGTTTTATTATTATTAAAAAGGTATATGTTATGTTTTGCTCGTAAACAGAGTATATAAGGTTACAGATGAATTGATGAATGAATTTTATCGATTCAACATAACACAGGTTGTAAGGTTTACCAAAAACGGTTTCGAACATTCATGATTCCAGAATGAGATAGTTCGTCACTCACATAGAGGGCACGTGAATTGACACCCATTGATAATGTACGTATAAACTTTTTTTTTGTATCTTCCATATGTAATTTTTATGATTGTTCATCAAAATATTAAAAAAATATATCATGGTTCAGTGTATTTTGCTGCCTATCTATGCAAAATAATCAATAATCATGTACCCTACTGTTTGCGCATGTAGTTATAATAATTATATGTTCTCTATCACTACTTGACCGTGAGCTTTCAGTAATCAAATAAGCTAATTTACCTGAAATAAATTAACCAGAATGAGCCTCTAAATTGAGGAGAATTCCTTAAAATTAATCTTACATATTTAATTATTTATAACAAAAATTGTTATTGATATATTGAATTTTTTACTTCATTTCCCGTCACAGGAGTTATTTTCATACGAAACATACACATTGACAGGTGTGGCACGTATGTAACGCTTTCATATTTAAAAAAAAAACATATCTTGGCCTTAGGTTTCGTCCATTTTCCACATGGATTGTTGTGACATATCGGACCTTTTAAACTGTTCAATGGTATTGGTGATTACATATATAATATATATATTATGCACTTAGTAGGTACTTTATGTATTTCAAGTATTCCTAAGATTTGATTACTCATAAAGCTCAAATTACATTGGCAGATTCTCAGGTCAACTCTCTGTTAAGATAGCCCCGATCCTGAAATGTCACTTTTGAGTCTTCATCAAATTAGAACAACTCCTATTTGTGGGCACGATTGTGTCGAAAATTATCGAGAACGTACGGAAATATCCGAATTAACCTTGAGCTTCCATGTATCGCCGCACGTAGCGTTTTCTGTTTTACGTGACGTAACAATACAAATTTGACGTTTACATAATGATGGCTGCCTGACTTGTTCATTATTTTAACAGACAATAATAATACATAACAAAAATAATATCCCATTAAATACAATCAGCAACTCGTTCCTTGTCTAAATTTCATTTGTTTCTTTACTTATAACATAAGTATTGTTCATACTAGTAACTGAGTGTATATTATGAACCAATCAAATTAAATGTCAATCAATACGAGTGAGTTGGTAGCTGAATCGTTCCATATAATTGCTATTTAAAGTCGAAGATTGCTCACGACGATCGTTGGATCCGATTGGATCTGCGAGTTTGCATGTGTAATTAGGCGTCTATGGTATACAATTTAATGCGTGTCCGGAAACTTGCACATATGCAGTTTGTCGTATCACACTTGACCGTGAAATGTTGTAGGTATCGAAAATATATGGCCGTGTATTAAAGACCGTCCAACCTCGTTGGGTCGTATAGTAATGACAGACATAACATTCATGTCTAAATAAAACACGGGTCTTGTCGGTTTACACTTTACAGGAAGCCTGCAGCAAACAAATTTTGAAAATAGCCGATTTACTGGATTATTTGTTAGGTTAGGTTAGGTTTTCAATCTTGAATTCATGAAATTTGTCAAAATCAGCTATGAAAATTGTATTAATGTTCATATTGAATCTAATAAAATTGGAGACCGTACGGCAGTGGCGAAGGGTGGAGGTAGGCTATTGAGATCGGCTATAAATAGTGCATACTAAACTTTGTCAGTCATACCTACGTATCTGTTTTCATCTAACTAATACCATCTGCAAGTTGTAGTCTCAGTTCAATAGAAACAAATATGTATTACTACCAAACTTTAATGTGCACTATTTATGGCGAATGGGTTAAGAGCCTATCTCCACCCTTCGCTACTGGTAAACGGTCATCTCTTTCCGATAAGAAAGGTCACGGCGATCTGTGCCACGGTGAAATGTTTTACGTACAATTTCCATGTAACCAATGTGCTACTGTGCTATATATTTTTATTTTTACTATTTTTCCGTATTCCCTGGCTATTTCACATTGATAAATACTTTTATAATTTTCTTTCTATAAATAATACACACAGCACAACAAAAAAATTAAGCGTTTTCAAAATGCCGTCTTAATCTTTCCAATTACCTATAAAGCTATTAGATAGTAACTCAGTGAGTCGCGTTTACTTAATTGTATCGGTATAGCTGTGTTGAGCATTTTCCTTGGTTGCAATCTTTATTTGATTTGGGCAGGCCATCCGCGAACGTCTCGGGCAGTTTTGTGGATTTCCGATAGACATTATCCGACTTTACGTCTCTCACCGCCAGCCAGCAGCGACGCAGGAGATAAGCTTAATGACGGGACGACGTTCGATTCAATTCTCGGCCGCGGAGAAATCGCTATTATGATACCCGGGTCGTCAGTTTCAAACGCGATCATCCAAAAGATTTTATAATATCTTTATAAAGACACTATTCATTTATTTTTACAATACCGTCAGACCAACACCTTAGGTCGTAAGGCATAAACATTGAGCCAATTAAAAAAGTTGCGTATCCAATATAATTTCCTTTTACTTACTAATCTGGTGTCAAAATGATAATATAAATTATATTAAATTTAAAATAAGATATTTTAAGTCGATAGCTATTTCGATTGTAACGGCGTCCCGACAAAACCACCCGAACCTAAACCACCTGCCGCCAAAACAATTTAGAAATGAGACAATTTTTATTTTTAAAGGATACATATTATATTAATTTAGATACACAAATAAAGAACATACGAATATATAGATACATAAATAATAAAATTACAAGATAAAAAGAACTTTTTATATACAACGTTTTTAAATTTTCTGTTGAATCATATAAACTTGACTTGACTAGCTTAAACGATCAAAAAAAAATTGTACTTGATAGAAATACTGAATAATGAAATATCATTTCATATTTATTTCCATAGTGGACGCACTTTTCCACGCACGTATATGTTATTTAATAATTTATTTGCTAGGACCCCCTAGCAACCAATAATGGTATCCAAATAACTTTTAATACAAAACAGAATTATTAACTAAAAATGAATTCAATTCTACTTAAAGATGGTTAAAAGTATTAAAAGAATGCATTGGCATCGTGTTCTGATATATTCTAAAAGTTTCAAATGTCTAGCTAGTCGGGAAGTTAGTTAAAAATCTTTTGCAAGATTTGTACCAAATACGACCTAAGAAAAACGTTGTAATAAAATAGTAGATGTTCCAGGTATTGCATTAGGGAACTCAGGTATAAGCTATGCAGCTGCATCGGATTGAACACGTATTATCGGCAATTAGGTACACTGATTATCGCAAGTATGTAAATTTATATCGATACGCAATTCGAAAAACCAAAAAATCACTTGTTATATTTATATTTTTTGTATTTTTTGAGGGCGGTTTTGTCTAGGCGGATTTGGTTTGGCGCTGTTTTAATAATACGAGTATTATCAAAAGCGTTCTTTGAAACTGAAACCCTAATAATACCTTTTCGCAGGGTCTTTCTAGTAATAATATCCCGATACACACATCACAATATAGACGACAGAACTACTCGTAGTCCAATAAGCTTTTTAAAATGGTTTCACTTACTCTTATCGGATATAGAAACTACTTTTAGCTACCTGATAGAAAAGATACACAGCAATTAATATAAAAATTTATCAATAGTTTATTATTAACGCTATTAAAATAATATATTTGATGAAATTTGTTGGAAGGAAGGTAATGTATATGCAATTAGTTTTTCAAATTGTTTTAGTTAACATTAAACTCAGTATGCACTAGATGTCTACTTAATTCTAAAAAAAAAATATAGCGAGTCGGGAGTATAATTATGTCTATATTATTTTACAACACTAATGACACTCCAGCGCGTCTAACAACGATTGACAACATCGCCATCTTTAATTATGTTTACCCGGACACAGTCACGTCCCGACTCGCTACATACAACAATTATTTTTCACGTATTAAAATTAATTAGATTTACTATTGTACACAAAATGGATATACGGTAATAAACTAGATACCTATTTGATTTATTTATTTTTCAATTGATGTAATGCAATATTATACACAATAATATTCCAATGCTTACAATATAGTATACAAAACGAGATTTGTGCCCGTCCAGCTGGTGCCCAGGTTCAAATACAGCCACATTTGCCAACAATGGCGGTTTTACCAGCGAACATGCCACAAGCCCCAATGCCAGTAGTACAGTGTGTAGTTAGTAATAGAAGTGAAATAATGACAAACACCCAAGCTTTGTGAAAATCACATAAAATTGTAGTGATCTTAGCGGGAATTCAACCAGGAGCCCCCGGTTGAAAGACCAATGCCATACTGAAATATTAAAGCCACAAAAAAGTTAACCGCAGTATCAATTATGATACTAGAGTGATACTGAGTTACTCTATTACTATGATACTAAGTTAAAGCCTTCATTTTTCGTCAATCAATTTCCAAATTGGCAAAATCTAAAACATATTAAATGTCTAATATAAATCTGCGGTTAGCAATCAGCATAGTAGACACTAAGCACATATTATTACATTTACAGACAAATTCTGTAATAAAACAAAGCACGTATTTACATTAACTAAGTAACTATATATTTCAATTTAGAGAGAATATATTAATTGGATTTAAATGTTTTCTATTCTGCCAATAATAACTGTTCGGAGTATTAATTTTATTGTAAACCCCGAGTACTAAAGTTGAAATAGTCAACTTATGTACTTAAAGTCGACTTAAGTAATAATAGTACAATTAAATTTGAAGTGTTAGGTAGTTTAAAATATCAAGATATTATGGTAATTTATTATAAATGTATGGGTATTCTAAATTTAAATATTTTGATAAAGGAATAAAACAAGAGACTATAAATTTAATAATACGTATTTGCAAAATTAATTCAGTATTAGTTTCATAGTATCGTTTGTTTTTAATTGACAATACTATTGTTTTCTTTTATCAAATGTAATAAATTATAATAGAATGAAGTACATGTTGTATTATTCTAAGCTTTGTCTATGACGAATGATTCTAAAGAAGATTTATAGAAAGAATGAAGATTATGACGTGGATGATTTATTCATGTTCGATCCCAAAAAGAAAATTGCCAATTTTGCTCATAGGTCCACTACACTGGGTCTAAACAAACATTGACGCGTAATCCTCGCGACCATCGTAGGATAGCTACTGGAAACCCCGTGGCACTACTGATTTAGTCCATCCACCTAGAGCAAGCTCTTTTTCGTGCTCTCTGACCATCCACCTAACCAAATACCTCGAGTTTTTCCAGATTATTAGACGTCATAATGTGATTAAAAACTATAAATTCCGTACATGCAAACCATGGATACCTGCCTCGAATGTCAACCTTACTGACAATGAATTCGATGAATTCGTTTTTTCATTTAGCCATCCAGAAGGTACAGCATCCGCCCACAACACCAGATTTTAATTGCATCTTGTCTGTCTTCCTAATGTCTCGGAGATACTTACGTACTTCACCCTGTCACACCCCAGTATTGAAGTATAGTTCTAGCAGAAGATCGCGCAACTTCCTTTGGTCCATCGTCACGTCTCGTAAGTGATTATTATGGAGATTTTTTTTAATATATTGATAATTGGAATGAAAGTCTATTGCTTATATTTAAAGTTCATTAAATTAGTATTAACAATATAAGTCTATACTATACAACTGGGCACCACGCAATCGAATGAAATTCGAAAATAAATAGACGTTCCTGAATTATAGGTAAAACATATATTTAATATTATTATTTATATTTAAATTATTATATTATTATTTTATACTTAGTAAGAATTTAAATGTGCACACGTAAATAATGTTTGAATTGTTCGTATGTTTAACTTCCAACGGGAAGAGAATTCTTTTATTTTTATATAAAGCCTCAGGCGTGATAATTCTCAATCCGCAATAAAAAAAACATTATGTTAGGAGCAAAATGAATTATAAGTAGTAGATAGAAACTGTTTACAATTATTACTCATCCACTACTTTCTGTAGGTAGATGAATAAAATCGTAACGTAGTCTATTTATTTCATTCGACAGTGCAGCGCCCAATTGTCCTGGCGCCCAGTTGTCTCATTTCTGAAATTCGATAGATTTGGCAGAAATTATGACGTAGAGCAATGCCGAGCGATAAATGCAATAGGCTCCATGTAAGAGCAATCGGAAATAATAACAGTAGGTACATAACAATAATTAAAGTTATCTTATATAATTCATGTGCAGTAGAAAAAAGTGAAATCTGTGCGATTCCAAGGTCAAGTTGTTCTACAACCTATTCGGAAGAAAGGCCGATTTATCCATTTTCTAATTTTAATTATTTTTTGTTAATAATGATACTTATATTATCTAGATGAAACATACATTTTATTATTTTAAATGCTACGCCAATCAATTTATTCTTAGTACTTATATTGGAAATTATTTTGGGAATTTTCTTGTTGTTTTTATTTAATAAAATGCATTTTTTACATATAGTACTTATTTCACTTTAATTAATATATTAGGACCGGTTTCGTCCGCCTCAGTGGAACATTTTCAACTGAATTCAGTTGAAAATGTCCCACTGAGGCGGACGAAACCGGTCCTAATATATTAATTAAAGTGGAATAAGTACTATAAAAAAAATTGCGTTTTATTAAATAAAAACAACAATACAATGCAGTTCCACCATGAATTGACAGTTAACAAAATAAAAGAAATTAGAATTTTCTCGTAAATAGTGAAAATTTGGTGTGAAGTACTTGTTAAATTTGGCCGCAACAAATTCCATTTTGGTCCGCATGCGGCCCACAGACCGCGGTTGATGTATCACTCCACTAGAGTATATTTTTAATTCATTATGTAGATACAATTGAATATCAACGTTTCTTAAGATCCTCATTGTTAGCACATAATGTAGAAAGGAATGTCATACAGTATTTCAATAATTATATATTATAATATATTACCATAAACAATAATCAATATGCTTCTATTTCTACTAGTAATGGGTGTGTAGAAAAACACTATAAATCGTGTATGATTAATTTCACGACCTCTTTTGCGAAACCTTGCGTACTATAACATATTTCATTTTCAATCATTATTCAATATCTAATCCTGGATGATTGATTATGCAAAGCTCGCCGTATTTAACATTTCATTGAGGAAGTAAAAAAAAAAACAAAACTCTTTTAAAAGTTGCAGCTTTTTTGCTGAGCTTTTGTGATAAATTTTCCATTTATCAAATAAAAAGACGATGCGTCCATCAATCATGTCAGGAGGGGTAATTTCTAAATCGATATCTTATTTACAGCTTTTTTATCTTGTTTTGCTAAAATGTATAAGCAAGTTTTTTTCACATCGAGCTTCCGGGAATGTCAAAATGAGAGATGGGTCTAGACAGGTAAATAAATATATTTTCTTTACAGGTGATATTTATTGATGCTATCCATGGTAATTTTAGACCGATATTTCTCCTCCTTTTATATAAAATACATATCACTGATATCTTCTTGATTCAATGTCTTCATTCTCTTGAAGCTCGTATGTCATTTCTGCCCTTAAAGCATTTTTCCCTGCTCTCACGTGGTATAGTTTCCAATCCCGATATTCTGGATAAATTTGAATTTTTATGCACCCATCAATTACATGCGTGATCGCGCAGCCATGACCTATTTTGGGTGAAAGCTGTTTCCTTATATCAGGCTCACCATGCATCAATAGCGAGGAAAGTGCGGCTGATCAATGCATTCCCTAGAGATGTAGACATTTAGCGATGCATTATGTATTCTAGTTTTAAAATTCTACTTTATTGTTTTTTTTTTAGTTCATTTCTATAAAATTATTGTTTGCTTTTTTTTCTCTACCTTGTTTTTCTCTAGTTGATTTACTTGTACCTTTTATTCTAAATGGCATGTTGTGAACATCTTGAATTAATAATATGTTATGTACTCACTGTGTCTTTTTTTAAATAAATATTTTTTATTGTATTATGTTGTGAATACAAAATAATTTTAAAAAAATGGTACTGTTCGGTTATACGGAATACAGCGGAAAACACATTTTGAAAATAGCGGATAAACTGGATTATTTGTTAGTTTAACCTAACTAAACTTGACCTAACCTAACCTAACCCAACCTAACCTAACCTAAACTAACCCAAACTAACAAATAATCCAGTATATCGGGTATTTTTTATCGGGTACAAAAAAATACTTCCTTGAGGGAGAGTATAATATAATAATGATAGTAATGACCTTTTCTACTAATAAGATCACAATATTATAAGCCTCCACTTTGTGGAGGCTACGTAAATATTAACAGAATTTTGTTTTTACGAGAAATGAACGTAAGGTACTTACTCAACCAATTAGTTCCATACTCTGACTCCAAAGACAATATGTGTAATTTTCCAAACCAAACCTAACCTAACCTGTATTAACCTGCATGTATGGAATCATAAGCCAACGCATTAGCCACTCGGCCATCGTGAGCATCAAATTTAGCGAGTTGCGAATCAAATAATAATGTCATCTAGGTACCTTAATTTATCATAAAGCAGATTTTGAAACAATGCATATTAATCATAGAAGAATCGATAGCTTCAAGGTAAGAGCACTCACCCGGAAAGTGAATGATTCCTTAGTCTATTTTTTTCTAATAGGTATGTGTCTGAGATATTTCAAAATTATGCATTTTCTATATCCAGGATTTTAACCCTTTATCTATGTATTAATCACAAATGTATATTATCGGTACAATTTAAAAATTATGTCATCATTATCAGTCAGGGTCGATGCACTGCTGGATGAAGGTCTTCCCTAGCTATTTCCACTATTCTCGTCACCTAGTTCTTTACTGCCACGTACATTCGCTGAGCTACATGTCCAGCCTATTGCTATTTTATCTGATTATTGACCTCTAGCAATCACATCGCGTAATCTTGTCTGTTTCTTTAATAATCATGTAAAAAACGTTAAATTAATCTATTTTGGTGTTTGGTGGCATGAAAGAAAAACCTAAATTCCAAATTGAGTATATAAATCAGCGAACTCAAAAATAATGGGAACTGTAGTACCTAACTACCTAACGGGTAAGAAGAGGCAGGCAACCGATCTGGAGTAAGGAATAATACGGGATAAATTTAAACACGTATTAAGAATACGTCATTCGTCGAATACTGACAACTGCTCTCGGTTTATGCATTGGCGCTCATTTAATATTGGTGTATTACACACACTGTTACACGTCTATAATGCGTGGTTCACTTTCCTAGGACACTCACACATTCAAAACCCTGCGTCAAACTTTACTGTAGTAGTATATAGCCTATCGGAATTTTATTTATTATCTGTTCTGTGATATAAATTAAATTTATAATAAAAATTATTAATCGAGAAGCTATGTTATAATTATTTTGATTGTAATATACACATTGATATGACATGAAGAGTCATACAATTTGTTTCGAATTATTTATATTTCTACATTCTAATATAATTGAATGGCTCCTCAAATAGTTTGCTACCCTGATACTGTATTATATTTTAGGTTACCGGACAAAACAGAACAGCCAAGGGAAAAAATGAAACTTTAATTTTTGTAGAATCTATTTAGGTTAGGTCATTATTTCGTTGTACCTAGTATTACACTCCCAAATGGTCCCCATTTGGGGATGTCTCTGTGGACCTGGAGAAGTCCGAATCGGTATCAAGCCGACAAATAGTAAGGGTTGATCACGAAAATAAATAATCATAAAGCCGGCAATGCTGTAAATCGCGGCCGTTTAAAAAATATCTGCAACGTCGCCATTGTAGACCGCTTTCAGCGGAAGAGATGGCTGAAAGCGCTGTCGAAAACAGCGCTTCTCGCTGAGAGCGAAATACAAAATGGCGGACAGAACGCTGCAGACTTCCAAACAGTAAACATTATTAACTCTCGCTACGCATAAATGAAATTATAAAAATGTAACCATTAGTAGATATTAACTTAAATAAATCTCGTCGTTTCTGACCACAATTCCGGTGTGTTATTTGTCCATCACCAAGTCCCGAACCCAGACGAAAAACCTTAAAAAAATAAAAGTGACAGCATCTTTTCACTTTCGAAAATGGAGGGAGATGACACTAGTCACCCAATCGTTTTGAACATATTATATTGATTAAGATGAGATTTCCTAAGCTTGCCGGCAAAGTCCCGTTTATTTGAGGCTTTATAGCGATTAGGAATGCAGAAATTAGGTATACAATTTGATTTATTATGGCGTATTGAAAATCTGTGCTATTAAAAATCTATAAACAAAATGGAGATAGGACAATTTCAATATTAAATTTATATTTTTCCTGAAAGTCATCGTCATATTTATCGTTGTTCTGTTTTGTCACTGTTCTGTTTAGTCATGGAACTATATTTTATAACGAATGATTGTCCCACATTACTTCTTTTCGGTCGATTTTACGCTACAAAAACTAAAAAGTTTTACTTCAAGAAATAATGCGGGAGTCATAAACAGCACCAACTTGGAGAAACGCTGAGGTCTGCGATGAATATGAAACGACGGTTTTATTGAGGAGCATTTTATGTTTTTATTTAGATATATACGTCGGTTAGAGTTTATCAAAGTGGCTAGATGAAAACCTATTGCATTTTTATTTGACTCGTGGCAAATATACTTCTCCTATATTAGGTAAATATATTTTATGACATTCCATCTGATATATGAGCATAATCATAATATTGAATATGCTCCCTGTCAAAGATATATATGATATTGATATGCATAATATGTTACTACACTTCTCCATATTTAGACAGCGACGTACGTAGGTTTTGTTCGAGTAATAATTGCATTTATCTAAATTAAAACTCGGCAATTGATTAAAAGTATTACTATCGGTTGATACTTGATGAAATTTGAATTGAAATTCTAATAAAGTAATTTAAATTTTGTAAAATTCTATTTAAATATTTTTTAGCAACTCAGATGTCTCCTTTCGGCATTTTCGAGTAGGTACTATTAGAGTTGGGTTACGGGAAATCTCGAGAAATTTTTGGGATTTTCCATCCCGAATCTCGAGAATGGAAATTTTTAACATTTCGGAAAATCCCGGATCTCGACAATCTTTTCTCGGGATTCGGGATTTCTTTATTATCAAATATTAATTGAAAAAACGATTTTCTATATGGAAAAAGTGGACAGAAAACACAAAATTCAAGGACTGATCGGGGCATTTAACACAATAAAGCCAACGTCAAATCAAAATGAGCGCAACTTTTGCAACATCAGGGAATTTTGTGTCTCAAAAGCGTACGCGATTGTCAGACGCACCGATTGACAGTCCATGTTTTTTGAAATCCTATTTTAATAAGTAATGTTTTAAATTATTTTTGTTGTCCTATTTCTATTTTGTTTGTCTTCTTACATATCGAGAATTCTTTTCTGGAAATCCCGAATCTCGAGAATTCAAAATTTTATCATTTCGGGAAATCCCGAATCTCGAGATTAAGATTTTCTCGGGAAATACCCAACTCTAGGTAGGTACTATGCTTATTAATTTACTTATGGCTTGCTTACTAAACTAAAAAATTTAAAACACTTCAGACATTATATTGTCTGGTATCAAAATTGGTCAAATCCATAGTGTATGCCGTATGAATCTTTAGTTTGGCATCTACAAAAATGACAAGTATCGCAACGTGGCATGGAAGGTGCATGTTAGGCATAACGCGTAAAGATCATAAGATAAATATATCGATAAGAAAGCAGACAATATTACGCAATGTGATAGAGGTCGCTAAGCAGATGAAATGGCAATGGGCTGGACAAATAATGCCGTTATACAGTGGGCACTAAACGCCCACAGAGATGCCCTAGTACTAAAAGTACTAAAAGTTCTGTAAATTTACGTGACAGCAAAGAACGAGGGACCGACACGAGTGGATGGAGCTAGGGGAGGCCTTCATCCAGCAGTGGATCGACCTCGGCTGATGAAGATGATGAGTTAATTATTTTAAAAGATCATGAAATATATATTATTTAACTTCCCAGCATAATTATCATGAATACTCTACCATACTGGATACTTATCTTGTGTCCCCTATTCTTGAATACATGTATAAAATATTGGTCTCTCTATTATAAAGTTCTCATCCATTTATTGAAAGATTTCAACGTAAATTTCTATGTACTATTAACTTTAAAATTGGTATTCCAGCTGAATTTATTGTCTATATTAATTTATTAGATATAACTCTAATCGTTGCATATTAAAAGCAATGCGGCAAATATCTGACCGTTTGATTATGTTTTAAACCGTAAATTCAAATTCAAATCAAGCACAGAAATAAATATTTTTTGTCTATATCTACTCAACTTTGTCTCACTTAGTTTCAGTCTCACACGTGAAAGTAAGGCGACTTCGTTGGGCAGGCAATGTCTCAAGGATGGAAGACACCCAACCACCAAAGAGGCTTCTCTTCAACAGACCAGAAGGGAAAAGGAGGGTCGGGAGACCTAGACTGCGGTGGCTGGACTGTATAAAAAGATACACAGCATCCCTGAGACTGAAGCGGTGGAAGGAACTTGTGGCAAACAGAGAGGAGTAGAGACGTTTCCTGGAGGCGGCCAACGTATCCGGAAATTTGTATTCGTGCGCCGCAAAACACGCCGCCGAAACATGAGTTCGTATAACATTTAATCAAATGACGAGTCCTTCATTGAACATTTGACCGTGGAGTATATTTGTACGTATGCTACAACATGTGGCGAATTTTATGAGATGTCTTTACTAGGTTAGGTTAGGTTAGGGTTAATCTAATTGGAACAGTCATCATCATCATCAGGGGCGCGACAACCCGGTGTGGGTCCTGGCCTCCTCCAACAGCTCCCTCCACCTGTCCCTATCCAGGTGGCCGCTTTCCAATTTGGTACCCCCAGAATACGGCAGTTACTGGCAGTTACTCTCTTTGCCGGTTCATTGTCATTCATACGGTGCACATGACCTAGCCATCGCAGTCTCCCAATATTTATCTCCAATAATTGGAACAGTACTATTTGCAAACTATCGGCGCATTTTGTAAAATACGTACAAATGTATTCCACGGTGAAATATTCAACGAAGAACTCGTCATTTGATAAAATGTTATACGAACTCATGTTTCACGTACTGCAGCGCACGAATAAGTGTCCCACGATGAACTGCATACGTGCATCTTACATGTAACTGGCGGCCAAAACCCACATTAGGTTGTAGTGCCGATGACGATGATCTACTCAGCTTCTCTTCGTAATGAACATACACAATTTAAAAACACCTCATATAATATATACCTACCAACTAGATTTTTTTTAAATACCACGTTTGACAACCCTTAACCTTAGCGACAGCTAAGGGAGCCGGCCAAAGATCCTTAAAGTCCCTAAAACATACCACATTTTCTCCCATAATGAGCAATAGCAGACAACTCGTATGTCATTAAACATATCTATTAGTTTTTTTAATACTCACACTAGCTTATTATATTAAGGCACACCCTTCGTCCACAGTATCTATACACGACATAGGTATATTTGTATAATATAATCACAAAAACTAAAAATCGCCTGTGTCTGGTTAATAATTCTATACTTATCTTATGAATAATGTAAATTTTTTACCATATTTTAAATTAGTATGTAAACAGTAAAAAAGTGATTAAAGCTGCTCCAAGTTAGTTGTATATTTAGTTATTTTATTCAATATGAAATCTCCAATTTTTTCAGTTTTACGAAAATAATGTCTCGTGATTTCTTTTCTTCTGAACGTAGGTTGGTATATTATATATAAATATAAATTCATTTTAGAACAGGTTTTAATATTATGATTTGATTGACTTCTTTTCTTCATGTTGCAACCATCTATTACTGGGTATGAGTAAATTCCATTTCCCTCCAATGCATCTAGTCTTATGCCTTTTGCATTCAACTACGTCATAATATGGCTTTTCTAATGTCATCAATAGGGCCCGGATTTATATGCTAGTGCATGTATTGTTAGGGCGTACACAGCTATGAGAGTTGCACATACATCTGTTTTGAAAGACACAAATAAAATAAAATTTCATTATGCATATCAATGCATATTTGAGACGTTAGAGCATATTTGAGACATTAGTGCATATTTCATAAATAAATGCATATTTTAGAGCTTTTGAATTTATAATTTTATTTTTTTTTTAATTATTTTATCGAAATATAACCAAGTTAGGAAGGTAGATAGTTTAGATGCGCTTGCATTTTAATGCCATCTCCGAGCTGTGGATTTATCAGAAAAAGTGAAGTCAACTCGGGCACTTTTAATTAAAGTTTGCCCAATCACCTCTGGTGGACGTTGAGAGATCGTTTTTCGCATATTAAAAAAATACTGACAGATACCTATGCAGAAAAATTTAATGCCTGAAAAAATATTGTAATTTTTTTTCACGAAAAAAACAGAAAATAGTACGTATTTAAGAGTAGTGTGTCGTTTTGGTTTTTTAAGTTATGTTTGGTTTATATTGCATTTATTATTCAATTATTTTTACTTGTGAAAAACTATTTGAAAATTGTAATTGATTAACTTTATATTCATTGATTGTGTTTTTTTGTTCTGCTATCGTATTATGTTGAAAAATTATTAACTAGTTATTCGATTTTTTGTCAGTAATATTGGGTAAAGTGGGTATTTACAATTTTTCCCACAAAAAATTCCAATGTTTAACTGCATATTTCTTTGGTTTTAGTGCATATTATATTGTTATTTTAAGTGCATACGTGCATGCATATAATCATGTTTTTTCTTGCATATAAATCCGCTCCCTAGTCATCAATCTACCTAATGAGAGGTTTTCTAATAATTCGATGTAGTATTCGAAACCCCTATTTAGCACATTTCTCCCCTACTAATCATCATTCACAATTGACAATAAATTCTAATATTAATACTGTCGACCGAAGGTACTTGATAGAATTTGAATTTAAATTCTAATGAAAACTTAGCTCTCCTAACAGCCCATTGCTATATCCTATATAATATGATGGTTTACATGGTCAATGGTATTGATATACAACCTTTATAATTATATATATGAAGATGTATGGAGGTGGATGTAGATATGTATATAAATATATATATTAGGTGGGTTTATTTGTGGATTTGTTTTATTTAAAAAATAAAAATAAAAAAGTAGGCATTATTGCATATATATATTATGTATCTCATTAATTAACTCCATTAGTTACCATTGATCCCAGAATGGACGATTTTACACTTCTTGAGTGTATTATTTTTATTGTTTATAAATAATAATGATCTATTATTAGGTTTTGGCGATTTTTATACGCTTATCGAGTGTATTATTATTGATAAGATAATAATTTTTTTACAAACACTTTAACTATTCATAATTTTTGTTTTTTATATATTTTTATTGTGACCCTTGACTTAATAGGTAGGTGATAAGTTTTTACCTACTTTATTGTATTGATTTGTTATATTAGTTAGAATTTATAGTATTAGTATTCGGTGTCAATGTTTATTTGCCTTTTGGTCAGTTTACACAGTGCCTGAAGACACCGAAAGGCGAAATCCGAGTCACAAAAAAACGAAATATTATATTAATATTAATATAACAAAACTATTTACAATACAAAACAAATATAGCTATATTTTTTATATCTCTCTGAAACCCATAGATTTTTAAATTATTTATATAAGTGTATATTTTTAAAAGTATATTAGCATTTATTTAGTATGCATGCAAAATTTTTCAAACAGTGTATGCTTTGAGGTCGACCACTCGAGTTTTTTTTAACTCATGGAAGCTTTCGCGCAGTCGGTATTATCGCATCCTGTTTGTTCGCTATCTGATCCTGCACTATACAAATAACGGAAGCTCTGTAAACTTTGGCTTGCAAACATTAAAGTCCACTATATTATATAGGGCAAGTAAGCAATTAGTAAACTAAATCGAGTATCCAGTACTAAGGTTAAAGAAAAATATGTTTTCCACACGTATAACGTATTGATTTTTATTATATTTCTAAGTAATAATATTTAATAATTGAGAAACTACGAAGTATGTTGATATCTAGTCAACTTTATTAATTAAATATTATGAACTATATTTTTAAGTAATTATATAAGAATTCTATAAGGAAATTACATATTTACTAATGCATTGTAAAATTATTCGACTAATTAACATTAAAACTTTCAAAGTTTCCAACCTAGTAGGCAAACAACAAAGCAATATTATTCTAACTAGCAATAAATAACATCGATCAAAGCTGTGAATTCCATTTTATCCTAAACAATGGGTTAAAATGTTGTGCTTTAACCTTTTTCCTACCCTTCCGACATGTGTTTCCCTTTTCCATCGTGTAGTTGAGTTCAGTTATAACCAACAATACAATTATTATATTATACGGTTTTTTTTTAACTTTTTTATAGTTATAATATACTAGCAGTATCACCCGGCGCTGCCCAGGAGTGGAATGGTTTAATAATTTAAAATAAAAATTTAATACGTAGAGTGCAAAGAATTGAATTTAAAAAAGTAAAAAAATACAATATTGGAGATTTTTATTTTTAACATACTTAATATAGTATATTTTGTATATGTATTGCATTTGAATATCTTAAATAGTAGTACATATGTTAAGGCTTTTCTAAATAATATAAATATCTAATCCATCATTCCAGGGCTTTTCGATATACAATATGTGTGGCTTTTCCATTTGGTGCCAAAATATATAGATTTTTACTACTCCCCACTCTTGATGCCGCTACATACAATTGTCCGTGAATGAATCATTCCGATCTAATGTGGCAGCACTGCGTCGCCCGCGCCGCGCCGGCTCGGTTGACTCCCTGCCGATAAGCGATTCTAATAGCACAACTATTTGCATCTAACTTTGCCATTTGACCTCCGATCGAGCTGAAATAAACTCCAATATTTTTAAAATGTAAACATAGCTACATTTTTAATAAAAATTGGTGTTGCAACATTAACTTCCGCGTTTCAAGGCTTTTTTCCGCAAAAACCGTAAAACTGTCCAATGAGTGCAACGGGTTAAATCTGAAATTCGAAACCCCCACCATGCACTCCGGCTCATTGGCTTCCATCTACTGTCCAAATGTTGTCGAAATCCGACTGCGCGTGTGGATTTGTATAAAGAAAAGCCGACACGACGGTACAAACATCAAAATATATTTTCGAAATTATAGTAGGTATAGATTTATAGTTATGATAGATGGGGGATAATGAAATGTTTAATAAATAATCATCATCATCAGCAGGGGTCGATCCACTGCTGGATGAAGACGACCTCCCCTATCTCTCTCCACACTTCTCGGTCCCTAGTTCTTTACTGCCACGTACATCCACCATAATTTATGTGCTCGTCTATTCAGCGGCTTTTAGAGTGCCTCTGTGGGCGTTTATTGCCCGTTAGGGAGTGCAATACCGAATGAATATTTCAAAACCGGTGTTTCTTATTGATTACCGGTATTCGTCAAAACATATTATAGAAAAAAAGAAGTATCTATCAATAAATATAAGGAGCTATTAAAATCTATTTTAAACAATATTTTATAGAAACCTAAAATACCTACCCACATTTATTATATTGACCTTTATACATACATAGATCATAATATTTTAGGACTAAAATTAGACTAAACTTAACTAACTAAAACTAAGTCCAGGTACAGGAAAATCTCTCTCTAATTCAAGGTTGTTGGAATCAACGTTGGATTGATAACTATAAAATAATTGGAAATATTTGCCACGAATGTTTTCTTTTTTGAAATGTGTTAATTCATCGCGACACTTCTATATTTAAGTATGTATATTGGAGGTATTTTGTTTTATTTTTATTTAACTTTTGTTGGAATCACTTTTTTTTTTTGCGTTTACGCAGCATTAATTTCATACACTAAATTTAATAAACAATATTAGGATAGTAGTAAGTAATGAAAAAAAATAACATTTAATTCATTTTCGAAAAAATTTCTTAATACCGAAAATACCAGTATTTCCGATTTTTAAAACCGGTATTTCAGTTTCGATAAATAATTGAATACCGGTATTGCAATCCCTAGTGCCCGTTGTGTACCACTATATAACGACATTTGTCCAGTGGTTATACACTCGCCGAACGACATCCATCTGCTTAGCGACCTCTATCACATCGCATACTCGACTCTGCTTTCTTATTCATTGATTTATTTTGAGATATTTACGCGCTATGCCCAACATGCACTTTTCCGTGCCACGTTGCGGTACTCGTATTTTTTGAATTCCTTTTATATTAAGAGTCCATGTTTCACATGCATATGTGAGCGTTGGTAGCACACATTGGTTGAACACTTTACGCCTAAGATACAATGGGTGGTCACTTTCAAAGATACTATTTTATTTATTATTATTATTCCATGTCCGATCCCAATAGGATCATATGGGCCTCCACAGAGTGGAGGTTTGTATTAACAGATTTTATTTTTACGAGAAATGGATGTCAGCCATGTGCTCAACCTATTAGGTTCATACTCTGACTCATACACCTATTTACTCATATTCCTATTTAGGCGTACATATTTATAATAAATTATAAACCAGTATTAATAATATGTTATGTATTATGCATTCATAATATGTTCTTTTTGTTCAAATTTATTTCTATTTTATATTATTATTATACTAAATACACTACTTCTTGTACTATTATGTTAGGCAATATTATAAAAAATTGAGTGGTTCATAAGCCAAGTGAACCAAGTCCATTCTGGTTAGTTTTGAGTAAACTCGGTTCAAACATGATATTTGAGTATTTCTAAGGTTATGTTATGAATAAACTCAAATGGTGAATAGGGATTGCAATACCGGTATTTAAAAACTGATATTTCAATTATTTATCGATACCGAAATACCGGTTTCAAAAATCCAATATACCGGTATTTTTGGTATTAAGAAAGCATACACATTTATGATTTTTTAAATTGAAATTAATGTAATTTTGACATTACTTACTACTTACTATATTGTAAGTAAATTAAATTGTGTGTATAAGTTTTATGCTCTCAAAATGCAAATATATTGACTGAAACAAACAAACAATATTAAAACAAAATCCCTCAAATATACTCATAGAATAATAATTGTCGCGATGAATTAACATATTTCGAAAAAGATAACATCTTTGGCTAATACTTCCAATTATTTTATAACTATTGGTCCGACGTTGATAGTATATCCAACAAACGTTGAATTTCAGAGAGATTTTTCTGTTCCCGGAGCAGTTGTAAAATATTATGATCTATACATATTTACAAAGGTACTTTAGGATGTTATAAAATAGTGTTTTAAATAGATTTTAATAGTCATATTTATTGATAGGTACTTATTTTTTTTCTATAATAATAATATGTTTTGACGAATACCGGTATTCAATAAGAAATACCTAAATACCGGTATTAATATATTCATTCGGTATTTCAATCCCTAATGGTGAATACCTAATTGTCCCTGAATATGCGATTGGTACGTAACTTTACGTGACTTTACTTCGGATTTAAGACTCAGTTATATTTGTAAACGTAGTGTTTTATTCAGAGACTCAATTTCATTCCCAAATAAATTAAATTAAACCTTGGATGCGTCATTTTTTTATAATATGTTCGTTTGAATATGATGACAGTTTTATTATTGATATTAAGATTGGTTTTCTAAAATATGCATCCAGAAAGTTCAACACTTCTCACGAGAATTAGGTCGAATATTTATTTTGATCTATATATTAAATTTTAAAAAAATAACTGTGATCACTGTTGGTCATCACTTCTTTTCCAAGTAAATATAAAGGCAGACTGATACACTATGTAATAAATCATGAAAGCCAGAAATAGAGAACATAAAACAAGGGATTATTGAGTTTTAGAGAAACTAAATATACGGTTAATATTTCATAGGATAGACAAAATAAATCATAAGCAAAAACAGTTGGTACATTACATCGTAATGAATTCTGGACTGGAGAAAATGGTTTATTTATTGGATAAATGTATTTTGTTATTTATTTTCATAATATTATTTTTCTTTCTAGTTTTTAGTTTAAATCAAAATAAATAATTACTGTAATAATAAAATCGGTTTTTTAAATATTTGAAATGTAATAATTTTAATTATAGTGACATCTAGTTAAGTTGCCTAGAAAGTAATTTGTATTGGTATGCATTCTTATCTTACGTGAGGGTGTATACTTAGTAATTAGGTTAATAGATGTCTCTATAAAATCGCAAATTTTTATGTGATCCCCCCTTAATTGTCACATCTAGTGCTGCGGTTGTAAATAATAATATGTTAGTTTGGTGGATTTTTCTTTTAAATGAAACCGACGACCTTCACAAATTGATTTTTCATGATCGGTTTTCAGATTAAAATAATGATAATTTTTGAATTACACTAGGTATATTTAATACACACTGAAATATGCTATAAGTACGGCAAGACATTCATAACATGATATGAAAAAATTACTAATGAAAGAATTTCTTTTCTTCTTTCTTCTTTGACCATGTCCGATCCTAAAAGGATCATATGGGCCTGGAGTGGAGGTGTGTATTAACAGATTTTATTTTTACGAGAAATGGATGTCAGCCACTTGCTCAACCCATTAGGTCCATACTCTGACTCATACACAAATTGAAAAACAATATGTGTACTTGCCAGACACAGGATTCAAACCTGGGACCCACAACGCTATAGTCCGACCCTTAAGCCGCGCGGCCATCGTGGGTGTATAAACATAAATAGTATGTAGCTACACAAAATTATTCCAAATGAACTAAGTAGATCATATTTTAAGACATTATACCTATTATAATTATTAGACATATTCCACCTGCGTGATGATGAGTATAGGTGGACATTGTTTATATAAATTCTTAAAATAGGGTCTGCTTAGCTCATTCGGTGTACTTCCTTGTATCTAATTAATATTTTTTTGTATTTACACTTTTCTACTGTTTTATTAATAGTTCTTTTTTTCTAAATCTCATGTTGTGAACCTCTTAAATTGATAATATTGTATAAACTTCACAGCTTATAAGTAAAAATAAATAAAATTTTAAATAAATAAAAATCATTACCTGTTCTAGTGCTAAAAAGAAATAAAATAACAGTTCTAAATAATATAAATTAATGAATAAGTTAATTTTACTCAAGTCCGTGTTATTCGATCGGATATAAAGTTTATTGTGTTGTTAATTTTCTTTTTGTTTTACGCGACCCAACTTTCTGTCACGATATTACAATAATAATAATTATTACCCACACTTTTTACAATCATGTAAATGAACTTTCCGGAAAAATTCCACCATACGACATTTTAATGGCTAATTAAAAATACTTAGATCTTAGATCGACATCTTTGTTTTCCTCCGCGACATGTTTATTAAGTCGCAAAACAAATTACTTACTGGTAGCCGTTTTGAATTATATTATTCTTGATTTCATTTTTATTTTTTTAACAAAATGATAATTGTATATTTTGGAAAATGATTTTCTTTCTCTATAAAATGTAACTTTTAGGATCATGTTATGGTATTAATAATCATCATCATCATCTTCACCCTGAATCTATCCACTGCTGGATAAAAGCCTCTTCAAGCTGCTTCCACTTCTCTCGGTCCTGTGCATTGCGTTGCCACGTACTTCCGCAGAACTTTATCATTTCATCAATCCAGCGGCCTCTAGGTCTACCTTGCGGACGTTTTGTACTTCTTGGATACCACTGGATGACTAGATTTGTCCAACGATTGTCTCTTTTTCGAGCTATATGTCCAGCCCATCTCCATTTAAGGCTTTTAATAAACTCTATTACATCACAAACCCTTGTCTGCTTCCTTATCCACTCATTCCTCGTTTTGTCCTTTCGCGTTATACCCAGCATGCACCTCTCCATACCACGTTGTGCTGCTCTAACTTTCTGGATCTCTCTTTTACTGAAGGTCCATGTTTCACACGCATATGTGATCACGGGAAGCACACACTGGTTGAACACTTTGCGCTTTAGGCACAGTGGAAGGTCACTTTTGAAAACATTTTTCAGGCGGCCAAAGGCACTCCAGCTTAGCTTTATTATGCAGACAATTTCATCGAATTTACATCCATCTATAGACACTTGTTGTCCCAGATATCTAGATGTAGCTTTTCACCTGTTCGATCTGAGTGCCATTGATGAGGATCTCTTTTTGGCCCGCAAAGCAGTTGAACATGACTTTCTTCTTTGTTACATTTATTTTCAAACCTAGTTTGTTGCTTACTTCAGCGAGTTCCTGCATTCTACTTTGGACGTCTTCTGAGTCTTGCGAGAAAATTACTATGTCATCGACAAAGCGCAGATGACTCAGGTATTCTCCATTTATGGGGATCCCTTTGTCATGCCAGTCAAGTTGCCTGAATAAGTCTTCAAGGGTAGCCGTAAATAGTTTAGGTGAGATTGTATCACCTTGTCGGACTCCTTTGCTGATAGGAAATCTGCGCGATGGTTTATGGAGATTGACAGATGCTGTTGCGCTACTGTATATATTATTGAAAATATTTATATAGCGCCCATGAATTCCTTGTTTTCTGAGTGCGTCGAATATCATTGAACATTTCTTTATCGAATCGAACGCCTTCTAATAAACATACATTATTTGAAAACATCTCATGCATATTAATTTTTCACATTAGAAAAAATCATTTTGTAGAAAAAAATATGACACCAGACGGAACTTGACAGGCTCGAGTTGAAACATGAAATGTTTATCGAAATACATTGTAATGTTATAATGTGTAAACTGTATATGCATGAGATGTTTTCAAATTATGTATGTTCAATATATAGAATGTAACACTCTCAAATCTTGTGTCTTATTCGATGAATAAAAGAAATAGTTTATTAAATTATTAGCAAGTTAAAGTACGTTATAAAAACTAAATAATGGAGTGAACCGAAATGTCCGTATAACCATTTTATGTTATAACTACTAGGTTAAATCGTCGTAATGTAATAAGATATCCGTGGCTTAATAGGAAAAACATACTGGCGCGAATCCAGCAGATATTCGGATGTCGTATTTTTTCTACACAATGATTTTTTCTAGTGTGTGCATGAGATGTTTTCAAATTATGTATGTTAAATATAATACAGATCATTACATTCTCAAATCGTGTGTCTTATTCGTTGAATAGAAGAAATAGTTTATTATGTATAATACTTTTAGTTATTACATATTATAATTTAATAACGATTAGGACGGCACTAAGAACATAATATTCTCAACGATACAATAAATACGTCATTCTTACAACGATGTATACCTACTTACTGATAATTATTTCAACTGTAAGAATATATTTCTGAATAATAATTGTCCTTTTAATCAGACGAAATTAGTCCTAACTAGGGATTTCAATCCCGGGATCCCGAGCTATTTTCGATACCTATGAATCCCGGGATTGATAAACATAATCCCGAAACTTTCGGGATTGATTTTTTTTATCAATTTGTATGGAAAATAAAATAAAAACGAAAATAGAACAGAAAAAAATACTTTTAATAACAAATAATTGTACATTAGAAATAAACTGAGTTTGATTTATACCCATGTGTAAGTTGCCGATTCATTTTATTTGTTCACATAAATTAATAAAAATGAGAAAGATTGGAAAAAACAATGCTTCACACTATAAGCAAAGTAATTCCACCATGATCTCAAACGTTTTACGGCAGTTTCATATTTGCCTGTTTTATACTACAAATTATTTACTCCATTGAACTTATGTATTTCCTAGATTGAACGTATACAATATTAAAAATAAACTTCATAAATAGTATTAATTATACTAGGCTTATTTTTGACCGATTTTATCGATGTTATTTGTAAATATAAAAATTTCATATTAACAATGGAAAAAAATGCCAATCCCGGGATTGTCAAATTGTAATCCCGAAATCCCGGGATCAGAATTTTGACTCGGGATTGAGTTCCCTACTCCTGACCATAATTAAAGTATGTAAAATAAGTCTCATAATATGTAATGTTCTTGTTAGAATTAAACTGCTTCCACCGGTCACCCAATGTAAGGGTAGCCTTCAATTGATCCCCTACCCGACAGAACTGATTGATCCTTTTTTTCGAAAATTGAAATAACATCATCATATTCTTTTAATTTAGGTTAAACTTTTAAAGTTACCTTTTTTATTTAAAGAAAATCAAAGCATTTAAAAATGAAAGCTTTGAATAATTTTCTCATTTTCTTATCTGGGCAGTTATTTGGTTTACATGCAGCCATTATGAAATAAAAAAAAGATATTCCCGTCGCAATAAACAATATCGTAGAGCAAGACAACAACAGCTATACGTACGTGTAAAGGCTGTCCCATTATTATTTATGAATTATAAATTTCAATACACTAAAATTAAGCATTATCAATATATTTACTTTCCAGAGGATATTAATTATTCTATGAGCTTATTTATTCTATGAAAAAATATTATTAACCATGGCATTAAAATCAATCAACCAATTTGTTTAACAATTATTGATAGCAATACGGTTTAGAGTACATTATTATGTGTCTTATAACTTTAAATAATTCGAGTTGTTTAAGTGTGTTATATTATTATATTCTCCCTTTTATCTATTCCTGACCATCGCAGCAACCATACAATATTAAAGATGTTTAATGTTAAAACATATATTGAATATAAATAATTTGAAATATTGCATAAACACACTAGAAAAAATACGTCACCAGACGGGACTTGAACCTGTATCTGCTGGATTCGCGCCAGTATGCTTTTCCAATTAAGCTACGGGCATCTTCTTAAATTAGGACGATTTTAATTAGTAGTTGTTACATGAGCTTATCGCTTGCTTGCGTTATAATATTGGCTATCGGTTTTATGAATATCATTCAGTTGAAAATGTCCCTTTGAGGCGGACGAAACCGGTATAAATTTATTAAATAATAAAAGTGGAATAAGTATTGAAAAATTTGCGTTTTATTAAATGAATCAACAAGTTGACTGGTTTCCTATATTATTAAGATACACTATGGTAATGCATCACTGTGATGTATATTTTAGGTGCATTAGTGTATTATTTTACGACTATGCAGTTTAGTAACATTGAAGTTGATAAGTTGATTATTATAAATGTCTGTCTCGCGTCTTTTTATAATATTGTGTAAATTGCATATTTTGAAAATAATTACTAAGCAGAATATTATGACAAAATAATTACAAGATAAAAAGAACTTTTTATATACAACGTTTTTGAATTTTCTGTTGAATTATTATGCTCAATATGCTCAAACTTGTACTCGATATGAAGTAAATAAAAAACAAACAAACAAACAAATATAGAATACTGAAATGTCATTTTGACATTTCATTTTGATTTCCATAGTAACGCACGTATATATTAATATTTTTTTTGCTAGGACCGCCTCCTTAGGAACCAATAATAGTCTTTTACTTTTTACGGATTTTTCTTAAATAACTTTCCATACAAAGCAGAAATTAACTGAAAATAAATTCAATTCTGCTTAAAGATGGCTAAAAGTTTTAGAACACGATGTCAATGTTCTGATATATTCTAAAAGTTTCAAATGTCTAGCTAGTCGGGAAGTAAGTTAAAAATCGATTGCAAGATTTGTACTGGACAAACAAGAATACGAGCTAATAAAAACATTGTAAAATAATGGTATACGTTAATATTGGAATAAATATAATGAAATTGTATTTGTTTAATGCGTAACCGTATTAATCTAAAATTATTATTGTAGCATCCCAAAATTTAAAAAAAAATGTATATTATATTAATACAGCAGTATTTATTTTATATTTTTTGAGTGTGAAGCAACCTAAATCCTTATGATATACAAAAAATACTAAAACAATTAACTAAAAATCAATTTTGGTAAAGACTTAACATCAAAAGCTGATATCTAAAAACTATAATATTTGATTTAATACGCTACAGTACTTATGGTGCGAAATATTTATTTGGAAACCACTATCGTCAGCTGAATGCAAGACTATTCTAACTTGCAATTAAAATTTTTGAGGAGAGAGTTTTTTGAAACAACTTGAATTGAAATCATTTATTATCTTTATGGATAAATATACGTATCATATTTTAGTGGTATTATTGATGAAAACAATGGTGCATACATTAATAATAAATAACTGAAGTAGGCTGTTACAAAAAACTCTGCTGTAAAACATTTCAAAAGTAAGTTAGAATAGTTAGTAATACAGCATCATTGTGATGATAAATATAATAGTATGTACATCTTTCCTATTATAATATCTACAGTTTTTAAAGTATCCCAAGCTACCCAAGGTACCTAACCGATTTTTTTTAAACGGTACATGTTCAAACACGTGCGTTACTATGATCTTACTCCCTACTTCATTTATCGTTTGTCAATTTATGGCTACGGCCATATGTTGTAGCTTAAATACTGGGAAATGCCAATAGAAATGGCGTATTTCAAAAAAATACTACCTTATTCTTAGGTCAATAATTATTATAAAGCAAACATTATTCGTAGAATGTTTATCACGTTTGAATGTCCAACAACATAGCTTATAATCAGTATCTTTAAAAGTATCTTTAAATGTGTAAATCTTGCCCATATTTTGAATAATAAAATGCCTAATTCTTTGTCAAGTTTGGGATCACAGAGATTATCAATATATTTTTTTATTGTAAATATTTCACTATAATAATGTCGACATAAATTTTACTAATAGTTTTATAAATACTTTTAAAAAATAATAAATATAAAAAATCTTAACACCACTTCACATGGACGTACTGAACTATGACTATATTCTAAAACATTAGAGCGAGAGGTTTAAAATAATTCTATGTTATGTAATAAAAATACTTTATGCAGTCATCAAATGTTTAAAATAAATATAAAGGCTTCAAAATTATGTAAATAGATTATCTACAACGTTTAAGGAATGTCCAGGATCATGCTTTGAAAATAGAAAAAAGCTCCATTTTGACCCACGCTGAGCACGTCCGCCCTTAATTAAGATTTCTAAATATATCGAACATTTAAAAATGGAACATAAAAAATAATGGATTTTAATCTATATTGGCCTAGAATTTAAAAAAAGCTTTATATGAACAATTGTGTTGCCAGCTGATAATAAATGCCACTGTACTGTGTAACAGCAATTGACTCTGTAGGTATACCTATCCTGTTGATAAAATTTTAATTTTACTGCGTGGATATGCAAATGGCCTTCCCGCTGGTCACCGCAAATTCATTTTTGCTCGCAGCTTTATCGTTTTGCCAGTCATGGCGACCACGGGAATGCATTTACCATAAAAAATGTTACCATTACGGTATTTACCATTCCTCTTATTATTAATTTGCGTTCTTGGTTAAATGGTTTACGGATATGGTCATATTTTATTGCCGCTAGGACAGAAGTTTTCAATGTTATTCGAGACTTTATATTATTGCAATTAATATGTAAATACGATGCACACTATTTTCAATAATAAGTAGTAAATATTTTATTAAATATTGAGAGTAGCTTAGGTAGTAATGTATTTGTATAACGTGCCCTAAAATGGAAACTCAGAATGGTAGAATGAAGCATTATACATAGTCAGGCCGCGCCAAGAGTAGCTGCCACCTGTGTACCAGTTCAAAATTCCCTAAACTCCCAAAAAAAAATGAAAGATATCAAAGCAAAGGAGAAATAATTATTTTATTGTCGTCAAAATAGATAATCATAATATTATAACAAAAATTCAGTTCAATATTCAATATTTTACCCAATGAAATTATTAATGGACAACGCACTCAGTACAGTAGCTAGCAAGTAAATTCATTCATCAATTACATTCGCACATGTATGGGTAGACGTCACGCAATTTCCATTATGCGATATCACGCATCGGGAATTTATAGCAACATCACCTTTATTGTAATGGCGTTAGAACAGTGTTTCTAGTGTCAATGTTCATTTGAGTGAACCCGTTCGAACCGAACCATTCGGCAGACCCGACAAAGAGCATCGGGAATTTATAGCAATATCACCTTTATTGTAATGGCGTTAGAACAGATTATGCCATTCGGCAGACCCGACAAAAAAGTGAGTGTCATTTTTTTGTCTAGATGCTTCGTCCATAATAATGTCATTGATTTTACCTATTAAAAATAACATTCCGAATTACAATGTGTGTGGTGTGGGTAATCGTTGGAACACGAAAGCACAATTAATATTTTTTTTAAATAATAACATAGTTTTTACTGTCTACTGTCTATCAAACTTATGAGACAAATTGGTTTTCCTTGATGCACCTTTATGACTCTCATTTTCTTAATTATAATTCACCCTTAATCATCAATTTTCCGCCATATGACAAGTGTCGCTCTTCGAAAATATGCAAATTACTTAGGTACTTTATATATTTCATCATAAAATTCATTTTAAATAAATTAAATAACATAATATACGTTTCAATAAAATTATTTATTTTCAGATTTTTGCCGCCCCCTAAATTCTGCCGTCAAGGTGTTTCGCACCCCCAACACCCCCGCTTGGTGCATCCCTGTACTCAGTCCAGACCAAGATACACAATATGTCCATGAACCTACGAACATTGTATAAAACTGTTTAAAAAATATAAATTTAGATAAATTCTGGGTCAAAAACCCCGATTAAATATAATTATATTATGTGTAAAAGTTCATTAAAGCGTCAATCTGAGGCGATTACTGGCCATTTAAAATAAAATGCTGGTTTGATTGAAAATTAAAAAAAATATATATTGTTAGTTTTATAAGGTACTTACATAATAAATCAAATTATGTACTGTAACAGTAGTAATTATATTTATTAATTTAACATTAGTAACTATAATATAAATATGTCAAAAAGTTCATTAAAGCGTCAATCTGAGGCGAAAGATCTTGGGATAATTTTTGATTCTTCATTATCTTTTCACTCGCATATAACTTCTACGGCTCTGCATTCGAGTAAGCTTCTAGGATTCATCATGCGACAATCCAAACCATTCAAGAATCCAAATGTATTACGTACACTCTACGTCTCATTAGTGTGAAGCATTCTTGAATATGGGTCGATTATCTAGTGTCCTTATGAGGTTTCCTATAAGCTTATTTTAGAACGCGTCCAGAAGAAATTTGTTAATACAAATTAGTAGCCTAGATTCAAAACACACAAAGAGAGTTAGATATAAAAAATATTTTAAACTGTATAAAAATCATTTCCAAAAATGTATGGAGATTAAGTTTGGTGATTTCTATAATGACAGTAAGGCCTTTCTAACCAATCAGATATACCTACTGTCACGGTAAATTTCTCATATCAGGAAGGAGATTTTATATAACAAAAAAAATGATAATGTAAGTAAATCAACTATCTAATAAATTGATGTCCATGCAAGTTAATTACCTTCTTGAAATAGCATAAAATTGGTATATTTTTGCAATTTTCTCAAAAGTTATTCTCTAGATATTAATACCTTTGATTCTAAACTACTCAAATGCACATTTCATGCTTTTTTTGTATTCAGCCGCGTTTAGAATATGTGCAAAAATGTCGACAAACAAAACTAATGCGGCCAGCCATGTTTGAGAGAAGTTTTTTGTTGTTTCATCAGAAATAGCGGTACGTGGTCTCATAGAATGGTGTTTTGATTAAAGCGTATACATTTCGATAACACAATCTGTCCAACCAACATTTAATTTGATAGCAATATTTTCATGTATAGACGGGTAGTTATTGGTACCTTGGTATAAACCACAAAAGTCGATTGCTAATATTAACACATTTTTTTTATAGTAATTGGGTAGGACGCAAGTAGCTCAACTGATAAAACCCTTTTCCCGGAATCTAAGATAATATGTGGGTTTGAGTCCGTCCACCGCCATCTTTAGATTAATAAAGCCTGAGCATAACTTTTTGCACAAGAAACGAGTGGTCCACTTTTCAGCTGTCAAAATCAGATCCCTGATTGCTTGACATATTGATTCGCCCTTTCTCGTTTCAAATTGAATTTAAAAAAATTCTCAAATCAAATATATTAATAAATTATAAATAATATATATTCCTGCTATTCATCAGCTGTCAAAGTCAGACTAGTAAGTCCTTCACATAAAAACTGGTGGTAATATCGATTTCCAAAAAATATGTAACATTTATCTATGCATTACATTTGTAGAAGGTGTGTTAATGCTAGTGTATTGTTTATCATGTAACTTATCTATTCAAATCAAACCATTCCCTATGTGAACACGACAGACGCGTCAGTATGAGCACTCTATAGAACAATGACAGTTCATACATAGACAACAACGGGAGGGGCGGAAAAAGTAGGACCAGTCGTTGTGAATGTATCGGCTTTCTACTTGAGTCGGCAATGGTCGTCATACGTCGTATTTTATTTTTAAAAATCTATTAGGTAGGTATGCTTCTAATGTGTTTTAAAAAATATATAAATTTAATATTTTCTTTAAAACAGCAAGGCTTCTCATTTACTTTAGTGGCTATCTTAGTAGATGCTAATTGTGAATAAATCACTCATGAAGACCACCGAATCTAGGAGCGACCAGTACAGAGAGACGAATTCAAGATGCGGCTTGCGGTTTTCCTTTGGCACGGTCACCCGTGTACAGTACACGTCATTTCACATACGGGTATGCAGTGACGTCCCGTGGGGGTAGGCAGATTGAGCATCGCTTGGGGCGGCAGTTATTTGAAGGGCGGCAAATCGAGATGAATCATTAGGTATACAATTATAATAAATAGTACCTACCTAAAGTTAGTAATAACGGAAATATCTTTCCATCAAAAAGTCACCTCACTGGTTGGAAACATAACATATTAATTGACATTAAAGGTTTAACAGGACTGTAATTTTTTTGTTGGGTTTGCGATGTCTAGTTTACTTCCATTGTCCTTGGACGGAACGTCCTTGATGACCAGTAATGACTCAGGCAAATTTGCGAATTATAGGGAGATACATAGGTACCTACTTACCTAATTAAAATACCCTAATATTTTTGCCACTCATTCGCGAGTTTTGAAAGTTGTCAGGTGTATTTGTTAAAGTATCTGAAACCGTGGACTCGAAATATTGTCTATTGAAGTAGACATAGCATTTAAATTAGATTTCGTGGTATATATTTTGTTAGTAATGTATCTACACAACATATTTCTGTCATGAAAGGATGATAAAAAAGGTAACCGGACAAAATAGAACAGTGACAAAACAGAACATGACAAAACAGAACATGACAAAACAGAACATGACAAAACAGAAAATGACAAAAAAGAACAGCCAGGGGAAAAATGAAACATTAATTTTTGTGGAATCTATTTAGGTTAGGTTAGATTAGGTCATTATTTCGTTGTACCTAGTCACCCAGTCATTTTGAACATATTATATTGATTAAGATGAAATATCCTAAGCTTGCCGGCAACACAGTCCCTTTTATTTGAGGCTTTCTAGCGATTAGGAATGCAGAAATTATGTACTTATATAATTTGATTTATTATGGCGTATTGAAAATCTGTGCTATAAAAAATCTATCAACATAATAAAGATAGGACAATTTCAATATTAAATTTATATTTTTCCTGAAAGGTCATAGTTATATTAATTTATCGTTGTTCTGTTTTGTCACTGTTCTGTTTCGTCATGGAAGCGATAAAATATACTGTATAAAAATGGGGCTACATTTTGGCACTGCCTAGGGTCGGCATTTTGTATAGGGACGTCACTGCGGGTATGGCACCCCTGGGTAAAGGTTTATTCACAGATTTAGGTATATCTAATATTATACATTATAAAAAAAGACTCACAAAAAGAATACAATAAATAATTTAAATGTTATTCGCGTATTTGGCAGTTAGCATTAATTTACTGTGATATACCAAACGTAAAATACAATATAAAAGTTACCAATGCTTACTGCAAATGTTATGTACCTATCCATAACCCCCCCATATGTGATATCTCCCCAATGACAATAAATTGTGGGGTTGCTGCCAAAAGTTGGTAAGTCCATAATTTAGGTATTTAGAGTAAACAACGGATTATGCGTGAACATATTATAAATATGTATACTAGAAAAAAAATCTAGGTCATCCGATATATACGAGTATAACATGAAGCATAAAGCACAAATAAATTAGCATTATGTCTGATTTTAGAGGGCATGCCAAACTTTCAAATTGCAATTCAAAGTATCTAATTAAGTAGGTACCCATTGTTAACAATATTCGATCGGTGTGGTTTCGCTTATCGCAATGTACCTACTCAATATTATATTATTGATTAACCCCAATTTATCCACCCTATCTAGCTTTATTACCAGTGACGTTCCTAGACAAAATTCCGCCCCTACGCAGTGCCAAAATGCCGCCTCATTTTTTTTTATACAGTACTTTTTATCATCCTTTCATGACTCCAATATCTAAGAATTGTATTGTATGGATACATTACTAACAAGATAATATATAGGTATCTACCTATACTACTAAATCTAACTTAAATGCCATCACTCACTCGGTGTCGCTGAGTTTCAAACCCCGCTATAACACTTTTTCATTATGTTGAGAAAATCAACAAAAACTTTTTGAACCTAAAAGGTTTTTGAATATTTCAGTAGTGTTATAGCGGGATTTGATAGCCACATTGATTTTGTTTCATAAATAACAGTTAATTGTAGCGGCTTTTGAAAGAGGCGATAAAATTTTCATGTAGAGATTTTAATAACGAATCCAACGATATATATATATCTTAATTATATCAAAAAAAGTGTTATATCGGGTTTTGAAACTCAGCGATACAGTCTGCTTCAATAGACAATATTGCGAATCTACCATTTTAGATAGGTACATTTAAAAATACACCTGACAACTTCCATAACTCGCGAGTGACTGTGAAGAACGTGACGTCCAAGGACAACGGAAATATACTAGACATCGCGAATCTGACAAAAAAATAAAGTCCTGTTGAAAATTGTATAGCACTTATCTAAGTAATAGATATATTTTGTTTCCAACCATTGCGCTGGTTTTTTTAATGGAAAGATAATTCCGTTATTACTAAATTTATGTAGCTTTCTATATATACCTAATGATTCTCCTCGATTTGCCGCCCTTTGAGTAACTGTCGCCCCCAAGCGACGCTCAATCTGCCTACCCCTACGGGACGTCACTGTGTGTTACTTCACATATAAACCCTTATACATGAACTAAGCGTCACAACATTACTTACTTTGTCATATTTATAACATTGTAAATGATTTTAATACCATTCAACTAGGCGGCTCTCGTGGTGCAGTGGGTAAGGCGCTGTCCTCCGCCAGAGAGTTCTGGGTTCGATTCCCGGTGAGGACACAATGTTTATGTGTTTTTCTCAAAGCCTGGGTGTTTGTGATTGTTCAAAATTACTAACAACCACCTTGTACGAAAAAGCAATGACGTCATCATGGTTATTAATAATTCTAAAAACAAAAAAATACCATTCAACTTAATGAAACATATTTTTTATTCAACGAATAATTCACCAGATTTAAGAATGCAACATTCTTTTTATTGAACATAGATAATTTGAAAACACTTCTGAGAAAATATAATATAACAAATAGAAAAAATCTTTTTTGAAAAATAAGACACCCAGCAAGAATCGAACCTGTATCTCTCGGGATTCGCGCCCACGCACATCGACCACAATGCTAATTGCGACAAATTTTAACTAATGGCTCTTACAGTACTCTTAACTTAAACAAAACTTGCTAATAATTTATTTAACTTTTTTTATTATTTAACGAATAATTCACAAGATTTAAGAATATAACATTCACAGAGAGTATTGTAAGATGCATTAGTTAAAATTTGTCGCAATTAGATAGTATGCTGATAGCATTATGGTCGATGTGCGTGGGCGCAAATCCCGATAGAAGCAGGTTCGATTGCTGCTGGGTGTCGGATTTTTTTTCAAAATATTTTTTTTCTATTGGTTATATGTGTTTTCAAAATATGTACCATTCAACTTGCTCAAACTTAACTCAGCTCTCCTCACCGAGTTGTTTCACTGCGGATCGAATTCTCCTGAGGTTCTTTCCCTTTTATTTATACCATATAACAACACTGAAGATTAATATCCACTGAGTCTAATTACCGACATATATCTTCCACTGGACCACGTGAAGGATCAGGGCGGACAAATTATCTATATTAACAAAATGTACTTTTAATTTATAAATTATGAAGCTAGACTAACCTCGTTTGTCTCTTGAAGAAAAATCAAAGTCTATATAATATAATATAGTAGCTTTAATGTTTCACTGATTTACACAAAAGCTTTTCAGTGAGTATAGTGCAGTCACGCTATACTCGAGTTAGTCTTGTACAGGAGCTTTTAATATTGTAACTTGTGTGAAAATAGCTTCAGACGCAGGTGCACTTACTTGCATTAGAAGCTTTAAGCTCTATTTAATTATTATATTGTGGCTTTGTTGTTTATGTTGATAATTACTTAATTAAAAACAGTATAACATAACTGCTGTATATAGTATGTTATTATGCAGGGAAAAATACGTTTGAACTACGAAAGTAAATTAGGTACCATTTTAGTTCCTAAACAGAGCATAATACTATGGTTAAACAAATAATTTAAACTACTTATAACAAAAACAACCATCTATTTTTTAAATTTTAAAACCCTTAATTCCATAACATCTTTTGCATAATAGAACTGGTAATCATATTATAATAGTTAATATTCTGTATGTCAGTGCATTGAAACGTAGTAGTTATAAACTCCTTTTTATAACCGTCATTGTTGCAACACGTTTTGAAGTTTTGTTATAAGTTTTATTCGATAATCATTATAAATATTGAATATACATAATTTTAAAAATCTCATGCATAATATACACACTAGAAAAAAATACGACACCCGATGGGACTTGAATCTGTATCTGCTGGATTTGCCCCAGTATGCTTTTCCAATTAAGCTACGGGCGTCTTAGTTAATTAAAACGATTTTAACTAGTAGTTGTGACATGAAATGCTTATCGAATTACGTTATAATGTTGGCTATCAGTTTTAGTATATTATTAAATTAATATAGGTATCAATTAATTCCTTAATTACTAACCGATGTCGTAATTAACTAAGATGCTCGTAGCTTAATCGGAAAAGCCAGTATGGTGCAAATCCAGCAGATACATGTTCAAGTCCCGTCGGGTGTCGTATTTTTTCTACAAAATGATTTTTTCTGGTGTGTATATGCATGAGATGTTTTCAAATTATGTATATTCAATATAGAATGTAAGATTCCCAAATCTTGTGTCTTATTCGTTGAATAAAAAAAATAGTTTATAAATATTTAATACTGGTTCTGATTATTTAGTTACTTAGGTATCTAGGTGCCTCTGGTAGGTAAAGACATCCCCTTAAAATGGTCAATGTATGTCGCAATTATTAATAGAACAATACCTACTACATACATATCCACTATAAATTCAAGTGTCAGGCATCTTGTTGGCTTAATTTAATAATTAATAAAATGCTTACATTTTTTGATAGATTCAATGTTTATAAATTAGTGTTAATAGGATGAAGTTTGCACCAAATAATCTACCAATGCCAAATGACTTTATGACTCAAAATGAAATCATTTTTTTTTTCAGCTCCGCTTTCATATATAATTTATTAAAACATAGGGTCAATCCAGATTACTATAATAGTGATAGTTCTTTTCTGTATAACTGCATTTCAATATCACTGTAATACAAAGAAATTGATCGTAAAAATACTGTACTTAGCTAAACATTACGTATCTTATTTATACTCCAAGAAGCAATCCAAAGAGTCAAGAAGACGAGGAATATCGTCATTTATGGTCATTGGTTTCAGATGGTGCTGTAGCGGATTCTATTGGCGCATCATGTTATATAAATTTGTTGTTTGGAAAGTAAAGGTAGATTAAATTTTAGAACAGTCATTTGAAACACCTGATAATATAGTATATTTTAAAATATGTTTGAATTTACAACCTATTTACAACGCATTTTAAATAATATAGGTATACTGAACAACTACGTATCCGGATACTTGTACGAATGCAGTTCACCATATCCCACTTCACCGTGAAATGACGTATCGGAAATATATGGCCATATATTAAAGACCTTTCGACCTCTTGGGGTCGTATTAATAGTACCTACTGTCGTAAAATTCATGTCTTAATAAAACACGGTTTTTGCCAGTTTACACTTTACAGAAAGTCAGCAGCAAACAAATTTTGAGAAAAAGCGATATACTGGATTGTTTGTTAGGTTAATATGATTTCATTCTTGAATTATTCATGAATTTTGCCAAAATCAGCTATGAAAATTGAATTAATGTTCATATCGAATCTAATAAAATTGGAGATCATATAGTATACGTATAGAAGATGGTCTTCTCTTTCCGATAAGAAAGCTTACGGCGAACTGTGCCACGGTGAAATGTCTTACGTACAATTTACATGTAATGAACAATTATTGACTACTATGGACAATAATTATTACACTTTATATAATATACATAATTACAAGATCATTAAAAATGTACTATTAAAAACTACTTACTAACGATATTTAAAAAAATAAGCAATCATTATGACATAAAAAAACAATAATTTTGTATTAATTAAGCACCAATAACATTCGATAACATTGATCAGATTATCTATTTTATTATTCTAATTTACAGCCAATAACATGCAAATCTGACAGCTGCTGCCATATTTTAACTCAACATATTTTTAATTAAACTCATTACGTATTTCCAGTAAAAGAAAATTATTTTTGTATCGATTACATACTTACACAAACACGAAAAACTAGAATATTAAAAAACGTTTTATTATATTATTCTCACAGTTGATTAAGTAAGTTAACAGACGCCATCTTATAATAATATACGAAATTTTTTGCCATTACAATAAAAATATTTACTTACATACCTACAAATATGGCCCCCACAAAGAGGGGCCTGGCAGGGCTCTAGCCTGGTGGCCCGGGCTCAGGAAAGGCCCGGCGTGGCGAATCGACCAGATAAGTGATTTAAACACGCATCACAAATTCTCTCGAATAGTAAAAAAAAAGTCGCCTGCGGTGCTATTTATTTTCAAAATTAGTATTATTTAAAAGCATGTGGTTGTACGATACAATTTTTGATTGTGTATCCAATACTCGACAACTCCATAATTCAAATATACAAAAAAAAACACTGAATATAGGCACACATTAATTTTACCGCGTACACCATTTGAAAAACGCTACTGTAGAGCGTCATACTGCATTTATCTTTAGCGATTGGTAGGGGGCCCGTCAAAGATCCTAGCCTGGGGGCTCGCTTCATGATGTGGGGGCCATGCTTACAAACGACACACTGTTACTAACACTGTACCTGCAAAGCGTCTAATTATTAAATTAACAATTAATCAGGCAACAATTAAATTATTTCAAGCTTACATTAATTATTTAGAATTGTTAAGTTTGTATTGTGCAGTTTTCATACTTTTACCAGTGCATGTAAATTAAAAAATATGTTTATAATAATAATTATTGGACAATCAGAATTATATAAAATGGCAACACGTTTAATTATGGAACTCGACGTTGTTATATATGTTTATAATTGTCGGCCATTTGCAATTACTTACGTAATCAAACGATTTAACGTCAGAGTGACAGTTGTTACTACATATAAAAATAAAACAACGAGAAATAACAATATAATTAAGAGCTAGACGAAGAATCTAGGTTATCACAAGTTTTGTCTTTGTTTTGTTACGCCAAAGAAGTATAACTCGCGCGTACATAAGTACACGCACCGATTGTTTTATATTATATACGTGACATTTTGTCGATTTAAAGTTACGTCGATATTCTATGCATCTCGGAATAAGACAACAATCTTCAAGGCTTTCGTATTGTTATTATCACAGGATTTCGTATTTATTTTTCCAAATTTGGTGGCAATTTTCTTCCAAACTCTAAATCGCTTCGCCTTCACTTTGCCGCCATAACTTCTTACGTCAGTGGGAATCCGAAAACATTTTTTTCCCGCTAAATCTGTAAAGCAAGAAAAAAAGTTATTAAAATTTCGCAGATTTGAATAAATTTCGCTACAGCAGGGGGTGGATTTACCGACTTACTTACGAGATTAAATTAAAAGTTGCAAAGGACTTTTTGTTTCATAATTTTTTCATCATTTAAGTCTGTCGGAAATTGAAAAATTTTATATTATAATATTGTATGTGACAGAGTAGTAATGGGAAATGAGTCACTTAAATATAATCATAAGTTTGGATGTCAATTAGATTAAATATTTCCTTCTAATTGATTAGTTCGTTCGAGTCACAAAAATTCCTCATCAAAAACGTTCACAAATAAACCCTAAGCAGAGTTTGCCTTCGTTAACGAATAGTGTTGTCTGAATAATTGAACATAGTGTTTTAGCAATGACCATAGTTTGTCATGGCGTATGCGCAAATAGGATGGTGTACGACTGACTTACGGAAAGTCTCTGACTCACATTTCTAAATTCAGTCATTCATGAACGATACATGGGTACATATTATGGGTCTTCTCGCAAGACTCAAAAACTCTCCAAATCAGAATGAAATCAGCATAAAAAATAAAAAGACGATGTACAAAGGCCATATTTAAGTATTTTGCTGACCGATAAGAGCTCATGGATAACACTCGACTTGAAGAGGTAAAAAACTACATATATCTGGGATAACTAATTAAATAGCTACATATTTTTTCTGACTTATACGCGGCGTAAATGGAAACTCTGCCATTCTTGGTGGCATTGGCTTGTGTGTCTCTGATAATTATAGGTAGCGGGGGCATCCGTTGTTTGTTCTCCCAAAGTTGACTCCAGATCATTACACCAGTCAATTCTTGATTGGACATGGTGGCTTCGCTGGCAGGCTCTTTGAGCTTGGTCTAGTTACCTGTCCAACATGTCCATGTGGCGGAGAAATATAGGATGCAGACCACATAGTCCGGGAAAGTCCTAAAATGTGTCTGGAAAGGGCAGAGCTGCTCAAGTCGGTTCAACCAGCTGTTGGGCCCATCGGATTCTCCGACCTGGTCGCCACAAAGGCAAATTGTATTGCATTTAAAATTTGTGGCGTCATACTGCCAACGTGAAGATTTCTTCACTTAGAATGTTCGGCAGTTGTGTATTAATTTTAATTTTTTACTTACTATAATTTTTAATATTGCTTCTACGTGGTCATCTCTCCCATGGGTACCTTAACTTAAATCCATGTAAATTCAGTCAAAGCACATTTGAGTTCATGGCGACCTTAGTCTTGGGAAACTGCTCCTGAGGCATTTCCAGTCATAAAAAATGATGCTTCACAGCGAACGTATGAGTGGTCCCGTGATACGCCTGATTAGAACCGGGTGTAGTGCGGGGCGGATGTGGTGCAGGTTGTATGTGGTTTGGTGGTCCATTAACTTCAATGGTTTCCCAAGGTGCAGAGCTATATACCTGCCATTAGTAATTTTTCAATTTTTGTTCCTTCATATAGCTGTGGGTCTATTCTATGCTTATCGACCGCTAAAGTGATAAAGTGAAAAATATTATCAAACTTAGGGTAGGTTTGTATCAAAATATTAGCACTTATTGTAACAATTACACGAAGCCGGTTTTTATTGTTGCAATAAGTGCTATATTTTAACAGCACCTATCTTGCTGCTGTTAAAATATCGCACTTATTGCAACAATAAAAACCGGCTTCGTGTAATTGTTACAATAAGTGCTAATATTTTGATACAAACCTACCCTAAGTTTGATACTATTTATCAATTTAGTGTTCGATAAGTATAGAATAGACCCACTGGTAGAACTAACTATGATATGATATATAAAACTAGACAAGCTAAACTTTCCAACTGAAAATCAAGTTATGTGTTTAGTTGTAGTATATTGGCAAAAAGGTTTTAATATGTCTACATTTTGAAAGATCTTACGGTAGCTCCGGTTAGGAATCACTTCTCTAATGTGATGACTTTATAAATTTGAGGAATTATGGTTTTATTAAAATGGGATATGTAAAATCTGGAGTTTTTTACAATTAATACCATATTTTCGTACCTTTCATATAATAATAAAACCAAATAAATATTTTTTTAATTTATCATACCTAGTTCACTTTAAGCTTTTTCCCATTGCAGTGGTGCAATGTCATATGCAGTTCTCCATTTTTGACAGCATTTTCCCGAGCAAAAATAAGCTGAGATTAATATTTCCAAAGGTCCTTCAATCGTCCTAATTGGTCTGAAATAAACCAGACGGATATACTATAAAATCATTGGCAAAAATATTACAAGAAAATACATTTTTTTAAACTGTGATCTAATTTGAATCTTTGTACTTACACATATTTACTAATATAGTTTAACATTAAAAATTATTACTTCAACATGTTTACAACACAAACCTAGTGCGCAATATAAAATATGTATTTTTGATGAATATTATCTTCAAATGTGACCCCCCACCGTGAATAAAGCGTAAAATGTTCACCCAATGTGTGCTAACAATGCAGACATTCAATCAATTTTTTTAATTGCGCAACGAGGCATGAAAAGGTACTTGCTGATCATAGCACGAAAATACTTTCAATGAAACCTAAGGAGGGTCGCAGACTACGGGGTCCGCCAAGTTTGGAGAATTGAACCGCATTATGAATTTGATAATCAGGTGATAATATGAATACCAATTTCCAGTAAGTTCAACCTTCAGATTAATTAATACAAATACCAGCTACACTTTACTGCTCCCTTTGGAGTAAATGTGGTGTGTTGTGGATGTCGATATTATTTGGTTGTGAAATACAAAAATCATTTTAATGGAAAATTTAAGTTTTAATATTAAATAAAGTTAGAATCTTTTTATCATATTTCATTATTAAAAACTAAACAGTCATGAAAAATGTAACTTGTCAATTCCCACACTACGCATTACTACTACATATTTACTACTTACATTATTACTACTACATTACTACACACTACATATTTGGAAACATTCCTTAAAAAATCCTATTGTTTATACATAGTGGGACTTGAACGCATATGGTGGTCGCCAATATTAACGAAATTTAAAATAACACCTCTTGTTAGGAAATTTTCGCGTGATTAATAATAATTGTATTCGTAGCTTTGTCGGTAAAGCTCACCGCCTGGATTGTGATGGAACTGTTATCAAGTTCCATTTGCTTTTTCCTGAATGCTTCCAAATTGGTATATTTCCGAAGTTGTTCCAAATTATGTAAGTACGCAAAAATATAAATAATGCTTTCGCACATGCTGTATATTATTAAATTTCGTAATACTAATATGACTTTTGTGAAATACTAATGATTGAAATTAATGACAGGCCTTGTCAAAAATAATTGAAAATCACAACAGAAACAAGGAAACATAAATTGTTTGAAAATAGTAATGGATATTAATATTTTATGAACAAAGCGCCATTATTAAATTATCAGTTATGAGCTCTATCGACGTTAATTAATTAATTAGCATGAATTTTGACAATAATTGGCAATATTCATATAAATACCTGTTAATTTTATTTATATTTTACTAACAAGGCATTTTTAGAAATATTGTATAAATAAATTCAAGCAGAAAAATCTTTTTCATACTCTCTCTAGACCTGGAAATTAAAAAATATTTTAATCGTAATGTAAATATTTTTTTTTTAAATTAGTAAGTAATGCCGATGATGGCCGAGCGGATAACGTGTCGGTCTATAATGTCGAAAGTTCCGGGTTCGAA
The DNA here is from genome assembly GCF_057557595.1 of Rhyacophila brunnea. NCBI lineage: Eukaryota > Metazoa > Arthropoda > Insecta > Trichoptera > Rhyacophilidae > Rhyacophila > Rhyacophila brunnea. Next base: position 35,085,657 of record NW_028232827.1, on the reverse strand, counting down.
TCCTGGGCTTGGCAAAACATCATGTGTGTTTGGACTCCCTAATATTTTGAGCAATTAGTGTCTAACATCCATTTCTTGTTAAAACAACCTCTACTCTGTGGACCACAATAGCGAAGGGTGGAGGTAGGCTGTTAAGATCCGCCATGAATAGTGCATATTGAGCATTGTTAGTCATACGTATTTGTTTTTATTGAACTAAGACTACAATAATTTACAGATGGTATTGGTTAGTTTTTAAAAATCAATTAAACAATGCCTTAACAAAACCATAATAATTTTGTTATATTTTTGGCGATACAAAATTGTACATACTTTTTCATTCATACTTATTTGGTTTCGTTGGATTAAGAATATATATTACACATTTACACATATCGTTGGTTCATTTTTTTTAATTCATTTAGCCCTGCCTAACTAAACTATACTACTTAATAGATAAAAATATTATTCTATCTATAAAATATTCAAAGTTATGTATTATTTAATTGCATAATTTTAGATGTTCTATAGATCGACGAGTATTATTTGTCTATTATCTATTAGGGCTTGATTTTCGCAGAGTTTAATTGAATTATAAAAACTAACCAACATCATCTGTAAATTGTAGTCTTATTTCAATGAAAACAAATAAGTATGACTGACAAAGTTTAGTGTGCACTATTTATGGCGGATTTTAACAGCCTACCTCCACCCTTCGCCACTGGTGGAGCCCCATATTATGATCTTCTTCGGATCGGACACGATAAAAAAGGGTACATAAAGGTAAAATAATAAAAATAAAATTTACCTTATTGTTATGTCGACAACAGCATATCGGAATAAAGATTCCTTACAATGTTCGCAGAATGCGGTTGGACCATTTGATATATCTTCATATAAAACTACTGGTAAAATTTCCTGTAATTCTAGCCAATTATTTATCATATCTGGTGAGTTTATCTCACTGGAATTGTGATTTTGTGTCGTTTTATCAACATCCATTTTTTCATTTTTGATGTTGTTATTATTGTCTATGCGAGATTCGAAAAATTTAAAAATCGAATAGCATTCCCTTTTAGACAGCTCTTCCAAAGATGGCGGCGATATGTTTGTGAAATTTTGTATTTCAATAAAATGAAATGGCAACACGATTTCTGTTATGTTGTTAATTAATTGACGCAGTTTCACTCTGATTTTATTATGCATGTATGTTTTGTAGAAAGATGGATATGTGAAACATCTGAAATTTAAATAAAATATAGTTAACGTCACAATAATAATATGATTAATAAATCAACATAACTAATGGGAACAATCATTTGGCGAAGAAAAATATATTATGAACACAATCATCATCCACATTTAAAAAGTTAAACTACAATATCCAACATATTTATATATATTTATTAAATTTTAGCTTAGCTTTTTATAGTATGGATTAATAGTAGAATGATTGTGTACCTACCTACATAAATCAATCTGTCATAATTTAACACATCCTTCCATTCATATTAATTATTAATAATATAAAAATTTAACATAATATTATCATGATCCCATGCATTCCTGCGGTACCTACTGCCTGAAATGTATCCAAACCAACAGTCAATCGGAAAAACATATTGTAGAAGTCCGCGTGATCCGTATTGGAATGGACTTAGTGACATAACCTTTTAAATATGATTATATTAATAATTATTATTTTTAAACAATGTTACGGCACATACCCAGAAAATTGATGTTGTATTAGCTTATCAATCAGCGTATGTAGCCATATTGAAAAGGGCACATGTTGTAAAGATAAATTTCTCCAATATTCCAATTTAGTAGTATACAAATTGGAAACTGGCCTTTGAGATAACCAAAGCAGTTGATTATCTGAAAAATAGTAAATAAAATCATTTTAAATTTGGAATCACTAATACCATCTATGTATTAGATAAGAAAGTAAAATAATCATGAAAATATGAAAAATGGTAGATATTATAATGCTGTCTTTGCTGTTATATTTACCAGACACTGATAGTTCTTTCAACTTTTCCAATTTCCATAAACTATGTGGCAAATATTCTATTGTATTATCATCTAAAATCAACCGTTTCAAGCCTTCAATTCTTGATAATTCTTCTGGAATTTCAGACAGTAGATTTCCACTTAAATCCAAAGTTTTTAATGTTTGTAGAAGATAAATTTCCTTGGGTAATATTTTTATATCGTTTCCAGTGAGGTATAAATTTCTTAATACTTTAAAACAGTATAAATTTATTGGAAAATCTGTAATGTGATTTTCTTTCAGGTAAATATCCGTTATTGTCGATTTTCTATTGATGTCGACATCTGGTGGAAAATCTTTGAAGCCTCTATAGTTCCAATGTAATACTGATAAGTTGTTATTTTCATCGGTAGATGTCGGTAAATTCATTATTGAAAATGATTCACGTATATTTTAATTGTATTATATTCTGTAAAAGAGCTATTTTCATTGAATTAAAATAATATTATTTAGATAATATTATAATATAATGAGTATTAGATAATTTCAGAAAACTTTTTTTAAATTATGATTAAAATTAATTATTATGGAATTATGTTTTTGTATATTATGCACAAAAAGTAAACTAAAAAAATATTAGTACCTAATTCATTTTATTAACAATGTTATTATTTTAATACCTAATTTGTTTTAAAAATACATACCTAATACCCATACCCATTGACAGGTAGGTGCCTAAAGCAAAAATATATATTTATTTAATTATTATAAATTTTAAATATAGTTTTAGGTCACCATTTTCTCATTAACTCATTACCTACTTAAAACAAAACATTGCGTTATGTTGACATCTCTGTCTCTCATTTTAATTATACAAAAAAACACACACATTATTCTATAGAGATTATATGAACACACTACTGTCGATTACTCACTCCACTACGCACACAATAATAATATTATTTCCTTCTACATTATGTACAAAAACAAACAGATTGTTTTGCATTTTTTTCTCGTCAGAATCACTCTAAAATTTTACAGCACTAATTTTTAGCGTGGCACAATCTGGCCCGAGATGTGACGAAACGGCTTTGGCTATAATCCAAAAATCTAGTGTGAGCTTCGTTTATTTTTGTTCTTCTGTATATTCTTATAAAATATTGTTGAAAGATTTTTTTGTTTATGGTAGGTATTAACACAATCGATTATGAAAAACCTCTTCAGTTTTTTTTTTAACCATAAACAATAAATATTTACTCGAGAGGAATATTATAGCTGTTGAACGATGATTGTTGAAGTTCTGTGTTCTCAAACAATACGTATACATATATTACTATTAGCAAGATACCGAAAATTGACTGTATTATGAAACAGTGTGCATTTGGTGAGTGATATCTAGTGACTGAAAGTGCCGAATGGCGAAACCCAGATCACAAAAAAATAAAATAGAATAGTATAAAGCTTAAAAATCAATCAGAATTCAAATTCCAATTCCATCGCCCGATACTATTAATATAATAAACAAAAAGAAGAAAATTAGGGAAAAAGAAAATGTTTCACAAAATGAACATATTTTTTTTTAAAATATAAGTTCATTTACTGCAGTACTTGAGCATCTAAACCATGGGTGGCCAAACCACGGCCCGCGGGCCGCATGCGGCCCACTGGGTGTTAACTTGTGGCCCGTGGAGCAGTGAGAAAATAAAAATAATATCAAATGCTGCCGTTAGATGTGCTAATTTCGCAAATTGAGATTCGATATTAGCTCAAGATTTTAAAAAGCACCATGTGCTTTTTGCTGCATTTGCAATGCCATTCTCCATAGACGTGAATTTATTACCGGGAAATTTACAAATGGAACATTGTGAAATATGTTGCGATGAACAGTTAAAGGAGAAATTCCATCAGGTTGGTTTGGAAGAGTTTTACAAAACATATTTGGATAAGGAGAAATTTCCCACATTTTACAAAAACATGCTCTAATGCCGGGTATACACTGGCAACAAGTTGCTGGCAACCTCGTTAGATTTTACGATAACTATGATAATTATCGTAAAATTTAATGAGGTTGCCAGAAACTTGTTGCCAGTGTGGACACGGCATAATGATGACTTCGCTTTTTGGAAACACTTACACGTGTGAACAGCTTTTTAGTCGGATGAAGCATATCAAATCCCGAGTGAGAACACGAATCACTAATTTGCATTTGGAAAACTGTTTGGTTGCAGAAACAACCTCACTCGATATCGATATTGGTGCACTTAGTTCTGCCACACAAAATCAAACTTCTCACTAAAATTTACTATTTTTATATTATTTTGTTTATTTTTTTTTATTTAAAAAAAAGTCTAATCTAATAAATATGTTTTATTCTTATTTTTGTTTTGTATAATAAAAAAAATCGGTTGTGCGGCCCGGTAGGAAATCTCATTTTTAGAATCTGGCCCGGCTGCTGAAAAAGTTGGCAAACCATGATCTAAACGGAGGTATTTCACATGTCAATAGAGGAACTATTCAATATAGATTGAATTCTTTGTATGTATTGAAGAATTCGCTGAAAAGTTTGATTAATAAAAATCATCGTGGAATGTGGGAAAGCGAAACTGGAACATACGGAAATATTTGAGCCAGTCAAAGAATAGATTTACTTACTTACAGTTTTAAACACAACCAAAAGGTGAGCTGTACCTATGGTATTATTATATCTGTGTTCAAACTATCAACGCTTTTTCCTGTATACCAAAATACGTAATGCGGTAAAAGACATTCTATTAAAACTCTGACAATACAGGAATTTTTCCAAAAAAAAATATCTTTTTTGTTAGTGATACTTTGAATCTAAAACCTTTACCAAATATTAATCATTTGACAAATAACAAAACTTTATTAGCAGGGCTTGAAATGGACCGGAACGCACCGGAGCGTCGTTCCTGTTCGTGAAATCGGTAAAATTATCGCTTCGTCTCGTGGAATAAATAATTTGACCGTCTGAGCTAGGCCATATAATAGAAAATCTAACACACTTATTTTTTTGAAAAAAAAACACATAAACTTTGATAACTTTACTATGTAAAAATCTTCAGAAAACTGTCGAGCGCTCCGGTTCGTAAATTTTTCCATTCCGAGCGCTGTTTATTGGCCAACACGATTGTAGTGAGTAAAAAACGGCCTCATCTATGACTATGATTCATTTACAGTGCGTTTATCACTGTTTTAACATTTAATCTTAATCTGTGAAAAAAATATATCTCTTAGTATGGAAACTTTTAACTTTCTGATTTCTAAGTAAGTATCCATATCCTTAAAGTCACTTTTTTAAAACATTGTTTTTTTTATTTAATTATCTTTGAATATATTGTGACCTCTTCGATCTTGTGGGAGGCAAACGTTTTGGTGAGCGCTAGAGGGTCCATTATGTATCCAGGGTCTACGCTTGGCTTTCCAGAGTGGCTGTAAAGCTCTACAAAATAATCATATCCAAAATATTTCCCTTAATTTCGCCTCCTCCTCCCTACCCTACTTTGCTGATTTTGTAAGCCCATACGAGAGTAGATGAATGAGCCTCTTCCCAACCATGGTTCGGTAGATAGCCACATAAGGCTATCACGTTAGACTTCAAACATAAAACCAACAATGGTGCAGCTGGTTGCAACAAGCGGACCATCACATATTCCGCAGTTTCCTTACAATGTGATGGATCATCAGAGTATCGGCATTTCTTCTTCCGGAAACTTGTACGTATGCAGTTCTCCGTATCACACTTCACCGTGAAATGTTGTATCGGAAATATACGGCCGTATATTAAAGATCGACCGACCTCTTTGGGTCGTATAGTACTTACTGACATAAAATTATTCATGTATAAATAAAACACGGTTCTTGTCGGTTTACACTTTACAGGAAGCCAGCAGCAAACAAATTTTGAAAATAGCCGATATAGGTACTGGGTTATTTGTTAGGTTAGGTTAGGTGAGGTTAGGTAGAGGTAGATATGTCACGGAAACTTGAAGCTTTCGAGATGTGGCTGTATAGACGCATCCTCAAAATTCCTTAGACTGACCGTGTGACAAATGTTGAAGTTCTCAATCGAATGGGGAAGGACCAAGAAGTTCTACGTAGTATCAAAACCAGGAAACTACAGTACCTCGGCCACATTATGAGAGGACGAAAATACGGCATTCCCCAACTTGTCATTCAAGGAAAGATCAATAGGAAGCGTAGCAGAGCACGGCGCCGCATTTCGTGGCTTAAGAACCTTCTTGATTGGTACGAGTGCAGCTCCACTGAACTGTTCCGGGTAGCAGACGGCAAAGATAAGATCGCCTTGATGGTGGCCGACCTCTGCTAGGGGATGGCACAATAAGAAGAAGGTTAGGTTAGGTTTTCGTTCTTGAATTCATGAATTTTGTCAATATCAGCTATGAAAATTGAATTAATGTTCATATTGAATCTAATAAAATTGTAAACCGTATAGTATACGGTCATCTCTTTCCGATAAGAAAGCTCAAGGTGAACTGTGCTTGAACCTAACCTAACCTAACCTAACCTATCCTAACCTTTTTTTTTTTTTTTTGCGGCGGGGGGAAATCTTCTTAAGACACCACCAGCAGTCAGCGGCGACTGACTGGTAGTAGTGTGGGATTCTTACCCACTAAAACCCCCCTCCTCTTCCCAGCTGCCCTCCCGGAATCCGCTTTTATGCATTGCTTCAGGAGGGCAGCTATGACCTTGCATTATATTATGCCGCTACTCTTTCTCCCCTCGCCGGGATCTTTCCTCCTCTTCCTATCCTAACCTAACCTAACCTAACCTAACCTAACCGTTGTGCCACGATGAAATGTTTTACGTACAATTTACATGTAACCCATTTCTTCATATTGTTTATGGTTCCAGTTACTCCTACGTATATCAACATAATATTATTTTTTTAATTAAATGATTCGAAGCTTTGTATTCGTGTTGTAAAGTTATGTGATTTTATAACACGCTAAACGAAATCATAAATTATGAAAACAGTTCATACAGTCACGCTTATGCAATTCACTATTGCTAAGTAAATCACGACAATTTTTTATTTAGGTGCGTACTCACTATGAACTAATTATTATCAATTATATATGGATATGTACGGCATTCAATGTGTATTTTAGATGTCAATAATATTTTTGCTAAAAAATATACTATATATTTTGGAAACTCTATAAGATTTTGTTTGATGGGGTATTTATGTTCTTAGTAAAAAAAATGTTAAAGTTAAGTTAAATTAAGTATAAAAAAACATGATATTGAGAACGTCAGAAACATACATATTATAAAAAGGGGTCTAGGAGATCTATAGTCCAAGGTCTAGGACGATTCGGCGACGGGACAACTGGGCGCCACGCAATCGAATGAAATTCGAAAATAAATAGATGTTCGTGAGTTATAGGTAGGTACTATATTTAATATTATTATTTATATTTAAATTATTGTACCATTATTTAATACATGGTTATAATTTAAATATGCACACGTAAATAATGATTTAATTGTGCATATCATTATGTTTAAGTTCCAACAAGAAGAGTTGTCCCATTATCATTAAATGTGATCTCGCCTTTAAGCCATTAATCTATCTAAGACACAAGCGAATTATTTCTCATAACTACGTTTTAACTATGGTTTTTCAAGTTTTGCCAAACAGGAGGAAGTTGATTATTAAGTAGATTGTCTATAATTAAGAATTAAATATTCTCAAACGTTGTGTTGAATACAAAACTCGATTAATTAGATATGTTGTTTTTTGTGGATTATTTTATTATCAAGCGAAAATATATTAATTGATATTATTATTAAAATGAATAACTATTAAAAGAAATATCTCAGGATTCAATCAAATCAAACATTGAAAAAACAACATGTAGGTACATTTCCTAAAGGCGAGATTTGATCGTGCGACCCACATCCTCAAAAGCGAACATTATGTCATTCCTCCAATGCAGGCTGCTAAAATATAAAATAAAATATACTTTTGGTATATTTTAATATTGTATCTACAAATGATGCTTCCTCGACAGATAAAAGACATCCCCAATCCGCTCGTAGCTTTAGGTTTCCATGTACACTGCTCCACTCACCCGAATGTGTCAACTTACTTGTATATCCAAATGTGTATAACATTTATTCATAAAAATTATATTCATAAATATCATGCCATCCCCAAACAGAGATCTGCCAACACCGTGGCAATTTTTGCTTTATCATGTGCTGCCCGGAATAGTTCAGTAGAGCTACATCCGTACCAATACGCAGAACTTCTCCAATCCGATTGAGAACGTCAACATCTATCATCCGGTCATTCCAAGGAATTATGAGTATGCATCTATACAGCCGCACCTCAACAGCCTCAACTCTCCGTGACATCTCCTGGTTTAGCGTACATCCTCCACACCATAGAAAAGGATGGAGAAGATAACAACAAAGCGTACACAGTCTCATTAGTTATTTTATAATACTAGATTGAACCACCCATATTTATCAGTAGTAGTTAGGTGCCCATACATAAAATATTCAAGCTCAATAACGTGCAACAAGACTGTTCAGTATTGCTTTCGCTATAAAGTTGAGTGTTAGAACAAATTGTTCAAAAACTAGCAAACCCGTATCTATTACACAATTAAAAGAGCAGAAATTATAACTTTTATTAATAAAAAATGGTATTCCATAGGTATAGACCAAAAACGGGTATTCGCAAGATCTTAAAAAAGCATGTCACAAAAAAATCCCAATCGTCTAAATTTTTCGGAGTCATTCTCAAACTATTTTGGTCTAACCACGCTTTATACGTTTTGAAAAAATGTAAAAAATATTTGAAAGATTTCTTAGATAACACTACAATACACGGATTGTTTTACATCAGCGCTCGAGGACATGAAAAATTTAGGTGATTATTATTAAATTCTTTTAATTAATACATATTTGAATCACTGTCTCTCTACACTCGCAGTGTTTCTCAAAGTGTGGTACGCGTACCCCCTGTGGTACGGGAATAGTTTGGTGTTAACAAGCATTGATACAACATCCATGCTAGAAGGTTTATCGCATGCGGCAGAAGAGCAATTGTTGAAATTAGCTGCAGACGGATTCTTGAAAAATAAATATAAGGAGTGTACATTTAACATCATTCTGATTGCAAATGCAACATGTGTATCCAGTTTTGACAGAGAACGTCCTGAAATACAACTTGTCTTTTCCAACTTCATATCTATGTGAAGTTGCCTTTTCAGCATTTGTAGACATTAAGTCAAAAAAAAGGAACAGGCTTTTATCTCAGATTGAAATTAACAACCAGGGAACCAAATTATAATGATCTGTCTCAACATAAACAATTGTATTCATTCTTCTCATTGATTATAATGAATGTTATTTATAATATAACTTTTATTTATTTTATTAGTATATTTTATTATGAATGAATTTTATTTTTTGTTTATGTAGGCACCTACTAAAAAAGGAAGAAATACATATATATTGATTGTTATTCAAGTATCTACTTAACTATATGCAATTTTTTTGACGAGAGGTACTCAATGTAACGAAAATTATAGAAGGGGTACACAGATGTCGAAAGTTTTGGGAAACACTGCTCTACAGAATGTCACAATATAAATTATATAAAATTAATAAAAATGTGGTATGGTGTAGGATTTTATAGTCAGTTGTGATTTTGATAATATTTAAAATTTGAATATTATTAGCATAATAAATATTGGTTGTAAATTTAAGTGAACAATATGAAAGGGTCGGAAGGACGGAAATATGGGATCTCGAGCGCTAACCTTGATGCTGTTTAAACTCTGTGAATGATCCAAATCAGAGAGCACATAATTAATGGAAACTGGCTTACCCTACTGGGTGAGGTATAACAGTCTACGGATGTGGAGTGTGGAAAAATAAAGGATAAACTAAAATACCAATGTGTTAAAACATAAATGTTATTTTGAATAGTTTCGTCTGTATGATTAATAATATGCATCAAAGTTTGTTACATAAATTCAACGTGCATTCAATATTGAGTCCAGTCTGCACGCTTTTTATATTTGGGTTTTATGACCTTACCGTCATAAAGTACCTCAATTCACAACATTGGTCTGTGGCGATGGCTTTTACATTATTTATCCGAATATTTCCACTAAGTGTACTGGCCTCAAAACATTCAGCTACGTTGTGCATCAAACACCAACTGAATTAGGCCCGTTTAATATGGGACACCTGTGTCCAGCCACCGATGTGTCGAGATTCCGCATTTACAAATAAATGAACTCAAATTTATGTGTAAATGCAGCCGCTCGACACACCGGTGGCTGAACACAGGTGTCCCGTGTGAAACGGCTTTGGCCCTGTTGGTATTCATTCATAATAATTATGATTGCGAATGAATTACGCACTAACGGTTTATAGGACACAATTACTTATCGCATAGCTGGGGTGTAAGACCCTAGTACTTGTTTCGTTGACGGCTTTTAAGACACTGATTTTTTCACTGCACTGCATTGGTTCGGTGTCGTGAGTGATATTGTTATACAGACACGAAGGTAAGAAGGATGTTTGGATATATTATTATTTACCTCGCCTATTTCAGTTCAGTCAGTGCATAATGATAGTAAAATGCTATATGCATTTTTTTAAATAGTCTACCTATTTTAAAAATCAAATATCCAACATTAAAAAAAACCATCACGTAGGGAAATCTCAAAATACCAATTATAAAATTAATATTAAGTACCTACTTACCTATATAATATATGATTTTTTTTTCATAGAATCCTCTGGGTGTTTGTAATAGCTCTTGGCTTGGCTGGATCATATTGGTTAGGAGGACTGTCTTGGAGTCGGTATACTGCCCAACCAACTCTCATGAGTATCAAGGACACTCATTTACCAACCGAGAAGGTGCCATTCGTGGGAGTTTCAGTATGTGACCAGACCATCGGAGACTCGCGAATTGATATGTTTTTATCGAAAATGTTAGATTTTTTTCATATTGTTGCATGATTAGTGATTACACTAGTGGGTCCAGAAAATTGCTATTGAATTAAAAAAAAAATATGTTTGGTTAACTTCAGTCTGAGAGCCGTTTCACACGGTACACATGTGTCAAGGCACCGGTGTGTCGAGATGCCGCATTTACATATAAATGAACACGACATGTGACGACGTGTCTCAGTCTGAACGCGCCCATTCATTTATGTATAAATTCAGCCGCTCGTCACACCGGTGGCTTGACACAGGTGTCACGTGTGAAACGGCTCTAATTCTCTACATTTTTTGGTGTAGAAAAAATTTTGTTTTAATTTTTTAAATAAGTATATTTTTCTTAGGGTCTTGCTGAAGATGGGTTCATGTCTGTTTTCAACATAAATTACTGCAATAGGGTATGTTTAACTTACTGGTAGATTGCTCGAATTAAAAATGTAATAATTATTATTGACTTCTTTTTATAGAAAATATATAAATGATATTACTCCACCAGAAGTACGAGCAGGACTACACAAAATGAGAAAAAGTTTTACAACCCGTGGAAATCTCGAAAAACTTGATGATGATCTTGAAAAGCTAGATACAATCCTAACATACAACAAATTATCTGTAAGTCAGTTTATATAAAAACGACCGAGAACCTTTTCATGCTAAGGTACCTACTACTAAAAAAAACTCAAACATAACCAAGTCGAGACGTTATACACTGTCTTACTATTTTTCCCGTTCCATTGAATTTTCTTTCAAAATATTTTATGCTTAAAATCCAAGTCGACACAGCGGCCAGACATTGTAGTGGGCGCGTGCTGTTAAGGTGTTTTAGCTTTCAGATACAGAATTAAATCTGGCAAATGAACAATATTTAACACACATCTTACATCAACTAAGTGCTTTTCTTTTTTTAATTAATTATTGATAATGGTTAGATTATGAGTAGGTAGGTGCTATAAGAAACAATCGGCGATTGCCGGCTGTTCTGTTAGGCCTTGCAGGTAGTATAATGCAAAATCAAATGCTTTATATTTTGATTCTGAAAATATATAATATTCTTTCCTCTCAGGTAAGGGATGTTCTGAATAAACTTAGTACTCCGTGCAACGAGACCATTCTACACTGTCGCTGGGAAGGTGAAGACATCCCATGCATGAAACACTTCAAATACATACAAACAGGATATGGATTCTGTTGTACCCTCTATCTAAATGTTGATCAGTAAGACAGATTCATTTTCTATAGAAGCGATTAGCAACCTTTCTTTTCACGAGGGTCAAATTAAATTTAAAAAAAAAAACTATGTGAATACAGTAGAATATCCGGTCAACTGTGAAAATGGTTAAAAACATCCTGTTAGTGTTATACATGTTGAAATACAAGTGTCATCGCTTGTAAACATTGATATACTACTGGATGAACCATATGCTTCTTAAAATGACGCCAGATTTTCAGCGACTCGGCCAGTGTTAAAACTTACTCTTTTAATATCAGCGGACTTAATTCGATATAAGCTCACTTAATAATTGTCTCAAAAACGACCTGGCAATAATTATGAGTAAGCCCGATCTAGCTTGCATCTTACTCTAACTAATAGTCAGCGCATGACGACTTGCTCTGTTCGCTCACACATGAATTTTTGGTAGCTTGCAAGCTTTGGGTTACATACACCCTTAGGGTCACTATTCCAAGAATGCAAATTTAGTTTTACAGCCAGGGCAATACGGGTAAAATTCGGGAATCCATGTTAACGGTCTTAATGCATTATACCTACAAGGAAATATTATAAGACGATATTCGTAATAATATCTTCTTTTGTGGTACATTTTTAAAATGACACTTGTATGGGAACTGCTCATCTAGTAGTATATCAATGCTTGTAAACAATGTTCTGCGCATGATAATCACATCATACCTTTCGCACTTGAATTCGAGTCATAACGCCATCCTGCTTGTAGACTGAACATAGCACTGACGTTTGCAATGCTGGCCGCTTATTCACACAGCTGCATAGCAATTTAATTTGTTTACTCTAAAGTGAATGAATGCACGTATGTATTCGAAATCGCAGACAAGCATTCCAAACTAATGTAATTTTCATTAATCCGCCCTTTTCCGAAAGTAGTTTCTAGACGATTTTAGTGAGTTAGATTGCCAACCCCTGTTATCAGGTTGCTAAACGGACATGTTCAATCCTTTTTCTACTCGTATAGAAATGTTTTTTTGCAAGTATGATTATATAATTATTGTATTGTACGTAACCATTTAGTATCTTTTCTAGGCCTTATACAAATTCATGGCACGTTGGACCAGAGACAGGACTTTCGTTAATTATCCAACAGAGTACCCTAGAAACGGTGGCTCCAGATGGATCTGGAACAGTTATATTTTTACACAGGTTCTCTATTTTCTATTTGTAACTTGTAATTTATAAAGAGACGCATTTATAAGTTATTTAACCTAATATGTCTGGATTAACTATGGAATTGGTTATTTTGTAGACCTATGGAGCTACCCTGGAAAGCTGGCGTAGATCCAGGATATACAATATCCCCTCCAGCACAAACCAACACGTTCGCCTCACTGAAGGTCGAAGAGGTTATCTATTCAAAAGAGCTTTTAAGTCTTGCCGTTGAAAGGTGATTACATGACACAAAATTTAAAATTGGAACACAGAAATTATAAAACTAAAAACTTCTATGATGGTATATTATGTTCATTGAATCGACAGGCACGGCACGAGTAGAGTTGGGAATTTCCCGAGAGAATCTCAATCTTGAGATTCGGGATTTCCCGAAATGATGAAATTTTGAATTCTCGAGATATCGGGAAATTAAAACAAAACTGTACAAATCCTAAAATCAGTGTAAAACAGACGAATTCCAAAAAAATATGATTTTTTTTATTTATGTAAGACAAACAAAATAGAAGAAGGAAACAATAATAATTGAAAACATTGCTTATTAAAATAGAATTTCAAAAAACACAGACTGTCAATCGCTGCATCTGACAATCGCATACGTTTTTGAGACACAAAATTTCCTGATGTTGCAAAAATTGCGCTCATTTTGAGTCGACTTTGGCTTAATTGTGTTAAATGCCCCGATCAGTCTTTGAACGTTTTGTGTTTTCTGTCCATTTTTTTCATACAGAAAATCGTTTTTTTTTTCATTAATATTTGATAATGAAGGTATTCAAAATCCCGAGGAAAGATTCCCGAGATCCGGGATTTCCCGAAATGTTAAAAATTTCAATTCTCGAGATTCGGGAATGAAAATCTCGAAAATTCCCGAACCCAAGATGTGACGGACAAGAGAATGACGCAAGAAGATGGGCGAGCGAGAGGGATTTTTGTAGGAGTCGTGTGGTGTTCATATGCTCCAGTTAAGGGGCGAACATGACCGAAGAAAATGAAAAAATCATCTCAAAACAATATAACTCAAGATTAAGATACATTTTATATGTAAAACTAAATCGTAATAGATGAGGATTATTCTAGGTGCCAAAAAACTGTAAAAGTTCAAATATATTATGATCCCATTATGTGCTGTCACATTAAGGTGCCGCTACAAGGGAAAAGTGTGTAATGTCGTTTTTCTTGGTATTTAAAATGTTATCTGACTAATGCTCCCACCCCTGGTACATTTTAAACCTTAGATTCGAGTTGGCACTCTACATGATTGAATGTAATCCCAATATTACAAGTAGATCCAAGGTTCAAATACATTATAATGCACGTCGCGTACTGTCATGCTATTACGGCGACAAATTTAGTCAGTGGTTTGCAGAATATTCTGAAGATCACTATCTCTATAAATTCAATGATGGAGAATGCCAACTCTAATGTATTAGTATTTTGAATTATTATTCATTATTCATGCTAATTAAAATGTATTTTAACAGTTTCTACGTGTGCGTACGTTAAAATTACTTGCATTCATAGATAATATTTTGAGCAAAATCCAACCTGCAAACCATAGATAATACACAACGTTCTTATAAAAAAAATGCATAGTGCTAACCGCTAAAAACAAAAAACACACGATTATGACGTGAGTTGAAAATGTGTAGGCAAGTAGAAAATGGTAAAAAAGTTCATTGAGTCATGCGGGCGTCGATGTACTGCGGTACACTGATTTACTGTGTTACTTATGTTTAAAATTGCTACTAATTTTGTAACACCGAAACTCCAGGATCACACCCCATATGACACCGATTTTAAAAACGTATTCTATGTCAAAAATATTGTAACACTAATGAAGTACTGATTCGAAATATCTTGACAGTCGTGGATGCGTCCTAACATCAGAACTGCCCCTGCGATACTTTCCATCGTACAAACGTGCATCTTGTATGGTGGAATGTCTTGTAAATGCTTCGAAAGAAGTATGTGGATGTGCTCCACACAACACACCCGTTGATGATGATGAAGTGTGCAGTATTGGAGATCTACTATGCCTGTATGACCACTTTGGTAAGAGTTATCGTTCATATTATTATCACGCTTAAAGATTTTGAAGATTTTGTAATTCTCGTAACTCTCGTTTGAAACATTTTACACAAGTGTTTTTTGAAACAGCCTACTATAGTTATTTATTACTTATATAAACAACTTATACATCAACAGTTCTACTAAATTATGATGTGTACATTTATTTACATAAATAATAAATACATAGTTGAAGTGGGTTGTTTCAAAGAACAACCTTCTAAAAAAAATCTAATGTGTGTTAGAATAGTTTTGCATTCAGCCAGGGCTCTAAATAGACCGGTGAGCCGTTCCGGTTCGTGAAATCGGTAAAATTATCGCTTCGTCTGGTGGAAAAAAATAATTTGACCGTCTGTGTTAAATAGGCCATACTATAGCAAAAAATCTAATATACTTATTTTTATAAATTACACATAAAATTTAATACCTATAATAATATCTTCAGAAAGTTTTGAGCGCTCCGGTTCGTAAACTTTTCCATTTCGGGCGCTGCATTCAGCTGAAAACCACTTTGTTGATTATTTCATACTTTTACTTCGATTTAATTAATTTTTTCAAGATCTTTCGTGGATTTGTAATACAACTATTGGACATTTGTATTTTTCAAGATATTCTCTTCTCAGCAAGACTAATCAAGGAGGATCCTGATGGGGACGACGATGACTCTCTGAGTGATGATCACGAGGAAGAAGCAACTGTCACGGCATGCCCTTGTTGGAACACCTGCCGATTCTACAAGTTCGAAGTTCATGACCAGCAAATGGATTTGAATGCTGTTGAATTCGACAGAAGCGGATTTTAGTAAGTGGGTGGCATATAAGTTTATTTTAATTTTATTAAGCATATTAATAATGAATCAGCTGAATGCATAACTATTCTAACTCACATTTGAAATATACTTGAGAAATGAGTTCATTGAAACAACCCACTTAAATTATTTATTATTTGTATAAATAAATTTATTATACTTACATCATATTTTAGTAGGACTATTGATGAAATTTATAATACATACATGTGTTTATATAAATAATATATAATTTCAATAGAATGTTTCAAAGAACACTAATTCTGTAAAATACTTCAAATGTGAGTTAAAATAGTTCTGCATTATTATAATTTTATTGTTCCCGCTCCAAATTAATGCGCACTGTGCAGGCCCCAGATATTAACAAACCATACATAATGAATGCTGGGTGGAACAAACATAATAAAATATCTTCATTTTCAGTCTTGTTAATATGTAGGTAGAGATGCCAACGACTCGAAATATCGTACTAATGAGTTGAGTAAACAATAATTATTAATGCCTAAGAATCACACAAAATATCAAAAATAACTGTCATCATAATCATCTGTTAAGGTCGACCCACTGCTGGATAAGGGCCTCCCTTACCTCTATCTACTCTTCTCGGTCTCTAGTTATTTGCTGCCACGTACATCCACCGAAATGAATTTGTCTATGTCATACATGTCCAGCTCATTGCCATTGCATCCTCTATCACAGTGGTCCCCAACCTTTTTATCGCCGCGGACCGGTCAACGTTTGATAATTTTACCGCGGCCCGCTGACGGGGGGACGTTGATTGTTTATGTTTTAGATTGTTTTGATTTAATAATTTTAATTGAATTGTATTTAAACATGCCTTCAAAATAAAATACAGTTACACCAAAAAATTAATATAAAGTAATTTAACATTTTAATTCACTATAACGCTAAACCAATGAGAACCCTGAGCTTGTTTCTCTGCAACGAAACGGTTCCATCGGGGGTAATAGAAGACAATGACACCCGAAGTGTGTTGCTTGTTTATTCCGTTGTTTTGTTTTGGTTGCTGTCATTGCAGAAAACCACGCTTCACAGAGATAGGTTGTCGGAAATGGCAATAGGAATTTAAGTGCTGTGGTGGCAATCTCCGGTTAACCTCTCGTCCATGGAAAGTCGCACAAGCCCGAGAGAAATTCACCACAGTACATAAATTGGAAATAATTTAATGTTCCTTGGGCGGCCCGGTACCATTTGATCCACGGACCGGTACCAGTCCGCGGACCGAGGGTTGGGGACCACTGCTCTATCACATCGCGTACTCTGCTTTCTTATCTTATGGTTTATTTTGTGCTCTTTACGCGTTATGCCCAACCTGTACTTTTTCATGCCACGTTGTGCTACTCGTAATTTTTGGATTTATCTTACATATAAATATGTATGAGAGTGTGTTATGTATATTACATAATTTAATTATACTAAAAAGTACAATAACGACAGTGACGTCCTGTGGGGGTAGGCAGATTGAGCGTCCGTTGGGAGCGGCAGTTACTAGAAGGGCGGCAAATCGAGAAGGATCATTAGCTATATATAGAAATATGTACCTATCTAAACTTAGTAATCACGGAAATATCTATCAATTAAAAACTGGTTGGAAACAAAATTTAATAATTTAACATATTAGAATGTTTAACCGGAGTCCATTTTGTGTCGGGTTTGCGATGTCTACTTTGCTTCCGTTCCCTTTGGACGTCACATCCTTGATGACCAGCAATGACACGTGCAGAATTGAGAATTATATTTGAATTTTAGGTAGGTACATACTTACCTAATTAATTTTTCCAAATATTTTTGCCAGTTACTCACGAGTTTTGAAAGTTGTCAGGTATAATTATATTTAAATGTATCTGAAAACCGTGCACTCACAATATTGTCTATTGAAAAATAGAGATGGCATTTAAATTAGATTTAATGGTAAGTAAATATTTTGTTAGTAATGTATCCATACAGCATATTTCTTAGATATTGGAGTCATGGAAGGATGATAAAAAATACTGTATAAAAAATGGAATGGCATTTTGGCGCTGCCTAGGGGTGGCATTTTATCCAGGGACGTCACTGAATAACGATGTCACACAAATACAATAATTACATTAAGAGACCATTTTTCACGTGCATACGTAAACATTGGTAGTATACATTGGTTGAACACTTTGGGCTTAAGACACAGTGGGAGGTCACTTTTGTTCAGCCGCCCAAATGCACTTCATGCCAGTTTGGTTCTGCGAGCAATCTTATCATAATTGTATAAATTGTTAATAAAAGTTTAATGTAATGTTATAATTTATCTAATTCTATTTCGACCACTGCAACTTTATGGTACCATCTTTGAAAAGTCGACGCTCTATATCTGATCAATATTTTCTTTTTAAAATTATCAATGGTTTTTGTCAAACAAACAAACAAACAAACAAACTTTGTACCATGTCAGTCGTAGCGATTCTAATTATGCACAAAACTCTTTTATTCGGCGCTCTTGTTTAAATTATAATATAGAGCATAGATAACATAGGGCGGTACCAGGAATACAAACTGCCACTATGCATGGGTTTTATAGACTATGAGAAGGCGTTTGATTCGATAAAGAAATGTTCAATACTCGACGCACTCAGAAAACAAGGAATCCCTGGACGCTAAATAAATATTTTCAATAATATATACAGTAGCGCAACAGCATCTGTAAATCTCCATAAACCATCGCGCAGATTTCCTATCAGCAAAGGAGTCCGACAAGGTGATACAATCTCACCTAAACTATTTACAGCTACCCTTGAAGACTTATTCAGGCAACTTGACTGGAATGACAAAGGGATCCCCATAAATGGAGAATACCTGAGTCATCTGCGCTTTGCCGATGACATAGTAATTTTCTCGCAAGACTCAGAAGATCTCCAAAGCAGAATGCAGGAACTCGCTGAAGTAAGCAACAAAGTAGGTTTGAAAATAAATGTAACAAAGACGAAAGTCATGTTCAACTGCTTTGCAGGACAAAAAGAGATCCTCATCAATGGCACTCAGCTCGAACAGGTGAAAAGCTACATCTATCTGGGACAACAAGTATCTATAGATGGATGGATATTTGATGAAATTGTTCGCAGAGTAAAGCTAGGCTGGAGTGCTTTTGGCCGCCTGAATAATGTCTTCAAAAGTGACCTTCCACTGTGCCTAAAGCGCAAAGTGTTCAACCAGTGTGTGCTTCCCGTGATGACATATGCGTGTGAAACATGGACCCTAAGTAAAAGAGAGATCCAGAAACTTAGAGTAGCACAACGTGGTATGGAGAGGTGCATGCTGGGCATAACGCGAAAGGACAAAAAGAGGAATGAGTGGATAAGGAAGCAGACAAGGGTTTGCGATGTAATAGAGTTTATTAAAAGCCTTAAATGGAGATGGGCTGGACACATAGCTCAAAGAAGAGACAATCGTTGGACAAATCTAGTCATCCAGTGGTATCCAAGAAGTACAAAACGTCCACAAGGTAGACCTAGAGGCCGCTGGATCGATGAAATGATAAAGTTCTGCGGAAGTACGTGGCAACGCAATGCACAGGACCGAGAGAAGTGGAAGCAACTTGAAGAGGCCTTCATCCAGCAGTGGATAGATTCAGGCTGATGATGATATATTTCTCCACCGTTGATCCTTTTAATAATTCACCTGTTTCATTTACACGCGTCATCTCTAAAATGATGTATAAATAGATATATGTATTATATACTTACATATATATTTTTAAAATGTTACTTTTTTGTGTATAATTTAATTATGCACTATTCTTCCTCATTTTTCTCATGTAATTTTCTTAAGTGGGAGAGGCACGCCAGCAGATAACCTAGCGGAAAAATACGAAGCTTGCAATTTGAGATTTTTTTTTTGATAATTTACTAAAAATTTTAAAAATCTAAACGACAAAAAATCTAAAACTTAACAAACTAAATTTTAATAGTAAATATGACCATAAAATATAATGTAATAATAAGATGTGACTAGGGAATCCAATCCCGAGCCAAAATTCTGATTCCGGGATTTCGGGATTACAATTTGACAATCCCGGGATCCCGGGACCGGTCCCGGGATTGGGATTTTTTTTCCATTGTTAATATAAAATTTTTATATTTACAAATAACATTGATAAAATCGGTCAAAAATAAATCTAGTATAATTTATACTATTTAAGACATTTATTGTTAATATTGTATACGTTAAATCTTGGAAATACACAAGTTTAATGGAGTAAATAATATTGTAATATAAATAATAATGTGAATTTAATATGAGATTGCTATTTCTGATAGTAAAGACATAATGAATAGATCAGGGAGATTTAAAATAGTAAAGCAATTAATCATGGCGTAATTATGGCCTTTCCGCTTCATAAATCTAATTAGTCAGCCAAATATGAAACTGCAGTAAAACGTATGATATCATGGTGGAATTACTTTGTTAAAAGTGCGAAGCATTGTTTTTTTACCAATCTTTCTCATTTTTAATAATCTATGTGAAAAAATAAAATGAATCGGCAACCTACACATCAAACTTCATTCAAACTCAGTTTATTTCTAATGTAGTTATTTTGTATTAAAAGTATTTTTTCTGTTATATTATCCATAAAAATTGATAAAAAAATCAATCCCGAAATCCCGGGATTATGTTTATCAATCCCGGGATTCATAGGTATCGAAAATAGCTCGGGATCCCCTAGATGTGACCCTACAACGAATTTACATTTTATTACATTTTTTACAATTGTAAGTTTATCTTTAAATTAAAAAAAACAAAAATCTTTTTAATGTTTTCAGACTCATGTTGATTAAATAATACAGTTGAAATTGTAAATTATCAAAAAAAAATCTCAAATTGCAAGCTTCGTATTTTTCCGCTAGGTTCTCTGCTGGCATGCCTCCCTCCTTTAAGTAATTTCTTTATATTTATGTTATTCTTACTCTCTTTCTTGTTTAGGCTTAACAATATTATGATATTTATACATGGAAACTTTGCTGGTTGCAATAACTTTTCATTGTTGAATTAAATTTTTGTAATCACTATGTAACTGTTTGTTTAATAAATAAAATAAAAATAAATAAATAAAAATAAAATCGTCCAATCACTAAATCGCTCCCTGGCCTGTTTTCTGGAAAAGAAAATGTTTGATACAGAATCCCCAAAATTACATCCCTCAACGATGATTAAATATCACAATTTGATAAGCCTCGCATCATACATACGTTTTTTCAACTTAGTCTAAATTACTCTAAATACACGTATTAACTTTACTGTTCGACTGACAACGTGGACTTTTTTTGCTATTACTGCATTAATTAATCAAAAGCTCGCTTGGTGGCTCTATACCGAATAGAGGAAGGGAAGAGGAGAGGGAAGATGTCACTTAGAATTGAAGGTTTGATTTTAATAAAAATTATAAAAAGTAAAGACACAGAAGCATCACTGGTTATTTGAGATTTTAAGGGTCTCTTCAGGGCATCGTTTGTGATTTTTTAAAAGTTGTTTTTACAAGTTTTAGCATTCAAAACTCTTGAGTATTTGGTCCTCAGTTTTGTAATTATTTTTTTTTTTTTTGTATTTTTTAGTGACTTCATTACTAACAAAACGACGGCAGCCGCTGTGCATATTTACTTTGGAAGTCAAGTGGCCAGAGTTATTGAAATGAGGCTTATTGCTGATTGGATTAGTTTGCTTGGTATGATAACATCTATTAATAATATTATTTTTAATTACAGTTGATTATATATATTATTAAGGTAGATGAGTGGAAATATGTAAATATATCGACATGAAAAATTGACACTTGAGATAATAAATTAATTAGAATGGTTGAACAAGTCGGCTAACTTTGGCCCTATTTTAACTTTTGGATCAATTCTGTATACAAAGTGGTTATCCAAATTGCCACTGACATTAATTCTTATTATATCACTTTGGTGTTTGGTATACCTAAAAAATATGATGAACTGGAATTATATATACGATATATCGCGCTAAGTAATTCTTTTTGTATTATATTAATATCACGTTTGATTTGTATGTATAATATGTATATGATACATGGTACAAAAGCACATTGCCGCATATTTCGCCTAATCAATAACATTTGACATCGTATAGGTGTGTAAGACGACAACTATAACTTGAAACGTAGAGCGACGGTAGTGTAGCGATATTAGTTTATATTTTCCAAATCGCCGCAACTCACTTATAATTCTTGTCATTTACCTCGCTATATATAGTTAGCGCGGTTGCCATTAAAAAACGTTACTTTAAACAGTTAATACTTCGAGATAATTAACCCTTGGAATACAGTATAATCTCTCCGACCATGTACGATCCTAATAGGATCATAATATGGACCTCCATAGAGTGGAGGCTTGTATTGACATATTTTGTTTTTACGAGAAATGGATGTCAGCCACTTGCTCAACCTATTAGGTCCATACTCTGACTCCTACACAAATTGAAAAACAATATGTGTACTTGCCAGTCCTGGATTCGAATCTGGGACCCACGACGCAAATATTAATTTTGGAGTGAACGTTTTTCTTCAACCAAGCTTTATTCCGAACTGTAATGACCAACGGTGTAGAAGAAATATAAGTAAAAGTATAAATATGAAATCTAAACATAATATTATGAACGTGAAACAAAAAAGGATCCCTAATATTAATATAAACTGAGTAGGGAGTGTAAAGATTGTTTTGCAGATTGCGCCCACATTAGTCTGATTGGTAAAGTGACCATCTTTGTATAAATATGAAACCATGGGTCACATGTTTAAAGCCGTGACTGATCATAAATTGCATGTTATTTTTTCAAGTATATTTTACCCAACTCAAATAAGTCTGTTAAAACAGTCTCCACTCTGTGGGAGCTCGTATGCTCTACTTTGGAGCGATAATGGTAATTTACTTATAAGGATTTGACAAGAAAATGGCACTTTAGTCAAGCTGAAACTTGCTTTAGCAGGGAAACCACAAAAGCCTGGATCTTCTGATGGCATAAAAATGCACTAAGTGGATTCGTGGAGCATAACGTTGATGATATAGTACCAGTGACGTCCCTAGACAAAATGCCGCCCCTAGGCAGCGCCAAAATGCCGCCCCATTTTTCATACAGTATTTTTTATCATCCTTTCATGACTCCAATATCTAAGAAATATGTTCTAATATATTCTGTAATGATATGTTTAGTTTGAGATCGCAAAGGTTTAGGCATTATTAAATCGATAATCGATGACGGCGTGACCCTTCGATTCAGACTAAAATCGTGGACCCGGAGTGGTAGGTGGGCGCTCTCTAAGAGGAGGCTGCATCTTTAATATCGACGACTAACGCAACTTCCGTGCGTACTGGTTAATAACTCAGACTGTAATTATTCGCAAATTTGCACGTGTCGTTTCTGGTCACCAAGGGCGTCGAAGGGAAACGGAAGTATAGTAGACATCGACAAAACCAGGGAGCTGATTTTTTTTAAATAATAATAGCTATTTATATAATATATTCCAAATGATTCTCCTCGATTTCCCGCCCTTCTGCCGCACCCAAGCGACGCTCAATCTGCCTACCCTCACGAGACGTCACTGTATAGCACTCACCTGTCTGATTACAATAATCAACATTGAATTCCAGGATCCCTGGGTGGAGTTGCAAGCCTTTGCTTGGGCTGCAGTTTCATAACTTTGATTGAAGTCGTCTACTTCTGCTGCATCAGAGTAATCTTCTGCAAAACTAGTTTGTCAGAAAGTCAACCGAATACTTCTAAAAAGACAGTCGTTGAAGAAGCTAATATCGTGGAACCGATCACAGTAAAAACTGGCAATGGTATTAAAGTAAGTCAATCATTGCATGGGTTAAAAGCAAAAGAGCTTCTCTTCATCACTTACACATTGAGATATGACATACAAAGAATGACATCCCTGGTCCCTGATTGTTTAGAAAAAGGCCTTGGTGACAGAAGTCACATTATTCATTGAAAAATGTGAGTTATTACACAACAGTCAACTTTGTCAACGATTTTCAGATGGTTTGAAATGACTTTTGGTACGAGTACCCAACAATTTTTCATTATATAGATTAATGCCTTTAAAATCTTAGAATATTTAACTCAATTGCAAAATGTGAGTTATGACTCTAGGCGACTCGTTAACTTCAATTATATTATATTAATAGAGTTTACTGAGCTACTTTGACCTTTGTTATTTAGTATAATTTTAACATTTTAGAGAGTGGTTGATTGATGTGTATTTCAAATGTTTAGAGAAGCTCTTTTAATCTAATCAATTTCGGGCATTTTGGATATAAAAAAAACTGTTGAGTCTCGACTATTAATTCACAGGCAGTCTGGGGTTACGCGAGAATTAGCAAAAACTTGCATACAGTTACAATGATCTACCTTTTTTTAGATGCATTGTAATATTTTTTAACATACATACCTAGCTAATTAATATAATATAATATTTCGTATCCAAAGATTTTCTTCGGTCTAGAAAAATAATTAAGAAAACAACCTACAACCGGTCGACAAACATGATATTTTAGAAATTACAGTTATCTTTGTAATATGTATGAGAATTAGTTTTACTTAGATGATTTATAAGAAATATAATTTCTCTAATCTGTTTTATTACAGGGTACCTTCGTTGGACCAGCGTTCTTTAGCAAAACAAAAGAAGATGGTATGCAACCAAAAAGAAGACTGTCTTTCGTGGACAATGAATTTTCCATTTAAGAGCGTACTACAGTAGGTGCGACGAAATTTCTTACTAGTCGCCAATCAGAGATCGACAGTCGAGGTGTCCGCACGTCGATTTGTTTTGTCATGGTGTCGGATGAAAATATTCTTAAATCGTGTAAAGATGACTAAAAAACTTTACGTACGTACTTAAAATAGTAAACATGTCTATGAATAGGTATACAATTTTTTTTTTTAAATTATTAATAACCATGTCTTTGCTTTTTCGTACAAGGTGGTTGTTAGTAATTCTGAAGAATCACAAACACCCAGGCTTTGAGAAAAACACATAAAAATTGTGTGTCCTGACCGGGAATCGAACCCAGGAACTCTTGGGTGGAAGGCAAGCGCCTTACACACTGCACCACGAGAGCCGCCTTATATAATTATTATTAGTAATATAACAATAAACATAACATTAAATGGACGCATGTTGGCTTTTTATGACAAATTATATTTCGTTCGGCAAGCGTCATTTGCACAATCCGCGCATCGCCTAGCCACGATCTTTTTAGACCATGCCTCAACTGAAGTATAGCCTTAAGCTTATTTTCGATGAGGTCACAGTATATATTTGTAATTTTCTCAAGCATTGGTGTTTCTGTGATTGTTTGGCTACTACTTCTCTACTGCTTTGATACATATTAATAGGTAGGTACTATATTGTAAATTTGTAGTAAAGCGAAAAAGCGGAAATATTCCGTTGTTATGTATGTATGTAAAATGATTTCATTATTATTGAATTATGAAGGGGAATCATTACAAAATCTTTTTTGAAAAAAATACGACACCTGGCAGAAATCGAACCTGCGTCTTTCGGGATCCGCGCCCACGCACATTGACCACAATGCTATAGGCTTCCTATCTAACTGCGACAAATTTTAACTAATGGCTCTTACAATTAATACTCTCTGAAGCGCTTTCTAAATTGAGTTACTATTGGCAATCGGCTTTTATATTTTAAATAAAAGTAGGTATTAATTACTTTAATTACTTACCGACGTCACGGATATTTTGATTAATAGCATTGTGGTCGATTCCTGCAGCGCAGCGCTGGTTGTCGTATTTTTTTCAATTTTTTTTTTCTATTGGTTATATATTTTCTCAGAAGTGTTTTCAAATTATGTACTTATGTTCAATAAAAAGAATGTTACATTCTTAAATCTTGTGATATTGGTTGAATAAAAAAATAGTTAATTAAACTATTAACAAGTTCATGTAAGTTACAACAAAAATCTTGGAGTGATCCGTGACGTCGGTTAGTAAAATTAAAGTAATTAATACCTACTTTGATTTAAAATACAAAACCCGATTGCCAATAGTAACTCAAGTTAGAAAGCGCTTAGAGATTATTGTAAGAGGCATTAGTTAAAATTTGTTGCAATTAAATAGGATGCCTATAGCATTATGGTCGATGTGCGTGGGCGCGGAACCCGAGGACGCAGATTCGATTCCTGCTTAGTATCGTGTTTTTTTTCAAAAAGATTTTTCTATTGATTATATATTTTCTCAGAAGTATTTTCAAATTATGTAGTATGTTCAATAAAAAGAATGTTACATTCTTAAATCTTGTGAATTATACGTTGAGTAAAAAAAATAGCTAAAATTTTATTGTTTAACACAATCACTGCTTACCTTTTAATTACCACATTTAAATAACACGTTAATTATATCTAATGGTCAACTGCTCCAAACGCGCCAGTCGCGGTGTTAGCACTAAATTTAGCTGGAATGATATTGTTTGAAGTAAGATATGCCTGTCATAATAATATCGTATAATTATTATTACAAAAACAATATTTTTAAGACGTATTGTTAATCAGCGTATTTCCATTAAGTATGTTTCAGTTGTGAAAACGAAGCAAAGATATATTATTGAAGTTTGCAGTTTATCATAATACATAATAATTTAGAGCTTCAGTATCGTATGTGGAAAACATAATTACTAATATTTCAAGTCTAGTGGCAATGATATATCGCAGCTTTCACGTTACCAACGAGAATAGATTTCAATCATTTTTGTTATATTAAATTAATAGCATGCACGGTTTGTAAAATGTTGTATACGAAAAAAATATTAATAAATTTACAATTTCTATTAATAAATTTTACGCTTAACAACCTTTTCCCCCCCTTTATGATGCTGTTGTTTGTATTTAAATATTTATGACATTCTGGATCAAGACTTCACCGGATATATCATAAACCAAATATACGGTACGACCAAAGCCTGAACAAAAACGATGCATGAGTGCGAGTGAGAAAGTATTCGGCACCCTTATAATCTCTGCGACACGCGCTAGAGTAAGATAAAAGGTCTACATATGTGTGATTTCGTTTCCAAAAGTATCGCCGGCAAATCGTGGTGAATCGCTTCACGTAGCCTCGATAACCTGCGAGCTCGTGTTGCTAAAATTGCTATTTTGTGTTAAACATAAAATCAGTGGTAAATATTTTTAGTTAATTAAGTAGAAAAGATGGTTCTGTTTGTTGTATTAAAATATGGTAGCCGTTCTGATAAGCAAGAAGATGGTATTACGTTTTATAGGTAAGTTGATAGATGTTCGTGATAATTTATTTGTATATTATTATATATTTTAATATCAGTGACCTAGTGTTTCTTTAAAATTACTTAAATTATGGATATCTTTACCTAATGGTTGCATTTTGACCGCTTAAAAATACTATATAACGTAAAAAAATAGAAACTTATATTTTAATTCTGAGCGTCTAGTGCGAGCACTTTGGGCGAGCACTAGCGAAATGGTCTATGGTCTCGAACATTTGTAGACGAATGCGTTCGCTCGCCCACAAACCAAACGCACGGCACGCAGCTTCATTTAGCAATGCAACGGGTGGCGTCTAGATGTATCTATAGTCTATGGGTACAACACTTAGTAATGAAGACACTCATAATAAGAATGAATACGTCAAGTGGAGGTGTTGGGGATGAAAATCACCCGGTAAGAACGATTCAGGGGGCTGTAAAATGCACAGAAAAGAAATTTTATAATACCTAATAATCATTATTAAAAATATAATATATTCAATTAAATTACGTAAACTAATACTAATGTTGAAATATATAAACAACATAAGTGAATACTGCCTGTTTGGGCCAATTTTGGTAACGCTAATCCCATACAATTATTATTCCTAACCTACCTCCCACAAAGATTGTAGTACGTCTAGCGCATCTATTCTATACACAAGACTGCTATAAGCCGCTATCGGCTTATCGAGGGTAGCTTATCATATTTTTGTATTGAAAATCAGCAAACAAGTCGGTTTAGAAATGAACCTATCAAAAACAATGCGAATGACGAACAGCATAGAATCAAAAATATCAATCGACAACGATGTACTTACCTACATAGAAAATTACACCTACCTGGGGAAACAAATTTGTTTTGACAGGAAAAACAATGAGCTGGAATTAGAAAGAAGAATACAAAGTTCTTGGAATAAATACTGGAGCTTAAAGGAAATATTTAAAGGCGATATGACAGCAAAGATAAAAACTAGAGTGATGAACTCATGTCTCCTACCATTCTTAACATATACCTGTCAGACCTGGAGATACTCTAGCATAGTAAAGAACAAAATCACCAGCTGCCAACGCGGTATTGAATGTAGTATGCTAAATATCAACAAAAGACAAAAAATAAGAAATATTTCAAAAGCCACAGACGCTCTAATCAGTAATCCATGCTCAAAGACTTAAATGGAAATGGGCGCGTCATGTAGCGCGACTACAAGATGAGAGATGGACAACAATAATTACTTCGTGGAACGGCCCAAAAGCGAAACGCTATAGAGGAAGACCCCGTGCGAGATGGCAAGACGACATCATAAAGACAGCGGGCCCAAATTGGCTACAAATAGCCAAAAACAGAGTCCAGTGGAACTCTTTGGAGGGGGCCTTCAACCGAAGAGGGGTTCTTACAAACCAAGCAAACTAATTACATATCACTGTTTAATTTATAAACATTATCTAATAGTATTATATACAAAATAAAAAATCTTAATATAAGTATATATATGTATTACACAAAAATATAAAAAAATAATACTAATTAATATTATAAAATCTATAAAATAAGTAGATCATACAATCATAGATACATATATATACATAATAGATATATTCATAGGTTATAATATATATATTCGTTGGATATAGTCAATTAACTCTTTGTAAGAAATAAAAACTTTAAACTTTTATTTGTAAGAAATAAAAAGGCTTTTTTATTTTATTTATGTATTGAAATATTATAATTGTTACAATAAGTTAGCAGTCTAAACTGTCAAAACTGTATATCTTGCTCTAAACGTTTACACAGCTAAGAGAGGTGCTGTTAAAACATAGCAGGTATTGTAACAATTACAACTAACTTATGGTAATTGTTACAATAAGTGCTAATACTTCGATATAAAAATATTAAAAACTACCCTAAATAGCTGCTGATAGCGGCCGATAGCAGTCTGTATAGAATAGATGCGCTGACATGTTATAAATAATTTAGTTACCTTCAGATCATAAAACCACGACTAGTAGTGAATCCAATCCCGAGCCAAAATCTTGATCCCGGGATTTAGGAATTACGATTTGACGATCCCGGGATTGGCATTTTTTTCAATAGTTAATATAAAATTTCTATATATGTAAATAACGTTGATAAAATCGGTCAAAAATAAATTTAGTATAATTTACACAATTTAAGACATGTATTGTTAATATTGTGTACGTTCAATATTGGAAATACATAGGTATAATGGAGTAAATAATATTGTAATATGTATAAATAATAATGTGAAAGTAAAACAGTTTTATTTTTTTAAAAAAAGATAACAAATACAAGTTCAATTAAAATTAAAATAAAAATGACAAATGCATTAAAAAACATGGTGGAATCCACTTTGTTATAAGTGCGAAGCATTGTTTTTTCCAATCTTTCTCATTTTTATTAATTTATGTGAAAAAAGAAAATGAATTAGGAACACATGGGTAATAAATTAAACTTCATTCACTCAGTTTATTTGTAATTTATTTATATGTTATTAAAAGTATTTTTTCTGTTTTATTTTTATTTTATTTTCCATAAAAAATGATAAAAACTCAATCCCGAAAGTTTCGGGATTATGTTTACCAATCCCGGGATTCATAGGTATCGAAAATAGTTCGGGATCCCGGGATTGGAATCCCTAACGACGAGTGACAAGTGACATGGCCCGCCGCGCCTATCAATTCAAATCAATAAATTCATACTATATAGCCACTATAAGTATATTGTAACCGTAAGACTGATAGTGCTAGTGGGTGAGTGCGGGATAACGGAGCCATCCGAGCGCACCCGCCTTATCAACATTAAATGTTACTACCTGGGTTGAATCCCTGTATACCCCCACCTGCCTCAGCATCCAATTCATCCCCTTGCTACAGTCTACTAAAAAGTGCCGCCACTAGTTCTGTGTTTTTAATATTTGCGAATATTTTTCCACACTATAAAAGTTTTAATTAGTAATAACTAAAGAACACTACCTAAAGTTACTTATTTTCTTTATCTTATCATGTCTTGAACGTATAATTTGTAATGTCAGGTACGTATAAATAAATACATTTGATTTTGAAAAAATATTGTCTATGTGTCTTTGTTACATTTAAATTAATATTATATTACCTAACTGTAATTCGCATGTTTATCCCATTTTTTTTTTATTTAAAAGAAAAGTAATAAGTCATATGTATAACATCGCTCAAGTTTAACAAGTCTAGCTTGAACTGAAAATTATGTCAATATTAGGTTTATTTACTACGCAGGTGCATGCATTTCCCCAGGTAATAATTTCCCAGGTGAGCTTATTCCCCGAACTAAAATCAATCATGGCGCAGTCCATCCAATAAATATGTGCATCCCATGTGCAAGTGTGCAACGCATTTCCTGGTAAACAACCTTTGAATGTCATCCGGGCAACAGCTGGCGGTCGACTGCGCATCCTCCCTGCGCAGGAAAACCTTCTTCCGCTTTTCACAACATCTCACTCGAGAACTGTCAACGCACCGGCTAGCTCGTTGTGCTGGATTTCTTCCGAATAATAACTAACACTCCACTGAATATCTGTTTGATTGTGAAAAATATTCTTGCAGTGTTTCAATATTGAGCTTTTTAGTGTTGTGGTTTTATCAGGAGTTTCTTGCTGAGTTATTCGCTGTGACAAGTTTGACAAGCGACGTGTGATAGA
Organism: Rhyacophila brunnea; assembly: GCF_057557595.1. NCBI lineage: Eukaryota > Metazoa > Arthropoda > Insecta > Trichoptera > Rhyacophilidae > Rhyacophila > Rhyacophila brunnea. The sequence goes on along the minus strand of NW_028232827.1, from coordinate 35,054,379 downwards.
GTTCAAAACAAACAATCAAATACATACAATAATTTGGGATGAGTGTCGTCAAGAAATCTGAGAATTTAGATTATACACCGAGGGAGGTTCGTTTTGTGGACCGATTTGCTTTATTCTACGTACTTATTTTGCTGGGACTAGTTATATTCCGATACCTCGTTCAACCATTTGTTAGTTTTTTGACAAATGTCAACTATTCACCGAATGTTACTGAAGAAATGGCGGAGGACGTGATACAAGCAGTAACGGAGAATTTCCGTGCAGAAGTTTCCATGAAGTCTAAGCCTGTTTGCGATAGGATGGGCGTATTTTTTCTGGACAACGATCACAACGCAAATACATTGGGAGTTTGTTTGGAAGCTGGTTTTCATGTGGGGAAAAAGATACCACCCAACAATGCATCCGTGACGCTTTTAGGCGTAATTGTTGTATTTCTGTTAATATCAGCAGTTTTCTCCATTTACGATGCCGCCAGTGTTATAAAAAATTCATTACTTCGCCGCTCTGGTGATACATACGATGGCGACCAGAGAAAATGCTCCTTGGTTGAATTCGCAAACGCTAGGCATTCCAGAAAAGAGTCATCTGTAACATCAAGCGAGCCTATTGTTATCCTATCGAGGTCTGTTGCTGGAAGGGCAGCCAGTTTGTGTCGTTATGAAAGTGTTGGAAGTGCTTTTACCAGGATGAGGAGAGATTCTGTTGCTCTGGGAGTTGGTACACCGATGCCAGGACCTGGACTTCCGACCGGAAATGATACACCCAGTACACCACCCATTGGACCAATCAGAACTCACCTCAAGCTTATCGGTAAGTTGCCACTGTTACTTCAAATTAAATGTCACAACTAGTCATTAAAACTAACATAGCTTTTATTATAATACGTACTATTGTAAAACGAATTTTTATATAAGAAATTTAATACTGTATTATTAACTTGATTTACAGGTAATATTTTAAAAGCTTAGTATTTAAAGCTCTTTATTACTAGTAGGCATGTATAAAATCAATATGCAATCCAATACAATATTCGAATCTATGATTAATTCTCATTATGAATTTTCTTTTGTTTTTTGCTATAAAACACTTACTTTTCAAATTGTCAATATGATAAAACGACGATTTGGCGCCACCATCTGAATGCGAAAACAACTAGATAATTTCCTTCTTGGAGCCGGTTAATATGAATGAAATTCATAAAAATATACATATTATGTACCTACACTACGGTTTGCAGCATTCTGTTGTCTAATCGAAATAATTTTAAATACCAATTATTAGCTAACAGAATTCATCTAGTTATATTGGTGTCCAAATGGCGTCATATACTAATGAAATCTCGCTGAAGCGACGAGCTTCCATTTCTAAATTGTAAATTGTATTGCATATTCAAATATAATGTCATATACATCTGAAATTTTTTCGTGTGTCATTTAGTCAATACATTTGAATTGCCCTTCGAAACATTCGATTTTTGAAAATTAAAATCATAGTTTGATGTCAATGCATACCTTAGTTTGATTAAAAATTATATTGTCGATTTCCATTTTTCAAAATACGTACATAATGACATACAGTCTCATCCAACAAATCTGCCCTTGTGTGGCTACATTGAAAAAACTGCGTTTCTGGACTATGCCAATTTAAAAAAATATATAATATTTGTTTTATGAGCTCAATGGTAGATCAATGAAAACTGTAGTGTTTAATAATTTACTTTTGTTTAGTTTTCAAAATATAATATTATATTGGTGGACCATCCCATTTCAGTCGCACTTCGACATTCGCCCTTCAGACAGGTGCAAACACGTTATTACGATATGTATCCACACCATGTTACGCTTCCGTCAAATCACGCCCAGTAAGGAAGAGTCTATCCTGGATGCACTTTCGATGCAGCTCGATTGATTAAAATGCATCCGGGGCTATAGATAACTATAAATTACCTGCCCGTCGATTTGCGCACATCACTAATAAACTGTATCGACTACGCACATATTTGTTTGCGTAGGTGGGTACACCCCTATGGAGTTAGAGATAATATAGCATATTTATCTACCTATCAACTTCCATATCGGAATTTTATTATTTACCAATATGTACTTACATTTTTACGACATTTGGGTATAAAAAATCAATAATGTTTAGTAATATTAATATATTACGCATATTGTAAATCATCATCAGCACGGTCAATCCACTGCTGGATGAATGACTCCTCTAGCTTTTTCCATTCTCCTCGGTCCTTTGTTCTTCGCTGCTGCCTACATCAGCTGTCAAACATGATGTAGTGGGTTTTAGGGTGACTCAATGGTTTTTTAATTTCCCAGCTGAGCGACATGTGCAGCCCATTACTATTTCATCACTTTTGTGACCCCTATCACGTCGCGTAGTTTTCTGCATGTACCTTTCGATGTCATGTTTCACATATATATTTGAGGACAATTAGCACACATTGGTTGAATACTTTACGCTTCAGGCATAATGGGGGGTCACAAAACTATTCAGGCGCCCAACTGTGCTCCATGCCAGCTCCAGTCCTGTAAAAAATCGTAATATTCATCAATTTCAGCGCTCGAAGTAAAAAAATTTACAAGCCGGAGCGCTCGATAATTCTCCAAAAATATTACCTAACACAGTTGTCTAATTTTATGCAAACTTTATATAAAAATATTAGATTTTATGTTATGTTATGTGGCCTATCTAGTTCAGATAGTCGAATTATTTTTTTCCACGAGACTGTTTGATTGGATTTGATTTAACTGTTTTGATTGGTAATTACGACAATATCTCATGTCAGGCTCACCAGGCACCAATAGCGAGGGCTGTGCGGCTGGTCAATGCACTCCCTAGAGATATAGACATTTTTAGCGATGCATTAAATATTCTGTTTTTAAAATTCTATTTTATTGTTAAATTTGTGTTTTTTTTTTAATTAAAGTTGTTGTTTTATTTTTTTATTTCTTTTCCATAAAATTAATTTTGCGTAATTTTTTTCCTATACCTTGTTTTTTCTCAGTTGAGTTACTTGTACCTTGTATTCTAAATGTCATGTTGTGAACGTCTTGAATTAATAATTTGTTATGTGCTCAACGTGTCATTTTTTTAAAATAAATAATATATGTACCTACTGCATTAGTATAAATAAAAAAGACAATCTATGAGTCCTCACTCAATTTATCGAGTCCGTCACGAGACGTACTACTCCTGTCACAAGTTCTTCACTCGACATACTGTACATAATAATGTTATTCCACTCGAATTGAGTTTCTCAATTCATTAAGAGAATTAATCTCTTCGTCATATCGATCTCACCAGTACATCATTATCCGCGATTATAATATCACGCCGTCATCTCTATACAGTATATTATTGTATCAATCAATAAACTCTCCTCCAAACATCCACGTAACAACGACCTTCTATCTCTTCCACATCATCCACCTCCAAACACTCTATAGATAATATTTAGCGGCTTTTCAGGACGCCGGAATCAGGTTGGCTTTTATTCACATGTGATTTACGCTGTAGTATATCTACACGTATAATATAATAGCATTAATTATTTAGGTTAAGGATTTTTTATGTATAAATGAAAGAATTTTTCCACGGCTTATTTACATTTCTTGTGTATCTGAGACCCAAATAAAACCACATTTGTTAATATTTTTACTAAGTGTTATCATTTTATTTGATGACGGATTATTTTCTTTATCTATCTACTTGAACAACCGTTTTCAATTACCTAATGCAGGTAAATAGACGCACACTTATATTTATCACAAAAAATATATATATTAAAAAAACAGCTCGATAGAAAAAAACATTTATAGTAGAGAGCGTATTATTCTTTTCAAATTCTCATTTACTCTCTATTCTCAAGATAAAATATAGTTAAACACCGTATAGATACTTGGATAATTAACTGGGTCACTTTAGATCAGTGGCGAAGGGTGGAGGTTGGCTTTATCAGCCATAAATATTTATGCGTATGACTGATAAACTTTATCAGTCATACGCACATGTTTTCATTGAAATAAAACGACAATTTACCGACGGTGATAGTTAGTTTTTAAAATTCAATTAAACCCTGCGAAACAATGCCATAATAAATAATAGTCAAAAATAGGTACTAGTCTATCCATAAAATATCTAAAATTATGCGATTAATTCATACAAACTTTGATGTTTATCTATCATAGTTTGGTTAGGCAGGGATTAATGATTTTAAAAAAATGAACCAACAATATGTGTAATATGTATTCTTGATTCAACGAAAACAAATAAGTATGAATGAAAAAGTATGCACAATTTTGTCATATCGCCCAAAGTACACCAAAACTATTATCGTTTGGTTAGGTAGGGTTTAATTGATTTTAAAAACTAACCAACACCATCTGTAAATTGTATTCTTAGTTCAATAAAAACAAATACGTATGACTAACAATCTAACAAAGATTAATTTGCACTATTTATAGCGGATAACAGCCTACCGCCACCCTTCGCAACTGTTTCATATAGTAACAGTAGGAGAAAGAGAGGGAGAGCTATTAGAAGAAGCCGGGATCCATTCCATATCTCGTAATGATGATGGATACAGATGATTCTTTCTAGTTACATTCCACAATAAAAAAGTGAAAAGGAAAAGGTGTTAATCCACACAATCAAATTTTACAGGAGGAAAAAAAACGTTTTTGTTATGGTTTTCGGTCAAAGCTAACATATCATCATCATCATCAGCCAGGGTCACTCCACTGCTGGATGAAGGCCTCCCCAAGCTTTCTCCAACTCTCTCGGTCCTGTGTCGTTCGCTGCCACGTATTTCCGCCGAACTTTACCAGTTCATCAATCCAGCGGCTTTTAGGGCGACCCTGTGGCCGTTTCGTACCCCTTGGGTACCATTGGATGACGGCATTTGTCCAGCGGCCGACCTTTCGGCGAGCAATGTGCCCCGCCCATCTCCGTTTCAGCTGTTTGGCAACGTCTTTTACATCGCGTACTCTTGTCTGCTTCCTAACCCATTCGTTTCTCTTACGGTCCTTTCTTTCCAAGTCTTTTTTTCCACTTCACTTAAATCGCTAAATTTAGATAATAATTCGGCATTTTGTAGCTAACATCCTTTGAATACGGCGTGTATGTTCCAGTGGCAAAGGGTGGAGGTAGGCTGTTAATATTCGACACAAATAGTGCACATTAAACTTTGTCAGTCATATGTATTTGTTTTTATTGAACTAAGACTACAATTAATTTACAGATAGTGTTGGTTCGTTTTTAAAAATCAATTAAACCCTACCTAAATCATAATAGTTATGGTATGCTTTGGGCGATCCGACAAAATTGTACACACTTATTCATTCATACCTACTTATTTGTTTCCGTAAAATTATGAATACATATTATTACACGTCATGTTGTTGGTTAGTTGTTTTAAATTCATTCAGCCCTACTAACCAAAGCATAATAGATATAAAATATTATTCTATCTATAAAATATCCAATATTATGTATGATTTAATGGCATAAATTTTGATATTTTATAGATAGACGAGTATTTTTTGATAATTTATCCATTGTGGCTTGATTTTCGCAGTTTAATTAAATTTTAAAAACTAACCAACACCATCTGTAAAGAAGTGTAGACTTAGTTCAGTGAAAACAAATACGTATGACTGACAAAGCTTGGCGTGCACTATTTCTGTAAAATCTTAACGGCCTACCTCCACCATCGCCACTGGTATCTTTAATGTTATATTATCCTATATAGCCTATTATGTAAACCTTTCTACAATCGATAAGTGTTAGAAGCAAGTCACGTTATTCTCTATTACTCAGTCGCCTTCTACTTTTCTTAAACAACTTCTTCTACACGACTGTTTACATATTTAAGTAGGTAGCTTAAAAGCTCGTTAAAATTTTCATGTAAGGCTTCGCAAATCGATGACGTACGTACATAGTACGCGAATCGTGTTTGACGTACGTATATCGTAAGTTAATATGCCATCATCATCAAGAACATCTTTATTTTAATGTTTATAATTATTTTCCTAATGACAGCTTCCCGACTAACTTTCTTCAAGGCATGCTCGCCTTTCATTCTCTTGAAGCTCGTAGGTCACTTTCCAATCCCGATATTCTAGAAAATTTGATTTGTATGCACCCGTCAATTACATGCGTGGTCGCAGCCATGACCTATTTTGGGTGATAGCTGTTTCCTCATGTCAGGCTGACCAGGTACCAATAGCGAGGGCTGTGCGGCTGGTCAATGCACTCCCTAGAGATGTAGACATTTTTAGCGATTCATTATGCATTATGTTTTTAAAGTTCTATTATTTTATTGTGTAATTTGTATTTTTTTTTTAAATTATTGTTGTTTTTTAGTTTATTTCTTTTCTATAAAATTATTTTTTGCTTTGTTTTTTTATCTCTAAGTTTATTTACTTGTACTTTTTATTCTAAATGTCATGTTGTGAACGTTTTGAATTAATAATTTGTTATGTGCTCAACGTATCTTTTTTTAAATTAATAAATAAATAGTAGCAACCTAGGTCAATCTGATGCTGCTTGAATGTATCTCCATGCTGATTCTATTCATCTCGGTATAGTTGCATTTTTCTTTCTTTTGAGTGTAGTGTTCGTCCTGTGTACATGACCAGCTATCTAAAGTGGTCAAATTGACTGCACGGTATGTGGACTCATATTATACAAATAGTACAATTTCTTGTATCTTCGTCTCCACTATGGCCGTGTATTATTTTATTGTATGCTTTAAAACTGTCACATATTCCATCCTGCCCCATGGATACAACCATTATTATATTTGGATTTTGCTTCATGAATTTAGAGCAGATACTCTATCTCTGGTACTATTGAAAGGAATTAAAAGCTGTTTGTCCTCCTGACAATACTTCTACAATCAAAACAATGCACATCGTCTGCTTCCGGAAAGTTTCAGGCATTTTAATATATCAACAAAACTCCACGCAATGTCAAACACACACTGAATTATGGGCGCGGGAAAGTAAATGTGGGGGAAGGATTTTAGTTCCAGCAACGACCGTAGTGACGTATAAGACTTGATATAGAAGTCGCACTGTAGATTATATACCTAAGGATATGCTATTTTGATTATAAAAGATTTATGTAGTTTCCTTGCTTTTTTCTGGCAGTTAGTCTCGATATCGTGAACCTGTAATATAAAATTTGTTAGGATGTTGTACGAGCTTTTTAAAGAGTATTTTTTCTCTTTAGTGTTAATATTGGATGATTCGCGAAATATCAAATGTTTATGCAGTAATAGTGTGGAAATCTTAGGTAATTTTGACATGGCTGCTATTTTAGCAGTTTTTAAGATTTTTCAATGATTCACTGTTATACCAATATTAAAGAGTTACGATCCTATGCACTAGTAACTAGAGCAGAGTTGGCGAACCTTTTTACGTAAGCGGGCCAAAATTTCCCAAATATTATTTTTCAACTGTCTGGCGTAGCAGTTATGGGGAAAATGGTTTTTGAAAATTCTATTAAAAAATGATGATGTTCTAAATACCACTTACAGATCAAAGCATATAGAAGCGTTATCACATTTTACAATTACCGACGCCATAAATTTCGGTCTACCAATTTTGAAACTGTCTGCCAGAAATACTACCACTAGCTTCACCAAGTTTATGTCTCATATTATTTGGTGCAGTCATTTTTTGTGGGTAGGAATCTAGGCGCGGCATGGTGTATAAAAGTATGGTGAAGCCGGCAAGTATGGTAAAAAGGTATGCTGAAACAGGTTGGTAATCAATTTGCGGCAAAACTTCCACGTCAACATTATATTATATGGGTACGTTATAATGACCAAAGTAAATCCTCCGTGATGCCTTGCATTTTTTTTTATCGCATCGCCATTTCTCGTGAGTTATCGGCTGTTGTCGGCATGCTTCATTCAGTTGTAAGAAGAAGCCAAATCGTTGCCTATCTCTACTTTTAATATATCTATGGTAGGAATGAAATTGTTTGTTAATGTACTAATTAGTTTCATTCTTTACGCACAAATTCACACTAGAATTGCTCCGATCAGATGAGGAATTCACTCCCTACAGTGGTTTCAAGCATTGTAAATCCACCAAAATTAGAGGTTCGCGGTGCGGCGTTCCCCCCTGCCTGATGAGTTTAGTGCGATAATATACCTAATATGTGACGCATACACACCGACCTACGCAATTATATATTAAACGTCAAGAAGAGTATTTGCCTGCTATTTTTTATATAATGCGATCTGTCATTTATTATTATAGTAGGTACCTACCTATTTTTCTTCAAACGCGTGCCATGCAAAATCATCTCGCGTGCCACTGGTTACACGCGTGCCATATGTTCGCCACCACTGAACTAGAGTGTATAAAATTCATAATTTGACATAAGTATATATTGTTACTTTAGTGAAGATAAGGTGGAAATAAACCCATTATCATTGTTCCTCGTGTAAACCAAATCACAACAACCAATCGGTCTGTCTGAGAAGTGATCTGGTTTAAGTAGTTCATTCATTTCTTTCAATCCATTTTTGTATTCTGTGATTTGTCGTGTAAGCATATGGATAGTAGATTTATGTAATTACGTGATAATTACATACTATCATTTATTTTTGTCCAGGTGGTCGCCCTGCTCCACTTCTACGCCGATCGTCATTCCCTGCATCTGCCTTAATGTTGGACGCAGCAGACCGTCGAGGATCCATCGAGAGCGAAGACGATTCCTCTCCCGACATGGGAAGGCGCAGAGTTCGGATCATTCGCAGACACTAAGCAACTTTTACGTATCCGGAGTATGACAGACGTCGGACCTGTGAGTTTTATCTTTAAAATGTCGACACGTGAAGGTAAATTCACAATCCAACACAGATTTTGCGATATCGTACGAATATAAAAACTAGGGATTGCAATACCGAATAAATATACCAATACCGGTATTTCGGTATTTCCTATTGAATACCGGTATTTGTGAAATATATGAAAAAACAGAAGTATCTACCAATAAACATGGATATAAAAATGTCTTTAAAATATTAATATTGTGTATCTAAACATGTACATAATATTTGTAACCCTTTACAAATGGTAAAATACGGTAGAGATACTGATGTTTCACTGATGACTGTGACAAATGCCTAGTAGTTGAATTATTAGTACTCTCTTCTTCGAATGATCTTTCAATAAATTTATATTATGACGTATGTATAATCTCCTCATTGGCGGATAAATATAACAAAATTAGGCACAGGCAATTATAGTGTATAATTATTATTCCATCATGAAATATTTGTATATATACAAACAAATGACGTAACCCGACAAAAAATTACAGTCCTCTTTAAAACTTTCATGTTAATTAGTACATTTTGTTTCCACTAAATACCGAATATATCGGTATTGTCTGATTTTCTAAAACTGGTATTTCGGTATCGAAAAATAGTGGAATACCGGTTTTCAAATACCTGTATTGGAATCCCTAATAAAAACACAAGTCTGACGTCTGTCTACAAATCTAAAATGACTTTTTCAATTGAATACTTATTTTTAAATATTATATTGCTTACACCGGATGATTAAGAAAGCTGAAAAGCTCCTGGTCACGATAGAATTAAGTATTAATTGAAACTTTCAGATATGAGACCTGAGCCTGTCAAATTGGATCGATGTAATAAAAAATATTATTTTGACATATTTTTGTTTTTATTCAAAATATAGTTATTATTCGACAACTACATAAGGAAACCTTTAATTATGTATTGCTATTTTTTAGTCTAGGCTGGGAGGCCATAGTGTATTCTTCAGTTAAGGTTTTAATTATACATTAAGATAGATACTATATAATGTACTTATTTAAATATTTATTTTGACACTTGGTCATCAAAATTTAATCTTGATTTTAAATTACTAATACATATTCAGACATTAATATTATTTTAATGATTTATACATAATAATTAATATGTTTAAAAGATCTTGATATATACATAATACTACTATGTAATACCGATTCTGTAATTTTTTAAGCTAGAACAAATATAAAGATGACTGTCGTACCAATCGTAATAGTGTCGCTAGATATCAAAAGCAGCCAAGTCCATAATAGATGAATAGGAGAAAAACAGCTTTTTGTTTTCTCAAATACACAGTCACAAGGGTGAAAGTTTATATTATGTCGAGTATAGAATATTGAAAATTAATAAATTCCACATTTTGAAAATGCATAAATGTTAGAAATCAGTTGTTCTTCAGCAATTCACAAAAAAAGTCAAAAATACCTAAAGGTGGACTTGGCTGATTTTGAAATCTAGCGACACAATATACTTAGTTTTAAAAATATGTAAAAGTAGTTGTAGATGTTTTATATGCATGTTAGGAATAATCAACTATTGTACTTTATATTAATCAAAGCATAACCAAGATGCTTTGATTTACTAAGAATTTTTAAATGTATATTTTGGTCAAATGATTACAGTGTAGAATATATCCTTATATTAGAGATGATGTATACAGTATTTTACAACTATTTTTTGCGCAAAACGTTACAATAATTTGTTATTTATTTATTTTAAAAAATCCAATAAAAAAATTCGTGTTAACAGTCACTATTTCAAAAACTCTGCAAGCTTTAAAGCTCTCTCGGTCACCAATTTTCAAAACGATATCTACCATTGATTTTCGTAACGCGTGCGACTTATTGATAACATGCATTTATTTTATAGACTCTTTGCTAGATAATACTGCCTACTTATTGCTAATTTCAAGAATCCAGTATTAAGCGCTTAGACGCTCATGCTTTACCACAAGCTTACCTGCGCAAACCAGTTTGTATCGAGAAGCCCGTGTGTATGGACGGGAAAACTGTAGCTCGCGCAAACCGAAAAGCCCTGTAAAAGTAGTTTGCACAAACTTTATCGCGCAGGCTAGTCGCTACCGTCTAGGCGGCGCATTAAGAGCCTATTCCACAAACAATAACGAAAAATAATGATGTATCAATTCTCATAGAATTTATAATATCAATAGTATTCAGGCCTAAGTGGTCGTACATACTATAAAATGACTCACATCTTAAGAGGGGGTCTGATATAATATATTACAATGTATTGATTTGTAACGAAATATGTATGTAAGAGGTGTATATAGTTAAGTATGACATCAGAAAACCAACATAATAATAGTATTTTTTCGAGAATAAAACAGTACAATATGATGCTACTATACTAAAATTGATAATTTTTAACGAAATTGTTTTTTAACGAATGTGGGGGGGGGTTAAGAATATAATATAATTTAAACAGGGGGTAACAGATGTGATTTGAGACGATTGAGAAGTCATGTAACATAGACGACCTCTAAGTAGTTATAATAATATTTTAGTAAAATAATGTATAATACCATGTTTGCAATGTTGTCTTATTTTGATTATGTGCGAAATACTTTCATATTGCGCTTTGATTTACATTATTAATTAGGGTTATATAGATAATTCGATGTTTTTAACACACAATACAACCGTAGTTAATTTTAAAAAAGCACGTATGGTGTGTTTATTACACATTAAATGTGTATAAATATATGTGTAGTAACACTTTAATTGTATGTGTAGGTACTATTAATTTAATTTAGAATTTAGTGTGTAAAAACAATACAGAACATGATGTGAATACAGCCGTAGAAATAAAATTAGTAATACGCAATATAACCAAATTATATTAGTACTGTATTCCACTACCGGAGTCAAGCAGGGTTTCATCCTTGCAGCGTTTTTCTTCATCATTCTTTTTGACTTCATACGTCGCAAGTCAATACCACCTGACCTAGTTAGTAGCTATGAATAAAAAAAAGAAGGAATGAGCATATGTACAAATCACGGCAATCAGAAAGGCCGGCAAATATGGCCGACATTGCGTGATACACAAACATAAAATACACAAAATTACAAACACATACGAAGTTTATACACACACGTACAAGCCACGTGATATTTGTTTACGCAAAATTGTCGTTTTCCAAAATGGCGAATTTGGTTGCCCATTTTTATACTGCAATGAATCAGTATGTTCCTTCCTTTCTTTTTTTATTCGTTGCCTGATAGTAATAGTATGTACTAGGTACTATATTTGTCTATTGGAGTCATACAGAGTTGCATTTTTGTCCCGTTTCAACATTATCCTCTACGACTCAATACTATACAAGTCGAAGTCACTCATCTAGTGAAACATCAAATAAATATGAATATTATCTCATATTGGAAAAGTAATAGTCGATTATTTTAGAACAAACCCTCATTTACAGAATCTCGAAAATAGTTAAGTAAGTAATTATGTGAAATGTATAATCAACAAAATACTCAGTAGTAAATTATAGACAGCAGCTATTTTTTTATAACAATATCTTTAAAAAAACACACACCCTATCAAAATTGTTGTACGTTTAGTACGCAGTTTTGTAAAAATACAAAAACTAAATGATTTTCCAAATTTAATAATAAAATTACAGTTGTTTGACAAACACGTGAGCCTCAGTGTTGCCAACTATTTATCGTTAATAAAACAAGCCAGACGGGGTACAAAAAGAAGCTATTTGGCAGGGAAAATGCTAGGTTTTGTGAAAATAAAATTTCAATACCTTTGTTTGCCTATCGAAAAAAAGTATATGGATGGAAATCACTATATTTTCCCAGAAAATTATTTCAAAATTAACAAAAAATTATTAATTAATTAAACAACCTACGTTATATTGTAATAATCAGTAATTAATGCCAGAGAGTGGAATTCTTGATAATCGTCGATCCGATGCCACATGCCTAAGCACACATTGAATTATTATAATATCTGATACCATTATATCACTATAACGCCAAGAATGCTCATATTGTTTCAATGTGTTGTTTTATTTCTGAAGCTTCATTGAATATCTGAATAAATAAACTAAATATCTAGATTATTTTCAAAACACGTGAATAAAAATGCCATAAGCTAGATGCCTATCAAAAAATGCTAGATCTGGCAAGAAAAACGCTAAGTTGGTAACGCTGGGAGTCTATGCTATTCATTTTATGAGGATAGAGTACCAGCTGGTCTGTTCTATATACAAGCCTGCTTTCGGTCCGCTACGACAGCTAAATAGGATAGGAAAGTATCGAATAATCAACACTTATTATAACAATTATTACAATAAGTTAACCGTCTGAACTGTCAAAACTGACTATCTCGGTCTCTAAAATTTATCACAGCCAAGAGAAGTGCTGTTAAAACATACTTAGTACTTATTGTAACAACTATAACTAAACTATTGTAATTGTTACAATTAATGTTAATAATTCGATACTTTCCTACCCTATTTAGCTACCATAGCGGACTGAAAGCAGCCATGTGTATAGAATAGACCAGCTGGTCAGGATTGTATAGTTTGCGATTTAACATTTCTAATATTCTAATTAAATTGATTTATTAAATTATAACATAGTTAATTAATTATTATATACTGTAAATAAAAAAAATACAAGCATATTGACACTCCAAACACTGTAGGATTGTAAATATAATTTAAATGTTGTCTATGATATGATTTAATGGTTTATTATTTTATTATATACGATAGTATCATAATGTATAGATAGCAGTAGCGTGCGGTCCATGGATGCTGTATCACTCTAAATAATCAATAAAAAACATTTAATAATATTATGTACCCATCTATTGTTCCGTATCAAAATCGGCAGTGATTGACCACACTCTCCCATAGTCACTCTTCAACTTAAAAAAAAAACAATTATATATGGACGAGCCAATAGTAAAAATAATAACAAATGATAGCAACTTCTACAAAACATAAATAAGTTCGTTATATCTTCTTATAACATTCTTCTTCTTCTTCCACCCTGTCACGTCCCGGCCACGGCGACAGAACCCTTGAGGCTGTGCCACAAGGGTACGAAGTGCCGCACTCTTTGGCGGCATCCGGAATACTTCTTTAATTCTTACAACTAGTAAATTGTAATGGTTTTAAGTATAAACTATTCCATTTGAGTCGTTTTTGACATTCTGAAATAATTGTATTAAAAAATATTACACAAACGCATACTTGTATAACTTATTCATAAAATCCATACGAAGATTTACAAAATTATTGACATTTTCGTTACACAGAGATCCCCGTCTAACTATTATCGTATTGCGCAAAGAACCTGTTGCGCGACTGTAAGAGGAAATTACGCCTCAGTTTAAAGCGCGGGGATTCAGATCTTCACTTTTGCGTATTCCTATGGCAGACAGTGTCAGATGCAATACGAGTCAAGTGACACGACGAGGATATGCGGACCTCATCATCGTTCATTTATAAACGACTTTCACGTAAACTAGTTAACGAAATAAAAATAAATAATTAAAAGATAAAAAGAACTTTTTATATACCACGTTTTTAAATTTTCTGTTGAATCATATAAACTTGACAATTCTATGTATTAATAAAAACTTTTTATTATACTTGATATTTTTGATTGATTTTGATGTTGATTTTTATTATACTGAATAAATATAGAATATTGAAATGTTATTTTGACATTTCATATTGATTTCCATAGTAACGCACGTATATATTAATAATTTAGTTGCTAGGACTGGACACACAGGAAAAAATGTGTACTGGACAAACAAGAATACGAGCTAATAAAAACGTGGTAAAATTGTTAATGCTTTCACTTAGGTACTAATCTCAATGAAATCATTTTATATTTTTACGAATGAATGTACATACCTACACGTTTTCTACATCATTTCACGAATCAATTTATGCCAACAGCCTTACGTGTGATGCAATCGACGGAATCGGAAGTTCATCCCGCGATCAACGCGTTGGAAATGTCCGATATATTGGGTTACATGTAAATTGTACGTAAAACATTTCACCGTAGCACAGTTCGCCGTGAGCTTTCTTATCGGAAAGAGATGACCGTATACCATACGGTTTCCAAATTTGTTAGATTCAATATGAACATTAATTCAATTTTCATAGCTGATTTTGGCAAAATTCATGAATTCAAGAATGAAATCTAACCTAACCCAACAGATAATCCAGTATATCAGCTATTTTCAAAATTTGTTTACTGCTGGCTTCCTGTCAAGTGTAAACCGACAAGAACCGTGTTTTATTTAGACATGAATTTTATGTCAGTACTATACGACCCAAAGAGGTTGGGCGGTCTTTAATATATGGCCATATATTTCCGATACAACATTTCACGGTTAAGTGTGATACGGCAAACTGCATACGTACAACTTTCAGGGCACGGATGTGTTGTATCAATAATAGTAGTGATAGTGCTCGTACAAATAGTCCTGGAATATCAGCAGAGTCATTGTCGGTCTTTATCAATATTCGCCATTTACAGACAAGCGTGATGGTACCTACAGTTTTCATGAAAGTTTCTGATATGTGTATACAGTGATAACATTATACCCAGTTTACACGTCCGTAGATTTACTGCTGACAGTGCGTATTATCGCGGTCATAACAAGAAAATGCACGTGTAAACAGGTAATGTCGTGCAAGTTACAAGATTGCATGCATGTATCAAAAAAGTTCAGAAGCTTCTGAATTTCCACACAATAATTGGTACTTCCACGGTGGTGCGCATGCGCAGTAGAATGATGATGGCGGACCTGCCGGAAGAAATACGAACTAAACCGCATAGAATATTTTGACGTCTACCGATTATCTACGTCCGAACCTATCAATTAATACTTTGGACGCTGAAGACGCACATGCGCGTAATGACCAGGCGGCCGATCCATGTAATTAACGTGCATTTTAAAGGTGCTAATTAAAAAATCATTATCTACTCAGCAGCGAATGCGTTAATAGCACCAATACGATGACAACATCGCGTCTCGCTTACGATTGAAGAATGAGATTGGAGAGACAGTCAGCACTTTTACGTGTAAACAGTTATTATCGCGATAGTTTATAATACACACTATTGGTGCAATCAAATCCATGTAGGTACATATTATGTGTACAGGCGCTATAAATATAATCACTTTTCATTTATTGCTATGAATAAAAAACAACGAGGAATGTTTCGGCTCTATCTATTAACTACGAGTATTTAATTTATTTTCAACAACATCTACACCATCGAAAGTCACCGCACGCTACTGATAGATATGTATGTTATTATATTATGATACGAGTGTAGTTTTATTAAAATATAATGCTATTATTATCAGGTAGGCATCTATGTTACTATTGTGATATCTAACCCAAAATATAATATGTTTTATTATCAATATAATCCATCAGATAATTTTCATAATGATGCCTATAACAACAATACAGGTAAGTATTGTAATTACTAATGTGGCTACAAGCCAGAAATAATTTAATTTTAAGCACTAAGAGAAAAATGATGTAAAATTTATCAAATAATTTTAAGGACAAAAATACGTTTACGTGAAATACTTTTCCTACTGAAGCACCAAAATACAACATTTGCAGATGAATACAATAATTCATTGATAACTAACATTTTTCTAAAAAATATATATCAAATAGGTCTTTAATTTCGTGAAAATGTCGTCTTTTGTATTTTCATCGCAAGCTTCGTATTCTTCGTAGAGCATTCACATTAACTAGAGCAGGGTTGGCGAACCTTTTTACGTACACGTGCCAAAATTTCGCTGTATGATTTCCAGGTTGTTCTATGTCACTTTCAGTAAAATGTTCAGGAGAGCAATTTGAAAGTTCACATTGAAATAATAAATTGTACCATCAATATATATTTATCGCTGTCTGATTCCCAGGTTGTTCTATGTCATTTTCTGTAAAATTCTAAGGAGAGCAATTTGATAGTTCACATTGAAATATATGCACAACCTACGTGGGTATTCTGCGAAAAAGCACTAAGTCAAAATTTTGCTGTTTTGACTTAATGATGAGGTAATCTTATTAAGAGTACGCTCTATAGTCTACAAAAACACACACAGTCATATCTATAAAACTGGCGAGGATAATTTATGTTATAAGTCAAAAAGACATACATCAATTCAGAGAAAAGGCACTAAAAGGACTTAGTGCATTTGCTTCTCTCATTCTCAGGATATATTCACAAAATTCTGCGTGCGAAACTGCACTAAGTCATACTCAAAGCAATATCGCAGAAAGGAATTTGCCTTTTATATGTATAAAACAAGTTAAGACCGTCCAAACTTTCAAACTCGATTATCTCAAAACTAGTATTTTTGACTTAATGCTTATTCGCAGAATACCCACGCTATATATATTAAAAACTGTGTTCTGCCTATAAAAGAATAACTTATTTTCGATAGTATCGACAAATGCGTTCATAATTTTTATATTCTGACTAATGGGTTAAACAGAGTTACGGATATAGAACAAAATGGCATTAAAAAGCCATTTTTCTTAAAAATGTGAAATAGAACAACCTGGAAATCAGGCAGCGATTTCCCAAATATTATTATATGACTGTCTGACGTGCCGAGCAGTTTTTTCGAGTAGTTCGAGCAGGACAGAAATTAAAAAATAGTTATTCTATTATAAATTCTATTAAAAACAGTTCAAAAATTATAAGTAAATTCCGCGGTGGGCCACAAACAGCTTGTTTTTCACAGACAGCTCATTTGTTTTAGAGAAGAATTCCGCGGTGAGCCACTCACAGTCGGCTCGTTTTTTTTTAGACGAATTGTCAAAGTTCAAAAATAATCATCATTGTAAATCGATCAAAAACAGAGTATCTGCCTGTTATTTTTTTGACCATGCGATCTGTCATTTATCCACGAATTTCGTCGTTTCATTTTGCGCGTCGATTGATAAATATTATGAAAAACTGAAGATAATACGCATTTTTAATATCATACAATATACCTATATTTAGGTACCTAGGTAGATATTTGTCTTCTTTTTTTATCTTTTTCTCTTCAACATAAAACATTCGCGTGCCATGCAAAATCATCTCTAGTGGCACGCGTGCCATAGCTTCGCCATCCCTAAACTAGAAGCATCTACACGTAGTACCTACTCAATTGTATTAAATTAATAGTTATTCACATATTTGAATGCATGATACACTACTTGCTAATCACATAATCGCCCCCCCCCCCCCCCCACCCACGAGTCTTCCTAAATAGATTGCCAAAATCGTTTTCGAAGATGTTTCGATCATTCACGTAACATAAATGATAAGACAACCCAAATATGTATAGGAAATCAAACCATAACTATTTTTGTTATAATACAAACAGAAAACCAAATAATATTTTTATCAAAAAATATCTATACGGAGCGCAATATTCTAAAATATAATCAATAAGTTTGCAGTTATCTACGTACCAATAAAATTATTAAATTACATTATAATTTTGTATAACAAAATTTACCATAGACGAATAATAAAGTTGCAATCTAGACTCCGACTTTTATATGAAGACGTACATGTCACCCCGGCCGTTTCTGGAACTAAAACCGTTGATATAGCAAAGCATGCAAAAAGCGCGTGACGTATATGTCAATGTATAGAAGCCGAATAGTACTGTAATTTTATGACTTACCTCTCTGGTGATACTTGCACTTCAGGAATGGATAAAAAGAAAAATCCTGTAACTTATTTAATTGACTAGAAACTCAAATAATTATCAATTTAAATTACAAAAGGACTACTTCAAGTTTTATTACTAAACGTTATTTTGAGGTGTTAATACACAATAATCAATTTTGTTTACTTCGTCACTGTTCTGGCAGAAGACACTAATTCGAAAAAATTACATATTGAGTTAGTTATACCAAAATGTTCATTATTTCAAACTTTACCGTCTGGAAACCTTCTTAATAAATGAACAGTCTTTAAAGTCATCCTTTTTACGATTACTTGATAAACTCACATGATAGACCATTTCAAACATTTTAACAACTTCACAGTCAAATTACTCAAAACTAGTATTCTCCAGTTAGTGTGTTCTGCCAGAACAGAGACGATTTAATGTTCTGGTGCAGTGGTGACGAACATATGGCACACGCAGTAATTTTGCTGACACGCGAAAGAATCCTAAATGAAATCCATTAAAAAAAACTTTTTTTACAAGAGAATATTGGCAATTCTTCATCACACATTACAAATAATATTTTTGGGTGGTCATAGGTTCTAATAATTGTAAATTCATGACAGTCGTATTTATATAGATTTTCATTGGAGCGTTTTTAAGTTGTTTAATTTCTAATAACACTATTAGTATCTGATGTAAATCGTTTGTCATCAGTTTTCTCACCGGCATGGTATGTTTGTGTACTTACTTCTACTAATTGTAAATTCAGAAATATCGTATCTGTTGCGGTTTTTCTAATGAATATGTATGTTTAAATAGACAAATATTAAGCTTGTGTAAGAACAAACATCGCATTTAATTGAAGTTTCACCAATATATATCATATTATTGTATAATAACAAATATCACAATTTAAAATGTTTTTATCACTTTATGGAGACGGCAGGGTGGAAATAAAAAACATATATATCCGTAAATTTATAGTAATCAATTTATACTACTAATGGACACATAATGCGGTTCCTAATGTATAATTAACCCCCAATATTAGATTGTCACGCCACTCATTATTATGAATATTTTGCCACATAAGGATAAAAAGGTTCGTTATCTCTGTTCTATTGTCCGAGTACAATTTTATGAATATTTTGTTGTTTTTTTTAATATTATCACAAAATATGTAGGTATGCCTAGTAATTCTTTTTACAATTTATATTAGTTATGTTTTATCTTAAACAACCGTTTCCTATTTAGAAATAGGTAACATCTTTTGTACAGCTATACTCTACCTATTGTAATAGTAATTTAATAATATAGGTATCGTTTCATTCAATGTCTTAGAAGTAGTATATTATAATATAATATTATTAAGATTTATCAAAGCGGTTGAGTATCTTGTAAT
Organism: Rhyacophila brunnea; assembly: GCF_057557595.1. NCBI lineage: Eukaryota > Metazoa > Arthropoda > Insecta > Trichoptera > Rhyacophilidae > Rhyacophila > Rhyacophila brunnea. Next base: position 35,034,400 of record NW_028232827.1, on the reverse strand, counting down.
AATCAGCGTTCGAAATGGGCAATTTTACGAACCGGAGCGCTCGATAATTTTCCGAAAATATTAAAATATTTATGTAAGATTATATAAAAAGAGTGTATGTACTTAGTAGATTTTTGTTATATACCTGCCAAGATTAGACGGTTTGCTGGGACAATTTTGTGGCATGCAAGATTTGGGCATAATGTTGTCGGCAAGGTATATGAAAATTGAGTTAAGTTTTTAGTTTCGTATAAACTTTAAAAATTATATTTAAATATGTAAATGATTAATTCACGAATACTAATGCATTTTTTCATTTTTCTACGAGACGGAGCGATAATTTCGAGAAATTCACGAACAGGAGCTGCGCTCCGGTGCGTTCCGGTCCATTTCGAGCGCTGGTAATAATATAATATTCCTAATATTATTTATGTATCTCAGAGCCAGCGTATCTTAAGTCCAATTTCGTTGAGAAGTACAGATTTTGTAGCCAGTGTTTCATAATAACAATATATTATTTCCGAGTAAATTCCATTCACCGACAATCTCTCGAAGAAAGGTCGTGTGCAAGTGCGGCTCGGGGGTGGCTTTTCCGTAACAGTCTATTCATAACGGAACCCTAAAATTCATTAATAATAAAGTCAAAAGACCGTTAACATTATGCAGCTGTAAATAATAAATTGCGGTTTGGACTTGAGATACAATTTTAGGTACAGATTTTAATTATACTATGTAATATAAAAAAAATCGATTGTATGCAACGTTAAATGTGATTACAGACGTAGTATAATAGCCTGATCAGGTTTTGGAAGGCTTTATTAAGTTTTCTTTGTATGTAAGTATCATTCGTAAAATTTGTTTGATAGTCCCAATTTGTTATTGACATAATAATAAGTACTTATATGCCGTTCACAGGAATGATGTGTATTAATTTTAAAACAAACTACGTGTTAAGCTATGTATATATAATATATCGTAGTATAAAATAAGTTTGAAAATATTAATTTTATACCTCAGAGCCAGTGTGTCTCGAATCCGTTTTTGTCGAAATAAACAGATTTTGTACCAAGCAGGTATCTTCTCCTCCAGGACAGATTCACTTTTTGATTATATTCATAACAATAATCAGAGTTTTAAAACAATAAAGAGGTAAATACATTTACACTTCACTTAAGATACACTGACTCTCAGGTACATAATTGATTAGTATAATTATTGTAGAATAGTATAGGTATTGTGAAAAAGTATATTTTTTGGGGATGAAAATGTACTAATTAAAGGGGAAAAGTCGATAATTACAATGACAAAAGATAAGGAAAATTTATATTATACTCAACCATATTGTATGTACATAAGTGGACTAAGATGGACAAAAATATATTATTTTCCATTAGCAAGTAAGGGATGTATTAAAATGATGATTTTAAAGATGGATTAGCACATAATTAATATGTAAATCTTTATTACAATGAAAATTCCAACTAAGATTCTAAAATAGTTAAGAAGATACTTGGTTTTATTGTACATAGACCGACAAAACCAAAAAAAATGGTCATAATGCATGCTATATAGTAGACGTAGATGTATATATTATATAAATAACTTCGTTCTATGGGGCTCACATAAAGTAGAATTAATTAATTAAAAAAATTAAAGCCTAATAAATATGTATTGTAAAGTTTCCCTTCAAACAAATTCTATACAGTGCTGCCAACTGTTATTGAACATGCCAGACGGGTACGAAAACAAGCTATTTGGCAGGAAAAAACGCTAGATTTTGTGAAAATCAAATTACAATACCCTTTTTTTGCCTATCGGAAAAAAAGTCCAAAAATAAAAAAAAACAATAGGTAGATATCGCACCCCCAGAAGTACACTGTAGTATAGTGGTCGGCAACCTACTACCCGTGGGTAATTGAATTACCCACTACAACATTTTGAGTTACCCGCCAAGAAAATATGATACCTACTTATATTTTCTCTATTATCAGCATTTGGTTCAACATTATTCTTGTGAGCAAACATTTTCTCAACTGAAAGGTCTCCAGAATACTTTGCGAAACCGATTAACACCAGAGAATCTTGATTCATGTGCTCGACTTAAGACAACTACGTATTTGCCAAATGTTGAAAACTCAAAACCAAGGAAACCACTAACAAAAATATTATATGTATGTTATTATAAAATAAATTTGTATTAACACATACATATGCAAATATACGTATTATATTATATAATATATTATAATATGTATATATTTTTTATTTTATAAAAATAAAATTGTTTTATTAAATATTGTTTATTTGTAAAAATGATACTCAACTAATATTTATTATTATGTATAGGTACTTAATATGGATTTATTATAATGTGTAATTAAAACATTCTTATTATAATATAAATACATAAACTTACATAGTCAACCATACATAAATGTGGTGTTAATTATAATTCTTATTTAAAATCATAAAACACAGAGTGCAAAAGATAATAAATAGTTGATAGTGCATTCAAAATTCTAATATAAAGAATGACACTTCGAATATGCTTGAATTGATTTATTATTATTGTAATCAAATTTAAAATATTATATATTATATTATATTAAAATGTGTCATAAACTTGTTCTTCAATCTTATTATAATTATAGTGTACATATATTTTGATATGGTATGGAAAACATGCAGTCATATGTAGTTCGGAGAAAAAACTGTCATTGGCGATGATGAATGGAAGTCTTGTGCTTTCGTTCAATTATTACCAAGATTTATTAGAATAAGTATAAATTGAGTAACTAATGCAACAATTCATTATTACTTGTAAAATGAAAAGTTGTAGGCATATTGAGTTTTAAAATTATACCCCGTTTACATATGCATGATTTACTGTTAGAAAGTAAAGTTTAGTGAACTTACCGGTAGAAAAAAGAACTACACTGCGCAGAAACTCATTTTGAGGTTAACCGATTTTTACGACTGTCAAATAGTACCATAAAATGAAAACATTGCGTTTCGTTTATTCTTGAAGAATGAGATTGGCGAGACAGTCAGCACTTTTACTTGTAAACAGTTATTATCGCAATGGTTTAAAATACACACTATTGGTGCAAGTAAATTCATACATGTGTACAGGCGTTATTTATTATAGCGACTAATATCTTCTGAAATAAAAATTACTATATGTGGTTAAATGTTGTTCTCAGTGGTGTATCAATGTAAAACATAGTAATAAAATATGGTATTTAGTGTCAAGAGCTTGATTATTAATTCTATTTACAAATAAAATATCAGATTCTTATGTTCTGTTTTAAACAAAATCATTAAACGTGTTAATTAATTTATTATGGCTTCATTTTGAGACTGTGATTTCGAAGACAGAAACGATGGAATTGATAGGTAAAATTAGATCAGCTATTAACGGCTTCTGGGTCCAACCCATAATGTACTGACTATAATGTGATTGTTAAATTAAATGTAAGGATTCGGGTTTGAAATAATTTATTTTATTTTAATAAAGTTTGCTATATACAAACAGATTAAATCATATGCTTTAATAAAATTATTGTAAATTTTACACAAGCAATGCCATCTATTGTCACACAATAAAGTAAAGATTAAAATATGGCAGAAGCTTTTAGCTGTGGCCGCACTAGGAACATCAGTACCTACGCAGAAGTATTAATTATATTATATTGATCTCTCACTGCTTCAGGTCATCAAAAAATACAATCCTGATTGATTAACTATGATCATAAAACTGCAAAAATATAATTATTGATTAAATTCTTGTGTGGCCATAGATAACGTTGCTTGTGTGACATTTTAAATTAAAACAAGATGATATTAATATAATTCATCCATCTCAATTGTATGTATCAGAATAATAAAGATTTTTTTCAAATTATTTAAATGATATTAAGTATTGTCACCCAAAGATCATTTAAAGATTTCTATTTATAGCCATTTAGTTAATTATATTTTATTATTGCAGATTCGTTGTAGTTTAATAATATATTAAATGTATCAGTGTATGTTTTCTTTTTATTGCATATTAACTAACATTTTTAACGGTTGCATGAGATGAGGACGTGTTGCTAGCTTGTGCGTTTGCTAATATTATTATTGTATATGTATAAAGGAAGTTTGATATTTTATTTTAGAGTCGGTAACTATTAATATTGTATTATACCAATATTATATAAAAAAAGAAGTTATTTCTTCAATTATATTACGCAATTAATTAGGTTGTGCACATTTTGCCTATAAAACATTTTTTGCACTGCAAGCTTTTATTGTATTTAAATATAAGTAATTAAAAAAGAAAATATCATGACCTAATACAGGCAGCTAATTAAATATTATATTATTAATCGATATAAATTACAAATAATATTAATGATTATACTATTTTCATCGAAGATTGTATTAACTACTGTAACTGATGATCTTAGTTTAAAACTGATGAACAATCAATTGCGGTACCTCTTTGAGAACAGAATCTGATATTCAATTAATTAAAGAAATTTATATGCGTAAAAAAATGATACGTCATCGAAATTTTTAAACTATTATAGCGCGAGCACTAAAATGAAATAATGGGTACAAAATAATCTAAAAAAAACATAGTTTTATTGAAAATAAATATTTTGTCTTATCAGAAACAAGTCAGTCATAAAATGATTCAATGTAGGTACAGAAAACCATAACTCATAATATTGTGTCAAATATCAAAGAAATTTTACTGTATGTGGTGTAAAATTGTATTCAATTAGGTATTACATTTCATTAATCAATTTAAAAAATTGTCTTTGATGTTGTATTGGTGTATTGTTTGTATTATTGAGGCTTATGGTAACAGAAAATTAATGTTCAATTATTACAGGTAAATTTCAATTATAATATACTTACTGATGAATTTCTGATTAAAAAATAAATTCTTACCTATAATAGATGATTTATTTGATTAATTCACTTTAATCCAAGGAAGAAATTACTATGTATACAGATTGTAAAATCATAAAATCAACAGCATGTTATATGGTATTTAGCAAATACACGACAATTTTTTATTGTAAAATTGTATTTATAACGTTTTAATTTTTCTTATGAAATATTTCAACTGTAAGCCTCAATTTGATGTTTTATGTGCCATATAAAATGGATTAACAACTTATTATTATATAAATACAATTAAAACAACATTATTGGTGTAATCAATCAATTATATCGGTGTGGTAAAAAAATAATACTAGAGTTTTATTACCTTTCATCTATTTCATTCTCATACACTTGGGACACTTCAAACTAAACCCAATTTTAGGGGTAAGCGAATGGCTAATTCATGGCCCCCACATCCTGAAGCGGGCCCCCAGGCCAGGATTTTTAGCCCCCCCTACCTATCGCTAGAATTAAAGTTTTTTTTTATTTTGTTAACTGTCAATTCATAGTGGAACTGCATTGTATTGTTGTTTTAATTTAATAAAATGCAATTTTATTGTAGTACTTATTCCACTTTTAATCAATAGATTAGGACCGGTTTCGTCGGCCTCAGAGGGATGTTGAAAATGTCCGAGGCGGACGAAACCGGTCCTAATCTATTGATTAAAAGTGGAATAAGTACTACAATAAAATTGCGTTTTATTCATTTAAAACAATAGAATTAAAGGTAGTGGGACGCTCTACAGAAACATTTTCCAATTGGTTTTTCAAGTAAAATTATGTGTATTCGGTGTATTTTTAGCGTTTGAATAATTCCACTTGTATTGTGGAGTTGTCGAATATTGACACACAATAATCAAAAATTACATCACACAATTAGATATTTTAAATGTTAACACTCTTTAAATAAAACAGCACCACAGGTGAATTTTTTCCCAATTAGAGCAAATTTGTAATGTGTGTTTATCTCACTTATCAGGTCGACCCGCCACGCCGGGCTCCCCCAGAGCCCTATCAGCCCCCCTCCCTTGTGGGGGCCATGGGCTAGTTATCAACCCTTATCAGTTTGTTCCAGAACTTCAAGATTTAAAATAAAAATGAGTGGTTACCTCTCATTCTGGCACTCCTGAGGTGGTACCTTATTGCCAAGACGGAAAACACAATATTTGAGTGTCATCTTGGTTTATTCAATCACTTCACGTAATAGATCTAAAAATAATTGAGCTAAATAAATTAATATGACAAATTATTTTTCTCCATTGATAGACCTGTCAGTCCAAACCGACCCGCTGAGGAAGGGATGCCTGAATGTCTTTAAAAGAAAATTAGACTCTTCTACATTTAATACACAAAGGCTGCAGGCTAAAGGGACAAAAATAGAGCATTATGATGAAGAGAGAAAATCAGTCGCCGGGTACTTACACACTTTTTTGTAAACTACAAGTTACCGCCACCACATTGAAACACATGACAATAATTCACTATTTAAACTGGCTAAAACTAAAATTATATTGTCGCGGTACCCTGTTGGATTCATTTGATACTACTATTTTTTCTGTAAATTTGATAATCGGAAGTTGAATTTTGTTTTGATGTGGTTTTGTGATATATTTACTTACTTATCTGGCACTAAAGACTATCCAGATCCATGGCCGTCTGCATAACTATTCTTCAGACATCCTGAGTATTTTCTCTCCAGCACTCTCATGAAGAAATTGAACTGGAACTGAATCCCAGAACCCATAATTATCTTGGAAGTGAACTATGGAACCACTCCTTTATTCAGCCGTTGAGTGATCTTCTCTAGCTGTCGGTCAAATCCTTATAGTTATGGTCGATAAGACTGACCATAACAACCTTTGATGCAATATATTGAAAACCTTGAACTGGAGCTCCTTAAAAATGTTGCCTAATTCAGGTATATCTAACTATTAATAATATTTTATTTGTATATGTTAATTGTTTTTTAATAGTCATCTTTTTGTTCAAATTAACATCATAAATCAGAAAATTTTATAAGTTGTCTGCTGAGTGAGGGCGCCACATGTTAACATTTGACATAATCATTTAATATTTGTCATACTGTGATAAGTTTAGTTCTAAATTCGAACACCTGACTATTTATGATATAGGATTTTTTTAATATCTAAGTTTCTGAGGTTTTTCAAAATTATGAGTTTTCTCCAGTAGACGTTGAAAAGTTGTAGGTACTAAAATATTAAAATAATCAGCACTTTATCATGTAGTGCTACACCACAATAATAACCCGTTTACACATGCATGGATTTACAGCTGACAGGACATATTATCGCAGTCAGTAGCGAACCTGCCGGTAAAAAAACAAACTACACCGCGCAGACCCATTTTGAGGTTAATCGATTTTCACAACCTGTCAAATGGTACAATAATAACATCGCGTCTCACTTACTCTTGAAGATTGAGATTGGCGAGATAGTCAGTACTTTTAAGTGTAAACAGTTATTATCGCGATAGTTTAAAATACACACTATTGGTACAAGTAAATCCATGCATGTGTACAGGTGCGAAAAGATGGGAGATGGAAGACAAACAACAAAACCATTTGAATCAATATGTTTTTAATTGTTTTATTGGAAAAATAGTTTGACATCAAATGGTCCATTGTGTAAAAAATATATATATGTTCACAAATATATTATACAAAGATCAATAAATATAAACTGAAATATGTTCATAAAAAAATACTGATTGAAATCATTATTGATAAAATCATTCTTAAGTATCTCTTTTCACAATAAAACCTATTTCGATTAACATGATAATAATATTTATAATGATTCTTCAGTTTCGCCAGCTTTTTTCCATATTTTGTTTTATTATTTATTTCAAAATAGAATATTACAATATTAATCTCATTTTGTGGGGAAAACGCAACACCACAACGGTAAACAAGGGCAAGATGGTTTATTATCATTTACACTTATGTCATTGACTGTTTCTTTACTCATTGACTGTCTCTACAATCATTAGCTGTTGATTTAGTCATCGACTGTCACTTCAGTCATTGATTCACACGACTGTAAAGCTTCTGGGAACGCAATCGAGTAGCACTGAATGAACTTCAAATTAGAGTCAGTTTTGAACTAAATTGAGCGATCCATACCATAATAAAGGGCAGGCCAACTGTCTAAATTTTTACCAGACTCTTGAATCCGCAAGCTTAGAGAGTAAAGTATGCAGTTTTATAACACTATTACTAATTTATGTCATTAGTACAAAAACCTTTTAGAAAATAAATGGTATTTAGCTGACGTCAGCTTGATCTAATAGAATATCCTACTACTTTTTTAGCTGATAAATTATAAGAAAACCAATCACGTACTCCATATGTTGAAAGGGAAGAGCTTTACAAGTCTGTCCAACTCGTCAGCTGAATGCAGAACTACTAACTCGCATTTGATATATTTTGCAGAAAAGTTTTTTGAAACAGCCTACTTCATTATTAATTATTTGTATAGACAAGTGTGTGCACCATTTTTTTCATCAATAATCCTACTAAAATATGATGCATACATGCATCCATAAAAATAATAGTTATTTTAAATTCTCTCATAAAAAATTCATAGTTGACTTAATAGGTAGGTGATAAAGTTTTTATCTACTTTATCGCATTGCATTGTTATATAAGGTAGAGTTAATATTATTCGTTGTCAGTGTGTATTTGCCTTTTGGTGAGTGTACACAATGCCTGAAGATTCCGAAAAGCGGAACCCGGGTCACAAAAAACGACTCAAATGGAATAGTACAAAACTTAAATCCATTAGTTCTGCATTCGGCTGACGAACTGTCAATTAAACCGGTCGGTAATTGCAACTTGGTTTTAAAAATTCGTGGCATCTTAATGGTGAACAAGAATGTCTCTTTTCATCAAGACTTTACCGTAAATCACAATAGAAATCATCCACACTCTGGTGTACAACAACCGATGCCTTGGAAAATTGCTCCTGTGATACTACTTTCAGTACAATTTTGAAGTGTGCATAACATTGTAATTGCAAATATTTTGCTAAATCAACCATCCGCCATTAAAATTAAATTTACTACCATTCCAAGCATCCTCAAATGTTTCTCGATAGCGTTCCCCAATTTTTTTTTTAATTTACATATTATTTTTAAAAATTAAGAGATCGATACTGTTGTCTTTTTCTCACTAAACAATAATAATAAACATTATATTCTTTACATAGCTGCCTTGAATGAAAATGAATGATATAATTTTAACACAGCGTGGTGACCACATGCTCCACTTAGAGGTACCTGGCGAACATGACAGACAAGAAATAACAATTATTAACAAAGCATCTACATGAAAACACTTTTATCATATTCAATTTAAACTTTCAACATTAGAAGATTTTACCAAAATTTCTAACTGAATTTTTGTTGAATAAGTATACTAAAAATACACATGTTTATAATTACTATTTGTTGATAAAATAGTAAATGAGAGAAAAATATAATTAAAATGTACCTCATATTTCTATTTCTGATTGATTGTACTTTAGAGCTAGTATTTCAAGTGTTTCGTTGTATTATAAAATGCTGACATTTAAATGTGTTATATTATTATAATCATTACTCAGAATCAAAAACGATTGGGGAGCTGAATGGAAGAGGAAAGTAAGTGCTAAAATACAATTTATAAACATTTATATGCTCTTTACAGTGGCGGTTATCCTTCAAATGTAGGAAGTACTCATTTCGTCAGAATTCCAAAATCTTAAACAAACATGTAGTTTTCACAGTCTGACATGTAAAAATAAAAAGAGGACCTTCAAACCGGTCATAAATTTCAAACAAATGATAACCATATTATGAAATGAGGTCTCGAATTAAATCAGTGATTGTAGCCACCACTAGCAACACTTGTAGTCGTTGGATCTAAATGATTTTTGGCGGCATGGTAAACACTGCCACAGCAGAATGCCCCAATTTTACTTAGAGCCCTCATCCATCCAGTTCCTAAATTAATGAGAGCAATTATTGTTTACATAAAAAATAAATTACAAGTCATTCAAGAATTTGTGATGGTTTTGTTAAAACTGCAATCATTCATCAAAACAAGGCAACCGACAAAAATCACCAAGGCGGTTGAAAAATGGTAAATATATCATGATATATTTATTGCTGGGGTGAAAGATATTTTTCATAATAAATTGAGGTAGATGCTAAATCACTATCATTAACAAATAAATTAAATTTTAAATAAAAAAATCAATTGTGCGTTTTGTCAATACATTGGTTAAGTTTTTTAACAATAATTTATGGAAAACTTTACCAATGGCAAATTTCGACAATGATAACTTCATGACTTTCAGAAAGACTCCAGTTCAAGTCCCAGCTGGTTGACAATACAATTTTATATAATATATTTGGATCAGAATAATAGTTACGCCACTTTCAGTAAGGACATTTCAATTATTAATTGTTGCTGCAATTATTACCTATATTATTTTGAGTTCTGCAATAACATTTTATAATAATTTTCTGAAAGGATATAACCGCTAGAAAAAGTAGAATCGACAATTAAACGTCAAGCAAATTCACGAATTCAGAAAGTTTGGCAAATTTATGTAACGGCAAAAATGGAAAGATTATAATTTGCAATGTTCCGTCTCATGCTTTTAATGGAGTATAAATGAGAAATTAATTCTTGTACATAGATAGTTTAACTGAGTTAAAAACTTGTAAATTGTAATATATATATTGGAACTTTTTACAGTAAAAATGTAAAACAAAATTACAGGAAACATTTATGGGTCTTGATCTAGCGGTGTCTCTCAATATTGTTTGATAATTTGCATTGTTAAGTTCATTCTCACCAATCAAAATATCTAAATTGTTGTAATGCACGTAACAAAAGTGTATAGAAATAAATGGAACATTTTTATGACAGGAAGAGAGGATGACCATATTAGATTAGTTATATCGCCTTAATCTATTACACATTTGATGCTTTTAAAAATATTTAAACAATAAAAATCGTTTCAGACATATTAAATCCAAATCGTTCTCACAACGCATCGGTATCCACTAGTCTCTCGTTTTTCGTTCAAAGAGAGAAAGAAGAACATTTTATGTCGGTAAGTACATTTTCATAATATAATCAAGTGAAAAATATATAATAATTACATTTTTTGTACTATAACCTCGAAATATCAAATGACGTTCGAGGTATATAACATACAAACAAAAAATTTAAAAAAATCATAACTATAAAAATATTCATCGTTATTCTTCAATCAATAGAGGATAATATACATATTATTATATTCATTTTGCCCGTCGAATGTATAAACTATTTATTTAACTTTGTATATTGATTTTAAAAATTTGCTTAAAATGTACAATTTATTTTTTTACATTCAGAACTAATTTGCACTAATTTATACAATGCAAATGATATTTTGTTTTATTCTAAAAGGCGTGAGATTCAAGTCATGACAATAATGTTCTATAAAAAGGTTTGTAGAACAACTCATCCTAGTACAAAACAATATTGATTTAAATCTACCACCAGATCTATTCTAACTATGTAACACCATAACACCATGTTGCTATTTTTTCTGGATTTGAGATAACAACATTGTGTTACGGATGTATTCTGCGAGCAAGACTGAAATCTATCTATCTGAAATAACTGCGAGCACGGTGATACTCGTGTTTCTGCTTTATGCAAATTTGTTGAAAATATTTTGTGAAAAATGCAACCGGAAGAGTTAACAAACGATATTTTTGACGTTTCATAACCCCAAGATAATTAACGCTTAGAATACAACACTATAACATAATTATCACAATTTATCATGATTTCGGAGTTAAAATTAGAATAGATCTGCAGTATAACTTGTCTGCTGAGTTGCAGCATAGTATTATCATTCAGTATTTTTTATACTGTGATAACCTTAATTCCAAATTCGAACATTGGATGATTTTTGTGTTTTAAAATCATAATTAATAATTTGATGCATGCAAAAAATACTGTAGAATTGGCACTATGTTTTATGATCTTGTATTCCTTGTTTTAGACGGTCTATTGCTTAATTATTGTACAATTGGCAACTATGATTTTTTTTTTACATGCATTATAATAAAATATAATGTCAAGAAAACTCGCAGAAACATTATTATAATCCAACGACATAATAAATAGTATTTTTATTTAAAATTGTAAATATTTTTTTATAGGTGTGTAAATACTATAGACATCTAATGGTGGAATTATGAAACATGCAATTAAATATCATTTACGGAAATTAATCTAACATTAAAAAGAAAAATAAATATTCACATGTTTCGTAATTCCGCTATTAGGTCACTAATAGCACAACACTCCGTCTTAATAGAGACATACAAAAATTTAAATCACACGTAATTTAAAAGATTGGGTTGTAATGATATATTTTTGAAATTCCAGTAAAATCTATTAAACTGCATATTTTATAATTCCACCACTGGATCTCTTCCAGGGGTCATCCATAAACGATCTCACACGATTTCCTTTTCCCCCTATCACAAAAAATTAACCACCTCTCTAAATGACATGACATGAATCCTCCTCCGTATGTTAAAAAATAAATTCGTTGACAATGATCGATTTCAGAACTTATGGAATATTTTTATTTCCAGAAAAAATCATTTATTGATTTTGTGATGTCATATTTCCTACAACCCTCCCTAAATTCCTGTATTATTATATATAAGATGCCCTACCTATAGCATGATGTCATATATGGACGACCCCTAAATGGATGTGGATATCATTTGAATTTTTATTTAGGTCACACACATTTTTTATGAACAATATTTGCCAAACAAAAGAATTTATAAAATTATCTAGCATGAGTCGTCTGGTATCAAAGATGGAATTATCCCATATATTATGGGATCGAAAGTAGAACTATCCAATATATATATATATATATATATTTGGGATAATTCCGCCTTTGATACCAAATGACTAATGTCATTTTGAACTAGACGGTCATTCTACAAATGATTTTATTTACATACACAGATATATTTATTACTCAGAAAAATATCACTATCCTCTTATTGCACTACTTAATAATATTATGAAAGGATTTCTTTTTATTGCTAAGACTTCCTCGTTCAGATATACATCTATTTAAAATTGAACTATCCAATTGAACAAGAAATATACATACTAACCAATGTAAATAATTTCTTTTAGACACTGCATTTTCATTGCATTGAAAATTATTAACAATAATTATAAGAACACATACAAATTCGACGCAACCGTAACCTTATGTAATTGAGTTGACATTCACATAGCGGTGACATTGTTCCTCATGAAACTAAATGAACAGCGACAATATGCTTGTAGCTGTCAGCTGAAGTTACAGCTATCGCCAGCTGTCAAACGTATGATAATGACAAACGATCACAATAATGTCTCTAATCTCTGCATCAGTATTACTACCAATTTAGCCCTTTTCCGGAAAATAAGCATTATCCTAAAATCTTTGTTTCAAGATAATAGTGATTAAGAAGGACGTGTTAGTTCAAAAACTATATGATACATGCTGCGTATCACCAATCTAAGACTCGGCCATCATTGGTGTAATCAATACACTGTATTGAATATATTTTTTTATTTTTTTTTGACCATGTCTGATCTAATAAGATTATATGGGCCTCCACAGAGTGGAGGTTTGTATTAACAGATTTTTGTTTTTACGAGAAATGGATGTTAGCCACTTGCTCAACCTATTGGTCCATACTCTGATTCATACACAAATTGAAAAACAACATGTGTACTTGCCAGACCCAGAATTCGAATCTGGGACCCATGACGTAATAGGCCAACACTTAAGCCGCGCGGCCATCGTGTAACTCATATACAATGCATTTTATAGAAAATGTTCAATCATCATCGTCAGCATTATTTGTATAATGTAATGGATACTGTCTGCGATAGAAGATCACGTGGTATATGAAAATGCAAACTGCGCTAGATCGGCCATATGCATTGAATCCCATAGGAGTAACTAGCAAGGTGGGCTATGTATGCAACCGCTGAGACCAAGAAAAGACCTGGACGGCCAAAACTGAGAAGGCTCGACTGCGCCATAAGAGATTTAAGAATGCTCAGCCAAAGCAACTGAAGAGTATTGATGCTGGATTATCCAGGATGAAGGAAAGTTTGAAAAAGGCCAAGAGCTGCCTAGGGTTGTAGTGCCACGAATAATAATATGTGGCGTGTTAATTGAACTGATTTAACGAAAATAAACATTATCGCAAAAAAAAAATCCGTGGAGAAGGGCTAAATTGATAAATGCAACCAATATTTCTTTTTACTTCTTATTTAGGAGTTTCACTGCTTTTTTGTCTGATTGCATTTCGATCAATGACGTTTTGCCACACATGAAACACATTGTTATATGTTTTGACTCGACGAAATAAATCGTGTATGTGTGCAAAATCTGGAAATCAATTGTTTACAGTCAAGGTCACGTCGATTCTCTATGTACAGGTTGGCTAATTGAACCAAAATTAGTAGTAACGATATTGACAAGTGACAACTATTACTGCAACAGCAGTTTGACACTTCACAGCTGTTAACCAGTGGCCATATTTGATTTCACTTTTCAATACCTAGTGTTTACCAAATAAATTAATTTCAGATTTAGTTGAAATAGAAACACTGTATTGTTAGCATAGAGAAGATTCTTAAATTAACTTCTCTATGATTATTAGACTCATAAATTATTTAATAAATTACTGTTATAAATAATTCCCTATTAGTATGTAGTCATTTTTTGAATTAAATGTTATACCAAAAATAAACAAGGTCTTCAATAAATTAAGAGAATAACTATTTCATAGATAAAATACAAATAAAAAACAAATTATGGATCGAATATAACAATATGACAAAGCAGGCCACAAAAATATAATGTATGTTAGCCCAACCGTCTTTGTCAAAATTTGCTATTTTTTTTTATGAAAATTGGAATGATTCTCTTAAAAATCTTAAGTATATTTTAAAAGATATATTTTCAAATGTTGGAAAATAATCAATCTCGGACGACAAGTAGAGAGAGAGGATAATTTTATATCAAAGGACAGATTTTCACTCGGTATCACAAAATATAGGTAAACCCTGAGAATAATTTGATTTTCATACAGCATGTGAAATTTATAATAATATAATTCATAATAAAAATTGCAGGAGAACTTGAAAACTCGCCATTACAGTACCTATATAATGAATTGTTGGCTGTTTTCCGATGTTTTATGAAACCATAATCTCACTTTATGAATTACAGTACACTCTCAGTAATCCGCCGCTCGATTATCCGACAACTACTATAATCCGCCGTTATTTTTACTAGTTTAAAGCACAAAATCAAGCTGTATAATTCGCCGGTTTTCAATTGTCAAATTCAGTAGTTCGCCACGTACAAGTATACAACGCAGATGAGACGGGTTAATTTTGGACACTTCTCCTTCGTAAAACGTAGGTACGTTCATTGCGAAGAAAGTAATGTACCGGGGAGGAAAGTGCCCAAGGACCGTATAAGAATTATTATACCGTGCTCCAATGCAACCGGGACACACTAAATGAAGCTTTTGGTCATCAGGAAAGCCAGGAATCCTAAGCCATTCAAGAATATCTGCCTCACTGAACACTTGATTGTGTCTTACTGTTTAATATTTAGTTAACAAACTTGGTTTATAAATATGTATAGTAAATACTTGATTTTGATTATAAATAAAACCGTAATTTCCTAGTACAAATTTCTCAAAAAAATATTTTTACGAAATACCTGTTTTAATTTTTACATGCACTATAACCCGCCGCTTTCACTAATTGGACACTTGTCCACTTTTTGGGATGGCGGATTACTGAGAGTGTACTGTACTTACTTAAAATGAGGTTATCACTTGATATTCACTACATTAAAAATTGTTTTATAACACGTGTTTCGCTCACATTATGAGCTTTATCAAGTGTGAGCACCAAAATTTACGCTAGAGGGTAAGAAGTGGAAAAAAGATAGTTTTAATTGAGGCGAGGGGTGGGTAAGCGAAAAACATCTTTTAAAACAACTTTTATATATGGTGAAGGTAGAAATGCTCATCCTAAGTAATTAACATTGCAGAGAGAGCATAATGAATTTTTAGTTTCACACACAACCGTTAACGCCAGGATGAACACCGATTACGTAACTAGTATTCTTCGCACGATTCTCCAAAAAGAATACATTTTATAGTAAAGTAGCTATCTATCAAAGGCTGCTAGAAAGTTTTATAATTCTCCTGCAACACAGTATAGTTGGGACTGGTCAACATATGTGATCCCTTGCCATATGAAAAAACTGAACTTTTTAGGCGATTGTAGAGAGTGCGTAAAAAGTAAAACATTTCAAAGAATCAACAGTGTTATGTGTTTGACGATTTCAGATATTTTTCTATGCACAATGAAATTCCAATAGAAACGTGCGTCCTTTCTATAGAAATTCAGTGTAAATAGTAAAAATATATGAAATTATATATCGTCACCTCAATACTACAACTAAATAACTCTGATTTGGTCATTGTTCGGAAAATAAAATTTAAACTTTACTCGATTAACATAAATCTAGGCTATAATTATTATTTAAAATAAAAATGGAAAACTGTGTTTGTCTGATTGGGAACAATTAAATAATGTTCAATTGTATGAAAAAATTTTGTATGTGATATATTATTTTATTTATTTAATGCATTTATGAATTTAAAGTTATTTAATATATTCAAACACAAAATTAATACAGTTACCCATTAACTTCTGATTTTCCTAGTTTTATCATTTTGTAGAGAAGGAAATGTAGAATCATATTCAATAGCTATCTCAAAAACAGTGAAAATCAAGTTATCTAGTTGTAGTATTGAGGTGACGATATTATTAAACACATTCTTCTTAATTTGATTGGTTCCGAGATCGAATACGTTGATCAGTCCTCACATTTTTTTTATTTAAATTATATGGAGCAAAATCAGTTGGTTTGTTTATGAATAGTTATTATGTTATGCATAAACAAAATGTAGATAACGTTATATTATCACAGTCCTATCTCTGTGTAAATATTCAATTAACATTTCTCTTCAATTAGAATGTTAAGCTTACATCTCAAACGTTAAAGAAAATCACTTATTTGGAATGTGCACTGAGGAAAGAAAAATTCAATTCCGTAACCTCAAAACCTACTCGCAATACATTCAGGTAATTTTATAATGAGCCGAAAATTCATTACTGAGAAATACGTATTATATTATTTATAATCAAAAATTGTTCTTATTTGAAGAGTTTAAAAATAATATCGTTTTGTTTTTTTTATAATTAAAATATATTATTCAATCTAAAAAAACCGGTTTATTTGACTAAAAAAAATCGTTGACAGTATGAAAATATTTTTATCCATGCGTATAAATACTGCAGTAAAAAAATGGTACTTGCATGTTATTCGCCGCAAGCAGATACGGTAAAACCTCGTTAATACGAACACGGATTATTCTAAATTCGCAGTAAATCGAAATTTTCTTTTTCATGATCAAAAAACCATATCTTTAATTTGAATTTCGTAATACAAAATGATTTCAGAGTCCTGGCATATAAAAAATATTCAATAAATCGTAATAAAGTACACTATTTCATTAGCCAGTCATTGAAATTGTGACATGACTTTTTTTAAAACATCAAAAATTATTTATTTTATGAAGGTAATAAAAATAATCCTGATATTTCATGCCCCATTAACACATCAGTGGTACAATTGCACTCCACTCAAATGAAAAACAATAACTCACATGTTTCAGGGCTGTAGGTATTTAATTGTTGATTGTTTATTGGATTTTCACATAGTTTTACTAGAGAACCAATGCCAAACAATTGTGTTGACAAATTGGAAAAATAAAAAAATATTTCGTATTTTTTTATAATTATAGCTTAACACATGGGTGTAAATACCTACCTACATTATTTTAATTTGATAAAATTGTATCAGAAAATTGGTAGGCACATCTATAATCGTAAATGAAATTAATGAAAATCAAATATTTTTTTTTTCAAATATGTACATTTCATATTATTCGTATTAATGAGGTTTTACTGTATTATCTGACGTTACATACGGCCGTTGTCGGTATAATAGACAAGTAACAAAGTTTTTAATGAAAACCTAACAATATTTTTATCATCATAACAAATTACGGATACGTCACAATGTTGCACCGATTTCACATACGGAATAATAATTATAATTTAAATGTGCCGCCAATAAGTTACATTTTTGTTTCCACGGGAAAATATTTGAAATATATATATATATGTATAATATTATTTATTACTTAATACATATTGTTTTGATCAACAAAACAATAGATTCTATCGAGTCCACCAGTTAAGCCGTACTTATTATAAACTCTTCAAAAATAGATTTTTTGGGCTTTAGGCAGTCCTGAAACAAAAAATTATTCAATTTAATTAATGTATTATTGAACATACATAATTTTGAAAATACTTCTAAGAAAATATAATATTATAACCAATAGAAAAAATCTTTTTGAAAAAAGTAAGACACCCCACCCCGCAGCAATCGAACCTGCATCTCTCGGGTATCACGCCCATGCACATAGAACCACTATGCTAAAGGAGTCATACAAAATTGTGACAAATTTTAACTAATGGCTTTTAATACTCACTGAAGCGCTTTCCAAATTGAGCTACTATTTGCGATCGGCTTTTGTATTTTAAAACAAGTAGGTATTACTTTAATTACTAACCGACGTCACGGATAACTCCAAGATTTTTTGTTGTAACTTACTTGAACTTGCTAATAATTTTTAATAACCTATTTATTTTATTCAACGAATATTTCACAAGATTTAAGAATGTAACATTTCAATTATTGAACATACATAATTTTGAAAACACTTCTGAGAAAATATATCATAACTAATAGAAAACACCCTGCCATTAACCTTTTTATCGCGACATAATTTCGCTCATGTACTTGTTCGGGCGCGCTGCGATTTTTACGATTCATAAATCATACCGAAACGTCATTAAAAATGTACCTAAAAATCCACTGAGTGGCTGTAGCTATAATAAAACATTCCTTTTAATTTTACAGCATGTGAAAATAAACAAAAAGATCGTAAATTAAGCAACAGAGCTTTAAGAAATTCTGTCATACATAATAAAGCACGCTTGGAGTACATACCGCAGAGTGAAGTGGCCTCTATGATACCGGATAAGTGGTAGACACTTGCGCCGATGATTAATGTTCACACGTTTTTTAACACCAACACAGAACGCACACAATCGTTATTGTTATATTATTTCCTTACAACTTGGTCTCATATTTCAGTCACACCTAATTAATGTTTATGGCTTAACTATATTTCAAAAATTGATTTTGTCATGGTAGTCATAAAAACAGGGCACAGAGCATAAAGCGACATCACATGCTTCACACATAATGTTCGTCATTTTTCTTTTTTTATCTTTAGTAGTTGAAGCAATACACACACGACATCTTCGATATGGTTTTGTTTTATTTACTGTTGGAGGAATTTTACGGGGTAAATGTCTTAGGAGTTCTGTTTTTAAAATTCTTTTTGGGTTATTAACTACACGAGTAGTTTGTGATGTCGATGGTCTTGAGGCACTGCCATATGTTTCGATTAATTGCCGGATTACGTTTAATTGAAATTCAGCTAAACTAATTTTTTTACCGGTGATAACTTTGTAAAGTATGCTACTATTTAATAAAAATAAATCTATGATGTGGAATCCAACCTTTTTATACCACTTAAGACTCTTTCGCATACACGAGAGGCTGCTCAACATCATGTCAGCTTTGTCTACCGTGCCCATATTTTTATTATAATCCACAACGCATTGTGGTTTTATAATGGGTTGTCCTGTGGCCCTATTAATTTTATCTGTCGGTACCATGGAGTCATCGTGCATGGTACTGATCATATGCACTTCCCGCCTATCATGCCATTTTAACACGAGCAATGGGCCACGGTTAAGAGATTTTACTTGTCCTTTCTTCAGTTTATCAAATTTTGGCATTGACTTTCGTGTTTTACGTACCGTGCCGCAAGCATTTGTCTTTTTTTTATGTAGAAACTGAAATAATTCTGGGCTGCTGTACCAATTATCACAAAATAGTTTATGCCCTTTACCAAAATAATCCTTCATCAAAGTGGTGACAACAGCCCCAGATATTCCCAAAAGTTCACTATCACTTATTTCGGTTTCTACACCACAATAAATAATAAAGTCTAAAATATAACCGGTTTCCACATCACAAATCACAAATAATTTGATTCCAAACCTATGTCTTTTTGACGGTATAAATTGTTTGAATATTAATCTCCCTTTAAAAACAATGATACTTTCGTCGATGCAGAGATTTTCGTTTGGTAGCATTGTTTCTTTGAATATTTTTCTGCAGTGGTCAAGAAGTGAGCGCACTTTATAAAGACGATCTCCAGTAGGGATTTGGGTATCAGAGTAATGTAGCATTTGTAGAATCAACTCATACCGATCTCTTATCATAGTTTGGCCAAATATTTTAGAATTTAATAATGGATCAGCACTCCAATGTTCTTCAATTGTGAGATGGCGATTTCTTGTCATCAACATTGATACAGCATAAAAAACATACATCTCTTCTGGGCATGTATCATACCAGGCATGGATCCTTGCATTCGGAGTGTGGGCTTGTGTGTTGAGCATATGGTTGTGGTAATTATTTGTATGGTTAACTATGGTATTCATTATTGTTTTGTTAAGAAAATGACGAAAAAATTCCATTTCTGTGGAATTTTCATTGAGCTGTACACTAGGGTTAACGCCTGAGTTGAAACTATCAAAATCGTATGTGATCGGCACGAAGGGACCCGCAGTCCACGATTGGAGTAAACTGTCTGGTGCTGCACTGGTAGACGGTTCAGCCACTCCTTCATCACTGCCTATATTGGAAGGCTCGTCAACATCGTCGGGATGTTCTACTAGCGCAGCTTCTTCATTATCACTTTCCATCTCATAGTCCGAATCCAAACATTCAACATCAGGGATAGACATTTTTATTTAAACACTAAATATGCTATTATAACTTAACAGTTTTGAGGAAATTTAAAGTTTTAATTCACTACACAATAATATTAAATTTTAATCTTAGTTCTTTATTCGACTAAAATGAGAAGAATTTTAATCATCACTTTCCTTGAAATAAAAATGAGTGGCCGTGAATTTTGAAAATCTATTCTACATTTTTTAATTTAAATTTAAATATTTTACAGATTATTATTTACTTATTCTCAATTTTTCGTATGTATTTCCATACAGTACAAAAGATTTATTATAGGAATTTTAAATTATTTATGTGTTAATAATTTCGTTTTCACTTTACAACCACTGATTTAATTCATAAAATCACTTTTCATTTAAAGAATTAACGCACATAATTAATTATTAACAGAATGGCGCATCAATAATAATTTTATAGAAAACCGTAAAAAACTTTGAAATGTATCAATCACAACACGAAAGCAATCGACTGTTGAAAATTATCACCGCACTAGCCGATTTCATGTATGAGATCATTAACATCAATTCGCGCCGGCGCAAATTGCGCAAAGCAACTAGCGGTAAATTTTGAAACCAATCATTGGAAATCTGTTTTACTCCAATATCGACAGGGTATGTGTCTTTGCTTAATTTCGAATTATCTAAAAAGTCTTATTGAAAAAAAGTCACAGATGTCAGTAAAGGAATAACCCAGCTAGTTTTTCAAACAAATTTCGACTGTATTACTCGCCGAATTACGAAAATACGGAGGTAGAAACTTATGGGCACTTCTGGATGCCCTTAGCGGTGAACGGTTTAACTATCATGGGCATTTCTAGATGCCGTTAGCGGGAGGAGGGTTAAGTATGGCTCCTTTAGCATAGTGGTCTATGTGCATGGGCGCGATACCAAAGAGATGCAGGTTCGATTCCTGCGGGGTGGGGGTGTCTTACTTTTTTCAAAAAGATTTTTTCTATTGGTTATAATATATTTTCTGCCATCGTTAGAAAATGTTCAATCATCATCGTCAGCATTGTTTGTATAATATTGTAATGTAATGAATATTGTCCGCGATAGCAACCATAGTAAAATCAGTCTCACCTACTTTCTTCACATCATGGAAAAAAATACTATTGCCTACCATACTCTCACTCAGATACAGTGGCGAAGGATGGAGGTAGGCTGTGGAGATCTGACATAAATAGTGCACACCAAATTTTGTAGGACATATTTATTCATTTTCATTGAACTAAAAATATAAATTGCAGATGGTGTCGGTTAGTTTTAAAATTCAATTAAACCCTCCCAAACCAAACCATAATATTATTCTATCTATAAAATATCTAAAAGTATGCTATTAAATGATACATAATTTTAGATATTTTATAGATATAACAATATTTTTTTTATCTTTTATGATTTGGTTTAGACAAGGTTTAATTGAGAACTAACCAACACCATCTGCAATTTTGTGTTCCGAGTTTAATAAAAACGAATAAGTATGTTTGACAAACTTTAGTGTGCACTATGTCAAATCTCCACAGCCTACCACCACTGCTCTGATACCAGTCTACTTCATCATATAAGTATATTTTAAGAAACTTACATATTGTGGCATCCATATGCTCCGTCTGGAGGGGATAAAGAATAGTATGAATAAAAAGTCGTTGGTACTTACTGCTGTACAAAATGAATATATCATTCTCTTGTGTGAGAATGCAGTAAATAGAGTGCATTCAATCCTCAGGTACCTTCCATTGCATAATTTTGCCAGTCTCGTAAAGGGTGGCGAGCACTTGGTTGACGGTGCCTTCCGCCTCCAGCTCCACGTACCGTCGGTACAGCTGCAGAGCTGTCCGGGCGTCCTCCGTTGAGTCGTGCGTCTCTGACTGGATCTTAGTATCTAGATATGCAACATACAAACATCAACATATTAGCCCAGAGAGTGCCATGACCAAGTTGACTTATACTTATGACTTCTTGTCAACGTCATGAATATTTTCTGTGTTCGCAAATATTTTCAAAACAATATTTATAATTTGAATGTGAAAATATTCACAATAAAATTCAAAAAACATGTTGATTTGGTGAGTTTTCGCAAATTTTCATATTCTATTTGTATATAAACTGCTGCAAGTATAACGTGAAGCGTGGCCGTTTCGAAAACTACAATCCTCCCTATCCCTTTCCTCTCGTTCCCCTCGCCATGCAATCATTTCACATTCTTTATTTGTGCGTGATGCAAGTTCGTGTAAAGTATTTAAACGTGTTAATAATGCAAAGTGTTGAAAATGTTAGCAGGAGGATTATAAATCATGTTATAACCTACTGCGAAGAAGAAAAAACAAAATGAGCTCACTGGGCCTATAAATAAGGTCAATGATAGTCGCTGCAGTGACAGATAGATATTCTTTGAAATTTTCGCAATCTAACTCATGAATTTTTGTCAATGTTATGTATATTTTCTGTCTGTTCATGAATATTTTCAAAACGATATTTAAAATTTTAGTGCAAAAATATTCACAATAAAACTCCAGAAACATGTTGATGTGGTGAGTTTTCGTAAAATTTTCAAAATCAAATAGGTATATCATATTATTTAAGTGATTTATTTTATTTCGAAAATAATTGGCCTACACCTAAGTATGCATCTTCCTAGTAAAATTTCCCTTGCAGTGAAAAGGTTAAATGAATATAGTGTGTGAATAATATAAGTGATCCATCCCCACATATTTCTATAATCTGACAAATACAGATGAAAATGATTGAAAAATAAACTCTACCTGCATTGTAATAAGGGTCAATTTGCAAACTGTTTTAACCTGATCCGTGCCACAGACGAATTAACTCGCCAAATACTGTATGTCGCGTCAGGCCACGGACGAATATATTCGCGGGTTCTTGTAAACGTCATAACTTCTGAATAAACATTCTGTGTATATTTTCTAAACAATATTTATCATTTTAGTGTGAAAATATTCACGATAAACTTGATAAACATGTTGTGTTGCTAAGTTTTCACAAATATTTATCATTCCGTTCTTATTTAAAATTTTTTAAAGGATTTATTTTATTTCGAAAATAGCTGGCCTACAAGTGTCCACCTCGTAAAAATTGGCTGGCAGTGATAAGGTTAATTCGTAATTAATATTCTATTCTGCTAATATGTCTACAGCTACATATTGTAAAAATATATAATATGTACGTATCATTTAAAAATGAACTCTACCTATATTGCAATAAGAATTATTCTTACAATTTTTTTTTTAGATGAAATGGTGTAACAGTCAATTTCTCTTCATCATCTGATGCCAATTATATCTTTTGCTAACAGGTTGGACCATAGATTAAGAAAACTTTATTCTTCCAAATAGTTTGGATCAGGGAACACCAAATAATGGTAGCTGGCTTATCCTACTGGGTGTGGTAACAGTTTTGAAGCAGGGTTCGCTTTATTACTTTACGCCATAAAACCAAGGGTTACAAAGTGAGCCGACTGACCTCAAATATTGAAGGCGCGTTATATTTACGCGACAAACTTTAATGCATATTATGAGACAGACGTAACTACTGAAAATAACATATTCTTTAACACTTGTTTAAATTTATCCCATATTATCCATACCCCGTTGTACCACACCTACAAAGAGCTGGTTCCCATTCTGTATTCCCTGGTTTGGACTAATATAAAAAAGAGCGACATTCCAAAACGTACCAAGTCAGAAATTACGATTTTGAAATAAACATATTTTATGATAAAAAAAATTTTATGTCAGTACCTACCATAATGTTTAGAGAATTTCTTTGAAAATATAAACTTTGAAAAAGTAGTAAGAAAACTTGAACAGAATAATAATTAATCCGAATGAACAAAATGAATTGTCCAATGCATTTATAGATACAATTAATTATTGTTACCATAGTGCGTATCGAGGAAAATACAAGTCATATTTTGACATCAAATTACACTATTGCAACATGTCTTTATGACACCAAATACCACCAAACAGCTAAATATTGAAAAATCACATTGAACTATATTTATACCTTTACAACCGTGTCGGTTTATGGCAGAGTTTCTTACCCAATAGATGCCAGGCCAAGAACTTCAAAGACACCATTCTGTGATGAGGCAAGTGGAAGAGATGAACCGTGTCGATGACCTGTTCCGGCGGCACAACCAAATTTATTACCCTAAAATGAAATAAAAACATTTAAATCTGCCATCGTTGACTTGCCTGTTCTTCTTACATAGAGAAAATAGCCTCCTTCTCGATCCACTGAGGCTTCCTTATTTTCTTGGTTCTTTCCGAGTCATACAAGCCATAACTCCACTAATTGGATGTATTTTATAGCCTTGGAATCCACACAATAAGAAAATGATACAAGCAAGGATTAAGACCATCTGAGGCATCCGTAGCAATGGTTCCGAAGACTGGCTAAAATTCCAAATATTAACCTTGAGACACCGTTGTGGAGTATGTGGTTTGTATCCGTTGAATATTATAGGAGCGGTAGGTAAAGTATTAATTAACGTAAACTAGGCGTAAGGTATTACCTACCTAAAATCATTGTTCAGTCCGTGACCAACAAACAGCACTCCCGTATCGACTAGACATCTCAGTTTTTGATAGGTGCTTTTTAGAGTTGTCAAATGCTTCGAACTGAAATTCGCGTCTAGATCTCCCGGGTTGATACCCGAAAACTTCGTTAGATAGTCCACAACCTGTCGAAAAATAAATTACTGAGAAAATTTCATTAATAATTAGACTAAATAAGGTAAACTACAGTAAAATCCAGTTACAGTACTCTCTCAGTAATCCGCCACCCCAAAAATGTCCAAGTGTCCAATTAGTGTGGAAGTGACGTATTATAGTGCATACATACAAAATATGGTAAAAATAAAATCAGGTATTTCGTAAAAATAGTTTTTTTTGAGAAATTTGTACTAGGAAGTTACGGTTTTATTTATAATCAAAATCAAGTATATACTATACGTATTTATAAACCAAATTTATTAACTAAATATTAAACAGTAAATCACTTGATACAACCAGTTGTTCAGTGAGGCAGATATTCTTGAATGGCTTAGGATTCCTGGCTTTCCCTATGACCCAAAGCTTCAGTTTGTGTGTCCCGGTTGCATTGGAGCACTGCATAATTGTGAAGCGGTCCTTGGGCACTTTCCTCCCTGGTACATTACTTTCTTCGCGATGAACGTACATTTTACGAAGGAGAAGTTTTCAAAATAAACCCGTCTCATCTGTGTTGTATACTTATACGCGGCAGACTACTGAATTTGACAATCGAATACCGGCAAATGATAGAGCTTGATTTTGTGCTTGTACATGCTACTTGTACTGCTGATACAATAATATTTTTCATAGACACTAAAATACGAATGTACTGTAGATATTTATTAATTTTCATAAGCATTTTAGCGATAATTTCGATTCATGATAAATTTCGAATTAACCATATTCATATTAGCAGGATTTCTACTGTATAGTGATTTTCAAAAATATGTTGACCAAAGATTTGGGCTGCAAAATGCCATCAAAGACCAAATAAAAACAATTTGAATGCAGTCGGTTTAAAAGGGTTCGCTCACCTGTTCTTGAGTAGAAATATAATCATCTATAAATGGTGTCCCCTCCAATGGGCCTTGCCTGTAAGATATAAAATAGATAATACAATAAATTTATTATGTTTCCCTCCACCATTTGGATCTAAAAGTTGTGCTGGGAGTGTCCCTGGAAGAACTTCCAGGATATTTGTTGTGAATAGTGTACCAGTATAGTCTGACTTCTATTGTTAATACTTTGATTGAGTCTAAATGTACTTTTCGCATGGCAGCAGAGTGCAGAATACAAAATGGAAATATGTACAGAAACAAAACCACATATATTAACATACACACACAATATCTCTTGATGCGGTTATTATTATAATCATTGTTAATTTTAAGTTGGTTTCTATAATAACGGTTTAATGTTGTATTACTTGCAATAATCCTGCCAAATAAGCCGCCAGAATCTTCAGTTCCATTATTGACAGTTAATTGAGTAAAACTGGATGAATAATTAAAACCTGCTCGTCAAATCCACGACACGCAACCACCATTTTGATTTGACAAAATGTTTTTACAGTTATACTAAGTGTTGCAATATTACTTCCAGCTGACTCAAAGGTGAGCCAATTACTGTAGCCAATTAGAAGAAACCTTCACTTTCGCCATGACACTGGTAATCTACAAAAAACTGAGAATTTCACCATATAGAAACCAGATCGCAATACGATTGGCCCATTAGGATGCTGGACACTCTTAAGCAGGTCATCAATTTCAGAAAATATGTAAATATTTTTATGAGGACACTTGCGTATTTTGATACGTGATTTGAGTCTGGGTGTTTCTATGATTGTCTCACTGCTACTACTACTACAGTAATTGGACCTCATGGATAAAAACAGGGTGTGATTGGCATCTTGCGATCCGCCACATAAATGTGTGGGATTCTATTAAGCCAAGCTGATTGAGCTTAACAGCGAAACTAACATGACCGAAAAGTCCACTTGTCTCAAGAACATCTATTATGTACACAGTATGTTCCTACTTTTAATAATGTATCTATCAAATATTTCAGAAGTTATTAATGTAAAAAAACTTAAACGTTAAAAACTATAACCAAAACTGCAGTACACACGCACAATTATCTGAGCTTCATCACAGATATCAGCAGTATTACAATTATTATTGAAATCATGACAATCGGCAATTACCAAATGGAGATAACTAAAGCACAAATCGATATAGCCTACCCTCTGACGCAAGTGATCCGAGCAACTGCAAGGTGACTCGGCCTGATGGTAGAAAGCCTGCCGTCACTTCTCAGTTCCGCTTCTTCCTGGTTCAGAGTCACAAACTCAGCGTCCATGCCGACGATCTCACCTATTGGAATTAACAATCATTTGCTTAGCGGAAGAAATCACTAAGTGACATTTTGATTTGACCTGAATTTTTAGTCTCAAAGGCTTTTATCATGCAACTTTTTGATCTGATTTCAGACTTGTGACCACATACGTACAGTTATTTCTAACACCCATAATTCTAAATTCGAATTATTCTCAAACTATACAACATAATTCTTGGTGGAAATAAATCGGATAACGCTTACGTTGAGAAATGAGTAAGTTCGAAAAAGAACCAATAACCATAGATATCTTACACAAGCAATATAGATATGCATAGTTTTATAATGAAGATGTTTAAAACAAAACTATTTTATATTGATCACTGTGTCTATATTTAGCAAAGATCATCATAATGACACATAATATCAAACCTAAACTTACTAAAAATTCTTAATTTTTAGTCTATGAGCATTTCCCTCTCTTATTTTCATACAAAATTCAATCTATAATAATTCTAAATTACTTTTGTTCCAGTGAAAACTAATGATTTCAATAAATCAGACAAAAATCTGGAAACAGTTATTATACTCCGTTAACACATGCATGGATTTACTGTTGACAGTAAGAAAATGTATGGGTAAACATGTATTATCCTGCAGTTGGCATTACATGCAGATTACATGCATGTATCAAACAAGTTTGGAAGCGTCCTGTGACAGTAAGATTTTTTTTCGATCTGGGCCTGCGCAGTAGAACGATAGTGGCGAACCTGCTGGCAAAAAAACGAATTTTCAGGTTGACCGATTTTCACTGCCTGTCAATAACCATAAAATGACAACATCGCGTCACGCTCACTCATAAAGAATGAATTGGAGAGACAGTCAGCACTTTTATATGTAAACAGTTATTGTCATGATAGTTTAAAATAACCACTATTAATTGCCGCTAGTAAATCCATGCACGTGTACAGGCGCTATTATTCAGTTATATTTTTTTTTTAACATAATTTTTTGGTTGACATAAAAAAAAATCATAATACCTTCCCTTCTTCAAATGAGAAATAAAAAATAAAAATAAACCTCTCTTTGGAAATTCGTGCGGAGTGAGCGGTGTGAAGTTGGCGGTCGGTGCTATTGAGAGGTTTTCGTCGCCAAAAACCCGACCCGCCGAAAGCCTTCGCCCGAGAAAAGAGTGAGCCGACGGGGTACTCGACCAATGAGATGCCGCCATCACACTCCGGTAGAAGAGAACACAGGGGGATTTCCACTCTAGGTTGAACCAGCACACTTCAGCGGCCGATATCGGTGACACACTAAAGAAAATATATCCGTAAAAAGTTTGTCTTGAATTTACGGTTACTTTTACTCGACTTGATCATTAGCATAGTCAAAGGGGGGTGATGTTTTCCTCGATTAATTTCCTTCTTCTTTTTAGTATGTTACCACAGTTATTAACTTTAAGAATTCCACGTCTAAAACTAGAATAAGTAGTGTGCTTTTTCGACAATTTGACAAAAAATGTAACTTCCAGATTTTTAGCTTTAATATATGTACAGAAATATAAAATTACTAGTTGAGCCATTTTTATTCGCATTTATTCTTTATTTCCCCACCCACCTGCAAATTCCTCAGTATTGTCACAAGACCAGGCAAGTGCGGAGTTACGGTCATAATTCGAGCGTAAATGCAAGAGACATTCAGTTAGATCAACACAGCGGACGCGCGCAGGTTTCTAATAGCTTTCCGTCACTAAGTGATTGACTCAATAATACAGAGTGATTCAGAAGTAGTTCGTTAGCTTGATATAGAGTCACCGTCGGATACTTCTGAATACCTGGCAAGCCGTTATACCGGCTATCATCATTCATACAACCTGCCATCATCATTCATGTATCATTATCATCCATAAACTGTGTACCAACAAACAATACCGTGCGAGTGACAGTGCAACCAGACCACAGAGCCATCATCAACATCATAAAAAGTCAGTGTCTGGCACCCTGTTAAATCGCCCCCACCCCTAGATCGGGAATCAACATCATCCTTAAAAATTACAGTCCACCTGCGAAAAGCGCCACCAATTACAAATAATTAAAACAAAAGTTGAACTTACCAGAAGTCGTTAAACAAATACCACTGCGGCTGTCCGTTTTGTGGAACTCTGCTCGGAATCTCATCTCCGTTCATCTTGATGAGCGAGACAATGTTCTTCTGAGCGTCGTCCACATAGCAGACGATGGCGCTCAGCGAGTACTGCCGTCTGGTCTCCTGCTCCCTCCCCTCCTGTGACTTGTGATTGTTTTCAGAGTATTCACTGCTCATGGAACCATTCTCTGAAGGCGGGCTCCAACTCTTACTCTTGGTGTATTGGTTTGATATGTCTCCCTGTGAATAAAATACAATAAAATAACTAATATTCTTAATTAAGAAGCTTCGTTGTCTCCTTCACATGATGGCCAATGAAATAACAGGCAGTATCGCCATTAATAATAATAATAAAACAAATGCTGTCACAATAAAACAGCTCTGACCTTTGAATTAAGTCCATTAACATCCATCTTGTCAATGGTGAGTTGCCCACTGGAGGAAAGGCGTGCGATGATATCGTGAGGCAGCCAAGGATACTGCCCGTACAGATGGTGAAGAACTGCAGGCGTGCTGCCGGTAGGAGCAGGAGAGTTGGAATTCGATTGTGGAATCGAGGTTGGCGACGGGGAAGCCTGCACCCTGTTTCTTGATACACTGAAATTAATGAAAGAAAACATATTAATAACAGATTAAGTATTACAGCAGGCCTTTACAAAATAAGGGCCTTTATTAAATCATTCACCAAGAAGCACTTTGCGGAAAATCTTTACGTAAAGTTTATGCCATGAATGTAGTTGTAAAAGTAACAATTATTAATATTATACGAATAGGTAATAGATGTCTGAATTTTCGGTACAAATATTCTTAACCTTGGATTTATAGCATGGGTGGCCAACCCGCGGCCCACTGGGTGTCAACTTGTGGCCCGTGGAGCAGTGAGAAAATAAAAATAATATCTATTGCTGCCGCTAGATGTGCTAATTTCGCAAATTGAGATTCGATATTGGCTCAAGATTTTAATAAGCACAGTGTGCTTTGTTGCATTTACAACGCCATTTTCAGTAGACGTGAATTTATTACCGGGAAATTTAAAAATGTAACATTGTGAAATATGTTGCAATGAACAGTTGAAAGAGAAATTTTATCAGGTTGGTTTGGAAGAGTTTTACAAAACATATTTGGACAAGGAGAAATATCCTTCATTTTACAAACATGCTCTAATGATGACTTCGCTATTTGGAAACACCTACATGTGTGAACAGCTTTTTAGTCGGATGAAGCATATCAAATCCCGAGTGAGAACACGAATCACTGATGTGCATTTGGAAAACTGTTTGCGTGTAGGAACAACTTCACTCGATATCGATATTGATGCACTTAGCTCTGTCACACAAAATCAAACTCTCACTACAATTTATTATTTTTATATTATTTTGTTTATTTTTTATTATTTAAAAAAAGTCTAATGTAATAAATATGTTGGATTCTCATTTTTGTTTTATTTTATTAATATAATATATAATATTTGTTTTGTATAATAAAAATAATGGTTGTGCGGCCCCCGGTAGGAAGTCTCATTTTTAGAATCTGGCCCGGCCGCTGAAAAGGTTGGCCACCCATGATTTATAGTATACGATACCAGATTACACACAAAATTTTTCATCAAAATCATTTATTTTGTTAGGATTGTATAATAACAAGTAGTACTCACTCGTCAGGATGTTTAAATCTACAGCCAGGCCGCGAACAATTCGTTCCGTATCTACAGGGTCTGTTGCTCGGTGGAGCGGTTGAAGATGTACCCGAATTATTTTCGTATGAGACAGGATGACCTAAGGCAGCGGAAACAGTCTGGAACAAAACACAACATTGACGTGAATAATTATTTCAGATCAGTTTATTATAGCACCTACACAATCAGATGGCCATACGGAGAAAGAAACCCTCAGACATAAGCAGAGTATTGAGAAATATATCCACCATTCGAGTCTTAGGAAAATTTGATCAGCCAAGGTACGGCTATTAGAAACATGGAGATAAAAAATCGGATGACGTAGCCTCTTATCATATTACAGTAAAACTTCGTTAACACGAATTTCACGGGACTGAAAATCAAAGAAAAATTCGTATTACGAAATATGAAATGTATGGGGGGGAAAATACTAAAATTTTGAAAGAAAAAAAAAATTGATTTTCATTAACCCTTTCAAAGCGCTACGAATCCCGACTTAATACAACAGTGCGCATTGTGATTTCAAGCATCAATAAATCGTAAATACTTTCAGTCAAACATACACAAATAGAGTCGTAAAAAATCGGTGTCAAGTTCAAAAATGATTACGACTGAACCTAATATTTTATGGGACTCTAAAAATTAACATTCGTCGCCTAAATCTGATAAGAAATCACGAACAAGATTGCTTCATAGAAAAAATGCCAGCTTACCCGAGTGCCAGTTACGAATCGGCATGGACAAGTGCGTCGATGACAGATGACAAACACTTCAGTATTTAGTCTACCCAAACCACTTAATAAATTTCGACAAATATTTATTTACACCCCACTTTTAAATATTATTAGTTTGTTTTGATAATTAATCGTGACGCTATACCTACATTAAACAGAACACATAATAAAATCCACACCAATGTTATACGTAATAATATTTTTTTAGCACTTCAAAATTTCAATAATTAAGCTTTTCATGATATTGTCTAAAACACGGGTATACACATAACGGCATATTGCACTCGGAACACATTATATCTTGAATACTTTTTAGTTTTTGGTTTATGTTTTGAATTTGCACAAACATGATAGACTCTGCAAGGGTATTGTCGTTTATTAGTCGTAGGAATTATATCCTGAATCATGAATTGCTTCTCCCATTTCATCGCACAAATTAGCAGGGATATCCATTTTAAAATAATCACAAAAAATCGAATACGCAAAATATACGTAGCCATCACAAAAACTGTTTTTAATTTTTTCGATTGTGTAAAAATGTTTATTCACTTAATTCAATTCACTTAACGTATCTTTTCTTTATAAATGACTGATAACTGGGGTAAATAAACAATTTTTGTCCGTTTTACATAATAGTATAACCAGAAAATAGTATTTAAAAATGTTAATCAACGATAAACAAAGAGAAATATTAAATCGCGGACTCGTATATTTAAATTACACCTTGTTCAAATTATTTTCCGAAACTATTAACTTGCGGATAATATTATACTAGCAGATAGACGAATGATTGCAATCTCCAAAAGTATTCCTTTGTAAAAAAGTTTTGTAAATTCACTTTGATTAATGTAATTTTAGAATATTCTATTTAAACAGTTTACGCACCAAATAGTTTTTCAATCACTAAAAAACAATATAACATATTATATCACAAACTCGTATCATTACAAACCATTGATACACTACTAGATGAGGAGTTCCCATACAAGTGTCATTTTAAAAATGTACTACAAAAGAAGATATTACGAATATCGTCTTATAATATTTCCTTGTAGGTATAATTGCGTTAAGACCGTTCTTCCGGATTCCCGAATTTCACCCGTATTGCCCTGGCTGTAAAACTAAATTTGCATTCTTGGAATAGTGACCCTAAGGGTGTCTGCAACCCAAAGCTTGCAAGCTACCAAAAATTATTTCTGAGCGGACAGAGTAAGTCGTCATGCGCTGACTATTAGGTAGAGTAAGATGCAAGCTAGATCGGGCTTACTCATAATTATTGCCAGGTCGTTTTCGAGACAAATATTAAGTGAGCTTATATCGAGTTAAGTCCGCTGATATTAAAACAGTAAGTTTTAATACTGGCCGAGTCGCTGAAAATCGGGTGTCATTTTAAGAAGCATATGATTCATCCAGTAGTATATCAATGTTACAAACGCGTCAGTAAAATGTCTTCGGCGCACATGCACTGAGTAGCAATAAGGCCAATATAGGCGGAAAATTTGAAGTGACCCGATGACGGATATTTTTTATATCCGAGACACACTCCAGAAAAATATTTATTTAAATTAGATAGAACAAAAGTTTAGACTATACATCGACAGATGTCAGGAGAAGGATGATTTCTGAATAAATAAAATGAATATTCAAATT
Source organism: Rhyacophila brunnea (assembly GCF_057557595.1). Taxonomy (NCBI): domain Eukaryota; kingdom Metazoa; phylum Arthropoda; class Insecta; order Trichoptera; family Rhyacophilidae; genus Rhyacophila; species Rhyacophila brunnea. The sequence continues at coordinate 35,000,233 of NW_028232827.1, read as the reverse complement.
TTTCGCGCCTGGCCGAAAGCAGTACTAGGCAAACGAAAATCGAAATGACTTTAGTCAGCTGATGCGCGGATGATTTATTACCAAGCTTAAAATAATATTGATATTGCATATTTAAAAAAAATGTATTAGGCTCTCATAAGACCCTGCAGGTAGATTGTTTATGAAAAATGGCAATGCCTTCTAGAATTTTCACCTATTTTACTAAGCTTAAAATAATATAGATGTTGCATATTTTAAAAAAAATGTATCAGTCTCTCAAAAGACCCTGCAGGTAGATTGTTAATGAAAAATGACAATACCTTCTAGAATTTTCACCTATTTTACTAAGTTTAAAATAATATAGATATTGCATATATTTTTTTTAATGTATCAGGCTCTCATAGACCCCTGCAGGTAGATTGTTTATGACAAATGGCAATGCCTTCTCGAATTTTCACCTATTTTACTAAGCTTAAAATAATGTAGATATTGCGTACATGTGCATGCGTATAGTCGTTCAATACCTACAACCAAGTAAACAACACGTGTTGTAAACATAACCAATATTGTGTCATAATAAAAATATATATTTATAAACAAATTTCTGGAGACTAACATTCTACACTGTTAATTTATATTCATAAAACTTTATTTATATTTGAGTTTATATTTATTTTTCATTGTAAAGGTTGTGTATCAAGATTTGAGGCTATATTTATGTAAGTATTATTTATGAGTAAAATTATATATCAATAAATAAATAAATTTTGTGAAAGTTGAGTTGGTAAATAATTCAAACAATGGTATGTTGTAAATTTACAATATTTAAACACTTCATACACAAAAATACATATTTTTACGGTTTAGGATATTTGTCGTATATCCCATGTCAATTTATTTATTAGCGGTTTATAATAATAATGAAGACAATAATGATTATGTTTCATCACAAAAGCCAATATCACGTTTCAGTTAAACCATTAAATAGGCTATGTTCTACTTTTGATTTGTAATAAATTATTATTGTTAACGAAAATAGTTGTACAGTCATCTGTTTAAGCAAAGATGGTCGAAATAGAGGTTTGCTAAATTTTTCAAACACAGGTTTTGAGATAGGTAGGAAGTAGGTAACATTCTGCAATAATATTTTGTTTTGCTATTTTTTGTTTTGTTACGTCAAAGAAGTATAACTTCTAACGCGCGTACATAAGTACACACAAAGATTTTTTTGAATATGTCAACACAATCGTTTGGCATTGGTTCTCTAGTAAAACTATGTGAAAATCCAATAAACAATCAACAATTTAACACCTACAGCCCTGAAACATGTGAGTTATTGTTTTTCCTTTGAGTGGAGTGCAATTATGTCACTGATGTGTTAATGGGTCATAAAATGTCAGGATTATTTTTATTACCTTCATAGCAATTTATGATGTTTTAAAAAAAGTCTGTCACAATTTTCAATGACTGGCTCATGAAATATTTATTACGATTTATTGAAAATTTTTATATGCCAGGACTCTGAAATCATTTCGTATTATGAAATTCGAATTAAAGGTATGGTTTTATATGAAAAGGGACATTTTGATTTACGGCGAATTTCGAATTATCCGTGTTCTTATTAACGAGGTTTTACTGTAGTATTTAAGATTAATGTTGGATCCGGTTTGGCCACATGCTATAGATACCCCAATTGGCCTGCCTAATATAATTGACAAGTGATAAAGACTCTTGGACATACTGTGAGACGGACATAGAAGAATTAACCAAAACTTGTATATTGATGATTTTGTATACTCACAAAGTCCATCTGTTTTTGCCAGAATTCCTTATCGGCCGGCAACGTTAGTCCACAGTTCACTGCCAACAGATGTGGAAGCTGCGTCACAGAACAACATTGTAATGTCGGACTAAATTTACTGCACCTTTCACACCTGTAAATTAAAAAAAATGAATTAGTATTATAATAGCACATTAAGCATTTAGATAAAGCAAGTATGCATTTAAAGCAGATGGGAACCTACCAGCTATGCCAGAACATGCCTAAAATTTGAGATATCTACTAATATAGAATGGTTTTATTTATTTATAACATAGAAACACGTTGGTCACCAGTTATAGTATGTTTTAGTTATAAAACAGAAACACTTCCGTTTTAGTATTTATTCAGAGTTCACAGAGATTAATCAACAATAACAGAGAATACTTCGAACGGTACACGAAAACAGATTAACAAGATAAGATGACTCGCTTGACCAAATAACCAGATGAACTTTCTAAAGGATTACTACAGTTCAGGTAGGTATCACATTTGACAACTAGAAACCACACTTATCACTAGAAGCGAATCTCGATAGTGTAAGGTGCTTAGTTTCAAAATAGAGGAACTGTATAATGAAAAGGGTCAGAGCTAATGAGACTAAGCCAACTGGCTGTAAGACTGTGAGAGATATCAATTACGGAGTAAACATAGAGTTAAATTTCAAAGTCACGCCGCTATATATAGAGTTAAATCCTAATCTGTCTACATAGCGCTTGCAGCGTCCAGTCAATGGGCCGTGCCATCTATGGGTCTGTTTTCGAAGTCACGCCACTATATATAGAGTTAAATCCTAATTTGTCTACATAGCGCTTGCGGCGTCCAGTCAATGGGCCATGCCATCTATGATCTGTTTTTGAAGTCACGCCGCTATACTATTAGATAATCAAACTGTCTTGTTTGACATTCTTAACGTGTTTTAGTTTGGACAAAGGGATACCTGAAGGTGGAAGCCTCGTCATGCTATCACTTTTTGCGATAACAACCTAACCTTATCTCTCCGGATATCTAATTGAGGTGTTAGTTTGTATTTATTTGTGTGAGAATTCTTCTGATAAGTGAAGACATACTGTGTGTACTGTGTAGTCATTTTATATTATTATCCATGTGTTTTTAGTTCAATATTAATCTATATCATTGTATTGTCTCTCTCATGTGCCTGTCCTCCTGGCAAAAAAGGTCTGTCGATCCTGCTTCCATTTTATGGAGTGTCTGAGAGGGTAAGATAATAAATACCTAATAGATTCTCGGGTTTCCACAGCATGTACTTCTTCCTTCTTTCCTTGAAGATTCGGGCTCGTTGCAGAGGCCATTATCAAGAGATAACCCGAAACGTCGAGGAAAGAAGGAATAAATACACACTGTGGAAACCCGAGAATCTATTACGATAAAAAACAACCGTGAAAGTCTAAAATATTATAATACCTAATATGTAAGCAAACAGTGAATATTACTCCAATAGCTTCGATTGAAAGATTGCTCTGCATGGAATTGGACCGTTTTTATTTTCACCATTCAACCTTTCCATTTTTTGATTATCATAATGAAATCCTGTTAATCGTAAATCCGGATAATCAAAGTGCTGCTGTACTTAAACAAATACTAATAGGCCGTCAATGGAAATAGGTCAAAACGAACCGTTTATGACGGTCTCATCTTACGCCGGAACCGTTTATTGCCGTAATAAAACTTGTCGAGTGTTCACCCACTTGCCTGCAAATCTGTATATTCGGGTGCCGCCGTGTTGCATAATGCTCCATTCAAATAACGGTGTTTGTATATGTACGTCTATTTGAAACAAGTATTCCTTATATTAAAACAGAAAAATATTTTTTCTCTATGGTCACTTTTTAATGTCTATGGGCACTAAAATTTCACATTTTGCTGCTAGATATCCCTAGTAGTTCCTATATTTTGCACTCGCTATTACATACTTTCATATTATTTCTTTTATTTTTCGATTAATATTACATTATGGCCGGATAATCTGAATGCCGAATAAACGTTATTAAATAAATATAATCATTACAATATAAACAAATAAAAGTAAATGGTTATCGTGATAGTATACCTACCTACCATATAATTATTATGCATAAATCGATTCCAGCATAATCATGTGAATTGAGTTGTTAAAAATATTATATTATATTTATTATTTGATTTTCATGAATCTGCATCTGATGTGTATTTACTAACGAGACTCTTAAATTTGAAAGCGTCGCCGCTTTTACGAAATTTGCGGCATTGTAGATTAGCTTCATCTACGAAAGCAAAGTTTAGTACCTATAAATAAAGCAGTCATAATTGAATAAAATGAAGCACCAATTATAGGATCAATTGTAAAATAGATAATACAATTAGACAATAATCAAAATAATTCACTGAATCATAATGAGATATGGAATAAAACAAGTACCTTTGACAATTATCAACAAACGCGGGCTGTCAGTTGCAATCTGTCAAAAATCATCTCTGCCGAATTTAGCAATCGGTTCGCTAAACTTATGGTAGAGGGGCATTAGGTATTCGGGTTCGGCGAGATGCTTATGTACAAAGTCTCCATGAACGCAATTATACGTTTTGCACGCCATCTGGCGTAAAATCGCATTCGAAAATATTGGGTGGATGGCCTATTAGTTACATATTTGTTTTCCAGCCAACTGTGTAAACATAGGTTTTGATGTAATCACAATCATATATGAGATGTATGTAAACAAAATACGATGAGAAGTTCACAATTTAGTGATAGATTATGATCACAGGTTGAGTTGAAACTATCTTACCAAGCAGGGGTAGTTTTTCTTGGACATAAAGAACTCTTGAGGACATCTGTGAAATTGACAGGGTCAACCGGTGTCTTATTTGGATATTGTAAATTACACAACAGCACTATTGACTCCTTATGTTCCTAAAATCATAAAAATGAAATACATATTGTCGTCATTCAGGCAAAAGTCACTATCAATCGAAACATAAATTTGAGATTTGAATGGAAATATTTTTCTCAGCATTTTCCAAGTCATAACATACATTTTATCTTTAGGGCATGAAAAAATATTCCATAGAAGTTAAAATTTCTTACTTCTCTGTTGCACTTTAAACATTTGTGGACTTGTAACTGCTTTGTGCCAAAGAGTCTTGATATTTCGGTCTCGTCATGATTCTGCTTTTTGGAGTGCTCATCGTTATTCGTGTAGCCATCGGAGAAGCCGTCAAAGGATTGGCTGTCATTCACATCGCCAGTGTTTGAATCGCCCGCACCTAAAAATGAAATGATTTAACAACGGAATGATTCAGATCCCTACAAGTTTAAATTTCAAATGCTGAAATTTTAATAACATATAAGTGTGTAATTAACAAGGATGAATATTATCTATAATGATTTCTTTCATGTCTTTTTATATATGTGCCCACTCTCCATCATCACGCGGACGTAAAGGAAGGCTACCATATGCTTCTTTATCATAAAAATGTTATTTATTTGATACATACCATACCTCCTACAGATATTATTACCCCTTGAAGGTAAAATTATTGCAAGGGACAATAACTATATTATGGTTATCATAGGTAGATTTTGGTATGCTATATCGTAACTACGTTCAAGCTAGTAACTGTTGCTTATAATAATCTGAGCCAATAAGAATTGTGATAATTCAATTAAAACATAAATATAATGAAAAAACAGTTTAATTTCAAAGGTGTAAGCCAGCTCACACATCTAAATTCACCTCGTCTGCGACACAGCCATAAATCAAACCTTTTAGGAACGTCGCATTCACGTTGCATAGCCGGTCGCGCACAATGAGCCTAGCGAAAGTAACGATTTCAACCTCAAAGTCGTCAAAAAAAAATGCCATCAGACGCCGAAAAAACGATAAATATGTATTGAGCGCAGAAATCTTTAGAAGTGGTCTCTCCTCGTATCATCATATACACGTATAATTATATTTCAATTTATTGGACAAGTAAATATTGGTGCACACATCGTTTGTAGGAGATAAGTACGGCAACTGGTGACGTTTGAATTGAAATGGCTGACTCGTAGCAGTTTGCGCAGGGGCAACTGCAACACTGAAGTAAAGCGCTGGCCTTCCACCCAAGAGTTCTGGGTTCGATCCCGGTGAGGACACAATATTTATGTGTTTTTCTCAAAGCCTGGGTGTTTGTGATTGTTCAAAAATTACGAACAACCACCTTGTATGAAAAATCAAGGAGGACTTGCAGCGCTAGTCGCATGAAATTTATTGATAGCGTCACAAGATGTTTTTTCAAAGTAAAATGTCGCATGCCACCAATGTGCAGAGCTCCATTTGATAATGTGTGTTTTGTAAATAACAATTACGTCACATCGACGTATTCGACATGTTGCAGACGAGACGAGATGTGCGAGCCGGCTAAAACCACATGTCATTTTTTTTTTTTCAGTAGAAACGTTGACAGAAGTTAGACAGAATGAAACCAATTTATTTCCATCCAGTAATTAATAGGTAATATAAGTCATCCAGTATTCCAATGAATATATTTTTTAAATAATCACAAATCTGGTTCTTGTGTTTCTGCACCCTTCTTTTCAGAGATAGACAAATTACGTGATTAAGCTTGTTTGTAATATAACATTTTCCAAACAACTTTTGACTTATATATTCTTACGCAAATGTACAGAATCATACTAAGTTATTGAATCAATAATAAAACGAAAAATGCAATTTTATGACTCATGTGTGACACCTACGCCATAGAAATGAGACGTCTATTTCCAAAAAATGACAATTCCATATGGACAAAGACATATTTAATGAACTATAATTTTCAAAACCAGACAAAAACACATGAAAACAATGTGTAAAAGTAATAACTTACAAAAACAGATAAATTAAAATAATATAAACAAATACCAATATACCAAATTATATCTTGCTTATCTTCATTGAATTCACAGTTATTGAAAATAGACTAGATCAAAAAAAAAAAAAAACCATGCCTTAAAAGTGCACAAATTTAAAAATTATCCTACACAGAACAAATATAATATATTATATGATATAAGTACATAGATACGACTGAAAAATAATGCTAAAAAAACAATCCAATGACAATATCAATGTAGAAGCAAATTACGAATATGAACATTTCAATACTTCAATTACGACATTATAGCCCGTTCATCAATAAAATGCAAATGTAAATACGTATTATCGTGTAAATTTGAAGGCTGCATGCACGGATCAAAAAAGTTTAGCTGCTTCTGAATTCTCACGCGATAGTTGCAACCTGCGCGACATGTGCACCTGCTCAGTGGAACGATAATGGCGACCTATCAGAAAAAATATGAAATACACCGTGTAGAACATTTTGATGTTCACCGATTTTCACGACCCGTCAAATAGCACCACCCAACGACGACAACTTGTCTGGCTTATGCTTGAAGAATCAGATTGGTGAGACAGTCAGGACTTTGGCATGTAAACAGTTTGTCGCGATAGTTTAATTTACACGCTATTACTGGCGGTAAATCCATGCTCGTGTACAGGCGCTATTACTTTAAAAATAATGTATAATATTATTAGATATTATAAAATACTTATAAATAATAATAATGTCGATTTATATTTCGTTTTAATAACATGATTTATTTTGCATTTCTTTTATATATAAGGGCTCTGGAAACAAAATGGCAGTCTTCATTTTCGCAATATATTAGCGAGTTATTAAAAAAAAAATTCTTATAGGTATAATTTCTAAAAAAAAGTATTTTTAAGTGTTGTTTGTATTAGAGGTGAGTTGGAAATACTGTCACCAGTTTGTGTACTCAAGTCTTGGATGCAACTACTCATACTCAGTACGTGTGGCCCAATAAACTTGTCACAAACGATGAGATCATCGCAAGTCGCTCGCTAGTTGGTAGACTTTCAAGTATATTTTAATTTATTAGTCTATGCACTCGAATGACATAATCTTATGTATGAACTTGTGTAATTGGCAGCACATTCCCTCGGGAATGTGGTGACGGCATAGGCTTGTTATGACAGCTCAAAACATGTTTAAAATTAAAAAAAAATCATTGTATATTCATTTTATGTTAACAAGAATATTATAACCTAACATAAAAACAACTCATAAATTTAAAATGTGTTTAAAATTTTATATTAAATGTGACATTTCGAAAAGCCGATGGAATCGGCTCAGTGTATTTTTAGCGATTCTATTAAAGCCGATATTTCAAATACTAGTAAGTATTTTGGAACAAATTTCGATACCAAGTATTTTTTATACTGGTAGCAAGTATACTTAGTCTTCAAAATCTACCAGTTTTCCCACTTTTAGTTTGTATACTAATAATATATAACATGTTATAATACCTATAAGAAAGATGTAAGACATTTTTAATGACTCGCCAACGTATTGCGATAATGGAGACTGCCGTTTTTGTTTCCAGAGCCCTCATATATAAATGAAATGCAAAATAAATCATGTTATTATTATGTAGGTACATACTGTTAACGTAGATTACTTCTCAAAACAATCACAGTAGATGACAACTGATACTAAGCAGAGGAAAATAGTTTGAAACATTTACTGCTACATAATATAACATTAGACCACAGATGAAGTCTGCTGTCAAATCAAAAACAAATAAAAACTATTTTCTACGGGGAGACTACAGGACAGCAATGTAACACAAACAAAAGCATTCCGTTCCAGAAGGTAAAGGGGGTCAAAGCAGCATACAACGATCTATCTCAGATTACGATTTTACCTCGAAAACCGAGCGACGGAAACCCGACACCGCCCAACCGACTATCGAGGGACAGTTTCGGCTCCTCCTCGTAATAACCCACATCCCTGGAGTCATCCAGCGCAGTCGGAGACAGCCATAAATATTTACCCTCGTCCTGCACCATAAGTAGGCTGATCCTGTCCCTCTCTTCCGCCTCCCGCCTTTTTCTCCATGCCGGCGTCTTCAGCTGGTATCCTTCAGAGTTGTTCCCGTCTATGATGAAGTCATTGGGCGTGCTGTTGAAGAAGTCTTTTGTCTGGTCTTCTGGCTGGTAGGCGAAGTCTTCATTCCGGTATGGGTCATCGTCAGTGTGATTCTCGTAAGGAGTGGATAAGTTCACTGTCGATAGACGGTCAGTTAACGACTGGGTGTTTTGGTCGGCTTCCATTTCGCGTTTCCTCGTTTCAAGGATCTCATAGTGCATTTGGTGGAGAATGAAACGGTTCCAACTCTGAAAGAAAAGCATTGAATAGCTGTTATCATGACGTTTGACAATTATTCAGCTAAGTATATAAATAAAAATGGATTAATCATTCACTCTGATATTAATTAAAAATCAACAATATGCACTCTTATTGGGCCAAGTGAATAAACATAATTATTCTTTTTCCATATGTGATATTTTTTTAAGTAAATGTCAATAAACTACAATGTGAAGCATACCATTTAAAAAAGCGTAAAACGCAAAGAGTTTGGATTATAACTAGAGAAGACATATTTTTTGGTATACAACATTGGATAGTGATTCCACAACATATCTAAATTATGTATAATTTTGAAAAATATTCAATAAATTTTAAATGTAATTGGATATGGCAGTCTGTATTGGCATTTCATTATTGTAATGTATGTGACATAGACTTCGACTTCTACATCGAGACGAGCATGTCACTGCGCCCGTTTCTGCAACGAAATCCATTGCAATACCGCCATCATGTAAAAAGCGCGTGACGTAATACTGTCATCCCATACAGCGCCATGCTATTATAGATGTCAATATATAAAAGCCGAACGGTACCTACTGTTATTTACAATTATTCATATAAATATTCTAAATCTAATGGTTCGGTATAGTTTTGTATTATCTATTTACAATAACTGACATTATCTGCCTTTTCACAGGTAGTTATAACTACACCTGTGTTATAATTTTCTTTTTAATAATTTGCTAGAATGCTTTGGTTTCGGTATAAATCGAACATGTTTCATATTTGAAATGGTCAATGAATATTTTAGTAAGTATATAGTTGATAAAACAATACCATCCATTCATAACAAATTCAAGTTTCAGGGCTGGTCATGACAATGTCTGCACATTTCGTAATTTATCAACATAATCAATCAATCGATTGATCGAGTAAATCTTAAATTGTGTAGAAATACTTATTTTCGACAGATGAGGGCGATAACAGCGTGTGAAGTTTGTGTATGTTAGCAGCTAATTTAATTATGGCTTCTAATTTTTCGGTAAGTATAAATATTCAAAACTAGGAAGTATCTTATTAAAAGTATTTTATTAATCTTTGGGAATAATTTAAAATCATCAGGAAGTAAAAAATGCTCAATGGTAAGTATTCAAATAATATATGAGAAAGTATTTAAATAAGCACAGGGAATTATTAAAATGTTTAATGTCAAGTAGAAATATTTGTGTGTCAGAATAGATTAAAATTTGGGCAGAAATAATTTAATTGGCCGTTTTTTTTAAATTTCTAGGATAGTATCATTCTCTGTCATTCCAACCAGGGTTATAACATAGACTAATATTCGAGTTAGTTGTATCATAGACTAATACCATAATCGTCTATGGTTATGCTGTACCTTGACAGCTGATGACAGTTGACTTCCTCAGCACTAGAAATCTAGAATAGTATTTTTTCTTTCTATTATAATGAATGTATCTAAAAAAAAATGGCTCCACAATTCAATGTGGATCTTCTGAGTAAAGTTTCTTAACCCTTTCTAAGCGTTACGAATCCCGACTTAGTACAACAGTGCGCGTTGTTATTTCAAGCATCAATAAATCGTAATAAATGTCAGTCAAACATACACAAATAGAGTAGTAAAAAATCGGAGTCAAGTTCAAAAATGATTATGACAGAACCTAATATTTTATGTGACTCTAAAAATAAACATTCGTCGCCTAAAACTGATAAGAAATCACGAACAAGATTTCTTCATTGAAAAAATGCCGGCTTACTCGAGCGGCGCCATGACACTTACAAAATGGTGCTGGACTAATGCGTCGATGACAGATTAACAAGTGTAAGAACAGTTCAGTATTATAGTCTACGGCTACGATTTCGACAAATATGTCATACACATAATGAATAATAATATGGTTTATGACTTTTATGAGCATTTTTGTTGAGTGTGTTAAAAAAATATCAGTCATAAATAGCTCATTTTTATAGCATCCAGGACATCTCAAACTGTGTAACTTTTATTTGAACTCCCATACACATTGCAGCACTGCAGGTCGAGTATAAATAAATCATCCTTGAGAACTACTGGCTATTTGAGAGTAATGTACTTACCACCAATGCCTGGTTTGTACCTACCATTGACCCCGAACTGAATGGAATCGAATGACACATAGTTTATAACAAAACGGTTTATTTTTCGAATACCTATTAGGCTATTACAATTCGTAAAATATTAAATTTCAAACACTTTTTGCACTTCTAAATGCTTTATAGTCACCACAATTTTATTTTCAAGTTCATTTGTTTTTTTTTTTATTATATTACTTCAATAACCTGTGGGTCTATTCTATACTTATCGAACACTAAAGTGATAAATAGTATCAAACTTAGGGTAGGTTTGTATCAAAATATTAGCACTTATTGTAACAATTACACGAAGTTGGTTTTTATTGTTGCAATAAGTGCGATATTTCAACAGCAGCAAGATAGGTGCTGTTAAAATATAGCACTTATTGCAACAATAAAAACCAACTTCGTGTAATTGTTACAATAAGTGCTAACATTTTGATACAAACCTACCCTAAGTATGATAATATTTATTACTTTATCACTTTAGCGGTCGATAAGTATAGAATAGACCCACTGGTACTAGAATAGGTAATCTCTTATTTTATTATAATGACATGATAGTAAGTAACTCGAGTTATTTTCGACTATAAATATAAGAAGAATTCTCCATAAAAAAAAATAGTAGTCATGAATCAAACCCTTTTGAATAGTGTTACGAAAAAAATAATTCTCAAGTGTCTGTCTCACACCAGCAGACGATGATTTGCCGCGCAGTGTATAAAAATTCAGTAGCGCGGGACCTGGTGTAGCGTAATACGACAATTTCCGCATTTATGCGGGAACGGGCATCTGATTGTTCGTGTCTTTTCTTTATAAATGGCTGATAACTAGGGTAAATAAATAATTTTTGTCTGTTTCACCTAATTCTATAACCAGAAAATAGTATTTAAAAATGTTAATCAATGATAAACAAAGAGACATATTGAATCGCGGACTCCTAGGTATATTTAAATGACACCTTGTTCAAATTATTTTCCGAAACTATTTACTCGCGGATAATATAATAGCAGATAGGCGAATGAATGCAATCTCCAAAAGCATTCCTTTTGTAAAAATATTTTGTAAATTCACTTTGATCAATGTAAATTTCGAATATTCTATTTAACAGTTTACGCACCAAATAGTTTTTCAATCATTAAAAAACAATATAACTTATTATATCGCAAACTCGTATCGTTACAAACACGTCAGTCAAATGTCTTCGACGCACATGCACTAAGAAGCGATAAGACACTATATACGCGGCAAATTTGAATTGGCCCGATGACTGATATTTTTTTATTCAAGACACGCTCCCGAAAAATATTTATTTAAATTAGATAGAACAAAAGTTTAGGCTATCCATTGACAGATGTCAAGAGAAGGATGATTTCTGAATAAATTAAATCAATGTTCGAATTATTCGCGCCTGGCCGAAAGGAGTACTAGGCAAACGAAAATCGAAATGACTTTAGTCAGCTGACGCGCGGATGACTCGCGCGTATAGGCTGACTAAAGTCAGTTGCCGCGTTAGAAAGGTTAAGAAATTCGTTCTAGCCATCAGCTGTAACTGTTGGTTCTATGCTCTGGGTACAACAGAATTAGTTTGTAATCAATTATTAATGTTTATTAGAAACTGTTTTCAGTAGGTATCTACACTGGGCTAATGACCATTGAAAATACATGCTCCATTATAGAATTATGTTGTATGCCTAGTGTGTATTATCATATATTTTTAACATTTAAAAAAGTAAGAAGACAGGTAGGTAGGTACACCAGATGTGTCTATTATAGGTTTATTTTTGACATAAAAATTAAGAATAAGGCAGACTTCAGTTCTTTACAAAAAAAAATACATGGCAACTTGAAGGGTCGCTTGGCTTGTCATGTCAACGGTGAACGGTGTGACCAGGTTATTGTAAATTTTATAAAAATATATCAATATTTTCCCCACAGCAAAAAATGCCTAGCCATTGTCGATCAATGAACATTCCTTTTATTTTATAAATAAAATTATTTAGTATAATTTATCGATATCCGTAATTTTGATATATGGAATAAGTAATAGGTATGTTTCAATTGTCTCGACATTAAAAGGTTCGTTATCTAAAAGATTTATACTAATATAAATATTGTTTTATAATCGACATGCAAACCAGAAAGTAGGTAGCTATTTTATTTGAATTAATACTAATATCACATAAACTCATTCGATTATCGATTTATTAGTTCGATCAATCATATTAGGTATTTTAATCTCATTCAAAATGTATGAAAAATTTGGTTGAATCAATAATATTTCACAATATAACATTTTTAATCAAATTTAACCTTAAAATGAGGTATTATTTTTCATTATTACTTTCTTTAAAAATATTTAAGTAAGTATATTAGATATAGGTTGAAATAGTCCATTAACTATCACTTAACTTTAAGCTAATTGCACGTAATTTCAATTGAAGACAAATTATTCATAATCATTTCAATAGAATTAATTTATGAAACATGTTATTTCAATTAGATAATAATAGTTTAATAGGTATATTTTTAATTTCCATAATATTTATAAACCGTCAAATACCACAAAATTATTATAATTTGGGTTTAAAGTTATCGGAATTGAGGTTATCTTCTGTCATCTGTTGATGTGCTCATATAATTATCGCTCTTTTGGGTGCACCTTCGATTACTTCTTAGTTGGTGTTCTTTTAATAATCACAATAATGGTTATTTGTACCGAATATTCATGAATTTGGCGTGAGAGCATAGACAAATATCCCTTACGTGCGAGATGGTAACCCTAAATTGCTATGCGTCCCATATAAAATTGTTTACTTGTCAAATTATCATAATAATAATGGATATATGTTTTATCTACTAACAGGCGTAATTTAAATAATGATTATTTAGTTTTACAACCGATTTTTTAATATTATTACTTCCTCAAACATTATTTTACCCTCCACACGAAAACTGGCATCCTTATTCTGACACTTCGAAATAAATACTTACCAATGATTAAAAATTCTGACACTTGGGATTTTAAAACTTTTCAAAATTGTCTATTAATACTTCCTTCAAAAATACACGCCTTTAATTATTAGTCTTAATAACGTATTTTCAAGATTCACTTTCATACATATAGCCCCCTCCCCTTCCTTTTCTCAATAGAGTGGTTCTTCAGTGTCATTGGTTACATTATTACCTGTATAAGTGATCCCAGGTTAGTTTTCATCTTGGCCTCTGGATTCCTGTCACTCAATATGAGTCCTAGGGCAGAGGCTTCGGGAACAGTGCGGAATGCCCGCAGAAAGTTAGACGCCTGACACGGTGCCCCCGGCGTCGTATCTAACATCCTGAATAAAAACCCTGCAAAATTAATAAACTTTTAGTTCCAATTTCTGTTTAATCGACATTGTATATATTACTCCATTTGGAAACTCCAGAGAGCCATTGTTTCTTTGAAATGAGACAATTTCTCCAATCATATTAGGGTTTTACCTGGAAATAATTCCTCACATGGGGAGGCTTTATATATTATGCATAGTGCTATTGTCTGACAACAAGAAATTGGCAATAACAGGGAGTCGCTGTAATTGCATGTAGAAGACTTCTGGTGACGTATCTGTCATGGCGGCAATGCGTGTTTAATTAATGTATCGGCTCTCTTTTAAGAATTTAGATGCTACCACTTTTCTTCTTCGCAATAAGCCAAAAGGTTACTAATAATAATTCTAATATTACTTCTGACGGTTTTAGACATATTTTTATTATAAAAAGCTTTAAATTACGTAAATTGACAGATCCGTACACCACGGAAGCTTAAATTAAATTGATAAATTTGGGGGTGTTCCTCATTTGTAAACGGAAGTGTGATTAGGTGCACTGGAGGGGATCGTTAGTTCACAGTTTTAACACGTAGACAAGAAGTTCTTGTTTGACAGTAGTATCCAGTAATAATATACAAAAAAATCAATACTCGCAAATACTGTACTATGGCCACCATCTTATAAAATGGAAAGTGTTTCATGTTACTACTGGGCATATGTGCAGCCTTCTCTTTAGGGGAATTATTTCCTGATAAGGGATGAATTAAAATGTTTTGAAAAACTGAATCATATAGAGTTCTTACCTAATTCACAACTCAAGCAAAATTCCTTTGTACATGTGTGCTTATATAACGCTCTCTTCACAGGAAATATATAGTACAACACCTGCAAAAAACAAAATATTGTTTTAAATTACTTGTCCCTTATAGGTAGACTTACCATACGTCCCGGTTTCACACATTGGTCCCGGCTGCTATTACTCGTATAAATGATTGCCAATAATAAATTGTCATGATTGGCCCTAGTTAGAAGACGCATTTTGTATGTATTACTAACGACACTTCAAACAGAAAAGAAGTAGGTAAAACTGGCTACTGTTGTTGTTAGACATTTTTTACCATTGGAACTGCTAAAACTGCTGGATTTTGAGTCTGTTCACGGCGATTCATCGGAAATATTGACTGAAAACATAATTTCAGCATTGCCTCGTCATAAGATTGATAAAAAGATCAATGCATTTTGTGGTGACAATACAATTGTAACACAAATGTTGGAGGGGTACATAGAAGAAGGCAAAATAACGTTTACAGCCGACTCAAACAAGAACTTGGTGTTAATATCGTAGGCATTGGATGTGCAGCACATATTGTACACAATATACTTCAATCTACTGTGGATGGTCTGCCAATCGAAATTGAAGCTGTTGTTGTGAAAATATATAAATATGTTCATAATATCTCCACGGTTCGTGAATAACTCAATTGGCCACTTCGGCATTACGTACAACTTTTTTTATGAGTAAATTTAAAAAAACGATAAAGTGCTGAAAAAAGTTCATTCCAGCGAGAAGTACAATAAATAAATAGGTACATTTAAATTTCTGCTGCAGTAGAATTCTTCGTGTGTACAAACTTTTAATAAAAAAACAATTTTTAGTGGTTAAATTTGTTTTTTGACCTATCTCCCGTTCATGTCTGGGTTTAGAGTTTCATAATTATGGTAAGCCTACTTATAGGCAATGTTCACTGTAAGGTATCCGCACACATGTTTTCATCCCCCGCACAGTCCTCACACCAAAATATTGTAAAAGAAAGTTTCCTTTGTCAGATTTTAGTTTTGCTCAAATGCACGAAACCATCACATGGACAATTCTTCGACTCATCTCTCGGAAGGCGAAGATCATCTTAACTATGAAACGTTATACCATCATATCGCTTCTCAGTACGGCTACCAACACAACATAGTTAACCATATGTTCTATTAAAATAAATAATAAAAAAATAATATTAAAATAATAATAAAAAAAACAATAAATTTCAGCAACACGGGCTCGCTGTTTTTAAATGAATGTAATCAGTCAAATCCATATTTACCAGCTACATTTACAAAAAATATTCTATCTTACTACAACACATAGTGCGGATATATAAGCGTGCCGAATGCTTACTCACTCGCACTTATAGCTCGTTTTTATTCAGGCCTTGGTATAGATGTTTCTTTATAATCTTTAAGATTTGACATGAATATAATTGTAAAACGTGAATGTTTTATTGATATAATGAAAAAACTTCAACTTACTTGTAGCATAGCATTGCAGTAGGAGTTAGGCAAGGTGGCTTCGAGGCCAGGGAATCCAGTTTTATTATAATGGTCAAAGTCGAATTCATTATTACCAGACTTTGAGTATCTCACTTCAACCTGGAAACAAAGAAAAGACATTTGAAATATAGCACTAAGAGCCTCCGCACACACAGCCACCGAACACGGCCACAGCTCGGCCACTAGTGGACACGTTCAGCTGCGGCCTAATCTTTCTATAGGTTTCAATGAACGCTCCGCACACTAGGCACTTGAGTGGATGCGTTCGGTCTACTAGTTGCGACAGACTCCGGTGCTCACTGCTAGTGCTTGACGTTAGTGGTCGAGCACCTGCGCACACTAGGCAGAAACGCCAGCGATTCTCAGTCTACATCCGAGAATTGAAAGGTGAGTGCATGTGTCTTTGTTTTTGGCGGCGTTTTCTTCGTCTTCGTAAAATTAGTACTAACGCTAGTGCTAGCAACAAAGAATCCATTTTCACACACGTCCGCCTTTGTCAATTGTTTTCGAATGAACTCATATAGTGGCCGTCACTGGTAGCTTGACCCAGGCGTTTGTGGCCGACACTGGTGGACACCACTAGTGGCTCGACCCGACCGCTAGTGGTGGCCACTAGTGGCCGCGTTTAGTGGCTGTGTGTGCGGAGGCTGTAAAACCATGGCCATTTTCAACTATTGTTAGTGTGTTGTGCATGATAGTTTTTTACGAGATGATAATCCCGTTCTGATAATGGCAATCGGCCCGTTTACACGAAAAGAACCCCTCTTTATCAAACATCAGACCTGATTTTTCTCTCTATTAGTCTCTATGTGCATGTTGAGGATAAAATGTAAATTATCTTCATATGTATTGCCCTAGGCGGGGAGAACGACCTTAGCGACTCCGCCCCTCTATTCTACGTTTCATAGTTTTTTAGGGACGTAGTTGAGGTCACCACTTTGGCAGTAGGTGAGGTGGATGAGCGATGAATTGAAGAACTGAAGTCTGAGGATGATGCGGTTTGTCAGGTACAGTTTACATAGGTACATACAGACAATATACAAGATAGCCCAAGGCAGAGTGACAGTTACACGATTGAGATACTTGAAGAGTGAGATAGTTTAGTCTTCGACGCGACAATACGCAGATGGGATTTGTTCCATCGTGATATCCCTTTTTATTAAACCAATCACGATGGAAAATGCTTAGACTGAGTATCTCAGGTCTCGGTGAGAAAATACATTTTTAATATAATAAACATTAATAAATGTTGCTGAGGTGAAATGTGGTTACCAGATAGTAATTAATTCGATTGTGTGAAAAATGTATGCAAGGAAAATGTGCATATTAAACAACATTTAAACATGCCACGTTTTTATAACCAAGTGTATAATTTTAATTTTGACCTTATTATATTATATGCACGTTACACTGCATAAAAGGCTATATTTCTGTCGAAGGTTTGTGTTCAACATCTCGATATATACTAAATATATTTTTGTATGTATTAATATACCATACCTTTCGATATCTTTTGGGGATAGCAACAAATGCACTTCCATCTCCTTCTCCAGAACTTGAATTGTAACTGTTGTCTGCACTCTTTCCGTGACTTGGGCTTGACGGTTGCTCCAAAATATAAGGCATCTGAAGACAAAAATACAAATATATTACGTATATTGCAAATCCTTCATTGCAATCCCAAAAAAATCATACTTTACCGCACCATCGACTCACGCGATTTACTAGACGGGAAACGGTTAGAATCCCTTAGTCCTTTATTGTACATCCTTATCTGAAGCAGACTTGAAAATATGACCAAATAAATCAAAAGTCAAGAGTAGTTATGCGACAATAGTATGCCTGCCAAACTTTTTTACTTCACAGCACACTGGTGAATGGGATTTGTTGCGTGGCACACTAAATAAAAATGCCTTAAAAAAGGAAATGTACCTTATTAATATGAATAAAGGAAATCGTAGTGTAGGTAACAAAATTATTTAATATTTTATCAACATAATATATATGTTACGCCGAATGTGCGAAATTGACTACTACATGAAATGGGCAAAATTTTGCCTAAATCATGAAAAATGCAAACCCGTTGCCTTATTCATGAATTAGACAAAATATCTGCCGAGTGCGTGAATTCGACAGTAATTTTTCTGCCTAGTTCATGCATTGCACAAATTAGATAGTAGCGCTACGGTGGTGTTTTTTGCAACTAAACTAAATGTGTCAAATGCTCATGCATTGGTCAAAAATTTACGTATATTATCTATGGTCAAAATATATGGTCGCGCTCCGGTGGTATTTTCTGCAACTAATCAAACTAACCAAATGTGTCAAATGTCATTGATTATAATATAAAAATATACCAATCAATAACTAGGTACAATGACGTTCATATCCATTTACTATGTGCAAAAAAAATCTAGAACTATAATAATATGATAACGGAAGAATTTTATTAAAAGGTATTTTCGCGATTTGATTCGTGCTTGTGTATCAATCATCCAATGGTCGATTGTATGTTTGTGATAGTTTGTTGACACTTGTCTTGTTAGGTAAACTCAAAATGGACATTCAGTTGAATTCAGAATTACAAAACCTAACCTAACCTAATAATAATAATATTATATTATGGCCAAAATTATTACTAATAAAACCATCCGTATTAAATTTACTTTTTCTACTGTCATGTTGACAGTTTTAGAATTCTATACCCTGGCGAATTCACGTACTCGGCAGATAATTTACCTAATTCACGAATAAGGCAACGGGTTTGACTATTACATGAATTAGCCAAAATTTTGCCCATTTCATGTAATACTCTATTTCGCACATTCGGCGTAACATATACATAGGTGGGAATAATTTTATTACTGAGAAGGATGCAATTGATTTTAAGAAAGAATTCTGTCAAAATGACGATCCAAACGGCAACAGAGATTTAATTGCTGTAGTAGCTAATCGAGGATATTGACTCCAAAGCGATATCCAAAATGCTGACATCTCTAGGTCAGAAAATGAGACTTTGTGCACAGGGTCGTTTTTAGATCTATTACCTCCTCTGTTAGTGTCAGATGTGTACCATCGAATCTTGCGAATGGATTGATAACCCACTCGTATATTTGATAATCAAGTGATGGAAAATACTCGGAAATTGATGCAGAAAGGAGTTCTAATGTCCTCTGCACTTCTGGCAAAATTTTAAAGAAAATTTAAATGAATAGGCGTCATTTAAAATAAACAGTGTTGAGGCTTCTTCCTTTGCGCCACACCCTGAGACTTCTTGCAGCACACAGTTTGGCAGACACTGGTCTGTACAATACAACAACTGCTTTGATACTCACAAAAATGAAAACAGTTCACAAGCAAGAATTTACCTGATTTCTACGAAAGGTGTGCGGATTGGGAGCATAACCGATGGGTCCCTGCATTTTGATACTCCTCATGACCTCTGGATCGATGGGGCGAGGCATCCGATAGACCGCCTGAGTAAACTGCTCTGGCCATTCGGAGAGCCACCTGGCTCCTTGGCCGAGGGGGGGCAGGGGAATGGAGGAGGGGAGGAATGTCTCGTCCGTATAACTCACAAACGGAAATTCTTCCGGAGTGTCTGCAAATTCAGTCGCTCTGAAAGATATAAGCCAAAGTTTAAAAATGGATTAGCAAATTTAGTGGGTAATTATATAAAATGTTGACTAACTCCGAATTCAGTACAGGAAATCTTACACACCACTATTTATTTATGAACCAAAAACAATACAGCACTACGAGAGAAGTCAAAAAATAGCTTTGATGACTCAACTATTCAGTAATACTTTCAATCATTAAAAATGTATGTTAGAGTGGCATGATTATAATAAGTGATTTTTTGAATAATGGCTAGATGGGTTACCTGGAAAAATTGTTATACGCTGGTTCAGTATTGAGCTCGGGAGAAAATAGGTGAAGATGTCCACTTTGATCACCAAACCCAAATGCTTGGCTCGTTGATGAAATGTCAAATGATAAACATTCACAGTTTTGGGTGTTGACCTGAAAATAAAACAGATAAATTGGTCATTATCCTTGACTCTATAACTCTTGGACTTCACAAGTCTCATGGGTCATTATTTTCTATGTACTGTACGTGCCTATCAATTGAAGTCATCCTGGGATTTGAACTGATTTAAATCAGGTAACATCAAATTTATTTCAAATCTTGCTGAATACAAACAAGTACAGTAAAACCTCGTTAGTAAGAACACTGATAATTCGAAAATCGCCATAATAAGTCCCTTGAACATTATTTTCATATAAAACCATACCTTTAATTCAAATTTCGTAATTCGAAATGATTTCAGAGTCCTGGCATATAAAAATATTCAATAAATCGTAATAAAGTACACTATTTCATGAGCCAATCGTTGACAGACTCTTCTTAAAACATCAAAAATTACTTATTTTATGAAGGTAATAAAAACAATCCTGACATTTTATGACCCAATTCGGTAGGCACATCTATGATCGGAAACGAAATTATTGAAAACCAAAAAAAAAAAATTTTTCAAAATTTTATTTTTCCCCATACATTTCGTAATTCGTAATTCGAATTTTTTTTCGATTTTCGGTCCCATGGAATTCGTATTAACGAGGTTTTACTGTAGAAATATAGCTGTTTTTGACTGCGGTGCTTGGGAAATTTTTTTTATGCAATCCTATTGGATTGAAGTTTTCTACAATTCGACTTGAATTGTTTTGAATGACTCATGTTTCACCTTCTAAACAACTCATAGCATCTTCGGATTATATGCAAATTTATTTATGACAAATATACAATTGACCTACGTTCTCTCTAATTTTTCTATTGTGTATGCCAATCATAAACTGATCTGAGCAGTAAATGTTGTAAAAAAACTTCAAAAGTTTCGGCTTTTGAGCTTTGAGAATCGATCTCTCCGACGAGTCTTAGGGGAAGATTGGTATGACCGCGTTACAAACACTCGACTTGATGATTAGACACTGCAGCTCTCGGTGATTGAGGTAATCATGAAAAAATGTTTCAGGTGGCTGGGATGTTTGCTCCGGATGCCGCCAGGGAGTGGAACACTTCGCAACCTTGTGACACAGCCTCAGTGGTTCCGTCACCGTGGCCGGCCCTCCCTTATCCCTCCAATGGTGCTACAAAAGTGATCTACGCACTGCAGGTCTGGCATGGTGGGAGAAGCAAAAGTTGGCGATGGACCGAGGGAAGTGGCGCAAACTTGTGCTTGCCTTAAACCCCAATGCTGGGGCGTGACAGAGTGAAAGAAGAAGATAAATGAACTCGTCAAAATAAAATTATTATCCCGCAAAAGAAGACTACCTACCTAAAAAGGAAGTGATTATTTTATATGTAAATTGTACAATATGATTTCCCGATCTTGATGAGTTTGATAATAATATGTTGGTCATTCATTATTCAGTGCATTTAGGCGAACAAAAAAATCTGGTACCGCACACTTCTTTCTAGAAAATTTCTGTATGTGGAGGTTGGAAACATTTGTGTGGACAAATTTTTACAAGTCTACACACGCACATGTTAGATTATAGTTACTTTTTGCTTGTATTCTAAATTAATTTATTAAAAGATCATCAAAAGGCATTATTAATAGGTAAAACAAAGCATTGCCAAGGCATTGGAGAATCCAAGCGTTGGATTTTTAATACTTTTGTAAATAACAAATTAAAAATAACATTATTGGGGATTTTAATTGAATTTAAATACTATCGAGTATCCACAATCGATAGTTATACAATCAATGGCAAATTCTTATAGTTCTAAATTCCTCACCTGAAACATCGTAAGCCTGGGCTGAGCAGTGTGGATGGTATCGACCAGCTGCACCTGACCGTGGGCGGTGACCGCGGCAAGACGTGACGCCACAGCCGGCATGAACCTCAATAAGAGAGGCTCGCAGCACACGGGTAGCGGGGGAAGAGGCCGCAGCGCTCGCACGTCGTACACTAGCAGGAAACAATCGCAGGCCAGGGCACCTTGACTGAAATAATAATATATTTTTATTCCCTATCTTCTCTTGAACACGTGCAGCCCTATTGTCAAAACTAAAAGTTAAATGTGGCTCATGAGTCTGAAAAGGTTGCTAACCCCTGGTTTATATGATTTGTATCATCTAGATTTACAAATTCAACAATGACCGAATGAATGCAGTGTTGGCAGAATCCATGACATACGACTTATTCTCAAATTAATATTATTTATTTAAATATTGTTCAGTATGTGCATTTTCCTTGCATACAATTTTTCACACAAATAAATTACTTACTACACTAGTAAGCACATTTCACCTCAGCAACGTTTATTAATGTTTATTATATTAAAAATGTATTTTCTCACCGAAGCCTGAGATACTCAGTGTTAGCATTTTCCATCATGATGCGTTCAATAAAAAAGTATCGTCCTGTCGAAGGCTAAACTATCTCACTCATAATTATATCTCAATCGTGTAACTATCACTCTACCTCGGACTATTTTATATCATGTAATATTGTCTGTATGTACCTATGTAAACTGTACCTGTCAATCTGTCAAATAAACTCACCATCTCCACCAGCAACTACCAGTCTTCATACATCAGTTCATTCTTCACTCATCCCCTCACCATCATCCACACACTTCATGCCAAAACCCATAGTACATGGTTTAAATCTTACCTTACATAAATATCATTAAAGATGAAAGCACTCTACTGTCATACATAGATATAATTTTTCACTTTTTCCACTACGCAAGGTAGATACAAACATAAATTATGTTGCATGTGTTTTTTCAGGAATTTCTATCAATATTCAAGGTTCGTTTTGACACTGTTTTTGACACAACAGCCAATGTTATTCCATGGTAAAAATCATAAGAGTTTCACCTCAAAAACAAATAAATATTTAGTAATGCTTACGTGTTGCTGAATCCACAGGTAACAATGAGATTCCCCTGCACATCAAAGTCACTGAGACTGGCGGAGTGAGTGTCCAGGACGTGCTGCGATCTCAAGGAGATGGGATCTCGAAGAGTGATTCTTCCGCTCGGGTCACCAGCCACCAGCAGATAACTGTGCCGCCTTAAGATGGCGCATCTTGCCTCTAGAGATCCTAATGAGTGCTAGATAAATAGAGAGTTTAATAAAATTATAGACTTGCAATAATTATTGTGATTTACTATAAGCTACAGTATTTGTATTATACACACAACAATTTTGAACCACATGAATATAGAAAATGATGTTATTTTTAACTTGGAAATGAAATCAAGAACATAATATGCTAATCATTACGACTCTATACTCGCACTAATACCCCGCTCAAAAAAGTTCAGCGGCTCTTATCCATACGATATCTGCACATGCAAGTAGAAATATAGTGCCGAACCTGACGGAAAAAATATGAATTACACTGCGCAGAGCATTTTGACGTTTACCGATTTTCACAACCTGTCCAAACCTGTCAAATAGCACCACACAACACAGTTGCTTATTATTGAAAAATTAGTTTGACACTTTTGTGTGTTAACAGTTATTGTAGCAATAGTTTAACTTACACGCTATTGTTACCAGTAAATCCATGCTCATGTACAGGCACTATAATACCGACTTGTGTAAACAGGCTGAATACTAATGCATATTACTAATTCGGTCTTTACACGTGGCGGTATAAGTATGAATAAGTGTGAACTAATAATAATTCGCACTAAACCCGTATATTACTTGTGTAAACAGGCTGAATACTAATGCATATTACTTATTCGGTCTTTACACGTGGCGGTATAAGTATGGATAAGTGTGAACTAATAATAATTCGCACTAAACCCGTATATTACTTGTGTAAACAGGCTGAATACTAATGCATATTACTTATTCGGTCTTTACACGTGGCGGTATAAGTATGGATAAGTGTGAACTAATAATAATTCGCACTAAACCCGTATACAATATCCTGCTTTTCAGTTTTACTTTCATGTATTTAATGTCTGCCTTCCAGAGAAGGTTATCTTCAACGCCTTTGAGCTAGACATTTTACATTTAAAAAGTAGCTCATATGCTTATTTAATTTGGAGACCACTGATTTAGCAAGATGTTTAAGATTGTCATAATACCTGTTTCGTTTCTTCAAGACGAGTGAGATCAAATTCGATTAGTTTATTCTGGTGTCCGCCCATGACGATTCTATTCGATTCCAAGGCTATCAAACACTGCATATCGACCATATTGGTAGACCTGAAAACAGTAAAGAAGCCGGTACTGATCAAAAAGCTCTAAGTAGTTGCTATAAATAAATACAATAATACTACCCACGATGGCCGCGCGGCTTAAGCGTCGGTCTATAGCGTCGTGGGTCCCAGGTTTGAATCCTGGGTCTGGCAAGTACACATATTGTTTTTCAATTTGTGTATGAGTCAAAGTATGGACCTTATAGGTTGAGCAAGCGGCTGACATCCATTTCTCGTAAAAACTAAATCTGTTAATACAAACCTCCACTCTGTGGAGAGACCCATATGATCTTATTAGGATCGGACATGGTCGGGAAAAAAGATACAAACTTTTTGTATTACAATCAATCCACACACGGTAAAATGCACTATTTAGATGGAAATGTGAATTTTCCTTAAAACATGATTGATTCAGGATGAGATGAAGTTCTTCTTTCTGTCCAATTATTGACTAACTAATCTTCGTGACTGACTTTTTGAGTGAAAATTATATTGTAAACCTTTAAGCAAATAGGGTTCAATTCTTCCATTTTGTTTTTTGTATTATACTCTCAAGTAAAACTAACATGCAGGCAAAAAAGTTATGGGGTACTCGATGGACAAAACGACACAACCCTGGCGAATAACGTGTCCGGTAACTTGTACGTATGCAGTTCGCCGTATCACACTTCACCGTGAAATCGGAAATATATGGCCGTATATTAATGACCGACCAACCTCTTTGGGTCGTATAGTACTGACCTAAAATTCATGTCTAAATAAAACACGGTTCTCGTCGGTTTACACTTTACAGGAACCAGCAGCAAACAAATTTTGAAAATAGCAGTTATACTGGATTATGTGCTAGGTTAGGTTAGGTTGGGTTTTCATTCTTGAATTCATGAATTTGCCCAAATCAACTATGAAAATTGAATTAATGTTCATATTAAATCTAATAAAATTAGACATCGTATAGTATAGAGTCATCTCTTTCCGATAAGAAAGCTCACGGCGAACTGTGCCACAGTGAAATATTTTATGTACAATTTACATGTAACCGGCGGATAAATCACAAAATATAAACTAGCTACAAAAGAATCTGCAATGCGAAATGGGTTGCAGCTAGTTTAATAATTAGCCTTAATCTCTTAATTCTTATTTATCTTTGGTGTCAGTGCTCTTCATGTGAGTATTGTTTGAGAACCAAAATATACACATATTCGATACACATAACTGTAAGGCGCCGGGCACATATAATCGGGCGTGCGGGGCACTCGCGCATATTCAATGTGAATCATTGAAAATACAACGTGATCAAATATGGCAGAGCACACTGGTTTTGACGAAGCGCTGTGCCCGCTCGATCCATGATACACGCGTTGTTTGGCTTCTCAGCGGGACGATTTAATGAAAATACTACGTTGTTAAATATGTCAAAGCCCATTGAACACGGCAAGCAAAAGGGGCGCGCGCTGTTTTATTTTATTCGCTTCTGGACGCGTTGTCGATAGACGGGCACCTCTGTTATTTTAATAACAAAGAAGCTATTGTTTAGTTGCTGAGTAGAATTATGTCATCGTGAATATGAATTACAAGCTGCCGAGAAATAAAATAATAATTTTATTGCTTTGTTATGAGAGGCGCTGAAAATAATAATTATTTTGTGCTTCTCGTGCCTCTTATTACATAGGTGAAGGGTAATGCGCGGGTGAGAGGAGTGTCATTTCGGTTGTATTTACGCTTCACGGGCCTACTTCGCAGTGATCGCCCCGATCCGACGCTTTTGGTGGGCTTTATGCCTAATTTGTGTAACTATCTTATGGATATCATACTTATGCGTGAATTTGGGAATTCCTCTTCTAATTTGGTGCCTCAGCGTAGTCTTGGTAAGTGCCAGAATCCCTTCATCAATCGAGAGAAGAGATCTGACCTCTTCGGAGGCATGGACTTGAAACGACGTGTACTTCTGCATCGAGGGGCCATAGTAAGATGTCACGTGACCCTGGAGAATATTAGTCAAGATTACCAACAACAAAATATAATGGTATATTATAACAATTGAGTGTATTTTTTCCCGCGTCAGATTCTCTTTACCGATTGAAAAAATGTCATGTCTGTGGGTAACTTTACTAATCCATGAGTAGGTCATGCAGTCGCTGCTCATCATTAATTTATTAGACATTACAAACAATGCTTTAAATTAGTTGACAGCATTACAATACAATATAATGTGTAAATAAACATTAAGGCTATACCTCAGTTGGGGCACGGTCTAAAAAGATCGTGCCTAGGCGATGTGCGGATTGCAGGTGCAAATGACGCATCCCAAACGAAATATAATTTGTCATATAAATCTAACATGAGTCCATTTAATGTTCTGTTTATTGTTCTATTAGTAACAATAATAATATATTAATTGACATGTTTTCTTTTACAAGTAAATGGGTAATGTTTTTAGTCATCTTCACACGATTTAAGAATTAATACCCCTGTCGTCATCACGAAACAAATTGACGTGTTCCCAACTCGACGTTCTCTCTCCGAATGGCAGCGAGTCCAAAATTTCGTTGCGCCTATAGTTGAAAATTATTTGCCGTTTCACTAATGTATCGCCTTAATCATCTGGTGTACAAATTTGGAACTAAGCTCATCAAAGTATAAAAATTTCAAAATAAATTCCAAATGTTGACAAGTAGCGCCCTCAATTAGTGGACAACTTATACTGGTACATGTAATTTAACAGAAATATAAATTACAAAAGCCATCTAATTAAACTCATCTCAGTAAGGTGGAATAGGTATATGAATACATGAAGCAATAATTTGGTTTAATAGTCATTTCATTTCCTACTATAAAAAAATTCCAGTTGATTCTGCAACAGATTTTTTAAAATCACATTTAGACTTTAAATTCACCTGTCAAACTATTATAAATATCCTAACGTTTGTTTTCTTTCACAAACCGATTAAAATAAAGATTCCTTTATTTTCCAAATTTATAATTTGCGTTTACGTATATCTATTCGTTCACCTTAGCTCGTTTAATGTCTTCTCTGTCTCGCTTTCTCCTACACATTTACATATCTTTTTTCTCATGCATTACAGATAAATCAAGACAAATAAGGTAATTCTCGGGTTATTTTTATAGATGCGAGAAAAGCAACTGTTGCTCCTGATTCCTCAGGTAGTTTAACAAGGACATACATGATGCACAAATGGCAGAACGCTGGTTAATTTAATTTAATATTCTTTTTAAAGACAAGTACTTAATGTAAAAAAAAAAAAACATTTTTTTAAATATTAATACTTAGTAAAATTGAATGTACCCATGAAAAATATTATGGTGTCATACTTAACATACTGTGGTATAAATAAATTGCTCTCATTATTTTTAAATAGGTAATGAAAAAGTACTTTCTCTTTAAAACTCTATGGTATCTACAATAATTATTAATGACCTGCTTTTAATTTATGCATTATTAATTAGGTACAAATATTTAAGTAAGTTTAGTTATTAAGAAAAAACTAGATAGTACTTATAAGTAATGTAATTAAACGTGTAATCGAATGCTGATCAATGATTAATATTAGACATTTTCTTTTTAATATCTACCTACTAATATGAAATTGCCACAACAAAATTTTCAAATGTTGTACTATATATTTTTAAGCAGATTGGATATTAAGCTATTCTAAAATTAAATCAGTACAGAATAATATGTATGGTAAATTTAATTCTTTCAATATTTTGATGACACCACAACTGGTTAGGTTAGGTTAAAAATTTCATGCACCAATGCATAAAACTTCTTTGCGATACAAATGAATAGTAAAGTTTCGCGTGTAATATTGTAATACCCCTTGGTTTCCCATCCAGAAGAGATCTTCATTTTTGTCGAAGACGACTGAAGAAACTCCGTACATGTCACCTCCATCTGACAGAACCGTTCCAAGTTCATGGTACTCCTGATTGACCTCATTAACTCCGAAAACATCACCAAATTCCGGTACATATTGACCTGCAAACGAGTCGTAACAATTAGCGACGTGATATACCATTAAAAGAAAGCTTTGTTTACGTATAACATTATAAAGATGGTAAAACATATGTAAATTAGAGACGTACTATTTGCGATATCTTCGGGTGGGAGGCGAAATTCGGTGTACTGGTAATCCATAATCGTCAAAGTTTACGAATTTCATTTATAAAGTAATGTGAAAAAAACAGGTTTCAAAAATAATTTAAAAATAAGTAAATAAACCCTACGTTGACATCTTGAATGAAAACAGCGAACCGGTGCCGCGGTCTGGCGGTACCACTCGCAACTACTTTCACTATCAAAAGTAGCAAAATTTGGAAATTACTAGCCTGCTAATTTTTTGGAAAATATTATTTAGATTGAATGTATTCTTTAGAGTTTAGTTAGTATGAAAAAAATGTATCAATGCATATTGTATGGCGGTAGAAAAAATAATTTAAAGCTAACCCACTGAATAAAGTTCAATGGTTGAAGCCAGAAAACTGCCCGGGAATTTTCAAAGGAAAAAGTTGGTAAATCTGCACAAATACCTGACAGACTACAAACTTATCTGGAGAATGGCCAAAAATGGAACTACGAACTACCAGAGGACGTCATATTGAAAACCATCTTTCGAATGTTTAATTTTGTCCAGTTACGAGTCGTGATTGGGTAGTTTTCGACAGTGGCTCTCCTTCTCATTCTCCAGATAAGTTTGTAGGTCTGTATCACCGCTTAACCTCTTTGTAATTAATACATTTCTACATAGGTAAATAATAATTTATTAGCTGAAAATAATTAAACCGATCAGAATAAACTGGTATCGATGAAGCAAAATACTGATATAACTACTTAGATTATAGAAAAATATGACTATTTAGGTACATAATAATATTATATTTTAGGTTGTTGCATCCAAACAGATTGGAGCACCGTCCAATTTTATTTTATGTCATCATCATCAGCCGGGGTCAATCCACTGCTGGATGAAGGCCTCCCCAAGTTTTCTCCAACTCTCTCGGTCCTGTGTCGTTCGCTGCCACGTATTTCCGCCGAACTTTACCAGTTCGTTAATCCAGCGGCTTTTAGGGCGGCCCTGTGGCCGTTTCATGCCCCTTGGGTACCACTGGATGACGGCATTTGTCCAGCGGCCGTCCTTTCGGCGAGCAATGTGCCCCGCCTATCTCTATTTCAGCTGTTTGGCAACGTCTATTACATCGCGTACTCCTGTCTGCTTCCTAACCCATTCGTTTCTCTTATGGTCCTTTCGCGTGATGCTCAACATACACCTATCCATGCCTCGCTGTGATCTCACTGAAGATCTGAAAAACTATCGACCAGTTAGTCGACTGCCAATTCTGTATAAGGATTTCACGAAAATAGGTACTCTCAAACCGTTTCGAAACAGTTCTAGACGAGAACCAACCAAGAGAGCAAGCCGGATTCAGAAGAGGCTACAGTACTATGGATCATATACAGGTCGTCAGGGAAATCATAGAGCGCTACCAGAAATACAAACTGCCATTATATCTTGGTTTTATAGACTATGAAAAGGCGTTTGATTCCATTAAAAAATTCTCAGTTATAGACGCCCTTAGCAACCAAGGAATTTCCAGACGCTACATAAACATACTGAACAGTATATACAGTGATGCCACAGCATGCGTGAAATTCCACAAACGGTCGTGTAAATTCCCCATTAACAAAGGTTTCCGGCAAGGTGATACCATTTCACCTAAACTATTCACCGCTACTCTTGAGGACTTATTTAGGAAACTTGATTGAGAGGAAAAAGGTGTTCCAATTAATGGGGAGCACCTCAGTCACCTGCGCTTTTCAGATGATATTGTTATACTCTCACAAGACCCGAAAGACCTCCAAGGTAGAATGCAAGAATTCGCGTGATGAGGAACTGTTTTTCAGACCCTGCGATTATCTGTATTTATGGCACCCCACTCGAGCGAGTCAGCAGCTACGTCTATCTCGGACAGCAGGTGTCAAAGTATCTTCAAGAGTGACCTACCATTATGTCTTAAGGGGGGACATGCTCGTCGAAGGTCAAAATTGAGTTTTTATTGTATTTTCAAACCATGGTCCTGGACACTCCTTAAGCGTTGTAGATAATCTATTTATATATTTTGAAGCCTTATTATCCTTTATAGTTATTTTAAACATTTGATGACTGCATAAAGTATTTTTGTTACATAAAATAGTATTCTTTTAAACCTCTCGCTCTAATGTTTTAGAATATAGTCATATTTCGGTACAGAACTGTGCAGTGGTGTTAAGATTTTTTACATTTTTAATTTTTAAACGCATTTATAAAACCATTAGCATAATTTATTACGAGATAATTTTTGTAAAATATTCACGATAAAAAATTATATTGATAATCTCTGTGATCCCAAATTTGACAAGAATTAGGCATTTTATTATTCAAAAAATCGGCAAGATTAACACATTTCAAGATGGTTCTAAAGATATTTATTATAAGCTATGTTTTTGACCATTCAAGTGTGATAAACATCTTATGAATAATGATTGCTTTATAATAATTATTGACCTAAGAATAAGGTAGTGTTTTTTTGAAATACGCCATTTCTTTTGTCATTCCCCAGTGGTTAAGCTACAACATACGGCCGTAGCCATAAATTGACAAACTATAATTGAAGAAGGGAGTAAAATGATATTGACGCGCGTGTTTGAACATGTACCGTTTAAAAAAAATAAAAAAAAAATCGGTTAGGTACATGTTCAAACACGCGCGTTAACATAATTTTACTCCCTACTTTAATTATAGTTTGTCATTTTATGGCTACGGCCGTATGTTGTAGCTTAACCACTAGGGAATGACAAAAGAAATGGCTTATTTCAAAAAAACACTACCTTATTCTTAGGTCAATAATTATTATAAAGCAA
This sequence comes from Rhyacophila brunnea, assembly GCF_057557595.1. Classification (NCBI taxonomy): domain Eukaryota; kingdom Metazoa; phylum Arthropoda; class Insecta; order Trichoptera; family Rhyacophilidae; genus Rhyacophila; species Rhyacophila brunnea. Next base: position 34,968,323 of record NW_028232827.1, on the reverse strand, counting down.
TCATTATTCATAAGATGTTTATCACACTTGAATGGTCAAAGACATAGCTTATAATAAGTATCTTTATAATCATCTTCAAATGTGTTAATCTTGCCGATTTTTTGAATAATAAAATGCCTAATTCTTGTCAAATTTGGGATCACAGAGATTATCAAAATAATTTTTCATCGTGAATATTTTACAAAAATTATCTCGTAATAAATTATACTAATGGTTTTATAAATGCGTTTAAAAATTAATAAATGTAAAAAATCTTAACACCACTGCACAGTTCTGTACCGAAATATGACTATATTCTAAAACATTAGAGCGAGAGGTTTAAAAGAATACTATTTTATGTAACAAAAATACTTCATGCAGTCATCAAATGTGTAAAATAACTATAAAGGATAATAAGGCTTCAAAATTATATAAATAGATTATCTACAACGTTTAAGGAGTGTCCAGCATCATGGTTTGAAAATACAATAAAAACTCAATTTTGACCTTCGACGAGCATGTCACCCCTTAAGCGTAGGGTGTTCAACCAATCGTGACCCGAGAACTAGAAGGTTCTAAGTGTCGATTTTTGGCCAAACTAAAGTAATAATGAGGCAGTCTTCCAAGTCACATTATCTACATACTATATCAATATGAGGTCAATATTTCTTATATTTTTTCATTAAACCCCAATACTACCGAGTTCTATGTGCACTTTACAAAATATCTGTGGTACTACAGAGTTCTATCATAATCTAAAAAGATCCGAAATACTACAAAGTTCTATGTGCTTTGACATTTTGTGGTTGTGAATAGGTACATTTAAAGTTGTTAAAATGTTTTAAATTGCGAGAGTATTTAAGAGTAAAATCTTGTTGTTTTGTATTTTAAATTTATTATTAAGACTTCATGCAGTGTATTTATCAATAAACCACCAGTATTTACATAAACTAATATAGCTTCGAGATACATAACCTCAAAAAAATGTTTCGTGATATTTGATATCAACAGTAAATTGTGAACTCATATTAGATGAATTATAATATTATGAAACGTAAGTAAGATTTAATAAATTATATTATCCTTATTTTTTATAATTTCGTTACAAACGACGTTACAGTTACATATTCACAAACCGTTAATTTCAATACCTAGGTACCTACATAATTGATTATTTTAATAATGTGAATGTCGAAAGAACATTGTACACTTTATTCTTTAGCCTTTTATTTGTTAATAATAATGCTTAAATATTGAGAGTATTTTAAGGCTATTTAATTCATAGATTTAATGTTTTAGGTTTAAAAGTCTTCCTGGAAGTGATATAAATGTTTGAGATGATTCAAATCTCAGTAGATGAGGTGAAGACATGGCTAAAATCCCTATTCATGAGAATTCCCACACTATAGAGATTTAGTATATTAATTATACAATATCATTATGATGTTATGATGGATCTGAAAGATATGCCTCTTGCTGGCTTGAAGATTATTCTAAAACTGAGGCGAATAATTTAATAGAAGAATTTTTACACAACATTCCCTCAGCCATTAGTAACAACAATCTTGTATACACAATTACAATAAATGTATCTGATGTAGATGAAGACAACAAGCCAGTTGAAATAGAACAATAAACATTGGGCTTGTGCATCAACGATAGTTTTGTATTTTTATTAAATTATATTTTCAACATAATTTTCGTTTTAAAATGGTATTATACAAAAATTACAAAAAAAGATTTTTCCAAATTTCTTTTCCAAGAATTTTATTTATTTTAACATGAGAAGTATTTTCATAAGAAGATTTAACATGCAGCCACTACCAGAGACTTATGATGAATTCATTGAGGCAACAAAGAGAATCTCTAGGAAGAATATTCCAAGGGGGTGCAGAACTGAGTATATTCCAGGAATGTCATCTGAAACAAAACCTCTGTTAGACAGATATAAGGCACTTTACGAAGAAGACCCTTTTGCTGACGATACACTTGAAGCAGGAGAAAAAGTATTGGAAGCAATATCTGAGGCACGAAAGGAAAAATGGTGCAATCTGGTAGAGAACCTCGACATGAAACAAAACAGTAGGAAAGCGTGGAAAGTAATAAAAAACCTCAGTAACGACCCGACAAGTCCACCTCAAATCACTACGGTAGTCACGCCAAATCAAATCGCCCACCAACTATTTATCAATGGAAAAACGGCTAGGAAAAAGACAAAAATGTTGCGAAGGAAAAAGTTAGAATACGAAACGAAATAAGTGAAAACAACTTTCTTCAAAATCCCCTCACATATTCAGAGCTAGAAAGCGTCATAAAAGATATGAAGAATCACAAAGTAGCCGGATTGGATGAACTGAGAGGAGAACAAATTAATCATTTCGGACCCAAAGCTCTGCAATGGCGACTACAAATGTTCAATACGTGCGTAAAAACTTTTCGGATTCCCAAAATCTGAAGGAAAGCACGGGTAGTTGCTCTTCTTAAACCATGTAAAGAAGCAAATGATCCAAAGCACTTCCGACCGGTTTCGCTACTATGCCATCTTTTTAAACTGTTTGAAAGACTGATCCTTAATCGCATCTCAAATTTCTTGGATGAAAAAATAATCAAAGAGCAGGCTGGTTTCAGGCCTGGAAAATCGTGCTGTGGACAAATTATAAATCTATCACAGCATATTATCGAAGACGGATATGAATGAAAAGAAATAACTGGCGTAGTATTCATCGACCTTACCGCTGCATATGACACGGTAAATCATAAAAAGTTATTGAGAAAACTTTATGAACTTATCTCATCTCGCGATCTCAACTGAACGACGCTCATAGGGACATTTCTGCAAAATAGACGTTTTTTCGTAACATTACATGGCAAAAATAGCCGATGGCGATCCCAAAAAAACGGCCTGCCTCAAGGAAGTGTGCTGGCTTGTGACGTTGCAGACGTCACCAACGGCCTAATTAACAATTTTACTTAGTGGAGAGGTTTTTCTCTCGCGGGCAACACAAAAATCCTGCGGTTGGTACTTCGAGAAAGCATCCGGGTTTGATAAATGGTGGGGGGGATCGTTCCTTGGCCGATTGATATCCGCTCGCTTGAAAATTTTTTTTGGTTGAACTTTGACACGATAGGTCGTGGGAGGAGCTCTGCGTGGCTATTGCCACGCGGTTGTAAATACGTTTCATTTTTATTATTAATTAATCTTAAGTTATTTGTTTTAATTATAACCTCACTCACATGTGGATATTTTGTTTAAGCTAGGTTAAGTTGCTGAGGAAATATTATAGTTTGCAGACGGTAGCACGTCTTTTGTTTAACGTAAATATTCGTTCTTTATGTTATAATACCATCGTGTATGAACGATGGTGAATTCACTTCGGCGTTGTACCGCCATTATGTACTTTCGTAATTATTTGTTATTACGATATAGTACCATTGACTTTTAATTACAATGTCATATTAAATACAGTGAGGTTAAATTATCACGGTGTTTCATTTAACTTAATTGTACCCTATATTATGTTATTTTACGTTAGCTATGGGAAATGAGTCACTTAATGAGGACTCCGACCGAATAGGTTAATTACGGATAGTGATTTGTTCGGACAGATTAGGTCAATTGTGTCTTTTGTAGCTGTAATAAAATGTATAGTACTAGCGCGTACGAATTACGGAATCTCGTCGCCACCCCACACGTTTCTTCCAATACTGCGCGCGCACTCTCGCGAATCTCGTTCGCCCGGAACGACATATTCCGTTCGCCGGGCAGCGTATCCTTCGCACCCACGTTTCTTCCTATACTGCGCGTACACTCTCGCGAATCTCGTTCGCCTCGAACGACATATTCCGTTCGCCGGGCAGCGTATCCTTCGCACCCACGTTTCTTCCTATACTGCGCGCGCACTCTCGCGAATCTCGTTCGTCCCGAACGACATAATCCGTTCGCCGGGCAGCGTATCCTTCGCACCCACGTTTCTTCCTATACTGCGCGCGCACTCTCGCGAATCTCGTTCGCCCCGAACGACATATTCCGTTCGCCGGGCAGCGTATCCTTCGCACCCACGTTTCTTCCTATACTGCGCGCGCACTCTCGCGAATCTCGTTCGCCCCGAACGACATATTCCGTTCGCCGGGCAGCGTATCCTTCGCACCCACGTTTCTTCCTATACTGCGCGTACACTCTCGCGAATCTCGTTCGCCTCGAACGACAAAAGCGCCAGGTGACACGGGACCGATTTGTTCGCTGGCTAAAGATTAGTTTTAAAAGATTCGTTCGTTCGAGAACGACGCATGTCTATTTTACGTTCTTTTCTATCACAGAAAAGGCTTTGGCGTCCAGTTCGAGTTTAGTCTTCATAGCTCACAATTAACCACTGCAACGGTATGATAAACACATCCATCGGATACCAATTGATTCCGATGGTCCTTTCCGTAACAGGATTGGAATTCATCAGAGAGATAGTGCGAAAACCCAGTACCCTGAGCTAGCGGTGCCTGTTATCCATATAGACTTGGATAACAGTGTTAATGGATCGAAGGTTGTATGTAGCCCAGATGTTATTTTATTTTTAACAGGCTCCAGCCCTATATAATATTTATACAAACGACCAGCCAACACCATCGAGTATAAGGCAGTTTATTTACGCGGATGATACGGCCGTAGCAGCTCAAGGCAAGACTTTCGAAGATGTTGAAAATGAGCTATCCGTCACGCTGGAGAAACTCTCAGTGTACTACGAGAGCAACCACCTCAAACCGAACCCACGGAAAACACAAGTATGTGCATTTCATCTTCGAAACAAAGATGTCAAAAGAGAACTACGTGTTACGTAGAGAGGCGATAAACTCGACCACTGCCCAACGCCGAGATACCTGGGTGTACTCCTCGACCGCACATTGACGTTCAAGCAACACTGCATTACTACAAAACTCAAAGTGTGCGCGAGGAACAATATTATAAAGAAACTAACTGGGTCATCTTGGGGAGCGCAACCACATACCCTGCGCACGTCTGCCTTAAGCCTATGCTTCTCAGCCGCAGTATATGCGGCACCAGTATGGAGCGCATCTGTGCATGCCAAACATGTGGATGTATCAATCAACGAGACAGCGGAATGTCCCAAAAAGGAAAAGTTGACATGCGTCAACTGCGTCCGGAAAAATAGCACTTCATGCAGCAATTGATAGAATCAGGGGGGCTAACCGCGATGGTCAGCTCGTAGTGGCGGTATCTCTTGATATCAAAGGCGCGTTTGACAACGCATGGTGGCCATATCTTCTTCAACAGTTAAAATCTATAAATTGTCCCGCTAACATTTTCAGGCTCATCAAAAACTATCTATCCGACCGAGAAGTCTTCGTCGAATATCTGCATCTAGCATCTGCTACCAAAGAGACATCAAAGGGATGCATACAAGGTTCGTCTTGCGGCCCTGTACTGTGGAACATAGTTCTCGACGATCTTCTCTCTATGCCGTTTCCTGAAGGTGTACACGCACAGGCCTTTGCTGATGATGTATTTCTGATTATGGAATCCAAAGAACTTGGTTCTCTAGAAACCATGACTAACAACGTGTTGGAGAGCATCGAGGCCTGGGGAAGGAAGGTCAAACTGTCTTTCTCCGCGGAGAAAACGAAGGCCTTATTCTTTACTAGGAGGCGCGTCTCTCCGCCTTTGCTGGTGATGAATGGGCACCCTCTATCTTTTTCTAGTGATTTTAAACTTTTAGTGGTAGTAATCGATGACAAACTAAATTGGTCAAAGCACGCGGACAGCATCTGCAAAAGAGCAGCGGTGACTTCGCTCAAACTAGCAAGAATGGCCAAACCCACATGGGGTGTATCTTCTGAAGCTCTTCGAATTCTCTACACTTGTGCTATTGAGCCTATGATCACGTATGCGGCCAGCATATGGTATGAAGTTGCCAAACGGAAAAAAAACATAGCAAAAAAACTCAATACGGTTCAGCGAGCACTAGCGATACGAATATGCAGAGCTTACCGAACGGCTTCGTTCAATTCAACGCAAGCTCTAGCAGGACTTATGCCTCTAGATTTACGTTTAAAACAAATCGCTCTCATTTACAGAGCTAAGAAGGGCGAGGAGGGCCCCGCAGGTTTTCTGCCTGACGACAGGCTTTACGAAAAACCAGTGGACTATTTATAGAAGGCTGCCACACCCGGCTAGACTATTTTCTGAAGTGGTTTCTTATCCTGCAACGTTGGAAAGCAACGAATGCAATAACATGCCAATTTTCACGGATAAGAGCAAAATTGATGGCGGTACTGGTGCAGGGTTTGTGGCATACATTCATGGCGGTGAGATAGCGGCTCGTAAGTACCGCCTTGCCAGCTATTGCACGGTAATGCAGGCCGAACTCTATGCCATCCAATGCGCTCTGAAGTGGGCAAGCTCAGATCCAATCCAACGAAAGCTAATCGAAAACCATAGTATTTGTATTCATTCGGCCTCCAAAAGCTCAATCCAAGCAATTGGAGATCGCTTGTCTACTAATCCGATTGTCTTTTCTATTCACAGCGAATCCACAATACTGAGACGGCGCCACCCCGAGGTGCACTTCAAGTGGATAAGGTGACACACCGGGATAGAAGGAAATGAAAGACCTGACAAATTGGCTCGGCATGGTGCCACTGAACCCAAGACCGCGATAGCTTATGACAAATTTCCTCTGAGCTACGCGAAAATTACAATTTCAGATATGGTGAAAAACGAATGGAACTCACGATACATAAACTCATCGACAGGGGAGTTGACCCGAAAGTTTTTACCTTCAATTTTAGCAGCACGAGACGTCAGGGTGCATAAGGGGCTGTGTTTTGAGATGACTCAGATTCTTACAGGTCACGGAGTCATGCGAGCATACCTGCACCGGTTTAAAATAACATCTGATGGAAAGTGTCCATGCGACGACGGAAGGGACCAGGACGTCCTACATTTACTCCTAGATTGTCAAATCTTTAGCAAGGAGCGGCATAACCTGAACTTTTTATTACAGATGGCAGATGCGGACATTCGAGACCTTCCGGGGACCATGGCAAACGAGGCCGGAAGAGATGCACTTTTTAATTTCTGTATTGATAAAAAGAATAAAAATAATAAATGGTGACATGTAAAGATGATTCATGCCTTTCAGATCCAGTGACTGCAATCATATAAGATAGGATAAGTATATGCTCAGAATATCAGTCCTATGCGACATTTATTTTGCCACGGGAAAAAAACTCGACTACAAATCGCAGTCCTCAGTTCCCAATGAATACGACAAAATATTCATCAGAATCACCTCCACCTTGCGCTACTAAGAGTTTTCCAGGGTTTTTGCAAGGCGGTTTCATAAGCCCTGGCCGAATTCAAATTAGCAATACCCGATGCGGGTAGAAGAACAGTTTTCAATAAGGCATATTCTCTCAGCCGGCACAATTTTCATTTGACTAGCATCAAGTAGAGTAGTTTGCGTGTTAAAGTCCTTAAGAAATCTCGATAGTAAATGCGAGGTATCCATAAAGGCATCTAGAAAGAAAAAAAAAATCAACGAGACAGGTCGCATCATATCGGGATGCCTGCGACCGACCCTCGTTGATAAAATATACCCCATCATAGGCATAGCTCCTCCCGATAAACGAAGAGAAGTAGCGGCGAATGTCGAAAGAAGGAAGCAGACGCATGATCCCAGACACCCACTCCATGGACATCAAGCAGAGACCTCAAGGCTCAAGTCCAGAAAAAGCTTCCTTAAAAGGACAACGGAAGTAGATTGCCTCCCAAAAGAGAGTCGTATCCAGAAATGGAAAGAAAGACTCTGCAATCCTTGGATAGAGCCAACAGAGGAACTCTCGCCGGGCCACGAACTTCCCTTCGATGTCTGGAAGGCACTGAACAGACTAAGAGTCGGTGTCACAAGGTGCAAGACAAACCTCAAGAAGTGGGGTGTCTTAACCGGCGAGGATGTCTCATGCGAAGCATAATATGTTGGTTTGCCCTCGAATTGGGATTGTGTGTGTTGAGGAGGACCTGTTGAAGGCCAATGATAGGGCAGTCTCCGCTGCAACGTTTTGGAAAGGAGCGGTGTGATCCCGGACACGATAAGTAAGTAAGTAAGTAACATGAGAAGTGAAACTATGTGTCCTGAATCACCAGGATTTCCATACAAATACAAAAACCTTGTAGTAAAGGCGATTTGTTTGAGTTTCAGGTGGACAAAGTTCAACTGAATTTATGATATATAAAATTTACCACAGTAGTTTCATTGATAGTTACAACATGGTAGTACCATCATTGATATATTCAATCAAAAAATATTGAAAACATTCACAATTAACAAAATACAAGCGTTCAAAACTTCAACAGCCCATAACTTTTTTGCTGCAGTTGTTCACTTAGAACCCTGTAGTTCTCGGGTCACGCAATGTGTGCTACCCGTGCTCACGTATGGCTGCGAGACGTGGACCCTCAACATGAGAGATGTCCAAAGGCTTATTAATTTATGTAATATCTATATAATATAATATAATATAATATAATAAAATATAGAAACATGCTAATTACGTACAGCGCTCAAATTGGAAAAGTTTACGAACCGGAGCGCTCGAAAATTTTCTGAGGATATTAACAACGTTATCAAATTTTATGTGTATTTTATAAACATAAGTGTACTAGATTTTTTGATATATCTTTCTATGGCATATCTAGCTCAGACGCTCAAATTATTTTGTCCGTGAGACGGAGCGATAACTTTACAGATTTCACGAACCGGAACCGCGCTCCGGTGCGCTCCGGTCCATTTCGAGCCCTGATTACGTATAAATTGAATGTTCCTATAAATGACTAACTGTTCCGATTCATTATAATTATTATTGATTAAATAAAAATGTCATAAAAATATTATTTTGAATAAGCGCGAAACGTAATTTTGTCTATGCTCGATTTGATTAATTTGTTTATGGTCTATTGTCAGATCTTACGTCAAAATATATTAGACAACCTGTCCGAAGTGGCTTGTTTACAATATTATAATGTTTTAAAACAATTATACACCTAATTGTAAGGTGAGTAGCCATATCAATAGTTTTGTTTGTGTTTATACTGATCGATGTGAGAATGGAAAGAAACTATTATGACATATACATTGATTCAATCCGATGCTTAATCAAGACACTATTTTTTTTACATGTGAATATTAAAAAATAACGTGAACTGCCGTATTCTTCGTATGCATATTACTTATAGTATACTAACCTTCATTAGATAAAATAAATAAATAAATAAATAAATTTTATTTAATTTTAATATTTTAAATAATTTTTTTTAATAAAATAAGTCTGAGTCGTGCATTGCAATGAATTCGAAGATAATTTCTGATGGTGGTAAATATTGGTATTTGTTTCAGGCAAAGAAAATGGGTGGCTGCAGATGTTCATACCAGTCCTGCACTTACGCAACAAACGGAAAAACCCACTTCTTCCATTACCCTGTCAGAGACTCGCATAGATGTTCAAAATGGATAGCGAAAGCCAATCGACCAGAATTCCATAAACTGTCTGTCTCTCAACTGAAGAACAAAGTAGTATGCGAGTATCATTTTGTCGATTCAATGTTTATGAATTACAAAGTAAGTCGCTACCAATTATAATCTGAGAGAGTGAATGGATAACGAACAAACCTTCTTAAAAGCCATATTCTGCCAACACAAAATCCCCACTAAAATATTTATTTTTACAACGTTTTTCTTAGCTCCTTTTCTTATTTGTCCGGTACAAATCTTGCAATTGATTTTTAAGTAACTTCCCAACTAGCTAGACATTTGAAACTTTTAGAATATATCAGAACACGATGTCAATGCATTTTTTTTAATACTTTTAGCCATCTTTGAGTAGAATTGAATTCATTTTCAGTTAATTCTGTTTTGTATGAAAAGTTATTTCGACACCATTATCGGTTGCTAGGGGTCTGGGGTCCTAGCAATTAAATTATTAATAATTTACCTCACCTAACTTAACCTAACCTCAATTAACCCAACCTAACAAAAAATAATGAGATTTAATTATTTTTTTTTTGTATGTTTTTCATTTGTGTATCAAAAATGAATTATTATGTAAAAAATAAAAATTGTTTCCCTTCCTAATTGTATTTTGTTTGTGCATATACGTGCGTTACTATGGAAATCAATATGACATGTCAAGTACAAATTTTTTTGATCGTTTAAGCTAGTCAAGTCAAGTTTATATGGTTCAAGAGAATTTAAAAACGTTGTGTAGGTATAAAAAGTTCTTTTTATCTTGTAATTATTATTTTTTATCATTGGCCCTACAACCTGATGTTGATCTTCGCCATTTTACGTAACCTCATTACTGATTTTGGGACCACTGACTGATTCTCCTTTTGTGTTTTATTTTCTGTTAGATTGTTTACATAAGGGTTTCGAACCGTAACTGAACCGATAACCGGAAAACCGTTATTTTTATCATAACAAAAACCGGAACCGGATCGATTTTTTTCTTCAGTTTTTTCGGTTCGGTACATGTTCAAACATGTGCATTAATATAATCTTAGTAACCACTTCAGTTGTCCAATAATTGTCGTGAGGCATTTCAACATTATTCTCATTATTTATAATACAGTATAACCCCTATTTTACGTTTTTTAAGGGACTGAAAAAAAAAACCTAATTGGAGGGAAAATGTAAAGGGGGTATTGAAAAAAAGAACATTTAAATTTTATGTTTTTAAAAAAATAACGTTTTATTAAAAAACAACATTCAATTTAAATTTTTATTGAAAAATCGGGCCAATCACAGCGTCGCTCGCCGATCAATCACCGTGTGCCGTTCTAAAAACATGGAGTTTTCCTTCCAAACACCTTACGCCGTTCGAATGTCACGACCCAATCATTGTCAAGCGCGCCTAACTCGCATATTTTGAATATATCCGACGTAAATCGCGGGAAAGAAAAATGTAAATGCGGGTATTAAATGTACTGAAATACATCGGTTCTGAAAAAATTACACGCGATTTCCGGGAAAACGTGAATTCCGGGCACGTAAAAACGAGGTTATACTGTATATTATTTAAAAATTAATGGCTATGGCCGTGCGGTGCAGCATAACCATTGGTTTCAAAGTGTGATGCCTGGTTATCATACAAGTACCATAAAATGTTCTAAATTATGGTAGAATTATTTTTAATACATTTAAAAATAATCACCCGAGAGCTAAACCGAAAATGGGAAAAACCATAATTTTTTTCGGAACGAAAACCAGAACCGAACCGATATATATTTTTTTTTGCTTGAACCGTAACGAAAACCGAAATAAAAAAAATAACGGATCGAAGCCTTGGTTTGCGTAACTCGGTTCCTTTAAATAATAACCCCGAATAAAACGATCTGGCACTATTAAATCATGTGAATGAGGTGGGAAATTGGTGTTACCAGGTTTTAAATGTATATTCATTCAGAAATAAAAAAATTGCAGCATTATACGATGTCGATTACCGTTTACAGCAACAGCATTTTCATTTTGTTATCTTTGAAGAAAAACCATCCAATGATGCTGCCAGCCAAATTGCATACCATGAATGTGAAGAATGAATTCATTTTGTATTTTCCGTTCACCTCAATCGACTAATCTGTTTGGTAACAGATCGATATGCACTTACATGAAAAACACCCCTTGTTTTTCCAGACAGGCTGCGGTTTTTTGCCTGTATGTAGTTTACGCCAATGGCTGTAATATAGGAACCATAATAATTAAACTTCAATTAAAAACAAACATTATTTCAGCATGATCGTCTCATACACACAGCCATACCTACCGTGGAAGATAACTCGAAGGACAAAAGTGATTCCTCCTCACCAAACGAACCATTTTCAAAACAAACAGACATAGAAATTGAGATTCAGGATCCATATAACTTGTTAACAGACGTCTCACCTACAGATCGCGAGGCATCCACGATGACCGTGAATGTCTCTCCAATAACTGGCTTTTCATTTATACCGCCTCATGAGAAGAGATCAAAGAATTCGGCGCCGTATATTGAATTGCTCACTCGGCAACACAATAACCATCATTTGCCTAAACGGCCGATTGGATTTTCGAAGTCATCCATCAACAAAAAATCTGCCACAGCAGAACTCGCCGCAATCAATAATGATAATAAAATAGTGTTACAACAACCAACCGATCACTATAATATAGAAGCAAAAGAGAATGGAGATGTTTCTCTTTCAAACGCTATTATTATTACAGATCTTTTTAAGACCCCTCCTAAGTCCATTAAGACAATTGACAAAAGTAAAGATACAGTAAAGGATGTGGAGATACCTAAAAGGAAATTGAACTTAAGAAAGCGAGTCATTAATGATACACTTCTATCTAAAGATAGTCCTATTGTAGAATCGGAGCCGCCTAAAAAACTTCCTGTTAAAATGAATATACTATCCGATAATATAGTCCATGAACAAAGGAATATTGAAAATGAAAGTCACCCTATATTGTTTACAGAAAATGATGTTCCGTCACAGGTTATTGATATGAGTCAGAGCTTGCCTGTAAATGAGCCGTGTTCTCCTGTTACAATTATACATCAACAATTGATGCAGTATTCAAAACAGAAAAGTGCTCAAATGAATAATATATCGAGGAAGATTTCGGGAGATAAAATAGACGAACCGCCATCTAATTGTCGAGAAGAGATTGTACAAAAAGTTGAACGAAAAAGACAAGACACTTTACAAAAAGTTGCAGAACCAAAAATACAAGAAAATTCTTTGAATAATGACTATATGAAATTGATTCATCAAAATTCGAAAGAGATTTCTGAATTGAAAGAGATTTTGCTCGGACAGCAGGCAGGAAAGAAATATTCTAGTTTCAAAAGTAGGACTGTACAGAAATCATTTAGAACCAGAAGGTTATCAAAAGCAGGACTATATGCACAAATAGTTCCATTTCTTAGTCCTGAACTCGCTAGAATGGTCCATTCTGAGATGTTTCCTTCGACGTTGAGATATAAAATGTGAGAATGAAAATTTTTGGTAATCCTTAACCGGTTCTAAGCCTTCAGTGAGTTTTTTCGCTCTATGAGGCCGTGATCAACAGGCCACACATACAAATTTCGCGAGTTATCTCGTCCGACTTTCAACTCAAATTACTAGCCACTGTCAATTGTTTTGCATAATCTAAAAAATTAGACACACAGTGACATCTGTTTGAATAATCACAAAATACTAAGCCACAAATCATCGATATTATAGCAATTTTAGTAAGACTACGCTTTACATTCAATTTATGTTGTTAAAAATCTGTGGCCTGTCAGATACTGCCATAGTACGAGGGTGGGTCAATAATTCCTTAGAAAAAAACATTAAAACAGTTTTTATTTTTGTATTTTTTTTTATTTCTCAACATAATCTCCTTGGAGCTCAATACACTTGGTTAGACGTTTCTCAATTTTTTTTAAACCGTCAGAAAAATAAGTTTTCGGAAGGTCCTCAAAATAAGCATTTGTCCGATCGATGACTTCTTCATTTGAAAAAAAACGTTGTCCACTTAGCCATTTTTTTAAGTTTGCGAAAAGGAAAAAGTCACTGGGGGCTAAATCTGGCGAATACGGTGGGTGGTCGACCAATTCGAACTTCAATTCTTCAATTTTAGCCATTGATCGTAAACATGTGTGAACACGGGCATTGTCCTGATGAAAGAGGATTTTTTTCCTGTTTAAATGAGGCCGTTTTTCTTCAATTTTGTTTTTTAGCTGGTCCAATAAAGATGCATAATAATCCCCTGTTATTGTTTTTCCTTTTTCCAAATAGTCAACGAAAATAATTCCACGTGCATCCCAAAATACAGTAGCCATAACCTTACCAGCTGATTTTACGGTTTTCGCCTTCTTTGGACATGGTTCGCCTTTCGCAATCCACTGCTTTGACTGTTCTTTCGTCTCGGGAGTATGGTGGTGTATCCATGTTTCATCTACAGTCACAAAGCGACGAAAAAATTCATCCGGATTGCGTTGCATAAGCGACAACAGGGCTTTAGAGGCCACCACCCTATTGCGTTTATTCTCGACTGTGAGCAAACGCGGCACCCATCTTGCAGAAATTTTTTTCATGCCCAATTTGTCATGTAAAATAGAAATGACGCTACCTTTTGAGATCCCTGTAACCTCAATTATCTCACTCAACTTTAATCTTCGGTCACTTAACACCATATCGTGGATTTTATTGATCATTTCTGGTGTAGTCACCTCTACAGGACGTCCTGAGCGTGGTTCATCCTTTGTTGATGTACGACCACGTTTAAATTCATTTAACCAGTTACAAATAGTTGCAAGTGAAGGAGCAGATATGCCGTGAACTAAATCCAACTCATTTTTTATTTCCTTTGCTGTTAACCCTTTTATATTAAAATGTTTAATAACAGCTCTAAACTCAATTTTCTCCATTTTTGTAAACAAGCAAATTTTTTTTTAAATGTACGAGAAACACACAACAACCCGACCAATCTGATTGAAACTTCGCAGCATACTGAATCGGTAGTGCCGCTGCATGAAAACAAACCGCTTACAGTACTAGTCGCGCCACCTGTCGGCTTTTCTAAGGACTTATTGACCCACCCTCGTAATATCGTGAGGCATAGAAAAGGTTAAAATGTGTAAGTATGAAAACATATATTGAGGCGAAGTGTAGTGCTATTGTAATTCTAGTAGGAGCATCTATAGATCCACCATTATAAGTTATCTGCTGAGTGAGGACGCCACATGCTAACATTTGATATATTGTCATTCAATACTTTTTATACTGTGTTGAGCTTAGTTCTAAATTCGAACACCGGACTAATTATGATGATACATCTATAGTAACAATACAATGTTTGCAACTTAATACAATATATTGATAATTTACATTTGAAATTGTTGTAATCAGTACATAATATAATATCTGAAAAGATAACTAATAACATTTTTTAATTCTAAGATAAACTTACAGTTTTAAAAAAACTGTACTAACTGAAGGTTCTCCTATTATATATTATTCTTTTTATCATTCAAATGTAGTTCAATAAGTTCTTTCGAAAAGACACTTTTTAGGATATATAAGTAATTACATTAACTTTAAATAACGTCGATATACACACATTAACGAAAACGCAATGACAGTAAAACTGCCAATTAGTGATGTCACGCCATTTTATATTCTTGTGCGCGCGCACCTTTTGCACCGATGGTGTCAGCTGTATTGTTTTAATCTTATTTCGCCATTCGTTATTAAACCGATCAACAAGTAAATAGCTAATAAGGATTTGTGACATCTCTTGCATCAGGCTCGGATGTATTTATAGTTAAATTATTGTATATGTGTTATGGATTATTCAAGAATCTCTTTATTTATGAAACAATATTTTAAAGATAGGAATAATCTGTATAGCAGACACCCTTCAACTAATGCATATTTAATGAACTACATATTTCTTTTATTCAACAAATAAGACACGATTTGAGAATGTAACATTCTATATATTGAACATAAATCATTTGAAAACATCACATGCATATACACACTAGAAAAAATCTTTTTGTAGTAAAAAATATGACACCCGACAGAAGGGCGATTCACAAATGAAGCAGTGAAAAACACCGCTTTAACTGAAGCACGTAAAATTTTTAGTTTTACAGGAGATATTGTGTGTATAGAGCTTCGAACGAAATGGATACATGCCAGTGAGAAAGCATTCAGCATGCTTATACCTCATGTCCATGCGTTAGAGTAAGATAGAAAGTAAACATGCCATAACGGAACGTTCGTGAAATTATATAACATTTTTATCCATTTTGGTAATGACTTCATATTTAATCAGTACTTACCGTTAACATTGCATGATTAAATCATTCATTGTTGAAGTACGTAGCAAATTAATCTTTAAACAAGATAGTTACGTCTCCAATATAACAATATTACAACACGGAATTTCCGTTGTATTTTGCAAACAAACATGTGTGTTTCTGTATTACAAAATCACAATAAATATTTAAGTGAGAATTTAAACACAAACTAATACTTTCAGCGGTAATAGTTATGTAAAAGATAGAAAAAAATAGAATAACAGCCTGTTCACGACGTACGAATTTTTGACGTTTAATAATATGTCAAACGGAGAGTTGCTAGCGCCTCTACCGGCAAAGCGTGTATACTTAAATTGCATACTGTACTCGACACTACCGGTCGACTTTTAATATACTTCGTTGAAGTAGGTTTGCGCTTACGTTGTGCAACCGGTCATACTGCTTCATTCGTGAATCGCCCTCCAGGACTTGAACCTGTATCCGCTGGATTGGCGCCAGTGTGCTTTTCCAATTATTAAGCTATGGGCATTCTACTTAATTATGATGATTTTAACTAGTAGTGTTGTTACATGAAATGCTTATCGAATTGCGTTATTATGTATGTTTAATGCATATTTTATATAATATTTTTTTGAATTGCGAGTTTATCTTTAAATTTAAAAAAAAATATAATTCTTTAAAAGGTTTTTGATTATGTATTGATTAATAAAAACAGTTTAAATGTAAATTATTAGTACATTGTATTTAATTGTATGCTTCATGTTCTGTCACTAGATGCCCCCTGGTAGCACTACAAACATTCTTTAGATTGATAATATTTATTTTAAAACGTTTTGATTTTCTTTGAAGTTCGACAATTATTTTTTAATATTTCATCTGCATGTGTGTTGTTAATATGAAAATGTCGCTAAAAATACTTTTTCTGTTTTTAATAAACTGTTTATAATGAATTTTTTGTTTAGATGATATTTTTTTCAATATTCCTAACCCCACTAAACACAACTAAACTTATAATATTATAAAAATATTTTATATGTTACTACGTCTCTCACTGTATCATAATAGCCAATTTACACATGCATGGATTTACTACTGGCAGTACGTATTGTCATGCAAGTTGCAAAACTGCGTGTATGGATTAAAAAACGTTTGCGACATCTGAATTTTCACGCTGGTGGCAAATATACAAAATATACTGCTCAGCACTCAAAATGTAGTACGCAACAACAGTGAACGCCTCTTACTGACACTTGATAAATGCGACCATCAACGCGACAATTAGCATTTGTAAGCAGTCATTATTGTGAAAATTTTATTGGAATGCTATTGCTGGCAGTAAATCCATGCATATGTACAGGCTAACCAGCCAATGTGCAACCAACAAGCAAGTCATTATCACCATCATCAAGAGCACAACAACTCTCTCCGCCTATCCTTACCTGTACCGATGTCCAATTTAGGTACAGATTCTCTTAGTGTGGCAGGCAGGCATATATTTTGTTTCAACCTCATTTATATATCAATAAATTTCAACTCTTTGTGGTCCGGTAGAGCTCTAAAATTGGTATTGAAATTAAAAACTAAATATAGCCTAAAACTCAGAGGAGTAGCTGGGTGTTTATGCGGCGAGGTAGTAATAAAAAATGCCCCTCATACGTGATACAAAACTTGCATTGGTATCAGTGGTGAAGGGTGTAGGTAGGCTGTCGATATAAATAGTGCACACTAAACTTAGTCAGTCATATTAATTATTTATTTTCATCGAACAAAGAATACAATTCGGAGATGGTGCTGGTTAGTTTTTCAAATTCAATATAACCCTGTCTAAACCAAACCATAATGGTTTAAGTTTGCTATGAGCGATCTGACAAAAATAATAGTGCACACCTTTTCATACATATTTGTTTCGTTGAATTTAGAATACATATTACTTGGTGTTGCTTAGTTTTTTTAAAATTCAGCACAGCCTAACCAAACCATAATCGATAGAAAATATTCTTGTATCTTTAAAATATCTAAAATTATGTATATATATAATGGCATAATTTAAGATATTTTATAGATAAACAAACTATGGTTTGTATTATGCAGGGTTTAATTGAATTTTAAAAACTTACAATAGTGTTTGTACTACATATATTGTAGCCTTAGTTCAATGAAATCAAATAAGTTTCACCGACAAAAGTTTAGTTTAGTGTGCACCACTTATGTCAGATCTTAACAGCCTACCTCTCCCCTTCGCCACTGTTACCTATGTATACTTTTACCTATACTACCCATAAATACTAAATTCATGTTTGTTTGATTACCATTAACAAATTTAAATTCTACAAATATATAACTCATGATGTAAGGTTTTAATAAATATACAGTGCCCTAAAATTGAAAGATCCCTGATTTTTCGGTGGTATAAAAAGCATAGCACTTTTCATTATACTTGCTAACAAGTGAAAAATTAGATTAAAAATTTTATGAAGAATTTGAAGAAAAGAAAATCCAAAAATTTTCCATTATTACAACGACGAGGCAATCTAATGTAGACATAGCTCTAAATGACTGAAGCCCGGTCAACAGTGATTCTGCAAATCAACGGCAAACAGCTAAGTAAGCGGGTAAGACACGACTAAATTCCATTCCATTATACTGCATGTGGCCAGAAATAGATTGTTAATACATCATGCCAGCTCACATCCTAGAACCACCAGAACAATCAATAATAAAAACTGACAACCTACAAAAATATTGTTTTAATTATTAATTTGTAGGCAGCTTCCAAAATCATCCCAAGCCTCTTAATGATATGTTGATTAATTGAGTTAGCATTTATGTATTTGGTAGAATGTCCACGGTGGCCGCGCGGCTTAAGCGTTGGACTATAACGCCGTGGGTCCCAGGTTCGAATCCTGGGTCTGGCAAGTACACATATTGTTTTGACTGACTTCTGTTCATTCAAACCTCTACTCTGAGGAGGCCCATATGATCCTATTAGGATCGGATATGGTCGAAAGAAAAAAGAATGCATTGGCCTAGGTGGCTATGGTGTGATGCGATTAAACTTTTTGCTCGTGACTTGAACTTAGATGAACTCGTTTAATGTGATAACAATCTATGGCATTATAGCGCCTGTACACATACATGGAATTACTGTCGGCAATAGTGCTTATTTTAAACTATCATGACAATAACTGTTTACACGTAAAAGTGCTGACTGTCTCTCCAATCTCATTCTTCAAGAGTAAGCGAGGCGTGATGTTGTCATTTTATAGTACTGTCTGACAGGTCCTATTGAAAATCGGTTAAGCTCAAAATGATTAGTTTGTTTTTTTACTGCCATGGTCGCCCCTATCGCTCTACTGCGCAGGGGCAGATCGAAAATAATCTTACTTGCGCGTTGAATTCGGAACCTTCCGAACTTGTTTGATTCATGCACGCAATCTTGCCAACTGCAGGATAATACATGTTTCCCCATACATTTTCTTACTGTGCACAGTAAATCTATGCACATGTAAACAGGGTATAAGAATATGTCATAATGCATATAAAAATAAAACAAAATTTCAAATAGTTTTATAGTGTATTTATATTGGATAGGTACTTAAATTCATAGGATTTGGGATATAATAATAATAGTAACACGGATATGAGTTAATATTATTATCTAGTAAGTTTGAAATCAATTTTAATACTTAATATACAATCAGAAACAGATGCTCTCTTTCATTATATGATATGGTCAAATAATAAATCCCCATACATAATATATTAAATAAACAGTCTGAGAAGTTTTGACATTTGTTTTTTTGAATTGACATGGATTGATATGAATGTTTTTGGGTAATTGTCAAAATAAAATGTTATAATAACGATTAAAAGTGTAATAAGTACTGATTTCAAGTTAGATTAACGTAACAAAAAAATTTATTTGACATTGTAGGCATCATTACGGTCGATGGTTTGTTTCAAAATAGTGATTATTTTAATGGGGATTTGACTTGTAAAAAAATATAACATGTTTTACAAGCTTACTTCATACATAATATAAAGTATAATATTTTTTTATTATCATTTCAAAAACATTTTTTAATACATTCAATGGTATAATATTAGAGAATTATTTTTCCACAAGAATTTACAGCTACACATTTATACTTATTTTGAGAATATTTATAAAAATTATTTCCTATTCTAGGGAAACATAAAAAGAATATAATAAAATGGTCCATTATTCTTTATTCATTCACGAATGTCATGAGTTAAACTAATAGTGTGTTAGCCGGCTCTCACACGTAAACTCGCCTCGTCTGCCGCACAGCCATAAATCAAACCTTCCAAGAACGGTGATCCTGTGTTGCATATGAAGACCGCGTAGATCTACTTAGCAACAGTTGAAACGTATAGATATTTGAATGCTGCAATCGGCGAGCCGTTATAGGAATGACCAATTCGTAGGTGCTTATATGCCACCTGGCATTATCAACTTGGAGCCCGAGAAGCATGCAACTTGTCAATTGGAACGGCAGATGTTTTTTTCAAACTAAACAGTCGTATTCGATTAATCTGTGGTGCTCCATTTGGCAACTTGTATTTTGTGAATAACGATGATGTCATATCGACACATAGACAAGACGAGTTTTGATGTGAGACCCGGCTTATTGAAAAAATAAACATTTAAGGTTCAAATATATTATGATCACGTTATGTGCTGCCACTAAGGGAAAAAAGTGTGTAATGTTGTTTTTCTTGGTATTTAAAATGTTATCCGACTGATGCTCCCATTCCGTAACACATTTTAAATGAATATTGTCAGCAAAATCTACCGTAATCACCAGAACAATAATGAGGTCACCTCACCCATACCGCGCTACATCAACACCTGCATGACTCAATGAACATTTTTTAACATTTTCTACATACCTATACATTTTCGACTCACGTGAAAATCGCATATTCTATGTTTTTTGTGGTTTTCTCTATGGATTTTCCATTAAATTATCTATGGTCTGCAGGTTGGGTTTTATTCAAAATAATGGATGCAATATCGCAAGTAATTTTAACATACTCACTCATAGAAACTGTTAAAATTAGCATGAATAATAATTAAAAAACTAACACATTAGAGTTGGCACTCTCTATCATTGAATTTATAGAGATAGTGATCATTTAAAATATTCTGCAGAATGACGAAACCATAGACTTAATTTGTCACCATATCAGCATGTGACAGTAAGTAATGTGATCATAATGTATTTGAACCTTTAAAGTTGTATCTTACATGCAACCATAGTGGCAAAAAATGTTCCCTTCATATCTCCTTACATAATAAACTATTGCATTCAGTTTTCTAACTAAATATTAAAAATTTTAGTCATTCAATATAATTTTGAATAATTATAATTTATTATCATAATATAATAAGATTTTGTGAAATGAATACTTAGTTAAAAGTTTACCTGACCTTATGATTTAAAAAAATATTTATAAATATTTACACTGATTGAGCAATTGACTGAGTTGATTATAAGACTTTTTATAAGACTTCAAAATCAGAAATATAATATATTAATCTAATCTACACACACACACACACATATTAGACTACAAGAAAGATAGATTTGTGAAAGATTATTTTGTATTTTACACCATAACTGAGAATACATTATTTTAATTGATTAATAAATCTGTGCATCTGAAGTAACTAAAAGGTCGGGTGTCAGTTTTTTATGAAAATGAGTTATGCTGTCATTCTTAACTTACTTTTATCTGCATATTTGTAAATAATGGATACCCTAAAATTTAAAGTCCTAATTAAACCAGCAGACTCGCAGACCGAACAAGATTCAACAATCGTCTTGACTTTGAATAGCAATTGCATAGAACGATTCAGTTGGTTCATATTATACGCTGTTTCTAGTGTAAATACACTAAACCGTTTCCCTCGTTATAGCGCCTGTCCACATGCATGGATTTACTTGCAGCAATAGTGTGTATTTTAAACTATCGCGATAATAACTGTTTTCACGTACAAGTTCTAACTGTCTTGCCAATTTCATTTTTCAAGAGTAAGCAAGACGCAATATTGTCATTTTATAGTACTATTTGACAGGGTGTGAAAATCGGTTAACCTCAAAATGAGTCTCTGTGTGGCGGTGTAGTTTGTTTTTATACCGGCAGGTTTGCCACTATCGTTCTACTGCGCAGGCGCAGATATCGAACAAACCAACTGTCGCATGAAAATTCAGAAGCTTCCGAATTTTTTTACTCATGCAAGCAATATTGCAACTTGCATGATAATACATGTTAACATGTGCATTTTCTTCTTATGGCTGCGATAATACGTACTGTCAGCAGTAAATACATGCACGTGTAAACTGGGTATTATGTATTATGTTAATTGGAGATAGTATTTAGATAATTCGTAACAAGTGCCTGATTGTATTTACTAGGGTATTATTTTTGTTTTGTATTATATTATTGTCTGTTAAAATATGAATAAAATCAGACAGCCTTCATTATGTAAACATCAAATTTGTGTTGTTATGTCAAACTTAAGACAGGACCCGCCACGTGTGGTCACACTTGGAAGCTCAAGATAAATCTTCGACACGACCATGCCCAAAAATAGTAATTGTTCCAGTTTGATCATGACTCCAGGGAACGACTCAAAAGTGACATTTCACAATTCGTGGCGATCGTTGCAGACAGTCGGGCCAGACAGTTGATCTGAGAATCTGTCAATGTAATTTGAACCTAAATAATTGTATTAAGTCAGCGATACCCATAGGTATTTTACAAGTTAATGTTCTGAAGTTCAGATAGTTAAAAGCCTAGTAATATTCTATTAGTAACAAGAAAAATAGAATAATATAGAGAAAAAAATACATCAATTTAACAGTTGAGTATGTGCCGAAACAGATGCATTATTTTACATATCATTTTACAACGTTTTTCTTAGCTCGTATTCTTATTCGTTCGGTGGTTCTTTGTCCGGTACAAATCTTGCAATCGATTTTTAACTAACTTCCCGACTAGCTAGACATTTGAAACTTTTAGAATATATCAGAACACGATGCCAATGCATTTTTTTAATACTTTTAGCCATCTTTAAGTAGAATTAAATTCATTTTCAGTTAATTCTGTTTTGTATGAAAAGTTATTTCGACACTATTATCAGTTGCTAGGGGCTGGGGTCATAGCAACTAAATTATTAATATATACGTGCGTTACTATGGAAATCAATATGACACGTCAAGTACAAATTTTTTTGATCGTTTAAGCTAGCCAAGTCAAATTTATATGGTTCAACAGAATTTAAAAACGTTGTATATAAAAAGTTCTTTTTATCTTGTAGTTATTTGATATTTGACACCCAACCTTTTACCTTTGATGTAGAGAAATGAATTTTGCATTTTTACAGAAATAATGAAAAACTAGCATCTAATATTATTTTTAGATTGTTAGTTTGGTATTAATGCAATGATTTAAATTTTTATTATATGATTTCTACCTTATTCTAAACACAGTGTTAACCAAATATGTTTAAGACAAGCTCCTTTGTAATATTTATATTATGAAAGTGAAACCGAAAAACAGTTTACTAAGGTTTATAATTAAATAAGCTTTTGCAGCAATTTTCACACTTATGCTCTGAGATTTATTTTCCAGGGCAGCAGTAGGATAAAATGCATGAGCGTTAGTAGCCTCAGACATGGGAAACCTATTAGATAAGTCTTGGACTGAGTCACCGCCATCTATATATTAATAAAGCCTGAGCATAACTTTTTGCACAAGCAACGAGTGGTCCACTTTTCAGCTGTCAAAATCAGATCCCAGATTACTTGACATATTGATTCGCACTTTTTCGTTTCAAACTGAATTATGAAAAATTCTCAAATCAAATATATTAACTATCATTGTTATTTATAAATAATATAATACATTCCTGTTATTCATCAGCTGTCAAAGTCAGACTAGTCCTTCACACAAAAACCGGTGATAACATCGATTTCAAAAAAATATGTAGCGTTGATCTATGCATTACATTTGTTGAAAGTGTATTAATGCTAGTGTATTATTTATCATTTAACTCATCTATCCAAATCAAACCATTCACTGTGTCAAGGCTTACTTTGATCGTCACTTCCAATTATTAAAGACACAGAACCACTAAATCAGATGAACTCCAAGGTCTCCAAGATACGTTAAAACAATCTGAAAGAATACTCCAACAAGTGAACACAACAGACGCGTCAGTATGAGCACTCTATAGACAATGACAGGCAATGACAGGTCATCCATAGACAACGGGAGGGGCGAAAAGTAGGACCAGTCGTGTAATGTATCGGCTTTCTTCTTCAGTGGGCAATGACTGAGTAGTATTCAAACACACATATTTTGTTTGCTGGGTGATAGTTGTAACCACTAAGCTACCGAACTGAGTGCCAACCATGTAGATATTTTCTAATAAATACATCATTTATATGCTTTAAGTAAGTGTGTATTCTAGGTATTCCAAATTGTAAACATAAATGCAAAACCATTATTTAATAATTAAAATCATACATGAAATCGTGAGATGTCAGTCTGATTTTCTGTCCCTGTATACCAGTGTCTGTCAAACTTTGTTACTTGACGGCACACTGGAGAAGGGGTATTTATTTCGTGGCACACCAAATAAAAATCCCCCAATATATTAAATTTACTTTATATATGAATAAAAAAAAATCTTAGTAAGTACAGATACGAATAAAATAATATATAATAAAGACCTCATTTACAAAGATATGACGTTCTAAACTGCAACAAGATATTGACTTCAAACCGAAATCCAAAATGTTTCCAAGACATTTCTAGCTCAGAAAATGAAACCTCTTGCACAGGATCATTTTTCAATTTTATTCCATTTTCTTCCATTTTCTTCCACTGTTAATGCCGGGTAAGTATTTACCATCATATCTTGCGAAAGGATTGATTATTCTTTTCAGATGTTTGATAATTAATTAAGTGATGGAAAATACCTATGCAGTGAGGGTTTCCACTGTTTTCTGTACTTCTGACAAAATTTAAAATTTGTTTAAAGAAACGTACACAATACTAAATATATTGTAATATAATATACACAGATTCACAGACTTCTTTCGTGACACACTAGTATTCTGCGGCACATATTTTGACAGACACTGCTGTATATGAGGCGTCTAATTACAAAAAGCGATAAGTCCACAATTCAATATTTTCGGGAAACAACGTTATTATGTTTCAAGCTTCAATTTGTTTTAACGTGAGATTATTTTTTCCGTTGTATTCTATGTCGAAATTAGAACCAAATGGCAATTTGTTTCAGCCGATAAACTCTTAAATGTAATAAATATAGGCAAAATAAAATTGGACGTAGCGCTACTTGTACCTCACTTTTTAATTTATTCCGCATAAAGCACATATTTCCGTGGCACTGTCATGAGTTTACCAGATGCCACAGCATGGGAGACGCCCTTTTCAATATTGAACGTTCCCTTATTGGTTGACTTAAACACGCGCAAAATAACCCAAGCTTTAAATAATATGAAACACGGACTTGACGCTTTTTGTAATAAATCGAGACTTAAAATTT
Source organism: Rhyacophila brunnea (assembly GCF_057557595.1). NCBI lineage: Eukaryota > Metazoa > Arthropoda > Insecta > Trichoptera > Rhyacophilidae > Rhyacophila > Rhyacophila brunnea. The sequence continues at coordinate 34,942,879 of NW_028232827.1, read as the reverse complement.
TTTTTTTCTTAGGGTTATGTCGCGTTGTGGAATTTATAGATCAATACATATTGTGTAAAATTATACAAAGAATACGTGCGTATTTTTTTCTCTATTTTGACCAAATGTGGACTTATCGCTTTTTGGAATTAGACGCCTCATATGTAGGCATATTAATTTAGGTATGAAAATTGCTGGAGACAAATACTACCCACTGAAATTATTCACCTCCATATTATTATTATAATCATATTTTAAATACAATAAAAAATCAACCAATATGAAAACAATGTTCATGTTGAATTGACATGACAGCTTTTGCAAATACACAAATATCAAATAGGTATATGGTAATTTGTCTGATTTTATGAACACTGTGTTTAGAATAAGTCAGAATATTAATTGCTTTGAATAAGTATTATTCTAGTGGTCAGAGTCATAAGATCCAAGTGGCTTCTAATTTTTTTAAATCTATAAAACTACACTACGTACCCCGCCATCTTAAAATAAATATCCTTTACTCCATATTAGATGATTAGGAGATAAATGGCTGCCATGTTTATAGCATAAAAATCATCATATTTTTGCAAATACATTAATTAGTACATAAAGTGATGGGATGAAAATATATACATGATTAAACTTTTTATTAATTTATAGAAAACACAATGTACCCAACTATTATATTATTACTACATTATTGATGGGTCTAAAGGTAAACATATTCAAGAAGAAGTTGATATTCATAGACCATGACAATACCTACCATGCAGCAGTCCAGTCTGCTAATAAAAGACATGGATGGAAATGGTTAGCAAATAATAATTATGTTTATTTTGGTTAGAGCATATTTTTCGATAAACGTGGATGCGAGACTGATATCAATTTGTACATATCCCTTCAAAACGTAAATGATTAAAACAATAAAAAGACAGAGACTAGACATATTTAAAATGTGGTGTTGGGGCAGATGCTGAGAGTCTCATGCATGGCCAAACGTACAAATGATTCGATTATCAGCAGACTCCAGATTCAGGACATACTCTCCTCGGTTTGTATGTGATGAACATTCCATTTTCTTTAGTTGTATAGATAGCGTGGAAAAACTCGTGCCATTTGGTCGGGTCGATAGTCGAAGCTCCTTCCAGATGGAAGAACCAAATCAATAATGCCATTTTTTTTTCATGGAAAATTTTCTACTGACACTCTTTATGCAACTATGCAGCTGAATGCTGAGGGGGTGGAGCAAAGAATTGGACATGGCTGTCAGGGAGCCAAATCATCCGGGTCACGATCCTCAGTCATGCAAGATAATTTAATATTGATCAGAATCAATTTCGTTCACATGGAAGAATACTGCCAACAGATAATAATTGAATGTGTCAAAGAAAAAATGAGATAAGTCAGATATTTTTAAAATTAGATGAAAAAGTATCTCAAATTAACCATAATGCATACATACATAAAGATATAAGGATCGTGTTGAATCAACACAACACGGATTAATAATTAAGTAGTTAATTTAACATTGGAATATAGAAATTCACATTATAAAGATGTCAAAATCTTTTAATGACTCCCCTGAAATATAGTGAATTTAGACATATCTCCTTCCTTTTGCAGGCTGATTTATACATATTGGTTTATAACACTTTTCTGTAATTTCGGTAATCAGTGTAGTAAAACTATAAAAAACAACATCAACTATTTTTGAGCAAAATGTGAGTTAAGACTATTCATTTTATGACAGCAGAATAGGTTAATGTAGACTTATCGTCGCTATAGGATTTGTTTCCCGAATAGACCAAATGTCAATTTTTCAGGAGACGAAAAACAAATTTCATTGTCGTATATTGAAATATCAGTAGATGTATCAATCATTCTTTCTACACTGTATGATTGCAACATTATCTAAGAATAGATTCCAAGAATAATATACTGGTATAAATCAGTAAATGCACAGAAAATGCGTTTTATTTACAAGTACTCGTTGTGGATATTCGGGAAATTTTTAGCGCTCTCTCAGAATAATGGATATTCGGGACAAAACATGGACGTTCGGGACTTAAGACCGTAGCATATTGCTGCACGGCCCACGGATTACTGAGTGGTTAAAAAGTACGCACTTCAAATATTATATTTATTTACACGATATTTGGTAATGATTACTTTTACTATTTAAATACCTAATGATCGTAATAACCCAAGTTCGTAGGTAATAATAACTTGCGGCATTCGCTTTTTTCGGTTTTTTTCGTAATAAGTAATAAAATAGTTTTTAATAATCTTTTTTTTTTATTCAACGAATAATTCACAAGATTTAAGAATGTACCATTCTAATTATTGAACATACATAATTTTGAAAATCACTTCTGAGAAAATATATTAAAACCAATAGAAAAAATCTTTTTGAAAAAAGTAAGACACCCGGCAGGAATCGTCCCTGCATCTCCTGGGTTTACGACCAAGTCCACGAATTATCCACTATGCTACGAGGTGACATACTTATGACGACAAACTTTAACTATTGGCCTGTTAATACCTGCTCATCAGTATTCTTCAAAATCAAGCGACTATTGGCAATCGGTTTTTGTTTATTAAATAAAAGTAGGTATCTACTACTTCAATTTCTATCCGACGTCACGGATTTCTCCAATATTTTATGATGGTACTTACTCGTACTTGCTAACAATTTTATATTAATACTTTTTCAAAAAAAAAAAAAAACTATGTATATATATCTGTATATTATTATACCTATATATTATTTCTATAATTAACAATTAAACTTATTACAAACCACCAAATAAATATTATATATTTACTATTGGAATGACAACACAAAATAATAGCATCTATAAATTAATTACCATTGGCTGCTAATATTAGGTAGGTACCAATATCCTAAGTATATAATATTCACCAAATGAATAGTTACTAACATACATATTAAATTAAATTAACTATCAGCGCATTCAAAAATAAATCATAGCATCGCCTTTATTTTCATAGAAATACCTAGATTAAAAGTAAAATAAAGACAAACAATGTTTGATTAATAATAATTTGAAATAATAATTATTTTTTACGTCATAGTAGTTGCCGGGTCATACTGTAGAATTCATATAACCGTTGGGATTTTGTGTCATTTATCAAAACAAAATGCAGTTATTTAGGTTAAAATACTCACTTCCATAACTTTACTATAAGTTCAGGGCAAACTGGTGATGTATCAGCTATAAACGATCTCTTCAAATTAGATGAATTCACTATTAAAACAATAGTAACTTTAAAAACAATATCAATAAGACGAAATTTGAAAGAGGATTCCAGACGGCCAAAAAATATGAAAGTGGGCGTGATTGTTTTAGAGCTAGACAGCGTGAATGTGGGAGCGAGATGCACGGCGTCAGCGCGGTTTGATTGGCTAAAAGTCATATTCGGGAAATAAAAACTCAGCCAGAGATTTATTTCGACCGAAATTAACTTGGATATTCAGGTACGAATAGTTGGACATTCGGGAGAACAACACGGAGTAATTGTAACTTAACATGGCGTATTCGGGTTTTTTAAAAAAATATCTCTGTTCCTAGATAAAAAAATATTTTTTTTATAAATGATTTCGGTAGAGTTCGATAAAAGAAATTGAACTGCATTAAAATGTCGATTTCGACAAAAATGGATATTCGGGAAACAAGTCCTATAGCGACGTTATGACTAATGACTACATGCAATTTGAAAGAATATTTCTAAAAAGCATAATACAAAACGCATCGATAATTAATGTTTGAATTCATAATAATTATAATAGTTTATTTATACATTTATAGAAATAGTAAATGATTATTGGTCTGTAAAACTTTTAGTTAGTAGGTAGTATAATAATTGGACATCTTATAAAGTAAGCATAATATTTAATTTTATAATATAATTACTATTAAAGATTTAATAATATTATTTAGATAGTTATGTGTACCCCCATTGTGGGTAGTTATTACAATAAAATATGTAGCAGATATGATGAAAGTTAATATAATATATATTACATAGTATAATATTTTGTTGGCCAATAAATCTTTTAAGATATTATTCATTATTCTCATTAAGGAACTGAGTGCTGTATAAAGATTTCAAATTAATAAACCTAGATATATATGTTAGGGATCTAAGCCTGAACAATTGGTAAACTTTGTGTCATTGTGATGCTCTACCTTTTCTCATTAAGTATATGAATCATTATTTATGAGTGCAAACGGAAAAAGGGGACAAGTTTGAAAAATAGTAAAAGTAATTAAATATGCCAACTTAATTATTGAATATGCAAAAAAAGATTAAAGGTATGAGGCAGCTAAATTAATATTAAATTTCATACAAGAACTCAGATATTCCCATACAAACTCTCCTGAAAAGTCATGATTTTAGACTTATCTCCGTTTTCCTTTTTCATACAGATAGATCAAATAAAATATGTTGATACCATCATCATCATCATTTGTAACGCGATATTCCACATGCATCACGGGCTCCACCATCCTACGATCATAAGTTGGTCCCCCAACACTTCGCCATCCAGATGGCTTTGCATCAAAAACTTTCCAGACTGATCGGAACACTTGTTGAACATGACTAACCCATTTTTGTCGGGAAGTTATGATTGTTTGAATTATATTGGGTTTCCCAAATTCCTCATAGATTTAGTTATTATAACCAATGTGTATCACTCTATTATTGGCTTCAAATATCGCTCTTAGGACCTTTTGTTTGAATGAAAGAAAATATTTTTATACCATTAAATAATAATAATAACCCATAAACTCCAATAGGATTTTACAAGGTTCAAAAAAATGATAATGCTTTTTTCCAAATTTTATAATAAAAAGGTTTAATCAACCATTTTAATTGCAATTGCAATGTCAACAAAAATTGTTTCGACATTAAGACTATAGGTGCCACTAGTAGTTCAAACGTAAACAATATAGGTACTGATATTGGTGCAAGCTTTTGTTGCAACTGTGCAACTAAATTTTTCTGGAAACTTTAATTAGATGGGTAATCAAATACGCCCACCTTCAATCCAACTCTTAAATTACCAATTTCGCCCCTAAGCAGGCAGAGCGCAATTAGTTATTATTAGCCCAAACTATTGAAATTAAATATAATAATACATAGAAACAATATTAATAATTGTAATTTTTACAAGACGCGGGGGATTCAGGCAGTGTACCAACTTCACCAACAAGGGGTTATTATTTTAACAATCATAATATTTTTATTTATTCTCTCTGATAGATATATAATATTGGCCAAAGAAATATTTAACATGATATTGTAAATATCCATACTATATTCGATCCGAATTAGGACAACAGTTACCTGTAATAAACATGCTGTCCCGCTTTGACATGGCCAATAGAATTTAATGCAGTGCCACATGGTATTTAATGTCAACATTTTGTTAATACAATATAACATTTTACAAGTGTCGGTGCTATTTTAATTTTTACACTTTATTTTAGTGTTGTTATGTTGATTGTTATTAAAAGATAGTGTTGTGAATGCATAGGATTTATGGATGTTTTTATATGTATAAAATACGTCGACACCAGCGACGTCCCTAGACAAAATGCCGCCCCATTTTTATACAGTATTTTTTATCACCCTCCAATGACTCCAATATCTAAAAAATGTGTTGTATGTACATATACTTGAGTATACAAAATTTAATTTATAAATATTTTTCCCCCAAAAGTGGGAATTTTTTGACGTTGGTAATACAGTGGTTTCTTACATATAATTTGCTCTATCTTGATGAATTAAGGACAATCCATGTCGCTTTTTTCTTCACAAAACCTGCACTAAACTGCAAATCTGCACGTGCCGTTCCTGGTCACCAAGGACGTTGAAAGGCAACGGAAGTAAACTAGACATCGCGACAAAAAAATACAGACTTGTATGTTTTTATGTTAATTAATACATTCTGTTTCCAACTAGTGAACTGAATTTTTAATTTAAGATATTTTCGTTATTACTAAATTTAGGTAGCTATTTCTATATGCCTATAAATACCAAATTAATGAATCTCTTCATTTGCCACCCTTCGAGTAACTGCCGCCCCCAAGCGACGCTCAATCTGCCTACCCCCACGGGACGTCACTGGTCGACACAATGTTACATGATATCAAAAGACAGGGGCAGAATGTTTGATTCAGGTAACTGACTTTTTATAGCGTAATGTCAGTAATTTTCTACAAACACGTATCTCAAAAAACACAACTTTTCAGGAGAGGCAAATAACAACTTTATTCTCTCGGTTTTTAATTTAGAAACAAATTTTCTTCTATGAAATATCCATTTCGTTTAGTTATACATATTTTCATGAAAAAAATGTAATGTTTCTTCAATTTATCGCAGTATACTTTCGACCGATCAGTCATATTGTCGAAGATACGAGAATGCGTTGCAACTTTACTGTGAATATTACTGCAGTAAACATGTATCTTAACTTACGAGAAAGAGCTTCAGCATAATCATCTGTCGGAGTTCAGTATTTTGTATATTTACAAACACGTAACTCAAGATACGAGTTTATAATATTTATAAAACTCTTTTATTGTGATACAGGTTTTATGTAATTGCTTAAATCTATTATGTTATAAAGTATGTTTTGAGATACGTGTTAGTGGAATATGTGTGTATTCAAATTCAGAATTCATTCCATCAAACAACTCAAAACTGACAAAAATTGAGATACGTGTTTGTAGAAAATTAACAAAAGTATGGAATATAGTAATAAAATGTGAATTGACATTTTCAATTTACAAGTTATACATTAGTGACAGTAAGATAGTTCCCCTTGCTCGTGCTAGGCATATTGCATATCGAATTCCGATGTAGTCTTCCCGTAGACGAAGCAGTCAGCAAACCCAGTCTTCCCGGTGTACCAAACCCACCCAGAGAATTCCCTCTCATTGTTGTCATACTGGGGGAATTCACCCGCATAGCGTTCAAACTGGGGGAGTTCCCCCGCATTGCGCTTAAACTGGGAGAATTCCCCCGCATTGTGCACAAACTGGGTGAATTCCCTCGCATTGTTCCGAGGCTCGGGGAATGGGCATGGCTTCCATACGGCGAGGTGTATCCTACGCACGAGACGCCTAGGGAGTTGCCAGGGACGAATCCAACGGTTGGGGAGTGAGAGCGGGCCATCATGCGTGGACATCGAGGGTCTCTGGATTCAGACGCTGATTCTGACATAACCAGCGATTGGATGTCCATCGCTGATTTGCTCTTGCGTGGAGCGTTCTCAGGAATGAAAGCCATGGTTGTAGTGCTGCCGACAAATACTGAATTCTGTAAATGAGAAATAAGTATTTTTTGTATTGACATGGGGTATTAAACTTGTCCAATACTTGCTTATTGGATAGCTTAGAAAAGTAAAATTATATTTTGAACCCACGTATGGACATATTATACATCCGTTTCTCGTAAAAACAAAAATCTCCAATCTTTTGAGGCTCATAATTATGATCTTCTTAGAATCGGATATGGTTTAAAAAAAAAATGATCACCATGTATTAGGTATAATAATAGGGAATGGGACAACTGGGCGCCAGGACAATTGGGCGCCGCATTGTCGAATGAAATAGATAGACGTTCGTTACGATTTTATACAGAAAGTAGACGAGGAATTTTAATTAGTTTCTATCTACTACTTAGTAGTTTTAATTAATTTTGCTCTTAACATAATGATTTTTATTGTGACTTCAGAATAATTATCATGCCTGAGGCTTTATATAAAGATAAAATAACTCTCTTCTCATTGGAACATAAAGATATGCACAATTAAATCATTATTTACGTGTGAATATTTAAATTCTCACCAAGTACTTACTTATTAAATAATAAAATAATAATTTAAATATAAATAATAATATTAAACATAAGTAGCTACATTTTAAAAATACAGTCGAACTTGGTTATTACGAGGAAGATGGGACCGACTGTATTTGCTCGTTATATCGTTATAGCGTTAGTAGTAATATCAGAGAATAGGTATTTTTAAATGAGCGGTCACATATAACAAAAAGTCACGATTCAAACAAAAATACACAATTAGAATATTTCCCCTAAACAAGCATGGCATTCATAAACTACAAAAGAAGTTGTTTATTGTATCCTACTGACTTCGCAAACCTTGGAATTTTTAGACGGAATTTCAACCATATGCGTGGATACTTTTTCAATATTGCCGGCGAAAACACCAATTAGGTAGTACTTTGACACTTAACTAGTGTCATAAACGAAATCCGACCCCGGCGGCATCCTGTCCGGTCGGATTTTATTGCTTAGGGTCGAAATGTTTTTAAACGATCGACACAATAACAGTTTTAAGAAAAAAATTGACGATATTTTAGCTCGGTATATCCGATAAAGAGCTCGTTATAAAAGTGAATAAATGTATGGAGAAAATCATAAAGTAAAATGTCAACGAATGTTTCCTCATTACATCCGAGATCTCGCTATCTCCGGGATCGTAATAACCGAGTTCGACTGTACCTATAATTGACAAACGTCTATTATTTATTTTCAAAGTTCATTCGATTACGTGACGGCCAGTTGTCCCGGCGCCAAATCGTCCCAGCTAGACGCTAAAAATATAATATATCAATAATTTGTAACACACCTGTCTAGGACGGACGAGAGGATAATTCGGGCCAGTGGCGTAGAGAGCGTTGTCTCCCAAACACATTCGGGAAAAGGATGTTCGATGCTGAAAAAAAAGAAAGATTGTTAATTACTATGTATCTACATACAAATTTAATTGTATGAATGTAGGTCTTCGCGCCAATTACTTTGTATGTCTCGTTCCGATTGATTAGGTCATTTGACCCAAGGAGAACAACATTATTTTATTTCTGCTTGAACGCCTTCATGATGAACGTTCTGACTCGATTCTGTCTTGAGAGCGTTCAAATAACATTGACTTAATGGACTGAAACGTAGCATTTTTTAGATAAGACGCCATGATATTGAGTCAGTCGACGGTGTACGACTAACTGAATACATGTATTAATTAAGGCGCTAAGTACCAAAAACATAAAAACTGACATTTTTATAGAAAAATGTTCTACATACCAACGCCAATAACTTCAACTATAGTCTAAGTGCCTCAAGCAAGTCAAAAAAATACAGCAAAATAATTAAACCTGTCGACGTTGTAAGTCCGTTGGCGTGTTTTATTTATAATGGTGTAAGTAGCACTGCAGTGGTCAACGGCATTCAATATAAAATAGCTGACGATGGTGTGTTGACACTTGCGAGTTCTTAATACTTAAAATTATAGAAGCTGCCGTGATTGCTTCACACTGTAAAACTACATTTTTCAAAAGGTCTGCTTCATGAAATTTTACTGCAATGACTCGGTATTTTGTAACTACAGGCAATACTACTTTTTGGTACTTAGAACCATATTTAATACACGTATTCCTTACAAACAGCCTCTGTCATGGCCCCCATATGAGGGGGCTGACAGGGCTCTAGCCTGGGGGCCCGGCGCGGCAGGTCGACAACACACACCACAAATTTGCTGTATTAGTAAAAAAAAGTTGCCTGCGGCGCTATTTTCCTATACGATTATTAACATTTTAAAATATGTGGCGTTGCGATGCAATTTCATATGGTATGATGAGTGATATACATAATTAAATGACAATTATTCATGTGTAGAATTTTATTCTATTATTGCTAATATAAGTGCTTCCTGATTTACAAAATGGCTATTTATCTAATATGGCGACGGTTTGCATGATAATGATACTTGGCTACCACAAAAGGATGTCGCGATCAGTGCTTCATAATAATATGACGATGAGTGCAGACAACTCAATAAATCCACTGGATTTATTTAAAAATCGCTAAGAATACGCGGAAACCATTTGGGGAACACTACTGTCGAAAATCACAATTCCCTTATCTTAGCGATAGGTAGGGGGACACGCCATACATCCTGGCCTGGGGGCCCGCTTAAGGATGTGGGGGCCATGGCCTCTGTGTTTCAACTCACTCATTCATGAACGACACATGTCTACTTCAGATATTATGATTATTAACTAAGTATGTACAGTACCACAAACTTATCTGAAGAACGGACAAAAATGGAACTACTATTCCAGCATATAGAATACGTCATTCCATTGTCAAATTCTGTCCCATCGCTAGTCTCGATTGGGTAGTTTTCGACTGTGGCTCCCCCATCAATTCTTCAGATAAATTTGTGGCACTGTAGGTATAGTGTAACGGCTTTAGTTGACACTGTTTTCGTATCGCCGTGGTAAACGGCACGTGACATGGAAGAAGACGATATGCGTACGATACCGATTTAATATATTTTTTTAAACCATATAATACTATATATTATAATGGGACAGTGACGTCCCTTGAGGGTAGGCAGAACATTCACTGCTCAGAGGCTGCACATACTAATAAGTGGCAAATAAATGAAAAAAGTGAAGAAGGTAACTTGAGAATATGCTTCACGGAGCATTTCGCCTGCGACGCTGATAAAGTACTTATAAGTATCTACTATAATCGTCAGAAGGTTTTCATGTTCAATAATTCCTTAGTGAGAAGCCGGCTTGAGAGTGGGTCGATTGTTTGGGCCCCGCATCAGTTGAAATATGACCTTATGGTGGAGCGAGTTCAAAAGAAATTTTTGAGACTCCTTTATTTGAGGGTATATGGATACTATCCGTGGCTTTATCTAACTGACTTTCTCTTAGGTATGCTTACATACTGTAGTTTAAGTGCTAGAAGATATCAATATTTGGCCACGTATTTTTTTCGACTAATACGTGGTGTGAATGAGAACTCTGCCATTCTTGCTAATATTGACTTGTGTGTCCCTGATAACTATCTTAGAAATCGGGAGCATCAGTTGTTTGTTCTCCCGAGGAGCAGAACTAACCTGCCATTGGTGATGCCAATTGGGAGGGCAACCAAATTGCTTCGGATGTTGATATATTCCATCTACGTGAGAATGAGTATATGTGGACGTTATTTTATAAATTATTAAAATAGGGTCTGCTTAACTCATCCGGTGTACTTCCTTGTACCTATATACTTCATATTTTTTGTATTTATACATTTATACTGTAGAATAACTTAATATTGCATAATTACAGTATTACATAATACTGTTTTAATAATATTTCTTTGTTTCTAAATGTCATGTCGTGAACGTCTTAAACTTATAATTTGTAATGTCCACAATATGTAAAATAAATTAAAATTTAAATTGAATTGAAAAAATTGAATTGAAATTGAATAAGCTTTAAGATTTTTTGCATTTGTATGGTGACCTATTATTGCATTTTTCCCCACATTTTAAGAGAATACCTACTATTATTAATTTAAGTTAACACAGTATCTATCATTTTAATGATATATATCGCTCATGAGAAAAAAATACCTTGTATACCATCAAAATACCACTATTCCGATTAATTTACCGATATAGAGTAGAATACGAGAAATACATATGTTTTTCATCTCATGTATAAATTAGTGTTATGTGGCATACGAGGTATTGTTTTCTCATGAGCGATATTATATAGAATAAAATGCTGTCATTAATTGTTTTTGCATTTTAAGTAGTTATAAGGAAGCGAAATTATCTAAAATACGATAATAATAATATAATTATGTATATGATGGTAATATTTTTTTACATCGTCACTTCCGCAATATAGTGGACCTTATTAAATCAATATAAGACATTGGATCAGTGACAAAGATTTGGTAAATTTACGTGTAGCAACTGTGTAATCAGTGAATTGCATTTTTACCTTGACACAAAAATACCTACTAAAGTTGAAGCCTCGATACGTGATATTCTTAAAATATCGATAGATAAGAACTTACTGCCAAGTTATTTTAAAGCAAGAATATTAATAATTATATTTTAAATCATGTTTTTAAAATTTTTATTATTATTTTTATAAATATCTGTGGCTATTTGGCAGAAGCAGATAATTATAGTCATTTCACCTACTTTTCAGGGGAGCAATTTGAATGTTGTGTTTCTGGTGATAAGTACTTAACTACTTATTTAATTATGAAGGAAAGTTAATGAAATATTATGAAGAAATTAACTGAGTTTTAATCAATTATAAGCATTTTTATTTAAATAGCATAGTTTTTCTTAAAAATCACTTTAAAGAACATATAAGGTTTTGGCAAATTCAATATTAAAAATAATGTACCATATCTCATATTATGTATCTAGGTTAGGCATATTATTAATATATTATAAGTAGCTTAAAAATAACATCCATGTTTAATTGTCTTCACTGGTTTCAGCATTACCAATGTTGGGTACAGAAGGTTAAGTTTCAAGTGAATTATAGAAAGTATGATACACGGGATCTATCAAATACATCATGCTCAGTAAGTCCTCTTTTTTTGAGGATTTATTCGTACAGGTGCCATAATATGAGTCCTCGGTATTCTAGGAATATGTGGACGCCCTCTGGAATTCCTTAATAACTTCATTGTTCTGAAGGGCTCTTCATCATTCAGAGAGTATCTGAATTTTATATCACCGAGTAGTTTTTCATTCCCCACGGTGGCTGCGCGGCTTAAGCGTTGGACTATAACGCCGTGGGTCCCAGGCTTGAATCCTGGGTCTGGCAAGTACACATATTGTTTTTCAATTTGAGTGTGAGTCAGGGTATAATGGACCTAATAGGTTAAGCAAGTGTCTGACATCCATTTCTCGAAAAAACCAAAATCTGTTAATACTCTGTGGAGGCCCATAATATGATCTTATTAGGAACGGACAAAAGAGAACTTACTGAGCATGATGTATTTGATATAATGTAAATCTCATGTTGTGAACGTCTTGAATTTAGATTTGTTATGTCCACAATGTTTTGTTTTCTTAAATAAATAAATATATTATATAATATTATATAATATATTTATTGCACAATGCTCAAATATATTATATTTGTGCATTGTACTTAAATATTTCTTATGGTGGAAAATACAATTTGAAAATTGATTTCAATAATACCTATTGTATTAAAAAATAATACATTCGTTTTAGTTTGGCGCGAAAGACGGGGTCCGGGCCCCTTACCAATTTGGGGACACTGGGGATAGCTCCTATATAGCCCTAAAGTAAATCCGGCCCGCGGATGAAATACGGACATCACAAACATGCCCTCCAAACCAAACCCGCCCCGCACCACACTTGGTCTTAATCGAGTGTATTATGAGGCACTACGTTTGATGTGAAGCATCTGTGCAGTTGTGTATGCCTAGTAATGTCCCAGGAGTAGTTACCAGAGACTGAGGTCGCCACGCTCTCAAGTGAGCTTTGACTGAGTTTACTGATTTTACTCCAAGTGCTGGGGAGAGAAAAGGCACAAGAAAATTAACAAAAATTAAAGGAATTTAATAAATATAACAAAAAATCAAGCTAATCATACGGCAAAAAATATGTGAAGAGATTTTCACGCCCACACTAAGACGCCGCATTTTTCTTAAATGCAAGATAATTGGCCTTGGAGGCGACCAGGTCGGACGGCCCGATGGGCCCAACAGCTGATTGGACCGACTTGAGTAACTCTTCCCTCTCGAAGCACATTCTCGTACATTCCCAGAGGATGTGGTTTGCATCCTGTTTTTCTCCGCCACATGGACATGTCGGTCGGGTAACAAGTCCAAGCTCAAAGAGCTTGGCAGCGCACCCACCGTAGCCTGTCAAAAATTTACTTTTGTGATGGTCAGAATTCAACCTGGTTATCTCCAATCGCCATTTAATATCCGGAAAGAACATATATGTGTGCAGGTATATTCATTCCACTTTCGCTGCCAGGTCTTCGACGCCGCATTATAATACATGCATTTTAAGACGTATTCTCCACTTCAACTAGGTTACTTTTTCAGCAACAAGCAGAGGAGGCGGGGCAAGGTGAAAGTCACCAACAACGGCCTCCTCGCTTTTGAAGAACATTGTGGATGCACCGCGTACCTGTATATGCAGGTTAAGTGGAAGAATGCTAGCCAGGACTGGAAACGTGTCCGTTGAAGTTGAGCGGTAGGCCTTCGTAATTTATAACAGCACACCGCTCTGCCCAATTAACAGAGTGCTTCTAAATTTGACACTTTTATGGATACGTGAACACCATACGCTGGCAGCGTAGTAGCAATTCCCATGAAAAAGCTTCGTAGAAGCGCCCTGATGAAATACAGGACAAACTGTTGTCTACGTCTACTAGTTTTTTGTCGAACCTTACTTCTCCTCGATACAATACTACATCTCCTCACATGCTTTGACGATGTATTATTGTGCTATATACCAATAGGTATAATTTATAACATTCCGACTGTGTTTTTTGGAAAGTTTTTGTTTACTTATTCATTTACGTAATTTTGCACACAGTTCTAAATTAACTATTGCCACATGTGTTGATGATAACTGATAACATCTGTTTTCCTGTCTAATTAAATATTTCAATATAAAACAGATTCGATGAGGTGTTTGACTAGTCAGTTTAATTACCTCTATCTAAAATGAAGTCTTTGATTTTATTTGCTGCTCTAGTGGGTTATGTCTTCTGTAATACTTGTGAGTTCAATAATATTTATTATCTACATTATATTATTATTACCAGTAACAAACATTCCCTCTAATTTTATTTTTATATTGTGTGTGCGGATCATCGACGCATCTGAGCAGTGGCGTAACTACGGTTGGTGTCACCCGTCACAAATGCGGACACATTTTTGTAGGTATGCGCGCACGCATGAGCATATCTTGCAGGGAACATTGCTAGTGACATATTCGATTTAGCATTGACGTGGTGACAATGTATTCATAAGAAATTTAATAAACTGTTTATGAAGGTCCTATGTATTTAGGCTGTGCGCGAAATTGTAAATTTCTATTCTAGTGCCAGTTATTACTTACACTTTGAGTAAAAATTCAATACGATAAATTGTTTGTATAGATAAAGAAGATTGTAGAAATAACAAGCACTACAATCAGATGTTGCAAGTTCGTGCCGCAGATGGCATTAACTTTTAATCACGTCGCATATTGAAACTTATCTCGACTGCAACACATCGAATTTGTCGATGTGATTTTATCATTCACAAAACACATGTAACTTAATGTACTACCACACATAGCATAGGTGCAGCATAGTGCTTCCCTTTAAAGTAAACCGACAAGAACCGTGTTTTATTTAAACATGAATTTTATCTCAGTACTATGCGACCCAAAGAGGTTGGACGGTCTGTAATACACGACCATATATATTTCCGATACAACATTCCACGGTCAAGTGTTATACGGCGAATTGCATACGTACAAAATTCCGGACATGGTTTTAATGAACGATGGTCTAAGGTTTATTAAACATGTTTCTAGTGATGTTAAATGTGTAATCGTGATGTCTGACATGTGCTGAAATCAGTGCATAGTATATGAAAATATAAACTATTATGTGAATACGTGAAAAACCTTTGTACGTTTGTGTATGTCGTGTGTAATGTGCTGTGAAAATAGTGACTGGATAAATCTAGCGTGGAGGTGGCTGCATCCGCGTCTCTCCGTTGACGCGGAGCTCTTCGAAGACCTGCCGGGTCATCTTCCTCCTTCCCGCAAGTCCGCCAAGTGAAATAGGCTGGGATGACCATGCCTACTATGTAAATGGTGACAAGCGCAAAACCGGGCTAGTCTGCCATCGTCGTAGCCGGTGGTCTCTTGTCCGGTCGCCGTAGAGTTCATGATGTCGTGGTGATGACGCTGCGAGTGAATTTCATGATGCTGGGATGTCGAAACGGAGAAGGTTTGAATATCTGAAGGTTGCGTGGTTTTCAAAGTCGGGGTCACCACTTTGGGGAGTATGATAAGCTAGGCAGGTGAGTTGATTGCGCGGCGGTAGCGGAGATGGATGTAGATGTTTATTGTCTTGATGAAGAGTGACAAAGGGCTACAATGGTAGGAGTAAAGATTAACGGTGCAGAGTAATTGCGGTGAGCTCGTACTCCGGCCAAGCCGCGATCCGCAGCGACGACTACCGATTTACTGTTAACTATAATACTAAGAGTGACGGTGATCGAGTGAGAAGTGAGGTGACTGTGTCAAGTGACGAGTCAGGAGTGAGTTCTTCTCAACTGTCTTTCGTTATTTATATAAATGAAATCAATACATTACAAAAGTCATTGTCGCAATTAAATAAATCATATTAGACACTGTTGATCTAGGTTATGATTGAAGAAATGCTGACAACCGCAACTCCGATTTGTTTTGAAATCAAAACATGAATATTGATGTGTGTCGCACTTGTAATGCTGAGTGGTATGATTACTACAGTTCAATGAAAACAAATAACTATGACTGACAAATTTTAGTGTGCACTAGTTATGTCGAAGAACAGCCTACCTCCACCCCTCGCCACGGGGCCGCAGGTAGAATAGGAAAATTCGACGGCACATTCATAGATTCTGCTTTTCGCTGTCAGTCATTCGCTTCGGCTAGCCATGTGACGTCACTGTCCTGACATGGTCCCGCCTGTGTGTGAGGAAGAGAGTTGCAACATTAGCCGTCAGTTTTGATTTATGAGCATGTGCCAGTCGAGGCGGTTTTGTATGTGCGACCGGGCTTACGATGGAATAGTAGCACAGGAAGAAAAACATCATACTATTAACAAAAGGTATTATAAACTATATATAACTTATTTATTAGATTGTATGTATAATATTATGTAGTATCTAGTAGGTATATAATATAAAACTAAAAGGTAAGCTAAAAGCTGTAACGTTTTTCTGTCTCGCTCATAATACCTTTTCTTCAAATTCCCGTATTCAAAATTCGATGATGAAAAAAAATGATAATGTTATAGATATCACGTCAGAACATAGCACACAAAAGTAAACCTAGCTTTATCACTTTTTTCACTTTTGCCATACATTTCAGTCCACCAATTTTGAAACTATTTGTCAGAATTACTATTAAATATAAGCTTTACGAAAATTTTGATTCTTATTTGGTAAAGCCATTTCTGTGGGTAGAAATGAAATTGTTTATTACTGTATTACTTAATTTGGTTCTTTACGCACAAATTGATACCAGAATTGCTTCGATCAGAATGTGAGGTATTTTCTCGCTACAGTGGTCTCAAGCATTGTAAATCGATCAAAATCAGAGGTTCGCGGCACGGTTTCTCCCGCCACCTGATGAGGTCAGGGCAATAATATTATGTGTGATACATAAAAACCAAGGATCGACCAACCCAATTATATATCTACATTAATCGTAGGCAATGCTTATTTTTAGAGTATTGCTTACCATTTTTTATACAATGCAATCTGTCATTTATGCATTAATTTCGTCGTTTCCGTTTGCGTCGTAAATGATATTAAAAACTGAAGCAAATATGCATGGCTGAGTCGTCCTTCTTTTTAATATTACCTGTAAAATATTTTTTAAACTAATTCAGGTACTTAATTCTTTTTCTCTTCGAAATAAAACATTCGCATGCCATAGGTTCGCCATCACTGTGTTAGGACATTAGGTGGACGGTATCATTTGAAGAATAAAGTGACCCTGAAACGACCCTGATCATATACATCAGAGCCTATTCATACAAATTTTATTCATTCGTAAATATATTATGCAGTAGATAAATAAACTCTACCGACATTTAAATACGGATACATATTTCAAATTTGCGTTCACTTCTTTTCGTCAGGTATGTATTTTAATATTGATACCTTACACCTAACCCTAGTTTTATACGGAGTGAATATTATCGCACCGTATAAAGTCACGCCACCATTTTCAATACACACGTTGACGATAGTATTCGCTAAGTGTGAAACGTGGGTAAGGCAGTGTTGATCAAAAAATAAATGTTTATAATCGATATATTTTACAGCACATTGGACCCAGATTCGTGTCAAATTTGCCTTCAGTGGATATATGGAAAATGTGGATGCCTTTTGGATTATTCGCAATACCCAGAAAGATGCCGAGGCCGACAAATGGGTAAAGGTGGAATGCCCTAATTCACTTGGTCTCACCACTCTTTGCTTATCTCAAGAGGATGTACGTGTCTGTGCTTTGTATGATGTTCAGGGGTCCATTGCTGGTATTCAATGTGCTGTAAGTATCAAGAAAATACGTCCACTCAGACGAGTCTTATTATTATTACCACTGATACGAGGGTAGTCCCAGAAGTACCCGACCTAACAAAGAAAATACAAAAAAAATGGGAAAAAATATTTTTATTTCTCTACGTAGTCTTCTTTTAGGTCGATACACTTTTCCCAGCGATGTTCAATAGTTTCGATACCCTGTTTACAGTGAGAATCGTCGAGCTCCTCAAAATAGCCATCAACCGCATACTCCACCTCTTCATTGTTGGCAAATCTTTTACCACCGAGCCATTTTTTCAAGTTTGAAAACAGAAAATAATCCGAGAGGGCTAAATCTGGCGAATAGGCTGCGTGAGGAAGCAATTCGAACTTTAACTCATTGATTTTGGCCATCGCGATAACGGATGTGGGAACTGACGAATTGTCCTGATGAAACAAAACTTTCTTTTTCGCCAAATACGGTTGTTTTTTCTTTATTTCATCACTCAAACGCTGTAATAAGTTTGCATAATACACGCCGTTGATTGATTTTCCTTTCTGAAGATAATCAATGAAAATTATCCCACGCGCATCCCAAAAAACTGACGCCAAGACCTTGCCTGCAGATGGAACTGTCTTCGCCTTCTTTGGAGCCGATTCTCCCCTTTCAGTCAATTGTTTTGACTGTTCCTTCGTCTCAGTGTGAAGTGATGGATCCATGTTTCATCCATGGTTATGAATAGACGCAAAAACTCTGCTTTATTGCTGTGAAACTTCGCCAAACAGTCGATTGAAACATCCTCACGATGCTGTTTTTGTTTGCTCGTTTAAACTCAGCCACCCAATATGTTACTATTGTAAACAAAGAAGCAGACACCCCCAGAGTAGAATCTAGCGCCGCTTTGATATTGGTTGGACTGAAGCCTTTCAAATGAAAGTATTGTATCACATAAGTATGACCAATTTTTTCCATGTTTACAAATTCACTGAGAGCGTTCACTGTTGATGGCTGACAAATAATTACTGAACAACGTAGCGTCGTCAAACTTAAAACTTAGGCTTTATAAGGTTGGTACTTTTTATCATGGTCATTATTTTCAAACACAAACTGCTATCTATACATCAGGTCGGGTACTTCTGGGACTACCGGTAGCTAATGAAGATACATCCCCTACGGTGGTAGGCAGATACTCAATTACAACCGAATTAGACGTATGGTGTTGAGGCCTAGACGTTAAAGAAACGTACCATTGGAGGGTTACATGTAAATTGTACGTATTACATTTTACCGTAGCACAGTTCGCCGTGAGCTTTCTTATCGGAAGAGATGGCCGTACACTATACGGTCATCTCTATTATAGTACTGAGATGAAAAAAATACGGGTTGTTCGTGGAGCATTATCATAGCCGATTATGGCAAAATTCATGAACTCAAGATTGAAAACCTAACCTAACAAATAATCCAATATATCGGCTTTTTCAAAATTTGTTTTGCCGCTGGGTTCCTGTAAGTAAACCGACAAGAACCGTGTTTTATTTGGACATGAATTTCATCTCAGTACTATACGACCCAAAAAGGTTGGATGGTCTTTAATATAATTATCTTTAATATAATATATGTGATACGGCGAACTGCATAGGTACAAATTTCCGGACAGCCATCAGAGATCGAGATGTGGCCGTACCGGCTTACGATGAAGATTTCCTATCATGATTTTGAGACGAACCATTATGCTAGGCATCACTGTGAGGGTCATGGTGTTGTTGGTGAAGAGGTCGTCAGAAGGAGAAACGAGAACTCGAGATTTGGTGGTTGATCCGATGGTACAAGAGTATGTTACAGTAGTTATGTTACAATACTTATGATACTATTCCGAGGTCCGATCTCGGTAGAATGTGATGTTGTGTGGAGCGATTCCGACACCGAGATACTAACAGACCGGGACCTTATATTCGAGAGATAACGAATGAATTATGATCCGCTATTTATTGACGTACCTACTCACAATCAAAATAATATCTTGAAAAGTATATTTAGGAAATAATTGTTTTAATTGAGTCAGCCACTATATGGAGTTTGCGTCATCGGATATAGCTTCTTCTTCTTATTGTGCCATCCCCTAGCGGAGGTCGGCCACCATCAAGGCGATCTTATCTTTGTCGTCTGCTACCTGGAACAGTTCGGTGGAGCTGCACTCGTACCAATCACGGAGGTTCTTAAGCCACGAAATGCGGCGCCGTTCTCTGCTACGCTTCCATTGATCTTTCCTTGAGTGACAAGTTAGGGAATGCTGTATTTTTGTCCTCTCATAATGTGGCCGAGGTATTGTAGTTTCCTGGTTTTGATACTACGTAGAACTTCTCGGTCCTTCCCCATTCGATTGAGAACTTCAATATTTGTCACCCGGTTAGTCCAAGGAATTTTGAGGATGCGTCTATACAGCCACATCTCGAAAGCTTCAAGTCTCCATGACATCTCTTGGTTTAGCGTCCATACTTCCATACCATAGAAAAGAATTGAGAGCACATAACAACGTACCATACGCAGTCTCAGACCTAGGTTAAGATCTCGATTGCTAAGAAGGCGTCTCATTTTGAGAAAGGCGCTCCTTGCGATCTCAATTCTAGTTTTTATTTCCTAAGACTGGTCCCATTTCTCATTGACCCATGTACCTAAATATTTATAATGGGTCACACGTTCGATTGGTTCGCTGTTAATGACAAAATTTGTGTTGGTGTCTGGTGTCGCTGTTTTTGATACTAGTAATAGTTTAGTTTTCTTGAGGTTCATTTTTAAACCATAAGAATTACTGACCTCAATAACCTTTTCTACCAGTTGATGTAAACTTTTTAAACTATCAGCAATCAGCACAGTATCATCGGCATATCGTATATTGTTAATATGTTTGCCATTAACCATAATACCCACCGATTCACCGTGTTTCCTTGAAAATAGCTTCTGAGTACATGTTAAAATAAATAGCAATAATTATTAAAACATAAAAATATAAGTGAATGAAGTATTTAATTACTTCGATGATTTTGTGACCCTTGAATTGCAAATTTTCTTGATATCATTATTTAGATCCCTCCGACAGACGTAGAAGGCAAAGGAATCCCTTATGACTTCAATAAGTTCGGAGTTTTTGAGAAGAAATTTATTAACTGGGTCGAATACTGGACATCAACTTTCCTTATTGTCAGTCCCGAGACCATCGAGGATGGTGGAAGAGATGTCGTCGAAACTCTTGGAGATGGACTCTGGTTCAAGAATCGAACATCTTTTACTGAAGTTCCTACAGACGAGGCTATAATAGCTTCAGAGACACCTTACACCAAACAAAATTGCTTGCCTAATATGGGTAAGTTTTATAATTTACTAGCATTTGTACGCGACTTCGCACGGGGTGTTCATTTGTTGTCTTTGTATTTTTATTGTTCCATATTACTTGACGAAAAATAAAATCCTGAATGTGTTGTTCCCAATGACATTATTAATGGACAGCGCACTCAATACAGCAGCTAGCAAGTAAATTCGCGCATAGCGACATTCGCACATGTATAGGTAGACGTCACGCAATTTCCATTATGCGATATCACGCATCGGGAATTTATAGCAATATCACCTTGATTGTAATGGCGTTAGAACAGTGTTTCTAGTGTCAATGCTCATTTGAGCGAGCCCGTTCGAACCGAACCATTCGACAGACCCGACAAAAAGCATCGGGAATTTATAGCAATATCACTTTATTGTAATGACATTAGAACAGATTATGCCATTCGGCAGACCCGACAAAAAAAGGAGTGTATTTTTTTTCCAGATGCTTCGTCCATATTAATGTCATTGGTTGTTCCAGCGTGTTAAGGGGGATGTTTCTACCTACCAGAGGTACCTAGCGGAAAAATACGAAGCTTGCAATTTGAGACATTTTTTTGATAATTTACAATTTCAACTGTATTGATTAATAAATATTATGTATCTGAAAACATTAAAAAGAAAAATATTTTTTATTATAAGTCAAAGATAAACTTACAATTGTAAAAAAAAATGTGAATTTGTTACATATTTACGTACACAGTTACGTTATTATTACATTATATTTTATGGTCATATTTGTTATTACGATTTAGTTTATTAAGTTTTCAATTTTTCCTCGTACAGATTTTTGACTAATTCATAGTTTTAATATTTTTTATATCTATTTAAAAAAAACATTGATTTTTATAAAAATATAAAATGTGTATAACTTGATCATCGTCATCAGGGGCGCGACAACCCGGTGTTGGTCCTAGCCTCCTCCAACAGCTCCCTCCACCTGTCCCTATCCAGTGTGGCCGCTTTCCAATTTGGTACCCCCAGAATACGGCAGTCACTGGCAGCTCCATCTAACCAGCGAATCTTTGGCCTCCCTCTTCTTCTACGTCCTATTGGATTGCTGGACATCACTCTCTTTGCCGGTTCATTGTCATTCATACGGTGCACATGACCTAGCCATCGCAGTCTCCCAATCTTAATTGATTGAACTGCGCTGCAATTTTCGTACAGTCCGTAGAGCTCAGCATTATATCTTCTCCTCCAAATGGTGCCGTCCCTGATCGGTCCATATATACGGCGGAGAATTTTTCTATCAAAAATGTTCACGACTCGTTCATTTCGCAGAGTTAATGTCCAGGTTTCCGATGTGTAGGTGAGCACTGGCTTTACAAGTGTATAACTTGAAATCCTTTTTATTAATCGAGCTTAAATATTGAGACCATACATAAATAAGATTTTATATAAATAAAAAGGATTTTAAGTTATGCACATTTTTATTTTTATAAAACTGATGTTTTTTAAAATAAATATAAAAAAATATTAAAACTATGAATTAGTCAAAAATCTCTATGTCAAAAGATAGAAAACTTAATAAACTAATTTTTAATTATAAATATGACCATAAAATATAATGTAACAATAACGTAACTGTGTGCGTAAATATGTAACAGATTCACATTTTTTTACAATTGCAGTTTATCTTTGACTTAAAATAAAAAATATATATTTTTTAAATGTTTTCAGATACATATTTATTAATTAATACAGTTGAAATTGTAAATTATCAAAAAAATGTCTCAAATAGCAAGCTTCGCATTTTTCCGCTAGGTGCCTCTAGTAGGTAGAAGCACCCCCTGAAGACTTTTTAGGTTGTAATATTGTGTATTTGCATTGTTAGATAACACTATTTTCCCCCATAGATAATCTTTCAGCCTTGGACACAGACACACTTGTTTGGAAATTATTCTCATCTGCCGATGGTTTTTTAGATTACCCGCTTATTTGTTGTTGACGCAAGTTATTGCTTGTCATATTGAACAATTGACATTATTACTTATTGTTATGGTGAAGAAAGGACCTTTGAAGCCGCTTGAAACTAAAGACAAATCGCCTGGAATTAATGTGATTCTGAGATTCACGATAAATATTTTTATGTGAGTTTCCGTTGATCAGCTTGCTCTAATTCCACGCTGTTCATTCATAACAAATTACTCTCAAGTTTTGGAGAAATCCAACAATGCATGATCATCGCCAGAATTTTTCCTGGTATAGAGATAACAGCTACTAACATGTTGTAGTTCTCGGTTAGGTACATGTAAATTGTACGTAAAATATTTCACCGTGGCATAGTTCGCCGTGAGCTTTATATCGGAAAGAGATGACCGTATACTATATGTTCTGCAATTATATTAGATTCAATATGAACATTCATTCAATTTTCATAGCTGATTTTGGTAAAATTCATGAATTCAAGAATGAAAACCTAACCTAACCTAACAAATAACCCAGTATATCGGCTATTTTCAAAATTTATTTGCTGCTGGTTCCTGTAAAGTGTAAGCCGACAAGAACCGCGTTTTATTTAGACATGAATTTTATCTCATTAGGTACTATACGACCGAACGAGGTTGGACGGTCTTTAATATACGACCATATATTATTTCCGATACAACATTTCACGGTGAAGTATGATACGGCGAACTACATACGTACAAGTTTCCGGACACGGAAGTTTTCTGTAAGCACCCACCACTTTTATGATTTGGAGTGACTTTTGACAACTTCCACTTTCCCCTGTCGACATATTTTTACATAGTTACTACATTCCTTTAAAAATCTAAGGATATCCGGTCTCTTCAGAGTGAAAATTATTTGTAATACATGTAAACACATCATCCACGTCAATTGGAGAGTTATTGATTGACGCTCTGTATGATGGTTTTCATTCATTTGTTCATTCATATTATGATATTTTAAATATAGGAACGCATTATTACTACGACATGTACAAGACAAGCTGCTGCAAGAATTTTCAGCCCTTCTTCTTGATGACCAAAGATGGAAGCATGGACGGTATTGGTTGGCAATTTTTCGGAAAAACAAAATACGTTAAAAGAAACTGGTATGACAATATCAATCGCCAGGCCGTTGAGTTGACTGTCCCTAATGGACCTAAATGCTTGGGAGACTGGACGGATATGTACGGAGTCATCTCTGTTCATTTTTATTTCGTGGATAACCCATGGGAGATCAAGTGTGATCAAGAAAAAGAAAGTGCGGTTCCCATCACTAATTTTTGGGGTAGATTTATTTTGACCAGTCTATATACTATTGGAAATATTGGAAGTTTTTTTAAAAGCTTCTTGAGTGGGCGATACATCTTTTAATTAATGGCTGAAGTGTCGTGTAAAGTTAAAAAATAAGATTTATTTTACATAATATTTGAGAGCAGAACCATCACTTCATATAATATATACCAGCAATGGCGAACCTTTTAATGCTTACATGCCAAAATATTCGTAATAATGAGTGGCGTGCCAGTGGTTAATATTGCGGGTAATTAATTATAAATTAGGAACCGCATTAGGTGTCTATTAATAGTATTACTTAATTGATTATTAAAAAAATATGGAAATGTTAAGTGCCTTGTTGCAAAAACCCCTAAAACGGTTTTTGAAAATTTTTGAGTTAGATATGTTAGTATGATATGATGGCCAAATATTGAACTTTAAAAAACGCCAAAAACCGTCAATACGTATCATCAAAAATTAGGGTAAATTCCAAAACCCGTTAAAATGGTTGGGTGTGCTTTTCAAATACCCCTAAAATGGAAAGCCAAAATACTCTTTCATTTCAAATGTAACGAATTAAAAAATAAATACATAAAGTTCACAGATTTAATATTTTTCTCATTTTTCTCAGAACTACCTAAAATCGTTCTAGGGTCCTTTGAAACTAGGCGCTTCATATATTGTTTTTTTTAATTTCCGCTCTACCATCTCCATAAAGTGATAAAAACATTTATAAATACGATGTTTATTCTTATACAAGCATAACATTCGCCTAGTTAAACATACATTTTCATTAGAAAAACCAAGGATAAAGCGCAAAAGTATGATATTTCTGAATTTACAAGTAGAACCTATGATATAACCACCAAAAATACCTTGCTGGTGATAAAACTGATGACAAGTAATTTATTTCACAATATATTTGTTTTATTAGAAATTTAATGACTAAAAAACTCTCCAGTGGTAATGTATTTAAATGCGACTTTTATGCATTTATAATTATAAACTATGACCACCCAAAAAATTTCCTGGTGACAAGCTATTTAAACTTGCTTGTATATATTATTACAATGACGACCATCAGACTGACTCAAGCGCAATATTGCAAGTGTCATGAAGAATAGCCAATATTATGTTCTTGTAAAAAATGTAAATTAATTTTATTAATAGGTTCGCCACCGCTGATATATACCATTATTATGTTCTATCTTTTTTTTATCATAGACAACAACATTTTATAAACATCGTCATTTGAAATTGAGAATACTGCCATATATTTTAATTAATTACCTAATTAATATCATTGCACAGTAAAATATAATCAGAAATATTTGCATTGAGTTTTACAATCCACTCGTCGTTTATGGAGAAATTTCACCAGTTTGCGTTTTGTAATTGGCATTGGCATAATTTGATGATTGTTATCTCAATATTCTTAAGACTTGTAAAATAATTAAATAAAAGAGTTGTCTTCATTTTAAAATATATTTTTTTTTGTATTTTTTATGGGGAGGAGTGGACCTTGAGATAATTACGCATTTAATGATTATGGCAAATATAGAAGGTTACATGTAAATTGTACGTAAAACATTTCACCGTGGCACAGTACGCCGTGAGCTTTCTAATCGGAATGAAATGACAGCATACTATACGGTCTCCAATGTTATTAGATTCAATATGTATATCATAGCTGATTTTGGCAAAATTCATGAATTCAAGAATGAAAACCTAACCAAACAACTTTAATAATCCAGTATATTGGCTATTTTCAAAAATTGTCTGCTGCTGGCTTCCTGTAAAGTGTAAACCGATAAGAAACGTATTTTATGTAGACATTAATATTATGTCAGTACTATACGACCCAAAGAGGTTGGACGGTCTTTAATATACGGGCATATATTTTCGATACAACATTTCACGGTGAACTGCATACGTACAAGTTTCGGGACACGAATATAGAATGTAAAATATTTCTCCAAACTTATTAGTTAATGGCCACGATTTGAGTTACCCCATCTCCATCCGTCGTGTATATGAAGCCGCATTTGTGCACGGCCGCCTTCCATGATTCTAAAAACGCGTCAGACTGAATTTTTTTTAGTGCCACGCTTCCTTGTCCCGAGACGAAACTGCATGGGACTGATGTAGCAATCATGCACTTTGGTGCCTAAAGAAAGATTTTAGACTATAAAAAAAATCTTTACTTAATGACCAATCCAAAGTTTACCAATAATATGGCACTGTGAAATATTAAAAATTAATATTGCACGTATTGAAAAAAGAATTATTATAAAGGACCATTTAGTCTAATGTACCAAAATATGGCTGAATTCTCATTTTAACGTTTATTTACCCTATAATGTTAATTAAATGACAATATGATTATGAAATGATGATTTCAACGATGAAAAAAGACAGGTCATTATAATAGAATTCTTCATTTTTGACCTTTACACGGTAAAATATTTTTTAAATACACTCTAAACAGAATTACGGAAAAAATGTTCTGTTTCTGTGTGTTTTCCTGACATACACATTGACATACACATAATATTTGTTGTTATGATCAATTTTTAAAATCAGTAGAATTTAAAAAAAACCGTCGCAAAAAACGGTTAAGTAATGAAAACGAAAAAAAAATGACATAACATCTATCGGTGCGCGAAAAGATAAGGGAGATATGTTTAGACTCTAAAGCAGGGGTTTACAAACTTTTTCGTCAAAAGGACAATTTTGAAATCAAAAATTTTCTGTTTTTTTTTTTAAATAAAAATAAAATTTCATTGTGTAAACTTATATTTTTAACTAAATATACATTATTATTACTCTTGTTAAAATACTAAAAAATAATATTTATTTTTTTTACCATGTGATTTATGCAATTGTTTGTTTGAAACTAAATCCTGTAATTTAGTATCAAATTTTGTGGTGTGAATATGCAAAATACCTGTTCATTTTGATCTTAAGTTTGATTTATTAATGCTTATTGTAAAAAACGTTTTTTCACAAATATGGGTATCTCCAAATCAAATAAATAAGCCATTATTTGATGAGCATGTTTAACTATATTTGGATATTCCTTAAGTGAAAGTCCTTTATAGAATTCAATTAAATTCTTATCACGATAAGATGCTTTTGCTTCCATGTTATCATACAAATCAATTGATTCAAACAGAATATTTACGGGAACAGCGTCCGGGTTACATGAAAAGATATCTTGAAAATTATTAACCCATAGCTTACGGGCCGCACAAAATTGTGTTTTTGCTAATTACTTTTCAAATGCAAATTAACACGTTAATTACAAAATTAATTAAAAGGGTCCGTAAGCATTGTGTTAAAATTCATTTGATGTTTCTTTAAAATCCAAGAAGCGCTTAGAAAATTCATCTAACATCCATTGAATGATCCTTGAGTATTTTTCTGATCGCACATCCACATACACAATTAATATCAAAGTGTCTGGCCATTCATTCTTGCTGGAGTATATTTAATTTTAAATGTAATTTTTAATATTCGATATGAAGAATAAAAAATAATACAGATTTCACATAAATCTCGCGGGACATAATTGGCCCACGGGACACACTTTGTGAACCCCTGCTCTAAAGATTGAGTTTTGGACAAAGTTAAATGTGAACGTCTTCTACCTTTATGTAGGCTGAGAGGCGTTGATTTGACTCATTTGTTTTGTCATTAAATTTATGTATATGGTACGGATAATCGTACCTAAATATGTACATATTTAACTCATTTAGAAATTGAATATATTATTTTTCTTTTCCTTTCGCACATAAATATGTAGTTAAAAATTTATTAAAACTTACAATAAAAAGTTTATTTTATAAAATATTTATTTAACATTTGGTTTTCACTGCATAATATCGAATGTAGAAAGGAAAAAAGACGAAATCCACACAAATCAATTTTTACAGGAGACACAAAAACGTTTTTGTTGTGGTTTTCAGTCAAAGGTTAAATACAACGTATACATAACCATGAAGTGCATGATAATAATTATTAATTTGGTTTTTATATCCCTAATCTGTTATTAATTATTCAGTTAATTAAAGAAAAACCAACAAAAATTATGGTTAAGTCGTTTTTCCCACATCACTTCCCTCTTTTTTTTTTAAATTGCTTGGTAAATTTTGATAATAAATCAGCATTTGCAGCTTACATCTTTTTCGCGTACAACGAAATTATTCAATAAAACCTATTTTAAAAAAACTGAGGGTTACGTCCTTTTTCCTTTCTACTGTCTTCATATAGATTAAACTTAAATAACAATACTGTTTATCATATGAAATAACACATACGATAAACACTGAAGACCTAGAAAAGATAAATCGATGTTTTCAAATTTTATAATAATCGATGAAGATGTATTGCCTGAAACCGAATTAATATTCCTTCTACCTTTACAAGCCGTCGTCAAGTTAACACCACCCTTTTACTATCTGCAGCAATACATTATAAGTCATCTCTTATTTAGGTATCTACCAATAATAATTCTCTTCATCTTCGTATAACAAATTGTTGTAGACCGTTAGGTCGTTTTTATTCAGATTCTTTGGGTTTTTGCGAAATTAAGACCTAGTTATTTCACAATATCTTGGAAAGTTTGCCTGGAAGATGACGACCAGCTGGTATTCCGAGCAATGGGATCCTAGTTTCACCCATACTTTTCGGTATGAATTTAAGATTTTTCGTTTTATGCACCATCTGAGCACATACGCAACTACTCAAATTTCTTGGATCTATCCAAAATACAGTCGTTGAAATGTCAGTATGTTTCAAGTACAATTCAAATAAACAATTATAAAATAAACAAAGTCTTTGATTTCTTCACAACCTTTGTTCACATATCCAAATCACATTATTATATTATGTATAAATTATATTAACATACGATTAAGAATCATATTCTCTTTAATCCTATACTAACTACCAGGAACAACTCCCTATATAAGAACATATGGTATGATATGAGATTTTCTATTAGCTAATGAAACATAAAATTGGTACAGTGGAAATGTCAAATTTGGTTTTAATATTACATAATAGTGGAATAATATAATTCGACTATTAAAAGAAAAAAAGGAAATTCCCACATCAAATCAAATCTTAAGAAAGCATAAAAACGTTTTTGTTGTGGTTTTTGATTAAAGTTAAGATGTAAAATAGGCATAAGCTTGAAGTGCATGACAATTAATAATTTGGTTTTTATATCCCCAATCTGATATTAATAATTATTAAACTAATAAAAGTCTTTTCTTCCATTTCACTTTCTCATTTTTTTTTAATTACGAGAAAAATTTAGATAATAATTTGGCATTTGCAGCTTACATCCTTTGGACAAAACGTGTATTTAGTCGTGTACAACGTTATTATACAATAAAACCTATTTAAAAAAAAATGTAGATTAAATCTATTGTTCTTTCTATAGTTGAAGTATCTATTAAAATTCTTAATTCACCATAAAAAAAATTAATAATGTTTACCTTGTCCATATTATACCCAATTTTGTTAGATGGCTATTCTTATATCTATACTTGCCAAAAATTGAATATATTATAATATGTATCAAAAGTCGACAGAAAAAATATATTTAATAAATTTGAGGGCACCCAAGTTATTTTGCTAAAGAAATAATACCACTAAATGCCTGCAGGTGGGTCCAATAACTTCTATATAATTACATTTATTATGCTGTTGTAGTACATTACAATTTCTTTGAAGGTTTACCTTGCCCATTCGACATCCAAATTTGTTAGATAAGCAATAATTCTTAGAATTCTGATCTTACTAATTTTGGAAAAAAATGAATGCAAATTTATCTTAATTATTTATCAAAATAATTATTTAGATGATATAGAAAATGAATTGTAAAAATTCTCAGGGAATCCAAGTTAGCAATAAATATTCATAAATGCGTTTTTAAAATGACACTTTCTGGCATTAGAGAATAGATTATCAGATAAACACAATTTCTATGCAAGTGACAAAAGATGAAATAGGTATTAGTTGGTTTTTATTTTTTTTAAATCTTATATAAAATGATTGGATATCAGAATAATGTATTGTAAATTTGGAATAGTTATATATAAAAACTTAATAGAAAATACCCCTAACGAATTTAATATGTATTAACCGAGTCGATGTAGATATATTTATGAAAAAAAAATAAAAATCGACGAAGATATTAATTTTAGTAAGTACTTATATGTAGTATAAGTAAGTGTAGTAAGTCTTTCCCTTACCAGTCAATTAGTTTAGATGGGAAAACATAACAAATTACATTTTTTTAAATACAAGATAACTTGAAATATATAAGAATAAATAACGCAAAGAAAACAGTAAAGCAATACATATAAATACTTAAAAAAAGACAAATAGGTATATTATAAGTTTCAAGAAAATACAATAAGTTAGATTAATATACCTACTCCATTTTAAGAATAATTTATAAAACAATATCCATTTGAGTTCACTCTAGTGTACCTAAGTAGAATATAATATAGATATCTAAAACAATTTTATTACACCCAGTTATTGCCGCCCCAATTGACATTTTCAAGGTCATTTAGGCACTGTAACGCAGAGATTGTAATTTATTTTTCAGTTAGTTATCAGTGATACAGAGAGCAGCACGAGCAACTGATGATATCCCATGGGAGGAAGGGAAGAAGTGCACATATTTTGTGCTGGATATTAGACTGAGCTTAGTACCTTAGAGCCCTCGTAGGTGCGTAAGGCGCTGGCCTTTCATCTAGGCCCTAGATTATAGGGGTTCCGGGTTCGACTCGGTGACTTCATAATATATTTATGTAATTTTCTTGGGTAAGCTTGGGTGTTTGTTTTTCTTCTACTGCTAATTAAAGTACCTACTACTGTTTTACTACACTACTGCCTGTGAGCCTGATGTCCTGTTGTAGTGTTGAAAAGAATATACATGTATAAATATATACGTCATAATATTGTGTATTAATAGAAGAGTATAGAGAAATAGGGGAGGCCTTCATCTAGTAGTGGATCGACCCTGGATAATGATGATGTCGATGATGATGATAATATAATATACACAAACATACATAATATATATACATATTATTCTTAACTTAAAAAAATAGATCAAGCCAATGCAGCTGTGAGTATGACAGTAATTTATTTATTTATTTAAGAAAACAAAACATTGTAAACATAACAAATTAAAAAAAATTAAAGATGTTCACAACATGATATTTACATTATAAGAAAAATATTACCCTCACAAGAGAGAAGAAGAAGAAAATAAAAAACATAAACAATTTTATACAGTAAAATAAGGTTTTAAAAACAAAATGCACAGCACATCATTAAAAATGTCAATATATTTAGGGAGCCCATTGACTAGTCTTGCACCCCTCGCTGAAGGTGCCTGATAGGCTTGACTCGATTAAACAGTAAAGTTCTGACTGAAAATCGGTCATGGCTGCTGCGACCACGTAGGTAATTGAAAGGCGCATGAAAATTTTAATTCTTTAGGACGCCAGAATTGGAAACCATCCCGTCACAAACTGTGTTTGGTGGTTTATTACAATTATCTGGGTTTCAGCGCCGTTTGGTATTGGTCACGGCGTACAGTCTGAATACCACTGACATAAACTAAAAATTCACGCCACACTGATTGTTAATTTTGACTAAGATAAGATGTAGTTATCTAAAATTCATGTCACATTATTGCTAATTTTGACTAAGATAAGATGTCGTGATTATCAGATTTAAATTACGTAATTATTACGGACTGGGGTCAACAGAGACGAAATAATAACATTATTAATATAATATTATTAAAATGAATATTGAACTGGCATTCACTAAGATGAATGAAATGAGAATGAATGATCTTATGGATTGTAGTGCTGACGATCAAGGCCTGAAATCTAAGCATAAGTAGTGCGAATGAGAAAGCTCTCCTCCCATTTCCAGCATATTCTTTAGAGCAGAGGTTTTCAAACTTTTTCATTTCCTATCGTCCTTAGTGAAAAAATATTTTTCACAACGCCCTAACATAATGTTTGATAATTTTTGAATTAAATAAAAATGCCACATTCTCATTTTATTTTAAATAAACACTTTAATGTAATGCGCAAAGAAGCCGTATTTATAATTGATCAAAAAAGTACCCATCGAGCAAAGCCGCGAGGGGTGGTTCTGTCCTATATTTTGATGTTCACAAAACGTTGTCTACATTAAATTGGTATTAAACGTATAAAAGTAATTAATATAGTATGTACCTATCTATTTACTTAATTAGCATTAATTTTATTAAATACGAGGAAGCAACAAATAATCATGGTTAGTATTATATTTACAACTAGTTAAAGTTCCCACCCGGTCACCATGTCCTGGAGACTTGAAGCTTTCGAGATGTGGCTGTATAGACGCATCCTCAAAATTCCTTGGACTGACCGGGTGACAAATGATGAAGTTCTCAATCGAATGGGGAAGGACCGAGAAGTTCTACGTAGTATCAAAATCAGGAAACTACAGTACGTCGGCCACATTATGAGAGGACAAAAGTACAGCGTTTCCCAGCTTGTCATTCAAGGAAAGATCAACGGTAAGCGTAGCAGAGGGCGGCGCCGCATTTCGATATTTCGGTACGAGTGCAGCTCCAATGAACTGTTCCGGGTAGCAGACGACAAAGATAAGATCTCCTTGATAGTGACCGACCTCCACTAGGGGATGCCACAATAAGAAAAAGAAAGTACCCGGCTTTGCACGAGGTCGCTTCATTGATCGATATACACTTATATTACTTAACAAAACAATAACAATTACATTCTTTTATGTCAAAATCAAAATTATTCTGGCGGTCAAGTCAAACAATGGAATTTGAAATCGAATCCAAAACATACAAACTTTATTTGTAGCGAAATTTTAAAATTAGAATTAGCAGGAAAGGTTATTTGGAACAAACTGACTTGTTACTTATATTATGTAGATGCAGTTGAGGGCAAGTAGGTAACGGAAATAAAAAAATTTCAACTTTTATATAATATGTAAATCTTCTTCTCTTCAGCCATGGATCCGCCACTTATTTGGAGCATATGGACACAATGTGGTGCCTCCAAAAATTCCAGTCGATCACCAGTCTTCTTGCATCGTTTCAGGTCATACCAGCATCCCGTAGCTCCGCCGTATACACTCGACATATACTATTTAGCGGTCTTCCTGGACACCGGAATCCGTTTACCTTGAAGAACAGGCAAGCCAGTTTGAGATTCTTTTCTGAGATCCGCAGCCAGATCCAACGTCGCCTCTTCACTCTCAACATGATGAGAGGCTGCATGGTGCGTTCTCTTATCTCCGTGTTACTCCTAAAGTCATACCAGCCCACACCCAGTATCCATCGCAAACATCTATTTTCATCAGTTTTCGTAAGGTACCATGATTCGCTGCCGTAAAGCAGCACCGTCGGAATGCAAGCGTCGAATAGTCGACAATTGGTTTTGACTGAGTACAATTGTGTGTACCATACACTCCACATCATGGTGAATGTTGCTCCAACACTTCACATTTGGATATCGAGCTCTCTCTGCAAAATGCCATCTCCTGTGATGTGTACCTCCAGGTATTTGAAGCTATCGACGCTATTTGTAAATAATCGTAGGTATCTAGTTTTTGTATTATGTTATTATTTAAAGTACATATGTGTTTATCTTTTATACATATATATTTATGCAAATAAAAACATAGACGAGCGCATGGAAATCCATAATTCTGCACTATATATATGTAATGCCCACGGTGGCTGCGCGGCTTAAGCGTTGGAATATAACGCTGTGGGTCCCAGGTTCGAACCCTGGGTCTGGCAAGTACACATATTGTTTTCCAATTTGTGGGTGTCAGGGTATGGACCTCATATGTTGAGCAAGTGGCTGACATCCATTTCTCGTAAAAAACAAAATCTGTCAATACAAACCTCTACTCTGTGGAGGTCCATATGATCCTATTAGGATCGGACATGGTCGAAAGAAAAGAAGAAGAGATATATAAGTATATAATGACCTTAGTTGTTGTGAGTGGGGTAGTTAAAATTTAAGCTACAATATAAATAGCTGTATTTTTTTATTAAACTATTTGACGTATATATATTTTACTACATATAACTATAAGCTTTTTCAGGTTGTCCTAAAAGCATGTCGCAATATTCGGATAACTAGAGACTTTTAAAATAATAAATAAAAAACATCGAAAAACATTGCTTAACATAATAAATAGGAATAACACGTTTCTGCACCAATTTAGTTCTTTATAACGGAAAAGGGAACGTTAATTATTAGGTAATATAAATAATTACAAGATTAAAAGAACTTTTTATATACAACGTTTTTAAATTTTCTGTTGAATTATTATGCTCAATATGCTCAAACTTGTACCTGATATGAAGTAAATAAAAAACAAACAAACAAATATTGAAAACTGAAATGTCATTTTGACATTTCATTTTGATTTTTATAGTAACGCACATTAATAATTTAGTTGCTAGGACCACCCCTTAGCAACCAATAATAGTCTTTTACTTTTAATGGATTTTTCTGAAATAACTTTCCATACAAAACAGAATTAACTGAACATGAATTCAATTCTGCTTAAAGATGGCTAAAAATATTAAAATAATGCATTGGAATCGTGTTCTGATATATTCTAAAAGTTTCAAATGTCTAGCTAGTCGGGAAGTTAGTAAAAAATCGATTGCAAGATTTGTACTGGACAAACAACCACCGGACAAACAAGAATACGAGCTAATAAAAACGATGTAAAAATGTCGTTTTCCCGGCGAGTCTCCTCAATATTTTAATCGTTTTAATAATATCTAAAGATAAGGTCACACCTGAAAATATTAAATTGATAATTCGGTATCTATATAAGATGACTTATGTATTTGAAATATATTATAAACAAAAAATGAAGCTCTCAATAATTGTTTTCTTGGCATTTGTCTGCGCTGCGAATGCTAGCACATGTAAGTTGTTATTAAAATAATTTTACTTTATTGACGAACATCGATTCATTATAATATTTTAATTAACTATTTCTTTTATTCAACGAATAATTCACCAGATTTAAGAATGTACCATCTTAATCTAAATATAGAATATCTAAAATCTTTTTTGAAAAAAGTAAGACACCCGGCAGGAATCGAACCTGCGTCTCTTGGGTATCGCGCCCTATGCATTAACCACTATACTACGACTGCCATACTTAATTGCGACAAATTTTAATTATTAGCCTTTTTTTAATACCTGCTCATAATGCACAGGACGATACCCAAGAGACGCAGGTTCGATTCCTGCCGGGTGTCTTACTTTTTTTTAAAAAGATTTTTTCTATTGGTTATATTTTCTCATGAGTGTTTTCAGAATTACGTATGTTCATTATATTATTATTAATTATAATTTAGTGCTTGAGTTTTGCGATAAGGTGTTTGGATCCAGGGATTGGACAAAAACAAGTCAATTTCACCCCTTTTTTTAGCATCTGACACCAATATAGTATGAATATTTCGTGATGAGCATGAATCTTCACCAAATGAAGATATCCCTAAACTAATCTTATTTCTTTCTGTCCTGAGTATTGAATTATATTTAAATATGTTATCCACAACGATTTCGTTAATCCAGGGTCAACAACGACAGCTATCTTTTAGATGTCATCTACATCTTGTTTACAGCTGACTGATTGTATTTGCTCAGCAATTGATAAATTTATATTAAAAAATAAACTAGATACAACAAAATTTAGTAGCACTTCGTTAATTGGTGATTTGGTTTATATGAAGACAAGTTACTAATCTTATTATGTATTATCCCATAATACCGTTAAAGATTTCTGAGAATTTAATGTTTTTTTTATTTATGAAATATATTGTTAATAAAAATATGTCTTTTTTATCCCAAAATCCGAGATTCTAATAATATCAATTTTTGAAATAAGAACTTGAGTGTGAAATATAATGTTATTGTCATTTGACCAGCCTTGGATCGGGCTCTAAATGTCTACAGTGATTCCTTTTTAATTAGTTATTCCCTTTTCATTCCAGCAACCTATCCATCAGTAACTATAACAAGCTTAGCTTGAGGGGTTCATGTTATAACTACAACATGTGATAGTGATTACTACAACGTTTGACAGGGTTAAATAGTTGCCATAGTGTTGGGTAAATAAAGCTCGGTAAAATCGTAAAGTTCTTCAACAGAATTTGAGAAACGTCACAGAGGATAAGAAGCGATATGACAGCTCATAGCAGTTATAGCCTAAGTACAATTATACATATCTAACTAAAAAAACAAATAATTTTCAGCAAAATGGGTCGACTTCCGCGTGAAGTATTCAGGAAACCCCGCTGATGCCGGCACCAATGCCTTTTGGCCCATCGAGAAGACTCTATCAGACGCATTATCAGCGGGATGGGTGAAGGTCACCACTACCAATTCTTTGGGAGCAATCACTGTCTGTTACTCGGAAACTGATGTCAGAGTATGCCCACTTTATGATGCTAATGGCTTCATTGCTGGCATGCAATTGGCAGTGAGTGCCTACTTATATATACTATCATCTCAGATCAGAGATAAAACTCTTTAACTGCCATAGTTTATATTTTCACTTAACAAGTTTTATATCTTATATAACGACTTGAAGCTAGATCATTAAATTGATTAATGATTATACACGCGTTTAGAACAACACACATATTTATAATTAAGTTCTGATCATGAACAGTGGTCAATTATTATTCATTGCTGGACGAATGCCATTCCTATCTCTTTCCCCTCACAGTCAAAGTAACACTGATAATAGAGCCCAGAGACAACAAAGGTTTGGGAGTGTTTAAAGAGGGTAACAAAAGAAATTGTCTCAAACAATACCAGCTTGTGGAGCTAAGTGAAATGATATAACTATAACATAATGACCGCTAAATTAATTAATCATAAATTATTAATTGTACAATATTATAGTTTCAAAAATACTATTCGATACTTTAGGTACCTCCAGAGAACGTCGAAGGACAAGGAATCCCATACGACTTCAACGATTTCCCCGTCTACGAGAAGAAGGCCATAGATGGAGTAACTTACTGGACCTCCACTTATTATATCGTAGACCCTCAGGTAATCCAAGCCGGAGGAAGACCGTCCGCTGACCTTATTGGAACAGGGCTCTGGTTGAAGAGTGGAAATACATACAATCAAGTGCCAACTGATTTGGCTAGCATTCAAAGTGGAGCTCAATACACATGGCAAAACTGTCTTCCTAATATGGGTAAGACTTATTTCATTTAATTTAATTTTTCTAAACAGTGTCTTATTCAGTTGATGCTTTATTATTGAGGATAGTGGTCTCAATTAGAATTTACAAATATAATAATATTAAGTATCTCATATTTTATGTATAAATTAGATATACGAAATGTGACAGAAAATACTTGTCTTGACTGCCCAATTCCGGGAAGGCAGACCACAGGTACCAGGCTTCTCTACCTTAAGTTGGGATCGGATAATATATGGCAATACCTAGCTCATAACTAACACTTTTGTGTTTAAAATGTTTGACTGCTTGACTATTGTACACTTATTATATGCTGTACAGCAGGTATGTATACTTCGAGATGGTGATTTGGTTTGATAAAGGCAGCAGTAGTGGAGATGAAAGTAGAATTTATTATTTTGATGAAGTGTTACATAGGATTACAATGGTATGAGTAAAGATTAACGACGTAACGGCTCAGACGGACTACCGATCCACTATTAACTATAATATCGAAAACTAATGACGGAGTGAGACTTGAGAAGTGAGACTGAGTCTTGGTAATCGTCCTTCGACATTTTTTGTATAAATTAAATCAATACATTATACAAATCACTGTTTATCTAAGTTAATAAATCATACCAAATCACTGTTTATCTAGGTAACGATTAAGAAACCTGCTAATTGCAGTGTCTTATGACTACGAGTTATTTTGATGAGAAAATATGAGATAGCCGATTGCTATGTCATTGCCTGTCACAAAAACGCTGATGCTAGATGAAGCAATTGATAGTTAAATGAATTGTTGATTTTACGTTGTCGAAATTCATGCTGACCAGGGTCAGCTTATTCACTGATACGTATCTACAATGAATAAACATTCTTCACCGGAACCGCTCTACACCGAATCCTCGTAATAAATATACACCAGCTCGAAGTTTACTTATCCTGCAAATGCATCAAGACATAAACTTTGTCATAGTTTAATTAATTTTGGGGCTCATACTCATAAATATAAAGATTTTTTCAATACACCAAAGGCATATTTGGGCACGCATTTCCGTTTTTCAAGATAATGGCTATTTTGTCTGAGTTAACGAGGAGTTGTAAAAAAATGTTGTAAATTGATATTGAGCCTACTCCATAATATTATGTTCTATTTACAGGAATCCATTACTATTACAACATGACGTCAACATTGACGTGTGAATACGCTCAGCCATATTTCTTACTGGTGAAAGACGGAAATCTCGTTGGACTTGGATGGCAGTTCTTCGGAAAGACTCAAGTAGTTGAAAGAAACTGGTATGACAGCATCAACGGTCAAGCTGTTAGGAAGATAGTGCCAAATGGACCATCTTGCCTGTCTGACGGCGCCGACAAATATGGTGTTATTTCCATCCATATGTATTTTGTTGACAAACCCTGGACTATTCCATGCACACAGGCGATTGACAGCGTATCACCAATTCCTGGACTTCCATAAGTGGTTAATAAATGTAATATAAAAGGTAACATATAGAGACTGCACGTTGTTGTTCAAACTTGCAGTCTATGGAGTTTATTTCTACTGCAAAAACTGTCCGATTATAATATTTACTAACTATTCACTCGCCCGAATTACGATGTATGTTGCGATGGAAGTTTTATTCGGTTCAATATATTTTCTTAAGATTATTCGATAATTCTAATGTTTCTAATGTGGCTCCAAAGTACGTGTATTCAATAAAGATTGTTCCATTCTCAAACCTTGTGTATTATCATTTGAATAAAAAAAATATTTACACCTAATTCGAAAGAATTCCATAAATGTACCATAAATTAAATTTATGCTATTTTGATGTTGTGACGAAGAAAAGTCAAGTAGTCTACGTTAATCAACGACGTTCAGAGAAAAGTTCTTTACTAGACGATACACCATAACACTAACAGTGGGTCTATTCTATACTTATCGAACACTAAATTGATAAATAGTATCAAACTTAGGGTAGGTTTGTATCAAAATATTAGCACTTATTGTAACAATTACACGAAGCTGGTTTTTATTGTTGCAATAAGTGCGATATTTTAACAGCAGCAAGATATGTGCTGTTAAAATATAGCACTTATTGCAACAATAAAAACCAGCTTCGTGTAATTGTTACAATAAGTGCTAATATTTTGATACAAACCTACCCTAAGTTTGATAATATTTATCACTTTATCACTTTAGCGGTCGATAAGCATAGAATAGACCCACAGAATTGGACAGCATTAAGAAAAGCTGCCACTCTTTACGTGGGTCCTGACAAAGCCGCCCGGACAAAACCACCCAGACACTGCCGCCCAGACAATTTAGAAATGAGACAATTTTTATTTGTAAGTAATATTATATTTAGATACCTACTTACACAAATAAAAAAAACATACGAATAAAGATATATATTAATTACAAGATAAAAAGAACTTTTACAACGTTTTTAAATTTTCTGTTGAATTATTATGCTCAATATACTCAAACTTGTACTTGATATGAAATAAATAAAAAACAAACAAACAAAATATAGAATACTGAAATGTCATTTTTACATTTCATTTTGATTTCCATAGTGACGCACGTATATATTAATAATTTAGTTTCTAGGACCACCCCCTTAGCAACCAATAATAGTCTTTTACTTTTTACGGAATTTTCTAAAATAACTTTCCATACAAAACAGAATTAACTGAAAATGAATTCAATTCTGCTAGAGATGGCTAAAAGTATTAAAATAATGCATTGGCAACGTGTTCTGATATATTCTAAAAGTTTCAAATGTCTAGCTAGTCGGGAAGCTAGTTAAACATCGTTTGCAAGATTTGTACTGGACAAACAACCACCGGACAAACAAGAATACGAGCTAATAAAAACGTTGTAAAAATAAAGATATTTAACAAATTTTAATTATTTTCATTCGATATTTGTATATAAGTAGACTTTATGGCTCGTTATCGGCATATATCGCGGGATTTCGTAGATATTCCAGGTATTCCATTAAGGAACTCAGATATAAGCTATGCAGCTACATCGGATTTAACACGTATTATCGGTATTTTTTGTTTTTAGTATTAAGTGTTAGTGTAAGCCTATGTATGATAATTTGTAGTAGTGTAGTCTCTACTTATAGCTGCAAGTGATTAAATCTCAAATTACACTGATTATCGTAATTATGTAAATTTCTATCGATACGCAATTCGAAAACCCAAAAAAGCACTTGTTTTATGTATTTTTGCGGGCGGTTTTGTCTGGACGGTATCTGGAGCACTGGTACCGGCGGATTTGGTTTGGCGGCAATGTCTGGGCGGTTTTTCAGAGTTGCCAGATGATTTTCTTTAAATTTAGTAGATTGAAAATATATGTATAAAAATGAACGATCTTACTTAATAAAAAAAATGGATTGGTAGAAACAAGAATTTTTTAAAAATGCAAACATTGCATGACTGTGGATATACACCCAGTGGCGGCCGGTGGTCTTCAGAATAGCATTTTCTGGTAGTACGCAATGATTTACCTTCTATAAAGAAAAGACCTTCTTCTTTCACCCTGTCACTACCCAGCATTGGAGCATAGGGCAAGCACAAGTTCGCACCACTTCCCTTGGTCCATCGCCAACTCTTGCGCCTCCCGCCATGTCAGACCTACATCACGTAGGTCGCTTTTGTGGCACCGCTGCAGAGTGAGTGAGGGCCGGCCATTGCGACGGAACCCTTGAGGCTGTGCCATAAGGGTACGATGTGTCACACTTTTTGGCGGCATCCGGAGCACGTGTCCTAGCCACGTAAGGTCGTAAAGCGTCTTTTCATGATTACCTCAATCACCGAAGGATACCGTGTTCTCTTACCGACTTCTCAGTAGGTAAATTAAATATGCCTTTGTTTATTTATACATATATATAACAGCAAGAATGATTTAATATCAATAAAGAAATATAAATGTCACAGTTTATGGCTTACGCGAATAATACTTTAGCGCGTTAGCCAAATAAATAACCGCTGATGTATTTTTTTATTATTTTGAATGAAGTTGAGTGTTCGAAATAAACGCGGCACGTTTGTATTTTCGTAAAATGTTGGCAATTCATTAAATATGTTAACTGTAAAAATATTAAAAATTAACTCCCCAAAATTGTTATAAAACAGAAACTGGCGTTTTTGTTTCTAGAGTCCTTCGTTTCGTGCGCCGATCTAAAAGTGTGTAAAAAAAACTACAGAAAATGCTATTACAGGAACATTCGGCCACCGTTTAAGCAGTATACAATGACCTCATTGTTATCCTGTGCAAACTGAAAATCTATTTGGACGCAATTGCTTTGCGCTCATGAACGGAGAATCGTTAATAATACTGCTACATGTTTTACTTCGCGAAGTGAGTGATACACGTATGAATAACAATAAAAAGTTGAGCGATGTCTTCAAAAATGCAGGCAGTGCGTTGCACTTGCATGGTATTAGAGGAGCCGCCGCTGTATACAACACATATAGATTCGTTGTTTATTTTTAAACTTACATTAAAAAATGTTTTACTCAGTGTATCTTATGCAGCCATCTCGTGTCTTATAAAATAAATGCATTTGAAAAAACATTTTTGTCAATGATCTTTGATGTTATCATACCTACGTTATATTGTTTTAAATCATTCATGATTCTTTTAATAGGTACTTACAATTAATTTTCAACTACTTGATACTCTACTTATGGTACCTAGGTATTGTTTAATTTTTTGTCTACTTTTGTACGTTATTTTCTCTAAATTTTGTATTTCGGTAGGTAGGTATTTAATACAAATGTCGATTGTTA
Source organism: Rhyacophila brunnea (assembly GCF_057557595.1). NCBI lineage: Eukaryota > Metazoa > Arthropoda > Insecta > Trichoptera > Rhyacophilidae > Rhyacophila > Rhyacophila brunnea. Next base: position 34,900,036 of record NW_028232827.1, on the reverse strand, counting down.
AAATGAACGCAATTTGTAAAGCATGCATGCATATTAGCTTATTTCGTCGTTATTTGATAGGACGCAGGTGGCCCAATGGAAAAGCACATTGGCGCGAAATCAATGAATGGGGTACGCTTTCCGCCTGGCGTCGAATTTATTTCAAAGTTTTTTTTCTAATAGATATATATCTGAGGTTTTTCAAATTATGCATGTAAATAAATAATTTATTGTTTTCATTGGTTATATTTAAAGCACACACACGTCATTGTAATTAGTATTTATAACATAATTTTAGAGCTTAAGCTGATGCTGAGGCTAAGAACAGGACACACAATGGTTAAAAGATTTAACGTCCTCATGTGAAGAAGCGATTCGCAGCTCCGCGGTGAATGTGATGTTTTGGATGACATTGTATATATAGCAGTACAATGCCCAAAATATGAACGACACAGAGTACAGGTGCGAATTGCGGATATCTTTAAGAATGTCGATGAATTGAAAGGTGCCCTGGCGGTGGGTAAGACGGAAGAGCTTGGCAAAATTGAAAAGTTATTTAACCGAATAGGAGTGAGGACCTGATCGGCGGATCCTCTTCTAGATGAAAAAAAGTGATAATATGACAGTAAAAACAGCGCAGTCAAAGTCTCGGTAAAATCATAAAAAAGCATAATTTTAAAATATAATTATTTAAAAAAATATATTGTGTTTGGTAAGAGAGTGGAAGACGTACAAAAATAATAAATATTTTTAAATTTTAAAAGTCAAACGGACCGTGAAGAAAGGTTACGTACGTAATAAAGCCTTGACTGACAATGATAAAAACAAAAGGAAAAATGTTTTTCTTGGAAAACCTTTTATGATAAAAAGAAAAATAATTAACCTGTCAGTTTTCATTTTTGTTGTGAATTGAAGAACGAACAACTGAGTCAAAAATTAGAACTTAGCGAAAATAATGTCTAATGTTTTTTTTTAGATTTGATAATTGAATGATGGTACTTTTATATTAAGTACTATATATTATGTGCTATGCCATCATTATGCTTGTAAAGTGCTCTAAAATGCATGTAAAATCAGGCATAATGTCAATTTTTTGTGCATGTTCTACATATCAGATGACCTTGATTTTTTTTCTACCATACATATGTATATATATATATAAATGTATATGCATATAGACACATTTGTTGTTAACTTTAAATACCTCAATTATCGACTTACCTAACTAACTTTTCGCAGCAATCCTACGATATATACCTACCTTTACCGATATTAGAAATATCATAATATATAAAATGTATATACGTATAGGTATACATATAGATAAATCAAAACAAATATATGTAGATATATAGAATTACAAATTAAATATCTATTTTTCGTAGTCTCAAATTATATAGTAAACTTGTTAAGGAGCTGACATCAAGAATAAATTCTGCATATCCATTTTTCACTTAGTCAGTTATCCATTGACGCAAACACCAGATAGAAAAAACTGACTCGATTATTTCAATAAAAATAATATTATTTTGATTGTATAAATTGCGAATAATAAAAAAGTCACTCGAATATAAGTTACCGGCCTGTTACTATCGCAGTTTCTATATCGCTTCGCACAACATCTCATTTTACCGAGATCCGGACCTCGGAACATTATCATAAGTATTGTAACATAAATACTGTAACATACTATTGTACCGACCGTTACGCCGCAAATAAAACTCGCTCCTACATCTATCTTTGACTTCTTCATCATCATCCTCAACACCATGACCTACGACATGTCAACGACTCCCACAGTGGAGTCGAATCCCACATGCAGCATTGCCAATATTGTGTGGTAGGGGTAAAAAAGTGAATATTATATTGGAAAGATAAAGTAGATAATATTTCAAGTTTTGTAGAGCGGAAATATAAGGTGTAAATGAAAACTTTTTTTAATGACTGAATTTTTATTGCTGTTAAGTAATATTATGCTGAAGTTTACTTAATCTCTTAAACAAATGTTCATATGCTGAATATTAGATTAAGAAAAACAATTTAATTGTATCCGAGAAGGATTCTCTTCGCCTTGCCTGCAACATCAGCGGCAGTATACATAGCCTTGAGCAAAATATTCTTCAATCCTGTAATTGGTACTGCGCTATCCTTGGCCTGGTCGCAAGTTATGGTCCAAGGCTCATTCACGAAGTACATATGGACAGAGATGACGCCATATTTAGCAGTCCAGTCCCCCATGCAGTCGGGCCCGTTAGGAACTGTCGTGTCAGCGGCTTGACGGTTGATGGAGTCATACCAGTCTCTTTCGACGAATTTGGTCTTTCCGAAAAACTGCCAACCGATGCCGTCCATATTTCCATCTTTGGTCAACAGGAAGAATGGTTGGAAGGCGCTGCATTCCAGATTCTTGGTTGTATCGAAATAGTAATGAGTTCCTGTGAAATGAATTAAATCAATAACAGTAGATGTTCAAAATATAATATTACATATATTTTTTTATTAATTCATATTGAACACATACACACACTACGACGATTCATGGCGTGTCCGGAAATTTGTATGTACGCAGTTCGCCATATAACACTTCACCGTGAAATGTTGTATCGGAAATATATGGTGGTATATTAAAGACCGTCCAACTTCTTTGGGTCGTATAGTACTGAGATAAAATTCATGTCTAAATAATAAAACACGGTTTTTATCGGTTTACACTGTTTACAGGAAGCCAGCGGTAAACAAAGTTTGAAAATAGCCGATATACTGGATTATTATTGTAAGGTTGGGTTAGGTTAGGTTTTCATTCTTGAATTCATGAAATCTGTCAAAAACCGGCTATGAAAATTGAATAAATATTCATATTGAATCTAATAAAATTGGAGACCGTATAGTATACGGTCATATCTTTCCGATAGAAACCTCACTGCGAACTGTGCTACGATGAAATATTTTAAGTACAATAAATTTACATGTAACCATTCTGTGGAGGCAGTTAGGTCATGACTTGCATACACATAATAAAAGGCGGCGGATGAAGAAATGAATTTATTACAACTTTTGAGAGCAGTGACAGGTTTCCGTAAAGCAGACGATGCGGTCGCTTCATTAGAAAGGCTCGAGATCTTAGTTTAAATAATAATCGAAGCATAAAAAATCTATTGAATAATACACATTTTTATATCCAACAATCGCGACGTTTTGGTTTATGTACATATACGTAATACTAGGACGTTCAGGGCCCCTTCCAAATAAAAACTTATTTTAAGAAATATGGCAGAACTCAAAGAAAAGTTGCAATAATTGCTTCTTATTGTATTAATATCATCAAAGTTTTTACATATTTATCTATTTAACATTTTAATGTTCTGAATTATAATACTTAGTGTGTTAAATCGATATATATGTATTGATGGAGCATGGAAGCAATTATGAATAGATATTTAATGCCATGAAAGAGAATAATTAAGCCTTTTTTTAAGCATAAAGTTCATTTTATGTAATTGAATAACGTATATTTTTTAATAATATCACTAAAAATATTTGTTTTGGACTTTGGCTGCCGCCAGGGTGTTTCGCACCCCTAACACCCCCGGCGCATCCCTGCTTAGGGCAGTTAAGTAGCGTCGGTGATGTCCAATTCCATACTAACTAATAAATTTGTCGTAGTCTGAATACTGATTTGACCTAGTGTGCGCTAATTGTGACAAAACTCTTTTGTCACAATTAATTTCTTTATGACAAAGACAAAACTGACTAAAAACTGTCTCATGTATTATAGTCTGCGCAAAGCTTTACTTGTGATCAACGTAGAACCTTTTTCGGGATAATTGTAAATTTCAGTTTAATGATTAAATTAAAAAAATAAATATTATACTTTAATCGAGTCAGGTAATTAGCCTAGGTACCAGAGTCAAATAATGTGAGAAAATAAAATTCCTTCTGTAAGAAACAGAGCAACGCTAATTTTACTAGCGTCAATCGGTATCACAAAATTTTATCGGCTTGTCTGGCTTGAATTTGAACACATCAAATCGTGCAAACTTCTACAATTTATTTTGACTGTAGTATCATTGTATCAAATAATTGTATATATAATTTTTAATCCATAAGCTCGTATAAACATATAAAAAAAATTACTAACCCATATTAGGTAGGCAGTTCTGTTTAGTGTAAGGGGTTGTGGATGCAATAGTTGCCTCGTCAGTAGGCACTTCTGTGTGAGATGTTCCATTCTTCAGCCAGAGACCATCACCAAGATTGGCCATGGAGGACCTTCCACCAGATCTTAGGGTCACAGGGTTCACAACATAGTAAGTAGAAGTCCAGTACTCAACTCCATTAATTGTCTTCTTTTCGTACACTGGGAAATTGTTGAAGTCGTAAGGGATGCCTTTTCCTTCTACGTCAGTAGGGGGGATCTGGGTTTGAAGATAGTATTATATTTCTCGTAATAAATTATTAATTTAACGCATGGCTGTTATCTGGTATAGTGCTATATTGTCATAATATTACGTATTTATATTAATTATATTAAAATAGAATTTCGCTTGATCCATTAACACATCATAAATTATCAATTAAACATCAATAATTTCCTGTGCTTACATAATTAATAATATATATATCGCAAAGTCCTTACAATAGCGGCTTTAATCATGTGAATAAAACAGTTTGTTCTATTTTCTTAGTTACCGGATGTTAAAAGTATCATATTGAGTCGATTTTGGATTTATCCTTAGTAATCAAACCGTCATATTGGCTGGTCGCATTTCGAATTCCACCAACGTTAAAAATGAAATTAACCATAAACTCACGATGATGCTTGTGTTTTCTAGGTCATTCCTTCTAGTTCTCGAAACCGTATATATATATTTTTTTTAACTTTTATGACTAAAATGAATAATCCAGTATATAATACGTAAATCTAAAAAACGTATTCACACTCATACAAATAAAAACTGATATTATTATTACTAATTTTCCATATTCTCAATTATGTCATAAATTATGTCTATATGTATATATATTGTACATAATAAAAAAGAGATGCTTCACGTAGTTGAGACATGTATACCAGATGTCGCCAGAGAGTGCGACATTCAGTACCGTTGTGCCACAACCTCAAGGGCTCCGTCACCGTGGTCGACATTCCCTCACCCTGTAGCGGTGCTACAAAATCGATATACGCACCACATGTCACACATGGTGGGAGGCGTGAGACGTGGCAATGGACCGAGGTAAGTTACGCGACCTTGTGGTTTTTGCCCCAATACGGAAATGCTTTTCTCTCAGCGTATATTATTTCGGCGAAACACAAAAACAATCTCAAAGAAGAGCTGATGTCCTAATATATATATATATGTAGGTAGTATAATAATAGTCCCAAAATAAAAACGTCATATGCAGGGATTTCATGACATCATCTTAATTAAAGTAGTTTTCAAAGTGCAAATCTCTTTTAAAACTTTGTTATCACAGAAAGCTAAACATATAAATAATTTCAAGATAAAAAGAACTTTTTATATACCACGTTTTTTAATTTTTTGTTGAATCATAATATAAACTTGACAATTCTATGTACCTATTAATAATTTAGGACAAATAAGGCAATTGTCAAAAAAACATTTTTTTGCTATTTTGCAACAAACAAACAAATATAGAATACTGAAATGTAATTTTGATTTCCATAGTAACGCACGTATATATTAATAATTTAGTTGCCAGGACCACCCCCTTAGCAACCAATAATAGTGGATTGGATTACAGATTTCTTCCGAAATAACTTTTCATACAAAACAGAATTAACTGAAATTGAATTCAATTCTACTTAAAGATGGCTAAAAGTTTAAAAGAATACATTGGCATCGTGTTCTGATATATTTTAAAAGTTTTAAATATCTAGCTAGTCGGGAAGTTAGTTCAAAATCGATTGCAAGATTTGTACTGGATAAACAACCACCGGACAAACAAGAATACGAGCTAAGAAAAACGTGGTAATAAATAACACGGAATTCTAAATCTTAAAGTAATAAAAATTATATTAAAAAAGGATAATAAGTACCTATATTATTATTAATATAATAAAATTCCACAAATTTATTTTAGCCGAAAACCGAATAACCGACTTAGCTACCAACAGAAAAAAAGTGTAGAATTTAATGATATTATTGTCATACTATTGTAAAACTGAATTCTACAGATAAAATACTACATCTAATAAAAATATTAATTAATATTTTTGACGGTTAAAAAAATAGTAAAAAAAATCAACCAACAGCCAATTGCATTCCAGCCACGAATCCATTGGCATCGTAAAGAGGGCAGACCCTCACGTCCTCCTGCGAGACACAGACTGTTGTTAGTCCAAGTTCATTGACACTGTCCACTTTCACCCAGTTGCTATTCAAAGCTTCCGTCAGAGTATTATTGACAGTCCAAAATACGTCAATGTTTTCCAGTACGCCACTGAAGCCAAATTTGAGACGAATTTGGCTCCATTTTGCTGAAAATAGAATTAAAATAAAAAAAAACCAATTCGAATAATTTTTAGGGTGTTAATAATTGTAATACTTAAGTCTGATCTGATATAGGTGGCCGGGGAGAAAATCGATTTAAATAGCGCTCGAAATGGAAGATGTTACGAACCGGAGCGCTTGATAATTTTACGAAAATATTTACATATTTAAGTATTTATTATATAGAAAGATTGTCAAGTTAAAACCCTTCAAATCGAGTAACTGTCTTCAAATTCGTAGTATGCAAGATTACGGCATAATGTTGTGCTGACGACGCTGACGAATATCTTCCGACAAGTTTCGTATTTTAGTACTTTTTAATGATTCACGAACTGTAATGCAATATTTAATTTTTCCGCGAGACATAGTGATAGCCTCGGGGATTTCACGAACAGAAGCTGTGCTCCGGTGCTTTCCGGTCCATTTCGAGCCCTGATTTGAAAGTAAAATCTGCGGTTGTATTCTATAACTGTTTTCAACATTCTATAAATAAATTCATATTCTCAACTGTTTATTATATACTATTTTTTAATATTAGACACCCACGGTGGCCGCGCGGCTTAAGCGTTGGACTATAACGCCGTGGGTCCCAGGTTTGAATCCTGGGTCTGGCAAGTATACGAATTGTTTTCCAATTTGTGCCTGTCATGGTACGGACCTAATAGGTGGAGCAAGTGGCTGACATCCATTTCTTGTAAAAAACAAAAATCTGTTAATACAAACCTCTACTCTGTGGAGGCCCATATGGTCCTATTAGGATCGGACATGGTCGAAAGAAAAGAAAGATTTTTTAATATTGATATATCTTTATGCTTTGAATGTTTGAACGAGGACAAGTCCATCGTAGTCTACTATCTTGAGTATCCGGGTTCGATCCCGATGAGGCCATATTATTACATTTATGTGATTTTTTCAAAGCCTGGGTGTTTGTGATTAATTCACTTCTATTACTACACTTTTCTCATTGGGCCTCATGGCTTGATATAATGTTAAAAAGAATACATAATGTTACGTATAAATGTATGTTTTATTTTTATTGCCAATCAGCCAAAATAATAACTGCATTTTATATACCATGTCATCACCAATATTGGAAGTAAAATGGTTATATCTTTTCATACTTACATGTATGAATAATTCTGTCTAATGTATAAATAGAGCGTGTTAAAGTGAAAACTGTTTCTACCGTAGTTTTTAATTATATTTCAATTGTACTCGTTTAATCCTCAAAACTTAACAACTCTCGCTAACAATAATCTTTAATTAACTATTTTTTATTCAACGAACAATTCACAAGACTTAAGAATGTAAAATTCTAATTATTGAACATACATACTAAGCAGCTCAATTTGGAAAGCGCTTCAGTGAATATTAAACAAAAGCCATTAGTTAAAATTTGTCGCAATTAAGTATAACTCCTTAAGCATAGTGATATATGTGCGTGGGCGCGATACCCGAGAGATGCAGGTTCGATTCAAGAAGTGTTTTCAAAATTATGTATGTTCAATAATTAGAATGTTACATTCTTAAATCTTGTGAATTATTCGTTGAATAAAAAAATAGTTAGTAAAAATATTTACATAAAACAGATAGCTAAGGTGACATTATTAATTACAATACTATATCAAATTAATTGTATTATAATTTAGTAAAATAAAGTAACTTACACGTATCGGCACTGGCGACTGTCAAAGCGGCGAACAAAACCACAAAAAACTTCATTTTTGTGTGTGTTATTCGTCTATACTAATTAATATAAACCTTTTTTATGCTTATATACCTATAGATTTTTAAAAAAATGACAAAGCACTACACTAAAAATTGACCTGCTTATCACCAATTAAAATCGCACGATAACAATTAAAATTGTCATAGTTTTTTTTAAAATGAGATTAAATCTTATTTTCCACTGGCGGAATTTGTATTTGTATTTTTAATTATTGTTTTATCTCTCTTCAAGTGCCAGAAAAATCATGTTTAATATAAAAAAAAACCTATGATTAAATCTTACAATATCTTTTTCATCAACCGATATCTTATTATCAAATTATATCATCATAATATATTATAGTATATACTATAATATTATATATTATCAGTGACGTCCTTTGGGGGTAGGCAGGGCATGCGTTGCATAAGAGCGCACATTAGATAAGGCGGAAAATGAATGAATGGATACAAATAGGAAGTAAACGATGCGGTTGCTTTTTTAGAAACTATCGATATCTTAGTTTAAAAATATTCGAAGAATACAAAATTCTACCCTTCTAAAAAACGCCCACGATGGCAGAGCGACTTACGCGTCAGCTTATAATGTCGTGGGTCCCAGATTCGAATCATGGGTCTCGCATATATGACACATAAACACATATTGTTTTTCAATGTACGTCTGGAGTTAAAGTATGGACATAATAGGTGAGCAAGTGGGTAACATACATTTCTCTTAAAAATAAAAATAAATCTATTAATAATTATAAACCTTCACCCTGTGGAGGCCCATATTATGTGTTTTTAGGCTCAGATAAGGTCAAAAAATCTGACAACTTAACTGTTATTTATAATTAACTAATTATTATATTCAACGAATAATTCACAAGATTTAAGAATATATCATTCTGATTATTGAACATATATCATTTTGAAAAACACTTTCTGAGAGAATATAATAGAGTGCTTAAAGTCAGACAACGTTATCTACAAAAAAGTGTTTTTTTGAGATAACGTTATTTTACATTTATGGCTACATGATAGTCAAACAAGGTTATGTCAATCTTTTCTAATTTCTTATTAAATCGTCAGTAAAGTTTAACGCTAACTACATAAGTTACCCTTGTTTTCATATTTTTTTTTAAATTATCCCTATAAATTTTAACATCATCATAAGCAAGATAAATGTACAATACACAATAAATTATAAAATATTAACATTAGGTTTTAAATAAACATTTCCCTCGTTGAGTTACAAGAATCTAAAATAACGAATTTTGGTTCTCCTGTAAAGTTGCACTTTTGTAGATAGTGTTGTTTGACACTAAGCCCTCTTACGAGGTGACATTTGGAAGAGCACTGATGAGTAGGTATTAAAATTGACCAATAGTTAAAATTTGTTGCAATTAGTATATCATAGTAGTAATGCAACGGATAGGGCGTAAACCTGGGAGATACGGGGTTCGATTCCCTGTCGGGTTGGCTTACTTTTTTTCAAAAAAGATTTTTTCTATTGGCTATAATATATTCTCTCAGAAAGTGTTTTTCAAAATTATATATGTTTAACTGTTATTGTATTGTAATGGCAGTTTATTACATTTTTTTTACAGGGGTGCCTCCAATCTTGTCAACGCCACAGGCCATGCGCCTAAAGCCAACACTGTTTGAGAGTAGGTTTCGTGGAAAAGCTGTAATTATCATTTTAAAATTCTTTAGTTTATTTGTTATGCCTAAAATAATTAATAAAATAAACTAGGTAGTTACCTAATGAGTTTGCAGATAATTTGAAATTAAAACTAAAAGGAGATGGTATTCTAAGGTTGCTTAAGGGTGGCACTTTGCATATGGACGTCACTGTGTATTATATATTGTCGGGTGTGTCAAATATGTTATGTTTATTATGATCGCGATAAAATATAGTAATGTAAATACGACTTAAATAAATAAATAATTAACAACATCGCTAATCTTAGTCAGACATAATGATTCAGCAGTTACGCTATAAATATGCCAGTTACATTTAGACATTTTTTCCTTTGCTAGATGAATGCATCGTAGTGCATTGGTATAATGGTCAATATAAGGGCCATTGAATTGTAACTATCAGTATAAGTAAATAATAATATATAGGTACATATGTTCTAATGTACGCATTTTTATTCCATATTTTATTAAAAAAATAAGTCATAAAAATATGCTTATTTACCGTAATTCTTCATGCACACCCTGTGTCAATACTACCAAAGAACACCAACACAACTGCAAATCGTTTTTAGCGTACAACAGTGTCGCTGTAGAACGAAACACCTATAGCTTGCGCATTATTTGCTTGAAACTGCTTTCAAATGGCCTTTTTTCGTGATGAAAGTGCTGGCGCACATAGCTCCATCACTGATGAATTTCTGTTCAACATCACGTCAGTGTTGCCAACCGAATGATTAAGCAGAAAAAAATATAATAGTCAAATACCTACTATAATTTTAAGCGAAGTAAGCAAAAATACTATAATTTTGAAGGATTCAAAACATTTGTTTTGTGTACTTACAGTATTTTCAAAATAATATTTTTTGGGCACCATCCAATCTCTTTGATTTTTACATATTATTCTTTGTCTTATAATCAGCATTATAAAATCCTGTGAAACTTTTAAAACTATTTGACGTATAGACAGTTGACGCGGTGCGTAATGCTAAGTTTACATCTGATATTTATATCGTGATACTTATATCATGTATCTCACATAAAATTTCACTTACTGTTTACGTCATGTGCATGGTATCTGACATAAATTCTCGTATATCTCTCGCTGAAATAAGAATGAGCATGCAACGGACTTAGTATAGTGATGAATTATTTTTCGAGTGACTTTTTAATACTTTAACTTCAATTTTATCGAGTACTAAAATCTCTGCAATTTGAATCAGACATAATTATAATAGAAATTTACATTTTCATAGATATATCATTTTAAAATTGGGTTTCTTATTCGATACCATTATTGTTCACACCTTTCGGTCAATCTGGCATAAATTAATTATAAAATCTATAGGTATATTCGTATATTATTATGTTCATAATAGTATGCTAGTACAGCATTGTAAGTAGGGATTGCAATACCGGTATTCCAGTATTTATCAATACCGAAATACCGGTTTTAAAAATCCAAAATACCGGAATTTTCGGAATTAAGAAAGCACACTCGTTTTCGTTTTTGAAAATGTATTATAAGTTATGTGCTGCTAAAATGCAAATATATTAAGTGAATTCAACAGAAGTGAAAAAATAATAAAACAAATTTCATCAAATATATTTATATAAGTAATTGTTGCGATAAATTATCATAATATTATTTCGAAATAGAAAACATCCGTGACAAAAATGTTCAATTATTCTATAATTTATTGATGACCGTGCAAACGTTGAATTTAAGAAGCTTTTTCTGCTGCCGGGACTTATTAATTTGCACTTTTTGAGGGCTTTAGTTAAAATTATCAACATATTCAAATTATTTGTAAAAAATCACTAGTTCTACAATGATGATGAATATATATATTTAAATGTCAACATAATAAATGTAGGTATATAGGTTTTTGCTATAAAATAATATTTTAAAAAGATTTTAATAGCTATATTTATTGATAAGCATCTACTTATGTTTTTTTAATGTTTAAGAAATACCGGTATTCAATAAGAAATACCGAAGAACCGGTATTGACATTTTCATTCGGTATTGCAATCCCTAATTGTAAGCATCTGTCTTATTATTATGAACGTTGGTATTCTATCATTTGTTTTCTGTCACCACGACCCGATTAAAACAAACGATTCCTTTATTCGCATGTTAGTTTATTTTTCAAATTTAGAATTTGCCTTTACGTGTAAATTTTCTCTCACCCACCCATTTGAATACGTCTTTACCCTGTCTCGCTCTGTCGTACGTACTTATATATTAAGTTTTCTCTCGTACGTTATAGATAATCAGACCGATATATCAGAACGAATATATTATAATGTAATAGGTACGCAATACCTACCTAATATAAGAAAACGATTAGAGCATTGAAAACTTTTTTTTTTAATAATATAACATTTTGTTAGTAGAAAGTTTGTTATTGTTAAATTGTTGTATTTTTAAATGGTATGATTTTTTTGGTAACAATATGGTGCTTGAACAACCGTTTTAGTTTTCTATGTAACAAACAATTACCATCGTTAACAAGTTTGTGTTTGTTTTGTTTTGTTTCGAAGCTATTAATTATTATTTGAAAACTTTCCAGACTAAAAAAATGCTGAAAACTTGTACCTACTTATCCATAATAAAACATTTAAATAAAATTCATCATTTATTATTGTTACTCTTTATTGTGAAAATAAGTCAGAACACTATAAACTATTTTTTGTTCTCCTAGGACATTATATTATTAACAACTATTTTAGAAAGAATGTTGTCAGCCATTCGTCCAATTTATTGATCATTGTCAGTGTTGCAGTGTCAAATAAAAAAAGTCCCAGGGCGCTGATTAATTTGAATATTTGTCTATCTATCCCACTTACTACAACTCTCCAACAAATTCACATTTTAATTTATCAATTGAGAATATCAGGTGCAAATTATAAAATAAATAATATATGGACAGTTAAAAAAGTATGAGCTGGCCGTAAATAATAGTATGGTAAGTAGTTAAACACACGTAGTGATGTTTATTGTGCTATGTAAACTTCAATGAGCTTTATAACGAACCCAGTCAAAAGTTTGCCATGTGATCAGTGAATCAACGCAAAAGGATGTAAATGATCAGGTTGATTTAATGCATATAAAGAAAGAGGGCTAATAAATTACTTTGTTTATACTTTTATATTATGAAAACAGATATACCTATGTACTAATCATTTACATTGAATTGTATATGTTATTTTTATGATTATGCCATCCTCTCGTGGAGGTCGGCCGCAATTAAGGCGATCTTAGCTTTGTCGTCTGCTACTCGGAACAGTTCAGTGGAGTTGCACTTATACGAATCACAGAGGTTTTTAAGCGATGAAATGCGGCGTCTTCCTATGCCACGCATTTCCTTGAATGACAAGTTGGGGAATGCTGTAGGTATTTTTATCGTATTATAATGTGGCCGAGGTAGGTACTATAGTTTCCTGTTTTTCAATTCGATTGAGAACTTTAACATTTGTTACCCGGTCAATCCAAGGAATTTTGAGGACGCGTCTATACAGCCACATCTCGAAAGCTTCAACTCTCCGTGACATCTCTTGGTTTAGCGTCCATACTTCCATACCATAGAAAAGAATTGAGCTAACATACACGTACCGTACGTAGTCTCAGACCTAAGTTAGGGTTTCGATTGCTAAGGAGGTGTCACATTTTGAGAAAGGCACTCCTTACGATCTCAATTCTAGTTGCTATTGACTCATTGACTATTAAAATGTACCTAAACATTTATAATGGGTCACACGTTCAATTGGTTCGCTGTTAATGACAAAAGTGTAATTATTTACACTTTAATATTAACAATTTTTGCAAGATAATAATATGACAGTCATAATTTTGTTCAATTGATATTGACCACGCGCTACGCCTTATCAATCAAGCGCACATTGAAATTTTGTCAGTCTAGGTTGGTTATGGTTCTAGAAGAAATCATTCCCCATTTATTGTTCTTTATGTTGTACGAAGGAAATACGGCAGGATTGATTTGAAGGATTCTATGGATTAAAAGAGTTTAAGTGTTAGGAATTCGTTATAATATTTGATTTATTTGAACATAGCTTGATATTTTAATACTTGGAGACTTGGTTGTGAATCTAATAAAATCATATGTTAACTTGAGGAGGGAAAGTGATTACAGGCTTAAGTTAGTAACGTCCTGGTGATTTTATATTGTTCTTATAAAGTTGGTAGAATGGTTTTAACGTTACCATCTGGCGGTTAAAAATCATAACTATGTATTATTGTATAGTTACAATATATTATTGAACATATGCATTCAGTGTTGTTCAGTAGGCGACGATACAAACCTCAGTTTCAAAGGCGGACACTTTACCACCACTCTACTTTGGATGGGGAAATAATGTGTAGTATTAACTCACTATTATTTTTTTTATTTTCCTTCTACAAGAACAATATACTTTAGTATGAAACAAAAAAGACGTAAGAAGGAAATGTTAACTTTAATTCCCTAATTTATTTTATTGCTGTGCGTATTTCCAGACATCGCAACGTAGATATTGGTTAATTTGATAATTCCAATTGACAGAAATTATGATTTATATATTATGATGAATTAAAAAAATAATTCCTATTATCAATAATAAATTAAGAGGCTTTGTCAATCTCATACATACTCAAAATAATCATATAATCTGATATAACGCATTTCTTTACAAGAAGACCACAAGCAAATATCATTCTCTGTTACATTGGTACGACCGCGTTACAAACATCCGAGTTCGTGAGCAGACACAACAGCCTTCGGTGATTGAAGTTATCACGAAGAGACGATTCACGTGGCTGGGACATGTATTCCGGATGCTGCCAAAGAGTGCGGCACTTCGTACCCTTGTGGCACAGCCTCAAGGGTTCCGTCGCCGTGGCCGGCCCTCCCTCACCCTGCAGCGATGCTACAAAAGCGACCTACGTGCTGCAGGTCTGACATGGCGGGAGGCACAGGAGTTGGCGATGGACCGAGGGAAGTGGCGCCAACTTGTGCTTGCCCTATGCCCCAACGTTGGGACGTGACAGGGTGAAAGAAGAAGAAGAAGTATCATTTTTAGTAAATCGATTTTTAAAGATTCTTCTTCTATTTATAGCAATGACATTATTAATGGACAACGCACTCAGTACAGTAGCTAGCAAGTAAATTCGTGCATAGCCACATTCGCACATGTATAGGTGACGTCACGCAATTTCCATTATGCGATATCACGCGTTGGGAATTTATAGCAATATCACCTTTATTGTAATGGCGTTAGAACAGTGTTTCTAGTATCAATGTTAATTTGAGCGAACCCGTTCGAACCAAACCATTCGGCAGACCCGAAAAAAGGCATCGGGAATTTATAGCAATATCACCTTTATTGTAATGGCGTTAGAACAGATTATGCCATTCGGCAGACCCGACAAAAAAGTGAGTGTCATTTTTTTTCCCAGATGCTTCGTCCATATTAATGTCATTGATTTATAGTAACACATTATTTGGGTTATATGTATTGCCAGGAAGAAAATAGTAGCATGTAATTTTGTTTAATAAAAACACTTATATGTCATGCGCTATTATTTTATATATTGCAAATCAATTCTTCGAATAACTCTTCCTCTCCGTATATTTTATAGAATCAGACACCATTGACTCACCGACCTTGATAGGGTCAGCAGCTACGAGTTCATTTCATCATTAATGTATATGTTACACCGAATGTGCGAAATTGACTATTACATGAAATGGGCAAAATTTTGGCTAATTCATGTAACAGTCAAGCCTGTTGCCTTATTCATGAAGTAGGTAAATTTTCTGCTGAGTACATGAATTCGCCAGGGTATGGAATTCTTGAACTGTCAACATGACAGAAGAAAAAGTAAATTTAATACGGATGGTTTTATTAGTTATAATTGGACATAATATAATATTACTATTATCAGGTTAGGTTAGGTTAGGTTTTGTAATTCTGAATTAAAGTATTCAACTGAATGTCCATTTTGAGGTTAGCTATAAAGTGTAAACAAACTATCACAAACATTCAATCGACCAAGCACGAATCAAATCACGAAAATACTTTTCAATAAAATTCTTCCGTTATCATATTATAGTTCTAGATTTTTTTTGCGCATAGTAAATGGATATGAACGTCATATTGATGAATATTGATTGGTATATTTTTATATTATAATCAATGACATTTGACACATTTGTTTAGTTTGATTAGTTGCAAAAAATACCACCGGAGCGCGATCATCTATTTTGACCATAGATAATATATGTACATTTTGACCAATGCATGAGCATTTTGATACATTAAAGTTTAGTTGCAAAAAATACCACCGTAGCGCTACTATTTAATTTGTCAAATACATGAACTAGACAGAAAAATTACTGCCGAATTCACGCACTCTCCAGATATTTTGTCTAATTCATGAATAAGGTAACGGGCTTGCATTTTTCATGATTTAGGCAAAATTTTGCCCATTTCATGTAATATTCAATTTCGCACATTCGGCGTAACATATACATACACACGACTACAAGTGACTGAACGAGATTAAAGCAGTACCAAAACAAGGATAGTTCACTCTGAATACCTCAGAGTATTAATACTAAAGATATGAGGTATTGTGCGGCTATATAAAGCCATTTTCATTGCGAATGACGCACGGTAGAACCTCAATTTTATTATTTTTAACTTACCTATGAAACGTTATCTTACTTCTCAATATGGCTACGAAATTTAAACACAACACAGCTAAATACTAATGGAAGGATAATACATTTAAGTGTTGTAATATTCCATACGAAAATGGAATAGCAAAAAACTAAAATACATTAGAATTTATCTTGATTTCCATGAAATCAATAGTAATAATTCAATACAACTAACCCATTTTTATACTAAATTGACTAACGTTATTTACACTAACTTAATAATTCGCATAAAATACTATATTTTTCAGCACGACGTATGTGTTCTATATTACTCTAACTGATATTGTGGAGATTATACTAATGCCGAATGCTTTCTCACTCCCACTAATTGTTGGTTTTTGTTCATACCTTATGTGATACAACCTGAATCAAATTGTATGTGATTTTAGTGTTAAAAGTGTCGAGTGTTACTTTAAGGTGGTTCATCAGTGAAACGGCAAATAATTTTCAACCATAGGCGCGACGAAATTTTGCACTCGCTCCCATTTGGAGAGAGAATGTAGAGCTGGAAACACGTCATTTTGCTTCGTGATGGCGACGGCCGTAATAATTCTTAAACCGTGTAAAGATGACTTAAAACGTTACCCATTTATTTTAAAAAGAACACATGCCAATGAATATATTATTATTGTTACTGATAAAACAATAAACAGCACATTAAATGGACACATGTTGGATTTATAAGACAAATTATATTTGGTTTGACATGCCTCATTTGCACCCGCGACCCGCAATCCGCGCATCGCCTAGCGACGATATTTTTAGACCGTGTCTCAACTGAGGTATGGCCTTAATGTTAAACGCCGGTGCTGGGAGTACCTTTTGGAACATAATGTTAGTGCCCATGGTTTTCCATTCCGTGAAATCAATACAGTCCATTAACTTATCACCATTTATCCATGCTGTTGTTGACCAACAGAGTACTTATGTATGACGCACTGTACAGCATGATAAATTGAGTAGAAATACAGACACTAGAGCACGACGAACAGTTCAGCGTAACGTTAATAATGATAATTGGCTGAAACGTAAACGTCTTAAGCGGATTAACAGGCAGATGGGATTAATGAACTTACCGGTAAGACGCTCTGTGATTCAACCATTGCGCAACTCTGCCGGTGCTGCTGTTGAAATTTCGGTTGATATGGCTCCAAACTTCTGAAAAATACAATTTCAAAAAATTAAACTATTCCAACTCAATAAATTGTTTTTTTTAATCGACAAATAATTCACAAGATTTTAAAAAAGTCGAATGATTGGGCCAATTATAATCCCAATCTCATCCTTAAATCCGTAAAAATATGCCACACCTACCATCATTATTTATTATCGTCATTCAGACACTTCACGGTACAGGTCATCAGTAGACCGTGATTTGATAACAGTCAGTCATTCATAGACCATGACCGGGTCAACTTGATACAGGGTAACTGTCGTCCAATCGAACTAATCTGATCTATATCTAATTCTGAACACTTGTCTTAGTAAGCCGTGATACCGACTCCTGTGATTCATCAACCTTATTCTTTAAAAGTGTATCGTCAAGGATTTAAAAAGGATTAAAGGGAATCGTAAAAGGATTTCAAGTTACACATTTATATTTTTATAAAAATCGATGTTTTTTTTAAATAAATATAAAAAATATGAATTAGTCAAAAATCTCTATGTCAAAACATAAAAAACTTAATAAACTAAATTTTAATAATAAAAATATTACCATAAAATATAATATGTAATAATAACCGTAACTGTAGACATAAATATGTAACAAATTCAGATATTTTTTTATAATGGTAACTTTTTAATGTTTTCAGATACATATTTATTAATTACTACAGTTGAAATTTTAAATTATCAAAAAAATGTCTTAAATTGCAAGCTTCGTATTTTTCCGCTAGGTGCCTCTGCCGGTATGAGCATCCCTCTTAAGTGTGTTTATTTATCGGCACTTGTTTAGGTATAGGTAAACAAACTATTAATGCAAAGTATGTATTAAGAGGGGACATGCGGGAATGGGACGACTGGCCTCTGGACAATTGGACGCCGCACTGTCGTAGACACGTATACAGAACGTAGACGAGGTATTTTAATCAGTTTCTATCTACTACTTAGTAGTTTCAATTCATTTTACTCTTAACATAGTGTATTCTTTATCGTGGATTGAGAATTACCATGCCTAAGGCTTTATATAGAATAAAAAACTCTTTTTTCGTTGGAACTTAAACATATGCACGATTAAATCATTGTTTTCGTCTGCATATTTACATTCTCACCAACTATTAAATCATAATATAATCATTTAAATATACATAATAATATTGAATATTTTTTTTAAAGTACCTAACGTCTATTTATTTTCGAATTCCGTGGCGTCCAGTTGTCCGGTGCCAAATCATCCTAGACCCGGGACATGCTCAGCGTACGTCAAAATGGAGCTTTTTTGCTATTTTCAAAGCATGATCCTGGACATTTCTTAAACGTTGTAGATAATCTATTTACATCATTTTGAAGCCTAATTATCCTATATATTTATTTTAAACATTTGATGACTGCATAAAGTATTTTTATTACATAAAAAAGTATTCTTTTAAACCTCTCGCTCTAATGTTTTAGAATATAGTCATATTTCAGTACGTCCATGTGAAGTGGTGTTAAGATTTTTTATATTTATTATTTTTAAAAGCATTTATAAAACCATTAGTAAAATTTATGTCGACATTATTATAGTGAACTATCTACAATAAAAATTATATTGATAATCTTTGTGATCCCATATTTGACAGGAATTAGGCATTTTATTATTAAAAAAATAGGCAAGATTTACAGATTTTAAGATAATTCAAAAGATGCTAATTATAAGCTATGTCTTTGACCATTCAAATGTGATAAACATTCTATGAATAATGTTTGCTTTATAATAATTATTGACCTAAGACCTATTGACCTAAGGTAGTGATTTTTTGAAATACGCCATTTCTTTTGGAATTCCCCAGTAGTTCAGCTACAACATACGGCTGTAGCCATAAATTGACAAACTATAATTGAATTTGGGAGTAAAATGATGTTAACGCACGTGTTTGAACATGTACCGTTAAAAAAATCGGTTAGGTAGTAGTCATCAAATGTTTAAAATAAATATAAACGATAATAAGGCTTCAAAATTATGCAAATAGATTATGTACAACGTTTAAGGAATGTTCTGGATCATGTTTTGAAAATAGCATAAAAGCTCCATTTTGACGTATGCTGAGCATGTGGACCGTTAATGGTAATATGATTCAACAATGGGAATAGAAAATATGGGGCAGTTATCCGGTCTTCATTGTATAGCTAGGACACATAAATATTACATAAATCTCACCTTATTTTCCCCCATCGGTTAAAAAATAGCGCGATCGCCGCCACCCATAACAAAAGCACCAACAGGACAATAAGCGCCTCTTCAGCCCTCACCACGACGCCAGCGCCATCTGCGAACAATATAATAGAGATGATAATATACAAATAAAATCGACAATAGAAAATAGTCATATAAATAATTTTAATATAAAAGATTGGGAATTCCTTATGTCAACACCCGTATTCTTTAGCTTTTTGGAGATATTATTATATTACGCCGAGAATTAGCTGATAACATGCAGAGCTATTTTAAATAGTTAACACGTTTCCGTTATTTTTAATACTCTAAGTTAACTCTGTTATTAGGTACTCGGAGCAATTGCATAAACTAGGCCATGGGTGGTCAACCCGCAGCCCACTGGGTGTCAACTTATGGCCCGTGAAGCAGTGAGAAAATAAAAAATAATATCAAATGCTGCCGCTAGATGTGCTTATTTCGCAAATTGAGATTCGATATTAGCTCAAGATTTAAAAAAGCACCGTGTGCTTTTTGCTGCATTTGCAATGCCATTCTCCGTAGACGTGAATTTATTACCGGGAAATTTACAAATAATCATTGTGAAATATGTTGCGATGAAGAGTGAAAGGAGAAATTGGTTTGGAAGACTTTTACAAAACATATTTGGACAAGGAGAAATATCCTGCATTTTACAAACATACTCTACTGATGACTTCGTTAGTTCTGCCACACAAAATCAAACTTTATTTATTTATATTTTTATAATAATTGTTTATATATTTATAAGCTACAACATATGGCTGTAGCTATAAATTGACAAACTATAATTGAAGTAGGGAGTAAAATGATGTTAACGCGCGTGTTTGAACATGTACCGTTTAAAAAAAATCGGTTAGGTACACGTTGTAGAATAAAAATACTTTATGCAATCATCAAATGTTTAAAATAAATATAAAGGATAATAAGGCTTCAAAATTATATAAATAGATTATCTACAACGTTTAAGGAATGTCCAGGATCATGCTTTGAAAATAGAATAAAAGCTCCATTTTGACCTAAGCTGAGCATGTCACTCCTTAATCTTGAGACAAATTCACTCATTTCTTTGATTGTCAATAATAACATTATTAGTGTAAAGACAGATAACTGATACAAAATAATAAAAATTATTATCTCTATTGGAAATTTGTTTGGTTGTGAGGTTCGATAATTTTCACACTAAACAAGACATGGTCCGAGTCAGTAGTGAAAACTCACCGCTATGACGTGATTATTTAGAGCCTACCTTAAAATAAATAAATTTTATAATATTACTAGCTGACCCGGCGAACTTCGTGCCGCCTCAGAATCAATAATCTTGTGTTAACTTATTAGCTAAATTAAAATACTCAAAATGAATTGAGTTCAATAAATGTGCAAAAATCAAATCAAAATGAAATAGATTACATAGTTTTGGTTGGTTCAGATTTCGAAGCATGATAACTACCAAGTTAATCTTCAGTTATAAATTGTGCGGTGGCAAGCCAGGCAGATCCAATAAGTTTAAAAATTCAGTTGGATAGTTGGTTGCTTCTTCTTCGTTTATTATACAGTCGATAGATTTGAAGGAATGCATTGGACCAACGATTTGATTTTGAATTGTGGAGTTTAAGTGATCCACATCTTTTTTCTTTGCCGCAAAAATTGCTCGTTCACTCAACCAATTGTGATTTTTGTGGTTAGCAATGACGTTCGGGAATACTTTGTTGATGAGGTCGTCCTTCGCTGAGACGAAATTTCAAAAATTCGGCGGAAACGAAATCAATCCGTTCGATTCGTCGACAGGAACACGGCAGTTACCGATAGTCAGCAATTGCTTAGAGAAATCGTCGGCAGGTGGATCGTTTAGCAATGCAACTCGCATGTTCGTCGTCAGCCGAAGTTTCTTCACATAGCGCCACAGAGTCTATGATTTGAGACAAGCGTTCATTTCATCGGCAGCGGTCGATCTTGGAATGACTGGTAGTGTTTGGCAGAAATTGCCAGATAGTAGAATCATTGCGCCACCAAAACATCTTGAGTAATTGCGCAGATCTTTCATAGTTCGATTGAGTGCTGCCAATGCGCATTTGTGCGCCATTGTGAATTCATCCCCGGTGATGATTTTACTTGCTACCAAAACTTTGGCCATTGCTGAGTGTTTCGCAATACTGCTTGTCGGTGTTCCAGTCATTTGCAGGTTTAACGGCAATTTCAACGCTAAATGAGCCGTTCGGCATCCTTCTAACAACGTGGCCGCTATCCCAGAAGAAGCAACTGCTACAGAAATTTCGGATCTCGCACGAACAGTGGCCAAAATCAATGTCATGAGAAATGTCTTCCCAGTTCCACCAGGCGCATCGAGGAAAAATAAACCACCATTTCCATCATCAATTGCCTTCATTAACGTATCGTACACTTCCTTCTGTTTGAGGTTCAACATTGGTACATTCGATCGAACCGATAGGTTCAATGCATCTTGATTATATTCACGTTCACGTTCCAATTTTCGATTAAAAGCGTCATTCATTCCACGATTAGGCGTTGGCATTCCTAACTCGACTAACAAACTGCCGCACATGAGATAACACATGTATTCGATCAAAAGCAAAGCCTGGTTATGTATTTCCTCATTCACTTCGAGATCGGGATTCTCTGAACTGACACAAATTCGATGTAAAATGTCTTCTGACATGTCATCCTTGTACTTGTTCCACAGCTCAGGTGGATTTGATGGGAAGCATGTCGAAATAATGATAGCAAATAATGTGCGTATCTGACTTGGAGATGCAGAAACAAATGCTTTAGCGATTGTCATGTCCCAATGAGTATCATTTTCAAGCAAATTGAGCTTTTGACATGCAGCACACTATACCATTGACAGTTCGAAGTGATTCAAACGATGTCGGCCTACGAACATTTACCATCAACAACCGCAAGTAGAATCATTCGCCATTCTTCGGATGAACTGTGTAAATGCGACCAAGAGCATCAGTAGAATGCACATCCGGATGATCAGGAACCGCATCGCCTTGCTTCCGACGCTGAAATTTCTTCGATGAAGCGTTCAAGTGTAATATAGTGGCATCTTAGAGTAGAACAACGTTCGTGCAAACGGATCGCTTTGGCAAATCGAAAAGAAACTGGTCAATGTTGGCGCTGGAGATATTTCAGCACGTTGACCAACATACGATGCGTTGAAATAAACTTGTTGACCATTCTCCAGATGCACCGCCAAATGTACAGCAGTGGGATGACGTTCATGAATGGGGAATGAGAGAATACGCCAAATTGCTTCATTGCAGCTCACATATCGACCAACTTGATAGTGCGTGATTTCATCGTTGGTGTTGGGAGTTTGAATGCCAAAAACTACAATATCGCTGCCTTTGGTGACATATTTGCAGATGTATTTGATGGACTTCACTGAATTGCAAAACTCCACGTTGCAATGCGCCTTGAATGTTTTGGAAAAAAGTGGCGAATACGGAACAATCCAAGTGTTGTCGACCACGATATTGTTTCACTTCATTTTCGTTGTGATAGTTATACCGTTATCATTGGGTGATCGACGCCGATACAGTGGATAACCATCATTGGCAGTGATAGTCTCCGCCGTTAAACTTCATGGATAACGCTTGGAACACTTGCCGTCGACCATGCACGGTGATTGGGGGTTGATGGCGCCACACTGTCCATGAATCATGTTAGTAATTACAACATCATGCAGGTTTGGATCGGTTTCGGAATCAGGAATCTCGGCACATATGATGTCATCTTTTTGGTCTGGTCGAATTCTTTCGACTCACCAAATAAGAATGTGTGCATGCGGCAAGCTTCGTTTTTGTCATTCAATCGAATACATCCAGCATCGAGTATCCCCAAAGACGCGATGATTAACAATGTAGTTCATCAGCGACAGGATTTTTTGTTTAAACACACGTGCGATGATGTCGTGCCGATCACTTGATGTTTGTCCGGGGAGTAGCAGTTGAACAATTTCTATTCATTTCGGATTTCATGTAAAGGTGATGAATAGATCTGGACGACCGTAATGACGAACATATGTCATTGCATCTTGCGCATATTCATGCATATGACGTGGGCTGCCAATGTACATCGCCGATAGAATAGTCAATCGACCAACATTAGCTGCATCTCCTACGGTGCTGATTGCATCGCGTAAATGAATATACTCCTCCGATCGCAGTTTGGCTTGGTTCAACCGAATGATAGTGAGGCGCTCCGTCTCGATTTTAAGCAATCGACGAAATCGCAGCAAATAGTTGTCAGCATTTTGACGAATCATCAAATGATAAACACTGGAAAATTAATCACATAATTCAAAATTACATAATGAAGCAGTTATCGATGCACACACAATCACAAATTTGATAACCTCACAAAGTGAACATCTTCGAAGGCAACTTACCGTTTGAAAATCACGATCGAAATAGCTATTTGCGCACCTAGCTGGTAATCGGCTCGATTATTCACGTAGATCGATTGTCGAATGAAGTTCGAATGATTGTTTTTGAAATTGGTAGGTAAATAATGAGCAATACCAGCAATGAGATCATGTAATTTTATCCTTGGCTTTATTTTTGGACGCTGTCGAAGAAGTAAAAAAGATTCAGGCAGGACAACTTCCTCCAAAATTCGCCGGAGTATACAACAAAGTCTTTCGGGATTATCTGAGGCTGAACTGAATCAACTGTCAAATGATAGATAATGCACACAACGCCTTTCATTTGTTTGTTTGTTTCTTGTTTATTCTTTCTGTCATGTATCGTTGTATATGGATTTAATTTTTTTGTGATTTTCTTTTATTTTCGATTGCGCGTTCATTGTTCAAAATGTCAAAATGTATGAGAAAATTAATTTTCTTCATAATTTTTTCCCGTGAATTTTTCCAATGTTTTAATAGTTATTCTGCTATTTGGGGCTAAGACAAATCCAACAATGCGAAGATCGTAAAAATCGGTCCAGCCGTTCTCGAGTTATAAATGGTGTAACTAACCCGACTTTCTTTTATATATATAGATATTATACCAGTGACAGATTAACAAAGGCATCAAAACGTAATATAATGTAATACAGCGATTTCCAAACTGGGAGGCGCGGAGTGTTGCAAAGGGAGGCGCGAAAAGTATAACACAAATGTAGCCACAGGTTTTCAGTTTGAAAATGCATAGTTAATAAAAAGCTTGGGGGCCCGTGCATAACACACACACATCACAAATTTACTCTAATAGTTTAAAAAAGTTGCCTGCGGCGTTTCTTTGTTTCAGGACTATTAAATATTTTAAATATGTGGTCGTGGGCTGCAATTATTTTATGGGATACCTATATGATGATTGCTATACTTAAATGATAACTCCCGTGTATAATTTAGGAACACTACTTCAGAGCAAATCACTGCCTTTAACCTCAGCGATAGGTAAGTGGGCCCGACAAAGATCCTGGCCTGGGGGCCCGCTTCAGGATGTGGGGCACATGATAGAATCCATTTGTCAATGAACGATGATGAATTTAGATTGACTACTATTGAAAAGGAAAAATTGATAGAATTATCATGCGATAGATCATTGAAACAAAAACCCTAGTTCAATTTTGGTTGAATCAAAGTGTAATAATATAATACTTTGTCAAGAAAAGCAATGCAAGTTGTAAGTAAAGTACTGCTACCATTGATTCGTAATATCATATTTATGCAAAACGGAATTTTCTGCATTAGCTGCAATGAAATCCAAATATCGATCCCGTTTAGTAGGAAAAGAGCACTTTGTGCTAATAAACAAGCACATCCATCGTATGAAAAATAAATAAATTTAAAAATGAATATAATATACCTAAGTAGTAAAACCTTGTTTATTTTTATAATTAACTAAGTTTTTTTTTCATTTTTGTATCCTACGTACATTGTTGGGTATTTAAAAAGGTGTCTGTATTATTTAATGAAATAAAGGGGGGGGGAGGCGCCAAAATTAGATTTTTTCAATAGGGAGGCGTAGAACATAAGGTTTGGAAAACACTGATGTAATACTTATCGCAATACATATAAATATCTACACACGCGCTGCATCATATATTCAGCACTACCACCCATGCTTTGAAAGGCTGTAATAATCCATACGTAAATTTATCATGTTTTTTATAACACATCGTGATATTTTATATTTACCGCTAAATTATGGTTTTACCAATAAACGGATTGGTAAATTGTAGTAGAGTTGGAGGCTTCTAATTATCAGCCTTTGAACAATATTAATAAATTAAAATTTAGGTAGTTTTTGAGCATTCCCAGAGTATTTCAAATAGCTAATGAAAATTAATTAAATTATTTTACAAACACTAAAATATCCAATCAAATTAACAACTAAGTACACTTAGATGCTCTGTATACTTAGCCACGAAGGCATTATTATTTAGCCACACCATCATTAATTATCAGTGACCCTTTAACTATCGATTTTTGGGAATTCAGTGTCCCGTAAAAGGTTAAGGGATTAAATTAAAACACAATCAGTCCGACAAGCTCAGGCGAATCCTGTCTTTGTAGGTAAATACATGATACTGGTTATATCTTGTTAACAAGGATACATAAAAAGGGTTTTCAAAATGTGTAAACACATACCTTTTTATTTTATAGCCCTGAATTATGAACCCTAAAGAGAAATTACTAGAATGAAGTCGCACCCGAAAAAGTAATTTGATACTCTCAATAAATTGCTCAGGGACCATTTTCACAAAATCTGTACATCTTATGGGGTACGCGAATTCAATTGATCTTATCAGTTACTCAAAAAAGATGACACTGGGACTTACAATGATAAGCCTACAGTAAATGGCATATTATATAAAACCAAATGTATGATATTTGTAATATGAAACAATGTATAGTAACATCTATCAACATAAGTTATATCTAATGAGGTCGGACGATTATTAAGTACTCGTCACTCGAACATCATATTAATCAGACGATATCAAACCTTTCAATCAAGCAGCTCAAAGTTCAGTTTTATGTATAAAATTGCATGTTTTTTTGTTTTCAAAATTTTATTTTTCTGTACTTAGTATGTTTTTTTTATTTTTTGTTGTTATTGTTATTATTTTATATATTCTCTTCTTCTCTCTTGTGAGGGTAATATTTGTTATAATGTAAATCTCATGTTGTGCACGTCTTCAATTTAGATTTGTTATGTCCACAATGTTTTGTTTTCTTAAATTAATAAATTAATAATTTTCCCAGTGAATTCGTGTACGTGCAATACCTTCACATCTCCCCACGTAATATCCCCATGTCCAAAACGTCACGCAAATAAATAGCTAGCCTGTTACTTTTTACGGTGTGTAGTAACATCTAATGGTTCTCATGTGCGCGGATGATTAAAGGAAAAACATAGTTTACATTCTTACAAAAACCCACTGATATTCAGAGTATGTACATTTTAGCAGCACCGCAGGCAAACAAAACATCTCTTCTCTATTAAATCTACGTTAGAAAGTTGTGATATTCACATATTTATTTTATTGACTACCCCTAAACAGTGAATAATCTTCCCACCCTCTTAGGACGTCACCGAACAATACCGACCACAAGTAACCACAAAAACGCGTCTAGGTTGATGTGATTTTGCGGTCGCTAATGGTTCGTGTGGACCTGCCTTAACATCGTTTACATTGAATGAATTTTTGAATTTTCGAACGATGGCCGAGTGGCTTAAATGCCGGCCTATAGAGTCGAGGGTCCCAGGTTCGAATCCTGGGTCTGGCATATACACATATTGTTTTTCAATTTGTGTATGAGTCAGAGTATGGACCTAATAGGTTGAGCAAGTGGCTGACATCCATTTCTCGTAAAAACAAAAATCTGTCAATACAAACCTCCACCCTGTGAAGGCCCATATGATCCTATTAGGATCGGACATGGTCGAAAGAAGAAGAAGAATTTTTGTTTATAAAGATAGAAAGCATTCTGTTATTTCTGTTATATTTTAATTTATTCTTTCACGCGATAACGCGAGAGAAGGGATTATTATTTCATTAAGAATTTATACTTCGATAACAGTTTTAATTTCAGTGTTGACTGACTATATTGCTGTATTTATGAAAGCATATATTTTTATTGAAGAATAACAATACAATTATTTACTTATATTAAATTATTTCGTTTAAAATACAGTTGTGAGTTTACTGTTTGTCTCCGTTCTTTATTCAAATAATGTAAATTAACCCGGGTGGAGTGTTTTAAGACCCAAGTGATTAATCTTGTTCCCAATTTAGATCCTAAAAGTTTGACTCGATTGTTACATTCCAAGTGGTCTTCAGTAAGCTTATTACAGACAATCTCAATTTAGAATGGTTGAAGTAAATAATTTTGAAAGACAAAAAAGGGTTAGGCGCGAGACAGTCGAGTTAAGTATTTGCTTTGTTTAAGAACACAGGTCCTCAACCCATGCGACGTGATTCACAGAACGGGGAGGGGGTTGCAAGGTGTTTGCTTAGGGTCACAAACTATTAAGGCTATACCTCAGTTGAGGCATGGTCTAAAAAGATCGTGGCTAGGCGATGCGCGGATTGTGCAAATGACGCGTGCTGAACGAAATATAATCTGTCATATAAATCCAACATACGTGCATTTAATGTTCTGTTTATTGTTTTATTAGTAACAACAATAATATATTCATTGACATGTTTTCTTTTTCAAGTAAATGGGTAACGTTTTTTAGTCGTCTTTACACGATTTAAGAATGAATACCCCCGTTGCCATGACGAAACAAATTGACGTGTTCACAGCTTGACTTTCGCTCTCCGATTGCCAGCGAGTCCAAAATTTCGTCGCACTTATAGTTGAAAAATATTTGCCGTTTCACTGAAGTATGCTCTTAAATAGTAAACAGTTTTTTTTCCTCTGATGGAAAATTCAATTAAAATTAATTTTTAATCAGCCTTTTATGTCCGAATAACAGACTGCTGAAAATTGATCTTTGCAGAATCTGATTAATTTGAGTATAAAATTAATAAATTATGTAGGCAGGTACAACGAACAAAATTTTTACAAAGAAAAAAACCAAATGTTAATTGAAACCCAATGAAATGTTTGCTAATTTAAAAGCAGAATCAAACAATATATCAGTGAAATATAGGTACAGTCAAAAATAAAAAAATATAAACATTGATAATTCCGACCATGTCCGATCCTAGTAGGATCAAATTATGGGCCTCCACAGAGTAGAGGTTTGTATTAAGAGATTTTGTTTTTTTACGAGAAATGGGTGTCAGCCACTTGCTCAACCTATTAGGTCCATACCCTGACTCACACACAAATTGAAAATTAATATGTGTACTTGCCAGACCAAGGATTCGAACCTGGGACCCACGGCGTTATAGTCCAACGCTTAAGTCGCGCGGCCACCGTGGGCGAAAATTAACGTAATTCGAGATGATAATTCACCCCAAGTAAAAACAGTACACCATTTTTAAATGTGTTTTCATCTCATATTAACAATGCATTTATCCAAATATTTTTGGAAATTGTAGGTTACTTGCGTTTATTAAACAAGTGTTTCCAACTTAAACACACGGGTTTTTTGTAGAGAGTAGATCTCCGATTTTTGGTTTGTCTAAATTTTATTAATACACCACCAAATGCCCACGATGGTCGAGCGACTTAAGCGTCTACCTATAAAGTCGTGGGTCCCAGGTTCGATTCATGAAAATGCACATATTGACATGTCGGAGTATGGACCTAATAGGTTGGGCAAGTGGCTAACATCTATTTCTCGTAAAAACAAATATGTTATTACAAACCTCCACTCTGTGGAGGCCATATTACGATCTTGTTAGGATTGGACATTGTAGAGAAATATATATTTTCTTAATTTACTTTATCTAACAGGACAAAATATATCGTCGCGTTGTTCGATTTTGTCCTTCACATTTTAGAAGACAGTTTGTAAAAACATAATATTCCTTTTCACGGCAACTATTTCAGTATTATAGGAGAAGTAATCAGTGTTACCATTTTTTCTTCATGTTATTTTTAGTAAAATGAAAAAAAAACAGAATTAAATAATATTATCGTACAGTAAAAACAAAACAATGATTCGGTTGGTCGATGGTGTGCGTGCGGATAGGTGCGGATGTTCAAGCCCTACTAATGGTACTAATTACCTGGCAGCCGGTGTGCCTGTAGCGCTGACAACTGTACACGTATTCGTACGCATACAATCCACGAACCGAATCATTGTTTTGTTTTTACTGTACGCGTATTACATACAGAATTTTTGTATTTTTAATGGTAACAACAAATAATTATAATATATTGAAAAAATGACTTGACAGAAACCTAACGCAAAATTGTGTAATTTACATAAAAAAACAATTTGTTTTATTATAAGTTATTTACTTTATTTTAAGACTTAATAATTTACAGAGTTCATTTATCTACTTACGTAAAAAATGAAGAAAATTTCTGCACATATTTTTTTGTATAAAATTTACTGGTCATTTAAGTTTATAATCCGTGCACTCGAAAAATGTTGAGAATACGTGTTTTTCGAATAGAACTTTCCTTTTAACGGTTGTCGAATAGCAGGTTATTAAGTCAGATCCACTTTCCTTGGAATCGTTCGCTCGTTTTGCAAAACGTGCAATCTCAATTTCACTTTAATTGCTCTTGACTAAGAAAAGTCATTAACATAAATAAGTAACATTTTTTGTCCTTTGTCTTCAAGTTTCGAAGACACTGCTTATTACAAATTCAGCTAGTCACTATTTAAAGCTGTTTAAATATCTAGTTTCTATTTTGATAATTATAATATTTATATAATCCTGAGTGACTTACAAAGGAACGTAGCATGTGATAAATAAAATCTCTCATTAACGAATTTCCTCTTATACATTTCCGTATGATCAAATTAAATTATTTATATATTACAAGCTGAAGTACCCGGCTTCGCACAGGGTTGCTTCGTGGATACATTTATCTTAGATATTTAAAAAATAATAATAAGTAATTATCTTTTTAATATTAAAATATCTGTGTAATACAATATGGCAATATGAAAATAATTCTAATAGGAGTAAAGGCCAAACAAAAGAACACTAAATAAAAACGAATCCAGAATATGCAAACGTTATTAATAGTATTAATATGTAGTAAAAAATTTAAAATTGGATGGAATAAACAGACAACAAACTTTGTATTTTATATAATACTAATTTAATTGGTATTATATAAAATACAACCTATATAAAATATAGCCTAATAACAGGTTGAGCAAGTGGCTGACATCCATTTCTCGTAAAAACAAAACCTCTCAATACAAACCTCCACTCTGTGGAGGCCCATATGATCTATTAGGATCGAACATGGTCGAAAAAAATGAATATATTTATGGGGGAATAAACCGCTTATTTTTTTCAATCACACGCATCCTATCTGAGTCTTGTCATTACAACCTTACCTACCCTCGTCCTTATCCACATCCCCATAGGCATATTAATATTATATTGTATTGTATTAATACAGTTGTTATAATATAACCCAATACATACATATATTCATATTTGTTCCATCAATAACAATTGTATAATGAAGACGGATTATACACAACTGAAGTTTATGTTGTTTCAGTAAACAGACATATTATATTATTGTGTATTCCCGAGAATTTCATATAGGTACAAAGTTATTAGGTTAACCTCGTGTGGCGTAGGCTTTACAAACACTCACTTAAGAGCATACTTCAGTGAAACGGCAAATAATTTTCAACTATAGGTGCGACGAAATTTCGGAATCGCTGCCAATCGGAAAGCGAAAGTCGAGCTGTGAACACGTCAATTTGTTTTGTGATGGGGTCGGGGGAATGAATTCTTAAATCGTGTTAAGATGACTAAAAAACGTTACCCATTTAATTGAAAAAGAAAAAATGTCAATGAATATATTATTATTATTATTATTATTAGAACAATAAATATAACATAAAATGGATGCATGTCGAATTTTTATGACAAATTATTATGTTTTGTTCTGCACGCGTCGTTTGCACAATCATCGCGTAGCGTAGTCACGATCGTTTTAGACCGTGCCCCAGCTGAAGTATAGCCTTAATAACATTAATTTAATATTTGCCACCCTATACTATTTTTGTAAAAAAAACTATGGAAGATTATAAAAATAATACGTCATACATTTTTTTATTCCGTTTCGACGAATGATTAGACATTTTTACTATTATCGACCGAAGGTACTTGATGGAATTTGCATTTAAATTCTAATGGATTTAAGTTTTGTACTATTCCATTTGAGTCGTTTGTTGCGACCCGGGTTTCACCTTTCGGCATCTTCATTTTCATATTTTTTGTGACCTTTGACTTGACAGGTAGGTAATGGAGTTTTTACCTACTTTATTGTATTGATTTAATATAAGCTAGAGTTAAGAGTATTCATTGTCAGTGTGTGTTTGCCTTTGGTGAGTGTACACGGCGCCTGAAGATGCCGAAAGGCGAAACCCGGATCGCAAAAAACGACTCAAACAGAATAGTACAAAACTTAAATCCATTAGAATTATTTTTACTGTCATTAATTTACTAATGGATAAAAGTATCTGAAGGATAAACGTGCCCCCTTTAACGTTTGCTGGTATGAATTTTATTATTTCATTAACATACAGTTAAAAATAAATTTTATTTCCATTACAATTATGGTGTATGTTGAAAATTGGAGTTCGAACGTATTTACAGTATCGTTTTCCTAGTCCAGGGGTCGGCAGTTTGTCAAGTGAGAAGAGCCAAATTGTCAAGGAAATAGGATACCAAAGGTAACAGAGCCGCATATATATAATATACATAAGTATGTATATGGATATGGATTTTTAGGAGAAAAACACGTTCAAGATTTTTTATTAAATAAAATAATTAGATTGGCATCCATGCATCGCTTTTGATAGCTTTACTATATTTGGCAAGTAGTTACTTATTTTTTATTGAATATGTACATGATTGTAAATTTTCATCCGTTATTCTGCTTCTAAGTTTATTTTATATTTGGTTCATAGATAATAATGTTTGTTCGCATATATACTCGTATGTAAAGCCAAAGATTGTGAAAATACCAAAAGGTAGTTTTTTTAACGCGTCATAATAATATGTTTCAGGCAAACTATTCCATGTATAAAATTTTATATTATTGTTTCTATTTTAGGCAGTTGTTTGAAATTGTGCTGAGAAATCAAATTGGATTTCTCTCTTTTGAGTTCTTCCAAGCGACTGGTCAGATCTGTTAATTTGTTACTCCACACTAAATCTATTAACTGTGGACCAGCATCTGTGTCGAATGGTGTCAAGTTAAGTTCATTGACATTTATTATGAGAGGACGTACCTACTATAAAAGCTAGTGTAGTCTTATTTGCTCTAAACTGGTGAAGACGTTCACCAAAACTATTCTTCATTTTTCTTAGTACGCTGCTGAAATAAATTGCATCGAGAAAAGTGCTTTTTTCGTCACGATTCTGTTTTAAATTCTTGAAATGAAGTAATTCACCTCTCTCTATATCTTTAGTGAGATATAACTTGTACTTTATTTTCAAAGCACTATACTTCTTCCAATAATGTATATGCGAGATATCCTTTCCCTTGCAACAATATATTCAAAGTAATGTGAAGTAATGTCGACCATAAATTGTAATTTTATAGCCATGTATCTTTTTCCAATTCCTGATGTTTGATGTTTTTTCGCGTGATGTGAGTAGAGAGTATGCCGTACGAGTCTAAGTTTGTTCGGCGGCTCTATCTCATAAACTCATAAGTTATAAGGCTGCTTGAGATGAGGTGAAATTGAAGCTCATGTCTGAAGAGCCGCAAACGTATATGCAAAGAGCCGCATGCGCCTCGCGAGCCGCTTATTCCGACCCCTGTCCTAGTCTTCTATTGAATATTCAGGACGTGTCTGCCAAATTTAATATTGCTACATACACATAAAATAAATGCCAATTTCGTTGCATTTAAAAAAATGTGGTGTCATATGTAAAGATCTCTTTTTATTTATATCATTCAGTAGCTTTGTATTAACTATTGTTATTTGCAACATTTTTTAAATTTTGCCTCTAAATTCATACGTCTCTCCCATGGGCACTGTTAACCTAAAGTCGTGTAAATTCAGTCAAAACACACCCGAGTCCATGGCGAACTTGAGTAACTGGTCCCATTCCCAGAAATGAAGATAATGATTCTTCACATCCATGTATAAGGTTCCGTGATACGCTCGATTAAGACCGGGCGTGGTGTAGGGTGGTTGTGGAGTGAGGCGATTATCATATTTGCATGGTTTTTTTGGTACTGTTCGGTAGTTTGGGTAAGTTTAGGTTAGGTTGGGTTAGGTTAGGTTAAGTTAGGTTAAGTTTAGTTAGGTTAACCTAACAAATAATCCAGTTTATCGGCTATTTTCAAAATGTGTTTTCTGCTGTATTCCTGACAACCGAACAGTACCGTTTTTTTCTTAAATACTGTCAAATCCAAATTAATTAAAACTGTAGTATGTGGTTGAAAAACGAGTTTTATATAGGACCATTACAATAACGGTACGTATCGTAATTCGCGTTCGCAACTTTTACGTATATTTATGTGTTAGACTGTTAGAGGTAATCATATTAGTATAAATCAATAAACTGTATGGACTATATTTTACCTTCTAGCAGTGGATATCCATCAGTGGTGTTTCTGTCGTCAGGCCCTGTCCTGACGCTTACTTCTACCTCGGCTGGAGGACCTTCCACGCTCTCGTCCCATTCTGCAAATAAAAAAAGCAAAGCAAATTAAATATTGGTTACCACTTTATTGCAATACACAGTATTTTACTTTTTAAGTACCATATTTGATTATTGTGTAGGTAGACTGTCTAGCAGAGGAGTGTGAAATTCATCATGAAAAAGTTTTATGATTTTCTTTTAAAAAAAATCATGCGTAGGACAAGTCGTGTACCTTTGGACGAAGTCGGTATTGCAATACGCAATCTAAAAATCCCCCAAAATACATCCTATTTTTGTCACTCAGCAATACTCACCTATCAAATGAACGATAAAGCGTGCCTACTGTTTTAGATTCAGCGTACTATATTTTTTATTATACTTAATTGCATGTTACAAATAATAAGAAAACGTTTATCTTAGTATCAATAAGTAATAATTAATTCCCCATATGAACAAAGTGTTTTTAGAATTAGTTTTTTACATTATTAAGGGCCCACATGCCCCACGTAGGTCAAAATTGACATTTTATGGTATTTTCAGGGCATAATCCTGGACATTCCTTAAACGTTCTAGATAATCTATTTACATAATTTTGAAGCTTTATTATCCATTATAATTATTTTTAACATTTGATGACTGCATAAAGTATTTTTATCACATAAAACCGTTTAAAAAAAACGATTTTTTTCAGTTAGGTACATGTTCAAACATGCGCGTTAACATGATCTTACTTCCTACTTCAGTTATCGTTTGTCAACTTATGGCTACGGCCGTATGTTGTAGCTTAACCACTGGGAAATGCCAATAGAAATGGCGTATTTCATAAAAAATACTAACTTATTCTAAGGTCAATAATTATTATAAAACAATCATTATTCGTAAGCTGTTTATCACATTTGAATGATCAAAGACATAGCTTATAATCAATACCTTTAGAATTATCCTCAAATGTGTTAATTGTGCCCATTTTTTGAATAATAAAATGCCTAATTCTGTCAAATTTGGGATCACAGAGATTATAAAATATATTTTTTCCCGTAAATATTTCACTATATAATGTTAACATTACTTTTACTAATGGTTTTGTAAATGCGCTTAAAAATTAATAAATCTAAAAAATCTGAACACCAATACAGATGGATGTACTGAAATATGACTATTCTAAAACATTAGAGCGAGACGTTTAAAAGAATACTATTTTATATAATAAAATACTTTATGCAGTCATCAAATGTTTAAAATAAATATAAAGGATAATAAGGCTTCAAAATTATATAAATAGATTATCTACAACGTTTAAAAAATGTCCAGGGTTATGCTTTGAAAATACCACAAAATCTCCATTTTGACTTACGTGGTGCACGTGGGTCGTTAATTAAGATGCACTTTTAATCAATATTCATTTCGTACATATACACGCGTTGTATAATGAAAAAAAATACATGTTCCGACGCAAACGTCGTGGACTTTACTTTGCAGTGTAAATCATTTTATAATTTTTACTGTGCATCTATCATAAAAAATCATTTTTGCAAAATCAGTATTCACCCTTAAACATCCCATTACTTTAAACAAAACCATTCAACTATGTTACTCCTCGATTCCCCCATATTAATCCACAACCAGATAGCGGTTTGTTACCATACAAGGCAGGAGCGACCCTTTGGGAGATAATATGGGAAATGACGCCAATGCGTAGCTAGTGGTGAATAACTAGAGCGGTGCAGCGGAAGACTGAATATAGTGGAGTCAGAAAGTTTAGGCTTGATTTGGCTCGTATATAGCAACATCTATTGAAAAGAAAATATAACTAACTGTCTCTGTCGACAGTAAAATCACTCGTCACCAGGGAACTCAGAAATAATGGGAACTGAAATACACAACGGGTTTGGCGATAGCAGGTAACCGACTCGAGTAATCCGGGTTAAACTTATACGTCGTTTTACGTCGAATACTGAAAACTGCTCTCGGTTTATGCATTTACGCTCATTTAATGTTGTTGTATTACACACACTATTGCACGTGCACAGTGCGTGCTTCATTTTCGTAGGACACTCACACATTCAAAAGCCTGCTTCACCATGCGGCGTATTGAATATAGCCTATCTGTATTCTATTTATTATCTGTTCTGTGCTCGTCACCGAAAAATTTACATAATCAATCTATCATTTTTTTTTAGAATTATTAATAACCATGTCCTTGCTTTTTCGTACAAGGTGGTTGTTAGTAATTTTTGAACAATCACAAACACCCAGGCTTTAAGAAAAACACATAAATGTTTTTGTCATGACCGGGAATCGAACCCAGAACTCTCGGGTGGAAGGCCAGCGCCTTACCCACTGCACCACGAGAGCCGCATAATCAACCTATCATTAGTAATGCCAATTGGGAGGGCAATAACTATGTTTAATCAAATCGCTTCAGATATTGATATAATCCACTTACGTGAGGGTAAATTTAGGTGGATTATAAGTTTTTACGATAGGTTCTATCAAAGTTGTTCACTCGGTGTGCTTCCATGTACTTTTATTTATTATTGTATTATTTACTCACATTACCCTGTATTTTTATTTTAAAAATTGTTAATACTTACTTTATGTCATGTCGTGAACGCTTTGAATTTATAATTTGTCATGTTCATTATAGGTATGTAAAATAAATTTGAATAAAAAATGAATTTGAATAAACTAATGTGTCCATCCGAAAGTGATGTAAAACTAAATAACCTTAAATCATTATAGCATAACATTACAATGTCAAATTATAACATAGATGGTCTTTACTAGTAAACAATAAAGATAACATCCAAAAATAGTTTCGTGTATTAAAATATGTGTCAGATTCATTTATAAATAACTACAAAGGATGCCCGGGGAAAGTGATGAACAACTACAGGTTATGACATTGAAGAAGAAGATAATATTATTTTATTAATATAATAAAAAACAATATGTTGAACAGATAATGTAGGGATAGCTATTAAAAGATGTAAATTTCAATGCGGAAATAATAAGTTATTTTTAGATTTTGTAAAACGTGCCGTAAACCACAACAGTTTTTGAACATCCAACCTTAATTAATTTGAACAAGGTTACAAGTTGAGGAATATCTAGATTTATATTATAATAAGTTCTCAAAATAATAATGTATTTTTTACCAAAATTTGAAAACAGCATGTATTCATTTATAATTATTATGTAATAAAATATCTCCTTAAAAATGCGCATATTTTTACCGTGTTACGTTAGGTTAGTTTTAATATTAATCATAATTTTTGTCACTACTAATCAAGGAACTCAGAAATAATGGGAACTGAAATACACAACGGGTAAGGCGATAGCAGGTAAGCGACTCGAGTAAGGAAGAATCCGGGTTGAACTTACACACGTGTCTAGAATACGTTTTACGTCGAATACTCAAAACTGCTCTCGGTTTAAGCATTTACGCTCATTTAATGTTGGTGTTTTACACACACTATTGCACGTGCATAATGCGTGCTTCATTTTCGTAGGACACTCACACATTCAAAAGCCTGCTTCACCATGCGGCGTATTGAATATAGTCTATCGGTATTCTATTAATTATCTGTTCTGTGCTACTAGTACTTGGAGGTAATCCAGTGCCACCCCTTTCTAATTGCATTGTTAGAGCATCCTTAAATCACCTAGTGTGCATCTAGCCATCTCAGATTCAGCTATTCAGGTCTTATCTTGCTATCGTGGGATGCATACATAATTTATCATGTCAGTAAATCCTTCAGCATTATATGTGCAGGACCGGTTTTAATATTGATATCTTAATATACGTAAAGATAATGTAATTTGTCATTAACCATTCATTACACCTACGATGGCCGAGCGGCTTACGGTTAAGTCCCAAGTTCGGATCCTGGGTCTGGAAAAATATACACATTATTGTTTTTCAATTTGTGTTTGGAGTCAGAGTATGGACCTTATAGGTTGAGCAAATGGCTAAGTAGGAAAGTAACATATCAATATCCACAGTCGAAGAATCTTCAAGAGCTTCACACAGGCACGCACACAAAGGGGATGTTTTCTGGCCCAGGAATGAAAAAATACAAATTATTAAGGTAAATGCAATATTACTTCTTCTATTTCCTTTGTCGGGACGCATGACTGAGGATCGTGACCCAAATGATTTGGCTGTCTCAAAGAGTTGACCTATATTCACTTGGCATTCTACGACACGCAAAGCATATGTCAGTCGAAGACCCGCGAAACTTAGTAAAATAGTGCAATCATCTAATGCATCAAATATTTGCTGTAATATTTTGACGCATGTGTCTAAAAGATAAGTTGACACAAACTGATATTAACAATCCTAATAATTATGACCGTTAGGCCACGTGTATTCATTAACCACTCGTGAATGCGACGGGTCGTAATAACTCATAAGTGAGCATCCGTATAATAACTGTAGGCTGAGTATTAAAATCTAGGCTCAAATTGTGGAGTATTTGGCTATGGGGAATGCACCCGGATAAGTGTGAGATCCGTAGTTTGAGCGACTATAGATGCTAGATTTTTTAAAACCAAACCTACCCCCATGCGCCCTAAAAATAAAAAAATAATTATTATTGATATTTTTTAGAAATGGATTCCCCCATTCCATATTTCTGTGTGCGCGCCTAGATTCATACATTCCAAACCTACTCGGCATTGAAATAAGACGGTTTCAATATAAATAAACTTGGGTAGGTTTGTAGGTATCCCTTTAAAAAGTTTTTGCAGTCATTATTATTTTCTTATTGCTCTTTGATATATAAGCTTTCCTCGAAGACTGTATATCGCAAGATAATAAGGGTTCAAATGAAAGTTATGCTCGATCGCCTGCGTTCTACATAATGAAGCCGTAAAAAGAAAATCGGGAAAACGAAAAGCTAAAAATAAAACCGTCTGCGCCTCTCAGATGAAAATGACATAGGGGCTCGATACGACGTGTTTTCCGTAAAGTGACTGGCCTCAAGTAGTAGAAAATTATATTCCAATAATTTATTTAGAATATTACCTTTGCTATGACAAAAAAAAAATATTATAGAATAATTTATAATATCATCATTTATTGCACTAAAACAATAATATATTATATTATTGAAGCCACACAGTTACTTTGTTAATTGAGTTAGCATTTACTTGGTAGAATTCCATTTTACAAGAAATGAAAATATAATTAATATTAAATTCTACAGGTTTTTAAAAAGTTTGTCGGTAGCAATACCGTTGTAACACCATTATAAAGACTATTCAGATAGGCCATTTGCCTTTGCTTATATATACTATATCTAGTAGTATTTAAGGAAAGGCAAACGGCCTATCTGAATAGTCTTGATAATGGTGTTACAACCGAAATAGCTATTGATAAACTTTTTAAAAACCTGTAGAATTTAATAATAATTATATTTTCACTTCTTGCCACACAGTTACATTCATGGAACATAGAATTAATGGGAACTGAAATACCTAACGGGTGTGGAGTAACAGGCAACCGATCTCGAGTATGCATGAATATGGGATAAACTTAAACACATATCAAGAATACGTCTTTGCTTGTCCTTTGTTCTGACAACTGCTCTTGGTTTACGTACTGAGGCGTATTGGCGTATTTGAAGGTTTTGAAATTGATGAGAAATTTGAATTTATGTTTAATTTTCGTAGGACATCTATCACAAATCCAAAACTATGCTTCAAAATGTAGTGTATTGGGGTATATCCTATCTGATTTCTATCTATTAATCTGTTCTGTAGTTACACAGTTACCTTAATTTAAAATGCAAAAACCAGTCTCAAGACAAAGTCCTGTTTTCACGCCCCGAAAAACACTGACGGGTGGAATACTAAATTATATTTTAGCCCTACTTATTAAATACGTTATTGTTTAACAGAGATCTAGATACTTAACGAATGGTTTTCAGTGGATATTTTTCATATTTAGATACACAGTCCATCTACCTACTATTCACTATCTTCTTCTTCTTCTTTGGCCATATCCGCCCCTTAATTGGGGCATATGGACACCACGCGGCACCTCCAAGAATCCCTGTCGTTCGCCAGTTTTCTTGCTTCGTTCCAGGTCAGCATCCCGTAGCTCCGCCGTATACACCCTGTAGATAGTATTTAGCAGCCTTCCAAGACGCCGGAATCCGGTCGGCTTAAAAAACAGGCAAGCCAGGTTGAGGTTCTCTTCTGGCATCCGCAGCA
The DNA here is from genome assembly GCF_057557595.1 of Rhyacophila brunnea. Lineage (NCBI taxonomy): Eukaryota > Metazoa > Arthropoda > Insecta > Trichoptera > Rhyacophilidae > Rhyacophila > Rhyacophila brunnea. The sequence continues at coordinate 34,859,060 of NW_028232827.1, read as the reverse complement.
CGTGGCTGAGCCAGATCCAACGTCGATCCAGCGTGATGAGAAGCAGCTTGGTGCATTCTCTTATCTCCTCGTTGCTCCTAATACCATACCGCACAACCAGTATTCGTCCCAAACATCTGTTTTCGAAGCTCAGTATACGGTTGCTCTGAGCCTTCGTAAGGTGCCATGATTCGCTACCGTAAAGCAGCACCGTCAGAATGCAAGCGTCGATTAGGCGGCATTTGGTTTTGACCGAGTACAAACGTGAGTCCCAGATATTCCGCATCGAGTTGAATGTTGCTCCTGCCATTGTCATTCGGATAGCGAGCTCTTTCTGCAAAATGCCATCTCCCGTGATGTGTACCCCCAGGTACTAGAAGCTGTCGACGCTCTCGATGTTTTGTCCGTCGCTAATCAGAGGGAAATCTGGATCAGGACACCTATCTACCTAATACAAAAATCAAATGATCATATTTTTGTCAAATTAATTTCCAATCATACAATATGTAGTTCACTTTGATTATTGATGCATTATTATATTGGTCACACTAGGTATAGTCAAAAATATTTTTTTCTTTATTATAGTATTCTAATATCTTGTCCAGATGCCAATTCGTTTTATTCCTAATATTACATAGTAATAAACGTAACCATTGATCATAAGTAATGTGCTTTGTGGGGACTCACTCGCAGGCACGTGTATATGGTTTTCACTTTATTTAAACACAGCCTCTTTTCTTTCGCAAGCTCTTTACAGTGAGATAAAAGCTTCTTTTAGAGCTGGTTCCGATCTTCCACTATATTTATATCATCAACTTATCCGAAAAGTTGCACTGCTATATTGTATGATAATAGTAATAATATATAACACTTGTTTAGATGTAACAGTCTCTGATGACCTTTTCTAGCCTTATTGAATATCAGATAGGTAGGAACTCCTTGCCTGAGTCTATAATAATTATTATATAGTAATACCGTGACGCCCACGGTGGCCGCGCGGCTTAAGCGTTGGACTACCACGCCGTGGGTCTCAGGTTCGAATCCTGGGTCTGGCAAGTACACATATTGTTTTTCAATTTGTGTGTGAGTCAGGGTATGGACCTAATAGGTTGAGCAAGTGGCTGACACCCATTTCTCGTAAAAAAAAAACTAACCCATATGATCCTATTAGGATCGGACATGGTCGGAAAAAATACCGTGTCTAAAAGTTGTTTAAAGAAATATTAATTACAAACAATTCGATTTAATTGAAATACGTCGATATTAAATTAAATGATAAAAAGGTAACTTTCTGCCAGGAGTTAGGTATATCCAGTATTCTTTATAAAAATTATACATTAGTTAATACTGTAACAAGCTAATGGATAAATGTAAATGAAAGTCTTCGTAAAGACTCGGAATTCAATTGCCTGAAAGCAATCGTTTCATGAACATTTAGGTTTAGATAAACCCCAAATTAAGCCATTGGAAAGAGTGGGATTGGGTAGGTATAACAAATTAATAACAATAGTAATAAATTACACTTAGTGAAGTTATTTAATATTATTATTATTAACGATCAAACCTCTTTAAATAAATCATTAATACCTAATAATATTACATTCTACTTTATCTGAAAAAAGAAAACTTCATGGAAAACGTTGTTATTATTTTAAGAATTTCTGTTATAAATACCCATGAAATTTTCAATTGATTTTTAGATAGATTATTGGCGGGGAAGGGATTAAGAAAATCTAGTGCCACTGACTTCCACATATACTCGGCATACTAATTATAACTTCTTGTCGCTTCAACAACGGAATGCTGCAATTTTACACATACATTCCCCATACCGAAACACTTTGAGTCTAGCTATAAACACATAACCTGCAGGCATAACTAACGCTGTAAAGTTATTGCGAGCAAACGTATCAAATGCGCGTTGCTTCACACCGTACTATGGACCCCATCCGCACTTTTTCGGGTACATTAATTATACCCAGACACTCCGCACTTTACCTATCAGTGAACACCTAGCTTGAATTTATAACTACGGGTTGTCACTAAAAAGTTGTTGAGATCTGTCACATCTACAAATGGCTATCGAATGCACATAGTCTAATGGCCGTAACTATTAGGATTGTTAGTGTCCGTTTGTATCATTTGCGCTGTCTTGTCTTATAGACAATATGTTACATCGGAATATTAAAGCAAACATTAGGTTCTACAGATAGCTCCACCATTTTGCCACCTGTCCCCTAGTGGCCACAGGTCTTTTGAATCAAGAAAAGTTCGGCCAACCCGTTAATTTGCTGTTCGACATTCAAAGAATAAGTAGAAGTATAGATCCACCAGAATTATTTGTCCGCTAAGTGAGGGCGCCACATGCTAACATTTGACATACGACGTAAATCTTTTTATTTTATGACGAGCTTAGTTCTAAATTCGAACATCGGACAATAATTTATGATGGTATATAATATAATCATTATCACAATAATTTGATGAGAGGTACCTTTTTTAAAAATATAGTTTGGTGGATACTTAGAATTGGTTTCTCACCTTCTATAAGTTCGCACAAATGCGAAATTTTTGACTGTTAAAACTTACCTTGAAATATCTCACCAAATTCTACAGTCATTCAATAACTCATGAGTTTCGTGAATTTTGTCAATTTATTTCTAGAGCCTAGGGGCTCCTGTCAATTTAGGGCCTCTTATAGCCATGTGATAAATCCGGCCCGGCGAGTAGGTATATATTGTAAAATTTGTTGTTTTATGAATAATTATAAAGTATTTTTAAATCTAGAATACTAATATCTTTGTGTGAAAGCTTTCAGAAACCGGAAGTGTATTTTGTAGTTGTTTGATACTTTTGATTTTACTATTGTATATTGGCGGAATGACAATTAAGGTTTGACAGCCAGTTCCGAGCAATTTTCCAACTTTATCGGTTTCCCGCGCCAATCTAATTTTATATAAACTAAATATAGATACGTGCGCTTAAATATATATTAGGGTAAAGAAAATGAGCTCTGTTTATTATATATAAGTGTCTCAAAGACAAAGGTGTTTAGCTGACCCAAAAGCAATCTTTATCAATGGCACTCATAATATCAAGCATAGAAAAACACCGTATAATTTGGAGAACAAATTATGGTGAATTCCTCGTAGACTGACACGGAGTATATAGGAATATTATCTTTAAAAGTGACGTCACATTGTGCCTGATACGTATAATATTCAAATAATTTGTGCTACTAGTGCTAAAGTAAGCATGTGATACATAGTTCATGGGGATTGTAACACTGAATGAAAATATCAATACCGGTATTCGGAAAAACACAGAAGTATCTATCAATAATAAATATAGACATAAAAATCTCTTTAAAATATTAATATTCTATAGCAAAAATATCTAAATAAGTACATATTTTATATGACGTAAACTTTTAAAAATAGGTAAAGGTAGAGATACTAATTGTTTTGATTTGACTGATCTTTATAAATACCCAGTGGTTGAACTATTGACACTTTCTTTATAATTATAGAAATGAACAGTATTTTACCGGAATTTCAGATATATTATATCTACTAAAAATACGCCTGATAACTTCTAAAATTTCGCGAGTGACTGACAAAAATATTTGGATAAATTTAAAATTACGGAAGACACGTACTGACATATCTAGGGGCGTCGGGTAACTCAGATGGTATTGTTTCACACCCCTGATAGTACAAATATTTTTATTATATAACTGTTTCTCTTTAGTCGGAACTGTCCAAATTACTTTCAAGGGGCAGTCAAATGAAACTCGTCAGAAGTTTAGATATTGTTTATATTTCCCACAGAAGTTCACATTGTTATTACACACCGACGTTTGGTTTTAGCACTAAATTTAATTTCTAAGGTATGTTTATTCAGTTTAATCTTATAAACTTATTTTAGTTTATATTCAGGTAATATATTCCTTTTTATATTATATTAACACATAATATTATTTGCCAACTTCTGGTATTAACTTATTTTAATTTATATTAATTAATATGTAATATTTATTTACTAACTTATTCTACTCGAAGTAATTAAAACTATTCTGCCAGTGAGACAGGTGACAGATACACATTGTTTATATTACGATCACTAATAAAGTGAGGAACAGGATCCTAGTTGGGTACCTCTGGTCTAGTATTACTTTTATTTCCAACTCCATTCGTCGGAGTCGACTTCTTAAGTAGAATTTGTATTCATTAAGAAATAAATTTTTAGAACTCCTCTTGAGAACCTTTAGTTTAACGTTATCCACCTTTAAAATTAATTCCTATAGAACATGGAACCAAAGTTTCAAACCACTGGTTAATACTTTATTGTTTGCTCATCAACGTATTTTAATATTTGTTAAATTTGAAACTATGTTTATCCACAATAAAATTAACCCGTTCAGGATATTGAACCAAAATTGGAAACCACTGGTTAATATTATATTGTTTGCTCGTCAGCGTAATTTAATATTTATTAAATTTGAAACTATGTTTATCCGCGACAGGTTGACTTTATAATCTTATTATTTATTTACATTAGTAATATTATCAATTAACTTAATCGTCTTTATTCGCTTATAGTAATTTATATTTAAATAATCAACACGATTATTATATTTCCTATCTGAATAGTCTTGATAATGGTGTTACAACCGAAATAGCTATCGACAAACCTTTTTTAAAAACCTGTAGAATTTAATATTAATTATATTTTCATTTCTTGTAAAATGGAATTCTACCAAGTAAATGCTAACTCAATTAATTAAGGAAAGTAATTAAATTATAAACTGTCAATGTGACAGCAGGTGCTTGTTTTTTTGAGACAACAGACGTGGTATCCTTTTGAGTGGTAATTTATAACTGTTTTGTTTAAAAGAAGTGGGCGGTCTCATAGATCCGCAGCGGCCATTGCAGAGTTGTGATTGGTCGATTCCCAAAGTGACCGTTAAAGAGCCCATGTGTTTACAAAATGCTGCGCCGTTTTCTCCACTTTATTTGGCGACCTGACATTTCCAAAGGCTGTAGTTATTTTTTTTTTCTTCATATAAGTGGGTGTACTTGATTCCAAAAAGAAATTCCGGAAAATGTTCATTTAAATTCTTTTGAAAATTTCTCACCCCATTCTTTCACCTGTCACACGAACATTCCGAAAAAATGAGCTTTCTCCTAATCAGCTCGTTGAGGTGTCAAAAGATAGGTAATCTTAATCTAGAAGGGATTGCGTTTACAGATACCAAGAAAATTACGAGCTCGCGGAATTATGATCGATTTGAAAATTGTTTCTAGCTGTTTTTTGTACACCGACTTATACGGTACATTCTTAGTCTAATCTTACATATTATTTATTTTTTTTAGAATTATTAATAACCATATCCTTGCTTTTTCGTACAAGGTGGTTGTTAGTAATTTTGAACAATCACAAACACCCAGGCTTTGAGAAAAACACATAAATATTGTGTTGTCTTGACCGGGAATCGAACCCAGGAACTCTCGGGTGGAAGGCAAGCGCCTTACGCACTATACCACGAGAGCCGCCTCTTACATATTATCAAATCGCATACTGGTAAATTACAATTTCACTATTCCCAATTTCTTAATATCTAATTATTTGCTTCCGCTCATCCCTTACACACCAGAAAAATCCCGCTAAATAACCAAGTGATACGATCATAGGTTTTTCTGCTCGGCTAATTGACTTAGGAGGTCAAGAGTTGCACTTTAGGTCTACAAAACCTTATTTCCGACTTCCCATTTAAGACGGGAAGTCCATGGGCATGTCAGTACCTACCTAGCTTTAATGCAAATGTATTTCTAAAATCTGCACGTATCATTGCTGGTCACCAAGGAAGACGGAAGGCAACGGAAGTAAACCAGACATCATGTAACCCGACAAAAAAAATACAGTCCCAGTAAACTTTTTATTTTAATTAATACATCTTGTTTCTACTTTCACTATCGAATATATTGGTATTGTCTGATTTTAAAAATTGGTATTTCTGTATCGAAAAATACTGGGATACCGGTTTTGAAATACCGGTATTGCAATCCCTAATGGCTCCTTACTATAAACGACCTTAAAAAGTACTTTGTTTTAAATTTTAGACCACAAAAAGCCGATTGCTAAAATTGGTACAATTTGTTAAGAACTTCTAGATGTTAATACTATTAGCTAATGTCATCGTATTAGATTGGAAATCAATTGGTAAAATGAATTAGCGCGAACCCAGTGGATGCGGGTTATCGGGTCCCACTCGTCACCATACATTTTTCAAAGACTTTTTCTAGTAGGTATATAATCTGAGGTATTTTCAAATTATGTATGCGACTTAATCAATTTTCCTCTGCGGCTCTTGTGGTGCAGCGCGTAATGCGCTGGCCTACTATCCGGGAGCTCTGGGTTCGACCCGGTGAGAACACAATATATATATATATGTAATTTTCTCAAAGCCTGGGTGTTTGTCATTATTAAAATTTTCACTTTCAATCAACCACCTTGTATGAAAAAGCAATCACATGGTTATTGATAATTTAAAAATAAACAATTTTCGGTACAGTTCGGTTATGAGGAATACAGCGGAAAACACATTTTGAAAATACCCGATATACTAGATTATTTGTTAAATTAACCTAAACAAACCTAACCTAACCTAACCTAACCTAACCTAAACTAACCCAAACTAACAAATAATCCAGTATATCGGGTATTTTCAAAATGTGTTTTCCGCTGTATTCCTGATAACCGAACAGTACCATTATTTTTCCAAATATCAATTGGCGCATGGAGATAACCGTATTGACACTAGTCAATTTTTCTCTAGACATGGTGGCTTTGCTGGCAGGCTCTATAAGTCTATAAGCTTGGTTTCGTAACCCGCTCTACATCTCCATATGGTGGAAAGATACAGGATGCAAACCTACAGAACTGATAATAAATAGAACTCCGATATACTATATTCAATACGCTACATTTTGATCATACCCGAACTGTACCCAATTTTCCTCTGGTGCCATATTGTTTTCAATTTAGGTTTTGATGTAGACACGTGTTTGTAAATAATTGTCCAATAAACAGCCATGAATACACACGCCATTCAGAAATTGAGTTGCTCATTCACATGTAAATAAAAATGTTAAAAAACAACGGTTTTTTTTGTAAAGCAAGTAAAGCGTGAAATTCGTACACATGAAGTAAACACACGAGCGTTTTAATTACGTGTGTCTGTACGCACAATCAAACTGAAAGTCGAAATGAAATGTGAGTATTAAATCTACGACCACATAGCGAAATGATAATATTCAGACACATTAAATTTCAACCAGCATGCACCTGAAGAAAAGTTTATTTTGTTGCGCACATTAGTGAACTCAATTCTCCCATTATTTATTTGGTCAATTCGTTCCTTATACCGCGTTTCATAGTTAAGTTAATAATAATAAAATTGAGGTTCTGCTGTGAGTTATATGCAAGAAACATGGCTTCATTTTGCCGAACAATATCCACTCTCTTTATATTATTACTCTGAGGTTAAGTACATTAACATTAATGGTTTGAAATCGAAAACTGTTATTTTTGGAAATAAAGTAGTCTGGCTCTCGAGTACAGACTGTATTATCACCCTATTTGGAAACATGATCAGTTCAATTAAAAAGTAACTATAGGTCCCTATTTATAATTAAAAAATATGATTAAGTATTCATGAAATTGTAAGTGTACAAACAAAGTTGTATTATTACAAGGGTGCATAATAGATTGTGTAGTCTATCGAACAAAGCAATCGACTGTGATGTCAACTTGTCGCCATAGTTAAAAATACTTTACGAATACTATCCAAAATAAACAAAACATTTTCTCTGCAACGTGGAATATTATGATCAATAGTTTACAAAATTTAATATATTTAAACAGGAGCGCACACAGCTATGTTGTATGGGGACCAAATTGTAAATTTATCAATTCATTAATGTTTTTCTTAATAGAAATGGTAACAACATCTAGCAAGTGCCACTGGCTTCCGCATTTACCCCGCCTACTACGTATAACTTTTCAGCGCACTTTCCCGGATACGTACCTTATATCCAGATACTCCGCACTTTGATTCTAGAGATGAACACCTGATTTGAAGTTATCAACGTACCATATAAGCGTAAAGATCGATAATTTTAACAGAAAATATGACGTAGTTAGACCAACGCCGAGCGAGATAAAACGTTGCGATAGACTTTATGTGAGAGCAGTCGGAAATAATAACGGTAACAATAATTAATTTTACCCTATGTAATTAGTGCGCAGTAGAATAAATCGCAATCTGCGCAATTTCAAGGTCAAGTTGTTCCACTCGATAATTACGGGTTCTCGCCAACGAGTTATTGTGACCTGTCGCATCCACAAATGGCTATCGAATGCATGTGTCTAAAGGTAATAATTATTAGGATCATTAGTGTCCCTTTGTGTCGTCGGCTGTCTTGCCTTTTAGACATGCCACGTCAGAATCTTAAAGCATACATTCGATGCTTGAGATGTTTGCATCATTTCATGCGAGACACGATTCTTCCACTGACACATGCGTTGAGTGTTGTAGAATATGCAGAGAAAAGGTCAACCCGCTGTGAAAACAGTTCGACAGCCATATCATCCGGGTCACGATCCTCAGTCATGAGGTCCTGGCAAAGAAGAAGAAGTTATATTCGATTTACTTAAATATTTTTCCTTCTTGCTGTGGTCAGCATTAGTTTCATTGAAGAAACATAACCATGGAGAAATGCGCAGGCATCTTTTGCGTAGTTCCAATATCAAAAACATTATTTTGAGTTAAATCTTCACATGCCAGATGAACAAAATAAATGAATATTGCTTTGCTGTAATAAGGATTAAGCATTGAAAAATAATTTATTGATTAAATTATTCGCGAATATTATATATTGTGGTGAACGGGCAGACCTGGCGATCTTTCAATATGGCCGCCAATCAAAGTTTCTCTCAAAGTCCACAGAACAGATTAACAAGATATAAATGCGAAAGGCAGTCGCCAGACAAGACCAAAACTGTAGTCAGTTTATGACTTAATGACAGTCAGGTTACAAACGCGAGAAATAAAAAGCCAGTTGAATGTCTTCAAATATTAGCAATATTGAATGCGCGTTTCTTTTACACGACAAATTTACTTTTCTACTATTTATTATTAAATTATATTATATATTTTATTCACTCTCTAGAATTCATTATTCTCCCAAAAGCCCTTATTTTTGTGTTCCCTGTATGCGTGCATATTTTGTGATATTGCTAAATAGTTTTTTTTTAAATTCCATATTTCTCATCTGTTTCGGACGATATTCCATCTTCAAAAAGATTTATCGATCCATTTTTTTTATTTACCCAGATAGCTAGTTTTAAACTGTAATACCAACCTCTTTGTAAAAAGGCGCTAAAGATGTTGGGCTTTGTCTTGCGTACTTCCCGGGTCTTTTCGGATGTTACGGTACTAAAAATTCTCTATAACTCCTAAGTTAGAAGCAGACTTGAGAGTGGGTCTGTCGTTTGGGCCCCGCATCAGTTGAAGTACGGCCTTATGGTGGAGAGAGTCCAAAAGAAATTTTTAAGACTCCTTTACTTTCGGCTGTATGGATATTATCCGTGGCTCTATCCGACTGATTTTCTCTTAGGGATGCTTACATACTGTAGCTTAAAATTTAGAAGTGATCTTTATTTAGCTACATATTTTTTCAGACTTATACGCGGCGTAAATGTGAACTCTGCCATTCTTGGTGGTGTTGGCTTGTGTGTCTCTGATAATTACCTTAGGAATCGAGGGCATCCGTTGTTTGTTCTCCCACGGTGCAGAACTAACCTGCCATTAGTAATGCCAATTGGGAGGGTAATAATCATGTTTAATGAAATCGCTTCGGATATTAATATATTCCACTTACGTGAGGGTGAATTTAGGTGGACGTTGTTTTTTAAATTCTTAAAATAGGGTCTGCTTAACTCATCCGGTGTACTTTCTTATACCTATATACTTAATATTTTTTGTATTTACACATTTATACTGTAGAATAACTTAATACTGATCTATCTCTTGTGTTATGTACATAAAACTGTTTTAATAATATTTCTTTGTTTCTAAATGTCATGTTGTGAACGTCTTAAACTTATAATTTGTAATGTCCACAATATGTTAAATAAATAAATTGAAATTGAAAATTGAAATTCTCTATATAAACGGTAGAAGTAAATTAATATGTAATTTAAAAAATACTTCCGGTCCAATTTTACCCCTGAATTCTTTACGGATTGCGAAAAAACATTTTCGTCGGTGTGGGACAGGCTGGAAAAACTTTTACGAATTATTTGTCTGACGTGGTTTTTAGTACCACCCGTTGATTAGCTAACCGGCTAGTGGGGTAAGAAAACCAGGAATCAATGGACCATGATCTCTGGTATAAGAATTTTATTCGCAAAAATCATATATATCATTAGATTAAATTCAGTATGGACCAATGACTATTTCTAGGAAACTATACGGTTATCTCGTATGTATGGATATGTTTTGTAAGCAAAGGCGTTGAGAGTGGTTGAAATGGAAAATTTTCGAAACCGGTATTATAATAATATTATATAATATTATTATATAACCAGTTATTTACCGTACAAAAAAGAGATATTTTAAACCAAAACACCTACAAGGTAAGTTCTACGCGCGTAATTAATTTATTAATCTATTCTATCGTGTCTTCGTGAGAAATTATCGATACTTTTATAAACTATGATATTATTGGATCTATAAACATAACTAATATTTATATGAACGTTTTTATAAGATTAAAAACACATACTGTTATTGAACATACATAATTTTGAAAAACACTTTCTGAGAAAATATGTTATAACCAATAGAAAAAATCTTTTTTCTTGAAAAAAGTAAGCCACCCCGGCAGAAAATCGAACCCTGCATCTCCCGGGTTTACGTCCCATCCGCGCATTACCTCTATGCTATGCAGAGACATACTAATTGCGACAAATTTCAACTATTGGCCACTTTTAATACCCACTCATCAGCGCTCTTCTAAATCAAGCTACTTTGGCAATCGATTTTTGTTTATTAAATCAAAGTAGATACCTATTACTTCAATTACTAACCGAGATCGTGGATTTCTCCAATATTTTTTATGATGTAACTTACTTGAACTTGCTAAAAATTTATAATTAACTATTTCTTTTATTCAACGAATAATTCACAAAATTTAAGAATGTACCATTCTAATTATTGAACATCAATTATGTATGATCAATAATTAGAATGGTACATTCTTAAATCTTGTCAATTATTCGTTGAATAAAAGAAATAGTTAACATACTGTTATGTTTTCTCAATCCTTTTCCATGGTATAGAAGCATCGACGAGAAGCCAGAAAATATCACAGAGAGTGAGACTTTCGAGATGTGGCTATACGTAATATAGACGCATCCTCAAAAATCTTTGGACTAACCGGGTGACAAATGTTGATGTGCTCAATCGAATTTTAATGGACCGAAAAGGTCTACGTAGTCTACAACAGTAGTTAGGCTACAACATTAGACAAAGTACAGTATTCCCCAATTGTCATAAAAGAAAACATCAATGATGGTAAACGTAGCAAAGGACGATGCCGCATTTCATGGCTTAAAACTTCTGTGATTACTACGAGTACAACATCACCAAACTATTCCGTATGTAGATGTTAGAGCAAAGATCGATGGTGGTCATCATCTGTTAGGGCAGTGGTCGGCAAACCCAAAACGGTAAATTGAGGATATTGCAAAATGCTTTAATTGAGTGTATGGAAAAACATCGTATTCCACTCGATAAAATTGTGTCAATTTCAACAGACATTTAAGTATGACCGGCGTAAGAAAAGGGGTTGTTGCTATTTGGAAAAAAAAAATAATCACGAGATACTTGTTTACCATTGCATCATTCGTCAAGGAGAGCTTTGTGCGCAGACATTTGCAAAGTTATGGATGTAATGTAATCAAAGTAATGACTGACAAACACTTAATGTGAACAATGAACTTGCATCTCCTTGAAAAGTTTGGGGAAGTCAGTTTGAATGTTGTTGTTTTTAATTTTAGGTACGATTCCAGGTTCTCATCAATAAGACGACTTCTCAATTTACTCTTGATAAGGCTCATGCTTGAAAAAGATTGTTTGCATGAATATGTAGAACCATGTAGAACCGGAAAGGGAAAGAACAGCTAGTTTTTTCAACTGATCATTTGAGTCAGGAATACTATTCCAGGTATTAAAAATCATCATGTCTTCCTTCTCCAGGACTTTCAAAGTATACTACTAAACTTTTGCTGTGAAACATATCAGTTGTGTGTCCATATCAGCACAGAGATGTTCAAATTTAGAGCTCCATAATTCTTTATCCATAAGCTTTATCTATAATAGAGTTGATAATCTTAATCACCAATTCCATAACTTTGCAAATGTCTGCGCACAAAGCTCTCCTTGACGAATGATGCAATGGTAAACAAGTATCTCGTGATTATTTTTTTTTCCAAATAGCAACAACCCCTTTTCTTACGCCGGTCATACTTAAATGTCTGTTGAAATTGACACAATTTTATCGAGTGGAATACGATGTTTTTCCATACACTCAATTAAAGCATTTTGCAATATCCTCAATTTACCGTTTTGGGTTTGCCGACCACTGCCCTAACAGATGATGACCACCATCGATCTTTGCTCTAACATCTACATACGGAATAGTTTGGTGATGTTGTACTCGTAGTAATCACAGAAGTTTTAAGCCATGAAATGCGGCATCGTCCTTTGCTACGTTTACCATCATTGATGTTTTCTTTTATGACAATTGGGGAATACTGTACTTTGTCTAATGTTGTAGCCTAACTACTGTTGTAGACTACGTAGACCTTTTCGGTCCATTAAAATTCGATTGAGCACATCAACATTTGTCACCCGGTTAGTCCAAAGATTTTTGAGGATGCGTCTATATTACGTATAGCCACATCTCGAAAGTCTCACTCTCTGTGATATTTTCTGGCTTCTCGTCGATGCTTCTATACCATGGAAAAGGATTGAGAAAACATAACAGTATGTTAACTATTTCTTTTATTCAACGAATAATTGACAAGATTTAAGAATGTACCATTCTAATTATTGATCATACATAATTGATGTTCAATAATTAGAATGGTACATTCTTAAATTTTGTGAATTATTCGTTGAATAAAAGAAATAGTTAATTATAAATTTTTAGCAAGTTCAAGTAAGTTACATCATAAAAAATATTGGAGAAATCCACGATCTCGGTTAGTAATTGAAGTAATAGGTATCTACTTTGATTTAATAAACAAAAATCGATTGCCAAAGTAGCTTGATTTAGAAGAGCGCTGATGAGTGGGTATTAAAAGTGGCCAATAGTTGAAATTTGTCGCAATTAGTATGTCTCTGCATAGCATAGAGGTAATGCGCGGATGGGACGTAAACCCGGGAGATGCAGGGTTCGATTCTCTGCCGGGGTGGCTTACTTTTTTCAAGAAAAAAGATTTTTTCTATTGGTTATAACATATTTTCTCAGAAAGTGTTTTTCAAAATTATGTATGTTCAATAACAGTATGTGTTTTTAATCTTATAAAAACGTTCATATAAATATTAGTTATGTTTATAGATCCAATAATATCATAGTTTATAAAAGTATCGATAATTTCTCACGAAGACACGATAGAATAGATTAATAAATTAATTACGCGCGTAGAACTTACCTTGTAGGTGTTTTGGTTTAAAATATCTCTTTTTTGTACGGTAAATAACTGGTTTATAATGAGTATTCGGTACTGAATTGACTGTCTCATGTTAATCTACCATTGATGTAAAGTAGAGATTTTACAAAACCGTTACTTAAGTACTTCTTTCCGGTTGATCCCCTTGATATCCGAACCCTGGCTCTGTTACTTGTTCACAGGGCTTAAATTAGTATGGCCAGTGTTTCTGAGGTAAGTACTTGGAATTTACTTAGACATTTGCTTGTGTATTGGATATAAAGTCTAGTACGCATACCAACTCCTGGGGATTAAAAGGTCTAATTTATTGCTCAGCTGAAATTCGAATCGAGGAAAATCTTACAGTATCACAGAGCTTAGAAGTTTAACCCACAGATATCGCTAACTAATTAATATTCCCACTTATTTTAACAACGAGAAAATTCCTTGTATTTAAAGAGAATAATTGTTTTATTTTATTATTATTACTAGTAGACAGTAGTGTCGATTGATATTTATTACACGATTATTAATTAGTGAGAATCGAAAATTATTTTTAAATACAAGCATTTAACGTAATAGACGGTAGAAGATTAATGCAAATAAAATTTTTCATATAACATCTATGGTTTAAATCATCGCGATAACTATGCTTAAAATAACACTAGCTACCGTAATTACTCGCTATGGAAGCAAATGTGGTTTGGTATATGATTTCTATTTGGAAGTGAAATATTAAATTGTGATAGTAGACATTTTAAATTTTGATTTTAATATTACAGTGTAGTAATATATATATATATATATTAAAAAATAATTTGTAAATAAGTTAAAGGAGTTTAACTTGCCCACTCCACACGCAATTTTGTTAGATGAATAATTATTATATCTATTATATTAAATTATATTAAAAAAACTAAATGTTAATGTATCATGTCGACGGAGAATAAATAAATTACCGTTTTATTGTGAAAAATAAAATTAGTATATTGTAAATTTTAAATTTGGTTTTTAATATTACATAAAAGTGGACCATTATGATTATGATTATGATAACTATTATATATAACTATTAATAATTATTTTGAAAATAATTTAATATTTTTTACCTTTCCCACTTTTTGTTAGACAACAAATTCATAATTTATTTATCATCGGCAGACAAAATTCATTTTAAAAATTCTGAGAGAGAAAAGTTGTTAAAGCTGCTAATTCAATAATACAATCGCATGCCTGAAAGTAAATCTTATTTTTAAACTCGCAACAATCAAAAAATAAGAATACATTTAAAAATCATTCTATTTATTATATTTTTATAATATATCTTGTATAAAATGAGTGGATAATAGTATCCAAGTAACAAGGGATGGGACGCTCTTTTGTTTCCTTTTTTTAAATTTCGTATGAAATAAGTAACTATCTATTAACATAATGTGCTTTGAATTTGGAACGTTGACATACATAATAATATAAACATATACCCAAATATCTAAAAATACCTCTTATGATTTTAATAAAAGTAATATTATAGCCGTTTTTAATATACAATCACAATATATTGTGGATGCCAAAAGGTTACTGATAATTATCTTGCAAATCAGCAGTACCAGTTTTTTGTTCTGCCAAGTTACAGAACTTACTTGTCTGTTTTTTTTTTACCAAAGAGCAACTCTTATACCATCACAAATTGATCATATACGAGTAGGTGGCAGTATTATATAGTTATAAAAAATATTAAATAATACGAATTTATAGCAAAGAAAAATCTTGAATCTAGCATTTGTCGTAAATGGATTATATTATTTTCTCATTTACTACGTATATAGATAATATTATATACACATACATGTGTAGGTGATAACTATTGCATCCCTTTTACATTCTGGTTGTATCATCCAATTGCCTAATTTTTAAAAGAACGTTAAGTATTAAAATCACTATTATTTGTTAAACACTAGATCAAGAGGGCACCATTTACAATAGTGAAACACATCACAGAAATAACTAGGCTTGTAAAAATAACATAGACTTATTGAGTATCGAACATGGAAACACTGGAATTTATGCATTGGACTATGAGGCCAGCCGATGGTCTTGAAATTAATGATAACCACTTGTTATAAAAGATAATTTGAAATATGATCCCTTTTTTGTAAGTATGCGATCTATATTGTGTTTTGTCCCGTGTCTGTATGAAAAAATAGGTTTTTGCGCAGTCAATTTTTTAAGTACCCTTAACCCTCAAGGGTCTCAGAGCCTATTAGGGGATGATATCGAGTCGTATGACAAGGTTTTTCAATATGTTTCATATTAAAACTTCATGATGCTTATTTTGATACTAATTATACTTTAATATAATAAATTAATATTATATATGCCTAGTTGTGCGAATTTTGAAAATAGTTTCCTGCAATTATAGTAGTAAGTAACTTAATTATAAGGTATTATTTAAATTATCATTTACTAGGTAAACTTTTATTTTACTGCATTGTAATACCTATCGTTTATTGTGATCGAGCGGTGACATATCGGCTAATACTCGTTCTATCATAAGTCTTGGGTTAGAATGGGTCAGGTAAATTTACAGATGGTTTTTTCAATGTGTGTTTGGACCCAGCTACTTCTATTTCTCGTAAAAATAAAAATATATATTATTGTTACTAATATGACAATTTGAGAACATCTCAAATATATACCTTCTAGAAAAATCTTTTATCGTATCCACTGGATCCGCGCCAATGTGCTTTACCAATCGAGCTATGAATGTCCTATCTAATTAACATTTTACCGGATATTTTTATGGACATACTACAAAGGGAACAGTCATGATGGTGTAATCTCACTATTTATAATATTATATACAAAAATAAGTAGACTGTACAGTTAGTAGGTACTTATGATACATGTTCTCAGATATGTAATTAATATATAATTAACTAATTTTTATTCAACAAATAATTCACAAGATTAAAGAATGTAACATTCTAATTATTGAACATACATAATTATTTTGAAAACATTTCTGAGAAAATATATTATAACCAATAGAAAAAATCTTTTTGAAAAAAGTAAGAATCGAACCTGCATCTATCGGGTATCGCACCCACGCACATTGACGACAATGCTAAAGGAGTCATACTTATTTACGAAAAAATATTTTAACTAATGGCTTTTTAATACTCACTGACGCGCTTTCTAAATTGAGTTGCTATCTGGCGACTGGCTTTTGTATTTTAAATCAAAGTATGTAGGTATTACTTTAATTACTAACCGAAGTCACGGATCACTCCAAGATTTTTTGTTGTAACTTACTTAAACTTGCTAATAATTTTTAATTAACTATTTTTTTTATTGAACGTATAATTCACAAGATTTAAGAATGTAACAATTTAATTATTGATTATACATAATTTTGAAAACACTTCTGAGAAAATATATTATAACCAAAAAGATACCCGAGAGATGCAGGTTCGATTCCTGCGGGATATCTTACTTTTTTCAAAAAGATTTTTTCTATTGGTTATAAGTTATAATATATTTCCTCAGAAGTGTTTTCAAAATTATGTATGTTCAATTAATAAATAAATTTAAATGTAAGCTCTGAATATTTATTTGGTAAGGAGAATTTTCCTCTGATATAATATATTACATATTGTAGAATTAATATGACAAGATTCTGTCTGGGATCAATATTATTAATAATGACACATCAGATTTAGATGGTTTGGAAGCACGCGGTTTCGCTAACATATAGCCAACGTCAGTTATGGTGCTGCGGGAAGGATGATGTGAATTAATCAATAGCGGATAGAACCCCCACCGCCCTGCAAGATACAAAATACAGGGAAGATTAATAGGGTAGCAGGTCGCTCTGAGATGTTTTTAAAAATGTTCACTCGATTAAGTTTTTCGAGAGCTTTTAAGCTCGCAGTTTTCCACCGGAGGCGGTATTTGATTAACAATCTGCGCGAGAAAAACCTACAACCTTGTTTGAGGCAAACGCTGCTTTATATTGCATGGTGTGCCATAATGGTTATTTTTATTTTTCAAAAAGTAAATTTTCGCTATTGACACGATTTAGGTTATGCGTGTTTTCAGTTTAATGTTACAATATAAATAAAACAAAATATAGCTGATATTAACGAATCCACTGTATTTAATAAATATATGCACTGGTTTCCAGTGCAAGTATTTGGTATTGTGATCGATAATTGTTATTTACTATTTCACTAATTATATTTTTACCAGTCAAGTTAAATGTTAATAATTGTATGCATAGTTAAAAAAATTAGCTTGGTTACACAATATTTGACTATTTTTGGATATAGTAATATTTATTTTTATTATTAGGTATATGCCAACGAGATTTGTGAATAATTCGATGATAATGATATGATAAATACGAAAAATATTTACATTAAAATAATGTATAATACAACGACTGCCATGGATACTGAATCTGCTATGCGTACCTATATACAATCACCGATAAGTAACCATTGAATTCTTGAAATTTATATTGATTATAATTTTATATTGCAAAGTTTTTATGCCTTTAACATTGTATGAAAATTAAATGGCAGCACTTTTAATTAAAGTTGCCATTTTATTTATTATTTTTGTAAGTGTTCACCTATGTATACGGTATATAAGTATTTAGTTTTACATATTGTTGATAATAATATATATCTGCTTACTGCATTACATCTTACTATATAGTATTAATTTCGACAAACAACTTTGAAAGATTTATTATAATTAATAATTATCACACTCTCCTTCTATTTCAATTAGTTTTTAGTGGACAATTACAGAGGCTTAGAAAAGTATCAAAAAAGCATATACGTTTAAATTAGATCGCGTAAAAATAAATGCTGTAGCGCAAGGCGTAGACATTGTAGACCACAAGCTACGGCGTAGACAGTGCTTAATTGGCGTAGGCCGCAGATTGATAAATCACATAATATAAAGAAAGACGCGCGAAATTTATTTACGCAATTAGTTTTTATATTCATTGCCTTCATCAGTCACCACTGCTGGATGAAGAGATTTCTTTGATGACTCTATTCTACTCTGTCCTCGACGTACTTCTAAACTTGCTAAACTTGATTATCTTATCGTTCTAGCGGGCTCTTGGTCTTTCTTTGGAGCTTTTAATATATGAGGCGTCTAATTACAAAAAGCGACAAGTCCACAATTCAATATTTTCGGGAAACAACGTTTTTATGTTTCAAGCTTCAATTATTTGTGTTAACATGAGATTATTTTCTCTGTTGTATTCTATATCAAAATTAGAACCAAATGGCAATTTATTTCAGCCGATAAACTCTTAAATGTAATAAATATAGGCAAAATAAAATTGGACGTAGCGCTATTTGTACTTTACTTTTTAATTTACTCTGCATAAGGCACATATTTTCGTGGCACTGTCATAAGTTTACCAGATACTACGGCATAGGAGACGTCCTTTTCAATATTGAACGTTCCCTTATTGGTTGACTTAAACAAGCGCGAAATCAAACAAGCTTTAAATAATATAAAACACGGACTTAATATAATAAATCGAGACTTAAAATATTTTTTTCGTAGGGTTATGTCGCGTTTTGGAATTTATAGATCAATACACATTGTGTAAAATTATACAAAGAATACGTGCGTATTTTTTTCTCGATTTTGACCAAATGTGGACTTATCGCTCTTTTGGAATTGGACGCCTCATATCATATATGATTATCTGTTGTTGAAATGATGTGGCCTTTCTCTTTCCATTTGAAGGTATTTACACTTTATAATAATTTGTTGTTTGCTTCCTTATCCATTTTTTTCTATCTCTGTGTTATACCCAGCAGATTATATCTCTCCATTCCACGATTTGCTACTAAAGTTTTCAATCTATTTTTAATTTTAGGTTCATCTTTTGCACCCATACGTCAATATTAATTAAATTATTTATTATAAACGAATAAAAAACAAGCTTTAATATATCTATAGAATCATATAATATCAGAAATAAAAGATTTTTTTTTTAATAAAATTAGTTGTAAAAGTATATCATACTTATTTTTATTCTCTACGTATCGGTAAAATGCATGATTAATATATTATGAAGTTAAGTCGTTGTATAAAATTCGCCGAAACAAAATTTTCTTACTCCAAATTATATATCCACATAAAGACCAAAAAAATAAAACTATTGAATAATTATACCACAGAAATAATATTATAATACTATACTCACGATGGCCGCCGATGGCATCGTGGGTCCCAGGTTCGAATCTTGGGTCTGGCAGGTACACGTATTGTTTTTCAATTTAATGTATGAGTATGGACCTAATAGGTTGAGTAAGTGGCTGACATCCATTTATCGTAATCCACTCTGTGAAGGCCCATATGATCATATTAGTATTGCACGTGGTCGAAAAAAAATATTTAGTTTGTGATAAGAAAAATTGGATAACAAAATGAAAAAAACATAAATTTAACTAATGGGTAATGTGCCAAAAGATTTTTTTTCAAAGTATGTAAAAGATCGCTGTTCACCTTCTTTACTGAGTATACTCGTATATAAATCAAGATGTATTTTGCAAGATTATAATAATGTTTAAAAAAAATCTTCTTTTATTTGATTAAAACTTGTTCAAATATGAAATAATTTAGGAGAAAAAAATACTTCAACTAATACTCTTGTAGGGGTCAATACCCTACCATCCAGCATAACTTGGCATCAACCATTAATTTATAACTACAAGTTGTTTGTATAAAATCAATCTTGCTCAATTATTAAAAACTGCATAATTATTCAAACTAAAATAAATTGTTTATAATTTACGAAACGAATTATGCATTGCATAATATAACGCATAAGCATGATTATCAAAAATATTCATGTAGCGGATAGCAGCATTTTCTATTGTATCGAATCACTATAAAACACTGAGTAGAAGAAAGCAACATGGTCTTTCAGTCATCAAAGGTTGAACCGTAAGGTTATCGTAATCCATCAGAATGCATACTCGTGATTTCACTTAGCTAAATTATAATCTGTATACTTACCTGTAATAATTAAATTGATATTTATTTGGAAGGAGATAATAAAACCAGGGTTTATTTCATTCACGCACCAAATTCTGAGTTATTCATTTGGTGCGTCAAACCAACCTACCCTGCCTGTTTCTTATTTCATCTCCTAACCAAACTTTTGATATTCGTGTAATTATATTATTAATAGTTTTAATAATCTAATGTTACAGTACATGATTTGATTTATTATGCAAGTACCTTATAAAACTAACAATATATATTTTTTTAATTTTCAATCAAACCAGCATTTTATTTTAAATGGCCAGTAAACTACCGTGTCCAGTTAATCTCACTTTACCCTACCTTCTTATTTAACATCCCTATTATGTATTATTGTAGATAATAAGTTACAATATTGTTAAAAAACAAATTATGAGGTTAACGATTAAATGCCACATAATGTAACATGGTTAGTAACAAGTCAGGTTGCGTGACGTGACGCGGCGCGTAAGAGAAAAGAAGTGATCATACTGTGACGTCACTCCCCAGAGGCTCTTAAACATTTATCATGGCGCCCCGAGAGCAGTAGCGCGTACGCAGTAATTCAATGGCTGATAACAAAAGCCAGACAATGGTGACATTGTTGAAGAAATTTGGTTCGGGTTATTTTCACGTAAAACATTTTATTTCTTCTAACATAAAAAAAACAACAGTACTAAGTACCTTTGGGAGAAAGGTAGTAGCCAAAAAACATGGAATTAATTGGAACTGGCTTTCCCTACCAGGTGTGGTATAATAGGGTACGAATCAGGTGTATTGAAAAATATGGGATAGAAATAGTTAAATGTGACTTATAATATGTATTAAAATTTATCATGTAAACATTCAATAATTGAGGACAGTCGAAGCGCTTTGTGTCTCTTGTTTTTATGGCCATTTTCAGTAAAGTAAACCGGTTCCCATTCATTCTGTGTTATCTAGCAGCAGCAGAGGCAAATCTTGCAACTAAGCGATTACTGAACGTTTACCTTGATTTGATGATTTATGTAAATAGATCAACACCTACAAAACGATTATCAGGAAAAGCACGAATTGGTTTATTGCATACCTATTTCATACATAATTAATAAAAAAGCGAGATGCTAGCAACATCGTTAATACTATGAAATTAATTTCTAGTTGCTTACTCACTCTCGTCGATTTTACCATTTGTAGCTAATTTATAAGAAAATTTGTTTTTTAAGTTATTACGTACAGTTATTAATTTTTGATTGATAGATAGGACACATTATATTACGACATGGGACTTGACTTTATTATTTCGCTTGTTTTTGTTGACTCTATCACGATACACATCATATATTTCGAAATAAATTTAATTAGTTTTATATCACTTGTGGGTGGACTATGTCTAGTTATAATGACTGTATAGTGTTCGGTAATGTGTGTTTTTATTATCACCCGAGACAATTAGTTTTATTTTCTGCCGATATGTGTTATTATACATTGTTGGGACTATAATCGTAACTATTACTGCACAACACTTTACAAAAATAAAATAGCAAAACCAAACAAGCATAGAGTGCATTTGGTCACCTGAATAGTATATTCAAAAGTGATATCCCATTGTGTCTTAAGCGTAAAGTCTTCAACCAATGTGTGCTACCAGCGTTCACGTATGCGTGTGAATCATAGAATTTTATTGGAAGAGAAATACCATCATTACAAGTAACGCAGCGTGGCATGTAAAGGTACATGTTGGGCATCATTCGGACAGATCACGAAATAAACCAATGGATAAGGAAGCAGATGAAATATCAACGAGCTGACATGTCGCTTAGCAAGTGGACAACCGCTGGATAAACGCCATCATACCCAAAAGTCACTATCCATCCACGGTTGGTAAATATACGTGGCGGTGAAAGACTAAGAACCGAGAAGAGCGAAGGGATCTAGGGAAAGCCTCCATCCGTCAGTGGATCGAAAAGGGTTGATGATATTGTAATATATCTAAATCTTCTTCATCTAACTGTATCATCCCCTAACCGAGATCAGCCACCATCGAGGCGATATTTATATATATGTTACGCCGAATGTGCGAAATTGACTATAACATGAAATGGGCAAAATTTTTCCTAAACCATGAAAAATGCAAGCCCGTTGCCTTATTCATGAATAAGGCAAAATATCTGCCAAGTGCGTGAATTCTGCAGTAATTTTTCTGCCTAGTTCATGCATTGGGCAAATTAGATAGTAGCGCTACGGTGGTGTTTTTTGCAACTAATCAAACTAACCAAATGTGTCAAATGTCATTGATTATATAAAAAATAGACCAATCAATAACTACAATGACGTTCCTATCCATTTACTATGCCCAAAAAAATCTAGAACTATAATATGATAACGGAAGAATTTTATTAAAAGGTATTTTCGCGATTTGATTCGTGCTTGGGTATCAATCGTGCAATGGTCGATTGTTTGTTTGTGATAGTATGATTTGATAGTTTGTTGACACTGTTAGCTAACCTCAAAATGGACATTCTGTTGAATTCAGAATTAAAAAACCTAACCTAACCTAATCTAATAATAATAATATTATATTAAGTCCAATTATAACTGATAAAACCATCCGTATTAAATTTACTTTTTCTACTATCATGTTGACAGTTTATGAATTCCATACCCTGGCGAATTCACGCACTCCGCAGATAATTTACCTAATTCTTGAATAAGGTAACGGGCTTGACTATTACATGAATTAGGCAAAATTTTTCCCATTTCATGTATTAGTCAATTTTGCACATTCGGCGTAATATATATATTAGTATAAATAATTTATAAATTATTAATAATATATTAGTTCAAACATGTCCACAGCTGAATACTTATGTATTTTGATACAATTATGTCACGTGTAATAAAAATTGTCTCTTCTAGGAATTAAATTTCGCGATTCGGAGTAAACATAATAGTTTAATTATTTTTTATATCAAGTAAAATACTGTTTTAGTGCGCCTTTTATTGGATTCAACGTAAAATACGTATCTCCAAATAAGTATGTAGAATACAAACAATATTAAATATATTCCACTTACTCGGTTCAAACCAAACACACTTACATAGTCACGCAACAAAAGGGTATGGTATAAAACACTTAACAGGAAAATCATGTATAATTTAATTGATATTAGTTCAACAATATCAAATACTCTGCAAAGAAAATTACGTTTGAGTGTAATCGTGTTAAGGAAATATTAATTATCCTTTCAGGTAAGCACCGTGAAATAATTTAGTTAATTGTGATTTGTATAATATCATTATAATATACGAAGCTAGGCTGGAGTGCTTTTGGCCACCTGAATAATGTCTTCAAAAGTGACCTTCCACTGTGCCTAAAGCGCAAAGTGTTCAAACAGTGTGTGCTTCCCGTAATCACATATGCGTGTGAAACATGGACTCTCAGTAAAAAAAGAGATCCAGAAACTTAGAGTAGCATAACGCGGTATGGAGAGGTGCATGCTGGGCATAACGCGAAAGGACAAAAAGAGGAATGAGTGGATAAGGAAGCAGACAAGGGTTTTCGATGTGATAAAGTTCATTAAAAGCCTCAAATGGAGATGGGCTGGACACATAGCTCGAAGAAGAGACAATCGTTGGATAATTTTAGTCATCCAGTAGTATTTAAAAGGTACAAAACGTCCACAAGGTAGACCTAGAGGCCGTTTGATCGATGTAATGATAAAGTTCTGCGGAAATACGTGGCAACGCAACGCACAGGACCGAGAGAAGTGGAAGCAGTATGAAGAGGCCTTCATCCAGTAGTGGATAGATTTAGGCTAATGATGATGATGATACGAAACTCTTACTATTTAGTACAGCAAAGTCATATTATTTGCTCCATGGCTACCCTGGAAAAAAATTTCAACAGGCAAATTGTATAGACAATGGGATAGTTTCCTCATACTAGATACTTGACATTTTACATAAGGCAGTGTTATTCAGCTGAGTTTATAAAACGCATTAGGATTATGTTAAATACTTTAGAAGGTTTTGGACTTATTCTTGATAATCATATTATCTCTTAGAATCAATGGCAATGTTTTGATGAAAATGAAAAAACTTATAAAATAATCCACCAAGGATAACCAAACCAAACATAATATTATATTTATATTATTATCACTGTCTAGAATGTCATGACTACATGTGAAATCGGCTTAAATTCGTTAAAGATCTTCGCTTTTTTTGATGTAAAATTTTAGATATTGTCGGTGAATTTTCAATTAAAATCAAGATATTTTTGACGTCGAATAAATAAATGTGTTCAGATAATTATTATTTTGTAGCTAAGTTACCAACATTACCGATTAAGCAATTTAAAATTAAGTAGCTATCCATGAAGTAGTATTTTGAATCAAAATTTTTAAATGTTCACATCTCAATGATTAAATCGTGTATAAAGACGTGCTTTAATTCTACCGCGGAATCTTTAGTAATAATTAAATGTTTCAGTCTTTAACGGCCCACATGCCCAACGTAGGTCAAAATTGAGATTTTATGGTATTTTCAAAGCATTAGCCTGAACATTCATTAAACGTTGTAGATAATCAAATAATATTTTTTTATCGTACATATTTCACTATATAATATTAACATTAATTTTAGTAATGGTTTTATAAATGCGTTTAAAAATTGATAAATCTAAAAAATCTTAACACCACTGCACATGGATGTACTGAAATATGACTATATTAAAAAACATTAGATCGAGAGGTTTAAAAGAATACTTTTTTATGCAATAAAAATACTTTATGCAGTCATCAAATGTTTAAAATAAATATAATGGATAATAAGGCTTCAAAATTATATAGATAGATTATCTACAACGTTTAAGGAATGTTCAGGGTTATGCTCTGAAAATACATACCTACGTTGGGCATGTAGACCCTTAAATAAATACTGCTAAATTAAGTAGCGATTTTTTGGTATATTGGAAGGCGGTACCTTTAAACAATATTTTAAACTAAAATCATTTGCCATGGTTTAGTTATTTTTAAACTAAATACAAATACCTTCGTAAGCTATAAAACTATAATCTAATCTATGAAACTTAATAGTGGTTTGATAATAAAATCTACTGTGATGTTGTGTTGCATTGCTAAGTTTAATAACTAGTGACAGTGTGTTTGTTATGTGACAAGTTTGATTGTGTGATAGGTTGAAGAAGAATTTACATTATATTAATTTGTGAGTTCTTGTTACCTGCCGTAACTCTGTGATGGTGTACGCGGATTGTTGGATGGACCACGTCCGATACAGCCTCCGCGGTCCAACCTGTAAAAATCGAAGTGTTCTTAGTGTATTTAAAAGAAGCCTTATTGTATCACTAGTCAATACAATAATATGTAGATACCTTAGTTTTTTTCATTTAAGGATACCGAATAATATGTTTCCGTGTATATTCACTTGCAAATTAATAAAACTTCTCCTGCTCTCAGTGATGAGTGATGTGATCCTCTAAAAATCGGGCATTATAATCCTTCTTCCATTAGCAGTCATTATTGTGTTATATAAATATGCATCGTGTTGCTAACAAAACATATTAATATAATTAAAGACATTAATAATTATTTGTGTAAATAAATAAATTATATAAGATTTTACTAAATAAGGGGTTCAGAAACTTTTTCGTCAAAGGGACAATTTTGATATCAAAAATATTTGTTGGGCCGCCCTTTCTTTTGTAAATATTTTCTGTTTTAAAAAAAACATAATGCAAAAAAATAAAAATAAATATTTCTACTAACTAAATATATATTATTATTACTCTTATTAATATATTAAAAAATAATATTTTTTTTTCACCATGTGATTTATGCAATTGTTTGTTTGAAACTAAATCCTGCAATCTAGGTTCAAATTTTGTGATGTGAATACACAAAACATATGCGATATGGCTGTCTGTTAATTTTGATCTTAAGTTTGATTTATTACTGCTCATTGTAGAAAATATTTTTTCACAAATATAGTTACTTCCAAATAAAGAAGCCATTTTATGAGCATGTTTAATTATATTTGGATTTACCTCAAGTAAAAATCTTTGTAGAATTCAATTAAACTCATATCACTTTTGCTTCCACGTTATCTTGCAAATCTATTAAATCAAACTCCATATTTACGGGAACAGCGTTCAGGTTACATGAAAAGGGATTTTGATAAATATTAAAATTCATTTGATGTTTCTTGAAATCCAAGAAGCCAATAGAAAATTCCCAAATTGCATACACAACTATCAAAGTGTCTGACCATTCATTATTGTCAGAGGATATTTAATTTTAAACGTAATTTTTAATATTCGATATGAATAATAAAAATAATACAGGTTTAACATAAATCTCACGGGATACATCAAAAAGTCACGTGGGACATAATTGGCCCGCGGGACACACTTTGTAAACGCCTGTACTAAATCATAATATTATATCAGTTTAAACTTGAGGTCAGCACGAGGTGTCTACGGAAACAGTGCGCCTCTGAAGGAGATTTGGTTCAACTTTAAATAACCATAAATTATGTGAAATAACGATAAAAACGTTTTACCTTATTTGCCGAAAAAAGTCTAAGAAAAAAATTATGATAAAAATATATTTTCTTTTGCTTGCTTCTCTAGTAAAAAGTGCCAAAAATTTAAAATTCAACGAGTAAAACACGATTTGAGAATGTAACATTCTATATTGAACATATTATATAATTTTAAAACACCTCTAAAATACGACACCCGATGGGACTTGAACCTGAAACAGCTGGATTCGCGCCAGTATGCTTTTCTAATTAAGCTACGGTCATCCTACTTAATTACAACAATTTTAACTAGAAGTTCTTACATGAAATGTTTATTAAATTTCGTTACAATAGAAAAGTACACTGGTGCGAATCCAGCGGTTACAGGTTCAAGTCCCGTTCAAAAATTAATGAAGATATTATATAGTGTATATATATATATTTTTTTTTTTAAATTTTCGATTATTCATCTGGTGAAATCACCAATGTTAAGTTTTTTAGATATTAATATTATTCTTTGTCGTAATCAGTCAGAGATAACACAGACAAAAATATGTGCCAATAGAGCATAATCAATATTGATAAGAACACAATTTTACGATAAACATGTGCAGTAATCTATATAGATACTATAAACACCTGAACATCTTATTCAATTAAGAAATATTTCAATGATTTAAAAGTCAAAAGTAAATTACTATGTTGACTTCTTTGTTAAACAGTTTTAAAACTTGTTTACCCATTAATTAACAACTCGTATTTTTTCCATTCATGGGAATTGAACCCGTAGATAGTGGTATC
Organism: Rhyacophila brunnea; assembly: GCF_057557595.1. Lineage (NCBI taxonomy): Eukaryota > Metazoa > Arthropoda > Insecta > Trichoptera > Rhyacophilidae > Rhyacophila > Rhyacophila brunnea. The sequence goes on along the minus strand of NW_028232827.1, from coordinate 34,830,917 downwards.
AGAGAGGGTGCTCTACCAATTATTAAGCTACTATGGATATTGGATTAAACTGTCTTATTTACGTTTTTAATTATGTAATAAAATTAATGTCAAAAAAATATTTAAGTAAGTACCAATATTAAATACATTTAAAAAAATACTATGGCAATAACGTCGTCGGCATGTGGCTTAAATATTAATAATCCAAACACTAAGTAAAATTTAATGTTATCGAAATATAATTCACAGTTATACCTACCCATTTGACCTTTAGGATTTTAATTTTTTTGATTTATCTCTAGGTAAATATTATTATATTTTTAAACTATAAAAAAGATAATAAATCATCCTCGCATAATAGTACGCAATACATTATAGATTATCTTTGAATGATTTATGCAACGGTGATAAAAATATGCACACTTCAAAACGAAGAGAGAATTTCAAATTCAAAATATGAAAACAAATTTAATTTTATTTCGAGTAAAAAGAAAAAAAAATACACCAACACATACATATACCTCGCATAGAGACTAGTAGAGATACGAGTGTCACATGTGCCCCAAATTGTTTGTCGTATCAAACAATTTACATTTTCCCGACGTAAGTTTTATTCAAGTTATTTCCTTCGGGAATGAACGTACAGCTGCAAAAAATATCAGTTTATATTTTTTGAAAATTATATAAGTAGTAGGTACACGTATTCATAATATTGTAGCAGTCGTGACTTGTTATAATTTTATAACTTTTCGCCGTTTGAAGTATAATACTGGTCTCTGAAAATGAGCAACACTTGCAATAAATTGCTGTCTAATTGGAATTAAAGTTGAGAGGTTGTTAGGTGCTTACAAAAAATACCGAAAATATTAATATTAACACGATCTAACGATTAAAAAAAATACGTATAATAGTAAATATCTGTTTTCATTTTAATTGCGCAAAAATGGTCCTGCTCAGTATTTAATTATGTGACGCAGTGACGAAAGATGGATATAGGCTGTTAACATTCGACATTTTGTATATTTTGCATAAGATTTGTCAGTCATACTTATTTGTTTTTGTTGAACTAAGACTACAATTTAGAGAAGGTATTAATTTGTTTTTAAATTCAATTAAATTTTGCTTAAGGTGAATCCTTTACTGAGCCGTTTTTAAAGAGGCACCTAGCGGAAAAATACGAAGCTTGCAATTTGAGATTTTTTTTTGATAATTTACAATTTCAACTATATTAATTTATAAATATGTGTCTGAAAACATTAAAAATTAAAATATTTTTTATTTTAAGTCAAAGATAAACTTACAAATGTAAAACATGTAATAAAATGTGAATTTGTTGAATCGGACCGGATCTTATTATTACATATATCTTATGGTCATATTTATTATTAAAATTTAGTTTATTAAGTTTTCTAAGCATCGCCTAAGAGATTTTTGACTAATTCATAGTTTTAATATTTTTATATCTATTTTAAAAAAACTTCAATATAGTTAATATAATTATAAAGCTTCAATATTGGGACCATACATAAATAAAATTTGATATAAATAAAAATGATTTCAAGTTATACACATTTATATTTTTTTTATAAAATTTTTTAAAATAGATATAAAAATATTAAAACTATGAATTAGTCAAAAATCTCTTAAGCGATGCTTAGAAAACTTAATAAACTAAATTTTAATAATAAATATGACCATAAAATATATGTAATAATAAGATGCGATCCGATTCAACAAATTCACATTATATTACATTTTTCACAATTGTAAGTTTATCTTTGGCTTAAAATAAAAAATATTTTTCTTTTTAATGTTTTCAGATACATATTAATTAATTAATATAGTTGAAATTGTAAATTATCAAAAAAAAATCTCAAATTGCAAGCTTCGTATATTTCCGCTAGGTGCCATTTTAAAAAAAGGCTCAGTAAAGGCTTCATCTTAAACCAAATCATAATAGTTTAGGTATGCTATGGGCGATCCGATAAAAATAGTGCACATTTGTGGTTTTCGTTGAATTATGAATACATATTACAAGTGATGTTAGCTATTTTTTTTAAATACATTAAACCATGCCTATACCAAACCGTAATCGATAAAAAATATTCTTTATCTATAAAATATCTAAAATTATTATGGTTTAATGGTATAATTTTAGATAGTTTATAGATAAACCAATATTTTTTTACTATTATCTATTATGGCTTGGATTTGGCAGGGTTTAATTGAATTTTAAAAACTAACAAACTCTCTTTACACATTATGATATTAGTTCAATGGAAACAAAATACATTTTTTGACTGACAAATTTTAGTGTGCACTGTTTATGTTATCTACAAAAATCTTCTTCTAAGTTAAACGCTCGCTAAACAAACTATACTTCTGAACTACCTACTCCGTTGTTAAAAAAATATGTTGTAGATTCCAAGTTGTATTTTTTAGGGTTCTAGGGATCATTGTATTGGGAATCACTGCTATAGTAATTAAATATTAAAATTTCAGACAAAATTTTTAATCCCGGATTTAGAGATAGGTAATTCCAATTTTGGTTGGATCACGTAATCCCGGGATTGGAAAAGGGTACGTTTGGAATATACCTAGGTACATAAAAATAATAGAATAACTTATAACTAAAAGTTTATTAATGATAAGTATGACGTGTCTGAATATTTTTTACCAAACTATGATAGAAAAGTTTTATTTATGTTGACAAGGATAATCTTAATGATTTTTCAGTAGGTACGGGAAACAGTAAGCAAGGGACGCAAGTTTAATCTTTGTTATTTTTAATTAATATTTGGATGTTTTTCCCGATTATCTTATTTCGAAAAGTCTTTTTCGTAGATACTCTCTCGTTTTTAAGATTATATCAGATTACACAGTTATAATTTTCCCTTTTAATTGTTAATTTCCTCTACTTATAAAGAAAATATCATATTTTTCGCCACAATATGTTTCAGATTTAAAACTTCTTTTCTTCTTGGTCGTTCCTTTATGGCTGAGGATCGTTACCACCTTGAAATTCTGTCATATTTTGAGCAACCAAGACTTTCCACTCCTCTCAATCATATGCTTCTCTTAGGACAGAAGAAAAGTTTCCCTAAGTAAGCTCTTTCACTTAATCGCTCTTCCTGTGCTTTTCCTTCCCTAAAGGCTAACCAAAACAACCAGTCTCTCCAGGTGATTCAGTCTACGCCAAATAATATGTCGATGGTCTAATGTTAATACCCCGTATATAACCTATATACCTAATACTGCCCATGGACTGCGAAATTCCTGTAGCTGTAGTTATTTTAACAAAAATGATACACCCATTTTAGTAATTTCCCGTATCATTGCAGGAATAATCTTGTAATAACCTCTAATTTGTCAAGCATGTTGCATGACGTGTGTTGAGTTCAGATTCAAAATGTCACTTTCGAATTATTTAAATGGTAAAACAGTGAGTAATATAACAAATTTGAGTGTTCACATTTTATTTGATGTTATCATTATATTAGGCGTTATGTGCTTTGCTTTAACACTTTTTACTTTACGGGTTATTGGCATGCTATGTAGTTACAACATGTGTAACTACATTAACAGTCAGATACGAGATATTTAATATTTAGATTTTTTAGCTTCCTGCACAATTTGTAAGAAGTCGCTTACGGCATATCGATGAGCAAAAAACACCGCAGAATGCGTCTCAGACATATTATCGAGAGTCATTCCTTTATCTGTAGTTTCTGGATAATTGACCGGTTCGCCCTGTGCTCTAGCATTAATTGCCTTCCGCTCCCTTGTCCCCAGGGTCCATGACTCGACACTGTACAAAAATATAATACAAATGTTTGCACTAGCATAATTTTTGTCACAATTAAAACTCCTCAATCCTTCCATATGTGGTAAGACGTGTCATCGTATTTTTTGCAATCTGTGCGCGCTTTCTTATTTCTGTATCATAACGGCCTTTTATACCAATATACAAACTCGTTCACTGTTTCTGGTTTTGGAGTATACTTGCTGCTGGTGAAAGGTTAGCCCGATTGATAATCATTAACTTGGTCTTCTAACTGTCTTATTACGAATGAGGCCGTATTTGAGACTCTCTTCCGTTATCCGGTATAACAGGTTTGTAAGTTCTCTTTCATCAGCAGCGATTTTTGCACTATAATCTGCGAGTATTTAATCTAATGCGGAGAGGAAGTAACATTTACAGTTGAATCTTGTTTGTTTTAGCAATGACGAAGAACAACAATCGCTCATACCGTCTCCATGTCCGAAAATATGTACCTATGCAGTTCGCCGTATCACACTTCGCCATGAAATGTTGTATAGGAAATATATGGTCGTATATTAATAGACCGTCCATCCTCTTTGGGTCGTATAGTACTGAGATAAAACACGGTTCTTGTCGGTTTACAGGAAGCCAGCGGCAAACAAATTTTGAAAATAGCGGATATACTGGATTATTAAATTTGTAAGGTAAGGTTAGGTTTTCATTCTTGAATTCATGAATTTTGCCAAAATCGGCTATGAAAATTGAAATATTTTTCATATTGAATCTAATAAAATTGGAGGCCGTATAGTATACCGTCATCTCTTTCCGATAGAAAGCTCACGGCAAACTGTGCTACGTGAAATGTTTTATGTACAATTTACATGTAGCCTCCCGTCTCAGGCAAACGAATTCAAAAAGCAAATCATGTTATTTTTTTCGCCTTGAAACGGCGTCAATTTCAAACCAAAATCAAATTGGACCCGTTTTGGTCATGTATCACGATTCACACCTCTTACCGATGTATTTTTTCGATGGTAACAGTAAGTACATAATATGTTCCAGTTTTGCAAGCAACCAAAAGAATCTGATTTTCAGCAGACATCATTAGTGGACAATTCTAGTGAGTTTGTTACAATTCTTAGCTATTTTCACCACAAGTCAAGATGGCTTCCACTGTCGTAAACACAATCACTGACATATACACTGCCGTTATATCCGTCTATTGTATTGTCGAGGTTGAACATCAGTCACTGGCGGCGGGTGTATTATAACGAGGGGGGCAAAGTAGGGTGGGCTCAACTCATATTATATTGTACCTATGAGGGTTTTGTGTGAGAACTTGAGCGAGGTTAGCACGACACTTGCCCGAAAATGAGACGAGATTGAAAGCAGTGAATGGATTTTAGAAACGAGTACACAATATAGCAAAGCTAAATAAATAAATAAATTATTTTGAAAAACTTCAGAAGCATACCTATTAGGATTTTTTATAGTATTATTTGATTCAGCGTAATATGGATCCAATGTGTTGGGCGAGTGGCTAACAAGTATTTCTATAAAAAAATAGGTGATGGAGCCCAATGACAGAAATAGACGTGCAGTAGTAGAAGTGAAACAAAGGTTTTGAAAAATCACCTACATCTATTGTGACTTCACTAGGAATTGAACCCTGAGAGATAATGTTTGGATTCGACGGATAAAGAAATTTCTTCAACGTCCAGGTCCAAAGTGTAAAGAATATTTTAAATATCACCCAAAGTTTTTTGAGATATATGGCATTATATTCAATTTCAAGTTACACACTTATATTTTTATAAAAATCGATGTTTTTTAAAATAAATGTAAAAATATTAAAACTATGAATTCATCAAAAATCTTTTACGTGCAACATGGAAAACTTATTAAACTACATTTTCATAATAAATATGACCATAAAATAAATGTAATAATAAGATGGGGTCCTTTGACAAATTCACATTTTTTTATAATTTTAAGTTTATCTTTGAAAAATATTTTTCTTTTTAATGTTTTCAGATAAGTCCATTTATTAATTAATACAGTTAAAATTGTAAATTATCAAAAAAATGTCTCAAATTGCAAACTTCGTATTTTTCCGCTAGGTGCCTCTGGTAGGGAAAGATATCGCCTTAAAGACACGTCTTCTAAATGCATTGTTCCGAATATCAATGCAGAAAAAATGCATATAGAATTGAAAATTCTATCTATCCACTTCAAACCCCTTCAAAATGTCGAGGATACATTGTATGCAGATTTCTGACCTGAAACATACTAGAGTAAAGTACTTTGCCTTGAATCTTGTAAAAAACCCCTTACACTTTGTTACATTATTTCAAGTAACTTACTATGTTTTTTTTTATATATACATTGAAAGCAGTATATTGTAATACAGAATATGCATTTTGTAGATAATTTACTTTGGGTAATGTCACTATCTTAGCAAGCGAAATATATTTATTCGAATCACAATTAATTGGTCCAAAAGTTTTTCCTAATAGTAGCGTTCTGAGGTTTATACAATGTCAGGAATGAGCATATATGAGGTCAACGAGAGCCACATTCTGAATTTTCATATATATAAAGAGCCACACCATAGTCACGTTCTCACGTAGTATTAAATACACAAATTCAAATTTAATTACATTTCTACACTAATCTTAATTGCTATATAAAGTACAAAAAATGCATATATAAGAAAATAAAAAAAATCGGTGTGTGTACTTATGTATGCACGTTAGAAGTTATACTTCTTTGGCGTAACATAACAAAAATCGTGATAAACTAGATTCTTTGACTAGCTCTTAATTATATTGTAAAATTACACACTCAAGAAAAAGGACCGCTTATTGGAACGCCGTTGGCTTATTTCCATACACTTTAACTTTTATTACTAACTCACGCTTAATCGTTTGTTTACTTAAGGAATTGCAAATGGCCGACAGTAATAAATTTGCAGCCTAGGCAACGGAACAATTCTAAACTATAATATTATACTGTATAACCGTCACGAATACGATGGCGTAAAGGTAGTGCGTTCAGCTGATAACCGAACAATCGGTGGTTCGAATCCAATCGAGTGCGTTTTTTTTCGTGTGAAAAAATAAATTATGTGTTACATGTCACACGCCAAATATACACTCTGATCTGATTTCCCAAACGTGCCAAAAGAAGTATAACTTTAAAAATGAGAAAGGAAGTACAAAATAATAAGTTCAAAATTTATTTAATAAAAATAAAATATAACAAAAAGTTTTTTTTATCATTTTAACATAATATTATAATATATGATTATTATTATATTTATATAATAAGGCCAGAAAGATTTCAACAATGCGGGTCTTTATCTCGTCTACCATCTTCTGAACTAAGGATTAGGGTTTCCATTTTAAGGGAACCAGTTAGTTGAATGATTTACTACTGACTTTGAAAGGAATTTAGATACAAATAATGGTCTCTGACTCTATGACCAGACATCACAAACCGGACTATATTAATTTCGAAATAAGTCAAAATAAAAAAATACCAACTTACTATGTTTCGAATAGTTCATATAATTTTGTAATATCAATGAGTTTTATGAAAGATTGGTGAACGTATTTTTTTCCAGCATAGTACATAAGATTTAAGAATAAATGGATAATTTACATTTACCCGTAAACAAACGAACATTGTATAAAAAATATTCACAAACATTTTTATAAATAAATTTAATACATTTTAAATGTTGTTATGAATATTTTTTTTTGTATTTCGCATTTACTAACAAACAAGAAGGTGTAGTAATATTTGCGGTTTTTATTATATGGTACCGATGCATAGCCGGATTAGTTGTTGTTTTGATTAAAGCGCGCAAATTATTGAGATGTAGACTGTCCAAAATACATTGTTTGAGACCATTTTTTAAGTGTCAACGATATAACAAGGACACGCGGTGACACCCGACAAACCTAATACGATATCTTAACTATATTTAATTTTATGACAATTTTTAAAAATCTTTCAATCAAATGACTATGTGACTAAATGACATGACGTATCTAGATAAATTCTTTGACGATTAAAGTTGACAAACTATTGTATAATTAATATGCGGACATAATATTATTATGCATCTTGGTCCGGAGTCTGAACTAAGCATTACATTCTTCACTGATAATACACAACTTGAAACTGCCAAAAAACATTTGTATTTAAAAAAATCATTGATTGGAGGTATAAACCACATCTTACGCATACCGGGCGAGTGATCTATGAATTAAAATTAAGCTAGTGAATCAAGTACTATATTTTAGTTAGTTAATTACGTATATTTTCTAATAACTGTGCATGTGAAGTATTTTTTTAAATTCCATCAATAATAGTAAAAAAAATAATTGTAATATAACTTTTGTTTTTCCCTCCACCACCTGCCACGTCTCCACACCCGTTATGCAGGCGTATACTGTTGCGTAACGAACGTTAGGCGACATTAAAAGTTGTGCTGAGAGTATCCCAGGAGCAACTTCCCTCGATCTTGGTTTCCGTGCACTAGAGTGTGCGTGCATTCCTATTTTGATATAATATTATAGTACGGTCAATTCTCGTTGAGAAAAGATCTTCTCGCTCGTTGTAAAATGCTGCAAACTTTTTGAAAGCTGACAAATTATATCCCTTTGGTAGAAAGTCGCAATTATTGCCGACCGGTCCAACTGAGGGTCGTAACGACTTGAGAAGCTTTTTTATTTAAGTTGATGTATGGGGACACTCCCAGTGTGATTGGCATTTTGTAATTCGCCACGTAAACAAGTCGGAGAGCAATTCAACATTAAACAATACAATTTACAATATTTAAGAAATTCATATTATTTATTGAAAATACATATTAACTGAACAGAAACAAAAAATGTATTTAAAAAAATCTTCGACCGAGTGGGATTCAAATATACCCCACACCGGGAAACCAATTTTACTTTTAAATAAGTTATGTCAATTAACTTTAAGTTAAGTTAAAGTACCTTATATATAAAGCACACTATTGTATAACTTATATAATTATAAGCTACTGTACGACAACATTATTTAGGCAACAACAGGAAGTCGCTCTTATCGCGTATAGAATATTTTACAGTGTTGTCATTTTTTGAGAAAACATATCCCGCGAAATTAGGTTTTAAGTTTATATCAATTCTATTCTCAGTAAGTTTATAAGTACATTAATTTATAAGTCTAATTATTGTTCAATAAATATCAATAGCATTTTTTTTTCAAATAATTTCACCTCTTAATTATTACTATTATATTAGGTTAATTATTACAGCGTAATTATTGAATTTGGAAGGAAATGTATCATTGAACCCACATTAACTGATAATATTGCTGCAGGTATTTATTAATTAAATAACTAGAACACAAATTATGAGTAAAAAAGTAGAAGTGAAAGATATAACATATTCAATATTATATTGATGACCCAATCACATGTTTTATAATTTACAAAATGATGTCTTTATATCGTATTTTTAGTAAAATTGTTGTAGAAACACATACTGTGAAAATAATTTTCTATAAATTAAATTATATCCACCTTACATAAATTTTAAAACAATATGTACCTACTTATCGGTTTAAAAATTAGGAAAAAATAGGACAATTCATTAACTAACTAATGATCATTTATACTTAATTATTATACGTCTAAAAATATTAATAAAATAGATTACGATACACATAACTTTATAATATACAAACATAATTTCCAGTATTTGGGGAAATATTTCTAGTATTACAACACTGAATTTTTACATACCTGACATGACAGGAACCCGTAAAATGGGCTTGTTGAAAGTATTGTATAGGCTCACCTTTTAAATACGACTCTTTTTCTTCTTCGCAATAAATCAAAAGTTTACTGATAATAATTCGAACATCATTTCGTATTGTGTTAGACATCTTTTGAATATAAAAAGCTTCAAATTACGTAAATTGATAGATGCGTCCAATACGAAGTGTCAAAAATGTAATGAAAAATTTGGGGGCGTTCCTAATTTGAAACCGGAAGTTCGATTAGCTGTACGTAGTTCACAGATTTGCCACGTAGCCAAGATGAAGTTGCCGGACAATAGCTATCATCATTAATTAAAAGTAAAAGTGGAATTAAATCATTTGTGATAAGGTTTAATTCACCTTATATTGCTCGAATTAGTACCTACTTAACTTATGTTACAACGTTTCGGAATGATAAATCGCCAACCTAATTAGAAATTATACGAAAGATTAGCTAAATTGAGTGTTTTATTATTTTAATAACTGCCGTTTTGTGTTTCCTCCATCACGAGAATTTTGATACATATTTGAGTTAAACGACTTTATAACTTGTGCAAATATACGACTGTGACTTATAAAATGTATTTTTTCTGTCGAGTCATATTAAATTTTCATTCAGTTTTTGCACTCGAATCTATCAGATGTAAGAATTATTCATCTAATAAAATTGTATGTGGGGTGGGCAAGGTAGAAAATACAAACATATGATTATAACATTTCACTTTAACGTAATAAATGTTTACACTAAACCAATATAAAATGTCACATTCGAGTAGTTCTAGGCAGCTATTAATTTAGTAATTACTTATATATATATATATAATTTGTAGTTAAATATATTTGATGCAATAGATGTATTTTATTTCATATAAAGTTAGTATATGTACCTATCCAAAACTATAAGTTATTATGTATTTACAACACTTTGGTTGCCCTTAATTATTATACGAAATGTTTTGCAAACAATCCACGCTGAGAAATAGCTTAACGGCGTTAGGAAACTCCTTTGTTTATAATATTATAGTGCCCGTTGTCTATTGAAAGATTACTCCTAAGCCTTAAGCAATAATCCTGATGGATTTAAAATAGATACTATATTCCGTTGTTTATAAGTTACTGCAGGTAAATCAAAACTAGTTTAGTTTCAAGCAGTTTTGACATTTGTATAAAGTTTAAACAAAGTTCCAACAGGGGATTACATTATGTAAGGGAGTAGTGTTTAAACAAAAACAAGTGAAATATTGTCAAAAAAAGTACGATAAAATAATCGAAGAAAGATATTGTAATGCAATAAATAAATTTTTGATTAAAAAGCAAATCAAATTAAAATGATATTTATTAATACACAGTTAAATTATTTTTACACAATTAAGGGGGGACGTGCGCCGCGTAGGTCAAAATGGAGTGTATGCTATTTTCAAAGCATATTTATAAATGCTATTTTTAAACGTTGTAGATAATCTATTTACATAATGTTAAAGCCTTATTATTCTATATATTTATTTTAAACATTTGATGACTGCATAAAGTATTTTTATTACATAAAATAGTATTCTTTTAAACCTCTCGCTCTAATGTTTTAGAATATAGTCATATTTCAGTACATAAATGTGTAGTGGTGCTAAGATTTTTTACATTTATTTATTTTTAAACGCATTAATAAAACCATCAGTATAATTTATGTCGACATTATTATAGTGAAATATTTACGATAAAAAATTATATTGATAATCTCTGTGATCCCAAATTTGACAAGAATTAGGCATTTTATTATTCAAAAAATGGGCAACATTTACACATTTAAAGATAATTCTAAAGACACTGATTATAAGCTATGTATTTGACCATTTAAATGTGATAAACATTCTACGAATAATGTTTGCTTTATAATAATCATTGGCTAAGAATAAGGTAGTATTTTTTTAAAATACGCCATTTCTATGGCATTTTCCAGTGGCTAAGCTACAACATACGGCCGTAGCCATAAATTTACAAACGATAAATGAACTAGGGAGTAAGATAATGTTAACGCGCGTGTTTGAACATGTACGTAACCGAAAAAAATATTTTTTTAAAAACGGTCACTGCACAATGTGGGAAAAATTAATTAATAATATTATATATATATTTGTGTATATGGATAATTATTGACAATTAATAAAAAATAAATAAAATGTAATACATGAACTGCTTCACTATGGATTTTAACAATAACTACGTGTTATGCTGAGTACCTTGCGTTTGTATATAAATACAGCTGACTGATTCGCACATATTGTGCGTTGGATATACCCCGATCACGTTCACGGCTAACTTCATCATGTCGCACAATCGTAACGGTGTGCGCGCGCAGCTTTCAATTTTACCCTCTACCAAATGCGCCATAAGAAGTACAACTTCAAAAATATGTTCCGGCTACAATTGAATCGCAAATTTTAAGTGGGTAAGTATATGCATGATACATTTTTCAAATTATGTACCTAACTAATTAAGTTTAATTAGTATGGCTCATAGACGGTTCTGTAGCTTAATGGATAACAGCAGTCATCAGAATTAAATAATACATAGTAATTTATTTCATTTATAAGACTTTTTATGATCATAATATAGTAATTCTTAACTCAGTGAGTATTGTCTACATTTGATTCAATAATACCGCTATAGTCTCTCGAAAACAAAGATTATTTCCGGGTCGGTTGTGAATTTTTCCAAATATAATAAAGTAATATTTTGCCGAAGGCATGACAGATATACGTCAACACTAAAGATATTTTCTGTCTGTTGGTAGTCCGTTACAGATGTTACCACAAGCCTTTTATCCTAGTAAGCTAATACCGATATAATGAGAAAATTTAGGTAATATTTTTCCAAAGCTTGCCATAGATAATACCTTTCTTATTTTGATATATATATACAAAATAACAAGCTATCAAAATGATATATATATATATATATATATATGAAGTCTAGAAGATGATGATAAAAAAAAATGTAGCATTGTTATATAAAAATTCCGCTCAAGTCAATTTCCCGTCGCAGATTAACACTCGCAATCCAGGTCAAGTGGTTGTCTGTTTGCTCGTCTAATGCGATATGGGTCCAATAAAATGCACTCCATAAGATGAAAAAACACTTCCGAGTTTATTCAACTGAAAGGAATCGCACATCGACGCAGTATCACGAGCAAGGAAATCCAACCAACCGGCGAGGGAGAAAATCAAATAACGTTTACAGCCGTTAAGTTAATGCATGGCGGATTTTATTGCCAACATTGCAATAGGTACATCTCGAATTAGATCGGACCATTCTGGATATTAATCACATTTATATATTTGAACGTGGCGAGGACATTGACAAATCGACTGCTTATCTGCAAACCGGCTAACTCCATTTGGGCAAATTGTTCAGGAAGGAAAAAAAACATGATAATTGAACTAGCGAGCGGAATTTAAAAATTTCATAAATAGACTTTTTTTATTTTTTAAGTTACACTTCTTTTGGGGCGTTTGGTAGAAAGTGAAATTGAGAGCTGCGCTCGCACACCATTACGAAGGTGCGCGACAGTATGAAGTTAGCTGTGAATCGATCAACTGTATATAAACGCAAGTTCGATAGTAGAATTGTTCCGTTGCCTAGGCAAGGAAGTTATTATTGTCATTCGTTTGCAATTCCTTACGTAAATAAATGATTAAACGTCAGAGTGACAGTTGTTACTTTAAAAATAAAAACAACGAGAAATAATTATATAATTTAGTAATATAAGTTAAAGTACATAAAAATAAATCAACGGCGCTCCAATAAGCGGCCCTTTTTCTTGAGTGTATTAAGGTAGTCGTCAAAATATATTATTGAAAAAAGTATGTACCTAACTGTTAAAATTTATTTAAAACACTATTTTATAGCAACCTAAAATAATACCTATCTACATTTATTATGTTGACCATTGTAAATATGTATAGATCATAATAATATTTTGAAACTGTTAATTTTTACAAATACTATAAGCCCGGGTACAGAAAAATCTCTCTGAAACTCAACGTTTGTTGGGTGTAATATAAACGTTGGATCAATAGTTATAGAATAATAATTTCAAATATTTGCTACAAATTTTCTCTTTTTAGAAACATATTAATGCATTGCGACAATTCTATAAGAATATTCGAGGTATTTTGTTTTAATATTATATTTAACCTTTATTGGTTTCAGCCAAATTTTGCGCTTTGGCAGCATAACAGTTATACACTAAATTTAATAGACAATAATATAGTAGTGAGTAATGAAAAAATAACATTTTATTTATTAACATACGTGTATGCTTTCTTAATACCGAAAATACTGGTAGGTATTTTGGACTTTTGAAACTGATATTTCGGTATCGATAAAAAATTAAATACCGGTTTTTATTAGTTTGGTATTGCAATCCCTAACCTTAACCTAAACAAGAATAAATAGATGAAATAATTAAAAAAAAAAAACACCATTTTAACTAGTTTATTATTATGTGGGTGGCTGCTACACCAATAATAATAAACGTTTTACTGCCTATATCAATAAAAGCTTAAGCCATTCTCAATTTATATTGCAGACTATTTTAAAACTAAATTATAGAGCTTTTAAAATGACGTCATATTGTCGTCGAAAGACACGTTGCTTGTAAAGCTCCAGGTCAATTATTACCACGTTTCCAAGTCGATATTACCAATAATTTATTCAAAGCTTCTGTCTGTCGCCGCTGGTGTACTTTCCGTGCAAGAATTTTATTTTACTTGGTAATTTACATTACGTATTTACGAATTCAAATGAAAATACTTTTAACAGACAATGACTATTTAAATGAATATGACATACAATTTTTATATTCCATGCATTGGATTTTAACGATGTGGTTATCAATCGGAATTCTTATATTAACGTAAATTGCTGTAACTGAATTATAAAATATTATAAGACAAGTGTTTACTGTTACCAATACAATAATTTAACGATTGTGAATTTGTGTATAATACCCGGTTATATATATATAACCGGGTATATTCATTATTTGTTTTATCTATAAAATGATCAAAACTTGCGTGGCGATTTTAGCAGTGGACTGTAATTTGAAGGTGATGGTAGTCAATTATGGATCTAGAGGAAGGGGTTTACACAGTTACCAATAATCATACGAGTATTTATATACATTCTCTCAGCCTTCAAGTCATTACACTATCTTAATCTCACCCCTTATTTTCATATCTCTTTCTCACAATTAAGTAGGTATATCCCTAAGTATGTAGTTCTATGTCTATTGCAAACAAACACGGTATGCAACCAACGATTATTCAATTATGAGATTATTAATTGTGAACAGCTTGATTGAAAGATTTGATATCGACTACTCCTTATACTATATTATATTAGTTCAGTTAACGTCAGTTTTTGTCAATGGTTTTTGTGACGATTAGATAGGTACTTACTTCATTATCGTTAGTTTTATTTTATGTCGATAAATGTTACTATAAAATACGGCCAGTAAAAAAACTCTATTAAAACCGCAAGATGGCAATAGTGCCGTTTTTAAACTTTAAGTATATGCGTATTATCATGGCCATACAAGAAAATGCACGTGTAAATATGTACTATCGTGCAAGTTATAAGATTACATGCATGCATCAAAAATATTCAGAAGCTTCTGAGTTTTCACGCATTAATTGGTATTTGCATGACGGTGCGCATGCGCAGTAGAACGATAGTGGCAAACCTGCCGGAAGAAATACGAACTACACCACATAGAAAGTTTTGGCGTCTATCGATATTCTATGAACTTGTCTGAATCTTTCAAATATCATCATACGATGACAACACGTAAACAGTTATTATAGCAATAGTTTAAAATACACACTATTGGTGCAAGTAAATCCATGCACGTTTACAGTCTCTATTATTATAAAGTTGATTTAATATAACTAAAACATACCGATTTGTCTTTATAATAATATATTTTTTTTATCTCGGCCACCGTTGTAAAACAATATCCATTGAATCCGGTAAATGGCAATAGTCCCGTTTTGGTCAAAAATCCATAAAGCACATTGACCGAAATTCGATGGATGCAGGTTCAAGTTCTATCCAGCGCCAAGGTTTTTTCAAGATTTTCTTCTGATATGAATGTCTTTGATGTCAAGAATGTACATTTATGTCAACGTACCAATTTATTTTTTTAAATATCGAGCTTTATTTTCGATGAGCTTTTTTCCGCCAAGTTTTATTATAGAATGCCATAGTATTGTGTTAGTCATTTAACTGATACATTAAAAGTTATTATAAACCATAAAACTTATATAGTGCTCTGTAAGATTATTATATTATCACTATGTATGTTAACTTTATGAGAACTGTAAACAAGTAAACACGACATTTCGATGCACTTTGCAGAATGTTACTTATATTTCCCATAAATATACGTAGACCATACGACGTTTATTATTATAGAGAACAATTCTTTTATTACAAGGTATATTATCTTATTTTTTTTTTGTCAAAAACCAACGGCGATTGTCCGTAATTATTTAATTTATTTATTTGAAAAAAGACACACTGAGCACATAACAAATTATTAATTCAAGACGTTCACAACATGACATTTAGAATAAAAAGTACCCGTAAATAAATTTAGTAAAGAAAAAACAAAGCAAAAAAAATTTCATAGCGAAAGAAATAAAATAAAAAAAACAACAATAATTCAAGAGAAATACAAATTAAACAATAAAATAGAATTTTCAAAACAAAATACATAATGCATCGCTAAAAATGTCTACATCTCTATTGACCAGCCACACAGCCCTCGCTAATGGTGCCTGGTGAGCCTGACATGAGGAAACAGCCTTCACCCAAAATAGGTGATGGCTCATGGTCATGACCATGCATGTCAGTAATATCACGGCTTCAACCCTTCCTCCTTTTAATCATGGAAGTGCATGTCCTATTTTAACAATAAAAAATATAGACTCACTTTTTAATTCAATTCATTTGTATTTTCTGGTGGTATAAACCGTTTATGTTTGACCTTTATTTTTTTCGAAAAAATAATATTGTGGTCACCGTACACATGGACCACCAATAGTTTACTCAGTCGTGCGTTTCAACTGTTTACAAAACAAATGCACGAATTTCCATTAACGTTGCCAAAACGGCCAAACGGAATTTTCATGGAACAATGCTTTTTGGCTCTGAGGCAAAGTTTGGAAACGTATATTGTTTCGAATGCTCTGCTTTGTAATCTACCAATTTTCCAACATGTGAGGAAACTTACTCACGTAGAAAATATCAGTATTAAAGTGGACACATTACTTTATTTTGTTTACGCATTTTTTTCTGACGTCTACGTGGTGTAAATGAGAACTTTCAATATTGCTGGTATTGATCTGAGTACTCCTTATAACTATTTAATAAATTGGAAGCATCACTTGATGGTTCTACTATAATATACTGATTTTAAAGTGTTAATATTATTTTTATTTAAATTTATAATTAATAGATTCTTTTATATGTTTTTTTTTCATCTATTGCGATTGATTATATGATTATATGCTTGCGAATAAATCTATACCAGTAAGTTCATTATGCTTTTCTAATATCACTATAATTAATACTATAGTCACTTGACTGACGTGGTGTTCTGTAATAATGTATATCTTGAGGTAGAACTATTTGATACCACCATTAAAATTGATGTTTTTTTTTATAAATAAATTTATATTCGTAAACGTTCAATCCTGCGCCTAAAAGGTGCTGCTTACTACTGAGATATTTGTAAATTTTCCTATACACCTCTCATTCAATATTTAACTGTGTATGGCTGAAAGGGTGTGGAGACGTAACGAATTATGTGTCATGCAGCCTCTGGATTCCTCAAGAGAATGTCAAACTGATCTGGATTTTTAACCCAACTGGATTTTACCATCCTGGAAGACCACCATGTACTATCTAGATTGTGTATACGGAGGCCCTACAGGTGCTGCCATGCCATGGAAATACGCAAGAAGGCTGAAGACCAATAGGAAATTTTGGAGGCGTTGATTAATGTTTATAATATTAAATTCCATTTAAGGATTTATCGTCTATGAAGAGGTGAGAATTAAATTGGTTATGCTTACAACATTATAAAGGTTTAATTACACCAGCATACTCACGCCAATCGTCGTGCGCGATCGTTAATCTTAAATTTAAATTACACGGGACGATTCGACCATATTGACGTTTGGTTCGATTAGTTCATTATATACCTTGTTATTGCTAGTGTAAACTACTATAAGTAAACCAAAACAACATCAAATGTTGCACCGCTCGATGACTATACTAAACACTCTGCATTCATAATTTGCTTACTATATAATCATTGCAAAGCGAAAACCAAAGGAGATTAGATTTAAACAAGGAAAAAAATTACTGATTATATATTTTTTTCATTTTTTTGACCATGTCTGATCCTAGTAAGATCATAATATGGGCCTCCACAAAGTGGAGGTTTGTATTACCAAAATTTATTTTTACAAAAAATCTATGTTAGCCACTTATTAGTAGACATATTAAAACTATATTTTTACATTCTAATTATTGAACATACATAGTTTTGAAAACACTTGAAACACTGAGAACATATATTATAACCAATAGAAAGGTACAGTTCGGTTATGAGGAATACAGCGGAAAACAAATTTTGAAAATACCCGATATACTGGATTATTTGTTAGTTTGTGTTAGTTTAGGTTAGGTTAGGTTGGGCTTGGTTAGGTTAAGTTAGGTTAGGTTAGGTGAGGTTAGGTTTGGTTAGGTTAACCTAACAAATAAACCAGTATATCGGCTATTTTCAAAATGTGTTTGCCGCTGTATTCCTCATAACCGAATTGTACCAAAATCTTTTTGAAAAAAGTAAGAATCGAAAAGAAGAAAGCAAGGAATCAAACCTGTCTCTCTCGGGTATCGGGTCCACGCACATAGTCAACTTTCGAAAAAAGCTAGATCTGGCTAGACAAAAGCTAAGTTGTCAACTTTGCAATTAACCGCCTCGATACATACATAGTTATGATAAAGTGATAATATTTATCGATAGTCACTTTGTCTAGACTCTAGCTGGAGTATAGACCCACTGAAGCATTTGACCCACCTGTGAATATTTAAAATTAGTCTATGTATTTATAACGCCTTGACTAATAGCTGTAGTGCATCGGTATAAATAATATATTAGACATACAGATGCGCTATCACCTGACAATATTACAATTTATTGAGGCAATATAAATTTTAATACAACACAATCCGTCGTACCATCTTTATCGCTTTGTTTATAATTCAAAACATGTTTCAAGATTTAGGTTACATGCTAACCCCTTTCCATTGGCCAACTATTATATGACATTATATTTTCAGGAGAAGTCATATCTACCATAATTGTGAAAGCACGTAGCAGTTACATTTTTAAGAGCCACGTATACAACTTACTCATTTTTCTTAAGTCGTTAAAAATATAGCGTAAATAAGCTAGCTTAAAAAGCTTTAGCAATGTAATATATCGTATTTTATTACCAACATAATAAATAATATTGCACCAGTAAGGGTTGTACAGTATTTTGCAATAATGATTATTGCAACATATCTAGATAAATACATAATTTTGATAACATTTCCGAGAAAATATCATCATCATTAGCCTGAATCTATTCACTGCTGGATGAAGGCCTCTTCAAGCTGCTTCCACTTCTCTCTTTTACGTGCATTGCGCTGCCACGTACTTCCGCAGAACTTTATAATTTCATCGATCCAGCGGCCTCTAGGTCTACCTTGCGGACGTTTCGTACTTGTTGGATACCACTGGATGACTAGATTTGTCCAATGATTGTCTCTTCGTCGAGCTATGTGTCCAACGCATCTTCATTAAAGGCTTTTAATAAACTCTATTACATCGCACAACTCTTGTCTGCTTCCTTATCCACTCATTCCTTTTTTTGTCCTTTCGCGTTATGCCCAGTAAGCACTCTCTATACCACGTTGTGCTACTCTAAGTTTCTGGAATCTCTCTTTTACTTAGGGTCCATGTTATTGAGTATGAGAAAATATATTACATTTAAACAATAAAAAAAAGTCTTTTTTGAAAAACACCCAGCAGGAATCGATCGGAATGCATCTCTCGGACTTTGCGCCCATGCACATAGACCACTATGCTATAGGCGCCATACTTAGCTGCGACAAATTTTAACTAATGGCTCTTAATACTCACTGAAGCGTTTTTCAAATTGAGTTACTATTGGCGATCGGCTTTTGCATTTTAAAACAAAGTAGGTATTACTTTAATTACTAACCGGCGTCATGGATCAGTCTAAGATTTTTTGTTGTAACTTACTTGAACTTGCTAATAATTTTTAAATATCATTTTTTTTATTCAACGAATAATTCACAAGTTTTAAGAATGTAACATTCTAATTATTAGAATAATTATAATCTAATTATCTAAAACACTATAATAAAAAACACTATAATAAATATTATAACCAATAGAAAAAAACTTTTTTGAAAAAAGTAAGACACCCAGCAGGAATCGAACATGCTAGATATCATTTTTCCATGGCATAGGTAATTAATTATACATCATGATATTATGCATACATATGCAGACATGTTATCAAAATAGATAGGAATGTAGGTACGATAAATTTGTCAGTGAAATTCGTCTACGATTGATTTTATGCACGGTCATTCAGGAATAAGTCAATGATTGTATGTAGGAATCAGTACCTAGTATGGCAAATGAAAATTATAATCAGTACAGTATATTGTAGAGATACGCATTTTATCATCATTATCAGCCTGGTTTGTACCACTGCTGGATGACATTTGTAACACCCTATATATTTAATCTATAGCGCTTGTTCATGTGCATGATTTTACTTCCAGCGATGGCGTACAAATTACGTTTTCGCGACAATAACCGTGTACACACAAAAAACTGATTATCACGACAATCTCATTTTCAAGTGTCAACGAGACTTTTTTCTAGTGTTACGTACTGTGTTTTGTATACCACTATCATTCTACAGCGCATGGAAATATGTCGATCAAGTCGCAAATATCACGTGGAAGTTTTTTTATCCATACATAAAACTTGCATGACAATAACTGTACCTACTTGTATTATTATAGTTTGTTTAGACGTGCATATATTTTATTATTTACTGTTGGCAAAAATGCAAGTGTAAACACGTATTATCGTGCAAGTTGCAATTTTTCTAAATTTCGTGATAGTTGCAACTTGCACGATATCTATGCAAGCGCAGTAAAAATATATCGGCAAACCTGACGCGAAAAAAATTTAAGTATAGTGATGTTCCTTTACTGATTTTCACAACCTGTCAGAATTTATTTAATTGCACCATTGCAACGACAAAAAACGCGTTCACCAATGCTCGAAGCATGAAATTGGCTAGACATTCAACACTTTTGTGCATAAATAGTTATTTTTGCGATATTTTAATTTACAGAATATTGTTGGCAGTAAAACCATGCACGTGTACAGGGTCGTGTCCGCAAACTTGCACGTATGCAGTTCGCCGTATCACACTTCACCGTGAAATGTTGTATCGGAAATATATGTCCGTATATTAAAGACCGTCGAACCTCTTTAGGTCGTGTAGTACTGACCAGAGGTGAGTTGGAAATACTGTCACCAGTTTGTGTACTCAAGTTTCGGATGAAACTACCCATACTCAGTATGTGTGGCCCAATAAACTTATTCCAAAAAACTTGTGACGATATCATCGCGAGTCGCTGTTCTGTGAACTCGGTGGTTTGTAGACTTTCAACGCTATTGACATTAAATGCGCGCAAACGAGATAGCACTGGAATATAGGTATATTTTAATTTATTAGTCTATTGCGTTCGAATATATGAATAATAGGTCATACATTTTGTGTCGCAGCACAGTGGTGAGATGACGCACAGGCTTAGGCTTGTTATATGACCGCTAAAAACATGTTTAAAATTAAAAAAAAAATCACTGTTATTAATTTTTAATAACAAGACTATTGTAACCTAACAGAAAAACCACTCATAACTTTAAAATGTTTTTAAAATTTTATAATAAATGGGACTTTTCGACAAGCGGAGCTCAGCGTATTTTTAGCGATTCTATTGAAGCCGATACACAGTCTGAGTTCCCTGAGCCGATACGTATTTCAAATACTAATATAGAGTTTCAGTTGAGTATGAAACTTTTGTCGCATACGCACGCCAAACGCTCTATATCATCGGTGGCCAACCTTTTCATCAGCCGGGCCAAATTCTAAAAGTGAGATTTCCTACCGGGCCGCACAACCGATTTTTTTATTATACAAAACAAAAAAGAAATATACATATTATATTAAGGGAGATCATATATGCCAACAGAGAACCTAGCAGAAAAATACGAAGCTTGCAATTTGAGAATTATTTTTGATAATTATTTACAATTTCAACTGTATTAATTAATAATGTATCTGAAAACATTAAAAAGATTTTATTTTTTAATCAAAGATAAACTTACAATTATTGAAAAAAAATGTGAAATTGTCACAATATAAAATTTTAGTGAGAAGTTTGATTTTGTGTGGCAGAACTAAGTGCATCAATATCGATATCGAGTGAGGTTGTTCCTACACGCAAACAGTTTTCCAAATGCACAACAGTAATTCTTGTTCTCACTCTGGATTTGATGTGCTTCATCCGACTAAAAAGCTGTTCACACGTGTAAGTGTTTCCAAATAGCGAAGTCATCATTAGAACATGTTTGTATTTGTCATATTTTTTATGTATCATATTATTTTGTCCTTGTCCAAATATGTTTTGTAAAACTCTTCCAAACCAACCTGATGGAATGTTCATCGCAACATATTTCACAATGTTCCATTTGCAATTTTCCCGGTTACAAATTCACGTCTACGGAGAATGGGGTTGCAAATGCAGCAAAAACACACGGTGCTTTTTAAAATCTTGAGCCAATGACGAATCTCAATTTGCAAAATTAGCACATCTAGCGGCAGCATTCGATATTATTTTTATTTTTTCATTGCTCCACGGGCCACGGGTTGGCCACCCATGCTCTATATCTATAGTATTCCAAATACTAGTAAGTATTTTGGAACAAGTTTCGATACTAAGTATTTTTTTATACTGGTAGTAAGTATACTTAGTCTTCAAAATCGACCAGTTTTCCCATCTCTAGTACTGACATAAAATTCATGTCTAAATAAAATACGGTTCTTGTCGGTTTACACTTTACAAGAAGACTGGATTAATTTTTAGGTTGGGTTAGGTTAGGTTTTCATTCTTGAATTTTGCCAAAATCAGCTATGAAAATTAAATTAATGTTCATATTGAATATAGTAAGATTGGAAACTGTATAGTATACAGTCATCTATTTCCGATAAGTAAGCTCACGGCGAACTGTGCTACGGTAAAATGTTTTACGTACAATTTACATGTAACAGTACCTACAGGCTATATTATGGTTGCGACAATATGTACTGTCAGCAGTGAATCCTTGCATGTGTAAAAGGGGGTATGTACTAGAAACGTTATATAAAAACGGCATTTTTGGTTATAAATAGTCGGTAACGAGTACCTACGTTTTTTCAATACTTCATAATAATTTATTCATACCAATGAAATCTTTTACAAATTGGCGTTAATATTCCCTTTCGTTCTACTACCTTCCTATTAAGCTTTAAATACTCAACAGTATTGCTTTTTAATAGGGACTCTCTATATCGAGGCATCCAATTATTATTTGTGATCTCTCCGGGCAGAGAAAAATGAAAAAAAAAACATTTTCGATATTAAAAAAATGAACATTCCATAATCGTCCAACTCGTTAAAACTTTAGTGGGTGGAAAAGGGGAGATGAATAAAACAAGAGACAAAATAATTATGACATTTTTAACAATATAAAAAAAACTAGATTAATTATGTTATGTTACAAGTGCTCATAATAACCACCCATGTGAATTCAGAATTTAATATAAATTCTATTAAATTTAGTCGATATTCATTTAACAAGTAAAAAAGAAAAATCCTCGACATGTTCTATTTAGGAACGATGTAGATGTAATACATGTAATAACATCTCAGGAATATATCTATTATGAAATAAGAAACTATAACCTGTTTCCAGAAATTACATTATACCGTCAGCTCAATACTACAACTAGATAACTTGATTTTCACTGTTTTTGAGATAGCTATTGAATATGATTCTACATTTCCTTCTCTAAAAAATGATAAAACTAGGTAAATCAGAAGTTAATGGTAGCTGTATTAATTTTGTGTAATTATTAGATAATTTTAAAACCATAAATGCATAAAATAAATAAATCTTTGACATCTTTATTTTAATGTATACAATTATTTTCCTTTTGACAGTTTCTCAAACGAGTATTTTCCGACTAACTTTCTGCAAGGCACGCTCGCCTTTCATTCTCTTGAAGCTCGTAGGTTACTTCTGCTTTTAAAGCACTTTTCCCTGCTCTCACGTGTTATAGTTTCCAATCCCGATATTCTGAAAAATTTGAATTTTTATGCACCCGTCAATTACATGCGTGGTCGCAGCCATGACCTATTTTGGGTGAAAGCTGTTTCCTCATGTCAGGCTCACCAGGCGCCAATAGCGAGGGCTGTGCGGCTGGTCAATGCACTCCCTAGAGATGTAGAAATTTTTAGCGATGCACTATGCACTATGTATTCTGTTTTTCTATTTTATTGTTTAATTTGTTTTTATGAAATAAGCTAATGAGAATTATCACTAAATACCAGTGGCGAAGGGTGACTTTTAGAAAGAGGTAGGCTGTGAAGATCTGATAAAAAGAGCACACTTGTCAGGTATACTTACGAGAATAGTACGATATTTACTACTAATGAATAGGTACACACTAGTAAATGACAACGACACACTAATTCAATGAAACTTCAAAAACTCATTGTCGACATAAAAATGAGCGATGTGTTTAAATGACGTATTTTTCAAAACATGTATACCCATCAAAAATCATTAGATAAAATTTATTTTTATTTATAAAAACAATCTATACTTACTTATTTAATAATATTCGATTAAACGCCGTTGAAATATTTTTTTTAATTATCTAATTATTAATGATTTTGGACAAAGTGCGCAGTCGTGACAACATTATTATGCGCGAATGTTTTAGGCTCTGCGATAGGAGCTTACCTTATTTCGTACAAATCAGCAGACTTGATGCGGTTACGAGACGCAAAGTCCATACGAAAAAAATTCAGAATTATTTCACACATAATCGGAGATTTATTTACGTCGAGACGTCGCGGCGTTTATTATTTATTTACGGCGCGCTGTGATATATTTTTTAATACCTTTGCAGTTTTTTTGTAAACTGTGTAATACTGTAATACATTCCTACATATACGACATCTCTCGTTGGCAAAATAAATTATTTTTATGTAACATAAAATAATGAAGTGATTGAGTATATAAATAGGTATGTTAATATGCAATTAAAAAATATTTTTCTTAAGAAGGTAGGGTTTAAATAATCGTCTAGTATGGAGTCTTCGCCACTGCTAAATACACCTGCCCACTAAGTAAAAAACAAATAAACAATTTTAAGGTATATTTTTATTTCATAATTGGTTAGCTGAAAATATAATTAATAATGGTAAGGTATATTCCATAATTAGCTAGCTGAAAACATCAAAAAAATACTCAAATGAAATAGTACAAAACTCAAATCAATTCAAATTCAAATTCTATCAAGTAACCTCAGTCGATAGTATTAATTTTGAACGGCTGTCAATTTAGTTATAATAGGTTTTAATGTGTTTTATGTTATAATACGAAGAATATGGACAGATTGTGGTAGTTTTAAGTACCTACCTAACGTTCAGATAAAAGGACGAGCTTCAGTACACTGAAGTTTAGTGCATTAACTTACTGGGGGCAGGATACAGTTTGCTAGGAGAGTATTTTTATCATGATTTATGGATAAATTTCGAAGTACATAGTCATGATTCTTGGCCATGAGTGAGAGACAGTAAATTTAGCTATGATCGTAAACGGACAGCTGTACTGGGTTGTATCATTTTACCATACTTGAAACGCATTACTATGCTTCGATCGTAATATAAACCTTCCCCTATCTAGATATAATAATATTTAAAGCTGTGAGAAAAATATCAAAATATAACAACTGTTGTAATAAAACTTTTTATTTCTCGGAACGGGAGCTTTTTATAAAATAAAACTTTTATAGAAAAGTTTTCAAAGTGTTAGAATTGAAAAAAATATCATTAATAACAATGATGTTGAAGAAAAAGCTTTTATATAAACCTCTCTAAAGCCTACGAGTATGAAGATAGAGCTGTTGTATACATAGGTAGTTTGATCTAATAGAGAGTGAGTGGTTCTTCCTCTTCTTCTTTTTCTTCTTGAATTGCAATACTTAATAGCAAACCCAGAACTTTCATAACTGGCGCACACACAGCAAAGTGGTATGGGGGGTGGTCAAAATCGAGAATTTATGAATATTTATTATTGGGGTCATGGGAAGGGGTGACGTAACAAAATCTAACACGGACTCCCCCACTGCACTTCCCGGACACATTCCTTATAGCCAGATACTTCACTCCATAATTCTATCGATGAAAACCTTGCTTGCAGTTATAACTACGGGTTTGCAGCAACGAGTTATTGATACCTGTCGCACCCAAAAATGGCTATCGAATGCACGTGGTCTAATGATCGTAATTATTAGGATCGTCAGTGTCCCTTTGTGTCGTCTGCTGTCTTGTCTTTTATCATTTTATGAGTGACACGGATCTTCCACAAACATATGCTTTGAGTGCTGTAGAATACCCAGAGAAGAGAGGTCAACTAGAGGTGAGCTGGAAATACTGTCACCAGTTTGTGGACTCAAGTGGTGAGGTGACGGCACTTATGACAGCTCAAAACATCTTTAAAATAAAAAAATCATTTTATGTTAACAATAATATTATAACCTAACATAAAAACAACTCAAAAATTTTAAATGTGTTTAAAATTCTATAGTAAATGGAACATTTCGAAAAGCCGAGCTCAGTGTATTTTTAGCGATTCTATTGAAGCCGATATTTCAAATACTAGTAAGTATTTTGGAACAAGTTTCGATACTAAGTATTTTCATACTGGTAGTAAGTATTATTTTATATATTATTATCATTATTATTATTATATAATATACTTAGTCTTCAAAATCGACCAGTTTTTCCAGCTTTAGGGTCGTCAACCTGTTGAGAAGACTGTTCTATACCCAAATCATCCGAGTCACGATCCTCAGTCATGAAGTCCTTGCAAAGAAGAAGTAGTAATATTCGATTCATCCGAATATTTTGTAGTTTTTTCTTTCCTGGTGGGGGGGGGGGGTCTTCTTGAATGCGAAACCCTTATCCCTTAATCGATTTTTCTGTTTTTCTGTGTGTAGAAGATCATTATCCATAAAATGGGCTAACGGATATGATGAGTTTTATAATATGTACAATACTTTGTTATTAAATTTGATTAACAATACAATATTTTTATATACGTACTCGCTAGCGCTTTGGCCACTGTCATTTATATAAGTATGAAATTTAATCATACTATGGTTTCAATTGTTTGGGGAAAACAAAGTCAAAAATATGAGTCGGGTTATTAGTATTATGTAAATGGATATTCTCCCGGATTTTATATTCCATTTTACGGCGTTTTATTTCATTTTTGCTTTAATTAAGTAATTAATTATTATTAATGGAGTCAAAGCGGGTTTAGCGTTTTTTGCAAACGACGCATATAAAATGGACAATGCAAAATCGTACAGTGTAAAATTTTCTGTACATAATATTAATCTAAGGATTAAAATATTAAATGATTTAAAATTATGCTAATTAGGAAGACTAAAAGTAAGTAAATAAAAAGTTTCAGGTGTTCACCACCGGAACCGGAAGGAGATAAAGCTATATTTGCTAGTTAGTGCGATTATGGGTTAAATAATGTTTTTTTGAATTTGTTTTGTGTATTAAATAAACAAATAGTTTCAGTTCTCAAAGAGCTCCCACTAATCTTGCCGACTTTCATAGTCCGACCGGTTTCAGTCTGATATAAATGGTCAGGCGATTATTTTATCAACACAGCGGTAAGTATAATTTTTGTTACGCTATATTTAACTTTGTTCAGCATCAGTATACGATTGGCGACCTACCTTGCCGAATACAACAACTGAATTGTAAATTTTCATGGGAAATGTGGTCATTTTTAAGTCTAATAGGTTATTTAAGTATTATAATTGCAGTCATGCTTACCTTCAAGTAGGTTTTGATATACTATCAAATATCAAAACCATGCCCCCACATCCTGAAACGGGCCCCTAGGCAATATTTTTTATTTTATTTTTATTTTTATTTTATTTATTAAGGAAAACAAACAGTTACATATTGATTACAGAAATTTAAAATATAATAATAAAAAGTTATTGCAACCAGCAAAGTTTCCATATATACATTATAATATAGTTAAGCCTAACAAGATAGAGAGTACAAATAACATAAATATAAAGAAATTCCATAGGATTACATGAGAAAAATGAGGAAGAATAATGAACAATTAAATGATATACAAAAGATAAAAAAGAAAAATAAAAAAGTAACATAAAATATAAAAGAATATATTTATATATGTATAAGTAAATACATTATATATCTATTTATACAAAATTTTGGAGATAGCATCTTTGACGGACCTTCTACATATCGTTATGGTTAAAGGCAGTGTGGCGCTTTACGTAAAATTAATATTACAGTATATTTTTTTAGCGATTTTTGTATTTTTGAATACATTTACTTGAATTATGGAGTTTTAGAGTATCGACACACAATGATCAAAATTTGCATCGCACAACCAAATATTTTAAAGTGTTAATAATCTTGAAGTAAAATAGCTATAAGAGAAAAATTCTAATATGTGTTTATCTCGCATATCTACCGACCAGTGACCAGCGACCTGTCAGCCCCCTCTTGTGGGGGCCAAGATCAAAACAACAGAGTGATCTACCATACGCTCCCGAATCCCGATATCATTATTAAACTTGAATAAACGTATTATATTTGACTGATGACATTAAGAAGTTTACAAATTAAACGATAAGTACATGTTTTTCACGATAATAAAGAAAATATTCAATATCACATTCATCGTGAAAAGTTTTAGTATTCTTGTGGGCACTCACTTACAGTCATCGTCAAACTAATTGTCCAACTATGAAAAGAGCCTAATGCGCGACGGTTAATGAAAACTACGTTTCAATTTAAAGCGCAAGTATTTGAATCATCTCTTTCTCTCAATTCTGCGGCAGTCATTGAGTGTACGAATACAAATGAAATGATAAGTCATGCGGGATTGATTATGATCACAAAAGTTGGTAAAGGTAATAAAAATGTAAGTGGTTAATGCTTTCCCTTCAAAATTTCAATGGAATCATATTATAATACAACAAACACACTTTTTAAATTGTCATGACTCCATTAACTTGACATCGATCAAAACGTTAGGCATAGTAAATATGCTGTTAAAATTGACTACTTATATGAAAAATATTAACAAAGCTGCGCGATCACGGCGGGCTAATGCTAAAAGCCATTAAATTATTCAGTGTCAAAGGTTATTATTCAGTTAATTACAATATATTATTGGATGCCTCGTAATTCTGTCACTAGGTGTCCTAAATACTTAGTACAGTAACCAATTTATTATTATAAAAGACAGGTGTTTTAATCATAACTGAGTTTTTAACAAGCACCAGTATTTATTCATGTTGGTAAGTGATCCTTTGTTAAAAATGTACGCATACTTAAAAGCCAATTATTATAATTACATACTCAGTTTTAATTAATGTAAAATAATGTAATAATAATAATATTAGAACACAACATTATTATTTGAGGGTTTGTTGATGAAAATAATATACTATGTACTATGTTCCTTCTATCACAATGGTGACATTTAAATCAATTATCTTATACCCCGAGGTTGAAAACTTGTATTATTATATTCTAGGAAATATATGTAAATGTATCAGACAAGTTTTCCTGTTTCATGTAGCTTGTTAAAAGTAACGACGTTTTCATAACAATGATTACTATTAGTGTTTTCTTAGGTGAATTTATACAGCGGTGTAACATAATACGGTTATTGTCAAACAGTTGTAAAGTATTTGAAATGTAACGAGTATCTTATATATTATGTCATTTGTACGAAAACAGTTGTACGAAGAAAACATCGACGAAACCACCAGACCGATTGACAAATGGCAGAAAAATATTTAAGACAAAATGGTTATTGTATACAAATGCGGTAATTTGTAAGGTTACAATATGTAAATTGCACCTAAAACATTTCACCGTGGTACAGTTCGCCATGAGTTTTCTCATCGGAAAGAGATGACCGTATGGCGTATACTATACGGTCTCCAATTGTATTAGATTCAATATGAACATTCATTCAATTTTCATAGCTGATTTTAGCAAAATTCATGAATTCAAGAATGAATACCTAACCTAACCTAACATAACAAATAATCCTGTATAGGTATCGACTATTTTCAAAATTCGTTTGCTGCGTGTTTTGTTTAGACATAAATTTTATGTCAGTACTATACGACCCAAAGAGGTTGGATGGACTTTAATATACGGCCATATATTTTCGATACAATATTTCACGGTGAAGTGTGTTACGGCAAACTGCATACGTTACAAGCTTCCGGACACGAATTTGTAAGCATTATAACAAAAACTTAATGTTTCAAATTTATTTATTTTCATGAGTAAGTATTGTAAATTATAAGATTAATTAAATCAAAACATTGTTATCCATGCATAAACAATAATTATTAAACCGCTTGACAAATGCCGTCATACAGTGGTACAAGGGGTACTGAACGCCCACAGTGACGATCTAAAACCCGCTGGATAGACGAATTCGTAAGGTTCGGTGCATTTACGTGGCAGCAAAGAACTAATGAACGAGAAGAGTGGAAGGACCTATGGGATGTTTTAACCCAGCAGTGGGTCGACCTAAGCCAATGATGATGATGATTAAATAAAAAATAAATTCAAAAACAGCGTAAAAATAGACTAAGTAAATAAGTATAATAGCGTAAGTAAAGAAGACTTAATATAATATTATTATCTTAACCCTCTCCTATATAATGCCATTCCAACATTTATACTTAGCATCATGTGACATGACAAATAGTAACCTTACTATAATATGGCTACTAAACGAAAGTTTACAATCAATCACAATGCCAAGATCTTTCATGGACATTATTCTCGTAATAGATTAAATACCAAAAAACAATACTCGTTGCGAATCGTGCCTCTTTTTAAATTGCATAGTTACGAGGATCTATCCTATAAATAATTCTGTGTATTCCTCCATCCGTATACTGGAAGGTATTAAGAGCACTATAGCATCAAGTAGATCCTCTTCTTCCACATCGATCTATGAAAATTCTATTCAGTTTGAATAATTTTCTCCCATTTGTGAATCGGCCCTGTGGTTTCGTCTAAACTTCCTTCGTACACGTATTTTCGTAAAAATTGCCAGACACGTTCCTAAATAATTATAATACATGCCCAACGGCGCATCTCTATTAATTATAAAGTGAATATTATTGAGAATTAATATGCTTTGT
Organism: Rhyacophila brunnea; assembly: GCF_057557595.1. NCBI lineage: Eukaryota > Metazoa > Arthropoda > Insecta > Trichoptera > Rhyacophilidae > Rhyacophila > Rhyacophila brunnea. The sequence goes on along the minus strand of NW_028232827.1, from coordinate 34,799,615 downwards.
TAAGTAAGCTTTACAAGTAGCTTTTGTAGGTTGTATTTCAATTATTAAAATTAGTACTACCAAGCGGTGTACTCCCAGGTTAATTAGTGATATGCAAATTGGATCTAAGCATACGTTTCTATCTTCAACAGTACACAAACATATATAGATAATATATACAGTCAGGACCTATTTTAAGGCATTGTATTTCAATTTTAAATTCCTTTGTGAGTTAATGAGAAATGAGAGAATACGACTCAATCGTTTATTGTGTTTTTTAATTTTAATTGTTTTATTTTTGATAAAGATTTAAATATATATTATATGAGATCTAATGACTCGTGTGTTGTACAAAGGTTGAAAACAAAGAATTGTAGGTATCTTTGGGAGTTATGTCTGAAAAATCTGTAGGCTTTGTAAAAAAATGTGTATGTCAGTACGTAGATCATTTCAAAGTGCACCAAAAACTAATACAATGACGAAACATAGTTATCATATAAACGATTGAGGTATTTTCATATAATTCATAATAATATTCTTTTTTGATTTTATCAAAAACATTACAACCTTCTACCTTCAAATAAAAAATATATTTATATTCAACAATTATTTCACACGGTTCATTAGTGAATATTTGGAGACACCTCAGAAATATTGTTACCTTGATTCAAGCCACAAAAACTAATCACCAATATTAGAATTGTTTGTCAAGTACTTCAGTCGCATAGTACTTAATTAGGTGGCTAAATTGGTAAAGCACATTGGCTGGAATCGGGTTGATACAGATTCGAATCCTGTCTAGCGTCATTTTGTTTTCAAGATTTTTTCTAATGGGCAGATATGTTTTTGAGGTATTTCCAAATTATGTATGTTCAATAAAGAATGTTATATTCTCATATCCCGTCACCAATTTTATCAAAATTTGAAATACGCTTTAGTTGCATGACTATTGGTTAATATCAGTGTAATTATGTCGGATGTAGATGGCTAAATTGGTTTTGTTTGGCGTCATATTTTATTTAAGGTATTTTCTAATAGGAGTATGTTTGTGGTTTTTCAAATTATGTGTTATACTAATTGTATTTCAAGTCATAGTATCAACTGATAGTTAAAATAAATGCTCATACTATATGGAAAGCTTATATTTCTCTCTTGTGTTGTTTACTAATTGAAAAAGCACAATAAAACAGTGTGGCCCGTCCAAAGCAAGTTTCACAAACAACTTTAAACAGGCACATGATGTAAGATACCATAGCTAATTGGTGTAGTTCCCGCTGTTAGTACAGTAGGCACTAAAAGCTAATGCACGAAAACTTTGTGGAGTGTACTATCCTTTTAGGGAACAAACCTCTACTCTCGGTAATCCGTTCTGAGGTTTTCTATAAAACACTTTAGCCTCCGTCGTCTAATTTTTAAATAATTAATATAATAAATATAAAAATTATAATTGTTTTGTATTTTATTGTTTCACATGCGGAAGCTAATTAGTAAATAATTACAAGATAAAAAGAACTTTTTATATACAACGTTTTGAAATTTCATGTTGAACCATATAAACTTGACTTGACTAGCTAAAACGATCAAAAAATTTGTACTTGATAGAAATAATACTGAAATGTCATTTTGACATTTCATATTGATTTCTATAGTAACGCACGTATATATTAATAATTTAGTTGCTAGGACCTCAGACCCTTAGCAACCAATAATAGTGGATTGGATTACGGATTTCTTCCGAAATAACTTTTCATACAAAACAGAATTAACTGAAAATGAATTCAATTCTACTTAAAGATGGCTAAAAGTATTAAAAGAATGCATTGGCATTGTGTTCTGATATATTCTAAAAGTTTCAAATGTCTAGCTCATGGCCCCTACAAAGGGGGGGCTGACAGGGCTCTAGCCTGGGGGTCCGAGCTCAGGAAGGGCCTGGCGTGGCGAGTCGACCAGACAAGTGATATAAACACACATCACAAATTCTTTTTAATAGTAAAAAATAGTCGCCTGCGGCGCTATTTTTCTTCAATAATATTATTATTTAAAATTATATGGTTGTACAATATAAATTTTAATTGCATATCGATACTCGGCAACCCCATAATTCAAATGGATGTATTAAAATATGCAAAAAAAAAACACTAAAAATACCTACACATTAATTTTAGCGCGAACACCATTTGAAAAACGTTATTGTGTCAACACTGCCTTTATCTTTAGCGATAGGTAGAGGGGCCCGCCAAATATCCTAGCCTGGGGGCCCACTTCAGGATGTGGGGGCCATGGTCTAGCTAGTCGGGAAGTTAGTTAAAAATCGATTGCAAGATTTGTACTGGATAAACAACCACCGGACAAATAAGAATACGACCTAATAAAAACGTTGTAAAATATTGACATGCGCACCTTTAAATCCTTAAACCGAATGCCTGCCGCATCTGTCGTATAATTTACTTCAGTTTTTTTTTATTACTTTCCGAAAGATGTTGAATGAATAATTATATTATTTATAAACTCCATTCCGACCATGTCCGATCCTAATAAGATCACAACATAGGCCTACACAGAGTGGAGGTTTGTATTAACAGATTTTGTTTATACGAGAAATGGATGACAGCCTCTTGCTCAACCTATTATGTCCATACTCTGACTCATACACAAATTGAAAAACAATATGACATGTACTCGTCAAATCCAGGATTCGAACCTGAGACCCACGACACTACAGGCCGACGTTTAAGCCGCGCGGCTATCGTGGGTGCTTATATTTAAAACATATTGAATAAGTCAAATTTTAAATTAAAATGAATATAAATTATATATATTAAATAAAATTTTTAACGTTTTTAACATTTTTTGACCATGTCCGATCCTTACATTTACAAAGTTTTGTTTTTACGAGAAATGCATGTTAGCCACTTACTCAAAATATTGTGTCCACACTCTCACACTTGACTCCAATCAAAAATAAAATATCAATATGTGTATTTGCCAGACCCAGGATTCGAACCTGGGACCCACACCGCTATAAGCCAAGGTGTAAGCCTGTCGGCTATCGTCGGCGTAACATTACATGAATATAATAAATAAAAATCAGTCATACGTATTTATTTACATTCAACTAAGACTACAATAATTTGTGTAGATAGCAAAGATTCAATTAAACCCTGCATAACGCAAGCCATAGTAGATAATAGTCTTTAATATTCGTTTATCTATAAAATATATAAAATGATGACATTAAAACTTTCATAATTTTATATATTTTATAGATAGAAGAATATTTTTTATCGTTTATAGTTTTGCATAGGCAGGGCTTAATGAATTTAAAAAAAAGTTACCAACACCATTTTTTATAATAAAATGTTTTCTTAATTCAACGAAAACAAATAAGCATGACTGAAAAAACTTAGCGTGCACTATTTATGTCGAAGCTTAACAGCCAACCTCCACCCCTCGCTACTGTTGTACACTGAGTAAGCTAAGTAAACCCAATCTTAATAATATATATGTTACGCCGAATGTGCGAAATTGTCTATTACATGAAATGGGCAAAATTTTGCCTAAATCATGAAAAATGCAAGCCCGTTGCCTTATTTACGAATTAGGCAAAATATCTGCCAAGTGCGTGAATTCGGCAGTAATTTTTCTGCCAAGTTCATGCATTGGGCAAATAAGATAGTAGCGCTCCGGTAGTGTTTTTTTCAACTAATCAAACTAACCAAATGTGTCAAATGTCATTGATTATATAAAAATATACCAATCAATAACTAAAATGACGTTCATATCCATTTACTATGCCCAAAAAAAATCTAGATCTATAATATGATAACGGAAGATTTTTATTAAAAGGTATTTTCGCGATTTGATTCGTGCTTGGATATCAATCGTGCAGTGGTCGATTGTTTGTTTGTGATGGTTTGTTGACACTTGTTAGCTAACCTCAAAATAGACATTTGGTTGAATTCAAAATTACAAAACCTAACCTAACCAAACCTAACCTAATAATAATAGTATTATGTTATCTCCAATTATTACTAATAAAACCATCCGTATTAAATTTACTTTTTTTACTGTCATGTTGACAGTTTAAGAATTCCATACCCTGGCGAATTCACGCACTCGGCAGATAATTTACCTAATTCATGAGGCAACGAGCTTGACTATTACATGAATTAGTCAAAATTTTGCCCATTTCATATAATAGTCAATTTCGAACATTCGGCGTAACATATATTATATAAAACAACCTTTTCCACAAAGTCGGTTTTTTGTAAAGCAGATAATGTGGTTAATGTACCGAAAATTAAAAAAAATCGTCTTTTATCACAATCTGAAATCTAAGATAAACTTCTTTAATTCATCCAAGCAGATATCGGAACCATCCATAGCGGAATGAATAGCAAGGTGGTGTGAGGAATGCGTTTACGTAGTCTTTCCAGCGGTGCCCGATGAGGAGCTACCACATGGGACCATTCAGGACAGATATCAAACAGAGTAATCCGAAAAAAAACAATATGAAAAAGTAGGGATACTAGGATGATTCTTCAAACTACCAATGTGATGCTGAGGAAACTTCGGAACACGTCATGATAGTCTCTATTGGTTGCAACCAGCTGCGTATGTATAAAGCCAATGTAGCCATGTGAAGAGTTTAGGCGCATCTCTAACATGAACTCGATAGAATAATAAGAACACACAATATTACGTATTTACAAATTCATTCACTTCTCCACGATAACGACTATCAACTGCCAGGGAAATTTTGTCGCGTGTTTAGATCTTACAGAGTCAACTTTTTTTTTGCTCAGTTCTAGAGTTATATATTCATTTGGAATGCTACTTGTTTCAGAACCTTGAATGTTTTTTTTAATCGTTTGCTTGTTACTACCAGTGGCGAAGGGTGACTTTTGAAAAGAGGTAGGCTGTGGAGATCTCGTAAAAAAAACACAATTGTCAGGTATACTTACGAGAAATAAGAAGGTAATACGATATTACTACTAATGAATAGGTACGCACTAATGACAACGACACACTAATTTAATGAAACTTCAAAACTTACTGACGACATAAAATTAAGCACGTGTTTTTTCAAAATCATTAGATAAAAGTTCTTTTTATTTTTAAAAACAATCTATATTTATTAATATTAGATTAAACACCAACGACATTATTTTTTTTTAAATTATCTAATCATTAATTATTTAGTTTTAGGCTCTGCGATCAGAGCTTACCTTAGTTCATACAATTTGATAGACTGAGTGGGGCTACGTGACGTAAAGTCCATATAAAAAAATTGAGAATTATTTGAAACATAATCCGACCTTTATTTGCGTCAAGATAGATAGCGCGCTGTGGTGTATTTTTTAAAACCTTTGGAAATTGTTTTGTTATTATTTTGTGTAATAAATTCCTACACATACGGCATCTCTCGTTGGCAAAATAAATTATTTTATAGAATATAATATAATCAAGTGATTATAATATTATCAATATGCAATTAAAAAATATTTTTCTTAAGAAGGTAGGTTTCAAATAATCGCCTAGTATGGAATCTTCGCCAGGGTCTAGGACGATTTGGCACCGCGAACTGGCCTCCGCCGATTGGCCTCCGGTTATTGGCCGCCGGTACAATCGGACACCGACCCAATTGGCCTCCGGGACGATCGGACGCCGGTACAATCGGGCGCCGGCCTAATTTGACACCGGCCCAACTGGCCGCCGGGATATTGGACGCCGCACCGCTGAATAAAATGCGCAAAGGAAAAGACCTACGTAACGACTTCGTAGAGAAAGTAGACACGACACTTTAATAAATGCTTCTATCTACTTAGTGGTTGTACCTAATACATTTTGCGCTTAATATATTTTTATTATGATAGATAATAATTATTATTCATGCTTTATGCTGTTTATAAAAGAAAAGAATTCTTTTCTCGCCAGAAATTGAAGATGTGCATAATTAAGTAATTTTTGTGTATACCTACCTATTCATATTAAAAACAACAAATATTAATAATGAATTGGTTAGTTAAAATATTGTCTTTCGGCGTTTTCTCGATTTCATGTCATTATAATTGAAGTTTATGTGTGTATATAACCCGTAAATAAGTATTTTGAAGATTATGAAATTACAAACAATATAAGTAGGTAAACTACTTGAAAGGTATATACATATTACATTATATATTATGTTGACAAAGCGAATTTGTAACTTTATTGGAAGTTTTAGTCATTTTTATTTAAGTATAGTATATATATGATGTTTATAAAAATAATGGAAAAATTTTAAAGATGTGCACAATTAAATTTACGTATTTTTATTTATATTTACGAATCTGTAGGTGTCCCTATAAAGGGGATAATTAAGTATATGTTATGCGAAACTCAACTTTACAGAAAGCGAGGAAAAACACCAAATAAAAACAGTAAGTAACCAAAATATAATATGTATTCGTATATGGTACATATTTTTTTAAAGTTTATTAAATGTATATGATTTAAAATACAACCATAAAACACTTAAGCTATTGTTATTTATTTCGTCGTGTGTTTTTTATTTTTTTGTCTGTTTCTAGTTTACTAGTTAAATTGAGCCAGTTTGAATGAAAATAATATTCTTTCAGACTTTTCTTAAATTAAAACAATACATTTTAAAGTGTGTTTTAGGGTAAATAAAAATATCTTTAAAAATTTAAGAAAATAATCTGCTGTAAATATTTCAGTAGGTTGATGGATGAATATGTAAAGTAACCTTATAGTAATTAATAATATTCACTATTTGCTAAGTCATATTTTTATAATAATACTTACATATGAATTTCTTTAACGGTATTAACTCACAGTGAAGCCTTGATGAAAAGACAATACCAATATTAAATAATAAAATAAAATAAAACACAATATTATGCAGTGCTAAGCAAAATTGATAAATAAAACGACAATTATAATAATACATTTATTTTCAATGACAACCTATTTTAGACAATACATTTTAATAATATAAAAACAAAATGCAGTTCATAAATACACATCGTATGGGTATTTTATAATCCTGCTTATGATATTTAAATAACATAATATACGTACATATTCATCTCAAAAAACCTCATAACAAAATAAGATACGAAAACTACACAAAATATTTATTACTATCCATAAAAATAAAGGAATAAATGGAGGAACCTAATAATACAATATTAGGTACCTTCCTACCTATCTACCTAAAACTTGTAATGTATATGCGATCATCTTTTCTGTAAATTTAATTCATTAAAGCACTGTTAGAAAAAAAAAATTAACGTTTAATTAAATTTAGAATATAAAGTAGATTATTATTAAAATAAGCAGTAAGGATTTGCAGCATATTGCCACTTACAATGATCAAAGAAAATGTCTATGACGAGGATTATACATTTTTTTATTTTACCATATTTAGCTGTTATGAAAATTTGCCCCGAAAATATACTCCGAAATTATGGACTATGTATACAAAGGTAAATAATCATTAGGTATTTTTTAAACATCTCAAAATACTAATACTAAGTAGATAATGCAAAAGTTAAAAGCATTAACCCTACAGCGGAATGAATCTAGATCAGTGATGGCGAACCTGTGACACTAGTGTCACGCGAGATGATTTTTCATGGCACGCGAATGTTTTATTTTGAAAAGAGAAAAAAACCTACAATAATTTAATAATATACAAGAAAGTTTTGCAAATAAATTAATGTTCTTATAAGTAAGTATATAATATTAAAAAATGATGACGACAGAGCAATGTTTTCTTCGGTTTTTAATACTATTTTTACCAATCAACGAAAGTCAGGCAAAAATGACAGATTAAAAATAAAAATATTCATCCAACAATGATGACAACTTGGTAAACTTTATCGGCAGTCATTCAAATATAAACAGCTGCTTATTATTTTACCTCAAATATAATCGCTAAAAACGGAAAACCGCTTAGTTAGTGATAGGGAATATAATAATATGAAAGAAACATTGCTAAAATGCTTCCACGATCTCCTTGAAATTTTGAAAACAAGGAAAAAATTATTGAACGAATAAAAGATTAGCCTTCGGCTAGAAACACAGTGAAAATAGAATCTCAAGAACTCAATTACAATCTTTAAACTTTTTCAATAGCATTCTTAAAAACTGTTTTTCATTTTTTTTCTCATGAATCTCGGTATGTCAGACAGTCGAACAATTATAATAAGGAAATTTTGGCCCACGTACGTAAAAAGGTTCGCCAACCCTGATCGTAATAATACTATTAAACCTATTTTTTCTCAAAAAAGGAGTTTTCAAACTGTGTTCACTCGTATAATTCTGTTTAATATAATATTTCTTTTATTAATTATGTTAACTGTAAATTCATGGTGGAAATGAATCCTATTATTGATTTAATTTAATAAAACGCAATTTTTATCGTACTGACTAGACTAGCCTCTGGGTGGACGAAACCGGTTGCAGTTAAAAAAGGTTCATGTGATTGGGTCATCGATATATTTAATAATATGTTTACTGTTCAATTCTACTTATTAAGTCATAATTTGTGTTATACTAATTATTTAATTTATAAAAACGTGCTGCAATATAATCAGTCAATGTTGATTTAATGATTTATTTTCTTCCAAACTCAATAATTACCCAGTATTATTTAACCTAACTAAAAAAATACGACATCCAACAGGATTCGCGCCCAGATGCGTGCTCTGGCCACTAAGCTATACGAGTCCTATCTACTTGTATCGAAGTGAGCTAATGCTTTTATAATTGTCTCTGAAGCACTTTCTAAATTGCGTTACTTATTGGCAATCGGCTTTTGTATTTTAAATCAAAGTAGGTATTGAATTATCGATTTCAGGATCACTCCAATATTTTATATTTTATTTGGCTGATATTTTTGGACGAATTCACCGGACAGCCGGCTCTTAGACTGTTAGCCGATGAGTTAGACATTTTTCGAAATTCTTGTCCTATTAAAAATATTTTTAACGCTATTAAAATATGTTGAATAATTCTCATGACAAAGGCCAATCATTTTTTAACCCCTGATCGAGCTAATGAGGTAGTTAGATCAGATTATTTTTAAATATCTGGGGCTTTCCCACGTACCCAGGTATTTCCACAGATAAATTAAAAATAATTCCCTATTACAAACATCGGCTTCCTAGTGATTAATATAATAGGTATTATATATTTCGACGTAGTTACACAAAACAATACAACTCATAAAATATAAATCCATGCTTGGTGAAATAATTCACCAGTCAATATAATTTTTTTCCCTAGATTATTTATTTTCTTATTATCTTCCCAAGTCATGTCACCATTCTGTATCCACCATATATATAATGTGTGGATGGTTTTTAGTAGCCTTGGTCAGGTGACAGGTGGTGGTATTGACTTTTGTTGTCAAAGAGGATATATAATTATTAAGTTTACACTGCTACTTATTACTATTTTGTTTTACTGTTTTTGTTATATTATACGTATTCATATTCCAACAGTGAATTTTCTATTTGTGAGATTTTCTTCAGAAATAAATATTTATCTTCTTCTTCTTATTGTGCCATCTCCTAGCGGAGGTCGGACACCATCAAGGCAATATTAGCTTTGTTGTCTGCTACCTGGAATAGTTCAGTGGAGCTGCACTCGTACTAATCACGGAGGTTTTTAAGCCACGAAATGCGGCGCCGTCCTCTGCTACGCTTACCATTGATCTTTCCTTGAATAATAAGTTGGGGAATACTGTACTTTTGTCCTCTCATAATGTAGCCGAGGTACTGTAGTTTCCTGGTTTTAATACTACCTAGAACTTCTTGGTCCTTTCCCATTCGATTGAGAATTTCAACATTTGTCACCCTGTCAGTTCAAGAAATTTTGAGGATGCATCTATACAGCCACATCTCGAAAGCTTCAAGTCTCCGTAACATCTCTTGGTTTAGCGTCCATAATAATGTTTATAATAATGTATTGATGTTAGCCATACTATTTATCTTTCAACAAAAATATGTGTACACATTTTAAATTAAAGGTGAAATTTTTAACATATGAACATTTCGACTTAAATTAATATCTAGTACACTCTACTCCAGTTATTTTAAAAATAATGTAAAAAATATACCACACTATGAAAAAATATTCATTTACCTATGCACCGTGCTGAATTTTTTGAGTCAACTTTTCTTGAAATTTTTCTAATGTGAGTTAGCGCGTTTTTTATAAAATACGTTTAGTAATAAAAATGGAATAAGCAATTTTAAGCCGAAGAAACCTAACACCTATTTCAAACGATAGTCTATTGATAATAATATGCACCTACATACAAATTCGCTTTGTCAACATAATATATAATAATGTAGGTACAGAATACATGTAGGTACTGAATACAGTATAGTTTGTCAATTATTATAGACTTATTTTATTTATTACGTAAACGCCTTGATTAATATAAATTGTACCTAATTATTAAAGATCGATTGACCAACACATTTCAAACAATAATATAATATATAATGTAATATGTAGGTACCTTTCAAGTATTTTACCTACTTATATTGTTTGTAATTTCATAAACTTCAAAATACTTATTTACGGATGATGAATAAATATAAAGTTCAATTGTAATAACATGAAATTGAGAAAACGCCGAAAGATATTATTTTCACTAACCAATTCATTATTAATATATATTATATATTTTTAATATGAATAGAATACACAATAAATAGCTTACTTAATTATGCACATCTTCAAGTTCTGACGAGGAAAGAATTCTTCTCTTTTTATAAACAGCATAAAGCATACGTAATAATTATTATCAATCATAAGCGAAAAATGTATAAGGTACAACCACTAAGTAGATAGAAGCACATTAAAGTGTCGTGTCTACTTTCTCTACCAAGTCGTTACGTAGGTCTTTTCCTTTGCGCATTTAATTCAGCCGTGCGGCGTCCAATCTCCCGGCGGCCAGTTGGGCCGGTGTCCAATTGGGTCGGCGCCCGATTGTACCGGCGTCCGATCGTCCCGGAGGCCAATTGGGTCGGTGTTTGATTGTACCGGCGGCCAATAACCGGAGGCCAATCGGCGGAGGCCAGTTCGCGGTGTCAAATCGTCCCATTCCCTCTTCGCCACTGGTTACTACGATGCCATCTGTTTCACTATTCGACGGCTTAATCTGCAAACCAGCTAAATGCACTTTTGACCAAAAATTGCAATTTTTTATAAAGCATGTTTTCTATGCTCACACAAAATTTCAAACTCCTAAAACTATATATAAATGCATTATCGTTCTTCAAACAAAATGGTCAACTATAGGTGCCAAATTTCTAATATCGTAAATGGAACAACTCCACTCTTTATATAAATTTTATTTATATTTAAAAGGGAAGCTAAATTAGTATATTAATTCGAAGTGCAGCTTATTTGAAAAAAAAAAAATTTAAGTGTATTTTTTTAATTATTGCTAAATTCCACGCGATAGTTAAATTATTAAGCTTTTTCTCCTTCCAGAACAATTTGTCCTAATGGAGTTAGCCGGGTTGCATATTAAGTAGACGTATTGGTATTATTTGAGTCCTTACGATAGTTGTGTGGTTAGTAAGTAATATAAGTGAAACAATCACAAAGGCTTTGAGAAAATCACATAATTATATATTATCGGCTCACCGCAGAAAGGTCAAGGTGCTATGCACTGTACTAGGAGGGCAAAGGGGTGAAATAAACAGGTACAGCAATTTAAAAATACAACCAAAATAATAAACTAAGTTTTTTAATTCTAAGTTTTTTTTGTCCTGGTTTGAATATGTTAAAAGCGGCTTGTACGTTTAGCGTTGTGTTGAAATCAACCCCACTTATTTCTATAAGCAACTCTACACACAATCATTCTTACTGGCAGGGCAGTTAACAATGAAACAGAGAAAAATCTTACCACTTTACTTCGTTTGAAAGGTTTTTTTAGTAAAGTTAACTGACATGTTTGATTATATCTCACGTATGACTTTCCAGAGAAGCTTTTTTTAACTTAAAAATAACCAATATAAAATACTTTGATACTTTGGGTTAAGAAAAAGACCATACATGGTTATAAATTTGAATATTAATTTATTTTTATCGAAAATCTCGATCAATACGAAATAAATACAAGTTAAAAAGAACTTTTTATGTACAATATTTTTAAATTTTCTGTTGAATCATATAAACTTGACTTGACTAGCTTAAACGATCAAAAAAAATTGCAGTTGATAGAAATAATACTGAAATGTCATTTTGACATATCATATTGATTTCCATAGTAACGCACGTATATATTAATAATTTAGTTGTTAGGACCCCAACCAATAATGGTGTCGAAATAACTTTTCATACAAAACAGAATTAGCTGAAAATGAATTCAATTCTACTTAAAGATGGCTAAAAGTATTAAAAAAAATGCACTGGCATCGTGTACTGATATATTCTAAAAGTTTCAAATGTCTAGCTAGTCGTGAAGTTAGTTAAAAATCGATTGCAAGATTTATACCAGACAAAGAACCACCGGAAAATAAGAATACGAGCTAAGAAAAATATTGTAAAATATGTGGATTCCTTTAGAAATCACACCACGATTTGATGATATTAAGTTATTTATTACGTGTAGTATTATTTATTGTCTGATATGTGTATACTAATGAAAACATACTTCTGTCAAACTGTCAAAGACCGTAAATGTTTATACATTTGATGATTCATAAATAATATTTGATAACAATTAACATTCCAACTAAAAAGATCAAGACGTTCAAAACATCTTAAATAAAAATAAGTAAGTATTACTAGCAGTGAAATAATATAATAAAAGTGTATATAAATACATATATATATAAATGCTGCATGCATTGACACCGACATGTCTTCTGAGGGTCTCCGGTCTGCCTGTCTAACTGGTGACGAGTTTGAAATACTTAGGTGCCACAGTTGCCGACTATGGTGATCATAGACTATAGATACATCTAGACGCCACCCGTTGCATTGCTAAATGAAGCTGCGTGCCGTGCGTTTGGTTTGTGGGCGAGCAAACACATTCGTCTACAAATGTTTGAGACCATAGACCATTTTGCTAGTGCTCGCCCAAAGTGCTCGCACTAGACGCTCAGAGTTAAAATATAATTTTCTATTTTTTTTACGTTATATAGTATTTTTAAGCAGTCAAAATGCAACCATTAGGTAAAAATATCCATAATTTAAGTTATTTTAAAGAAACACTAGGTCACTGATATTAAAATATATAATAATATACAAATAAATTATAACGAACATGTATCAACTTACCTATGAAACGTATTGCCATCTTCTTGCTTATCAGTACGGCTACCATATTTTAATACAACACACAGAACCATCTTTCCTACTTAATTAACTAAAAATATTTATCACTGACTTTATGTTTAACACAAAAAATAGCAATTTAGCAACACGAGCTACGACGCTACGTGAAGCGATTCACCACGATTTGTCGGCGATACTTTTGGAAACTAACTTAAACATATGTAGACCTTTTATCTTACTCTAGCGCGTGTCGCAGAGATTGTAAGGGTGCGGATACTTTCTCACTCGCACTCATGCATCGTTTTTGTTCAGGCCTTGATGGTGATCTATCCAGCGAACTTGGAATCCAGCATGGGTGTGGCAAGTTCAAAATTCAGTCAGGCTGTGGTTGCAAGGAGGGCAAGGTTGTATTCTGTGAGGACCATATTATGACATTTGTTCAACGCGTATGTACTCCTGTATGGCTTTGAGACGTGGCATCTTACTTAAAGTCAAAGCTCTCGACATTTGAGCTTTGAGAATATATGTCTATGCCAAATTTTAGGGATTCATTGTTACGCCGGCTATACAAACACTCGAGTTTGTAAGCGGACACGGCAGCCTTTGGTGATTGAAGTAATCACGAAGAGACAATTCACGTGGCTGGGACATGTGTTCCGGATGCTGCCATAGAGTGCGACACTTTGTAGTGTCACCGTGGCCGGCCCTCCCTCACACTGTAGCGGTGCTGTCAAAGTAATCTACGCGCTACTGGTCAGAAGGCCAATTCTTGAATGAAGCAGTAAAGAACACCGCTTTAATGAAGCATTAATGAAGCACGTAAAATTTTTAGTTTTACAGGAGATATTGTGTGTATAAATCTTCGAACGAAGTGCATTCGTGTGAGTGAGAAAGCATTCAGCATGCTTGTACCTTATATCCATGCGTTAGAGTAAGATATAAAGTAAACATGCCAAAACGAACCGTTTGTGAATTGTTGAAGTACGTAGCCAATTAATCAGTTACGTCTCCAATATAACAATATTACAACACGGAATTTCCGTTGTATTTTGCAAACAGACATGTGTGTTTCTGTATTAAAAAATCACAATAAATATTTAAGTGAGAATTTAAACACAAACTATTACTTTCAGCGGTAATAGTTGTGTAAAAGATAGAAAAAATAGAATAACAGCCTGCTCACTACGTACAAATTTTTGACGTTTAATAATATGTCAAAGTCAAATGGAGAGTTACTAGCGTGTATAGTTAAATTGCATACTGTACTCGACACCACCGGTCGACTTTTAATATACTTCGTTGTAGTAGGTTTGCGCTTAGGTTGTGCAACCGGTAATACTGCTTCATTCAAGAATTGGCCTTCTGGCATGCTGAGAGGCGCGAGAGTCGTCAATGGACCGAGCGAAGTGGCATAAGCTTGTGCTTATCCTATGCTCCAGTTCTGAGGCGTGACAAAGTGATGTAAAGAGGAATATATAAAAAATAATATAATAACTATATAAAATCGTCTAAGTGTATTGAGTGAGCTTAAGAATTTATTAAACGACGTCTGTGAAAGTGATTTGATTAAACACAGATATTACCATCTCAAGTGTGATCAGCAATGGTAGACAGTAGATGTGAGTTAGAAATACTGTCACCAGTTTGCATACTCAAGTCTCGGCATGTACTACCCATACTCAGTACGTGTGGCCCAATATACTTGTTACAAAATACTTAGAAGTTCGAACGCATGCTACGAGTATGAGATATCTTTTTCCTCGATAATAGCGAGTCCTCTAGCTAGCTGGTACTGTTGCTACCTATGACATCATCGCCGCGGACGCCGCGACTCGCTTATGTATAAACAATAGGTGATAAATTTTGTCTGATTATTAGACCACATTCCCACAGGCTTATTATGACAGCTCAAAACATGTTTGAAAGAAAAAAAATCATTGTATATTCATTCAAGAATTAACCTTACGTAAAAACAGCTCATAAATTTTAAATGTGCTTAAAATCGACTCTGCGCTCAGTGTATATTTTAGTTTCAAATCGTCATCTCTCTCTTTCTCCCCAATTGTAAAGTTTGATCAGTGAAGGACATAAATGGTGAATATAAATACTGTAATATTATGGAGTTAGTTTTAGTTCTAGCTGAGTATGTATTACTAGTAAGTTTTTTGGAACAAGTTTCGATACTAAGTATTTTTTTACACTGGTAGTAAATATACTTATTCTTCAAAGTCGACCAGTTTTCCCACCTCTAGTAGGCAACTTTACACCTTAGGAGAACAAGTAAAAGTGTTATCGATGGTTATCAGAGATACGCAATATCAATACTAGAAGTAATACGTGGCCAAATAAAAATATATTCCATCTTTTAAACTAGACACAATGCATGAATGCCTAAGACCTTAAGGCCATTGGACCCGTTTTTTCCTGTCTTCTCGGAATCGCGGAAATGATAAGCATATTTAAAACGAATTCATACACAATAAACTCTTTATTTATTTAAAATCTAATAAATAGTATTCAACTAAAACGTTCTGTGTCATTAAAATTTTTCGAATCGCTTTACTTTTTAAAATAAATGACAAATAGTAAGTCCTGTTTTCGAAATTGGTCAAAACGACTGTCACGCCACAATGAATGTTGAACTTAATAATAGTTTTGCAGGTATATATTGTATGAGAGAAATGGGTAAAACAATACATTTCATTGATTAACTTACGTACTTTTTTTAATTTCAGAAAAATAAAGATTTTAAAGCCATTTTAGTTTGAGTATACATCAGCCAATTTTGAATGATTTTTTCTCACAAAATAATATATACTGCACAATAAAAATATTTTTTTATTATAATATAACATTTCCGTAATACTATAAATAATAATTTATAATAAAAAAATAAATAAAACCCCATAAATTCGGTACAATTAGTGACGCTATATTACCAAAACATGTCGTACATTTTCATGTATTTATCCTGTTTTCAGACAATTTAGAAATATAATTATTTTGCAAAATTAACAAAAAGAGACCATTTGATCGATTAATCCATACAGTTTTTCTAATTTCTTATTTCTAACGTTAGTACGATCTGGAATTTCAACGGGTAAGGACGTCTTTTTTTTCCCAAAATTTAGTCCGAAGCAATATTATTTGACTCATGGAAAAATGACCTCTACTCTCTTTGCAGTAACAATCAAATTGGCAAGTCGCAATTATTTGTATCGTTCTATTCCGAACACAGGACGCATGCCAGGTGCTATAATTTGTGTTGACTAAAATATCAAACATCATATTATAGTACCACCGAATGTCAAACTGAAAAAAATGTAGTTTTATTATATTTATTATATTATTTATTATCTTGTTATTGAAATGGTTGCAGCATGTGAGATATTGTAAGATAATTGAATCTAATAACCACGATGGCTACAAGGAAGTACTGAAGGTATTCGTTCGGTGACCCATTTATAAAAAAAAAATATTTTGGTCTTGAGCAGTTTAGATAAAATATAGGTGGACTTTAATTGTTTTGATAAATGTGTACCTACTTGGTTAGGCTTTAAGCGATTTGAAAAACTTTGCATGTACTTAATACAGTTTTTATGTACCTGGGTGGCCATGTTTTGTTATTTTCAAAGGGACGTACGTATCCAGTTGTATGTTTATTGGCATTATCAAAATGCGTTTTCCGCTGTATCCGCTTTAACCGAACAGTACCGAAAATTTAAAGTAAAATACGTTTTCTAATGCTGTCATCGTAATGGCCACTGAAACATGTGTCACAATTTTATTAATCGTTAAAATAATAATAAAAAAAGTCTTTTGGGGCACAAAATCACGTATATGTTTTATGATATATGTATTTTTCAGATGGTTTGTGGTAAAATCTTTTTTTTCATACTGCCACAATTCAACTATTCATAATTAATTGTTTGTTAAATTTTTCATAGTGATCTTTGACTTAATAGGTAGGTGATAAAGTTTTTACCTTACTTTATTGTATTAATTTATTGTTAAGTGAGAATTAGCTGCTTTCGTTGTCAGTGTGTATTTGATGAGTGCGCATAGTGCCTGACGATGTCGAAAGGCGAAACCAGGATCGCATAAAACGACTCAAATGAAATAGTACAAAACTTAAATCCATTAGAATTTAATATATTTAATGCCGAGTTGAATTGAATGGAATCACCTTAGGCATTTATTAGTAATTATTTAACACAAGTAAAAAATATATTGAGGTAAGAACCTAGTTCATTGAATAATAAAAACAATATTACTCGTTACATCACAACTGACAAGATGTATATGAATTGTATATTGCCTGAACTCGTTGATCCTAGACTAACACGGTTGATGAATATAAGAAACCCTCAATATAATAATTATATTAGATGCTATCAATAGAGAAGAAAAAATAATAATTTATAATAGTTATTCTAATACATTACATACCGTTAAGCCTGTACACTAATTAAAGAAGCAATTATTAATTTTATATACACTAATGTTCCGAAATCCTCCGCGGTGACCAAAACGTACTGCCGTCAAATACACGTTATTATAATAATGGTTTCTTAAATCTTGATTGTTGCGTACTAAATTTAAAAAAAATTGTGCCTCGACAAATATTCATTGAATTGCTTTCTTTTATGAGTCATGTTTTTATAATTCAATAAAAACACAATAATAACAGACATCTTTTATGCCATCTTGTGAATGTTTTAAACTTATAATTTGTAATGTTAGCTCATGAAAAAATGAATAACCTTTGTATTCATACACACCGATATATATAAATAATATACCAATTTGAAACACCTCAGAAACATGCATAAGTATTAGATTTTTTTTTGAAAAATATTTGGACTGAATTTGAACCTACAATATGATAGGTTCAAGAAAAGGTGTCACTTCACAAATTCAGCATATCAATAATATGAGGTTCTTATTTGGAGGTCTACTATTTTTATTATTATAATTTATTCTACCTACCACAAAAATGTTTATAAAATATGGTAGAAAAAAATATTATTAAATCAACACTTTTAAGACCTCTGATTTCGTATCTACTCCCGGAGACGCCGAGCGAAGCGATTTTTGTTTTTTTACTTTGATATGCGCTGAAGCTTATGGCTAATTGTTGAGGCGCTTACGTCAAATTTGATTCTTACGAATGAACCCATAGGCCTTAAGAAAAAGTCAGTCGGATAACGTCATGGATAGTAGGTATCTAAATAACCTCAAATAAAGATGCTAAAAATATATTCTAAGCACTCTCTACTAGGGATTGCAATACCGGTATCCCAGTATTTTTCGATACCGAAATACCGGTTTTAAAAATCAGACAATATCGATATTTTCGGTATTGAAAATGGATATAAATTGCATTAATTAATGAGTATAGTGAGTGAAAGTGAGCAATATTTGGTTTTACTTCTTACGGTATAAGTAAAGAAGTTGCTAAATACACATACACATCCAAGAACACTTCATAAAATAAATTTATTGAAAGATCATTCAAAGAAAAAAGTGCCAATAGTTCAAATACATACTATACTTACAGGCATGGCCCTCACAAAGAGGGGATTGACAGGGCTCTAGCCTAGGGGCCTGGGCTCAGGAAGGGCCCGGCGTGGCGAATCGACCAGATAAATGATTTAAACACACATCACAAATTCTCTCGAATAATAAAAAAAAAATCAATTGTAATAATATATAAATTAATATTATTTAAAATTATGTGGTTGTACGATACAATTTTTAATTGTGTATCGATAACTCAACAACTCCATAATTCAAATATATAAAAAAAACACTAAATATACACATTAATTTTACCGCGTACACCATTTGGAAAACGCTACTGTAGAGCGTCACACTTCCTTTATCTTTAGCGATAGGTAGGGGGCCCGTCAAAGATCATAGCCTGGGGACCCGCTACAGGATGTGGGGGCCATGCTTACAGGTATTTGTAAACATTAGCATATCTTAACATTTTATCTTACCTGTACCTATTTTTAAAGTTACATATTATATTATGTATGTACTTATTTAGATATTTTTGCTATGGAATATTAATATTTTAAAGAGATTTCAATTCTTCAATGGCGTATCTCGTAGCTTTCACAATAAAAACTTATATTTGTTACTATACTAGGTATTCAATATTAGTAATAGCTTTGACACAATTCTACGTCATTCTTTATACAGATAAAATCAATAATAATTTGGGTTCCATCTTTCTTATCATTATAGTATTCAATAGATTGTAAATCAAATTATATTATTAAAGCCTGGCACAACCTTTGTTTTTCCACGCTGCCTAACAAGCTGTATCAACCCAATTAGTAAACTTTCATAAAATAGATAAATACACGTGCTATATATGTTTGTAAACAAATCGTAAATAATATTATATTACATTCTGTATACATAATGATAAGGTATATTATTTTATCTGTCATCGATATAATATGACACTGAACATCAATTATTTTCATTTCAACAATTCATACTATTTTTTTATGAGATAGTACTAGAATTTACAATTTTTTTTTATAAACCTCAGAAACATAACGTCACCTTACTATTAAGACTTTGTAAGTCCGATATTATGGAAAAATGAAGTTTGTTCAACAAAATTTAAACAAAAAAACATTTTAAATCATATCGAAACCTCGGTTCTCTAAAATATTATGCTGTCCATTTATCGACAAATTTTAAAAACTCGTAGGTCTCGTGGTTTCAAACTTGGAATTAAAATCTCGTATTTCACAACCAGTATTAGCTGATTCATCGATTAGAGAGGTGTTTAAAATATTGTTTTTATTGCGTTTTTTCCTTCCCCTCAACATTCTTCTCAAACAGACTTACGAGGTTTTAATAGTAAGGTGACGATAAATATTTAAAAAAATCCTAGAAAACAAATGGACTCAAACACTTTCATTTTCCGAGTAGGTACTCAATCCTTCAAGTTATCGATCCGTATGATGCATGTCGGCGGTTTTTTAGTGGACTGTAATTTTTGTATGATTGTGACGGTAGATGCTAGGGTGGGGGGCGTTTACACAGGAGTTAGTCCAGGCATTAACCTTATTGATGCTCAGCTGTTTAGCTGAAGCTGGCCCGTGGCGCATGCCCTCACGTCCTAGTAGGCACTTACATGGTACACTTGGATTTATATAATAAATGAAGAGACACCTATTGCTGATTCAATTCAATTCAATTCAATTTATTTATTTTTACATATTGTGGACATTACAAATTATAAGTTTAAGACGTTCACAACATGACATAAAAAAAGAGATAGATAGTATGTTATTAAACAGTAGAAATATGTACATACAAAAATATTAATTATATAGGTACATGGAAATACACCGGATGAGTTAAGCAGACCCTATTTTAAAAAATTATAAAATAACGTCCACCTATACTCATCCTCACGTAGGTGGAATATATCAACATCCGAAGCAATTTCGTTGAACATAGTTATCGCCCTCCCAATTGGCATTACCAGAGGCAGGTTGGTTCTGCACCTTGGGAGAATAAACAACTGATGTTCTCTATTTCTAAGATAATTATCAGGGGCACACAGGTCAACACTGCTCAGAATGGCAGAGTTCTCATTTATACCTCGTATTAGTCGAACAAAATACGTAGCTAAATAAAGATTTCTTCTAAATTGCAAACTGCAGTATGTAAGCATGCCTAAGAGAAAGTCAGTTGAATAAAGCCACGGATAGTATCCGTACAACCTCAAATAAAGGAGTCTCAAGAATTTCTTCTGAACCCTCTCCACCACAAGGTCATACTTCAACTGATGCGGTGCCCAAACAATAGACCCACTCTCAAGTCTGCTTCGAACTAAAGAATTAAATAAAAGTTTTAATACCGTAACATCCGAAAAGACCCGGGAAGTACGCATGACGAAGCCCAACATTTTAAGCGCCTTGTTACAAATGGTAACTATATGGCTAATAAATGTCAGTTTACTCTCTAACGTAATGCCAAGATCCCTTACAGATGATATTCGTGACAGAACTCGGCTTGACAGATGGTTTGATTTAATGAGTTCGGTCGAAGACTCGAATAGAATTATTGTTTC
The DNA here is from genome assembly GCF_057557595.1 of Rhyacophila brunnea. Taxonomy (NCBI): domain Eukaryota; kingdom Metazoa; phylum Arthropoda; class Insecta; order Trichoptera; family Rhyacophilidae; genus Rhyacophila; species Rhyacophila brunnea. The sequence continues at coordinate 34,778,221 of NW_028232827.1, read as the reverse complement.
TACAACGGTTACACTATATAATGCTCGTGATCTGCACTTAACTTTTTGAGTCAGTCTGTATGCGCTTTGAATTACTCATCAACGACGGCCAAACTGCAACAAGCCTAAACGCACCCATTGTTTTGATGTAACAAAATGTTTTTTAATTACCGTCGACTGACGACCCGTAACTGAGTTGCGCCTGGACTTGCGATAATAACTGAGAATTTGAGGTATGAGGGAAATAATGGGATATAGGGCGACCATAACTAGCCACGTTTAGTGAAAGACTCGTCACGATAGTAGCGCGTTGGGTAACAGACTCGATGAGTGAGTGAGGATTTATGGATTTTCCTTCTTATTTATACTAATGCAGTCCATATATTACAAGAGATATTGTTGCTACTGATCTAGTTATGATTGAGGAAATGCTGACTTCGTTTTCGCTTTATTGTTTTGTTTTGACAATAAAACATACATATTAAAGTGTGTCATCAATTAAATGCTGAGTGGTATGATTGCTACATATTTATAATTTGAAAAATGTATCGTAAAGTAAAAAAGTTGGGAAGTATTGCGGTAGTAATCCGTAATTACAAATTGTGATATTCAAAAATATATTTAAAAGCTTTCACCAACAACTTATCTACTTAAGAGCTTAATAGTATCCGGTGAATTTTATTATACGTCAAAAACAGATACAATATCTATGTTTCGTATTGGTACCTAGATAATTATATTATTATAATGTAAAGATACAGTATCTATTACTAAGCATATTATCTTTTGTTCGTCTATCGTTATCGGCATTATTGATTATAACACAAGTATGTTAAGTAATTTAGTAAATGAAACATCTATAAAGACATAATTTCTTCTTCTTCTTTCACCCTGTCACGTCCCAACATTGGGGCATAGGGCAAGCACAAGTTGGCGCCACTTCCCTCGGTCCATCGCTAACTCCTGTGCCTCCCGCCATGTCAGACCTGCAGCACGTAGGTCGCTTTTGTAGCATCGCTGCAGGGTGAGGGAGGGCCGGCCACGGCGACGGAACCCTTGAGGCTGTGCCACAAGGGTACGAAGTGCTGCACTTTTTGGCGGCATCCGGAATACATGTCCCAGCCACGTGAATCGTCTCTTCGTGATAACTTCAATCACCGAAGGCTGTTGTGTCTGCTCACGAACTCGGATATTTGTAACGCGGTCGTACCAATGTACCCCTAAGATTCTGCGGAGACATCGATTCTCAAAGCTCAAAAGCCGAGACTCTTGAAGCTTAGTAAGATGCCATGTCTCACAGCCATACAGGAGCACAGGTAGCACGCACGCGTTAAACAAACGACATTTGGTCCTCACAGAATACAGCCTTGACCTCCATGCGACTCCAAGTTGGTTGAACGCAGAGCCCGCCACACCCATGCGGATTCCAAGCTCACTAGAAATACCACCATCTTCGGCAACCGTGGCACCCAAGTACTTGAATCTGGACACCAGCTCGACGGGCAGACCAGAAACCCGCAGAGGAGTGTCGGCGTCGATGCAAGCAGCACTGCACATGGATTTGGTCTTAGCGGCATTCAGATGAAGACCCACACGCATCGAGTTCGCGGCTAGCCTGTTCACGGTCACCTCCAACCTCTCGATCGTCGAGTCAAACACGACTGCGTCGTCTGCATACTCCAAGTCGCACAGTCTTTCTTCGCATAGATCGCTTGTGTCATCATGATGTAGGCGTATCCCACTGTCGGGGCAAACCGTCTTACGCATTATGAAATCCATCATGATGATAAAAAGAAAGGGCGCAAGTACACATCCTTGCTTGACTCCTGACGTGATTTCAAAGAGGTCAGAGGATGTTCCGGCTGCTCTCACGCGACACTCTGTATTGGTGTAGAGAGCACTTATCACGGCGACCAGTTTCCGTGGGACACCATATCCTAGCAGAATTTGCCACAGAGATTCACGATGAGGACTGTCAAATGCCTTTTCATAGTCCACGAAGCAGCAGGCGACAGGTATATTCATCTCTTGGTACTGTTGCAGAAGGCTTCGGAGAGTTGAAATATGCTCTGAGCAGGACTTCCCCGGGACAAATCCACTCTGCTGCGCACGCAAAACGTCCAGCATGGGACTTCTAATCCTGTACAGGAGAATCTGCGCCAACACCTTCCCGGGAACGCTGAGGAGAGTGATTCCTCTGTAATTATTACAGTCTTGTGGGTTACCCTTTTTGTGCAGAGTAACAACGGTACCATCCCTCCAGGCTTTAGGGCACTGCTCCCTTTCCCACACCTCGTGCAGAAGGTCACACAAGGACGGCAATACAGCGCTCAGTCCGCAGAGCAGAAATTCTGCATGGATGCCATCATCTCCAGGAGCTTTCCTGCGCTTCAATCTTTTGACAGCCTCTTTAACTTCAGCAGTTGTCGGAGGATCTTCGCAGAATCCCGATGCAGTAGTGATTCTGAGGGCGGTGATCTCCGACGGAATATCGAAGGGATGCAATGGAGGTGGGCGATTCAGGACATCACTGAAATGTTGGCGCCATAGCTCCTGGACCTTTGCAGGTTCGGTGACTGTCACTCCGTCAGAGTTGCGTAATGCAGTGACCACTGGACGTTTTTTACCGCAAATTGCTCTGGTGATGCGGAAGAGAGCACTTGGATTATTCTTGCAGGCAGCAGATTCCGCATCCCGAATGAGGTCATCCAGGCGTCGGCGCTTATCGCGGCGGGCAGAACGCTTTACCACGCGGTCCATTGTCTGGTATTCCGCGCTGCGCTGTGGGTCGTATGTACCATTGTCTCGCAATTCTTTCAGGAGCTTCCTCTTCTCAATCATCTCCCATGTATGAGGTGACATCCAGTCCGGCCTGTGCGTATGCCGCTCTCCTAATGCAGTAGTTGCGGAGCTCATTATAGCATCCCGGAATAATATCCATTTTCCTTCCAAGGGATCCGAGTCGATGGAAGACGTGAGAGTTCTAGCATCATATAAGCGCTTCTGCAGCTCCAGCTCATAGGTTGCACGCACACGGGTACTTTTCAGTTTTTCCACATCGAGTCTGACCGTCCTTTTGGGTTTTGGGACTCGTTTGAGGTCTATACGGGATTTCCCGACCAAGAGTTCGTGGTCACTGTGGATGTCTGCACCTCTATATGTCCGCACGTCTAGCAGTTCATGCCGGTATTTCGCTTTGACCAAAATGTGGTCGATCTGGTTTCTTGTATTACCGTCTGGCGATGTCCATGTATATTTGTGGATGGTCTTATGAGGGAAAAGACTACCACCAATCACAAGACCATTCATTGAGGCAAAATCTACCAGACGGGAACCATTATCGTTCATTTGGCCAAGGCCATGTTTTCCCAGCACAAAGGGTCCACGCGAGGGGTCAGATCCTACTTTGGCATTAAGATCACCAAGGATAACTGCATGATCACAGCTGGGGATATTTCCAGCGGCTTCCGCCAAACTTTCGTAGAATGTATCCTTATCTGCATCGCTAGCAGCCTCTGTGGGAGCATAGCACTGCAGAAAAGTGATGGAGCCCGACTTGGTCTTGAAAGTAGCGCGGAGTAGACGTTCGGAGATAGGTTCCCAGCTGGTGAGGCACTTGCAAGCTTCCTTGGACATCAGCAATCCGACTCCACTACGTCGCAATGTGGCGTGTCCGGAGTACAATAGACGAAACCCACGAATAAACTTCTCGCCAATGCCAGTGAGTCGACACTCACTGATCCCGAGAACATCTAACTTGTATTGAGAAAGTATTTCTGTTAGATGCTCGGCCTTTCCAGGGACATTTAGAGTACGGATATTGTAGGTTCCAAAATAAAATCGTTTACCGAATTCAGGCGAGGTCGTCAAGATGGAAACGGGGGTCCGAGGCTTCCCTGTGCTTGGATTAATCTGTTGTTTTAGGGTGTGCAGGTGATCATCCCACAGCACCCGAGTTCACTGGTGGGGCTGCCACCTTAGGGCCCGTGAACATGCCCTGGTTTTCTGTAGGGGTTTTCCTTCCCGTAGCCAGAATGTACCAGTTTTGTACCTCATAAATTATATACATCAAAATTGATTTTAGAAAAAATGAAAAATCACATTGTCACGAATCTAGCGGTTACAGGTTCAAGTCCGGTTAGGTGTCGTATTTTTTCTAAAATGGAATATTTCTAGTGCGTTATCCATGAGATATTTTCAAATTATGTATGTTTTTAATTTAATTAATTATGTAACATTCTCAAATATTGTATCTTATTCGTTGAATATAAAATAATTTATTAAATTATTAGCAAGTATAAGTACGTTATAAAAACTAAATAACGGAGTGATCATGGCGTCGTTTAGTAATTAAGGAATTAATTGATACACAACTTAATGTAATATAAAAAAACCGATAGGCCACCATAGTAACGCAATTACTAGTTAAAACTACTCGTGAAAATTGTCGTAATTAAGTAAGATGCTCGTAGCTTAATTGAAAAAGCATATTGGCGCGAATCCAGCGGTTACAGGTTTGTCCCATCGGGTGTCGTTTTTTTTTCTAAAATGATTTTTTTTCGATTGTGTATATGCATGAGATGTTTTCAAATTATGTATGTTCAATATATTATAAAATGTTACATTCTCAAATCATGTATCTTATTCGTATATTTATTGCGTATTATTATGTTAAGGTTAATAGTAACGATCAATATAAAATTAATATTTTTGTTATTAGAAAGTATCTACGTATTTAATTTTACAATATTATGATAAAGAAAAGGACCTTGAACTTTGTAAACTCTTCAAATAATAATGTATCATATCATGAATACTTGTTAAACTTGGATGGTCGCATCACAACTCGCAGACCCAAACGTCGGTGGTTAGACAGTCACAACAAGGATGCTAGAGCATCCCATCCAGACATCTGGAAAACTCTGTTACAGGATATGCGAATATAGTTAGAGGAGACTAAAATCCACCCTGGGTTGTTAAGCCACTGATAGATAGATGATAATAATATTCCAATTTTTCCCGAGGCTGTTGAATCAAATCCACAGTTATATGTTTTTTAATGGTATAATAACCTTACCTTATAAAAAGGTTTATTAAAATACTACCATAGTGTGGAGATCTCATATTATGCTCTGAGCTTAATTTATATACATAGCATAGGCATTAAACAAAATTACATTTTTAAACTATATTTTTTTACCCAAAAGAAAATGATATTATTATGAAAGTCTTTCAATCATTAGATTACAGAATCCAAGGATTGCAAACCTTAATCTAAACTAGGGTACATTCAGGGTTTTATAATTCGTATATACCTATATACCGTACAGATTTAAAGTGAATTGTTATTAGAATACTTCAATTATATATATCGTTGCTACGATATTTTAGGGGTTGATCCATGTAATAGCAAAAGCACAGAATGGTAATTGTCGGGTGCGGTTTTAAAGTTATCCTATAAGTGTTGTGGATGGATATTGAAAAATAGTTACAGATAAGTACATAATATTATATAATATAGAGTATTCAATGAAAACGTATGGCGTGTTACAGTTATATTATAATATGACGTGTACCTAATACCACCTATGCATATCTGAAGCCTATTGATTGTATTATTATTAGTGATAGGGTTTTTTACAAATACTTCAACTATTCATAATTTGTTGGTTATATATTGTGATCCTTGACTTAATTACGTAGGTGATAAAGTTTTTACCTACTTTATTGTATTAATTTATTATATAAGTTAGAATTAATTGTATTCGTTATCAGTGTGTATTTACCTTTTGGTGAGTGCACATAGTGCCTAAAGATGCTGAAAGGTGAAACCTGGGTTGCAAAAAATGACCCAAATGGACTTAAATCCATAAAAATATCATTATTCATTCATTTGAATTAAAGAAAATCGCCGCTGAGCGTCACGAAGAAAAACAACCACGTAGGTACAATATTATTGGGTTCTTAAGTTTCATACAGAAAATACACGCGTAGCCATTGTCTAATTTTGCTATTCTATGATTGAATCAATAGCATGTTATCTTGCCCTGATATCAATCCGCGATACGCGAGCCGGTCACCCAACTAACAATGCATTAGTTATAATCGAAATCAATAAAAAATGATTACGACGACCTTCCGTAGGTGCGTTGTAACTCTTTTTACAGCCAGCTGTAAAAATTAGGGCTTATATGAAATTTGATACAAAGCTCAGTGGATCGCTTTGAAAATCAGACATTTTATTCAAATTGTCTCACTTTATTATATTATTATCTATATCGGAATCGACAATATACTTATAATCGAAAGCTTGTCCAATTCGGGTTTTACTTGTTATGGCTTTGTTTATTTATATCAGGCATGTCCAACTTCAAGTTGGCTCCAATCCACTATCCAGTATTAAAACTAGCGGTGATCCACAATATGTACCTATTGTCATTCTTCAACTTTTTTTCGACCATCTCATCCTATTAAGATCATCATATGGGCCTCCACAGAGTGGAGGTTTGTATTATCAGATTTTGTTTTTACGAGAAACGGATGTCAGCTACTTGCTCAACTAGGTCCATACTCTGACTCATACACAAATTGAAGAACAATATTGTATAAATACTTGCCAGACCCAGGATTCGAACGTGGGACCCACGACGCTTTACGCCGACGCTTAAGCCGCGCGGCCATCGTCGAGCCAACTTATACCAACGAATTAATTATACGAGTATATGGTTGAGGGCACTCAGTCAATAAAAATTAAAAAAATACTTTCAACATCACAAAGAAATGTGATAAGATTTTAAATATTCTCTTTTATTCACTCCTGCGACAGGAATTATGTGAGTAATACGATTCAAACGATTTTCAAGTAAGCTGATTAGGGAATCAAAAATGTAATAACTCTCGCGCCTCCCGCCATGCCAAACTTCAGCGTGTAGATTGCTTTTGTAGCATCGAGGACCAGCCATGGCGACGGAACTCTTGAAACTATGCCACAGGGATACGAAGTTTTGTACTCTCTAACAGCATCTGGAACACATGTCCCAGCCACGTGAAGCATCTCTTCGTAATTACCTCAATCATCGAGGGCCGCGTTCGCTCACGAACTCGAGTATTTGTACCGCGTTCGCTCACGAACTCGAGTATTTGTACCGCGGTCGTACCAATGTATCCCTAATATTCGCCGAAATCGATTCTAAAAGCTCAAAAGCCGAGATCTTTGAAGCTTAATAAGATGTCACGTCTCACAGCCATACGGGAGTACAGGTAGCAGGCACACATTGAACCAGCGATATTTGGTCCTCATATAATACAGCATTCGACTCAAAGTTGGCTGAATGCACCCGCTACACCCGTGCACCTTGCAGACACTAACACCGAATGGAAAAGAGATGCATCAAATAAATTCAGCTGAATTGTCACAGCGTATGGGATTACATCGAAATGATCTGACTTACCTGCAGGAATGTGATGGTATTAATGATTCAGCAGATAAACTTAGGTGCCCTAATATTTTTTGAATGTATTTTATATATCGACTCTTGATACGTTTTCATCCAGTTGTTTGCCCAGCATGAATTATTAGTCATTCAACGAGCTTGCGTGTGGATTGGATAAAGTAAACGTTTTTAGCTTATTGACAAATTAATTATTAAATGTGATATATGATTATTCCACTTATATGTAATATTAAAACAAATGGTTACGAAAAAAGCACTATTTAAATCAATTTTATTTTTTATACTAAATAGCAAATCCCTTAATACATTATTTGCTCCCATAGAGAGTACCTACTTGCCAATCTGCTTTGAAAATATTTCGATAGGTGGCATTTCATAGAACTAAATAATCAATCGACAGCTCAATTGTTGCAGCCTATGGATGGATGTGTTTTATTTTTATGACAACCAACATGATCAAACAGAGAGAATAAGTCCCAATAATAGACTGATACAAAAAAAAACATAATATATCAAATTAAATTAGATCAAATATTAAGTACAGTTATAAAGAATATATTGATATACAGTATAACCTCGTTTTTACGTGCCCGGTATTCACATTTTCCCGGCAATTGCGTGTAATTTTTTCGGTCCCGATGTAGGTATTTCAGTACATTTAATACCCGCATTTACGTTTTTCTTTCCCGCGATTTACGTCGGAAATATTCAAAATATGCGAGTTGCGCGCGCTTCTGAAGAACTGTCTGATGAAGACGAGGTTGATATTCCAACAAAAGAAGAAGCAATGAGGTTCACCGAGGGTTTAAAAACCTACTTTACAAACTTTGCTGATATCCAAGATGACACTTTTAAATGTGTATATAGTCTTGAAAGAGAATTACATAACAAAAAAACAAAAATGCAACAAACTAATATACATTTGTACATGATTTTTTCAATAAAAATTTAAATTGAATGTTGTTTTTTAATAAAACGTTATTTTTTTAGAAATATAAAATTTTAATGTTCTTTTTTTCAATACCCCCCTTTTACATTTTCCCTCCAGTTAGGTTTTTTTCCAGTCCCTTAAAAAACGTAAAATAGGGGTTATACTGTAGTTATTGAAAGTTGTTAAATAAACATACGTATTAATTAAGAGAGAAGATAGGCAATATAAGAAAATAAAAATACAATCAAAAAACCAGTCGTCCAGATACAATTAGTCGTAAATTTCGGAGCAACTTAATTTGAAAGAGGCAAGAGAACAAAACAGATCCACTCTGTGAAGATGTGTGGTTTTGCACAGTCGATCCAACGGACAATATTGTAACATAGATTGGTTTCATAATTATTATGACGTATGAATGTATATAAGAAAAAAGCTGATAGGACGAATATTGACTCTGGGTACAATAAACTTAATGTTAGACAGTAATTTGGGTAGAGTAAACGTTTTATAACATTGCACTTTTTACACTTGTTACTACACTGATACGCCTATTTGGCTGATTACATCGCATAAAATTAGATCAATTTGTATTAATATATTATGTAGTAACAAATAAATAGACAATATTATATATACATTATTTTGAAAAACACTTTCTGAGAGAATATATTATAACCAATAGAAAAAATCTTTTTTTTTTTTAAAGTGAGCCACCCCGGCAGGGAATCGAACCCTGCATCTCCCGGGTTTACGCCCCATCCGCGCATTACCTCTACGCTACGCAGTGACATACTAATTACGACAAATTTTAACTATTGGTCACTTTTAATACCCACTCATCAGCGCTCTTTCAAATCAAGCTACTTTGGCAATCGATTTTTGTTTCCTAAATCAAAGTAGATACCTATTACTTCGATTACTAACCGACGCCGACGTCGTGGATTTCTCCAATATTTTTTTTTATGATGTAACTTACTCGAACTTGCTAATAATTTATAATTAACTATTTCTTTTATTCAACGAATAATTCACAAGATTTAAGAATGTATCATTCTAATTATTGATCATACGTAATTTTGAAAAACACTTTTCAGAATACATTACATAATTTTCACCCTAGAGCCGAAGTGCAAAGTTATGAAACGTATAGTTTAATTATTGGTATTTACACAAAATACTGTCACACATTCTTAGTAATCAAAAAATATTATTGTATTAAGGTATTTATTAAGGTAGGCTCGATTGTACATTGGTTTGTGAGTATATTATTAGATTTCACTAGGGGCCTGATTGGGTAGAGAATCCATATTACTATTAAATGTATTTTTGAACCCAGTGAGTTGAATTTATTACATTTATCCAATGACATATTAAATGGACAACTCACTTCATACCGGCGCGCACGAGAAATTGTGAATGAAAGTCATTCACAGATGTATAGGTAGATGTCACGTGACCATATGACGTATCCATTTCCATTATGCGATACAAGCTTCGAGAATTTATAGTAATATAACCTTTATTGTAATGGCGTATTAGTGTCATGACTCATTGCGTTAGAAACTGATTCTCGGTTACTTACGACTTCTCGGAGATTAGACGCAAGTGAGCCCAGCGTATCACAGGCGACTGTCCAATGGTTTCTGTCATTCAATTGCGTTGAATAAACATTTCTTAAAATGGCATTTTATAAATAATAAATAATACTAACACATGAAAAGTGATATCCCATCTTTCTTGGAGTGTTTAGTAGATTTTTTTACAATTTTTAACTAGGCACATTGGCATTTTGTAACAAAATAATAACGGTGGAGTCGAAACCTGACAGTCAGAAATTTTGTATGGGCAGACCCAGCGGTGTCGCCAGACCGCTTGCAAGCAGAATGTTCATTTGAGCGTAGGATACCGATATTAAAATATGAATTTCGCCATCCGGCAGACCCGACACAAAGTGAGTGTCATTTTATTTTCTAGATGCTTCGTCCATATTAATGTCATTGCATTTATCACACATTCTGCGACGCCACAGGGTGCTGAGGCGAACACTTTAATAACATCTGCATTTTGTAACACAGAATACTCATTCCCATAACTTTGTATTGTTATAATCAATTTCAAATACAAATATAATTCAATAATCCTATCAACGCCTTTCAACCTTTTGTTCAAGAGTGAAACCCGTTATACGCATTCATAAATGTTGGTTTTTGTTACAACTTAATATCGCTTAAATATTTCTTCAGTTTCCCAACACGAAAATGCAAAAAAGGTAAACCTTTTTATCGATGTGATCAAATATCAAATATTGATTTTTGAATTTACGAGCGATAATTTTAATACGTTACGCATATACTCACATACAAGTTATATTACCATATAAGTCAATATTTTTTTTTTCTCTAATAAGTTTGTTTCTGATATAATTCAGACTTATATAATATGTACAATAGCAAAAGTTACACTCTTAAGTCGTGTTAATTAAACACTATTAGTATATCGTGCGGCTGCTGCTAAAAGTTGTTTAGTCTATATTTTAGGTATTTTAAGTTAATGATCAATTTTGTGTATTTAAATAAATATCAATGCCTTAAAAATTGGATCTGATCCGACCATGGGAAAGTACTTTTCCAAGTGCTCATAATATTATCGATAAAAGTTTCTAACTGATGACTTTTCAATGTGTGGTCAGGGAAAAGTTTGTAATTCGGCACTTACCAATATTTTTATGTTTAATTATTGCTGTGCCTTTAAAAAAATTATGTATGTACAGTAAAATGTTAGTAAGACCAATTACAGCATTTTTATATGAAACTTGTGTCAAGATAATTATAGCATTCTGATTCAAAAAATATCATGCCAAAAGTTTGTAATTATACTTACAAAGTATTTAATAATAAATGGTATTTTTAATACATGTTTTCATCTTTAACACATTTATTAAAGTATTATTGTATTCTTGGAATGATCAATAAACTCTTCTCTTCAAACCATCCAAGCAACAACGACCTTATATCTCCTTCACATCATCTACCCCCAAATGCACAAGATGCTCGATATAATTAATCTCCTACAGCGTCATTAAAACTGGTATATATATATAGGTATCTAAAAATAAGTATTTAAACCAGGTTGTCATACATTGACAAAGCATGAATTAATCGCGTAAAGGTAATATTTATTCCTGTACTAAATTTAATATGCATTGTAATAATTTTATATGGCGAGGTCTCTTTTTACTGACAGTAAAACGACATCCATATATGATTTATAGCCGAGACACATAAAGGGGAGATTATTACCAGATCAGCCATTGTGAACGCGAAATTAAATGACATAAAGTCACATTGGATTCATTAATAATGGTTTATTATAGCGGATATCAAGCTGTGCGACTTATTTCTTTTTGGTATTGAAAGAACGACGTTTGCATTTATAGATATTTATGGATTTAGGTCAAATCTATCTTCGTCTAAAATGTATAAAATGTCGAGTTACGTTAAATCAAAACAACATCAAAATGCCATACATATATTATTATTTTCGAAATACAATAACAGCTGCCAAAATAGTGAAGCAACGTCGCGGGAATGGGGTAACTGGCCGCCAGGAAAATTGGGCGCCGCACTGTCGAATGAAATTAATGGACAAGTAGATAAGGAGATCAGTTTCTATCTTCTACTTAGTAGTTTTAATTCATTTTGCTGTTAACATAATGTTTTTTTAATGCGTATTGAGAATTCCCATGCCTGAGGCTATTTATAAAAATAAAATAACTCTCTTCTCATTGGAACTTAAACATGTGCACAATCAAATCATTATTTACGTGTGCATATTTAAATTCTCGCCAAGTAATAAATAATAATTTAAATATACATAATATATTTTCAAATTTCATTCGATTGCGTGGCGCCCGGTTGCGAATGCCAACGTCACGTTACGCAATTAGAAATGTTACCATATTTTAATATTAGATTGCATGAATATTTTTTTAATTGACTTATTTGAACTGCACAATATAAATTAAATATTAAAATAAACTTGAAATTATATATTGATGCCAGTGGCAAATTGAATAAATTACCACAAAGTGGATAGATACAGTACGCCTACATTGTCTTTATTTCTATAGACAGCTATTATTAGTATGGCGATAAAAAAATATACTATTAACACAGTATCTGTTTATATTATTATAAATGTCACTGTAATAATAATAATAAACTATGTATTTTATTCAAATTCTCCGCCGTATATATGGACCGATCAGGGATGGCACCAATTGGAGGAGAAGATATAATGCTGAGCTCTACGGGCTGTACGAAGATTGCAGCGTAGTTCAATCAATTAAGATTGGGTGACTGCGATGGCTAGGTCATGTGCACCGTATGAATGACAATGAACCGGCAAAGAGAGTGATGTCCAGCAATCCAATATGACGTAGAAGAAGAGGGAGGCCAAAGATTCGCTGGTTGGATGGAGCTGCCAGTGACTGCCGTATTCTGGGGGTACTGAATTGAAAAGCGGCCACACTGGATAGGGACAGGTGGAGGAAGCTGTTGGAGGAGGCCAGGACCCACACCGGGTTGTCGCGCCCCTGATGATCATGATGATATTTTATTCAACGAATAAGGCACGAGATTTGAGAATGTAATATTGTGAATATTGAACACACATAATTGGAAAACATCTCATGCATATACTCGTGCACACTAGAAAAAATCATTTTGTAAAAAAAATACGACACCCGACGGGATTTCAACCTGTATCTGCTGAATTCGCTCTAGTATGCTTTTCCAATTAAGCTACGGGCATCTCACTAAATTACGACGATTTAAATAAGTAGTAAAGTAAAGTTGTTGCATGAAATGGTTATCGAATTACGTTATAATGTTGGCTATACTATATTAATTTAATTAAGGTAGGTATACTAAAACCGATAGCCAACATTATAACGTAATTCGATAAGAATTTCATGCAAAAAGTACTAGTTTGAATAGTCGTAATTTAGTAAGATGCCCGTAGCTTAATTGGAAAAGCATACTGGCGCGAATCCAGTAGATATAGGTTCAAGAATGATTTTTTTTAGTTTGTATATGCGTGAGATGTTTCCACATTATGTATGTTTAACATTTAATAATGATAGTATAATAAATAAACGACATTTTTTTCATTTCTGTGCTGAAACTGTACTATTGATGTTGAGTCGAACGCAAGGTACATTCTTGTCATAGGGTTAATTCAATACATATCTAAGTAGACAAAATTTTCTATGATTTTTATGATTAACTCATCCATAGAGAAAGTATTTGGCGGGCATGATGAGGAACTTTTGCGTTCGAATTCGGATAGCTGCTTCCATAATAATACACATATAACACATAATTGCGACAATCCCCTCCCCTCCTTACACCCTCAACTACCAGATTTTCATGTTTGCGTTTGAGAAACACTGCTCTGATAAATGAAAATGGTGAAATACATGAATTGTATTCAACAATGGATACGATCCAAGAAGGTACTATAAATACATTTATAGGTGATGCCATTACGTTTTACTGATATAATATTATTTGATACGATATATTGACCTTTAATAACACTTACAATATAACTATTTTCGGAACGGTAACTCCAGTATAACTTATTTCATATTATTCATCTTTTTTTATTACATAGTAACATATTATCATTCTATCTTTTGAGAAGTTTTCTGATGGGTTAACTACCAGTGGCTATTTCGTGCACACTATGTTATATTACTTAGGATCTTAGATTCGTTAACCCTTTATACGTACGTATTCCAAAATTTTCTTCTTTGTCTTACCTATCCATTCAAAAAAATCTCCAATATTACGGGTTTATCGTATCCATTTATGCTATAATTGGTTTGAGTATGTACACTGCTAGAACGCGACATTTTAGTTTGAAAAAAATACCTGGTGTCGTAAGCAACAAATTTCACTCGAAATAGGACGCTGGGATAATTGCAAAATTTTGCACTGGAGCATGTGCCGGAGCTGGTTTTTCGTTCGTTTCGGCTAGTCGCATGACGTGATCATCCCGTCTTGGCTTCGCCTACGCGCACAAAAGATAATTGCAACATTGCTCTATATCCCAGTTGAGACGATATTCAATGTGAGACCGGGCTAAAATTTAAATGAAAAATATTGAAAAAACACTTAAGTTGCTACCATTCACATCCAGGGTCTTGTAAATTCCTGGGACGCTTCTAGCATAATTTTGAAGGGCATTTCTCGTTCAATACGATGCGGTTTAGGTCTCATAGGGTATGGAGATTTCAGTGGCGAACGGTGGAGGTAGGCTGTTAAGATCCGACATAAATAGTGCACATACAACTATGTCAGTCATATGTATTTTTTCTACAAATTACAAATAATGTTGGTTATTTTTTTTTAAATCAATTAAGCCCTGCCTAAACCAAACCACAATAGCTTTAGTATGTTATGGGCGATCTGACAAATAAATAATGCACATTTTTTCATTCATACTTATTTCTTTTCGTTGAGTACATATTAATATTACACATGTTGTTGGTTAGTTTTTTTTAATTCATTAAGCCTTGCTTATACCAAACCATAATCGAAAAAAAAATTCTTCTATCTATAAAATATCCAAAATTATGTAAATATGATTTAATGGCATATTTTTAGATATTTTATAGAGGAGTATTTTTTGATTATTAGCTATATAGCTCGGTTTTTGCAGGGTTTGATTGAATTTTGAAAACTAAGCAATTCTGTAAATTGTAGTTTCAATTCAGTCTGATCTTAACAGCCTATATCCACCCTTCACCACTGGGAGATGTAAATAGTTGTTGACGGGGATCGAGTGTAATTTAATTTCTTTAAACAATGTATTATCACAGATTTATTTCTGGACGTCGATAATTTTACTTCGCGTATACAAACATACGATTAAAAAACTTTTACGAATCACTCAATTCATTCCACGTACTAAATTTAGTCAAAAACTTTCTCAAGTAATTAGTTTCCTTACGGTAGTAGTGAATTATTAATAACCTAAGTCGTTCAAAGTTACTTAAAACCTACTTACGTATACGTTAAGTTAAACTTACATACGTGCGGCGTATACGGTCTGTGAATATATTATGATAATATATCATACGGTTAAACTTTCTAGCTTAGCATATTATGAAGTCTTAAATTTTGGTATAACGTAATAGTTTTGTGTATTGTCTTCAGGACCGAATTAAGGTATGAGCTCTAGAGGTTAGGAGCGTCCGCCAGCTAGAGAGCGTCCATCATAATATTTTATATTATTCTCTTTTTGCTTAACCATTATAATCATAATATATAATATTAAACATCACTCATTGATGAATAGAGCTTAAAGAATTTTGTCGAATAGGAGATAAGGTCAAAGAAATTTTTGGAGACAACCTATATAGTTTTATGACTCCGTGTCACTATGTCGCATTAGATGATGTGAAATAATTTACGAAAAACAGATCAAAAAAGTATTAAAGTTAATTCCACTATTTTGAACACACATTAAAATCGCTATATAAATATATATATGTATACTTCATCTAATCTATAATAATATAAGTATTAGAAATAATAAACTCTGCATCAATCTTCTGTTAAGCTTATATTTATGCTTATTGTTATATTATATGATACTCAGTATATATGTGCGAATGCGGTGACGATACCTTTGCGGATGGTCGCGTACGACAAACATGGGAGAACTGGGCACTAGGACAATTGGGAGCCGCAAAGTCGAATGAAATAAATACACGTTCGTTACGATTTTATACAGATACATAGATGATTAATTTTAATCAGTTTCTATCCACTACTTGGTAGTTTTAATTAATTTTGCTCTTACATTATGTTTTATATTGGGGATTGAGAATTATCATACCTGAGGCTTTATATAAAAATAAAAGAACTCTCTTGTTAACACAATTAAATCATTATTTAAGTGTGCATATTTAAATTCTCATCAAGTATTAATTAAAAATACAATAATTTTAATATAAAAAATAATATTTTATTTTAAAAGTACTTATAATTCACGAACGTTTTATTTTCGAATTTCATTCGATTATGTGGCGCCCATTGTCCCAGCGCCGAATTGTCCTAGACCCAAACATGGGGTTTCCGTACAGTCATAAAATACTATCTTTTTTATTATGACCCTACCAATCTGAAACATTCTTTTATAAATTCCTTATTAACGTTTTTAATGTAAAAAACATGACTATCGTCGCTTTACTTTTCGAAATGATGAGATTTAAACATTGCATTATTTTACTGACGTTTTTATACAAAGTTATTCAAGAAGTTTAACCATTTGTTAATGACGCTATCGATCTGAAAACTAATATAAAAAATAGAAACCGTCAATTTACTTCACAAAATAATTGGACATTACTGTGCTGATGCTTAGAAGCTCTTACGTGTGTTTATTATTATATTTTATACATTATAACCGGAGGATAGGAAAAGTATTAATTAATTGCCTACAGAGTCTTAATCAGGTCCTGATTTTGAGAAACCTTATCAACATTGTTGGTGAAAATTCAACTGAAGTATTTTTTTTTCTGTGGTTATGTTGTTTCATAAAGTTACTAACATATTTTCATATACGAAACTTTATAAAATATACCATTAAGCAAACGGGTCATAAATACATACGGAATAATTTAAATATAAACAGGAAAAGTTTTATATAAAAAAAACAGTAAGAAATAATATACAAAACTTTTGAGACAAAGGCGTATTTAAAAACATGCAACTTTTTAGAGGCAATTCTTTCAAATATTATTATTGTGGGTTACAATTTTTTTTGAAGATATAGATCTTTTTAAAATGAATTATAAATATACTTCAGGCATAAGTATACAATACTGTATGATGCAAAGAAAAGCGCCGTAAGTAAAAAAAAAAGTTAATTTTATATTACAAAGAACGTGAAATTGTATAAGTTTTCGTAATAAGAATTCTGCGAGTTTTTGTCATAAAATACTCATATTTCTGTAGCCAAATACATAAAATAGTCCACAATATTTTATGTTTTTGTCCGATATCTTACAAGAATGTTGAAGAAACCGTTCTTATGTAGTCCATACTTAATAATTATGACAGTGAAGCTGAAATGGTTACAAAAGTTAATAATTAATGATACCAAATAAAAATCCTGCAAAAAAAAGAATTAGGGGAATAAACAAAATTTAACCTATTATGGAACGGCGGAATCATTTTCAAGTAAACACCTTTTATATTTAAAACTGATTTTATTTGAAGCTAATTAATAAAATCTATAAAACAGACTACATTTTAGACAACTTGTTAGTATAGTTTGATATTACAGTGAATGCAGGCGATGCATTTTTCGCTAAGGTTGGATTTAAACCGAATAAAGAATTTGTAAAGCTATTTTGATTAAGTATATTATAAAACAAACATTGATATTATTATGTATGGAATTCTCAGACAACAATATTGGTTGGTAGAAAGTTTGAAACAATAGCAGTATATCAAATCGTTATCAAACGCGCATTACGAGGCATTCATTGTACTGCTTATTAAAATTTGATAAGAATATAAGCTCATATTGCAGGGCTATAACAAAACAGTTATAATATGTGTTACTTTGAGAAGAAACCCGATATGAAAACGATACGCCCGATTAAAAACGGATGTAGTGCGGGTGGTGTGATTTAGTGGGGTTATCAACTTCAATGATCTGAATATCTCCACAGTTTTCCGGGCATCTCCAGAATATAATGAGGTCTAGATCCTGCAATATTCATAGCCACAAAAATGCATATATTATATAATATCAAAGTCAATATTTTCTTTTTTAGTTACATATTATATCTTTACCAGCGGGGAAAATATTTTTTTTTCTATAATTACCAAACTTAACCATGCTAAAAATGATTGCGAATTCCCTATCAAGTAATGTTGTAATACAAAGTTTTCATAGGATTCACTCCAGTTTTAGTCCAACTATAATATTTTATTGAAATGCAACAATAAAATTGTACTCAAAGCTCCATTTTAATAATATATCAGTATATTGGCCGGCGTTCGGAATTTTGGCTATTTTGGATTTCGGCCGTTCGTGATTTAGCACTTCTGGATTTAGCCCAAAAACCTTATCATTCATAATTAATACTTCTAAGCCCATAAACCTCAATCCATAGAGGACCTAAAAGAGAACATTCGGCATGGTATATTCCCTAATGTTCACAAGCAAGAAAAGGGTAGTTATTATTTATCCGTTATGATTTTTTACTAATACGGTTATCTTGCGGACATATTTGCAGATATTTTCCTGTTTTTTTCTGCGAAACTGTTGAAAACTATCATGATTAAAAAAAATCCTCCAGAAGCTTTACATTAATACGATCGATTTTTAAGCTATAATTAAAAATTTCGTCCAGAAACCACGTCAAAAGCTTTTTATTATTTAGTACTTATTCCAATAATTAACTGTTCGTATAGGAAAATTCCATATACCTACTTTACTCTATTATTTTGTATACGGTAAAAATAAAATACGTCCGATTTTTATAATAAGTTTTCCAACAATACGATCGATTTTTACGTTAAAAATGAAAATTCCGTACAGAATCCACGTCAAAAGCTTTTTATTATTTAGTATTTATTACAATTAACTGTTCTTATTAGAAAATTCCATACACTACTCTATTCTTTTGTATACGGTAAAAATAAACAACCATTTTTATAATAAGGTCATGTTAGAATATAATAGATGATGGATAATCATCATAAATATAATACAAAATACTCCAATAATAACGCTTTCATTTAGTCAACACTGTTCAGATACTTTAATTATTACATTCGCGTCTAAAGTTACAAACAAAACAAAATTTCAGCTAACTTTGCCCCACCCAAAATTGTACATAGTACCTACTAAATATATTCATTTCAACAATGTTTCAACATGTTCAAGCGAATAATAATATGCGCTCCTCTTGTATATTCCGCTGATTTACAAATGAGACCTCATTAGATTATCGTGTCAAAGCATTATGTAGTTACACAAACAAATGTCACGATTATGTAAATACAAAAATTGTTACCGATTAGAGACTTATTCATAAATCACTAACAAAACAGAAATTGTGTATACTGTGGTTACAATACTCTGTATAGAAGAACATACTCGTTAGTTATTTTGTGATTTAGATAAGAATCCATACTTAGTTATCATGGGTAATCTTAATGCATTGCTAATGATTGCCGTTTGTATCAATTTACATCAAAGCCTATACACCAGCGGATTCCATGTGACTTTTGATTCTTAACAAATATCCTATCATAGAACACTTGTTTTATCCGTCGCTAATCAGAGGGAAATCTGGATCAGGACAGGTGCTATCGTAAACATCGAAAGCATTTTGCAGAGAGAGCTCGCTATCCGAATGGTAATGGCTGGTATTGTTGTTTTTATTTAATAAAACGCATTTTTTTTGTAGTACTTATTCCACTTTCAATCAATAGATTAGGACCGGTTTCGTCCGCCTCAGAGGGACATTTTCAACTGAATATGTACTCAGTTGTAGTAGTAATTCGTATTCAGTTGAAAATGTCCCTCTGAGGCGGACGAAACCGGTCCTAATCTATTGATTAAAAGTGGAATAAGTACTACAAAATAATGCGTTTTATTAAATAAAAACAACAATACAATGCAGTTCCACCATGAATTGACAGTTACAAAATAAAAGAAAAAAAAAGGTAATGGCTGGAGCAATATTAAACTCGATGAGGAGTGTCTGGGACTCACGGTCAAAACCAAATGCCGCCTATTAGATACTTGCATTCTGACGGTGTTGCTTTACGGTAACGAATCATGTTACCTTACGAAGGTTCAGAGTAACCATATACTGAGCGTTGAAAATATATGTTTGCGACGGATACTGGGTGTGACTTTATGAGCAACGAGGAGATAAGAGAACGCACCAAGCAACCTCTTATTACGCTGAGAGTGGAGAAGCGACGATGGACTTGGCTCGGCCACGTGCTATGGATGCTAGAGAAAACCTCAACCTAGCTTGCCTGTTCTTCAAGCCCACCGGATTTCGGTGTCCTGGAAGGCCGTTAAATACCATCTATAGAGTGTATACGGTAGAGCTACGAGATGCTGGTTTGACCTGAAACGAAGCAAGAAGACTGACAAGGCACATGGATTCTTGGAGTGTCCATATGCTCCGACTAAGGGGCGGATATGGCCAAAAAAGAAGAAGAACACTTTATTTTAAGGTTTAATGTTGTTCAATGGAAACAGTTTTGAAGCAAATATTAAAATCGATGGTACTCTCTGCCACACTTTCAATTACAGTCAGTCGAAGGAGTGAGTAAAGTCTACATCGCGCATTGAGACAGTGTTTTGGTTTTAGTGAAATGAGAACACAATTTTTAAACGACATTTTCTCTTCTTAATTGGATTCTTTTGACATAATCTCTAATAATTATAAGATAAAAAGGACTTTTTATATACCACGTTTTTAAATTTTTTGTTGAATCATATAAACTTGACAATTCAATGTATTAATAATTTAGGACAAATAAGGCAATTGTCAACAAATCATTTTTTTGCTATTTTGCAACAAACAAACAAATATAGAATACTGAAATGTCATTTTGATTTCCGTAGTAACGCACGTATATATTAATAATTTAATTGCTAGGACCACCCCTTTCTTCTTCTTCTTTGTGTGCTATATCCGTTATCAGACGTCGGCGATGAATTTGGCCATTTGGCCCCTGTCTAGGGATGGTCTGAATAGGGATGGAGTGCTGAACTCAAACCAGTCCCTGAGGTTTTTGAGCCAGGACGTTTTTCTTCTACCAGGGCCTCGCTTACCGGAGATCTTCCCTTGAATGATGAGATGTAGAAGGCGATACTTCTCGGGATGCCGCATGATGTGGCCAAAGTATACCAGTTTCCTGGTATTTATTAGTTTGACTATTTCTTTGGTCTTTTTCATCCTTGACATCACCTCGACATTTGTAACTTTGTCCTTCCAGCTGATACGAAGCATGCACCTATACACCCACATTTAAAAAGCTTCAAGTTTTTTGAGAATCATTTCTGTGAGCGTCCAAGCCTCTACTCCATATAAGAGGACCGAGAAGACGTAGCATCTCACCATTCTAGTTCTGATTCCCAGGTGTATATCATGGCTACATAATACTTTTTTTAGACGAGTAAACGCCACCCTGGCTTTCTCGATTCGGCATCTCAATTCCGTGGTATGGTTCCAGTCATCATCCAGAGTGCAGCCCAAGTATATAATGGAATGTGTTCTCTCTAATGGGACTCCATTCACTGTGCACGTTCTGTCATCTGTATGGGACTTACTTACACTCATGTATTTTGTCTTTTTAATATTCAGATTGAGACCGTATTTATCACAGGCCTCCGTTACCTTGTTAATGAGAGTTTGTAAGCCTTCTCGACTGTCTGCGATTAGCACTGTGTCATCTACATACCGCAAGTTATTGACAAGGACTCAATTTACTTTGATCCCTTCTTTTGATCCCAGCAATGCTTCGTCAAAAATCTTTTCAGGATATATGTTGAAGATCATTGGAGATAGTATGCAGCCTTGTCTCACTCCTCTTTGAATTTCGATGATTTCTGTTATTTTTTTGCTGACTTTAATGGTGGCTTTCTGTTGCCAGTAAAGGTTTGCAACAAGCCGTAGGTCTTTATCGTCAATTCCTGTGGATTTCAACACGTCAATCATTTTTGAGTGTTGAACTCTATCGAATGCTTTTTCAAAGTCAATGAAACATAAGAAAACGTTCGTGTTAATGTCGCGGCATCGTTGTATGAGAATTTGGATACTAAAAAGAGCTTCTCTGGTCCCTAGGCCATTGCGAAAGCCAAATTGTGTTGAGCTTATATGTTGTTCCAGTTTTTTATACATTCGGTTATGAAGTACGCGCAGGAATATTTTCAATACATGACTCATTAAGCTGATCATTCGGTGTTCACTACATTCTTTGGCATTGGTTCTTTTAGGTATTGCAATAAATGTGGACTTCAGCCAATCGAATGGTATGACTACATGGTCGTAAATAGAATTAAAGAGTTTAACCATGAGCTGTATTCCATTTTCTCTCAAAAGCTTTAGGATTTCTGCTGGAATTTCATCAGGGCCTGTAGCCTTTCTGGTTTTGGTGTTGTCAATGGCTCTTTCAACTTCTCTTTTCAGTATAAAAGGTCCAGTTGCGGCAACTTTCACCCCGTGATCAGTGTGTCGTTCATCGTTGAAGAGTTCTTCTACGTATTGTTTCCACCTGGTTAACTTCTCGTTGATATCAAGGATGATGTTGCCGTCGCCGTCATTTAGACTGTTGGTACCTGTATAACGGCAAATACCTGCCATTGCTTTAACTTTTTTATGTAAGTGAAACATGTCATAGTTCTTGTCATACATTTCTATTTCTGTACATTCTTTGGTGGACCATTCGGCTTTTGCTAGGCGTATTTTCTTTCTCAGCTCTCTGTGTAGTTCTTTGTATTTAGTATCATTTCTGTTCTTATAACGCCTTCTTACTTCCATAAGATCTAAAATATCATTTGTCATCCAAGTTTGCTTTTTAGCAGGTCGGTCAGATTTTAATTTTGATCTTTTAATATTATTAGTTATTGTTTTAAATTCAGTCCATTTTTCCTCGATTTCGAGTTCCGGTTGGATTTTTTCGATCTCGTTCTCCAGTGATTTTCTGACTTATTGTCTTATTTGATTGATTTTTAATTTATCAATGTCAATTCTTGTTGGTTGCTCTGACTTGGATATTTTCTTGAAGCGAATTCGTATCTCTGCCAAAAGTAAGTTGTGGTCCGAATTCACATCCGCACCGGGGAAAGTTTTTACGTTTTTTCAGTGTTTTTATATCCTTATATATTTTTTTATATTATCCTTTAAGCCTTATCATGAAGTAGTCGATTTGATTTCTAATAATATTAAGCTGCGAGTCCGCAGGTGATTTCCATGTATATAAACGTCGTTTTGGCAGTTTGAAAAACGTATTCATTATTGCCAATTCGTTTTCCATGCAGAACTGTATAAGTTCATTGCCTCTTTCGTTCCTGGTACCCAATCCAAAATTCCCGACAATGCATCCGTCCTTGCCATTTCCCACTTTCGCGTTGAGATCCCCCATTACGACCGTTATATCCCCGTTCTTTAGTTGTTTCATCAGATGGCTCAGTTCTTGGTAAAAATTTTCAATCATCTCTTCCTCACAGCCTGCAGTAGGTGCGTAAACTTGTATAATATTCATATTGATTGGATCACCTTGTATTTGCAATAAAGCTATACGGTCTGAGATTCGCGTGAAATCAAGAACAGATCTAGCCACTTCTTTACTAACTATCATTCCCACACCATTTCGATGGTGTGGACCGTCTTCTCCGGCATAGAATACGGTATGGTCATCTATGGTGCATTTGCCCGACTTTGGCCATCGCATTTCGCTAATTCCGAGTATTGGGATATTAAGTCTTTTCATTTCTTTAATTGTATTATGAATTTTTCCTGGTTGGAACATGCTTCTGACGTTCCAGGTTCCAATTTTTAAAGAAGTTTTCCTATTGAATTTGAGTGTAGCCGACCGGGAGATTCTTTGCACCCCTGCCCCATTTAAGGGGCGCCCGTACTCGGGGCCGTTGTATTTATCAGCCATATTCATTTTCCTGGGAAAAATACTCCAGTGGTTTTCCCGTGCCTTCTGGAGGAGTATTTATCGACTTTCCAGTCTAGATCCGCCGTATTTTGTTTTCTTTAACAGGGTAACCTCGCGGACGGTCTTGAAAAGAGATAGGCTTACCACCCCCTTAGCAACCAATAATAGTGGATTGGATTACGGATTTCTTCCAAAATAACTTTTCATACAAAACAGAATTAACTGAAAATGAATTCAATTCTACTTAAAGATGGCTAAAAGTATTAAAACAATGCTTTGGTTTCAAATGTCTAGCTAGTCGAAAAGTTAGTTAAAAATCGATTGCAAGATTTGTACTGGAAAACAACCACCGGACAAACAAGAATACGAGCTAAGAAAAACGTGGTAAAAAGACTGTACTTTTTTAAAAATTATGTCAAAATAATCTTATAATTTTACATAATATAAGAGAAAGAATAGTTTAGATAGATTGGATTAGATAAAAACTTGGGTTCATAATTATAATCATAGACTTTCTCTGTTTATAAACCAATAATTTATTTTTATAATTTTTGGAAAATGGATAGATACCTACTTCCTAATATAATTTATCTTTATAATAATTATGTAATTTTCCTATAGGGAAGGTGAACACTGCGTGTCAAAGAGCGCCCCGTCTCATTCAAATGGCATTATGCTTTTGTCCAAATATGGTTAAAATATTTATTGGACCTTTGGAATTCATTCAGAGTTCAATTTAAATAATATCATCTCGTGTATAGGTGTGTTATATATGTTGCCAGGGATGGTGTGATGAGGGGTAGGTGATGAATAGAATCAGAAGGTTTTGATGCGTATAAAGTAATTCCCCAAATTTATTATCCCTTAACACAAATTACAAATTCAATTTACAGCTTGTACAATATAAAGTTTATAAACTAGATTTACGACGATAGTGTTTGTAATACAAATTATTTTAACGTTGAAGCGAGAAGCGTGTGATTAAGACAAACGAAATTAAGGTACTAATCTCTTGTTGGATTGCCACGTCTGTTTTTATATTGAAAGTAGACAAAGAAAATGCTATCCACAGCGTGGGTAAATTTATTGTTTTTGTTCCCACACTGCGGATTGATTCCTGGGATTTTTTCTGCGAAATTTGATTAAAGTACAAACGTTATCAATCCAACAATGGATTTCACACGACACAATGACAGGAATGCACTGTTTACTCGTTCATTCCTGTGATGCGACAACTGACACCCGGCACGTAAGCATTTCTTCAGCCGGCGGGAGGCGATCATATGTCCGTTCTCACGGCAGTGTTTTGATGATTATTAAAATATTGAATTATTAAAAATGTTGTAATTTTTAGGTTTGAACTGCTATCTACACATTGCACTGTCTGCGGACTACTTCCACCCTCATACCCCCCTTCCAGCGATATGCGGCACGCAGATCGCGATGAAAGTAGGTAGAGGTGGTCGCTTGAAGGTCCAGTCAGATCTGTCTCGGTGGATGCTGCGGTGGTCTGCATCCCGGGACGTCTGCTCTCATGTCCTTGATGACTCTCTTGGTGATGTGCTTCTTGCAATTTGTCCATAGCAGGTAGCTGGGAACTGCGGCAATGATGACGATAATCAAGGCAAGCGTTGCCCACGACAGTTGGCCTGTCGACGTGTCGTTGGCAATTGTTCCGCCCGACGCAGTCTGTGCGACGATGATCTCTTCCTTTGTCTGTTGTGCACCCATTTTCGTATGCTGGTGTCTCCTGGTGATGATGATGGTAAAATACTGAATAATCCAGTTGAGTTATCCGTATTTATTGTGAATAAATTGTTTATGCCTGCATTTTATATATTGCGTACGCCACTGGCCTACATTCTAGGTCGATGTGTGCCCTTGCATTCGCTAACTTAACTGTTTTGAAATCGGAAACTCCGCGTGCTGTTTTGAAACGCGACCCCGATTGCTTTGTTTGGCTCGTGCCTGATGTTGTTAACCGATATTTGCTCTACTGGCCTAGAGACGGTCTGGAAAATGCACACTTCTGCCATATCGGGTAACACGATCTCTCACGGTGTCAGGTTTTTTCTCAGGCTGTTCCATTGTTTTATTTTCCTTGAGAATGTACGCTGGTTTTAAACGGTCGATAGAAACGGTGACGTTTTTTCCTCTCTTGCAAATGACATATGTTCGCGTATTGCGCGTGATGACCTCATATGGTCCGGTAAATGGAGACCTTAGTAGAGTTTTGACTGTATCATCGCGTAAGAAAACATGTGTCGATTTGTCAAGGTCTTTGAAAATGAAAACGCGTTTCTCGCCGTGTTGCTGGCTTTTCACAGGTTGCAGTTGTTGGAAATGTTTTTTTAGGATCGTGACGTAGTTGCTCGGGTCTTGGTTTGTGCTGGTTTGATGGCACAAAAATTTCCCTGGTAGGCGTAAGGGTTCGCCGGACACAAGCTCAGCTGCTGTCGTCTTTAAATCTTCTCTCCAAGCTGCTCTGATTCCCATTAACACTGTCGGCAATGTTTCGGTCCATCTCTCATTCTCGTGGCATTTTATAGCGGCTTTTAATTGACGATGCAGTCTTTCGACCATACCGTTTGCGGCCGGGTGATATGCTGTCGTGTGAATCCTCGCCGTACAAGTCAGACGATTTAATTGTCTGAAAAGATTCGACTCAAATTGTTTGCCTTGATCTGTTGTCACTCTCAAGGGCGTTCCAAAACGGGCGATCCAACCATTGTAGAATGTACGGGCGATCGTTTCCGCTTCTTGGTCCTTAATCGGAAATGCTTTTGGCCACCGCGTGAATCTGTCAACGCAGGTGAGGCAATATCTGCAGCCTTCAGACATAGGAAGGATGACGATGTCGATGTGGACATGCTCAAATCGTCCTGAAGGTGCAAAGTTTCCGAGTGGTGCTGATATGTGACGTGTGATCTTGTTCTTCTGGCATTGAAGACAGTTGCGGGCCCAATTTCGACAATCCGTTTTAATCGACGGCCAAACAAATCGTTGTGTGTCAAGTTTGACGGTCGCATTAATTCCGGGATTTGAAAGTCTGTGGATATGATTAAAAGCTGCTTGTCGGTGCGGTTTGGTAATGAAAGGTCTTGCGATAGGTGTTGACAAGTCACAGAATACTTTTATGTCTGTGTCGGGAATAAGTACTTGTTTCAACTGAAGTACCGATCCGTCACGTAAAAATGTACTCATTTCGTTGTCAGTTTCCTGGTCGGCTGCGAGGTTGGCATAATTCAGTGTGTCTTCAACGACTTCTATCCTAGACAAGGCATTAGCGACGATGTTGTCTTTTCCAGCGACGTGACGTATGTCGGTCGTGAATTGTCCGATGAAATCGAGGTGTCTGAATTGTCTTGGTGAGCACTTGTCCGATTTTTGTTGGAATGCGAACGTAATGGGCTTGTGGTCGGTAAATATGGTGAACGTGTGAGCTTCTATCATGTGTCGAAAATGTTTGACAGCTAGATAGATAGCTAAAAGCTCGCGGTCGTAAGCGCCATATTTTTTCTCCGCTGGACTTAGCTTCTTTGAAAAGAATGCCAGCGGTTCCCATTGATCGTCAACCCGTTGTTGAAGTGCTGCGCCAACGGAAGTATCGGATGCGTCACTAATTATCGCTAAGTGAGTCCCCTCACTTTTCGGATGTTTCAATAGCGTTGCTTCCGCCAAACTCTTCTTGCATTCCTCGAAGGCCTTGATTGCTTCTGGTGTCCAGATGATAAGTTCTTTCTTGGAAGTTTTTCCTTGCAGGAGTGAGTTCAGTGGAGCTTGCGTTTCTGCGGCCTTGGGGACGAATCTCCTATAGAAATTCAAAATTCCCAAGAACCGTCGTAGTCCTTTTTGAGTGTCTGGGCGGGTGTATTCGCGAATAGCGCTGACATGATCTGGAAGTGGTCGAGTTCCGGTGCTGGAAACCAGGTAGCCAAGGAATTTAACTTCCTCTACTCCGAAGTGGCACTTCGTGGAGTTGACTACCAGGCCGTACTCCTGTAGGCGTTTGAACAAAATTTCCAGGTGTTGAAGATGCTCTTGTTCTGTTGTGGAGGCTACCAGGATGTCGTCTATGTAGGCGTAGCAGAAGTCCAGACCCTGCAGAACCTCGTCAATGAAGCGCTGGAAAGTCTGGGCCGCATTCCTCAAGCCGAACGACATAAATGGAAACTCGAATAATCCGAAGAGTGTTGTGATGGCAGTCTTCGGAATGTCCTCTTCAGCCACTGGGATTTGGTTGTATGCTCTCACTAGGTCGATTGTGGAGAAAACTTTCCTATCACGCAATGTTTGTGTGAAGTCTTGGATATGACGCACGGGGTACCTGTCAGGTACGGTTCGAGCGTTTAATCCGCGGTAATCACCACATGGCCTCCATTGATCTTCAGATTTGGGCACCAGGTGGAGGGGTGACGCCCAAGAACTTTCAGATGGTCGTGCTATTCCAAGTCTGGTCATGGTTTCGAATTCCTTTTTGGCGATGTGAAGTTTGTCGGGAGCTAGGCGTCTAGGACGTTGAGCTACAGAAGGTCCTTCGGTGGTTCGGATGTGATGTCTCGTGTTGTGGATGACTTCTCTACCAGCTCCATCTGGGCGCGTGAGATCCGGAAACTGCTGCAGTAATCCATGATAAAGGGATTTACCTGCGACAGTTTTGACAGTTGCTATCTCAGTGCTGCTGTGGCGTCCAGAGGTTGTAAGTTGAGTCGTCTGATCCAACAGTCTGCAATTCTTGACATCGACTAATAATCCGAAATGGATTAGAAAGTCAACACCAATAATGGGTTTGGTGACATCTGCAATCACGAATTTCCAGGTGAATTCTCTTCGTAACCCCAAATTCAGCGTCAGTGAGATACTGCCATACGTAGTAATGACAGATCCGTTTGCTGCTGAAAGTTCGTACTGTGATTTTGGTCGGCGCCCCTGTACTTTCGTGCGTGGGAAAACGCAAAAGTCCGCTCCGGTGTCGATAAGGAATTGTATTTTCGTGGCGTGGTCGGTGACGAAGAGGCGGCTGGAGGTAGGGCTGTAATCGCTGGCCGCGCTTAGCGACTGTCCGTGGCGTTTCCCTTGTTGAAGGTGCATGGTGCGACGCACTTCTCCGCATCTTGGCCGAATCTACGATGATACCAACACATGCCAGGTTTGCTGTGGCTTTGGTCTCGCGGTCGGGAATGGTTCCTCCTTTGGCTGGCTGATCGTGACTGGTGACGTGGCCTTGATGGTCGGTTTCCTCTTGTGAGCTCTTTGGAGAGCTCCTCGCGAAGAGTTGAGATTTCCTCCCGCAAGGTGATCACCAGCTTGCTGATGCCGCACAGGTCTTCCATCGTGGTTTCAGCGATGGATGCCTTTGATGTGGAATCTGCCATGGCGTCAGCTAGGTCTGCAACCTTGTTGAGATCCGCGTCCTTCTGTGTCGCCAGTACCAACTGCATGGTATGTGGTAAGTGACCCATCCAAAACGTGCGTATGATGTCATCAGTAACGGCTGCTCCTGCGAGAGAACGTAGGTGGCGCGAGAACTGTGATGGTTTGCGATCACCAACTTCCTCGTGCTCCAGTAGTCGCCTGGTCTTCTGCTCCTGGGTAGAGCTCAGCCTTCTCGTCAGCTCCGTCCTGAGGTGCTCGTAGGCTCCTTCACGAGGTGGGTTGAGGATGATGTCTCGAACCTCTGAAGCGTAACGAGATTCCAAAGCTCCCAGGATGTATCCAAATTTGGTCGCGTCAGTCGTGACGCCAGCTGCTTCGAAGCTTCGCTCCACCATGCAGAACCACATTTCCGGGTCTTCTGGACAGAATGGTGGGATCCTCACTGCCACGCGGCTGATCTGAGGTGTGGTCTGCTGGGCTGGTGCTGGTGTTGTCGTTTCTTCTCCGGCATTGCTGCCATACCCGCTGGAGAACTGTCCATTGGGCATCTTGACAAGGCAAGTGAATTTTAGAAAATTAACGCGGGAAAACGGATGTTGAAAACTTCGCGGGAAAACGGGCTCCAACGAAAAAAATAATTCTCTCACAAACACAGTAAAATGGTAATTAACAAAAAATTAAACGAAGTCTGTAAAATGAAAATGAATGAATTGAATTTTACTTTACGGGTCACCACTGTTGGCAGGGATGGTGTGATGAAGGGTAGGTGATGAATAGAATCAGAAGGTTTTGATGCGTATAAAGTAATTCCCCAAATTTATTATCCCTTAACACAAATTACAAATTCAATTTACAGCTTGTACAATATAAAGTTTATAAACTAGATTTACGACGATAGTGTTTGTAATACAAATTATTTTAACGTTGAAGCGAGAAGCGTGTGATTAAGACGAACGAAACTAAGGTACTGATCTCTTGTTGGATTGCCACGTCTGTTTTTATATTGAAAGTAGACAAAGAAAATGCTATCCACAGCGTGGGTAAATTTATTGTTTTTGTTCCCACACTGCGGATTGATTCCTGGGATTTTGTCTGCGAAATTTGATTAAAGTACAAACGTTATCAATCCAACAATGGATTTCACACGACACAATGACAGGAATGCACTGTTTACTCGTTCATTCCTGTGATGCGACAACTGACACCCGGCACGTAAGCATTTCTTCAGCCGGCGGGAGGCGATCATATGTCCGTTCTCACGGCAGTGTTTTGCTGATTATTAAAATATTGAATTATTAAAAATGTTGTAATTTTTAGGTTTGAACTGCTATCTACACATTGCACTGTCTGCGGACTACTTCCACCCTCATATATACGCCTTGGTGGTGAAAAAAACATTATTCCACACGATGACGTCCCGTTGGGGTAGCAGATCATGCGTTGCATAAGACACATTATAAAGGGTGGCGAATAAAGTTACGAATACAATTATTATTAAAAAAAATTGAGAGTTTCTCATGGCGTCGTATCGACATCTTAGTGTAAAAAATAATGACAAGATAAAAAGAACTTTTTATTTACAAAGTTTTTAAATTTTCTGTTGAATCATATAAACTTAACTTGACTAGCTTATTTATTATTAACATGTCATATTGATTTCCATAATAACGCACGTATATATTAATAATTTAGTTGCTAGGACCCCAGACCCCTAGCAACCAATAATGGTGTCGAAATAACTTTTCATACAAAACGGAATTAACTGAAAATGAATTCAATTTTACTTAAAGACGGCTAAAAGTATTAAAAAAATGCATTGGCATCGTGTTCTGAAATATTCTAAAAGTTTATAAAAATCGATTGCAAGATTTATACCGGACAAAGAACTACCGGACACATAAGAATACGAGCTAAGAAAAACGTTGTAATAATCGAAGCATAAAAAATCCGGGCAACATAACTATTACTGTATGGTAGTTTATTGCATTTTATTTTCAATTTTATTTTCACAAAAATGCATTAAAACCTCCCCAATGTATCCAAACCCACCACTGTTTGAGAGAAGGCTTAGTAGTATTTTCTGGAATTGCTATAATTTTCAGTAGTAGTATTAGTATTACTCGTACAAATAATACCGGTTTCCAACTAGATAAAATAACTGTCTTCTAATACCCCCCCCATTCACCGACATATAATATATTTTATTAATATGCTACCGGACCACAGTTATCTTGACGTAGGTAATTTAAAAACCTTGAAAAAGGGTGTGTTTCTTATTTATCGCCGTTTCCAACGTAGCGTGAGAGTGGATAGATATCAGATTACTCACCAAACGTATTATTCCGACGCCTTGTGACGTCATATCCGGTGTCTGATGGCTCCAGGGCGATTGGTCGATCTGAAACAGATATAATTATTTTGTTGTTATTATTTGTATTGCCGATTGAATTGAATTAATATTTGTGTTTGAAATGAATAATATGTTGTTTAAACACGAAACAAGTAAGTAATCTTACATTTGTATAATATATTCTGTTAACAATGAAACGCAATATAATTTTCCAATGTATTTTCCGATAAAAGAGAGAAATTGACAGAAATTGACAGCTTTGAAAAAACAATAAAAGGGTTGCCAAATAGCATATGCGATGGATACTGGGCAGTGATGCAAACCGTACTATAATTTTAATTTCGCGAAAAATGTAAAATACTATAATTTTACGCTAAATAAGCCAAAATACTATACTTTTAAACGATTCAAGACGAAAAATGTTCCTGTACTATATATTGTTCAGAAATACTATAATTTTTACGCCTTTGTACTATAATCAGCTCAGAAAAAGATGGCAACACTGATAATGGGTATACGTATGACTTTGACGTATGAGGAGATAAGAAAAGAAACTGTTGGGGTCACTCGTGTGTGGTGTTCGATGTGTAGGTAGAGGATGATGATAATGACGAAGTCTACGATGTAGCGGAGTGAGATTTATTAGCAGCGTATCGGTACAATAGTATATTATACATGATAGTTACTAGCTAAGTACTCTGATTCGAGTGACATTTAGGTATATTATTCCTCGTTATTTATACAATAAAAAATGATACATTAACATAAAATTCTGGTACATAATCATATTAAACTAATTATAGAATCAGCGTTTTAAATCGAGTAGTGAAATGAAATATTATTTGTTATTACAGTTGTACAAAAATATAATACATGAAAAGTGATTATTCAGCTCATACACCGTAATGGTATAAAGTATTGTGATATGTAATACTACACCGTCTCTGATTTCGCCAACCGATTTGCTCAGTTGTTTACTAGAAAATGGATTCGCTTGGGAATGTATAATCGCAGAGCAATTTGATATCTTAAACAACAGATATTTGATTCGCTATTATTCTGCCGCTACAAAACCAAGCAGTCTCTCATCACACTGAGTGTGAAGAGGTGATGTTGAACCTGGCTCGGCCTCTAGCTGCGGATCTCAGAAGAGAACTTCAACCTGGCTTGCCTGTTATTCAAGCCATCCGGATTCCGGCGTCCTGGAAGACCCCTAAATACTATCTATATAGTGTCTACGGCGGAGCTACGGTATTACGGTATGAAATGGAATAACGCAAGAAAACTGGCGAGCGACACGGATTCTTGGAGGCGCCGTGTGGTATCCATAAACTCCAGCTAAGGGGTGGACATGGACACGGCTGACGAAACGTAATATTTTGAAAGTATTTTTATTTGTCTTTTAGTCAGAAATGTTAGCAGATTTAGTAAAAACAATCTATTAATTTCAATAATCCATGCTAATTGATAACAGTCGAATAAGTAACATAATATAAATATAAAACATGTATATTATTATAATCTCAGAAATAATTTATTTTTAATGTCAAATCCTAATAAGATCATATGGGCCTCCACATGGTGAAAGTTTGTATTAACAGATTTTCGTTTTTACGAGAAATTAATACTTGCTCAACAGATTATGTTCATACTCTGACTCCAAACACGAATTTATAAATAATATATTGTGTATTTGCCAGACCCAGGCTTTGAATCTGGCACCTACGACATTATGAGCCGAAATGTAAGTAGACATCGCAATTTGGAAAGTAATAAACTCCCCAAACCTGTTCCAATCATTAAATGATCATTCGTTTTCTGCTGTTTTGAACAAATAATATACCTTACAAGCACAATTAAAACAAACTTCCTCCGACCATGTCCGATCCTGATAGGATCATATGGTCCTCCACAGAGTGGAGGTTTGTATTAACAGATTTTGTTTTTTACGAGAAATGGATGTCAGCCACTTGCTCAACCTGTTAGGTCCATACTCTGACTGTGACCAAATTGAATAATAATATGTGTACTTGCCAGACTTAGTATTCGAACCTGGGACCCACGGCTTTATAGTCCAACGCTTATGCCGCGCGGCCACCGTGGGCAAACTGATATGTTCAAATTTGATACGGCTCCAAAATATACAATATATTAGGGGGAAAAAATTAAAAAATAGTATTATGGAGCGATAATTGAACTCGCAACATTGGATTTCGACCAAGTTATTTTGTGAAGAGTTACAGGACGAATACAGTAATATTATTTATAGTGGTTCCTCAGAGACACTACGTGGCTACAAGCGTGTCCGAAAACTTGTACGTAATGTGCAGTTCGCCGTATCATTGCGAAATGTTGTATCGGAAATATATGGCCGTATAAAAGACCGTCCAATCTCTTTGGGTTGTATTGTACTGGCATACAATTCATGTTCAAACAAATCACTGTTCTTGTCGATTTACACTTTACAGGAAACCAGTAGGTAGCAAACAAATTTTGAAAATAGCCGATATACTGGATTATTTCGAGTGCTTAAAGTCAGACAACGTTATCTACAAAAAAGTTTTTTTTTTTTGAGATAACGTTATTTAACATTTACGGCTACATGATACGGCTACACGTCAAACAACGTTATGTCAATATTTTCTAATTTCTTATTAAATCGTCAGTAAAGTTTAACGCTAATTACATAAGTTACCCTTGTTTTCATATTTTTTTAAAACTATCTCTATAAATTTTAACGTCATCATAAGCAAGATAAATGTACAATACACAATAAATTATAAAATATTAACATTAGGTTTTAAATAAACATTTCCCTTGTTGAGTTACAAGAATCTAAAATAACGATTTTTGGCTCTCCTGTAAAGTTGCACTTTTGTAGATAGTGTTGTTTGTTACTAAGCCCTCGATTTGTAAGGTCATGTTAAGTTTTCATGAATTCATAAATTTTGCCAAAATCAGCTATGAAAATTGAATTAATGTTCATATTGAATCTAATAAAATTGGAGACCGTATAGTATACGTTCATTTCTTTCCGATAAGAAAGCTTACGGCGAACTGTGCCACGGTAAAATGTTTTACGTACAATTTACATATAACCGGCTACAAAACCAACCTAAATCACACTAGATTGGCGAATCGATCAAGTTTAGGCAAAGTGCATAGCAGTGAAAATCCTAGAATTGAGAGCAGTAGCCTTTCATTGTACTGTGGATTCGAACCCAATAATTGATGATTATAATATTAATACAAATACAAGGTTAATTAAAAATATTGAAACATAATATTTTTTGAATGTGCAATACTGCTATGCAATTTTGTATTCATTGATTATTAAATATCTTTAAAAATAGTCAATAAAACCCATACTTTATTACAAGTTAATGATGTAATTATGAAAATAAAGCATTGGTTTATTGAAAAATATGTGTTTTGCTTGAAAATATTAAACGTATTTGGATAATTAGGCAACACTAAATTATTGCGCTAAGTGCTTTTAAGGGAACAAATATTTAAAATTTCTGTCAACATCATTAGTATGACCGGTTAAATGTAGTTTATACGGACGAAACATAGCCGAAACCATCAGCCCGTTTTAAATTTGGCCAAAACCGTTAAATCCAAATGGGATGTACACTGTCATTATCAGTTCATTGCCGATGTGGTAATTTGTAAAAAAAAGTAAAGAAGTGAAGTGAATAATATTATGTTTACATATTTTTTATGCAGAACTACGTTTTTGTATTCGGTAAAATTGGTAGCTAACATTTCGGCAATGATGTCCAAAAAATGTTATCTTAGAATCGTTTATAACCTTTCAGTTCCCTGACCGTAAACCTCCAATAAGACTCAACGAGAAGGACTTCGATAACTGGGTTTCTGCGACCATTTTATGCGCATAAATCCATGAGATCTCAACCGATCTGGACGTTCACGTTCATTCATTCAATATACAACAACACCAAATATAATAAATATTTGTAGAAAAAAAAGTTTGTACCGTATTTCGAGTCAATATTATTTGAGTAGTGGGTGAAAAATACAGTGTAACTGTAGAAAGGAAATATAATATACACGTATAATATCCATACCTACGTATAGGTCCAAGGGCAAGATATTAATAGAATGCGATATAGGTACTTACTAGGGAATCCAATCCCGAGCCAAAGTTCTGATCCCGGGATTTCGGGATTACAATTTGACAATCCCGGGATTGGCATTTTTTTCAATTGTTAATATAAAATTTTTTTATTTACAACTAACATTGATAAAATCGGTCAAAAATATATATAATGTAATTTACATTATTTAAGACATTTATTGTTAATATTGTATACGTTCAATCTTGGAAATACATAAGTTTAACGGAGTAAAATAAATAATATTGTAATATAAACAATTATGTGAATTTAATATGAGATATCTCTGATCGTAAAGCAAATAATGGTGTACTTATAGCCTTTCCGCTTCATAAATCTAATTAGTCAGCCAAATATGAAACTGCCGTACAACGTATGAAATCATGGTGGAATTACTTTGTTAATAGTGCGAAGCATTGTTTTTTTTCCAATATTTCTCATTTTTATATATTTATGTGAAAAAATAAAATGAATCGGCAACTTACACATGGGTATAATTCAAACTTTATTCAAACTCAGTTTATTTATAATGTAGTTATTTATTAATAAAAATATTTTTTCTGTTATATTTGCGTTTTTATTTTATTTTCCATAAAAAATGATAAAAAAATGAATCCCAAAAGTTTCGGGATAATGTTTATCAATTCCGGGATTCATAGGTATCGAAAATAGCTCAGGATCCCGGGATCCCGGGATTGGAATCCCTAGTACTTACTACCTCTCTCAAAACATATTCATCGTATTAATAGATTTCAACCACCTTCGTACATCGTTTCAAGTCTTTATAATTATATGAGGGTAGTGAATGGTTGGCCTAAGGCTAAATATTATAAAATATAATGCATTTACTGATGTATAATATACATTATAAGAAATAGCAATGCTGTGAGCTGTTATGAATTTAATAAGCCCGTATTTAAGCTTTTAAAGCTTCTTTCATAATATGAATCTGGTTCAAGGCTATACGTTATTGTCACGATTACTGCCATTATAGTACATAACCGAGTCTCGTACAATATAATGACGTTGGATTGAAAATCATCAGACATTCTCAATCCTTGCTAGCAAGTTTGCAAATAAACAATATAATAAAAGCTCTTATTATTTTATTGAACGCGTGGTGTACGAGAATTCTTGGAAGAGTGAATCATGCTGATCTGTGACGAAAAACCGTCATGATAATACATAGAATTTGGGGACGTGCGCCGCGTAGGTCAAAATGAAGATTTTATGCTATTTTCAAAGCATGATCCTGGACATTCTTTAAACGTTGTAGATAATCTATTTACATCATTTTGAAGCGTTATTATCTTTTATACTTATTTTAAACATTTGATGACTGCATAAAGTATTTTTATTACATAAAATAGTATTCTTTTAAACCTCTCGCTCTAATGTTTTAGAATATAGTCATATTTCAGTACGTCCATGTGAAGTGGTGTTACGATTTTTTATATTTATTAATTTTTAAAAGCATTTATAAAACCATTAGTAAAATTTATGTTGACATTATTATGGTGAAATATTTACAATAAAAAATTATATTGATAATCTCTGTGATCCCAAATTTGACAAGAATTGGGCATTTTATTATTCAAAAAATGGGCAAGATTTACACATTTTAAGATAATTCTAAAGATCCTGATTATAAGCTATGTCTTTGGCCATTCAAATGGGATAAAAATTCTACGAATAATGTTTGCTTTATAATAATAATTATTGACCTCTGCAACGAGCCTGAAACGTCGAGGAAAGAAGGAAGAAGGAGACACGGTGGAAACCCAAAAAATCTACTACGATAATGTATATATTATATATTTACGAAAAATTACATTAAAATACCTAACAATATATATAAAGTGTACTAGTTGGTAATTATTATCTTTTATCTATTTACCTATTCGATTTATTGACGCAAATTTGGATGTTTAGTTTGACTTCAAAAAAACCTCTGAATTATTCGATAAGTAAACACGATGTCAAACAAATATTTAAAAAGTTAGTATTTACTGAAACACTGATTTCCAATATTAGGTAGGTAGGTATATAACATTTATTCCATTTTCTTCAGTAGATGTTTTCTATACAGAAATACTGCGATTTTTTACGTGTTGAATTGTCCGTATTCACCATTTCAGCAGTTGACTGGTTGACTATGAAGAATATCATCATCATCACCATCAACTGGGGTCAATCCACTGCTAAATGAAGGCCTCCCCAAGCTTCTTCCAACTCTTTCGGTCCTGTGTCATTCGCTGCCACGTATTTCCGCCGAACTTTACCAGTTCGTAAATCCGAAGGTTTTTAGGGCGACCCTGTGGCCGTTTCGTGCCCCCTGGGTACCACTGGATGACGGCATTTGTCTAGCGGCCGTCCTTTTGGCGAGCAATGTGCCCCGCCTATCTCTATTTCAGCTGTTTGGCAACGTCTATTATAATAAACTTGAAAGGCTGACGATTAAACGAGTACAAGTGATACAATGAAGCAACTATTTATCCATCATACATGTGTTTTGCATGATATCCATTTTGGTTATTTCATTGAAACATATTCCATAGACTCATGCTAATAAACTGTTGTTATCATTTCCATGACAACGTAGATATTGTAAACTAATAACTTTATGTTAACTTATAAAAACACAGTAAACGATTGAGCAAGATTTCTTAGAGGGTTGGATGTATTCAAAGGCTTGATTTAAAATGTGGTTTTCGTTTTTATTATGTAGCTATATATTAAGCCGGGTACTCATTAGCGAGCCGTAACTGTAAGTAGTGGACTGTTAACTGTAGATGCAAAATAATTATTTATTAGGCTCGCGAACTAATTATTTGGCGTCCACATTGGTTACTATATCTGCAGCGGTTACAGTTACCGCTCGCTAATGAGTACCTGCATAACAATAAAGTTACATTGGGTGTACAATCTTAAACACGTTTACATATTAATACATCACTATGGAATGGGCAAAGGACCATTGTCGTGCGGTTAGGAAATGAATTATTAAAAACGCCAATTTGTTTAAATATGAATTTAAGTTCTGTGCAGATTAAATAAAAGTGGCGTGTTTACTGAAAAAAGTCTAACCTCAGCGTTTCTATTATTTATACAAGGCTGCTATCGGAGGCAATTGAGGATAGTTTATCATATTTATGTAATGAAATATTATAATTGTTACAATAAGTTAGCCGTATAAACTGTCTATATTGCTCTAAAAGTTAACACAGCCAAGAGAGATGCTGTTAAAACACTTTTTGACGGTTTAGACCAATGATACTCAATCTTTTTTTTCTTCGGGTCAAATACATATATTTGTAAAGTAACGCGGGCCGCATCACTACTGGTGTGACGAAAAAAATCTTGAAACCCCCCTTTTTTACAAAACATTTTTGAGATTTATAAAATTATGCGTGTTTTTTAAATTAATCGTGTGCAATAGCAATACTCAACACCAGATCTGATGTGAACCATAATGAAAATCCTCTTCGGGTGTCACTATCTGTGCGTCAAAGTCGAAACGAATCTCAAGATATACGAAATTCCTGATAATAAACGTGTTTCCGGCCGCACATAAAAGCTTAAAGGGCCGCAGGTTGAGTATCGCTGGTTTAAACGATTAACTTATTGTAATAATTAACCTCCTCAATACATAACTATGACAAATTACACTCGATAGCCTCCGATAGCAGCATTATGTATATAATAGTATAAATATAATAACAGGTAGGGAATATTCCGATTAGATGTCTAGTAACGCCTCTATCGATATATTTAAGAATTTTCTCCTGAAAGGGCGGGAATTTTCAAATAATTAAAATAAATTGGTCTATTTAGTGATTAGTCCATCAAATATTTAGACTGTAGACAGTAAATAATTCGAATGTGCTGGCTTGACTTGTCGGTAATCAATAAAATACTGAATATATTTAGGAACATACAGATATATCAATATTTTGCTTCAAAAAGTGTAATTTCGGTTCATGGAGAAAAAGACTTCATTTGTTTTCCAGAACGTTGAAAACGGTTATGTAGAATTTACCATTCCATATTTAACTAACGGCGCCCGCGATGTATCCTCTTGTAGGACATTACTCTCAGGTTCGAATCCCAGATCTGGCAAAATTCACATGTTTTTTTCCATGTGTGTTTGAACCTAGAGCATGGATCTAATAGGTTGAGCAAGTGGCTATCATCCATTTCTCGTAAAAACAAAATCTATTACGAGACATCTTCGTGAGCCAGTCAAGATCTACACCGAATTGTAGAGCCAATAAATAAAATTAAAAAATATATTGGTAATTAAGTATTTGAAGTGCCTAGTTTCAAAACTCCCTAAAATGATTTTAGCAGTGGCGGCCGGTGATAATAAAATTAAGGAGTGCAAATAAAGACATGCATTTTTCTTTTCATGGTATTGAAAAAAAATCTGCAATAGCCTTTGTGGTGGAGGTAGGCGAATGCTAAACGACGCTTACATTCACGAACAGCATTTATTTGTTGTCAAAGTTACAAAGTTCAAGCCTCTGGTATGATAAGTATGATGCAAAAGGCAATAGGTACACACATTTTTCAATTTTTATTGTACCTAATTACACTTCATATGTACTGACATAGTTACCATGTTTGTCACTCGTAACTTCCATAAATCGTAACTGATGTAAGTATTTTAGACGTGTGTCATTGAGAAAAAGCCGTAAAATCCTCATTTGTCATCCCACATCATTATCATATGCGCGTTGTATCATTTTTATAAATACTGGGCATGGATCATTAATTTTCCAACGGGATATCACGTGTATTAAAAATTTGCCACTTTTGTACACCTCCACTCCAAAATTGCACTCCAAATGGGACTGATTTGAAAGACATTCAACATCAAAAATAATAGTAAGTATAAGTAGGTATATTGTATGTATTATGTTACTGACTTACTTTTCTGTAGATTTATTTATATTAAAATTATTTAGTGTTTAATTTTGAAATGTAAAATTATAAAATCGTATTTGTATGGTGAGATGGCTGTACCTAACTTAATTATCACAATATTACTCTAATCGATATGTTGATTGATTCAATATTAATATGGCACATCAAACAAC
Source organism: Rhyacophila brunnea (assembly GCF_057557595.1). Taxonomy (NCBI): domain Eukaryota; kingdom Metazoa; phylum Arthropoda; class Insecta; order Trichoptera; family Rhyacophilidae; genus Rhyacophila; species Rhyacophila brunnea. The sequence continues at coordinate 34,737,171 of NW_028232827.1, read as the reverse complement.
AGAGCATTTACCTCATAACGTCATAACGTATGAAATAATAATATACCTAGTATTTTTAAATACTGCGCGGGAACCTTTTACCTACTTCATACGTACGTACAATAATATTATTATAAACGCGCCAGTCAATGGCGACATCTATCGGTTATACTTGATGCACTAAGAGGGAGGACATTGCTCAAAGCAAGGTAAAAATTGTACGTTCAGTGAGGTTACATTTCGGCAGCATGCAAAAAAATCGTCTACGGTCGGGCAGTCGGGCGGTACAGGTAGTCTTTCGACCATTCAACAAATACTATGAAAGACGTACATTTATACACATCTCCAGCTCAGCGGCTGGTTAAAAATACGCCAGAAATACTTACGTGGATGCACTTAGCGGACGGGCGACAAATTAAAAATATTTTACAATAATTAATTATTACAATAAATGTAGTTATTTGAATACGTACATATTATTACATAATAATTTGGGAGATCAGTGCACATTTGCTCCTATACAAGAGCCGTCCCTGGATTTTAGGTAGTTTTGATAAAAATGAGAAAAACTCATATCTATTAAATCTGTGCACTAATATTACTTAATTCGTACACTCAGGCCTATCCATTTTAGCGGGTTTTGAAATTCACCATAATTTTTTATCATACGTGTTGACGGGTTTTGTGCGTTTTTTAAAGCTCAATATCTGGCCATCATATATATATATATATATATATAGGTAACACAAATATCTATCTAAATACATATCTAACTCAAAATTGTTCAAAAACCATTTTAGAGGGAGTAATACAAATATCTATCTGAATACATATCTAACTCAAAATTGTTCAAAAACCATTTTAGGGGGATTTGAAACTAGGCACTTCATTTGAATTTCATGTCAATTTAATCAAATTGGTTAACGGTTCACTCAACTTCGTTTAATCTCAAGCACTTCAATTGATCCCCAGATATAAATTTATACACCACTTCGTTATAAATTCATATACTACCATCTAAAGGCGGGAAAAATTCGAATGAGAAGATATTCCAAATTAAAATTCATTTTATTTCCAATTCATCATGGTTTTTTGTTGTCAAATTCATTGAGAGCCGCACGGACGCACCGCTATTTGAGAGACGTGTCGGGAGATATCGCTACGTGATAGCGCGTTGATATGCAAAATGGCTGCCGCACGACGCGACATAGCAATTACCCGAATGTTTATGCGGATGACCCGAGTTCGCATGCCGTTTTCATTATTATAATAGATTTGCATCTAGTCTATTTGGGGCTGTTTCATTTTACCAGATTAAGGTGGTCTGTTAGGAATATAAAATACATACAGTTTATGCCAACGACATTTTTTAAAATGGTTGCCGATTTTTTGTATATCTTACTTATTATTTATATTATTATAATTGACTGCGTATGGTACGTTGTTATGTTCTCTCAATTATTTTCTATGGTATGGATGCTAAACCAAGAGATGTCACGGAGACTTGAAGCTTTCGAGATGTGGCTGTATAGACGCATCCTTAAAATTCCTTGGACTGACCGGGTGATAAATGTTGAAGTTCTCAATCGAATGGGGAAGGACCGAGAAGTTCTACGTAGTATCAAAACCAGGAAACTACAGTACCTCGGCCACATTATGAGAGGACAAAATTACAGCATTCCCCAACTTTTCATTCAAGGAAAGATCAATGGGAAGCGTAGCAGAGGAAGGCGCCGCATTTCGTGGCTGAAGAACCTCAGTGATTGGTACGAGTTCAGCTCCACTGAACTGTTCCGGGTAACAGATGACAAATCTAAGATCGCCTTGATGGTGGCCGACCTCCGCTAGGGGATGGCGCAATAAGCAAAATGAGCAACTATTATGGGTTTGATTCTAATATCACAGAAAAATATAGGAATCAAAAAGCGAGCACTTGTTTTTAATAAATATAAAAAGAAAATAAAGAAGCTTTTTAAATAATATTAATAAAATCATTATAAACTAATAAAAAAATTTATACTTACTGTTTTTCACAGCAACTTTGTCAAAAACAGTAATTAACCATCGAAATATCAAAGACGTCCATTGTATCATAATGCCTTCCAATCAATCACTTAGCAAATGTTTTCGTGACAGCTTTTTTTGGCTAAATTGAGCTAACTTGGTGCATTTATTTTCCATTACAGTCAACCAACAATAATAGATAATTATCATTGGAAAAGACATGTATTGTATTGAACGTTTGATATTGACAATACAAACAATTTATACGTATACTCGAAACAAACAACGTCTCGGTGGCTCGATCAATCATGGAAGTTTTATTGAACTTTAAATTGTGTTTACTCGATACTAATAACTTTCTAGTTGTTCGAGTTGGAAGGTTTTGATAACTACATATTTATACGTACGATTTATTGACATATTACAAAGATAATATTAATATTATGTTCATCCACTTTTTCAATGTGTTATTTAGGTGCGGAATGGTGAGGTACCAAAAGGTAGATGTAGCTAAAGATTTTTAATATAATTGTGATATAAAGTTATGGATTTTTTGGTTAATTTAAAATTGTTTGACGATTAATTACAACTAGCAATGCAGTGCAATGAGAAAAATAGTACGTATTTATGACGTGTTTATCATTTTTTTTACAATACATATATTTACAAATTAATTTTATTTATCTACTTGTTCTGAAATCTTATAGATTGACTGATCAAAGATAATATGTTATTGTAAATTGATTTTTGCGATTTGCAGTATTTATAGGCACCACAATTATTATAGTAATACGAACATGCATACGTGTCGATCGAGCGGTAGATTTTGGTCGATTGCGTGTAAATACATTCAGTTATAATATATGATGACTTCAAAACACCTGAGACTATCAGTCAGATATATATCGCGCCAATGTGATTTAACCGATGGATCAAATCCCCTCGGGCGTCGTATTTTTTTCAAATGTGATTTGCTCTAGTATGTATATAACTGAGGTGTTTTCAAATTATGTATGTTCAATATATGGAATGTTACATTTTCAAATCTTGTGAAGTATTCGTTGAATAACATACCTAAATGGTTTATTTGTTTATTGAAAATCACTTTCAAATTAACCATGAGAAAACCCGTGTAACCTCTTCGGATCGCTTGATTCATATTTCATCACTTACGGCCTGCTTCAGGAGTGAGTGACAGAAAATGTCAATACTCGCATGTTAAATTTGAAAAATAAACCGCCACGCAAATAAATAAATCGTTTATTTTAATCGGGTCGTGAAAGAAAACAAATGATATGATTACAAGAAGAGCTTGAAAGATGGTCACAGTGCAGTGGTAGCATATCGACACATCCACGAATGTTGAGTGGCCCTGCCATTTGTGTATTTTTTATGTGTTTATTTTTTTATTATTATAATAACTATGGAATAAAAAAATACTAGTAGATCTTGTAAGTGAACATTTACCAGTACATGTTATTACTACTTATTACTGTACATGGTTCCATCATGCATGAGTGAACATAATTAATATACATTATGATTATAATACTTAGATAGGTGTATATTATATTTTTTGATATGTCTGGTTTATGGGGAAAGACTAAAAGTTTTGGCTGATATTAAAACGAATATTGCTAACATAATAATTGCCAACCATTCGACGAAGCATTGCCTAATTAAAAATACGAACACATTAAAGAAACAAGAAGAGCAAAAAGGACACTTTAATAAGCAGTGGATTGACACTGGCTGGTGATAAAGCATTTAAGAATCACTCTGAATTCAGATACCGTAGATTTTTCAGATACTAAACATCTGAATGTTTCGACCTCTAAACGAAATGTCATTCGTTAAAATCACATAATTGCACATAGCTTGAATGTCAGTGAAGGTTAAAACAGCAGTTATGACATTTTTATTTTGCTCTCCTTTCTCGGACATATTGCTGCCTAAAATATTGGACTTTTGATAGAAAGATTTTAATATGCATTCAGTATTTTTTTATTAGCAACCGCGAAAATAAAACGGCGGCTTGCGTTCTGGTTTGAAGTACGGTAAACTCGCGGTTATCCGTGTGAGGATTATCCGGTTTGCAAATTATCCATGCACAATACGGTGTAAACAACGATATAATCGTTTTTAGGAAAATTCGAACTGATATTAGAAAATTATTAAAAGATTCCTGCAAACATACCAAAATCACAGATTTTCTTAATAAATAATGAGTATTAAACATGTTAAAATAGTTGTCTACTTTACAAATGTATAATATGTAGTATTTTAAAAAGGAAAAAATTATAGTTCTGATTATCCGTGGTTTTTGTTTATCCGTACCGCCTCTCCCTACCATTCGACCGGATAATCGTGAATTAGACCGGATAATCAGGACTCTACCGTGTGTTGCTTTTTTTACATAACATAGCACGTATCTTTTGGAATCTTCAAAATAATGGTTAATGCATTGGTTTTTCCTGTCTACAAAAATTGAAGAGAAGGTTTCTTACCAGGAGTATTTATAGCTACATACAAGATTATGTGAGATACATTAAATCTTAGATTAAAGTCGAATTTAATTATACACTATCCTATACTATGAATTTAAGTATTAAATGCATATTTTGGCAATATCTTGCATATAAAATTATGTATGTAATTAACTAATTGGTCGAATTTGATAAGTATCATAGTGGAATGTCATAGTAGAAACGTGAAGTTATCTTTAAATAAACCTGCAATGCAAAATCACTTGTTACGAACTTAATCGATAGGCCAGAGGTTCTTTTTTGCTTCATTTTTATACATTTAGAGCGGCATGCACAATCTAAGATTTCGATCCTAAGGATAAGTCGCCGAGAAGCATGACTTAACTATAAACAATCCTGATAGTGTTAATTCGTTTGGCATGTACTTGCAGAATATTATTTTACTTTTATACGCCAGCCCGCAGAAATACAAGATGCCAGATGATAGAATGTCACTTGACGCTAGTGTTACCATGTTAAAAAAATACCTTGCGGTGCCTGTGGAATCACGTATAATGACTTATAACGGAAACATAAGAGTATTATAATTAAATATTAATATGTATTCGTAGTTATTGCATTTATAAAATGCAGTTGTCATATTTTTGTCATCGTTTAACAATTATAAAATAATTTACCTAAACTATAGGAAAGAGAATTTTTAAATATTGTATTATTTTCAATAGAAATGATCTTAACTAAGGACAATGTTTCTGCATAGTGTTTTCTGCTAAGGAAATTTTAGTTATGACAAATGTTTCTGCATTCCGCTCTTAGGCTCTATCTCTATAGAAACAGTTTTTTCGACATCTTTGCTGTCACCAAAATTTAGAATGTTTCGTATTTTTATGAGGTGCACTCCCAAGTTTTCGTACATGATACTCTTTCTAACTTTGTGCGGCTGATTTCACCATAATTGGGCCGGTGACAGTCAATAGTCAATATCAAAGATTATTTTTTACTGCTAAATGTACTTTTTCTGACTATAAGGCTGTCATATTGTGTCTCGTCAGGAATTCGAGAGTCATTCATTTTTCATGAAAAATTCTACATCAAATCAAATATTGACAATGTGTGTATTAATTCAATGAAGTGCTGATTAGTGTTGGTCAGAAAGTCGAAGCATTAATTAATCCATACTATCGCCAATCCCTTTAATCTGTCAGCAAATTAATTTATTCAAAAACCAATATGTAATTATTGTGGACACAAAGTCAATACGTTAATTTTGCACAATTTAATTAATTTGTTTAATCAGTCCTGTCAGAAGTACAAAATAATATGTCGACAGATGGCACGACTAGGATTATCATCAATTATCATTATTAAAACCATTCAGCTGACTAGTAAATTGCTCATTGTAATTTTAATTGATTTAAATAATTATTTGACTCAGTTAATTTTACGATATTAGCGATGGTGCCCACAGAACGCGTCAGGCGCCGCACTCGCGCAAAATTTCTACAAGTGGCGCATAAATCATTGAAAATACAACGTAATCAAATACGCCAGCGCCCACTGGATATGGCGACGCATTATACGCGCGCGCCGCATGAATCATCGTTTTTTCGCGAATCACCGCTTCTCGGCGATACGAATGAAAGAAAATACAATGAGTCCATTCATTGACCACAGCGAGCATAAACACGCTGCGCGAGGCATTGTCGATCGACGGGCGGAAAGCAATTATTTAATTACAGAGAAGTCATTGTTTTATTTTATTGCTTGTTCAGTTTATCGCTGGTTGAAGAATGTCGTCGTAAATTTTAATTAAATAATATAATATTTTTATTGCTTTGTTATGAGAGGCGCTGTAATAATATTTATTTTGTGCCGCTTGGGCCGCTTATAACATAGGTGAAGGGTAATGCGCGGGAAGAGACGTGTGATTATGGTTATGAATAAACACTGCATTCGCCGACTTCGCGCGCCCGACGCGTCTGTGGGCATCATCGCTTAGAGTTATTTGTATTGAAGACCGTTTCGAGTATAATCCCATCCTCAGAACGATCCAAAGATAATAATAAATAAAAATTCTTTAGTGAGGGTATCCGGTATATTCAGGGAACACAGAATTAATAGGTACTGAAATACCCAACGGGTTGTGTAGTAATAGGCAACCGATCTAGAGTGTGGAAGAATATGGGATACAATTAAACACGTCAATCTAAGCTTGTCCTTCGTTCTGATAACTTCTCTCGGTTTATGCACTGACGTTCATTCAACATTGGTGTATTTGAAGGTTGCAACACACACTATCGCACGTCTATAATCTGTGTTTCATTTTTATAGAACACTCACACATTTAAAAGCCTGCTTCAAAATGTATTATATTCAATTGGGGTATAGCCTATCTGAATTATATTTATCAATCTGTTCTGTGGCTATATTATATTAAAACTATCTATGTTTCTTATAACTTCTCTCTCGGCACCATGTTTTTCCACAAGATATTCTCTAAGTATGCTTTTGAGGTATTTCTGAATCATAAAAGTATTAAAAATTTTATACACCTACAATAAATTATTAACCAACATCATATTTTGGTTGTATACGCTGACGAAATAACATATAAGCAACCTTCAAATATGTTCTCGTAACGTCCCAAGACAAACTCTCTAAGATAATGGTTGTGAACAGCGTCCACAATGAACCATATTTAAATAATTTATTAATATTAACAACTTCTTTTATTTACCCCAGCAACGGTCAGAAAAAAAACAATGACCGATGTTAATATTAACAGAATACAAGATGCAATACGCTTCGATAAACGAAGGAGTGTAAAATTGATAGCTGAAGAATTTGCAGATTAATTGAGAAAAAGCTACTTAAGAAGAACCAATTACAGCTCGCTCACTAATCTATCTAATCTAATAATAATAATCTAATAATAATCAATTAGATTAGGTATCCTACCTATTCACCTGACTATTTTGCTGAAAGTATGAAGGTTTTCTAATAATTAACTGATATAATATAACATAATAATATATGAGACATGTATGCTAAACAATATTAAATTTGTGAAAATGGAAACATCAACCAAATCAGTCTAAAATTCTAGCTAGAAAAACACTTCTTTAATGCGTTGACTTCAATGAAACTTATTTTACGTACGTACGTACCTACTTCATTGCTTAAAAATTGGTTGTGTAAAACCATTTTACTCTATTACTAAAAAGGGTACTGTTCGGTTATCAGGAATACAGCGGAAAACACATTTTGAAAATACCTGATATGCTGGATTATTTGTTAGTTTGGGTTAGTTTAGGTAAGGTTAGGATAGGTTAGGTTTGGTTAGGTTAACCTAACAAATAATCCAGTTTATCGGCAATTTTCAAAATGTGTTTGCCGCTGTATTCCTGATAACCGAACAGTACCCTAAAAAGTTTAAGAACATTCTTCCGGAACTCTGATTTTTCTCACAAAATCTTAGCGTTCCGCAAAACCTGGTTAGGTTATGATATAGTTTGAAGCAGTGCATTTGAGCGGTCTTTTTCTTGAGTTGCTCCGCTCCAGCTACGTTTTGGGACCTAATACTTGCTCCAGCTCCGTTCCAAGGTCTGCTCCGCTCCGGGTAACAAGTAATAAGTTTAATATGTACGAGTATTATAATAAATAAACATGTTAAAAAAAATAGTTTTAAAATACGGTTTATTATTCGTTATCGTGTTGCTAAGTGTCAAATATAATATTTTCATTGGGTTTTAGGACGAAATTTTTATATTAATAAAAAAACATTTGGGGCATTGGAGCATTGTAAATTTTCGGTGCTCCTGCATCGTGTAAAACTCCATTGCTCCACTACGCCGTGCTCCGCTCCAATGCTCTGGTTTAAAGTATATAGTAGCCACTAGTTTTAATAGTTTTACACGAATTTAAAAAAAAAGTTTATTTCGGTAATTTAATTGCCACGCTACGTATTTGGTATTCAGTATACATAATATGGTTTGAAAGGTTTTTCAATGGTTTCTGTTTACACTTTCATTTTCAATTCATTTCTACTGTTATTCATTTAATAATGTTTGGTGGCAAAAATACAGTTATTTGAACAAAAATATTTCACCGATTCGTTGTCAAAACGTGGCTCACAAATTTCGCTTGAATTTCGAAAACGTGATTATTTTGTAAACAAACTTTTTGCAAACGCTCGAGTATTTACATCTCGCTTGCTGTCACGCAGCCCTTAATAAAGGACGCCGAAAAATCTGGCAGAGGGCTCACTAGCCCGAATAAAAAATATACCTCATTTTTTAGGTACAAATTTGGGGAAATGACAAGTCAATAATTGTATCCAATATTATTTTGCGTCGTTTATTTCAAGATTAAAATCTACTTTATTTAATCTGAATTGACGTAATACGTTGCTACCGTATATAACAAAATGTTTAAGGATAATATAAACATACCGCAATAAGCATGAAGTTATATAGCTTTGATAGAAATAATTACAAAATAAAAAGAACTTTTATATACAACGTTTTTAATTTTTCTGTTGAATCATATAAACTTGACTTGACTAGCTTAAACGATCAAAAACATTGTACTTGATAGAAATAATACTGAAATGTTATATTTATATCCATAGTAACGCACGTATATATTAATATTAATAATTTAGTTGCTAGGACTCACTTAGCGACCGATAATAGTTTTACTTTTTACGGATTTCTTCCGAAATAATTTTTCATACAAAACAGAATTAACTGAAAGTGAAATTAATTTTTCTTCAAGTTGGCTAAAAGTATTAAAAAATGCATGTGCACCGTGTTTTGATATATTCTAAAAGTTTTAAATGTCTAGCTAGTCGGGAAGTTAGTTAAAAATCGATTCGAGCTAAGAAAAACGTTGTAATAAAAAATGTTGTAAAAAAACGTTGTAAAATAAAATAAACAAAGTTAGAGGGGCGCCGAGCGAGAGAAAACGATGCAATCATCATTGATTTAAGTACAGTCCATAATATTAACCGTAAGAATAATCACATATTTTCATACATTGAATTGAAAATTAATTTGTTATAATAATAATAATTGACACCGGCAAGTGTGTTCCAATTCCGTTCAAATTTGAAACAATTCTGACGCCATCTACGAATCAACGTTAGTATATTACCATGGTTGAATTAGTGAAAATAAAATTAGAAATAGGCGATCTATGAAAAAAATATATGTCATGGATAATACAGATGAAAAATTTTTGCAATTTCCTCCAAACTTACGAATCAATTTCAAACAACTATAATCAAAAGTTTTATAAAATATATTTTATTGTATAATTTTAGGTGAATTTTAATAATTATCTACGATGGCCGAGCGGCACACACGTCGGTTTATAACGTTGTGCGTCCCTGGTTCGAATCCTGGGTGGCAAATACACACTATTGTTTTTCAATATATGTTTGGACCTAATAGGTTGAGCAAGTAGCGAACCTTCATTTGTCGTAAAAACAAAAATCTGTTAATACAAACCTCCACCCCGTGGAGACCTATATGATCTTATTAGGATCGGACATTATCAAAAAATATAAATAAATATAGGTATTTTGCAAGTGCATTGATAATATAACACATTTTTTTTGCTTCAATAAGGTAGTACAAAAACAATGCAAAAGGTATGACGCAACGAATCAACACCTCATCCAACCCCCTTACTAATGTAGGAACTAAAGACAGCGGCTGCATAGCCTCTTTAAAACCGGACTATGCCATAAACGCGTTTACGCGCTCTACAAATCCGTACATGTAAAGCCAGCCATAGAAAATGAGCGTGTATAAACGCTGTATTTTACACTCACTACACTCGCCCCGGCCGGTTGTTTTAAATTATTTAATGTATTGTACACAATAAACTGCCGTCTCATATAATCATGGTGACATTCTTAACCGGTATACAAGTCTTTATGATAAACTTTTAATATATAATAAATCATGGTGTTTCTAAGGATTTATGTTTCATATAAATTCTTAGCCCGCCGGGTACCACCATTCTAATACTTAGATCTCACGTGGATGACACTCGTCGGTTCTTTTGCTAAATGAAACTCAACTTCGGCAGATGTTTGGACCGCACGATCCATTTTAATGTTATGCATGCACAATTTATAGTATTATTATGTAAAATTGAATTCTACTAAGTAATTGCTAAGAGCCATGTGCATGAAATGTCCTAATCTTACTCAAGCTAAATGGTGGTTAAACCGCTTATTAGCGAATGTCATAAAAATATAAACGTTACATTATGACGTCACTACGTAAAGCGACGTGTCCTAGAGCGAAAAGCAGTTGGCAGCCTCTTACCTGACTCAATTAATAAAATTATTATTGATTATATTATTTTCTATAATACTCCTACGTAGTATTCATCTAATCAGATTAATAATGGTGGCAGATATATGAAGCGCCATAAACAATGAAAATGTTTACTCAATCTATTCGAAGTGGCCAGTCTCGTATTTGCCATAAACTAGATTTTACGCCATTTGCCACGAGCAAAGAGAGAAAAATGCAGAGCGGGTTGAATTTAAAGTGGAAATGTACTAGTAACAAGATACAGAAATACAATTTGTACCATATGGTGTTGCACACTGCATGAAACTCGATTACCCTACTTTTCCTACATAATATTATTGAGATATATTTGAATAACTTAATGATCTACATACGTATATTATTATCTGCATTCTATTATTATTAACGCACATGTTTGAACATGTACCTAACCGAAAAAAAAAATCTTTTTTTCTTAAACGGTACATGTTCAAACACGCGCGTTAACATCATTTTACTCCCTACTTCAATTATAGTTTGTCAATTTATGGCTACGGCCGTATGTTGTAGCTTAACCACTGGGGAATGCCAAAAGAAATGGCGTATTTCAAAAAATCACTACCTTATTCTTAGGTCAATAATTATTATAAAGCAATTATTATTCGTAGGATGTTTATCACACTTGAATGGTCAAAGACATAGATTATAATGAGTATCTTTAGAATTATCTTCAAATGTGTTAATCTTGCCCATTTTTTGAATAATAAAATGCCTAATTCTTGTTAAATTGGGGATCACAGAGATTATCAATATAATTTTTTATCGTAAATATTTTACTAAAATTATCTCGTCATAAATTATACTAATGGTTTTATAAATGCGTTTAAAAATTAATAAATGTAAAAAATTATAACACCAATGCACGGTTATGTACCAAAATATGAGTATATTCTAAAACATTGGAGCGAGAGGTTTAAAAGAATACTATTTTATGTAATAAAAATACTTTATGCAGTCATCAAATGTTTAAAATAAATATAAAGGATAATAAGGCTTCAAAATTATACAAATAGGTTATCTACAACGTTTAAGGTATGTCCAGGATCATGCTTTGAAAATAGAAAAAAGCTCCATTTTGACCGACGCTGAGCGCGTCCGCCCACCCTTAGACATGTTACAAACATATACTGGCAATAAAACTCCGTCAGTAACAAAACGTACTGAAAACATTGGGTTTCGAAAAGGAGTGACACATGAATGTATCGTATCCTCAATAATATTTGATACTCAGAAAGGATTTTTGACTAAGCTCTGATGGGATCAAAGTAAATAGAGGAATATTGAATAACTTGTGGTATACGGTGAAACACTACCCATTTTAGACAATCGTTAAGGTCTGAATATACACATTAATAAACCTGCAACAAATACAACCCCAATGTAATACTAAAATATAAAATCTATAATATTGTCTATAATAATAATGTATCTCTTTCCGACCATGTCCGATCCTGATAGGATCATATGGGCCTCCACAGAGTGGAGATTTGTATTGACAGATTTTGTTTTTTTACGAGAAATGGATGTCAGCCACTTGCTCAACCTATTAGGTCCATACCCTGACACACACAAATTGAAAAACAATATGTGTACTTGCCAGACCCAGGATTCGAACCTGGGACCCACGGGTTTATAGTCCAACGCTTATGCCGCGCGGCCACCGTGGGCATATATAATGTATAATATAAGCATATTCTTAACATCAGTAATAGATCCAGCAAAATGCTTGGTTTTGTTATGAGGGTTTCAAAATCTTTCGAAAACGTCCGAGTGATACGTACATTATACGTATCATTTGTGTTGAGTATTATTGAATATGCCAGCATTATTTGGAGTCCTAATAGCCATACAATTAAGTTGGATCGAGTCCACAATAGATTTCTTAGATTTCTCTACTTAAGAACATACGGATTCTTTCCTTATGATAATGATAATAAAATGAATTTTCCGACTAGTTTTCTTCTGGGTATGCTATCAATGCAATCCTTGTCCACCCGAAGAGTGATTGTTCTTTTAAAGCCTTTCTTTTTACTTCTTCGTGGGTTCATTTACAATCCGTATATATTGGCGAATATTAATTTTCATGTTCCCACCAATATCACTCGCAACTATACGGTCTTCAAGAGACCTCGTCGCAGGACAGATGTTATGTTTCATGATGCTGTGTATCGTGCAATTAACTTATTTGATGGAACCATAAAGGTTGATTTATTTTTTATTAACTATATATAATGTTTGTGGACGTGTTAAATAGGTTAAATGTAAAATTGTATATATTATCATGCTGTCTTTTCTACTTTCTTGTTATATTAGTTGTTATTTGTAATTAAGATATTTTTATAATTTTGTATGTATTATGTATTATGGCGTAATGCTGTAATACTCTTTTTCTGAATAAATAAATAAATAAGTATAATCATATCCCTTATATTATGAAAGAACCTGTTAAGTGAATAGAAAGAGCACATTCCTATATATAGGTACTTAGCAGTGGCGAAGTCTCCATACTAGGCAATTATGTAAAGCCTACCTTCTTAATAAAAATATTTTTTATTGTATATTGACGTACACTTTATTAAATAAAAATAATTTAATTTGCCAACGACTGTTGTTGTATATGTAAGAAACTAGGAATTTATTATAAATAAATACAGATTACAGCAGTTAAAAGTTTTAAACAATATACCACGACGAGACATCTGTCTTTAACTATTTTGTCTAATTATTTGCCAGTAAAAGTAATGTTTATTTCTGTATGGACTTTATGTCACGTGACCGCAGGATATCTGTAGCATTGCATACAAAACTATAGGCAATAATGCGTAAGCCTAAACTATTGCGTATGATATATTATTAAAATAATTTATCATTAGATAATTTATGTAATGATTTATAATATATAAGTAATGATTTCTGATGTGTATTAATTTAATGTTTAGGAAAATATATAAGTTATTTAAAATGATCTCAATTTTATATCGTCAGTGAGTTATTGAAATTTCATCGAATCAGTGTGTACCAATTCATCAGTAGAATATCGTATTATCTTCTTATTTCCCGTAAGTATACCTGACAAGTGACACGTTCTTTTTCTCTGATCTCCACAGCCTGCCTTGTTCCAAAAGTCACCCTTCGCTACTGATACTTAGGCTACACTCTGCACCACAGAATAGATTAAGAAATAGAATTCACATAGCCTATACTATATTTATATCGCCGCCTTTAGGTCTTGGATCCATGAGCCAGTGCGCTCGAAAAGTTATTGTATGCGACCTGGCGTATGACACGGCGCTGCGTGCGTGGCAGGGGCGATGGACCACTTTTTCCAAGGGCAGACAAACGCATTTGTTTTTTCCTAATATAAAGTGGCGCACGGAGATAACCAGATTGACTCCAGACCATTGGACTTCTCAGTTCTTAACCGGACACGGTGGTTTTGCCTCCAAGCTCTGTCAGCTTGGCCTAATAGAATCTCCGACTTGCTTATGTGGCGAATTGCAGGACGCCGATCACATCCTCTGGGAGTGTCTCCATATGTCGGTTGAAAGGGAAGAGCTTCTCAAGTCGGTCCGACCCTCAGTTGGACCGGTCGGCCACTGCGACTTGGTATATACGAGGGAAAATTTCTCAGCTTTTAAAAAGTGTGCGGCATTATACGGCAAGCAAGAAGGTCTTTTCTCAACGATAATTGACCGTAATACATTATATGGAAGTAGGGATCACGCACACTCTAGTGCACGCCAACCAAGGTCTTGGGAAGTTGCTCCTGGGACACTTTCGGCACAAATTTGAACAGCGCCTATCGTTCGTTACGCCACGGTATACGCCTGCATAACGGGGGTGGAGACGTGGCGGGTGGTCGAGGGAAAAAAGTAAGCCTATACCCCAATTTTGACGCAGGATTTTGAATGTGTGAGCGTCATACAAAAATGAAACAAATATTATAGACGTGCAATAGTTTATTGTAACTTTAAAATACACCAGTATTGAATGAGCGTCAGTGTATAAACCGAGTTCTCAGAACGAAGGAAAAGCTTAGATCACATATTCTTGATACGTATTTAAGTTTATCTCATATTTTTCCACACTCGAGATCGGTTGCCTGTTACTACATACCCGTTAGGTATCACAGTCCCAATTAATTATATTGTGTTCCTTGCTATGGACCATAACGGGAAACTTAGGAATAAATAGAAACGAATGGAAAATATAACGTATATGTAGCAATGCCGAAGGGTAGAAGTTGGCTGTGGAAATCCGATATAAATAGGGCAGTCAAATTTGCTTTGATTGAATTTATATTACTGTTAATAGTGCCCATTGGAGAGATGAGCACGTAGAACCAATATTAAAAATTGTAGTAAGTAACAAAAGCTAATACAAAACTGCTGACCATTCTAAATGAATAGATCTCCACGTTGGCAGTATGACGCCGCAACATTTCTAAACGCAATAAAATTGGCCTTTGTGGCGACCAGGTCGGATGGTCCAGTGGGCCCAACAGCTGGTTGAACCGATTTGAGCAGGTCTTCCCTTTCCGTACACATTTTAGGACATTCCCAGAAGATCTGGTTTGCATTATGTACCTATTTATCCGCCACATGGACATGTTGAACGGGTAACAAGACCAAGTTTAAAGAACCTGCCAACAGAGCCACCATGTCCAGTCAAGAATTTACTGGTGTAATGACCTTATTCATACAATTGTTTAGATAGAATTTATTGAAATAATCCAATATACCGGCTAAGCATAGTCAAGTATTTATAGGACGTAAAAATACACTACTTTGATGCAACACTAAAAGTCATTGCGTAAAATATGTCCACTGAAGTAGCTTATTTTAAAACCTCTCCTTGACACCCTTTTCAGTCGCCGATACAGCCACTGAAAACCTCCCGTTTTCTAATGGTCTCTTTCTTTTTAAATAGTTTTAATAGGTGTTTAATTGAGAAATATTTCAGCTATTTAAAGTAATATTACAATAATTAATACAGTAAAGTAAACAGTTTACTGTAAAAGCACGTATATGTAGAGTGTTTTATTTGAATAATGAACCTGGCAAATTTGTTTAATTAATAATGAGACTGATCCAACAAAAAGAACTTCAGAGCGCCGACTTTCGATATAATACAACACCATCGGAAAAATAAGTTAAATTTAAATTATCAATAATTATCGTTCCAGGATGGACTTTTGGGAGATGATAATAATCACGTCGGGGTCACCACTTTAGGGTTGATGAGGTAGAGAAGATAAAATCGTTATATGAATAACTAAATACAATAATAAAGATGAGGTGAGTGAGGTTATGATCACAAGTGCGGATGTACTGATGAAATCGATGTTATCGAGAGATTGGTTATATTAATGAACTGAGAGACTAGACTCGAATGGTATGGCGGTTGACTATTTCAAGTAACCGGACTCAATGTGAGAGTGATGCGTTGAGTGATGGACTCGTGACGATAGAAGTACGTCGCGTGACAGACTCGATGAGTGAGTAAAGATTTGTGGATTGACCTTCTTACTTATGTCAATGAGATCCATGTATTACAAGAGACATTGTTGCAATTACAAATCATAATAGACCCTATTGACCTAGTTATGATTAATAAAATGTTGACTATTATTTTTGCTCTATTGTTTTATTTTGACAAAAAATATACATATTAAATTGTGTTACCCATATAATGCTGAATAGTATGATTGCTACAGACTCATGAAATCTTCATCATCATCAACCTTGATCAATTCACTAATCTCTTCAAGTTGATCTTCTTTCGACAGTGTGTATTATACACGTATTCCAGCATCATCTAGGTCTATCTTTCAAACGTTATTTACCTTTTGGATCCATTGATATACTACTGGATGAATCATATGCTTCTTAAAATGACGCCCGATGTTCAGCGACTCGGCCAGTGTTAAAATTTACTGTTTTAATATCAGCGGACTTAACTCGATATAAGCTCACTTAATATTTGTCTCGAAAACGACCTGGCAATAATTATGAGTAAGCCCGATCTAGCTTGCATCTTACTCTAACTAATAGTCAACGCATGACGACTTGCTCTATCCGCTCAGACATGAATTTTTGGTAGCTTGGAAGCTTTGGGTCGCAGACACCCTTAGGGTCACTATTCCAAGAACGCAAATTTAGTTTTACAGCCAGGGCAATACGGATGAAATTCGGGAATCCATGTTAACGGGCTCAACGCATTATACCTACAAGGAAATATTATAAGACGATATTCGTAATATCTTCTTTTGTGGTAAATTTTTAAAATGACACTTGTATGGGAACTCCTCATCTAATATTTAGTAAGTATATCAATGTTTGGATCGGATTACCAAATTTATTTGGTGATTGTATTTTCTTGTAGCTATATTTCCTGCCCGTTTTTATTTGAGCTTATTTTTGCATTCTTTTATATGGAATCAGGGACGCGTCAAGCGTAAGTGTTGAGAACGCGTTGTACCCGGGCGTAAGGATTTAAGGGGCGGAAAAAATCACAGAAAATCCATGCTTTTTAAATCTTATGTTAAAATGTATTAAGTACCTACGTTTGTTGCATACAACTGAAGCATGCCATCACTTTTTAAGGGGAGTAAATAGACAAAGTGGACACAAAATTTATATACAAATATATACAGAATAATAATCCTATATTATACGAGATTAAGATCTCTAATCTACTAACGATTAATAATAAACATCACAGTTGTCTATAAATTCATTGAAAAGCATTCTCTAAAAGTCTCAATAGGTAACGGTTCCGTGTCTAACCATTACATTATACAAACCATTACATTATAAAAACATTATACATATTATGAAAAGCATATTAAGCTAAAATATTTGAAGGAGCAGTGTTTTAATGAATTGGTTCAACTAATAGTAAAACAATCGCCAGCGGCGCAGTTCACGTTTATGTTATAAAACGTTTTAATTGATAAGGTAATTTTTGTTGTAATATAAATATTTTGACTAGAATAAAATAATGATTTTAACATTTTTCGTTTCTTATATATTTACAATTAAAACATTTTTATTCGGGGGGGGGGGGGGGAATTTTAGGTTGGCACCCAAATAGCAACCACCCTTGGTTCGGTACTGTGTTAAATACATTTTGTGATTATCTGTAATAACAATAATTATTTTTTACAGTTGATTATATTTTTGATGAAGTCTATCGTAAATCAAACCTGGGCCGAATTGCTTTAACCGCTTGTTTTTTTTTCATTGGTTCTATAATTCTAATTGAATCTTGGCCGCCTCAGGAAAAGGTTTTTTAACAATCTTTTGTATATGATGTTAATGTTACCCACTTGTTCATCCTTTTCGGTCCATGCTCTGGTCCAAATACATATTGCATAATGACACTTGAATTTGTCAGACTCGGGATTCGATTCAAACCAAAGACCCACGACTTCATAAACGGACACGTCACCACTTGATCATCTCGGATGAGTTATATTTTTAAAGTTAACGCAGTGTTGGAAATTTCCTTAATCACAAAATCATGAAACACATCAACCATCAACTCCAGAAACAGCATAACGTGTGGTACGAAAGAACAAAGAACTAAATAATTGGATAATGTAATCATGTACCTAATCAATCATATTATATCATTATGTACCTTCGTAATTTTGTCTACCTGTAATCTTAACTTAATGCCAACAATGTTTGAATAATCAATTAAGTTAATTATTAGGGTAAGTATAAAATGTACTACATTGAAAATTAATTTAACGACAATAATTAACAAATAAATTTCCATAAATTTAAGCAAAAGCCTGCTAATAATAATCACAAGTATTAGTTGCAAATTTAGTAGGTTTTACGTATTAAAACATCTGTCATTCACAATAATTAACCAAAACTTGGTAAAATAATTCTCGATGTTAAGGTAGAGCTTAACGTCTAATCGAGACGCCTAGTGGTGGAATTACGAGACTTAATAATAATATTTACTGAATCTTTGACATAATATTGCCACAAGCAATAATACAAATTGTGATAATTTTAATTTTGATCGTCAAATATCGTTAGCGGTCTCGTTCTAGAATTACCAAAAAAAATGTTTCAAAACGATTATTTCGTTTTATTTAATAGATACTTACCTACATCTAATGGCTTTCCATAAAAAAATTCTTCATTCATACATATAATATTATTCAAAAGAAGTGTTATTATTTCCATATCTAAGAGTTTCGTGTTTTATCCATGTGTTGTAAAGAAAAAGCTCTACAAAAAAAACATTTAAAAATGCTATGATATATTTTTATTTATCACCGAAATCTACAGTAGGTATTCATTCTAAGTATCAAACACATTATGTCCTTAACACGCATCCTGTAGAATTGTTATAAAAATCTTTGAAATAGTGTAGACCAGGTATGCCCAACCCGTGGCCCAAACGAAGACTTTTTGCGGCCCTAGACCAATTGAAGTTTTTAGCTTTCTATATTTTGCATTTTGGTATTCATACAATAAAAAAAATAATTCTGTAAATTTATCACATTTATATTATATTTTGTGATATTAGAACTTTCTTGTTATGCTGCCTACAAGTACCTGTTTTTTTATGCTTAAGCCGACTCCACACACTCCGTACTTAATACTGACCGTAATTTTTTTTTTAAATATTCTAATGAAGTCACAAAATAATTATTAAAGAATTCGATACCAAATTCGCATTTATGCAAAAGTATGAGGAAGAGAATAATTATTGTCGCAGCAGGTTGATCGGTGAAAACACGACGAATCAACTGCGATGCGCATGGGCTAAATTACCAGTCAATATGAAAACAATATCAAACAATATACAAAATCAAGTATGTCACATTAATTATAACGTAATAAAGTAAATATTTTAAATAAGTTCTTTTTTATCTTTTATATCTTATTTGTCCGGTGGTTGTTTGTCCGGTACAAATCTTGCAATAGATTTTTAACTAACTTCCCGATGAGCTAGACATTTGAATCTTTTAGAATATATCAGAACACGATGCCAATGCATTTTTTAAAAATACTTTTAGCCATATTTAAGTAGAATTGAATTCATTTTAGTTAATTCTGTTTTGTATGAAAAGTTATTTCGATACCATTATTGGTTGCTAGGGGATCCTAGCAACTAAATTATTAAATACTATATACGTGCGTTACTATGGATATCGATATGAAATGACATTTCATTATTCAGTATTTCTATCAAGTACAAATTTTTTTGATCGTTTAAACTAGTCAAGTCAAATTTATATGATTCAACAGAAAATTTAAAAACGTTGTATATAAAAAGTTCTTTTTATCTTGTAATTATTTATATATATTGTGTGGCCCACCTAAGCTCAGTAACATTTTTTTCGGTCCATCAAACGATTTGGGTTGGGTACCCCTAGTGTCGACAGTAAAGTATCCAGCGTTTCCTAAACTTTTTTTATAGCCCAGTTACTTTTATACATTCTCTTTAGTGATTCACTAAATATTATATTGCCGTAAATTTTTCATATTCTTCCATTAGATTTGTTTCCAGTTGATAGAATCTAATCAGGCATAGAACTCATGGTCATATACTTTTTGTAAAAGCTTTGCTATTCTTTGCTTCCACCTTCTCTTTAACTTTAAATAAAGTTACATTACATATTGAATATTAAGTATTTTAAATATTATCTAAAAAAATCGAAAAAATCATAATATAACATCCGTCGATTTGCATAGCTCAGCAATTTTAGTTATTTTTGTATCACTCATGTATACAAATTATTCACTATATTTTGTATAAATTCACACATACACATCACTGTGTTAGATCCAATTATTACCATTTGTTATTTTTCATAAAAGGTATTGTACACCATAGTTTACAGAATTGTATATACCATCAACCACCATGATCAAAAGCTTTCAACTTACACTATAGAGAACGCTGTTAATATTTAATATGCCCGGAAGAAAGGAAACATATTTTGCTTTCACAATTGATCGAAAAAATACATTCTTTAGGTCTCCCGTACAAAATTCATTCGCAAAAATAACAGTGAAATTCCCATAAAATATGATATTTAAATTTTAGACAGATCAACGTGCTGAAACGTGTTTTATAAGGTCGGAAAATATTGTTTATAATGAATGATTAATTGTCGTCTGCCATATTTCGGTTATAAATACAGCATTCATTTTATTCTCATATCATTAATATTAGTTAATATCCCACCATTTTAGGTATATATTTTTTATTTGCGGTCCCGTCTACCCGAAGTAAAGTCATCATCATCAGCCGGGGTCAATCCACTGCTGGATGAAGGCCTCCCCAAGTTTCCTCCAACTCTCTCGGTCCTGTGTCGATCGCTGCCACGTATTTCCACCGAACTTTATCAGTTCGTCAATCCAGCGGCTTTTAGGGCGACCCTGTGGTCGTTTCGTGCCGCTTGGGTACCATTGGATGGCGGCATTTGTCCAGCGGCCGTCCTTTCGACGGGCAATGTGCCCCGCCCATCTCTATTTCAGCTGTTTGGCAACGTCTATCACATCGCGTAAGTAAAGTAATTCATTAATAATAGCCTTAGCGGTAATAATTAATTTCATACAACTACTAATAATTTCACAATGTTAAGCTAATTAGCAAGTACGTTCAAACTAATATTTAGAGAGATCCTGACGTCGGCGAGGAATGAAGGCAAAAACGAAATAGGTACCTATTATTGGTACCTTGATTCAAACCACAAAAGCCGATTGCCAATATAAACGCATTTTGATAAAAGCTTCAGTTATTTATAGATACTACTAGTTAATTTTGTCGTAATTAGGAAGAACGCAAGTGGCTCAATTGGTAAATTAAAATGACTGGAGACCGATGGATGTGGGCTCAAGTCCCGCCCAGCGTTGTATTTTTTTTTTTTTTTTTTTTAATATATGGACCTCCACAGGGTTGTCAATCATTCGCCCAACCTATAGGATCCTTATATTATATAACTATACTAACTTATACTGTTTTCTTAATATTTCTTTTCTTCTAAATGTCATGTTGTGAACGTCTTAAATTAATAATTTTTAATGTTAAATTTATGTAAAAATAAATGAATA
Organism: Rhyacophila brunnea; assembly: GCF_057557595.1. Taxonomy (NCBI): domain Eukaryota; kingdom Metazoa; phylum Arthropoda; class Insecta; order Trichoptera; family Rhyacophilidae; genus Rhyacophila; species Rhyacophila brunnea. Next base: position 34,715,244 of record NW_028232827.1, on the reverse strand, counting down.
AAATGAATTTGAATTTAATAAACAAAACACATAGAAAAAACAACATGCGACCCTCGGATTGAAAAACAGTTACTTTATATTATTTTTGTATTCATTTTTCTGTCTGTTACGCAGCGCAATACAGCACACACATACACTCTCTCTCACTCTGTATGCGCATTAAACACATTGACTATATTGTACGCATCGATGTTGCGATCGAAAGAATGTTGACAGGTGGGACTGCCACCTGATAATTTTTATAGTATTTAAATAATAGTTTAGTACTTAGTCTTTACCACTGTTAACTATTAAAATATATTATTAATAATTTTTTTTATATTAATTTAATTTATTTGTACGCCGTCATCGATTTTTCCACTTTGAGTTGGCTGTGCTCTGCAGTTCTTGTTCGACGTCGGACTTAAAAAAAAACGAAAATTAAGTATAAGGCTGCATATATTTAGGTCGGTGCACTGAATTGCGATATTAGTTCTATCTAGTGATTTTATTCAAATGCCATGATGTAACCTGTTCTCAATAAAATGAAGATTATACAAAAATGTAACAATTATAATTGTTAACAGACTGTTTGCTACATTATTGTATTCAAAGTATATGTAATAATTAGCACTACCATCAAAGTTTACAGTTTCGTATCACGACTTGAATTTAGTGGGCCTTGTACTTAGTCCGTTTTAGTACGTATGTACGATATTTCGAGGTTACGGTAGGTTTGTATGGTTTGTCTTTTATGTTTCACGTCAAATTAAATAAGGCATCCAAACCTCATATATATCTATAATCATAATTATAAAGTATAAGATATATATACTTAATCAAAAAATACTCGAGTAAAAGAAAATCTAAAACAAATCATATTTTTGCGTAAATGTCAAAAAAATATCGGCAAAAAATCTCTTATAATAATCCAATACTCTTTGACAACTTCAATCTCTGACCGACATATAAAACCAGCACTTTTCCACACACCGTATAACCATTTTCATTTTTATAGTGATAGTATGTTGGAATTTACATCGAAGAAAATGACCATCATAGTATCTATTTCAGTATGGAAACGACCCTGCGAGTCAGAGGCCAGCAGTGGCGTAACGTGAGTGCCCCACTAAAATATTGGCTAACGTCCCTCATGAGACTTTCATCCAGTTGAATTTGATACTTTATGAAGGTGTAAACAAATGACTTTCTGTATTTTATATCGGAAGGTATTTTCAAAATGTGAACCGTATGTGCTTGTATGTTGTATGATATCAAAACAGGATGGATAATGTTTATTATCCTATAATATTATATATCAGTGGCGAAGGGTGGAGGTAGGCTGTTCCTACATAAGACCTACTTAAGATCAGCCATAAATACTGCACACTAAGCTTTGTCATTCATACGTATTCGTTTTCATTGAAATAAGACAACAATTTACAGAATATGGTTTTGGTTACTTTTTAAAATTAAATTAAACCCTGCGAAACCAAGCCATAATAGATAATAGTCAAAAATACTCGTCCATCTACAAAATATCTAAAATTATGAAATTAAACCATAGGTACATAACTTTGGGCATTTTAAAGATAGAATAATATTTCGTATCTATTATAGTTTGGTTTAGGCAGGGCTTAATGAATTTATAAAAATGAACCAACAATATGTGTAATATGTATTATTATATTAGACAACGAAAACAAATAAGTATGAATGAAAAAGTGTGCACAATTTTTTCGTATCGCCCAAAGTATACTAAAACTATTATGGTTTGGTTAGGCAGGGTTTAATTGAATTTTAAAAACTAACCAACACCCTCTGTAAATAATTGTAGACTTAGTTCAATAATCAAGTTTGAGTCGTTTTTGCGACCCGGGTTTCGCCTTTCGGCATCTTCAAGCACTATGTGCACTCACCAAAAGGTAAATAGACACTGACAACGAATACTATGAATTCTAACTTATATAATAAAATAATACAATAAAGTAGGTAAAAACTTTATCACCCACCTATTCAGTCATTAAATTATGAATAGTCGAAGTGTGAAATCCCAATCACTAATAATACAATCAATAGGCGTATACATCGTCAAACCCTAATAATAGATCATTAAATAATAATCGATTAATACTACAATCAAGAGGTCTAAAATCGTCAATACTAGGAATTTAATGAAGTTAACTAATGAGATATATCAATAATACCTATCAGTTTTAAAAAAATATATTAGTATACAAATATTCTTACATGCTACTATTTTTTTAAAACAAATCCACAAATAGCACACATACATACCCAAATACACGCTATATAATACAATATACACAAATACACTTTTATTTAGTTTTCATTGCGGGCACTTTCCTTCGCAGCGTAATTCCACTTAAATGCGAGAGGTGTTTGTCACGCCACTGGGCAGTTTTCAGAAAGTACAGTATATCTGGGTTTTGGTATTACTTTCAGAGATTCTTTTTGTACATTAAGCAGGAGCGAGAGTTAAATGGTTTGAAAATCTGCCCTTTCACGGATCGTCTGCTCGGTTTACAAAGGGGTAATAAACTTTTTATATATAATATCCTGGCATTGTGTACATTTCTATTATCCAGAGATTATTAAACGGCCACCAGATTACTTCTTCCATCAACATTAAATCGTAAACGATGTTAACTTAGGCATCCAAAGACTTAATAATATGTATGTGTTGTAAAGAATTTGGACTATATCAAGAGGGGCTCTTATAACCATTATAATTATAATTTAGAATTACATTCATCCTTCTTTTTACCCGAAAATTCTAATTCGTATTCTATATTCGAGTATCGGAAAGTGTACTCTAAAGCTGTGATTATATTATGATACACGTCGCGCACTATCACGCAAAGTTACAGTAAACTGTCGCTACGGGAAAAAGTGTGAAATTTCATTTTCCTTGGTGTTTAAAATGTTATCAGACTGATTCTCTCATCCCGTAGCACATTTTGATCAACAACAATGAGGTCACCTCACGCATCGACACCCGCATGACGCAATGAACTTTAATTATCATTATCTACATGTCTACACATTTTTGACTCGCGACTCGTGACAGCGATTGACACTGTATTTTCTATAAGAATGTTGTCTATTATCAATGGTCCGCAGGTTGGGTTCTGTTCAAAATATTATCTATGGATGTAATATCGCAAGTAATTTTAACTTACGCACACGTAAAAAGTGTTAAAATTAATTGAATAATCAATAAATTGTAATTCAAATTACTAATACATTTGAGTTGGCACTCTCCATCACTGAATTTACAGATATGGTGATCGTTCAAAATATTCTACAAAATGACAAAACCATAGACTAAATTTGTCGCCCTGACAGCGTGACAGTACACGACGTGTATCATAGTATAATCACAGCTTTAGAGTCAGATGCGGAGGTCTGGTGCAGGTGCAGAGAAATCAATCTAACAACCATAAATAACCAATAATTCAATAAATAGTAGCAGGCTTGAGAAACGCATGTGGTAAATATCAAAGTGTCACCACACACTATTAAGCAAAATATACACATTACTATTTCATACATTATATTGAAAGATTTTACATACTGTGGAAATTCAATAGCGAATGCTACATTCCTAACTATTTTATATTATGCATTGAATAAAGATTCTTAAATTATACAATATTGTATTTCACTTATCCGTGCGTAGTATGTCGGCCTTCGTGTCCAGTGCGTAAGGCGCTGGTCTTTCATCCAGGGGCTCCAGGTTTGATCCCGGTGAGGTCACTATATATTTTTGTAATTTTATCAAAGTGTGGGTTTTTGTGATTATTTCACTTATATGTATTACCAATTTCACTACTGTTTCACTACGCTACTGCCATTAAACCATTTTGTTTTCATTTTCCATAAACTTACAAAATAAAAGAGTAAACCTTTCAGGCGATCGATCACCCTGTATTACTAATTTCTCTGCTGTTTTACAACGCTACGGTCATTGGGCCACATGGCCTGTTTTAGTGTTAATACATAATATAATGAATATAATATGTCATATTATAAAATAAATCTTAATTTTGATTTGAATTCAAACTAAACACAACAGTACACTTACGAGTATATTAAATTAATATATTAATAACACATTTGAATTTATTATTCATGCAATTATGTTGCTTTGATTATTAAATTTAAATATAATTCACCAAAAAAATAAATCACAATACACAAGAAGTACAATGAGTAGTTTAAAAAAACATCCGCGAAATTAAAAATTCAAATCGCGACCCGCGCATTGAAAATTATAACCGAGCGTTTTAACCGTGCGTCCGGCCTCAGATGCGCGGCGTTCCGAGAAATGATAGATTTATCACAACAACGTCCTTTCCCTTCGCAGGTCAAATTGCCTCCCACTCTTCTCACGAAAATCCGGAGAGAAATCGCGACCCACTATAAAATTTGCAATAAAAATAATAATTCCTTTCAACGTACTTATCCCACCGGAATGTTTTGCGTGACGTGCCGAGCGCGCTATAAGTAATATTTTTGACCTCAATGAAATTTCCATTTAAATACATTCGGTATTCGAATGGTGTTCGATATTTGAAAATAGACTTGTTCCATTTTTTTAAATAACTTTGTGAACATAATACTACTTACCAGTGGCGAATGGTGGAGGTAGGCTGTTAAGATCTGACATAAATAATGCACATTTAACTTTGTCAGACACACTTATCCGTTTTCATTGAACTAATAAAATAATACAATTAATTTTATTGCAATTGATTAGTTTTTAAAATAAAATAATCCCTGCCTAAAGCAAACCACAATAGATGGTAGATAAAAAATATTCTTCTATCCATAAAATATTTAAAATTATGCCATTAAATCATACATTGTTTTAAACATTTTATAGATAGAAGAATATAGATAGAGTATCTAATATGGTTTGGTTTAGGCAGGGCTTAATAGAATTTTAAAACGTGCTGTCATTTGTATGTATGTGTTTATGTCGAATACTTAAACTATTATGGTTTGGTTAAGAGAGGGTATAATTGAATGCTAAAAACTAACCAACACCATCTACGATTTATTTTATTAGTTCAATGAAAACAAATAAGTATGATTGACAACGCTTAGTGAGCATTATTTAAGTTTAAACTTCACAGCCTACCTCTACCCTTCGCCATTGAAGCGTAACTAAGCATGAAATCGGTTTTAAGGGTTTTAGGGTATTAAAATAAACTTAAGATGCCGACTTAAAAGTACACTGCCTGAAGATCCGTGAAGCACCCACATATTGATCGGCGATTTACCGCAATTACAAATTCTTTAACATCCATTTACCGTAGTGTCCAATTGGCGCAAACTCAGTAAATAGCTTACTGCAATTATAATTTCCGCGATATCTATTTTTCTACATAGTCAGCTATAGCTGACTCAATTATAATAGTTATTTCCTAAACATTCCTTTCAAGATATTATTTTGATTGCGAGTACGTCGATAAATAGCGAATCAGAATATTCATTGGACATGTCACTCGAAAATAAGTTCATGTAGTATATTAATTTTATTTATGTACATACATGCAAAGTAATATCTTACAGAGAATTTGAATTCATTACACGCGAGTAATATTATACGACATCACTGTTAAAATGTAGACATCCATGTTAATAATTAAAATAAAAAGCTTTTGTCGCATGGCATGTTGTAACAAAGCTTTCGAAAATTGTTTCAGCATAGAACTTAAATGAGACATGTCTAACGCTCGTACTTTATTAATGTCTTCCGAAATAATAACCACTTTAATGCTGAGCGAAGCCTAGTCTAACTGTAAAACATAGTTACACAATATAACTTAAAATAAGACTTTTTTAGAATGTATTATAGAGTAGATATTAAGTTTCAAAGCTCGTTACCTCAATGTTCTATTTTTTGTTTTTTGAAGTATATACCTACATAATAACTTTCAGTCTCTTCTGTTAGTAAAATTAGATTAAAATTAGAACTTTGTTGGAAAGCCTGTAACATCCATTAGATAGCTAATATTAGTGATATTAATAATATTATTATTTAATAACAATATATCTTTTATAGCACGATGACCGAGCGGCTTATATTATCGGGAGTCCCACGTTCGAATCCTGGCTCTGGTAAATATACATATTGTTTTTCAATTTGTGATTGGAGTCCGAGTATGTACCTAATAGGTTGAACTAGTAGCTAAAATTCATATCTCGTATAAATATAAATCTGTTAATACAAAGTGGAGGTCCATTTGGTTACATGTAAGTTGTACCTATGCAGGTCATCGTGGGACACTTATTCGTGCGCCGCAGTACGTGAAATATGAGTTCGTATAACATTTTATCAAATAACGAGTTCTTCGTTGAACATTTCACCGTGGAATACATTTGTACGCATATTACAAAATGCGGTGATAATTTGCAAATAGTACTGTTCCAATTAGATTAACCCTAACCTAACCTAACCTAGTAAAGACATCTCATAAAATTTGCCACATGTTGTAGCATACGTACAATATACTCCAGGGTGAAATGTTCAACGAAGAACTCGTCATTTGATTAAATGTTACACGAACTCATATTTCACGTACAGCGGCGCACGTATAAGTGTCCTGCGGTGACCTATTTACGTAAAAATTTCCGGATACGGGTCCATTTATGATCTTACTAGGATCGGAAATGGTGAAAAAATAGCTTTTTGATACTTTATAGTATTTCTATCACTGCTCTTGTTATCAAGATTACAAGGCTAGTCTTCATAATGGTATTACAACTGAAATAGCTATCGACTTAAAAAACACACTGTAGAATAAAATATAATTTTACAACGTTTTTATTAGCTCGTATTCTTGTTTGTCTGGTGGTTTTTTGTCCAGTATAAATCTTGCAATCGATTTTTAATTAACTTCTTGACTAGCTAGACATTTGAAAATTTAGAATATATGATAACACGATGCCAATGCATTTTTTTAACACTTTTAGCTATCTTTAAGCAGAATTGAATTCATTTTCAGTTAATTCTGTTTTGCATGGAAAGTTATTTCAGAAAAATCCGTAAAAAGTAAAAGACGATTATTGGTTGCTAATAGGATGGTCCTAGCAACTAAATTATTACTATATACGTGCGTTACTATGGAAATAAAAATGAAATGTCAAAATGATATTTCAGTATTCTATATTTGTTTGTTTATTTGTTTTTTATTTACTTCATATCAAGTACAAGTTTAAGCATATCGAGCATAATAATTCAACAGAAAATTTAAAAATGTTGTATATAAAAAGTCCTTTTTATCTTGTAATTATTTATTATCATTTTGTATATTATGAATAACTGCTGGCTCAAATAATATACTTTAAAACATGTTGTAAGCTATTGAATTTTGCTGTTCGCATGATTGTTAGTCTTCAGTTATAATTAATTCAGTGTAATATCCGATTTTTTTTAACATCTCAGAATAAAAGTTTATACTCGTAGTAGTAACTTGAGTATTGTATGTTTAGTTATTCATTAATTATCATCTTCTATCGAAAGTTAGCGACTACTTGTCAGTACATCTCCCTATCCTGAGCCAGTCGTTGCCTACAGAGGTTCCGTAGCCAAGAATATCTCTTTATATCTATGCTTCTACTGGACTCAAATTTTTCTTGCATTATGAGCTATAGTAAATCAAACTTCTTATCGTGGAAAATATGACTAAAATATACAACTTTTCTGTGTCTGATTTATCTTGGCTTATTAACACGTCTTTTTTTGTGATTTGACCGAGGCTTTGACTGCGACTCGCTGTCATATCGCCTCTTCTCTTCTAGAAGGGGATCCGTCGATCAGGTCCTCACTCTTATTCTGTTAAATAACTTTACAATTTTGCCTAGCTCTTCCGTCTTACCCACCGCTAGGACACCCTTCAATTCGTCGATATTATCATAGATATCCGCAATTCGCAGCTGTACTCTGTGAAGTTCATATTTAGGGCATTGTGGTGCTATATGTACAATGTCCTCTAAAACATGACATTCATCGCAGAGTTGCGATTCGCTTCTTCCCATGAGGACATCAAATCTTTTGCCCATTGTGTGCCCTGTTCTTAGCCTCAGTATTAACTTAAGCCTATTCCTCATCAGAGGAGACTCTACAAACCAGGGCACTTCTAGTGGTGATGGTAGAATAGACTTACTCCATTTCCCCTTTTCTAATGATGCCCTATGGTGAAAATCTATCCACATACTTTGGCTCATTTTTGTTTACAGAGGATTTAATTGAATTTTAAAAAATAACACAATCTGAAATTAGTATTCGAGGGTGAAAATAAATAAATATGATGTATGGATGTATCATGCATGGTATTAAATAAATAAATTATTTAATTTTAATTACACAGAGTAGAACTGCGATTCGCAAAATGTTCTTGGGAAGGTTAGATAACGGAAGTGCTCGGTAAAATTGTAAAGTTTTTTAAGAGAATGGGAGAGAGAGCCTGAAAAATGGATCTTCACTCAGTGGACACTTACAGTCGCAGTCAAAGCCTTGATAAAATTATAAAAAAGTGTGCCGTATTTTCTTCAGAACCCCACAGTTTACTTTTTTCCTAAAAGTAACTCTTTGCCACTGACACATAGTTATCATTATAAATTAAGGAAATTTTGTTTCGCTGGTCGCTTTTTTCTAATTCTAAAAAGAAAACATTCTAATGTCAAGAAACAGTTCTGACCATGTTCCGACGGTTTTTTGCGATTATAATGGTTGAATACGGAGGTCATCAACTTTGAAACTATCAAATTTATATCATCGGTGAGATTTTTAAATTATATCGATTTAGTTGTCAATCGTTGTAATATATATTTTTTTAATTATTACCAAGTTATATCCCATAAATATTATGACTGTATCAGTGTGTAATTTTTTGATTAACCATAGTTTACCTTCTCCAACAGGATTACATGTAAAAATTTTAGTGTTATTATAGTCTAAGGTTTAAAGTCAAACAACGTTGTCTAAAAAAAATTTTTTTTTTTAGATAACGTTATTTTACGTTTTCGGCTACATGATAGTCAAACAACTGTATGTCAATTTTTCTAGTTACTACTTAAATCGTCAGTAAAGTTTAACGTTAACTACATAAAGTTACCTTTGTTTTCATATTTTTTTAAAACCATACCTATGAATTTTAACATCGCCATAAGCAAGATCAATGTGCAATACATAACATTTCACCGTGGCACAGTTAGCCGTGAGCTTTCTTATCGGAAAGAGTTAACCGTATACTATACGGTCTACAATTTTGTTAGATTCAATATGAACATTAATTCAATTTTCATAGCTGATTTTGGCAAAATTCATGAATTGTGTCACTAAATTTCAAAACCCGCTATAACACTTTTCATTATTTTGAGAAAATCATTAAAAACTTTTTGAACTAAAATGGTTTTTGAATGTTACACATAGCGTTATAGCGGGAATTGATAGACGCACTGTTTTGTTCGATAAATGACAGTCAATCGTAGCGGATTTTGAAAGAGGCGATAAAATTTTCGTGTAAAGGTTTTAAAAACGAATCCATTAATATATATATCTTAATTATTAAAAAAAAGTGTTATAGCGGGTTTTGAAATTTAGCGACACAATTCAAGAATGAAAACCTAACGTAACCTAACCCAACCTAATCTAATCTAACAAATTATCCAGTATATCGGTTATTTTCAAAATTTGTTTGCTGCTGGCTTCGTGTAAAGTGTAAACCGAAAAGAACCGTGTTTTATTCAGACATGAATTTTATGACAGTAGTATACGACACAAAGAGGTTTAACGGTTTTTAATATACTTACGGCCATATATTTCAGATACAACATTTATTTTCACGGCGAAGTGTGATACGGCGAACTGCATACGTATAAGTTTCTGGATACGCTCCAACACACATTCTTTGGCATATATATAGTTTAACCTTCACACGTCTAAAACGATTTAATTACAACATGTTGTTTAAATCTCTCTGAATCTGAGGGATTAATTTATTTTCTCAACGCTTGTTACCTACACACTATCCGCTTTTCGTCGGGTATTAAAATGTCTAACGGATTATCAAAGATTATTTAAAATATAACAAATATTTACCCTCTGAGTGAAAGTCGAAAGAGGTAAAGCTTTATTCCAGACATACCAAACTTATCGATCGCGGGATTTTATTTTAGTCAAACGCACTATAGACAGATATGAATTTAGACATGGAAATATAGAAACGGTGTACATTTGTTTGTAAATAATATGATTCCACTGATATTTTAAAAGTTATACTTCTTTTGGGGCATTTGGTAGAGAGTGAAATTGAGAGCTGCGCGCGCACACCGTTACGGAAGTGCGCGACAGTATGAAGTTAGCTGCAAATCAGTCAACTGTATACAAACGCAAGTTTGATGGTAAAATTGTTCCGTTGCCTAGGCAGAGAATTTATTATTGTCGGCCATTTGTAATTCCTTACTTAAAAAAACGATTAAACATCAGAGTGACAGTTGTATAAGTTAAAATGTATATAAATAAACAAACGGCGCTCCAATAAGCGGCCTTTTTTCTTGAGTGTGTAATTTAATAAGATAATTAAGAGCTAGTCGAAGAATCTAGGTTATCATAAGTTTTTGTATTTTTGTTTTGTTACGCCAAAAAACGCCAATAATATCACTACCAGAGCCGAGTTAACTTGTCAAAGCACGTATGTTGAGTCAGGCCATGGGCGAGTTAGCTCGTGCATTCTTGTAAACATCATACATTCTCAATAAACTCTTTATGTATATTTTATAAACAATATTTATCATCTTAGTGTCAAAATATTTACGATAATCTTCTAAAGTTTTCACAAATATTTATCATTCTGTTCCTATTTCATTATTTGATGAATTTATTTTATTCCGAAAATATCTGGACTACAAGTGTCCACCTACTAAAAATTGGTTGGCAGCCAATTTAGCCATAAGGAAACCCACGTGACCTCGTCGGATCACTTGGTTCGTGATGCCTCACTTACTTGGGTGAGACAAAGAGAATCTCCACGTTTTAGACTGAACCATAGTTTCTCCTTACCGTCACGCAGTAGACTCTTTTCATATTAAGATAAAGTTTGACGATAGCTACGACTGTTCAAAAGAAGACCAAAATTTTTTCACGACGAATGGGAAATTTAGTATATTTTTGTGATGATAAAAGAGATGATTATTGTTTTTTTTTTTTTTTGTAACGCCTCAGTGTCCTCAGCCAAATATCAGTTAATCAAGAGTGTGGTAGATCACTGCCAGTTTTGAAACTGGATAATATGTCATAGCTTTCTTGTAGTTGGGCATGCATGCTGTACTCTAATATAATATTTAAAAATTAGTAGGTAATACGTCTAATACATAATTTTTAGATATTAATTTCAAACAACTTCTGATAAATAATATATAACAGGGTTGGCGAACCTTTTTACGTACGCGTGCCAAAATTACTCGAATATTAATTATAGATGGAGATTCATCGAGAAAAACTGTCTGCCAGTATTACTACTACAACCGCTACCAACTTTTTGTTTCTTATTTGGTACAGCCATTATTGTGAGTAGAAATGATTTTGTTGTTACTACATTAGTTGAATTGATTTTTTTTTCACAAATTGACACCAAAATTTCTCCGATCTGATCAAGAATTCTCTTGCTACAGTGGTCTCAAGCATTGTAAAATCAGAGGTTCGTGGTACGCCTTCCCCTGCCGCCTGATGAGGTTAACGCGATACTATTATATGTGACAAATAAACACTAAGGACCTACCTCTACAATAATATATTTTCGTTAAATATAATGGTTATACTTCAAGAGTACGTATTTACCTGCTATTTTTTATACACTGTAATCTGTCATTTATTGTTTGCATGCTATAGGTTGGCCACCACTAATATATAACCATTAGAAAAAAATCTTTTTGAAAAAAAGTATGATTCGAACCTGCGCCCCGCGGGATTTGCGCCTATGTGCCTGACCACTAAGCTATACGTGTTCTATATAATTGCGACGAAGTTAGCTAATGCTTTTAACAACACTCTGAAGCGCTGTATTCTGCTGGAATTCTATATGATTAAATATTTTTCTTATCATCTAGCCATGCGCCTGGTTTAATAAAACTAAATACAAAAGCTCTTCACAAAAATAATATTTTACGTTGGATAAAGCATGAATGGATACATTATAACCATATTGCAAAGGAAAGACGTTAAAATATAAATTAAAATGTGGGCATAGAATGTGTGTTTAACAACCCGTAATATGCCAATGACATAAATGCAAAAATGAAAGCATTTACGGTTTTAGGCTTTTGAGCTTTTAATACTTTGTGGTAAATGTATTCTCTAATAATTATATTGCATGTACTATCTAGCTTTATAAACCGCCTACGGGGACGTTACTACTATCGATTGATACACGTAACTCTCAAGACGAAATCATCGCCTACTGATTTTCTCATCGTTATAGTGGAATGTATTATTGTAGGACGGACGATTACCCTATTATACCACAAAGTATAGTGTTTTTAGCGAATTGTGTATAGGTCAGTTTAAATTGCGAATTATAATTCATCGGCATGTCACTCGAATATAAGTTCCCGATCTGTTAGAATCCCGGTCTTTATATTGCTTTGCACAACATCTCATTGTACCGAGATGCGGACCTCGGATCCGTATCTATCATAAGTTTAGTGTTGTAACATAACTACTGTAACATACTATTGTACCGACCGTTACGCCGCAAATAAAACTCTCTCCTGCATCCACCTTCGACTTTTTCATTACCATCATCCTCAACACCATGAACTACGATACGTCGATAATTTCCACAGTGGTAACATACATCGAATCCCTCCATTGGTGACCCCGACGTGATGTCAGAACTTCTTGGTCAGAAGGTGGCGTGAAACGTCGGATTCAGGGTCTCGTACCCCGTTTGCACCTTGCTGAACTTGCCGGTGGAAGATTGTGGCAGAGACTGTTGTGTCGTATCCCCTCAGCATCTTGTTGAACTAGCTGATCAGAAGGTTGCGTAGTTTTCTTAAGTCACGCGGCTTAAGTATCAGCCTATGCCGTCGTGGGTCCCAGTTTGAATACTGAGTCTGGCAAGTATACATATTATTTTTCAATTTGTGTATGAGTCAGAGTATGGAACTAATAGGTTGAGCAAGTGGCTGACGTCCATTTCTCGTAAAAACAAAATTTGTTAATACAAACCTCCACTCTGTGGAGGCCCATATGATCTTATTAGGATCGGACATGGTCGGGGAGCGACTCTCTCTCTCTTAATATTAATTTCATTGTCTTTTAAAATGTCTATTTTTGCAGAATTTTCCACAGTTTCATGCTTCCTAACCCTTTAAGTATTGAATCTTTTAACACTGGATATCAGTTTATTCAAAGATATTTTTAATGTATTTTTTGGGAATGTCAGAAATTATTCAGGTTTATAAGAAATCCATCTTGAACATAGAAAATTCCAATATCTTTTCGCTCATATTTTACCATTTTTCGTTGGAAAATGCAAAGGGAAAAACCTGAAAACACACAATATTGTTATCGGGATATGACCGTCAAACATATTTCGAAAGATAAAATGCGAAAGCAGTTAGGCCCTGAGCGATATTCCCCAATTTCTCGTGTTTTTCCGTCGTTCACCTATTTCCGGAATAAAGGAACACGATTTTGTAGGCGTATACAATGTAAGCTGGTAAGGCATATGACATTTGAGTGGGTGCTTTGAATAATAATTGTGATGGGGATGTTGTAGGACTTAAAATTGAGGCTTCATTTGATGAATCCGCCGAATGTAAATAGATTTTTTTGGATCAATATTATGAACACAAACTTTAAAGGACTTAATAATTTAAGGGTCTATGTATCGTATAAAGATCGAAAACTAAGACCGCATCAATCTGTAGAGTTAGCTAGGAAAGATTTAAATATTTTAATCAGTCATTATGAATGTCTAAAATTTCATAATCAAACAAAATATTTTAACAATTTCATAAAAGATTACGAGTATTGTAATAGTGATGGTTTTAAAATAGAGAATAAAGCCAGTAATAGCACAATTTATTGTCTATATATGCATTAATTTTATTCAAAAGCAACATTTATTAGTATAGTATATTTTGAAAATTTTCTATTCGAGTTTGCAATTGATTCGTAATTTTGAAAAAAAAATGCAACATTAAATTTTGAGATTTGTATTTGCACTGATTATTTACTATATTACCTATATATTACACTGTTATGACTAAGCTCCAAATGATACCCCAATTTTTTTGTTTTCAACAGTTAAATGAGAATGGAGAAAATGGAAACTTTGCTGATTGCAATAACTTTTCATTATTATATTTAAAATTTTTGTAATCAATATGTAACAGTTTGTTTCATTAATAAATAAAATTTAAAAAAATAAACGAAAATTGGACCCTTTAATAAAAAAACAATATTACTATGTATACAGCATGAAAATTTATTAAATAAATATTAAAACTGGTCGTAATCATTTTTAAATTATTTGGAATAAGTATTTGATGTAATTTATGTTATTCAAAATAAATGCCTATTCAAAAGTGCTGGATTTGGTAATGAAATTGCTTAATATTATTACTATATACTCGTATTATCGGAATTCGATGTACGATATGGTGCTCACCATGAATAATTATGTAAACCAAATCTATATACATTTTTTTTATCAACTTCAATACTGTTATCCACCGAGAAAGTTAAATCTACATATTCCTACTCTGGGAGTTTTTCATGGTATATTAAGAATATAAAAGTATTGGACATTCACATATCGTGTCCCAGAGGGATATTTTGGAACTGGAATTCTAACAAAGAACAAAGAAAATAAACGGAAGTTGACCCACTATTCAGGAAGCTTAAAGTTTTACAGTCGGGTAATTCATGTATGTAAAAAATTTAGGCGATATTTTTTACTACTTACTAAACGCACGCAATATCGATTTATGTATAATTGATAACAATTTTCTGGAGTTTTTTTTTTATAATAAGATAAATATTTGTCTAATAAAAGTCTCGTTGTAGAGGAACGAGACCGCTGTAGGAGGGTTACCAGGAGGAGAGAGGGGATGTCGAAATTGGTGGTTGCTCCGATAAATGGAAGAGCGAGTTTATATAATGCAGAGTGAATAGTCGGTACAAGCGTATTTTACAAGATTTATGATACTGTTCCGAGGTCCGAGGCTCGATAGAATGAGATGCTATGTGGATCGATATAGAGACGGAGATATTGACAGTAATATTCAGGAAATCACTATTATAATTGAATCAGTTATATCGAGTTTGCGATAATTGGACATTGGCTGACTACACTGGAAAATGGATTACTCGGGAAAATGGAAACTCATTCACCGCGGAACATTTAATTACTTTTTTAATTACTACATTTAAATAACATGCTAATTATATCTAATGGCCATCTAATGCCAACACAACAGCTGTGCCGTCAGCACTGTATGAATTAAGGAAATTATAATTGCAGTTAGCTAATTACTGAGTTTGAAATAATTGGATACTGCGGGAATCGGAATAAATTGGAAAGGAAATCATAATAATTGCAGTCAGCTATTTAATATCGCCGATCAATATGCTGACACAGATTGGGTTATTGATAACCATACATATAATAATTGATATTAATTTTTTCCATGTTCATTGAGTAAAAGAGACGGTGCATGATTCGAATAAGAGAATACTGTGAACAGCGTTAGATCGCCCGCCATAATTGTTGGCAATAATTGCTTAAATATAATATACGTAATTCTTAATTAAGAGCCAATCCATGGTTTATTGACTCCCTGAACATAAAGCGTGGTTAATTATATGGCCAACCGAAAAAAAATATTGACTATGAAACAAAATCAAAAATTGAAATTATTTTTTAATCGGATTATATCGTTGAAAACCTCCCCGTCGAAGACCTCACATAAACAAACAAACAAAGTAACAAATGCATATTACGTATGACGGGTTTCAAATTCCGTAGTTCACGGCCAATGGCTCTATATAGTACCTACCATTAGAAAAAAATATTCTGCAAGAATTCAGCCAATTAGAGATTGGAAAAAGCTTCTAGCCTTGAGATTCCTTACCCGATGTACGCGAAAAGATTTAAAAAGTTGGCCACACGGCACATTGCATTTAAAAAGTTACAAAGTCAGTAGGGTGCCTACCATCGAAGTAGAATGCAATCCAACGCTAAGACGATATTATTTTAAAGTAATCAACATCCTTATAATATTGTGTGTTCTGCGATAATTAGATGTTTCACGTTGCATATCTCAGTGCCATGTTATTCATTTTACTTAATAATAATCGCTCAATTACTGTAAACAAAAACGTAATAATTAGAATCTTTTACCGCTGTTTTAATGAGTAAGTGGGTCTTCTAATCAATGTGTTTTAATAATATGATGCCATCAGTGACGTCCCGTAGGAGAAGGCAGATTGAGCGTCGCTTGGGGGCGGCAGTTACTCGAAGGGCGGCAAATCGAGGAGAATCATTCGGTATATATATTATAAATAGCTACCTACCTAAACTTAGTACCTAATAACGGAATTTTGACAGATTCGCGATATCTAGTTTACTGCCGTTATCCTTGGAGGTCCACGTCCGTGATGACCAGCAATGAAACGTGTAGATTTTTGAATTAGGTACATAGATACATACTATTGCCTAATTTAAAATTTATCCAAATATTTTTTCCCGTCATTCGCGAGTTTTGGAAATTGCCAGGTGTATTTTTAAATGTATCTGAATTAATATTTGAAAAAATTAATTAAACTAATAAATGAAATTAGATTTAGTATGTAGTACTTATATATTTTGTCGGTAATGTATCTATACAACAAATTTCATAAATATTTTAGTCATGAAAGGATGATGAAAAATACTGTATAAAAATGGGGCGGCATTTTGGCGCTGTCTAGGGGCGGCATGTTGTCTAGGGACGTCACTGGATGCCATACTAAATTTATCTGTGTCCACCAAAGCTTTACCAACTCTATACCCAAAATGAAGACCTACCAAGCATCCTAATACTGGGTCCAGCTAGGAGGAGTGCCTACATACCATATTATTATATTGTTTAATTTTAAATAATTAAGTATATTAATTGTCATTGATAAAGTCTGAATAACTATATAAAATTATTTTAATGAGATTTTAATATTTTTTTGAACAATATCATCATCATCAGTCTGAATCTATCCACTGCTGGATGAAGGCCTCTGCAAGCTGCTTCCACTTCTCTATGGTTCTATCTTCATAAATTGGGAACACTTGTTAAGCCGAGTTGAAGAGTTCTATAGCGATCTCTACAGTGATGATACTGACAATACGACTATAGACTTAGATCTTCAGAGAAAAAGAAATTCGGAAGACCATACTCCCGAAATCACATCCTGGGAAGTAACCCATGCTTTAAATTACATGAAAAGTGGGAAAGCCCCGGGGGAAGACGGTCTAACAATATATATCTTCAAAAAAGTGGGAAAGGATGCAAATGAAGTGCTTGCACAATTGTTAATGAACAATATAAATAAATATAAAATACTTTAAAAGGTCGTATCCCATTCTCGATATTCGCCCATTTTAAAGCCTCTTTTGTGTGGAAGGTTATTTTATAGTATAGCTGTATAAACATAAACATCTTAGATAGCATTTCCTTCCCTCGATTGAATGTGGTTTGAACTTTATGTATCATATTATTAAAATATATATTTATATGATGCATATTTGATAGTTGTGTTAAACTTTCGCATCGCCGTTTTTCCTGAAAAATGAAAGATATAGACCTACATACCGTTGAGGTTTATTATCAGCCTTTTAAATTGATTGTTTGTTAACTATTTTTTACAGACCCGTTGGGCTTATTCTGTGATTATTATAATGTCATTTTATAAAATTGTTTATTTTAAAATAGAAACACCTACGATTTTAATATTTATTCAGAGTTCACAGATACTGGTCAACAATAAAAGAGAATACTTCAAATGGTACACGGAAATAGATTAACAAGATAGGAACACACTGGTTCTCAAATGTTATTAAGTACGTGCTTTAGTATATTTAAGTTTACTTTTTAATGTTAAATATTAATTATTTATCACATCTCCATAATTAAGTTCATACGATGCTACCAATTAATAAATCAGTCAATTTAAAAATATTCCTTACCCACCCCTAATTTTTTGGTCATTTAGTTTTCGCTGACTCATATGTCCTTAATTAAGGGGGAACATGCTCAGCGTAGGTCAAAATGGAGCTTTTATTCTATATTCTATGTTTTAAAAAAATCGGTTAGGTACATGTTCAAACACGCGCGTTAACATCATTTTACTCCCTACTTCAATTATAGTTTGTCAATTTATGGCTACGACCGTATGTTGTAGCTTAACCACTGATGAATGCCAAAAGAAATGGCGTATTTAAAAAAAAACACTACCTTATTCTTAGGTCAATAATTATTATAAAGCAATCATTATTCGTTGGGTGTTTATCACACTTGAATGGTCAAATACATAGATTATAATTAGTATCTTTAGAATTATCTTAAAATATGTTAATATTGCCCATTTTTTGAATAATAAAATGCCTAATTCTTGTCAAATTTGGGATCACAGAGATTATCAATATATTTTTTTATCGTAAATATTTCACTATAATAATGTCGACATAAATTATACTAATGGTTTTATAAATGCGTTTAAAAATTAATAAATGTAAAAAATCTTAACACCACTGCACATGCATGTACTGAAATATGACTATATTCTTAAACATTAGAGCGAGAGGTTTAAAAGAATATTATTTTATGTAATAAAAATACTTTCCAGGATCATGCTTTGAAAATAGAATAAAAACTCCATTTTGACCCACGCTGAGCACGTCCGCCCTTAATAACAATGTATTCAAATGATTTGAGCCAGCTCTCTCGCATCGGCACTATACGATAACATCTGTCTAATAACTGTCCGATCAGTACCCATAACGATCATATTATAATTAAGCTTAATTTCTAACAATTATAATATTATTGAAGTTTTCAATAATTGTTTCAAAAAAACTTAAACGTCATAAACAATTGGAAAAGGTAAAAAGTCCACGATAAGTAAGATTAAATTAATTCATTATTGAACATACATAATTTTGAAAACATTTCTGAGAAAATCTATTATAACCAATAGAAAAAGATCTTTTTAAAAAAAGTAAGACACCCCGTAGGAATTGAACCTGCATCTCTTGGGTTTCGCGCCCGTGCAAATTGACCACAATGCAAAAAGATTTTTTCTATTGGTTATAATACATTTTCTCAGAAGTATTTTCAAAATTATGTATGTTAAATACTAAGAATATTACATTCTTAAATCTTGTGAATTATTCGTTGAATGATATTAGCAAGTTCAAGTAAGATACAACACAAAATATCTGGGAGTAATCCGTAACGTCGGCTAGTAATCAAAGTAATACCTACTTTGATTTAAAGTGCAAAAGGCGATAGCCAATATAGTTCAATTTTGAAAATCGCTTCAGAGAGTATTATAAGAGCCTTTAGTTAAAATGTGTCGCAATTATGTATGTTCAATACTTAAAATATTACATTCTTAAATCTCGTGAATTATCGTTGAATAAAAAAAATAGTTAATTTATCCATTATTATTATCATCAACCTAGATATATCTACTATCAGATGAAGGCCTCTCTAAGCTAATTCCTTTTTTATAGGCACGTACGTTATGTTAGCACTTACTTCTGCACTATTTAACTATTTTGTCGGCCCAGCGGATTCTAGGTCTATCATCTGGACGTTTTATACCACTGGATGACTATATGACCTATTTACATTTAAGCTTTTCGGCAAACTCTGTTACGATTCATACCCTCCCTTCGTTAATTACTTTTATCCAATCATTTGTTTTATTTTTTAACTTTATACACTATTTATGTACCTATGAGTCAGTGTGTCGTATAGGTATATTATATAATTTTACTGAAGTACACGTTGTATACCTAATCATAACTTTCAGTGCTAATTTATTCATCTTTCGCGTAAACAGTACCCTAAAATTTCTAAAACCATAAAGTTACAAGACAAGTCCATTATTAAAAATCTTAAATTGCTTCTCAAAATAGGTATATAGACTTTTTGTATCTACTTAAGATATACTAGCTCTCAAAACCTAGATAAATATTATATTTATACGTAACTAACTAAAATTATTATTTTTTATTTTAATACATTTAAAATATATCAAAACCTTTCATCTAATACCTATTATTAATAAAACGGTAAATATATCATATATATATATATATATATATATATATATATATATATATATAATTTATATAATACATATAGTCACCACAATTCCATCGCGATTCTGTGCAGTGTTGACCTGTGTGTCCCTGATAACTATCATAGAAATAGAGAGCACCAGTTGTTTATTTCCAAGGTGCAGAACCAACCTGCCACTGGTAATGTCAATTGGGAGGGCGATAACTATGTTCTACGAAATTGCTTCGGGTGTTGATATATTCCACCTACGTGAGATGAGTATAGGTGGACGTTGTTTTATAAATTCTTAAAATAGGGTCTGCTTAACTCATTCGGTGTACTTCCTTGTACCTATCTAATTAATATTTTTTGTATTTACACATTTCTACTGTTTAATAACTTACTATCTATCTCTATACTGACCTATCTCTTTTTTTATGTAGTAATGTTTTATATTTCTTTGTTTATAAATGTCATGTTGGGAACGTCTTAAACTTATAATTTATAATGTCCACAATATGTTAAAAATAAATAAATTGAAATTGAAAATACTACAAGTAGATAACTTGATTTTCACTGTTTTTGAGATAGCTATTGAATATGATTCTAAATTCCCTTCTCTACAAAATGATAAACTAGGTAAGTCAGAAGTTAATGGAAACTATGTTAATTTTGTATTAAACCATAAATGAATTAAATAAATAAAATAATATATCCACAATATTTTTTATACAATTGAACATTATTTAATTATTCCCAATTAGATAAGCACAATATTCCATTTTGATTTTAAATAATAACTAGAGCCTAGATTTATGTTAATCAAGTAAATTTTAAATTTCATTTTCCAAACAATGACCAAATCAGAGTTATCTAGTTGTAGTATTGAGGTGACGATATACATTTACAGGATTTATAGCTAACGAAGATAATACTGCTATTAATATTATATATTTAGAGCAATTTTAATTATGTATTTATGCCAAAATTTTAACATAGTAATAATTGAAAAGGGGTAATTAATTAATTCAAATTATTCTTAAGCCTCATACATTATGTTCAACCAAAAGGGATTTAGGTCTCTGAGATACGTCCTCTTGTGACTTGAATAATTATATGATGCGGTCTATTTGCTGGAAAAATTATCCCCTAACTGTAAAATAAATTTCACTCCACATATTTAGTATGCAAGGCGGAATTTAGCAAAGTTATCCTGTGCGAATAATAACTTCTAGTAAACGTGGCTTAGAGATTAGCATAACATAACTAGTATATTTTAGTTAAATATTTTATTATGAAAATAAACTACGTATTATGTCATAAAAGTTTTGCTAAATGAAATAGTTTATTTTTTCATGTTAATTATTTATTATGATAGAAGTGATGTACAAACTATGTAGGGATTGCAATACCGAATGAATATATCAATACCGGTATTTTGGTATTTCTTATTGAATACCGGTATTTGTCAAAACATATTTATAATTATTTTCCTTTTGACAGCTTCTCAAACTACTAAGTATTTTCCTACTAACATTCTTCAAGCATGCTCGCCTTTCATTCTTTTGAAGCTCGTAGGTCACTTCTGCTCTTAAAGCATTTTTCCCTGCTCTCACGTGGTATAGTTTCCAATCCCGATATTCTAGAAAATTTGAATTTTTATGCACCCGTCAATTACATGCATGGTCACCATGACCTATTTTGGGTGAAAGCTGTTTCCTCATGTCAGGCTCACCAGGCACCAATAGTGAGGGCTGTACGGCTGGTCAATGCACTCCCTAGAGATGTAGATATTTTTATCGATGTATTATATTATATTCTGTTTTTTTTAATTCTATTTTATTGTTTACTTTGTATTTATTTTTGAATTATTGTTGTTGTTTTTTTTATTTTATTTCATTTGTATAAAAATATTTTTTGCTTTGTTTTTTTTTCCTCTACCTTGTTTTTTCTCTAACTGATTACTTGTACTTTTCATTCTAAATGTAATGTTGTGAAAGTCCTGAATTACTAATTTTTTATGTACTCAACGTGTATTTTTTTTTAAATAAATACAATATTATAGAAAAAGAAGTACCTATCAATACATATACTTAACTATTAAAAATTATTTAAAACACTATTTTATGGCAACATTACATACCTACATTTATTATGTTGACCTTTATAAATAATATGTATTGATCATAATATTTTAGAACTGATAATTTTTACAAATACTCTAAGTCCAGGTAAAGGAAAACTCAACGTCTGTTGGATGTAGGTATATACTACCAACGTTAGATCAATAATAAGTAATGGATTAATTGGAAATGTTTGCCACGAATATTTTCTTTTTTGTTAATTTATCGCGACAATTCCATTAGTAGATTTGAGGGAGTTGTTTTAATTTTATTTAAATTTTGTTGGTTTAAGTCAATATATTTGCGTTTTGGCATCATACAATTTATACACAAAATTTAATATACTTACAGTATTGTAGTAAGTAATGAAATATAATATTAAAATCATTTTCAAAAAACATAAACTTGTGTGCTTTTTTAATACAGAAAATACCGGTATTTTGTATTTTTTAAACCGGTATTTCGGTATCGATAAATAATTGAATACCGGTTTTGAAATATCGATATTGCAATCCCTAAAACTATGTACATACGCAATTATTTTTTCAAAAAATAAAAATTCATAAAACTAAAAAAGTTTTAAAAACACTAATCTTTTCGGATTATCAAAAAGCTTTCACATGTAGAGCGTGTCTGGATAATTCTTTACGTATATAATTTACATTACCCTCAGACTAACTAGGAAATTAATAATAGTCACGATTATCAACAGTGAAAGTCATGGAAACTAATTTCGTTATCCACTGTGGTAGAATATCCTCTTCCTGCCTATATATATAATCTGAATAACATGTAATTATATGAACAGTAAAATATTTAGTCTAACTTCTATGTTACTTTTACACTAACAGTGAAATAGTTAAGACAGTGACATACGAGTACCATAAAATAAACGTAGTTTTTGCATTGCTCTAAATTCTTAAATATTCATCAGATATAAAAAAGTATTTTGTTGTGTTTTTTTATTTTAAGAAGTATGTACTCTTATGTTATTCAAAATAAACATTTGTACTCGGCATACTTCAGTAATAACTAGATAAAAAGCTCCCAATCCCGAGCTTACACATCATGTTGTAACTGTTAGTAACAAGGCGCTCTTTGAGTCTACGAAAGCTCCGCTATACAATATTGCTCCCCCGTGTAATGTTCTGTTGATTGTAAACAAGGCCTGGTCTCAATAGAGCCTCCCTGCCTGCGAAGTGTGAGCGTCAAAGCTTTCAATGGTTTGCTCAGGGGCGCGCGCTTTTTGATATTATTACAAACAAGTAACGGAAGTTTAAAGTGGGCATATTGAAAAACCCGACCTTTTATTAACCTTGCCTGTTCTGTGATGTCAAGAAACGTGATTTTTTTAAATTCAGTTTATATTAGCTTTTCCTGTTGCGTCCATGCTTCTTCTTCGGCCATGTCCATTCCTTAGCTAAAGCATATAGACACCACATGGTATCTCTACTAATCTCTTTTCCTCGCCAGTCTTCTTGCGTCATTTCAGGTTATACAAGCTACGAAGTCTTGCATAATTACAGGGAAAATCATATTTTTTCTATTATTTATACTATATAAGATTCTGTAACCTCAGGCTAAACCTTGAGAAATCTCTTCCTTGATTACAGTCAATAATCATGGTAAATATTCATATAGCGGATGACTTCTTCTTCTTTCTTCGTATATTTGGGGTGTGTGGTGTACATCGGTGGTTATTGCTGTCTGAATATCGGGTGGTACAACTCTAGTTATGATGTGTTCCTTTATCACTTGAGTGGGTTTCAGAGATCTAGTTAGTATATAACAGGCGTCATTCAGGGATGCATCTAAGTTTATTTGCGAAACATAAGTAGTTCCATTCAGGACACGCGTACTTGCTAGCTGACTATAATAATGCCATCATGTATTCTTAGAATATGGCGTTTGGTTCCAACTATAATAATAATTCCCACTTAATCTACTTATAACTAATATTTTAAATATTAATTGTAGAACCATTTACCAAATAAATTGAAAATAATCTTCCGTAATGCCTATGCCTAGAATCTTCCCAACAGTTTGGCCACCGTGATAGCATCGTCATTTATAGCTTTAAACATATCATAAATAGCGCAGCTGGATGCAATGAGCGGACACACAGTCACAATATATTCCGCAGTTTTTTCGGAGCCACATTCGCAGTTAGAAGGATTATGAGGAATGCCCTGCTGACCAATCTTAGTATTACTGGTAATATAAATATGCCAAAATCAAAGACAACATTGAAAATATTTATATATCTATTAAATATATGTATTTGAAACCAACACGCAATCATTCTAACATATTGTTATATTGTGAAACTATTGGAGTAACGCGATGTGACGGAACATAACGGAACTGAATTTATTAGCATAGTAAGAGAAAGGTTAAAATGTTGTGTGCGGTATTCAGAAAATAAATAACTCAATTTTTGAATACTCACGGATTTGTGTGTGCACATTTTTTATAAATCGTTACAAATTTAATATGAGAAAATAAATAAATTAAAAAATAACCGTTATATTTTAATTAAAATAATCATCATTCTTCTTCGTCGTCACTTTCATAAGTATTGAAGATCATAATTAATAATATGTAGCTTGGATTCGAATTACTCAATCATTTATTAATTACATTCCTTTTGTCAGACTAAAAACGTGTGATTAAATTCTTGAAGTTGCTGTACAACTACGATAATTCATTCAAACTTTTTTCCGTAAATCTGTATGGTGCTACCATTGTGAATAAAACGAAAACAAATGAAATATAGAATCACATAATATTTTGTTTCCATATCCGGTCAACAACCTTCGTAAATACATAATATGAAACAATTAACACATGAGGCTCAGCTGGTCTCTACAGTAAAGCACCCCTAAAATAAGTCTTTGGTAAAATTGTTTGCATTAATCTTGTTTGTAGAAATATAATAAATTATTCAATAATATGCGTTATCGTTTACGGCTTATGAGATAAAATACTATTACTATTTAATAGTACCAAATTTTGTATATATACTTTTACGTATTATAGGTAGGTACATAAAATATTTTGTATGTGAGATAAGCATGAAGATTTTTTATGAGAAAAACCTGCTCAGGGGTGATATTAGCCATAAAGAAAACCAAACGCAGAATAGGCATATTATATTGTAAATCAGTGACTCTCATTTTCTTTTGATTACTTTGACGGACGGAATGATTGAAGATTTTTTTTTCTTCTTCGGTCATGTCCATCCCTTAGTTGGAGGATATGGACATCACATGGCGCCTCCAAGAATCATTGTTGATCGCCAGTCTTCTTGCGTCATTCCAGGTCATACCAGTGTCCCGTAGCTCTGCCGTATACATAAAAAATATGATAGTATATTAATTTATAAATGATATGAAAATTATGTCTGAGTTTCGGAAATGGGAAAAAAATTAAAGATATGGAAACATTAAGAGTATTTATTTACGTATAATAATACAATATTTAATAAACTGTTTTAAAATAAAGTTAATGATATATTTTTTTGTGATAGTTGTTGTAGCAAGTACGTTGAAGAATCCGGTCTCGTTCTTTCCCTTTTATAATTAAATATAATTTAAGTAAAAGAAAAGTTAAGTAAAGTATTTTGTAGAATTTAATTTTGCATTGCACATGCTTAGTTGAGAAATAATACTTCTTCTTCTTCTTCTTCGGTCATATCCACCCCTTACTTGAAGCATATGGACACCACGTGGCGCCTCCAAGAATCCCTGTCACTCGCCAGTCTTCTTGTTTTGTTCCAGATCAAACCAGTATCCCATAGTTCCACCGTATCCACTATATTGATAGTATTTAGCGGCTTTCTAGGACGCCGAAATCCGGCCGGCTTGAAGAACAGGCAAGCCAGGTTGAGGTTTTCTTCTGGCATCCGTAGCACGTGGCCCAGGTAGTTCCAACGTCGCTTCTTCACTCTCAGCGTGATGAGAGGCTGCTTGGTGTGTTCTCTTATCTCCCCGTTGCTCCTAAAGTCCTATTATACACCGCACACCCAGTATCCATCGCAAACATCTGTTTTCAAAGCTCAGTATACGGTTGCTCTGAGCCTTTGTAAGGTGCCATGATTCGCTACCGTACAGCAGCACCGTCAGAATGCAAGCGTCGAATAGGCGGCATTTGGTTGTGCTTTGTTCGTTGAATAAAAGAAATAGTTTATTAAATTAAAGCAATTCTGCGTGCGTATAAAAACTAAATAATAGAGTGGTCCGCGACGTCGGTTAGTAATTAAGGAATTAATTGATAACTACGTTAATTTAATATACTAAGACCGATAGTCAACATTATAACGCAATTCGATAAGCATTTCATGTAACAACGATTAGTTAAAGTCATCGTAGTTCAGTAAGATGCTCGTAGCTTAATTGGAAAAGCATACTAGGGCAAATCCAGCACATATAGGTCACACCTAGGGATTCCAATCCCGGGATCCCGAATCCCGGGATCCCGAGATATTTTCAATACCCATGAATCCCGGGATTGGTAAACATAATCCCGGGATTTCGGGATTGATTTTTTTTCAATTTTTATGGAAAATAAAATAAAAACTAAAATATAACAGAAAAAATACTTTTAATAACAAATAACTAAGTTAGAAATAAACTGAGTTTGAATGAAGTTTGATTTATACCCATAAGTAAGTTGCCGATTCATTTTATTTTTTCACATAAATCAATAAAAATGAGAAAGATTGGAAAAAAACAATTCTTCGCACTTTTAACAAAGTAATTCCACCATGATCTTATAAGTTTTACGGCAGTTTCATATTTGGCTGATTAATTAGATTTATGAAGCAAAAAGGCCATACACCACGATTTGCATTACTATTTTAAATCTAGCTAACCCATTAATTAAGTCTTTACTACCAGAAACAGCAATCTCATATTAAATTCACATTATTATTTATATTACATTACTCCATTAAACTTATGTATCTTCAAGATTGAACAATTAACATAATTAACAATAATAATTTCAAAATAAAAAGAACTTTTATATACAACGTTTTTAAATTTTCTGTTGAATTATTATAATAAATATGCTCAAACTTGTACTTGATATGAATTAAATAAAAAATCAAACAAACAAACAAATGTAAAATACTGAAATGTCATTTTGACATTTCATTTTGATTTCCATAGTAACGCACGTATATTTTAATAATTTAGTTGCTAGGACCACCGCCTTAGTAACCAATAATAGTCTTTAACTTTTTACGGATTTTTCTGAAATAACTTTCTATACAAAACAGAATTAATTGAAAATGAATTCGATTCTGCTTAAATATGGCTAAAAGTATTAAAAGAATCCATTGACATCGTGTTTTGATATATTTAAAATGTTTCAAATGTCTAGCTAGCCGGGAAGTTAGTTAAAAATCGATTGCATGATTTGTACCGGACAAACAACTACCGGATAAATAAGAATACGAGCTAATGAAAACGTTGCATAAAAATGTCTTAAATAGTATACTTAAATTATTTATTTTTGCCCGATTTTATCAATGTTATTTGTAAATATTAAAAAAAAATGTATTAACTATGGAAAAAATGCCAATCCCGGGACCAGTCCCGGGATCCCGGGATTATCAAATTGTAATCCCAAAATCCCGGGATCAGAATTTTGGCTCGGGATTGGATTCCCTAGTCACACCCGTTGGGTGTCATATTTTATTCTAAAAAATGATTTTTTCTAGTGCATACGATGTTTTCAAAATATATATATTTAATATATATTACTCTTTTCTGTTAATAATATTATGTAATGGCGAAATGCTGTTAAAATAATCATATATTTTAAACTTGACAGTCAACGTAATTATATTCATACAATTATTAATATTGGGATAATAAAGAAATATCAACTAGGTACTATATGTTTTTTTATTATTCAAGGGAAGAATTCCGATAAGCAATCATCTGGCACAGTCTTAAAGAAAAGTTTGAGCTCAATACTAAACATCACAGTTCAGTACAACGGTTGATAAGAAAGATATTGTCCAATTTATAGCTGATATCGGGGAATAAATATGGCACGAAAAGAAAAAGATAAAATTAGAAAAAAAATCGCATTTGAAAAAAATACGATACTCGACGGAATTTTAACCCGTAAATCAACGGGTATCGTGGCAATATGCTTTAACCAGTTAAGGTACGAGCCTCCTACCTTCTATTCCTATCCTTAGTAGTCCCCTACTCAAATCCTATTATTTAGTATGGTTATAAGACCAGACTATGAGCAATTATGGGTCAAAGAAGTCGGTAATTGCAAACAAAATCCAGTTAATCCAAAATCGCCGAGCGCGTAAAGGCTTGCTAAAGCTGTCGAGTTATATCTGATATGATACGAACGAGGCCGTGTTAGATAGTAGTAATTCAAGAGTTAGTTCTAGACGCTGGTTTATGTGCCTGTTAACGCTAAACCACAGTTATTGATTAATTCAATCCTACAGACATACCTATCCTCATCAATCATACAACTCCTCATCATTCATCAACCTCATTATCATCCATAAACAGTGTACCGTCAAGTAACAAGGTAACCCAAACAAACAAACAATACCCCGCGAGTAACAGTGCAACCAGACCACTGAGCCATCACCAACATTAGAAAAGGTCAGTGTCTGGCATCCTGTTAAATCTCCCCCACCCGTAGATTCGGAATCCACATCATCCTTAAAATTATAGTCCGCTTGCAAAAAGCGCCACCTACCTTAAATACTAACCGACGTCTGACTCTCGCCAAATGTGTACATTCTCAAATCTTGTGAATTATTCGTTGAATAAAAGAAATGGTTTATTAAAAGTACTAATAGTTCAGTTGAAAAAGAAGAATTTTTCTAAGCTAATGGTTAGAAAATAGGCTAATAATTATGTAATAGTGAAAAGACTATTATGATCATTTCCTAGACTTTGTGTATTTACTGATGATTGAGCAACTCTGCTATTAAATAAAAAAAAAATCTTATATTTTCATACAAAAAATGCTTTAAAACGTTTCAGTGTTCGAAAGAAAAATCATCTCTGCTTTATGCGCTCGGATGTAACACATAAAACAAAACGAGCATCATGCACAAAGAAAATTTATCAAAAGGGTTCAGAATAAAGAAGTTAAGTTTTATGTCAACACTCCCTACGTCACTTTATGCGAGGCAGACAGTGATATCTATCTTCTCTAGACTGGTGTGGTATCACGCATGGGGTGTCATGCCAAAGTTATCTGGTTTCAATACGCAGTATAAATAAATATCTCGAAAATACTCACTATATATTTTCAATACTTAAACGGTGATAAATTTAACAATCTATTGTTTTGAAAGTATGATTTTGATCTGAATAAACCGTACGTCTTCTAATCATAATTAAAACAAACTGTTTCGCATTACTATAATATTATATTATTCTCACCCGGCTTTACACTATAGTTATTGAGAATACTGGCCTGTTGTAGTGTTAAAAAGAATATGAATACAGTCGAACTCGATTATTACGATCACGGACAAAGCGAGATCTCTGATGTAATTAGGAAACGTTTGTTGACATTTTAGTTTATGATTTTCTCCATACATTTATTCACTTTTATAACGAGCTACTTCTTGGGTTTACCGAGCAAAACTGTTAATATGTTGATCGTTTCAAACAACATTTACGACCCTAAGCAAAAAAATCCGACCGGGCAGTTAAATAGACCGATGCTGCCGGCATGTAAAAAATCTAAGCTGAAGTCAGTAGGTACCTATCAGCGTTCATTACAACAAACAACTTCTTTTGTAGTTATGAATGCCATGTTTGTTTCGGGGAAGAATTATA
Organism: Rhyacophila brunnea; assembly: GCF_057557595.1. Taxonomy (NCBI): domain Eukaryota; kingdom Metazoa; phylum Arthropoda; class Insecta; order Trichoptera; family Rhyacophilidae; genus Rhyacophila; species Rhyacophila brunnea. The sequence goes on along the minus strand of NW_028232827.1, from coordinate 34,684,943 downwards.
AGTGTGTATTTTTGTTTGAATTACTACTTTTTGTGTTATTTGACCGCTCATTTAAAAATAAGTATTCTCTGATATAACGAGTAATGCTTATAACGAGCAAATTCAGTCGGTCCCATCTTCCTCGTAATAATCAAGTTCGACTGTATATGTTTGGGCCAATTATGGTAGCCCAATCCTAGACAAAAATCGTAAACTACCCACACAATGATTGTAGTGCATTCAAGCATGGTATTAACAATTTATTTACCTCCAGACCATAAACGCATCAAGACGTGCACGCGTTTGACTCTAGCGTCATTGCAAAAATAATTCGATAACGAAATATCACTTCACCCAATGCCATGTAACGCACCGTAATTCATAAACAAACAAACTCATTACCCAACGATCGATTTAAGAAACTAGAGAGTGACTCAAAAAGTATAGTGTACCCGGGAGAGTGGTGGTGCTAGTGACTGAGAACTAGAACAGGGAGCCAGCCTCATCGTCATTAAGGTCAGTGCCTGGAATCCTTGGTATAACCCCCACCCTAACATCTAAATCACGCCGTCCGATTACAGTCCACTAAAAAGCGCAACCAATACATTCATTTTTAAATTATACACTCAAAATAAATATACTGTTTCGTTTTATTAATCAAATTGTTTGATTTCTATGCGCGTGCTTCGTTACCCGTGCATTACCTAAAATTGTGGTAAGGCATTATATTCGAGAAACTTTTTGAGAGATCAAGATGACAGTCTAATAAAAGGTTACTAAATGTGTATTAAAAATATTATAGTTTACAAGCCATGGAAGTTTAATCAATATTGTTCCAGTACTATTAATTATTGAGTTATAACCGAAAAAACGGACAGGAAGACACTCAAATTGTATTATTACTTTAGATTCACTGCTGGTCAAGCTTTTGTGGACTGTAATTTTGAAGGATGCTTGTGGATTCTGGAGTTGGCGGGGGGGGGGGGGGGGCGATTTACACGAGAATACCAGGCACTGATCTTTGACGTTGAGAGGTATGGCACGCATTGGAACTGGTCACTCTCTCTGTTACACTAGGGTTAATATGGATGATTATGACGTTTGTATGAATGATCAGACACCCTGTGCCGGTAACACATGTTCTATTTTACTGAGCTCGTACGAAGTCTCGTATTGAGTTCTTGCTTAAACGACTGCCACACTGTAACAAGTTGACTCTTTCGTTGTCTACTAATAATGTAACTGTCATTAAATTACGGTCAAACTGATGACCGTGCCTAGATGACAATAATAATAAGGATGCTAGTTATGACATATCTTTGCGGGTTTAGTGATGGGTTGGGAATATAATTGGTCCAACCAACTGCTTTCAAAACGGATATTTGGTGTGCAAGATTACAATATACAATATATAATAAGTACAATATTATGTATGATACTTGGCTAACCCAAGTTCCTACCATTGTATAGGTATATAAAAAATGTGAGACTGAGTTAATTACTTTAATGCCGATTCGTTCTGACTTCTGATCCATTCGGTCATTTTTCTATAAAAACTAAAAATAAACAATTTGTACAACAGCCGCAAAATACGACAGCTTGCGATCGATATAAGTTATTTCTCGGATGTTCCATTCGTTATTCGAAAATTGCCGAACGAATTACCTTCAATATTTCAGATCGATTCGATCGAACTATTTATTCTCTAGATGACGAATGAACGATTTTTATTATTATGCATAGATCATTTTGATTCGGTCTTTTGCAAACGATGTAATTTATGTAATGAGTTGCCTATTTTAAAAATTCACGTTGTCCATTTTGTTTTGTTTTGAGATATCCACAAGAAACGACTATGGAACCTCTACATATAAAAAAATTGTTAATGTTTCAACTACAGAGCTTTTCCAATCAAACACTTGAAAGTTTTTCAGAACATGATATACTTTCCCATATCGAGCGAAAATTTCAAAATACTTACTCTGTAACAATGGAAAAGATGATATTTGAAAATTGCCACCAGACGAACGAAAAATGTATTTTGAAATTGGATGATGTTTTTCAACCGTTATACTGACTGCTAGTTATTGATATGATTATAGCACATGCGTGTGTCACTTTGAATAAGGAATACAATATTCATACACATATTCAGTTCATTTTTGGTCAAAAATGGACAAGATTATTTTTGTAAATGGGCAACTCGTACCTATATTCTATGCCCTAAATAAGGCTGAGTGAATGATCGATTGTCATATAAAATATATTAAATCATCCCTTAAATTACATGTATTAATAATATGGTTAATTTACTAATGGCTAAAACTTGCGATTTGTAATAGAACTGATAGATAAAAATATTATTTAATATTATGTTGTATCTTACTAGGTTTCCATTTTACCACAGTATATAATTAAACCACAAAATAAATTTGTTCATAGCATATTATTACTCTGTAAAATCTACTCATTAACGAGGTAAAGGGATACTAATGTTTGTGGCATTATTAAATTTGGATATTACAATAGGTGAACACTGTAAAAATAATAAATACCAAATTATTTTTTTATATAAGTACAACGTTTTTAAATTTTCTGTCGAATCATATAAACTTGACTTGACTAGCGTAAACGATCAAAAAAATTTGTACTTGATCGAAATACTGAATAAATATAGAATACTGAAATGTCATTTTGACATTTCATATTGATTTCCATGGTAACGCTCGTATATATTAATACTTTAGCCAATTTTTGCCAAAATTTTGCCAATAATAGTGTTTTACTTTTAACGGATTTCTTCCGAAATAACTTAAAACAGAATTAACTGAAAATGAATTCAATTCTACTTAAAGATAGCTAAAAGTATTAAAAAATGCATTGGCATCGTGTTCTGATATATTCTAAAAGTTTCAAATGTCTAGCTAGTCGGGAAGTTAGTTAAAAATCGATTGCAAGATTTGTACTGGATAAACAACCACCTGACAAATAAGAATACGACCCAATAAAAACGTTGTAATAAAATGTAAATTTATGAATACACTGTTATGTTTAATATTATGTTGATTCATAATATAATTCAATAGTTTTATATTGATATCATTATTTAAAATGTATTTAATGAAAACCGAATCTATTATTAATCGATAGTTTAATAATAATTGGAAAAGAACAACACCCGAATTGATTAGCATAAATGAATCCTCTTCTGTATAGCTATCATTATATAGTTTTTTCTAATAGGCATATTTCTGAAGTAGGTATTCCGAATTATATTTATGGCCATTTTATAAAATCAAAGATATACAACTACAATTCGATAATACGAGTATATTAAATTTATGTTTTGTGAGGTAATGAGAATGGGGTGACAGTCATCCATCGCAAATCACCCGAAAGCAAAGTGCACAGGAGCTGTTTATCAAATGGGCCCTTGTAGGTTTGGGTCCACTCCCTGTCCTGTTCAAATTTACATAGGTTCGTTTGATAGGACATGAAGCAATATATTTCACGGAAATGCGATAAAGTGGTGATGTTTGTATTATAAATATAGGGTGACGCAAATAGCATCATATGATTTTATAAACCCATAATTTTGAAAATAATTAAACAAAAAACTCTGGAGCTTTTTTTTATATAATATATGAAATATATTTATTTCTTCTATCTTTCTATGATTAATTTTGAAAAATAATATTTGGCAGATAGTTCTGATTACTGGGCAAAGATGTGCCCTTTTTATTTTATTTTTCATAACTGCCAATAACATTTCGCTCACTAAAATCTCGATTTCTAACACAATCACTGTTGACCTGTTAATTAATATTTAATTACCACATTTATATATCATGTTAAGTATATTTAATGGCCAGGTAATTCAAACGCGCCAGTCGCGTTGTTAGCACTAAATGAGTTAACAAATATTGCTCTCCAATATCCGTAGCTTGTTAAATTAGGTGGCCGTAATGACCAATGCATATCGCCGAAATATTAAATTAAAAGTTCTTTTAAAACTTTCATTGTGCAAAAACCATATATTATGACACCATTTTGGTTATCAAACTAATAATATAATATAACAGTGACCATTTTTATTCAAACGCCACACATTAAAATTACTTTAGTTGCATTATATATATTCATGGAATTAGGACTTAAATATCAACTATTATGCTTATTAACAATAATTCCACTAAGATGAACGAGCGGCGATTACATTATGATCACTTTACGTGCTGTCACATGCTGGCATGGCGACAAATTTAGTCTATGGTTTCGTATGTTTCGTATTCGGAAATGTATTAGAATTTTTAATTGTTATTCATTATTCATGCTAATTTCAATTAATTTTAACATTTTCTACGTGTGCGTACGTTAAAATTACTTGCGATATTGCATCCTTAGATAATATTTTGAACAGAACCCAACCAGCAGACCTTAGATAATAGACATAAACACCAGACATAGATAATAATTTAATAGAAAATCCACAGAGAAAAACGCTAAAAACAAAGAACACGCAATTTTAACATGGGTCGAAAATGTGTAGGCCTGCAGAAAATAGAAAAAACACGTTCACTGACTAATGCGGTTCATGATCTAGTGCGATACGCGTTAGGTGACCTTATTGTTGTTCTGGCGATTTCGGCAGATTTTGCTGACAATATTCGTTTATAGGTTCAAAATGTGATAGGGATGGGAGCAGCAGTCTGATAACATTTTAAATACCAAGAAAAATAACTTTACACATATTTTCCCCATGCGGTAGCTTACTTGCATAGCACGTAACGTGATGATAATAATATTGTATTTGAAGCATATTAAGCTTCGTCACTCACTGTTGAATGTAATTGAATAAACTTTGCGACACTTTTCGCATTCTATTTTAATATGTATGAATACATTAGGAATTTCACACTACTTTTACATACAACAATCAATATGATGTTTAAAAAGAAAATTATGGTATCTTTCAATAAGGTGGTGATATATGCCCCACTCTGTATTATATATCGTTGTATTGCTTACAACAATATTTTTTTTAAATTCATATGACAGTTATGTCGTAGAGATATTCCAATATTTTTACTCTAAGGTAAACCAAATATAATTGTATAGTGTAATAACATTTTTTATGGATTTGATACTATTACGTTGTAGCGTAAGTAAGATTATATTAGATATTTTTGAAAAGAAGATACTGAGAAGTATCTTTGGAGTCAAATACGGTGAAGATGGCACATGGCAAAAGGTAGGCATAACCACCGACTGTGTGCATTGTACAATCATCATCCATTGTCTCACACGTGAAAGTAGAGTGACTCCGTTGGATAGGCCATATCTCAAAGATTAAAGACATCCGACTACCCAAAAGAGGCTGTTCTACAATAGTCTATAAGGGAAGAAGAGCTTTGAGAGACCGAGATCGCGAAGGTTAAGAGCGTACATAAGTGAAACGGCAAAAAAAATTTCAACGGTATGGGGAACGAAATTTCGCAGTCATCGCCAGTCGGAGAGCGATAGTCGACTTGTTCGCACGTCAATTTGTTTTGTGATGGCGTTGTAGGAATATATTCTTAAATCGTGTAAAGATGACTAAAAAACGTTCCGCATGTACTTGAAAAAGAAAACATTACTTTTATTACGAATATCATAATAAACATAACATTAAAAGGACGCATGTTGAATTTTTATGACAAATTATATTTCGTTCGGCTCGCGTCATTTGCACAATCCGCGCATCGCTTAGTCACGATCTTTTTAGACCATGCCTCAGCTGAGGTATAGCCTTAAGGTATCCCTGATGCTAAGGCAGTGGATAAAGTTTGTCCCAGAGAAAGAGGAGTGGGTAAATAATATGTGAAACATAAAATACTGATTATATATAAGTAAACATTAATTTTTTGAATCTTAAATCTCTGAACTGCACACGGATTTTGTGCGCGGTCAAAAAAAAAATTGAAATCTATTGCGCACTGAAAAAATAATTGAATTATATTACGTGAATATTTATATATATATTATTATATTGTGGTGGTTCCTTCATTTGGAAACATTTTGCCAGACATGAAAAAGATTTATTGGAAGGTTTTAGAAGACATTCCGACCATTTAGTTAACTTCATTAATACTTAATAATATTGTGGAAATAATAATTTCACATACGCAAGAAATTTTCCTTGGCAGTGTATAGAATGATAAAGGGATCAAGTACCAACTTTAAATGGGGACTCTATTATTTTACATTATGCCAGAGCTCGAAATAGACCTTTTCATACCGGAGTACAGCTCTGGTTCATAAAACCCCCGAGATTAATATTTATAAAGGGGAGTATTTATTTGTTTGGTCAACTACCCCCGTTATTATTTTATATTCAGACGGGTGCAATTGTGTGTGAGATGTGATATAGTACGGGTCTCATTTACGGAAACAGATGTGGGCGTTTATATTGTTTTATATTTAGTATGAAGTGACGTATTACACGGCAGGATAAAAATGACAGTATTTTAATTTATTAATTGACAAGTGTATTATTGTACGATTGCACTGGTACATGATTTATGGTGAAAACGTTTATATTGTAATGACGTGCTTCTCAGAACGTCTACATTTTGTGAGCTCTGTTTGACAACAGTGTACGTTTCCGTTGCGTTATTGTCTATGGTCTAGAAACGCTCACTGCAAATAACATTTAATAATATAGATTTCGTGGTTTTGAACAATTTCACTTGCAGACAATTAAATGACATTTGGCGATCGCAAAGGCAGCGGTTTACGCCCACGGTAGCCGCGTGACTTAAACGTTGAACTATCACGCCGTGGGTCCTAGATTCGAATCCTGAGTCTGGCAAATACACATAATATTGTTTTTCAATTGTGTATGAGTCAGGGTATGGACCTAATAGGTTGAGAAAGTGGCTGACATCCATTTCTCGTAAAAACAAAATCTGTTAATACAAACCTCTACTCTGTGGACGCTCATATGATCCTATTAGGATCGGACATGGTCGAAAAGGTAGCAGTAGTGGAAGTGGATGTGGATGTTTATTGTTTTGATGCATGCAGAGTACAGAGAGCTACAATGTTTGGTATAAAGATTAACGGTGTAGAGTGATCGCAACGAGCTCGTGCTCAGACTGAGACGCAATCTGGTAGCGTCGACTACTGATCTACTCTTAACGATAACACTGAGAGCGAATGTCGGTTGACGAGTCAGGAGTGACTGTGTCGAGTGACGGACTCGTAGTAACGAGTTATGGATCTTCCTTGGTATTTATAAAAATGAAAGCAATACATTAACATGAGTCATTGTCGCAATTAAATAAATCATTATATACCCTGTTGATCTAGGTTATGATTGAGAAAATGCTGACGATCACTTCCGCCACTCTGATTTGTTTCGGCAATGAAATATAAATATCGAAGTGTGTCACCCTTTTAATGCTGAGTGGTATAATTGCTACATAAACAAATGGATTATTTTAACCATTCGTGAATAATGCAGCAACCATATAGTTAACAATATAGCATTTACGATATCTTTTTGTGAACCCAATAATCTCTATCTCACAAAATTACTTCTAATAAATTATTAATAAAATACTAGTATACTACAATATAAATTATCAAAGTCGAAAAAACTGTCAAACAAGCAAATCGTATTTCATTTTAATTTTAATGAAAGTTTTTTTTATTTGTCAAGTTAAGAATTATTATTAGCTAAAAATTCGCTAATATTTTGAAAATATTTTCATAAAAAATTGATAATGGCCCGCATTCCATATTATCCCAAAATGTATCGAACTAATGAGTTTATTTGAAAAGGTTGTCTAAAAATATACATGAATCTGATTTAAAAGCAACCAACCAATTTGTATTAAAAAAGCTTCCCGTATGTTCTTTGAAACTTTTATAAGATCTCACAAGTTTTTTTTACCCTCGAGAATTTCACACGCCTTGCATACGTAAATCTTATCCACACCTCAATTTTTTTTGAGGGACTTTCAGGATATACGTTCATAAATATATTTTTTAATTGTTAAAAAAACCTACATGATTTTCAAAAATTTCAGAAACATAAATTTTCGTATAAAATATTCTATAAAAAAATATTGAATCGAGTGAGTGTCCGGGTGAGTTCTATTATCGTTTGAGTTATCGGTCAGTCTATGATTCATGCATTTTTTTAGTAACAATTACGCTTATCTGAGATAAATTCCACAAATGAAAGGCCATTAGTTGTATAATTATTTAAACACAACGGATGAAAGCTCTTACCCGGACAGTAAAATATGTGAGTTTAAATACTACTACATACTAGAAACCAGGACGAAGAAGAAAATGTAGACGACTTAAGTTGATATGGCTTCACTACGTTAATATAGATGGCACCACAATATGCTTTCAAAACTCAAGTATCCCTAACACCTAATGTACATTTCAAATATGGATAGGGGGGGGGGTGGGAATTAATCACTTTAAAATATTAAAATCTCCGAAACAAAACGTCGCTTAACGCTTTCGCTGCTGAAGAGATAATGAGATTTTAATTGCCCCCTTTAAAATTCACGTTAATTACATCGATCGGCCGCCTGGTCATTACGCGCCGTGTGCGTCTTCCGCGTCCAAAGTATTAATATTGTTATTTAAAATTATAATGTAACCTGAAAAATTATTTCACTTCAATATTGAAATCCAGCAGAAATTATATTTTCAAATCTATTTTTAAATATTTTTTTTTTATAATTCATTATTTGTTGGCTATGGAAATTTTATTGTAAGAGTTTTTATTACGGGGGATTTTCACTCGGGGGGGTTAATGTCGGTGGGTTTTGTCCAGAGACTGTATGTTCTTTTACCCAAATAATGTGTATTCAATGAAGAATATTGCACTCTTGCACCCTGTGTATTATTGAGTCTTTTTATGGTAATAATTTTTATTTATAATTTTAATAATCGTTAGTTTTGAACCTCCCTCTGATATACATATGCGATTATTGGCTTTATTTTTGACATATTTGTGAGATAGCTCTTTTTGCATGCCTTAGATCTTAAAGTTGGAGTGTTTCGCATCTCAAAACTGTAAAACGACGTAAGATTTAAAGCTTTGCGACATCGCCACACACTTTTTTATATTCCTCGCTGCAAGATGTCATTTGGGAATTTATTTCTTTTTTATCACTGCGGACTTTGACTCCAAACGAGAAGAGAAAAATATGAAAAAGCGTATTACAGATAAGTTACAGCAATTTGTCACAATTGTCACCTTAGGCTAAAAAACCCACCTTGTGTAACACTTCCAGGTAGAAGAATTACAACTAGGGATTCCAATCCCGGGATCCCGAGCTATTTTCGATACCTATGAATCCCAGGATTGATAAACATAATCCCGGGATTTCAGGATTGATATTTTTATCAATTTTTATGGAAAATAAAATAAAAGCGAAAATAAAACTATATAAAAAATATAAATATATAATAAAAAATAACTACATTAGCAATAAACTGAGTTTGAATGAAGTTTGATTTATACCCATGTGTAGGTTGCCGATTTGCACTTTTATGCGCACTTTTAACAAAGTAATTCTACCATGATATCATACGTTTTACGGCAGTTTCATATTTGGCTGACTAATTAGATTTATGATGCGGAAAGGCCATACGTACGTCATGATTATTTGCTTTACTATTTTAAATCTCGCTAATCCATTCATTATGTCTTTACTATCAGAAACAGCAATCTCATATTAAATTCACATTATTATTTATATTACAATATTATTTACTCCATTAAACTTGTGTATTTCCAAGATTGAACGTATACAATATTAACAATAAATGTCTTCAATAGTATAAATTATACTAGATTTATTTTTGACCGATTTTATCAATGTTATTTGTAAATATAAAATTTTTATATTAACAATGGAAAAAAATGCCAATCCCGGGACCAGTCCCGGGATCCCGGGATTGTCAAATTGTAATCCCGAAATCCCGGGATCAGAATTTTGGCTCGGGATTGGATTCCGTAATTACAACCGAATTCAATTAGAATTCATAAATTTACAAGAAAATACTATTTATCAAAGTCAGTCTAAAACACGATAGTGACCATATTCCGTTGGCAAAAATATTGTACATATCTGAAGAAGGTTTATACAAGTTTGGTGAGCTTTTTTATCGGTAGTCGGACATACATATTATAATATTGTACTATAACAACTGAACAAATAGCTATTGCCAACATTTGATATATTAATATTTTGTAGTTGTGATCCTTATCGTCACAACTACAAAATAAAAGAGAAAATGACGACAGGCAGGATGGAAAATAAAGTATAAAATTAAATAGCAAAGAGCAAGAGACATAAGCAAAGGCCACGGGTTACATGCATCCTTTTCAAGCTGAACAATAATTACTTCCGTAACCTCGCAACTGACAACTGTTAAAATTAAATTAGAATACAAAAAGGAATTGCACGGCTGAAGGCACGTGCAATCTTTGATTAAAGATGTACTTATTAAAGTCCTGGACGCCACACGGTCTTGATACCGTGCAAGATTATAATTATATAGCAGTGTGGAATAAAGGGGAAATAATAAATGAAAGAGCAATTTATGTACTTGACCGAAACTATATTATAGCAAAAAACAAGAATATTACATTAAAAGGTTATTAAGGAGCTAAGTTTTAAAAGAAACATTGGAAGATAAGTGAATCAAATAATAATAGTTTTAAAATACCAAACTTGGAACGAACAGAGGCTTGTAGCACTGCGGCTGCAATCGTGCTCTTTAAGTAACGTCCATTATAATGTTGGGTAAAACCAAAGCAGAGCACGACTATCCTGGATGACAGACAGAATCAAAAAAAAAAAAAGCCTGGTTGCTGCGTTCGCACCTTGCGACCTCCGTTGCGGCCGGAAATTCCAACAGCGACATCTGTTATTAATCGCGTTGCTCCATCGACGTTACCATAGATCATCGTCGGGGTTGCCAGCGGTATAAATGTTGGTTATGTTCATTTTGAACATAACACATTGTAAACAGTCAAAGTTAAAGCCTTGATAAATGTATAATTTATATAAGTTTTAATATTGCAATAAACGTGGGTTATAGAGTTATTGTATAATCTAATAATGTGTCATTTTTTCAATCAAGATGTATTTTCTGAGAGTCACTATGGTGTATTTTTTTGTCGTGCTCTCCGAAGAGTTGCGAAGAGGCTGCGATATCTCTATTATATATCTGGTCAGGGCCAATGGGGATAAAGAGACTATAGCACAGAGCCCGAAAAATAAATTGAAATAAATCCACGGAAAACCCTTGAGACCCTTCAGAGAAAGTACCTGCCTTCACACCAAACTTAACAAAAGGAGGTTGACGGTAAATATTACACCATTCAAATCAATTGCATCAAAAATACAATGCATGAAATATAGGCGAAACAGTTCCCAAAAATAAACGCAAAAATTTCGTGTATAAGCTGTACTTAAAATATTAAAAGGAAACATACTGGTAAAAATTCATTTAAATGTGGTGTTTGTGTATATAAATGGAAAAAGTAAGATATTAAAAAAAAACATTTTAAATAAGAAAAACTACTAAAATGTCATGTGTTCAAACAGAGGGTTAATCGTTGATTAGTTTGTTAAAAATTTTTGTAAACACATATTGACCGTGATCCGCCAATATTTCCTAACTTTATTTAATTAAAATTTACAGGATGAAAAAAACTATTTCCTTTCTCTTCTAGTTGGTGTTTGGGAAATATTTAGATAAATGACAAATGTATTATTAAATTTTATTACTCCATGATGTATTTCAAAAACAGTTAAAAGAAGATTTTTTTTTTTCAAAAAGATTTCATAATGATTTTTTCTATTGGTTTTAATATGTTTTCTCAGAAGTGTTTTCAATAATTAGAGTGTTACATTCTTAAATCTTGTGAATTATGCGTTGAATAAAAAAATAGGTTATTAAAAATTATTAGCAAGTTCAAGTAAATTACAAGATAAAATCTTGGAGTGACCCGTGACGTCGATAATTAAAGTAATACCTACTTTGATTTAAAATACAAAAGCCGATCGCCAATATAGCTCAATTTTAAAAGGGCTTCAGTGAGTATTAAAAAAAGCCATTCGTTAAAGTTTGTAGTAATTAAGTATGACTCCTTTAGTATTGTGGTCAATGTGCGTGGGCGCGATACCCGAGAGATGGAGGTTCGATTTCTGCGGGGTGTCTTACTTTTTTTAAATGATTTTTTCTATTGTTTATAATATATTTTCTCAAAATTATGCATGTTAAAAGAAGACATTAAAAACACTATTACGTAAAGATTGGCAGTTCACGGCCGATATTATGTCCGTGCATTTATATATATATATATATATTTCCTACGGTATTGTTAGTGGAGAAGTCAAAATACCGCCATGTAATTTAATGGCAAGGACGAAAAGGATTAGTCATAAAATATAGTGTATCACTACACAACAATTATTTTTAAGTAATTTTATGGTGTATATTAATTTTCTTATATAAATATAAAACTGTGTATATCCTCTCAATAAATAATTATTGTCCAAGTATGATATATTTATATAGTTCATTAATCGTACTTTGATTTTCCTAACTTATATTTTCATTTTCCGTCTGCATATAAGAGAAAGCTTTTACATAGATGATTGGTATTTTCATACTCGAGAGTCTTCATATATTACAAGTACAATACATTCGTCCCATTTCCACTTGTGAGATGATAGACACTATCATTTTACAAGGTTTTCTATTCATAATTTTACCTGCTTCGCCACGTGTCATCTTCACGTCAGGCCCTGAAGTCAATATCATTTCAGCAATCCTATCCGTAGATCAGGATAGCTCTAATGAGAGTTTTTATTTTATTTTTCTTTGAAAGAAGTCGTAATATGAAGTGTCTCATAAAACTACAATAGCATTAAATAAAATTCATTTATGCTACATTTTGAAATTTAAAACAGTCAAGTCTTTTCACTTTTTAAAAAAATACTGTTCTCATTCCTCAGAACAAAAACACAATTACATCGTATTTTTTATTTTTTAAATATGAAAATTATTCAGCATTTTAAAAGTAATTTTTTTCGCAACCATCATAAAGTAGCAGACTGAAAAAATAATATAAAATATGCTAATAGTCTTGTCATAGTCAACAAAATCTTTGTTTTGAAATTGACCCAAAAACATAATAACTTCTTTATATTATTATTAATAATAATTGAACGTTCAGTATATCTGAGGATTTTTACCTTGGAAGATGTCTGAGATGGAGATTAACTTGTGATTTTTTTTCAAGACAAAAGCACTACACCAACTATTTAATGTCAACTAAGAACAAAATGAAACTAATTTAATATTACATTGGTGCTAATTAGCTCCAGTAGAGTTACCTATGAATTTAAAATAATATTAGATTATTTTTATGTTGAGTATCATATTGGCAGATGGGTTTGAAACATTTTATTATAGTGGAGTAAAGTTTAGTAACCTCATTTTACGGTTATTCAATTATTAGCATGTATTTTTTTATTTTGCTTTGATTTCTCAACTAAAAATATGTAGATAATAACATACTTTAGTTAGTATAAAAATATCGTAAATTATATTATTAATATAATAGTATGTAAAGTATTATTGACCATATTGTTTACTGACAACGGAAGCTGAAAATGTTCTAACCGAAGAAACATGTTAAGATTATTTAAACAAAAGTATACTAGTGACTGAGGATACTTGTTATAATTATTTAAATTTCAGTTCAAATTGATTTAAGTCTTGTACTATTTGAGCCGGGTTTTTGCCTTTCGAAATTTTAAGCATTATATGCAGTACGTACGATGGAGGTAGGCTGTTAAGATCCGCCATAAATAGTGCACACTAAGCTTTGTCAGTCATACGTATTTGTTCGCATTGTTGAGTTATTTTAAATTCAACTAAGCCCTGCGATAACCGAGCGACAATAGATAATAATTGTCAAAAATACTCGTCTCTCTATAAATATCTAAAATTGTGCAATTAAATAATACATAACTTTGGATATTTTATAGATAAAATAATATTTGTTATCTATTATAGTTTGGTTCAGTCACGGCTTAATGAATTAAAAAAAAATGAACCAACAATACGTGTGATATGACGTATTCTTAATCCAACGAAAGTATGAGTGTGCATAATTTTGTCGTATCGCCCAAAATATACCAAAATTATTATGGTTTGGTTTAGGCAGGGTTTAATTGGTTTTTAAAAACTCACCAATACCATCTGTAAATTGTAGTCTTAGTTCAATAAAAACAAATACTTGTGACTAACAAAGTTTAATGGGCACTATTTATGGCGGATCTTAACGGCCTATCTCCACCCTTCGCTACTCTCTACGCACTCACTAATGATAAATGCACACTGATACCAGAAGACAGTTAATTCACAATTTATATAATAAATCAATACAATAAATGAAAGTGAAAACCTTATTACCTACCAAGTAATGAAGCAAGTACTTATGTATAAAAATAAATATTGGAAATTTGAAGTGTTTGGAAAAACCGTAGTGGATAGATTAAATACTCACAAAATAAATTATACATTTAGTATTTTTAATAACACGAAATAAATACAAAAATCATTGTAGTATTTTTTCAATCAAATATTTATAGACATTAATATCACATTTATAATATTAATGTTTAGCAGTATTTTCAAAACCTTTATTCGCTAAATAAAATATATACATTACTATTATTATACATCGTAACGTTTATATTAAATACACATTTTAAATAATTAATGGATGGTAAATAGTTAATAAAGGCTTAAAAATAAATCTTTTGATTACTAAAATGTATTTGTGTAATGTTATGTGGACACTAATACGACTTCGTCACAAACTCTCGAGTGTGTAAACGCGTCATTACCCGTCAAATCGTTGACCCGACCAAATCCTACGACTTAAATTTTGGAGAATCCAGAACATGCAAACCAAGGACAATAATATAAATATGAATATGGAAGCTTTGTGCGTTCAGTCATCTACAAAACTCACAGTATCCGACATTAACGCTCCTTTCACATTATACGGCTCTGACCGTACGGCAAAAATCAAACGACGACATTCTTTTAGTGGCGTGAAGAAGAGCATGGCCCTTTTCGCACTACATGCCGACGGTTAAAAACCGACACGGCGCCGTATATTATCAGCCGTCCATTGCCACTAGGGAATCCAATCCCGAGCCGAAATTCTGATCCCGGGATTTCGGGATTACAATTTGACAATCCCGGGATCCCGGGACTGGTCCCGGGATTGGCATTTTTTTCCATTGTTAATATAAAAATTTTATATTTTCAAATAACATTGATAAAATCGGTCAAAAATAAATCTAGTATAATTTATACTATTTATTGTTAATATTGTATACGTTCAATCTTGGAAATACATAAGTTTAATGGAGTAAATAATATTGTAATATAAATAATAATGTGAATTTAATATGAGATTGCTGTTTCTGAAAGTAAAAACGTAATGAATGGGTTAGCGAGATTTAAAATAGTAAAGCAAATCATGGTGTACTTTGGCATTTCCGCTTCATAAATCTAATTAGTCAGCCAAATATGAAACTGCCGTAAAACGTATGAGATCATGGTGGAATTATTACTTTGTTAATAGTGCGAAGCATTGTTTTTTCCCCAATCTTTCTCATTTTTATTAATTTATGTGTTAACATAAAATGAATCGGCAACTTACACATGGGTATAAATCAAACTTCATTCAAACTCAGTTTATTTCTAATGTAGTTATTTGTTATTAAAAGTATTTTTTCTGTTATATTTTCGTTTTTATTTTATTTTCCATAAAAATTGATTACAAAATCAATCCCGAAAGTTTCGGGATTATGTTTATCAATCCCGGGATTCATAGGTATCGAAAATAGATCGGGATCCCGGGATTGGAATCCCTAATTGCCACTATATTCACGGTTTCAGGACAGCCACGGATACCTTAGTGGTGTACGTGACTTAATGCACGCTTCGTATTATAAGGTTTTAAACCATACGTATAGTGTAAAAAGAGCGTGAGCTTGTTGCCAATTCGGATTTTTACCGTTAGATTTTTTTCCGTACGGTTAAAACCGTATGTGTGAAATAAGGGTTACACTACACTTTTAATACCTCTTATCCCTGTCTTTCTCTTATCTTGACCGACCAAGTTTTGGAGTCATTTGTATTTGATTTAATATAAATATATATTACTGGCAACGCTTTTCAGTGGACTGTAATATTACGAAATGATTCCGATGCTAGGGGGGGTTATATCAAGGTTGCCAGGCACTGACCTTTAATAATGAGGCTGGTTCTGTGGTCTGATTTTCACTCACTCGCACTACCACTCTAGCGCGTTACTGTTTATTGAGTCACCCTGTACGTGGCCATTGATATTAAAAACAGTGCACGTAAATAACATCTTAATATTTTAGAGGTTATAGGTATGTGTTTACAAGCATACGGTAGCTGAATGACTGCTTGTTAATAGTCGGTATGGCAACGCTAATGATGTCAAGTGGGTAAGACATTTATATTGTATTAGGACCGCCAAAATTGGCCAAACCAATTACTAAAATATTCTAACAGAATATCTATGAAACATTTATGAATATTAAAACATTTTCTTTATTAATAATCATCTGTATTATGCTTTTACAAGTATGTGAGGAATTTTATTAGCTGTGTAGAATGTAATTCCACCATAATCGATACTAAAGAAAACTTTGTAAGCTCGTGAAAATAAATAATAAAGGGAAAGGCAATTTTTAATTAATTAAACCACCGGAAAGCCGTTCCGGTAAAAATGTCAGAAACTTGAATGCTTGTAGCTTTTAAGGCGAATTGTTAGAAAGTTTTGTGCCGTTTGCTTGAAAAAGGTAGAAAAAGGTCGCAGCTCACATTTACACCGAGCATTTGCGCTCAAATTCTGATGTTATTTGCTTAAGTATGTTTATATGTTGACACCTTGGTCTGGTTTATAAAACTTGGTAGAGAATTTTCCCAGAAGAACGTGTTCAAAAATTTCTCACATATACACATATATTCTCATTTATATTCTATAAACCTTTCGAACAGTGAATACTACATTTAATAATGAATTAATATTTTCGACCGAATGTATTTGATGGAATTTGAATTTAAATTCTAATGGATTCAAGCTCTGTACTATTCTATTTAAGTCGTTTCTCGCGACCCGGGTTTCACCTTTCGGCATCTTCAGGCGTCGTGTACACTCACCAAAGGCAAACACACACTGACAACGAACACTCTTAACTCTACCTTATATAGTAAATCAATACAATCGAGTAGGTAAAAACTCCATTACCTACCTATCTAGTCAGAGGTTACAAGAAAAAAGAAAAATACAACAAACAAATTATGAATAGTTGAATTGTCAGTAAAAACCTAATTAGTAAAAACCCTATCTTATTAATAACAATACACTGGATAGCATATTATTATAATATTAATATAATATAATTATTTTAATAATAAATAAATTATACATAACATAACCCGTAGTGTATAAGACATCCAAAAATTTATAGTAGCGTAACGTCGCATAGAATGTTATATTTTGAGCATAACGGGAAGTAAACCACCAAAAAACTAATATATTATGAAAGACAACACAAGCATCTAAAAGACGAAAGAAGACTACAATTTACAGATGGTGCTGGTTAGTTTTTAAAATTCAAATAAACCCTGAGAAAACCGGGCCATAATAGATAATAGTCTAAAAATACTCTTCTATCTATATAATATCTAAAACTATGCAATTTAATCAAACATACCTTTGGATAATTTATAATAAGTATAATATTTGTTTATCTATTACATTTTGGTTTAGGCAGGGCTTAATGAACCATCAATATGTGTAATATGAAATATGTATTTCTAATTCAACGAAAACAAATAAGTATGAATGAAAAAGTGTGCACAATTTTTTCGTATTGCCCAAAATATTCCAAATAAAATTATTATAGTTTGGTTAGGCAGGGTTTATTGATTTTGAAAAACTATTAACACCATCAGTAAATAATTGCAGTATTAGTTCAATAAAATGAATACGTATGCTTAACAAAGTTTAATGTGAACTATTTATGGCGAATATTAACAGCCTTCCTCCACCCTTCGCTACTGACAAGCATAGACTCACCAAACCAACCCATCCCGCACTATACTTGCTATTAATCAAGCGTATCACGGGGCCCAACGTTTGGATGTACCAACTCAAAACTAAGGTTGCCACACACTTAAGTGTGCTTTGACTGAGTTTGTTTAAATTGACATCTTTAATAAAAGTTCCCGCGATAGAGCGAATCACGGAGAACTAACAACAATAAAAAAATATATGTAATAATATAAAAAAAGGTTAAGACACAATACGCGATAGTGTACTGCTGATACCCAACTGAACTGAACTGAACGACAAAAGAATAGCCCAAAAACTCGCTGAATTACTTCTATCTGAAGTACGCTGCAGAATTTATATAACGTAATGCATGGAGATAACCAGGAAAACTTTTGACGATTGGATTATTATCAGCCTGCCTCCTAGATTTGTCGGCGTGTCTTCATAGAATCAACTACCTGTTTATGTTCTAATTGAAGGATGCTGATTAAATACTTTTGGATTGTCGCCATATTTAATTATTCTTTAGTACATACTGCAACTTCTTTTCAGCGATATTATTATATTCAAAATGTATTTTCTCACCAAATGCCTGAAATACTGAGGTAAGCATTCACGGATTCGATAAAAAGCTATCACGAGGAAACAAATCAGTCTCTCCGTAATGTCTCACTCAATAAACTCACTTCACCTTGTATCTTGCTAGAGAACTTAGTGCCTCGGAAAATAATATCTACCTTTCTGTTATATTGTACCATTGTATAACTGTAAACTGTACTCATGTCAATTTGTCAAATAAACTTGCCATTTTTGCCAGTCAGCAACTGCCAGCCTTCATTCTTCAGTTCTACACTCCTCCATCACTCCATCTTCACATACATCCAAACTAGTTACCTCAACCACATCACCAAAGTTATATATATATCCACATTACAGATGTGGATATAAGCCAGGGGTTGGAGGGAAATAATAATGCGTGGCAGCAAATAATAAGGGACTGAAAAGAGTAGAAGGAACTATGGAGAGGAATTCATTCAAACTGATAATAATGGTAGTTTTATGGTGTTAGTAAAATGAACACATAGAAGATACTTCTAATAATAAAAGAAAACTAATTCAAATAGTTTTTTTATCGATATTGAACGTGCGTAACTAATACACCCAATTGTTGAGAGCTTTCCAGTGGCCACTTAGGGGGTAGTGAATTTTCTGAAAACTTTCTCTACGAGTGGTGGGAACATTTTATTTTTTCGTGGAATTTTAAAACTAGCTATTGTTTTGGTAAAGTAGCAACCACTTTTATACGTATATTATATAGGTAGTACTTTAGTTTATATAACGAAAATATAAATTAAGTGAATTCGTATTTTCAATAACATTTACGTCAAATATTTTTTACTTGTTCAAAAAAAATTGAGCTATAAATTATTGCACGCACAATATGTAAGTATTTGAACGTTTATTTTATATCAAACCGAAATTTTCATCAGTTCTAAACTTAACATGTCATATTATGCTTCAAAAATTATTTCCAAAGCTTGTATCATCATTTTGAAGCACTAACTTTACAGACAAGAATCCTTCCTGAATTAGAACATTGATCATTTATAATAATAGTCATAAAAAACAGTATTTTATACAAAATTAGTAGTTAACCATTTTTCTAACTCGTTGACTCCTTATACCTACTGGAAAAAACAAGTTTGTAATTATGCGGGTAATGATGTTATAAGGAGTTGAGTGAAAAACTTAAGACTTGAAGCGGTTGCATGTTTATTTGAAGATTGACAAGTGCAGTTAACATACTAGGTACAACGGTAAAAGAAAACAGCGAGGTAGATATTTTTGGCCCGAGGCACGATAATAAATAGAGACAGTTCTCTACCAAGATAAAATACTGACTGAGATTTTCATTCAATCATTATAGCCTATTTATAGAAATCCTCACGGTTGAATAATGCTTACACTGAGTATCCTAGGCCTTCGGTGAGAAATGCATTTTAACATAATAAAAAATAAATATTTTTACTGAGGTGTTATTTGTAATTGGTAATTAAATTTGTGTGAAATGCATATGATAGACAATCTTATTTTTTGCCGTTGGCGTTTCTCACTGAGTAAGAATTAACTGGGACGCTGACGGCCTGTAAAAAGTGTATAATGTTACGCCGAATGTGCGAAATTGACTATTATATGAAATGAGCAAAATTTTGGCTAATTCATGTAATAGTCAAGCCCGTTGCCTTATTCATGAACTAGGTAAATTATCTACCGAGTGTATGAATTCGCCAGGGTATGGAATTCTTAAACTGTCAACATGACAGTAGAACAAGACAATTTAATACGGATGGTTTTATTAGTTATAATAAAATTGGACATAATATAATATTATTATTATTAGGTTAGGTTAGGTTTTGTAATTCCACACAATTCAAAAAATCACAAACAAACAATCGACCATTGCACGATTGATACCCAAACACGAATCAAATCGCGGAAAATACCTTTTAATAAAATTCTTCCGTTATCATATTATAGTTCTAGATTTTTTTGGGCATAGTAAATGGATATGAACGTCTTTGTAGTTATTGATTGGTATATTTTTATATAATCAATGACATTTGACACATTTGGTTAGTTTGATTAGTTGCAAAAAACACCACTGGAGCACGACCATCGATTTTGACCAATGCATGAGCATTTGACACATTTGGTTTAGTTGCAAAAAACACCACTGTAGCGCTACTATCTAATTTGCCCAATACACGAAATAGACAGAAAAATTACTGCCGAATTCACGTACTCGGCAGATGTTTTACCTAATTCATGAATTAGGCAACGGGCTTGAATATTACATGAATTAGGCAAAATGTTACCCATTAAATGTAATAGTCAATTTTTCACATTCGGCGTAATATATATACAATTAATTAAATAATATTTCCACGATCGATTCGTATGTCACGTATTTTACCGACAATGCTAATTCGCACAGGACTCGTTGATTGCCACACACTGCCTAATTGCAGAGCGGTTATTAGAGTACATGTATCTGATGTCGTAGGTATGCGTTCGCTTTTAATTAAAATTGTATCATTGTCAAATCACGTCTTATTGTTTATTGAATGTGTATTTAATCCGGCAGAACTACTCAATGGCTTGGACGAATTACTACAACCATTTCACATTAGTACAAAATGTGTAATCTAGGTACTATTAAAATGTAATCGTCTTCTAGTGTTATTCTCTAAAAAGTATCGCGTCACAATCAAGGCAATTTTTTCTCTATCATATTCTGTTATCCGGAACATTTCAGTAAAGATACACTTGTAGTAATGAAGGAGGTTCTTAGCCCACAAAGTACAACGTCATCCTTTGATATATTTAACGTATAGCTTTTCATATATAACGAATTTCTTCTTATAACATAATATCGTCTCTGTTCTGGCAGAACATACTAACTGGAGAATACTAGTTTTGAGTAATTTGACTTTGAAGTTGTTAAAATGTTTGAAATGGTCTATCATGTGAGTTTATTAAGTAATCGTATAAGAATGGGTTTAAAATAAAGACTGTTTATTTATTAAGAAGGTTTTCAGACGGTAAGGTTTGAAATAAGGAACATTTTGATAAAACCAACTCAATATGTAATTTTTTCGAATAAGTGTCTTTTGCCAGAACAGTGACGATATACAAGTCAATATTAATTGTCACCTCATCAGCCTAACATATTTTGTAGATGCTGTTATATAGTTACATATAGGTATTATCGAAAGCTTCAACTTTCCATATTTTCTTCTGGTTCAGTTATCTATACTTTCATGCCATAGATTCATAGGATTCGGAGAACATAACAGCTATAGATATTATATAAACCATCCGGTGTTCGAATTTAAAACTAAGCTCTTCCACTTGCGTGAGTGAGTTTAGGTGGACGCTATTTTATTAATTCTTAAAATAGGTTCTCTTTAGCAAACTCGGTGTACTTCTTTGAACTTATATGAATGTATAGTTATATTTTGACTGCTTTTGTATGTTTATATTACGTTCTCTTTTTATATTTTCATTTTTATCGTTTTTATTACTTTTCTTCTTTACCTATAATGTTTCATGTCATGTTATGAACGTCTTAAACTTATAATTTATAATGTTCACAATATGTTAAAAAAAAATGTTATTAAAATTGAAATTCATAGAACAAATTGTATTGAATGATATTGAAAATATTGGTATGTGGCGCCCTCACTCAGCGGACAACTTATACTGGTGGATTTTTAACAATAGGTATGCAGTCTTTCAGGTTTATGTAAGATTTAGATTACTAGGGAGATATTTAATTTTGTGAATTTAAATTTTTTTAGAATGTTCCCATTTATTTTTGACCGATTTTTCTTATTATTTACACTAAGTCACACGTTCAGTTAGTTTTCTATTAAAATGTATCACCGTTTGATTTAATATACAAATGAGGATAATGGAAAGAGAAGAATCGAAGAGACTAAAGCTCGATTAAAGCTTTAACACCATTGAAAGTAAAGATATTATAAGAAGAGCGATCTTTAGATGTAGGTATTTACCTCATATTTTCATATACGTACCCAACATATGATGGCAATATTTATATCGGAATGTCGCCCTATAACGGGAATGGGTACTTAGGAAATATTATACTTTTACCTTATGTTCAAATTATCTTTTATCACGTGATATTTCCACAGTACCTGAAAGAAAATCCTTTAACAGACTTCGATAGTTTTAGCTATCAAAAAAATTATTTAAGTAGCTACGATAAAAATCATAAAACAATAAGCATTGAAAACTTATTGAATTATAAACAAAAATATATACTTAATAAAAAATAATAAATTATTTTATTAAAGAATTAACAAAGAGTTACATTGATAAATAATATGTATAAAAATAGACTAAAGCGAAAATGTTACAACCAATTAAGTGTTCATATATAAAT
Organism: Rhyacophila brunnea; assembly: GCF_057557595.1. Taxonomy (NCBI): domain Eukaryota; kingdom Metazoa; phylum Arthropoda; class Insecta; order Trichoptera; family Rhyacophilidae; genus Rhyacophila; species Rhyacophila brunnea. Next base: position 34,661,790 of record NW_028232827.1, on the reverse strand, counting down.
GATGATATAATAATAAAGCCTCTGGAGGTAATAAAAGTTACCTCATAATAGCGATAATATTTAATAGCGGCAATTTTCGTAGCCAATATCTGCAAAAATTCATGAATGCAAGAATTTTAACCTAACTTAACAAAAAATAATTCAGTATTTCGGTTTATTTTCAAAATTTGTTGGCCGCTGGCTTCCACTAAACAGGCAAAAACCAATAAAATAATAATTATAAGCGAATAAGGTAAAAGTCTTGTAATTTTCCAGACATCATGTTTATTAGAGATGTAATATATTATATTTTACATAATTACACGAGGAATTAATATATACAAAATGATAACAATAAAAAAGTAAAACAAAATAATAACAGTGAGAAAATGTGTAAAATTAAGAAATAATTTCATAATATATATAAACTAATAATTATAAAACTTTTGATATTTTAGGTTTCCTCTAGTATATAAAATATCTCTATCAGTCCTTTAGATACCTCAAGAGTATCCGAAATAGCGACTTCGTTACCTCTTTGGATTTCTATGCTTATTAGCTGTTTTAGGTACTTAATTGAATGACACTCACCCGTTTTTTTAGTCAACGATCGATCTCAGTCACCGTCATAATAATATATGGATGTATTGATATTAATTATTAAAATTTACATATACTAGTGTAAGAGAGAATAAATAATTATAAAGAAAACATACCCACATTTTAATTGAAATTAGGGTCAATTATACAAAATGTTGAAAATGAAGCGTTTAATTATATTACTATTATTCTTTGCAACTTCAAAAAATCGAACATAACTACATGTTATTAATAATATATTAAGGAAAACAGCAGTGCTACTGTGAATTTACTGGAGGCATCTAGCGACAACTTATGAATATTGCAATTATATTGGTTTTATTAGTAATTTACTTTAAATTGTTTTAAATAATCAATACGTAGGTATCTAAAAACACTACAAATTAAAATTAATGTACATATTATTTCCGAGGCATAATGAAACAACCTTACAAGCTAGTGTATTTTTAGATCAAAGAAATTAGTATGTGGGACAATGTTTTAATAGACCAAAGTAACATTTAAATGGAATTTATTGATTCATTATTCATACAATCCGATTACTTGTATCTAAACTAACATACGAAAATTAAATCAATTCAATTTTGAATTCAAAGTATATCATGTACCCTAAGTCGACAGTATTAATTTTTAATGTAGCATTAAAATAGCAAAGTAAATCACTTTTATATATATTATTTAAAAAAAATCCATGTTTATATTACACGTTCTTTACCATCCCAGACACATTTAATTTTATATGTAGTAAATTATCGTTTAAAAAGGCATTATTTGCTCGAATAACAATACATTCATTGTACTAGTATGCTCACAAACAATGACTGAAAATAATATTTAATTACGTGCAAATAAAATCATTTTTTTTTCTTTATGTACATATTGAAATTCCTTTTTATTTCTGCCAGCTTTTTGAAAAAAAATCTGTTAGTCTGTTTACTGGAAGCCAGGCGGGAACAGCGGCAATTTTAATAAACGATTTTGGCAAAATTCATGAATGATAACCTAACCTAATGTCATGCCCCTGAATTGTCCCCATTTGGGGATGTCTCTTCTAGGGATCTAGAGAGGCCGGAACCATTTTAGAGTTAACTCATAGTAATGGTCGATTTTCCGTCTTTGTGTGACCTTCTGCACGAGGTGCGGGAAAGGGAGCAGTGCCCCAAAGCCTGGAGTGATGGTACCGTTGTTACTCTGCACAAAAAGGGTAACCCACAAGACTGTAATAATTACAGAGGAATCACTCTCCTCAGCGTTCCCAGGAAGGTGTTGGCGCAGATTCTCCTTTACAGGATTAGAAGTCCCATGCTGGAGGTTTTCCGTGCGCAGCAGAGTGGATTTGTCCCGGGGAAGTCCTGCTCGGAGCATATTTTAACTCTCCGATGCCTCCTGCAACAGTACCAAGAGATGAATATACCTCTCGCTTGCTGCTTTGTGGACTATGAAAAGGCATTTGACAGTCCTCATCGTAAATCTCTGTGGCAAATTCTGCTAGGCTATGGTGTCCCACGGAAACTGGTCGCCGTGATAAGTGCTCTCTACACCAATACAGAGTGTCGCATGAGAGCAGCCGGAACATCCTCTGACCTCTTTGAAATCACGCCAGGAGTCAAGCAAGGATGTGTACTTGCGCCCTTTCTTTTTATCATCATGATGGATTTCATAATGCGTAAGACGGTTTGCACCGACAGTGGGATACGTCTACATCATGATGATGACACAACCGATATATGCGAAGAAAGACTGTGCGACTTGGAGTATGCAGACGACGCAATCGTGTTTGACTCGACGATCTGAAGGTTGGAGGTGACCGTGAACAGGCTCGCCGCTAACTCGAAACGTGTGGGTCTTCATCTGAATGCGACTAAAACCAAATCCATGTGCAGTGCTGCATGCATCGACGCCGATACTCCTCTCCGGGTTTCCGGTCTGCCCGTCGAGCTAGTGTCCAGATTCAAATACTTGGGTGCCACGGTTACCGATAATTGTGGTATTTCTGGTGAGCTTGGAATCCGCATGGGTGTGGCGGGCTCTGCATTCAACCAACTTGGAGTCGCATGGAGGTCAAGGCTGTATTCTGTGAGGACCAAATGTCGTTTGTTTAATGCGTGCATGCTACCTGTGCTCCTGTATGGCTGTGAGACATGGCATCTTACTAAGCTTCAAGAGTCTCGAGCGTGAGCTTTGAGAATCGATGTCTCCGCCGAATCTTAGGCGTACATTGGTACGACCGCGTTACAAACATCCGAGTTCGTGAGCAGACACAACAGCCTTCGGTTCTTGAAGTTATCACGAAGAGACGATTTACGTGGCTGGGACACGTATTCCGGATGCCGCCAAAGAGTGCGGCACTTCGTACCCTTGTGGCACAGCCTCAAGGGTTCCGTCGCCGTGGCCGGCCTTCCCTCACCCTGCAGCGGTGCTACAAAAGTGACCTACGTGCTGCAGGTCTGACATGGCGGGAGGCGCAGGAGTTGGCGATGGACCGAGGGAAGTGGCGCCAACTTGTGCTTGCCCTATACCCCAATGTTGGGACGTGACAGGGTGGAAGAAGAAGAAGAAGAATGGTCGATTACGAGAAAATAAAAATACCTGGCAAAGTTGTTTCTCCGAAAGTCAAAAAAAGGCAACACTGCAATATTTGTACACCCCTTTTTGTGTGGGAGATTGCTTGCAACGCTCGAAAGCGCAAACATGATTTTGGCGCGCAGACGCTTCCAGACATCCAAACTATAAACAAGTGTCAAACTCGTCCTCCGCAAAAACTGTATAAAAATGTAGCTGTAAAAAGTTTAAGTCAAATAAAAATCGCCGTTTTTGACCATTCTGAGGTGTTTATTTGTTCACTCCCATGTCCCAAATCACAGACAATGACCAGCAACAAGCTACTGGGCAAGAAGAGGAATTCATCTTCTCGCTCCCGGACTTGACGGGAGATGATACTAGCCTAACCTAATGACATGACCCGGCTCACGGCTAGCTCTTAAATGTGGCCGGGCTGTCACTAAGGATGCAGAGGATGAACTGGGGAGGTGTGTACCTCCCTTGTAGTAATACAACTTTTGATTCCCAAATAAAACTCTCAGTTGGTGTGGTACCGAATTTATTCAGGTTCTAGTTCACGGTTTCACAATAAAGTTATCTGTCATTGTTCTCGCAATTAAATCTCATTAAAGTGTCAGTAAACTATTTATTTGTTCGCTATAGGATCTCTGTGAAATCTTTCACAAGTTTCCAAAAAGTCACACCTAACTCAGGGAATGTGTACGCAGATGTTCTTTGAACATTTTTATTTCACGAAATATTTTCTCGTAAGAAAATTTATAATTTATTCTTTAGACACATAGTATTGGGTTTATAAAAAGAATAGCATTTATTTTATTGTTGTTTACAAGTTTATTTATGTTTACAGCATGTTTACAAATATTTATTTGTGTTTACAAACTTGTTTACAAAAGGTTTGTTTATGTTTACAAACTTGTTCACAGTTGTTTATTTATATTGACAAATTTATTTACTAAAATTTGATTTTATAATTATTGTTTACTTAATAAAGTTTCAAAAATTTATTTTACAATCCCGAAATGATTTCTAAAATTTATTATTATAAACTGAATTTATTAATTTGTTCTTATCAAACAATTCGATCGCGTAATTTATTCCGATTAAGTCACCTCGTACGATGCGTAATGAAAAAGAAAATTACTCCGCGACACACGTCACTACCGACAGATACGTGGTATTCGCGTTACGTTTCGCCCGCCGAAGGGGACTTACTTTACGTATATATCGCGAATGCTACTGAGAACCATGTCTCGCAAACTTGCAGAGAGGACTGCTGCTCTGCTGAAGATCGCTGGTGAATAGTGTAGAAAACTAATGAATATACGGAAAAAGTGTCACCTTTTATACCCTCAGGATAGAGGTTTAATAGTAAACAGTCCGTAAAGGATGGAAGATCTATACCTTTCTCTCATGAGATAAATTTACGTATATCTCCCGTTCCTGACAACTTTCTAATAGAGATAACTTCCACTTTGGTCGGGTTGAATTTACTGTACCTTATTTTCGTAAAATTAAGTTTCAATTGGGGTGTTTTTAACACCCTCTAAAACATGTTTCTTAATTGCGCAGTTACGATGACGTAACCAAAATAGTTTAATTCATTCATTCAAATATAATTTTTCGTGTTCAAACGAAGGGGAAAGTTTTTAGCTTTCCAACGAGGTATCGGAATAGGTATTCGTGTACTAGATAAGGGGATGGCAGTCTTTAAATTTAAAACGTCAAAACGAAAGGGTTACACCCACGTCCTGGTCCTTTCCACCACTCTCGGTTATTTTAGGCCAATAGAATCTTACTAAGTTTTAATAAAACTGTTCGGTCCCTCTGAGACTTCCTCATTCGATAATTACCTTTCGAGCAAATATTATTACGTAAAAATACTATAATATTATACTTAACATTTACACGTAAGTATATAAATGTTCGATTTTAACAAGATGTTAATTATGAGTAACTACCAATTTATTTAATCTTTCATAGTAGCTTTTTCATAGTAATTTAAATGCAATCTTTAATCTATTTTTGTCTCGCGACGTGAAACAGCTAGACGGCGCATTCGACCGAAATAGAATTTCTTAAAAGTTCAAGGTTGCGCGTTAATTTGTGTTTTTAGTTGCGATATTTGATTCTTTTATTTACCTAGGATGTGATTAAGATTTATTATTGTTTATGGGTAGAAACCCATCTATACCATAATCTTAAGTTTTTCTTATAGTTACTTTTATAATATTTATTATAGTTAGCGAGTTATAGTATGACTAAAGTCTATAATTAATAATTACGCGTCTATAAACATAGGTTCGCGTTTGTAATATTTTTATAATGATAGTTTGCTTTTATCTTGTTTCAATAAAATCAGTGTTAAAATTCTTTACTCATAATTACACAGTACATAAATTTATAAATGTTAAATTTTCTTTTTCAATTTTCATACATTTCCATTACTCATATAAAAATTATTCAAGCATGTCCTTGTCAATTTTTACGTAAACAATCTCTCCCATAACTTATTTTCTAAGTTTATTGGAGATTACCCGGAAATTTATATTAAAAAATACATCGCGTCGAAATTCACGACGTGACATTTCGAGGCCTGTGATCACAGTGTTACAATTACACTCGATCAGTCTCGATTTTCTGAAGCGAAACTTTTACGTAAAATTTTTATTACATTTACAAAATAAAAGGTTAACAACATACATTTACTTTCTACTACTAAACGATTACGCTACTGGTTACCTGTTCATGGTCTTTTTCGACCATTTCATTTTTGCTCCTTCCATAGTTTAGAACCATGGGACTTATATATCCTGTTTGTACTTTGTCGTGAGGTTGTCGCACGGCTATTGAGAAGTAGAATTGACTATTAGGCTAGATTTTTATAGTTATGTCGTTAAACCATACTCTGCCACAAACACTAATTGAAGGTCGGCGTTTTTGTTCGTGTCACTAACCCAACTTAACTAACAAATAATCTAGTATTTCAGCTATTTTCAAAATATGTTTGCCGCTGGCTTCCACCAAATAGTCAAGAACCAAAAATATAATATAATCACCATATAAGCTATATAATTGATAAAATAAACGAATGGTTCCACAAAATGTTACGAAAATATAATGTGGTCGCATATTTAATTCGTGACTGTATTTTGGATATTGTACTAAGTACACAAAGTATTTTTGTATGTCAAGAGTTTTAATAATTCCTGAAGAATTTTTGCAAACACCATTCTCTCGGATAAAAGCGAGGTTTTGAGGAAACCGTTTATTTTAATTTGACCAAATGGTGATGACTTTTTAAATGAAAAAAATCATATTATATATTCACATGTTATAGACTCTCGTAAAGTCATATTACAATGTTTTTATCAGTATGACTAAACTTTTATTTTAAAAGATTATGTCTACTTTTACGTAAAAGCCAACGACAATAAGTATTTATATTATAGCGCTTGTACACGTGCATGGATTTACTTGCAAAAATAGTGTATATTTTAAACTATCGCGATAATAACTTTATACACGTAAAAGTTCTAATCTTATTCTTCAATAGTAAGCGAGACTCGATGTTGTCATTCTATGGAACAATTTGACAGGTCATGAAAATCAGTTAACCTCAAAATGAGTCCCTACGCGGTATAGTTCGTTATTTTGCCGGCAGGTTCACTACTATCGTTCTATTGCACAGTCCAATTGTCGTGTGAAAGTTCAGAAGCTTTTGAACTTTTTTGATTCATGCATGCAATCTTGCAATTTGCACGATAATACATATTGTTTGCACGTGCATTTTTTTTGTTATGTTATATGTCAACAGTAAATCTATATACGTATAAACGGGGTATTATAGTTATTGTGATTTTAATGATATTATCAACATTATACAAATAAACGAAATATCCAAATTTAAATAGTTTACATGCGTAAAAAAGACGAGATTTTCTTTCCAATTCTCACTAAAGGATTAATGAACTTATAAAAAAACTTAGTACCGTAAATGGCAGACATTATAGACAAGTCGTAGAGTTGACTAAAAATTTTCAATCGGTCACTTCAGCCATATGAGTGAATGAATCAGTGTTCGTCTAGTAATCATTGCAAAAGATGTTACATATTTTGACAACTTTACTATATTAAGGTAATTAACCAATGGTATTAATTCTTATTACTTGCGAGAATCGATGACTTTTTATACTCTCAGCTTTTAATAATGTTTGATTTAAATAGGTACTCAATCAATCTTAGCTTGTGGTCAAAATATTACCAAGTAATCCTTTAGGTTGTGTAGTAATATTAATAAGGAAAAATAATATAATATGACACCAATGGTACATAATATACTTTTTGACAATATTTTCAATACATCTGTGGATAATGAATATTTTTCGGATGATAAAATAGAGTTTATATTTAAATTCACAGTGATCTTAAATTAGTAAACGTCCCATGTATATTTTGGCTTAAATCAGATAAAATAAATCTTTACCAGGCACCCAAAATTATACGTATTTTTAAATGTAAGGCATATAAAATTATGATTTATATAAAATATACATATGGAAAGATAGCAATTAGTAAGTTTTTTACTAAAATGTTGCCTTTTTTCAAAATAAAATATCTTGCTAACATAACAAACAGTAAAAACAATCGTTATTCTATTGTTGAATCTTGGTTAGCTTTCAAGTTTCACATCCTGGGAGCTATTTAAAGAAACATTTGCAAGGAGTTTTCCGCCTCAAAGCTCATCCGGAACAATAAAATAAACCGACCTTAGACTTTCAAAGTTTCGAACGGGAGACCACACACTTTAAGATTATTGCTAAAGTTAATTCTAACGATTGTTTCGTTTTGTTTGAAGAGAATTTTGTCGCTTTACAAAGAAAGTGGTAAAAGCTAATAAATACAATACATAAAAATTCAATATTATTAAGAATATTAATAATGCAATATATGAAATATAATGAATTGTGAAAATTACAATGACTGTGTATGCTTAGAATTATTATTTTCCTTTTTAATAATATTATCATCATCGTCAGCTGGGGTCGATTCACTACCGGATTAAGGTTTTAGCTTATTTTACGCTTCGCTGCTGATATTTCCACCGAACTTACGAGACCCGTGACCCACCGAATTTTAGGGCAGCCCTGTTGTTATTTAATGCTTCTTCGGATCACTGTATGTTCATTGTAGTGATTTCCAACTGGGGTTCCGCAAGAACTCACAATACTCAGCAAAAAAAATAACGTGACCTATTTTAGCTTGGTTGCAGTATTGCAGTAGCGGGAGTATTACTAGGGAGGGGAATACTTGCAATGAGTACTAAGACTTGAGTAATCCAGATGTTAGTAAATTAACGTTTCCGCCTACTATGCACTGTTCATTTTGTTTTAGTGAAAACGTATAAAATTGCATGATAATGTCGCAGTTACACCCCAGTATTGAATTATTTATTACTACAGTTTTGAACAAATAGGTATATTACGATAATTTGTCAAAAATTTTGCCTGCAGTGCTAATATATTGTATAAGTTAAGGCTAAAAATGAGAAGAAGCTGATACTTTCAACACGTTAGTCTACAAGATATCACTCGATATATGGCAGTCGAGGTAGTCAGCATCCACCAAAGGATGACAAACGTATTTGTTTTTTACCAGGTGTGTCATGCAGGCAGATGAGACAACTAAGACCAATACATTTGGTATAACAGTTCCTGATCGGCCATGGTGACTTCGCAGCCAGGCAATATGGTTTTCAATTGATAAGACATGAGCCAAAATGCACATGCAGGCACGACCATCAAGACGCTGAACACCTCCTCTTTGAGGTGAAGGTGAAGGTGAATGAAAACAAATGTATGACTAAAAAAGTTTAGTTTGCATTGTTTATATCGGATCTTAACACCCTACCTCAACCCCTCGCCACTGATATACATATACAATAATATGTTAAAAATTTCATGCGGTCTGTCCTTTCATCGTCGTTATAGGGCAAATATTTATAACGGCGTAACGAAAAAACAAAGTCGAAACGGTACAAAGCACACGATATATAAAAAAAACTATGTAGGTTATAATATGCAAACGGTGTTGTCATTATAAAAGTTTTAATAATCCCATGAGATTTTTTTTATTTCCAAATGTTTCAGTGATATGAATAAAAGTTAACAAACCTACATTTTTATACTTAAATTAAGAAACTATACTATATTTGGTGACATTACAAATGATTATAAATGAACAAAAAAATGAGATATAGTGTATAAAAATGCCGTATAAAGTGATAATGCATGTTATCCTCTTGTCTTTTTTTGTCACATTCGCTCCCTAGGTAAAGCATTTTAATGGTCACCGCAAAATACTCCCAGTGTTAGTGTTGTCAATCATAATCAGTCTTCTCGCATAACCTATGCCTTGATACCACGACATACCTACATCCTGAAGCTTTGTTCGGGATTCTACAATTTCTCGTAAAAATACAATATATTGCATCATTCTTGCCAATACACTGCAAAATTTCTTATAAACAGAATTCATCAAAGGATAGATGACATAGAAAAATAGAACAACTGAAACCTCAGAGTAATAACATAAAGAGAGTGGCTATTGTTCGGAAAAAATGAAACCGTGTTTTTCGCATATATAATGAATAGTAGAACATCACTTTTATTATTATTAACTCAACTATAAAAGGTTATAACAATATCACGTTGCTTCTCAGTACGGCTACCAAAATAAAACACAACATAGTTAAACATATTTTCTACTAAATTAATTAAAAATAATAACCACTAACTTTATATTTAACACAAAAATAATAAATTTCAGCAACACGTGCTCGCAGTTTTAAATGAATGCAATCATTCAAATCAATATTTACCAGACGTTTCCAAAAAATATTTAATTCAGCCGTAGAAAATCTATTTTACTCTAATTCATATTGCAAAGATATAAACGTGCCGAATGCTTTTTCATTCGCACTTATGATTAGTTTTTGTTCAGACTTTGGCTGAAACCCATTTTACACGATAACATTTCTAACTGTTCAATGCAATTACCGTAATAATGCATATATTGATATGTGTATGGACCAATTATGATCTTAATCCAATCCCTAACCCAATCCAATATTCCCTACCTACGTATCATATTCATTTATTATCAATCAGGCACTTTAATACCAGGCACGTAAATAAATAAATGATTCAATTATCTTCAGACCATTAACGCGTCAAGACTTGCACTTGTTTGACCGTCCTAGCGTCATCAAATCAATAATTCAAGTTACGGTTCGACCGATGGCGCGTCAATCACCGTAATTCATAAACAAACAGAAACTCATTACCCACCAATCCGTCACAAGTACAATGTAATCGTGAGTGTGATCATACGAGTTGTGTGAGTGCGTGAACACGGAACCAGCCCAGCGCGCCCACCATATCAATATCAAAGGTTAGCGCCTAGATTGAATTCCTGTATAACCGCCCTCACTCCGCATCTAAATTATCCAAGTTAAATACCCCCCCATCCAAGCAATGATTTTTTGTCGTGTACATTCAACTTATTTTTTGACATCTAAATTTCTTCCTCGACGTAATCCTCATGAACGAAGACCGTGATCACTCTGCAATAGATACTGTAACATTCTGGATCAGCCTTTTCCAGTTTTTTCTATCCTTTTTAAGCTTTGTAGTTTGTAGTGAATGCTGTCGGTGTTTGCCTTCTGCCCCTTATAATACCAGGCATACTGTATGATCAAAGAACCACAAAACGATGCGACACAAGCCTACAGCTAGGGATTCCAATCCCGGGATCCCGAGCTATTTTCGATACCTATGAATCCCAGGATTGATAAACATAATCCCGGGATTTCGGGATTGATTTTTTTATCAATTTTTATGGAAAATAAAATAAAAGCGAAAATATAACAGAAAAAATACTTTTAATAAAAAATAACTACATTAGAAATAAACTGAGTTTGAATGAAGTTTGATTTGTACCCATGTGTAGGTAGCCGATTCATTTTATTTTTTCACATAAATTATTAAAAATGAGAAAGATTGGAAAAAAACAATGCTTCACACTTTTATCAAAGTAATTCCACCATGATATCATACGTTTTACGGCAGTTTCATATTTGGCTGACTAATTAGATTTATGAAGCGGAAAGGGCACAAGTACGCCATGATTATTTGCTTTACTATTAAATTAAATCTCGCTAATCCATTATTTATGTCTTTACCATCAGAAACAGCAATTTCATATTAAATTCACATTATTATTTATGTTCCAATATTATTTACTCCACTAAACTTGTGTATTTCCAAGATTGAACGTATACAATGTTAACAATAAATGTCTTAAATAGAATAGATTATACTAGATTTATTTTTGATCATGGAAAAAAATGCCAATCCCGGGACTAGTCCCGGGATCCCGGGATTGTTAAATTGCAATCCCGAAATCCCGGGATCAGAATTTTGGCTCGGGATTGGATTCCCTACCTACAGCTGATGATAGTCTCTCAAGTCTTGCAGTATCGAGGCATTGGCTCTGTGTTCCATCTAGAATACGAGTACCTTTAGCAGTAGTGACATTTGTATTCTATATGTAATTGGTTAATTATTTTAATTGCTCATTTCACTTTTATTTCAACAAAATCACATCAACATATTCAGTGTGTTGTAGTCGGATGAGTTTAGATGTGCAACCTTACTAACTCCATTAAGGGATGATCTTTATAAGAAATTTTGTTATTATTAACAAATTTGTTAGGTACTGAATACAAATTTGATTAAGGAATTCCTTTTTGTATAAATTTGTCATTATCAACTTTTTATAACCAAAGACTTATAAATAATATTTTTAAATGCATTCACCGTTCATAAACAAATTAAATAAATATATAATGTGCCAATATGAATTTAAAGTTACTGCATGTTTCGTAATGCAAACATTCCACGCCAAAATATTATTACATGGGTAGATGGGTCGTAGTATTGAACCGTTGCTGGAATATGTAATCGGGTTATGAGTTTTGTATTCTCTCAAGTTACTCTAAGACATATATTTATAGATTTGTAATGTACACCATGTCCGACAATCTGTAGTATTGTCAATAGAATAACATGGGGACGCATCTGTCTTTACACAAACTTGAAAACAGTATATTATACTGATCAATAATAGAGTCCTATAGTAATATACATAATTATATACACACATTTAAGGAGCTTTAATATAATAATTTTATGTCTACATGATATATACAATTTGTAGTTCAATCGATTAGCTATTGTTCATTTATTTAGGCAACTCAAATGAAAAAAAGTAAAGTACAAAAGTTGGTTGTGAGCGAAAAAATCTAAACGACAACTGAGATAGTGTTCCGTCGTCTTTTAAAAGCATTACCATAGATATGGAAGGAATACAAAGATATTTTAAAGCAATAATGGAACTGCATTGCATAATATAATAATCGCAATATCGCAGTGAGTACCTATGTCATATTTTTCAATAAGGTAGAGAATCTTTCCTTGCGTGAAATTATCCGGTATGACAACACAATAGTGCACTAGTAAAGGCCATATTACACTGGAAGATTCTCACACCGATCGTCTGCCACGATCCTCCCATCGATCATGAAAATATGTTGCTTTGAATCGTTTACTAGAATCGTGATCAAAATAGAATACATCATATTTTTCGCTTAAAGATTGGTGGCTACAGAACAAATAATAAATAAAATTCCGATAGGGTATATACAGTTAAGTTTGACCCAGGCTTTTGAATGTATGAGTATCGTTATAGACGTGAAATAGTGTATGTAATAAACCGATATTAAATGAGTACCAACGCATAAACCGAGAGCAGTTGTCAGTATCGACGTATTCTTGATACGTGTTTAAAATTATCCCGTTTTCTTCCTAACTCGAGATCGGTTACCTGCTTTTTCTTACCCGTTAGGTATTTCAGTTACCATTATTTCTGAGTTTCCTGTCGGTGACGGTTGGGTTGACGATTACCGTGTGTTCTCAGTAATCGTTGATCCAACTGTATCAATCATCAATTATTGATGCAATGCCCAAAATATGAGTTAACGACCCCAATGACGTGTCAAAACTAGAAAATACAAAAATATGTGGATTACCTTCTGAGTAAGTTTGTAAGAATGAACGATTCTTGAGTGAAAAAATATTTGATAAATAAACACGTGTTAAAAATATGTTTTTTTTTTCTCGATATTTACATCTGCATTCTTATAATACGAAACGGGTATTTAGTAACAAAAAGAATTGCAAAAATGCTCAATAACGTATTAGGTATTATAAATCGCTGTAGTCGCCTGTAGAAGACTTCTCACTGACGTACCTGTCATGGCGGCATCTTGTGCTAGAGGCATGTTTAAATGATGTATCAGCTCTCCTTTTAGATGCAACTCCTTTTCTTCTTCACAATAAATCAAAAGTTAACTAATAATAATTTTAACATCACTCCTGATTATTTTAGACATATTTTTATTATAAAAAGCTTCAAATTACGTAAATTGACACATCCATACACCACGGGAGCATAAATTGAAATGATAAATTTGGGGGCGTTCCTCAAGTGTGATTGGCTGCATTGGAGGCTATTGTTAGTTCACAGTTTTAACACGTGGACAATCAGGTCTTGTTCGACAGTACACACAGTAGTTTATATGAAGCGCTTAGTTTCAAATCTGCCTAAAAAGGTTTTTGAAAAATTTTGAGTTAGATATTATGTATTTAGTTGGAAATTTTTGTTACCTATAATTATGATAGTCAAAGATTGAACTTTAAAAAATGCCAAAAACCGTCAATATTTTGGTAAATTTCAAAACCCGGTAAAATTCTTGGGTGTGCTTTTTAAATACCCATAAAATGGAAAAGCCAAAATACTGTTTCGAATTTCAAATTAAAAAATAAATACAATAAAGTTCAGATTTAATAGACATGAGTTTTTCTCATTTTTATCAAAACTACCTAAAATAGTTTTTCTCATTTTTCTCAGAACTACCTTAAATCGTTTTAGGGGCTTTTGAAACTAGGCGCTTCATATAAGCTATGAACTTGACCGGTTTTGATGTAATCCAATATTGCACTGATTGGAGAGGTTTTAGCTTCAACACTCCACTGACACTATATTTCTGAGCTGCTATAAGTTTACCGACACGGTTTAGCGTTGACGTCGATGCGGCATTTTGACGCTGGTATGTGTGAATCGAGCCTTAAAATAAGGTATCAAAAGCAACCGTGCGGATATGCTACGCTCGGCAGTTAAAGAATCTTATTTTCAAAAACTTTGATGTTCTTTTCATGTTTCCAGTAAAGCTATACATATATCTATCATCCGTATATCACTATTCGGTTATGTTGAAGAAAAACCTTCTTTCAGATAAACCCTCCGGTTTTATTGCTGTTTATTAAATAAGTCTGAGTGTTCGGTCATAGTATACTCAACATGTATGAGTAGGTATGTTATGTAAAAGGTATTTCGCTTTTCTCTTGGTATATCGTGACACAGACTTGGTAGTGAATAATTTCACTCATCGATTTCCGCGTCGACCGATCACGGAGGTCATAGTAAATCAAATTTCAGAATAGAACCCTTCATGCATATAAATTATCATATTACACAATAGCTGTTACAGTCGTCATACATTCATTTTGTGATTTTAAAACAAGACTTATATAATAAATATTAGCAAACTCAACAACAAAATACATACCAATATAATAATATTAATTCTGGACAGTCGAATACTTTAATAACACGGTTTAATTGTACTGGTAATACTGTCGATTCATATCTGAAGTTTCTAGCTACATACCTAGCTGAAATGACAGTTGAATTTAAATAAGTTCGATTGTCAGAGTATGACGTTTCCAAATGACTTCATACTCTAACATATTATATTTAATTCCGACATTGGAAACTAGCTGGAGAGTCCAATAATCTTAGTTGTGGTGGAAAATGGTATTTAATTGAAAATAATTACAAGATAAAATGAACTTTTTATATACAACATTTTTAAATTTTCTGTTGAATCATATAAACTTGACTTGACTAGCTTAAGCGATCAAAAAAATGTATTTGATAGAAATAATACTAAAATTTCATTTTGAAACTCATATTGATTTCCATAGTAATGCACGTATATATTAATAATTTAGTTGTGAGGACCCTAGCAACGAATAATAGTGGATTGGATTACGGATTTCTTCCGAAATAACTTTTCAAACAAAACAGAATTAACTGAAAATGAATTTAATTCTACTTAAAAATGGCTAAAAGTATTTAAAAAATGCATTGGCAACGTGTTCTGATGTATTCTAAAAAATTCAAATGTCTAGCTAGTCGGGAAGTTAATTAAAAATCGATTGCAAGATTTGTACCGGACTAATAAGAATACGACCTAATAAAAACGTTGTAAAATGCAATACATAACTACACAGGGTATATAGCTAGCTGAGAATCGTTATTTGTGACTCATATTATTACTTTTATTTTTCTTTATAATAATGTTTCATATCATGTTGTGAACGTCTTAAACTTATAATTTGTAATGTCTACAATATATTATATAAAAAATTAAATTTAATAAAATATGGAATTGGCGAGTGACAGTCTATAATTATCATCCCCTTCCGTTAATTAATATCTTTCTATTTGACATGAAGCCGTCGCTGGCGGAGGCACCGATATGACCTTCTCAAAAATTAATTCACTGACTAAACATTAAAGTAAACGTTTGTTATGACAATAAGTATTCTTAAATCTAGTTTTGAGTATGGAATTGTTAGAATCCGTAAAAGGGGATTAATTTCGTGGATGTTGTTGAGTATTTTTTACTTTTACCATGACATGCTAATTACATTTACGATGTTGTTCGTCACCAAGAATTATTGACATTTTAACTCATGCACTCGAATGTTTATAACGTGGTTGTATCAGTGTAGTCTTAAGATTCTACCTAATCATCGATTTTAAATTTTTTACTACTATACTGTAAACAAATAAACTTTATTCCACTTCAGATGGTTACGATATATGGTTCTGCGTATCTATTTTATACACAAGACTGTTATCGGCCGCTACGGTAGCTTTGTATCAGCAGTAGTTTTATATTGAAGTATTAGCATTTATTATAACAATTACAATAAGTTAGTTGTAATTGTTACAATAAGTGCTATGTTTTAATAGCACCTCTCTTAGGTGTGATTCATTTTAGAGCGAGATAGACAGTTTTGACTGTTTAGACGTAGTCGAAGTATTAGCACTAATTATTGTAACAATAATAATTATAATACTTCGATACAAACATAATATGAAAAACTACCTTTGGTAGCTGCCGATATCAGTTTTGTGTATAGAATAAATGAGCTGAAGTCATTAACCTGAAAATGATAAAATTAATGAAAATAGCAAAAATAAAGCAATGAAAGAAAATAAAATAAAATCATTTATTGATTAAATTAAAACGCAATGTATATAAATTTATTCTTTGCAAGAGTTTATTAATAATCCGAACCCGTTTCATCCGCTTAGGACAGTCTCAACAAGTATATATACATTTACAAAAAGGTTCTTAAAAAACTATAATTAATATTTTAGTAGGTATTAAAAGCATATCATTGACATGAATCTTTGCAACTAGCTATATCTAGCTATTTATCGGTTTAGATCTTAACGTACCTACGTCTATTTCTTTGCCCATTTTATTCATTTGCGTGGGACCTATTATATATTATGTCCATCGCCTAGTTGTCCCGACGTCTAGTTATCCTGGTATCAGTAGACAACAGCCAGTAGGAAATAATTACCCTTCCTTGTCTATATACCTATTTTTAAAAACTTCACGTTGTATTTGTGAGCGTCAACGCTTTCAGAGGTCAAATACGCACAAAAAATGTCGTTGAGAAGAGCAATATTACAGCAATCACAGTTTTTTTTTCAGTTTATTTTTTATGACTTTTTAGTGAGAAAAAATGTTATTACACGATCCGGTTTTCGTAACTGATCTCTATTTTTTAGACGAATCACTGTTGAAAAACTGCTTATTTGAAGAAATCCTTACGGAAAGCAATCACATTTTTTGGGGGTGTCGATTGCTGTAGCCAAGAACTAGATAACGAATTACTGATAACAAGTTGCCTTAGGCTCGACCTCTAGAGAGAAGGAAAATGAACCAGAAATAACATTTTACGCTATATATCCTTGTTGAAGTACTATTTCACGTATCGCACTCGATAATTTGATAGCTTCAGTATTTTTATAACAAATATGATTCGTATACTTTACTTACAATATAATTTAGCAATATTATTATATCATATTATTTTAATATTTCGTGTAAGTACATATTGTTTTAGTACTAACTTAATTACTGCTTAACAATCACAGTTAGGGATTGCAATACCGGTACCTATTTCAAAACCAGTATCTCATAATTTTTTGATACTAAAAGACCGGTCTTAAAAATCAGATAATTCCGATATATTCGGTATTGAAAGTGGATATAAAATATATTAATTCATATAAAAGTTTCAATAGGACTATAATTTTTTATCAGATTGTACGTGTCTGGTTTATTTTGGTTAGCCTTCGATGTTGGTGACCAGTAAGAACACGTGCAGATTTGCAAAATACATTATTAAATTATATGTACCAACTACACTAATTTTGAATTTATCCAAATATTTTCACCAGTCGCCCGCGGATTATAAATTTTCAGGTCTATTTTTAGATGTATCTAAAATTGAGCTTAAATACATACTATTCGTTTGTATAATCATTAGGAACCTCGGCCCTACTGGCAAATATTTAAATTATAATTTAATAGAAATAGTAAGTCTACTGTTATAATGGACTGTGCCTTGATGTTTATCTACTGAATCTACTCAATACTAGTTTATAGAATATTATAGAATTGGTTTTACTTCTTATGGGATATAAGTAAACAATTAGCTAAGTGTAAAAAGTGTAATAAAACATTAGGTGGAATTACCAGTGGGGACATACATATCCAAGAACACTTAATAAAATTAATTTATTGAAAGATCATTCGAAGAAGAAAGTGCCATTAGTTCAACTACATACTGTAAGTAGGCACATATTATATTATGTACTTATTTAGATATATTTGCTATAAAATATCATTATTTTAAAGAGATATTTATTGGTTTGTGATTTTTATATTTTTCACGAATACCGGTATTGGTATTTTCATTCAGTATTGTAATCCCTAATCACGGTAAGTTATTAATTTAAATATTTTTTATTCAAAACTGTTTCAAAATTCATCAGATTTTTCAGTTGGTGGAATTCGAAAATATCCTATGCTTAGTTATTAGGAACTATCTGAAAGGTTGTTAGATTCAGTACCATTCGTTAGAGCGTTTGATGGAAAAGCGAAGGACGTATCTGTGTGAGTATATATTCTAGTAACGTTTCGTGGAGGTAAGCAGGTCATGTGTTGCATAGGGATATATATATATATTTTTTTTATGTTACTTTTTTTGTATATAATTTAATTATTCATTATTCTTCCTCATTCTTACTCTCTATCTTGTTAGGCTTAACTATATTATGATGTATACATGGAAACTTTTCTGGTTGCAATAACTTTTCATTATTATATTTTCAATTTTTGTAATGAATACGTAACTGTTTGTTTCCTTAATAAAAAGAATAAAAAAGCTACACAGTAATAATGTTATTATACTGTATATTGTACAACATTTTTACAGGAAAATTAAGGGTTTATGCTTTCATAAAATCGAGACAGCCAGTATTGCAGTGGAAATAATATGCATAAGGCCAGTGCACCTACAGAGTGTACAAATTCGAAGGAATATTTAAAAATCTTTTTAACCCGAGATTCATGCACATTTAATTAAAATAACGTAAAAACAACATGAGTAGATCAAATTACAATATTAACTGTGGAAGTCACGAAATACTGAGATAACGTCACGTCTGTAGTTAAAATTGTTACTGACTTTGAAACTAATATCCTCCTTTATGTTTCTTTAACTTTTAAATTTAACCCACTGAAAAGCGACGTTCATTTATTTAGCAGCTAAAACAAAATAATATATTTCAGTGGTGAGGGGTGGAGGTAAGCTGTTAAAATTCGACATAAATAGTGCACACTAAACTTTGTCAGTCAAACTCTTTTGTTTTCATTGAACTAAGAATATAATTTGCAGATGGTGCTCGCTAGTCTTTAAAATTACTTAAATTAAACCCTGTTTAACTAAACCATAATATTAATACTATCAACCGAGGGTACTTGATGGAATTTGAATTAAATCCATTAGAATTTGGACCATAATAGTTTAGGTATGCTATGGGCGATCCGACAAAAGTAGTGCGGACTTTTTCGGTCATAGTTATTTATTTTCGTTAAATTAAGAACATTACAGATGGTGTAGGTTAGTTTTTTTTAAATTCATTAAGCTTTGCCTATATTAAACCATAAACGATAAAAAATATTCTTCTATCTATAAAATATCTATAATTACGGATGGTTTAAAGGCATAATTTAAGATATTTTATGGATAAATGAATAATTTTTGACTACTATCTACTAGTCTATCTTGTAGTGTTAGTTTAACGAAAATAAATACGTTTGACTGATTAAGTTTAGTGTACACTATTTATGTCAGATCTTAACAGTCTACCTTCACCACTAATATATTTATATAAACGTATGTGATTTAAACCTTATTAACGGATGCTCTGGAGTAGTGACGGTTTTAGGAACGTGGACTCCAGCAAGAATGGAGCTAACTTTGCGAAATAATTGCCTGTACTATAAACCACAATTGGGTCATAAACATGTGCAAAACTTTTATAAGAGGGAGAAGTGGAGTTTTTGAGTTGCCAAAAATCTGTATTATAGTTCTGATTGTTTAAAATATCTTGCCATCATATTATAATAGATAACGATATGTAAATGTATTCAAAAAGTTTTACATATCGTCACCTCAATACTACAACTAGATAACTTGATTTTCACTGTTTTTGAGATAGCTATTGAATATGATTCTACACATCCTTCTCTACAAAATAATAAAACTAGGTAAGTCAGTTAATGGCAACTGTTTTAATTTGTGTTTTTAAATATTAGATAACTTTTAAACCATAAAGACATTAATAGATAAAATAATATATTATCTACTGAATACAACTGAATATTATTTAATAATTGTTTCCAGTTAGACAAGCACAATTTCCCTTTTTTATTATTATATTAATCAATTAATCATTATATAAGTATATTTTAAATTTAATTTTCCTAAAAATTACCAAATCAGAGTCGAATCACTTATAATTAAAAGAACATCAGTCACAAAATTCAAAATTTCGGATTATATTTAAAAAAAATATTTTCAATAAATATTTACCATTCTACATTAAAACAACTTCAGCCTCACATATATCTGGTATAAAATCAAGCCAAAAAACTGTTGACTTTTAAAACAACATAAGTCCTGGACTCGAACATTCATTGGAAGTCCTGTAGAACATACATTTTGTTTGCGGGATGTCAGAATTCCAGTAATAATGCCTACTTCTAAAGCCTATCTTCAAGGTTATGTACCAATAAACAAGAAAAAATCAATGATATAAAAAGCTTGATAAAATATATTCATTCAACAGCACTTGATTTTCCAATGAAATAATCAACTGGAAAACGACAAAAAGTGAAGATAGACACGAAATCGAAGTTTTAGATTAAATGTGTTACCAATTTTATTAAAAATGATATTAAAAGTAGTTTTTAAAGATATGTACACAGGTAAAATTAATGTTATTATTTTAGTATATTTTTGCTTGATAATAAATAAAACACCCTATGTCCAGCATTTTTAAACAGCTCTCTCTAGCTATTTTTTTAAATTAAGATTTTTTTATACAATCTAATATGTTTCATTAATAGTATTAGCTCACATTTTTTTATATTTTTTGAGTGAAATAAACAGTCTTCTTTGATTGTCTCGGAATATGCTTTTTTGAATTTAAGTATCTTTTAATAATCAGTGATTCAGTTATTTAGTTGTAGTATTGAGGTGACGATATATGTAACATTTTAATAGTCAAGTTTAATTAATTATTATTTACACTGAAGTAACACCATTTTTTGGTGCGGTGTATTCATGGTATAAAAGGCGAATACACCCATTACGTTTCCTGTCAATTCCACGCTAGAAGTGTAATCATCCCCAATAGAAAAATATTATTCATTTGAGAGTCTTTTTGACGAAGATATACGTCATGGGATGACGTACTATGATGACGCTGCTCGTCGGGTGGTAGATTTTTTTTTATTTTCATACGAAAATGGGGTCGCGCGTGTCAGAAAAGGTGGAGAAATATTAAAATTTCATAAGAGTTTACGCCTTACGTTTGTACAATGAGTAGCTGTTTAAAGTTATCCTAAAAGTTTTATGCCCGGGGTACACCTGAAATAGATTTACAAAGTGGGTTCATCTTTTATAAGTATGTACTTACAAAAAATTCATTCTGCACATTTTATTTTACAATATTTTAATCTATACTTACAGTTTAATATAACTCAAAAATCACGATACCAATTTTAATTAAACTAACACGCTTATGAGAAATGAAAATATAAATAATATTAAATTCTACAGGTTTAGACCTATAGAATAATAATTGAATAATAAAACCTGTAGAATTTAATATTAATTATAATTTCTTGTAAAATGGAATTCTACCAAGTAAATGCTAACTCAATTAGTAAAATGCTTACATAATATATTTTTGGTAAAATTTTAGTCGAATTCCTTACCTACATTACTTTGATCAAAATACCCCTTCTCCTGGAGCTTATCCTTGAAATTTTCTTAAAAACAATCCATTTTATTATTAATAATGCTATCTATTAATCTGAAACTTTCACTGATATATTCTTTGTGATTGGATTCCAGATAAATTTTTGTAAAAGTTGGTGTTGTCGATTTATTTTTCAAAATAATTTAATTTATATATTTCACTATTTGGTATCTCAAAATGGTGAAATTTTTGATAACAGGGATGGACATTGAAGTTAATGGTCATATCAAACCATACTCGCCCCGCACCACATCCAGTCTTAATCGGTTGTATCACGAGACTTTTCGTATGGTGTGAAGCATTTTTTTATGTCTAGGAATGTTTTAGGAGCAGTTACCAAAGGCTACGGTCACCATGTAGGTAGTCAAATGTGCTTTGACTTAACATGAACGGTAAGGAAATTACGATTCCAGTGGGTGGATGGAGTAGAAAAAGTATATAGTAAGCAAGAGTAGACGGTAAAAAGCGATGCTGTAGGCGGCCAGGGTCGAAAATGTTATTATAAATATTTTCCCCTACATTGGAGTAATCGAAAAACTTCTCATTTTGAAAATACACATACATGTAGTGAGACTTCAATCCACACAAATATTGTCCATTGAGTCGCAAGAATGGTAAAGGGATGGTAATATTAGTAGAATAGATGACCGGCAGGGAAGAGAGGGTCTAGAATGAGAAGACGCCTCAAATGGAACATCAAAGTATTGGATGATTGGCTACTAGACAGATGTCATTGTTTAATAATAACTTAACAGATTATAATATGCGAGGAGTGCAAGACCGGAGGCTATGGAAAGAAAAAATATTTATTTATTTTAGAAAACAAAAAATTGTGGACGTTCACAACATGAGATTTACATTATAACAAATATTACTCTCACAAGAGAGAAGAAAAAAATTTAAAAAACATAAACAATTTTATACAGTAAAATAAAGTTTTAAAAACAAAATACACAGCACATCATTGTAAATGTTTATCTCTTTAGGGAGCGCATTGACTAGTCTTGCACCTATTGCTAATGGTGCCTGATTGACTTGACTCGAGGAAACAGTTTTGATCCAGAATAGACCATGGCTGCACGTAGGTAATTGACAAGCGTATATAAATTCAATTTTTTAATGACTCCAGGATTGGAAACAATCCCTTGTAATAACTAAAAATGCTCAAAAGCAGAAGTGAGCTTCAAGAGAATGAAAAGCGAGCATGTCTTGAAGAAAGATAGCCGGAAAATAATCGTTTGACGAATTATTGAAAGGAAAATAATTACATGTCTTAAAATAAAGACATCGAAGAAATTTCTTCTGGACTTCATAAGGACAACATATCATAAACACATTTATTCAATAATACTACGCACAAATGAGACGCAGAGTGTACGTATGACATTAATTTGTATTCTTGAATAGTTTAGCTTATCGCATGATTTATTTATTTAGAAAAGAGTATTATGGCATTGTACCGATTGGCCAATGCGCCATAATACAAAATAAACTCAAATTATAAAAATGACTTAATTACAAATAACAACCAATACAATAACAAGAAAGTATGTACTTATGTAGATATTAAAATTAAAGTAAAATGATAAATACAATTATAGATTTAACCTATTTAACACGTCCACAAATATAATATAGAACCACAAGAATGCCTACAGGTTAGGTTAGGTCTCTAGAAATAATTAAAAAGAATACTTTGAAACATTGGTAGGGATCTTACCTACAGGAGTTTAAAACAAATTACATGCTGTGGATTAAATACGTTGATTATCAACATATTTATTCATACCACATTTTGGGACCAGTTTTTATATAATATAAGTACCGAAATAAATACTATATTCTGACAGTATCTATATGTTTAGGCAGCTTTGTAACCAAGTCAATATAAAATATCACGTGCTTTCAGTTTTATTGGGTGCCAACGACTTAGCGAAGGAATATTGTGCCATTTTATTATTACGTCCTCAGGGTTATAAAATTGGAATTCTAATGCGAACACTTACGTTTTTTTTTGTAAAGTTTTTCCATTTAAATGAATTTATTTTATTGCAAGAGTGCTCTAACAATCGTCTACATATTTTATTCTTGGAAAGGTATACTCACCGGAAATTGTTATTTATTATTTTATTAATGGTGTATTATAAAAATATCATGGTTTAATATTTTATTAGTCAATGTGACACAATATACAACCAGTTTAAAGTGGTTAATAGGTTTTAATATTTTTTTTTATATTAGAGAAATAGAAGAAGGTTATCCAAGTATTTCAAAAAAGGAATTATCCCGAGAATACCTAAACCGGTTAAAGCAATCCAAATGTGGTGTAGCTTTTTGAACAATTTAAACCCAAAATGGTTCAAATCTTGAGGGCGCGAATATTTATCATGGGGCTATGTTGTTAGATGTAATGAATCTAAAGTTCTCCATTGGGTATATGAAGGAACTCGGCCCCTAGGTAACCCATGGAGCAGTAGCGAAGTGTGGAGGTAGGCTATTAAGTCATATGTATATGTTTTTATTGAACTTATTTACAGATAGTATTGGTTAGTTTTTAAAAATAAATTAAGCCCTGTCTAAACCAAACCATGATAGAAAATAGTATAATATAATCCTAATATGATTGGACATGGTCAAAAAAAGGAATAAAGAATGAGTATATTAAACGTATTAATCGTACAGATAAAATTAGGATAATAAAATGTTTTCATAATTAATACAAATCTAATAGTATCAATACATTATATTTAATACGTCCACAAAAAATAAATAACATGTGAAAAATAGTTAACACTGGGTTTACATTTCATGAAGAGCACACTAAAGCTAAAAAATAACAAAAAACACAACACTAAATAATATGCATTGCAAGCAGTGCATTGATAAAATTGTAAAGCGTTCCCAACTAACGTCTCCTAAGCGTGGCACAAAGAAACAGTCTGATTAGATAATATTATAAATTAACAAATTATAAGTATATATGGATTTAATATCCATAATATTGCAGTGTAATAACAAAACAGAAATATTACGAATAGTTTAAAATAACAGAATGGTTAGATCACAGAACAGATAATAAATAGAATACCGATTGTCTATGTTCAATACGCCACATGTTGATGCAGGGTTTTGAACGTATGAGTGTCCTACGAAAATGAAACGCGCATTATGCACGTGCGTGTGTAATACACCAATATTAAATGAGCGTAAATGCATAAATCGAGAGCAGTTTTCAGTATTCGGCGTATAACGTATTCTTGACACGTGTTTAAATTTGTTGTTTGATTTAATAAAACGCAAAGTTTTTTTGTAGTACATATTTCACTTTAATAAATTTATTTGGACCGGTTTCGTCCGCCTCAGAGGGACATTTTCAACATTTCCCTCTCAGGCGGACGAAACCGGTTTAAAATTATTTATTAAAGTGGTATACGTACTACAATTTGCGTTTTATTAAATCAACAACAATTCAATGCAGTTCCACCATTAATTGACAGTTAACAAAATAAAAGAAGTGTTTAAATTTATTCCGTATTCTTCCTTACTCGAGATCGGTTTCCTGCTTCTGCTTACCCGTTAGGTATTTCAGTTCCTATTACTTTTGAGTTCCTGATTCCCCGTTCTGATTGATAAAATTGTTGTCTTAAAATAAAATACTTAAATTGTCTTAAAACATAAAACATAATATGATGTTTTTCAAAAATATGTATTTTCATTCATAATAATCTAACATTTTAAAATCGTATGTACTTAATATATTCAGTAGTGTAAAAAATAAAAAAATATCGGTATTGAATAATTCTAAAATTATATAATGTTCTAGATGTTCAAACCTGTATATATAATTGACAAAATGATATATAAAAAAATGCAGATTTTATATGAAAAAATAACATGTTTCTCATTTGAAGCTTTCTCAGACGTATAGAAATATGAGACCTGTCAGACACGCAATCATGTGGGGTTGATTTAAAGGTTTTTTTTCGTTTCAACTTCTTCGTGTTTACAATATTTTATATCATGGATCAATGTAGATAAAAAATAATATTGTACAATATTGTATATTTTTTATTAGCTCTAAAAGCTACTGCTTCCGTAACATTAATATCATTAACTAACATTTTTGTTAAATTGGAGTCAGGGTTGGGAAGTTATTTAATAACTTATACTTTTCTGCTACCACAGCCTAAGGTGAACCTTGGCCGCCTAAAGCAGACTCCAATCTGCACTGTTGTTCGCTCTCTTTATTCAATCGACCAATCCTAGCGGACATAAGTTTCTCGTTAAGCCATCACATAATATGTCATGATATTTCCGACTTCATTTTGACTCACATATTTGTCAAACTAGACTTGGGGTTGTAAATTTATTTGTATTCTATTTTTACTATAATATTTACCAAAATTTGTAATAAGAGGTACGTTTTCACCACTTTTAGGTATAACCGTCACTCACATCTAAACTAACCTCATTTGCCGCACAGCCTTCCAAGAACGTCGTTGCATATGAAGACCGCGCAGATATACCTAGCGACAGTCGCACGTAACCTTCGAAACGTATATATATTTGGATGCTGCGATTGGCGAGCCGATATAGGAATGACCAATTCATAGGTGTTCATATGCGCCCTTGCGTCTTCAACTCGCAACCCGAGAAGCATGCGACATGTCGATTGCAACAGTAGATGTTTTCAAACGTCGTCAAAAAGTCGCATTTGACCAATCTGCGGAGCTCCATTTGGCAACGTGTGTTTTGTTATTTGTGCTGAATAACGATGACTTCACATCGAGGTATTCTAAATGAAATAGATCCTGATCATTGTTAAATTAAATATTATACATTGTATCTAAAAAATACAAAAAAACTGCAAATATTTTTGGAAACGCATTAATTATTAAAATATTGACATATAAGATAAATTTATTTAATTATTTCAATAATGAATCAGTATGGATTATTTGTAGAAAGAGATTAAAAAAACTTCAATTTTTACCTAAAATATTAAGTATTTTTGTAAATGGGAAATAAGATTAAGTATTCATTTTAAGGGGGCAGAATTTTTAGTAGTTTAATGATATCACACTATGCGCTCCATTTTGAATCATTTTTTTTTGTATTATTTTGAATTACTCGTATTTCCAAAGCATTGCTATATACTATAAAATGCTGCAATCATTTTTTAATATTTTAAATAAAAGATTTATAATTCAGAGAGTTGGAGAGGATCTTTTTTTGAGTTGCTCTGCTCCGGGGTCTGCTCCGGCTCAGGGTAGTTAAGTTTTAATAGGTATTATATGATGTACCTATACAAATATTAAACAATTACAAAATAAGTATTTTTTAAATAAGGTTTATTATTAGTCCTTTTCATTGTTAATTCTATAAAAAAAAAATCGCCAGCAAATCGTCTTTCATTATCTGCCTTTTCTGTCAAAAAATTGAGGTTATTTATCACTCGGTAGTGTTGCCGTATTTCAAACAATTTCAGTGTTTCAGTGTCAAATATAATATTTTAATCCAATGAAACGACGACAATAGGACGAATAATAAAAAAAACATCCGGAGCAGTGGAGCACTACAATTTTTTGGTGCTCCATGCTCTTGCTCCAGGCTTCACTCCAATGCTCTGCATAAATATATCCTTCATGATATTACCAATGTAAATATCGTCAATTAAACGACAATTTTTATTATTCTATTCTGCATAATTTTAGTCCCTTGAATAAGATATCGCATAATGCCTAAAACGCAATATTTTACCAGTGTGTACCTACTCTCTGTAATAATATTAAATATGCCAAACATGGACCATCAATAAAAGAGAGGTCAAGAAACTCAGAGTAATACTGCGTGTTTCGGAAAAGTAACTACATAAGCATAAAAACCTAAATAATTAGATAAGGGAATAAACAATGGTACCAATGCGATATAACAGAGTTTGATAAAAAACCTTACATGGTAAACAGTAAGATCATTGAATATTCACCTATAAAACGAGGTAGCTCTAGAGGTCGCTGCATGGACGAGATAGTAACGTCCTGCTAATCGCCGTTTTTAGCAAATATTATCGTGCGATACAAAGTTGTGCGTACAATTTTCTCAGGCGGAGAATGTAAAATGCAATGGCGTGTGAAACGGATGTTAATATTATACAATAATTGCGAAATTATCTGAATTTATCCGCGGTGACCAAAACGACTGCAATCAAATTCTAAATTTGAATTTTTGTATAATAATTTAATTTTACTATTTTCATGCTGGGACAATTATTCATTTGAATACTTTCTCTTTTGAGTGCAAGCATATACGTTCAAAGTATTTTTTTTTATAATGTCATCATTATTACTATAGCAGTCAAACGTGTGATTGTTCTGCATACTGACGCGATGCCATGCGTCTAGAGTTGGGTATTTCCCGAGAAAATCTCGATCTCGAGATACGGGATTTCCAGAAAAAAAATCTCGAGATATCGGGAAATTAAAAAAAACCTGTAAAAATCCTAAAATCATTGTAAAAACAGACAAATTCCACAAAAAATACGATTTTTTTTATTTATGTAAGAAGACAAATTAAATAGAAATAGGAAAACAAAAATAATTCAAAACATTACTCATTAAAATGAAATTTCAAAAAACACAGACTGTCAATCACTGCGTCTGACAATCGCGTACGCTTTTGAGACACAAAATTCCCTGATGTTGCAAAAATTGCGCACATTTTGAGTCGACGTTGGCTTAATTGTGTTGAATCCCGCGATCAGTCTTTGAACGTTTTGTGTTTTCTGTCCACTTTATTCATATACAAAATCGTTTTTTCAATTAATATTTGATAATAAAGAATTCCCGAATCTCGAGAAAAGATTTTCGAGATCCGGGATTTCCCGAATTGTTAAAAATTTCAATTCTCGGGATTCGGGATTGAAAATCTCGAAAATTTCTCGTCATGCGTCACTGCTTTAAATCGGAAACGGAAACAGCGGAAACTGTTCGAGAATCTAACAATAACTTACTTATGTATTTATTATCCATGTAATTTTGAGGTGAAGCAAAAAATAAAATAATATGTATACTTATCAATAATAAATTAAACTTACATATTATTATATAGTAGGTCAATGGCGAATAATTAAGGTAGACTGTGGAGATTTGACATAAATATACCACACTTCACTTTGTCAATAATTATACTTATTTGTTTTCATTGAATTATGAATACAAATTGCAGATGGCTTTTTTAATTCGATTAAACCCTGCCTAACCAAACTATATAACTGAGAAAAGTGTGCAGTATTTATGTCGGATATCTACAGCCTACCTCCACCCTTTTCCACTGTAGTAGGTATAAAAAACAGACGATGCTCGTTTTTATTTCTTCGATATTTCAACACAATATCTTTGATATTTTGTTTTCGATGTGCTATAAAATAGTCTCTGAATATTGGAGCTGTAAATAAATCATTAATAAAAAAACTTATTATTAACATTAACATAATATCATTCATTTGATAGAATTATATATATTTTTTTATTTATGAGATGTTTATTATGAAAACAAGCACCTATAACCCTGGATATTTTTGTGTTTCGTTCATATATTTTTATTAGTACGTTGCAAAGACCTGAGATGAATGGAATCTAAATTAACTTTATTCGGCAGTGGATTAATATAATATATTGATGATGATGATAACTAATACGTATTTCTATATTATATTTTTCATTTTATTTGATGTTCGTTTTTCATTGGAAGCTAATGTCATAAATTTCTATACAGCAACATACGTCGTGTTTAATGAAAGTTTATATTGCATTCTACAATATATTATAAACTCGTAAATAATATTATTAAAACATGTTCGTTTATTTATACACTAGTTATTTTAACATTGAAAAAACCCATAACTCCTGTGAACTATCATGTACATCAGTGGCATTCCAACTGTGTGCCGCGACCAATAAAATACCCAGCGGCGTCACAGGCGATTGAAAATTGAAACATTCTGATGCACGATCAAAATGATAAATCCCAATATTATATTAGTTTATGACTTCTAATAATTTTTCATATTATATAAAATTGATTTTCAACAGTACGTGTCTTACTTTAGCAACTGGCTTTAACAATACTTTGAGAGATGAGAAGTTAGCATGTTGTATGTATGTATGTATGATCTGAGATAAAAGTGGTTACCCGCAGTGATATCCCATATGGCTAGAAGATCATGCGTTGTCTGTAGGAAACAAATTATCTTAGGAATGTGAATAACACAATGTTTGAAAATAGATTTTTGAATGCAGCATAAATGATCTGTGTGTGTGTATTTTGGAATTATATGGGGTGTAATTTTAAGCCCATTTACAGGTAACACTTAAATATTAATATTTTAAGTATTGTTAAAAAATATATAAGTATATAAATATATTATATTATTTATAACACTACAATAGCCCAAGAGGGCCAATGACAATAGTGTAGCAAACAGTAGCGTATTTAGTAATAAAAGTGAAAGAATCACAAACTTCCAGGCTTTGAGAAGATGGCATAAATATATTGAAACATGATGTGACGGATGAAAGGCTAGTGCCTTACGCACTGCACCACGATAGCCATTTTACTAGGTGTGTCACTAGATAGCTGTGTCGATTTGGCTACCAACATTAATTTGAGAAACTACACGTATAACATTATGACTCACCCATCATAAATCATGTAAATTACGTGCATGTGCATGACGACCTAAGTTTTGGATAACTGTTCCTGAGACATTCCCAGTTATAAAAAATACTTATGCTTTATATCCAAACGTAGGGTCCCGTGATACGTTCAATTAAGATCAGATTTAGTGCGACGCAGGTGTGGTTTGATGGGGCCATTAACTTCACATATCCGACTAATTGATGATTTTAGGGCGCCGTCATAAAATCTTTAGTCATGATTGAAAAAATTTAAAACTTCTGATGTAGGTATATTATATTTATTTCGAAAATCTTTTTTTATACTTAATCGTAATACCCATCACATCAAAAAAAGCTTTAACGGCCCACATGCTCAGCGTATGTCAAAATGGAGCTTTTATGCTATTTTCAAAGCATGATCTTGGACATTCCTTAAACGTTATAGATAATCAATTTACTAAATTTTGAAGCCTTATTATCCTTTATATTTATTTTAAACATTTGATGACTGCATAAAGTATTTTTATTACATAAAATAGTATTATTTTAAGCCTTTCGCTCTAATGTTTTAGAATATAGACATATTTCAGTACATCCATGTGAAGTGGTGTTAAGGTTTTTTATATTTCTTAATTTTTAAAAGCATTTATAAAATCATTAGTAAAATTTATAAATTAAAAAATCTTAACACCACTTCACATGGACGTACTGAAATATGACTATATTCTAAAACATTAGAGCGAGAAGTTTAAAAGAATACTTTTTTATGTAATAAAAATACTGTATGCAGTGATCAAATGTTTAAAATAAATATAAAGGATAATAAGGCTTCAACATTATATAAATAGATTATCTACAACGTTTAAGGTATGTCCAGGATCATGCTTTGAAAATAGAACAAAGCCCACCCCCTTAATCGTAATACCCATCACATCATATTTTACAAATGAAGCAATATTTTTTTATAAAAATTATAAGACCAGATACAAAATAAATGACTGAATGAAAAATGACGACATTTATATAATTGCCCATTATTTTTAAAGATAACTGTAGGGATCATTTTTATTTATAAAGTATCTGCGCGAAGGCCTCCAATACGCTAATCCTTCCGGCATTAAAAATCTGTTAGCCGAGAGGATAATGGATTTCCTGTATACTTTTGTTTCTGAATAAACAGTGTCTGTTTTTTTAAGAATTATTCGCATTTCAGCATTTTAATACTGCGTGGAAACGAGTCGATTTAACTACTAATAAAGTAAGTATATTTATGTAATATAACAGAAAGTAGGACACATGAAAAATCACGAATGAAAAAAATTCTAAACAATAAATTTTATTATATAATAATATATCGTTGCAATCCAATTTAACTGTTTTAACTGTTTAGCACGATTAGCACGATTTGACCAGCTAGCTATAATTAGTTCAAAATTAGTAAATACCGATTTTATCTTATTAAAATACTTTATTTGATTCATTTATTAGACAATTGTATAAACATGTATTTAACATACATAAGTTAACAGTATAAGAACTGTAACAAGAGTCCGTTATATTGGCTAGGCGCTCAATATTATATAGGTTGGTTACTCAATAGACATTTGTTGTACTTACGATTAGTGAATCCAATCCCGAGCCAAATTTTTCATCCCGGGATTTCGGGATTACAATTTGACGATCCCGGGATTGGTCCCGGGATTGGCATTTTTCCATAGTTAATATAAAATTTTTATATGTACAAAAAACATTGATGAAATCACTCAAAAATAAATCTAGTATAATTAAATTTATACTATTTAAGACATGTGTTATTAATATTGTGTTCAGTGTTTACATAATTTATTATATCTCTCTCATTTTATTAATTTATGTGAAAAAATTAAATGAATTGGCAATACACGGGTAATAAATCAAACTTCATTCAAACTCAGTTTATTTCTAATGCAGTTATATGTTATTAGAAGTATGTTTTCTGTTATATTTTTGTTTTTATTTTATTTTCCATAAAAATTGATAAAAAAAATCAATCCCGAAAGTTTTGGGATTATGTTTACCAATCCCGGGATTCATAGGTATTGAAAATAGTTCGGGATCCCGGGATTGGAAACCCTACTTACGATATATTCACACGGTGAATGATTATGGGAGCGTCTCCCTAATCAATTGATTTTACACAAAAATATCATAACTATCGACCCCATGATGTACATCACAATTTATTATTACTTCTTTCAACATTGTAAGAACATACCTACTCTTTAAAATCACTCAATAATTCTTATCTATAATCGGTACTTAATCTAGAAGGTATCTCTTATTTGATGATAGATAAACATCCCTTATTTGTTGATATAAAAACATCTCTTATGATATTAACAATATGGTCAGTTATTGACATACATTTAATCATATTATGCAATTATATTGATTCACGTCTTATATCTAATACTATTTCATAATATAACACATTGTGGTAATTACAACTATGAGTTTGCAATTCAATATATTCACAATATGCCGTAAATGATGTTTCATGAAAACAGAAATAACCAATTGTAGGGTTAATAAAATAAAAAGGAAATATAAAATAATAAAGCAAAGTCAACCGACTAGCTAATTAGACTATATTTAAAGAAATTGTAAATTCACCTTCAAGTTAATGTGCATGGATATAATATCGATAATCAAAATATTTTAACTCTTCTCTTCGGCTATATCCATTCCTTAGCTGGAACACATGGCAGTGGCGAAGGGTGGAGTTAGGCCGTTAAGATCCCACATAAATATTGTATATTAATCATAGTCAGTCAAACGTATTTGTATTCATTGAACTAATACTACTATGTCGATAGTGTTCGTTAAACACGAGGTGAATAATTGTCATGCAGCGTTTCGATTGTCTGTTGAATGAATATTTTAGTTAAACATACATAACTACAGCCTTTGTAATTGTCAACACTAATGGTAGGTTAATTATACATATTGGAAAAACAAATAGCCGATACTCACAATTTTTTATATATTTATCAGGACACAGAAGTGAAATATAATAAAATCTCCATTTACATCCGTACATATTAGAATGTATGAGGGCAGTCAATAGATGAATGATCAAAAATGTCTGCTTATGAAGTCAGTTGTTCGTGAGTTTCGGGTTTGAATGTGTTGTTTTTTTTTTAAATATGTATTTGCATTTGGCATAAACCTAATAGTTTGAGAACGTGGCAAACATTCAATTCTTCATTATAAATAATAAGTAAATTTAAATTTGAATTCTCTTCGACTGAAATGTCTGGCCCACTGCAAATAAAATTAAGTCTTGCGATGCGGTAGATGATATCTGTGATTTTTTTTTTCGTTAATGAAGTTTGCACAGCTGATGTTATCCTCCCAATAAAATATTCAACATTGATCGTTCTACGTCACTCTTAATTTTTGCACTAGGCTGACTGTCAATAGGGCTGTCAGAAAGTATCGATCCTGTTTGACCGGTGTGGTAGGTTCTAAATAATTTAGATACTAATTTTATTTTCTTTTTTTATTAAAAGTTTGTCTATAAGAGCTGCTCATATCCGTTGTTAGTAGCAATTTATTTAATCGTTATAAGTTTGTTTTGAAAATTTGTTTCATTTATGGGCACAGTTAGAAGTCTATGTGAAGCGCCCAGTTTCAAAAGCCCCTAAAATGGTTTTTGAAAATTTTATTGATAATGTATTTAGATAGATATTTTTGTTGGCCATATGATGGCCAAAATTTGATCTTTAAAAATGCCAAAAACCGTCAATACGTATGATCATAAATAAGGGTAAATTTCAAAACCCGCTAAAATGGTAGGGTGTGGTTTTCAAATACCTAATAATACATATAAAATGGAAAGCCAAAATACTCTTTAGAATATAACGAATTAAAAAATAAATACATAAAGTTCACAGATTTAATAGGTATGTTTTTTTTCTCATTTTTCTCAGAACTACTTAAAATCGTTTTAGGGGCTTTTGAAACTAGGCGCTTCATGTATATCCAAATGAAATGCGGCTAACTAATGCTGAAACTATGAACACTGCAATCCGAATATGTGAGTTTATTTGTGGATTTTGTATATTTAAAACAATAATACTATAAAAATGAAAAAATAAAAAAGTAGGTACCATGTAAGAATATTATTGAATATTAATTGTTAAACTAATGATATAAAGACTGATACTTATCATAGACATAATATTTCATTGGTTAACTACATTAATTTCTAATACGTTACCATTGTTCCTAGAATTTACGATTTTACACCTCTTGATTGTAGTATTTTTATTGTTTATAAGTACTAATGATCTATTACTAGATTTGACGATTTATTATAATATGCTTATCGAGTACTTTACCTATTCATAAATTATTGTTGTTATATTTTTTAATGTAACCCTTGACTTGATAGGTAGGTATGCGGATCGCAAAAAACGACTCAAATAGAATAGTAAAAAACTTAAATCCATTAGAATTTAAATTCAAATAAACTATGTAAAAACTATGAATGTAGATTGTAGAATACTTACAATAGTTTTTATTAATTAAAAACACACAACTTGATACAACCAGTTATATTTAATGTATTCTTATCAAAAATTACCGACAAAGTTATTTGAGAATTCACAAGTCATACTTACAAGATTATTTCTTTCGATATAGTTATCATGCACCAAGTTATCTCGTGAAGAATTTCAACTAAATGCTGGTAGTATGTAAAGTAAGTTAGTTTCAAAGCTGTGATAGTAACTATGAACTCTTATCATTTAATTTTACCATTTAAAATTTTAACTTTAGAAATATCAACAATTTATTAAGTATTTTTTTTTAATTTACTATATATTACAAACACATAATAAATGACATTACAGCTTACACCAAGATAAATTACATACTATCAGGGAACATAAAAACGGAAGTGGGTTATATTCTGAATAATATTCTTGTAAGAAAGGACAATTATCGAGTGTAAATAAATACTGGATACACTTAAACACGTGTTAAAAATGCGTTATTTTTAATAGTTACACAATTATGTATCACAATTTGCATTAAAATTTCTCAAATAAACAAAACGCGTATTAAATATTGGTAGTATTTGAGGAAATTTCGGAAAGTTATATATTTCTTGCGTTACGTCATAAACCAAAACTGGCTTCAAAGTATTGATCTATGGCGACTGGCTTTCCCATTTCTATCTGACTATATTTATTATGTATTAGTTCTCCATGCTCTTATGTGCTTAAATTAAGTCTTCAACTCAGTTAAAGCACACTTGAGTGCGTCGAGACCTCCCTCTTGGGTATCTGCTCCTGAGACATTTTCAACTGTACAAAACTGCTGATGCGCTTCACACATAAATGCAGGGTCTCGTGATACGCTCGATTAAAACCAAATGTGCTACTTTGAGTTGTTCTGAAAAGGCATTTGAAATATAATTCTCAAATTTAATCAAACCATACCTGAACTTTTTTCCTAATGAATAATGTAAAGTAAAGTACCTACTTTAATTAAAAATAAGCCACGGAAATGATAATTGAATATTTTTTATTTGTATTGACATTAATAAAATATCTCTTTTCAAAATTTCAACCTAACGATTAAGGTCAACACGATGGCAATTAGACCCAACATTGGCAAGCCAAACCCTATAATGATATAGTACACAAATATACCTTTATACAAAGTAACTTAGCTACGAGAAACCCTTTTAGTTGGGTATGTTCGCTTATGTTGACTTTGTTTCAATTGGATGATTTTGACAGTTATTACTAGAATTATTTTGTATACATATATTTTATTTATTTGTTCAATTTAAATCCATATATTATACAAATCACTGGTCATTAGCTCTAATGCGAACTGTCATGTCTAATATATTTTTCAAATTGAACCAACTAGAAAAGGATTACATTACAAATAAAAATGTCATAGAACCTAGCGTTTAGTTGTCTGTCTAACACAGCCCATAACAATAATATTTGTATTATTTTTTATCCCTACGATATTCAAAATATCTCATTATCTACAGCTAATTTTTAACAAAAGTCATATTGGTTGTTTTGCAGGTGAACGAACATAATTTATTATAAAAGTAAAACAATCCATTTTAGTTATAATACTCGTATATGCGGATGGCATAATAATAATTAAAACATTGAAACAGATGATCAAATCTCTCAGTATATCTATATTATAATAGTAATAATGACAAAGTATTGTAATTATGTACTAAAACAATAGCGCTTGTGTACGTGCATAGATTTTTTTTAAACTATCACGATAATAATTATTTACACGTAAAAGTGCTGACTGTCTCGCCAAACTCATTCTTCAAGAGTAATCGAGACGCGATGATGTCATTTTAATGAACTATAGTTTGACAGTCGTGAAAATCGGTTAACATCAAAATGAGTCGAAGCAGCGTAGTTCGTTTTTTTATCGAATAAATCCCAACTGTCGCATAAAAAATCAGGAGCTTCCGAATTTTTTTGATTCATGCATGCAATCTTGCAACTTGCAGGATAATACATGTTGACACGTGCATTTTCTTGTTACGGCCGCGATAATACGCACTATCAGCAGTAAATCCATGCACGTGTAAACGGGGTATAATGCTTATTGTCATGAGTGAAAGGAATGGAGAAATTTAGCAACATTGACGCTTGTAGAGTTTTTTTTTTATATAAACCTACAAACTGTAATGTTGTTGTCTAAATGGAAAATGAAACGGTTGCATCTTGACCGTCCTAGAACAGTTGTATTTTAGCCTTTTAACAATGTAGTCGACAACACGTTCTTGTTCCGCGTCTCACTTAATCTAAATTCCAAATTATAATGTAAATATTCCAACTCAATCAATATAAATGTGACAATCATTCCATAGTGCCGTGTATAATCTAAATTATCATAATATAAAACCATGAAAATTCCATCTCTGTGTGTTATTCATCGCGTCCCGAAACACTCCATGTCAAGCACAAATAACCTTCAGAACAGATATTCATAATATCGGGGACTACCAAGCATCTTCCTATTACCCCCGATACCATATCTGATTACCAAGACTATTGTCATGTTGACGCCGGTAAAAACATGTGAAATGAGTGAATAAAAACACCTAAGTTACAGCTTAGTTAATAACATAAGTGTAATATGTAGTAACTTTCATGGCGGAGGTCAACGATCACCAGACTCTTCCACATAATGATATTGTAGTGATTTTCCGTTAATTTTCGCAAACCAGTTTCAACGTAAGCCATTAAACCTCTGCACGTTAATATTTAGTATTGTTTCAATCAAAAGCTCATTTAAAAAAAAAAAAAGCTGCAGTGGCGGCTCGACAACTTTCTTGGTGGTGGGGTTTAGCCATTAATTAACAAATATACATACCTACCTACTCTCTCATATTATACATTATGTACCAAACTAATTAAAATAATATGATTTTATAAATGAGGAAATAAGTCATTTTTCAGAATAAATAATATGATTATCTGAATCGTTACTTAATCCCATCTAAAAATCATGCTTAAAAGTAACTTAAGTAACTTAATTATTAATAATAATTATTATTATAGACTTACCATTATCAGTTTTGAACAACGATATACAGCGTGCGTATTTACTCACCGAAGGGTTATTCGATTCGCTCCACAGTATACGTATCTTCTTTGTGTGCCATATCTGTTATCAGACATCGGCCATGAATTTGGCCATTTGGCCTCTGTCCGTCGCTGCTCTGAATAGGGATGGAGTGCTGAGCTCAAACCAGTCCCTGAGGTTTTTGAGCCAGGACGTTCTTCTTCTACCAGGGCCTCGCTTACCGGAGATCTTCCGTATACGTATACGAACGTTAATTCATTCACATACTTTGTAGAACGTGATTTGAGAATTTAAGCGATAAATATACGCCATACCTTTTTTAATTTGTATATTAGGTGTCGCCATTAAATAGGGAGTATTTATATAATTTAATTAATTACTTTAATACCGCATAACCATCATTATATTATTACATGATATACAATAATTGGTTTATTCATTTGTATAATATTAATAAATATCTCTATAAAATTTCGACGGGTTTAGATGGATTTAATAAAATAAATAGTTCATTTAATCATATAATTAAGTGGGTTAGTGTATTATGGCAATGATAGAAATATCGGGACGTATATTTTTTATATGATAAATATGTGGGGATGGTCCCTATAAACCCTTAAGGTAGAGCCGCCACTGATAAGCTGTATCATAAAAGAAACTACGTTGCTTAAAAACACGAGACAGCTTAAAAGGTAAATATTGTATTTTGACCGGTATCCGATGATGCCTTGTAAATTTTGAGCGTGTATTTCTAATCACGTAAGACTTTCCATTGTATTTTTGTCCATAGACTAGTTAAAGTTAGCATGTAAACAAGAAAACAATTTAAAATGTGGTATTAACATTATCATATTTTGTAAGTAATGGTACCTATTTATAGTAGTATTATTAAAATGACCTTAACCCTTTGTGGCACAAGACATCAAATTATTCAAATAAACGAAAATTAAAAACGGTTTTATAATAACATGTATTTATTATAAATAATATATATAGCTATATATATATTTACTTACATATAGTTCAGTTATTAAGGTGGTTATACGTATTACGGCAATTAGAACAAAACACATATAAGTATTTAACACATAGAAAATAGCTACTAATTTTATGTAATTTATTAGCATATTTTAATTATAACTTTTAATAAATTATATTAACTTTATATTACAACTACATACTATAAACAATACTTAGAAAGACTTACCAGAAAAAAAATTGTAGTTTTAAATATACTGTAATCTTTGCTTGAAATCTCTTCATGTGACAGCACTCAAAATATCTAACTTCGGTGAAATCATTTAAGTAGAAATCTGTTGTAACCGTTTTTAGATCATAAACTTTATTTGTAATGCATATATTAAGATTGTATAGTTTATCATTATAAAAAATGTGGCCACTCAAAACTAGATGGCAATGGCAGCACAAAAATAATATCGTGTAGTTTCTCAGTGAAACCACTGAGCAACAAATGAGAAGCTACTTACATCAATTATATACTTACCTAGTACCTAATAACAATGCTATTTCAATGTTAACTACGAGAATGTAAACAAAATTGCCTCTGTATTTTAAATATCACAAAAAATACTTAAATAACAGTTAAAGTCGATCAAATGTTAAAGAGAAAATTTCAAATTTAATAATAACTGAGTGTTAAACGGCTTGATATATCGATATTCGGCTATTCCAAATATTAGACGTGCACTGACGCAAAGTCATCTGCATTCTCGTATGTCTTGGATCTAATTTGGTTGGACCAGCTACTTTTAGTTGGAGTTACATATATCACACGTACAATTTATCATACAAAACTGAAGCAAGTGATTTTATTTTATATTATAGCTTATTTCAAAAATATACATATCGTACAGACGGTAATAATGAAATTAGACCCTATTTCATAGGCAATGGTACGTGGTGTAGTTTAAACGGCTACCCATCTAATTTATATACACTCTCTAAGCTGCTTAATTGTCTCCTGTACCAATGCATTTAAATGTTCAATAATAAAAATAATTTAAAAATTAATACATTGAAACATAATCGGTTTAAACTATTATAAAATTTTCATTGACAGATTTCAGAGAGATTAGAAAAGGTTAAACTTAGAAATAGCTATACTTTATTATTACAAATCGTTCGAGCCCCAAATAAAATTTCCATAAAGATGAAAGTTATATTTGAAGAGTTTTCAGTTTTAGATTTGAAAAGTAATGAATATTAATGCATCAACACTTCCAAAACTCTCACTGTGTATTTTGTTTTTGTATATCGAATAAAATTATTGATAGTACTTCACTATGTATCTAAAAATAGAACGCCGTGTACCCTATATTTTTTCCTTAGGTAATGACAACTGATTTTTAATATTGATTACTTTAAAAACTATATTTGCGAAATGTATGCAGATACTTTCTACATCATTTTGTTATGTGTTATATACTTATATAATTATTATGTCTAGTAGAGTTAGTTATATACTTATTATAAAGTTTTTCGTGAAGTTATGCGAAAGAATGCCATACTGTTTTGATTGGTATAAATTTAATTATAATACTGCGTATTGATATTTTATTGTTGGTCTTTCAATAACAAACATTGCTTTAAACAAATATGTCTTATATAAAAATGAAACATAAATATAATAGGAACGTAAAGTAAAAAAAATATTTTTTTTCATACTAGAGTTTCACATTAGAGTTTCAATTACTAAAGAATTGTCTCATTTTGAGAAAGGAACTCTTTGTGGTCTAAATTGTTGTTTTTATTTTCTGAGACTACTTCAATTATGGCACTTATTATGTATATACATTTTAATTATAAAAAGGATATCCCATATTTATATTAAATAAATAATATTAATATAATCGGATTGCATAGATTTCTCTATCCACTTAGTGTAGAAAAACAATTCAGATTCATACCGACTGAGCTTTTGGAAGGATTTATGTAGGAGGATAACGATAGGATTAACAGTAATAACAAACACAAAGGAGAAAAAATATTGTATATTAAAATATTATATTTGCCAGTCGACAAGTTTTACCTTAAATTTGGTACCTTTTGAGATATAGAGATGCTCGAGCTCTCGGTCAAGTATAATACTAGCGTATCTAAATACACTGATATTATATTTATATAAATGGAACTTACGGGTAGAGAGGCGTATGTGTAGATCCCACCGTTGTATATTTTATTTATTATAAAAAATCAAACCAGTTTATTTTGTCATTATGGTCTGGTTACTTTCGATTCCCCTATCTCACGCGAACAAAGTCGATTGATAGTTGATAGTAATAATACAACATTCTGTGTTACCAAATACCTTTTATAAACCATACTAGAGGTAACAGATATCTAATTACTTAGTCATTCGTTCTTGATTTATAGTAAATTGAAAATCATCAAATCTTTATCTTATCGTATATATAGAAAAAATATACCACATTATCGTAAGTTTTTAAGCAGGAAACAAGATATTGTCGGAAGGGCATCTAGTGAGACAAAGTGATATAATATGCTTGATTTAGGTAGAACCAACAGGCAATCGTAACAATCACATTAGCCCTGCCTAATTCCTGCGTATGGGTTCTGCTCATATTCATGGTCAATAGTTCTCGTTCTACCATTGTTTAATTTCATAGATACATGATATACTGCTACCTATATATACGCGTCTTCTATAATATGCAAACACACTTAAATGCACGATAAAATAATTAACTTGATATTACATAGATATCAGTATGATAAATATTCACGGAGGTCTAAAGGCGCAAGGATATTACATGGAAATATGTTTTTTAATTATTATTATTATTTGGAAGAGATAGAGGAGCATTTCATTGACGTTAAAAGGTAAAAAATGACACTTATAACATATTGGATTTTTATAGAAAAAACACAGACGCCCTACCTGGTAGAATAAGAGTTTCTTCAAAATCGTTGACTGACAAAAAGAAATTATATGGATTAAAATGGTTGCGGTATATTCTAAATTATAAATTATGAATTGAAAAAAATATTTTAATCGAATCTAGTATAAGTCAAACAACTACAAATGAATACAAAGCCTCAATATCAAATTATTAGAATTATAAAATTATTATCATGTTATTAGAATGGGTCAAAAATAGTAAAAAATAATTTGCTATAATCGCTATTATTATAATTTAGGTATATGTCATCCATGCTTCAACTATATACCAGATATCGTTTATCTATATGACTGTACTCGAATATTTCATATTTTTACTCAATATTGAAATTTGTATGAGTACCTAAATCCAGATGTATTTCGATAGGGTTATTTACGCCATTTCCGGGATTCCTACATTTTTCACGTGTCGTGTATATAAGTAAATCTTAATGATTAAATATATTATTAGTTTAAAGTAAGTATATTGTAACTACCTACTTGTATTTTTTTATTCGATACATTCAAAATTTTAAATTGCAAGATTTTTATTACCTATTGAAAATACTCGTACATCGGATCGATTGTGCAAAAGATAAGAGCGCTCACTCGGACAGTGAGAAAAATGGGTGTGAATCTCGTATAATCGAATATTTTCTGAGATCCAAAACA
Organism: Rhyacophila brunnea; assembly: GCF_057557595.1. Taxonomy (NCBI): domain Eukaryota; kingdom Metazoa; phylum Arthropoda; class Insecta; order Trichoptera; family Rhyacophilidae; genus Rhyacophila; species Rhyacophila brunnea. The sequence goes on along the minus strand of NW_028232827.1, from coordinate 34,618,872 downwards.
AAAGTCTTCGAAAAATATTTGAACAGGTTAAATAAAATCAGAGGTGGTACATTCGTACGAATGCTGAACTCTGCAAACAATTTAAGCCTAATATAGTCAATATCTTGAAGGCGTTAAGGCTTGGATGGGTTGGTCACGTTGTTAGATGCGATGAATCTAGAACTCTCCATGAACTTTAGAACCAACCACTGGGCCGCCCACAGAGGAGATGGACAGATAACGCAAAGAGTGACGCAGAGCGGCTGAGTGTGACCAACTGGAAAGATTAAAAAACTGGAAGACGGTTGTGTAGTCGGCCATGGACCTGAATGACTTTATAGCGATAGATTAAGTAAGTACGTTGAGCTCTGAGATTTTTAAAAACGATGGATTTTCAACTACTTATATATTTAACCCACCGAGCAGTTGTATTAAAATAATAATTGTTACTATTTTCAAACAAACAAAAGTTTATTATTATTTTTTATTATTATGCATAAAATGGTTTTATTGTGTTGAGTATTTTACACGCCACTAGTTTCATATAGTGGCCACTCATGTTTGTAATAATTAATGAGACAGGGTAGATATATTGTTTACTGAAAATAGGTTTTTGCCTCTTCAATAAAATATTACTTTCAAAATATACTACTAACGTTCATGACATTATAATATATTTCTATGTCTATACACTTTAGACATAAAATAAGATCGTATATGCGATTCGGCATTTTTAATAAAATACCAGTTAATATTAAATAAAATATATAAAACAAAATTGATAATACTTGCCATTTTGTATCTGAAAAATTCATAAAAATGTCAAATAAACCAATAATATTATTTACCCATTTTAGTAGCTACTGTTCACTCATAATTTGATAAAGCTCAGGGCCAGTTTTATTATGTTATAATAGTGGTCTTCAAACGGTGATATGATAGAGAGGGTTGAAAAGAATTTTTTGAAACTCCTTTACTTGAGGCTGTATGTATATTATCCGCGGCTTTATCCGAATGACTTTCTCTTAGGCATAATTACATACCGAGGTGTAAATAAACCAATAATATTATTTACCCATTTTAGTAGCTACTGTTCACTCATAATTTGATAAAGCTCAGGGCCAGTTTCATTATGTTATAATAGTGGTCTTCAAACGGAGATATGATGGAGAGGGTTGAAAAGAATTTTTTGAAACTCCTTTACTTGAGGCTGTATGTATATTATCCGCGGCTTTATCCGAATGACTTTCTCTTAGGTATGATTACATACCGAGGTGTAAGTAAACGTTACATCTGTATTTGGCCACGTAAATGAGAACTCTGCCATTCATGATAGTTTTGACCTGTGTCAACTATTTTAAAAATCGGGAGCATAAACATTTTTTTTTTCTAAGGTGCAGAAATAACCTGCCATTGGTTATTCCAATTGGGAGGGCAATAGCTCTGTTCAACCAAATTGCTTCGAATATTGATATATTCCACTCACGTGAGGATAAGTTAAGGTGTACGTTGTTTTATATATTCTCAAAAAAATAATGTCTACTTAGATTATTCGTTGTACTTACATGTACTTATTTTTTATGGTGTCTGTTTACTTTTCTAATAACCCTATTTTTTGTATAAATAATGTTAATACGTATTTTTTTGTTTTTTTCTAAATAATTATTAATCCATTTAATATTTTTTTTTATTAAATGTTAACAATACTTAATTCATTTTTTCTATTAATGTTTATAAATCAGCTGGACTCATATTGTTTTAAGAATATGTTACAAATAAAATAATATAAATCACGGGCATTCTGACAATATTATGTTCTACCTATGTGACATTTTTAATTAATATTTTACAGGTTACCAATGAAAGGCACGTATTTACTGTAATTTATTGTAGCTGCCTTAAAAATCGTATGTTTACACAATAATTACGAAAACACCCATAATTTTGAATTGTAAAATATGTAAAATTATATAATTATATTGTTTTTGTAACTATATTTCAAATTCAGATTGATTGAAAATGTAATATATTTTAAACTAAAATAATTTTACTAAATCAATAATTTAAAAAAATAATAATTTATTCTAGCTTCACATAAAAGCGTTATTATTCATTCGCGTTTTAAAATCCAGTAAATTTCACAATTTTATAGATATGCCAGAATGCCCGCGAAAAATTCTCATAACATTTGAATATAAATAATATTAGTGCAATCTTACCTTAACTTTGTAGAATTTAAGCACTGTGGGATGAGGAAATACCTTCAAATGAAAGATACCTCCATTTGACACATTTTTACAATTACAAAATATTATAAAAGTTGGCACAAAATAATACTGTTGATATTCCGAAAAAGTTTATTTATTTAAATTTTCTATTGTTATTTTATGTTATAGAATACTTTAAAAGGTATACTTCACTGCGTCTATTAACGGTATCTTTTAAAACTTACTACATAAATTTAGATTGAATGGTTTTATCACAGAACTTTAGTGAATGAATTTAAAAATTGTGCCGTAGTTTAAAACTTATTCAGTGGTTGAGACGGTCTAATAATTAATATTTGGACTAATACTTTTCAATTAAATCCACTTCCCGATAACTTTAGATGCAGATTGCGTTTGTTTATACAGCGTCGTATAACACGTCGGCTGGCAATTTTGTCAACAAATTAAAGTGTAGCTCCGTTTGCCTACCTCATCGCTACGCCAGGCGTGCCGTACTAAACTTATTTGGCGTAGAAGCGACCGCGTGGTGGGCTGTGCGGATTGCCCTCTCGCTACGGCAGGCGCGCAAACGCTTAATGCTCTACGGCGTAGACTGAACAAAAAGGGTCCGCGGCGATTAATTGTTATCCCAGTCATAACTGCTAACATAATCTGGGGTCGGAAAAAATATTTTCAATTCTCTTTGTGCTTACGATTGCCGCCTTTGCGGAAGAAATGTCTTCTATAATTTATCAGGTTCGCGAAATATATTATTAATACTTTAAGACGTATTAATTATTGTTATTATAATAACAATGCACTGTACTTTTTTTTGAATTATTAATAACCATGTCCTTGCTTTTTCGTACAAGGTGGTTGTTAGTAACTTTGAACAATCACAAACACCCAGGCTTTGAGAAAATCACATAAATATAGTGTCCTCACCGGGAATCGCACGCAGAACCGCCTGCACTGTACTTATTATAATATACGATGTATAGCATTTTTCACAATAATACAATGTTCATAAATATAACTTGTACGATGGCCACGCAGCTTACGTGTTGGCTTATTATAGTATCGTGAGTTCCAGGTTCGAATCTTAGAAAATACACATATTGTGTTTCAATTTGTATTTGAGTATGGATTGTTGATTAATTTAATAAAACAACAATACAGTGCAGTTCCACCATGAATTGACAGTTAAAAAATAAAAGAAATTAAGAGTATGGACCTAATAGATTGAGCGAAATGGCTGGCAACCATTTCTTGTAAAAACAAAGTCTGTTAATACAAGGCTCCATTCTGTTGAGGCCCATAGGATCGAACATAGGCGTAAAAAAACACTTTCATTTTACAATAACATATAGAAATGTTTTAAGTAAATAACAATAAAAAATACCATGATATATTGGTTATTTATATTAATAACCATTTCGGGCTTTAAGCCCGTTTTCACAATGATAGCAAGATAACTAATTTTGAAAACATTTTTTTAAGATTTTTTCTATTAGGTATAAATATAAAATTGTCCGCAGAGTAAAGCTGGGCTTGAGTGTTTTTGGCCGCCTTCAAAAATGACCTCCCACTATGCCTAAGGCACAACGTGTTCAACCAGTGTGTGTTTCCCGTAATCACATATGCATATGAAACATGGACCATCAGTGGCGCACTCAGGATTTAATATTGGGGGGGGGCAAGGAGGAGAATATAAATTATTCCCACAGGCTCTTTTTCTTTTTCATATAATTATTTTTACATATTTTTTTTTTATTTTTTTTAATTTATAAGTTTCTCCTAGTTTTTATTAAATTGGAGGCATAGTGTCGGTAACCGTTGAGCGTGTCATCAGCGACTGGCGGATTGGAAGTGACTAACAGCGACCATGCTGGACGTGTGCGCCTAGTATGCTAAAACATTACTCATATAATATCGGCTGTGTTATACCCGCTTGGTCCAGAGAACTACAATAATTATGCCGAATTCCGCTGAAAAAAAATTACCGAATGTTTATCGTCAATTTGTGGTTATTTTATTGAGGTTCCAAAATATTAATTGAAAATGGACAAAAGAAAGTATTATTGCATTTCACTGCAGGGCCCCTTGCCCCCCCCCCCTCCTCCCTGAGTGCGCCACTGTGGACCATAAGTAAAAGAGAGATCCTGAAACTTAGAGTAGCACAGTGTGGGATAGAGAGATGTATGCTGGGCATAACGCGAAAGGAAAAAAAGCGGAATGATTGGATAAGAAAACAGACAAGGGTTTGAGATGTAATAAAGTTCGCTACAAACCTCAAATGGAAATGGGCTGGACACATAGCTCGACGAAGGGTCAATCGCTGGACAAATCTAGTCATCCAGTGGTACCCAAGAGGTACAAAACGTCCGCAAAGGTAGACTGCGAGGCTGCTGGATCGATGAAGTGGCTGAGTTCTTCGGAAATACGTGACAACGCAATGCACGGGACTGAGAGAAGTGGAATCAGCTTGGAGAGGCCTTCACCTAGCAGTGGATAGATTGAGGCTGATGATGATGATGATATATATAAAATGTATATGTTCAGTAAGATAAATAATGTTAAATTCTTAAGTAAAAGAAATATGTTATTAAATTATTAGCAAGTGCAAGTACAATAACTAAAATTTGTAGTAATCCGGACGTCGGTTAGTAATTGAGGTGCTTAGTTGATACCTTGATTTAAAACATAAAAACTCATGTTAAAAAATGAACGCAATAGTATTACTTACGTATTATAAAAACTAGTAGTTAAATTTGTCGCAATTAGATATGACACTTGTAGCTTAATTGACAAATTAGATACAGTGATACGAATCCACTGGATACAGGTTCACGTCCCGTTCGGCGAGACGTATTTTTTTCTTTATAGGTAGGTGTTTTCAAATAATATGTAAGTTTGTTATATTTCATGAAGTAAAAGCCTCAAATCGAGATGGGCTGGACACATAGCTCGAAGAAAAGACAATCGTTGGACAAATTTAGTCATCCAGTGGTATCCAAGAGGTATAAAACGTCCACAAGGTAGATTTAGAGGCCGCTGTATCGATGAAATGATAAAGTTCTGCGGAAGTACGTGGCAACGCAACGCACAGGACCGAGAGAAGTGGAAGCAGCTTGAAAAGGCCTTCATCCAGCAGTGGATAGACTCTGGCTAATGATAATGATAATGATGATGATGATGTTATATCAATAGTATGGACCGAAGGTACTTGATGGAATTTGAATTTTTATTAACACAATGCCTTCTCATAAATATTTACAATACATTAAGACAATATTAAACCTATCGATAAAATACTAGAATATTCTTTACAATATTGCCATTATAGCCTGTACAGTAAGTTGGAATATTATATTAGGTACATAATAGAAATAAAATTACTCACTAACAATCTAATCTATCGTTGTTTAGAAATAATATACACTTAAATTCTCCAGCCAAGTCTAGAGGTCAATGTTAAAAAAAATAAAAAAAAACAATACCTATCCAATTTCACTGTCGCAAACAATGAATAAATGAATGAATAAGATGCTCAGGCGAAAAAATGTGACATCCTTCCTGCGTGATTAACGGGATGTAGTTATCCCTTGAGATTATCCGCCTTTTAATAGTGGGTCATATCTAGGTCACAGGAGAGTTTATCAACTATAGCGACGTGACAGAGTGTGTAGATACCAAATTTGATGCGGTCATTTCTTCCTACACTTTTTCAAGTGTTTGTGTATCAATTCCACTTTAGATGGAGCATAATGGACCTTTCACAATATACAAGGTGACATGACAGAATTTACACTATTATTTTTGGGAAACAATATAATATAATATTTTTTGTAATCTAGTATACAAGAGTATTTTTTTATACCATGTCCGATCCTAATAAGATCATAATATGGGCCTCCACAAAGTGGAGGTTGTATTATCAGAATTTTGTTTTTATAAGACATGGTAGTTGAACACTTGCTCAACCTATTAGGTCCTTACCCTAGTTCCAAATATACATTGACAAACAACACGTGATGTTTTTGTCAGACCCGGGATTCGAACATACGACATACAAGAGTGTACATTATATCATTTAACATGCATAATTTTAAAAACACGTCTGAGAAAATATATTATAACCAATAGAAAAAATCTTTTTGAAAAAATTAAAACACCCAGCTGGAATCGAACCAGCATCTCTCGGGTTTCGCTCCCACGCACATATACCACTATGCTATAGGCGCCATACTTAATTGCGATAAATTTTAACTAATGGCTCTTAATACTCTCTGAAGCGCTTTCCAAATTGAGTTACTATTGGCGCTCGGCTTTTGTATTTTAAATCAAAGTAGGTATTACTTTAATTACTAACCGACGTCACGAATCAATCCAAGATTTTTTGTTGAAACTTACATGAACTTGCTAATAATTTTTAATTAACTATTTTTTATACAACGAATAATTCACAAGATTTTAAAATGTACTTTGGCACGAAACCTGAGAGATGCAGGTTCAATTCCTGCTGGGTGTCTTACTTTTGTCAAAAAGATTTTTTCTATTGGTTATAATATATTTTCTCAGAAATGTTTTCAAAATTTTGTATTTTCAATAATTAGAATGTTACATTCTTAAATCTTGTGAAAAACATATTTAATTAATATATTATTTCTTAAATTAAATAAATAATACTTGCATACTTAACCTGATGCTACAGAGTACAGACCATTCAGATTCATGGCCGTGTGGCATCTTCATCCCAAAGCCTTCTGCAGTCGGTCATACTCAGCCTTTCTGTGTTTTTTTTTTAATGGAAATAGATTAGCCGCTATTATTTGTAAATATTCCATTTTTAAACTCTATTATCTTAGTTTTAATGTTCGATGGTCAATCGACAAAGTCATTAAGATAAGAGTAAGTACCGAGCTGATTTAATGTAATGCTTTACGTCGTACCAGTTTATCCGGAAGTGGATTCGCGATGCACTCAATGTTCTTACAGAAACAGGAGAAAAGGAATTAAAGGATATCCGGTTTGCTTTGGGGTATCAGAAATACGTTACTTCAAGTAAGACGCTGAAAATTTATTAAATGCTGTGAAAGTCTTTTCGACAAAGTCCGCGTGGCTATTTGGTCACTCTCAAAATTATTTATTAAAAAGTCCTATGTAGATTTTTTATAGTTTATAAAAACCATTGCTATATTACAGTGATGAAGGGTGGGGGTAAGCTGTTAAGATTCGACATAAATGGTGTACACTAAACATTGTTAGTCCGAAATGTAGATAGTGTTTATTCGTTTTTAAAGTTTAATTAAACCTTGCCTAATCCAAGCCATGGTAGATAATAGTCAAAAAATATTTGTTTATCTATAAAATATCTAAAATTTTACTATTAAACCATACATAATTTTGGATATTTAATAAATAAAAGAATATTTTTTATCAATTCCAGTTTGGTAAGGCAGGATTTATTGATTTTTTGAAAAACTAATCAACACCATCTGTAATCCGTATTATTAATTCAACGAAAACTAATAAATATTACTGAAAAGGTGTGCAATAGTTTTGTCAGATCGTCCATAGCATACTTTAAACTATTATGGCTTGATTTTGGGCAGGATTTAATTGAATTGAAAAAACTAACCGGCACCTTCTGCAAATTGTATCCTTAGTTCAACCGAAAACAAATAAGTATCACTGACAAAGTTTAGTGTACACTAGCTATGTCGAATATTAACAGCCTACCTCCACCCTTCGCCATTGCTATATTATAATATGTCAAATGTATTAGTAATACTTTATGTTATTATTTGATAAAAAAGCCTATCTTAAATCCGAAAAAAGCACTTTCGAGAAATACAATCATGACACCCGTGTAAGGGTTGAAACTGAAGAATTTTGGCATAATTTGGTATATTTTGAACAAATATGTATATTATATTATCATTAATAACTCGCTGTCTTTTCTCATCTATGAACATATTTTATGATCATATAAAATAATATATCAATATAATCGTAAAAAAAGTAATTATTGAAAACGTCGTCGCCTAAAAATACAATTGAGAATAAAGCCATTTTGATACATTAGATGTCTGTATTAACAGCACTTCTTGAAATTGAGCAACATGTGCATGATTTTATTATTTTTTACCGTTATATTATTATCACCATTGAGCAGTGACGTCCCGTGGGGGTAGGCAGATTGAGCGTCGCTTGGGGGCGGCAGTTACACGAAGGGCGGCAAATCGAGGAGAATCATTGGGTATAATATTATATCGAAATAACTGTACCTAAGCTTAGTAATAACAGAAAATTTCCATTAAAAATTTCCATTCAACTCGCTGGTTGGTAATAAAATGTATTAAGTAATTAGTATAAAAGTTTTAATAGGACTATAATTTTTGTTGAGTTCGCGATGTCTAGTTTACTTCCGTTGTCCTTGGACGTCAAGTCCTTAGTGAATAGCAATGACACGTGCAGATTTGCGAATTATATTTGAGTTAGGTATAATAAAGGTAGGTAGTACTTACTTACTTAATTTTGTATAAAATGTTTGCCAGTCACTCGCGAGTTTTGAAAGTTGTCAGGTGTATTTTTAAATGTATCTGAAACAATCTGAAACAATCTGAAACTCCCAATATTGTCTATTGAAGCAGAGATTGCATTTTCATTAAATTTAGTGGCAGGTATATCTTGTTAGTAATGTATCCATAAGACACATTTCTTAGATATTGGAGTCATAAAAGGATGATAAAAATACCTTGTAAAAAAATGTGGACGTCACTGCCATTGAGTACTATTTATTTGTATTTTCAATAAATACCATAACAGGCCGTGAAGTCCAATTGCAGTGGCAAAACTTCCAGACTTGAAGAATTCACATATTATTTTCTTCTTCGATGGCGCTACAGCTCAAGTCGAGCCCTGGCCTCCTCCACCGCCGTCTCCGTACGTCTTTTCCAGTTCCTTATTTTTAGCAGCTGGTTGGCATCTTTTGTAATGTTATCACCCCATCGTGTGCGTGGCTTTCCCACTGGCATTTTCCCCCTGGGTTTTCTTCGAGGATATTCTTCGGTATCCGTGACTCAGGCATGCGCTGGACATGGCCTGCCCAGTTTAGCCTCTGGAGTTTTATGAAGGTGGAGATTGAATCTTGGTATAAGCGGTATAGTTCCGTGTTGTACCTAATTCTCAAATCCCCACCATCATTCATGGGTCCGTATATCCGCCTCAGGATCTTTCTCTCAAAGCAGTCCACCATTTCAGCTGCTTTCATATTTAGCATCCATGACTCGCACCCGTATGCAACAACTGTGCGTATGACGGTTTTATAGAGCCGGGTCTTACTTTTTCTGTGGACATTTCTGGATTTTAATATGGGCAGCAATGAGAATATTATTACTAGATTATGTAAATGTATTGTGACCTCATCGGGGATTCATTTTTCCACACTTTTCATTAGAGTTCGATATTTTCCATGATATTATAGTATGTATTATAATATAACAGTTATTATCAGCTGTAGGTGTATTTTTTCCCGTTCGATAAATGCTGAAATTAATGTATAAATTTACATTATTTTCATTATGTGTAACTACTATTTACATATTTGCTGACTTCTGAGAAAATATATTATAACCAATAAAAAAATCTTTAAGAAAAAAGTAAGACACCCAGCAGGATTAAACCTGCATCTCTCGGGTTTCGCGCCCATACACATATACTACTGTGCTATAGTCGCCATACTTATTTGCGATAAATTTTAACTAATGGCTCTTAATACTCTCTGAAGCACTTTCCAAATTGAGTTACTATTGGCGATCGACTTTTGTATTTTAAATCAAAACTTGATTACTAACGGACGTCACGGATCACTCCACGATTTTTTGTTGTAATTTACTTGAACTTGCTAATAATTTTTGATTAACCTATTAAGTATGGCGAATAAAAGATTTTTTCTATTGGTTATAATATATTTTCTCAGAAGTATTTTAAAAATTATGTATGTTCAATATATATTATATATATTTCATGTAATATATTATAGCAAGCCATGAGGCCCAAATGACAGTACTATAGTGAAACAGTCGTGTATTAGTAATAGAAGAGAAACAATCACAAACATCCAGGCTTTAAGAAAATCACATAAATATATTGTAACCTTACCGAGAATCAAACTCAGGGCCCCCGGATGAAAGGCCAATGCCTTACACACTAGACTACTACATTGCAACGTAATCAATTTGAAGTACAGTGCGAATTCCTTGTTTGATGTGAAAAAGCGCTTTTTCAAATCCTTAGTGTAGTTCTTGTCACTTGCAGGTGTTCATCACTTTGTTCTACATACGGTTAAAGTATTTCTACCTTCAATTGATTATATTCTGTATTTTGTTGAACACTATTTTTCTCAATAACCGCATACTTATTAAAAATGTGCCATAATTAAACAATACAGCTATAGTGAAAAGCCTTATAATGAACGAATTATATGTGTATTTGAAAATATTGAAAGTTTTCATATTGAAAACGAAAATTATTTTTATTTTTAATTAAAACGATACAGTTAAATATTATTTTTAATTAAAATATAAACAATTTCATTCTGGAATTCCCGAGGGTGTGGCTTGAGCTATTTTTATTGCTCTGCTGAGAGATTTTAATGAACACCAAATATGTTTGCTAAATAAAATAACTAATATGTAGGTATAAAATATTAATTCAGGAATATTATTATTAAAAATATATTATCAAAAGGCCAAATTTTATATTCTATCACAATATTCAAAAAGGATAACATTTAGGGTATACAACATTACTGTGAAAACAATCCCTCTATATGGATGTGAATCATAGAGCATAGCGGAGAAACAAGAGAAGGAAGCCAAATGTGACAGTTCTGTACGAAAGCAGATCTCTGCGAACAATGTTGAGACCAATATAGTCAATGACTTAAGGGCGATGAATCTGGAGCACTTCTTAAAGTTTATGGAAGAAATCCTGTATGCAATTGTCCCCCCCCCGGTCACCACCGTAGGAGATGGGCAGATAGTATCAAGAGGGATGCAGTGAGTGTGACCCCCCCAGGATAAAAATGTCTGGAATACAGTTGTGCACCAATTACTTACACTACCACTTAATCCTGTGATATTTACAGATCAGCTAAACATCAAAGCGTTTGTATATTCAAATGTTAATGTATGTAATATGCATGCAAAATTTATAATACCACGCGGTTGAAGGTAACATGTAATATTTTGTACCTATTAACACCTCCATTTTATGACAGCATCCCTCTGTATCTGTCTCCCACCTGCACGATCTCATAAACCCCAATTCGTCCAATATTTCAGTTAACGATTCACAGAGTCCATTCAACTTCATCTGAACTTAGTGGTTTTTTAATTCACTTCCGGCCTCCCTGTCAAACTAAGAAGACGCGTTCTTAACTAAATACTAATTTTTCCCGCACACGACCTGTGTAATCCAACAAATATTATACTCATCTTTGTAATTTCTATTGTGCGTCAATTTATCAGTTCACAAAACAGTTTTACTCCTGAAGCAACCACCCTACCCCTACAGAAAAAAGGTACTGTTCGGTTAAAGGGGATACAGCGGAAAACGCATTTTGAAAATAGCCGATAAACTGGATTATTTGTTAGTTTGGGTTACTTTAGGTTAGGTTATGTTGGTTTAGGTTAGGTTAGGTAAGGTTAGGTTAGGTTTGGTTAGGTTAACCTAACAAATAATCCAGTTTATCGGCTATTTTCAAAATGCGTTTTCCGCTGTATCCGCTTTAACCGAACAGTACCGAAAAAAATATTCCATCCCTCCCTCCTGCGATTCCCACCTCGTATTCGTCCAAAACTACTACCCATTATGAATAATTGTTTTCTTTTTGTAATTATTATTTTATATCAATTTAATAAAATAACAATGTACAGCTAAATTAGTCTCAGCTGAGACGTCCTAGCTTAATAAAAAAGAAACACACATAATATACCTAATATATAGTAAATCGTAAACAGCAAATGAAATAGTAATTCAATAATATTTATAATAATTGACAATAGTCTTATATTATAAAAGGGTCAATATAGTTACAAAAAAATAAAAACTTTAAATTACTGCCTTTTTTTTTAAATTTGAGATGTGGCTAACTAAAAGAAACCTCAAAATTCCTTGGAGTGACAGGATGACAAATGTCGACCTTCTCAAATGAATGGGAAATTGAAGTTGTGAAGTATAAACACCAGAAAACTACATTACCTCGGCCTGATTATAAAGGGACAAAAGTACACCCTTCCCCAGTCCATTATCCAAGAAAAGATCAATGGAAAATGTATCAGACTAACAATAAATCAAAAATCACCTAGATGGTGGCCGATTTCCGATAGGGAATGGTATGATAATAACGTATGTAAAAGAATAATATGTATAAGAAACCCTAAAAAAATAATTTATATCATTATTTATGGTAAATCGTAAACCCAATAATGCTGTATTACCCATTGGCAACACAATCTTATAATATGAATTTGGTAATTAACTTATATTGAAAACCCCTGAACTATATGCTATTTTCGTCTATTGTTACCATTTACGCGACGTATTCAAGAATGGTCTAAGATAAAAAGCATAAAAGCTTAAATTATTTAATGAAAAGAGCCGCAAAGTAATCTGCCTTCTCTTCTATATTAAGCCAAAGCTTTTTGCAAAGTGGCCTTTTCTATTCGAACGGTATTATATAGTTAGGTTAAATAAGAAACTTCTTAAATGAATTACTTTTTTGCCAATTGTTCTAAAAATAATACAGCAAAGGAAGTCGTACATACCAATAAAGGCTGTAATGGAACTCATTTAATTACTGGGATTTCGTGAAAATTATTTTACTTAGTTTTACAAAGTATAAATTAATTATTAGCTACCTACTAGTTATTTTTCTTTTCACGCCATATTAATTATCCAAAATTAGTGACGTTTGATAAAAGTCAATACTGACTTAACAATAATAACTTTTGATTACAATAAGCAGATGGCTGGCACTTGTAACTTGATGATAATTCTCGCATTGGGCCATACAATCTGATAATTTGATTACTGTCTTAAGCATTGTGCTGGTGAAAAGACATTGAAGTATCTCCATCCAGAAGTATACATTAAATGTATCTAATCAAGATTCTTCTACCTAAATATAGCTATCGATACCCTAGTTCAATAGGGGAACAATTCATAAAACCTTGTTCCAAGATAATGGCGTTCGAATTTTTTGCAGTAATTCTCATTTTAATTTTAAAGCCTTGATTTCGATGAAAGTGTATGTTTTTTATATTTAATTTAGTGGAATTCATCAATGCACAATAAAATTGTACATTTTTTTAAAGAATTAATCAATAAATTTACTGAATTACTGATTAATCTCAGAAAGGGTTATTCAATTTTATGACACATTGAAGAAATTTTTGACTATTTTTTTTACTAAATTATAAAGAGAAAACCATTCTACATTGAATGGCATTCTTAACTCCAAACCTTTAAATTTTGAGTTGTTCCCTATTGAGCTGTGGTATTGATATATACTTCAACGAAAACGCAATAATCATATATAAAAAGGATGTGAAACCCTTGGCGAACGGTGGACTTAGGCTATTAATATCCGCCATAAATGGCGCACACTTAACTTTGTCAGTCATACGTATTTGTTTTCATTGAAATAAGACTACAAGTTACAAAGTATTGGTTAGTTTTTAATATTCAATTAAACGCTGCGAAAACCAAGCCTTAGTAGATAATAATCAAAAAATACACGTCTATCTATAAAATATCTAAAGTTATGCAATTAAATCATACACACAAAAGTTTCAGAAAAAAATCTAAAGACTCTTTTACTTGATGCTGTATGAATACTATCCATGACTTTATCAAACTAACTTTCTCACAGGTATGCTGGTATACTGTAATATTTATAAAAGCCAGAAGAGATTATTTGAATACATACTTTTTCCGACTTTTACTCAGTGTAAATGCAATCTCTGCCTGTCGTGGTAGTGTTGACTTGTATGACCCTGATAAATATCTTATATGCCGGAAGCATCAGTTATTTGTTCTCCCAAGGTACATAACTAACCTGTCAATTGGAAGAGCGATAACTCTGTTCAACCAAGTCGCTTCGGATATTGATATATTAAACTTACGTGAGAATGAGTTTAAGTAGACGTTGTTTTATCAATTCTTAAAATTGGGTCTCTACTTGCTCATTCGGCGTACTTCCGTGTATTTACTCTTTATACTGTTTCTATTTCTCTAAAAAATATTTTAATTTAATTTAATACTGTTTTAATATTATTTCTTTGTTTTTTATGTCATGTTGTGAATATATTGAATTTATAATTGAAGGCGTCCCCGGAAAAAGGGTCTATATGCAAAAACAAAATTGTTCAGGAGAGGAAAAATACGTTTTATTCGATCATGCGGACTTTTGGAGTAGTATAATCTGTAATAATAATTATGTTCATGAAAACACTCTTTATCATTGACATTTTTTTTTTGGAAAATAAAATAATCACATAGACCCCTTTTCTACGGTAAGCATTTTAGTGTTGCTTATATTTCAAAAAATGTGGCAGTTAAAATAATAACTCTTTTCAATGTCGTGAGCAATGCTAATACTAAGTCAATAAAATCACTTTTTGACATAATGTATTATATAGACCCCTTTTCCGGGCGCCTTCAATTTTTAAAGTTCACTACATATATTATGTATTTTATTAATTAATATGTATTTACTTATAGTTTTCAAGCGACCTAGGATGAGCTTTCGAGCAAGTAATCAATATTGATGCAATATTAATTTCTAATAACTATTTTTGTTTTTCGAACTCCTTTATAAACCTTAAAATATCTCTTGTTGATATTCGAATACAGAAAAGAACACTTTTTTAAGCATTTGAAATATGGCAGCTTTAAAACGGAGTTGCCATAAATCAGACGGTACTGAGCACATCGCCATCTATTATCACATCAATGCGCTACGCAGCGTGATTATTTCCTTTTTAACTTGATACGCCATTAATACATGTCTTGCGCCACTTAAGTTTTCACAATCGCAAACGGCGAACGTTTATTTTTCTCGTACACAACGCTCGTTCGTTTTATTAATAGCCATCTAATTTATCTTTTGAACATATATTTTCGTGAGATGAGCGAATCAATTTAACACATGCTAATTTACAACAAAAACACAGTTATAATAATATGTATCGCTATCTGAAATCAACAGTGAGATAAGGTGAAATAAGTCGTTTTTTAGATAAGTATGCCAATCGATTTTTGAAAGCTATATCAATACAGTGAATCACTGAGATTTAAAAAAAATGTAATAAGTACACCATTTAAAAGAAAAAATATCACTGTTGCATTTATTATAAGGGAATGGGTCAACTGGGCGCCAGGACAATTGGGCGCCGCACTGTCGATCGAAATAAATAGACGTTCGATACGATTTTACACAGAAATTAGACGAGAAAACTACTTAGTAGTTTTGATTCATAAGGGGGGACATGCTCAGCGTTTGTCAAAATGAAGATGTTAAGCTATTTTCAGAGCATAACCCTGGACATTCCTTAAACGTTGTAGATAATCTCTTATTATCTTATTATATTATTATCTTATTAAGTATTATTATCCTTTATATATATTTTAAACATTTGATGACTGCATAAAGTATTTTTATTACATAAAATAGTATTCTTTTAAACCTCTCGATCTAATGTTTTAGAATATAGTCATATTTCAGTACGACCATGTGAAGTGCTGTTAAGATTTTTTATATTTATTAATTTTTAAAAGCATTTATAAAACCATTAGTAAAATTGATGACGACATAATTATAGTGAAATATTTACGATACAAAATTATATTGATAGTCTCTGTGATCCCAAATTTGACAAGATTAGGCATTTTAATGGGAAAAATGGGAAAGATTTACACATTTTAAGATAATTCTAAAGATATGCGCGAGGGTGAGTTTAGATGGACGCTATTTTATAAATTCTTAAAATAGGGTCTTCTTAGCAAACTCGGTGTACTTCTTTGAACTTATATATATGTATAATTGTATTTTCACTGCTTTTGTATATTTATAATATTATTATGTTCTCTCTTTATATTTTAATTTTTATCGTTTTTATTACTTTTCTCCCTTATAATAATATGTTATGTCAGGTTGTGAACGTCTTAAACTTATAATATATTTAAAATAAATGAAATTGAAATATAACAGCGATATTTTCAACCTTCTCCTTCAATTTTTTTTTTAATAAAGTCATATTTTCTTTCATGGTTCACCCCTGATTATTGCTCTTTTTAAAATTATTATTTTGTCATCACGTGATTTATTTGACACAAAATAATCAATTCACTAAAACGTTATATTATATTGAAGTTTCTGATTTGACTCGTAATTTTGTGATATATATTCTATTAGTTTGTTTAGTATCTACTACCAGCCAATGTTTAATAGTGACCCCCGTCTACATGGTATAGTATCCCTACCAGAGAATTTGTAAAAGTATCGGCTACCTATTATCCATTCTCTCGATTCTTTTTCACAGACAATGAGAATTCCTTTAAGAAATTCATTCAAGCAGTAAATAGACGAATAGAAATGTTTTGTAAAATGCGAAAGTCTAACGCGATGGAACGAGAATTCAAATTTAATAATATATTATGTTAAAATTAAATAATTATCAAAATAACCGAGATTATCATCTTCTGCGTGTATTTATATGTTAAGTAATCCAAAATTGATATCTTAATTAGAGATTGCAATATCGGTATCTCAGTATTTTTCGATACCGAAATACCGGTTTTTAAAATTAGAATATACCGATATATTCGGTAGTGAAAGCGGAAATAAACTCTATTAACTCGTAACGTCAAAGGTTTCACAGGAATGTAAATTTTTTGTCGGGTTATGCGATGTCTAGTTTAGTCTAGTTAGCCATTCGACGTGAGTGTAAAAAGTGAAACAAACCAATAAACACAATAGGTATAATTATTAGTGGGGCACATACAAATCTAATATCATTTCATAATATAAATTTATTGAAAGATCATTTGAAGAAGAAAGTGCCAATCATTCAACTGCTAAATATTTTATCAACACATCTACCATATTTTACATTTACCTATTTTTAAAGGTTCACAGAACTGATAATAAATAGAATACCGATAGGCAATATTCAATACGCCGCATGGTGAAGCAGGCTTTTGAATGTGTGAGTGTCCTACGAAAATGAAGCACGCATTATGCACGTGCAATAGTGTGTGTAATACACCAACATTAAATGAGCGTAAATGCATAAACCGAAAGCAGTTTTTAGTATTCGACGTAAAACGTATTCTTAATTACGGGCCGCACAAAATTGTGTTTTTGCGAATTACTTTTCAAATCCAAATTAACACGTTAATTACAAAATTAATTAAAAGGGCCCGTAAGCATTGTGTTAACACGTGTGAAAGTTTAACCCGGATTCTTCCTTACTCGAGTCGGTTACCTGCTATCGCCTTACCCGTTGTGTATTTCAGTTCCCATTATTTCTGAGTTCCCTGGTTTACATGTTATAATAATAATATATACGTATTCAGATATTACTATGAAATATCAATATTATAAAGAGATTTTTATTTCTATATTAATTCGTTGATACTTTAATTTTTCTTATATATTTAACGAATACCGGTATTCAATAAGAAATATTGAAATACCGGTATTTGTATTTGCATCCGGTATTACAATCCATAATCCTACTATTATGAGCTTAATCAATTTATTTTAAAATAAATAATGAAATCAGTGCATCCGTATAAATACAGACTATGATGGTTGAAACTTGAATGACCACCATGTTAGATTAAAACTATAGTACCAGAATGTATATTCTTCAGCCATATCCGCCCCTTAGTTGAAGCATATGGACACCATGCGGCGCCTCCAAGAATCCTTGTCGCTCGCCAGTCTCGTAGCTCCGCCGTATACACTCTATAGATAGTATTTAGTAGCTTTCCAAGACGCCGGAATCCGATCGGCTTAAAGAACAGGCAAACCAGGTTGAGGTTCTCTTCTGGCATCCACAGCACGTGGCTGAGCCAGGTCCAACGTCGCCTCTTCACTCTCGGCGTAATGAGAAGCTACTGGTGCGTTCTTTTATATTTTCGTTGCTCCTAAAGTCAAAATGTATAGACTATAATAAATATTAGATACCTATGCAGTGTTTGTATTACAATACATAATATATAAACGTTTATAGTATAGTTAAATTGTCAGTCATAGAAAAGAATATTTTGTATGTTGACGCGTTGAAAATAATACAGAGCTGTTTTAACTTTTCTTGTAAATTTACGTATCTTCACATAAATATTATAATATATATAAATTTTAGTGCAGACCTGTAAAGAGAATTTCAATCAACAAAAATGTTATATGTTTGCCATAAATGAATCTACTTGTTCGTCAGCTTCACTTACATTTAATCAGCAGCTTGTTTCAATTTACTGCAGGATGAAGATCTCAATAAGTTATCTCTTCTCGGTTCCCTTTTCTTTGCTATCACGTAACCTAATAAAATATTACCTATTTCCTTTATGTTTTGCATACAAAACAGGAACTAGCTGCAGCAATTGTTTTGAAGCAAATTATAGAAAACCCCATCTGAAAGAAGATTATATGACTCAACAACTACTATTTATAACGTATCTCATAGAAAAGGCGAAGTTATAATTAGGGCCCGGTTTTATATGCTAGTGCATGTTTTGCTAGGGTGTATGCACAGCAATGGGAGTTGCACAGAAATCCGTTTCGAAAGACGCAGAATCCAAAAATAAAAATTTATTGTGCATATAAATGCATATTTGAGACGTTAGAGCATATTTGAGACATTGGTGCATATTTCATTAATAAATGCATATTTTAGGGCTTTTGCATTAATAATTTTATCGAAACATAACTAAATCAGGTAGATGCACTTGCATTTTTGATGGCATCACTGAGCATTTCATTTATTTATCAGAAAAAGTGAAGTCAACCGGGTCACCTTTATTTAAATTTTGCGCTATCACCTTTGTGGACGTTGAGAGATCATTTTCCGCATATAAACAAAATACTGACAGAATTGCGGAAAAGCCAGAGAATATTGAAAAAAATATTGTAACTTACTTTTTCGGACAAAAAAAACAGCAAATAGTATTTAGGAATAGTTAAGTGTGTCGTTTTTGTTTTTTTGTTGTGTTTAGTTTCCATAGTTTACATTTTGCATTTCTTGTTCAATTATTTCTGGGTACCTGCTTGTAAACAAACTATTTTGAAAATTGTAATTGATAAACTTTATTATTTATTATTTGTGTTTTTTTGTTATTGTATAATACCTATTGCTTAAAATTATTAATTTGTTATTCGATTTTTTATCGGTAATATTGGGTGAAGTGGGTATTTACAATATTTTTCCATAAAAATGACAATTTTTAACTGCATATTTCTTTGGTTTTAGTGCATATTTCAATGATTTTAAGTGCATATGTGCATGCATATAATCATGTTTTTTGATGCATATAAATCCGCTCCCTAGTTATAATATACCATGGTATCAAACCTCCTTGTGGGAGTATTACAATGGACACAAGAGTATTTTAATCATGTTTGAAAAATTGCACTGCGCATTGCGTACTTTGATATATGAAATTGAAAAGTTTTTCCAACGACGCTTTTATGTTTGTGGCTATGTATTTCCTTTAAAGCGACACTTAACGTTCTTCGTCTTGCGAGAAGGGTGATGGCACTTGCAATCATTATTCTCATTCCAGATATATACAATATTTAAAATATAAACCACACAATATTACTAGGGCAGTTTTAGAAGTAAGGTAAATGAGATTTTAATTGCTGAACTACTGAATAAATTTCCTATCCACGATTTTCTTCAATTCTTCAATCGAGTTATAATTATTTATGTTTTTTTAGTTACTATTTGACAGTTAGTTAAAATGATGTGATCAACGTATTAAAAAAGAGGTTTGATACTTTCTAAAATTGTATTTTTTGAAAAGGAAAACTGTTAACTTGACAAATCCCCGTTTAATGTAGTGAATTGGAGACAAACTATAAAAACTAGATAAATAATCAAATAAAGCTATAAATTCTTGAAAATATTAATACTATCAACTGAAGATACTTGCTAGAATTTGAATTTAAATTCTAATGGATTTAAGTTTTGTACTATTCCATTTAAGTCACCCTTCGGCATCTTCAGAGACTATGTGCACTGACAACAAATACAATTAATTCGAACTTAACATATAAAAATTTTATACAAAAAAGTAGGTAAAAATCGAGCGTTGATTGATAAGTAAGATATTGTATTATAATCAATAAACATTTAAATTAAATATATATACAAAAGCGACCTCAGTTTTGATTTGCTGTTCCTGCGACATTTCCGATGGTAAAAAGGCGTAAAATACTGTTGATATCTGACATCAAACGTAGGGCCTCACGATACGATCAATTAAAACCAAACGTGATGCAGGCCGGGTTAGTTTGGAAGGTTCTATATTTGTGTTTGGCCCTGAATAAGGTAGATACTTTTATTTGATTGCCAAACTTCGATATATTAATATCACCATGATATGAAAAATTATACGATTCATCTCCACCCTTTAAATGTTTTAAATATATACGAGGATAAACAACTAAATCCGTATCAGCATATTGGTCGACGATATTAAATACATTACTGCAGTTATAATTTCTGCGATTTCCAGTTTTCCATATAGCCAGCTATATCAGAAGACACAAACTCCATATATACATAGCTGACTCAATTATAATAATTATTTCCTAAATATTCTTTTCAAGATATTATTTTGATTATGAGTACGTCAATAAATAGCGGATCATAATTCATTGAACATGCCACTCGATTATAAGTTCCCGGTCTGTTAGTATCTCAGTCTCTGTATCGCTCCGCACAATATCTCATTCTATCGAGATTTGGACCTCGGAGCAGTATCATAAGCATGGCCCCTACAAGGGGGGGTCTGACAGGGCTCTAGCCTGGGGCCCGGGCTCATGAGGGGCCCGGCGAGGCGAGTCCACCAGATAAGTGAGATTAACTCGCATCACAAATATGCTTTATTAGTAAAAAAAAAAGTCACCTGCTTCCTTCTATAATGTTATTATTTAAAATTATGTGGTTGTACGTTAAATGCATAATGATTGTGTATCGATACTCGACAACTCCATGATTCAAATAGATGTAAGTATTAAAATATGCAAAAAACACTAAATATACACATTAATTTTACCGCGTACACTATTTTTTAAACTGCTACTGTAGAGCGTCACACTACATTTATTTTATCCTTAGCGATAGGTAGGGGGCCCGCCAAAGATGTTAGCCTGGGGGCCCGTTTCAGGATGTCGGGGCCATCTTCATCCACAACACCATGACCCCCTATATTTACAAAGTTTATGCTATTTTTTTTTACTGCTCTAAATTATTATCCGTTTATCATATGGAAGAAATTTGCAATATTTCAAGACACGCGCAAAATGGTGGCAATATAAAATAATGTCTGACAACAAAAGCGGTAATTTATTTTATTATGCTCAGTCTATTATTGTTTCATAAATAACCCGAAGAAAAGAAATACACAACATCTCGTCATTACAAGCACCTGCCTCTTAACTTATTTTCCTCTGCAAAACATAATACTAGCGGACAAATAGCGAGCTCCCGTCTAAGATCGCGATAAATCACCGCAGCGGAGATGCTGGGCTTTTTCTCACAACGAGCAGCGTTTCCCATTTTCATAAAACGCAACCTCAAACCTGCCAGGGGATGCTCAAAAAACAATAATGCATGGTTTTTTAATCACTTGTCAACTATTCAATATACGGAAACTAGAAAATACATATTATTACCAGGTCAATCTCTCTCTCTCTCATACGTTTACGTGTAGGTTGTGTCTAAAGCGCGAAATATATTATGGTGCATGTCGCGGACTATCACGTGACGTCACAGTAAGCTGCCGCTACGGGAAAAGTGTGTAGTGTCGTTTTTCTTGGTGTTTAAAATGTTATCAGACTGATGTTCCCATCCCGTAGCACATTTTGAACCTTTAAACGAACATTGTCTGTTGTTGAGAAAATCTGCCGAAATCACCAAAACAACAATGAGGTCACCTCACGTTGAACCGCACTGCATCGACACATGCATGACGTTTTGAACGTTTTTATCATATTCCACATTTTAGAATCATGTCAAAATCACATTTATTGTTTTTAGTGGTTGGCACTATGTATTTTCTAGAAGAATATTATCTATTATCTATCTACCAATAAAAACGACATTACCCACTCTTTTCCCGTAGCAGCAGCTTACTGTGACGTCACCTGATAGTACGCGACATGCACCATAATATATTTCGCGCTTTACTGTCTTTGTTCTGGTGTTTCAGGCTCAATTATTTTCCTGTGAGCTGCTGCATCAGCCTAGTGGAGTTTTTGTACAGTCTCCTGACTTGGCCGAGCACGCCATCGGTGAGTTGTCCATTTTTCAAGCGGCAACGCTAGTTGGTAGTTCTTCGCCATCCATAATATTTATATTTTTTGATTGGTTGTGTATATCACTTTATATAACAGTGGGTTATAGCACTCTATCCGTATTATAATTAACCTTAAATGTCTTGGATAACACACTAATTTTGGTATGCCTGATATGCATCTGTCAAACTATTCTTAAAGACTATCATTTGTTTTCTTCCACCGCTCGATTAAAACAAACGATTTCTCTAATTTTAAATTTAGAATTTTCGTTTTAATGTGTATATTTAATACATCTTCTTCTGTCTCGTTTTTTCTTACACATTTTCGTATGTAGTCTCTCATCAGGTCGACTCCTGAGCTAAACGGTGCTCAATAAGTTATTACATAAAGTTAAAACGTCGTGGCAACCGATTGTGCGATTGTGAGTATGAGGATTGATATTGAAAAGTTTATTAGCAATTAAATTTTACTTGGAACCTACACATTCAAAAGATGTTGGTTTCGGACTCGAACAAACTTTAATGACACTGGGACACTTGATTCAATTTTGAATTGTGTAAAATTCTACATGGTTACCAAGTCAGCGTCTATATACGTAATTGGTAGCGCATATATGTATATGCGTATATAAACGGCCGACAGATTGAAAAATAAATTATTTTAAATGTGTTGTACTTTTTCCAGCCAATGTACATAGTGTCTGAAGATGCCAAAATGCGAAACTTGGACTGCAACAAAATTTACAGCATCAGTTGCTTGTTCTTTTAAGGTGCGTAACTCAAACTGGACTGGAATCATTCTAAAGTGGCACCATGGACAAAATCCATTCGCAGTTGTAGTACACCAACACACATGCGAATGACTGTTGGTGCCATTGTAGAATAATTCCGGTATACCCGCCATTGGTGAGGCGAATTGGAAGGACAATAGGTACTATTTGCGCTATATATTGCGCTTTCCACAGTAATAACTACTTTGATTTAATTTGATCGCTCAATTTGGAAAGCGTTTCAGAGAGTATTAAGATCCATTAGTTATTTTTTTTTGCAATTAAGTATGATCCCTATAGCATAGTGGTCTAAGTCTATGAGCGCGAAACCCGAGAGACGCAAATTCAATTCCTGCTGGGTGTCTTATTTTTTCAAAAATGATTTTTTTTATTGCTTATAGTATTATATTATAGTACTATATGGAAGGGTCGGGGAATTTCGATTGCCACAAAAATTATGCTTGTGCAAACATTAGTGTTCTCGATATTTCTATACGGAGTCGGTCGTGGACCCTTAAGGCAAGAGAACGGAAGGCAATTGATGCCTTTGAGATGTGGTGTTGGCGCCGAATGCTTCGCATTTCTTGGATGGAGCACAGGACGAACCAGTCAATCATCCAGAGACTGAAAATAAAGGAACGGCTCTCGACGATATGTCTGAGAAGAATTCTGCAGTGTTTCGGACATATTGTCAGGCGCGGACCGAACAACCTGGAGAGACTGGTAGTTTTAGGTAGCCTCCAGGTAAGGCGAAGCAGAGGAAGAGCATCTGCGCGATGGAGCGACCAAGTGAAAGAGCTGACTGAGGGCACCATTCATTCTGCCCTGAGAGAAGCGGAAGATCGAGGAGGATGGAAAGTCTTGGTCGCTCAAAGGATGGCGAAATTTAAATGCGGTCATGATCCTCAGCCATGAGTGCACGACCAAGAAGAAGATAGTATTATATTTTCTCAGAAGTGTTTTCAAAATTATATATGTCCAATAATTAGAATATTACATTTTTTAATCTTGTGAATTATTCGTTGAATAAAAAAAATGTTAATTAAAAAATACATTTGAATTTTATAATTAATGCGCACTGAAAAAATAATAATTCTCTGTGAGTAAATTCATACACCGTGCCATAGAAATCTTAAGTTTGCAAATCGCTGTATTTTAAGATAACTGGCGAGAGCTTTACCCCGAAAAGGATTCTCCGACTTGAATACCTTACGTCTTTTATTTCTTCTTTCTTCTTCTCCTTCAATCAATTACCAGTGTCGCCTTTATTGCGCGTTATTGTGAGGGTCATAATGCGCGCGGCACAAATTGGATGTAAACAAAAGAATGTCTGAAGAAAGATGGCGTCCTTTTATTTTTAGAAAATCTTGTTAGAAACTTTGATGGATTCATGAATCAATGTCAGGTCATTATAAAGTGTGAAATAGCGAAATTGAAACACAGAAAAAAACAATCAGCTAACATAGTTTTGGTAGTTATATTAATGACTTTAGTATTGTAATCAGACGACCCTTTAGCGTTCTCATAATGTTATTAATGTCACATTGTTTGTATCGCTATATATAGGAAGCCGATAAATGCGATTTTAATACCAAAATAATTACAAGATAAAAAGAACTTTTTATATACTACGTTTTTAAATTTTCTGTTGAATCATATAAACTTGACTTGACTAGCTTAAACGATCAAAAAAATGTATTTGATAGTAATAATACTGAAATGTCATTTTGACACTCATATTGATTTCCATAGTAACGCACTTATATATTAATAATTTAGTTGTTAGGACCCTAGAAACCATTAATAGTGGACTGGATTACGGATTTCTTCCAAAATAACTTTTCATACAAAACAGAATTAACTGACAATGAATTTAATTCTACTTAAAAATGGCTAAAAGTATTAAAAAATGCATTGGCATCGTGTTCTGATATATTCTAAAAGTTTAAAATGTCTAGTTAGTCAGGAAGGTAGTTAAAAATCTTGGACAAACAAGAAAAAATCTGTACCGGACAAACAAGAATACGAGCTAATAAAAACGTTGTAATAACCAAGTCGGGCTCAAATAGCACATGCCAATCTGTGCTATTACCAATGTCCACTCGTATATAACAATACACATATCATTGATGTTAACACCATTAGCCCAATAAAGTCTCCGACTGCAGATTCCTCATTTTATTTTAGATTATATAACTGATTGTGCGGCACGATATTGTCCATGCGTTATACGTGTACTTCCCACCGAAGTCATCACATAAAGCTACTACGTGTGATGCTATTACTTATGTAAAAATGTATACAGTCCATGGCTCAAAACTCCACAGGTCAGATATTTTTTTAGGAGTTTTCACTCAAAAATAACCAGCGCATTTTCACTTATTTACCAACTACTGTCTAGCAGTCTGGACAAAAGAACAAGCAGGCTGAGTGATTTTTTTAACACTATGATAGACCACGAGATCCAATAACAGTAGTGCAGTAGAAAAGGCAAAAGGATCACACAAACACCCAGACTTTGATAAAATCACATAATTATGTTGTGACCTCGCCAGGAATCAACCCTAGAGTCTCTGGGTGAGAGTTCAGTATCTTACACACTGGGCCACTGGGTTAATTTATCCTTATTTATTGATATCATTGGAAATAGTGTTTATGATTTTATGGTATAGTGTCGATTTTTAAAGAGTATTTCGTACAAATACAAATTCTAAAAAATGCGATATACATTATATTAAATTTATTAAATAACAACGCAGCAATTTTTTTTACAATATTATTATGTTTTCATATGTTCTGGGGATATATTTTATACATTCTTACATACGTCAAAAACATCTGGCGATATTCTCAAAAGTGCTTAGTTACGAAATATATTGGACTTTTTTTAGTTACAGTTTCAATAAATTATTACATACGTAGATGTATATTGATGTCAGAGTGTAGCTATCAATATAATTGCTTAGCGATATTTTTTTTACTAGTTTATTATTGAAATTATTTTTACATTTTCATTATAAAATAAATAATAGTTAAGGTAATTCTCCCGCGCTGTATAATGAATTAATGAATTGACCTGCCATAAATTATTATGTAGAAAATAATATTCTTCAATAATATGTTCCTTAACAATGTAAGGTAAGCTTTTACGATAATATAGCGTGTGTCTGAACCGAATCCGCCGTGGGTATTTAAGATATGGTTGTATAGCTATATAATATGTTTACATTTGATTACTTTCATCTTCTACTTGATTCCAGCTGATTTTAATACAAAGGTTAAGATAATTGTAATATTTTATATTTAAAATACAAAAACCGATTGCCAGTAAGTAAAACAATTTAGAAAGCCCTTCAAAAGTATTGTAAAAACACTAGTTATGTAACTTCGTCGCAATTAGATTTGACACATATAGCATAGTGGTAAGAACATGTAAAAAAAATAGTATTTTGAAAAGTAGTACCTACACAGAACATATTATATCGTTTTGCAACCTTCAAAATCATTGTATTTGTGTCTTATTTAGCGTAAAATTATAGTGTGGTTACTTATACACATTTTTCGTGGAATTTGCGGTTGGTAATACTATCGTGGTATTTAACAAAAGGTTATCGATGATGGAGCAGCGTGCGCTAGCACTTTCATCACGAAAAACGGGTATTTTGAAACTGGTTTGAGGCAGGCAATGCGCAGGCTAGACAGACGGAGCTTATGATGCATAAGTGGGACATGAAAAACACCTAATTTTGCAAGTGTAGAAGGATTCAGACCACGAGACACATTGTGGATTTATGCAGCACGTACGCCTTTCCCGGAGACGTTTCAGCCATACATCATGGCTGTATTAGTATTTAATTTACCATTCACAAAGTGTCATAATCAACGGCCATTCGTCAGACGCGATCCCAGTTTCATCTGGTGTACCACAAGGCTCACATCTAAGTGCACTACTTTTCTGAACTTTATTAATGACATTACAAAAGTGATTCTTAATTACAATTGCCTATTATACGCGGATGCCCTGAAACTCTACAAGGAAGTACAAAATATTGATGATATCTCTCTTCTACAGATGGGCCTAGATATAATGTTCATAAATGGTGCATGAAAAATTACATGATTCTTAGCTCCGACAAGTGCTTTCACATGAAATTCACTCGTCACCGTTTTCCATACCAGGCAAAATACCATGTAGATGGCAAGGAGCTCACGAAGGTGTCACAAACTCGCGATCTCGGAGTGATTATTGTTTCCACCTCGACGTTTCACTACCACTTTGAGTCGATTATTTTCAAAGCCAATTCATCGCTGGGTTTTCTTTTGAGGCTATTTCAACAGATTGGAACGAGTGCAAAAACGTTTTTTAAGTCATCTATCTTTCAGCAGTCACCTCAATTTCAACTTACCCAATTTTATTATTCTTCCCAATTGGAACATTTCAAAATTCAATCTTCAGAAACACGGCGTACTATTTATGACCTTATTTTTATCATCAAAATAATTAATAACCATACAGATTCCCCACAACTACTGTCTTACATGACATTTAATGTACCAAGAATCAATATTCGTCCTCACATTTTCTCACTTTTATACATTCATACGTCATATAAAACCAATTTAGGTTAAAATTGTCCGGTGGCTCGACTCTGCAGAACCTTGAATCTTTACAGTGATCGAGTGGATCTGTTTTGTTATCTTGCCTCTTTCAAATTTAGTTGCTCCAAAATTCACGACTAATTGTAGGTATCTGAACGACTGCTTATTTTTATTGTATTTTTTAAATTGAATTTTTCTTTCTTGTGGGATGTCTTATTTATGTCCTTATATACTTTTTTATATTTTTTTTCTCTCTGTCAACGGTTTTCAATAACTCTCCAATTGTATTATATTCATTACAGCTGTACATAATATTTCATCTCGTTTAATTTGATTTATTATGCTTTTTGTGTCCGCCTGTTATTGGGACCATGACATATTATTTTTTTTTCTATTCTTCTTTTTATTATGCCATCCCCTAGCGGAGGTCGGCCACCATCAAGACCATTTTATCTTTGCTGTCTGCTACCCGAAACAGTTCAGTGGAGCTGCACTCGTACCAATCACGGAGGTTCTTAAACCACGAATTGCGGCGCCGTCCTCTGCTACGCTTACCGTTGATATTTCCTTGAATGACAAGTTTGGGAATGCTGTACTTTTGTCCTCTCATAATGTAGCCGAGGTACTGTAGTTTACTGGTTTTGATACTACGTAGAACTTCTCGGTCCTTCCCCATTCGATTGAGAACTTTAACATTTGTCACCCGGTCAGTCCAAGGGATTTTGAGATTGCGTCTATACAGCCACATCTCGAAAGCTTCAAGTTTCCGTGACATCTATTGGTTTAACGTCCATACTTTCATACCATAGAAAAAGATTGAGAGAACATAACAACGTACCATACGCAGACCTAGGTTAAGGTCTCGATTGCTAAGGAGGCGTCTCATTTTGAGAAAGGCGCTCCTTGCGATCTCAATTCTAGTTTTTATTTGCTGAGACTGGTCCCATTTCTCATTGACCCATGTACCTTTCTATATTTTTTTCTATATTATATTCATAATATCTATTCTCCTGTGATTGATCCTATTGGTCGACCTAAATAAATTTGAAAAAAATTGTAGGCTGTAGCGTGGATTCAACTTTTGTTATTTTATTTTTGTGGTGTTGTTTTCAAATATATTTTTCTTTTTTAACTAAATAATATTTGATTTTTTTACTATAGCTTTATAATAATTGTATATTTGGTATATTTTTTTTACAATATATTTCAAAACTTTTCAGTGAAATTTAATATTTATATAAAAGAAAAATCCTTTGAGTCTGCAGCAACATTAATTTATTATTCAAAGACAAAGGTAGCCCAGCATCTCCGGAATAATAATTACGTACAAGGAGATTTTCTGCAAATAAGTCAAGTAATTTTGCTTCACCTTATAAATAATGCGCGAATGCTCCCTCGTAAATTACGCTTTCATTATCTGAATGGAAAAAGTTACGCTACGGTTTCAAAAAGTTTCACATTTGAAAATCGCGTAGTTAAACTTAGGTTCAAAGTTATCAATGTCTTTATTATTTATTATTCCTAACTGAATATTAAATAGTGGGTGTGAAACCTGAAGTTTAACGAATAAACAAGAGAAGGCTATCTATATATCTAAATAATTCTTCGAAAAATACTTAACAGTTAAAAAAAACCACCTTAGGCACATTCATACGAATATTAAGAGCAATTTAAGCTAAATATAGTTAGTTTATTGGGGGTCTAAGACGATTCGGCGCCGGGACAACTGGGCGCCACGCAATCGAATGAAATTTAAAAATAAATAGACTTTTGTGAATTATAGTTATAATATATTTAATATTATTATTTATATTTAAACATTATGTTAGGTATTATGTAATACTTGGTGAGAATAAAATTTAATTGTGCACAATATATTTAAGTTCCAACGAGAAGAGAGTTCTTTTATTTTTATATAAAGCCTCAAGCATGATAATTCTCAATCCAAAAAATGAATTAAAACTACTAAGTAGTAGATAGGAACTGATTAAAATTCCTCTTATAAAATCGTAACGAACGTCTATATATTTTATTCGACATTGCGGCATCCAATTGTCCTGGTTTCCACTTATAACATTCCCTTTATTATCTACATAAAGACGCAAATGGCCTAGTCACGTTGTGAGACGCGATGACTCTAGGCTATCTATAATCAGTACGCACTCGACCCCTGAGCGCCGACATAGGAGAATATCAGAGATTGGAAAACAATATCAAAGGGGAGGCTGTGAGTGTGACCCACTCGACAGAAAGAATTCGGGATATAGATACCTGTGGGTCTATTCTATGCTTATCGAACACTAAATTGATAAATAGTATCAAACTTAGGGTAGGTTTGTATCAAAATATTAGCACTTATTGTAACAATTACACGAAGCCGGTTTTTATTGTTGCAATAAGTGCGATATTTTAACAGCAGCAAGATAGGTGCTGTTAAAATATAGCACTTATTGCAACAATAAAAACCGGCTTCGTGTAATTGTTACAATAAGTGCTAATATTTTGATACAAACCTACCCTAAGTTTGATAATATTTTTCACTTTATCACTTTAGCGGTCGATAAGCATAGAATAGACCCACTGGAGGCCAGTTGTCTAGTCGGCTATCTATCTTAATGTGATGTATGACCATCTTAATGTAGCCCTATACAATAAAAGATATGATTTGGACTGGGTACCTTTTAAAGGCAATTCGTTCTGACAAGATAAGTTAGAAATAACGATACGTAACGGATTGATTTGCAGAGATAGTTTCACTTACGTTGTTTGTCTGGATACCTTTCAGGACTTGGTTAGTTTATTTTCAATCTCAATAACAATGATACATCAGCTTATAAGCCTTGCCGATGCATTATTATATTGGTAACAGTGGATATTTTAAAAATGCATAGTTATCGAGACATACCTAATTAGGGGTAAAAATACTTGTTAAAAATTAATGATAATTCCGGGGCACGAATTTTATTTGACAGATCATCCGATTGGGGCGTTGTTATTCATTTTTAACGGAGTTATGTAGGGACATTTTAACAAAAAAATATTTTTTTAATTCTACTGGAATACTCACCGTATGTGTTTCTATAAAATTTCAGTAAAAAAATAACCTATCTATCATATTTTTGTAGTCGACATTTGACAATACTGATACTTACATAATAATCTAATTTCTCAAATAGTCGTAAAATAATAATACCTACTCGTAATTAAAATTAATTGTTATCTAATTGGATTTCTAGATCAGTTTACGATGAATAATTAAGTTAGTAATGACTTATTTTAATTGGGTAGTTAACGATCCGCTTAATTGATAGCAATTGATCAATTACTTAATGTATCAAACCTTGACAATTCACCTACACTCAATATATTTTTATCAGTCACTTGTTATTAATCCAGGTAACTATGTCAATCAGTTTCACTATCACCCATTTTTTATTATATAGAAACACTGAAAACTATTTAATAAGGGATTATTTACTTTAAAAAATATTTTACTACTGCAAGATAACTATGTAATATAATTTAATAACCACTGTCGTCAAATACCTAACAACAAGGCAATGTTAATAAACAAATTACATCATAAATAGTCCGTTATTATTAACTAAAGACTATTTCGTACGCATAATTGACAATGCCATCCACTGGAAAATTATAAAAGCAGATACAGCGAATTAGTAAAATATAACATATACCCACCCTGCAATATAACTTACTGTATGGTAATGTGAAATAATAATAATCAGAAATTTAAATAAGCGTGGCTAGTTAGTAGTACCATATTATGTAACTATTTTTTTCAACGAATAATTCACAAGATTTAAGAATGTAACATTCTTTTCATTGAACATACATAATTCGAAAACACTTCTGAGAAACCAATAGAAAAAATCTTTTTTGAAAAAAAATACGATGCAAAAAAGTTCGCGCCCACGCACATCGACCACAGTGCTATCGGCATCCTATCTAATTGCGACAAATTTTAACAAATAGCTCTTACAATACTCTCTGAAGCGGTTTCTAAATTGAGTTACTATTGGCAATCGGCTTTTGTATTTTTAACTCATTTAGTGGTAACACCGCGACTGGCGCGTTTGGAGCAGTTGGCCATTAGATATAATTAACTTATTATTTAAATGTGGTAATTAAAAGGTCAGCAGTGATTGTGTTAAA
This sequence comes from Rhyacophila brunnea, assembly GCF_057557595.1. Classification (NCBI taxonomy): domain Eukaryota; kingdom Metazoa; phylum Arthropoda; class Insecta; order Trichoptera; family Rhyacophilidae; genus Rhyacophila; species Rhyacophila brunnea. The sequence goes on along the minus strand of NW_028232827.1, from coordinate 34,586,543 downwards.
TCAAAGTAGGTGTTAATTATCTTAATTACTAACCGACGGCATGGATCACTCCAAGATTTTTTGTAGTTACTTGATTTCAATTTATATATTTTTGTTTAATTTTATTTATAAGAAGGAGTATTATGCCATTATAGTTATTTGCCAATGCGCCATAATACACACTAAAATACAATACAAAACTATAAACAGAATGAAATTATAAATAGTCATGAAATTAATAAAAAGACTTAATTACTAGTAACAATCAATATCCAACACGAAAGAAGAAGACAAAGTAAATTATGTAAATATTAAAATAAAACAATAAACACAATTATAAATTTAACCCCCTTAAAACTTCCACTATATTATATAGTCATAAAAAGTCAACCTTTTTGGAACTATTAAATAGTCTAATCGCACGACACACAGCTTCATGAAACATCAGATCATCTTATGTGTATTATAATAAATAGGTTTATGTGTAAATAAATAAAAATATTTATGTACATTTTCATTTCCTGCCACATACCATACAAACTCAATAATTAGTCATGCTTTTTTGTATATCGTCAGTGAGCTTTTTAAATTTCATCGATTTAATTTATGGCATTGTCATTATATGATAACCTACATGCCAGGATGGCAGGAACTTTAGAGTTTGGATTTGATTTCAAGGAATGGTTTCTCACTAGAAATACATACTTATTTTTAATTAACTATTTATTTTATTTATCGGTGAAAGCCGTGATATAGGTTAGTAATTAAAGTAGTAGGTACCTACTTTGATTTAATAAACAAAAATTGATTGCCAAAGTAGCTTGATTTCGAAGAGCGCTGATGAGCAGGTATTAAAAAGGCCAATAGTTAAAATTTGTCGCAATTAGTATGTCGCCTTGTAGCATAAAGGATAAATGCGCGGACGGGGCCGGCGTAAACCCAAGAGATGCAGAGTTCGATTCCCTGCCGGAGTTGCTTACTTTTTTCAAAAAAGATTTTTTCTATTGGTTATAATATATTGAGTGTTTTTCAAAATTATGTATGTTACATACTTGTTTATTTAATTTCAAGATTAAATTAAACTGAAATTTAATTGAAAATAATTACAAGATAAAAAGAACTTTTTATATACAACGTTTTCAAATTTTCTGTTGAATCACATAAACTTGACTTGACTAGCTTAAACGATCAAAAAAAATGTACTTGATAGAAATACTGAATAATGAAATGTCGTTTCATATTGATTTCCATATTAACGCAGTAATATATTATTTAATAATTTAGTAACTAGGACCCCCTAGAAATCAATAATGGTATCGAAATGACTTTTCATATAAAATAGAATTACCTAACTAAAAATGAATTTAATTCTACTTAAATTAAAGATGGCTAAAAGTATTTTAAAAAAATCTGATATATTCTATAAGTTTCAAATGTCTAGCTAGTCGGTAAGTTAGTTAAAAATCGATTGCAAGATTTATTCTGGACAAACAACCACCGGACAAATAAGAATACGACCTAAGAAAAACGTTGTAAATAGGGGTCAGAAGATTTGATTTTCGGGTTCGAAATATATTACCACTGTTTCACACACAGTGAATATTATTGTAATACCATTGTTCGCCGACTTGCATATAGAAAACATTCGCCGCGTGTGAAATCGTGATTAATTTTCCAGTAATACTCAAATAATGCAAATGAATATAGTCGAATTTTCCGTTTTTGCAGAGTTTATACAAATAATAGTTGAGTTGATGGGTACTTATATAATCAATACGACAACAAGTACAGTAATAATTGTTGTGACCTTACTTCCCACCCCAGCTAAATTCAGAATTGAACCCTGCCATTAGGGTAACAGATAAATATGTCAGATTCTCTGAATCCCCAATCAATCTCCACTTCGAAATCTAATGAAAATTAGTTTCAATACAAGCACACATATTTGTGTACCTAATCGTATGTAACTTCAGAGCTCGAAATGTTTTCTTCTATGAATCGGTTTTATTTATTATTTTGTTTATAATTTTTCCTAGTGAGCTACACAAAACACATGTTCGAGACATCCCCTGCAACAACACTGTATATGGTTTTGAAGGTTTTGGAGCAAAAAGAAATGATGCAAATAATATTTTTATTTTATTTTTTAGATTTATTTTAGTGGTCTAGATACAAAAAAGAAAGATATCCCTGCAATAATACTGTATATCACCCCAGTGATCAAAACCATGTAGGTATGTATATCATTTCTTACTATGGAAAAATTGATTTAAAAATGTTTTTAATTCATGTATATGATTATTCAATACTTCATTCGATGCCCAAGGAGATTTGAATTTGGTTTTGAAGATTTTGAAGCAAAAAGAAATGATGCAAATAATATTTTTATTTTATTTTTTAAATTTATTTTAGTGGTCCAGATACAAAAAAGAAAGATATCCCTGCAATAATACTGTATATCACCCCAGTGATCAAAACCATGTAGGTATGTATATCATTTTTTACTATGGAAAAATTGATTTAAAAATGTTTTTAATTCATGTATATGATCATTCAATACTTCATTCGATGCCCAAGGAGATTTGAATTTGGTTTTGAAGATTTTGAAGCAAAAAGAAATGATGCAAATAATTTTTTTTTTTTTTTTTTAAATATATTTTAGTGGTCCAGATACAAAAAAGAAAGATATCCCTGCAATAATACTGTATTTCACCCCAGTGATCAAAACCATGTATGTATATCATTTCTTACTATGGAAAAATTGATTTAAAAATGTTTTTAATTCATGTATATGATTATTCAATACTTCATTCGATGCCCAAGGAGATTTGAATTTGGTTTTGAAGATTTTGAAGCAAAAAGAAATGATGCAAATAATATTTTTATTTTATTTTTTAAATTTATTTTAGTGGTCCAGATACAAAAAAGAAAGATATCCCTGCAATAATACTGTATATCACCCCAGTGATCAAAACCATGTATGTATATCATTTCTTACTATGGAAAAATTGATTTAAAAATGTTTTTGATTCATGTATATGATTATTCAATACTTCATTCGATGCCCAAGGAGATTTGAATTTGGTTTTGAAGATTTTGAAGCAAAAAGAAATGATGCAAATAATATTTTTATTTTATTTTTTAAATTTATTTTAGTGGTCCAGATACAAAAAAGAAAGATATCCCTGCAATAATACTGTATATCACCCCAGTGATCAAAACCATGTATGTATATCATTTCTTACTATGGAAAAATTGATTTAAAAATGTTTTTAATTCATGTATATGATTATTCAATACTTCATTCGATGCCCAAGGAGATTTGAATTTGGTTTTGAAGATTTTGAAGCAAAAAGAAATGATGCAAATAATATTTTTATTTTATTTTTTAAATTTATTTTAGTGGTCCAGATACAAAAAAGAAAGATATCCCTGCAATAATACTGTATATCACCCCAGTGATCAAAACCATGTATGTATATCATTTCTTACTATGGAAAAATTGATTTAAAAATGTTTTTAATTCATGTATATGATTATTCAATACTTCATTCGATGCCCAAGGAGATTTGAATTTGGTTTTGAAGATTTTGAAGCAAAAAGAAATGATGCAAATAATATTTTTATTTTATTTTTTAAATTTATTTTAGTGGTCCAGATACAAAAAAGAAAGATATCCCTGCAATAATACTGTATATCACCCCAGTGATCAAAACCATGTATGTATATCATTTCTTACTATGGAAAAATTGATTTAAAAATGTTTTTGATTCATGTATATGATTATTCAATACTTCATTCGATGCCCAAGGAGATTTGAATTTGGTTTTGAAGATTTTGAAGCAAAAAGAAATGATGCAAATAATATTTTTATTTTATTTTTTAAATTTATTTTAGTGGTCCAGATACAAAAAAGAAAGATATCCCTGCAATAATACTGTATATCACCCCAGTGATCAAAACCATGTATGTATATCATTTCTTACTATGGAAAAATTGATTTAAAAATGTTTTTAATTCATGTATATGATTATTCAATACTTCATTCGATGCCCAAGGAGATTTGAATTTGGTTTTGAAGATTTTGAAGCAAAAAGAAATGATGCAAATAATATTTTTATTTTATTTTTTAAATTTATTTTAGTGGTCCAGATACAAAAAAGAAAGATATCCCTGCAATAATACTGTATATCACCCCAGTGATCAAAACCATGTATGTATATCATTTCTTACTATGGAAAAACTGATTTAAATAATGTTTTTAATTCATGTATATGATTATTCAATACTTCATTCGATGCCCAAGGAGATTTGAATTTGGTTTTGAAGATTTTGAAGCAAAAAGAAATGATGCAAATAATATTTTTATTTTATTTTTTAAATTTATTTTAGTGGTCCAGATACAAAAAAGAAAGATATCCCTGCAATAATACTGTATATCACCCCAGTGATCAAAACCATGTATGTATATCATTTCTTACTATGGAAAAATTGATTTAAAAATGTTTTTGATTCATGTATATGATTATTCAATACTTCATTCGATGCCCAAGGAGATTTGAATTTGGTTTTGAAGATTTTGAAGCAAAAAGAAATGATGCAAATAATATTTTTATTTTATTTTTTAAATTTATTTTAGTGGTCCAGATACAAAAAAGAAAGATATCCCTGCAATAATACTGTATATCACCCCAGTGATCAAAACCATGTATGTATATCATTTCTTACTATGGAAAAACTGATTTAAATAATGTTTTTAATTCATGTATATGATTATTCAATACTTCATTCGATGCCCAAGGAGATTTGAATTTGGTTTTGAAGATTTTGAAGCAAAAAGAAATGATGCAAATAATATTTTTATTTTATTTTTTAAATTTATTTTAGTGGTCCAGATACAAAAAAGAAAGATATCCCTGCAATAATACTGTATATCACCCCAGTGATCAAAACCATGTATGTATATCATTTCTTACTATGGAAAAATTGATTTAAAAATGTTTTTGATTCATGTATATGATTATTCAATACTTCATTCGATGCCCAAGGAGATTTGAATTTGGTTTTGAAGATTTTGAAGCAAAAAGAAATGATGCAAATAATATTTTTATTTTATTTTTTAAATTTATTTTAGTGGTCCAGATACAAAAAAGAAAGATATCCCTGCAATAATACTGTATATCACCCCAGTGATCAAAACCATGTATGTATATCATTTCTTACTATGGAAAAATTGATTTAAAAATGTTTTTAATTCATGTATATGATTATTCAATACTTCATTCGATGCCCAAGGAGATTTGAATTTGGTTTTGAAGATTTTGAAGCAAAAAGAAATGATGCAAATAATATTTTTATTTTATTTTTTAAATTTATTTTAGTGGTCCAGATACAAAAAAGAAAGATATCCCTGCAATAATACTGTATATCACCCCAGTGATCAAAACCATGTATGTATATCATTTCTTACTATGGAAAAATTGATTTAAAAATGTTTTTAATTCATGTATATGATTATTCAATACTTCATTCGATGCCCAAGGAGATTTGAATTTGGTTTTGAAGATTTTGAAGCAAAAAGAAATGATGCAAATAATATTTTTATTTTATTTTTTAAATTTATTTTAGTGGTCCAGATACAAAAAAGAAAGATATCCCTGCAATAATACTGTATATCACCCCAGTGATCAAAACCATGTATGTATATCATTTCTTACTATGGAAAAATTGATTTAAAAATGTTTTTGATTCATGTATATGATTATTCAATACTTCATTCGATGCCCAAGGAGATTTGAATTTGGTTTTGAAGATTTTGAAGCAAAAAGAAATGATGCAAATAATATTTTTATTTTATTTTTTAAATTTATTTTAGTGGTCCAGATACAAAAAAGAAAGATATCCCTGCAATAATACTGTATATCACCCCAGTGATCAAAACCATGTATGTATATCATTTCTTACTATGGAAAAATTGATTTAAAAATGTTTTTAATTCATGTATATGATTATTCAATACTTCATTCGATGCCCAAGGAGATTTGAATTTGGTTTTGAAGATTTTGAAGCAAAAAGAAATGATGCAAATAATATTTTTATTTTATTTTTTAAATTTATTTTAGTGGTCCAGATACAAAAAAGAAAGATATCCCTGCAATAATACTGTATATCACCCCAGTGATCAAAACCATGTATGTATATCATTTCTTACTATGGAAAAACTGATTTAAATAATGTTTTTAATTCATGTATATGATTATTCAATACTTCATTCGATGCCCAAGGAGATTTGAATTTGGTTTTGAAGATTTTGAAGCAAAAAGAAATGATGCAAATAATATTTTTATTTTATTTTTTAAATTTATTTTAGTGGTCCAGATACAAAAAAGAAAGATATCCCTGCAATAATACTGTATATCACCCCAGTGATCAAAACCATGTATGTATATCATTTCTTACTATGGAAAAATTGATTTAAAAATGTTTTTGATTCATGTATATGATTATTCAATACTTCATTCGATGCCCAAGGAGATTTGAATTTGGTTTTGAAGATTTTGAAGCAAAAAGAAATGATGCAAATAATATTTTTATTTTATTTTTTAAATTTATTTTAGTGGTCCAGATACAAAAAAGAAAGATATCCCTGCAATAATACTGTATATCACCCCAGTGATCAAAACCATGTATGTATATCATTTCTTACTATGGAAAAACTGATTTAAATAATGTTTTTAATTCATGTATATGATTATTCAATACTTCATTCGATGCCCAAGGAGATTTGAATTTGGTTTTGAAGATTTTGAAGCAAAAAGAAATGATGCAAATAATATTTTTATTTTATTTTTTAAATTTATTTTAGTGGTCCAGATACAAAAAAGAAAGATATCCCTGCAATAATACTGTATATCACCCCAGTGATCAAAACCATGTATGTATATCATTTCTTACTATGGAAAAATTGATTTAAAAATGTTTTTGATTCATGTATATGATTATTCAATACTTCATTCGATGCCCAAGGAGATTTGAATTTGGTTTTGAAGATTTTGAAGCAAAAAGAAATGATGCAAATAATATTTTTATTTTATTTTTTAAATTTATTTTAGTGGTCCAGATACAAAAAAGAAAGATATCCCTGCAATAATACTGTATATCACCCCAGTGATCAAAACCATGTATGTATATCATTTCTTACTATGGAAAAATTGATTTAAAAATGTTTTTAATTCATGTATATGATTATTCAATACTTCATTCGATGCCCAAGGAGATTTGAATTTGGTTTTGAAGATTTTGAAGCAAAAAGAAATGATGCAAATAATATTTTTATTTTATTTTTTAAATTTATTTTAGTGGTCCAGATACAAAAAAGAAAGATATCCCTGCAATAATACTGTATATCACCCCAGTGATCAAAACCATGTATGTATATCATTTCTTACTATGGAAAAACTGATTTAAATAATGTTTTTAATTCATGTATATGATTATTCAATACTTCATTCGATGCCCAAGGAGATTTGAATTTGGTTTTGAAGATTTTGAAGCAAAAAGAAATGATGCAAATAATATTTTTATTTTATTTTTTAAATTTATTTTAGTGGTCCAGATACAAAAAAGAAAGATATCCCTGCAATAATACTGTATATCACCCCAGTGATCAAAACCATGTATGTATATCATTTCTTACTATGGAAAAATTGATTTAAAAATGTTTTTGATTCATGTATATGATTATTCAATACTTCATTCGATGCCCAAGGAGATTTGAATTTGGTTTTGAAGATTTTGAAGCAAAAAGAAATGATGCAAATAATATTTTTATTTTATTTTTTAAATTTATTTTAGTGGTCCAGATACAAAAAAGAAAGATATCCCTGCAATAATACTGTATATCACCCCAGTGATCAAAACCATGTATGTATATCATTTCTTACTATGGAAAAATTGATTTAAATAATGTTTTTAATTCATGTATATGATTATTCAATACTTCATTCGATGCCCAAGGAGATTTACAACATTGTGGCATTCATAACTCAAAACTGCCCAAAATCGACATACAGTGTTTTTGCAGGGGAAGTCACTATACAATATGATAACAGATATTTAGTTGAAACCAGATTTTTAGTTGGTGTGTTTATTTTATTATTTTATTATAACTATTTATTATTTACATAATATTTTATATACTTATTTAATAGTATATTGTATGTAGTAAATTAAGGTTAATTTCTAAGATGAGAAAAGTTAAGGTATCATAATGACATTTACACGTATTTTATAAAAAAAAATCGACTGATTATCTAAGCTCAGCTAGCAAAGATACCCCAAATTCTTCATTTTCAACCTTCACACATCACCTTGGCCCTTGAAGGCAGTCAGTAACTGACTAGTAATTGAGTTGTCAGACAAGAGTGATGAGTAAAAATCGTGCTACTTTGAAAGACGAAAAGTTCACAGTGAAGTCAAGTCTGTGATGCTTTTCATATTTACAATTAATTATATAATTAATATTTTTTGTTACCTACTTATTTTCTACGCGAGAGCCGAGCGTCGGTTAGAAATTAAGATAATTATTATTCCTTAATTTAATGCATGACTTACTAGTTTATATTGTCGTAATTAGATAAAACGCTCGTAGCATAATTGGTTAATGCACAGTTGGCGCGATAATAGTGGTTATATGGGTTCAAATCCCGTCGAGCATCGTATTTTTTTTTCAAATATGATTTTTTTCTAGTGGATATCTATCTGAGGTGTTTTCAAAATCTTGTGAATTATTCGTTAAATAAAAGAAATGATTTATTATAAAACATAAGTTCAAGTTATATAATATGAGTATTTTAATTGTTAGTACTTATAACGTATTAATAATTAATATCTGGGAGTTCAATACAATTTTTTGACACTTTAAATTTTCAATATTTCAGATAGAATCATCATGAAAAATCTCATTGATAAAGAAATTAAATCATTATTTTTAGAAGACTTGTCAGAGATCAGTGGCCCTTCAAATTTTGAGTCCGATAAAAATTACATCATTTTTATTTATTACTGAGTGACTTACTGATTTTTTCACCCTCTATTCCACGACTGAGTTTGTACCAGTATAAATCAATTATTGTTCAAAATACTTTGAAAATAATAATGTATCGATAAAATTTAAATAATCGTTATTGATGAAATGAACCGGAATGGTAAAAAAAATCAGAATACATATAATGTAAACCGGAACGATATTCGTCATGCCGATTATACTAAACGCAACGGGAACCCTGATCAGATGGAATAATGATATGAGGTTTGATTCGTTCAATATGTTCACCCTGTATAAATATACATAGTAAGGTCAAGCTGTTAGTTTGTATAATGAAGGCAATATGGTAAATTTCCTTTTTAATTGATTAAAGTTTAGTGTATAAATCTACCCTTTCATACGAAATGAAAGCAATTTCGGAAGGGATTTTTATTGATGTTTCTAAATGGTATGGTTCATTACCATGTGAATATTTGTATTATAAAATGTTTTAAATGTTAACTTGAATATGCCAGCATTATTTGGAGTCCTAATACGTCCATCCACACAAATAAGTTGGATCGAGTCCACAATAGATTTCTTAGATTTCTCTATTTAAGAACATACGGATTCTTTCCTTATGACAATGATAATAAAATGAATTTCCCGACTCGTTTTCTTCTGGGTATGCTATCATTGGTTTTCTTCGCGTTGATTTTCAAACCAACGTGAGAGGAGTTGTTATGCAACCTGTCGATTGTCTATTGAATGGCCTCGATTGAGTTGTCGAAGAGGACAGTGTCATCGGCGTATTCTAGGTCGCATAGCTTCACCGTGGGGGTAACAGGTATGCCTCGGTCGGGTGGTATTGACTTCCGTAGTATGAAGTTAAAGAGAATGATGAAGAGAAACGGTGCAAGGACACAACCCTGTTGTGTAATAGCACCTGTCCTGATCCAGATTTCCCTCTGATTAGCGACGGACAAAACATCGAGAGCGTCAACAGCTTCAAGTACCTGGGGGTACACATCACGGGAGATGGCATTTTGCAGAAAGAGCTCGCTATCTGAATGGGAATGGCTGGAGCAACATTCAACTCGATGCGGAATGTCTGGGACTCACGATTGTACTCTTTCAAAACCAAATGCCGCCTATTCGACGCTTGTATTCTGACGGTGCTGCTTTACGGTAGCGAATCATGGCACCTTACGAAGGCTCAGAGCAACCGTATGCTGAGCTTCGAAAACAGATGTTTGCGACGAATACTGGGTGTGCGGTGGTATGACTTTAGGAGCAACGAGGAGATAAGAGAACGCACCAAGCAGCCTCACGCTGAAAGTGAAGAGGCGACGTTGGACCTGGCTCGGCCACGTGCTGCGGATGCCAGAAGAGAACTTCAACCTGGCTTGCTGTTCTTCAAACCGACCGGATTCCGGCGTCCTGGAAGGCCGCTAAATACAATCTACAGAGTGTATACGGCGGAGCTACGGGATGCTGGTTTGACTTGGAACGAAGTAAGAAGCGTGTTGTCCATATGCTCCAGTTAAGGGGCGGATATAGCAAAAGAAGAAGAAGAAGATGCTATCAATGCAATCTCTGTCCATCCGAAGAGTGATTGCTCTTTTAAAGCATTTCTTTTTACCTCTTCGTGGGTTCATTTACAATCCGGCAAATGGCAAATATTAATTTTCATGTTCCCACCAATATCACTCGTAACTCTATGGTCTTCTAGATACTTCATCTCAGGACAGATGTTATGTTTCATGATGCTGTGTATCGTGCAATTAACTTATTTGATGGCACCATAAAGGTTGATTTATTTTTTATTAACTATGTAATGTTTGTGGACCTGTTAAATAGGTTAAATTTATAATTGTATATATTATCATGTTTCTTTAACATTTACATAAACACATGCTGTCTTTTCTACTTTCATGTTAGTAGTTATATTAGTTGTTATTTGTAATTAGGGTATTTTTATAATTTTGTATTTATTATGTATTATGGCGCATTGGCCAATCGCTGTAATGCCGTAATACTCTTTCTAAATAATCTAAATAAATATATAAATATACTTGTCGGTATCAATTTGAAATACAGAGAAGGAAATAAGTCACGAAAGGATTTAAAAACGAATAGTTTTTTTTATATATTTTTTGATTGTACAAGAAATAAACTTGAAATTACTCATGGGAAATATATATATTCTAGTACATACATATTATAGCTCTTCATTATACCTCAATCTCTAAATATAATTTTCTTCTTTCCAATGCACCAGAATGGTAAAAAAATAGTTGATAATAAATCAAACTGGAGATATTATATCAAAAACATAAGACGAAATGTTGAAAAAGTGATAGAATCAGGATATATTTTACAATATAGCAGTAGCAAAGAGTGGAGGAAGGCTGTTAAGATCCGCCATAAATAGTGCATTTGAAGCTTTGTTAGTCATACGTATTTGTTTTTAATGAACTAAACTACAATTTAGAGATTGTGTTGGTTAGTTTTTAAAAATCAATTAAGCCTTGCCTAAGCCAAACCATAATAGTTTTGGTATACTTTGGGCGATACGACAAAATTGTGTAGACTTTTTCATTCATACTTATTTGATTTCGTTGGATTAAGAATACATATTACACATATTGTTGGTTCATTTTTTTTAAATTTATTAAGCCCTGCCTAAACTAAACTATAATATATAAAAAAACATAATTATATCTATAAATATCCAAAGTTATGTATTATTTAATTGCATAATTTTTGATATTTTATAGATAGACGAGTATTTTTGACTAATATCTGCCATGGCTTGGTTTCGCAGGGTTTAATTGAATTTAAAAAAATAACTAACACCATCGTATATAATTGTAGTTTTACTTAAATGAAAACAAATACATTTGACTGACAAAGTTTAATGTGCACTATTTATGGCGGATCTTAACAGCCTACCTCCACTTTTAGCCACTGCCTTTAACAGCCTACCTCCACATTTAGCCACTGCAATATAGTGATTGCATTTAAGGTACTGTAGAATTATTTAATTAACAAAAACATACCGGAAGATACAAAGAAGACAGTTGAAAGAGAAAGAAGAATAGAATTTTATATTGAAGTTTGCTATGCAAAAGAATTTTATTAACACTGTCAGATTTTCCTTAAACATATTTCAGGCAGTCATCCTGCTGTACGAAATAATAAAATGATTGCTGGCTAAAATAGAACGTTGCTAATTTTTCGAAAAATTAAATTACCTCGCCGCACCGATTGAATTAATTTGCGCTGAGTTGACTCGGCAAGCTTTTTTCACAATTTAACACAAAAGCTCTCGTTGTAAATCAAATTAAATGGTTTGTTTAACTAACTTGACTTTCAAAAAAATGTCGCTTTTAAAAAGCAACGGCTCAGCTTTTTTGGAAATAAAGCTTCGTACATTAATTACGTGGTCTCTTTAGTGTGATGCCTGCATATTAGTTCTTAAATCAATGTGCGCGACCATCCGGGTACAGCAGATGTAAAGAAGACCTTCTTTGTTATATAGGAATGGAAAACGATTCTAAGGAATCAGTTGTGTTATTTCACGTAAAAAAAGTATGTGTGGTAAGAAGACATCACAATTTATTACTCAAATAAAATCAGTTCATGATAGAACAACACATTCAGTTATGGAGTGCGGCGCTTCAGCTCATTTCCAAGTTTATTCTTGCATTCAACGCATGCGATCGACCCAATTCATTATAATTATAATTTATTGTTATATCAGGTATATTAAACTGTCAATATAATAGTATATATTATAGATTATAGTATATATTGTTTACATTTTAATAAAGGTTTATCAAATAAGAGGTTTACATACTGAACTTTTCTCTCACAAAATTGATTGTGTCACGAGCTGTATAGCATGTTCCACTATCAAGCACCCGCGATAGAAATAAGAGTTTTTCTTTTTCTCTCCATTTTCGAATACGTAGAAAGCAAAAGTACAGGTGTTTTAATGTAGTATTTTTCTTCATAAGAAAATCATTTTTTTAATTACCTAAAGCCATTCTAATTTTCTTTACGTATAAGTAGATATTATCATCATCATCATCAGTCTGAATCTATCCACTGCTGGATGAAAGCCTCTTCAAGCTGCTTCCATTTCTCTCGGTCCTGTGCATTGCGTTGCCACGTACTTCAGCAGAACTTTATCATTTCGTCTACCTTTTTTTATTATATTTTATATTATTTGTGCATAAGAAGTATGTATCAAAAAATATATCGACAAATTTAGATTAATATCAACGAACAAACATGTACAGAAAATACATAATTTAGAAAACACTTCTGAAAAAATGTATTATAACCAATAAAAAAAAACCTTTTTGAAAAAAGTAAGAAGGAATCGAACCTGCATCTCACGGGTATCGCGCCTGCCGGGCATAGACCACTATGCTAAAGCTGTCATACTAATTACGACAAATTTTAACTATTGGCTCTTATAATACTTACTGAAGCGCTTCCCAAATTGAGCTACGATTGGCTATCGACTTTTTAGGTGTTACTTTAATTACTAGCCGACGTCACGGATTACTTCAAGATATTTTTGTGTTGTAACTTACTTGAACTTGCTAATAATTTAATAAACTATTTTTTTTTGTTCAACTAATAATTCATAAGATTTAATTCCTGTTTAGATTCTTGCGGGGCGTCTTACTTTTTTCAAAAAGATTTTTTCTATTGGTTATAACACATTTTTTCAGAAGTGTTTTCAAAATAATTATTTATGTTCAATACTTAGAATATAACATTCTTAAATCTCTTCAAATACAATATAATGCATGTCGCGTACTGTCACATACAGTCACAGCGACAGATTTAGTCTGTGGTTTCGTCATTCCGCGGATTATTTTGAATAGCAGTGTGGAGAATATATGCAGTGTGGAGAGTGCCAACATTAACGTATTAGTATTTTGAAATGCTGATTTCAATTAATTTTAACAGTTTCTACGTGTACGTACGTTATAACTACTTGCAATATAACATCCATAGATAATATATTGAACAGAAACCAACCTGCAGACCAAAGATAATAGATAATAATTTAATAAAAAACTCCATAGAGAAAACCACTAAAGACAAAGAACACGCGATTTGGACATCAGTCGAAAATATGTAGGCATGTAGAAAATGATAAAAAAACGTTCATTGAGTCATGCGGGTGTCGATGTAGCGCGGTATCCATGAGGTGACATCATTGTCGTTCTGATGATTTCGGCAGATTTTTCTAACTGACAATGTTCGTTCAAATGTTCAAAATGTGCTACGGGATGGAATAACATTCTAAACACCAAGAAAAACGACATTACACATTTTCATCACGTGATAGCACATGACGTGATCATAATATATTTTTTGAACTTTAACTCGCGTCACGAGCCAGATTTATTATAATAGTTCGCCAGTATATAATTAAAATGTGGAGTGGTAATATATGATATTTTATGCTAAATAAGTTTTACTTCAAAAATTTAAGTTAATGTGAATAAGAATAATACACAGGTTTCAATATCCATGGAATAAAAATAGAACCTTTTATTAAAAAAGTGTAGCTTAACAATACTGAATAGTATTATCTGAGTACATTGTACTCATTTCTAAGCGTATAAGATACACATAGTTATAATACGAACAAGGAAAATCAATCGACATTATAATAGGCCCAATCGCATTGACTGTTGAATCATTGATATCAAAGCTCGCTCACAAAGCTTTCGAAAAAAGCTCTCCTCATACAAAAATAAACCTTTTGATGAATAATATCCATCAGAAACCCGGTCGTCAAACAGCCCGTGATGATGTATGTCTGAATACATTGATACGCCCTCTAATGAATAGTCTGTCAATACGGATGTTTGGTTGAATTATGGTTCTGCCAAATTCGTTTTCGCGACATTGAGCAGTGTATTTTTGGTACAGTAAGTACGATGCTACACTTGAGATATTCAAGTACAATTATTTTAATTAATCGTAATTTTATTAATAATATAATTTTAAATTATTTGTGTGTATAATATGTTACGCCGAATGTGGTGCGAAATTAACTATTACATGAAATGGGCAAAATTTTACCTAATCTAATAAGTCAAGCCCGTTGCCTTATTTATGAATTAGGTAAATTATCTGTCGAGTGCGTGAATTCGCCAGGGTATGGAATTCTTAAACTGTCAACATGACAGTAGAAAAAGTAAATTTAATACGGATGGTTTTATTAGTTATAATTGGACATAATATAATATTATTATTATTAGGTTAGGTTTTGTAATTCTGAATTCAACTGAATGTCCATTTTGAGGTTAGCTTACAAGTGCCAACGAACTATCAAATCATACTATCACAAACAAACAATCGACCATTGCACGATTGATACCCAAGCATGAATCAAATCGCGAAAATACCTTTTAATAAAATTCTTCCGTTATCATATTATTATAGTTCTAGATTTTGTTGGGCATAGTAAATGGATATGAACGTCATTGTAGTTATTGATTGGTATATTTTTATATAATCAATCATATTTGACACATTTGGTTAGTTTGATTAGTTGCAAAAAACACCACCGGAGCGCGACCATCTATTTTGACCAATGTATGAGCATTTGACACATTTTGGTTTAGTTGCAAAAAACACCACCGTAGCGCTACTATCTAATTTTCCTAATGCATGAACTAGGCAGAAAAAATACTGCAAAATTCACGCATTCGGCAGATATTTTGCTTAATTCATGAATAAGGCGACGGGCTTGCATTTTTCATGATTTAGGCAAAATTTTGCCCATTTCATGTAATAGTCAATTTCGCACATTCGGCGTAACATATTACGAGTATATAATGGAAAAAGTTGTTTTTATAAAAAGAGCTTATTGCTTAGTATTCACAATGTTTTACGACGCATGTTTTATCCACTTGGTGAGCTTTGCAAAATATGAGTAGGTATCTATCGAAATTCATGTTTAAGTATAATATGTAATAATATATAAATAATTATCAATATTGTCTGATGGGAGCAGAAAACTTGTTAAGTCAATTTTAAGAAGTTTTATCCTAACTTTAGAGCCTTATCAAGATGATAATATTATATTACGAGTAGGGAATCCAATCCCGAGCCAAAATTCTGATCCCGGGATTTCGGGATTACAAGTTGACAATCCAGGGATCCCGGGAGTGGTCCCGGGATTGGAATTTTTTTCCATTGTTAATATAAAATTTTTATATTTACAAATAACATTCAGAAAATTGTTCAAAAATAAATCTAGTATAATTTATACTATTTAAGACATTTATTTTTAATATTGTATACGTTCAATCTTGGAAATACACAAGTTTAATGGAGTAAATAATATTGTTATATAAATAATAATGTGAATTTAATATGAAATTGCTGTTTCTGATAGTAAAGACTTAATGAATGGATTAGAGAGATTTAAAATAATAAAGCAAATAATCATGGTGTACTTATGGCCTTTCCGCTTCATAAATCTAATTAGTCAGCCAAATATGAAACTGCCGTAAAACGTATAATATCATGGCGGAATTACTTTGTTAAAAGTGCGAAGCATTGTTTTTTTCCAATCTTTCTCATTTTTAATAATTTATGTTAAAAAATAAAATGAATCGGCGACCTACACATGGGTATAAATCAAACTTCATTCAAACTCAGTTTATTTATAATGTAGTTATTCTTTATTAAAAGTATTTTTTTTGTTATATTTTCGTTTTTATTTTATTTTCCATAAAAATTGATAAAACAAATCAATCCCGAAATCCCGGGATTATGTTTATCAATCCCGGGATTCATAGGTATCGAAAATAGCTCGGGATCCCGGGATTGGAATCCCTAATTACGAGTACTACTAACTTTGTAGTCTATAAGTTGTTCAATTTTGAGATTGTAAAATTGTTTATTGAAAATACATAATTTGAAAACAACTGATAAAATGTTTCTTTGAAAAATACGATGCCCGGTGGAATTGGAATCCATTTCCACTAGATTCATGCAAATGTGCTGTACCAATTGAGATACGCTCATCCTATCTAATTACAACGAAGTTTAGTATTGAAATCTTGAATCGCTTATCAAATTTAATTATGTTAATTTTGATAATCGGTTTTTGCGGTTGAAATCAAAGTATCAATAATTACATTACTTACTAACCGACGTTATGATAATTCCATTTATTTATTATAACGTACGTTTACTTGCTAATATATTTTTCTTTTAAATGTTATATTTATTTTTCAAACATTTTTTCTAGCTGGTAGTATACTGTCTTGATAAGATAGATTGATACTTAAATAATTACAAGATAAAAAAAACTTTTTAAATACCACGTATTTCAATTTTCTGTTGAATCATATAAACTTGACAATTTTATGTATTAATAATTTAGGACAAATAAGGGAATTGTCAACAAATCATTGTTTTGCTATTTTGCAACAAACAAACAAATATAGAATACTGAAATATCATTTTGATTTCCATAGTAACGCATGTATATTTTAATAATTTAGTTGCTAGGACCACCTCCTTAGCAACCAATAATAATAGTGGATTGGATTACGGATTTCTTCCGAAATAACTTTTCATACAAAACAGAATTAACTGAAAATGAATTCAATTCTACTTAAAGATGGCTGAAAGTATTAAAAGAATGCATTGACATCGTGTTATGATAGTAATGCCAATTGGGAGGGCAGTAACCATGTTTAATGAAATCGCTTCGGATATTGATATATTCCACTTACGTGAGGGTGAATTTGGGTGGACGTTGTTTATAACTTTTACGTTATAACTTTTCATAGAAAACAGAATTAACTGAAAATGAATTTAATTCTACTTAAAAATGGCTAAAAGTATTAAAAAAGTGTATTGGCATCGTGTTCTGATATATTCTAAAAGTTTCAAATGTCTAGCTGGTTGGGAAATTAGTTAAAAATCGATTGCAATATTTGTACTGGATAAACAACCACCAGACAAACAAGAATACGAGCTAAGAAAAACGTGGTAAAATACAGTATTTTTGGTTTTAATGAAATTATTGTAGGAGGTTTAAACTACCCTTTCTCTTATATTATGTAAAAGTATTGGATTATTTGATATATAAGAGAAATGTTAGTTTAAAACTTAGGTTCTCATTTCACTAAAACCAAAAACACTGTCTTTTTACTTAGCAGGGCAGTGTATTATAAATCTAAGGTGTTTTCAAATTATGTATGTTAATCATATAAAAAGGACAATAATATGTAGCACATCGTTTGCAAGGTCATCTCCACGACGACCTTGCAAAAGAAACATGGACTTGATTTTTGGTACATGGAACACACGAACACTGTATAGAAGGGGAGCCCTCAAGGAACTGATCTCCGAAATAGACAAATATAAAATTAATGTTCTGGCAGTCCAAGAAACTAGATGGATGGGCAGCGGGACGTTCGACCTAAAATCTCACACGGTATTACATAGTAGTAAGGAGAAGGGTCACCATGAATTTGGAGTTGCCTTTATCGTTGACAAAAAAATAAAAGGCAATATTCTAGATTTTACCCCAATTAATGAAATAATATGTGTACTCAGACTAAAAACTAAATTTTTCAACCTATCGATCATCAATGTACACGCAGAAACAGAAGATAAAGATGACCTAATAAAAGATACGTTCTACAATAAATTAGAAGATGTTTATGATAAAGCCCCCTCAAATGATATAAAAATTATAATCGGGGACCTAAATGCAAAAATCGGCAAAGAACAAATATATCAGGGAACAATAGGCAAAAAAAGTTTACACAATGAGAGCAATAATAACGGAATTCGGATCATAGACTTTGCTATATCTAAAAACATCCGCTATCAGAAAGTCTCAAGTGAACAGGAGCGGCACTATATTAAGCAGACCGAGCTAATTGGTTGGCTACGCAGACGACCTCAACATGATGGGTAGATCCATACAAATTGTGAAGAAAGAATTTGACCACCTCCAAAGGGCCGCACTAGAGATTGGCTTAAGAGTAAATGAAAACAAAACTAAAGTCATGGTACAAAGCCGACAAAATCAGAGTAGGCTGGGCCAAAGTTCCAGTTTTGGAAACCATCAATATGAAGTTGTCAACCGGTTCACATACCTGGGTTCCAATGTTACAAAAGAGAACGAGGAACTGGAAGAAATAAAAGCCCGAATAACCGCTGCAAATAAATCGTACTTCTCATTGCTGCCCATATTCAAATCCAGAAATGTCCACAGAAAAACTAAGACGCGGCTCTATAAAACCGTCATACGCACAGTCGTTGCATATGGGTGCGAGTCATGGACGCTAAATGTAAAAGCAGCTGAAATGGTGGATTGCTTTGAGAGAAAGATCCTTAGGCGGATATACGGACCCATGAATGATGGTGGGGAGTGGAGAATTAGGTACAACACGGAACTATACCGCTTATACCAAGATTCAAAACTCTCCAACTTCATAAAACTCCAGAGGCTAAACTGGGCAGGCCATGTCCAGCGCATGCCTGAGTCACGGATACCGAAGAAGATCCTCGAAGGAAACCCAGGAGGGAAAAGGCCAGTGGGAAAGCCACGCACACGATGGGGTGATAATGTTACAAAAGATGCCAACCAGATACTAAAAATCAGGAACTGGAAAAGACGTGCGGAGGACCGTTCCGGCTAGAGGACAGCGGTGGAGGAGGCCAGGGCTCAACTTGAGCTGTAGCGCCATCGAAAAAGAATATGTAGCACATATTCCACATAGTTTAAAAATCATCAGGACCGGTTTTGTTCACTTTAATGGGACATTTTTAACATATAATTGACTAAAGAAAACAAAATCGGTCCGGATAATAATTTAATATTGTGTTTTATTTTAAGAGGAAAATATATCACATATAGATACTTAAATTTTATTTAGTAGTATTGAATATGTATTTTTTTTAATTCATGAAAAAAAAATTGCCATATCCATATCCTCAGTTGACGCCTCAGTCTATTATTTTGGGTGTACTAAAATATTGAGCAGAAAAATATTTCATTGTTTACCGAGAACTTTTAATAAATTATTGAAATGTTGATTAGCGTGTAGCTAATTCAATCGATAACATTTATTACGAGCGCCGAAAAATCGAACTCCTATGAGCCACTCCATAATTTACTCGTAAGCTCTTACCAAGGTAAACATAAATTAGACTTTCAAGAAACCCACAAAATATACAGCCTACAACTTTCCACGTTACGTATGTGATGTAATTTAAAATGAATTATTATTATTCGGCTTTAAAAGCCTTCTTTTGAACTGCGTTCGAAAGTTTGGCAGTTTATCAATTTTAAATGGGTTTTTTTTTATTAAAAATTTGTGCTAGGTTTTTAATTTTACTAAGTGTTTTCAAAAAAGTACCGTTTTATACCAAATCTCTGCAATTCATATTTTACCAGGGTAAACAAAGTCATTTGCTTTCTAAATGAGGTTGCAATAAAGGTTAAATCTTGAGTGTGAATAAATGCTTACATGTAAATTGTACGTAAAGTATTTCACCGTGGCACAGTTCGCCGTGAGCTTTCTTATCGTAAAGAGATAACCGTATACTATACGGTCTTTAATTTTATTAGATTCAATATGAACGTTAATTCAATTTTCATTGCTGATTTTTGCAAAATTTATAAATTCAAGAACGAAAACCTAACATAACCTAACAAATAATCCAGTATATCGGTTATTTTCAAAATTTGTTTGGTGCTGACTTCCTGTAAAAGTGTAAATCGACAAGAACCGTGTTTTATTTAAAGATTAATTTTATGTCAGTACTATGGACGGTTTTGAATATACGGCCATAATATATTTTCGATAAAATATTTCACGGTGAAGTGTGATACGGCGAACTGCATACGTACAAGTTTCCGGATACGTGAATAAATATGTAATAAAATTATAAAATATATGTTATTTTCTAGAGTTACGTCGATATCAAAATATGAATTAAAGATTTTCACGTAAACGAAAGCTGCATTCAGTATTGGTAATATTTGTGGACACTCGACGTGCTTTGTTTTTAAAACCAGACCATACCGTACCCACTACTAAATCTTTAGACCAATCCGACTGGATTTCACACCTCTATCTTATCATTCTATTCGTTATGTAAATATAACCTTGTAAACAATGATTACAATAATGTTTATATTACCATTTCACCCAATTACACCCCAGCATTGGACGATAAGAAAAACTTAAGTTAACGCCATTTCCATCGCTCTAAAACCACGTCAAAATTATTCTTCTCCTTGTTTTTCTTTGACAGTGCCCATCCTATGGGCTTTTTGTAGCAACAATTTGAGTCCCATTCGGTTCAACTTTTTCTAAAAAAAAATTTAATGTATACGCTTTGAAGGTTTCCCAAAATTTGTTTTTTCTATAATAAAGAATCTAAAATTTTCTTAACCTTGTGTATATTCAGTATTGAATAAAAAAAAGTATTGTCATTTTATTTTTAAAGTTAACAATGAAAATGATACAACCAATTACTATGCATATTAGACAGCTATCCTTTTGTGATTAAATACGTGAAGGAGATACCAAACCACCCGAGAAGCTCCTCTTCAATTGAATGAAAGAAAAAACTCGTGAGACGTAGAATTTTGTGTTCAAATTGTTCAGAATTTGACGCAGTTAATCGTGAAAGCTAAGGCAATATAAAGAGAATACAGTAGATACTTATAAGAAAGTACACATCTTTTAATTGCGTCCAAGATCATTAGATCATAAAAATTAAATTTGATAAATAATATGTTTTTATAAAACTGCTCTATCAGTATACGTAAATATTTCGAATCAGTAATTAACTGTGAACCTTACATTTAAAATCAATTTATGAAAAACGTTCTATATACTGACTTGAAAATAGCCAAGATAGACGTTTAGTAATTTATCAAGTTTCGGGAACCAGCTTTAAGCTCTCGACAACACTGTAGGTGACAACTTCATAACTTTGCTTTGCTAAAAAGTGACTTGGTTAGAAATGCTCTCGACATAAACCACAATAGATTTTGTACTTTTAACACACTTCTCGTGGAATATATTTTAATATAAACTTTACTCTATTGTTAAAGCCATGACAGAGATAAAACGATGACATAGACAACACGATTGTTCGTAAACAGATGTTTGTTTTATTTATGTACACAAAAAATACATGACATTGCATCGTACGCCTAGGCAAAATACATTTTGCAATATTAACAAATAAAATACTATATATATATATATATATATATATAAACAATATACTAACATAAAATACACATAATATATTTGATGATAGATTGTGAGTGGTGAGATAAAGTCGTGGTTTGGAGGTTTCAAAGTGCGCATTTATTTATCGATACAAAAATTAAATAAAGATGACAGCATGAGGTTATAATCGCGCGTATGGAAGTACTTGTGATCAAGATATTGATTATATTAATGAACTGAGAGACTGGATTCGAGTGGAATGACGAATGACTGTCGAGTGAAGGACTCGTGACAATAGTGGTTCGTCGCTTGACGGACTCGGTGATTGGTCGAAGATTTATGGATTGTCATTCTTATTTCTACAAATGCAGTTCATATATTACAAAAGATATTGTAGCAATTATTAACAAATCATAACAGACCCTACTGATCTATTCACTGAGCCTTTTTTAAAGAGGCACCTAGCGGAAAAATACGAAGCTTGCAATTTGAGACATTTTTTTGATAATTTACAATTTCAACTGTATTAATGAATAAATATGTATCTGAAAACATTAAAAATAAAAATATTTTTTATTTTAAGTCAAAGACAAACTTACAAATGTAAAAAAATTAATAAAATGTGAATTTGTTCTATCGGACCGCACCCTATTATTACATATATTTTATGGTCATATTTATTATTAAAATTTAATATTAAAGTTTTCTAAGCATCACCTAAGCGATTTTTGACTAATTCATAGTTTTAATATTTTTTATGTCTATTTTAAAAAACATCGATTTTTATAAAAAATATAAATGTGTATAACTTGAAATCCTTTTTATTTATATTAATATAAATATTTTATTTATATTTATAAAAATAATTGATGAGATATATGTAAATAATGTAAAGAAAATATGTAAAACGCTCTAGTTGCATGACTACCTACAAGTTCATTTCGTCGCAATTAGGTAATAATTTGAAAACACCTCAGATGTATACTTACTATAAAAGCTCCCACCCGATGTAACTTAAGCCTGTAACCACTGGATTCGCGCAAACGAAACGAAAAAACAGTTACATAATAAAAGTTATGTATAGTATTTCAATTCAAACTTCCATTTATAGAAATACTTCAATGCTATATACTTAATAATATTATGTAGATCGACATTAAACTGATATAACCTTACATAATACCTATGGACTTTGTTACTACCTACTGTTATCATCCACAATGGTCTAGTTGGTAGAGCGCTTGTCCCTGAAGGCTAACAACTATTCGTCGTAAATAAAAACAATATAAACTAAATTAGCATGTTTCTTCCTTATCGCAGTATATGGGTATTCACCAGTGTCGAAGGGTGAGGGTAGGCTATTAAGATCCGACATAAATACACAATAATACGTATTTTTTTTCATTCAATTAACTCTACTGACTAAACTAGTTTGGTTGAGGCAGGGCTTAATGAATTTAAAAAAACTAACCAACATCATAGTAGTACTTATTGTTAATTCAACAAAAACAAACAAGTATGAATGAAAAAGTGTACACTATTTTGTCGAATCGCCCATAACACACCAAAACTATTATGCTTTGGTTTATGCAAGGTTTAATTGATTTTTAAAAACTAACCAACACCATCTATATATATAAAACGGCCGGACCAATTTTTATGATCTTTGATTTGTTGGATTTGTCACCGCCCCGAATATCAGAATAACTATTAAAATATCGGATAAATCGCGGAAAAAATAAATTATGAAGAAAATTAATTTTCTCATACATTTTGTATGGAAAGGCTTTTGACTGACATCGATGAATTTGAACGATGAAAACCTCGCGCATTCGAAAATAAAAGAAAATCACAAAAAAAAATTATCAGTATACAATGCCATCTCTGATACATGACAGAAACAATAAAGAAGAAACAAACAAACAAAAGAAAGAATGATAGTCGAAATGTCTAACTGTCAATGGTGTAGTGTGCCCAACATTTCGTGCTTCATGTCAACAGCTCAATTTGCTTGAAAAAGATACTCATTGGGATATGACAATCGCTGAAGCAATTGTTTCTGCATCTCCAAGTCAGATACGCACATTTTTTGATATCATTATTTCGACATGCTTCCCATCGAATACACGTGAACTGTGGAACAAGTAAAAGGATTACATGTCAGAAGACATTTTACATCGAATTTGTGTCAGTTCAGCGAATCCCGATCTCGAGGTGAATGAGGAGATACATAACCAGACTTTGTTTTTGATCGAATACATGTGTTACCTCATGTGCGGCAGTTTTTTAGTCAAATGAATGGATGAAATCAAGGAATGCCAACGCCACATCGTGGAATGAACGACGCTTTCAATCGAGAATTGGAACGTGATCGTGAATATGATCGAGATGCATTGAACCAATCAGTTCGAACGAATGTACCACTGTTGAACCCTCAACAGAAGGAAGTGTACGATACGTTAATGAAGGCAATTGATGATGGAAATGATGGCTTATTTTTCTTCGACGCGCCCGATGGAACTGGGAAGTCATTCCTCATGTCATTGATTTTGGCTACTATTCGTGCGAGATCCGAAAATGCTGTAGCAGTTGCTTCTTCTGGGATAGCGGCCACGTTGTTAGAAGGATGCCGAACGCCTCATTCAACGTTGAAATTGCCGACTGAAAAACCGACATGCAACATTGCGAAATACTCAGCAATGGCCAAAGTTTTGTTAGCAAGTAAAATCATCACCTAGGATGAATGCACAATGGCGCACAAACGCGCATTGAAAGCACTCAATTGAACTATGAAAGATCTGCGCAATGACTCAAGAAGTTTTGGAGGCGCAATGATTCTACTATCTGGCGATTTTCGCCAAACACTACCAGTCATTCCAAGATCGACCGCTGCTGATGAAATAAATGCTTGCCACAAATCATTGACTCTGTGGTGCTATGTGAAGACACTTCAGTTGACGACACACATGCGAGTTGCATTGCTAAACGATCCATCTGCCGAAGATTTCTCCAAGCAATTGCTGACTATATTGGTAATGGCCGTGTTTCTGTCGATGAATCGAGCGGATTGATTTCGTTTCCGCTGAATTTTTTCAATTTCGTCACAACTAAGGACGAACTCATCAACAAAGTGTTACCGAACATCATTGCTAATCACAAACATGACAATTGGTTGAGTGAACGAGCATTCTTGCGGTAAAGAACAAAGATTTGGATCACTTAAACTTCACAATTCAAAATCAAATCGTTGGTCCACTGCATTCCTTCAAATCTATCGATTGTGTAACAAACGAAGACGAAACAACCAACTATCCAACTGAATTTTGAAACTCATTGGATCTGCCTGGCTTGCCACCGCACAATTAACGACTGAAGGTTGGCTCGGTAGTCATCATTGAATTGAAATTGAATTACAATATGTGAACTTACCAGACCCAGGATTCGAACATGGGACCCTCGACACTATATACCGGCGCTTAATCCACGTGGTCATCGTGTGTGTACAGTTCATTATAATTAAAATACTTTTCATTTTGATTTGATTTTTGCACATTTATTGAACTTATTCATTTTGAGTATTTATTTTAACTTAATAAAAAACTGAATTTAATTCAGCTAATAAGTTAACACAAGATTATTGATTCTGAGGCGGTACGAAGTTTGCCGGGTCAGCTAGTTTGTAAATAAATTGTACTCTTCTTCAATAAAAACAAATACGAATGACTGACAGAGTTTAATCTGCACTATTTATGCCGGATATTAAAAACCTACCTCCACCCTTCGCCACCGGTATTCACAGATTGGAGGTTAAATTAACAAAAATATACTCGAAATGGTTGTTAGTTATTCACCGAATAAATTGTGTTTTTGTATTTACATTTTAAAAAGAAACTGATATATTTTTTTGACCAACAACAATTTTAAACCTGTGAATCACGACTTCATATTTATACAGATACACCCACTTTACTAACAAGGTCAACATGTATGCATTCCTAGAAATTATGGTATATTATTACAATTCTCACTCTGTGGAGGCTCACATGCTTTACTTTACATAATATTATCATTTTGTGCATAAATGTCTATGAGTGTACATGGGAAGGCCACATTGATCGAGTCATCGCTGGTTGAATCTCATCATCCATTGGTATCCAAAAAATCTAAAAGTTGACCATGAGATAATTTTGTTTAACGTATACATAGGTATTTTTATACATATTTTTAGGCGAGGTTTCTAGTTTTTACGCTTCGAGCTGTAAAATGTAAATCAGACGAGTTGAAATTCAAACTGACAAAACTTGTCTTCAAGTTATACGTAACTCGAAATAGCAGTAAGTGCGCGTAAATCTTTTATTTTTTGAAAGAAATTACCTGAAAATTTTCTTTCCATTCTCTTCTTTTTTATAATGAAATTTAATTTAAGACTTTTTGAGTTTTCCACATGGAAAACTCTTCAGATTACTTGTTTTAATTAACAATAGATGGCGAAATGCTGTAATTTTTCTAAAATAAAAATTCTACGTTTTCTTTTGTTTGCTTTTGAACAAAGCTATGAAAAATATATTGTACTCGTAGTAGTGTTACTAATTAATGACATGAAAATATAAATATTTCATTACGTTAAATGAAAATTTAAATAATTACAAGATAGAAAGAACTTTTTATAAACGTTTTTAAATTTTCTGTTGAATTATTATGCTCAAACTTGTAGGTACTTGATATGAAATAAATAAAAAACAAACAAACAAACAAATATAGAATACTGAACTGTCATTTTGACGTTTCATTTTGATTTCCATAGTAACGCACATATATATTAATAATTTAGATGCTAGGACCACCCCCTTAGCAACCAATAATAGTCTTTTCCATTTTACCGATTTTTCAGAAATAATTTTCCATACAAAACAGAATTAACTGAAAATGAATTCAATTCCGCTTAAAGATGGCTAAAAGCATTAAAAGAATGCATTGGCATCGTGTTCTGATATATTCTAAAAGTTTCAAATGTCTAGCTAGTCGGGAAGTTAGTTAAAAATCGATTGCAAGATTTGTACTGGACAAACAACCACTGAACAAACAAGAATACAAGCTAATAAAACGTTGTAAAATATCAGAAATATATAAGAGCATTAACACAAAAATCAGCGTCACTATCATATCTTACCTTTATCGATTTTTAAATGTGTACACTTATATTATGTTCCTATTTAGATATTTTTTCTACAAAATATTAATATTATTTTATTTATTTTAATAATTTTGTAGTGGAACGGCGTTCCGGCACCTTTGTTCACTGTATTTTTAATGTTTCAAAAGCAATTAGACGAAGCAATATTTGTGCTTACATAATTATAATCCATATTTAGATACATAAATTGTCAAAATAATAAAATATGGTGTTGTTATGAACTTATTCGATCTATCATTTGATGTGCGACACTAGCCAAGAATCGTCAAAACTAAGTTTGGACCTATAAGATTGCAATGTGAACATTTACATTGCAAATTGAAAAATAAATGAACTTACTAGTTCAAGTTTTTGAAGAAAGAGAAGAGAATTTTTTAATAATAATGTTCAAAAAATGATCCTTCTATTGACCCGAGAATATTTTATTCCACGTTGAAAGAGTCGATGTCGAGTCTGCACTTTGGGCTCGTGTACTTGACCAAAAATATTGTGCTGACAATATTGATAATCGGTGGACATTTGGAGGGATGGAAGTGAGAAACATGGCAATTAGACTACAACACGAACGAGGAGTGATTTGAGGGTTTTGCGAATACATTCTCGAAAAGACATCTTGAAAAACTATGCTCTGAATTATTTTACTATATTTATGGCTTTTATTAATTTAATTGATTTTATTAATTTTATTTTATTATACATTTTTCTATATATATTTATTGTTAGATACTTCTGTTTTCTTTTCATATATTTCACGAATACTGGTGTTAATACCGGTATTTAATAGGAAATACCGAAATATCGTTATTTTTTATTTTTATTCGATATTGCAATCCCTATGAGAGTTAACTATGACTTGAATTATTATTACAACCCTAACAAATATTTTTTTATTCATCCAACTAACCACAAACGTTTTCGCTATACAACTTTCAAGATATACAACCTTTTAAGTGAATACCATTGCATAACAAAAATTCTTCAAAGTTGTTTGTTTGAGTGTCCCATTAATAACATTCCAATACCCAGTATTGAATGGAGTACACTAAAGTTTAATTTCTGGTTTGAATAAACCTATTATTGTATATTTCGTTCAAGCCAAATTAAAAAGAGACCTTTTATATGCTCCTGCCAATTTACGAAAAGCTATGTAAATACACCTCATGGAAACTGAATGTCGGACAAACTTGAGTAGTTCTTTCCTTTCAATCGATACATGAAAACGCTTACAGAAGATATTTATTAAAAAAGACACATTGAGCACATAACAAATTATTAATTCAAGATGTTTTCAACATGACATTGAGAATAATAAGTACAGATAAATCAAATTAATAGAGAAAAAAAACAAACCAAAAAATAATTTTATAGTAAAAGAAATAAAATGAAAACAACAATAATTCAAGAAAAATATAAATTAAACAATAAAATAGAATTTTAAAAACAAAACGCATATTGCATCGCTAAAAATTTCTACATTTCTAGGGAGTGCATTGATCAGCCGCACAGCCCTTGCTATTGGTGCCTGGTGAGCCTGAAATGAGGAAACAGCTTTCACTCAAAATAGGTTATGGCTGTGACCACACATGTAATTGACAGGTGCATAAAAATTCAAATTTTCCAGAATATCAGGGGGTCTATTTTATACATCGACCGCTAAAGTGATAAAGTGATAAATACGACGGCTCACTAGGGTAGGTTTATATCAAAGTATTAGCACTTATTGTAACAATCACAATAAGATGGTTGTAATTGTTTCAATAAGTGCTATATTTTAACAGCAGCAAGAGAGATGTTGTTAAAATGTAGCACTTATTGCAACAATTACAACCAACTTATTGAAATTGTTACAATAAGTGCTAATACTTTGATACAAACCTACCCTAGTTAGCCTTCGTATGGATCACTTTGGCGGTCGACAAGTATATAGAATAGACCCCCAGGGTTGGAAACTATACCACGTGAGACCAGGGGAAAAGGCTAACCGCTTTACCGCGGAACATTTAATTACTATTTAATTACCACATTTAAATATCATATAATAATAATACAAACTGCCACTATGCATGGGTTTTATAGACTATGAGAAGGCGTTCGTTCGATAAAGAAATGTTCAATACTCGACGCACTCATAAACAAGGAATCCCTGGGCGCTATATAAATATTTTCAATAATATATACAGTAGCGCAACATCATCTGTCAATCTCCATAAACCATCGCGCAGATTTCCTATCAGCAAAGGAGTCCGACAAGGTGATACAGTCTCACCTAAACTATTTACAGCTACCCTTGAAGACTTAGTCAGACAACTTGACTGGAATGACAAAGGGATCCCCATAAATGGAGAATATCTGAGTCATCTGCGCTTTGTCGAAGACATAGTAATTTTCTCGCAAGACTCAGAAGACCTCCAAAGCAGAATGCAGGAAATCGCTGAAATAGGCAACAAAGTAGGTTTGAAAATAAATGTAACAAAGATGAAAGTCATGTTCAACTGCTTTGCGGGCCAAAAAGAGATCCTCATCAATGGCACTCAGCTCGAACCGGTGAAAAGCTACATTTATCTGGGACAACAAGTGTCTATAGATGGATGTATATTTGATGAAATTGTTCGCAAAGTAAAGCTAGGCTGGAGTGCTTTGGCCGCCTGAATAATGTCTTCAAAAGTGACCTTCCACTGTGCCTAAAGCGCAAAGTGTTCAACCAGTGTGTGCTTCCCGTGATCACATATGCGTGTGAAACATGGCCCCTTAGTAAAAGAGAGATCCAGAAACTTAGAGTAGCACACCGTGTTATGGAGATGTGCATGCTGGGTATAACGCGAAAGGACAAAAAGAGGAATGAATGGATAAAGAAGCAGATAAGGGTTTGCGATGTAATAGAGTTTATTAAAAGCTTTAAATGGAGATGGGTTGGACACATATATTGAAGAAAAGACAATCGTTGGACAAATCTAGTCATCTAGTGGTATCAAAGAAGTAAAAAACGTCCGCATGGTAGACCTAGAGGCCGCTGGATCGATGAAATGATAAATTTCTGCGGAAGTATGTGGCAACGCAATGCACAGGACCGGGAAAAGTGAAAGCAGCTTGAAGAGGCCTTCATCCAGAAGTGGATAGATTCAGGCTGATGATGATGATGATGATGGTGATGAAATAACATGCTGATTATATATAATGGCCACCTACTGAGGACATAACAGCTGTGCCGTCATCATTAAGAGCAGAAGTGACATACGACCTTTAAGAGTATGAAAGGCGAGCATACCTTGAAGAAAGTTAGTCGTAAAATACTGATTTGAGAAACTGTCAAAAGGAAAATATTTATATACATTATACATTTACATGCATATGAAAAATGTCAATATCTAAAACAATTTTGTTATTGTTTTCTCAGTTGGTATTGCCGATGGCACGTTAATACTGTACCGTGGGAGAACAGACTAGTGACCGATTTCTAAGTTAATTATCAGAGACACACAAGTGAATATAGCTTATATTCATGCAAAAGTCCTATAAAAACCAAATAATATAAAAAAGCAAACATAAAAAGAGAGAGAAAAGTTTTTCGAGATTAAATAAAATATTCTGCAAATAATGTATAAGGGGTATTTAAATAATTTCCTCTAAAGAATGATATTCCATTATATGTCATGCGATTTTATCTCGCTTGTTTGTAAAGGGCATTTGTTTTAGCAGCTCAAAAAATATTAACGATGTTTGCAGAAATTTTCGTATTCGTAAGTATTTACTTTCTTTAACATTTAAAAACAAGCGAAAGTTGTGAACCCTACTTTTTGAAATCTCTGTTAAGAATTCGTTGGCGCAAGAAAATCTTTTACAATGTTTTTCCTTTCAAAAAATATTTTAATTTTTAAAATTAGAGATTAAAATTTTCACTAGAGAAAAATATTTTCTCGGTAGTGGATATGCTCTGGTGGCGTGCGGTGACTTTTTACTGTATTACTGTAGGTATACTATTGAAAAAAAAAATATAATATTTACTATAAAATTAATAATATTAATATTGTGACATAAGGGTTACCTAGCGGAGGTCGGCCACCATCAAGGCGATCTTATCTTTGTCGTCTGCTACCCGGAACAGTTCTGTGGAGCTGCACTCGTACCAATCACGGAGGTTTTTAAGCCATGAAATGCGACGCCATCCTCTGCTACGCTTCCCATTGATCTTTCCTTGAATGACAAGTTGGGGAATGCTGTATTTTTGTCCTCTCATAATGTGGCCGAGGTACTGTAGTTTCCTGGTTTTGATACTACGTAGAACTTCTCGGTCCTTCCCCATTCGATTGAAAACTTCAACATTTGTCACCCGGTCAGTCCAAGGAATTTTGAGGATGCGTCTATACAGCCACATCTCGAAAGCTTCAAGTCTCCGTGACATCTCTTGGTTTAGCGTCCATACTTCCATACCATTTTTCCTTCCATTTTTTTTTAACCAACTGAATCTTTTGAATATACGTAATTTGAAAACATCTCATGCATATTCACACTAGAAAAAATCGTTTTGTTGAAAAAATACGACACCCGACGGGACTTGAACCTGTATCTGCTAGATTCGCGCCATGGCGCTTTTTTCGCGTTTTTCTATGTACAATCTATATACTGAATATACATATGTTGAAAAAATCTCATGCATCTACACACTATAAAAAATTGTTTTGTAGAAAAAATACGACACCTGACGGGAATTGAACCTGTATCTACTGGATTAGTGCCAATATGCTTTTCCAATTAAGCTATGGGCATCTTATTAAATTACGGCGATTTTAACTAGTAGTTGTTACATGAAATGCTTATCGAATTGCGTTAAAATGTTGGTTATCGGTTGTCAACTACCTTAATTTAATATACTAAAACCGATATCCAACATTATAAAGCAATTCTATAAGCATTTCATGTAAGAACTACTAGTTAAAATCGTCTTAATTTAATAAGATGCCTTAGCTTAATTGGAAAAGCACACTGACACGAATCCACCAGATACAGGTTCAAGTCCCGTTGAGAGTCGTATTTTTTTCTACAAAATGATTTTTTCTAGTGTTTATAATATATGCATTAGGTGTTTTCAAATTATGTATATCATATTTTATGTTATGTTACCATTCTTTCATAGGGCTTATCAATGGTAGGTGTATTGGTAGCACTTTTGAGCTATAAACCAATTCTTAGATATCAATATGATGTGATGACCTAGTAAATCTTAGTGGAAAATATAATATGGGACGATCGCAAAAGAAACAAATGAACAAGAAAGCTTTTGCGGTAATTGATGTAGCACCTACCGATATTCCAATCAAATATGTTTTAATGTTAACAAGAAGCGTTGTAGTCTACTTTTTTTAGGATTTAAAAAACTTTCCATGTACCATAAGTTACCGACCACTTTACCAGTTAGTATTTAACGCATTCCTGATGAGAATGAATAATATATTATTGGTAATGAATTGAAATGACAATCAACTCTACAACATTCGGTATTACTTACTTATAACGCAATATTTTGTATGCCGTCAATCCCTTTGAATTGCGAATATTGCCATATACAATACATATCATGATTGATTTATGTTCAAGTTTTATTCGCCGTACAAGAAAGCAACTACCTTCGCATAACAGGCAGCCGGCAATGATCGAAATGGGTCGTAACGAAATTGCTTTGGCATGAAATAATTTTATTTCGAAAACGATTTTGCTCAACTTCACAGTGTATTGGCTTTTACGAGCCAAACAAAATTGGGAAAAATCGAATTTACTTGTCGCATACATTCTTTGGGAGAATATTACAATTTGTGGGTAATATCATTCACTGACATTGTCTTGTATAGTATACGATATTAAATTCTGTTACTAGCTATTTTTTTCATTTTAACCAAACAATGCCAATCTCCTTTTTAAGCAGACGGCCTTCGAAAAGAACATAATAAACGCGTCAACAGACCGAAGACATGGGAATGCATCATTATGCTTCAATTGCATTATGATGCAAGTCCTAGGTTCGAATTCTGGGTCTGGCAAATTTATATATTGTGTTTTAATCTGTGGTTGGGGTGAGAGTATAGACCCTAGTTGGTTGAGTAAGTGGCTAACATCCATTTCTCGTAAAAGCAAAAATCTATAAATACAAATCTCTACTCTGTGGAGGCCCATATGATCTTCTTAGAATCGGACATGGTTTAAAAAAAAAACCACACCCGCTCTTAATTGGGCGTATTATGGGACCTCACGTTTGATGTAAAGCATCATTTTAGTTTTCATGAATGGGAATGTCTCATGTGCTATGACTGAATTTACATGGCTTTAAGTTAAGAGTATCCATGGGAGAGAGGACAACGAAGAGGCAAAATTAAAAAATGTATCAAGTAATAAAAGCAAATAAATTTGACACCCATGGTGGCCGCGCGGTTTAAGCGTTGGACTATCACGCCGTGGGTTTCAGGTTCGAATCCTGGGTCTGGCAAATACACATATTGTTTTTCAATTTGTGTGTGAGTCAGGGTATGGACCTAATAGGTTGAGCAAGTGGCTGACATCCATTTCTCGTAAAAAACAAAATCTTTTAGTACAAACCTCCACTCTGTGTAGGCCCATATGATTCTATTAGGATCGGACATGGTAAAAAAAAAAAGCTAATACAAAACTACCAAACAATCTAAATGTAGAGAAATTCTCGTTGGCAGTATGACGCCGCAAATTTTATAAATGGAACAAAATATCATAAGGGATGCAGAGAGGCAGAGTGTGACCGACTGGAGAGAGAAAGAGAGAGAGAGAGAGAGAGCTCGAAATAGATATAATAATGAACCACCACAATGGATATCATAATGAACCACCATTGTCTAGAACAGTGGTTCCCAAAGTTGACTGGGCTCCGACCCATCTAACAAAAATTTCCAATCTTGTGACCCACCTCTTAGCTGTCTTAGAGAAAAGAGGGCATACATATTGGTGATGTTCAGATTCCTTAGTGGCGAGTCGTGGAACTACTTAATGCTGTCTTATTTGTTCTAATTAAAATAAAAAATAAAATTTTTTATAAGTGCAAAATGTATAATAAGTATAATGTATAATAAGTGAAAAAAAACTGTTGAAATAAGAAACACAACTTAAATAAAAAAAAATTACTTAAATACCTACACCTGCAAGGTTTTTTTAGAAAGTTATTTCAATGGGAAGGATTTATTTGTTTCTTATTTTTCTTCATTACAGTTTTAGCATCAACTTCAACTTTAGTTACTTTTAATCGCAGTGAGTTTGATACCTATATCCAATTTATTTCGGTATTTAGTTTTAATGTTAACCATAGCCGAAAATCCGACCTCACATAGATATGAGGTAGTAAAGAAGAGGAGGACTTTCATAGCTTCATCGAACAGGCAAGGATAATTATCAGCAACAATGAGAGCCAGAATTTCGTCAACTGTTTACCATTGAAACTATTTTTCAGTGACGTATCTTCTGGTAAAGCTAATGAGATACGAGGTAATTTCAGCATTTTCATTAATATTAACGAAATGGGAAACAACATTTGTTGAAGATTTCATATTCAGCAATTGTGCTGCCATCTGTAGTGCATTGGCAATTCAAATTATTATTATTTTATCACAATATTTTCCGTAACTTAAGTTTATTTAATTTTAGTTTATTAAAGTTTAGGAATTATAAATACATAGCTGAATGAAATATCAAATTCACTTCCTATTTTTTTTTAATTCATGTATACAGTGGCGAGGGCCCACTCAATATTCGCTCGCGACCCACCAGTGGGTCGCGACCCATAGTTTGGGAAACCATGGTCTAGAATGTTTACATGAATTATTACAAAACGTCAAAAAACGTAGATACTCGTACCTTCCAAATTGCATGTGTACAAAATATTTTTTTTTTCTATGGTTACAAATTCAACAATATTTAAAACGTTCTGAAATCGCTATCACTTGTTGCAATACAAAAGTTCGTACAAACTTTTCTATTTATAGTCTAAACTTGTTGGTGTTTTGGTTTTTAGTATCTACATCTGACGTTGATGACATTGTTATCTAAACAATTTTTCAATCTAGCCACAATTTAGTTTATCTCAAGTAATCATCCAATCAACTTGTGTACAACAGTTAGAATATCCATATAATTAAAATCGTCTTAATGCAATATGTCTGAAGAACCGTATTATTATACCCATTATAATTTAATTCAGTGTAGGTTACGACTTTATTATTCTAGAAAATTAATAATCTAGTCTAGATGGTATTTCCGATAAGCGGGGTTAGAATATTAATTACTAACTAGAGTATTAGAGCAATTTAGCCCTTATGGATAATATTGCTATGGGCAATATGAATAGTAATCAGTCCAGATTATTACAGCAATATCAATTACCATTAGAAGTGACAGAGGTGTTTTGAGAAATGCTTTGAATTTAATATATCAGGCTTATTATTATTAAAAGGATGTTTACTACATCCCCACTTGAATTTGATAATATATATATATATATTTGATACCTCTAAGCTCTGGTACTCTGAAAGACAATAGAAACGGGGAGGTTGGCAAATGTTTTAAAGGTACGGGTTATTACAAAGTGAAAATAGATAATAAAAGAATAATTTAGTTAGTTTAACAGATGACAACAAATTATTTATCTCATAGTGAGGACGACAAAGTTTGTACCGCAGAGCAATCGATTTCCGAATATCTGAAGAAAAGGTTTGTCTCTTCTACATTAAGTACACGAAGGTTTCCAACCTTCTCTAGGAATACGAATGGAGCATTATGATGAAGAAAGAAAGCACATCATCCAACGTACCTTTTTGTAAACAACAATTTATTTTAGTCACGTAATCCTTATTTCACACAGTACGGTTTTAACCGTACGGAAAAAATCCGATTTGGCAACAAGTTCACGCTCTTTTCACACTATACGGTTTATGCATAGTTTTTTTTCCGTCACAAGCTCAGTTTGTGGTTGAGTGTTATCGATTTAAAACCATCTAATGTAAAAGCATGCATTATGTCACGTACACCACTGAAGTCATCGGTGGCCGTCCGGGCGCAATAAAGTGGTAATGGACGGATGCTATATAGCGCTATTTCAGTTTTTGACCGTCGCCGTGTAATGTGAAAAGGACCATGCTCTTCTTCACGCCACTTAAAGAATGTCGCCGTTTGATTTTTTTCTGTTCGGCAAATAACTGAAAGGCGACATTCTTTTAGTGACGTGAAGAACTTGTTGCCGATTCGGATTTTGACCGTTCGATTTTTTGCCGTATAGTCAAAACCGTATTAATGTGAAGCGAGCGTGGAACTGGCTAAAACAGAATTCTTACGGTCGCGGCACCCTGACGCCCTCATTTGGTGATAATAATTTTTGTTACCAGCACAATAATACATCGTCAAGAATATAAATGACACGATGTAATTGTGTGTTTGGGGAATACTTAACCAAAACAGTAGATCTGAAGACGCCACCGTCAGATTGCAGAGGGTCGCTTTACGTGACTACTAATGTTCACTACCTTTTTTGTAACCTTTCCGCGTTATGCCCAACATAAAACTTAAACCTACGCAACGTAACCCTACTCGTAGTTTCCATGCCATACGGTCCATGATTCACACGTATACGTTAGTATTTGTTACATAAATAAAATTGGTGAACATATTATGCTTGAAGCACAATGGGCACTTTTGAAAATAGTCCAGATAAACTTTATGCCGGTTCGATGGTTTTCCGTAGCAGCGAATTACTTGGGATAGAGAATAGTGTGAGAATCTGAGAATCTATGGGAAAGCCTTCATCCAGTAGTAGTTTGTGCCTGGATGGAGATGATGATAAATATATTTATAAAGTACATTATTGTTATTCTATTTTTTAAAAATCCACATCGGATGGTAAATCAAAATGAAACAAAACATTATTGTGACATAAAATAATTTATTCTCAATTTTGGCTTTTTTTATCTTTTCGGTTGAGTGAATAATTCTGTTTATAATTTCTGGTTGTGATCCATCTGCCCTTCGGCCAATGATTTTCTTTATGAAATATGTCAGAAGTTTTTAGTAGATATAGGGTAGATACCCTACCATCTAGTATAACTAGGCATAAAACCATTACTTCATAACAATAATGTATATCGCAACATCATACTGTTAAAAATCGCGAAAACAATACTTGTTGTGAAACTAAGCTAATTATTTAGAAAATTACATTATTAATATTTATTTAGACTTTACAAACCAAAAACACACCTTACTGAGAAAGTTCAAACTCCTGCAACATAAGAGCCTAATGCACAATCCAATTTTTCGATCTTAAGGATAAGTTACCGAAAAGGATGATTTAACTATAGACTATATTGACTATAGAGTTAAGGAATCGTTAACCATAGACTACTTTTGTTATGAACACGCCCTCTTCTGTATTACCATTTATTTACCACTGACAGCTGCTGTCAAATAAATTCGCGTGTCTATAAAACAGTCCATACACTCAACTTCATTTAACACTTTATCTCAATATGGATATTGATAGTGTTAATTCGTTTGGCATATACATGCAGAATATTATTTCACTTTTTATACGCCAGTCCGCAAAAATGCAAGATGCCAGACAGAATGACACTTGACGCTAGTGTTACCATGTTAAAAAAAATATCTTGTGGTGCCTGTGAAATCGCGGATAATGACTGATAACGGAAATATTATAAGAGTATTATAATTAGATATTAATTATGTATTTATAGTTATAGTATTTATAAAGTGTAGTTGTCATATTTTTGTCATCGTTTAACAATTACAAAATAATTTACCTAAAATATAGGAAAGAGAAATTTTAAATATGGTAATATTTTCAATAGAAAAAACGAACGAAGGTTTTAAGACGAGGTGAACCATAGACAACATGATCTTAACTAAGGACAATGTTTCTGCATAGTGTTTTGTACTAAGGAAATTTTAGTTATGACAAATGTTTCTGCATTCCGCTCTAAGAATCAAACATGCATTTTATTGGCATTGCAAAATAATAACAAACAAATACATACGCAGCAAAGTTCAAGTCAATAATTAATAATGCACTCATAGATCCTCAAAAACACTCTTACTAAGCATTTCGATGGAAACATATCTGACGTCACTCTGTTACATAGTATTCATAAATTCGCATAGTTATTTACTTTCTTACTATTATGCCGTAGTGTTTATTATCCATATAATTTAATCTGCTGTAGTAATCATAGTATTTACATTGTCATAATATTTAATTTTTATGGGGGAATAAACTGTGTGTTTCTCGTAAACACACGCATAGGATGCGCCTTGTCATTGCAAACTTAGCTACCCTCGTCCTTATTTATATCCCCATAAGTCATGGCCCCCACATCTTGATGCGAGCCCCCCTACCCATCGCTAGTGTTAAAGACAGTGAGACTTTTTACAGAATCGTTTTCTAAAATGTTGATTCAGGTAAAATTATGGGTATTCGGTGTATTTTAGCAATTTTTTTGTATTGTTGAATAAATCCATTTGAATCATATAGTTATCGAATATCAACATACAGTATTCAAAAATTGCAATACACAACTAGACAGCTTAAAATGTTAACACTCTACAAATAAAATAGCGCTGCCGGCGACTTTTTCCCCTATTAGGGCAAATTTGTGATTGTTTATCTCCGTCCCGCCACGCCGGGGCCCCCAAACAAGAGATCGGTCAGCCCCTCCCTTGTGGGGGCCATACCATAGGTATCTCAATATGTATTAGATATTCAGATATTTCATGTCTAAATTGCTACTGTTCGGTTATCAGGAATACAGCGGAAAACACATTTTGAAAATAGCCGACAAACTGGATTATTTGTTCGGTAAACCTAACCAAACCTAAACTAACCTAACTTAACCTAACCTAACCTAACTCAAACTAACCTAAACTAACCCAAACTAACAAATAATCCAGTATATCGGGTATTTTCAAAATGTGTTTTCCGCTGTATTCCTGATAACCGAACAGTACCAACATGTCTTGTGTTCTGTGATTTTTTTTTTTGAGAGAGTATAAACTTCACTTTTCTTCTTTCTAATCGATATTGTAAAACACGTTGGATAAAATAAAGCCAAAAACTTTTTGCACTTAATTAAATTGTGGGTCAGCATTTTTTAATAGGGTTTCGAAGTCTTTGTTACAAGTCAAAAGAAAGGGGGAAAGATGTGGGCTTAATAAATTATGTAAATTTAAAAAACAAGTCTTGTTAGCTGGAACAACTTTTGTCAGCGTTTTTATATTATATATTTTTACTTTAGGAGTACACCTGGATTGATTATTACAAGCTAGATAGATAAGTAGGTAGGAACTTAATGAATTTAATTTCATTCCTAGTGTAACACTAGTTGTGAAAATAACTAACATCCGTATGTTACATTCTTTCATTGAATAAAAATAGTTCATAAAATTATTACCAATTTTGCAGCAATGTTATAACTAAAATTTGGAGAGATCCTGACAACGATGAGTAATTAACGTAATACATCATCATCATCATCATTTATGGCACTACAACCCTTGGAGTGTCTTGGCCTTTTTCAAAAAGTTCCTCCATCCTGGACGATCCAGCGCCGACACTCTCCAGTTGCTTTCACCAAACATTTTTTAATCTCCCGTTGCGTCCTAGGTCTTCTCTTGCCATCGGGGGTTGCATATATAGCCTTCCTCGCCGGTATAACCTCCGGCATTTTATGCATGTGGCCCATCCAGCGCAGTCTCTGCATTTTCATATTTTACGTGATCTTTTCGCACCCATTAAGTTTGTACAGCTCCTCATTATACCTTGACCTCCAAAAGACACTTTTTTGAATAGCCCGAAAGATTCTTCTAAAAACTCTCCTCTCAAAGATATCCATATTTCTCCCATTCTGTTTACTGAGTGCCCAGCATTCTGATCCATGTGTTAATACCGGGCGCAGGAGAGTTTTATATAAAGTTTTTTTGGTTTTCCTCGAGAGTGCTTTGTTCTTTAGAAGCTTTTGAAGACCAAAATAGCACCCATTGGCGAGGCTGATCCGGCGTTTTATTTCGTCGCTCGTGTTATTAGTAATACGTAATACCTACATACATTGATTTAAATGCAAAAATCCGAATGCCAAATTAATGTAATCCATTAATCGTTCCAAAATGTAAGCACTGCTACTTAATTTCTTCATAATTATATGGAACATACGTAGCTCAATCGCTAAAGCAAATTGGTGCGAATCCAGTGTTTTTTTTTCAAAGATTTTTTTCTAGAAGGTCTCTGAGATGTTTTCAAAGTATGTATGTACGAGTGGTAAAGGGTGGATGTAGGCTATTAAGATCAGCCATTAATAGTGTACACTGAACTTTGTCAGTCATACGTTTTTGTTTTCATTGAAATAAGACTACAGTTTATAGACGGTGTTGGTTAGTTTTTAAAATTCCATTAAATCCTACGAAACCAAGCCAGTATAAAATATCTAAAATTTGCAATTAAATCATAGATAACTATGGATATTTTATAGATAGAATAATATTTTTATCTATTATAGTTTGCTTTAGGCAGGGCTTAATGAGTTTGAAAAAATAAAGCAACAATATTGGTAATATGTACTATGTACATATTCTTAATCAAACGAAAACAAATAAGTATGAATGAAAAGTGTGCACAATGTTGTCGAATCACCCAAAATATACCAAAACTATTATTTTTTGGTTTAGACAGGGTTTAATTTATTTTTAAAAACTAACCAACACAATCAGTAAATTGTAGTTTTAGTTCAATAAAATTTATGTGCACTATTTATGGGGGATCTTAACTTGCTTTGCCCCACCCTTCGCTACTGGTATGCATTATCATAAAATCTAATATTAAATCAGTGATTTAACCATTTTTATTTAAATAAATCCTTGAAACATTTTGTTAAATCGTTGGCAACGTCTATTTTTTGGTAATCATCAAATTCGATAATGATACATTTCTATATCATTATTAATTTTTATTTGATATCGTTTTTCTATTTAAATACACAGTCGTTGTCTTGAACAGGCTTTGCGAGTTGTGGTTCTCCATATTGTAGATTCTTTATTCTCGAGATATAATATTATCTTCTTAATACATATTTTTTTTTCATTTATAATCTTCCTCTGTAATATAATTTGTAAATACATAATGTAATCATCTATCACTTGATCTAAGCTTTTGAAATTATTGTGTCCTTTTTAATCCTTTCTTAGATTTATTAAGATTGACGTATAATCAAATTAAAATAAAGACAACAGATTAATAAAATAAACTCTTACAAAACACTGTCATTATTTATTTGTTTTAATTCTCTTGTGAAATAAGTCACTCTTAAAATTAGAGTATTAAATAGATTATCGTATCAAATTCTTTTGGAAGAATAAATCCAAAGCTTATATTGAATAAAAGCTTCATTCAATTTGTCTTTATTCGGAGGAAAATTATTGTAGAGAAAATGCATTCAGGAGATTTTCCTCCATTGTCGTTTCTATTTCATCTAGGTATCTCATAGTCAAAGATAAAAATACACTCAGTGGTAAATCTCGTCGCGGGTTATCGCAAATCCTTTCTCTTGGAGATGATTCAATTACTTCTTAGAGTTTTCGCTATCGCTGGAATAAAGTTTTAGGGATCTTTGCTCATAAGTAGAAATAATAGTAAATGCAGTGACGTGTGGTCAAATAAATAATACATTATCTCTCAATTCATTCATTTTTTTAATGGCAGGGTGTAGACGTCAACGTTGATACTAGCGGGTGTTTTTTTAGAGGTTTGTTTTTCAAATTGGCAACACTTTTTCCAGCGACAGCCAATTTGACAGCTGACAGCTGGTTGTGGTCAATTTGGTTTGCCATTTTACCATGAATAGACTTTTGCCAGAACAACGGTTGTAAATTGTGGAAATCTATTTTGAAAATCGTGGTTCAGATTGCGAAACATACCGTGCTCTACGTTCATTGTACAGTCGACATAATCGTCTATCATGGGTCTGATTTTGGTTCAATGGCTACGTCAATAAGCAAAATTGCCGCATTTGGAGTGACGAAAATCCGCAATTATTAATGCCATTATTAAGACGCCGTTATATCCAGAAAAAGTCACTGTTTGGTGTGCTTTATAGGCTGGTGAAATCATTGGTCCATATTTCTTCAAAAATGGTGCCGGCCAGAATGTTACAGTCAATGGAGAGCGCTATATATCCATGATTACTCACTTTTTCGTTCCCCAATTGAATGACATCAATGTGGAAGAGCTGTGGTTTCAACAAGACGGCGCAACATTCCACACAGAGCACGCCACAATCAATTTATTGAAGAAAACATTCGATGAACGCATAATATGGACCTGTGAATTGACCTCCAAGATCGTGTGATTTAACAGCTTTGGATTATTTTCTGTAAAGATATATGAAGTCGTTAGTCTACGCCGATAAACCAGAGACGATACACGACTTGAAATCCAACATTCGCCGCGTTATTGCCGATATACGACCCCAGCTGCTCGAAAAAGTGGTCCAAAATTGGTCTTCCAGATTGCGCTTTCTTCGAGCCAGCCACGGTGCCCATATGCATACTAAACACTAATGGTATACAATTATCTTTCGAATAAAGCCAATAACATGTCCATTATCATAATTTGTATGTGTTTTATTTCATTTTAAACTTCTACACCTCTTAAAAAACACCCGTTATTAAGTGTTTTTTTTTTAAACCATGTCCGATCCTAATAGGATCATATGGGCCTCCACAAAGTAGAGGTGTGTATTAACAGATTATGTTTTTTATAAGAAATGAATGTTAACCACTTGCTCAACCTATTAAGTCCATACCCTGACTCACACACAAATTGAAAAACAATATGTGTACTTGCCAGACCCAGGATTCGAACCTGGGACCCACGGCGTGATAGTCCATCGCTTAAGCTGCGCGGCTACCGTGGGTTTAGTAAGTAAGTAATTAAGTGGTGTTAACTGAGTAATATTATTATGAATCAATGCTACAAGAGCGAGCTATGCGCTACAGAGTTGATAAGTATGTCTAAATTTGCATGACATCATTAAAACTAGGGTAAAGGCACAACCTTGAGCTGAATCATAATACAAACTTCAAATTGTAAATATGTATATAAGTGTGTGTAATATTTTCCACGATTTTAATGTTACATAATATCTGGACTTGAAAGGTTAACTTTACTACAAAAAAAATTGTTACCAGTGGCGGGTTTATGAACGTAGAGGTCAATGCACTGACTGATGTTAACATCCTCCATGATAAAACATTAAATAAAAAATGATAAACTCCAACTAACATCACACATGGTAAAAAAAATCTTAGTATCTCTTTCCTAGAATCACATACTGTTGCTAATTTTTTTTATGTACAATTACATTTCTGTTTGAATGGTTATAATATTATATGCCCTTTTGACGTTGGTGGAAGGGATTTTGTTATGCTTTGGAATTTCTTTGTATTCAATTATTTAGACATAATATGCATCTTTTT
Organism: Rhyacophila brunnea; assembly: GCF_057557595.1. Classification (NCBI taxonomy): domain Eukaryota; kingdom Metazoa; phylum Arthropoda; class Insecta; order Trichoptera; family Rhyacophilidae; genus Rhyacophila; species Rhyacophila brunnea. Next base: position 34,542,544 of record NW_028232827.1, on the reverse strand, counting down.
GAGATTTTATTATGATTTAATAATTGTATGACTGATTTAAACTGTTTCAAGGCCCCTTATGAATTCTTCTTACAAATCGATCGAGTCATAATATATGCTAAAGAAAATCACCGCTGTCAGTTGTGCCGTAATAAGTGACCACGAGGCTCTTAATTACAAAGTCGGTAACCTCATTTTTTTCTTTTTTTATATTTTTCGTGTTTCTGATTCTGTAAGTATTTCAAGCACCTAATTAATTTTAAAAATCGTTGAATATGAAGATTACCAATTTTGAAACTAGCAGAATCACATGCCAATATTTCTCAATAAAAGATTTGCGGGTAAATAAAAAATACAAGAGTTTAGTTTTCATTATATCCCACCTTTCCTTTTGGGCCCTGATAATGTATCCAATATATTAATATTTTATTAGGTAGATAAAATATTATTACATACTTCCATATTATTTTCTAAACTGACGCCATAATGATAACTGGGTATACATTCTTATAGTTTTAAATAGCGATCTTGTGCTTTCGTTATTTATTTATATTTCCCTTTTTTATAACAAAATAATATTTAACAATAAGTTACGCCACTGGCGAATAAATACCCACCGGATAAGAAAGATTATTTAAATTCGTTAAAGTTATTCCTCACTTATTGGAAGGCTTCCGAGGTAGGCTTTCATTTTGATAGACGCAGACGGTACTAAAAAGTTCGACTCCCTAGATAATTAACATGTTCTCCGCTAAATGTTTTGAACTGTGGCGATTAATCAAAGGGGGGAAAAACTTATTTAAGACGAAATAAAAAATATACTTTATCAAACTGACCAAATTACTCAAGAACTTTTTCGAATAACTAATTGAGAATTTTCCCGGCGTAAAATGCGAATCCAAAGGTAATTTAAGGGATTATTTTGCTTAAAATAGTTTAATGAAATTAGTAGTTTATTTTATATAATTTTAAACCTCTAGTGCTCCATACGGATTGAATGTGTTTAACTAAATACCACCGATAGTGATCTAGAAAAATGTAATAGCAAGATTTCTCTACATTATCCATACATTTATCTACAACAATTACCTTAATAATACTTAATTTTCAATTGGAATTACAACAATATATGAAAAGGTCGAAATTATATCGAATTACAGAAGAAATCAACAAGAGAATCATGTCTGCGAATAAATGCTACTTTGGTCTGTTAAGACATTTTAAGTCCCGCTTACTATCTCGCCGAACTAAAAGCACTCTTTACAAGACAGTTGTAAAGCCAGTACTCACCTACGCATCGAAAACCTGGACATTAACTCTTTGAAATGAACGAGCCCCGAATATCTTTGAAAGAAAAATTCTCCGCCGTATATATGGACAGATCAGGAATGGCACCAATTGGAGGAGAATATATAATACTGAGCTCTACGGGCTGTACGAAGATTGCAGCGCAGTTCAATCAATTAAGATTGGGAGACTGCGATGGCTAGGTCATGTGAACCGTCTAAATGACAATGAACCGGCAAAGAGTGTGATTTCCAGAAATCCAATAGGGCATAGAAGAAGAGGCAGGCCAAAGATTCGCTGGTTGGATGGAGCTGCCAGTGACTGCCGTATTCTGGGGGTACCAAATTGGAAAGCGGCTACACTGGATAGGGACAGGTGGAGGGAGCTGTTGGAGGAGGTCAGGACCCACACCGGGTTGTCGCGCCCCTGATGATGATGATGAAAAGGTCGAAACGTCTACGAACATGTGTAACAAATTACTTTGTAAAAAATAAAACAATAATATAAATTACGTAAGTACAAAATCCAACTAGTAAACTTTTTTTATAATATATAATATAATTAATAAACTATTTCCGATATTTAACGATTACGCAATTTCACGTAAAAACTACTACCCAGTTAAATTTGTCGTAATTAAGTAAGACACCCGTAGCTTAATTTGGTAAAGCACATTGGCGCAAACCCAGTGGTTACACATATGCCTGGTTTTCTACCAGGTATATAATATGTGGTGTTTTCAAATTATGTGTATAAATAAAGTACTTTACTCATATAATTAAATAATTATCAGGACCATTTCCGTCATTTTAGAAAATAAAGCATTAAAAAAATATATTTTGCGATTCAGAATGCCTCTAAAATAGTACGATACACACTCTAAATTTCTTTAAATTGCGTAGATAACTTATTACTTAATACTTATATTATATATTGCTAATATTCCGGAGGCTCTGGGTCAGATACCCGGTGAGGTCACTATAGATTTTTTATGATATTTTAATGCTTGGATGGTTCTGTAGTTGTTTACTGCTACTACTATACTACGGTCATTAGACACCGTGTCCTGTTATAGTGTAAGAAAAAAAAACAATTATTTGATACATGTTTTATAATTATTATGAAGTCTCTCAGGTAAACGCCTTTTCGTCCAATCAATTATTAATGTAATATTCTCGGTGTTCTGTAAATATCAATTATAATATGTCATAGTATTATTTTCATGTATTTGGAGTACATGTATTTTTCTGTAAGCAAGAAATAGGTTAGCCTCATTCTGTTATAGCATTAAGAAGAATGTGGAAATCATGAACAATGACAATGTGGAAGCTTTATCATAACGAAAACGTGAACAAAAACATTATCTTCATAAGCGTTACTTTCCAACAAAAGCTTTCATAGAAAGCTTATTATTGTGTTATTATTACATAAAGCTCATATTAATGGGTGGCGTACGTGTCCTATTTAACACAGATAGTGCAGTAGATAGTACCTACGTAGTAAATTTACCTATTATTCTTTGTAAAGTGATATTTTTTAGATGACACCGATAGATACAGAGTTATTGCGACATGGTTTTTTTCACCACATGATGCTATTTTTTGCTTTTTTTCGACGACGACTAATTGCTACCATTATCATTATAACATGCTTGAGTCAATCTATGAAAGTCTATTAAATCTAATTATATAATTATTATAACTAGTGGCTTTTTAGGACAATAGCCCAATCTAATTGGTATATCTAAGTTTATAATAGACCCTCCACATATACTATGTTGACTATCTTCGCTTAGCTGTTTTCTTTTTTATAGTAAATTTTATTTTTACACTTTTTTGGAACTCAGGCCATTCATTCAAGTCATCAACTACCGAAATCAGTTCAATCGATTTACGATTTGTGTAACTTATGCAATTAAATATAATATAGATATATTAATTTAAATAAAATAATTCGAATCACCTCAGAAACATACCAAGAACATTAGTAGGAATGCGATGGACGTGTGTTTTAGACCGCCCCGGTGTCTAGTTTATTAAAAATACATATTTTAGCATATACTGTATTTTCTACTTTCTTGTTGTTATTGTGTAATTAAGTAATTTTTATAATTTTCTATTAATTATGTATTATGGCGCATTGGCCAATCGCTGTAATGCCGTAAAACTCTTTTCTAAATAAATAAATATTTAATGGGTGTATTTCTGAGGTATTGAAGAATGAACTGAAAATTAAAAAAAAAAAAACATGTTTTAAATGTACATAGATTTTTTTGTTATTTTAATCATTTAAATATAGTTTACCAAGTGTTTTTAAACACTTTAGGACACGATTATTTTAATAATTTATAGTTTTAATGTATTTTGAACGACTTATCCAAACAATATAAATATGTATAACTTAAAATCTTTTTTTATTTATATCGATGGAGTATTTGTACTATGGGTGTACTATAACTCGATTTAAAAAATCAATTTATAAGTACCAATACATTTCTATTGTCTATAAAAATCAATGTTTCTCAAATAAAAAAAAATGAACGTCATTTTAATATAAAAAAATATATACGTATTAATAAAATGAATACATTTAACGAACGTACATCTTTGTGAGTGGATAAGAAGACAGACCAGAGTTTACTATGTAATAGAGTTCGCAAAAAACCTCAAATGGAAATGGGCTGGACACATAGCTCGAAGAAGGGACAATCGTTGGACAAATTTAGTCATCCAGTGGTATCCAAGAGGTGCAAAACGTCCGCAAGATGGACCTAGAGGCCGCTAGATCGATGAAATGATAAAATTCTGCGGAAGTACGTGACAATATAACGCACAGGACCGAGAGAAGTGGAATCAGCTTAAAGAGGCCTTCATTTAACAGTGAATAAATTCAGGCTGATGATGACATTTTTTTAAGATTTCTGTTTGTTTTGGAAATTTATAATGTTTTTAGATATTTACTGATTATTTAAAATGAAAATTATCAGAATTTACAAGTTTTAGGCATTACTAACATCCGTGCAAGACTACAAAGTTGATTATGCATCCCTTACAACATATTAAATAATTAAATGGTGGGGATATATTTCCAAATCTTTACATTACTTTTAATTTATCTACAATTGACTTCTAAATGTCTGATAACAATGATCCATAAAAAAAAAAAAAACGCCAATTTAAACAACTCGTACCCCTGAATAAGTACCTACCAACTAAAACAGGTTACTATCGTAATAATATATACAAAAGGTGCTGATTTAATGAACTTTATGACACAGTTAATCAACCCGTTTACTACCGCAATATTAATGTACTAACTCCATTTTTAGCATGTTTTTATTAGGAACTTTATTAATAACTACATAACCCCAGTGTATCGTAAAAAAGTGACATTAAAAATCAAATAAAATAAGTTATAATTGAGTTATAGCACAAACTCCGATATAAACTATAATAATATTATACGATCAATCGTATTATTAGAGATGTCAAAAAACGACTAGTACCTACTTAAGTACTTTGAAATCGATATTTTTTAAAATAAAATAATGGTAAGTATACTTTCATTCAATACTTGAAGGCTCTGGTTTCATATCTCACAATCTCCGCCAATCAATGTCTGAACAAAAACGATGTATAAGTGCGAGTGAAAAAGTATTCGGCACCCTTATAATCTCTGCGACACGCGCTAGAGTAAGATAATAGGTTTATAGATGTGTGAGATGATTTGCTGTGGTGTCGCAGCCAAATCTTAGTTTGTTGCTTAACTAAGCATCGATAACTTGCTAGCGCGTGTTGCTAAAATTGATATTTTTTTTGTGTTAAACATAAAGTCAGTGGTAAATATTAACTTAGATGGTTCTGTGTGTTGTATCAAAATGTGGTAGCCGTACTGATAAGCAAGAAGATGGTATTACGTTTCATAGTAAGTTGATACATGTTCATGATAATTTATTTGTATATTATTATATATTTTAATATCAGTGACCTAGTGTTTCTTAAAAATAACTTAATAAATATGAAAAATCTTAACACCGCTTCACATGGACGTACTGAAATATGACTATATTCTCAAACATTAGAGCGAGAGGTTTAAAAGAATACTATTTTATGTAATAAAAATACTTTATGCAGTCATTAAATGTTTAAAATAAATAAAAACGATAATAAGGCTTCAAAATTATGTAAATACTAATCTACAACGTTTAAGGAATGTCCAGGATCATGCTTTGAAAATAGCATAAAAGCTCCATTTTGACCTACGCTGAGCATGCCCCCCCTTAACATTATTAATTTTATTATCACTGGCAATTACGTGATTATATTATTATAAAACTAAAATAACAAAATGCACATTTGAACACTGATCAATGTTACAAATGACAATATAAATAAATTGTGTTAAGTTCTACAGGATGTTTTTAAGTTAAGTTGGGATGCCGCGAATTTATTTACCACAGTGGCATCTCAAACCAATCTTTTCTGCTTCTAAATATTAGTACCTATAAAAACATAATGGAAAGTTTTTAAAAAGTTGGTTTAATCTATCGGGTAAAATATGCTTACATACTTAATAAAACCTTAGAAGGTATATAATGATATCCTTCCGACAGTATCATGGTATTTTCGAACTAAAATATTTCAAGAGAGACTACTTTAGGAGACATTTATGGTGTGATGGATTTAAAAGAGCTTTCATAATGACAGCAATAATTCTCGTGGACATATTCTCTCATAATATTGCAGCACTTTCTATTTTTATGTAGCCATAAATAGCGAACATATTCCAATTTATCTAAGGCCATGTTTTCATGGACACTTGCCGAGCCAGCAATAACTAATTATGATTATCACCCGTTCTTCTTTGTTGCTTCATAAAAAGCCTTAATCACGAGACGCCCTTTTATGGAGAGACAGCAATCATCTCCAGTGACGCATAAAATGTATACAGCCAACAATTTTTATAGCGTTTTTAAATTTATATGACCTCACGGATTTAATATTTGAAATTTTCATGTATAAAACTGTTATAAACATTATATTATTTCCCTCTCTATTTGAGTAGGAAATAAACTTTCGTTATGAAAAAATATCGGTACTTGACGACATTAATTTATATCATAATCGTAGGAAAATTATGAGTTTCCTTCAGCATTGACACTATATTATATTCTAGTAACTGACGATATATCGTTCAAATAATACAATGCAATTCTACCATGAATTGACAGTTAACACTATAAAATAAAGAAAGTTTGAATTACTAACTAATATTTTACGACTTACTACAAATTTAATAACATAATTCAAATAAGGAATTGACTAAAACTATAAAGTTTTTTTAGTGGACTGTAATTAATTTTGATAGAATTATTGTGATGGTGGATGTGGATCCTGGGGGGGCTATTTTTAGGATGCCAGGTACTAATATTTTATCCTGTTGATGATCTTGCTCCGTAGTCTGGTTACACTATCACTCGCGCGGTATTTTTCTTGGGTCAGCCGGTGCGTTGCACTTGATGTTCAAAAGTGGTTTAGGTTGTAAGTGTATGTAAGCGCATGGTCGATGAATGACTTGTAACTGCGTTGCGCCTGGTCTTGCGACAATACTATGGATTTGAGGTAGGAGGGAAATATAGGGATGAGTGCGACCATAATTGGCCTAGCCAAAAGTTTTAAATTTGCTTATTGTTTATCACCTAATAAGGTTTAATATTAACAATGGAATCTGTCGCCCATAAGCAGCGTGAGACCTCTTTGCCGAGAGTGAAAATAAATTGAAATACATATTATTTTTAGAACACTAGGTACTTACGTTTTTGGAGTTTATAAATTTTCGTAATTAAATGATTTATGTATCTATATTAATAAAATATCAAATGTTAAATAAATTTTTGCTATTTACTCGCCTCCACTGGTATATAAAGAAGCGCTAAATAATCGTTTAGTTGCCACTGGTATCTGCAGTTACTACACATTACAGTACAAGAAAAGCGACACGGATAAATATTATTTACCATTAAAAATATAACTGCCGAGGAAAATCGGTTACAATAAAAAATAAATCGTAGTGGTAAACACGGTCTACGCTGTAGATCGTCTACGCCGTAGAGTATAGATAGGCTACGAAGACGTAGCACTCCGTAGCACTCCCTTGTTGGTCTTTGGACAGAACTGTGGCGGTAACATTTCAGCCTTACAAGCCCCTGAAGGTTCCAGGGGATATCTGATTGAGAAAAAAACAGGGTTAGATCATGCCGATAACTATATTATTATTAGTTTTCTGTTTATTATGATTTTATATAAAACACATTTAAAGATGTAAAAATAGAAAATATTGCAATATGAAGGTTGTTAATAATTGTATAATATAAAAAAATCTATACTGATACCCTTTTGCATTAGTTTTTTTTCAAAGCTAGTTACTACACACTGGAATTATGATTAATTGTTAGAATATAATTAATAATATTGGTAATATGGCTAGAACGATATATGAAGGTGGCTCTCGTGGTGCAATACGAAAGGCGCTGGTCTTCCATCCGAGAGTTCTTGGTTCGATCCCGGTGAGAACACAATATTTATATGATTTTCTCAAAGGCTGTGTGTTTGTGATTGTTCAAAATTACTAACAACCACCTTGTACGAAAAAGCAAGAACATGGTCATTAATAATTCTAAAAAAAATGACATGTAAAAATCACAATGAACCGTATTCCTTTTCTTTCATCATCGGACTGGATTTGTTTGCTGTTGCATGAATGCATCTCCAAGCTAGTTATGCTGCCACAAACATGCAGACATTTATCTTTAAGCCCGGTCGCACATTAAAAATCGTCTTGACTATAACACGTCAAATTTGTCGATCTTATTGTCATTCACAAAACACGTAAAACTTAATGAACTGTTGCACATATCATCGGTGGGATATTTTTTGTAAAAAATAAATCTGCTTGTCGCGTATAACAAATTTCACTCGACATGGGGCGCAGTAGAATAACAAAATGTCGCATTGGCGCATATGAACATATGACACAGAAGCTGTTTTTACATTGGTTTTCACTAGCCGCATGATAGCCCTATAACCTTATCTATGCACACAGAAGATAATTAATTGCAAGATTGCGCCAGACTTTTATTTATGACTGTATCCCAGTCTAGATGATTTTCAATGGGCGATCCGGTTAAGTCTATTTTTCGGACGCTTACGTTTCTACAACTTATATATATATTTGAGATTTTATTAAAACTCTGTTATATCACATATTCTTATTTATTAGCTTGACAAGTAGAATGGACACCCACTCAGAAATATCGACACCAATGCATGTAACACTGAAAATAGATTTGATCTTCTCTGGCACGGTTCAACATGTCTTGGCATCTTACCAAACTCCAATTTGAAGAAAGATGACACCACCAAATTTATAGGTATACTGGAACGACCGTGTTATAAACGCTCGAGTTCGTAAGCTGATGCTTCATATTATGATACAACAATATTGTTAACTAGGTGCAACTCGAGAGTTCAAGATTCGACACCCTATGACACAGCTCCATGGATTACATCGCCGTGGCCGACTTTCCTCACCCTATAGCGCATGTTAAGAGGCGTAAGACATATTACTGCTAGTTAGAGGGAAATGGGAAAACAATACACTTATTTTGTTTTCCAATGCTAATACATGTAATATTTTTTTTAAGTCCAGGACTTGTAAGTTTACTTTCCCCTTGTACTAATTCTCAGAATTAATTATTCTTAATTCGTTTTTTTTACAGGCTTTAGTTACACTCTAAAAGCCTTGGGGAGGAATTTGCAGGATTCACAGGGGGTTAGAAACGAGGGGTAATGGTGGATGCACGTGACAAGTAAGGGCCGACCACATTTATCACTGTAACGTCACTGCTCTGACGTAAAAGAGCCGTCTCGGCATTTTTTTGGAACAGCCTCGGCATCTTTTTACAAGGGGGCGTGTTTAGCGGTCTCGGTGATATCCTGAATTAAACTTCACGAATTAACTATATACTTTCATTGAATTTTTATTTAAGTAATTGTTTTTAATCATTAAGTTTGGTTTATACAAGAAAAAGCGTTGTGAAATATCAGTAGATGCTTATACACTTAACTAAAAGTTTTTATATTCGTAGATTTTTTCGTAGATAGTAAAAGCAAAAGTTAAACCGAAATCATCAGATTTATGTATTTATTTAGAAAAAAAGAATATTATGGCATCACAGAGATTCGCCAATGCGCCATGAATACAAATACAAAATATAAAAATATTTTAATTACAAATAACAGCCAATATAACAATAAAGTAAAAGAGAAAGTATGTTCCTAGATTTTGGAATATACTTGTAGATTAGCCCGATCGACAACAAGTAACTTAGTCCTATTTCTATTAATATAGAGACCGTTTTTGCGACTCCCTTCTTTATATATATGTAAATGTTATTATATTTGTACCAGTGGCTTATTAAGATAATAGTCCTAATATAGGGGTACTATATTGGAAATGCTCATTTGTTTAGCGCTTTCTTGCACTTATATCTGGACATATGTCTTTCATCAAACACATAAACCATCGAAACAGTTTTAATCAGTTGTTTTCGCATAATTATATATGTACATATCAGTGGCGAGGGGTGGAGGTAGGCTGTTAAGATTTGAGATAAATAGTGCACACTAAACTTTGTCAGTCATACTTATTTCTTTTCATTGAACTAAGAATACAATTTGCAGATGGTGCTGGTTAGCTTTTAAAATTCAAGCAAATCCTGCTTAAACCAAGTCATAATAATTTAAGTTTGCCATAGGTGATTCGACAAAAATAGTGCACACTTTTTCAGTCATTAGTACTTATTTGTTTTCGTTGGATTAAGAATAAGTACATATTACAGATGGTATTGGTTAGTTGTTTTTAATTCATTGAGTCCTGCATGAACCAAACAATAATTGATAAAAAATATTATTCTATCTATAAACTATCTGAAATTATGTATGGTTTAATGGCATGCTTTTAGATATTTTATAGATAATCAAATATTTTTGACTATTATCTACTATGGCTTGGATTCGGAAGGGCTTAATTGAATTTTAAAAACTAATTACTATCTGCACACTGTAGTCTTAGTTCAATGAAAAAAAGATACGATGACTGACAATGATTAATATGTACTATGTATGTGGGATCTTAACAGCCTACCTCCACCCTTCGCCACTACCATATGCTCCAGCTAAGGGACGGATATGGCCGAAGAGAAGAATTGAAATACTTCGGTTATCGATATATCCATGCATATTCGCTAGAAGGATTTTTTTTTTTTTTATTTGGAAGCAATTGAGCTCTTCTCTGAATGGAAGGCTATTCTGCTTTACAATGGTTTACAAAAGTATACATACATTTTTTTAACGACAAGAATAAATAGTTACATTATTAATGATACAGAATTACATTTCTGTTACATTATACACTAGACATTTACGTTACATTTTTGGAGAAATTCATGAACAATTTTCATAACTGAAATATTTGGTTTTGCCAGGAACGAATTAATCGTAAAAGGAGGGTATAACCTGCATTTTCCCAACTAATTCAATAACACTTCTCTCTCCAGGTCATAGGCATCACATTGCCAGACAATGTGGTTAAGATCTTGAGTGGGATGTCCACACTGACACTGAGGGCTATCTACCACTTTAATTTTGTACAATGATTCGTTGAGACTGTAATGCCCTGTCCTGCTTCTAGCTATTGTCACTATTACATCTCGCTTTATTTTACAATGTTTACTAAACCAAGTTTTAGGAGATCTACTATAAAAGTTTTGATAGTAGTGTGTTCCTTTTTCTTTCCCAAGATTTTCTCCTCCTCTGGCGTACGTCGTGTCTCGCCGAAGCACCATACAACCTGGGAAGCTAATAACTATGTGAGAAATAGTGTCGTTTAACCATGTTTCCACGCCTCTAAAAATATCAATTTCATCTAGCATCACCCTAAGCTCCTCTAGTCTATTAAGAATGCTTCTTGTATTCCAGAAAACAATACGTATATCAGATTGAATAAATTGGTTAACTTTGTTGCTGGAATTATGCATTATGTTATTGTTCCTCTTGTCCTTCCAACGAACTAATATCTTCACTGGAAACTTTTAATTGTGGATTACTGAGTCTTTTCTTGATCCTTGTTATGTTACGTTATGTTATTGTTATGCTACGTTCTTTTAAATGACTATAGATTTCTGTTAGCATGTTATTAAGAGCTTCTATATCAGTAGTAAATTCATTAGCAATCATTTCGGTATTGGGATTTCCATGTGTTTTTACAAGGAAACTGAGTAATGTTTCATAATCGATGGGAAATCTATGACGATTACTTTCAACATGTTCCTTGGCAGGTAACAAAAGTTCATTTGTATCCTCAGTGGATACTTTTTTCGATTTTTTGGTGTCTGTTGGAGTGCAGGAATGCGTGTGATTGCATTCCTTTTCACTGTATCTTCAAATTCAAATTCTACACTGCTGATATCAGTTGGACTGGTCAACGGCCTTTTTGAACCGATTGGCGTATCCTTGTTGATAATAGAGTTGTCCGACTCTATATCTGCGGCTAGTTCATCCTCCTGGAGTGTATTTTCTCTCTCTAACGAAAGAGAGGTTAACACCTTTGGGACATTGCGAGATTCAGGCAATTGTACAGTGTGAGGTTCATTATTTCCAGTTGTTTTACAATATTTGGCCAAATGGCCCTCTTCTTTGCAAATAAAGCATGTCAATTTTTCGGTGGAGAAGTAAATCCAGTACAGGGTATTATCAAAATTTATTTGCATTGACTCTGGCAGTTTTATGGTGTCTTCTGGGTTTACATAAACCTGTCTCCGGAAACTTAAAATATGTGCATAACCCGGTTCGTTAATACCAGCTCTGATGCTTGTGATACGTGAGGTAGTTTTTATCTTTAAGTCATTGAGTTTTGATTCCAAAACGCTGTGTGGGATTATAGGACATACGTTTGATATTATTATCCTCTTTGATTTGGTGATCAGCGGCCTGATTTCTATTATGTGGTTTCCAATTTTAACTGTTTCTTTATTTTCTGTTAATTTGTCTGCTTGTTCTTCACTACTCAAGTATATACATATTCTTCCCTGGGAAATCCTAGATACATATCTTATATTACATGGACCTACCTTATTCCCGATCGATAGCTTGTATTCTCGTATAGAGATGCCATCGATAGCATCTAGAACGATGGCTTGCTCCTTCTTCGGAAACTGCATTTTTTGAGCAACTGATGCATATGACATTGTTTGTTGGGTTTCTTTTTGGTGATCCATTGCTGGCAACGTTGTATTTTTTTGATTTTTAATAAGCGCCCCTGTAGTCAGAGACACTTAAATGTAAACAACTTTGTAACAATAATTTATTGTTACGCCGCACGCACAACTGGTTATTATTAATTTTTAAACACTCGCTATCTCGATATTGGAGACGTCCTACTGTCGTCGATCACACGGAACAACTGTAGAAGGAATTTATAATTTCTTTAAATATAGTATAATATACGTATAAATATTTTTGTTGTTTAATTTAATAAAGAGCATTTTTTTGTAGTACTTATTCCACTTTTAATCAATAAATTAGGACCGGTTTCGTCCGCCTCAGAGGGATATTTTCAACTCTCTCTGTTGAAAATGTCACTTTGAGGCGGACGAAACCGGTCCTAATTTATTGATTAAAAGTGGAATAACTGCTACAAAAAAAAGCGTTTTACTAAATTAAACAACAATACAATACAGTTCCACCATGAATTAACAGTTAACAAAGTAAAAGGAAAAAAAGAAAAAACGTAGATATACGTTTGACTGCCAACGTTCAGTGTGCAATATTTATGTCGGATCTTAACAGCCTACCTACACCCTTCGCCACTGGTATATATACATCATGATTCCATGGTTGAATGTATTTTCTTTTGTATATATTTATAAACTAGGTACTGTTATAAATAAATAAATAAAATAATCATGAAACATTTTGATAAATTTACTACACTATGAATCAGTCAAGTTATATCTGCCAAGGAAACTTGGGAATTTTCATAGCCCGGTATAAAGTTGATATACACGAAAAGAAAATCCGTTCAATGCCGTTGGGAAAATACCAACGGTTTTGTTGAACATATACTATCAGCCACAGCTGTGATTGGGTTAATCCTGCCCCAAGGGGTTTCCTTAATAACAAAACATAATACACAGAAATCTTATAATAAAAATAATAACATGGCCCCAATAAAGAAACTCAAATAATAATTTGATTGTAGAAAGAAATTTGTCTGCCAAATTACTTTTCAGCTAGATAAGAAAAATGTGGGAAGTGTCAAATATAATAATTACTTGTCAGAGAAATAATATTATTAACGTTAATGGTGATATTTGTTCACTTCCTAAGGAAACTGTCAGTGTTTTGTATCAACACCTTTTTTGAAAATAACTACGGAGAACCCATTTCTGGTAAAATAATACAAAAGGACATTAAAAATGTATTCACCGAAAATTATACCTACATTTATAATTATGTAAATTTATATTAATTTAATAATAGTATAATAATTATGTGCCTATCAAATTGGGGGTAAAGTACACTATTAATTGGGGTACTTAAGCTCCATCCAGAAAGCTACGAAATATTTCAGTTTTTTTTTGAGAGGAAAAATCTACTTATTTTTAAAAGTATCATAAGTTTCAAAAAAGGGTCTCACAATTAAATACAAATTCATCATTTGTATGATTGTGGATTTATTTTTCAACGCGTAGCATTGAAAAATGGTTAATGAAAATGTTGAAACTCTATTCTGAAATTTCTGTTTTCACAGATTTGTTGTATCGATAGTAATTTTACTTTATGTAGAATATACATATAATAACAATTTAAAAAATGCGATTAAAAACATAAAAACATTTAAGTACAATAAAATGTACCACCACCACCACCCGTCGTATATGTACAGCCGTGGATATGCACGGCCGCTTTCCATGACGCTTTAAACGTGTCTGAAAGAAGTGATTTAAGTGCTCATTCCGATCTGAGACGGAGCCGCACGGGACTGATGCTGCAACCATGCACCGTAGTGCTTAAAGAAGAAAGTTAAGAAAGTTTTTTTTTGTTTTTGGACTGGCTCTGCTGTCCGCTGACGTTAAGCGCCATGTGTACCCGCATACTGAGTGTCACGAATTGAAATGGATGAGTCTACAAAAAAGTCGGGACTATTCCGCTCCCCATACGACGCTGCAAATTTCTCGAATGCCGCAAAGTTGGCCTCGGTTGCTATCAGATCTCCGTAGAACCTTAATATAACGGACAAAATATCCGGTCAAATGTAAAAAATGTTTAAATCTAAGTGTCACAAGTGATTATGAAAAACAGCAGACTTCATAAATTCAAAACAAAACTTGAATCAAATTCCAATGGATTTGAGTTTTGTACTATTACATTTAAGTACAAAACTACAATCCATTAGAATTTAAATTCAAATTCCATCAAGTACCCTCGGTTGATAATATTATTAAAACTTGATTCTTTTTTCAAAGCAGGATTACCGAAAGCAAGCACATCGACATCGAACACTAACATCACATGGATTTATCTGTATATAATATCCAAAGATGAATAAACAGGATTCTGTTTATGTTTTTATATAACGGACTTTCAAATTTAACGCATCACCCGCATTAGTCCGTTATATCGTGTTTCTACTGTAGATACTACATTATTGTTTTTTTGTAAATATGTTAAAAACTTACTATTTTTACTTTCCATGCAAATATAATAACATGTAATATGTTCGATTAACCTATATATTAGGTACAATTTTGTATTAATCCCAGGGAAGCAAAATAAATGAACGGGTTTATACACTGTTCTTAATTTAAAATGTATTGTTACTAATAGGAAAGCTCTAAAGGTGGTTAATTTAGTAAAAGCATTGATGGTTACGAAATCAGCTTTAAAAGTAATGAGAAAAATTATAAATGGCAATAAAAATATGAAAAATAATAAAGTATATTGTGTTGATATATTTGTATGAGCCTATGAGGTAACGCAGAGATATTGGTGGTAACTTAAGGGGGGACATGCTCGTCGAAGGTCAAAATTGAGTTTTTATTGTATTTTCAAACCATTATCCTGGACACTCCTTAAACGTTGTAGATAATCCATTTATATAATTTTGAAGCCATATTATCCTTTATAGTTATTTTAAACATTTGATGACTGCATAAAGTATTTTTGTTACATAAAATAGTATTCTTTGAAACCTCTCGCTCTAATGTTTTAGAATATAGTCATATTTCGGTACATAACTGTGCAGTGGTGTTAAGATTTTTTACATTTAATAATTTTTAAACGCATTTATAAAACCATTAGTATAATTTATTACGAGATAATTTCTGTAAAATATTCACGATAAAAAATTATATTGATAATCTCTGTGATCCCAAATTTGACAAGAATTAGGCATTTTATTATTCAAAAAATCGGCAAGATTAACACATTTGAAGATAATTCTAAAGATATTTATTATAAGCTATGTCTTTGACCATTCAAGTGTGATAAACATCTTATGAATAATGATTGCTTTATAATAATTATTGACCTAAGAATAAGGTAGTGTTTTTTTGAAATACGCCATTTCTTTTGGCATTCCCCAGTGGTTAAGCTACAACATACGGCCGTAACCATAAATTGACAAACTATAATTAAAGTAGGGAGTAAAATTATCTTAACGCGCGTTTTTGAACATGTACCTAACCGAATTTTTTTTTATTTTTTTTTAAACGGTACATGTTCAAACACGCGCGTCAATATCATTTTACTCCCTACTTCAATTATAGTTTGTCAATTTATGGCTACGGCCGTATGTTGTAGCTTAACTACTGGGGAATGCCAAAAAAATGGCGTATTTAAAAAAAACACTACCTTATTCTTAGGTCAATAATTATTATAAAGCAATCATTATTCATAAGATGTTTATCACACTTGAATGATCACAGACATAGCTTATAATAAATATCTTTAGAATCATCTTCAAATGTGTTAATCTTGCCGATTTTTTGAATAATAAAATGCCTAATTCTTGTCAAATTTGGGATCACAGAGATTATGAATATAATTTTTTATCGTGAATATTTTACAAAAATTATCTCGTAATAAATTATACTAATGGTTTTATAAATGCGTTTAAAAATTAATAAATGTAAAAAATCTTAACACCACTGCACAGATATGTACCGAAATATGACTATATTCTAAAACATTAGAGCGAGAGGTTTAAAAGAATACTATTTTATGTAACAAAAATACTTTATGCAGTCATCAAATGTTTAAAATAACTATAAAGGATAATAAGGCTTCAAAATTATATAAATAGATTATCTACAACGTTTAAGGAGTGTCCAGGATAATGGTTTGAAAATACAATAAAAACTCAATTTTGACCTTCGACGAGCATGTCCCCCCTTAAGTGTTATAATAATTAAAATAAAAATAATACACATATTGTTTATTGTTCTCACCTTCTCTACGTCTGTGGTATCGGTAATGTAAGGTTAAGCGTTGCTTAAAGTCATTTAAGTACTTTAATTACTACAATGCATTTCGGCCTTCTTATTAAAAAAGATCTCTTATTATTTATACACAATGTATCTCACCTGGATAGTAACAGTTTAATATGTTTAGATATTGTGTAAATTATTATACCATTTATGTTAGGTATATATTTTTTTTTAATTCTGTGAATAAAAATAGCAATTAAAATTTTGAATTTACAATTTTGTAGTTAATAGAAAATATTTGAGAATTGAGTCAGTACCTATTTTGATTGACTAAAACACTCCTCCAGTAATCAATACATGTATATTTTAATCTTAGTTGGTACAAGATTTTTTCTATCTATTTTTAAACTGTGTGTTTTCGGGGCTTTTCCAAGCTACACTCTTTAATTTCGTGTGTATTTTATCGCCAATAAAGTAATGGTTAAACCATGAATGCTACACAAGTCATGCCTATTTATGGAATGCTTATATTGTATTAAAAGATTATTTCATATAAAAAGAGTTAAAAAAACATAAGATTGAGCAAGAAATGCGTCATTGGCAATCACTTGACGCTGTTTCTTTGCGACGTACTTTTATATAATACGAATAGACAGGTTATAAACACATAAATTAATCTAACGAAGCAATGATATTGATGACTAGGAATCAATCGATTATTTTATATTTAAATTGTAGCACTAAATTTAATTAACCGTAGAAAAATAATATTTACTTATAATAACTCCCACGATGGCCGCGCGGCTTAAGCGTCAGACTATAGCATCGTGGGTCCCAGGTTCGAATTCTGGGTCTGGCAAGTATACATATTGTTTTTCAATATGTTTATGAGTCAGAGTATGGACCTAATAGGTTAAGCAAGAGGCTGACATCTATTTATCGTAAAAACAAAATCTGTCAATACAAACCTCCACTCTGTGGAGGCCCATATAATCCTATTAGGATCGGACATGGTCGAAGAAGAAGATAATATATTTATTCAAATAAGGACATTTTAAACGTCAAAATAAAACAATTGAAATCGTGTTCCAACTATTTTGATTTAGTTCCATATTTAAAAAAAATAAGGAGCGTTGTTTTGTGAAATGCCACAAGCCATAACACAAAAAATCAATCGATTGAAATTGCTTTATTTTTATGTCTTTATTTATTTATGAGTCTGACCGTAGCTCATTTCACGTCTGCCTCGATATCGCGTCTAGATATTACATAGAATGATATTTCCTTTTTTATGGCCATTGGGTGAAATCGTAAATCTGGTTAACTAAACTCAAATATGACGAACGTAAGCGCGTTACGCTATATTATATTATTGCATTACTTTTGTACTGTTTTTAGATTTGGCAACAAAGATATGTACTAACTAAACAATGGAAGATATTATTTGTATCAAAAAAGACTAAGAATTCAAATTCAAATTTTATTTATTTTTATATACTCGTATTATAGTGAACATTACAAATTATTATTTCAAGACGTTCACAAAATGACATTTGAGACAAGGAAATATTATTTAAACAGTATTATATAAAAGTTAATAAACAGTAGAAAAGTGTAAATACAAAAAATATAATATAAATTAGATACAAGGAAGTACCTACACCGAATGAGCTGAGCAAACTCTATTTTAAGAATTTATGAAACAATGCCTAAAATATACTCATTCTCACTCAGTTAACTCCTAATATGACTCATTTCAAATAGGAACTAAAGACCTGAAACCGACCTGAGAATTTTTCTAATCAATCAGCTCAAATTAAGTAATACGTCAATATTATAACATTCAAAAATAGACGAAACACGTGTTAACTTGGTAATGAATGAGCCATATTGTCGAATATTAAAAAGCTCCGAGAGCGATTAAAATATAATAAATACAATCCCTTCAACAGAATTCTATTTTCTTTTGATATTTTGAATATATACCACCGGGTCAATACGCCACTGGCCTAACTTCTAACAATTCATCTGTAAAAAAAAATCATTTACCCCTTCTGTCGAAGCGGTGCTACAATGATAATCTACGCGATACAAGATTGATATTCAAATTTATTTATTTTACATTTATAAATAAGAAATTATTAATTCAATGCATTCACGACATGATATAAAGTACTTAAGTGTTAACAATTTTTCAAATATAAATACAGGGTAATGTGAGTAAATAATACAATAAGTAATAAAATAAGAAGTACATGGAAGCAGACAGAGTGAAAGGTTGATTGAACTTATCATAAAAACTTTTAAAACAACGTCCACCTAAATTCACTCTCACGTAAGTGGAATATGTCAAAGTCCGAAGCGATTTGATTAAACATAGTTATTGCCCTCCCAATAATTGGCATTAATAATGGCAGGTTAGTTCTGCACCTTGGGAGAACAAACAACGGGTGCCCTCGATTCAGTCACACAAGCAAATACCACCAAGAATGGTAGAGTTTTCATTTAGTTTATATATATTACACAATATCGTTGCATTAAAAATGAACTTATTGTCTAGAACTGTATTCGTTGTCAGCGTGCATTTATCATTGGTGAGTGCACATAGTGCCTGGAGATTCACGGGTTGCACAAAAATACTCAATTGAAATAATATAAAACTTTAATTAATTAAAATTTTAATATTTACATAATAATATTAATCATGTGTCTATTTAT
Organism: Rhyacophila brunnea; assembly: GCF_057557595.1. Lineage (NCBI taxonomy): Eukaryota > Metazoa > Arthropoda > Insecta > Trichoptera > Rhyacophilidae > Rhyacophila > Rhyacophila brunnea. The sequence goes on along the minus strand of NW_028232827.1, from coordinate 34,523,013 downwards.
ACATACCAATACTGCACACTGCAAAAGTCCGCGATAAAAACAAAATACACGAAACAAATTTTGAAATAAAACGAGTAGATAGATATTATTTAAACAATAAAGCTACCTACTCAAGTTGTGTTCAGTATAACAAACCCAAAATGCATGGATGCTTTTGTTTCTCTGTTATGTAATATATCTGATTGAAGTGCATGGCGTATGCACTTCTCTGGAGAATTGCAACAAAGTGCATTCGCTAAAAAGAGAAGGTCAATTAATCCTGAAATGTATACTGTATCATGCTTCTGTAATGCAGAAGACGCAATTGATTCATCAGAGGGACCTCGAAACGGTTCAAACCAGTCACACAATTATTAAAATTATACTCAAAGAATGACAAAATTACATCTGATGTAAAAAAAACATATACAATGAATAGGTACTCAAATAGATCCATAATTGTACACAAAAATTAATTAGCTAATTAAAAAGCTATTTTTAGTAGGTAGGTAAAATAATTATAGTTAAAATTTTATCATAGGCGGACTCAAAATAATTAAGTACCTCGGGCCTTCACTGTGTATAACTGAAAAACGAGTAATATAGACTTAAAATTTCTCTTCAAAAGGAACGCACACTTTTTGGAAAGCGCTTCAGAGAGTATTGTAAGAGCCATTAGTTAAAAATTGTCGCAATTAGATGGCATGCCTATAGCATTGTGCTCGATATGCGTGGGCGGGAATCCCGAGAGACGCAGGTTCAATTCCTACTGGGTGTCGTATTTTTTCAAAAAAGATTTTTTTCTATTGGTGATCTACGAAGTGATTTCAAAATTAAAATAATCTTCCTTCAATTATTTTAATGGCATGTATTTTAAATAACTAAGTTATTTGAAATAAGTTAACTAAAACGTAATACAAGCATAAAGATTTTTTTTATAAATTAAACCACATAATATGCTAATTTCTCACCTACTACCTAGTTTCCGTAGCCTTTGAGGCGTAGGTATCCATAGTGACATGCAGCCAAAATTCTAATTTAAAATGTACTGTAGCATGTTATAAATATTATAATTTCTTATCGTATATTGCAAATAGAGTTTTAAAAATCGGTTACTCATAAAATAGTGAAAATAAATGCACAAATCTCTACGAGCAGCGTTCGAATTCAGTGGACCACCGTCATATTCAGTGAATTTTCATAACAAATTTTGCTAAATAATATTTTCTTATCTAGCTAATTTACTTTACAACATCTCGAAATGGAATCTTTCTACTCACTGTTGTGCGTTATTGGAGCATCTCGTATTGTATCTGGTCATATTGACTTGATCTCGAGGCTTCCCGTTGAGATCGTGTCCATGATATTCAGGATGCTCGACGATCGTAGTCTTTACTCCGTGTCGAAGGTTGATCCAATTTGGTCCAACGTTATCAAAGGCGACAAGACATTAAGGAATAGACTCCGACGGCATGTAAGGCTTGCCAGAATCGATCCCCTGATTGCAAGATTTGTCAAAGAGTCCGATAATGGCTTGGCTAAAGCGACAGTTAAGCCAAAGAAAGTTCGTACAAACGCTGTACCATTTTCTGGCTTTGCCGGAAAGACTTTTAATGTTGCCAAAGAATTCCAACCTGTCGCATACTATAGACCAGCCAAGCGAATGAGGTCTGATGATCATGTAACAGCACCGAAAAGAAAACTGATTAGATTTTAGTTTAGTGTATTTTACTTTGTATTGTATGTATTATTATGTGTAAATAAAAAAAAAACAAAAATATTTCTTTTTTCTTTCATCAATACAATATTACCAGGTCTTCATATTCTCTACATATATAAATTTAAAAATAAAGATGTAGTTACATAGAAGAAAATATTTATTACTTCGCCTATTATAATATAATACATTGCTGTCTCAGGTTTTGTCATCTGAACGATGACCAATCTTCGGTTTCGATATCAGAGAAAGGTGAAACAACTTCTGAACCCGATGATACGAGGGTGGGTCAATAATTCCTTAGAAAAAAGCATTAAAACAGTTTATATTTTTGTATTTTTTTTTTATTTCTCAACATAATCTTCTTGGAGCTCAATACACTTGGTAAGACGTTTCTCAATTTTTTTTAAACCGTCAGAAAAATAAGTTTTCGGAAGGTCCTCAAAATAAGCATTTGTCCGATCGATGACTTCTTCATTTGAAAAAAAACGTTGTCCACTTAGCCATTTTTTTAAGTTTGGGAAAAGAAAAAAGTCACTGGGGGCTAAATCTGGCGAATACGGTGGGTGGTCGACCAATTCGAACTTCAATTCTTCAATTTTAGCCATTGATCGTAAACATGTGTGAACACGGGCATTGTCCTGATGAAAGAGGATTTTTTTCCTGTTTAAATGAGGCCGTTTTTCTTCAATTTTGTTTTTTAGCTGGTCCAATAAAGATGCATAATAATCCCCTGTTATTGTTTTTCCTTTTTCCAAATAGTCAACGAAAATAATTTCACGTGCATCCCAAAATACAGTAGCCATAACCTTACCAGCTGATTTTACGGTTTTCGCCTTCTTTGGTCATGGTTTGCCTTCGCAATCCACTGCTTTGACTGTTCTTTCGTCTCGGGAGTATAGTGGTGTATCCATGTTTCATCTACAGTCACAAAGCGACGAAAAAATTCATCCGGATTGCGTTGCATGAGCGACAACAGGGCTTTAGAGGCCACCAACCTATTGCGTTTATTGTCGACTGTGAGCAAACGCGGCACCCATCTTGCAGAAATATTTTTCATGCCCAATTTGTCATGTAAAATAGAAATGACGCTACCTTTTGAGATCCCTGTAACCTCAATTATCTCACTCAACTTTAATCTTCGGTCACTCAACACCATATCGTGGATTTTATTGATCATTTCTGGTGTAGTCACCTCTACAGGACGTCCTGAGCGTGGTTCATCCTTTGTTGATGTACGACCACGTTTAAATTCATTTAACCAGTTATAAATAGTTGCAAGTGAAGGAGCAGATATGCCGTGAACTAAATCCAACTCATTTTTTATTTCCTTTGCTGTTAACCCTTTTATATTAAAATGTTTAATAACAGCTCTAAACTCAATTTTCTCCATTTTCCATTTTTCCATTTTCCACAAGCAAATTTTTTTTTAAATGTACGAGAAACACACAACAACCCGACCAATCTGATTGAAACTTCGCAGCATACTGAATCGGTAGTGCCGCTGCATGAAAACAAACCGCTTACAGTACTAGTCGCGCCATCTGTCGGCTTTTCTAAGGACTTATTGACCCACCCTCGTATAACTGATATTTAATTCAAATAAGCCCCTTATTAGGGGCTTATTATTAAATCATGAATCTCCGTTATTTATTGTATTCTCATTAAATTACGTAAATTGGTTTATTAATTTTAATCCGAGGATAAAAACTAAATAATATAATAAAAAAAATATAATAATATAAATAAGTAAGTATAAAAAAAAATTTACTTGAGTAGGCTAATCCCATTATTCGACTCCGTCATCGTATGATAACATGTCTCTTGTAATATGGACTGCATTTGTATAAATAAGAAAGAAAATCCATAAATCCTCACCCACTCATCGAGTCCGTCACTCGACGTAGTCAACCGAGGTTCCACTTGAATCAAATGTCTCAATTCATTAATATACTCAATCTCTTGATCACATTGATCTCACCAGTACATCCGTACCCCGATTATAACATTAGGTTGTCATATTTATTATTGTATTTTTTATCCATCCAAACAACAACAACGACTATTGTTTCATCATCGTCCGCCAAATGTTATTAACTAGTGAAATAAAATATTTAAACTTTATTATAAATGTATTATTATCCGCAAACCCATAATATAATACATATATTATTCCGTACAAGCGATACCTATTTAGCAACCAACATATTATGTACTTTCTTTCTCAAAACTCATACCGACAGTGTGTACCCGTGGCGAAGATAGGCCATTAATGCACACTGAAATTGGTCAGTCATACGTATTGGTTTTCATTGAAATAAGACTACAATAATTTATAGATATAAGATGGTGTTGATTAGTTTTTAACATTCAATTAAACCCTGCAAAATCAAGCCATAATAAATAATAGTAAAACAATACTCGTCTATATTGTAAAATATCTAAAATTATACAATGAAATCATAGACAACTATGGATATTTTATAGATAGAATAATATTTTTTATCTATTATAGTTTAGTTCAGGCAAGGCTTAATGAATTTAAAAAATATGAACCAACAATATGTGTAATATTATGTACCTATTCTTAATCAAACGAAAACAAATAACTATGAATGAAAAGTGTGCACAATTTTGTTGTATTGCCCAAAGTATACCATACTTATTATTGTTTGGTTGAGGCAGGGTTTAATTGATTTTTTTTTAAATAACCAACACTATCAGTAAATTGTAGTATTAGTTCAATAAAAAAAAAAGTATGACTAACAAAGTTTAATGTGCACTATTTATGGCGGATCTTAACAGCCTACCCCCACCCTTTACTACTGGTGTGTACTCTAACAGTTAATTCCGGGACTTTGGAAATAATCATTTGAGCGGGATTCTGGAATTGGAAAGCATATTTGGCAGCCCTAGACGTACATCAGTTAAACTAAGCATTGAGATAAACTGTCGTCTGTCTGTTTCGGTGCAAAGCCAATGCCTTTGTTCATAACCTCACGAAGTAATACTGTCGAGAAAGCTATTTGAGACGCAAAAAATATTGCAATAAAAAACAGGGAATATCCACGGTTTATATTATTACCTAATTCAATTATTCGAAAAGGAAGTCTAGCATTAATTATAGAATGAGGTACTTAGGGTAATTACTACAAAGGGTGATTAGAATTACATAAAAACACTGCTACTAAGTTATCAAGAGAACAAAAGAAAGGAAAGTGGGTTGATTACCTTCTGGTTCGAGTTTTAAGGAGTGTGGAAAAATATGGGATAAATTTAAACACCATCGACTTTTGAAAGGAAAAGGGACGTAACCCTCAGTTTTTTTCAAATAGGCACACGTTTTATCCAAAGGATATAAGCTGCAAACGCCGATTTATTATCATAGTTTAGCTGGCTATTTTTTAAAAAAAGTAATGTGGGAAAAACGACTTAACCATCATTTTGGTGGGTTTTCTTCAATTAACTAAATAATTAATATCAGATTAGGAATATAAAAAGCAATATATTAATTATCATACATTTCACAGTCATGTCTATTTTGTGTTTTAACTTTTTGTTAAAGAATATAATTATTATGATATTTTCGATAGTTGAGTCTGTATTTTAATATTCATCAAAATTTGTCACGTGAAAAAACGGGCATTCAATATTGGTGATATTTGACGACACTTTAGCTATGTATTTCTTGCATTTTATAACTTGACCGTCATAATGGGCGCCGGCAGCCTTGTGCAAGGTGGTGCAAGTGGTTTCAACCTTTGGTTCAATTTTTTTTAGATAAATATTTATTGGAGCAAATTCTAAAAAATGAAAACAAAAATCATTTTAACAATACAAAAAACAAATTAATTATATGCATTAAAGTTTTTCACGTAAGAAAAACGCCCATTCAATATTTTTCATATATTTGAAGACATTTTAGAGTTGTATTTCTTGCATTTTATAACTTGACTGTTATCATGGGCGCCGGCAGCCCGGTGCAAGGTGGTGCAAGTGCACCCTTGGTTCATTTTTTTAGATAAATATTTATTGGAGCAAGTTCTACCCATAAAAATGAAAACAAAAATCATTTTAAGAGTATGAAAAACAAATTTAATTAAAACAACAACTCTGCCGGCGCCTATGTATAGTAAGGTTTTAAGTTAGTGAATGTCGAAGGAACATGGGTCTATAGGGTGGCTGCAAATTATAAACTGCGAAGCCTATGCGAAACATCCAATATTTGATGGAATAAGAATATGGGTTTTCTTGCATGAACCACCTTACAGGCGCCCATGACCGTCATTAAGTAATAAATCAATATTGACTTCAAATTCTTCATCTATTGCGACTGACTTCTTCGATTCTGTCTTATTAATCTGTTCTGAGACTTCGCCCAATCACATTCCAGGATAGGACAAGGTATATTTCTTCTGTATTTTCGCTATAACCAGATACTTGAAATTCCATATATCCATATTCCACGTTCCATTGGGTGAAATCGTAAATCGTAAGCGTGTTACGCTATATTATATTATTGCATTACTTTTGTATTGTTTTTAGATTCGGCAACAAAGATATGTACTAACTAAACAATGGAAAATATTCTTTTGTATCAAAAAAGACCAAGAGTTCAAATTCAAATTTTATTTATTTTTACATATTATAGTGAACATTACAAATTATTATTTCAAGACATTCACAAAATGAAATTTAGAAACAAGGAAATATTATTTAAACAGTATTATATGAAAGTTATTAATCAGTAGAAAAGTGTAAATACAAAAAATATAATATAAATTAGATACAAGGTAGTACCTACACCGAATGAGCTAATCTAACTCTATTTTAAGAATTTTTAATACAATATCCACCTATACTCATTCTCACGCAGTTAACTGTCACCAGTTTGTGTACTCAAGTTTCGGATGAAACTACCCATACTCAGTATAATAATATGTAGTCTAATAAACTTATTCCAAAAAACTTGGGATGATATCATCGCGAGTCGCTGTTCTGTGCACTCGCCAGTTGGTAGACTTTCAACACTATTGACATGTGCGCGAACCAGATAACACTTGAATATAGATATATTTTAATTTATTAGTCTATTGCAGTCGAATTTATGAATAATTGATTATAAATTTTGTGTCGCGGCACAGTGGTGAGATGACGCACAAGGCTTAGGCTTGTAATGACCGCTCAAAACATGTTTAAAATTTAAAAAAAAAACACTGTTATTAATTTTTGTTAACAAGAATATTGTAACCTAAGAGAAAAAGAACTCGTAAATTTAAAATGTGTTTAAAATTTTATAATAATCGGGACTTTTCGACAAGAGGAGCTCAGCGTATTTTTAACGATTCTATTGATGCCAATACACAGTCAGAGTTCCATGAGCCGATACGTATTTTAAATACTAAAATGGAGTTGGTTTTAGTTTCAGTTGAGTATGAAACTTTTGTCGCATACGCACGCCAAACACTCTATATTATAGTATTCCAAATACTAGTAAGTATTTTGGAACATGTTTCTATACTAAGTATTCTTTTATAATGGTAGTAAGTATACTTAGTCTTCAAAATTGACCAGTTTTCCCATCTCTAGTTAGTTCTACACCTTGGGAGAAGAAACAACGGATGCCCTCATTCAGAGACACATAAGACAGCACCACAAAGAAGAGGAGAGTTATTCATTTAGTTGATATATATTACCTAGGATCGGCGCATTAAAAATGAACGTATTCTCTATAAATATATTTTTATTGTCAGTATGCATCTATCATTGGTGAGTACGCATAGTGACTGAAGATGCCCTGGTTTCAAAAAAATACTCGAATCGAATAGTATAAAACTTTAATTAATTAAAATGTATGTATATATTTATAAATACACTACACAATGCAGACGTAATTGCACTTGTATTACGCTGAGTCCGCGATAAAAACAAAATACACGAGAAAAACTTTGAAATAGATACTAAAACAATGACGCTACCTACTCAAGTTGTGTCCAGTATAACAAACCCAAAATTCATGAATGCCTTTGTTTGTATGTTATATTTGATTGAAATGCATGTTGTATGGTGTATGCAGTTCTCTAAAGAATTCAACAAAGTGCATTCGGTAAAAAAGAGAATATCCATTAATCCTGGAATGTATATTGTATCACCAGTGGCACGCTTCTTTGATACAGATGTTGCAATCAATTCTTCATAAGACTCATAGGGTAGCTGACATCAAAAAAACATATACCATGAATACTCAAATAGATCCATAATTGTCCACAAAAAAATAATCACCAATATTTTTATATTGTATCACTAGGGAAGATAAATACCTACATTGATATTTTTAGTAGGTACCTAGGTAAAATAATTATAGTTAACATTTTATCATAGGCGGACTAAACATAATTAAGTACCTCCGGCCTCCAAGTCTCTAAGCCCACCACTGAGTATAACTAAAAAAATAATATAGACTTAAAAATTCTCTTTTGGAACGCACACTTGTTGGAAAGCACTTCAGAGAGTATTGTAAGAACCATTAGTTAAAATTTGTCTCAATTAGATAGTATGCCTATAGCATTGTGGTCGATGTGCGTGGGCGGGAATCCTGAGAGACGCAGATTCACTTCCTGGTGGGTGTAGTATTTTTTTCAAAATAGATTTTTTTCTATCGGTTATATATTTTCTCAGAAGTGTTTTCAAAACTATAATAATCTTCGTTCAATTATTTTGATGGCATGTATTTTAAAGTAACTTCGTTATTTGAAATAAGTTAACTAAAGGTACAAGCATACAGAATTTCATTTATAAATTAAACCACATATTATGCTATTTTTTCACCTACTGCCAAGTTATAGTAACCTTTCAGGCGTACACATGAAACCAGAATATATAATTTAAAACATATTAAAAATGTACAGTAGCATGTTATAAATAATATCATTTTTAGCGTATATTGCAAAAAGAGTTTTAAAAATCGAATACTCATAAAATAGTGAAAATAAATGCAGAAATCTCTACGAGCAGCGTTCGAATTCTGTGGACCACCGTCATATTCAGTGAATTTTCATAACAAATTTTATTAAATAACATTTTCATATCTAGCTAATTTATTTTACAACATCTCGAAATGGAATCTTTCTACTCACTTTTGTGCGTTATTGGAGCGTCTCGTATTGTATCTGGTCATATTGACTTGATCTCGAGGCTTCCCGTTGAGATCGTGTCCATGATATTCAGGATGCTCGACGATCGTAGTCTTTACTCCGTGTCGAAGGTTGATCCAATCTGGTCTAACGTTATCAAAGGCGACAAGATATTAAGGAATAGACTCCGACGGCATGTGAGGCTCGCTAGGTACGATCTACTGATTGCAAGAATTGTCAAAGAGTCTGATAATGGCTTGCCTAAAGCGCCAGTTAAGCCAAAGAAAGTTCGTACAAGCGCCGTACCATTTTCTGGTTTTGCCGGAAAGACTTTTAACATGGCCAAAGAATTTCAGCCTGCCCCAAGCTGCAGACCTGCTAAACGAATGAGGTCTGATGATCGTGTAACAGCACCGAGAAGAAAACTGATTAGATTTTAGTTTAGTGTATTTTACTTTGTATTGTATGTATTATTATGTGTAAATAAAAAAAAAACAAAAATATTTCTTTTTTCTTTCATCAATACAATATTACCACGTCTTCATGTTCTCTGCCTATATGAATTTAAACATAATGATGATGAAAGAAAATATTTATTACTTCGCCTATTGTTATATATAATATAGACCTCCACAGACTGAAGGTTATATTGTCAGATTGTTGTTTTTAATAGAAATGAATACTAGCCATATAATACCTAAATAAGTGTGTCCTCTTATCTATGACATATGTCCCGAGTCTCTTGGATACCTGAAGAGTATGCTGATTGCTGTCTCAGGTTTTGTCATCTGAACGATGACCAATCTTCGATATTTCAATCAGAGACAGGTGAAACAGCTGCTGAACCCGATGATATAACTGATATTTTATTCAAGTAAGCCCTTTATTAGGGCATGGCAAATCATCAATCTCCGTTATTTATTGTATTTTCATTAAAATACGTATATTCAACACGATTTCTAAAATCATTTGCAATTTATTTTTTACTAAATCAGATAGATATATAACTATATTTTTTATAAAATTGTGTAATAAAAAGTTATGCTTAAGTTATACATTTATTTTGCACCTGAAATCGTCTGTTATTATATCATTATTATTAAACCATGTCTGATTCTAATAAGATCATAATATGGGCGTCTACTGGGTAAAGGTTTTGTATCAACAGTTTTTACACAATATTAGGTCCATACTCTGACTTAAAACACATATTGCAAAACAGTATGTGTATTTGCCAGGTTCAAGATGCAAACCTGGGACCTAAGACACTATAAGCCGACGCGTAAGCTATTCGGCCATCGTGGGCATTATCAGTATAACAAAAAAATACTATCCATTAAGATATCGTGAATATATAACATTTACTTATATAGCATCAGTAGTAATCTAATTACCAACGAACTGTTACGCATTATGCTTATCTCAACCTTCATGTTCAAGGAAAACCGCAATCACATCCTTATCGCCTACCAATTAAAAATACTCAAGTAAACAGGATGCACGCCAAGACGCACGCATGATAAAATCCACATGTTGATAAATATATTTGATTAAATTATGAATTATGGTTAATTGATTTCCGTTGATATATAAACTCCATACAACGCTGTTTCTTTGTCATTATCTATCGTAATTAGTTACTAAGCACTTGTCTGTATAATTATTATATTCAATAAAAGTTTTATATCTACAAAGTCTTTGAAGAGTTAAAGTGTTTGCCCATAATCTTCCTAACAAGGGTAGTTACCTGACGACCTACCCTTTTGCAACGAGATCGATATTATAAATAAATATCTGTTCTTATTGTCCCAATCAGATGTAAATGAAGTAATATTACAACATTATACATCTGATCAACTTTCATCAAAGTACAACTCTAAGATAAAGAACATAACTTGTTTCTTTTAATTTTATCTGTTGTCTGGGACGTAACAGTGGTGTCAGAAGTGGGATCTCATAGGAAAAAATCATCAGACGTCTTCTCGTAAGTCATCCCTTCGCCGCAGAACTTCAAGAGTTCAGCCGCCGGAAGACCCGAGAACCGAATCCAAAGGACCAATCTGCGAACTCACAAAGCGCTTCATCCCTGCCGAGAGAAGGTACACCTCTACGCAGCCAGAAGGAGCAGCAATTTTTCAAGACACAAGAAAGAAAATCCAAGATATCAAAACGGAATGAAGAATAGTTACACATTTATGTAAGTGTTTATTTGTTAATTATTATAGATATTGTCCATAGTGTAAGTTGTTCTAATTTAATATTATATATACCATTTTATTTTTATAAACTATAACATTGACACATACACGATGACGGAAACGAATTTTCAAACAGAATTACCGACAAGTTCTGAAATAAATTCTCAAACAAAACCACAACCATTAACTTACTCTGACTTAGCCAGATTTATCACACCTTTTGATGGTACTAGAGATAAGCTTACTGAATTTTTGCAAAATTGTGACATAGCTATGGGACTAGCTAGAGAGGATCAAAAGTATTGTATATTACAATATATTGTAACAAGAATTTCTGACGTAGCTAGAACAGCGTGTACGATTAAACATTTCAAAACTTTTGCGGAGTTAAAAGCTCATCTTAAAATAAATTTCGCAGACGCAAGACAGATAGGACAGTTAGAAATAGAACTACAGAGATGCAACCAAAAGAAAGATGAATCTGTAGCAACGTATATGCGTAGGCTAGAGATATGTACAAAAGAGTATAAAACAGCAATTAGTCTCTCAGAGGTAGATGACGACGAATTAAAAGGTAGATTCGGAGCCGCAGATGCAAGTGCTCTCTCACAATTTGTAATGGGATTGATCCCTGGTATAAGTGAACGTCTACGAAACATTCGCCCTAAAAATCTAACAGAAGCACTGTTGCTAGCGATAGAAGAAGAATCAATCAGGAGTTTAGCAGAAGAAAAGAGACAATTAGTGTATGGTCGTAACAAAACCAACTGTCAACTATGCGGTAAAATGGGACACTTGGCTCCCAATTGTTACAAAAATAAAAATAACACACGTAAAGTCTATACGTTCACACCTAAAAACGACATGCGTAAGAATACACAGTTTAATAAGGATAAGAAAGTATGCACCTATTGCAAAAAGACAGGTCATTTAATCGAAAATTGTTTCAAGAAAGACCCCTCCAAGCGTGAGAAATATTTGAAAGACAGGAAACTAAATGTCAATGTAGTTTCAAAAAACACAGACGGAACGTCGTGGTGCATTGCGACGGAAGACGAATAGAACAACGTGCACAAATGTTAGATTCATGTGAGAAAGTAGATATTTTAAATCTTACTTGTTCCACTCTCCATGATATCCATAATTTAAATAGAAACACTCAAAACTCTGACCAAATTACAATTTCTGTGAATCAAGTGAAAATCGATAAAGATCATCTTAAAAATTTACCTTATGTGAACCTTAGAATATATTATAAGAAATTTGTCAAGGACTGTACATTTTTAATTGATACAGGAGCCGCCATATCTCTCATAAAAAAGATTGCTCTTAATGAAGATATATATTCGAATTTAAAGGTAGATAAAATACAAATAAAAGGCATTGAAAAATCTGATTCCATCTCTGAAACAGAAGGAACTTTACCCCTGAATTTTAGATTTAAAGATAAAAATTTTAATCATACATTTCATGTTATTGCAAATATAAATCTGGATTTCGATGGAATATTAGGTAATGACTTTTTCACGAATAAACTTTGTAAGATTAATTACGAATTAAATATATTGAATATATTGAACAATATTCAATTACCTTTGAAAAGAAATATAGTTATTTATAAACTGGAACCAAGGTCTGAAACCTTTCTAAAGGTAGATGTTATTAACCCTGAAGTGAAAGAAGGTTTAATCCTAGATTTGAACTTAGGAAATAATATAAAAGTATCTAATGTGTTAACCAATGTAGATAAAGATAATAAATGTTTAATATCATTGCTTAATACAGGAAATAAAGTAGTAAAGATTCATAGTCTTAAAGTTGAACTACTACCCTTCGAAGTGATTAAAAAGAATTCGATGAATATTAAAAAGATAAATAAAATTAGTGCAACATCAGAACGTATAAAGAAAATTGAAAGCCTAATTAATCGAAACCATTTAAATAGTGAGGAAGACAAATCTTTAATAGAGATTTGCCAAGAATACAATGACTTATTCTTCCTTGATGGGGATGACTTAAGTTTTACCAATGCAGTCAAACATAAGATCATTACATCTCATGATAACCCTATACATACCAAAACTTATAGGTATCCAGAAATTCATAAAGAAGAAGTTAATAAACAGATCAGTAAAATGTTAAATCAAAAAAATATTAAAGCTTCAAACAGCCCTTATAGTTCCCCAATTTGGATTGTACCTAAGAAGATGGACTCTTCTGGACAAAAGAAATGGCGAATAGTGATAGATTATCGCAAATTAAATGAAGTTACAATAGGAGATGCTTATCCCTTACCCAATATCACTGATATATTAGATCAGTTAGGAAGTAGTAAATATTTTACCACTTTAGACTTAGCCTCTGGGTTTCATCAAATAAAAATGGATGAAGTGGATAGTAAGAAGACAGCTTTCTCAGTCCTTTCAGGACATTACGAGTACGTAAGAATGCCATTCGGTTTAAAGAACGCACCGGCATCATTCCAGAGATTAATGGATAATGTTTTAAGTGGATTACAAGGAATTAATTGTTTTGTATACCTAGATGACATAGTTGTATATGCCGATTCATTGAAAGATCATCAAAAGAGACTTGTGAACGTATTCAATAAATTACGAGAGTTTAATTTGAAATTACAGCCAGATAAATGCGAATTTTTAAGAAAAGAAGTTGCTTATTTAGGTCACATAATAACAGATGAAGGAGTAAGTCCTAATCCTGAAAAGATTAAAGCTGTTACGAATTTTATTGAGCCTAAAAACCCCAAAGAAATAAAACAATTCTTAGGTTTGGTAGGTTATTATCGTAAATTTATTGATAACTTCTCAAAATTGTCAAAACCCTTAACATCATTATTAAAGAAAGACGTTCAATACAAATGGACCAATCTTCAACAAAATGCATTTGATGAACTAAAAAAGATGTTGGTCACAGAACCAATATTACAATACCCCGATTTTACAAAACCTTTCATTGTAACAACAGATGCATCAAATTATGCATTAGGAGCCGTATTATCTCAAGGAGAAATCGGACAAGATTTACCTGTTTGTTATGCTTCTAGGACATTAAACTCAGCTGAAGGTAATTATAATACGACAGAAAAAGAGTTACTTGCAATAGTTTGGGCAACGAAACAATTTAGACCCTATATTTACGGTAGGAAATTTACTATTGTTACAGATCATAGACCTTTACTGTGGTTATTTAATACAAAAGAATCATCCAAACTTATTCGGTGGAGATTGAAATTAGAAGAGTATACGTATGAGATAGTATATAAACCAGGAAAGATTAACTCTAACGCAGATTGCTTATCGAGATTACCTATTAGCGTTTTGACCGCTAATAGCACTTATAAAGATTTTTTAGAAAAATTTCAAAGTGGAGATACTTTTAATGTGACTTGTAATGAATATGAGGATTATTTATTAAAGACCAAAGTTAAAGACATTGCATATCCAACTGCAATAGATTTAAATGATGAAATTCCATATTGTACAGATATAATGTGTAGATCAGAAGACTCAGAAATATTTAAATTAAATAGTCATGAACTATATCAAACAGAAACAACAAGTGGAAATTCAAAAACATTCTATCATATATTTACAAAAATTAATCACTTTGATAAACCCTCATATCCAGACATCTTTGTCGCCTTAAAGAATTTTAAAGATAAAATTACTAATAATAATATTACAAGCATATCAATTACAGATTTTGTAGACCCTTTCAATATGTTAGATTATCACAAGATAAAACAACTAATTATGTTCGTATTTGACGATACAGATATCACCGTCAATATTTATAAAAATACTATCAAAAACGTAGCCGAAAGAGATATACCACAAATACTTGTTGAAAATCATGATGTACCTACAGCAGGACATTTAGGTTATCACAGAATGTATAATAGAATAAAAAATCGTTATACATGGCCTAGGATGAAAAACTCAATTGAAACATATATAAAAAATTGTAAGGAATGTCAAATGAATAAAGTAAATAGACAAAATAATACTGCACCCATGGAAATTACTTCTACATCAAAAGACGCTTTCGAGAGAGTAGCCCTCGATATAGTAGGACCCCTTCCAGAAACTAATAATGGAAAAAGATTCATTTTAACCCTCCAAGATGACTTAACTAAATTTAGTCAAGCTTATGCATTAATAAATGCTACCACAGAAGAAATCGCAAATAAATTTATTGATTTCTCTTCTTGTTTTGGAATACCCAAATCGATTCTAACCGATCAAGCTCAGAATTTTATGTCACAACTCTTCGCAAAAATAACTAAATTACTTAATGTTAAACATAAGAATTCTACCCCTTATATGCCTCAATGCAACGGATCCCTAGAAAGAATCCACAGCACATTGAAGGATTATCTTAAACATTACGTTAATCATGATCAAACAAATTGGGACGAATTCATATCAATTGCAATGTTAAGTTATAATACTAATATTCATGCAACAACGAAATTTACCCCTTATGAATTAGTATTTGGAAAGAAAGCTATAATCCCTAGTAGTCTATATAAAAATGATACACCTACATATAACGATTACGTAACACAATTAAAGTATAGATTTTCCCAATCTCATAAAATCGCTAGAGAAAATATTCAAAAATCTAAAGAAAGATCCAAACAAAGATATGATTCTACAGCTAAAAATAAACATGTATACAAGGTAGGAGATTTAGTTGTCATAAAGAATCATCTCCGTCTAAGAAAAGCACTATCACCTAGTTATAAAGGACCGTATGAAATCGCTGAAATAAATTCATCGATAAACGTGACTTTAAAGATAAAGAGTAGATTAGTAAAGTATCATGTCAACGAAATAAAACCTTATCATCAAAATAATTAATAATTGTGTAATTTTCAGTTAACGTCTACAAGATGGACAGAGTTAAACTAAAATGGAATCAAACCCTACAGTACTTCATGTTCAAAAAAATTAAACAGTGTGAAGCATTTGTATACAACGACCAGTGTAAAAACGTAGCAGTCATATCAAGATTTAAAATTAAGTTATGTACAGAACACGTAAATCTAAAAAGGTTATATCATGAAAAATATCATTTTATAGGAAAAGAATACGATGTGAGCTTTCGTATCCTCAATGAAGTAGAATTAAATTCCAGACTAGAATTTGAGAGGATATTTAGAATTCCTGAGGATCCATCACATGAACATTGGAAAGACCAGCTTAAACAAAACATTCGAATAGAAAGATGGCATGAAGAACATGACCACGAGTTAAGTGTTGTTGAGTACGAGATAGATCGAGAAGAACAGTGGATAGATTTTTATTTAACTATAGATGATTTCAAACAATTACAATATCTAAACATAGACATTATGATATTAGAAAGATTCTGATTGGAATAACGTTGTTTCAGATTCTTGCTGCTAGCATCTTTACAATGGACCTATTGTTCGTACATAGAGAAAATAAAAGATGGGAGTGGATTATTCTATGATGAAATAGGAAACGTAAAAATCTACCATGACTATTGGAATGTCGTTACTTTTCAAGAAACTAATAACATTTTATCCCAACATGAAATACTTTTAAAAATATATGATAAAACAGATGTAATTTGTACAAAAATGACATCATCTAGTAAACATAATAATTGTAGGATGGCATTAGAAAGCCTTAAAAACGATATCCAACAAATACAAGCTAAATTTGAATCAATACTTCATCTTATCGGAAAAAATTATAATAGACGAGTTAAAAGAGGATGGTTTGATGGTGTAGGAAGTGCATTTAAAACGATATTTGGCACACTAGACGAGAATGACGCAACCTATTACAACGATGCTATAAATAAAGTAGCGGAAGATGAAAAAGAATTAAATTCATTGCTAAAAGAACAAACTCAAGTAGTTACGTCAACCATCACTACGTTTAATGAAACAATTAAGAAATTTCAAATAAATGAAGAAATAATGAATAATAATTTAGAAAAATTAGAACTATATTTAACAAAAATATCACATGAAATAGTTTTCACTGAAACATCGATTAAATTAGTTTCTCAGATTACCGTATTGGAAGAAGCTACTAGAAACTTAGAAAGACAAGTTGATAGTATAATGCATTCTATACTGTTTAGTAAGAGTAACGTTATTCACCCTTCTTTGATTACACCGACAAAATTATTTCAAGAATTATCTAAAAATATGAGATTGTTATCGCAAGGTCGAGAATTACCAATTCCCCTTACGATAGATAATATCCATATCATCATGGATATTACATCACTAACGTCATATTTTTATAAAACAAAAGTTATTTATATCATTTCTATTCCTCTTACTACATTGCAAGATTTTAATTTATTTAAGATTACACCATTGCCGATACCTCATAATTCTGAAAATCCAGATGCATTTTCATTAATACAAAATGAATTTAAATACGTAGGTATAACAAGGACCAAGATGCAATTTATTAAATTTAACGATCTTAGCGAGTGTAAATCACTAACAAATAAACATTTAATATGTCGAATCGAAAACGTTTACTCTTCAACCGAGAATGGAATCTGTGAAACTAAAATCTTGACTGACAATCCGCGAAAAATACCAACAGATTGTTCAACAAAAACAATCTTCGGAAAATTAAATATTTGGCATGAAATCATGCATAATAGGTGGATATTCGTTCAAACCGAAAGAACAAAGATTACTGTTGATTGCCCCCCTAAGCCTTTAGAAGAATTAGAAGCGATAGGAACGGGAATATTAAAGTTAGAAAATAAGTGTAAAGCTTATACCAAAACATTACAATTTTTCGCTAATAACGAAATACAATTAAATATCACTACACCTAAAAGTGAATTTAATATTATAGAAGAAGACTGTTGTATCAGAAACGAACATTTTAACGCAACTATACCTCATCTAAATCCTTTATTATTAACAAACATTAATTTAGATGAATTAAGAGTAGCAAGTCATAAACTTAATATATTCCAAGATGAATTAACAAAATTAAGAAATAAACCTACGATAGTTAAACATTCAAATTATTTCGCTATCACCATTTATACCTTAGTAGGAATGGCTTCATTATACATAGCAACAAAGCTATATAGGAAATATTCCAGAGAGATGCCAGATGGAAAGAATTGTATACAGATATTCAATCATTGCCATAATACTAGAAGATCAGTTTCTAGACAAAGGGACTATCCCGCTATTTCTCTTACTAATATTGCTAGAGAATATAAAGATGAAGAAGATGTTGTGGAAAGGCCTAAACCCACGACAAGATCAATGAGTAATAAGACCTCAACTCTCATTAGAGAAAATACATTCACATAAAGATTTCAAATAGAAATCAGGTTCACAAATTATTCAATACATTTCAAAGGTCATGAGTATGTTTCTTAATAAAAAGAAAAATATATACATAATATATATATTTTCTCGCATGCAAGTATATTTTATTATCAGTGGACGATATAAATAAAAATGTTGAGCTTAGCTAACTTAACAATACAAAAAACAAAAAAATTAAAAACCCAAAAATAAGAAGAATAAAAGAAAGAATTTTCATGAATTAATTATTCGTAATAAATCTCTATTTTATTAGAAACGCTTAAAATAATTAATAAATAGATAAATAAAGTAATCACTTCAATGATGAATAAGTTTTAGTAATCATTGAATGAAAATAGATTTAATATTAGAATAGGAAAAACATATACACATAAATACACACATATCTATAAGATGTTTTTTGAATTATATAAAATTTAATATTATTAATGATAAATATACCTATATGTAAAACTAATTTTAAGAAATCTTGTAAAATGTCAATAAAATAAAATAAAAAGGAAAATGTATCAGAAACCAAACTATGCTATATGCAAATATCCAAACAGATAATTTGAATTATATAAAATATATGTTGTTTAAAAAGGAAAATGTATCTACTATTGTAAACCCTTCAGATGAAATGTCAATTACAAATAAAGATGATAGTTTTATCTTAAATCATAATGATGATGTCATACAATGTAAAGAATGTATTAATGTTCATAATTATAAGAAAAAATTAAGACAATGTAACCGGAATAAAAAGCTATTAGAAACCAAAAATATGTTATTGAAAAATAAAATAAATGAAATAATTAAAAGGTTAAAAAGATCAATGCCACTAAATCATTTACCAAATGTATAGTGTCAGTTTAAAAGGGGAGGTGTTACGCATTATGCTTATCTCAACCTTCATGTTCAAGGAAAACCGCAATCACATCCTTATCGCCTACCAATTAAAAATACTCAAGTAAACAGGATGCACGCCAAGACGCACGCATGATAAAATCCACATGTTGATAAATATATTTGATTAAATTATGAATTATGGTTAATTGATTTCCGTTGATATATAAACTCCATACAACGCTGTTTCTTTGTCATTATCTATCGTAATTAGTTACTAAGCACTTGTCTGTATAATTATTATATTCAATAAAAGTTTTATATCTACAAAGTCTTTGAAGAGTTAAAGTGTTTGCCCATAATCTTCCTAACAAGGGTAGTTACCTGACGACCTACCCTTTTGCAACGAGATCGATATTATAAATAAATATCTGTTCTTATTGTCCCAATCAGATGTAAATGAAGTAATATTACAACATTATACATCTGATCAACTTTCATCAAAGTACAACTCTAAGATAAATAACATAACTTGTTTCTTTTAATTTTATCTGTTGTCTGGGACGTAACAGAACGAAGACAGAGAATCGATAAAACTGCCAAAGTTATCATAAGACAATGGAATAAATGTGAAGGAAAAACTTCCAGGAATATTATTTTTAACTTTTCTCCTTGAATACTTCTGTAGCAAACTAATCCAATAGTTAAAGTGTCACTGGCAATCTCCGGAGTGAAGAAAGAGCGACGTGAGATTAGGTGATAGACGGAACACTTATAGGGTTGCGTCTACCCTTTTTATTCCTTATTATCCGGTAGATTTTCAGGATTATACCTTGATGAAAATGTTATAAATAAAAATCCATAACCCATTTGTTAACTATCTACGATCAGTAAAATAAATAAATTTGAAATCTGAAGATTTCTGAATATTAAATTCTGTATTGAAAAAAAACTACAATAAGAATTCATAGTTGGTGTTGGTTAGTTTTTAAAATTCATATCCCTGCAAAATCAAGCCATAATAAATAATAGTAAAACAATACTCGTGTATCTATAAAAGTATACAATGAAATCATAGACAACTATGGATATTTTATAGATATAATAATATTTGTTATCTTTGGTTCACGCAGGGCATGGCATGAATTAAAAAAAAAATGAACCAACAATATGTGTAATATTATGTACATATTCTTAATCCAACGAAAACAAATAACAATGAATGAAAAGTGTGCACAATTTTATCGTATTGCCCAAAGTATACAAAAACTATTATTGTTTGGTTTAGGCACGGTTTAATTGATTTTTAAAAAATAACCAGCACGATCAGTAAATTGTGGTCTTGGTTCAATAAAAACAAATACGTATGACTAACAAAGTTTAATGTGCACTATTTATGGCGGATCTTAACAGCCTACCACCCACCCTTTGCTACTGGTGTGTACACTAACAGTTAATTCCGAGACTTTCATCATCATCAGGGGTGCGACAACCCTGTGTGGGTCTTGGGCTCCTCCAACAGCTCTCTCCACCTGTCCCTATTCAGTTTGGCCGCTTTCCAATTCGGTACCCCCAGAATACAGCAGTCACTAGCAGCTCCATCCAACCAGCGAATCTTTGGCCTGCCTCTTCTTCTACGCCCTATTGGATTGCTGGACATCACTCTCTTTGCCGGTTCATTATCATTCATACGGTGCACAATATGACCTAGCCATCGCAGTCTCTCAATCTTAATTGATTGAACAGCGCTTTAATCTTCGTACAGCCCTTAGAGCTCAGCATTATATCTTCTCCTCCAATTGGTGCCGTCTCTGATCGGTCCATATATACGGCGGAGAATTTTTCTTTCAAAAATGTTCAGGGCTCGTTCATTTCGCAGAGTTAATGTCCAGGTTTCCGATGAGTAGGTTAGCACTGGCTTTACAAGTGTCTTGTAAAGAGTGCTTTTACTTCGGCGATATAGTATGCGGGACTTAAAATGTCTTAACAGGCCAAAGTAGCATTTATTCGCAGACATGATTCTCTTGTTGATTTCTTCTGTAAATTTCGGGACGTTGGAAATAATTAATTGAGCGGGATTCTGGAATTGGAAAGCATATTTGGCAGCCCTAGACTTACAGCAGTTAAATAAGCATTGAGATAAACTGTCGTCTGTCTGTTTCGGTGCAAAGCCAATGCCTTTGTTCATAACCTCACGAAGTAATACTGTCGAGAAAGCTATTTTAGACGCAAAAAGTATTGCAATAAAAACCAGGGAACATCCACGGTTTATATTATTACCTAATTCAATTATTCGAAAAGGAAGTCTAGCATTATTTATATAATGAGTTCAGTACTTAATGTAATTACTACAAAGGGTGATTAGTGATTAGCATTACATAAGACCACAACTACTATGTTACCAAGAGAACAATAGAAAGTTGAGTTACATTCTGGTTGAAGCTTTAAGAAGGAGTGTGGAAAAATATATGATAAACTTCTACACCATCGACTGTAGAAAGGTAAAACGACGTAATCCTCAGTTTTTTTCAAAATAGGTTTTATTGGATAATAACGTTGTATATGACTAAATACACATTGTATCCAAAGGATATAAGCTGCAAACGCTGATTTATTATCATAATTTAGCTTTTAAATAATAATTTAGTAATGTTGGAAAAACTACTTAACCATCATTTTTGTTGGTTTTTCTTCAATTAACTCAATAATTAATATCAGATTAGGAATACAAAAAAGCAAATTATTAATTATCATACATTTCACGGTTATGTGAATTTTGTATTTTAACTTTATGTTAAAGAATAATATTATATTATAATGATATTTTCGATAGTTGAGTCTGTATTTTAATATTCATCAAAATTTGTCACGTGAAAAAAACGCGAGAAAAAAAAGAAGTAATGTTGGAAAAACTACTTAACCATCATTTTGTTGGTTTTTCTTCAATTAACTCAATAATTAATATCAGATTAGGAATCCAAAAAGGCAAATTATTAATTATCATGATTTCACGGTTATGTGAATTTTGTATTTTAACTTTTTGTTAAAGAATAATATTATATTAGTATGATATTTTCGATAGTTGAGTCTGTATCTTAATATTTATCAAAATTTGTCAAGTGAATAAAACGCGCATTCAATATTGGTGATATTTGACGATACTTTAGCTTTGTATTTCTTGCATTTAATAACTTGACCGTCATCATGGGCGCCGGCAGCCTTGTGCACCTTTGGTTCATTTTTTTTAAATAAATATTTATTGGAGCAAATTCTACCCATAAAACATGAAAACAAAAATCATTTTAAGAGTACAAAAAACAAATTTAATTAAAACAACAACGCTGCCGGCGCCTATGCGTAGGTAACAAAAATATTGTGCATAATTTTGTTAAAAAATGAAATTATGTCAGGAGGTATAAACATGTCAATGTAAAAGGTAGGTACCGACTGTCATGAACGAAATATTCTTGGTTGTTATAGTTTAGGTATGGATTTGTACCGTTATAGTAAGGTTTTAACTAAGTAAATGACGAAGGAACATGGGACTATAGGGTGGGTGTAAATTATAAATTGCGATGCCTATGCGAAACATCCAACATTTGATGGAATAAGATCATGGGTTTTCTTGCATGCACCACCTTACAAGCGCCCATGACCGTCATTAAATAATAAATCAATATTGACTTCAAAATCTCCATCTATTGCGACTGACTTCTTCATTGCTGTCTTATTAATCTGTTCTGTGACTTCGCCCAATCGCATTCCAGGATAAGACAAAGGATGTTTCTTCTGTATTTTCGCTATTCCCAGATACTTGAAATTCCGTATATTGGGGATAATATGGTGGTAATACATTCTCTTAAAATTTGAAGCACCCTGGTACTCTAAACATGGGGTATCCAATCCGTAGAATGTTCTTCAAAAAACATTTTTTTTGAAAATGACAATATCCACTGAAACCTCCACTAATAGATTTCTCATGGAAGGTTTCTAAAAAAAAATATATTTTAAAAAAATACATAGGTATCGACAATCTACTAGTTTCATAGCAAAGGGAGCGGGAGGGCACTCGCAGGGAGGCAAAGCATACATAGTTAAATTATAATAATAAAAAAGTGTGGTAACATGTAAATTGTACGTAAAACATTTCACCGTGGCACAGTTTGGCGTCAGCTTTCTCATCGGAAAGAGATACTATACAATCTCCAATTTTATTAGATTCAATATGAACATTAATTCAATTGCCATAGCTGATTTTGGCAAAATTCATGAATTCAAGAATGAAAACCTAACCTAACCCAACCTAAAAAATAATCCAGTATATCGGCTATTTTCAAAATTAAGTTTTTGCCGGCTTCACCCAGGACCGGGTTTTATTTAGACATGAATTTTATGTAAAATACTATACGACCCAAAGAGGATGGACGATCTTTAATATACGGCCATATATTTACGATAAAACGTTTCACGGTGAAGCGTGATACGGCAAACTACATACTTATAAGTTTCCGGATACGACAATATACTGCATTATACCTACTGAAGTTTTTGTGACAAAGGAAAAATCAAATTGCTTTTCCGTTCTTATAAAATTATAGTCATTAGATAACTGCAGATAATTTTGCTCTATAAAAAGAAGTATTACATACTGCATAGAAATTTTCATTATTGTTCTTAATCTTACTATGGCGTGAAAAGCTCTTTTCGTACACAATATAATATATTATATTCAA
This sequence comes from Rhyacophila brunnea, assembly GCF_057557595.1. Classification (NCBI taxonomy): domain Eukaryota; kingdom Metazoa; phylum Arthropoda; class Insecta; order Trichoptera; family Rhyacophilidae; genus Rhyacophila; species Rhyacophila brunnea. Next base: position 34,499,053 of record NW_028232827.1, on the reverse strand, counting down.
GTAGGCATGTTTGATGTTGTAAACTTATCATCTTGAAATAAATAAATTATACTCGTTTGAGAAAGGATTTCCTTTGATAAAAGATAAACAATACACGCTCCGAGGATTACAATTAATCTATCGCTTCTTTGACGGGGAAAATAATAATATATCGAATTATTATGAAGAAGCTTCACATTTCGTAATTAATTTCACAACTTTGGAAAACAATTTATTGTTATTTTCCAGCAAAAAATATGCTTTTCTCGAACAATAAACAGAGAGAAAACAATGGTTGTTTTTCTTCAAATTCCGTTCGTATTGTTGTCAGAAATATTATTTTTAGGTTTGTATTTCTGTTTTAATTTCGGTTATAAAAATAAACAAAACCTCAATAAATACAATACAGGTATAAACAGAATTAATTAAAAAATTTATAAATAATAAATTTAGAAATAAATATTGGGAAAAAACATAAATTTGGTTACTGACTAGTAGATTCTACTTAGGTTCGTAAATAATTCTTCGATCAGTGGGTATATTACTCTATTCTATACACAAGGCGGATATCGGCGGCTATTGGCGTTAGTTTATCATAATATGTATGTATTGAGGTGGTTAATTGTTACAATAAGTTAACCGTCTAAACCAGCGATACTCAACCTGCGGCCCTTTAAGCTTTTACGTGCGGCCCGAAAAACATTTATTATCAGGAATTTCGTATATCTTGAGATTCGTTTCGACTTTTTCGACACCCGAAGAGGATTGTCATTATGGTCCACATCAGATCTGGTGTAAGAGTGTTGCTATTGCACAAGATTAATTTAAAAAACACGCATATTTTTTTAAATCTCAAAAAAGTTTTGTAAAAAGGGGGTTGTTTCATGATTTTTTTCGTCACATCCGTAGTGATGTGCCCCGCGTTACTTTACAAATATATTATGTATTTGGCCCGAAGAAAAAAAAGGTTGAGTATCATTGGTCTAAACTGTAAATAAAAAACAATGTTTTAACAGCCCCTCTCTTGGCTGTGTTAACTTTTGCAGCGAGATAGACAATTTTGACAGTTTAATATAATATAAAATAGTAAAAAAAACCTCAATACCTACATAAATATAATAAACTACCGCCGGTAATCATTGTGCTAAGTGATCCTGTAAGTACTTTTATATTGTGTGTATATTCATTAAATATCAAATCCAGCTAAGTTTGTTATTATATATCGTTAAAGACATTTTATTTCGTTAGTCGTTGTATCTAATCGTTTGCCCCAGGAGCAGATACCCAAGACTACGGTCACCATGCACTTAAGTTTGCTTTGACTGAGTTTACAGAGACTTTCTAATAAAAAAATCCATGATAGAGTGGAGCATACGGAACTGATAAAAGCAAACGATCCTAATTAATTAATAATATATAATATAGTTTGTTCAACACCCACTACGGCCACTACGAAACGATAATTATCATAATTTATATGACCATAAACTATTTTAATCGAAATTTAATGAGGTTGCCATCCATTTCTCGTAAAAACAAAAATATGTTAATAAAAACCTCCACTATATGGAGGCCCATAGTATGATCTTATTAGGATCGGACATAGTTTTAAAAATGATCAAAAAACAAATCTAAAACAATACTTCTACAACTAACGACAACTTCTAACAAGATCTTCACGTTCGCAATAAGACGCCGATTTTTTTTAAACGCGATAAAGTTGGCCTTTGTGGCGACCATGTCGGACAGCCCGATGGGCTTATGCTGGTGCTTTACACCCAAATGTAGGGCTCATGATACGCTCGTTTAATACTGGGTGTGGTTTGGAGGAGTCTACGTATGTGTTGTTTAATTAGTTAAATAATATATTTTCAAAATAAATATTCTATTCGAAGTCCTTAATGTGCCTGAAGGCTTTTTTGCAATTATTTTAAAATGGTGAAATATAAAGATTACCGACTTTGAAACTAACTGCCTCAATTATTAACCTTTAACTAATTCGCCTATAACTAATGTAATATAATATCATGTTATGGATGTGGTATAGTTATTTGATTTTTTGAAACGATACTTGATGTGGTATATATATAACACGACATTAATGATTACTATTACGAGGGTGGGTCAATAATTCCTTAGAAAAAAGCATTAAAACAGTTTTTATTTTTGTATTTTTTTTTTATTTCTCAACATAATCTCCTTGGAGCTCAATACACTTGGTTAGACGTTTCTCAATTTTTTTTAAACCGTCAGAAAAATAAGTTTTCGGAAGGTCCTCAAAATAAGCATTTGTCCGATCGATGACTTCTTCATTTGAAAAAAAACGTTGTCCACTTAGCCATTTTTTTAAGTTTGGGAAAAGGAAAAAGTCACTGGGTGCTAAATCTGGCGAATACGGTGGGTGGTCGACCAATTCGAACTTCAATTCTTCAATTTTAGCCATTGATCGCAAACATGTGTAAACACGGGCATTGTCCTGATGAAAGAGGATTTATTTCCTGTTTAAATGAGGCCGTTTTTCTTCAATTTTGTTTTTTAGCTGGTCCAATAAAGATGCATAATAATCCCCTGTTATTTTTTTTCCTTTTTCCAAATAGTCAACGAAAATAATTCCACGTGCATCCCAAAATACAGTAGCCATAACCTTACCAGCTGATTTTACGGTTTTCGCCTTCTTTGGACATGGTTTGCCTTCGCAATCCACTGCTTTGACTGTTCTTTCGTCTCGGGAGTATAGTGGTGTATCCATGTTTCATCTACAGTCACAAAGCGACGAAAAAATTCATCCGGATTGCGTTGCATGAGCGACAACAGGGCTTTAGAGGCCACCACCCTATTGCGTTTATTGTCGACTGTGAGCAAACGCGGCACCCATCTTGCAGTAATATTTTTCATGCCCAATTTGTCATGTAAAATAGAAATGACGCTACCTTTTGAGATCCCTGTAACCTCAATTATCTCACTCAACTTTAATCTTCGGTCACTTAACACCATATCGTGGATTTTATTGATCATTTCTGGTGTAGTCACCTCTACAGGACGTCCTGAGCGTGGTTCATCCTTTGTTGATGTACGACCACGTTTAAATTCATTTAACCAGTTATAAATAGTTGCAAGTGAAAGAGCAGATATGCCGTGAACTAAATCCAACTCATTTTTTATTTCCTTTGCTGTTAACCCTTTTATATTAAAATGTTTAATAACAGCTCTAACCTCAATTTTCTCCATTTTCCATTTTTCCATTTTCCACAAGCAAATTTTTTTTTTAAATGTACGAGAAACACACAACAACCCGACCAATCTGATTGAAACTTCGCAGCATACTGAATCGGTAGTGCCGCTGCATGAAAACAAACCGCTTACAGTACTAGTCGCGCCACCTGTCGGCTTTTCTAAGGACTTATTGACCCACCCTCGTACCTATTACTACTAATACTACTAATACCACTACCACTACTACAAATTTGAGAAAGGCGTTTTATATGCAGAATTTGATGTAGCAAGTTACTGAAAAATAAATAAGAGCGTGAGGATAAGTATAGGTAGGTACTATTTTATAAATTCTTAAAATAGGGTCTGCTTAGCTCATTCGCTGTACTTCCCTGTATCGAATTTATAATTTTTGTATTTATACTTTTCTACTGTTTAATAATTTAATACTGATATATTTCTTTTCTTATATATGTTACGCCGAATGTGCGAAATTGAATATTACATGAAATGGGCAAAACTTTGCCTAAATCATGAAAAATGCAAGCCCGTTACCTTATTCATGAATTAGACAAAATATCTGGAGAGTGCGTGAATTCGGCAGTAATTTTTCTGTCTAGTTCATGTATTGGACAAATTAGATAGTAGCGCTACGGTGGTATTTTTTGCAACTAAACTAAATGTATCAAAATGCTCATGCATTGGTCAAAATGTACATATATTATTATCTATGCTCAAAATAGATGATCGCGCTCCGGTGGTATTTTTTGCAACTAATCAAACTAAACAAATGTGTCAAATGTCATTAATATAAAAATATACCAATCAATAACTGCAATGAAGTTCATATTGTTCCACTTACTATGCGCAAAAAAAATCTAGAACTATAATATGATAACGGAAGAATTTTATTGAAAAGTATTTTCGTGATTTGATTCGTGCTTGGTCGATTGAATGTTTGTGATAGTTTGTTGACACTTGATAGCTAACCTCAAAATAGACATTCAGTTGAATACTTTAATTCAGAATTACAAAACCTAACCTAACCTAACCTAACCTAATAATAATAATATTATATTATGTCCAATTATAACTAATAAAACCATCCGTATTAAATTTACTTTTTCTTCTGTCATGTTGACAGTTCAAGAATTCCATACCCTGGAGAATTCATGTACTCAGCAGAAAATTTACCTAATTCATGAATAAGGCAACAGGCTTGACTATTACATGAATTAGCCAAAATTTTGCCCATTTCATGTAATAGTCAATTTCGCACATTCGGTGTAACATATATAATACTGTTTTAATAATATTTCTTTGTTTCTAAATGCCATGCTGTGAACGTCTTAAATTAATAATTATGGTAATGTTCACTATATGTAAAAAAAATAATTTGAAGAGTCAGAATTAGAGTGACGTTTTAGCATAAAGGTAGAATTACTTACCCTTCACGACAGTCCGTATCATAACTACTATTACATATTATACTTACGTTATTATCATCATTTATGTCACTACAACCCTTGGTGGGTCTTGGCCTCCTTCAAAAACTTCCTCCATTCTGGACGATCCAGCGCCGACACTTTGCTTTGGCCGAGCATTTTTAAATCTCACACGTTATTACAATTCAATCTAAACTTATTAATTTTAGTTTTTCACAAACACTTAATCATGGTTAAAATATAACGTTTCAAAAAATATCACTGACCGATATTTATATCTAGAGAGAAAAAATACAAAAATGTCTTTGAAAAGTTATCATTTACAATGTCATCAGACTGTCTGGACTCAATGCACAAACACATTGATTTAAGTCCCTCATACTGAGAGACAGATATCATATGTCACACTTATGAGGCTTCTTGCGAAAATTCTTTCTAAAAATAAAAGAAAAGTATAGCGCTTATTTCAACGTGGTTGACCTTTTAATATACAGGTCCATATTTTTTTTGGGTTGCAACCCCCTTTTATAATAGCTAAGTAACCTTACTACCCACCCGGCACAATTGTAAAAAAAATCATTTTAACAAAGTGAAGAAAACACAATAAAAATAAAATTTTACGTATGAGTTTTAAATCATTGCATTTTTCTCACTTTTTCTGTTTACATGTGAATTCACTATCATTAACATTTTGTTCACTTTGCAATATGTTCACTGTCAAACTTGTTCACTTTTTCACACTGTATTGCTACTATTTTAAAATAATTATAAACCATTAAGTATATTTGATGTCAAACTATTAATCCGTTTATTTATTACTAATTAATATACTTTTTCTCAGGATATTATTAGAAATACTATTTGTTTGTATGTGGTCTTATATCTGACTATATGTACTCATGTATGACTGCAAGACATGGCATCTTATAACTTATAATCATATCATCATATATTATAAGCATATTATAATCAGAGAACCTTATAAGTTATAAGGTTCTCTTAAGTCGGCTCGCACATTAAAACTCGTCTCGTCTGCAACGTGTCGATATGACGTCATCATTATTCATAAAACGCTGCTATTAATTGTTAGAAGAATGAGCGTAAATAGCTAAATATTTTTATATAAACATATTAAGTATATTGTTTTGTGTTCTTTCTTATTATTTTTTTTTCATGCCCAAAACGCTTTTTTTAGTTTGCATTCATGTACGCTTTTACATAGTTCATTGTTATTAAAGATATTATACCCAGCCGCACATAGAAACTCGTCCCGACTGCAACACGTCAAAGTTTTCTTTTTGTTGTTTGTGGTTTTGTTGGCATTCACTAAATATCTCTAACTTAATAAACCACCACACATAGCGTCGGCGCGACATTTTTGGTAGTCAACGATGTCACTGTCTCCTCATGGTCCCGCCTGTGTGCGCGGTAAAGAGTTGCAACATTGCTTTTTCAACAGTGTTTTTTATTTATGACCATGTCTCACTCGAGACGATTTTCTATACTAACTCGATTTAACAAATTTTGAACATGGCGTAGTCTATATTATCTCACATACAGATATTATATCGTGCGTTTGACGTTTGTATGTCTACGTCGACGCGGTAGAGTTCGCTCCAAATATATAGCTAATATTGTATTTTTTCCAACTTATACGCGGTGAAAATGAGAACTCTGCCATTCTTGGTAGTATTGACTTGTGTGTCCTTGATCGGGAGCATCAGTTGTTTGCTCTCCCAAGGTGCATAACTAACATGCCATTGGTAATGCTAATTGGGAGGACAATAACTCTGTTCAACCAAATCACATCTGATATTGACATATTCCACTTGCGTGAGAATGAGGATAGGTGAGCATTGTTTTATAAATTCTTAAAATAGAGTTTGCTTAGCTCATTCGGTGTACTTCCTATTATCTAATTTATATATATATATATTGTATTAACACCTTTCTACTGTTTAATAACTTATATATATAATACTGTTTAAATAATATTTCTTTGTTTCTCAATGTCATGTTGTGTACGTTTTGAATTAATAATTTGTAATGTTCACTATATGTAAAAAAAATAATATGTAAGAATAAATAAAATTTGAATTTGAATTAATGTATATAGCCACAATAAATAAATGACATACTTACCAACACGTGTGCTTCCTTTGACATTACAAAATCACTCAAGCAGATATTTTCGAAAGTAATATATTCCTTATTCTTGGATGTAAAACGAATTCCAGCAAGTCACGGGTGTCCAACAAAATAAAAACGGTAGGTAAGCGAAAAAAGTTTTCGTGGTAATATTATACAGGGCAAGAATTTGGGTCGAAAAAGAAAGCACTGCATATAAATCAGAGGGGAAAATTTAAGCCACGTGACAAGTCGCACTGCAGCAAAGTGCAATTTGGGGGTCGGACGTAAATCCGGGACCTACCTTCCCACTAACGCATGCATTAATGCAGAAGCTTTCAAGCTGGCGCAGAGCAATATATTTTTTTAAATTCACAAGTATTCATAATACACCATATCCATCTTTACGTTTTTGTTTGTGTAACTATATATTATCAAGGTTAGTAATTAAAGTAGTACGTACTTTGATTTAATAAACAAAACCGATTGCCAAAACTAGCTTGATTTCGAAGAGCGCTGATGAGCAGGTATTAAAAAGGCCAATAGTTAAAATTTGTCGCAATTAGTACGTCGCCTTGTAGGCCTTGTAGCATAGAGGATAATGCGCGGACGGGGCGTAAACCCAAGATATGCTAGTTTGATTCCAGCCGGATGGCTTACTTTTTCAAAAAGATTTTTATATTCTTTATACCTAATATATTTTCTCAGAAGTATTTTTTTAAATTATGTATGTTCAATATATCGAGAGAATTAGACCGTTTGATGTAAAGTAGCAATAAAAACAAAATTTCACACATTGTACGACAACATAGAAGAATCGAGGAATCTTAATATAACCACTAACAATAAAATTGTCAAGAGAACACTTTGGCGCCCATATTCTCACGGTCACATGTAAATTGTACGTAAAACATTTCACCGTGGCAGAGTTCGCCGTGAGCTTTCTATCGGAAAAAGATGACCGTATAATATACGGTTTCTAATTTTATTAGATTCAATATGAACATTAATTCAATTTTCATAGCTGATTTTGGCAAAATTCAAGAATGAAAACATAACCTAATCTAAAAAATAATCCAGTATATCGGCTATTTTCAAAATTTGTTTGCTACTGGCTTCCTGTAAAGCGTAAACCGATAAGAACCGTGTTTTATTTAGACATGATTTTATGTCAGTACTATACTACCCAAAGAGGTTTGACGGTCTTTAATATGCAGCCATATAGTTGCGATACAACATTTCACGGCGAACTGGATACGTACAAGTTTCTTGATACGTATTCTCACAAACAGGGACGCGCCGAGCGGATGACGTATTGGGAGTGCGAAGCACTGGGGGTGCCAGGTGGCAGGATCATTTAGGCGGCGACAAAATACACAGAAAACACATTTTATTATTCTTAATATTTATTAAAAAAAAAAAAATGCATACTACCAAAGGGTAGCAAATTTAAGAATCAATGCACAATAAATTGAAACATTCAAAAATACATGGTTCATAATAAAAATGCATGACAGTTCTATAAAAATATACTGAAAAGCATTCTCTCGAAGTCTCAACAGATTAGTTCAGTACCTATCTTATAATAATTAGGCATAAAATATTTTTGAAAAATGAAATTATATAAATCCAGTAAATTAACCGAGTCATTAAATCATAATACTTGAAGGGGCCTTATTACAATGAATTGGTTTGTTTAATGGTTAGTAAAAAATATTTTGAAGAAATGGTTTCAACTGTTTTATTTTCAATTATAGTGGATTTAAGTTTTGTAGTATTTCATTTGAGTCGTTTTTTGCGATCCGGGTTTCGCCTTTCGGCATCTTCATGCACTATGTACACTCACCAAAAGGCAAATACACTTTGAAAACCAATACAACTCTAACTTATATAACAAATCAATACAATAAAGTAGGTCAAAACTTTATCATCTACCTATAAAGTCAAAGATCACAAAAAAAATATATGAATAGTTAAAGTAGGGTTTGTAACAAACCCCTCTACTTTTTCACTAATACTACACTCGATAAACGTCTATAAATCGTCAAAACTTAATAATATTCGTACATAGATCATTAGAATATAACGTATGTTTTATATTCTGGGGTAGCGGAAAACTATAGCTTTAAAATAGTTTAATTCAATATAGCTATGGAGATCTCTTCACTTATTTATTCTGCAATTTTATGGTAGCTTTAATTTTTATTACCATTTTTATATAGCCTCCATGTATTCATCTCTCCGAAGTGCAGTTGGAGTTTAAAGTCTCGTAAACTTAGGTAAAGTATACTTTAGTGCATGGCGACGTAAACTATAAGTCATTCCTAAACATTAAAAACTACGATGCATCACATCGAAAAGTATATCGTGATACGCCCTATTAATACCAGGTGTCATGCAAATGTGGGTTGTTTTAGAGAGCTCCATAATATTTGTGTTATCAAAACATTTTCATTGGAAAAGAAATTGTTTCACGTTATGAAACAGAAATAAGTAATATGTACACTGTTCAAAAAACGCATTATAAACAATTAAATAACGATACAAAAACCATAAAGCATTATGATAAAACTACTTAATTGGGGGGACATGCTCGTCGAAGGTCAAAATTGAGTTTTTATTGTATTTTCAAACCATGATCCTGGACACTCCTTAAACGTTGTAGATAATCTATTTATATAATTTTGAAGCCTTATTATCCTTTATAGTTATTTTAAACATTTGATGACTGCATGAAGTATTTTTGTTACATAAAATAGTATTCTTTTAAACCTCTCGCTCTAATGTTTTAGAATATAGTCATATTTCGGTACAAAACTGTGCAGTGGTGTTAAGATTTTTTACATTTATTAATTTTTAAACGCATTTATAAAACCATTAGTATAATTTATTACGAGATAATTTTTGTAAAATATTCACGATAAAAAAATATTTTGATAATCTCTGTGATCCCAAATTTGACAAGAATTAGGCATTTTATTATTCAAAAAATCGGCAAGATTAACACATTTGAAGATGATTCTAAAGATATTTATTATAAGCTATGTCTTTGATCATTCAAGTGTGATAAACATCTTATGAATAATGATTGCTTTATAAGAATTATTGACCTAAGAATAAGGTAGTGTTTTTTTGAAATACGCCATTTCTTTTGTCATTCCCTAGTGGTTAAGCTACAACATACGGCCGTAGCCATAAAACGACAAACTATAATTAAAGTAAGGAGTAAAATTATGTTAACGCGCGTGTTTGAACATGTACCTAACCGAATTTTTTTTTATTTTTTTTTAAACGGTACATGTTCAAATACGCGCGTCAATATCATTTTACTCTCTACTTCAATTATAGTTTGTCAATTTATGGCTACGGCCGTATGTTGTAGCTTAACTACTAGGGAATGACAAAAGAAATGGCGTATTTCAAAAAAACACTACCTTATTCTTAGGTCAATAATTATTATAAAGCAATCATTATTCATAAGATGTTTATCACACTTGAATGGTCAAAGACATAGTTTATAATAAATATCTTTAGAATCATCTTGAAATGTGTTAATCTTGCCGATTTTTTGAATAATAAAATGCCTAATTCTTGTCAAATTTGGGATCACAGAGATTATCAATATAATTTTTTATCGTGAATATTTTACAAAAATTATCTCGTAATAAATTATGCTAATGGTTTTATAAATGCGTTTAAAAATTAATAAATGTAAAAAATCTTAACACCACTGCACAGTTATGTACCGAAATATGACTATATTCTAAAACATTAGAGCGAGAGGTTTAAAAGAATACTATTTTATGTAACAAAAATACTTCATGCAGTCATCAAATGTTTAAAATAACTATAAAGGATAATAAGGCTTCAAAATTATATAAATAGATCATCTACAACGTTTAAGGAGTGTCCAGGATCATGGTTTGAATATACAATAAAAACTCAATTTTGACCTTCGACGAGCATGTCCCCCCTTAAGTGAGATTAGTGGTTATAAAACAGGCAACATGATACTGAATAAATTCAATATTAAGAATCATTAAAATGGCGCGAATGATGATGCTTTTTATGTGGACTGTATTTGGGATTGAATTCTGGATGCTAGGGGAGGGCAATTTATACGGGATTCAGTCCAGGCACTAACCTTGATGTTGATTAACTATATTGCTAGAGTAGGTCCCGGGTTCACGTACTCATACACTAGTAGGCTGACTATTCGATTATCACTCTCACGAGATGAAGATGATGAGTTTATGATAAACGGTTGAAGCGAGGTCGAACGATAACTTCTGGATGAGTCACTCTGTGTCATCTTGACGGGATGTGGGTAAACAGGTGTTTATGCCAGTTAGGTTGAAAAATGACTCTAATGAGTCACCCTGCGGTTTTGACATTGCTTCGCTTGTATAATATCCGATGTTAAAGCCAGTGACGTTCCTAGAGAAAATGCCGTCCCTGAGCAGCGCCAAAATGTCGCCCCATTTTGTTATATGGTATTTGTATCATCCGTGCACGGTGTCGTTTCTTGTCACCATGGACGTCGAAGAGCAACGAAAGTAAACTATACACCGCGAACTCGACAAAAAATTACTGTCTAGTTAAACCTTTTATGTTAATTATTACGTATTGTTTCCAACCAGTGAACTGATTTTTTTAATGGAAAGATATTTTCGTAATTACTAAGTTTATGTAGCTATTTATATACGTACCATATAATGATTCTCCTCGATTCCGCCCTTCGAGTAACTGCCACACCTAACGACGCTCAATCTGCCTACTTCCCCGGTACTGGTTAAAGCGATGGAGTTCGTAATATAACTGCCTGTTTATGCCATCATGGTCGTATGATGACACTTTAATTGATTAAAGTGTCTGGATGGCGACAATGAGTGTAGTAGTTAAGTAGAAAATATGGTTACATGTAAGTTGTACGTATGCAGTTCATCGTGGGACACTTATTCGTGCGCCGCAGTACGTGAAACATGAGTTCGTATAACATTTTATCAAATGACGAGTTCTTCGTTAAACATTTCACCGTGGAATACATTTGTACGGATCTTACAAAATGCGGCGATAGTTTGCAAATAGTACTATTCCAATTAGATTAACCCTAACCTAACCTAACCTAGTAAAGACATCTCCACATATTGTAGCATACGTACAAATACACTCCACGGTGAAATGTTCAACGAAGAACTCGTCATTTGATTAAATGTTACACGAAGTCATCTTTCACGTACTGCGGCGCACGAATAAGTGTCCTGCGGTAAACTGTTTACGTACAAATTTCCGGATACGAGAAAATATAAGATCGGATTAGGTTCACCATAATTGGCACAAACATTAATTAATGCTTAATAATTATTTCACAAAGAAATCTTTGCTGAAAAATATAATTAGATATTATGAGTGTATTCTTTCTTTGAGATATCAATCTCGCTAAGAAGTCAGTTGAGAAATGGGAATTATTTAATTAGAAAAAAGACCCTCTTTGAGATGGCTGTAATTTAAATTGTTATAACGCGATTAAGTCTCTTGTTAACAAATTATAATACAAAGGATTTTTTTTCGTGAAATATTTTCATCGCTATTTTGTTAATTTACTCAATTCATTTAACAATTAATAAAATTATAATCGTGTTTTCTAAATTCTTTAAAGTTTTATTTTAAAAAGCTGTCCTCGGTATATGTTGGTTGAACATGTTTTACTAGCCCGCACTCTCTGCCAAAAAGAAAAACATCTGTTTTAGATATTCGGAACAGAGCTTTTGGCTTGGATAACCATTGTACGTGTGGCAGTGGCAAGGGGTGAAGGTAGGTTGTTAAGATTCGACATAGATAGTGTACATTAAACTTTTTCAGTCATACTTGTTTTTTTTTCATTGAACTAAGAATAAAATTTGCTGATGGCGCTGGTTAGTTTTTAAAATTTAATTAAACCCTGTTTTATCCAAGCCAACATCAAGGTTTAGAGGCAGGACAAGGTAAAAGTCACCAACAACGACTGGCTTTCACATTTATTTGATTGGAAGAAAACATTGCTATCTCTCAGGATGCCAATTTCACTGTTATTTCTTTGGTATTTTTCATTTTCAGGATCTGATACGAAGCATTACTCCCATATTTTGAAAGCTTCAAGATTTCTGAGCACTATTCCTGTGAGCTTACACCCCGTACAATTAAGACGAAAAAGACAAAGCATCTTAGCATTCACATTCTGACTCACAAGTTTACATACTGTAGTCTGCAATTTAGAAGAGATCTTTATTTAGCTACGTATTTTTTTCGACTCATACGAGGTATAAATAATGAGAACTCTGCCATTCTGGGCAGTGTTGACCTGTGTCCCCCTGATAACTATCTTAGAAATAGATCGCATAAGTTGTTTATTCTCCCAAGGTGCAGAATCAACCTGTCACTGATAATGCCAATTGGGAGGGCGATAACTATGTTCAGCCAATTTGCTTTGGGTGTTGATATATTCCACTTTTAAGATAGAGTATCCTTAGCAAACTCGGTGTACTTCTTTAGATGTATAATTCTATTTTCACTGCTTTTGTATGTTTATATTATGTTCTTTTTTGTATTTTGACTTTTATCGCTTTTATTACTATTTTTCTTCTTCATTATAATAATGTTTCATGTCATGTTGTCTCTATTATCAGGAACACGCAGGTCAACACTGCCCATAATGGCAGAGTTCTCATTTAAGTATACCTCGCATAAGTCGAAAAAAATACGTCGCTAAATGGTTTCTAGAGCTCAATTTCAGTTTTATTTAAGAGGAATCTTGATCGCGGAAAGTTATGAAGATATTAAATTTGACTTTTTGTAAACTTTGTATTATTTTCTAAGCAGTATAACAACATAGTCAGTAAGCCACCGCTGGTATAAAATTTAATTAGCAATCGCACAATAGAAGGAAAGCTATTGTTAGCTGGACAGTATCAAGGATTTTAGTCCTGTACAGAATTTTCATTACCGGGATTTTGGAATTAGTCACATATTTTTTTTCCTCCACAGTTAGATACACGAATTAGCTTTGTTTTTTAGCTTTTTTGAGCACCAAATTGGAAATATTCCCATCAAAATAACATTCAAGAGAGTAATAATTTTCTATAATTAAAAACAAAAATATTAGTCACTTCGTATTTATTCAAATTCAAATTCAAAATTATTTATTTTACATAATACAATAAACATAACAAATTATAAATTTAAGCGTTCACGACATGACATAAAACAAGTGTTAACAATTTTTCAAATAAAAATACAGAGCAATGTGTGTTAATAATACAATAAGTAATAAAATAAGAAAATAAATAAAATAACAAAAATAAAAGTAGATGGAAGCACACAGAGTGAACTATTGATAGACCCTATCTTAAAAACGTATAAAACAACGTCCACCTAAATTCACCCCTCATGTAAGTGGAATATGTCAATATACGAAGCGATTTCATTAAACATAGTTATTGCCCTCCCAATTGGCATTACTAATGACAGGTTAGGTTACACAGTTTAGGATCACATATTTATTATAGAATTGTTTTGCGACACGTGTTTTACTCACATGGTGACCTTGATCAAGTATGAGTGCCGAAATTTACGTTACTCAACTATTTATACTATATAACTTACGAAACTATTGTTGACACTATGTATTGACTAAATATACAAATAAAATATTAAAAGCTATACCACATTAATTAACAACATTCTAAATAATAATTGCCCCTTACTTTTCACGTTATTACCATTAAAAATTGAAATCTATTTTCAATTCTAAAATGTGCTTGACGGTTTTATGTGATAATCTCAAAGTGGTTAATACAGATCAGCGATTTCCAAACTGGGAGGCGCGAAGTGTTGCAAAGGGAGGCGCGAAAAGTTTAATACAATTAATGTAGCCACAGGTTTGCAGTTTATAAAACGGCCGCTAAACTACATAAAAAACAGTCATATAAAAGGTTATTTGCAAACCTGTCTGAAAATAAGGATACTAATTTTATAATTCCTCACTTATATACTATATCTCTTGAAAATATGAAATAAAAGGGTTAAATCGTAATATTGAAATTTGAGGCAAATTTATTTAGGAACGATAATTTTGTTGTTAAACTTGTCTATTTGGTTGAAATTTTAAAAAAATTGAGTGAATAAATTAATGCATGGACCACCACTAATGCATTCACTGGTTTAAATAGACAAAGTGAAGGCATTCATAAAGAATTGCAGTTTTGGAAATCAAAATTGCGGGAAAAAAAATCGCCATGTTTACACTTTTAAATGATTTCTGCACCAGATATATTGAAGCAAACAAAAATCTATTTACTGAGTTCTTAATTAGTTTGCTAACGCACTTTTCACATTATTTTATTAATAGTAAAAAAGTCGCCTGAGGCGCTGCTTTCTTTCAGGACTATGTAGTTAAGCGTTGTAATTTGATGTGATACCTAAATGATGATTGATATACTTAAATGATAACTCCCGTGTATAATTTAGAAAACCCTACATTAGAGCACTACACTGCCTTAACTTCAGTGATAGGTATGTGGGCCCGCCAATGATCCTGGCTTGGGGGCCCGCTTCAGAATGTGGGGCCCATGATAGAAACCATTTATCAATGAACGATGATGAATTTGGATTGACTAATATTGAAATTGATTGGGCTAATAAACAAGCACATTCATCGCATGAAAAATAAATTAATTTAAAAATAATATAATATAAGTAGTAAAACTTTGTTTATTTAATGAAATAAAGGGGGGGAGGCGCCATGATTACATTTTTTTAAAGGGAGGCGTGGTAACATAAAGTTTGGAAACCACTGATATAGATAGAGGTTAACGAATTTGAAGCTAACAGATATTTTTTATATAAATAATCATAACGATGCGTTTATAAATGGTTGAATAATAATATTTTTAAAACCATGTTTTATGCTCGTACTTTACATAATTAGATTATGTATGATTTAAATCAAATGCAATAAAATCCTGCTATTCTATTATTTTCAATCATCATCGGAATTTTGGAATCATTGAATTGAGCTGGATTCCAAGAAGTCCGGGATGGAATTGCAAACCCTAGATCAGGGAAAGCAAACCAATGACAAAGTTCGTATGCAAAGTTTGAGTAGATTTAGTATGAATATGACAGGCAATAATGTTGATTTAATTTTTTTCAACAAAGAAAAAAAAGGGGAATTAGCCTATAATCTTTTTCATAGCTGACGGTTGGTTCAAATATTGTAAATTTCATATTTGTGCAAACTCCTAATAAACTACTGTTATACCTACTTATAACATTCTAATCATTAGACGTCCAGTGAATTCAAAATAAATGCCGCTAAAAATGGGATCAATAATTACATGAACATTTAAAAATAGGTTTATCAGTTGGTCAAATTTACTGCAAAATTAAATCTGGCTATTGGTCCACTATTTCTCTTTTTAAATTTTTAATCCATTAATTTATTATTTCTGTTTTGGTATGTAGTACAAACAATAACAAACACAAGTCTAATTTGAATATAACAGCCTTGGATGGTATGATTTTATGTAACATAGATATTCTGTTTTTATATGTCATCGACAAACTCCCGCCACGAATAAGAAAAAGGGGGGGGGGAATCCAGCATTTCAATATTTTTGGAAACTTTAGGTGCATAGTAAAATAATTAAAACCTTTTACAGTGACGTTAGAACATTTATCATAAAAGTACTTACTCGATATTTATAAAATAAGAGATCGTCTTGCTAATTATTTTACTCCAGCATATTATGTACCTTCAATTAAAAAATACATTTTAATAAATATACATCTGGAAAATTACGGTAGGTAGTATCACTTCCTTCCATTTTGGAAAGTGAAAACAAACTGTCACTTTTATCTTTATTATGGTTTTTTTTTTCGTCTGGATTCGGGATGAAGGTGGATAATTAATACACCGGAATTGTTTCGGAAACGACGAGGTTTATTTGATGATAATATATACTAGATTACTACATTTTATATAATTTATTTTACGGTTGGCGAAAAGTGCGTAGCGCGAACGAACAGTGTTTTCTCTCTGCTGTCAAAGACGCTTCTCCCGCTCAAAACAAAACGGTTACACTTCCGAGCCGGGAACAAATGCGGGGTTGCCATTCGTATTTTTTTTTGACAATGTTGCCGGTCAGATATTTTTTAGACATTATTTTATTATTTAATTATTTTCGCAATCAGCCGTTACTATTTGTTGGCTTCGATACCGATTCGGGCCTCTCAAGATACACAAAGACATCCCCAAATGGGGACCATACGGGGGTGTCACAGTAGGTACTTAACTAGGTATCTACCTACCTAATAGTTTAAGTAAATTTATTTTAGATTTAATATTTATGTGTTGTTGTCAAAACAAAAGAAAGCATTGGAAGCGATTGTCAGCATTCCCTCAATCATACCCTAGATCAATAGTGTTTATTATGATTTGGTTATTTGCAACAATGTCTCTTATAATGTATGGAGTGAATTTGTATAAATAGCAAGGACGATCCATAACTCGTCACTCATCACGAGTCCGGTCACTCGGCACAGTCAGCCGTCATTCACTCGAGTCCAGTCTTGCGATCCGATTAATCTCTCGATGACATCACTCTATTAGTACATCCGCACCCGCAATTATAACATTACTCTGTTATTTTTATCATTGTATTTATTTTTCTTGTATCTTGTATCGATAAAATAAACTCACTCCTCGAAACTTCCAAGCAACTACGACTTTATCCACACACATAATCATTTCACAAGTTTATTTACCTCATACGCGACATTCTTTTAGGAATTTGCCATAATATACTCACGCGCAGGGCTCGAAATGGGCTGGAGCGCACCAGAGCGCCGTTCCGGTTCGTGAAATCTGTAAAGTTATCGCTTCGTCTCGTGGATAAAATAATTTGACCGTCTGAGTTAGATATGCCATATAACAAAAAATCTAGCACACTTATGTTTATAAAATACACTTAAAATTTGATAACCATGTTAATATCCTCAAAAAATTTTCGAGCGCTCCGGTTCGTAAACTTTTTCATTTCGAGCGCTACTCACGCGTATAGAAAAAGGTTCGCTATCCGTGGCCTAGATAGTAGGTAGAATGAGCGAACGAATTACCATGAAAGTTAGCGCGCAGTAGACGTCCAGCTTTCTTCTGTGAGCTTTTTTTCTGCAGTAATGTGGTTTTCGCCTACGTTCGTTCCACTGTGCGACGATTTTATTTTATTATTTAATTTTCCTCCGAGATATCTCTTGCATTGTGTTTCTTAGAATGAACGAGGCCATTTTTTTGAAAACAGGGACGGTTCGTGTTTAATTAATTTTTTCAGTGATTTATACTAATTCATTTAATGATTTTAATAAAGAAACGTTATATTTAAGTATGCATTCATTTATTCCGAGAAAAATAGAGAAACAACAATGCAGATTTTTTAAGAAAAGCGAATGGTTTTAAGAACAAACTAAATTATATAAATGAACAGCGGCCGTTTTTATGATACTTACACTTTTTTTAATTATTAATTTCAAATTTATTTGTTTTACATACGGTGAACATTACAAATTATAAATTTAAGATGTTCACAACATGACATTTAAAAACAAAGCAATAGTATTAAAACAGAGTGAAATCACAAACCATGTGGTATCATATAACACAGTATGAAAAGTAAAGTAAAAGGTACAAAAATTATAAAAATTATAAAGCATGGAAGCACACTGAATGAGGTAAGTGGAACCATTTCTAAGAATTTATAAAACAACGCCCATATATACTCATTTTCACGTAGATGGAATATATCAACATCTGAAGCGATTTGTTTGAACAGAGTTATCACCCATTTGTAGGTTTATAATATGTTAAACGAAAATAAACTATTTACAAATAATATCTAGTATTTAGAGATTGACTGAAATTTTTCACGAGGTAGCCCTCGTGGTCCAATACGCGTGGCATTGGCATCCCATTCAAGGGGAGGATTCGTTTTCCGGTGAGGTTACAATACATATACGCGAATTATAATTGATTGAAGTTTAGTACTATTCCCATTTAGTCATTTTCTCTACCTGAATTAGATATCAATTTTATTGTTATTGAATCCAATTCAATTGAAATTTGGTCGAATAAAATAAACTCGAATTTAATACTGACAAATGTGTGTGTATTAGCTTTTCAAAATCAAGACCTCCAAATATATTCAACTATAAGATGTCAAATAGATTACTGAAACGTCAATCATAAATTAAGGATCTTGGCATATTGTTTGACTCACGTATACGAGGGTGGGTCAATAATTCCTTAGAAAAAAGCATTAAAACAGTTTTTATTTTTGTATTTTTTTTTTTTATTTCTCAACATAATCTCCTTGGAGCTCAATACACTTGGTTAGACGTTTCTCAATTTTTTTAAACCGTCAGAAAAATAAGTTTTCGGAAGGTCCTCAAAATAAGCATTTGTCCGATCGATGACTTCTTCATTTGAAAAAAAAACGTTGTCCACTTAGCCATTTTTTTAAGTTTGGGAAAAGGAAAAAGTCACTGGGGGCTAAATCTGGCGAATACGGTGGGTGGTCGACCAATTCGAACTTCAATTCTTCAATTTTAGCCATTGATCGTAAACATGTGTGAACACGGGCATTGTCCTGATGAAAGAGGATTTTTTTCCTGTTTAAATGAGGCCATTTTTCTTCAATTTCGTTTTTTAGCTGGTCCAATAAAGATGCATAATAATCCCCTGTTATTGTTTTTCCTTTTTCCAAATAGTCAACGAAAATAATTTCACGTGCATCCCAAAATACAGTAGCCATAACCTTACCAGCTGATTTTACGGTTTTCGCCTTCTTTGGACATGGTTTGTCTTCGCAATCCACTGCTTTGACTGTTCTTTCGTCTCGGGAGTATAGTGGTGTATCCATGTTTCATCTACAGTCACAAAGCGACGAAAAAATTCATCCGGATTGCGTTGCATGAGCGACAACAGGGCTTTAGAGGCCACCACCCTATTGCGTTTATTGTCGACTGTGAGCAAACGCGGCACCCATCTTGCAGAAATATTTTTCATGCCCAATTTGTCATGTAAAATAGAAATGACGCTACCTTTTGAGATCCCTGTAACCTCAATTATCTCACTTAACTTTAATCTTCGGTCACTTAACACCATATCGTGGATTTTATTGATCATTTCTGGTGTAGTCACCTCTACAGGACGTCCTGAGCGTGGTTCATCCTTTGTTGACCACGTTTAAATTCATTTAACCAGTTATAAATAGTTGCAAGTGAAGGAGCAGATATGCCGTGAACTAAATCCAACTCATTTTTTATTTCCTTTGCTGTTAACCCTTTTATATTAAAATGTTTAATAACAGCTCTAAACTCAATTTTCTCCATTTTCCATTTTTCCATTTTCCACAAGCAAATTTTTTTTTAAATGTACGAAAAACACACAACAACCCGACCAATCTGATTGAAACTTCGCAGCATACTGAATCGGTAGTGCCGCTGCATGAAAACAAACCGCTTACAGTACTAGTCGCGCCACTTGTCGGCTTTTCTAAGGACTTATTGACCCACCCTCGTATCATTTCGCTCACTCATCACGTCTACGGCATTGCGTGCGAGCAAGCTTCTAGGATTCGTGATGAGACAAGCCAAGCCATTCAAGAATCCAACTGTTTTACGTACACTCTACGTGTCGTTTTCGGGTCCATTATCTGGAGTGTCGTTAGTACGAAGTATTCTTGAATATGGGTCCATTATCTGGAGTCCTTATGAGGTTTCCTATAAGCTCGTTTTAGAGCATGTTCCCAAAAAAATCTTCGACATCTTTATTTTAATTCATATAATTATTTTCCTTTTGACAGCTTCTCAAACGTGTATTTTCCGACTAATTTTCTTCAAGGCACGCTCGCTTTTTATTCTCTTAGAGCTCAGAGGTCACTTCTGCTCTCAAAGCATTTTTCCCTGCTCTTACGTGGTATAGTTTCCAATCCTGATATTCCCCGTCAATTACATTCGTGGTCGCAGTCCTTACTTTTGGGTGAAGGCTGTTTCCTCATGTCAGGCTCACCAGGCACCAATAGCGAGGGCTGTGGGGCTGGTCAATGCACTCCCCAGAGATGTAAACATGTTTAGCGATGCATTATGTATTCTGTTTTTTAAATTTTTCTTTAAAATTTGTATTATCGTTGTTTTTTTTTATTTCTTTCGCTACGAAATTATTTTTTGCCTTGTTTTTTTTTTTACTAAGATAATTTACCTGTACTTCTTATTCTAAATGTCGTGTTATGGACGTCTTGAATGAATAATTTGTTATGTGATTAATGTGTCATTTTTAAATAAATGATACGATGCATCACGCTCCGCTCAAATTAACCCATTATTGTTTTCATGATTTTGGTAATACAACAAATTTTCGAGAAACTCAAAACCTACATGATTCATTAATTTTCAAGTATCGGTCCACTTATTTGTAAATTACACATAAACTAATAATAAAAAACACAATATTTATTTTATAAAAATATCCATTGACGAGTTGGCAATGTCTGAGGGTCATTAAATTCTACTCAGCGCTGTCTTGATGACAATAATGTTTAGGTTTTAAAAAAAATCACTCCAATAATATTCCCTCCAACACTTATCGCCTGATAAACTCATTTGTCATAGCCGATTAATTTCTCTTGCAATGTTCGCTCGAAGCGGGGAATATTTACCTCCACAATTTGAGCATCAGAAAGAATTTTATGAAAATACGTTGTTGTGAAATACAAAGAATGTTTACTATACCTGCATATGATAATTGAAAGAGGTTATTTTTAGCACAGCAGTTTTCTAATGTATCTACGTCACCGAATTAACTAAGTAATATAATATATTTAGTATAAAAAAATATTGTTGTTTAATTTAATAAAACACAATATTTTTGTAGTACTTATTCCCACTTTAAATCAATAAATTAGGACCGGTTTCGTCCGCTTCAGAGGGAGATTTTCAACTCTGTTTCAAGTTGAAAATGTCCCTCTGAGGCGGACGAAACCGGTCTTAATTTATTGATTAAAATTGGAATAAGTACTACAAAAAATGCGTTTTATTAAATTAAACAACAATACAATGCAGTTCCACCATGAATTGACAGTTATCAAAATAAAAGAAAAAGAAAGTATAAAAAATAACTTCAATTTTATTATTCCATACTGACTTTCCGTTAATGATTAATAGTAAACCAAATTAGATAATTGATTTGGACTACATCTTGAGGGGTTCATATATACATAAACGTTTTATGATATAATAGGTTGGCTGCGCTTTTTAGTGGACTGTTATAGGACGGGGTCGATTTGGATGCTGAGGCACTGACGCAAGACAACGCAAACACGCCTTCCAAACCAAATCCGCCCCGCACCACACTCGGTCTCAATCGAGCGTATCACGAGACACTACGCTTGATGTGAAGCGTCTGTACAGTTTTTTACACCTGATAATGTCTCAGGAGCAGATACCCAAGACTGAGGTCGCTACACTTTAAGTGAGCTCTGACTGAGTGTACTGATTTTACTTTAATGTAAAGTGCCGGGGAGAGAAAAGGCACAGGGAAATAACAAAAAAGAAAATGAATTTTTTAATATATATAACAGAAAACGAAGCTAATCATACGGACAGCAAAATTACGTGAAGAGATCTTCACACCCGCAGTAAGACCCCGCAATTTTTTTTGAAATGCAAGATAACTGACCTTTTGTGGGGACCAGATTGTGTGGCCCGATGGGCCCAACAGCTGAATGGAGCGACTTGAGCATCTGACGCAAGACAGGTCATGCTCGCGCGACCATTCATGAAAGCTCAAGGTTAATTTGGATATTTTCGTACGTTCTCGGTAATCTTCGCCGCGATCGTGCCGAACAATAGGAATTGTTCAAGTTTGCTTACGGCTTCAGGGAACGACTCGAAAATAACTTTTCACAATCGGGGGCGATTGTTGCAAATGGTTGGCCTGAGAATCAGTGGCGCACCCAGGATTTAATATTGGGGGGGGCAAGGAGGAAAATGTAAATTAGTCCCATAGAATCTTTATCTTCTTCACAGCCTAATTTCTCGTTTATCGGCCGTTTGTCTATTGCACTCGGTGTACCTACACCATGGTCCCCACATCCTGAAACGGGCCCTCAGGCTAGGATATTTGGCGGGCCCCCTACCTACCGCCAAGATTAAAGGCAGTGTGAAACACTACATTAACGTTTTTCAAATTGTGTTTTAGTTCAAATTAAGGGTACTCATACAGTGAATTATTGGCGATTTTTAATACATCTACTTTGATAATGGAGCTGTCGAGTATCGACACATAATAATCAAAAAATATATTGTATAATTATATAATTGACTTTTTTTGCTATTAAAGCTAATTTATGATGTGTGTTTATCTCACTTATATGGTCAACCCGACACGCCGGGCCCCCAGGCTAGAGCCCTGTCAGCCCTCCCCAGCCATGACCTACACCACTCCGGAATTCGGGTGGACACCGAGAATTTTTTGACAGTTCCATTACTGATTGGGTTTCTAAAAAAAACCTAACATTAGTGTTTCGAAATTTTTGTGTTAGAAATTAAAATCTAAGAAATTTTTCTAAGAAGGGTGCTGGAGAATTATTACAAATCATTTTTTTGCCGTGTTTTTATTTGTCTAATCCCAACGGTATGGTTTATCGGTTTTCAATTTCAATGTTTAAAATCATTCTAATAATTTTGGGGGGTGCCAGGGCCCCTTGGCCCCCCCTGAGTGCGCCACTGCTGAGAATCATAGTAATTTGAGCTTAAAGCCCACTGACTGGATATTCAAAGAAATAGAATAGCATGGTAGAAATGCTATCTCAATAATTTTAGAAATAATATTTGATTGATATTTCAAATTAAATCAGTTTTTATATTTGTCTAATGTTTCGTTCAGTATTTCAGACAAACGAAGTCGCAGACAATCGCTAGTTATTTATGTTATAATTTTGTTTTATATTTTATTTTTGAAAGTTTCCTGTAAGCTTCTGCCTGTAACTGTACACACTTATTTCGAAGAAAGGCAAAGTGACGATAGGAAAGGCCCTTCTCGCGAATCGAGATGATTAATGACAACATTTTTTTTGTAATCCCCCTTGTCAATCGAGGCTTTTGTACAGGCCATGCTGCTCGAATAGTAAATACTCACACAAACTGTCATACTATTCAACGAAATATTTAACTATGTACCTACACGAATAAATTAATCTTCGATCATCGATATAATGCGAATTTCTTTTTTAATTAACATAGAAATAATAATTTATTTATTTATTTAAGAATACAAAACATTGTGGACATTACATATCTAAATTCAAGACGTGCACAACATGAGATTTACATTATAACAAATATCACCCTCACAAGAGAGAAGAAGAGAATATAGAAAAAAAATAACATATTTAAGTACAATTTAAAACTGAAAATTATAATTTTGAAAACAAAAAACATACCATTTTTATACAGAAAAATAAAGTTTCAAAAACAAAATGACATCATTGAAAATGTCAATGTCTTTAGGGAGCGCATTTACTAATCTTGCACCCCTCGCTAATGGTGCCTGATAGGTTTGACACGAGGAAACGGTTCCGATTCAGAATAAATCATGGCTGCGACCATGTAGGTAATTGACAGGCGCATATCAATTCAAATTCCTTAGGACACCACGTTTGGATACTATAGATAGACTGATACTATAATAGATACTATAATACCATAGACTAATTATTTATTTATATTATAATATGTTCAAATTATGTAATTGGCATTCATACAACAGTGTTGAAATATTCTAATTATCTATTAATGTATTTAAATATTTTTTATTTTTATATTCTACAAAAATAAAATAATTTCTATGTATATATTATAAATTATTGATTCTCGACTTGCTTAACCAGACCAACATGGCACTAACACGTAACCAGCTATAACACTGATACAATCAAGAAACGTTGCAAGTAATTTCGAACATGTCACGCATACAACACATCCATACTATTATTGCGATACAATAAATACGATTACACAAATATTAAAAAATATAACTAATTATTTTATAGTAAAACAGTACTCGAATTCTTTATAAGAATCATATAATTATTAGAACAATTTGACCCCATTATTCAAGAACATTTTTGACATATTTATTTCTGCTAAAGATAATATTCAGGAAAACACTTTCAAAAATAGCATATGGACAAGGAAATATTAGGATCTAGTATAGTGTCTATTGCGTAAATAGTTTACTTATAACTATCAAAATGTCCAGTTGTAGAGGTTTACCCAACTCTACAACCGACGTATTATTGTCTGTGGTCATTTGTATTATAGCACAGATATTAATGCTAAGCGGAATTGAGAGTTAACAAATCAGTTGCAATTTGGGCCTAGAACTGTACAGTCAGAATGATATTCACGCACAACTCTCCAATACAATCAAAATTACATGTAACATAACATCAATACCACATCAATATCATTCTTTAATGCCGTGCATGAAACATCTAAAATGTAGTGCTACAATATAAGCCCAAGAAAATGCAATGCAGTGTCTTATTTCTATTGTGCCCCAACATCACACACACGACGCAACCTTCTGCATAAAGTAGGATCTACACACCAAACAACAAAAGATCATACGTCTATACAGTAAATTATTATATTATGTACTAAAGTAAACACTCGCACTACTAAGATGACCGTTTTTGTGGATAAATGAATACATGAAATAAAATAGGCACTAAGTACCAAAAAGCTGAATTTGAGATATAGGGGTTTAAATAAATAATTCGTTTACTTTTATTTAAAGTACTTACTATTTCATTAGCTTCTGAATGTAACATACAATCTTAATAATATCACAGAAGGTAAAACAGATATCGATATTTTATCTATACCAGTCGGTACTGAATTTTATAATCTAACAGGATTGTTTTCGTTAAAAATACATAGATGTCACAGTAAACTGAATTGTCACAGGAAAATAATCTTGTGTTAACTTATTAGCTGAATTATATGAATACATAATATAATGAATACTCAAAATGAATAAGTTCAATAAATGTGCAAAAATCAAATCAAAATGAAAAGTATTTTAATTACATTGAACTGTATACACTGTACACCCACGATGACTGCGTAGATTAAGCGCCTGTCTATAGTGTCGAAGGTTCCAGGTTCGAATCCTGGGTCTGGCAAGTTCACATATTGTTTTTCAAGTTATGCATGAGTCAGAGTATTGTCCTAATACGTTGAGCAAGTGGCTGACATCCATTTTTCGTAAAAAATAAAATCAGTTAATACAAACCTCCACTCTGTGGAGGCCCATATGATCCTATTAGGATCGGACACGGTCAAAAGATAAAGAAATAAATGTAATTCACGTGGCAGCAAGGCATTTGCTTTGTTGAAGCGAATCGAAATGATTCGCGTAGCATTGTTGCACTACTTTCTGTTAAACTATTTGCTGGATGGGTTGCACTCAGGTCGATTCCCTTCATTGAAGCACCTTGTGATATACGACATTTTTCGTTTTACTGTCAGGTGCAAAAACGAACAAAACAGATGGTTTGCCGACACATGAACATTTTACGTACAATTGACCGTGAGAAAAACATTCATTTTATAGATTCAGGCCACAAACACTCAAGGATTGGCCTTGTAATTTCTTGATCGTCATGCCGAATGCAAGACGAATTGTAAATTGAATTCGTTTAAACTCGAATGGCATATCGGTTGGGATCATTAAAATTCTCGGAATGAGAACTTCCTCACCTTTGAACATTCCTTTGATTATCGTCGCGTGAATCAAATTTCCCATGAGTTTTCTCACCACAAAACGCGTTCCGTTACATAGTTTTGGTTGGTTCAGATTTAAAACCATGATGACTACCCAGCCAACCTTCAGTTGTAAATTGTGCGGTGGAAAGCCAGGCAGATCCAATGAGTTTAAAAATTCAGTTGGATAGTTGGTTGCTTCGTCTTCGTTTGTTACACAGTCAATAGATTTGAAGGAATGCAGTGGACCAACGATTTGATTTTGAATTGTGAAGTTTAAGCGATCCACATCTTTGTTCTTTGCCTCAAGAATGCTCGTTCACTCAACCAATTGTGATTTTTGTGGTTAGCAATGATGTTTGGTAACACTTTGTTGATGAATTCGTCCTTAGTTGAGACGAAATTGCAAAAATTCAGCGGAAACGCAATCAATCCGTTCGATTCATCGACAGGAATACGGCCGTTACCAATAGTCAGCAATTGCTTGGAGAAATCTTCGGCAGATGGATCGTTTAGCAATGGAATTCGCATGTTTGTCGTCAGCTGAAGTTTCTTCACATAGCGCCACAGAGTCAATGATTTGAGGCAAGCATTTATTTCATCGGCAGCGGCCGATCTTGGAATGACTGATAGTGTTTGGCGGAAATCGCCAGATAGTAGAATCATTGCGCCTTCAAAACTTCTTGAGTCTTCTTGAGTGATCTCGCACTAACAGTAGCCAAAATCAATGACGTGAGGAATGTCTTCTCAATTCCACTGGGCGCATCGAGGAAAAATAAGCCACCATTTCCTTCATTAATTGCTTTCATTAATGTATCGTACACTTCTTTCTGTTGGGGGTTCAACAGTGGTACATTCGTTCGAACTGATTGGTTCAATGCATCTCGATTATATTCACTTTCACGTTCCAATTCTCGATTGAAAGCGTCGTTCATTCCACGATGTGGCGTTGGCATTCCTAACTTGACTAACAAACTGCCGCACATGAGGTAACACATATTATATTCGATCAAAAGCAAAGCTTGCTTATGTATCTCCTCATTCACCTTGAGATCGGGATTCCCTGAATTGACACGAAATCGATATGCAGAAACAATTGCTTCAGCGATTGTCATATCCCAATGAGTATCGTTTTCAAGCAAATTGAGCTGTTGACATGAAGCAAGAAATGTTGGGCACACTACACCATTGACAGTTAGACAATTCGACTATCATTCTTTCTTTTGTTTGTTTGTTTCTTGTTTATTGTTTCTGTCATGTATCAGAGATGGCGTTGTATACAGATTTCATTTTTTTGTGATTTTCTTTTATTTTCGAATGCGCGAGGTTCATTGTTCAAAATGTCAAAATATATGAGAAAATGAATTTTCTTCCTAATTTATTTTTTCCATAATTTATCCGATGTTTTAATAGTTATTCTGCTATTCGGGGCGGAGACAAATCCAACAAATTAAAGATTATAAAAATCGGTCCAGCCGTTCTTGAGTTATAAATGGTGTAACTAACCCGATTATATATATATAGATTATAAGAAAAACACGTTTTAACAACGATAATTTATAAAAGCATTGCGTCGCTAGACTAATAATTGAGGTGTAGTGCTTACACTCACGATGGCCGCGCGGCTTAAGCATCGGCCTATAACGTCGTGGGTCCTAGGTTCGAATCCTGGGTCTGGCAAGTACACACACATACTAACTGCCGTATTCATATACATTTGAACTGCGTTCAACGTAGTAAGCCGTTTATCGGCCGATTAAGGAAACTATAAAAAATGCATACGTCACGAGATGCGCACAGAAATGCGCACCAAACTTAAAATGGCGGCGATCTGCGCGAGCTGTCAGTGTCACTTTAATACACAATGACTTCATCACAACAAACGTTTAGTAGGAGGCTTGAAACCTTCGTAGGTTTTATAAATTATTGCGAAAATGTGTGTGAAACAGAAAGGAGGAGACGCTTGCGATTGCAAAAAAGATACATCAGAGATATGGACAACCCATACTCAAGGTATAGTGCGGTGGAATTTCGAAACAAGTTTCGATTTTCGAAAGATGTCGTTCGAAACGCGATATTCCCGATGGTGAGAAGTGACCTGCAAAAAGTTACACATATGTGTATAATGTATGAAATAAATATGATTTTATAAAAAATAAATTATTTAAAGGTCATGATAATTATTTATTTATAATTATTAAATTTATATGGTACCGTTTGCACATTTTTACACCGATTCACAATTTCATAATTTTAAATTAATTTTCGGGAAATTTAAATTTAAAATTAGGTAACATTATCCATGGCATGACGCGTATTACGTCCGCGACGTGACGTCACTATCCGTCAGATACATTTAGGTTTATGCATGCAAATTTGCAGTAAATAGCTTGAACGCAGTTTGCTGTTATATGCATACGCCTGTAAGACTATTCTTATAATTAACACATAGTTTTCTTTGTATACAATATTTTTTACGACTCACATGAGTTTATGATTAGTATACACAGTAGAAAAATTAAAGGAAACGTTGGTTATGATAAAGACACGACGAAACAAAGTATTCTCTGCATATTCACGATATAAAATAATACTTAGGTACTTCTCAAATTTAAAAAAAATTCAACACTACGTACATATTGAAAAATAAATGAAAATGTACCGAGGAACAAGCGGTAAATATTTTTTCCCATTTCAAAGAAATGGCCTCGCCGTACAATTTCATAAAGTTTTAGTTTCCTGGCGGGAAACATTTCATTCAATTTGATATTCATGCAGAATAGCATTAACTCTATACATACTCCTTACATATTCAAATAAATGAATGTCAAAATATATTCTTCCAAATAATGGTGCAGTTCAAGACCATGGAGATAAAATGACCGAAATGCCGAATAGTAAAGAAAAACAACACAATGTTGATCCTTAATGCCATAACCTATAGTCGGCTTTGGCCGTAACCAAATACCTAACCTACAGAACTACTACGACTTATATCCAGTTTACTACGTCACAGAATATTTTTGACAATTATCTAGATACTATGGTTTGGATTAGACAGGGTTTATTTTATTAAATATCTCTTTTTCATTAATGTAAATCTGTAACGCAATTTTGATTTAGCACCCTCGATATAGGTATTATTGATAACATTAAAGCTTCTGTAGCAATCATACCACTAAGCATTAAATGAGTGAGAAACTTTAATATGTATGTTTTGTTATCAAAACAAAACAATAGAGTGATAATTTAGTCAACATCTCAATAGCGACAACATCTCTTGTAATATATGTACTGCATTTGTATAAATTGGAAGGACAATGCGTAAATCCTCACTCAACTCATAGAGTCTATCACTAGACGCCCTACTATTGTCAAGTAGACCTTCACTCGACATTCGAAAGGTTTCACGGCTCACAACAATGAGGGACATACAAATTAACAATATAATAATAATAGGTGTGTTTAATTACATATATAATCATTTCAATCTGTATAACATCAATCCACTACTTAAATTATTATTATTCTAAAAAAATATCATACAGCTTTCACTTTGAGCATTTTGAAAGCTCCATTCCGAATTTCAAGCATTCAGTGACATACAGAAATGATAAGATAAAAAAATGTTTGTCAAATAAAACTTTCAAATAAAAAGAAAATAATCTCCAACACAATCAGGTCAAAAGTTAGCAGGGTATTTTTCCGTCTGATCTTTGGAAACTTTCTTACACTTTTGGTGATTTTTGCGGCAAGAAAACAAATGGCGTGCGAATAATTTTCAGTTTCTACATAAGGAATTATTTACCTAAACTAATAATATATGTAATTATTTATTGTGAACAGATATTAAATAATATCGTTGTTATTATGTAAAAAAATACTTAAGGGGACGCTCTACAGAAATGCCCTTGAGAATTGAAAATATGATATTTTTATATGTGGTCCGAAATAGCTGGTCTACTAGTAATATTAAAAAGTCGCCGCCGATACGTGGGTCAAAAGTAATGGTCAATAAATTAAATTTAAAACAAAAAAACTCGCTTCAGCTTAGTGAGTATGGGGTGACCAAAAAATAATATCTTTTAATATACTTAAATGTTACTAAATTCAATATGTTAATCAGCTTTTTGGTGGAAAGTATTACAACCAATATGGTGGATATTGTGACGTTTTTAAACGTAGAGTTTAGTTTAGTAGTTTAGAAACTTAGAAATAGATTAATAACTTTTTAACCTGAAATTGTACGAGAACTAAACATACGAAGGATTTTGAAACACATTATCTACCTACATTTTTATTTCATGTGCTATCCAAAAAACATAATTAATGAATAGTTTTTATTTTTAATGTGTAAGACCTACATAATTATTTTAAAAAAAATAGGTAAGTATTGTTTAATTCTAATGCATATTTAAAAAAACGTACAATATATCTAGTGATGTAACCGAGTTTAGAGACACTTTTACAAACTAGTAACGCAATTACTTTTATAATATAATATGTACTTGTGAAACAATAGGTAGGTACCATTATTGTATTTTGTTGGTTGAGTAAAGCCAATGCATGAAATAATTTATAACGCCTAAAAATAAATATTATCGCATAGGCACCCCATATACTGTTATTATTTTTCACATTGTTTTCATTCCGCCGGCTGGCGATAGCATTCACGGCACCTAATAAATCATTGCAAAGAATTACTCTAGCGACAATAATTATTATTAAGTTTTTAAAATAAAATCTTCGATGACCAGGGATTTTGTTGTAAATTTGATTTTAAATGACGTGGACTCTCTTCGAATGAAATATGAATCACACTGGGTCCTGTTATACCCACTCTTAAGGGCGGACGAATAATAAATATCCGACAAATAATGATTGCTTTATAATAATTATTGACCTAAGAATAAGGTAGTGTTTTTTTTGAAATAAGCTATTTCTTTTGGCATTCAACACAATCTGTAAATAAGTGTAGTCCTAGTTAAATAAAAACAAATACGTATGACTAACAAAGTTTAAAGCGCACTGTTTATGGCAGATCTTAACAGCCTACCTCCACCCTTCGCTACTGCTAAGTAGGCAGCACCAAAAAATATTTATTTTGTCACATGTGATTAAAAATAGAGTTTCTTTGAAAAAGGTAGTGGAAATTGCGCGTTAACTGCCTACTTATAAGTATTATTCAGACGAAAGATAGGTTGGCAAGACGATTAAATAGGTACTCTATATACAAATCTAGGGATCAAGTGGGCATTTGATTATTGAAGAACACCTGATCCTGTAAGATGGTTGAGTATAAGTCGTTAGCAACACGCCTACGGTAACCACTGTGCTGTTCACCAATTCTCATTTACTACCTAACCTATATTATTTATCTAGTAAATATGAGCTTCACGCATGCGTATCTATGTATCTATGATCTTAGCGAAAGTGTTGGAAATTAGTAAATTATTATTATATATATATTTTTTTGTTAATATTCATTTATAAATACTTTAGGTCATTGTAAAATAATATATTCATTTCTCAGAATTAGTATCCAATTAAATTCACATAATTATTAAAAGGTCTATGTTCCACATATATTTTCAAAATAATCTGACCAAATATAAAGAAAGTCCGATTGAAATAAAATGCAAAAAATATAAGATCGGTTTTTAGATTTTTTTATTTATATATAATTACAGCTATATTGGATTATAATTGGAATTAAATTCTAATATACAGGTAATAGATGGCTATATGAAATCAAAACTTAAAAAAACGCCGCATCTCAATATTGTAATAATTATTGTCGTACTCCATCTCGCTTTAATCTCACGATGTCATACATATTTTGGATAATGTGATACGTCTTTTACCTGTTATGAAAATTGAAACAATTGTAATTATCTGAAAATGTAAATAGCTAGTTATTAGTTGAGACCTAGTCGGAATAGGAAAACTTGGTTACATGACTTAATCTGTTCTGTGAATATATTTCGGGTGGTTGTGGAAATAGCTATACGAGTTTTGTGAAAAATAAAATATTGAATATGATTATTCATATAATAATTAAACTCTCTTCAGTTTCATAAAAAAAAACTAAATAAATGTCATTTAAAATGGAAAACAAGATAATATTTTATATATAATTAGTATATGTCCAAGCATAAAATACATAACATAGAAAAATAAACAAAACAATGAGCAATAAACTAAAATCTAATCAGCTTCCTTTTCGGTGATGATACATCATCAGATCTCATGCGTTTGGCTGGTCTGCGGTTGAACGACGAAACAGGTTGAAATCCTTTAGTCACGTTAAAAGACTTTCCAGCAAAACCAGAATATGGCAAAGCGTTTGTCTGAAAATTATTGGTGCCAACCGGCGCTTTCGTAAAGCCGATATTTGACCTTTTGACAATCCTTGCAATCAGCGGATCATTTCTTGCAATCTTCACATGTCGTCGGAGTTTAGTCTTTAATGCCTTGTCGCCCTTAACAACGTTGCTCCAAATTGGATCAACCTTTGACGCAGAGTACAGACTACGATCGTCCAGCATCCTGAATATCATGGATACAATCTCAACTGGAAGCCTCGAGATCAAATCAACATGACCAGATACAATATGAGACGCTCCCATAACGCACAAAAGCGAGTAGAAAGATTCCATTTCGAGATGTTGTAAAGTAAATCAGCTAGATAAGAAAATATTATTTAGCAAAATTTGTAATGAAAATTGATTGATTTTGTTGGTAGTCCGTTGAATTCTAACGCTGCTCGTAGAGATTTGTGCAACTTATTTTATTTATAAAATTACCGATTTACGATTTAGTTAAAAAATACTCTTTCTATTTGATAACCTTTATAATATAGGGAAATAACTCAAAATTTCAACAATAAAAAATAAATACATATTCTTCAAAAATCAAGGCATTGAAAATGAGAATTCATTATTTAAAAATTTCAAACGCTATTATCTTGGAACAAAGTATTTTGAGTTGTTTCTCTATAGAACTAACATACCAATTAACAATTAATTATGTTATGTTATAACGTGCTATAGGTAATAATATTCTGAAGTTGGTTTTTATTATTTAGTAGCAGTATCACCCTGCGCTGCCCGGGAGTGGAATGGTTTAATATTTGAAAATAAAAATTCTAAATTTAATACGTAGAGTGCAAAGGATTGTATTTAAAAAAGTAAAAAAAATATAATATCAGAGATTTTTATTTGTAACATAATATAGTATATTTCTGTACATTTATTGCATTTAAATATCTTAAAAAGTGGTACATATTCAATTTATTATTTTAATGCTTTTCTATATAATATAAATATCCATCCATAATATAAATATCCAATTCATCGTTCCAGGGCTTTTCGATATACAATATTTGTGGCTTTTCCGTTTGGTGCCCAAATATATAGATTTTTACTACTCCCCACTCTTGATGCTGCTACATACAATTGTCCGTGAGTGAAGCATTCCGATCTATTGCGGCAGCACTGCGTCGCGTCGCCCACGCCGCGCTGGCTCGGTTGGTTCCTTGCTGATTAGCGATTATAATAACACAATTATTTGCATATAACTTTGCCATTTGACCTCCAATCGAGCTGAAATAAATGTACACATTCTAGCGACATTAATAATAAAAAATGGGGGTTGCAGCATTAATTTTTGCGTTTCAAGGTCATGTACGCGGCGGCCCTTTTCCGCAAAAACCGTAAAACTGTCCCCGGAGTACAACGGGTTAAATATGAAATTTGAGACCCCGACCACGCACTTCGGCTCATCGGCCTTCGTCTACTGTCCAAATATTGTCGAAATCCGACTGCACGTGTGAATTTGTATAAAGAAAAACCGATCAGGACGGTACATACAAACATCCAAATATATTATTCAAATTATGGTATAGATTAAAATTTACATTTTGCAGATGATTCGATGGCACAATATCGCATCATGCATTCAGGTTGCTTTATTTGAATAAATATCCTGATTCTCAAAATATTATTATTTCATGTTTGCTCTACTGCAATATTTTAACACAGTCATTCCAGTTCTATTATATATTTGTTGACAATTATACACTTTAGTTTAATTTCAAATAATTGCATAATTATTTTATAAAAACTTATTTAACTTAATTATTAAATAAAGTTAATTAATTATAATTATTTTATATTTAATTTATGTACGATTACACTCTTATAACTATGAGTCGCCGACGGTAAACTTTAAGGAGCTATGCTCTTTCAAAAAAAAAAAAAAATATCGTGGGAACAAATTCGCGAACGATGACGCGACGTGGTATTGTTTACGTTATCAACTGACATCCCGAATCACACACGTCATCCACTGTGACGTCAGACGGTGACGCGACAGAAATATCCCGCGAACGAATATATCGGGGAAATATCCAAAAATTAAGCGAATTCGGATCGCCTTCGGGCACAACCTCCCGGCAATATTGGAAAATCGGCGACTGACTGTACAGGAAAAACACGTTCCTTTATACTCTCCAAAAGTAAACTTCCCGAGATTTTGACGTCATTTGAAAAATGGTCCAATGGGAGATCTTTCTACCTCCTCTACAGAGCCAAGAGTCAAAGTCATGGACCAATCACAGAAAAGCCGTTCATTTCCCGGCTTTTTCGGAAAATTATGTTCGTTTAATAGAATAAAAATAAGCAATTAGTTAATACCTATAGGTGGTACAAGTTTGATAACATTCGTAAAAGTCTTTATAGTACTTTTGACATAGATTGTCCAAATATTTATTAATTCGTTTACCGGGTTAGCGGTAAAGAAAATGAAAATTTTTTTCGCTAAAAATAAAGCGTAACAGAAGCGTGAATCATTAAAACCACCGTTCAAGAACGTGGACATAGTAAGACTGGCAGAAATCGAATTTGTTCCGTTTCTTTTATGCAGAACTTTGCGGGCTAATTACAGACAGCCGGAAAGAGTTACGATTAAAATTTATTTAATTATATTTATAGATCCTTCCAACTTAAAGGTATAACATTAGTTTCAGTCTAAATTTCTATGACAAGTATCTATTTATCGAGTTTGAAAATTAACTATTTTAGGTAATTTAATATTGATCTGTCAGGGTTAATTGACAGATCTAAAGAACAATTTTTATTTGTAAATTAGGAAAGCAACCGAGTCCTTAGACTTACATTATCAGAATTTCCATTTTCGAAATTCCTTCATTTAACTTTTACAAAAGTAGGTACTTAAATTGGTACCCTTTTTATTACGATTCGAAATATTAATTTATTATTTAAATTGAGTGTGCGTAATCAGTACTTACAAAACGTAATCATTAGATTTTAATTACGACAATATTTGATATCATAATTTATTTATTTAAGTTATTTTGCTTTGGTATCGGCAATTAGATCGAGACCAAATTTGAAAAAATAAAATTTATTTTTATATAATTCAAAATCAGATTAAATTCAAATGGACATTTATTTACAATGTTTAGCAAATGATATCCCATAAGTCGTTTACAATTTATAATCTATTTTTCACCTTAATCCTATACATTTCAATTACTTACATTTCACCCTATAAGACCGTTTGGTCTCCTTGAAAGAAAATTCATCCGTAGTTCACTCTGAGGGGCTATAAGTCGCTCAGATTGTACTACGGGACTCAATACACAATCACTATAGCTTTGTTTAGAGATAGGCTGCGTATTTTCAAGTAAAATCGACATTTAAGGTCGGATCGAAAAGTTGTGACGTCACTAATTTATTAAGGGGAAATACCGGCTGATGGCCTACATTTTGTGGCCGTGTCAGGTACCTACTCCCAATTTTTTTTTTAACCATGTCCGATCTTAATAGGATCATATATGGGCCTCCACAGAGTAGAGGTTTGTATGACGAGATTCTGTTTTTTACGAGAAATGGATGCCAGCCACTTGCTTAACCTATTAGGTCCATACCCTGACTCACACAAATTGAAAAACAATACGTGTACTCGCCAGACCCAGGATTCAAACCTGCAACCCGCGGCGTTATAGTCCAACGCTGAAGCCGCGCGGCAACCGTGGTGGTTAGTAAGAAAAAATTAGTATAAAGAAATTTTGAGAAAGTAGCCCAGCTCAATTCAGGTATACGATTTTAGAAGCTTAAATAAAATCATGGCTTGCAGAACTTTGAAAAACATGGGCGTTTTATGTCTGAATGCATCCCTGTTGGAAATCATCGGAGCACTTAGCTTCACCAAAAAAAAACTAAAAAAATGCCGTTAAAGGATAAAATGGAAAACAAGATAATATTTTGTATATAATTAGTATATTTACAAGCATAAAATACATAACACAGAAAAATAAACAAAACAATGAGCAATAAACTAAAACCTAATCAGTTTCCTTTTCGGTGATGATACGTCATCAGTTCTCATGCGTTTGGCTGGTCTGTGGTCGACCGACGAAACAGGTTGAAATCCTTTAGTTACGTCAAAAGACTTTCCAGCAAAACCAGAATATGGCAAAGCGTTTGTCTGAAAATTCTTGGTGCCTACTGGCGCTTTCGGCAATCCGGTATTTGACCTCTTGACAATCCTTGCAATCAGCGGATCGTTTCTCGCAATATTCACATGTCGTCGGAGTTTAGTATTTAATACCTTGTCGCCTTTAACAACGTTGCTCCAAATTGGATCAACCTTTGACGCAGAGTACAGACTACGATCGTCCAGCATCCTGAATATCATGGATACAATCTCAACTGGAAGCCTCGAGATCAAATCAACATGACCAGATACAATACGAGACGCTCCCATAACGCACAAAAGCGAGTAGAAAGATTCCATTTCGAGATGTTGTAAAGTAAATTAGCTAGATAAGAAAATATTATATAGCAAAATTTGTAATGAAAATTGATTGATTTTGTTGGTAGTCCGTTAAATTCGAACGCTGCTCGTAGAGATTTGTGCAACTTATTTTATTTATAAAATATCCTATTTATGGTTTAGTTAAAAAAATACTCTTTCTATTCGATAACGTTTATAATATAGGGAAATAACTCAAAATTTCAAGGTTTGATTTAATGCTGCCATTCGATGTCTTTTCTTTATAATTCAATAAAAAAATCTAAAATTTCGTCAATTGGTCGAATACTTAACCTTTTCTAGGATTAATCATTAATTCAATAATTATAAACGGAAATATCTGAATTGATTATTTGCTAGACTGGAAAACTTCATTGTGCAATGCTAAATTATTCATTTAAACTAAATAAAAAAATAAATACATTTTCTTCAAAAATCAAGGCATTGAAAATGAGAATTCATTATTTAAAAATTTCAAACGCTTGGTAACAATCTAGTAAAAAATCTTGGAACAAGGTATTTTGAGTTGTTTTTCTATAGAACTAACATTCCTATGTTATGTTATAACGTGCTATAATAATAATCTGAAGTTGGTTTTTATTATTTACTAGCAGTATCACCCGGCGCTGCCCGGGAGTGGAATGGTTTAATATTTGAAAATGAAAATTCTAAATTTAATACGTAGAGTGCGATTGAATTTAAAAAAAGTAAAAAAACATAATATCAGAGATTTTTATTTGTAACATAATATAGTAAATTTTTGTACATTTATTGCATTTAAATATCTTAAAAAGTGGTACATATCCAATTTATTATTTTAATGCTTTTCTATATAATATAAATATCCATTCATAATATAAAATATCCAATCCATCGTTCAAGGTTTTTTCGATATACAATATTTGTGGCTTTTCCATTTGGTGCCAAAAATATAGATTTTTACTACTCCCCACTCTTGATGCCGCTACATACAATTGTCCTTGAGTGAAGCATTCCGATCTATTATGGTAGCACTACGTCAACCGCGCTGCGCTGGCTCGGTTGGTTCCTTGCCGATTAGTGATTCTAATAACACAATTATTTTCATCTAACTTTGCCATTTGACCTCCTATCGAGCTGAAATAAACGCGAATATTTTTTAAATGTACTCATTCTAGCGACATTAATTATAAAAAATGTGGGTTGCAGCATTAATTTCTGCGTTTCAAGGCCCTGTACGCGGCGGCCCTTTTTCGCAAAAACCGTAAAACTGTCCCCGGGGTACAACGGGTTAAATATGAAATTTGAGACCCCAACCACGCACTCCGGCTCATTGGCCTCCGTCTAATGTCTAAATATTGTCGAAATCCGACTGTACGTGTGGATTTGTATAAAGAAAAACCGATCAGGACGGTACATACAAACATCCAAATATATTCTTCAAATTATAGTATAGATTAAAATTTACATTTTTTCAGATGATTCGATGGCACAATACCGCATCATGCATTCAGGTTGCTTTATTTGAATAAATATCCTGATTCTCAAAATATTATTATTGCACGTTTGCTCTACTGCTATATTTTAACACAGTCATTCCAGTTCTAACTTCATGTAAGGTGAGTTCTATTATATTAGAGTTGAGTTAATCGAGATTTAATATCGATCCCAAATAATATATTCGATATGTTATGCACTGTACAAATCGATCATATTGAGTCACACGTTGTTAATATGTAGCGTCGTATCTAATTATTATTAGTTACCTATGTCAATTCTTGCTGTGCGTGGGAGCAGGTATGCCTCTTTTATAGAAAGATTGAAAAACACTGTATTATTATTTTGGGTAGCAAACCAAGGTGGATAAAACTTTTATATGGCAATGCCAATGGATGAGACATAAACTAATACACACTTGTGAAAATTGATGACACTTCAAACCACGACACAGATTGGGTGCATAATTAAATTAAATAAATAAATTAATTAAATAATACAATATATATATTTTTTTGGATGTCTCTGGTGTAAAGTTAAGTTGAAAAATTCTCCCATTGGCGGCGGGTGGTTTTGTAAAAAAAAAATAGTACCCACTTGAACCGTGATTGAAGAAACTATCTCGATAGCAAACACTAACCTAGCACCAACATATTATACTTTCGCCATTTTGCGTCTGTTCATCTTGTTTCTTTTTTGTGTTATATGATATCTTCTCAGAGACGTTGCATATAGAAGATAGTCTTTGGTTCTCTTAACAAGATAGCTGAAGCAAATGCCAGTTCATTATATCTCCCAGTTGCTAGGCAACAAATAAACAATGTTATTTTGACATTTGAAAATATTTTATGATAGTTAGTGATAGGGGCGAACCCATATTATAATCGGAAAAACTATGACACGGTTTGTTAAAATTTATATTATATTTAATTACCATGTATTAAGTTCAAAGATATTGTAAAACGAAACTTGGTCTAATAAAACTAATTATTTTTTCACAAAATACTTTAGAATTTCGATTGTGATAATATTATTATGTTTGTTATATTAAAAAACGGTTCCCTTTTTATTCGAAATGTTCTAATTCTCTGTGAACGACATTTTTACTGAAATAAACTTTTCATACTATTCAAAAAAGTGTTGGTACGTACTTCCAAAATTAAAAAAATTAGTATACAAAATTATTGAGAAAATAGCTAATAGAATTCAGGTATTCGATTTTTGAAGCCTTTAGAAGTTTAAATAAAATTATGGCTTGCAGAACTTTGAAAAACATGGGCGTTTTATGTCTGAATGCATCCCTGTTGGAAATCATCGGAGCACTTAGTTTCATAAAAAAACTAAAGAAATGTCGTTAAAGGATAAAATGGAAAACAATATAATATTTTATATATAATTAGTATATTTACAAGCATAAAATACATAACAAAGAAAAATAAACAAAACAATGAGCAATAAACTAAAATCTAATCAGCTTCCTTTTCGGTGATGATACATCATCAGATCTCATGCGTTTGGCTGGTCTGCGGTTGAACGACGAAACAGGTTGAAATCCTTTAGTCGCGTTAAAAGACTTTCCAGCAAAACCAGAATATGGCAAAGCGTTTGTCTGAAAATTATTGGTGCCTACTGGCGCTTTCGGCAATCTGGTATTTGACCTCTTGACAATCCTCGCAATCAGCGGATCGTTTCTTGCAATCTTCACATGCCGCCGGAGTTTAGTCTTTAATACCTTGTCGCCTTTAACAATATTGCTCCAAATTGGATCAACCTTTGACGCAGAGTAAAGACTGCGATCGTCCAGCATCCTGAATATCATAGAAACAATCTCAACGGGAAGCCTCGTGATCAAATCAATTTGACCAGATACAATGCGAGACGCTCCCATAACGCACAAAAGCGAGTAGAAAGCTTCCATTTCGAGATGTAAAGTAAATTAGCTAGACAAGAAAATATTATTTAGCAAAATTTGTAATGAAAATTGATTGATTTTGTTGGTAGTCCGTTGAATTCGAACGCTGCTCGTAGAGATTTATGCAACTTATTTTTATTATAAATGACCGATTTAAGGTTTAGTTAAACATATTCTTTCTATTATACATAATATAACTATTATTATAGTATTTGCAGTGACATCCCTAGACAAAATGCCGCCCCTAGGCAGCTCCAGAATGCTGCTTCATTTTTTTATCATCCTTTAATAACTCTAATATCTAAGAAATGTGTACAACTAACAACATATGTACCACCAAAACATACACAATTAAATTTATAAATATTTTTACCCCAAATGTGAGAAATTTTTGACTTTGGTAGGTAATACAGTGGCTTCTTACATATCGCGAACCCGGAAAAAATACAGTCCTGTTAAACCTTTCATGTTAATTAATACATTTGGTTTCCAACCAATGAGCCAGTTTTTAAATATAAAGATAAGTTTAGGTAGCTTTTTCTATATGTGCAAAATGATTCTCCTCGATTTGTCGCCCTTCGATTGACTGCCGCCCCCAAGCGACGCTCAATCTGCCTACCCCCACGGGACGTCACTGAGTATTTGATAACATGTTTTAATATTAAGTATACTATTACGATATTTTTTTAGATTAATGCGAGAAAACAATATCACGCTATGTTTTTTTTCTTTTATTTTGTTAACTGTCAATTCATGGTGGAACTGCATTGTGTTGTTGTTTAATTTAATAAGACGCATTTTTTTTAGTACTTATTCCACTTTTAATCAATAAATTAGGACCGGTTTCTTCCGCCTCACAGGGACATTTTCAACTGAAGCGGACGAAACCGGTCCTAATTTATTGATTAAAAGTGGAATAAGCACTACAAAAAAAAATGCGTTTTATTAAATTAAACAAAAATCACGCCATGTGTTCAGTGTATACCCTAATTCACAATAAATATTATTATACCATAATAATGTTTGTTTCACTGTAATATTTACAAACAGTCATCTCAGTTCTAACTTTATGTTACGTGAGTTTTATGTGTTGAGTTAATCGAGATTCAAGATCGAATTCAAATGTGTCATATTTTCTGATATACGGAAAGTAGAACCGATGTGTCCTCCAAGTGTTCAGCTAAATGTTTAATAAGTTTTACCTATAATAACATAACATCAACCTAATATATATCCACGATAACGCAATAACATGCAAAATAAATATATTTTAATGCTCAAACTTTGATTTTGAATCTAGATTACTGAGACTAATAAATCTCAACCACTCGTACACTTTTTTTCGTAAATATATAAATACTGATAAATGCGATTGAAACATGAACACCGTCAGCTGTTTATTGCCATATCTAATATATAAAAAATAATATTTGTTTGTGTGTTTGTTTGTTTGTTTGTTTGTTCGTATTGAATGCACTGCCATACCGTTCATCCGATTGCGATAAAACTTTGTCAACTTATTGCTTGCACTTTCGCGAAGAGTATAGGCTATACTGATATATAAAAATGAATGTCTGTCTGTCTGTCTGTGTGTCTGTCCCGTATGCGTTCCTATACCATTCATCCGATTGCGATGAAATTTTGGTAAGTGGTTGTATGCACACCCATGAAGGTTTCTGAATTAGAAAAATCATCATCTTCTTCTTCTTCTTCATTCTATTTTCTTTTATTCATATGGTTCCTATACCATTCATCCGATTACGATGAAATTTTGGTAAGTGGTTGTATGCACACCCATGAAGGTTTCTGAATTAGAAAAATCATCATCTTCTTCTTCTTCTTCATTCTATTTTCTTTTATTCATATGGTTCCTATACCATTCATCCGATTACGATGAAATTTTGGTAAGTGGTTGTATGCACACCCATGAAGGTTTCTGAATTAGAAAAATCAATCTTCTTCTTCTTCTTCTTCTTCATTCTATCTTCTTTTATTCGTATTGTTCCTATACCATTCATTCAATTGCGATGAAATTTTCATCAGTTGTTGTGGTAACACCCGTAAAGGTTTCTGAATTAGTACAACCATCTTCTTCTCTTTCTTCATTCTATCTTCTTTTATTCGTATGGTCCCTATATCATTCATCCGATTGCGATGAAACTTTCGTCAGTGGTTGTGCCAACACCCGCGAAGGTTTCTGAATTTGTACAACCATCTTCTTCTTTTTCTTCATTATATTTTCTTTTATTCGTATGGTTCGTATATCAT
Source organism: Rhyacophila brunnea (assembly GCF_057557595.1). Taxonomy (NCBI): domain Eukaryota; kingdom Metazoa; phylum Arthropoda; class Insecta; order Trichoptera; family Rhyacophilidae; genus Rhyacophila; species Rhyacophila brunnea. Next base: position 34,455,940 of record NW_028232827.1, on the reverse strand, counting down.
TCATCCGATTGCTATGAAACCTTCATAAGTTATTGTGGTAACACCCGTAAAGGTTTCTGAATTAGTACAACCATCTTCTTCTTCTTCTTCATTATATCTTCTTTTATTCGTATGGTCCCTATATCATTCATCCGATTGCGATGAAACTTTCATCAGTGGTTGTGCCAACACCCGCGAAGGTTTCTAAATTTGTACAACCATCTTCTTCTTCTTCTTCATTATATCTTCTTTTATTCGTATGGTCCCTATATCATTCATCCGATTGCGATGAAACTTTCATCAGTGGTTGTGCCAACACCCGCGAAGGTTTCTAAATTTGTACAACCATCTTCTTCTTCTTCTTCATTATATCTTTTTTTATTCGTATGGTTCCTATATCATCCATTCGATTGCGATGAAACCTTCATCAGTTGTTGTGGTAACACCCGTAAAGGTTTCTGAATTAGTACAACCATCTTCTTCTTCTTCATCATTATATCTTCTTTTATTCGTATGGTCCCTATATCATTCATCCGATTGCGATGAAACCTTCGTCAGTGGTTGTGCCAACACCCGCAAAGGTTTATGAATTTGTACAAACATCTTCTTCGTCTTCTTCATTATATCTTCTTTTATTCGTATGGTTCCTATACCATTCATCCGATTGCGATGAAACCTTCGTCAGTTGTTGTGGTAACACCCGCAAAGGTTTCTGAATTAGTACGACCATCTTCTTCTTCTATTAATTGTATGAGTTCCTATTCCATTCATCCGCTTGCAATAAAACTTTCTTCAGTAATTGTGCCAACACCCGCGAAGGTTTCTGAATTAGTACAATCGTCTTCTTCTTCTTCTATTCGTATGTGTTCCTATACCATTCATCCGATTGCAATGAAATTTTGATCAAGTGTTGTGCTCACGCCCGCAAAGGTTTCTAAATTGAGACAACCATTTTTTCTTCTTTTTCATCTATTCTATCTTCTTCTATTCATATGCGTTCTTATACCATTCATCTGATTGCGATGAAAATTTTGTAAGTTGTGCGCACACCTGCGAAGGTTTCTTAATTAGTATTATATAAAATACAAAGTTTGTTCCATCCAATTTTGGTTTGTTACTGCATATTAATAACATTAATAACGTTTACATATTTTGGATTCGATTTTAATTTAGTGTTCTTTTGTTTGACCTTTACTCCTATTAGAATTATTTTCATATTGATATATTGTATTACACAGATATTTTAATATTAAAAAAATAATTACCTCTTATTATTTTTTAAATATCTAAGATAAATATAACCACGAAGCGACCCTGTGCGAAGCCGGGTACTTCAGCTAGTATATATAAATAATAATATGTATCTTGATTTATCTGTAACGCATGAGAGAAAACGTCATTGGTTAGAAGAACGCGAGACAGGGAGAAGACGTATTAAATGGATTAAAATGAAAGAAAGTATGTTATATACGTAGATAGATACGTAAAAGCAAATTCTAAATTTGAAAAATTAACTGACACAGTTTCGTTTGTTTTAATCGGGCCTGAAAGAAAATAATTAATGATATGATACTCACATAATAATTCTACAGATAGGTACTTAACAGTGCAGTACTAGCATATCGCCACATCCAAGAATGTTGGACAGGTGGCGCTACCACTTGGTATTTTTTTCTAACATTGAAATTAATAAAGGTTACTATTGAATATATGTGTCCATCTTCCTTACAGCAATTTTGTAGCTGTTAGCGAATTGTATAGTAAAAAAACACGGTGTGTAGTTGCAAAATAAATACTACTCACATTGCAATAAGGGTGATTATATTTTTCATATATTTTACCTATTCTGCTAACGGATATTGATACTTTGCACGTGAAAAAGTAAGTATGCTGATATTAGCTCTAAATACCTAATATCAGGAACTTGTATTTTATTCTTGCAAACACACAGTTAGGTTAACAATAACCTGTAATAGTAACCTACATAATATTATAATATGAAAAGTATATAGAGAAACAATAATATTAATAAAAGAGTTAAACAAAATAACTGACAAAAGGTTAAAAATTAAATGATATAAGTAAACATAGGAATATATAGAAACCAATAAATAATAATTATAAAACTACTGAAATGGTAGATACTAGGTTTCCCCAAGTCTATAAAATACCTTCTCAAGTCCCCTGGATACCTCAAGAGTAGGTAGCTAAACCAGCGACTGCGTTACCTCTTTGGATTTCTATGCTTATTCGCTGTCTCAGGTAGGTACTCAATTTAACTGCACTCACCTTTTTATCAGTCAAATTCAATTGATATATCAGGATTGTTCGTAAAACATTTCACCGTGAGCTTTCTTATCGGAAAGAGCCGTATCTATACCATACGGTCCACTAATAGATTTCTCATGGAAGGTTTCTAGAGAAAAATTTATTTAAAAAAAAAATACATAGGTATCGACAATCTACTAGTTTCATAGCGAAGGGAGCGGGAGGGGGAGGGGGGCAAAGCATACATAGTTAAATTATAATAATAAAAAAGTGTGGTAACATGTAAATTGTACGTAAAACATTTCACCGTGGCACAGTTCGCCATCAGCTTTCTCATCGGAAAGAGATACTATACAATCTCCAATTTTATTAGATTCAATATGAACATTAATTCAATTTTCAAAGCTGATTTTGGCAAAATTCATGAATTCAAGAATGAAAACCTAACCTAACCTAACCTTACAAATAATCCAGTATATCGGCTATTTTCAAAATTTATTTGCTGCTGGCTTCCTGTAAAGTGTAAACATTTTATTTAGACATGAATTTTATGTCAGTACTATACGACCCAAATAGTTTAGACGGTCTTTAATATACAGCCATTTATATTTTCGATAAGTGATAAGTGTGATACGGCGAACTGCATACGTACAAGTTTCCGGACACGATCAGGATTTATCAATTCTCCAAACCCGTCTTCCTTTTGATAACATTTAAATATCTACGTAGGAAGTGAATAGGAACTTAAGTAAACAGTCAAAGGCGGTTTACATTGTAATACAATACTTTGTTTTCAAAATTTTATTGCAAGAATGTAAAGCGGTTGAGTTTAAGTTCTCTTGCGGCAGACGTAGGCACTAAAATTTTACGCAAACTCATTTTATTTTCCATTCCTCAGTAAGTTGCACGCGGCACTTCACCAATGTATTTAAAATAATTAATTGCTGGAAGCCAGTGGTTTATAACTAGGCGCCTACCTGCTAGATCGTTAAAATAACCTTTTGTTATTATATTATATGTAATAATATTATATAGGTAAGTATCTAATAATTCCCTGTTGTCATCTCCGAAAGGGGGTAGCATTAAGCAGAAGTATGGTACCCCCTGACGATGTGTGAATGCTTGCTGATCGTATCTGTTTCTCTCTCCGGAGCATATTGATTACCGAAGGATTTTGAAGAGAAGTGGTGTATTTTATTTTCCATAATACAATACACTTGCGTACCAGTTACAGCTCATACAATAATCAATATTTATAATATCTAATTATATAGATTCAATCCTTCTTGGATCTGCGGCCTTCGCATAGTCTGCCTGTCCCCACGAGATCTCACCCAGTGACGTCCCGTGGGGGTAGGCAAATTGAGCGTCGCTTGGGGGCGGCGGTTACTCGAAGGGCGGCAAATCGAGGAGAATCATTGGGTATATATAGAAACAACTGTACCTAAGCTTAGTAATAACGGAAAATTTCCATTAAAAAATTCAACTCAGTGGTTGGACAATAACTATAAAAGTTTTAATATGACTATAATTTTTGTCGAGTTTGCGATGTCTAGTTTACTTCCGTTGTCCTTGGATATCACGTCCTTAGTGAACAGCAATGACACGTGCAAATTATATTTGAATTAGGTATAGGTAGGTAGGTAAATTGTCAGGTGTATTTTTAAATCTATCTGAAACCGTGGACTTGCAATATTGTCTATTGAAGCAGAAATTGTATTTACTTCAATTAAATTTAGTGGTATATATCTTGTTAGAAATGTATCCATACAACACATTTCTTAGATATTGAAGTCATGAAAGGATGATAAAAATACTCTGTAAAAAATGTGGCGGCATTTTGTCTAGGGACGTCACTAATGTCACCAGTTGCAAAAAGACCGATGGCGGTTTTATGACAATTTTGATTCTGCGATAAACCATCACTGAGTGTTACAGTTACAGTAATTTACAGTTAAGTCGCCAGATTTGTACACCTTGATTATTCATGTTGATTGTTCATAGTGGATGTCGACGCTGAGTTTTGTGGTTTAATAATCTCCGTGATTTGTAAGAGTGCAGCTTTGATGAACTGTGCTGGGTAGAGAAAATGAAGGTGTCCCTCGAAAAGGGGTCTATATGAAATAACCAAATTATACAGGGGAGAGGAAACACACTTAAATAAATAAATAAAAAGAATTTCAGTGATGTATGGTTATATTTTTAATCATTGACATTAATTGCTTAAAAATCATAGGTAGGTACTATAAATCACTGAAATTCTTGTTGTTTATTTTCTTTTCCTTTCTCCTGTAAAATTTAGTTTTGGCATATACACTAGAGGTGAGTTGGAAATACTGTCACCAGTTTGCGTACTCAAGTTTCGGATGAAACTACCCATACTCAGTATGTGTGGCCCAATAAACTTATTCCAAAAAACTTGTGATGTGACTCGCTGTTCTGTGCACTAGCTAGTTGGTAGACTTTCAACACTATTGACATTAAATGCGCGCGAACGAGATTCGACAAATGGACCTCAGCGTATTTTTAGCGATTCTATTGAGCCGATACACAGTCTGAGTTCCCTGAGCCGATACGTATTTCAAATACTAATATGGAGTTGGTTTTAGTTCCAGTTGCGTATGAAACTTTTATCGCATATGCACGCTAAACGCTCTATATAGTATTCCAAATACTAGTAAGTATTTTGGAACAAGTTTCGATACTAAGTATTCTTTTATACTGGTAGTAAATATACTTAGTCTTCAAAATCGACCAGTTTTCCCACCCTAATATAGACCCCTTTTCTAGGGACACCTTCAAATATCACCCTGATAGTGGCCCTGATATAGGGGATGTTACGCTAAGAAAAAGAAGATTGTTTGTTATGTTATCTTTTATTGATTTTTGCACTGAGATTGTGAGGAATACGCAAAAAATATGCAATGCTTGAAGATTTTCACACTTTCTGTCAACGTCAGGAAAGGGGAGGTACCTATTTCTAAAATTACTACTATTCAGGAGAACCAAATAAATTAGATTGAGTTTTGGAAAACTCTGTTTATATGTGAAATTTATTAGTTTATTCAGCAGCGTAGATTCTATCTTCCTCGTATTCTTTACGCATATAATATCATATTGTTATGCATTATTAGTAAAGTTGTCATACCTACCTACGTAGTGACGTCCCTAGACAAAATGTCGCCCCTAGGCAGCGCCAGAATACCGCCCCATTTTATTATACAGTATTTTTATCATCCTTTCATGACTCCAATATCTGAGAAAGGTGTTGTATGGATACATTACTAACAAAATATACCACTAAACCTAATTTAAATGCCATCTCTACTTATTGAGAGTTCACGGATTCAGATACATTTAAAAATACTACACCTGACAACTTGCATGTGTCATGGACAATTTTACGAACCGTAGCGCTCGATAATTTTCCGAAAATATTAATATATTTATGTAATAATTTTATTATTATATAAAAATAGTGTAGGTATGTATTCGATTTTTTGTTGTATAGGTACCTACCAAGATAAGACGGTTTAATGGGCCAGTTTTGTGGCATGCGAGATTTGGGCATAATCGGCAAGGTAGAGGTTTACGTCACGTCATAAACATTATTTTTTGATGATTTCGATAAGTTTCATATAAACTTTAAGAATTATATTTAAATATGTAAATAATTATATTACTTTTTAATAATTCACGAATTGTAGTGCAATTTTTCATTTTAGCGATAATCTCCAGGCTTTCACGAACAGGAGCTGCGTTCCGGTGCGTTCCAGTCCATTTCGAGCGCTGCATGTGTCATTGCTGCTCACCAAGGGCGTGTCGTCCAAGGACAACGGAAATAAACTAGACATCACGAGCCCGACAAAAAAAATACCGTCCTGTTAAACCTATTCTGTTAATTAATACATTTTGTTTCCAACCAATGAGCTAAGCTTGGGTACCTACCTATTTCTATATACCTATAGATACCGAATAATTCTCCTCGATTTGCCGCCTTTCGAGTAACTGCCGCTCCCAAGTGACGCTCATTCTGCCTACCCCCACGGGACATCACTGCTACGTACCTATTATTTAATGGGGACTGTTTTGGCAAAGTTCCGACAACATTTAAAAAAATGAAATTCACAACGGAAATGGGTGGTTTCACAAAATGATAGACAATTATTATTATTATTAATTGTGAAATAATGGTGGATTTTCACCAAGGAAATAAATTAATAGTTTTCACTAATTAATTGTCACACACAAAAATGAATATGTGTATCAACGGAAAATATAAATGTTGCTCTTTTTTGCGGCTAAATTATACTCAATAGTATTCTTAAAACGACGATTTCTACAGTTAATGTCATAGGTACTTTATTAACTGACAGATCTGAAATAGTATTATGAGGTCTCGCGCAATGATGTGACCATAGTCCACCATTATTAATTCCTTGAAATTTAATATTGTTTCGCTTTGTGAATTTCCTCATTTTTCTATGTGAATAGTAAGTTGTCAAAGCTAAGTTTACTTATATTTTTAAAATGTGATACGTCACTTTTGTTTAGTATCAACTCAATCGAGGGCATTGAAGAGACAATCGACATGTTGCATAACAACTCATCTCGCGTTGGTTTGAAAATCATCTCGAAGAAAGCCAACGTTTTGTGTAATACCTGTCCTGATCCAGATTTCCCTCTGATTAGCGACCGACAAAACATCGAGAGCGTCGACAGCTTCAAGTACCCGGGGGTACACATCACGGGAGATGGCATTTTGCAGAAAGAGCTCACTATCCGAATGGGAATGGCTGGAGCAACATTCAACTCGATGCGGAATATCTGGGACTCACGATTGCCTATTCGACGCTTGCATTCTGACGGTGCTGCTTTACGGTAGTGAATCATGGCACCTTACGAAGGCTCAGAGCAACCATATACTGAGCTTCGAAAACAGATGTTTGCTACAGATACTGGGTGTACGGTATGACTTTATCTCATTATGCAGAGAGTGGAGAGGCGACGTTGGACCTGACTCGGCCACGTGCTGCTGATGCCAAAAGAGAACCTCAATCTGGCTTGCCTGTTCTTCAAGCCGACCGGATTCCGGCGTCCTGGAAGGCCGCTAAATACTATCTATAGAGTGTATACGACGGAGCTACGGGATGCTGGTTTGACCTGGAATGAAGCAAGAAGACTGGCGAGCGACAGAGATTCTTGGAGGCACCGCGTGGTGTCCATATGCTCCAACTAAGGGGCGGATATGGCTGAAGAAGAAGAAAACTATTTTCTCAATGTTTGAATATTTTTTCATTATGTGAATTTTGACTAACGCGAACCCTTATTTAATTCATTTCCACAATTTTATATTCAAAATATCTCCCTGCTCTTTTCACATACAGATTTAGACCTATACGGTCCAGTACCTTTGATAAAATGACATTCATAGCAACAAAAAAATGGTAAAGTAAAATTGTCATAATAATAATATTATGTTAGCAGAAATTTCTTTTACCAAACCTCCCTGTGGTTAAATCGCAAAGAGAAGCTCTTGTATTTACAACCCTCGGTCATATAATTTGAGTTCCAGTCTTCAAATCCGTGGCTACTTTAAAGCGATAGTAACGTATTTATTTCTCCAATCTTGAGGCTTCACGTAGATACATTTTCTATCTAATTTTAACTTGTAGTTTCGCGAGGCCATAACAAGTTTTATATGATATTTAAAACCCTTTCGCGGAAAACAGTAAATAAATTGTTGCCTCTGTTAATTGCGAGGCATACTACATTGTCCATTAGTGACAACTTCAAACTAATTCACGGAAACCACGACACCGCAATGCTGATTCCAATAAGTGTATCTATGGCCCACACATCCTGAACCGAACCGAATCGAATGAACCGAAAAAAATCGTTTTATTTTTAAACGGTACATGTTCAAACACGCGCGTTAACATGAACTTACTCCCTAGTTTATTTATCGTTTGTCAATTTATGGCTACGGCCATATATTGTAGCATTAACGCTATACCTCAGTTGAGGCATGGTCTAAAAAGATCGTGGCTAGGCGATGCGCGGGTTGCGGGTCACGGGTGCAAATGACGCATGCCGAACGAAATATAATTTGTCATATAAATCCAACATGCGTCCATTTATCCGCTTGTGGTCACCTACAGGACCACTAGACTCAAGTTCAAAAAGGCAATCACTAAGGCTAAGAAGGTGCACTGGAGAGAGTTCGTCACTGAAATGGGTGGCAATGATCCGTGCCCCCCCCCCCCTTCCGCGTGATGAAGCTGGGCTCACGGCCCGGAAAAGTCATGTCGGCGGTACGGCGCCCCGACGGATCGTTCACCAATAGCTCTGAAGAGTCCGCCAAAGTCCTGTTGGATGCTCTTATCCCGCAGGACAACGAGTCGCTCAACATTGACAACGACCGATTTCAGCAGCTTCGCGTCTATGCGCTGCTCCCTTTAAACACTCCGCGATCCGCAGCCACTACCATGTCCGAACTAGGGATCCTGTTTGCCAGCCTCCCGGCCGGCAAAGCCCCGGGGCTTGACTGCATAGATAACGCGCTAGCAAGAAGGGCGTGGTCTCTTGCCTCACACGATATCACGCAACTCTACAAAGAATGCATGAGTAGTGGCATATTCCCCGACTGCTGGAAGAAGGGTCACCTCACGGTGATCCCCAAAGCCGACAGTCGCCCTCCTTGTGACCCGAAAGCGTATAGACCGATTACGCACCTTCCCGTCTTCGGGAAGATATTGGAAAGATTGATAAACAGCAGGATTGAGTCCCACCTGTCGGAAAACTGTCCAATCTCGCAAAGACAATTTGGGTTTAGACCCGGAAAGTCCACCGAGGATGCGATTCGCTTTATGATCGATTCTGTGGAGAGCTCTGGCAAGGACCTCGTTGCCGGGATTTTTCTCGACATCGCGGGCGCGTTTGATACTGCGTGGTGGCCCCTGGTTCTGGCAAAGCTTCGGCTGAAACAGATCCCCGGGGACCTCTTTGCTTTGGTTCAAAGCTACTTCAGCAACAGGGAGATAACCTACGACTCCGGCCCCAACCTGATTCACAGGAGGACCACCATGGGGTGGTGTCCCCAGGGCTCCGTCCTGGGACCCCTTCTGTGGAACATACTGTTTGACGACGTTTTGTCCATGCCACTGCCTCCGGGCTGCACGCTCGTTGCGTACGCCGACGACTTGCTCCTGCTTGTTGGGGCGACGAGCCGACCGGCACTTGAGCGTGCAGCCACGGACGCCTTGGGCAGAATCCTTAATTGGGGGTTGCTGAACAAGCTGACCTTTGCCCCGAGCAAGACGGAAGCTGTCCTCCTCAGGGGTAGTTCTCGGGTCAACATAACTCAACGGCCACCCACGGTTCGTTTTGGCCAGACCTCAGTGCGTTTCTCCGAAAGGGTTACGTATCTGGGAGTAATTCTTGATGACAAGCTGTCTTTCGTTCACCACGCCAAGACGGCCGTCTCTAAGGCCAATTCGGCCTATCAGAGAATGGCCCGAATGGCGGGCAGCAATTGGGGACTTAAGCCTAGAGCCCTTAAGGTTGCATACGGCGCAATTTTCATGGGGATTGCCGGTTGCGCCTCCAGCATTTGGCATTCCCGAGTAAACTCCTTAACTCTCGTGAGACGCGCACTACTAAGCGGGCAGCGACTTGCGCTGATCTCGCTTACCAAAGCCTACCGCACAACTTCTACTGACGCGCTTGCCGTACTCGCGGGGGTGCTACCCCTCGATCTGCACGTCCAAGTCCCTCCTCTTGAGGGGGATCAGCACAACACTCGCCGGTGTCCATCTGACACCACCGCAGAGATCCGAGGACGTTCCTTACAGGAAGACTGTAAGTGACATTGTGTACAAGACCGCATTTGCGGCATGGCAGGCGAGGTGGACCGCCTCCCCCAAGGGGCGGCACACTTACCGTTTTTTCCAGACGTATTCTGCAGGCACCAAACTAGAAGACTCCAACCTTCGCACTGGATAAGCCAGTTCCTCACCGGCCATGGCAACTTCGCCGCCAGACTCCACGAGTTTGGCTTGATAGTAAATGGGCCGGGTTGTACCTGCGGGCATGACCACCAAGATGTTGAACACATCCTCTGGGATTGCCCGCTTATGGAATTCGAACGAGCGGAGCTGTTTGCCAGGGTCCGTTTTCACACGGGCCCAATTGGTTATGGAGATCTGGTAGCAACCGAGCCCAACTTTGCGGCATTTGAGAAATTTGCAGCGTCGTATGGGGAGCGGGATAGTCCCGACTCTTCTGTAGACTCATCCATTTCAATTCGTGACACTCAGTATGCGGGTACACAAAGCGCTTAACGTCAGCGGACAGCAGAGCCATTCCAAAAAACAAACATTTTCTTTCTTAACTTTCTTCTTTAAGCACTACGGTGCATGGTTACAGCATCAGTCCCGTGCGGTTCCGTTTCGGGACGGAATGAGCACTTAAAATCACTTCTTTCAGACACGTTTAAAGCGTCATAGAAAGCGGCCGTGCATATCCACGGTTGTGCATATATGACGTCTGGTGGTGGGCACTTTAACGTATGTTCTATTAGTAACAATAATAATATATTCATTGACATGTTTTATTTTTCAAGTAAATGGGTGACGTTTTTAGTCATCTTTACACGATTTAAGAATTAATACCCCCGTCGCCATCACGAAACAAATTGACGTATTCACACCTCGACGTTCGCTCTCAGACTGCCAGCGAGTCCAAAATTTCGTCGCGCCTATAGTTGAAAATTATTTGCCGTTTCACTAAAGTATCGTCTTAACCACTGGGAAAATAAATGCTAATAGAAATGGCGTAGGTATTTCAAAAAAATACCTACTACCTTATTCTTAGTTCAATAAGTATTATAAAACAATCATTATTCGTAGGATGTTTATTACGTTTGAACGGTCAAAGACATAGCTTATAATCAGTATCTTTAGAATTATCCTCAAATGTGTTAATCGCGCCCATTTTTTGAATAATAAAATACCAAATGTCAAATTTGGGATCAAAGAGATTATAAATATAAATTTTTATCGTAAATATTTCACTATAATAACGTCAACATAAGTTTTACTAATGGTTTTATAAAAGCGTTTAAAAATTAATAAACCTAAAAAATCTTAACACCACTCACAGCACATGGATGTACTTAAATATGACTATATTCTAAAACATTAGATCGAGAGGTTTAAAAGAATACTATTTTATGTACGAGTAATAAAAATACTTTATGCAGTCATCAAATGTTTAAAATAAATATAAAGGATAAAAAGGCTTCAAAATTATATAAATAGATTATCTACAACGTTTAAGGAATGTTCAGGCTAATACTTTGAAAATACCATAAAACCTCTATTTTGACCTACGTTGGGAATGTGGGCCGTTAAGACACATGTAAGAGGTGATTTTAAATATATTTGTAAATTAAATTACTTTGCATTTGATTTTTGTAGAACCAGAATGCCTACTTCTTTGTTGCATTATTATTATTTAATAATTACGGGTGCCGGACGAAATCCCGAAGGCCGAAATCCCGAAGGCCAAAATCCCGAATGCCAAAATCCCGAATGGCCGAAATCCCGAATGGCCGAAATCCCGAATGCTGATATCCCGAATGCCGAAATCCCGAATGCCGAAATCCCGAAAGCCGAAATCCCGAATTTCCGAAATCCCGAATGGCCGGAATCCCGAAAGCTGAAATCCCGAAAAATAAAAAAATATAAACAGTATTAATTTTCAACCAGCGGCACCCCAAAAGGCGGCGCTTTATCTCGATTGTATAATTTAACTAGATAATTAATATATTAGTATTAAAAACTATTATTAATTATGGAATGAAGCAAAAATATAATTTTAAACCAGCGGCACCCCAAAAGGCGGCACTTTTTCTCGATTGTATAATTTTACTAGATAATTAATATAGTAGTATTAAAAACTATTATTAATTATGGAATAAAGCGAAAACATAATTTTCAACCAGCGGTACCCCAAAAGGCGGCGCTTTATCTTGATTGTATAATTTTACTAGATAATTAATATAGTAGTATTAAAAACTATTATTAATTATGGAATGAAGTAAAAACATAATTTTCAACCAGCGGCACCCCAAAAGGCGGCGCTTTATCACGATTGTATAATTTAACTAGATAATTAATATAGTAGTATTACAAACTATTATTAATTATGGAGTGAAGCAAAAACATAATTTTCAACCAGCGGCACCCCAAAAGGCGGCGCTTTATCTCGATTGTATAATTTAACTAGATAATTAATATTTTAGTATTAAAAACTATTATTAATTATGGAATGAAGCGAAAACATAATTTTCAACCAGCGGCACCCCAAAAGGCGGCGCTTTTTCTCGATTATATAATTTTACTAGATAATTAATATATTAGTGTTAAAAACTATTATTAATTATGGAATGAAGCAAAAACATAATTTTCAACCAGCGGCACCCCAAAAGGCGGCGCTTTATCTCGATTGTATAATTTAAGTTTATAATTAATATAATAGTATTAAAAACTATTATTAATTATGGAAAGAAGCAAAAACATAATTTTCAACCAGCGGCACCCCAAAAGGCGGCGCTTTTTCTCGATTATATAATTTTACTAGATAATTAATATATGAGTGTTAAAAACTATTATTAATTATGGAATGAAGTAAAAACATAATTTTCAACCAGCGGCACCCCAAAAGGCGGCGCTTTTTCTCGATTATATAATTTTACTAGATAATTAATATATTAGTGTTAAAAACTTTTATTAATTATGGAATGAAGCAAAAACATAATTTTCAACCAGCGGCACCCCAAAAGGCGGCGCGTTTTCTCGATTGTATAATTTTACTAGATAATTAATATAGTAGTATTAAAAACTATTATTAATTATGGAATGAAGTAAAAACATAATTTTCAACCAGCGGCACCCCAAAAGGCGGCGCTTTTTCTCGATTATATAATTTTACTAGATAATTAATATATTAGTATTAAAAACTATTATTAATTATGGAATGAAGCAAAAACATAATTTTCAACCAGCGGCACCCCAAAAGGTGGCGCTTTATCTCGATTGTATAATTTAACTATATAATTAACATAGTAGTATTAAAAACTATTATTAATTATGGATAGTAATAATAATAGTATAATATAATAGTCATAATAATAATATGTTATGCGGAATAAAAGAGATGATATGAGAATATCGTCTCTGTTCTGGCGGAACACACTAACTGGAGAATACTAGTTTTGAGTAATTTGACTTTGAAATTGTTAAAATGTTTGAAATAATGGTCTATCATGTCAGTTTATTAAGTAATCGTAAAAAGGACGACTTTAAAATAAAGACTTTATTTATTAAGAAGGTTTCCAGACGGTAAAGTTTGAAATAAGGAACATTTTGGTACTAAATCAATATGACATTTTTTCGAATTAGTGTTTCTGCCAGAACAGTGACGATATTAATATCAAATAAAAACATTTTTTTTATTTATTTGGCAATTACAAGAGCTATTCATGAGAGGTACACAGTACACATTTATTATATAAAATATTTATTAAACATACTAATAATAATAATAAAAACTAATGTTCACACTAATTTCAAAAGGAAATACTATGCGCAATTCCACGGAGGTAGTCCATTAATGATCGATTTTCCCGATCATTTACAACCATCATTATTCTAGAATCCCGATCCATTTGATACTGTTCTTTTTGAAACTCCTCAATAATTCTATATACACCAACGTGTGCACGTCCGACCAAGTTTTCCCACCTTCTATGCCAAGCTTCGATATAATTTTGCGTACGTGGTATTCCAACTTGCATTGAGTCGTAAACTGACCAAAGAATTGGTGGAAATAATGGTGGGGCGCGAACAGCATAACCATTGCGTAAATGCCGTCGTATTCACCCGTGAACGTAGTTTTCTTCAAACCACTGGGCAATATCAGCAGCTTCTGGTGGCAAATGAGGCTTAATGGCGTCAAATGCCTCAGGAATATTTTCTGTTGGTAAAAATGCCAATGCAAACAAATGGCGCAGTATCAGGCTAAATTCTTCGTCTGTGCCGTATCGAGATGCCAAACCATTTGCTTGGATTCTTCTCCAAATGCATTGTCCTAAATCAGCGGTTTCCAACCTGGAGGCGCGCCTCCCAGGGGAGGCGCGATCTATTTCCAGGGGAGGCGCCAATTTTTTTTAATAAATCAATTTTTATACCATAATATCTACAAATAAATAAAGCTTCATATCTTAACGTAACAGTGAAAATTCAGTGCATGAATGTTTATTTTAATATATAATACATAATACATATATTATATTTAAATCCTATTAAAAAATATTGGAGCGGAGAAATTTAAAAATGGCGCTTTTCCTGAGTTTTTGGTTAGTTTGCTAATGCATTTTTCATATTATTTTATTAATAGTAAAAAAAGTCGCCTGCGGCGCTGCGTTGTTTCAGAACTATTAAATATTTAAAATATATGGGTGAAAGATCCTGGCCTGTGGGCCCTATTCAGTATTGGAGTCCATGATAGAATCCATTAATTTTTGTCAATGAACGATGATGAATTTGGTTGACTTCTATTAAAATTGATTGTGGTAATAAACACGCTCATTCGTCGCATGAAAAAAAAATTAATTAAAAAAATGAATTTAATATAAGTAAGTAGTAAAAACTTGTGTGTTAAAAAAGTGTCTGTATTATTTAATGAAATAAAGGGGGAGAGGCGCCAAGATTAGATTTTTTTAAAAGGGAGGCGTAGTAACATAAAGGTTGGAGACCACTGTCCTAAATGGAAGAAACAATAGAAGATTCTCTCACTGAAAATAATTCGTTATTAAATGTTTTACGCAGAGAAACAGGAATAACGATTTGATCCAGTGACTGAGGCTCTGTTGGTCGGTCTGCTTGTCGTATTCGTTTTATCATTTTGCGAAGAGCGTTTTTTGATGGCATGTACGGCTGTTATTTTAAATTATAATTCAAAAAAAAATCCGTGACAGTTTGTGTTGATATAATGACCCCCATGGTGGTGTGTAATTTGGCACCGGGGGCCATATTGCAACCATTTTACCTCGAGTAAAAACTATAAGTTTTATAATTTTACAGGCATGAAATGACGCGAATGAATCTTTCTCCGAGAAATATGCATAAACTAAAATTATAGAGCAAGGAGAAAATTATGAGTGCAGCAATTGCAGCAAGATGGGCTACAAAAAAAGGTGAACGAGCTTGGAGTACCATTGAGAAGACTCGTGAATGATAAAGATCATTTATTTTAGTAACGGTATAAGCTGGACCTAGTCATGGTAGGGTTAACCGAGGCCGTGGTGGTGGTCGTGGTTATGCTAGAATGCTAGAGGCAGGGGAGCTAACAATATAGCAAAACGTCGTCGCGTGAGTTCTGATTCGGAAACAACTTGTATTTTATAAAGAAATATCAAATTGGGGGCCGTGATACCACCTTTTCCTCTATTTTAATAACTTCCTAGCTTTTTATACTCGTTGGATGCTCCATAATAAATTTCTATCAACTTTATATATTTTCGACCAACAAATAATAAATTTAAAAAATCGGTTTCTTTTCCAACCTGCGGCATGTAATAAAATAATATAATCCTTTGGGTAATTTCTATCTTTGAGGAATATTCAAAATACAAAATTATGCATAATATACTTAATGTGTACCCTTTTATATTTTCAAAAATACTAAGAACACGTAGACACGTGTTAATGATATTTAGACGAAGTTCATTATTATTATACTATTTCCAAAGCAAGCCATTCATAAATAATTCTGCTTTAATACTCGTAATTACGCTTTGATAAAGATATTTCAAAAGTTTTAATGAGAATATTGATACTGTGACATTGAATAATTAATATAACCCGTGTAAAGTACGTCAAGTTGGACTGCCCACTTTTGAAATTCAAAATTTTGAAATAGCCAGTCGTTAGTGCTGCGTTAGTGCTGGTTAGTGCTGCAATATCATCATTAGTGCTGTTATATTAAAAAAGTTATAGGCAATTCAATGTGGGCAGTCCAACTTGACGTCAAGTTGGACTGCCCACTTTGTAAAAACAAATAAAATTCAAAATCCAAAATAGCCAATCGTTAGTGCTACATTAGTATTGGTTAGTGCTGCAAAAAATATCGTTATTGCCATTAAATTGCAAAAGTTATGGGCAAATCAAATTATAAAAAACGTCAAGTTGGACTGCCCACTTTTTAAAAACGAATAAAATTCCAAATCCAAAATGGCCAATCGTTAGTGCTACGTTAGTGTTAGTTAGTGCTGTAAAAATTATCGTAATTGTCATTAAATTAAAAAAGTTATGGGCAAATCAAATTATGACAAGCGTCTGGTTGGAGTGCCCACTTTTGAAAAACAAATAAAATTCAAAATCCAAAATAACCAATCGTTAGTGCTACATTAGTATTGGTTAGTGCTGCAAAAAATATCGTTATTGCCATTACATTGCAAAAGTTATGGGCAAATCAAATTATAAAAAACGTCAAGTTAGACTGCCCACTTTTTAAAAACGAATAAAATTCCAAATCCAAAATGGCCAATCGTTAGTGCTACGTTAGTGTTAGTTAGTGCTGTAAAAATTATCGTAATTGTCATTAAATTAAAAAAGTTATGGGCAAATCAAATTATGACAAGCGTCTGGTTGGAGTGCCCACTTTTGAAAAACAAATAAAATTCAAAATCCAAAATAGCCAATCGTTAGTGCTACGTTAGTGTTAGTTAGTGCTGTAAAAATTATCGTAATTGTCATTAAATTAAAAAAGTTATGGGCAAATCAAATTATGACAAGCGTCTGGTTGGAGTGCCCACTTTTGAAAAACAAATAAAATTCAAAATCCAAAATAACCAATCGTTAGTGCTACATTAGTATTGGTTAGTGCTGCAAAAATTATCGTAATTGTCATTAAATTAAAAAAGTTATGGGCAAATCAAATTATGACAAGCGTCTAGTTGGAGTGCCCACTTTTGAAAAACAAATAAAATTCTAAATCCAACATAGCCAATCGTTAGTGCTACATTAGTATTGGTTAGTGCTGCAAAAATTACCGTTATTTCCATTACATTAGGTACAAAAGTTATGAGCAAATCATTTAGGTAGGCACCTACCACCTACTAAAGTGAATTTTGTATGTAGATTAGAATAGATAGGTACACATTTTAGCCTGATTTCCGAAGCTGATGTTATTGAAACGTGGAGGTAGGTAACTACCTGGAAGGATCATTAGATTAAGCGTTTTCACCGGAAAATATGTACCTATGGAAGGATACGATTACCTAGAAGAATAAAGGTAGGTAATGTAGAAATTTAGAATTAACCCTGAAAATAACACAACATTCATAATTGAAGCCTGAAAATAATACAAGATAATGTAAAGTTTTATGCGCGAATATAAGTAGGTGTGCACGGGCAACAGTGGATTGTATGAGACGAAGGCATGGTGTTTTCGTTTTGTTTGAAGGTAGCAAAGGATTGTGTCCATGGCCTTTTCCGTTAATGCAGACTGCAGACACTGTTGCCAAAGATAGACATGTTCGGATACAGAATATATTGCCGATTATACAATTAATAATCGGCAGCACTACATGGTAATAGTGTATTTATATTTTGTATACTTACCTACTTTCGTGTGTTTAAATGGTACAATCAAGTTTCTCCGTAATGATATGCTAAAATAGGTAATTTGAAATAGGTAATGTTTTCACAGGAGTTTAGCAAGATTTTTTAGCGCCCGTTGCATTAACCAAACATATTACATGGTACTTCATATACCTACCTACAACTGTTGTAGGTATGCGAACTTGTGCCTAAATAAAACGAATCATAATAATATAACATAGATACTTTTACTTAACATAACTTTTATAACTACCTACAAGCGGTTAAATACCTACTGTCACTTATTATTATGACAGCACTTGATATATAACTGCATATTTTAATGTTTTCACGGAATCTTTATAAGTTTGGCCTCCAATAAATACAGAGTTTATATTTTAACTAGGTACCTAGAATATTCATTCCTATACGGCAAAAAAATATGCCAAGAAATAACACCGCACAGTTTCGATTTTGTATGACGAAGTTCAGCTTTGGCCGGGTTAAATTATACCTAGCCCAGTGTTGCCAACCGTACTATAATTATAGTATTTGTACTATACTTTTGGTCCGCGTGTTTACGTAATTATATACATACATTTTAATACAGTTTTGTAGAAATATTATTGAGAATGACTAAATATTCACAGTGTAATTAATTATTAATAACAAAAAAAAAATCAATTAAAATTGCTACTGAGGCCAAAGAAGTTATAACATTAACGAAGATAGTATATTATAACAATGATAAAATCAAGATAAACATGAATACAATATAGACAGGTAGATCTAAGTATTCCATAATTATTATCAAAATCCAAAAATAATCCACAAAACGTCCAGTAGGTACATAATATATAGTTGGCAAATCGATGTTATTAAATTAGAAAAAAAAATAATAAAATTAAAATAATTGAGCTGAGTACAAAAAGGGCATTTGTCAAACAACATGATTTTCCAGGAGAATTGTAAGTTTTTAGATAATATGGATTGATCTAAAAATATAAAAATAGTTTGAAAGCTTAAAATACACTTTAAATGTATGCATATATTTTTGTGTTACACTTCACCTTAAGAAACTTAAAAATACAAAAAATAATAGTATGTGGCAACTATAAAGATTCATTAAATAAAATTAAGAAATACATTGCCACGTACATTAATAAACGTGAAATAACAGTTAGGGAAGTTGGAATTAGTTTGATTTAGTATTCTCCGCTATTTTTTTCTGAGAAACAAGAAACCTATTGGTACCTAATTATATTTTTAACAGATGACAACGTGTACTATATTTTTACCCCAAATACTATAATTTTGGAGGGCCTGTTTTATAATTCCACTTTGAAAAGATGGCAACACTGACCGAGCCTTGAAAAAGAAAGAACACACAAGTTCAGTTGTCCTGCAACGACGAACGTTGAACCTCTTACCGCCTCTTAAGCTTTGTTCGGACTGTTCCAGTGATTTAGTTGAGTAGCGAGTGATTTTGTAAATAAACGTGTCTGAACAGACAAATTTAGTCGCTAGTTTAGTAAAATCGTTTTTCATAATTTTTGTGTTAAGCATTTGTTTTTTTTTATTAATTTTGTTTTTGTCTAAAAGTTTTTTTCAATATGCCGAGACAGGCAGCAGTTTGTGACGATGAACTAATGAAGTGTCTTGAAAAATTCAAAAACGAAATTGTTGAAGATGTTCGGAAAGTGCCTGTTCCAAAAAATGAAGTTTATTTAAGAATGTCCAAGGAATTGAACTTAAAATTGTCTACAAAAGCTTTATATAATTTGTTGAGAAAAAATAACTGTGCATTATTTGTTCAATTGGGAGGTCAGTACAGTGAACATGTTTCCACAAAACGGTTGTGCCCAATCGAAGACAGCTCTGATTCAGATTCTGTATCATTAAAATTTTAATTAAAATTATCATCGGATGTGTGGGAGCTGATCAAACCCCATAAAATTTTTGCTATAAGGAATGAACCCAATCGTCCAAATTTAAAATTTCGAACGCGTACTGTACCACCAAAAGGAGTTTGGACGCACGTTCTCAACGACGAAATTTACAAACACAATAAAATTAATTGTATATGGGTATTTCGAACAGGTGCTTTTCGTTTTCTTTGCGAAGCAAAATGCAAAGAATGTGGTGCGTATTTAAAATGTGTAATAAAAGAAAACAATAAGAACTATGATGGTGACAAAATAATTTCATGTGTAATCACTGGTTACGATGTAAATTTTAAGCATACACAACAATCAAAAAGGCATTTATCTGGAATTAAAAGGATTGAAGCAGCGAAAGAATTGACTCATTAATCAGCAGTTGTGTATAAAAGACAGTTGGCGAACAATACAATGGCTTATGGTGATTTGGAACCCCCAACATTACACCCGGAACATATTTACCGACAAGTAAGATATGAACTAGCTACTGACAATCAACTGCACAGCAATGTGCTTCTATCAATCTGGCAAATGAAACACACATTGCCATTCTTAGGTGCTATCCATAATTGTGGACTTGATCCATTTTTTGTCCACTATTGGACAATATCACAAATGGACTTATATAAACAATATAAAAAAAAACTGGTCTGTACTATCACTGGATGCAACAGGGAGTCTTGTGAAAGCGATGGAACCCCAACCAAAGCCAATTGGTTACACGAGGGCAAAACGCATATTTTTATATGTAGGTGTGTTAAAAGTTAATAATATTAGCGGTACCCCTGTAATCCAAATGATCTCACAAGCACACGACACACTTTCCATTACTTTTTGGCTAGAGCAATGGATTAAATCGGGCGCTGCAATACCGGATGAGATTAGACTCGATGCATCTTCCGCGCTAATAAATTCAGTCATCAATTGCTTTACCGACTGTAATGATATTAAAGAATACATCAAAAAAAGTATAAGATATCTGTCGAATAAACAATGTGAGAGGCCAAGATGTTTCATTCGAATTGATAGGAATCATTTTATATCTTCTGTTACAAAATGGAGATGTTTTTCAGAGATAGACAAAAGATTAAAGAAATTTTACTGTCACTGTATTGGGTTATTGGTCGACGAAACATCCATAGAAAATATAAAATCTGTAATAAAAAACATTGTATTCGTTGCATTATCTACCCATGAAAATATTCAAACTGATTCAGCTAAAAAATTCCTTATATCATATGTGGCGAATGGAATTTGTAACAATTTATTACAGTATGAGGAAGACAGTCATACTGATAGTGATGATAATGATGATACTGTTAATTTTGTAAATATAGACGATAATGAATGCGAATGGTTTGAAGAATATGTGAATAATGTGAAAAGTGATATGAATAATATCGATAATAACCAGGATAATTTATATTGGCTTCCTGGCCTGGAAAAGCCATTAAAGAGCATTTGTTCTAAAATGCCGTTATGGACAGGCATCATGATACCGCTAATTAATGGCAGTAGTTGCGATCTTTCCTGCACTACTTCGAATGTGGAGAGTTATTTTAAGGATTTAAAAAATTTGACATTAAAAAATGAAAATTTGCCTATCAGGGCAGATTTGTTTTTAAGCAAACATTTATTTTCTCTGGAAGGTCAGTTGAAAATTACGTCTTCGAAATATCACACTGCTCTCGGAAGTGAAAAAAATTTTGATGATCTTCCAAAAGAAATAAGTGATGATGATTTTCCAGAAGAATCTATTTTTTCGCAAAGACCACGACCGGAAGAAAATTGGCGAGGGCAAAATGTTGTGAAACGACGAAATCGGCAATCATATTTCAATATACAACCGGATTGGAGTTCCGATACTGCAGATGTTATATCGGTGAAGCCAATTAATATTTAAAAAAACGGACATTTATTGCCAGCCATTTCATTTAAATCTAATTTAATAGCATTAGAAAATACGCGTGCCTTCGACGCAGTTGTTCATGCACTCGTGATAACTTATTTAGATGCAGAAAATTTTAATAAAAGTGTTGTGGATTCAATGAGAACTTCTAAATTAAGTGAATTAGTATACTGTGTTAGTGGAAAACAAGTAGTGTCACAAAAATACAAATTAAGGGCAAAAATTTTGGATTCCATTTTCAGTCCCTATCATTTTAGCAAAAACTTGAAAAAAATTAAATGTGTTTGTAATGTGTCTCTAATAGTTGAGAAAGTAGTGAGGCTAACATTTCCATCGTTACAAAGATCTGACAAATGTTCTAAACTTAATTGTGATGATCGGATTCACATGATTGCATTTGTTCCACTCGACTACAATATTTTAACAATTTTTGGTATAAGTAGCTTGCAAGAAGCTATAGTGTTGTCGGATGAACGAAAGAACGAAGATGAAAGAACATTGTGATGGTAAAATAACATCAATTTTTTCATGTAGTTCCGATCTTATATTTTTTGAAATATTTGGTATCAATGCTCAAGATGCAGACAATAACTACCGAGTAACTATATCCAATATACCTCTAACTTTAAGTATACTTAATAAACAATTTAAATTAAAAGCATTGATTGATTTTATTCCACCATCGCATAAAGACTGTAGTGGTCATTACGTAACCCATGTACATCGGTCTTCAGGTCAGTGGGAATCAATCGATGACCTTCAAAACAAAATCAAACTAATTTCAAATTCCCTAACTGTTATTCCACATTTATTAATGTATGTGACAATGTAATTTTTAATTTTATTTATAAATCTTCCTAGTTACCACATACTATTTTTCTTGTATTTTTAAGTTTCTTAAGGTGAAGTGTAACACAAAAATATATGCATACATTTAAAGTGTGTTTTAAGCTTTCAAACTATTTTTATATTTTTAGATCAATCCATATTATCTAAAAACTTACAATTCTCCTGGAAAATCATGTTGTTTGACAAATGCCCTTTTTGTACTCAGCTCAATTATTTTAATTTTATTATTTTTTTCTAATTTAATAACATCGATTTGCCTACTATATATCATGTAAGTACCTAGTGGACGTTTTGTTGACTATTTTTGGATTTTGATAATAATTTATTATGGAATATTTAGTTCTACCTGTCCATATTGTATTCATGTTTATCTTGATTTTATCATTGTTATAATGTACTACCTTCGTTAATGTTATAACTTCTTTGGCCTCAGTAGCATTTTTTAATTGATTATTTGTTTTTGTTAATAATAAATTATTATACTGTGAATATTTAGTTATTCTCAATAATATTTCTACAAAACTGTATTAAAATGTCTGTATATAATTACGTAAGTGCGCGGACCAAAAGTATAGTACAAATACTATAATTATAGTACGGTTGGCAACACTGGGCTAGGTATAATTTAACCCGGCCAAAGCTGAAATTCGTCATACAAAATCGAAACTATGCGGTGTTATCATTCTCGGTAAATTTTTGCCGTAAGTATATGAATAAAAGGCTAGGACGCTAGGTAGTTAAAATATAAACTCTGTATTTTTGACACCGCCTACGTAAAGTATTGTAACTTCAAAATCGGAACTTTACAGGAGAAGTCGACTTTTTTAATGTTTTGCACCAAATTTGGGATGTTCATTGTCAATTATTATAAATTGTTTTTGTTATTATTATTGGATTTGTTTTGCATTAAAGAATATCTAATATTTTTTTGTGGTTTATTTGAAAATGCTGTTACAACATTATACTGCGGACAAGCATTTGTTCCAAGTAGGGAATCCAATCCCGAGCCAAAATCTTGATCCCGGGATTTCGGGATTACAATTTGACGATCCCGGGATTGGCATTTTTATCGATAGTTAATATTAAGGCATTTATTGTTAATATTGTGGACGTTCAATCTTGGAAATACAAAGGTTTAATGGAGTAAATAATTTTGTAATATGAATAATATTGTGAAAGTAAAACAGTTTTATTTATTTATGAAAAGGTAACAAATAAAAAATAGAAGTTCAATTAAAATATTATATTTATTATATTATGTGGAATTTTTAATTTATGGTCAACTATTTAAAAGTCTTAACGATTTTTATTTATAAAATTTCGTAGAATCAATATTGTGTTTAGTGTTTACATAATATTATATTATATGAGATTGCTATTTCTGATAGTAAAGACGTAATGAATGGGTTTGGGAGATTTAAAATAAGCAAATCATAGTTTATGACCTTTCCACTTCATAAATCTAATTAAGCCAATTATGAAACTGTCGTAAAACATATAAGATCATGATCGAATCACTTTGTTGAAAGTGGGAACCATTGTTTTTTCCAATCTCTCATTTTTATTAATTTATGTGAAAAGATAAAATGAATTGGCAACACATGGGTAATAAATCGAACTACATTCAAACTCAGCTTATTTCTAACGTAGTTATATGTTATTAAAAGTGTTTTTTCTGTCATATTATCGTTTTTTCTTATTTTATATTAATAAAATATATAATAATAATTAATAAAAAAATCAATCCATAAAGTCCAGGGATTCATAGATATCGAAAATAGTTCGGGATCCCGGGATTGGAATCTCTAGTTCCAAGTATTGTATAAAGCACATACAATAGTTTACGGCGG
Organism: Rhyacophila brunnea; assembly: GCF_057557595.1. Lineage (NCBI taxonomy): Eukaryota > Metazoa > Arthropoda > Insecta > Trichoptera > Rhyacophilidae > Rhyacophila > Rhyacophila brunnea. The sequence continues at coordinate 34,431,477 of NW_028232827.1, read as the reverse complement.
AACCTCTTACATACATTTAGTTGTACCTATGCATTATAATCGTCCTCATGGTTTTGGTGAAACATTGTATATGCTAGATACAATTCTATACCTAGGATTTTTTGCTTATTTAAAATCATAATACGGTAATTACACCAAAATTTTACGGCATGGGTCGTTAGATAGGTAGGTCAGAAAAAATACTCTCATTCATAAAACATACAATAAATTTAAGACCCTTATGATGTGATAAAAATTTAGCATACAGAAAAAAATAGAGAAGAAACAATTTCAATCAAAAATCCAATTCAAGGAAGTATATAAATAATGAAATAAAATTAAAAGCAAAAAAGAAAAATTACAATCACTTCAAGCCAACGTCCTTGTGAATTCTTGGTAGGTACCGTAAAACCCCCTAACTTCGCCCGGTTTTTTAACAGAAATTCGTTTTGCCACCAAAATATCCACCAATATGAAGTTTTATAGACCTTATGTAATGCACAATGATAGTGTTTAATTTTATTTATATTGAAGTAATACCATTTTCATACTAAATAATACAATAAATCACAATTTTTTATATAGACGAAGTTACGGCACGATTCCCTAACTTCGCCTAATGTGTTTTAGTAGGTACACTAAAAAAATATTGTCTATGGATACTCACAAAATCTATTAAAAAATAGGCTTAAGCAAATTCAGGTCTTATGCTAGAGACAATTTGACATATTTTAAAGAAATATCTACGTTGGCGAAGTTAGGAATCACTTCAATGACTGTTTCATACAACCTACCAATTTACGCTAGGGCTGCCAAAACCCAAAGCATTATAGTATCATTTTTATGTGTTGATTTACATAGTAAATTTTTAATAAAGGAAATATGAGAAAAATTGCCAACTGGTGATTCAAAGTGATGAATAGTTTTTAGTCTAAAAACCATAAAAATAAAAAAAAACACATTTATTTCAAGAAAATCGTTTTTTTGTGACAACCCTAAAGCCAGGGTAAGTGTAGGAACAAGTAGTTCACAAAACATAGTCTGACATTGCATACTCAAATAATTGATGTTTTATTATAAATATCGGAAATCGCAAGTTATATTTGGCAAGCAGACTATATCACTATATTATAGTAAAAATATGAAGAACCTACCTTTACAAGATTCGTAGAAATAAGCAAAAGTTCAGAGGTATTCCGAAAAAATCTCTTCAAACCGGACTCGAAAAAACGGTACTAACACAAACACGGCGAAAATAATGGCGGTTTGAAAATTGTGTGGTGACAGGACGAATATTATCTTTAAAATCGCCTTAGTGGCTTAAAGTGGTGCGATAGTAAAAACATGAGTTTTTAGTGTTTAATTGATTTAGGTGAAGTTAGGGACACTTGGCGAAGTTAGGGGGTTTTACGGTACCTAAATAATAATATGTCAACTATCAAAGTAAAATCAGACAAGAGAATATCAAAGGATTATTAGGTGGAAAGGAAGCTAGAATGTTAATGAAACTTAAAAAAATCATTCTGCAACTATGTTTTTAGTTTATAATGAATTTTCAATTGTAATATGATGCAAAAAAAGAAACATGCACAATTTAAAACATGCAACCGAAGAGATATTGTTTACACTAACATATTAATTATCAAGCTGATTTTCTTTTTATCTTACAAAAACACAAATTGCTATAGGTGTTCGTATTCGCAAATAATAAAATCAATCTTCCTCAGAATCTGCTGGTGGAAATTCAGTGGTAGGTATTAATAGGTATAAAATTACTGAAAAACTCGAGATGACGCTAAGAAATGATTCCCTGTTGCACATAGGTATTCGGTAAATCATCTGTCTTAGCCTTTGGAATTGGCAATGTTTGTGAATAAAGAACCTTTAACTATTTTTATATTTGATCAATCCATATTATCTAATAACTTACAATTCTCCTGGAAAATCATGTTGTTTGACGTTCCACAAACCAGAAGTGAACTCAATACAACTTGCCCTTTACACATTTTATTTTTATATTCCAATTTATCTACTGCTGTACTCGCAGAGGGTATAAGGATGTTTTTCGATAATAATCGATTTTTCAAACCCAAAATTTGATACCAACCATTCTAAATTTTATGATACTATCTTATCTTAAAAATCTGCATTTAAAGATTTCGTAACCGACTAGAATTTGTCAAATGCGACATATAAAAATTATGAGTTAAATACACCACATTGTAAATTGTATTATTATATTATTTAGCCCTTTTTTGTTGATTATTTTAGGATTTTGATAATAATTTATTATGGAATATTTAGTTCTACCTGTCTATATTGTATTCATGTTTATCTTGATTTTATCATTGTTATAATGTACTAATAACTTCTTTGGCCTCAGTAGCAATTTTTAATTGATTTGTTTTTTTTTTATTTTGTTAATAATAATTAATTATACCGTGAATATTTCGGTAGTCATTCTCAATAATATTTCTACAAACTGTATTAAAATGTCTGTTTATAATTACCTTTATTACTTGTTTATATCCATTAAAAATTTGATAAAATAACATTTTATTGTTTTATTATTAATTAGATGAATTTAAATAAATAAAATATTTAAATGAATAGTTGATGAATGAACGTGGTAGTAAAGAGAATCTGGATGTTTCAATGCCCGGAAAAATATGAAGCTTGCAATTTGAGATTTTTTTTTAATGTAAAGAAGATAAACTTACAATTGTAATATAATTTGAATTCGTTACAGGGTCACATCTTATTATTACATTATATTTTATGGTCATATTTGTTATTAAAATTTAGTTTATTAAATTTTCAATTTTTCGTCGTTTAGATTTTTGACTAACTCATCGTTTTAATATTTTTTATATTTATTTTATAAAAAATAAACTTGTTTTTATAATAAATATGACCATAAAATATAATGTAAATAATAAGATCTGACCCTGCAACGAATTCAAATTTTTCTACATTTTTTTACAATAATTGTAAGTTTATCTTTAAATTAAAAAAAAAACTTTTTAATGTTTTCAGATACATATTTATTAATTAATACAGTTAGGATTGTAAATTATCAAAAAAAATCTCAAATTGCAAGCTTCGTATTTTTCCGCTAAGTTCTCTGCTGACATGCCTCTCCCCCTTAAGTACCTCTTCCGATTGTAAATGCTTAGCGGCGAATTCAAAAATTCCACTTTTAATCAAAGCCGAGGACTTTTTTTCTAGGCTCGCCAAATTTTTTTTCCATTATGAAAGTATAGAACTTTGCACCAATTTTTAATACGGAAATTAAGAAATTTTAGTAGATACTTTTAGCGTATTTTTTAAGATCGAACTTAAACCTTTAAGAAAAGAATACTTACATTTTTCCGATATTCAAAATTATAGTATTTTGGACGTACTATACCTTTTTCATATCATACATAGTACGCGGCCCAAAATTATATTACAAATACTATAATTATTATAGTATTTGTACAATAATTTTGGTCCGCGTACTATGTACGATATAAAACAGGTATAGTACGCCCAAAATACTATAATTTTGAATATCGGAAAAAATATGTAAAAAGTACTAAAATTTCGATATTTTCATTCGATAAATTGGTGAAAAGTACTATAATTTCGCAATATAAGAAGATTTTGAGTACTTGGAAAAAAATTGCTCGAAAAACGTAAAAAAACCCTTGACTGGTTTAAAATGAAATTTCTTGAATTCTTCGGTAAGCATTTTTGGCCGGAAGAGGTACCTAAATAAAAAGGGGTCTCGGAGTTTCTCAAATTCTCCGTTATTTTTTTCTGAGAAACTAAAAACCTATAGTCTATACATTTTCAACACTATGACAACGGGTACTATATTTTTTTACGCGTACTATATTAGTTCTCTGAACTATAATTCCACTTTGAAAAGATGGCAACACTGACGGTTGGTAACACTGGACTAGGTATAAAATTTAACCCGGCCAAAGCTGAACTTCGTCATATAAAATTGAAACTACCTATGCGGTGTTATTTCTCGGCTTTTTTGCCGTATAGGATTGAATAGGCTAGGTAGTTAAAATATAAACTCTGTATTTATTGGAGGCTAAAATTATAAAGATTCCGTAAAAACATTAAAATATGCAGTTATATATCAAGTGCTGTCATAATAATAAGTGACAGTAGGTATTTAACCGCTTGTAGGTAGTTATAAAAGTTATGTTAAGTAAAAGTATCTATGTTATATAATTATGATTCGTTTTATTTAGGCACAAGTTCGCATACCTATAACAGTTGTAGGTAGGTGTATGAAGAACCATGTAATATGTTTGGTTAATGCAACGGGCGCTAAAAAATCTTGCTAAACTCCTGTGAAAACATTACCTATTTCAAATTACCTATTTTAGCATGTCATTACGGAGAAACTTGATTGTACCATTTAAACACACGAAAGTAGGTAAGTATACAAAATATAAATACACTATTACCATTTAGTGCTGCCGATTATTAATTGTATAATCGGCAATATATTCTGTATCCGAACATGTCTATCTTTGGCAACAGTGTCTGCAGTCTGCATTAACGGAAAAGGCCATGGACACAATCCTTTGCTACCTGCCTTCGCTGGCTTCAAATAAAACACCATCCCTTTGCCTCTTACAATCCAATGTTGCCCGTGCACACCTACTTGTATTCGCGCATAAAACTTTACATTATCTTGTATTATTTTCAGGCTTCAATAATTATGAACTAAAATCATTGAGTTTACCTTCGGAAATCAGGCTAATAATGTGTACCTTTCCATTCTAATCTCTTTTTCCTTTCAATCTATCAATTGAGCTAGGTACTTACCTGTAAGTACATAAAAACTTCACTTTAGTAGGTACCTACCTAAATGATTTGCTCATAACTTTTGTAATTTAATGGAAATAACGGTAATTTTTGCAGCACTAACCAATACTAATGTAGCACTAAGGATTGGCTATTCTGGATTTTTAATTTTATTTGTTTTTCAAAAGTGGGCTCTCCAACTAGACGCTTGTCATAATTTGATTTGCCCATAACTTTTTTAATTTAATGGCAATTACGAGAATTTTTACAGCACTAACTAACACTAACGTAGCACTAACGATTGTTTATTTTGGATTTGGAATATTATTCGTTTTTAAAAAGTAGGCAGTCAAACTTGACGTTTTTATAATTTGATTTGCCCATAACTTTTGCAATTTAATGGCAATAACGATAATTTTTGCAGCACTAACCAATACTAATGTAGCACCAACGATTGGTTATTTTGGATTTTATTTGTTTTTCAAAAGAAGGCACTCCAACTAGACGCTTGTCATAATTTGATTTGCCCATAACTTTTTTAATTAAATGGCAATTACGATAATTTTTACAGCACTAACTAACACTAACGTAGCACTAACGATTGGCTATTTTGGATTTGGAATTTTATTCGTTTTTAAAAAGTGGGCAGTCCAACTTGACGTTTTTTATAATTTGATTTGCCCATAACTTTTGCAATGTAATGGCAATAACGATAATTTTTGCAGCACTAACCAATACTAATGTAGCACTAACGATTGGTTATGTTGGATTTTGAATTTTATTTGTTTTTCAAAAGTGGGCACTCCAACTAGACGCTTGTCATAATTTGATTTGCCCATAACTTTTTTAATTTAATGGCAATTACGATAATTTTTGCAGCACTAACCAATACTAATGTAGCACTAACGATTGGTTATTTTGGATTTTGAATTTTATTTGTTTTTCAAAAGTGGGCACTCCAACCAGACGCTTGTCATAATTTGATTTGCCCATAACTTTTTTAATTTAATGACAATTACGATAATTTTTACAGCACTAACTAACACTAACGTAGCACTAACGATTGGCTATTTTGGATTTGGAATATTATTCATTTTAAAAAAGTGGGCAGTCCAACTTGACGTTTTTTATAATTTGATTTGCCCATAACTTTTGCAATGTAATGGCAATAACGATAATTTTTGCAGCACTAACCAATACTAATGTAGCACTAACGATTGGTTATGTTGGATTTTGAATTTTATTTGTTTTTCAAAAGTGGGCACTCCAACTAGACGCTTGTCATAATTTGATTTGCCCATAACTTTTTTAATTTAATGGCAATTACGATAATTTTTGCAGCACTAACCAATACTAATGTAGCACTAACGATTGGTTATTTTGGATTTTGAATTTTATTTGTTTTTCAAAAGTGGGCACTCCAACCAGACGCTTGTCATAATTTGATTTGCCCATAACTTTTTTTAATTTAATGACAATTACGATAATTTTTGCAGCACTAACCAATACTAATGTAGCACTAACGATTGGTTATGTTGGATTTTGAATTTTATTTGTTTTTCAAAAGTGGGCACTCCAACTAGACGCTTGTCATAATTTGATTTGCCCATAACTTTTTTAATTTAATGGCAATTACGATAATTTTTGCAGCACTAACCAATACTAATGTAGCACTAACGATTGGTTATTTTGGATTTTGAATTTTATTTGTTTTTCAAAAGTGGGCACTCCAACCAGACGCTTGTCATAATTTGATTTGCCCATAACTTTTTTTAATTTAATGACATTTACGATAATTTTTACAGCACTAACTAACACTAACGTAGCACTAACGATTGGCTATTTTGGATTTGGAATATTATTCGTTTTTAAAAAGTGGGCAGTCCAACTTGACGTTTTTTATAATTTGATTTGCCCATAACTTTTGAAGAATTTAATGGCAATAACGATAATTTTTGCAGCACTAACCAATACTAATGTAGCACTAACGATTGGCTATTTTGGATTTTGAATTTTATTTGTTTTTACAAAGTGGGCAGTCCAACTTGACGTCAAGTTGGACTGCCCACATTGAATTGCCTATAACTTTTTTAATATAACAGCACTAATGATGATATTGCAGCACTAACCAGCACTAACGCAGCACTAACGACTGGCTATTTCAAAATTTTGAATTTCAAAAGTGGGCAGTCCAACTTGACGGACATACCCGTGTATCAACTCCATACCGATGACATATGAATGAGTATGCTGAATTTAAAAAAAATATATTGATTGCAGGATTCCAACAACTTCATTAGTTTATTATGTCGACGAGAATGATTAAGACGGATTAAAAATATCTGTTTTTATTAAGGCTATACTTCAGCTGGGGCACGGTCTAAAACAGGGGGGGGGGAAACTTTTTGGATGGAGGGCCAAATTCAAGAATTCAAAATGAGCGGCGGGCCGGAAGTAAAATACCATTTTTAGATATACACTATTTATTATCACGAAAAATAAACATTACAAAAAAATTAATGAGAAGAATGAAACTGTTGTACATTTTTTTTTTAATTCAGGTGTTAATTTTGAAGTTGATATTCTCAAAACTGCTTATAAATGGGCATCGGAGATATTTGAACGTAAAGAATTTTTATTGAGGTTCATGATCGAAAATGTTTGTTCATATATATAGGTTGATCCAAAAATAACGAACATTTTTCTTGCACAATCTTTAAGATGGTCAAATTTGCCTGAATTAAGGGCATTGTAAAATTTGGAGATTTCTTCACGACACATTTCGTCACACTGCAGATAAATAATCTCAAGTCGTAGCTCTGTCGGTACACTATCAATATATATTGAAAATGGATGAAACTTGTCTCAATCACCAAATCTTTGTGAAAAATCGTCATTCAGAGCTTAAATAATTTTACCATATTCTTCAAATTTATATTCTGGTATATTCAGCAACTTCAAAGTTGGAAAGTGGTCCACGTTATTATTCGATTTTTGTCGAAGGAATAACTTGAGATTTAATTGCAATCCATTCAAACTTTTAACCATATCATGGGCATATATTTTTTTTCCTTGCAACGCGGAGTTAAAAGTATTTAAATGTGTTACGATGTTCAACGTAGAAAATAGTGGTTACATAGTATGAGACGAGACGCAAGGAAAACGTACGTACTGAGATAATACATTTACGAAACAACAAATTCTTAAAATTTTAATCTATTGTCAATATTTTTAAATATTAAAAATATATAAAAAGGTTATTCGTAATCAGAAGTACAATTAATGATGGCGGACCGCAAAAAAATACCCGGCGGGCCACATGCGGCCCGCGGGCCGCAGTTTGCCCTCCCTGGTCTAAAACGATCGTGACTACGCGACACGAAGATTGTGCAAATGACGCTAGCAGAACAAAACATAATTTGTCATAAAAAGTCAACATGCGTCCATTTAATGTTATATTTAGTGTTATATTACTAATAATTATAATATATTCATTTACCTTCTTTTTCAAGTAAATGGGTAACGTTTTTAGTCATCCTTACACGATTTAAGAATTAATTCCCCCGTCGCCATCACAAAACAAATTGACGTGTTCACAGCTCGACTTTCGCTCTCCGATTGCCAGCCAGTCAGAAATTTCGTCGCACTTATAGTTGAAAATTATTTGCCGTTTCAATGAAGTACCGTTTTAAATACTAATGTTTTAAATATGTATAATTATACTGTGTATCTATATTCTATACTAATAACATTTATTTGCCTGTTCGTTTATTTGGTTAACCTAAAAAATAGTGTTTCTTTTATTGTGTTAACTGTCAATTCATGGTGAAATGCATTGTAATATTAATTTAATTTAATAAAACGCAAAATATAGCATTCGCAATGAAAAATATTGTTTAACTTGGTGGGATCATAAAAAATTAGTCCGCAATTAGTAATGTTTTCAAACTGAACCATGATAATAGTGTTTTTTTATTATCTTTGTGCAAGATTAATTTAACCAAAATATGTAATGTCATTTTCTACTAATGATAATTAGAATATTACAAACTAATTTTAAGTTAAGTAAGTAACTGCAAAGTAATTAAATATAATTATATATAAATAACGTTTTATATATGATATTTGTTTTCTATTAAATAATATAAAATTTTCAAATTTAAACTTTACTTCATTGTTTTGTTGGGTATCTATGTGGGAGAGTAATCAACCGAAAAAAGTTAGAGAGAGCTTGAAGAGGTCTTTATCATGCAGTGAATTAATTTAAATAAGCGAATCAAAATTAATATAAGTACTTCAAATTTTAAGATAATATTAATTACTGAGTAGTTTTTTAAAGTAGCTATATAAGTGAAAATTAATTCCGTTTCTTTTCGGTATTTCTTTTATATTAAATATTATAATAATTTAACATGCTGACAATAATTTTGACTAATTTTTAAACTAATGATGCAAATACTTTAATTATATTGTTAAATTACACATTAAAAAAAGCGCTAGCTATTGAGGTGCCGCTGGTTGAAAATTATGTTTTTGCTTCATTCCATAATTAATAATAGTTTTTAATACGACTATATTAATTATCTAGTAAAATTATATAATCGAGAAAAAGCGCCGCCTTTTGGGGTGCCGCTGGTTGAAAATTATGTTTATACTTCATTCCATAATTAATAATAGTTTTTAATACTAATATATTAATTATCTAGTTAAATTATACAATTCTAGAAAAAGCGCCGCCTTTTGGGGTGCCGCTGTTTTGAAAATTATGTTTTTGCTTCATTGCATAATTAATAATAGTTTTTATTATTACTATAGTATATATCTAGTTAAATTATACCATTCTAGAAAAAGCACCGCCTTTTGGGGTGCCGCTGGTTGAAAATTATGTTTTTGCTTCATTCCATAATTAATAATAGTTTTTAATACTAAAATATTAATTATCTAGTTAAATTATACAATCGAGATAAAGCGCCGCCTTTTGGGGTGTCGCTGGTTGAAAATTATGTTTTTGCTTCTTTCCATAATTAATAATAGTTTTTAATACTATTATATTAATTATAAACTTAAATTATACAATCGAGATAAAGCGCCGCCTTTTGGGGTGCCGCTGGTTGAAAATTATGTTTTTGCTTCACTCCATAATTAATAATAGTTTGTAATACTACTATATTAATTATCTAGTTAAATTATACAATCGTGATAAAGCGCCGCCTTTTGGGGTGCCGCTGGTTGAAAATTATGTTTTTACTTCATTCCATAATTAATAATAGTTTTTAATACTACTATATTAATTATCTAGTAAAATTATACAATCAAGATAAAGCGCCGCCTTTTGGGGTACCGCTGGTTGAAAATTATGTTTTTGCTTTATTCCATAATTAATAATAGTTTTTAATACTACTATATTAATTATCTAGTAAAATTATACAATCGAGAAAAAGTGCCGCCTTTTGGGGTGCCGCTGGTTTAAAATTATATTTTTGCTTCATTCCATAATTAATAATAGTTTTTAATACTAATATATTAATTATCTAGTTAAATTATACAATCGAGATAAAGCGCCGCCTTTTGGGGTGCCGCTGGTTGAAAATTATGTTTATACTTCATTCCATAATTAATAATAGTTTTGAATACTAAAATATTAATTATCTAGTTAAATTATACAATCGAGATAAAGCGCCGCCTTTAGGGGTGCCGCTGGTTGAAAATTATGTTTTAGCTTCATTTCATAATTAATAATAGTTTTTAATGCGACTATATTAATTATCTAGTTAATTTATACCATTCTAGAAAAAGCGCCGCCTTTTGGGGAGCCGCTGGTTGGAAATTATGTTTTTGCTTCATTCCATAATTAATAATAGTTTTTAATACGACTATATTAATTATCTAGTTAAATTATATAATCGAGAAAAAGCGCCGCCTTTTGGGGTGCCGCTGGTTGAAAATTATGTTTTTACTTCATTCCATAATTAATAATAGTTTTTAATACTAATATATTAATTATCTAGTTAAATTATACAATCGAGATAAAGCGCCGCCTTTTGGGGTGCCGCTGGTTGAAAATTATGTTTTAGCTTCATTCCATAATTAATAATAGTTTTTAATACGACTATATTAATTATCTAGTAAAATTATACAATCGAGAAAAAGCGCCGCCTTTTGGGGTGCCGCTGGTTGAAAATTATGTTTTTGCTTCATTCCATAATTAATAATAGTTTTTAATACGACTATATTAATTACCTATTTAAATTATACAATTCTAGAAAAAGCGCCGCCTTTTGCGGTACCGCTGGTTGAAAATTAATACTGTTTATAATCTTTTATTTTTCGGGATTTCGGCCATTCGAGATTTCGGCCATTCGGGATCTCGGCTTTCGGGATTTCGGCTTTCGGGATTTCGGCATTCGGGATTTCGGCATTCGGGATTTCAGCATTCGGGATTTCGGCCATTCGGGATTTTGGCATTCGGGATTTCAGCATTCGGGATTTCGGCCATTCGGGATTTTGGCATTCGGGATTTCGGCCTTCGGGATTTCGACCCAAACCCAATAATTACATTACAGTTGAATGTTTTATATCTTGCATATTTGTATTATGTTTAATATTAAAACACAGCAAAATTTTGTTTAATTTCTATGATGGTGTTTACTGACTACCTAACAGTGGCGAAGGCTCCATAGTAGGCGATTATTTGAAGCCTACCTTCTAAGAAAAATAGATAGAAAGTATTTCGATTACAGAAGTACTTCGATTTCAGCAGCACAAGACGTCAGGGTGCATTAGGGGCTGTGTTTTGAGATGACTCAGATTCTTACAGGTCACGGAGTCATGCGAGCATACCTGCACCAGTTTAAAATAACTTCTGATGGAAAGTGTCCATGCGACGACGGAAACGACCAGGACGTCCTACATTTACTCCTAGATTGTCAAATCTTTAACAAGGAGCGGCACAACCTGAACTTTTTATTACAGATGGCAGATGCGGACATTCGAGACCTTCTGGGGACCATGTCAAACGAGGCCGAAAGAGGTGCACTTTTTAATTTCTGTATTGATGTAATAAAAAGGATAAAAATAATAAATGGTGACATGTAAAGATGATTCATGCCTTTCAGATCCAGTGACTGCAATCATATAAGATAGGATAAGTATATGCTCAGAATATCAGTCCTATGCGACATTTCTTTACCACAGGAAAAAACTCGGCTTCAAATCGCAGTCCTCAGTTCCCAATGAATACGACAAAATATTCATCAGAATCACCACCGCCTTACGCTACAAAGAATTTTCCAGGGTTTTTGCAAGGCGGTTTCATCGGCCCTGGCCGAATTCAAATTAGCAATACCCGATACGGGTAGAAGAATAGTTTGCAATAAGGCATATCGCGACCCGAGAACTACAGAGTTCTAAGTGAACAACTGCAGCAAAAAAGTTATGGGCTGTTGAAGTTTTGAACGCTTGTATTTTGTTAATTGTGAATGTTTTCAATTATTTTTTTGATTGAATATATCAATTATGGTACTGCTATGTTGAACCTATCAATAAAACTACGTTAAAACTAGTTTTTAATGGTTAATTTTATATATCATAAATTCAGTTAGAACATTGTCCACCTGAAACTCAAACAAATCGCCTTTACTACAAGGTTCTAACTGAAATTTGTATGGAAATCCTGGTAATTCAGGACGCATAGTTTCACTTTTCATGTTAAAATAAATAAAGTTCTTGAAAGTTATCTAATATAATATTTTTTTCCGGAGAAAATGTATGGAAATTGTTGGGAAAATGGGAAATTCGGAAAAACTATTTTTTTGTAATTTTTGTTTAATACCATTTTTAAATGAAAATTATGTTGAAAATATAATTTAAAAATACAAAACTATTGTTGATGCAACAAGCCCAATGTTTATTGTTCAATTTCAACTGGCTCGTTGTCTTCACATCAGATACATTTATTGTAATTGTGTATACAAGATTGTTGTTACTAATGGCTGAGTGAATGTTGTGTAAAAATTCTTTTATTAAATTATTCGCCTCAGTTTTAGAATAAACTTCAAGCCACCAAGAGGCATATCTTTCAGATCCATCATAACATCATAATAATATTGTATAATTAATATACTAAATCTCTATAGTGTGGGAATTCTCAGGAATAGGGATTTTAGAATACAACATAACCATTTTTTCACCTCATCTACTGAGATTTGAAACATCTCAAATATTTATATCACTTTCAGGAAGAGTTTTAAGCCTGAAACATTAAATCAATGAATGAAATACTTAAAATACTCTCAATATTTAAAAAAAATAACGATAATTTAACCTTACTTACGTTTCATAATATTATAATTCATCTATTAGTGAGTTCACAATTTACTGTTGATATCAAATATCACGAAACCTTTTTTTTGAGGTTATGTATTTCGAAGTTATAGTAGTTCATTTAAATACTCGTGGTTTCTAGTTAAATACACTGCATGGAGTCCTAATAATAAATTTAAAATACAAAACAACAACATTTTACTCTTCATATTGCAATTAAAACCATTTTAACAACTTTAAATGTATTCACAACCACGAAATGTCAAAGCACATATATCTTTGTAGAACGACGGATCTTTTTAGATTATGGTAGAACTCTGTAGTACCACAGATATTCTGTAAAGTGCACATAGAACTCGGTAGTATTGGGGTTTAATGAAAAAATATAAGAAATATCGACCTCATATTTATACAGTATGTAGATAATGTGACTTGGAAGACTGCCTCATTATTACTTTAGTTTGGCCAAAAATCGACACTTATAACCTTGTAGTTCTCGGGTCGCGATATTTCTCAGCCGGCACAATTTTCATTTGACTAGCATCAAGTAGAGTAGTTTGCGTGCCAAAGTCCTTAAGAAACCTCGATAGTAAATGCGGGGTATCCATAAAGGCATCTAGAAAAAAAAAAATCACGTCATATAAAGATGGAATATTTTTTTTAAATAATTAATAATTTTATCTCGTGATTATTATTAATCATTAATTTAATTCAGTCATAGTACATATTTTTTTCTTTAGTTGTTTGTCATATTGGGCTGTTGATATTTGATATATTTTTAGGCGTATGTTACTTGTAGGTATAGGAAAATACATAATTTATATTCATAGTTGAAATCTATATCAGTGAGCTATTGAAATTTCATCGATTTAGCGTGGACGTTGACATTAGAGTGTACCTATTCATCAGTAGTAGTATCGTATTATTTCTCGTGAGTATACCTGACAAGTGTGCTCTTTTTCTTTTATCTCCACAGCCTACCTATTTCCAAAAGTCACCCTTCGCCACTGCTACCTAATAATTGACTACTTTTGTAGTACTTACAAGTAAAATTGACCAAGTGACTATTTATTCTTTTTCTCATAAAGTAAATTTCTCAGTTCTGAAAATGAAAATTCAATTATCTTAACCTTTCCCTTACCATGGTAAAAAAATTACGCCCGTTCCCATGCTGTCCACTCAGTGTCCCGATAGAAATTTGGCATTTTAAAAGCTAATTAATTGCTTCAAAAGGTAAAGTATGTTTTTAAATACTATTTAGTCATCGTTTAACATGTTATTCTGTGTATATCACATGCAATTATCTTATAATCGTGTATAATAATCGGACACCGATAAATGTACGTCATAACCAAACCACGGTGTGTCTCGATCTGTTTTAAATGGAACAACGAACACACGCTGTCATTTCACGGAGAGTGGGGATGGCTAATTCATCCGAAGCGGTCGAGGGTGTTGTAAGGTAGAATAACACGTGTGCAGGCGTTCGTTATTACGTTCGCCACATAAAATAATAGATACCTAGCATATTATGAAATAATATTGGCTTCGATATATTTTATTGAACACATTAAGTTTTATTGCTTACATTTTGTCCAATATATAGAGGACAAAAACATATATCTAAATATATATCAAACTCAAAATTTTATGAAAACCTTTTTAGGGGCTTCTGAAACTAGGCGCTCACTTGAAGAGTTAAAACATACCAACAACATGACGTGTAATAATAATATGTACCTATTTTATATTCAACGAAAAGAAATAAGTATGAATGAAAAAGTGTGCACAAAATTGTCGGATTGCCCAAAGCGTACCGAAACTACTTATTATGGTTTTATTTTGGCTGGGTTTATCTGATTTTTTAAAACTATCCAACACCATACTATGTAAATTATTGTAGTACTCGTTCAAGAAAAACAAATAAGTACGTATGACTCACAATGCACTATTTATGTCGGATCTTGACAGCCTACCTCCACACTTCACCACTAAGAAATAATATAATAGTATAATCATATTGAGATATCTACATCAGATTGAGTATGATAATATTTATTTATCTAATAATATTATTTGGTAAGTACTTATGAAATTAGAATGATTCAGTAATCTTAAAATGAATTTCTTGTACCTACCTACAATCCACCGATCTTATGGACATATTATTATATATAGTTAATAATATATAATATTATAACACAATATCATGTAAACACAACAGGTTCACTATGATTATTTATTTACATATTAGGTAGGTATGTAAGTAGGTACCTACTTTATAATTTTATTATTGGTACTTATAAAATTAAGAGATAAAAATGTAAAAAAATAAAAGTAAATATTCATTGTACCTACTAAAAGATATTATACCGATTTTTCCGACGTGAAAGTTTGAACATAGGTAACTGCAAACACTATAAAATATTTTTTGCAACTGTGTGTCTACTTCATAAACAAAAGAAACTCCACGTGTACTACCTAGTTGCACTTGAATTGCATTTGCTGACTCATTATTATTTTCGGATGAAAGCTATTATTAGCGATTTACGTTGACAATACAATTTATTACGGTTCAACCATGGATAAACAAAATAGTGTCTCATTTATAATCTTTTATAATTAAAAAAACTAATATAGGTAGGTATTAGTAATATCGTCAAAAAAAGGATATTTTAGAATATCATATTAACTACACCGCACCGCAATTTACAAAGCTACAGTTAACGATAATAAATAAATACAAATATATTATTATTGATGCCAGTCATTAGAACATACCTACATTTTCTGTAGCTGTCTGATTTCAATGCAGGGTATTTATTTAAACGGGTTTAATATTTGGGTTTGAATACAACATTTGAATGGGTAGGTACAACAATATTATGAAATTTATCGCATTGTATTATTTTCCTAAAATTCTAAAACAGAATGAAATAATATTACCCTCGCCAATATTTAACATATTGCATTGCCTAATATGATAATATTATAAACATGTAGAACATGTGAATACGCCACGCCACATGCTGTGCTGTTTTTATTTAGCCCGCTCGAGAATTTCTTTCAATTGCTTATGTCCCACAAACTGATGTAATCCTTACACAACCTTGTAACAAGGGTCTCTATTCTAAATCCGGGGAGAGATTTTATTACTTTATTACTAGAATTATGGTCAATGGCAATGGACCCTTTTTGTCAATTGTTTATGAATAAACGCCACATGTAGCGAAGTTAACACGGTAAAATGAACACTAATAACATTGCATTAAGGGTTGCTCTGGCGTTTATCGTCAGATGTATTTGAAAAATGTAAACTTCAAGGTTCGATATACGAGGGTGGGTCAATAAGTCCTTAGAAAAGCCGACAGGTGGCGCGACTAGTACTGCAAGCGGTTTGTTTTCATGCAGCGGCACTACCGATTCAGTATGCTGCGAAGTTTCAATCAGATTAGTCGGGTTGTTGTGTGTTTCTCGTACATTTAAAAAAAAAAATTGCTTGTGGAAAATGGAAAATGGAGAAAATTGAGTTTAGAGTTGTTATTAAACATTTTAATATAAAAGGGTTAACAGCAAAGGAAATAAAAAATGAGTTGGATTTAGTTCACGGCATATCTGCTCCTTCACTTGCAACTATTTATAACTGGTTAAATGAATTTAAACGTGGTCGTACATCAACAAAGGATGAACCACGCTCAGGACGTCCTGTAGAGGTGACTACACCAGAAATGATCAATAAAATCTACGATATGGTGTTAAGTGACCGAAGATTAAAGTTGAGTGAGATAATTGAGGTTACAGGGATCTCAAAAGGTAGCGTCATTTCTATTTTACATGACAAATTGGGCATGAAAAATATTTCTGCAAGATGGGTGCCGCGTTTGATCACAGTCGACAATAAACGCAATAGGGTGGTGGCCTCTAAAGCCCTGTTGTCGCTCATGCAACGCAATCCGGATGAATTTTTTCGTCGCTTTGTGACTGTAGATGAAACATGGATACACCACTATACTCCCGAGACGAAAGAACAGTCAAAGCAGTGGATTGCGAAGGCAAACCATGTCCAAAGAAGGCGAAAACCGTAAAATCAGCTGGTAAGGTTATGGCTACTGTATTTTGGGATGCACGTGAAATTATTTTCGTTGACTATTTGGAAAAAGGAAAAACAATAACAGGGGATTAATATGCATCTTTATTGGACCAGCTAAAAAACAAAATTGAAGAAAAACGGCCTCATTTAAACAGGAAAAAAATCCTCTTTCATCAGGACAATGCCCGTGTTCACACATGTTTACGATCAATGGCTAAAATTGAAGAATTGAAGTTCGAATTGGTCGACCACCCACCGTATTCGCCAGATTTAGCCCCCAGTGACTTTTTCCTTTTCCCAAACTTAAAAAAATGGCTAAGTGGACAACGTTTTTTTTCAAATGAAGAAGTCATCGATCGGACAAATGCTTATTTTGAGGACCTTCCGAAAACTTATTTTTCTGACGGTTTAAAAAAAATTGAGAAACGTCTAACCAAGTGTATTGAGCTCCAAGGAAATTATGTTGAGAAATAAAAAAAAAATACAAAAATAAAACCTGTTTTAATGCTTTTTTCTAAGGAATTATTGACCCACCCTCGTATTATGGGAGGCTATGACTGAATGCATTTTTCACACAATTATGTTGAACAAAGACATACATTTCTATCTCTGACTAACAAATGACATTTTAAAATAGTGTCTCATGTTTACATACCTATTATGCGCGTTTCTCTAACGTATATCTTTCTAGATAGCCCTATCACTGTCTTATAGAAATATTGATTAGACTTTCGAAAAATGATTAATTTTACATATAAAACATTCAATTCAACTACTTATATATTTTTCTTATTATGCCTAAATATTTTATCTACAAATAGCTAAAAGTAGACGTTTATATACATAATAATAAGTGGGGTATCTATGATTTAAGGTCATTTCTTTACTGCGAGACCATCGTGGCAACGGGAGTGTTAATCATAATATCTATATTACATATAATAAAAAACATGTTAAGTAAATTTTTACACAATGGAACCATTTAAGTTGGTACCTTGCTAAACACAAAAATGGCTCTACTGTAAAATGTTGCTTTTGCAGTTGTTCACTTTTAGTTGTATGACAACGATATTATCTTATTTTCATGAACAATGTTTTCTGGTGTTATTTTCCATGTAATTGTGGGTGAGGTTCATCAAAAGTAGAGCTGCCCCTGTCTGTTGATAAATAAGATATTCGAGTTGTAGGTAGTAACAATCCATCTATTAAAACAAAATCAATAAAACACTATTTGTTTGTACAAGAAGAAGTCTTTATTTGGGTTGAAAAAAAAATCTTGGCACATTAAAATCACAGATTATAGTGGAATGTAGTGCTACGAGGGATTGAGGAACACTTTGTCAAGGTAAATGTTTCGCTATTTTGTCAGTAGATGTCCCTAGTCAATAACAATACACTCCACTTTGAACAGTTTCAATTTCAATGCAGAAATTAAGCAATTTGGTCAAATACATTAAGTACCTATATAAAATAAATATATGATATAATCTTAGGTATGACATAAGGAAAGACACTTAAAAGTGAGACTGGCCGGCTCTGCAAGATATTTTCATCTGCGTATCATCTGCATATTGTATCAAGACAATCTATCTAATCACCTAATATTTATATCAATTGTAGCACGTATTTGGAGCCGGCGAGGATCACTCACATTAATATAACTTTTTAAATTTTCATATACTTAATAATTTAATCATAGTTTTAAACATTCAAATTTTTAATTATACTTTGATCAACATTGTATAATTAGTATTTTATGATAATACACAAAGAGGTAATAACAGTTATGGCTTGGAATCATTCATAATAATGACAACTTTCATACAAAAATCTCAATATTAAAGTATAAGAATAGATAAGACATATTCTGACGAAAAAAAATTACCCTTATTACAATGTAGGTAGAGTTTTAACATCATAAGTATTTTTAGAAAAAACATTTGGCGGTCAGCCGTGGACAGAGTAATGCATATATAGCTTTTTAAAAGGTTTTTTTTTCATAGTTATTATAATGTGTCTGGAAAATTGTTCATATGGAGTTCGCAGTTCACCATGAGCATCAGAAACAGGTGGCTGTATGGCATTGAGATCAAATTCACGTCTAAATAAAACACTTAAAAAATATGTAATAAAAACCACTGGAATACATGGAAAAGCAAGAAAATAGGCAGGTAAGTAAATTAGAAATGCAATCACATTTATGTAGAATTCAGAATGACACAAAAGTAAGCTAGCAATTAGGTGCTTATGAAATGCTCAATGCCATATGGCCATCTGTTTCCGGTACGACAGCTCACGGGTGACTATAATACAGCGCACTTCATATGTACTACATGTAACCATTATTACAATTTAAAACGTACATTATAATTTAAATTCAATGTACACCCACGTCCTTCAATAAAAGCATGTTCAATACAAAACTTAATATTATTTCGCCACTGGCAACCACTGGCAGATTGATATCCTTTAAATATTAAACAATATATCGCACCCTCGCAACTAAACTGCCACAATCCAAAAAACGTCAAACAGAGAAAATCAACTTTGAAGTTTTTACCTTTCACATTTTTGTAGTGTTTTTGAAATATGTTTAGATATTGAATGAAGTTTTGACTTGAATTTGATGACTTACGAGATATGAAATTTTGAAATGAACGATAGACAATGAAACATAGTAATTAGCTCAAAACACGTAAATTTGGACTTGTGGGGGTTTAGTTGCGAGGGTGCGATATGTCCAGAATGTTACTATTACTATGAGAATGCAACCAATTTTCAGTATAAAAAAAATATTTATTTAAGTCTAAATGATTGTTTGGACAATCAGAAGAACTTTTGACTTATGATTATTGCATCATGAGTATACACCTCGTGGTGACCACCAAATGCCTGTGAAATGCAAAATTATGTTGATGTCCAAATTATTTTTATGTTCACTTTTTATGGAAAATATTTTGTCATATTATTGTAATGGCTAAACACTAGGTAGGTACTTGAAGTTTTCATTAATGGCATAAAATTAAATGTAACATAACAATATAAATAATAAACAATGTTTACTATGTACTATAAAAAATTATTAAAACTACTTTTTAACATAACTATTCCACAATTTTGTGGATACAAAATTATAATAGGTAGATAAAGGTAGGTAAGATAACTAATTTAAACAAATTAAGTAATAATATTTGAAACAGGTAACAATACTATATACCAATCTCTATGAAATGTATTTAAACATCTTATAAATTGGACGGGAAAAGTATCATAGTAATATTAGGTAATAATATACACTAAATTAAATGAGGTTAGGCTAGGTCAGAGGTTGAAGTATTTTGTGCTTTATAATAATATATAGAATAAGATATTCTAATATATTTATGTGACTATGGATCAAACGACATATCGTCAGTCTATCTAGTAAAACTCACAATTTCCATTTCAGGCAAAAATGGGATTCTTATATTGAATAGGTAGTATGTATTACCGAATATAATCGATGGCTCAGTTCCATAGTCATACAACTAGGAATTTGTAGTTTAGTAGTAGTTAGTAATAGCTGATCAAAGTTTTGACACCTACACTGACTTGTAGAAAAGTGACAAAAACAACGGCACTATGATGGACAACTAGTGATTTTTTGGAGTTGGAATTTTGTGGAACTGAAGAGGAGCGATATATGAATATAACGGCTAACATAACTCAAAACTCGAATTTTTTCGATTTATCGTACTATGGAACTGAGCCATCGAATATCCACATATATTGTATAAGATTCTTGCATAAAAACTTGATAAATCGTGTCCACAGAATAGAAAAATTCACATTGATAATCGAGTCATTGTCCTTTTTTTGTATAGAGAATTAGTTATTCGCTTCCATTTTTGAATTTCAAGTCAATTTTGAAACAGACAGTTTTTACTGTGTTTATCACTGGTTATAGAAGACGGTTTACAAGACAGAACAATGATTAATATATACAAATATATTGGGAGCGTTTTTAAACCCATTAAATTAACAACCTTTGTACGTAAGTTTTTACCTGTTTTTAAATGTTTTTACAACCGAAAAAGCCAAGCTCAAAGAGACTTTCTTAGAAAATATTAAAAAAAAGATTACATTCTTTATATAAATTCTGTCAATTAGTTTCTCATTTTTGAAATTGAGAACAGTCACTCTCTGAAATGTTAATATTACGAAATAACTAATTGCCTTAATTTTAGGGTCACAACTTATTTATTAAAAGACACATAAAAATTAATAGAGGGGCTGAAAATTAAACAAGTTATAATATAATTAAAAAAGTATTAGGTACAGTTCCCATTAATACGAGTTTCATAAGATATAAGGATTTTATTCCAGACATTGGATATTTTTATATTTAAAATTTAGTTACTATTTTCATAGCAGCTGTATAATATAAGTTGATGTTTTGGTTTGACACGTCCTCCTTGGGTTTGGGTCGAAATCCCGAAAGCCGGAATCCCGAATGCTGAAATCGCGAATGGCCGAAATCCCAAATCCCAAATGGTCGAAATCCCGAAAAATTATTATTTTTCGGGATTACGGCCTTCAGGATTTCGTCCGGCACCCGTCCTCCTTCATACAATAAAACATTAATAAACATAAAAAACCGTTGAAAACAGCTATGAAAAATTTACAATCACATATTTTAGCTTTGATATACCCTACTCGAGATCCACTGGACACTTCAATCGTTGGCACCTCAATTTCTATTCATCGGCTCCTCGCACCAGAACAAGTAGTTACCTAATTTCTTTGTCTCACTTAGCACCACTAAAGGAAATATAATATCACTGAAATCTATCCATCTATCAGATAAAATTTAAAATCTTAGAAAACACATTAAAAAATATTTAAGCATGGCGCACAAGGGGCCTATGATGGCCTTAGAAAATAAAACAAGAGGCTTAAAAACAATAAAGTGTATATAACAATTAAAATAAGTGGAACTACTGCTACAAAATATTATTTCATTTTATTTATACATGTGTATTTAGCAGGGGCGAAGGGTTGAGGTAGACTGTAAGATTCGACATAAATAGTGCACACTAAACTTGTCAGTCAAACATATTTGTTGTCATTAAATACAATGTGTGGATAGTATTTGTTAGTTTTTAAAATTCAATCAAACCCTCCCTAATGCAAGCCATAGTAGATAATAGTCAAAAATAGTCGTTTATCTGTAAAATATATAAAATTATGCCATTAAACCATACATAATTTTAGATAATTTATATATAGAAGAATATTTTTTATCGATAATGGCTTGGTTAGGCAGGGTTTAATAAAACTAACCAACACCACCAGTAATTTATTGACACATCCCTGTTACAGACGGGCTGCCAATACTGCCCATAAATATGTAAATTCAAATATTATAATTTTGTCGCGCAATGTGAAACTCGTTGCGCGCCGGCGCTGAAGGCTACCTCGTGATTCGCCAAATCAAAAGATCATCCGAGTTCCTTTGTAAGTTGGCGTGGGTTGAGGAATTGAAAGAGAACCCCGTAGCGAGCAGTAAGAGTCCTTTTTGTGAAACCGAACAGACCTTGTTTGACAATAATTAAGAGAAAAATAAGTATGATAGACAAAGTTTAGTGAGCACTATTTATGTCGAATCTGAACAGCCTACCTCCACCCCTCGCTACCAGTATTTACATTGTACTACGGTTAAGACAATAAAAAATATAAACAATGTACTATTTAGCTACAATTGATTCTCGATTGAACAGTGGATGGCAATATTTTAAATATATTAATAATCATGGATTGCTTGGGCACTTTTCAGAAGAGCTACCACCTCAGATAGAAAATATTAGCATTAATCCAAATAATACTTTGTTTTATTGTTATTTTAAAGGTGATAAAATAAAACAAAATCCTAGATGTTTCAAAACAAATGACTACATCGAAAGAAAAATGGTATTTACAATAGACTTTTAATGCAAGACTGCCACTCAAAATTATTCACAAACCTTGAACCAAAGGCCAATACAGTGACACGTGTCCGCACATACATTAATGATCGAATTCGTCACCTCTGCCATCACAACCAATATTGAGTGCTAAGATACATTACAGGCGGAGGTGTTGCATGAAAATGCGACGGGTAGCTATTAGCTACAGACAGAATGATTCGATTCACAATTTCACGCCCCGCCCCGCTCACCCGCCGAAATAATCATTCAGCAACGAGTCTTCGCCACTCACATATTATTTAACATATAGTAACAATTAAAAAAATATTTTTTAAAAGGTGTTACTTCAAAAATTTTTGGCTGATGTACTTAGTTTTTAAAACTAAATGCAACATCTACTTACAGAATTACAAATAGCCATAATGTATGTACACTTACATACAAATATTAAAATTAAATACATTGTCCCCAGTTATAAGAAAATATTTGGTAATTTTTTTTTTAATACGATTCCTAATAAATACGTCATATCTAATAATATTGAGTCATCACTTTCTAGGTAGAATTCTATTTTACAAATTATTAATGATATAATATAAATTATATTAAATTCTACAGAATATTTTTTCAGTCGATAGCTATTTCGGTTATTAATTACATAACACCATTGTCAAGACTACTCAATAATGGTGTTTCAACCGAAATCGCTAAAAATGTTAACATTATCTGATAAATAAAAACATTGTTTCACTATTTAAACAAAGTGTATTTCGAGGGTATACTGACAGAACGCATTATTTCAGTTTTTGCTGTTTGTCTGTTTTAAATGCCCAAATGTATACAATTCTACGCTCTACGTCCTGGTAAAACGCACAAAGGCATAGAATATAATGGTGAGAAAATAGAAACATTATTAAATCATATTGTAATTTTTTTATTCTGATAGAAGCATGATAATAACCTAATCCGTTCTGTGTATACAAAATACAGGACTTGTAACATGTCGTATATTGTGTTTCCCATAAAATTTAGTCTTTATAATGTAGAAAAAATGTTTTTAAATCATAAAAAAATCTACGTGGGAGAACGCTTTGAAAAAAAAAATTTTGTGATTATCTCAGAAGTTGTTTTAATGAGATAATGCTTTCTGTCAGTATACCCTCGATTTTTGGTATCGCTTTATTTTCAATACTTTTCGTTTTATTCAATTTTAATGCTCCCCTGTAAAGTAGTGAAAATCGTGGTTACGAGTGGTCAACTTTAAAGTGAAACTGGGTTACGAGTAGTCAATTTTTCACCATCGATATGTACAATACTCTCAACGGCAGATGGCAAATGTGTTTTTCACAAATGAAACTATTTGTGACAGAGCCATTCCCTCTTATCTTTGTATGTATCTAGCTCGAAGTTTCTAATCAAGAATAAAGCGAGACATGCGAAATTTTTAAATGTCAATAGATACTTTCAGCTTACAGAAAAATATACCAGTGGTCTTTCAATTTATGGGGTCTAATATTCCCAACAGATAACTTCAATGTAGTATTACAATTTACAATGGTGGAATTGTTTATTAAATGCCATATGGAAGACTTATGATTAAGCCAGTGATTCCCAACGTGGGGCTTACGCCCCACCGGGGGGCAATTTGAATGTTTTGGGGTCAAAAGGTTATCTTGAAAACCATTTGAAGACAAAGCATAGCACAAGGATCGCACTAATTTTCTTCCGAGCTGTACATGTGACGTAATAATATTTACTTACAAAAGTTAAATTAAAAATAGTAGTGACTCTGTGTAATTTTTATTTGAAGCAATTCATTTTTTTCCAGCATTAGTTAGGTGACTAAAACATTTTGATAGGGGAGGGCATAGAGATTTTTGAAGCGTTGAAGTGGGGCTTGGCAGAAATATGGTTGGGAAACAATGGGTTAAGCCAAGTGTCAATAAAAAATTAGAAGAACTGTAGAAATGAATGTGCGTATTAGTTGTATATAGTGAGATTGAAACAGGTTTTTAGATATTTTGATACTGCATAAGTACCTTTTCAATGTAATAGATTATAATTTGAGTGGCCAATTATGTTTCCAAAATATGAAATAAATATCTATGTATAGTAGGCGCTCGGTAATCCGGCACCCATATATTTTCACCTATGCCGGATTGTCGGAAATGCTGGATTATTGGATTTCTATAGGAAATAATAAATAATCTGTCAAGGTCGGGCACCGAACTGCCGAGCGAACGGCTCTCCGCTCTGTAAAACGGCAGTTTAATGTGAAACCTGCCGGATTATAGAGCAGGAGAGCCGAGTTGCAAAATGCCGGGCTATTGGACGTGCCGGATTGGTGAACGCCGGATTATCGAGCGCCTACTGTATATATAGACTATTTTACCTGCATGAATTTTGAAATCGGTTGGACAACATCCAAATTATTTAGAACGTCAAAAACCCTACTTAATCTATTTTTATCAAAACTGTTTAAACAGATTTATCCACAAGCGAAATTGGAAAACCATCATTCACTGGTTAAATGAATTTAAAAATACGATTGCAAAATCTCATCAGCTGAATGCACCATTCTGTGCAATATTCTAACTCACACTTGAAACATTTTAGAAGGGAGTTCTTGCAAACAACCTACTTAAATTATTTATTATTTGTATAGAGAAATTATATTTTAGTAAGACTATTGATGAAAATTGTGATGCATACATGTGTCTATATAAATAATAATATAACTTACGTAGGATGTGTCCAAAGAACACTTATGTAAAATATTTCATACGTGAGTTGGAATATGCATTCAGCTGACGATCTATTCTCAAGCTATAATATAAATATAAATCATATAAGTTAAATGTGTTACAGAACTATTATAGTCTTATAATAATACTGGACTGTAATATTTTAAAAGTAAATTTCGTAAATATCAACCATTATTTACTGGAACAATAAGTAAAGATAAGCTAGTTCTAGTAACTAAGCAAAAGATTGTAAGACAATAATTAATAGATAAAACTAAAAAATAAATATAATAATACACATTATTAATACGATGAGGAATGGTTTGCATAATACTACATATTAATTTTGTTCATAGCGACTTGAAAAAGCTTATTTTAAAATGGATGACAATGTACATAAACATGTCATTGGCCCGTATGTAAACCTAATTTAACAAGAGAGCACACGTGTTTAGTGTATAGAATGCTGGAATATACTGGTACATATATCTAGACACATAAGTATAGTTTCTAATAACATAGATTTTATTACATACATTACATAAAGTGTCAAGGAACCTAATTCAGCTATACAGTAAAACCTCGTTAATATGAATTCAATGGGACCGAAAATCGAAAAAAAAGTTCTAATTCCGAAATATGAAATGTATGGGGGATTTTTATTAATTAATTTTGTTTACCAAATTTCCAATTATTATATACCTTCATAAAGTAATTTTTGATGTTTTAAGAAAAGTCTGTCACAATTTTCAATGACTGGCTCATGAAATAGTGTACTTTATTAAGATTTATTTAATATTTTTTTATGCCAGAACTCGTAAAACCATTTCCCAATTACGAAATTCGAATTAAAGGTATTTAGACCAGTCAAAATGGACCGAAAAATACGTTATGGTTGCAAAAGGTGGGGTAGAAGATACATTTTTTCTACTTGTATATATGGTAATGAGTGAGCAAAAATAAGTTTGCCAATTCGGATGTCTTCGGCACAACTTTTCGCGGGCAAAAAACTGCAAAATTTTGGTATTTTTTTTGGTTTTTCGCTTATATCTCAAAAACGGTTGGTCGTAGAAAAAATATTGTTATATACAGAATTAAAGCTTATTAGATTTTCTAAAATGTTTATATAATACATTGTTAATAAGCTTTAATTCTGTATATAACAATATTTTTTCTACGACCAACCGTTTTTGAGATATAAGCGAAAAACCAAAAAAAAACCCCAAAATTATGCGGTTTTTTGCCCGCCAAAAGTTGTGCCGAAGTCATCGGAATTGGCAAACTCGTTTTTTGCGCACTCATTACCATATATACAAGTATAAAAAAAATTATCTTCTACCCCACCTTTTGCAACCATAAAGTACAAATTGACTGGACTATAATATGGTCTTATATGAAAATAATGTTCAAGGGACTTTTTTTTCGCGAAAATTTTAAATTACGGCAAATTTTGAATTATCAGTGTTCTTACTAATGAGGTTTAACTGTACTGTCATTTTTTGAACAAAGCCTGTATAGGCCAAACAGCGTACTTGAATTAGGTATTGCTTATTACAAACTTTTGTTTTTCACCACAACCGAAGACATTGTAATTACGACGCTTGCGACCTCCAAGGTACAAATATTTCCCACTTTTCTCTAATCCATTTTTTAATGCATTTAAAACATTTGTTTAATGCAATCTATGGTAACCAGGCCGACATGCATGTAAAAGGTGAAAACACCCAAAGGTGTCAGTTAACAGATATGTGTATGTAGCGGCCATCGATTTGTAACAATTTTATCAATATTCATTCGTAATATTGTGTGCCACACCTCCGATATCACACTTAGGATACATGGCATGAGATTCTCAACCTTTTTACACAAAAGAAACAGGTGTTCACAGATACATTACACATACAGGATCCAATTAGTCTAATGAAATACCACTGGCCAAAAATATTGTACGTTATTAAAAAATTTTGAATTTTTATTTAACACAACCACATTTAAATAACACATTAATTATATCTAATAGCCAAGTACTCCAAATGCGCCAGTCGCGGTGTTAGCACTAAATGAGTAAACACACACCCCTATTAGATCTGAGACTTAAGAGCCAATACGCACTCGCAGCAGGCCGCCTCGCGGCTAGCCGCGGTGGCCTGCCACCTATCGTTTTTTGTATGAAAAGTGCCTACACCATACGCACATCTCGGCGGTTTGGTAGCCGCTGTGGTTGTGATGCACAGCGCGGCACGCCGGCAGTCTACCGCACCGCGGAGCGCTACGCACTAGGCGGTTGGACGGCGGCTGACCGCTTTTGTTAAAAACTTATTCCAATATGGATTTCGACACAAAAAAATTTATACACGATGTAGAAAAACGACCTTGCATATTATGGAACATGAAATGTGCCGAATATTTAACTTATTAAAAAAAAATAATATTAAATGATTAGGTACTAATAAACGAGAAGAATTATAGTAAAGCAGTGGTTCCTAAATGAACGCCCAAATATTTTATTTTTGAAATTAATATTAAATGAGTGTACTAACAAACAAAGGGTGAATAAAACATTTAAATCTCCGATGAGTTTTATTTTATAACCATTGTTGATTCGCCCCTCCTTCAAGTGACCTAGTTCCAAAACTGCTCAGACAATTATTTATAATTTGATCCATCTGGGTTCTCAAACATCCTAAACTAGCTAACAGAACTCCAAGATAAGTCACGTTCATTTTGAAACTGGCTGCGGCTAGCTGCTAACGTAACCGTTGTCCCCGCGGTCAACCGCCTTGCGGATAACCGCGAATACAACCGCGGCCTACCGCTAGTGCGTATGAGTACTTAGACTTTTTTTTTACCGATTAAAAATTATTGTCAAATTTTAAAGAAATGGCTAAAAGTATTTATAGCCATAATTTATTGTCTTTTACTAAATTGACTTTGAAATAATGCATACTTTTTGCAAAAAATTACCAAACCTATACAAATTTTACAGTACAATTTTCCAATTTGCCGTCAGGTGTAGACAGGTATAAGTTACATAATATAATTTAAAAAATAATTGACGGGCAACCGCAAATGGCAAACCATGGGGCAGCGGTATCGAACACACAAAGCAGCCAGCGACCGTGTGCGTAGGCCCACATATTCTCAATTTTTCCTTCAAAGATAAATAATGAACATAAAGAAATATTAATATGTTATCGTGGAAAAGTAATAAAGGAACATTTGAGAACGAGACCTCATTTAAAGCATGTTAACAACCGTGTCCACAAATTTGTACATATGCAGTTCGCCGTATCACACTTCACCGTGAAAATGTTGTATCGGAAATATATAGTCGTATATTAAAGACCATTCAACCTCTTTCTTTGGATCTAGTACTGAGATAAAATGTATGTCTAAATAAAACACAGGTCTTGTTGGTTTACTGGAAGTCAGCAGCAAACAATCTTGAAAATAGCCGAATACTGAATTATTTGTTAGATTATGTTAGGTTAGTAACATTGGAAAATTATTGTCTGCAATGCTCCACGAACATGTAATTTTTTCATCTAGGCGCTGCGCTATGACAGTATAATATACGGTTATCTCTTTTGCGATAAGAAAGCTCACGGCGAACTGTGCTACGGTGAAATGTAATACGTACAATAAAATTCACATATAACCGTTTTAAAAACAGACATGAAGAATTTATAATTATAATTGCTTATTTCACCTTGAAGTCGATTTATTCAACTGTCACATGTGCATTTGTATTCGTTCATCCATCAGCACCTCAAAAGGTAATTCTAATTAAAACTATATATTTTAGAGATGTCGATACTTAAAAAAATATGTACATAATATAATTTTATATCCTGGTCATCGTACCTACACTAAAAATGAAAGTAAAATATAAGATTTACATTTAGTTATAAATTTCCAACTTTTTTGATAAAGCGAAACTTAAGCTATGAGATTCTGCAACGGTTTTGCGAGATTATCAGCATTTTATAGCGTTAAAATTTGTCAATTTTAACAAAAAGTTTCATAGACCAAAAAATTGCTGATTTCCATTGGAATGTCAAAATCAAACTTAAAACAGACAACTTCTGACACAACATAATATAAAATAAACAAGCAGACTTCGCTCATTGTTATTTTTTTACAGAAAAACAAAAAATATGGCCCCTTGTAATCTGTTATACTAAAACAAAATTAACTATAGCTATGACTGAAAAGTATGTATTTAATATTAGTAAATGCAATTGTTAACATGCAAAGTAATAGCATCAATACAATAGCCTTGATGCACAATAATAGCTATAACGGTTCAACATAATTCCATTATTGAAACATCTTGTTGTGTCCAAATAAAATAGTTGAAAATCTAACATCAATCACAGAGGATTAAAAGCAAAAATCTTTATTTATTATATTACTATATTATATACTTTAGTAATAATTGTATTTTCATTCACAATATGTTTTACACAATATAATGTTTGAGGCTTTCACGGTAGTTTTTTATCGTAGTAGAGTTTTGGGTTTCCACTGTGTCCTTCTTCCTTCTTTCCTCGACGTTTCGGTCTCGTTGCAGAGGCCATTATCATATGAATATAAATGTAGCTCTAAGAATGTCAAAAGGAATCCGATTAGCCAAGAGCAAACGTCGCTCAGAGTAATGTGTCAATCGTTACGACCAGAGATACCGGCTCAAATATTGGATTTTGCTGATAGTGCCAGAAGCCATGACGTTTTTAACCGTAATCCATCATCCTATTAATATTTTCATACAAACTTCTTGAACAGTAAAGAAACGTGTGAGTGAACACGAGAAGGTGTACCGACTTAAACATTACACGATGTCAGCAATTGCCGAGCACTGGATGGATACAGGACACAAATTTGACTTTGAAACCAAGATATTGGGTCGGAATAAAGGATATTTCGCACGATTGGTAAAGGAGGCCATTGAAATCCATAGAAACCCTGAAAATATTAATAGGGATGATGGATTACAGTTAAAAACGTCATGGCTTCTGGCACTATCAGCAAAATCCAATATTCGAGCTGGTATATTTGGTCGGAACGACTGACACATTACTCTGAGCAACGTTTGCTCTTAGCTAATCGGATTCCTTTTGACATTCTTAGAGCAACGTTTACATTCATATACCTACACTAAATTTCATCAAAAAACATATCACTCTTGATATTGGCCTCTGCATCGATCCCGAAACCTCGAGGAAAGAAGGAAGGACACACGGTGGAAACACAAAAATCTACACAATATTATCGCCTGCAGCATCCAAAAGCAAGTCACTCAACAGCGGATTACTTTGACTCTTCTTAGGCCTGCCACGGCCGCGTTTACTCTTCTTTGCGTTACTGGCTGAAGAACTGGCCGCTACTTTTTCGATGTGACTATTGGCTGACTTTTCTGAGATTTTGATGGGCGTTGTGTTTTTCTTTCCGGTATTATTCTCGATCGATTTGGCAACCATTTCTGGTGCAGCCTCCATAACTCTGGGCACTCTGATCGGTAGCGAGTGAATTCTTTCACCCGATTCTACGTTTGGCTGTGAAGAGTTTGAATAAATAGATGTATTTTCAATTGTGTAGACACCATTCGAGTCAGGTTTTCTTTTTAGCTTCATAATTGGCAAGCTTCTCTCTTTGGTGTTTTCATTATTTTCAACATCTCTGGCAGGTTTCTGGGTTACAACACTTTTTTTTACTCGACCGATATTAGTTGATGTGCCATGAGTACGCTCACTGTAAAAACCATTTTTTTGGGTAATAAAATTTACAGGTATTGAACTCTCGTGGAATTGCTCCCCGGTGACATCAAGCGGTGGCTGCGGTCGACTATCGTTCGTGAATTGTGAAATGGTGGTGGGTATATTAATTTGCATGTTCACTCTCTCTGCATTAATAACAACTCCGTCAGTTTGACCGTCTGAGGATGATAATTCTTGACATTGGTCAACATTAATGTCATCTTGACCGGTAATGTATAGTCTAAAATCATGTTCATTTTCCCCATCAGGCATGTCTATTACAAGTGAATTTGGACTAGCAGGCTCATATACATTAGGGACAACTGGCATTGCTTTATTTTCAATTGAGACATTATTTTTCCTTCGTATTGCATCATTGTCATAGCTAGTGTAGTAATTTGGCGGTGGTACATTCGGCGGTGGTACATTCGGCGGTAGTACATTTGGCGGTAGTGAATTCAGACTAGCAGGCTCATATACATTAGGGACAACTGGCATTGCTTTATTTTCAATTGAGACAATATTTTTCTTTCGTTTTGCATCATTGTGATAGCTAGTGAAGTAATTTGGCGGTGGTACATTCGGCAGTGGTACATTCTGCGGTGGTATATTTGGCGGTAGTACATTCGGCAATAGAACATTTGGCGGTAGTGAATTCGGACTAGCAGGCTCATATACATTAGTGACAACCGGCATTGCTTTATTTTCAATTGAGACATTATTTTTCCTTCGTTTTACATAATTGTGATAGCTAGTGAAGTAGTTTGGCGGTGGTACATTCAGCGGTAGTACATTTGGCGGTAGTGAATTCAGACTACCAGGCTCATATACATTAGGGACAACTGGCATTGCTTTATTTTCAATTGAGACAATATTTTTCTTTCGTTTGGCATCATTGTGATAGCTAGTGAAGTAATTTGGCGGTGGTACATTCGGTGGTGGTACATTCTGCAGTGGTACATTCTGCGGTGGTACATTTGGCGGTAGTACATTCGGCAATAGTACATTTGGCGGTAGTGAACTCGGACTAGCAAGCTCATATACATTAGGGACAACCGGCATTGCTTTATTTTCAATTGAGACATTATTTTTCCTTCGTTTTGCATCATGGTGATAGCTAGTGAAGTAATTTGGCGGTGGTACATTCGGCGGTGGTACATTCGGCGGCGGTACATTCTGCGGCGGTACATTCGGCGGTAGTACATTCTGCGGTGGTACATTCGGCGGCGGTACATTCTGCAGTGGTACATTCGGCGGTAGTACATTTGGCGGTAGTGAATTCGGTCTAGCAGGCTCATATACATTAGGGACATGTGGTATTGCTTTATTTTCAATTAAGACATTATTTTTCCTTCGTTTTGCATCATTGTGATAGCTAGTGAAGTAATTTGGCAGTGGTACATTCGGAGGTAGTACATTCGGCGGTGGTACATTCGGCGGTGGTACATTCGGCGGTGGAACATTCGGCGGTGGTACATTCGGCGGTAGTACATTCGGCGGTGGTACATTGAACGGTGGTACATTGAACGGTGGTACATTGAACGGTGGTACATTCGGCGGTGGTACATTTAGCCATGGTACATTCATATTCTCATTAATAATTTGGTATGAATTATGAACCTGTTGAAATAAAGAATCACTTCCTGTCGATACATTTTTACGAATGGTAAATTTACAACGGCAATTACGATCTTGGCAACCGCTAGGTTGCCACGGTATTATGGTTTCTTGAGACCGATCCGTCAATCCACTGACATTATTATCAAATGCCTCACCAAGATATTGAGGCAGGACCGTCGAATATATTGAGGGATATAGCCCGCGATGCACGTTTTGCTTTTTTGCATGATGAAAATCATTCATCGCAGAACTCGGCCTTTTAACAGCAGCCTTAACAGGTGTATTAATAAGAGACACATGCTCCGGCGGTAGCTGATAGTTAGAAATGTCAATGAACTCGTCTATCGCAGTCTGGGAGTCGGGCAGTTGACTGCCATCCGAAGATGGATCCTCTGCACTGACGATGGTCTGCGATTGTCCCAAAAATTCGTAAAATGAAGACTCAATATCCTCAGCTGGCAGGTTAAACATTGCAAGATCATCTGTCTCAATTTCGTTAGCCTGGAAATAAACATCAAAATTCTATAATATGTACCTATATTGATTCCGGTAAATTGCAATTTTTATAACATGGTACTGTGAAATTCTGTGAATAATTTACCATATACAAACTATGTAAAAAACGGTGACTCATTGTAGATTTTTGAAATGTCACCGCGTGTTCTTCCTCCTTCTTTTTTCCACGCGAGGAAGAGAACATTCTGAGGAAAATTCTCTCAAATATGGCTTCTGCAATGAGCCGTAAACGTCGAGGAAAGGAAGAACATGCAATGACAACCCAAAAATCTATTAGGGTAACAAACAACCATGAGAGTCTTGATGATTATAAAAATAGTGACCTGATAATAAAATGTGTAACTGACTCAAAATAGTATATTAACATATCGTCACTGTTCTGGCAGAAGACACTAATTCGAAAAAATGAAATATTGAGTTAGTACCAAAATGTTCCTTATTTCAAACTTTACCGTCTGGAAACCTTCTTAACCACTCTATCGCCGAGCGCCCACCGGTGGGCACTTTGTGATGTCATTCACACGCCACGCGCCCACCCATGGGCGCTTTGTTTTAAAATCGTAATGAACGTGTCTAATTATTTTTTTTAAATGAAAGACCTCCGAATATCCCAATGAACCATACACCACACAGAAATATTCATAAATCAAAGTAGTTATCAAGACAATACGATCTTTGTATCTAGGGCTGACACATATGCCGGCGTAAAATGACATGACATCACTGTTGGACAATTTTTATTATTTGTTTATGTAAGTCTTTTCTAAGTGTCTAGAAACGAAAACGGCAATAATTGATGAAGAAACGCCTATTCCACTTGTGAACAATGCTGTTTTTGTTTCTATAATTTTTAATAGCCATAATAATATTACGACAGGCGCCTCATTATTCATATCCATAAGTTGAGTGAATAGCTTTATTTTTACGACTTCCATAATATAAAATTAAAAATAATTTACCCGATAAAAGTTACAAGTGACAAGTGACATGGGTAGCTTTGTAATGCGCTGTCCAAATGAAGCAATACTTTGCCGCATTTTCGAGCGAGGCGAGACGCGCCAGACGGAAATCACCGCGAGTGCGGCTTGTGTGCACATCGCGAGACTCAAATCGTATCATGTGGGCAAAACTTTATATGTATGTATTGCAGTAGTGTTTTATTATGATTTCCGATAGAATAATATTAGATGCATGGTTATATTTGCCACTTATTTATCAAGTAATATTATATTTTTGTTTCATGTTGAGCGCGTTTCAGTGTGCATTTCATAATTTTTCTAAGTTTGTAATATTATTTCGTAAATTTTCGGTGAATTTTATTATTCCTAAAATAGAGTACCTACCTATAAACATTGATAGTGTGTAATAGATATATTTGTGTGTTTGTGTTTTGTCACCCTTCAAAATGGAAGATGATCATAATAATCCTGAGCAAGAAGCCGATGATATTTTATTTTCGACACAAGAATCCGAAGATGAGAAAATTATTGAAATAAAATAAAAAATCTAAAAAACACTATTATAGAATTTATGATGAGATGACCCTGAAAATGATGACCGTGAATAGTGATGACCCTGAATAGTGAAGACTGAATTCTAAATGAAAAAATACATCAATAATAATAAAAGTGAAAAAAATACTTATATATAATATAATAATATAAAAAATAATATAAAAAATAAATAAATATTGTTGGGTGACAGCCCTGAGTGAAAAATATATCGTAGTTTTCCATGAAAAATTAATACAATCTATGTTACCATACATAATATGTGAGTATTACTATACATTATATATTTATTTCAACTTTTTCTATTTTTTTTAGTTTTTTAAAAATGTGTGGCATATAGGTGTTAATTTGATTTTAACTCTTGGCGATAGAGTGGTTAATAAATAAACAGTCTTTATTTTAAAGTCATCCTTTTTACGATTACTTAATAAACTCACATGATAAACCATTATTTCAAACATTTTAACAACTTCAAAGTCAAATTACTCAAAACTAGTATTCTCCAGTTAGTGTGTTCTGCCAGAACAGAGACGGTAATATGTATTATAATCTTATCTATACTATAAACAGGGTTTCCCAAACGTGTGCTGCAATGGAACACTTCGCAAATCCTGAAATTTTAACAGAACACCTTGTTTATTTTCTAAAGTAGGTAAATACGAGGGGAGTTCCATAACTATGTGGAATAGTGATGAAAGTAGCAAGTATTGGGGTTATAATTATTTTTTTATTGTTAGGTAATCCATTTTACTGTCGAACAACATCTTCTTGGCTACGTGTTACAACTGTGAACTTACAACCCCCTGCCATTTTTAACCGCACTTCCATTATAAACTAACAAGCTACTCCCATTTAGTCGACAATAGCGCCTTCGGCTTGTGCCTAAATCTTCTTGTTGGACAGTAGGTATATTTGTACAATTTCAAGATGATTGTTCCATTAAACCGCTTCCAATATCAAAAGAACAAATGGAAGTCTATGATAATTTAAAAAATGATAAATATTGAGCTCCATGCAAACCCATTTAGTGCTAACACCGCGACTGGCGAGTTTGGAGTAATTGGCCATTAGATATATATTTAAATGTGGTAATTAAAAGGTAATTAAAATGTCAGCAGTGATTGTGTTTTAAATTCCTCACAAAATAGTGAAAAAGTGTGGAAACTATCTAAAATGAAATGAAATTGGTTTATGGCACTCTTTGTTGTGTTAAAAATATGATTTACAAATGGTCATGTATATTTAAACAAGGTAATGTCATTATTTGAAGATGATGACCATTGTGTGAGGCCAAGTGACGTCATTACACATGAAATAGTTCTAAAAATCGAAGACGTCCTTATGGAAAATGGTTGGCTAAAACTGATCAAATTCGCAGAAAGATTCGATCTATCCAAAATAACAATTTTCCAGAATTATACACGAAAATCCTGGAATGTCAAAAGTAAGCGCAAGATGGGTGCCACGAATGCTTATGCCACATCAAAAAAGTTGCTGTGTTTGTTGTGAATGTTCCAAGCAGTTTTTAAAGCTGCCTGGCGTCAATAAGAGGAACTTATCATAATGATAACGTGAGTTTGTCATTATGACCCTACAAAAGCCTATGAAGTGACATAAAAAGGCTGATTCAGCCTCCAAGAAGTTAAGGGTTGTACCATCGACTGGGAAGATGATGGCAACAGTGTTATGGGATTCAAAAGGAATCCTGTTAATAGATTATAAACCAAAAGGCACGATTACTACCTTGTACGAAAAAGTTATAAAAAAATAAAAATAATAGGTAACTCGGTAATAGAACAACAAATATATTATATATATCTGAAGAAATTATTCAATGTCAACAATAACTTTGATTTGAATTCAGAATTTACCATATTAATACCATATCTACAATTTCACAATCAATTAATAATGATGGACGATATTCTCGAATTGCAGGAATCTGCGTCTTTCGAAAAACAAAGAAACAGGATAAGCTATCTTGAACAAGGCATTTTTGAGATATTTGAGAAAGTGATACAAATATAGTATATATTGAGAATATGTTTTTTTTCCCATTGATTCCAAGCGATTTGCCTATAGCTATGAGTGGTTTCAATTCCCCATTTGCTTTACTTCGCTGTAATAACAAATAAGCTCAATATTGTTCAATGCATCAAGAAATAACTTATATTATGATGAATGCTTCCCAAGTGGTCAATTTTATGACGCAACGTAGACAGATGAGAATAATTTCCAAAAAAGATAGTGTACGTCATAGACTGAAAGGCAATCTTTGGCCAAATGAATGTAATCTAACTGAGGAAATGCACAATCAGAACCTATAAAGTTTCGACACTCTGGACAACACATTCACTATTTGTTTTACGTTAAGTAAAGCGCACAAGCGAAACTGGGTACAAACGCTAGTATTATTTATTACAAAATGTAGCTACTTACATCAGTTGATATAACATTTTTTTCAACATCTAACACGTGGTTTAAATTGCTATTATCTCTTTTTTTCCCAATAATCTGTAGTTCACCTATTTCGTCTCCATTCTTTTTTATTACATTATTTATAATATCCTTCATCGCCTCTTCCACCTCTTCCACCTCTTCTTTCCTGACGCTTTCATATCCCGATTTTTCCTTTTCAAATTGGTTTGCATCTAGCACTAACACACCACCCACTTCACAGTCATCTTCTATATTTGCTTCTACTTCTGTCTGTTTCTTTTTTCCATTCATACCGTTTTTGGTTTTCTCATCTATATTTACTTCCATTTCTGTCTCTTTTCTCATTTCTTTCGGATTGTTATTGGTTTCCTCTTCGATTATTGCTTTTGTTTCGGTTACTTTCTTGTTTTCTTTTAAATGGTTTTTGGCATTTTCTTCTCCTTTCCCTTCCATTTCTGTGTCTTTCCTCATTTCTTTCAGATTCTTATTGATTTCTTCTTCGATTACTGCCATTATTTCGGTCACTTTCTTGTTTTCTTTTAAATCATTTTTGGCATTTTCTTCTTCTTTCGCTTCCATTTCTGTCTCTTTTCTCATTTCTTTCGGATTGTTATTGGTTTCCTCTTCGATTACTGCTTTTATTTCGGTCACTTTCTTGTTTTCTTTTAAATCATTTTTTGCATTTTCTTCTTCTTTCGCTTCCATTTCTGTCTCTTTTCTCATTTCTTTCGGATTGTTATTGGTTTCCTCTTCGATTACTGCCATTATTTCGGTCACTTTCTTGTTTTCTTTTAAATCATTTTTGGCATTTTCTTCTTCTTTCGCTTCCATTTCTGTCTCTTTTCTCATTTCTTTCGGATTGTTATTGGTTTCCTCTTCGATTACTGCTTTTATTTCGGTCACTTTCTTGTTTTCTTTTAAATCATTTTTTGCATTTTCTTCTTCTTTCGCTTCCATTTCTGTCTCTTTTCTCATTTCTTTCGGATTGTTATTGGTTTCCTCTTCGATTACTGCCATTATTTCGGTCACTTTCTTGTTTTCTTTTAAATCATTTTTGGCATTTTCTTCTTCTTTCGCTTCCATTTCTGTCTCTTTTCTCATTTCTTTCGGATTGTTATTGGTTTCCTCTTCGATTACTGCTTTTATTTCGGTCACTTTCTTGTTTTCTTTTAAATCATTTTTTGCATTTTCTTCTTCTTTCGCTTCCATTTCTGTCTCTTTTCTCATTTCTTTCGGATTGTTATTGGTTTCCTCTTCGATTACTGCTTTTATTTCGGTCACTTTCTTGTTTTTTTTTAAATCGTTTTTGGCATTTTCTTCTTCTTTCGCTTCCATTTCTGTGTCTTTCCTCATTTCTTTCGGATTGTTATTGGTTTCCTCTTCGATTATTGCTTTTGTTTCGGTCACTTTCTTGTTTTCTTTTAAATGGTTTTTGGCATTTTCTTCTCCTTTCCCTTCCATTTCTGTGTCTTTCCTCATTTCTTTCAGATTCTTATTGGTTTCCTCTTCGATTACTGCCATTATTTCAGTCACTTTCTTGTTTTCTTTTAAATCATTTTTGGCATTTTCTTCTTCTTTCGCTTCCATTTCTGTCTCTTTTCTCATTTCTTTCGGATTGTTATTGGTTTCCTCTTCGATTACTGCTTTTATTGCAGTCACTTTCTTGTTTTCTTTTAAATCGTTTTTGGCATTTTCTTCTTCTTTCGCTTCCATTTCTGTCTCTTTTCTTTTTTCTTGCAGATTGTTTTTGGCTTTCTCCGCTTTTGGATTTTTTTTAATTACAGCAGTTACTTCACACACATCATCTATTTTCGCTTCTGTTTCTATCTCTTTCAAATTGGGTTTGTCTTTTTCTTCTTTTAGATTCATATTAATTACAGCATTTACTTTACAGTTATCTTCTATTTTTACTTCTGTTTTTGTCTCTTTCATTTCTTTCAAATTGATTTCTACTTTCCCTTTCTGTAATGCTTCTCCAAACTCCTTTATAATAGTCAACTCCAAATTGGACAACTTTGCCAATTTATCATGAACATCTGTAAACCTGAAATATAAAAGCAAACATTAACATCAAACTCCTTATCAATGAATAATGATTATTTTTTTAATACGTATCAACCACAAAATGCGGTTAAATGAAGATTTTTATTTTAAGAAAAATATTTTTTCTATTACGTTTGTTAATTTGACGTTCTAGTCATGATCCTCTTAATGTATGTAGGTTAAACAAAATGTGAACTGTGTAAAAAGATTTGTGGTTGATGTTGCATGATGACTACTGCGGATGAGCAAACGTCCGTGTGAATGGTGACGTAGAACTGATATTACATTTTCATAACCAACATCATTATTTCTTCTCAAATATGTATCAATATTTCAATTTAGGCATCTTTATCGTAACTTATTTTAACAAATGCAAGGGTCAAAAACCATAGATAATTATACAAAATGTTCAATTAAAAATGCCACAAACAAAATTCAAGTATCGTCTGCATAGATTTAATAAAATAGACCGACACTGTACCGACTACTCCTTATGGGAGTAAATGTGGTGTGATGTGAGATTTGCTATTTGGTTGTGAAGCATAAAAGTGGTATTGTGTAAATTTTTAATTTTGGTTTCATATTATGACAAAGGTATGTTCCAGTAAACGTTTCGGACGGTTCGACAACTAGAATTTGACAGGTCACACAGCCGCAGTAAGTAAACCGGAAATAGTTTAAGATTTGACGTTGGTCACTTTTTGATAACTGTCAAGACAGGACTTAACTTAAAAATAATATTCATTTATCATTTATTACTTCTGTCATTTGAACGACATATCGTGTTATCATGAAAATTAGAATATTTGTAGGATTAAAAAAAATCAAGATGATAAACACAGCATTCTTCGGCATTGTGAGATATTCATATTAATATTTTAGATATTTACACGGTAGGAGTTGCATTGAATTAGGTACGAGGGTGGGTCATTAAGTCCTTAGAAAAGCCGACAGGTGGCGCGACTAGTACTGTAAGCGGTTTGTTTTTATGCAGCGGCACTACCGATTCAGTATGCTGCGAAGTTTCAATCAGATTGGTCGGGTTGTTGTGTGTTTCTCGTACATTTAAAAATGTTATTATGTTATTAAACATTTTAATATAAAAGGGTTAACAGCAAAGGAAATAAAAAATGAGTTGGATTTAGTTCACGGCACATCTGCTCCTTCACTTGCAACTATTTATAACTGGTTAAATGAATTTAAACGTGGTCGTACATCAACAAAGGATGAACCACGCTCAGGACGTCCTGTAGAGGTGACTACACCAGAAATGATCAATAAAATCCACGATATGGTGTTAAGTGACCGAAGATTAAAGTTGAGTGAGATAATTGAGGTTACAGGGATCTCAAAAGGTAGCGTCATTTCTATTTTACATGAAAAATTGGGCATGAAAAAAATTTCTGCAAGATGGGTGCCGCGTTTGCTCACAGTCGACAATAAACGCAATAGGGTGGTGGCCTCTAAAGCCCTGTTGTCGCTCATGCAACGCAATCCGGATGAATTTTTTCGTCGCTTTGTGACTGTAGATGAAACATGGATACACCACTATACTCCCGAGACGAAAGAACAGTCAAAACAGTGGATTGCGAAAGGCGAACCATGTCCAA
Source organism: Rhyacophila brunnea (assembly GCF_057557595.1). NCBI lineage: Eukaryota > Metazoa > Arthropoda > Insecta > Trichoptera > Rhyacophilidae > Rhyacophila > Rhyacophila brunnea. Next base: position 34,390,090 of record NW_028232827.1, on the reverse strand, counting down.
AGAAGGCGAAAACCGTAAAATCAGCTGGTAAGGTTATGGCTACTGTATTTTGGGATGCACGTGGAATTATTTTCGTTGACTATTTGGAAAAAGGAAAAACAATAACAGGGGATTATTATGCATCTTTATTGGACCAGCTAAAAAACAAAATTGAAGAAAAACGGCCTCATTTAAACAGGAAAAAAATCCTCTTTCATCAGGACAATGCCCGTGTTCACACATGTTTACGATCAATGGCTAAAATTGAAGAATTGAAGTTCGAATTGGTTGACCACCCACCGTATTCGCCAGATTTAGCCCCCAGTGACTTTTTCCTTTTCCCAAACTTAAAAAAATGGCTAAGCGGACAACGTTTTTTTTCAAATGAAGAAGTCATCGATCGGACAAATGCTTATTTTGAGGACCTTCCGAAAACTTATTTTTCTGACGGTTTAAAAAAAATTGAGAAACGTCTAACCAAGTGTATTGAGCTCCAAGGAGATTATGTTGAGAAATAAAAAAAAAAAATAAAAAAAAAAACTGTTTTAATGCTTTTTTCTAAGGAATTATTGACCCACCCTCGTATATCATAGCTTATTGTCAAACAAGACCTTGTCTACGTGTTAAAACTGTGAACTAACAAACCCCTCCTGTTTTTAACCGCACTTCGACTACAGCAACTACCGGTTATCTACGAGTTGTCCACGTGTTAAAACTGTGAACTAACAAACCCCTCCCATTTAGTTAATCGCACTTCGACTACAGCGACTTCCGGTTATCGTCTAGATCTTCTTGTCAGACAGTAGTAATTAATATGTATTATTCATAAGTAGGGGATAGTGGGGAGCAGCGGCGGCTGGTCTAACATCATACAAGTGCACTGCACTGCTTGCATTGCTATGAAACATCGTTCAACATCGTAAATCATATTTTTTCTTCAAAGGTTTTTAATATTATCGCTCACTTATTGTAATACAAACCATAAACCGATGTGCCCATATTGGCATACAGGCACTATGCACCGTATACGTCATCCTCACTGAAATCATTTGCGCCCCGGCAATATATTTAGTTTACTTAAAATGAACCCAAAGCTTAGTATGAACTAAAGCCATTATAAAACAACTTAAACCGTGCTAATCGTTTTTGCCATGCGTAAGTTCCAGAATATCGTGCGCCGACCGGGTAAAATGACATCATGTTGGTCTGAGTAGAGAGCAATTACAGATTTGAATTATGGTTTGTTATTATAGACGCTGCAGCTTACTGTTCACAGTCAAATTATGTTTAGTATCATATTTAGCAATTTCGTATGTAAAATGCCTGTAAAACTAAAAAAAATAGAATTCATTATTTTCTAAATTTAAAATCGGTAAGAAATACAATGTCGGTAAGATATTTTGATTTACGTGTACTCCAATTTAAATCAGTGAAGATAAAAATATTTTTTCTACCTACCACATTACTGGAAAATTAATATTTCATTATCCTGTGTGTTGACTAAACGCAAAATGATGTCGGTTATTTTTAATATAGAAAATTTTTGTACAAATCGCTAAAGATACCTAATGTACTTATATAGAATAAGATGGCTTCCGTTAAAAGTAAGAGGTATTTATCTACTATAAGAGATACAATCGTTTCTTAAAACTAATCCAATAAAGATTTAAGTAACTCGCATCATGTTTCATTAAAAATATTAAATATACAGGTAATTTCCCAAATGTCAATAACGTTTTGTCAAATCAAAAACGCCGAATTGATTTCATTTTTCAATAAGGTAAGTTCCAGCGCAACCTCAAAAATTACAATCCAAAAAATCACCGGCTGCCACTGGTGGGGGAGGTATGGGACGCAGGAGGAATGGGACAGTACCTATAACTTTGAATTTGGTGCCCTTTATAACTTCTTATGTTTGTCAAAAGATGTCGTTGTTGTCCGCATGGTGTAAAATTCAGTCATAGTCAGTGGTGGCTCGTCCATATGCAGAACTGCAGCACCCCCAAGCAAATTGAGAAAAATTTAATATTATAATATACATAAATTAATGTATATTATATGAAAATATCAATATTATTGAAGCGTGTTAAGCTCACCCGCGCACCGATACATCCAATAATAATTATCATACACTGCAATGAAAGTGATGCATCCTGTGAATTCATGCAGTACCATTTTCGATAGAATATACTCGAATAGGCGAAGGAGGTGCGCGGGGAGCGGGGCTCGCCGCTTAGTCTGGTACTGCCGCTGTGGCAGTATTTTCGTGTTGCTAACGTTGTCGGGTACAGCGGCTCTGAGCTAGAATCGACACGCGAGTCACGACAGATATCGAGAGCAACTAAAAGGTGATAGACCATCATCTTTCAAGGAAAAAAGACAATAATCAATGTTATAATGAAATAAAAACACTTATGTTTAATTTTAATAATTTTGAAGTTAAAAGTAAAATATAATCCAAATAAACATTTATTTTTATTTTAAATCAACCGCAGCACCCCCAGATATAATATCCACGAGCCGCCACTGGTTATAGTAGATGTTTTGTAAGTGTTACCGAAAGAAACATTACTCTTCGTTTTTATACATAAAAAGTAAAATTTGACGTGAATAATTTATCCTTCTGGGAGACTGCTGAGTAAAGGTAAAATTATTTTATAAATTTTATTAAAAACTATGATGATGGCTCATATATTTACAGATTATGTTTACATGACCTATAAGCAGATTATTTATACCTGTGACTTTTGTCATTTAATGTGTGTACAGGAAGTTTGGGACAAGTCAAAGAAATTTGAAGGTGAAAAGAAAATTATTCATTATGTAGGTCAGTCATTCTTTTTTTTCAAGATTTTTTTTCCAATTCAGGAAGATCGTTTTTGGTAGCACTGAGTCATGTGGTTTTTGTGTTGCCACCACTTCAAAAACATGGTGGTACACAAAAAATGAAAGAAATATATGCGTTTGAAATAAGATTTTTATCGTTTTGGTGAAGTTAATTAACTCAGTTTAAATTTCATAGTATGTCCCATACCTCCTACACAGCTGTCCCATACCACCCCATTATGGGGAGGAATGGGACAATGTCGACATTCTACCAAAATGTCTTATAAGTCATTTAATATACATGATAACTTAAATAAAATTATTTAGTTAAATTGTGTAAGGTATTAGTGTAATAATCCTGTAATTATTTTGAATAAATTCCATTAAGGACATCTTCATTTTCAACTTTTAATAAAATTGTCCCATACCTCCCAATTCCCCTTACCCGTTTCATGTGAACAAGAAATCACTTTTGTTTTTACTATCCCTTAATTCCAGCCATATTCTATATGCAACTAGTTTGATTCACTGTGTTAAATCAACTGGAAATGATCAGGTTTTATATTTCACTAAATTTTTAATACTACCCATCGATTGTAGCACATCATGCCGACATAAAAATTATAAAACAAGTGGGCGATTTGGAAAAGCTTCGGACAAAAGTAATTTTTAATAATCTTTGTCTTATACATGAACTAAGTAGGTATATATTTTGTACATTTATAATAAATGAATACGGCAATTAAATTTGTGTTCTTGTTGACGACGAGCTATAACAGGTTAAATTTCATCACAAGTTGACATTTCAATAAATGTGTTGCTGTTTTAAAGACAAATAAATTATTAAATTAAATTAAATAAATATTTTATTTATTTAAATAATTAAATAAATTATTAAATTAAATAAAGGAACTGCTGACAATAATTTGTTGTCAGAAATCGCATTCCCGCACAATTTCTGCCAGACCGTCCGAAATCTGAATGTCCAGTCAGAAACAGTTTGATTCGTTTGGTTCGAAATACTGGAACATACCTTATTCCATCACTATTAATAATTCATATTTCACATAATTTATGTATCCCAGACGACAAAGAAAATACATTTTAAAGTTTTGAGGGAGAAAAGTTGTTCTGCTGATCCAATGCCAGCAGAAAGATTTGATAGATTTTAAAATTTGTAGCAATCAATAAACAAACATATGTTTTAAAACCGACGCTTCCTGACATTAGAGAATTAATTGTCACATAAAAGTAGATTGTATCCAAGTGACAGTAGATGGAACATTCTATTGTTTCTTTTTAATTCCAAAGCTTGCATAAAATGAGTATCAAATTTTTGGAATAATAAATTTTAAAATTGGAATAACGAAAACGGAAGTGGTTTCATATTATAAATATTGGAAAATATGCTTTACACGATTTAATATATAATATTATGAATATGATTAGTAAGTTTACCTGTCGGCAGAGATTTTGGTGCTTTCAATAATCTTGTTCCATCTCTCGATGAGATCGGTTTCCGTAAACGTGACGTTGATGCTCGCAAACTTGGTTTTGAGTGTATGCCACGGAGACGTACTCATAGGACACACCTTGTAGAGTGACTTGCCGCGGCTCTCTCGAACATGCGATATCATCATGAACCACTGCACCATGAGTGTGCTGACGTCAGCCTCCAGTAATTCTGAAAGTACCAAGTAATTTTGAGAACATTATACTAATTATATGACTTTAGAGGAGGATACAGCACTATGGACCATATCCAAGTCGTCAGAGAAATTATAGAGCGGCTCCAGGAATACAAACAGATTTCCTATCAGCGAAGGAGTCCGACAAGGTGATACAATCTCACCTAAACTATTTACAGCTACCCTTGAAGACTTATTCGGGCAACTTGACTAGAATGACAAAGGGATCCCCATAAATGGAGAATACCTGAGTCATCTGCGCTTTGCCGATGACAATAATTTTCTCGCAAGACTCAGAAGACGTCCAAAGCAGAATGCAGGAACTCGCTGAAGTAAGCAACAAAGTAGGTTTGTAAATATATATAACAAAGACTAAAGTCATGTTCAACTGCTTTGTGGGCCAAAAAGAGATCCTCATCAATGGCACTCAGCTCGAACAGGTGAAAAACAACATCTATCTGGGATAACAAGTGTCTATAGAATATAGATGCATGTATATTTGATGAAATTGTTCGCAAAGTAAAGCTAGGCTAGAGTGCTTTTGGCTGCCTGAATAATGTCTTCAAAAGTGACCTCTCACTGTTCCTGAAGCGCAAGGTGTTCAACCAGTGTGTGCTTCCCGTAATCACATATGCATGTGAAACATGGACCCTAAGTAAAAGAGAGATCCAGAAACTTAGAGTAGCACAACGTGGTATTGAGAGGTGCATGCTGGGCATAATGCGAAAGGACAAAAAGAGGAATGAGTGGATAAGGAAGCAGACAAGGGTTTGCGATGTAATAGAGTTCATTAAAAGCCTCAAATGGAGATGGGCTGGACACATAGCTCAAAGAGACAATCGTTGGGACAAATTTAGTCATCCAGTTGGTATCCAAGAGGTACAAAACGTCCGCAAGGTAGACGACTTAGAGCCCGCTGGATCGATGAAATGATAAAGTTCTGCGGCAGTACGTGGCAACACAACGCACAGGACCGAGAGAAGTGGAAGCAGCTTGAAGAGGCCTTCATCCAGCAGTGGATAGACTCATTCTGATGATGATATGACTACAACTAACAATGACAGTGAATTACAATCAGGTAATGGGTGACAATAAAATATTTTTACAATGCATCGTGATATCGAATATCATTCATACTATGGAAACATCTGAGTAACAAAACCTCAAAATCTTGAAAAAAATGATACCGGACAGTACTTGAATTTGTATCCATCGAATTCCGGCCAATTCACTTTATCAAGTTTGCTTTAGGAATATGGTATGTTCAATAAAGAATGTTGCATTCTCAAATCTTGTGAATCATTAATTGTTGAATAATAAAAATGGTTTATCAAATTATTAGTAAGTGAAAGTACATTTTAACTGAAAGTTGGAGATTCCTTACATTGGCTAGTAATCCCATGTCCGTAAACTTGTACATATGCAGTTCGCCTCATCACACTGATACCGGCCTTTCTCTGTCGAAGAGAATGGTGAAGCCCGTATCACTAGCAGGCAGAAGCGGGGTGGAATTGAGAGAAACGCACGTTGTGGATGCTGGCAGGAGTTTATTATATCGTCGTTAGGCGGGTTGTAGACGCGGTTTTTTCTGACTGGAGATGGAGATGCTTATGGCTTGGCGTCCGAGGCGAGAGAGAGCTTTTCGCACGCATCCAACTGTCACGATCTGCAGTGTCATGTTCGTCTATCGGTCGCGAACCTCTGTTTTACCGACGGATTGACTAATCGCATGTGGCCGTTTTCGACAGACCGCGTCTGTGTTGTGGCGAGAGCGCTGATGAATTTGAAAGTCGGATTTGAGGAGGCGGGTTCCGCGAAGAGTGGACGTAGGCTGTGGTATTATGGGAAAGTTGATGGTTCGGTCCGTCCTTTGAGGTGGTCTCCTGGGTCGACCTTCATCCGGTATCAACACTTCACCGTGAAATGTTGTATCAGAAATATATGGCCGTATATTAAAGACCGTCCAACCTTTGTACTGACATAAAATTCATGTCTAAATAAAACACGGTTCCTGTCGGTTCACACTTTACAGGAAGCCAGCAGCAAACAAATTTTGAAAATAGCCGATACTCTGGATTACTTGTTAGGTTAAGTTAGGTTAGATTTTCATTCTTGAATTCATGAATTTTGCCGAAATCAGCTATGAAAATTGAATTAATATTCATATTGAATCTAATAAAATTGGAGACTGTATAAGTAGTATATGGTCATCTGTCCATCGAAATAGGCCAAACCGAATCGTTTATTACCCTTTAGGCATAAAGCCCACCAAAAAAGCGCTCGATGCGCTCACTACTGAGTAGGCCCCCTCCCACCCGCGCATTACCCTTCACCTATGTAATAAGGGACCCAAGAAGCACAAAATAATTATTATTATCAGCGTCTCTCATAACAAAGCAATAAAAATATTATATTATTTCGGGTCTTGTAATTAATATTCACGATGACATTATTCTACCAGCGAAATATCGGACACGCAATAAAATTAAGCAATGAGTTCTCTGTTATTAAATAATGGCTTCTCGCCCGTCGATCGACGACGCTTCCAGAGCGTGATTTTGCTCGCCGCGTTCAATGAATGGACTACGTTGTATTTTCGTTCATTCGTATCGCCGAGAAGCCAAAAAACGATGACTCATGGGGCGGGCGGGCATAATGCGTCGTCAAATCCAGTGTGCGCTGGCGTATTTGATTACGTTGTATTTTCGATGATTTAAACGCCACTTGTGAAATTTTGCGCGAGAGCCCCACTTGCTGCGTTAAGTGGGTTTTACGCCTTAGACCCAGGTAAGTCCCTACCTATTATTGATACAGTAGAACCACGTTAATAAGAACACGGATAATTCAAAATTCGCCGTAATTTGAAATTTTCGCAAAAAAAAGTCCCTTGAACATTATTTTCATATAAAACCATACCATTAATTCAAATTTCGTAATTCGAAATGATTTCAGAGTCCTGGCATACAAAAATATTCAATAAATCGTAATAAAGTACACTATTTCATGAGCCAGCTAGCTGAGGAGCATGAGGAGCTAACAAACTCTGTACTATGGCGCCCTCAGGTGTGGTATGATAAAAGAAGTGCATTTTTATTTTCTTTTAAGGTGTTAATTGTCAATCCTTGGTGGAAATGTATTGTTTTATTTTAACCCTTTACTGCATAGTGTCGCAAATTTGCGACATTTCAAACTATTTCGATATAGCCAATGCCATCTGTGTAAATTATCAAATACTATCCTTTTTCGATGCCTAGAAAACTGTTTTACCATAAACATTCTACTTTACCGATTTTGTTTGGACATTTCAAGAAATAAAGCATTTCTGCATTATAGTCTCTGCATTTCTGCTTTGACAGTTGACGAATTCGTATGTATGCAAAAATCCGCATTTGTAAATAAATAAAAAAAAATATACAGAAGATTGAAATTGGTTGAATAAAAATATCTACACATTAAATAAGGTGTGTGCATTAGTTTTTTATAATTGTTTTCATTTGGTTTTGTATTTTGTCATACTAAAATGTAAGATTTCCAAATGTCGTAAATCTTTGACACCACGCAGTAACATACAAAATTTAATGAAATTTTCGAAAAATATTTTTTTTATTATTTTTCCTACATTCACAAGGCATTTTGACACCAAGAAAAAATAAAAATTTTCAAAAAAAAAAAATCATGCAGTAAAGGGTTAATTAAAACAAAGTTGACCTTGGATATAAGGCACTGTAGAAAAATCCTAATTCACCAAGTGCATCTTGAACCAAAAAAGTTCGGTAATCCCTGGACTTAATCATAAATGAACATATCGATGTGCCCTAGAAAAACAATTATAAGTCTGAAAATAGCGTTTTGAGTTTTATTAGCTTTTTATAATATCATATTTTTTGTGCATGTCCTGTAAAAATTTCAGGTCTCTAGCATAAAAATTGACAAAGTTAGGTTTTCGACAATGGTGCTCTATATCTACATATCGCATCGACCAAATTTGTCTTCACATAAATATCCGAGGAGTATAGTCATATATCAATAAAAAAAGTGTACTGCGTTTTATTTTACGAATAAGAAGGTTGTTATACTTGCTATAACAGTCTTTAACGGAGATCCAAATATACGGCATGATTTATATTGACGTACCACATTAAGGAGTATAGTCATATATCAATAAAAAAAGTGTACTGCGTTTTATTTTACGAATAAGGTTGTTATACTTGCTATAACAGTCTTTAACGGAGATCCAAATATACGGCATGATTTATATTGACGTACCACATTAGTTTCGAAAAACATATTGGTTTATCTTCGAAAAATATTGGAATTTGCAGTAGGTAAATGCATTTTTAGTTAAAAAGCTACTCACTAGTATAACACTAAGTACTAGTGTTCGAATATGAAAATATTATATTATTGAATATAAAACAAACAAAATAGAAAAGAATTATTTTGTACCAATATAGGTAGGTACTTAAAAAAACTACTCAGTAATAGTGTTTAAATATTAATTTTGATTCATCAGCCAATTTCAATCCACCGCAAAATAAAGACCTCCACAAGCTTTCTTCGACTATTTTCGGTTAATTACTCTTCTACTTAGATACCCAAAAAACAATGTTGTAGGTAATGTTTAAGTTTGAAATTATTAAGTTTATTATTTGATATAAAAGAAATATCCAATAGAAAACGATACGGATATATCATTATAATAATTCACCGTTTCAATTATTTAGATGAGTAAAAACTAGTATGTAATTATAAATAAACTTAATTTAAATAAATACCCAGCAGAAACCGACATTTTTTAATTAAATATTATTACCTATCACTAGAACAAATTGTTTTGCAATTAAAAACGTACCCACCTAAAATATCCGATCATGTCCGATCCTAATGAGATCATAATGGCCCCCCACAGATTGGAGGTTTATATAAACAGGTTTTGTTTTTACGAGAAATGGATGTCAGCCGCTTGCTCAACCTATTAGGTACATACTCTCAAGCACAAATTGAAAAACAATATGCATCTATTTTTCAGACCCATGATTTGAACTCGGAACCCACGATGTTATAGGCGGATGTTTATATATAATATAATATTATATATATACTATATATATTTACTATAATATTATGTTTTAACTTCAAAACATTATTTTATTTTCGGTACAGCATGACACATTTTGATTAAATTAGTCTTGTAGATAGATAATAACAACTATGCAGTATTTTCATGTTTAAATTACAAAATATTTTATTATTTAAAAGAAATGACTTACCTAGCTAGCAAATACAAGGGAGTTTATTTTATTATTCTTTTAGTTAAATTCTCACTAATTACGGAATAATATTTATGACTTTAAGAAAGTGAAAAAAATCATTTTTATTACACTTAGAAATAGTGAGAATTTCCGAGAGGCTTACTAATTTATTGGGATTGGGACCGACTTAAGCTCATTGTAATAATATATGACTTCGGCAAAAGATAAACAAATACGTCCAACGTGTTAATAGTATTTCTGCAATAATATAAAAGGATATATATTATTATTACATTGTACATTGAATATTTCTCGAAAACAAGCTCTGTGGATTATAAATTATTATTGCATGTCGGTCACCTAAAAGAAAAGATTAGGCCGGGTTTTTTGAAAACTTATTTTATCTATTATTTTCAATAGAATTGTACTGAAAAACGTGTATGATAATAGTCAGTTTATGAAGCATTTATTGTTGTCTAGAATCTAGGTAAATATTGTATATACGAGGGTGGGTCAATAATTCCTTAGAAAAAAACATTAAAACAGTTTTTTTTTTATTTTTTTTTTTCTTTCTCAACATAATCTCCTTGGAGCTCAATACACTTGGTTAGACGTATCTCAATTTTTTTTAAACCGTCAGAAAAATAAGTTTTCGGAAGGTCCTCAAAATAAGCATTTGTCCGATCGATGACTTCTTCATTTGAAAAAAAACGTTGTCCATTTAGCCATTTTTTTAAGTTTGGGAAAAGGAAAAAGTCACTGGGGGCTAAATCTGGCGAATACGGTGGGTGGTCGACCAATTCGAACTTCAATTCTTCAATTTTAGCCATTGATCGTAAACATATGTGAACACGGGCATTGTCCTGATGAAAGAGGATTTTTTTCCTGTTTAAATGAGGCCGTTTTTCTTCAATTTTGTTTTTTAGCTGGTCCAATAAAGATGCATAATAATCCCCTGTTATTGTTTTTCCTTTTTCCAAATAGTCAACAAAAATAATTCCACGTGCATCCCAAAATACAGTAGCCATAACCTTACCAGCTGATTTTACGGTTTTCGCCTTCTTTGGACATGGTTCGCCTTTCGCAATCCACTGCTTTGACTGTTCTTTCGTCTCGGGAGTATAGTGGTGTATCCATGTTTCATCTACAGTCACAAAGCGACGAAAAAATTCATCCGGATTGCGTTGCATGAGCGACAACAGGGCTTTAGAGGCCACCACCCTATTGCGTTTATTGTCGACTGTGAGAAAACGCGGCACCCATCTTGCAGAAATTTTTTTCATGCCCAATTTTTCATGTAAAATAGAAATGACGCTACCATTTGAGATCCCTGTAACCTCAATTATCTCACTCAACTTTAATCTTCGGTCACTTAACACCATATCGTGGATTTTATTGATCATTTCTGGTGTAGTCACCTCTACAGGCGTCCTGAGCGTGGTTCATCCTTTGTTGATGTACGACCACGTTTAAATTCATTTAACCAGTTATAAATAGTTGCAAGTGAAGGAGCAGATGTGCCGTGAACTAAATCCAACTCATTTTTTATTTCCTTTGCTGTTAACCCTTTTATATTAAAATGTTTAATAACAGCTCTAAACTCAATTTTCTCCATTTTTGTAAACAAGCAAATTTTTTTTTTAAATGTACGAGAAACACACAACAACCCGACCAATCTGATTGAAACTTCGCAGCATACTGAATCGGTAGTGCCGCTGCATGAAAACAAACCGCTTACAGTACTAGCCGCGCCACCTGTCGGCTTTTCTAAGGACTTATTGACCCACCCTCGTAAGATGGGATTAACATTTGCTATCCGGTAGGTATAATATCGAACAAAATATCAATTGGTTTTTAAAAATCTAGTACCTACTCTCATATACATACTTCGTATTAATTTATTGAATATGATTGTTTTAAAATATGAAAACTAGCATAAATAATAGTAATTATTATTTTATCTAAGTTAAATCGGACGGAGTTATATAGATCGATCAAAATAAGTTAAATAAAGTGTTATGAATGGCAATTGATATTAAACGATGTTTTGTTGAGAAAGTATTTAATAAAACTCCTACGTAATCGATTAGATTAGATAACATAATGTATCATTAAAAGAAAATACTACTTGAAAGCCAACCGTTTGAAAAAATGCAGATTCGTACCACGATTATTTAAATTTTAAACTAAATATTACAATGTAGGGGAGGTACATACTTATTTTAACTTTCCAAATATATTAATGCAATCATGACACCTTGTATTAATTAACATAACTGAGTTCAATTAAGACGTACTACGTACAATGTTTCATGATTTATGTTGACAATTAAATATAATCCATCTATGTTTACTAATCGGTAATTAAACTCATATCAACAATAAATAATAAAAAACACAATGATAGTTAACCCTTTGATTAGTGAGTTAAATATTTAGAATATACATCTCGAGAGTGAGTTAATTTTGAAGATTTTCTTTTATTATGTATTTTATTTTGGGTTAAAGTTTTTAGAATATTTTTTTATTATGTACCTACTATTACTATTTTTATTTCACAATACATTATAGCAGTGCTTCACAACCAGTGCAGCAACAGCACAGTATAGTAAAAGCAAGGTCAGTTGTTCTCAACATTTTATAAAAATATATTTTTATAAAACTATATTACTACTTGGATAGTAAATTATAGTCAAATAAATTCAGTGGCTCTCAACATTTCATAAAAAGTTTTTTTTCTAAAAAAATTTACCTCAGACTTTCCTCGAATGATTATTATTGCACCTTTTATAATTATTTTGATTGCATAATAAATTTAATTTTTTATAATTCTAAATTTGGTTGGATAGTAAAATATTGTAAAATAATTTCAGTGGTTCTCAAGATTTTATAAAAAGATATTTTTTTCTAAATGCACCTCTTATATTTTGTTCCAGCGATTGTTATTCCACTATAATTTATTATTTCGATTATATAGTACACTATAGCAAACCAGCGGTTCCCATTTTTTTTTGTACTTACAAGAAATTTCTTTTTTTTCAAATGATTAGATATAATTATACTGTTCTTAGTTTGATTGGATAGTAATATAATGAAATAAATTTAGCGGTTCTCAACATTTTATAACAAGAAATCTTTTTCTCAGTTTACCTCACAATTTTTTTCAAGCATTATTATTTTGCCCTGCTAAGTAAAAAGACAGTGTTTGCGGTAATATACTATGACTATATTTCGATTACATAATAAAAATCAATTTCAGTGGTTCTAAACATTTTATAAAAAGATTTTTTTCAAAGTTTATCTTGCACTTATTCCGATGGTAATTATTATATTATATAGTAGTTATTTCGAATGCGTTATAAACTATATAGTAAATCAATCAGCGGTTCTCAACAATTTATATAAAAAGATTTTTTTTCTAAATTTATCCCGCACTTTTCCCAATGGTAATTAGGTCTCATAAAAATTATTTTTATTGTGTAATAAACTATAGTAAATCAATTGCAGTACATTTTATAAAAATATTTTTTTATCTAAATTTATCTCACACTTGCTACTCTTGTTTTTCTTACATAGTAAAATATAGTAAAACATATTTTCTGACTCTCAACACCAAAAAGAATATTTTTATATTGCAATATATTGCAAAAGAAAGTAGGTATAGACAAAGTCTTATTATATAAACTTACCTAGGTAGATACTTGAAATATATCAGTCTGTTCAACAGTTTCTGTCTTGCACGAGTACACTATTTATCATTGTTATGCATTTATTGTTTACACTTTATCATAATTTTATTAGAGGTTTTTGAAATGACAGGAACAACTTTTTCATAATTGAAATTTAGCAGGGCAAAATAACAATCAATGAAAAAAAATGTGAGATACACTAAGAAGAAGATTTCTTGTTATAACATGTTGAGAGCCGCTAAATTCATTTCATTATATCCAATCAAAATTAGAACAGAATAATAATAAACATTTGAAAAAAAATTAAATAAAGTACTTACAAAAAATGGAAACCGCTGGTTTGCTATAGTCTACTATATAATCGAAATAATTATAGTAGAATATCAATCGCTGGAACAAAATATATGAGGTGAATTTAGAAAAAAAAATCTTTTTATAAAATCTTGAGAACCACTGAATTTATTTCACAATATTTTACTATCCAACCAAAATAAGAATAGTAAGTATAATAATAATAATTGTAGAAAATTAAATTTATTATACAATCAAAATAATTATAATAGGTTTAAAAATAATCATTCGAAAAAAGTCTGAGGTAAAATTATTTAGAAAAAAAACATTTTATGAAATGTTGAGAATCACTCAATTTATTTGCCCATAATTTACTATGCAAGTAGTAATATAGTTTTATAAAAATATATATTTTATAAAAATATATATTTTATAAAAATTTATATTTTTATAAAATGTTGAGAACAACTGACCTTGCTTTTACTATACTTTGCTCTCGCGACACTGGTTGGGAAACACCGCTATAATATATTGTGTAATAAAAATAGTAAAAAATAGATATAAAATGGCAAAATCACAAAATAAATAATATCGAATAATTATTATCGCGATCCAATTTCAATGCATGCAATCCGACTTCAAGCAAAAAACTAAATAATATCTAAATATTTTGCTAAGGGTTGTGCAGAGGGTGAGGTTTACCTAAAATCGGCATAATATTTGAATCTCTCTTGAGTGATTGAAACAACGATACCTAATGACCCGAAAGCAATCAAACTGTCAACAAGTGTGAAAAAAATTGAAATGTGGGACACATCGTCCCCTTATTGCAGAACTAGCCTAACTGATTTTTCGTGATTTTTTTTTTATTTGACAGAATTCCTTTTTTGATTCTCTATTTGTAGTCAGAACAGGCGTATCTGAATTATCAATATAAAAAAAAGTTATCAGCTTAGATCATTCCAAGCCTAAATTCAATCTTAAAAATATTTTGGAACTAAATTAGCCTAACTGACGTTAAGCTAGTTCTGCACGCAAAAGTACACCTACACGTTGGCAATATCGCCTCTTTCTATTGCAGTTAGGATTTATTTGTACTAGTTCGCTGTCAATGTCAACTGCCAACGTAATTACGCTGATGCTGTAATTACCGACAAGTCTTGCAATTATTCTATGGACTATCTAGTGGCTCCTTCCACATCTAATTCGGTTGATGATGATGAGATAGTTAACACATTTTCTACCGAAATCAGTGGCATGACTAGAGTTCAATCAACACCAAATCGATTGATCCCGCTGACTCCAAATAACGAAGGAGAAATCAGTGCCACAGTGGCCCACTTTACATTAGAACAACGAGGTAATTATGAGTTTTATTGTTCACTTTTACAACAAAAATAAACACTTTCTTGACTGAAATAAGAACTGCAATTTGCTTCTATCCCGCACATTAGCTCAATGATGTATATATTTTCAGACTCTGTAACCATCGACAAGGTTTGCAATAATTTTATGGATGATCAAGATGTTCTTTCGACATCTGATTCTTTTGATAATGATGGGAAAGTGGACCCATTTTCTACCGACAGTGGATCAGACTATGAACCACCACAGCATTCACTATCATCACACAGTGATGAAAACTCATCAAATGGTATTGGTAATATTGTAAATCGACTTTCAGCACCTGTCCTAGAGGTGATTAACTCAAGTCAAGCAGGAAAAAAAAGACTAGGAAAAGACATCGTAATGAAGCTCTGTGGCGCAGAAATGTAATAAAAAAGCAGCGAAATTCTGGAAACGAATTTATAAACTGGAAAAACAATGTAATATGTGAGCGTCAAATGAAGGAACCCTCTCCTCAAACATGCAAATTTGGTTGTTCTATGAATCAATTGGAATGAGAGAAGTGTGTGAAATTTGGAAGCTGTGTTTTTGATTTCATCAAACAACAGGTATCGGAAAGGATAAAAGAATTCATATTTTTTTCAGATAATCGTGCTGGAAAAAATTGTATCCATTTCATGTACTGTATGTACATGTTCTGTGCGGCCAATTTCTCTTATAAAATAACACATATCTTTTCAGAAAAGGTCACACGCAGAATGAAGTTGATTCGATTCATAGTGTTATTAAAAGGGCTGCCAAGAAAATACCAGTATATACGCCGAGCTAGTGGTATTCAATAGCACGACAGCATGTAGGAAGAGACCCTACGCCTACATTGCTTGAAATCAACAACCAAAAATTGGGATAAGGATGAACGTGGAATCAAAATTTCTTGGCAAAAGATAAAACGAATCTCAGATATGCCAGAAAATCCACACACACTCCAAATCGAGTACAACTTTGAAGATTCGCCTGCACCAGTTAATACAGCTGAGCGTAGTCGTAGACCACTAATTTAAAAGATAACTGACTTCAAATTGATGCCAGTAAGAAGTTCGGTCATACCAATAGCTAAGCTAAAACATTGTGACCTAATGTATCTTTGCCGGGAGAAAATAATCCCTGTTGACTACCATTCCTTCTATACAGGACTGATCACCTCACCACAAGAAGTGAATAAGGATGAAACCGACAGTGATTAAATTAAAAATAATGCTTATGAGTAAAAGGTTTTATTGCCTTTTCATTTATATAACTTCTTGAACTCTAACTTTCATTAATAACTACAGTATATTATAAGTACCTATGTTCGTTGAAGTGTTTGGTAGATTTTGTGAATAAAAAAACTATGTCTTGAGATTTAATTTTTATTTTGTAGTGCTATACAAATTTAGCCTAACTTCTTAATGCGCTTAAGGTTTTTTATTGCCTTATGTTCGCATTCAAATACCTTAACTCAATTAAGATAGTTCTGATCTGAATTATTGTAGTACAACCATATCCTAATAGTTATGCAGAACAAGCTTAACTCAAATAAGATAGTTCTGATTTCAAATACTGTAGTGCAAAAGTAGTCTATCTGCATAAAATATGTGACGGAATATACTTTTTTGTATTTTTTTTTCACATAAACAAAGCATTTAACCAATGCATTATCATATATTTAAATCAATTTTTTTGCATTTGGGCATTTTCGCCAAAGTTTGTACATGTTTGAAATTTGGGTAATATTATTTTTTCACTCAAATTAACCATTTTTATATAGCTAGCAGATTCCTTGTTCTATTGCTGAATTGGTGATAGCAATTTTTCAGCAAAATATTGATTAATACAATATTTATATCATTTTTATTATGAAATTGGGCATAATAAGTTTCCGTTCCGTGACTACGAAACTTAGCTTTTAAAACATGAATGAAACACTTTTTATCACTTAAAAGAGCTCTATTAGATTAAAAAAACCATACACTTCAAAATAAAACTACAAATAGTCAAAAAATATTATTGAATTTTAATTCTTGGGCACATTTCGTTCCCCTCCGTTACCCTATGTCTATAATGGCAGAGCATTTTTCCTTTAGTATTTGAAAAAACCAATCAATGTTCGTTCTGCTATTTTTTTAAAGACAATAATCACTTTTACTAAATTTTATTGGAAAAATAAATAAGTTTCGTTATTTAATAATCAAATGAAAAATAGTTAACGTTCAACTTTTTTGGGGACATTTTCGGAATGGAACGAAATGGTAACGGAGTGTAATTTGTAAAGCTTAAGTTACATGTTACCATAAAAACAAATTTTTGTTTTATGAAATTTATTTGAATTTTTTGATAGACAGATAAATATTCAACGTGCGTCAAAATAACAAAACAAATCAAACTTAATCACTAAAATAGACATATTTTATAATAAATTTCACAATACTTGTAAAATAAGGTAGGTAATAATTTTGACACACTATACATTACCATAACTTTATTTGGCATTTATATTATTTGTAACTCAGATAAAAAATATTTTTAAGCAAATTAACAATATATGAAAAAAAAAATCAGCAAGGGATTCAGACGCGAGTTCCTAGCGCGGCACGGAGTATATAACTTTTACGAAAATAATTATAGTCAAACTCGGTTATTACGATCTCTGACATAGCGAGATCTCGGATGTAATAACGAAACATTTGTTGACAATTGGTTTATGATTTTCGCCATACATTTAATTCTTTCACTGTTATAACGAGCAACTTATCGGATATACCGAGCTAAAATACTGTTAATGTGTCGACCGTTTTAAAACATTTCGACCCTAAGCAATAAAATCCGATTGGACAGGATGCCGCCGGGGTCGGATTACGTTTATGACACTAGTAAAGTGTCTAAGTACCTACCTTATTGGTGTTTCACCGACAATAATAAAAAAGTATCCACGCATATGGTTGAAAAATCCAAGGTTTGTGAAGTCCGTAGGTACCTACCAGCGTTAATTACAATAAACAACTTCTTTTGTAGTTTATGAATGCCATGCTCGTTTCGGGGATTTTTACGATGGTTTCCAAATTTTTTATTTTCGGCTTTTTGTGTAATGTGACATGCTCATTTAAAAATACCTATTCTCTGATATAACGAGTAACGCTTATAACAAGCAAATTCAGTCGGTCCCATCTTCCTCGTAATAACCAAGTTCGACTTTATGTTGTCTTGAAATTTAATTGTATTCATCAACATAAAATGTAGCTATACAGGTTGATTGTAATCAAGACGTACTTTTCTGACATTTCGTGAATACCTACAGTTCTAGGTATTAAATCTAATCGAGTACACATTTCTGTTAAACGTGACAAAAAAATACTTTTTCATACATTTTTATAAATTTCTATGCCTAAAATGTATGGAGAAGTTTTAAAATTTTGGTGGCGTATAACAGAAAGAGTATGACAGAGCCAGTGCCTGTCTCGCAATTATTTCAGTCTGGTGTTTTTTCTTTTCCTTCTGTTGTTTTTTTTTATCTCCATACTTTTATGTGCGCTATTTTTGCGTATTCAGACATATCACATACTTTTTTAATCTTTATTATATTATTATATTATAGTCAGGTTATTTTTTATATTTTTTAATGAAAATATTTTTGTTTTTCATACGAACAGACAAAATAATTTTTTTTATAATCTATGAAGAACTAAACACACACTGTAAACCCAACTTTATGCATGCCATTTCGTTACTTTTACATTCCACATATACGTTACCACCAATATAGTTTCGGAGTGGAAGTAACGGATTCTGTTTCAGAAGTGTTTGAAGCCAAAATTTAGCTTAGTTTTATTGTTAAACCTGCGATATGTTTTAATATATCTGTAGTATGAAAGATAAGCTCCATATGTGTAGTATGTGAAATAGAAATATGTGTTTTCTTACCTTATAAATCGTGGTAACAGTAGTGGAACTTCTTAAATGACCAACCCAGAAAGCAACCTGTTCCGATAGCGATACCGACACACACCAACAATTTAAAGTGTACATGGCGATCAGTGTTATACAAAAATGTTGCTACATTAAAAAAAAACATATTTATAGTGAAAATTTTTCGCCTTCATGCTAAAATCGTGGTAACGGAATGTGGAGTTCCACTTTTTCAAATATCCTGGGACACACTTTAAACGTGATTTTTTTTCAATATTGGTACAAATTTACGAAAAAACTATATATTTTCCAAAAATATATAATGTAAGCTGTTGAAAACACTACGAATTTAATTTTACACACTCAAAATTAATGACGAAATCAGACTTTGTTTATTTGAATTTATGGGTGGGACATGGTAAAAACGCACTACCTTTCGATCTAAATAATCAATTAAAAATATATACAGGTCAGATAGTTGTATTTAACTGATTGAATAGAGTAAATTAATAAATTTGCATGTTAAAAGTACATAACTTTCCAACATTTTATAATATAATAACTATGAAAAAATCAATCAAAGTCATGGGACATGCCAAAAACGCAATGTACAAACTTTGGCGAAAATGCCCATTTACAGTTTTCAAATTAATGACGAAATAAAGTTTAAAAGTGCTCTCCTGTAAAATGTCTAAAAATCAGTTAGGCTAGTTCTGCAATAAGGGGACGACATGTATGGCCCTTATTCTTGTCGCGCCGCCGCGTTTGGTTATCTAAATGTAAACAAAATAGAGCTGTATTGGAAACTTTTGAAAATAATATTTTTTATAATAATTTGTAGACATATTATATCGTCACCGTTCAGGCAAAAGTCACCAACCCTGAAAATGGCAGTTTTGAGTTGAGTATGTCACCCGAAGCGTAAAATTATGTTCTTTAAGATGCAAAACTCACCACGGTACATTAGTTAGTAAAATTTTGCTTAAATCCGAATTATTTGTTTTTCACTAAATGACTTTCGATAAAATCTTAACAAGCAAAAGTCATCATAGGTGAATAGACATTATTGACCCTATAAAAAAAAAATCCTTCGTTATAAATATACAAGCAAAAGTCACTATACTATGGATGGTGAGTTTTATTGATCCTTCTTTTGGCTAACATTGTTCAGATTTTTAACAAGCAAAAGTCACCAAGCTGTAATTGAGCTACCTTGCCTCCTTCAAAACCTCCCAGATGTTTTAATTAGCATCAAAAAGTAAAAGGACCTTAAAGAAATTATTAAGAAGACATGAGAAGATAATTTAATGTAGATAAAACCTTAAAAACATTAAAATCTGATTTTTCCTGCATTTTCAAACTTTCAAATTGCGATATCTCAAAACTATGTTTTTAGGGTTGGTGACTTTTGCCTGAACGGTGACGATATGTATAAATGAATTTCTACATATTTGGGATCCAAACAGAACTGAAAACTGAAATTGCTATGCATAAAAAAATATTTTCGTAATAATTTATAAAATTTTGAACACATAGTTGTTTCCAATTTGGGCCTGGAATCTTCGACAGAACATCTGTTTCCGATGGTAGAATTTAAATTTTTTTTAAAAGAGAATAAAAGGGGATGTAGTAATTTTACGGAATTAGATTTTGTTCGTAATAGTTGCGTTTATTTACGTATTTTTTTCTCACTAGAAACAAATATTTATTTTATAATAACATCTAAAAATTGATGATAAATGTATTTGTGTTGTCTGTAAATAATAATTACATCGAAATTATTCTATTATTATCTATTATTATTGAAAATTTCGAATGATACGGTGTCGCCGCACATACGCGGCGATACTCTATTTGGATCACTACGGTGTCGCCGCATACGTGCGGCGATACTAATCAAAGGGTTAATATGATGACTAGATCAGTATTTATAAGCTTATAATTAGCGGATCAGGGCGTAAACCTGGGAGATACGGAGTTCGATTCCCCGTCGGGTTGGCTTACTTTTTTCAAAAAAGATTTTTTCTATTGGTTATAATATATGCTCTCAGAAAGTGTTTTTCTAAATTATATATGTTCCATAATCAGAATGATATATTCTTAAATCTTGTGAATTATTCCTTGAATAAAAGAAATAGTTAATTATTAATCATAAATATACATACTGTAGTACCTATAGTAGTGTATTGTAATCATTATATTATGAACTTTCAGTAATTTTTGTAGAGGTAAAAATTGATGATGGTTTTTAATTTGACCAAGTTTTAGGGTTTCTAAAATTACTGATTTTACAGTGTCTCAGTAATGCGGTGATATATGAGATACCTATTTTATACGCAGTCAACGTGTTAATGAAATAATAACAACAGCCGTGGCTTACCGTGCTGAGAGTCCGAGCAGTCCATTCCGATCGTCAACTGTTGAATCTCCCGCTCTCGCAACGTAGCAGGATCCATTATGAAGATTTCTTCTTCAACAGTCACATCGGTAAATGTTCTATCGGCATTAATTGCCGTAATGACAGTCGTATCAGTTTGAACTGTCAAATCCGTTTCTGGTACAACAACAATTCCTTCTCTAAGTGATGGTAAACATCCTGTATCCACAATCGGTGATACAACTTTATTAAGTAATTGTGCTTGTTTACAGAGTTCAACATTGTGAGAC
Organism: Rhyacophila brunnea; assembly: GCF_057557595.1. Taxonomy (NCBI): domain Eukaryota; kingdom Metazoa; phylum Arthropoda; class Insecta; order Trichoptera; family Rhyacophilidae; genus Rhyacophila; species Rhyacophila brunnea. The sequence continues at coordinate 34,368,409 of NW_028232827.1, read as the reverse complement.
ACACAATCTGTTGTCTGTTTACCCTTTTCTACTTCAGAAAAGGCGTCAGTGTTACTTTTATCATCGATACTGGGGATATTTGCATTTAAACTTGCAGTAAGCTTGGTTTCTGGCACAATGGCAGTTTCAGATGTATCACGATTTTCTACTGCTGTAACACTCGTTACTGATGCGGCATTTTCAAAAGCTTTAACTGGAGTAACTGCAGTTTCTGACAAATCAACATTTACAGTTGTACTATATTTTTTTCTGGTATCTTTGGCCATGCCATCAATTTCAGATGCAGATATTACTGCTTTCAACGCATTATGAGCATCAATTGTTTTTAATATATCTTCATTTATCGACAGTTTAGATATATCAGGCTCTTTAGATGTGTTCAACTGTTCCAGAGTACCGGAATCGGCATCGCTGGCTAATACAGTTATCGGCGCAAAAACTGCAAATTCTGGAGCATTAACTCTAGTATTACGATCGTCAATAAAGTGATTCAAAATCTTTCCGATATCGTCATTTACACCTGTTAAATTGATATTTTTCTTTATCGGGCTGGACTCGTAACCGTCCTGCGAGATGTCTTCGTACTGTGGAACATTCGATACTTTAGCGATGGCCGTACTGGAGTTGTCCGGATAAATATGATTATTATTTGTCGATTCAGTTACAGGTCTCGATTCAAACTCATCTGAAAAAGAGTCTTCTGAAATATCGCTGTAATATTCTAAATTAACTTTGGTTGAGCTATTTGAAGTCATCTTGTTAGTCATTTCAGGATTGAAACCTGCGGTAGAACAATCACCAGCTTCAAAAACACTCCCGTTGTGATCGCAGACATTAGATTCAACAATATTTCTGGAATCCAATACCAAAACACCAGTATCGACAGCATTTATTTCTTTATTTGGACTACATTCTGGCAATTTTTTACATTCAGTGATTATTTCTTCTGTAGGAGTACGATCAGATTTAATTTTGCCGTTAGAGGTGTCATCGGAGGCGAGATCAATCACATTACTAGTGGGATCTGATTCAACATAAATTACATCATTCGAATCTTCAGAAATATTATTGATACATTCCTCGACTGGTTTAGATGCCTTCACTTTATCATTTGTAGATTTTGCAACGCTGTTACCACTTTCGCTGGTTATTTCATGACCACCAAATTTTGATGCCACAATTGTTTCACATTTATCAGTAATGGCCAAACCTTTTGAAGAATCTCCTTTGATTACTTCAATATCACCAGGTTTGAGCATTGCAATTTTTTCAGATGTCTCATTTATTTTCTCAACAGAAAATGATCCTGATGAATCTGCAATGTCAGCGGTGATTGACTTATTTAAAAATACGGATTCGATGATAGCCTTCTCAAATTCTTTTTTACTTAGATCACTTAAATTTTCTGAATTTTGAACGATTTCTCCAGTAGAAGATGCAGCATCAATACTTTCGTCATCCGACAAATCAATTATTGCAATGATTTGTGGCGAAGCATCTATTTTTTTATTCTCAGTTAAGTCTTCAGAAATATTATTGATACAATCCTCGACCGGTTTAGATGCCTTCACTTCATCATTTGTAGATTTTGCATCGCTGTTACCACTTTCGCTGGTTATTTCATGACCACCAAATTTTGATGCCACAATTGTTTCACATTTATCAGGAATGGCCAAACCTTTTGAAGAATCTCCTTTGATTACTTCAATATCACCAGGTTTGAGCATCGCAATTTTTTCAGATGTCTTATTTATTTTCTCAACAGAAAATGATCCTGACGAATCTGTAATGTCAGCGGTGATCGACTTATTCAAAAATACGGATTCGACGATAGCCTTCTCAATTTTTTTTTTACGTAGATCACTTAAATTTTCTGAATTTTGAACGATTTCTCCAGTAGAAGATGCAGCATCAATACTTTCGTCATCCGACAAATCAATTATTGCAATGATTTGTGGCGAAGCATCTATTTTTTTATTCTCAGTTAAGTCTTCAGAAATATTATTGATACAATCCTCGACCGGTTTAGATGCCTTCACTTCATCATTTGTAGATTTTGCATCGCTGTTACCACTTTCGCTGGTTATTTCATGACCACCAAATTTTGATGCCACAATTGTTTCACATTTATCAGGAATGGCCAAACCTTTTGAAGAATCTCCTTTGATTACTTCAATATCACCAGGTTTGAGCATCGCAATTTTTTCAGATGTCTTATTTATTTTCTCAACAGAAAATGATCCTGACGAATCTGTAATGTCAGCGGTGATCGACTTATTCAAAAATACGGATTCGACGATAGCCTTCTCAATTTTTTTTTTACGTAGATCACTTAAATTTTCTGAATTTTGAACGATTTCTCCAGTAGAAGATGCAGCATCAATACTTTCATCATCCGACAAATCAATTATTGCAATGATTTGTGGCGAAGCATCTATTTTTTTATTCTCAGTTAAATCGTCCGAAATACTTTTGTCAGGTAAACCTTCCAGTTTCTTAACAGCTGTTTCAAATGAAGCTGCAAGTTGAGCGCTAACAGTTTCTTGAAAATTCTTGTCATCATCATCATCACCAGATATATCAACTATTGCTACAATTTCTGGTGGCGGCAGATTTTTGTCATTTTTACCCTTAACTGCAGAAACATCTGGTGAGACAATTTGCGATTTGTTATCAACCTTTGCTGTAACAATGCTCTCAGCCAAGTTTTTGGAAACTGATGTAAGCAAATCTGGTTTGTCAAGTTTTTCAGGCGCAGCTATTACTGGTGAGGAGACATTATTAAAACATTTCTCCATCGGTTCGGTTATAGTCATCGGAGCAGCAACAGTAGTCGGGACAGTGGCTGAAACGGGTTCTTTGACAGCAGCCTGCAGGCTTTCGGCAGCGTCTGCCGCAACGGATGAAGTTGTGGTGCCCGGAACGTCGGCGCAGAGGTCGATCAAAACGGATGCCGCATCCATATCAGCAGAAGTGTGTGCCACATCATTACCTCTCCGTTGAGACAATCTCTTAGTCGATAACTAAAAACAAACATTCATTATCAATACAAAATTGAAAGGCAAGATGGTCGGCTTTGGTTGTAGATTAAATAGTTCCCGCCACTCATCTGTCAAAATGCACAGAATTCATAGCGACCAAGCGTATTGTGTTTGTCACCTTCAACAGTAGTTCAAGCCGCCGCGATACCAGCCTTCCAAAACGTCCTGAGCGTGAAATGCAAACAGCCATGTGCAACAAGTTTTCACGACAACTACACATTTTCCCACTAATTACGATGAAAATATAATCAGATAGTACTGCAATGAAACCATCTGTCTAAAGTATGAATGTGGTTGTCATTTATTTGTCAATTGTCAAATCATTTTATTTTTTCATTTATTTAGAATCTGCGACCACGAAATTCATAGACAATGTAGATGAGTACAATATCAAATTGCTGAGAGATTTCCAAGTAGACAACACATATTGTAATTTATGCACATTATTATGATCTCACATTCTTTTCAACTATTTCCATTTATGATATGATTATGGTATGTTGTTCATCAGTTATGGTTAATGGCAAATAAAACCGTTAATATAGCAATCATGTAATAATTACGAGAAGTACCAACACATTATGTACATCGTCGCCATAGATGAAAAGGGAGTCAAGTGACAATTTGGCAAAAATGAGTTAAGTACACAAAAGGATTTAAAAACCATCAAAGATGCTGTGGTCAATGGATTTGAGCCACAAAACTCTTTTGTCTACCACATGAGTGTGCAAACTGAACATTTCAATATTCAGTGATCACACATCTAAAATACTATTTTTTTTAGTTATTCATTCAAAATAACAAAAAGATAATGTCAAAAAATATATTCTATGTTCTATGTTCAAAGTTTCACCGTTCCATCTTTAAATACACAAAAGTTCAATAAAAAAAATTTTTTGTCATACAAAATTTTTGTGCGCCGATTTCTCAGCTTTATGATTATGTGGACTGGCTCCCTTGACATCAATGGTTAACGATATTTATTAGGCTATTTTTTCATGACATTCATTATAAAGCTATCTTTAAGATTACACTTAGAGCCGGGCCACACCGGGGGACTATAGTCTCGAGACCAGTCGCCGAGACCAGACCGATGTATGCAGTTATATGGACCATGCCACACATGGTCGCCCAGTAGACGCGCAAGCAATAAAGTCGGGCGATCAGTAAAATTTCGTTCTTGCGCTCGGTCTGGTCTCCCGGTCTCTCTGGTCAGGCGATCAGTCGCGGCCTCGCGGGCAGCCACGCCGCGGAGAGAACGTATTTTTTGCATAACTTGCGTGTACATTCATCATTATTATTTATTGGCTGCCTCATTGGTCGCCTGCAAGTCGCCCGAGTAAGTCGCCCGGTGTGGCCCGGCTCTTAGGCAAGATCGTGGTCCATGTTTTATGCCGGATTCGAGGATTCTTTGAGGTCATTGTTGATTATTGAAATTAATTCAATTTCACACCTTGAACACATTGCTGCCCAAACACGAGAAATTCTCGTGTTAGAACAAGTACTTGGTAATGTTTTGTTTTACACTATATTAGGGCATTTTTTGAAAATTTCAGGTATTAAATGTGTTTAGAAATAAATTCGCTACAGGGTGAATATATTAGATAACAGGGATTTTTAATTTTTCGTTTGTGACATCTGTTCATTGAAACAGTTCACTGCACAGAATAAAATGATGTATTCATGTTTCCGTGTTGGAAAACACAAAGTTTATTGACCTTTTTTTATTGGCCAATAGGGAATAGTTTTATTACAGATTATAATTTGTATTTTTAAGTTCCGCTACAAAAATTTGTAACTTCTGAAATTTCAGAATAATGTGTTCGCGAAATTACACTTCCTGCTAGAAATGCGAAAAGTACGACATTTGTCAATAATTTTCAGATATTTTATGGGTTATCACATGAAAAAAGATTACGCTATATAATACTTACACGCAGTGTTTTTAAATCTTTGGAACGCAATTTGTTTTTTATTTAGCACTAAAAGTTTTTATTTATTGCACCTCCCTATCTCGCTTCAAATATTAATTTTTATTTTCTGTCTTTTAAAACATATCAAAGCATCTTTTTTTATTTATGTTCCAAAAATGAAATTATTTAAACAAATACATTTTGAGTTCTTAATATTTGATTGTTGGAACCCAATTTGGTAATATATTATTTACATTAAATATATTGAACAAAAATAAAGTCTTGGTTTCATTGAATTTTGAAAACTAGCTAAAAACATCTATAAATAATTGTGGTCTTATTTCAATGAAAACAAATACTTACGACTGACAAAGTTTAATATGTACTATTCATTGCGGATCTTAACCAGGGGGATGAAAGTTCCATACAGTGAATGTGACCACCTAATACTCAGTTTTCAGAATAGATGGTAGCACGGTCACACACGAAGTCGCATGATACAAGGCCATTTCAATGACCAATCAGAGCTCACCCATGGTTCAGCCAATCAACATTCGAGCTTTCGATCAGTCTTTTCAAATTTCATGTCAATTCTACATGATATTTTCAAAACAAAAGCAGTCGTCCAAGTGTCATGTGTCAGAATAATATTGCTGTTTTTTAAACCATATTGATAAAAGGTTTTGCAATCCGATAGCTGATAAAATAAGTTAATGGGTAAGTCTACTTTTATTATATTATGTTTATAGGTATATACAATTGTATGCCCCTTGAAATTTCTTTGCAGTCGTGGTATCGAAATAATAATAGTACCTTCCTATTGTAATTTTCACGTTTGCAAATCTACCAAGGCAAACATAAAAAATAGGTAGGTATATAAAGAAGATTATGTTTAAGTAAAATACGTACCTACCTATATAAAATGTCTATATTATATTTGCGCATTCTTACAAAAGTGTAAATGGCGATGATACACCCCTGTTACAGGCGGGCTTCTCCCGGTGTAAAATAATCATTTAGTAGCTCAAGTCGAAACGTAACCCTGACCTCTAGAAACGGCTTCATAAAACATCTAATCTGATTCCTTGCTCAACCACGTAAGTATTTTTTTTAATTTAAAAAGTAAAAATGATGATGGATGAAAGAGATAATTTTAATAAGAGATAAAGGATTCAAAAATAATAAATTTTGCCGCGCTTGTCGGCAACGTCCAAATTTCGACGCGCCTGCGCCAGGGTGGTCCTCGTGATTCGTGAAATCAAAAAACATCATGCGATAAAATTTGGCCAATCACGAGAGTCCTTTTTGTACGCGAAGTTTGAAAAAGAAAAAAAAAATAGTAAGCGCCCCCTTTCCGATAGGATAGGACCTGCGACTATAATCGTAAAAACCCAGATATAAATTTGTGAAACTAAAAAGGATAAGAAAATATAAGACCACGTCACGAACACGAAAGACCGAGTTTTATTTATACTCCAACCGTTTGAATTTCTTTTTTTGTGAATCCGGGGTTCGATGGACTCCTGAGCTAGCCGCTGGAACCCCGGGGATCTCAATGGCGCCTTGGCAACGTGAAGCTCGAAGAATCGCATGGATTCTTCCGAACCCGCGAAATAAAATTTACGCCCGCGAACGCTAAATAAAAGTTTTATGATCCAGGAGCCGGAACAACCAAGAAATGGTTAACTAAAAAGTGGACTCCGACGTGACCCTTATCAAAGAAGAAGTGCTGTCTCCAACATCAAACCGGGAGAGCCTTCCTCTGGTGTTCGAAGACAGTCCACATACGGAGCTGACCGCGCCTAGCGTCGTGCTGGAGACCGTAGCACCAGCGCGTCTCCAGTACGAAGAATGGCTGCACAAATCCCACCTATGGAGACCAGACACATCATCGACGGTATCCAGCGAGGAGGGCTCGTAGAGGCCACGGCCCACTCGCGACGAAAAACGGCGAGCAAAATGCCGATTTTCCTAGGGTATCACTAGCATGTTGTGTACCCTATTCGACCACGGGATATTCGGTGAGGAGAGAAAAAGGAAACGGGAGGCCAGGGAGCCTCAAAAGAGGGCTGAGAAGGCGCGCAAGCTGAGAGGAATCAAAGAAGCTGTGCGGGCGCAGGCTCGACCACGAGGAGATGAAGCAGGACCAGTCGCCAACCCTCGAGTCAAGGGTGAACGCCGAGTTCCTGTTGGAAGTGAAATGTGTAGATTATACGAATAAAACATCCGGAAATTCTTCTAATTACGGATACAAAGTTAATTAAGGACCCACTTTCTGAGCCTTGTAATCTTAAGTTCATTAGTACGAAAAATGTACATTCTAGTTTTAAAAATAACACTTCGCAAAGTGACGCCAATTCTTTCCGTTCAAATAAAGTAAATATGAATGAATTCGAAAACATTAACATTGAAAATCGCAAACAATTTTATAAACGGGAAAGAGGATATTCTACAGTAGCAGTTAGCAGTAGTGTTAATAATTTGAATTCAAAGAGAAACGAGGAAAATAGTATACGGCCGTCACTATTATTTCTTTACAAATTACCAATCGTAAATTTAACACAGCGAAAACGGAACGGGAATAATACGGCATCACTCGACGAAGTGTATATTATAGTTGATAAGTGAAATTTTAATAATACGTTAAAATTAGGTATAAGAGGATGAAAGTAGAGATTGTATGCTTGTGATAAAAAAAAAAAAAAAATTAGTCAATAAGCCGTAAATTTCTCAACGGGGTTTCAATAATGAAAAAAAAATAATAATAATAAAACGTGAGGCACCGCAAATCGGCGCGGCGCGCCTTTGGAATAGGATGTCGGGCGCGTAAAACGAAACAACAATTTTTTTTTAAATAAAATGGGTTTCACTAAAAATAAAGTTAATTACACAGTTTTAAGTGTACTGATTCAGAAATAAATATAATGAGAGGGTGGAATATTTCAATTTTTAATATCAATGTGATTTATACAGTCAATACAATGTTGCAAAATAATTATGGGTATTAGGGTAAAATATTAAAAGTGATAGTAAGTACCATAAGTACAATGGGAAGATTTTATATAAAATTAGTAGCTATTTAATGTATGGGGTAGGAGTAATTAATAAAGTAAACTCGAATAAATTTAAAGTACAGGAAGTCTAATGAACGAATAAATTACTAAAGAAAGAGAAAGAATAAATACAGATGAAGACAATTTGGAAGCACAAAGGGAGCCACCTCTCGAAGTAAGCGCATCCAAAGGCAGCGTAGCCGAAAATTCATGATACCAAAGCTTGATGGTGTGGAGAGTGCGCACTCTCCTTTCTCGCGCAGGTTCATGGAGAGACTAGGGACGTGACGCCTGAAAGATATCGTGAAACAACAAGAGGTACCTCCGAAGTGTAACCATCTATAAAAAAAAAAGAAAGGGAAAAGGATACTTATTGTGAAAATCCATCCTAGTACCTGTGGGAAAGCCGTGCCGCCGTCAACGAGCCTGGCCGTTGTACCGCTATACGATGCCTTGCCCGCAGTAATAGGAACAGATGGAGACACAGTACCTGTCCATCTATGAGGTGATACTCCAGAGACCAGCAGATCAGGGGAAAACTTTCCACAGGAAGATATCCGCTGCTCGGAACGAGCCTGGCTCAATAGTTAACGCCACTACCACGCCCTGGTTGCAAAGGCAGACGACGCCAAACGAGGTACGCTCCTATTGCACCAGAAGAAGAAAAACGTAACACGAAATAATAATTCCGAACGAGGGCCAAACGTCTACAAATGTAGCCTCTCGGAATACAAAAAAACTGGACAGCCCAAGAGTCAAAGACTGCAGCTCCACGACCCCTTCGCTGACTAGTATAAAAGAACGAGAAGAATAACAAAACCATTACGAAAACAAAATAAACGCACGACATTACAGGAGAAAAATAAAATAATAATAAATTATGACAAATGATAATAAGAAAGGAAAATAAATCAAACTCTGACTTATTCAGGAGCATTACTTTGAGCAGGAAAATAGTAATTAAAATAAATATAGAAACAATACGTAAAGTTAGTTGTTTTTTTTTTTTTTTTTGTTAGAATAGTTAGATTGTAGTTGAATTTTTTTTATATAAACTGTTATCATGCCATGTATTTAACGGATGAACAAGGAATTGGATGGGTGGCCGATGAGATCAGGGCGTACCTTTCGACTTTAATCCAGATGGGGCGAATGATACACCCCTGTTACAGGCGGGCTTCTCCCGGTGTAAAATAATCATTTAGTAGCTCAAGTCGAAACGTAACCCTGACCTCTAGAAACGGCTTCATAAAACATCTAATCTGATTCCTTGCTCAACCACGTAAGTATTTTTTTTAATTTAAAAAGTAAAAATGATGATGGATGAAAGAGATAATTTTAATAAGAGATAAAGGATTCAAAAATAATAAATTTTGCCGCGCTTGTCGGCAACGTCCAAATTTCGACGCGCCTGCGCCAGGGTGGTCCTCGTGATTCGTGAAATCAAAAAACATCATGCGATAAAATTTGGCCAATCACGAGAGTCCTTTTTGTACGCGAAGTTTGAAAAAGAAAAAAAAATTAGTAAGCGTCCCCTTTCCGATAGGATAGGACCTGCGACTATAATCGTAAAAACCCAGATATAAATTTGTGAAACTAAAAAGGATAAGAAAATATAAGACCACGTCACGAACACGAAAGACCGAGTTTTATTTATACTCCAACCGTTTGAATTTCTTTTTTTGTGAATCCGGGGTTCGATGGACTCCTGAGCTAGCCGCTGGAACCCCAGGGATCTCAGCGACCATTGTCATTTTATATTTTGAGATGAAGTAGATTTTAAAATTATTGTTTCAGAATCTACATCAATATGTTGTTGATCGTCAAGCGATGAAAATTTATAAAGAAATCTTCAAGCTACACAATATATGAAATAATTAATGAAGTCATCAATCTGACAGGAAGTGCTGACAAATAATTTCCATGGTGGGAGTGCATTACTATTATTATTATTACATAATTATGTCCTCATAAATTTATATTATTACTCATAATTTGTCAATATGATAATCATTGCAATAAAGTGTACCTATCTGAATTGAAATATCGACTTTTATTCATTTTTGTCACAATTTCGTTTTTATAATTATAAATACTTTTTTGGGTTCGGATCTATGGTTCTGTCATAGCCAAAACTTCTAGTCACGCCAATAGATGGTGCCAATTATAGGGGGCATCTTCTTGTATGGAACTTACGAATCTATATATATACAGTATAACCCCTATTTTACGTTTTATAAGGGACTGAAGAAAAAAAACCTAATTGGAGGGAAAATGTAAAAGGGGGGTATTGAAAAAAAGAACATTTAAATTTTATATTTCTAAAAAAATAACGTTTTATTAAAAAACAACATTCAATTTAAATTTTTATTGAAATTTTTTATTAAAAAAATCATGTAAGTATATCAGTTTGTTGCATTTTTGTAATTCTCTTTCAAGACTATAATATATAAACATTTAAAAGTGTCATCTTGAATATCAGCAAAGCTTGTAAAGTAGGTTTTTAAACCCTCGATGAACCTCATTGCTTCTTCTTTTGTTGGAATATCAACCTCTTCAATCATTGTCAAGCGCGCGTAACTCGCATATTTTGAATATTTCCGACGTAAATCGCGGGAAAGAAAAACGTAAATGCAGGTATTAAATGTACTGAAATACATCGGGACTGAAAAAATTACACGCAATTGCCGGGAAAATGTGAATTCCGGGCACGTAAAAACGAGGTTATACAGTATATATATATATATACGTCTGTTATCTATGATCTTAACACCTTACCTCCACCCTTCGCCACTGGCATAGTTACATTCGCAGTAAGGAATACCTCCTGACTGTCTTTAGATCACCTTTATTTAAGTCTTAAAAACCCATTATTCTTGAACAGTAAAGTTATTCATTACAACATAAACAAAAATGTCTAGTTTCAAATACATAAAAACAAGGATATGGCATCCTATGGACATAACATTAATCATGCTGGGAAGAACAAGTAATTAGAGAAATCAGTATTATTATTAATTATTATATGTGTGGTGTGTCCCTGTAACTAATCTTTTATATTATGATTGTAGGATTCCATTGAACAAAAAAATATGTTCTCTAATACCATTGTTCATACTGATAACAGAACAAAAAATGCTGAAGATAGAGTCCACCAACATAAGCTTTCTAACATTAACACGGCCATCTCATTTAGAATGACTATTATCAATATCATTCATCTTGCTTGTATGCAAATATTGCAGTGGTGAGGGATTCAACATAAATAACAGTGGCGAAGAACATATTAAATAATATAATCACATAATAATATATTCCATATGCCTAACGACATCTATCGTATAATTGTCATAATAATTTTACGATCTTTTCCACTATTTCAATAAGCACCATTTATGGCATGTCTAGAAGGTTTAAAAAAATAAGCGACATCTCGTTTCGCTTCACATATTGTATGGATTAAGTTCGCGTGAATTGAAAACTTTTTTTATATGAAGTTTGTTTCTCATAATTTCAAGACGTCTGCGGCGGCCCATATAAATTGGTAAGCTATTTGAGCGTAGTTATGCACAAAGCAGCCGAGCCACACAAACTTCAAACAGAGATAGAAGCACATTTATGTAAATTGTGTTTCTTTAAATCAGCAAAACCTCTGTATACTGTTTATACTTATTGAATGATAGATATTATATATATATATGATTTTTTATAACTTTTGAAGAGATAAAATCATATAATCTATGAAATTTTGGTGTTTTAGCAGTCCAGGGTGTTTTGTGTAAAACGATTTTTTTTAGAATGTTCATTCTGCAGAATGCAGCCATCTCTTATTTTTGTAAGAAAAGTCTTTATTTTTGATTATTTTTTTTAAAAATAGCCTTCTAAGTTACTAAATTATTATGGGAATTTCAAAATTCTGAAAATAATTCGAAAAACTTGTAAATTATGCAACAATATTTAGCTGCCTGGCACTATTTTTTATATGAAAAATCTGTATATTACAATATATATAATAAAATGAAAAACATATAATGTAATTGAGAAAATAATGTTTATTAATTGAATGTAGAAAAACACACCTGACAGTCACGATTTTAAAAATTAGGTAAGTACATAATATTATCATTTGGCTGCTGTTTGCAGAACGAATATGGCACATTTTTAGAACGCATTTATATGACATTTTTGTATGACAGCAGCTTGGTTGCTTTATGCGAATCGAAAATGTCATATTCTGCGATTTGCAAAATCTTTAAAATGCATTTATATGAGATTTTTGTATGACAGCAGCTTGGCTGATTTGTGCAGAACGTAAAACAAACGTGTGAGATTATGGAAATCACAATAACTCATTTTTTTAAAAATTGTGGCTTGGCTGCTTTGTGCATAACTACGCTCATTTAAGGAGCACTTACGCTTACATATTACGTAAGTGCACATTTATTCAAAATAATTTATAAGATAATTTAAAAAAATAATTTCTAGGGACTCAATCACATATATTTATATGATTGTTAAAAACATGTTTTTATTTGTCAGTTAGTTTATTCATAGACTAAGACAATTTATTCAGCCAATTATGTAAGTTGAAATCTGATATTGTATCTAAGTCTGTGTTTTAAATATAGAAGTATTTAAAAATGTCTAGTGTACGGGTTAAATTATAAATTGTTATGGAACAGATTCACAACAACGGATATTTTCAATATATTTTGAGCGTATCTTGCATTTATATTTAAGAAAATACATAATTCAAATTAATTGCTTAATTTTATACCATCAGTGAGCTTTTGAAATCTCATCGGTTTTTGTGTACCTACCTATTCATCAGTAGTTATGTCGGATTATCTTCTTATTTCCCGTAAATACATCTAACAAGTGTGCTTTCTCCACAGCCTACCTGTTTCCAAAAGTCACCCTTCGCCACTGATAAATAGTGTGCACTAAACTCAGTAATACTTATTTGTTTTCATTGAAATAAGAATACAATTTGCAGATAGTGCTGGTTAGTTAAATGATTTTTTCTAGTGTTTATGTATGCATGAGATGTTTTCAAATTATGTATATTCAGTATATAGAATGTTACATTCTGAAATCTTGTGTCTCATTCGTTGAACAAAAAAAAAATAGTTTGTTAAAATCACTAACAAGTATAAGTACGTTATAAAAATTAAATAATGGAGTACCTAATTCCGCGACATCGGTTGGTAATTAAGGAATTAATTGATATCTACCTTAATTTAATATACCAAAACCGATAGCCAACCTTATAACGCAATTCGATAAGGATTTCATGTAACAACTAGTAGTTAAAATCAGCGTAATTATCTAAAGCGGCTGTAGTTTAATGGTAAAACATACGTTCCAGCAGGTACAGGTACAAGTCCCGTCGGTCGTCATATTTTTTTTTACAAAAACGATTTATGCATGAGATGTTTTCAAATTTTGTATATTCAGTATATAGAATGTTACATTTTGAAATCTCGTGTCTTATTCGTTGAATAAAAAAAAATAGTTTTTCAAAATTATTTGCTTTCGTTGAATTAAGAATATAATATATATATTACAGATGGTGTTGGTTTGTTTAATATAGTTAGTGGTTGGTAAAAATATTCTTTTATCTAAGAAATATCTCAAATTATTTATGATTTAATGGCATAAATTTAGGAATTTTATAGATAGACGAGTATTTTTTGACTGTTATCTATTATGGCTTGGTTTTTGCAGGGTTTAAACCCTGCAAAAACCTTTTTACTTTTTATTTTTCATTTATATTAAAATTGAATTTTAAAAACTAACCAACACCATCAGCTGTAAATTATAGTCTTATTTCAATGAAAACAAATACGTATACCTGACAAACTTTAATGTCCACTATTTATGGCGGATCTTAACAGCCTGCCTCCACCCTTCGCCACTGATATAAGGTTTATTTTATCATCTTTATTTTCAATTATCCAGATTTATATAAATCATTCATTTTGTATGATTTATAAGAAAAATGCATGATTTAAAAAATGTGCAATGAAAATGGATTATCTTCATCCCCAATCAGTCCTGATAATCGAGCTTCTACTGTAGATGCATATTTCAGAACATTAAAAATAGTGGAGGTCCACATCTTAACCTTTCCGAGCGTATGGATGAATATCACCGTCCGCGCGAAATTTTCGTAAAAGAGTATGAACGGAAATAAACGTCAGTGTAAATGTATGGGAGATCTGTAGTAAAAATCAATACCAGTGCCATCTATGGCTATTTGTATGTAACTTTTTAACCTTTAGAAAATATTTCAAAACAGTTTGTGACTTTATTTTCAACAGTTTTCTACTTTTTAGTAAGTCACGTGACATTGCTTTGGCGTCACACAAACAAGTCCTGACATGTGCATTCGTCGCAAACTGTAAATTTTCGCGCGCGCGAAATATCATACGATTTTAACAGTTTTTAGAAGTTTTACTGTGTTTTTATCTGCTTTGAAGTGTTTATATTGTGAATTGAAGTTTTATATTGTGTTTTTTGTTTGAATATTTGACTTTTTTGTGTTTATAATTCTGTGACTAGGTTATTTTCGTAAAAATGGATTCCTTACGTGACATAGAAATTGCCGATGTATTGATGAATAGCGACAATGAAGAGGAAAACATCGAAAGTATTGATGACCTAGCAATGGGTGGTGATGAATATTCTTCTTCTGATGACGATGATGTGCCGCTTTCAGTTTACTCGCGTGCTAAACGTAGGCGCGAAGAAGCAAGGACATGGAGTGATACAAATTTCACTCCAACACTACATGATTTTGACGATTTCCAGTCCGGCATAAAAGATAGCGTACATTTGGAAGGGGATGACGTAGAGATGCAATTTTTTGAGCTTTTTTTTAATGAAGAGATTATAGAGACAATAGTTTTGGAGACTAATATTTATGCCACGTCTGTCGCCCAGAATTCTTCTGCAATGTCTAAAATGAAAAAATGGGTTAATACTACGGCCAAAGAGATACGTGTTTTTCTGGCAACCATTATTTTAATGAGCCTCGTTGGAAAAAAATCTATTAAAAAGTATTGGTCGAACAACCCCATCATTGAAACCCCATTTTTCAAAATTCTATTTTCTCAAGACCGTTTTTTACTTATTTTGAGGAATCTTCATTTTGCGAGTCAATGCAATGGTAACGACAGACTCTTCAAGATAAGAAAAATTTTGGACCCCCTGAAAAAAATTATGAAAGAAACATTCTACCCTTACCAAAATCTGTGTATCGATGAAAGTTTGCTGCTGTGGAAAGGTAGACTATCCTTCTAAATATATACATTCCATCAAAACGGCACAGATTTGGTATCAAACTATTTGTTTGTTGTGATGTGGCAACGGGGTATGTTTTAGACCTCATAATTTACACCGGCTCTACAACGGATATTGAACTGCATTCCAGTGTAGGAATATCGGGTTCTGTAGTGTTGGCTTTGTTGAAAGACTATCTTGGGTGCGGACATCGTTTATATGTTGATAACTGGTACACTTCTCCCGCTTTGTTCGATTGCCTTCATGAAAATAAAACAAATGCTTGCGGAACGGTGAGGAAAAATCGCAAACAAATGCCAAAATTCAACAAGGTAAAAAAGGGCAATGTTGTGGCCTACAATTCTCAAAACCTGAAGGCTTTGAAATGGCGGGATAAGCGGGACATTTTGATGCTGTCTAGTATTCATTCAAATAACATGGTTGAAACGCCGAAAATTGATTATTCAACTGGATTGAATAAGTGTAAACCGGAAGCTGTCGTCGACTATACAAAACATATGGGAAGTGTCGACAATGTTGACAGGATTTTAGGACTTGGAGCAGTTAGTCGGAAGACAATAAAATGGTATAAGAAAGTTTTCTTCCGATTATTGGAGATCGCACTCGTCAATGTGTTCTTTTTGTATCGATCTGCCAAACAAGATATTACCTTTGAAGACTTCAAAGAGAATCTCATAGTCCAGAAGGTTGAAAAATATCATACACCGAGAGCATCATCATCTGGTGGTAGACGAGTAAATGATAACCCTATAAGGCTCACCGAAAGGCACTTCCTACGACCAGTTCCACCCACAGAGACCAAAGGAAGCAAAGCCCAACGTCGATGTTTTGTGTGCACACACACCTCAAAAAGGCCACAACAGAGAAAAGAGACTCGCTACATGTGTCGTGAGTGTAACGTTGCCTTGTGTGTGCACCCATGTTTCATAGACTACCATACAAAAAAATATTATTAATTGTATGTCATTGTTATTTGTTTAATTTTAAAAATAGTGTTAAGTGAAAACAATAGTGTATAGTAATTTTTAAATAAATATTTCAATTGTTTTTGTGATCGTCAATGGTTCGTGACCCCTGGATTTCCTGAACAGTTTTTTTACGATAAAACCATTAAAATCGTAAGTTTTATTTTTTTAATTATTTTTTAATTCTTTGTGCTATCATAACACATATATTTATGAAAAAAAAAAATACTATTTATATGTAAAAAAAACTCACTCCCCATAGCAAGGCTAAGATGAATCTAGTTACTCTCGGAAAGGTTAATCTTTTGCCCTGTGTCCCTGTCCCTCTGACTGGTATACTGAGGTGTTCAATAACAATATTTTATAACTGTGTCTTTTATAAAGAATATTAATTATAGGGAGAATTAGTATTTTCAAGAGAAAAGAGAAGTCATTTTCAAGTGAGAGAGAAGTTAGGTATATCCAGTATGGTAAGTGGAATAAAATATTACCTCTTTCAATTGCGGAATGAACGCGACCAACATCTCCTCTGATTCGCTGAGGCTGATGGACTGGTCTCCGGTCTCGGAGCGCTTGCTCAGTTTGCTCATGGTTTTTGTCAATAAATCTTGAAATTTGCATTGAAGTTCTTCTGGTGTAAGCGTAGCCCCAAAAACCCTGGAACAAAATATATACGTAGTCAATGTTTTATTAGGATTATCGACTGAGAGTGTTTGATAAGTATATTCAAACCTACAATGAAATAATTATATAGTACTAGCGGAACCAGCTGTCTTTGCCATAAATTTGATTAGGGTTGGCGTCCTAACCACAAAGTGGTGGATTTTAATATACTAATGAAATATATCTAAAAATAATGATCCGCTTTGACTTGGGTGCTTTATTATGTTTTTTAATATAGCTATGTGGAAGGACGGGAGGATATGGTTGGTACTTTTTTTTTTTTTTCGACCATGTCTGATCCGAATAAGATCATCGTCGTTGAAACTAGAAAATTGTGTAACTCCGTTTTAATCGAAAATTGACTTTGAATGCCATCTAGTGGCCGTTGTTAATATCTATCCGTCTTGCAAATTTTTTAATTCCAGAAAAATTGTATCATTGTTAAATCATGGATGATTTCACTCCAAAACCATACATTTGTATAGGAAACCATAATGTTTTTTGTCTCTCCTGTAAAGTAGTGTTTTTGGAGTTACAAAATTTTCTAGTTTCAACGACGAATTATGGGCCTCCACAGTGGAGGTTTGTAATAACAGATTTGTTTTTACTCCATACTCTGACTCATACACAAATTGAAAAACAATATGTGTACCTGCCAAACCCAGGATTCGAACCTGGGACCTACGACGCTATAGGTTAACGCTTAAGCCGCGTGGCCATTGTGGCCGGTGTCATCGTTATTAGAGCTGTGAAATTAATTGGAATTCAATAATGAATAATGATAGTCCCAGGAATATCTTAGCCGTTTTGCACTTCTAAACTCGCCTCGTCTGCGACACAGCCATAAATCAAACTTTTTAGGAATGTCGCATTCATGTTGCATACCCGGTCGCACACATAAATGAGCATAGCGACAGTGTCAATTGCAACCTCTCAAAACATCAAAGTCGTCAAAAAAAAATGAAAAGCCAAACAAAAATGCTATCAAACGCAGAAACAGCGATTATTATGTATTGAGCGCAAATTTCTGAAGTCATTTTGTAGGAGATCGGTGACCGCTGACATTCAAATTAAAATGGTTGACTTGTAGTGGTTTGCACAGGCGTAACTGCAACACTGACGGTGAGCAACCATGCAATTTGTTGCGACACCAGTTAGTTGTCTTCAAACTAAAATGTTTCACTCTAGCAGAGTGCGAAGGTCCATAAGATAACGTCTGTTTTGTGAATAACGATTATGTTACATCGACGTATTCAACATGATGCAGACGAGATGAGGTTAGATGTGCGAGCCGGCTATAAGATGCGTATGATACAATATTTTATCCTCAATCAATTCCTATTGAATGTCGAAAAAAATAAAGTAGATCTGCAGAAAAGATTCCTCGATTTAATATAGTTTTATATTTTTACATCATCAAAATAATAATATACCTTCGATATTCAGCAGCGATTTTAGCCCATATTATATTTGCATTGCAGCCTGGTTTAATCAACCAACCGCTCGGGGTCAGGATCAAGTGTTTTTTCATTTCAGACACGATTACCAGACATTCCTCGTCCCATCGATTTATCGACCTTTGATATCTGTAGCGTTGTTTGTAATAAGCAAGCTGAAAAGTAAAACACTGGTTTAAATTCATTTATTTCATTGAAAAATATACCAAGAATTGTTTTATAATTTTGTTGTATCCAATCAAATCTCACCATCATCAATCATCACAATCATTTTCACAATATACATTTCGCACCAAAAACAAATTTTTTATATTTGAAATCAAACAAAGATGATTGGTTGAAACTTAAAGTTACAGTATATTCAACACAGTATTTAGTATTACTGTATTTTTGGTTCTACATATCTGTGCAAATACGCTTTGTGTTCAATGAATGCAATCAAAACGAGGCATCGCTCACGATCGTCTAATGATAATTTGACTGCGTGCTTACGTCTAGCGGTAACTTCATATCACGTACAATAAGAAAAAATTGCTGCAATGCAAAGTTTCGAATGAAAACAAAAAATTAATTTTAAGATTTATAATATTCCATATGTAGGTAAATTGTGTAACTATGTCTAAATTACAGTTAATGTCTAGAAGTTTAGTGAAATACATAATTATATTACAGTATAACCACTATTTTACGTTTTTTAATGGACTGAAAAAAACAAACTTAATTGGAGGGAAAATGTACAAAGAGAACAAAAAAGAACATTTAAATTTTATGTTTCTAAAAAAATAATGTTTTATTAAAAAACAACATTCAATTTAAATTTTTATTGAAATTTTTTTTATTTTTTTTTAAAAAATCATGTATATTAGTTTGTTGCAGTTTATTCACTATTTCGAGAATGTTCCTTTTCTCTTGCACTGACAAAGCTTTCCTTTGGTTAGACATTATGTGTTTGAAAGAATGAGGACGTAACAATGAATAATAATCGAACCGAAAGCAATATGAAATAAATAAAACGCGAACTTGTAGCTTGTAAGACTGATGACAGAATAATGACAGACGGAGTGTATACAAAACACAAACACGATGCCAAAAGAAAAGATAGCGAACAATGGACCAATCACCTTGTTATGCACCGAACTCGGGCCAATCACAGTGTCACTCGCCGACCAATCACAGTGCGCCGTTCTAAAGACACGGAGTTTTCCCTCCAAACACCTTACGCCGTTCGAATGTCACAACCCAATCATTGTCAAGCACGCATAACTCGCATATTTTGAATATTTCTGACGTAAATCGCGGGAAAGAAAAACGTAAATGCGGGTATTAAATGAACTGAAAGACATCGGGAATGAAGAAATTACACGCAATTGCCGGGAAAACGTGAATTCCGGGCACGTAAAAACGAGGTTATACTGTATTATCGTTAATTCGATTTTTTCGTATCGCTATTTTTTATATTTATAAAATATCTGTTTTCAAAATACATACATAAATACATTATGGAATTATAATAATTGGGTTTTTATTGTTCTCGCATGATATAATTACAAGCGTTATCAGTCGATCGCCATAAATAATTTATCAACTAGTCGATCCTAGAAGAAAGTGTGGCCACCAATATAGTATACACTAAAGACCGAGGAACAGTGAAAACAGTGTGTTTCTCCTGGTGAATCGACATAAGAAGGCAACGGCGGTTAAATCGGCTGTAAGAGTTATTGGTGACAGCTTTTTGGGATGTACTTGGCATAATCTAGATCGACTACCTTAAAGGTGGAAAAACGATTACTAAATACCATTTCAACGACACTTTGAAAACGATAGCATTTCCACCAAGACAATGGACGGATGCGAACATGTGTCGTTTCCATGGCAAAATCCCACAAAATGAAGTGTGAACTGTTTCCTCATCGTATTCCCCTGCGACTATCTCCTATTTCCAGATTCAAAGAAATGGCTCAGCGCAAAAAGATTTGGCAGTAACGACGAGATCATCAATGAAAAAAAATGCCTATTTTGAAGGGTTGGGATCACAAAATTGTAAAAACGCTGGACTAAGTGTGTCTAGCTAAAAGAAGACTATGTTGAAAAAATCATTCCTTGTTTAATATGTTTACATGTAAATTGTATGTAAAACATTTCACCCTAGCGCAGTTCGCCGTGAGCTTTCTTATCGGAAAGAGATGACCGTATACTATACGGTCTCCAATTTTATTAGATTCATATGAACAATTCAATTTTCATAGCTGATTTTGGCAAAATTCATGAATTCAAGAATGGAAACCTAACCTAACCTAACAAATACTCCAGTATGTACATCAGCTCTTTTCAAAATTTGATTGCTGCTGGCTTTTGCAGTGTAAACAAGACGTGTAAACCGACAAGAACCGTGTTTTATTTAGACATGAATTTTATGTCGGTACTAACGACCCAAAGAGGTTGGACGGTCTTTAATATATAGCCATATATTTCCGATACAACATTTCACGGTGAAGAGTGATACGGCGAACTGCATACGTACAAATTTCCGGACACTGTTCAATACTACCCTCGTAGTTAAAAATCATTCACAATATGGCATTTAGCAGTGGCGAAGACTCGATTATTTAAAGCCTACCTTCTTAAGAAAAATATTTTTTAATTGCATATTGACATATTTATATACTTAATCACTTCATTATTTTATGTTATATATAAATAATTTATTTTGCCTACGAGAGATGTCCTATATGTAGGAATGTATTAAAGTATTACACAGTTTACAAAACAACTGCAAAGGTATTAAAAAATATACCACAGCGAGCCGTAAATAAATAATAAACGCCGCGACGTCTCGACGTCGATAATTCTACGATTATGTGTGAAATAATTCTGAATTTTTTTCGTATGGACTTTACGTCTCGTAACCTCAGCAAGTCTGCTGATTTGTACGAAATAAGGTAAGCTCCTATCACAGAGCCTAAAACATTTGCACATAATAATGTTGTCACGACTGCGCACTTTGTCCAAAATCATTAATAATTAGATAATTAAAAAAATAATTTCAACGGCGTTTAATCGATCGAATAAGTATAGATTGTTTTTATAAATAAAAATAAATTTTATCTAATGTTTTTTGATGGGTATACATGTTTTGAAAAATACGTAATTTAAACACATCGCTCATTTTTATGTCGTCAATGAGTTTTTGAAGTTTCATTGAATTAGTGTGTCGTTGTCATTTACTAGTGTGTACCTATTCATTAGTAGTAAATATCATACTATTCTCGTAAGTATACCTGACAAGTGTGCTCTTTTTGTCAGATCTCCACAGCCTACCTCTTTCCAAAAGTCACCCTTCGCCACTGGCATTTAGCAAATGTTAAAAATGGTCAAGCACTATGCAAAGTTGCTGAGGTGTAATGCTTGAATGTATTTGTCAATTACAGGAAGGCATTCGAAAGAATTAAAAATCCTATAACTTTTCAAACTCATACAAAAAAAGGCATCGATGCAAGACATTCAATTGATGGCCAAACTATATCGGAAAAAGATTGCAAATACGAAGATTGAAAACGAAATCAACTGGGAAATAGTAACGCATCGTGGTGTTAAGCCGCCTTTGCTCTATAACCTGTATTTGGAAGCAACTTTTAAAGAATTCTTACAAAATGAATCAGCGGGCATTATAGTTAATGGGAAACTGTAATAGTTAACTAATGATTTAAAAAAAAACCTCTATAGAATGAAATTATTAACAATATCAAGAGGAGCATCAAATATACTTTTGTTATTAATAGTGAAGCAATTGAAAGTGTGACCAAATATAAATATTTAGGAACACGGGTCTACGAAAAATGGGATGAGTCTCCAAACAAAATAAATTAGATACAGTCGAACTCGGTTATTACGAGGAAGATGGGACCGACTGAATGTGCTCATCATAAGCATCACTCGTTATATCGTCATATAACAATTTTCGCGCCACGTTCAATTTAAGCATAGAACATAAAAAAACTGAATACCATCGTAAAAAAATGTTTTTAAATGATCAACACATTGGCAGTTTTAAGAAAAATTTTGATGATATTTTTGCTCGGTATACCCGATAAGTAGCTCGTTAGAAAAGTGAATAAATGTATGGAGAAAATCATAAACTAAAATGTCAAAGAATGTTTCCTCATTACATCCGAGATCTCGCTATTTCCGTGATCGTATTAACCAAGTTGACTGTATGCGATTTTTGTTTTAACACATTGATCGCCATGGGGGTCACCGGTGACTGGCATTGGATTACGTTAAGGGGGCCATGGGGGTCACCAGTGACCGACAAAGAAGACCTGCCTTAGAGTTGTTTTACAGCGCCGGCGGGCACGCGCGCAGTGCATTTTTCGATACGCGGTGACCGGCATGGCCCTTCTGTATATTACTGCCACTTGGCTTGTACATAATGAAAAAAAAAGTTTTCCTTTTAAATTGTAAATGTGTTTTTATTGATATAAAAATAAAAATTAAATAGATTTTAAAATGTAAGTTATAAAAAATATGTAAATAAAAAATACAATTACAAAAATGATTATAAGGTATGTATACGTATATTTCCAGTTTATGTGTATCCAGGTATTATACTACCCAATTTGAAAACTTTTATTCCGTATTTGTGCCTTTTCTGTTTATTATACTATCTAAATCTAAATATAATTAGATCGCGAATAGGCACCATGCTCTCGTCAACACATATGGACAGGTGACCGGCGAAATGGCCGGCCCGGCGCAATAGAATAGATTAACTTGTTGGCGCCGCGACGGACACATGTGTCCGGCACATCAAAAAAACCAATATTTACGTAAAAAATCATCAAAATGAAAAAAAAACATTATATTCTTTCATAACCTATCAAATAATACCTTAGAAACAAATTATCATTTTTAACTATTTTATGTAAAACTAGTTGGCGATCAATGTGTTAAAGATTTATTTATCAATGAAAGTTGAAAATATTCATGATAAAATAAATTCATTTTATTTGGTTTTACTGGTAAATTAATTATTCACTCTGCACTGAAACTTTTCTTCCGATACAATACCGATACCTCGTCTTTCAATATGATGCCGCTAACCACATCCTGAAACGGCCCCCATGATTGGCATGGTTGCCGGGACCCCTTACCTATCGCTAAGGTTAACCTTTTCACGGCCAGCCAATTTTTACTAGGTGGACAACCAGCTATTTTTGGAATAAAATAAATCCCTTAAAAATATGAAATAGGAACAGAATGATAAATATTTGTGGAAACTTAGCAAATGAACTTGTTTCTCGGGTTTATCATGAATATTTTTACACTAAAATGATAAGTATTGTTTAGAAAATATACAGTTTATTCAGAAGTTATGACGTTTACAAGAACGCACGAGTTATCTCGTCCATGGCCTAACGTGACATACATAGAGTCTGTCTTCTATAAGCTGGCGTGCCGGTTTCCCTCCGCTTCACCATCCATCTCATTCCCTCCCATTGAAAACTTGAACAGTTGAACGCGATGGCACAATGCTTTCTGTGTGACGTGTACGCCAGTTTATAGACTCTAGTTTAACGAATAAACTCAGCTCTGGCAGTGATCAGATTAAGGGCAGTGTGATATTCTACATTGGTGTTCATCAAATGGTTCCACAAGGTAAAAATAAGGATATTTTGTGTATGTATTTTTAAATAAATCTACTTATTGAGTTAACCACTGGAAAATGCCAATAGAAATGGCGTATTTCAAAAAAACCTTATTCTTAGGTCAATAATTATTATAAAACAATCATTATTCGTAGGATGTTTGAATGGTCAAATGCATAGCTTATAATCAGTATCTTTAGAATTATCTTCAAATGTGTTAATCATGCCCATTTTTTGAATAATAAAATGCCTAATTCTTGTCAAATTTGGGATCACAGAGATTATAAATATAATTTTTTATCGTAAATATTTCACTATATAATGTTAACATTAATTTTACTAATGGTTTTATAAATGCGTTTAAAAATTAATAAAAAAATAAAACCACTGCACATGGATGTACTGAAATATGACTATATTCTAAAACATTAGATGGACAGGTTTAAAAGAATACTATTTTACGTAATAAAAATACTTTACGCTGTCATCAATCATTTAAAATAAATATAAAGGATAATAAGGCTTCAAAATTATATAAATAGATTATCTACAACGTTTAAGGAATGTTCAAGATTATGCTCTGAAAATACCATAAAATCTCTATTTTGACCTACGTGGGGCATGTGGGCTCTTAATATTTTTGAAGTAGAATTGTGGTGTCCTGCCACGCCAGGCTCCCAGGCTAGAGCCTTGTCAGCCCTCCCTCGGGGGGGCCATGCATTGTGTTTATATGCCTCCTGCCAGATGTATGATTTTTAAAGTATGTTCGTGTCTGGTGGGAAGTGGGTAGTAAATAGTACAAAAAATGACAATTATTCTTCCCTGAATAGGCTCTTGTGGGTTCAAATCTTATATATTAAAATCCACGAAGAGATTACATGCAAAAACTTACCATTAACTTATGCAGTAGTCCATTTCCGCATATCAAAATGTTTTTTACAAGGAAGTCGGCAAGCAAATCAAAATATTCCCATGTCGGGATATTTTTACTAATTGAGGGTATATATGGACACTTGGTGATGACCTCTGTTCTGATGTGCCGCCACGTCCGTAAGATGTCTTCTACAGTGTAGTGAATTTTGGTGCGTTCATTCACGAAATGGCAAATGCGATCCCATTCGACATTGTCTCGGTTCAATTCAGGATTATTCACACAATGAAAATGATAAGTGACAATTTCATCGAATATAATCAATACGTTTCTGTGACGCTTGTAATTAGAATTGCATATGCGCTCGAGATCAGTCTCCTAAAAAATAAAAAATTTGTTCATTCACGAAAGGGCAAATGCCTTTACCATTTGAAATTGTCTTGGTTCAATTCCGGAACACAATGAAAATAATAAATGACTATTTCATCGAATATAATCATTACGTTTCTGTGATGTTTGTAATTATGATTGTGAATGTGATCGCAATCAGTCTCCTAAAAACATAAAAACAATCCTTAATATAATTGTTGTAATCAAGAAGTGCACCGATGATAGGAGACCTTAAGCCGAGCGACCTACGGCAGGCACACTGGGTGAGGAGAATTTGTTTCGTAGCGCACCAAATAATCATCCCCAAAAAAATAAAGTATAGCTAGAATGTGACTGTGAGAGTATTACCAAAATTGGAAGGTATTATTCCCTACTTCCTTGATACAAACATAAATATAAAATACAATGACTTGTGGCACATTTTCCTCATTGAGTTGGGATATTTTTAGACCCCGTTCATTCAACAAAACTTTTGGTTCAAAAGAGTTGGGTTCATGGACAACATTCCCTCTAATTTTTCTATTGTGTGCGGATTAGATGCGAGTTAGGAATACTGTCACCAGTTTGCGTACTCAAGTCTCGGCATGTACTATCCATACTCAGTATGTGTGGCCCAATAAACTTGTTCCAAGAAACTTGAAATATATTAAAAGTTCGAGTTCGAACGCATTCGATGATATCATCGCCGCGACTCGCTAGTCGGTACTGTTGGTTGACTTTCAATGCTATTGACATTAAATGCGCACGTGCGAGATATCATAATACACGTATGTCTAGCCATGATATACTAATAGAAGTTCGAGTCCGAACGCATTCCTTTCTCCCTTTCTCCCCAGTTATAAAGTTGGTATAGTGAAGGACAGAAATGTTAACATGTTCGTTTTATAGTAATACTACGGAGTTAGTTTTAGTTTTAGTTTAGTTTCAGTTGAGTATGACACTTACATCAAGTTGACGTCAGTCCCGGAATAGGTACTAGTATTCGAGTTCTGATAACGCTAACTGACTACGCGTTTATCTTGTTTCGTCACGTTGAGTTTCTCGATTTTTTAGTGTTATAATTGGAACTTATAAACATAAACTGAATTCAAATTGTATGCGTGATTGTATAAATGGATGATAATTATATTATACTTAATAAACAATTTCTGTAAAAATGGCTACTAAAAGTTTCATGTGGAATCGTTTCAAAGAAATAGATACAAATTATGCCATCTGTACTATTTGTAAAATAAAAATTTCATGCAAGTCAATGTCAAATTTGAAGAAACATTTACAGCGCAAGCACCCAACTATTCATATTGAATTTTCCAGGCTAAAAATAGCTCCACATGTATGTAGGTACATGAAAATACTTTACAAATAAATGAAACCAGTGCTTTTAATGCTTCAGTACTTTCTACTGAAACAGGAGTGACTGGCGCCACAGTTCCAGCTGTAAAATGGGACTTTTCAAAAAGTCTATGTATTTTTAATGATTCTATTAAAGCCGATATTTCAAATACTAGTAAATATTTTGGAAGAAGTTTCGATACCAAGTATTTTTTATACTGGTAGTAAGTATACTAAGTCTTCAAAATCAACCAGTTTTCCCACCTCTAGTGCGGATCATCAACGCATCTGAGCATTGACGTAACTAGGGTTGGTGTCACCCGGTGCGTGAAATTTACATCCTCCCCCCCACAAACACACATACAATTTTTTATTAAAACATATATTTTTAAGGTATTTATTAATTTCAGTGATTTTATATAATAATAACACGATATTTTTGATAATTTTAAAAAAGAAAACTAAATAAAAAAAATAGGAAATAAAGAAAAAAGTATTCCTTGATAAAATATATTAAATACTAAACTACTAAACTTGCAGAACGTTTTTTTATATTTATTAAAAAATATTGTAAGAACTGTGATGTTTTCACAATAAGGACTACCATGAGACTGTACTGACAAGTACTAACATGTCAAAGACTAAGCCGGCTCGCACATCAGAACTCTTCTCGCCTAAAAACATGTCGAATACGTTGATGTGATGTCATCGTTATTTAACAACACACGTTGCCAAATGGAACTCAAATGGAGCCAAATTTTTCATCTGAAAAAACATCTGGCTGTTGCAATTGTAAAGTTGCATCCTTCTCGGGCTCCGAGTCGGAGGGTCGAAGATACAATCAAACACCTACGAATTGGTACCGGGTGGTAATTGGTTACCGGCTCGCCGATCACCGCATTCAAATATCAATACGTTTCGAAGGCTACGCGCGACTGTCGCTAGATAGATGTGCGCGTTATTCACAGGCAACATTGGATATTAGTTCTCCGACGGTTTGTTCGGCGCACGAGACGGGTTTTGATGTGAGAGCCGGCTAAGAAATATAGAGGACCCGGAAGATAGATGGTCATTAATAAACACTAAAATCTTCTTTTCGTTTACTTTGGCACGCGATAGAACGGGACGGATATAGCAGTGGCGAAGACTCCATATTAGGCGATTATTTAAAGCCTACCTTATTAAGAAAGATAATTTTTATTTTTATGTTGACGTATTTATATAATCACAAATAATAATATATTCAATATGCCCAAAGACATCTATCGTATAATTGTCATAATTTTATGATCTTTTCCGATATTTCAATAAGCACCATCTATGGCATCTCTCAAAAGTTTAAAAAAAATAGAACACACCGCGTTTCGCTTCACATATTGTATAGGACTATTTTCACGGGAATCAATGGGTTTTTCAATATGAAGTTTTTTCTCATTATTTCAAAATATCTGGCGTCCCGCACACAAATGTACAAGCTGTTCCGTTAGCGCTTACGTCGTGAGAGCACATTTATTCAAAATAATTAATAAGATGATAATTTAAAAAAATATTTCTATGGGATTCAATCACATAAATATGTATTGATTGTTGTTAAAAATATAAAATAATTTATCTCGTGATTTTTATTTATTTATTACTTCAATCATTAGACAATTTAGATATCTGATATTGTACCTACCCAAGTCTGTGTTTTAAATATAGAAGTATTTTAAAATGTCTAGTTTTATGGGTTAAATTATAAATTGTTATGAAACATAATATATTCACAACAGCGGATATTTTCAAAGATGATAGATAATATATTTTGAGTGTAATTTTCGTGGGTATTCTGCGAATAAGCATTAAGTCAAAAATACTAGTTTTGAGATAAGTAATCGAGTTTGAAAGTTTGGACGGTCTTAACTTATTTTATATATATAAAAGGCAAATTCCTTTCTGCGATATTGCTTTGAGTATGACTTAGTGCAGTGTCGCACGCAGAATTTTGTGAATATAGCCCGAGAATGAGAGAAGCAAATGCACTAAGTCCATTTAGTGCTTTTTGTCTGAATAGATGTATGTCTTTTTGACTTATAACATAAATTATCTTCGCCAGTTTTATAAATATGACTGTGTGTGTTTTTGTAGACTATAGAGTGTACTGTTAATAAGATTACCTCATCATTAAGTCAAAACAGCAAAATTTTGACTTAGTGCTTTTTCGCAGAATACCCACGGTATGTTACGTTTATAAATGTTTAGGAAAATACATAAGTAATTCAAACTAATTGCTTATTTTTATGAACTAGTTATAACAAACCAATTAAGCTTTTGAAATTTCTTCGTTTTAGCGTACCTATTCATCAGTAGTAATATTGGGTTATCTTCTTATTTCCCGCAAATATATCTGACAAGCTTGGTTACTCCACAGCCTACCTCTTTCAAAAAGTCACCCTTCGCCACTGGGATATAGTGATCCCGCTCATTTCACTTGCATGCTCGTGCTAGTCACACTTGACCTTCGCCTTCCAAGAAATGAGTCAAAAAATTGTGCATGTGATGGTTTCGTGCATTCAAGCAAAACTAACATCTGGCAAAGGAAACTTTCTTACACAATATTTTTGTGTGAGGACCGTGCGGGGGATGAAAACATGTGTGCGGACACATTTTGGTAGGTATGCGCGCGCACACTTTACAGGGAACATTGTTCATGGAGATTTTGTACATAAGCATCTGGCCGTGGCCGTACACCGAATGCCTCTCTACCAGCTGAGCAAACCGATTGACAAACTTGACAGTTCGCAAATGACAACCCGCGTTTGTTTTTAATTGTCATACTTGTTTTCTTCCGTGTTTCATTATAATTGAGTGAATTATTTTGATTATTGTTTAATGGTATTATCTATTTTAAAATTCGGTACTGTGATGGCAAACGGTTTTAACTGAAATTTACACAATTTACAGGAGAGCAAAAACAAAGTTTAACATGCATTTAAACCATCATAAAGCAAATCTGGATTCAAACCCTCGGTCTATGGAGACTGGGATTCGCATGTCTATTTTATTAATATAATTTGTGATATTATTAAATGTGAAAAAAGTGATAATCATGAGAGAAACTTATATAATATATGGCGTGATTACTTACTTATTCGATGTATACACATATTAATATTTAATCTGGGACTAAAATCTTTTACATAAAACCATTAATTGTGTCTGTATTCAATGACAACTGATAAATAATTTCAAACTCACTCGCAATAAAGAACTTCCTTTAAGTCCAACTGATATCTAATTAATAACAGAATTTTTTATAACACTTCCATCTCACATAATATCTAACTGTTCCTAATGATAACAACATTGTGAATAAATAAAACAGCAAAAATAGAATTGCAGATAAATTTATATAAATAAATAAATGCATTTCCATAAATCTTCAGTGGTCGCCAAACTGTTTCGCAGGGGGGTTATATCACGTGAGCTAATTGTGTACTAGAACCATCAGAACATTGAATACTAACAACACTTACAACATTTTGTCAAAAACCTGTCATTTGTATCTCCTTTCAAAACCACTAAAATCAAAGATACGCAAGATCACGTGACAAGAAAAAAATGTGGAAATTTGCTGAAAATAAAACAACATTCAATCACACGTGCTGTTGGTGGTGTCACATGATATGCGTGAGGTGAACTAAGTGTGGTTTTCTTACATTTTGGTAGACTGACAAAATTCGTTTTCACCTCAAAATGTGCTATGGGATGGGAGCATCTGTCTGCTAACATTTTAAACACTGTAAAATGACACTGCACACTTTTTGCTCTTGGCGCAAGGTTACCGCGGGCTCATGTGATGGTAGTGTGTTTCTAGCATTACCAGTAACTCACGACAGCAGTCTATGGTAGCTAGTATAAAAATAACGCCTGTAGATGCATGGATTTGCTGGCAACAATAATGTGTAAATTAAACTATGACGGCAATAAATGTTTACATGCAAAAGTGCTGACTGTCTCGCCAATTTTATTCTTCAAGCGTAAGTGAACACGTTTTAGTCTCTGTGTAGTGCTATTTGACAGGTTCTGACAGGTTGTGAAAATCGATAATCGTCAATGTCCTCTGCACGGTGTGGTTCATATTTTTTCCCGACAGGTTCGCCACTATCTTTCTACTGCACATGCGCATATGCTGTGCAATTTGCAACTATCGCTTGAAAATAATAGAAGCCGCCCAAACTTTTTAAATCCGTGTATTATGCAGTCTTACAACTTACGTGTTTACATTTAAGTATATTTTATTGTTATGGTCGCGACAATATGTACTGTCAGCAGTAAATCCATGCATGTGTAAAAGGGGCTCTAACTAAAAACCAGTGTAGCAATTAATACTGATAAAACTTGCACAGCTCATAAACCTGCATTATTGATAACAATTTAGTATAGTTTCATCTTATTAATATCTGTAAGGTTCCAAAATTACAATATAAAACTATAAAATATTAAGCCCACACGATGGTCGAGGTGTCAGCGTATGTCATCAGTCATATGTTCGAATCCTGGGTCTGGCAAATACACACATTGTTTTTCAATTTGTATTTAGAGTTACGAGTATGGACCTAATAGGTTGAGCAAGTGGCTAGCATCCATTTCTCGTTAAAACAAAAATCTGTTAATAGAAACCTCCACTCTATGGGAGGCCCATTTTATGATCTTATTAGGATCGGACATGGCCACATTATGAGGATAAAAGTACAGTATTCCACAACTTGTCATTCAAGGAAAGATCCATGGTAAGCGTAGCAGAGGATGACGCCGGCTTTCGTGGCTTAACCCTTCAGCGGGCATACGCCAATTCTGGTTACATATGTAACCTCCTGCATTATGGGTCATATTTAAACCAAATATGTATGAAATGTCGCCCGTATTACTTAAAATGACTCTGCGGGAATACGCGCAGAGCATAAACGTAACCATGCGGAGTGAAGTTTACCGTCAAACAAATTATGACAGTTTCGACGCTGCCGGCTACATTTGTATCCTGTGCGCATTCTCGCACGTGGCGCGGGCGCATTCTGTCATTTGTGTATTTTGAAAAGTGATTTGAACTTGTCTATTGGAATTTACACAAAGAGAAAGGTATGTCAAAACATATTTTGAATAGTTATGTACTATAATTAATATAAAATCATAACAGACATTATTTTATGCATTTTTCTTACTGCAAAGTTTACTTGTATGAAAAATAACCTCAATTTCATATCGCAAGGCCAATGTTTGAAAAAACTTTTTAATTAATTTTAAGAATTTGATTGCTAGGCTATGATTTGTTTCATTTCAAAATATCATAATTAATAAAAAAAAATATGTAGTGGCACAAAAAATTACGCCTCACTTGTTATTAGATATTATATCAGCATGTTATGTGAAATTGTCACGTTAAAAATCTTCATTCGATAACAACTACCGATTTTATGAAGATGTGCATATCATTACAATTTCTATTGTATTTGTATTGTATCCAGTGGTACCCAAGAGGTACAAAATGTCCGCAAGGTAGACCTAGAGGCCACTGGATCGATAAAATGATTAAGATCTGCGGAAGTACGTGGCAACGCAACGCACAGGACCGAGAGAAGTGGAATCAGCTTGGAGAGGCCTTCGTCAAGCAGTGGATAGATTTAGGCTGATGATGACATATAATATAGTTATAATAATTATAATATTGATCTTTTCAACTCGACAACGCCGAATTGCATGAATGAAATGTAAAATCGTCTTATGGATTGAATGTTTTGGCCCATACCACAATGATCAAAGCAAAAAACGATTGTAATATTTTTTTCATATTTTTAAATGTCTTTATTGTGTATTTAGTTTCAATTTTATATGAATAAATAGTATTACCAATTCAAAAGAAGTCAATACCCTACACGTTCAATGGTTACAAATATGGAACCATAGAAAAAAAATCAAAATGATGACTAAAAAACAAATTATAACTAAAATAATTTTTTTTTTTGTGATTTTACCGAGGCTTTGACTGCGACTCGCTATCATATCGCCTCTTCTCTTCTAGAAGGGGATCCGTCGATCAGGTCCTCACTCCTATTCTGTTAAATAACTTTACAATTTTGCCTAGCTCTTCAGTCTTACCCACAAAATAATTATTGGATTACTTATTATTATTCGTTACGAAAGAATATAATATCGGTTATTCAAGAAAAACGTGAAAAAAAATAATTTGCCCGCTAAGGGGTTAAGAACCTGCGTGATTGGTACAAGTGGGGCTCCACTGAACTGTTTCGGATAGCAGACGACAAATCGAGGATCGCCTTGATGGTGGCCGACCTCCGCTAGGGGATGGCACAATAAGAAGAAGATAATTGTCTGTATTTCTCGCAGACAAAGTAACAGGCCAAGGCTATTACATAATGGCAGTAAAGCAAAATCTTTTTGGTCCCATAAATCAGCGATTTCCAAACAGGGGCGTGAAATGTTGCAAAGGGAGGTGCGAAAAGTTCGACACAAATAATGTAGCCACAGGTTTGCAGTTTGCAAATGAATAGTTTATAAAGAGCTTGGGGGCCCGGGCATAACACACATCACAAATTTAAATTTAAAAGTCTAGCTAGTTTCTTTGAGGCCTATTAAACATTTTAAATGATATGTGGTTGTGCGTTGCAATTTGATGTGATACCGTTCTGATGATTGCTATATTTAGATGATAACTCCCGTGTATAATTTAGGTAACAATACTTTAGAGCACCACACTGCCCTTAAACTCAGCGATAGGTAGGTGGGCCCGCCAAAGATCCTGGCCTGGTGGCCCGCTTCAGGAAGTGGGGCCTATGATAGAATCCAATTGTCAATGAACGATAATGAATTTGGATTAACTACTATCGAAAAGGAAAAAATTGATATCATGTGATAATAAATTCATTGAATCAAAAACCCTAGTTCAATTTTGGTTTAATTGAAGTGAAGAATAATATAATACTTTGTCAAGAAAAGTAATGTAAGTTGTAAGTAAAGTACCTACTGCTACTATTGCGAAACGGGATTTTCTGCATTAGCTGCAATGAAATCCAAATATAGATCCCGTTTAGTATAAAAAGAGCACTTTGTGCTAATAAACAAGCACATCAATCGCATGAAAAACAAATTAATTTAAAAATAAATATAATAAAATTAGTAAAATCTTGTTTATTTTTATAATTAAGTTTTTTTTCTATTTTTCTATTAGTACATTTTTGGCTATTTAAAAAGGTATTATTTAATGAAATAAAGGGGGGAGGCGCCAAGATTAGATTTTTTTAAAAGGGAGGTGTAGTAACATGAAGTTTGGAAACCACTGCCATAAATTAAGTGGGAAACTAAAATTTGCCATGTTTGTAGAGTTTTATTAGCAGATCAAGAATATTCAGTGTTACATGGCTTGCTGAGTGGGCAGGCTGCGCAAAAGCTTCTCAATACTCGTGTATTATCCCAACTAAAAAAATCATAAGTAATTAAGTATGTAACGCGATGATTTTTTAATTGTTTTCTTTATAATTTAGGTCAGTGATCGCCAAACGGTCGCTCCCGAGCTAAAGGTAGCTTGCGTAGGATATTTTATCATATTTATAAATTTGACATGACATTGAAAAAATCCAGCTGTATCGTCAAAAATTTTTAAGAAGATGGAATTCCATCAGAAATGGAATTGATAGAATTTCAATGTGATTTGTCGCTTAAGAGTGTTGCCTCAACTATAGAATCTGTACGGCCTTTCGTCCCAACAGAAAAGTATCCAATTTTAGTTCGAATTGCGCTCAAAGACATTGTTTTCTTCTATCTTCTATGTGAATCAACGTTTTCCACTATGAAGGTGGTTAAAAGTAAATATAGAAACAGACTCACAGATGTACATCTTGAAATTGCATTCGGATGGGAGTGACAAGGTACTCACCGAGAATCAAAAAATACATAGCCCCTGAATGCCCTCAAATACTACCTATATTGAATGTGCGTTGCGTTTAAGTGACAAACTTTAATCCGTATTATACAGACATAAATATTGAAAATAACATATTCTTTCACACGTGTTTAAGTTTACACCAAATTTCTCACACTTCCAACCACACCCAGAAGGTAAAAGCACTTCCCATTATTGTGTTCCCTAGTCATAATAACACTGCACTGAATTCTGTCAACACTTATCGTAAGTACCTATATTGATCAATGGAGATATTATAGTTAAATTCGTAATGATATTAAAAAATCATTAAAAGATACTAAAAAACCAACAAAATTATTAAACTTATTAAAGTTATAAAATAACAGATTAGAATTATGTATTATTAATTTAAACTAAACCAAATTAATAGTTTGTATTATCCATGTTTTTCGATCATCCGTGAGATCATTGACAGATAATCAGAAGATTGTTGAACAAAGAAACTGCTTAGGTATTCAGAAAAAATTCATAACACTTGGCAGTCTTGGCACTGAATAGATTATCGTGGAGCTGGTTTCATCATGGTATGGACAGAATTTGAGATAAGCTGGCTGGATTTTGTCTTATTTGTATAGGTCCAAAGACGACGAGTGAATGGCGGCAAGGGCCCACTCTGAGCTGTATGTAGTGCCATTAATAATAAGGCACGCCTATATTATCGTACGAATCTAGAATCCTTAGTCAATTAAGATGAAACAGATCACTAAAACGTATGTGTTAGGTACTTTAAATGAATTGTTTCGTTTTTGTTTCAATGAAAGCTCCACTTAATATAGGTACCCTATACAAACTCGAGTAAACAGATCAAAAAGAATTAATTATTGTCAACTGTAAATGTCATAACTCTCGGTTTAAATTATAATAACGTAGGTACATGAACAAAATGCAACTCCATACAGTTTTAGGTTAGTTAGCATAAAAAATGTAAACACTGCAGATACAAAAAAACAAAAGCCTACGTATTGTTTTAAGTCGATTAAAAATAAAGCAAAAATACTACATGGGTATTTACCATAATGATCCAGACGAAATCCAAACATCGAAAACAACAACTTTCAGCGTTCGTCCTTTGTGTAAGTAAAGTGTCACTGTTGGATTTAATCTATAAAACTATTGAATTGTGTAGCTTCAGCTTCCGCGTTGATTTGTTTACAATATCAGGAGCACAGTCCGCCGTCCGTCCGGCGTTCGCGAGCGCGTTTGTTTTTACTTATTGTCTATGGTTAAAAGGTGTTGCCCAGTGTTGCCATCTTTTAAAAATGGAATTATAGTACAAAGCCTCCAAAATTATAGTATTTGGGGAAAAAATATAATACGCGTTATCATCTGTTGAAAATGTATAGATTTTTTGGTTCTCAGGAAAAATAACGGACAATTTGAGAAGAGAAACTACGAGACCCCTTTTTATATAGGTAACTCATCCGACCAAAAATGCTTACCGAAGAATTCAAGAAATTTCATTTTAAACCAAAGTCAAGGGGTTTTTTTACGTTTTTCGAGCATTTTTTTTCCAAATTCACCAAATCTTATATTATTGCGAAATTATAGTACTTTGCACCAATTTATCGAACGGAAATAACGAAATTTAAGTACTTTTTACATATTTTTTCCGATATTCAAAATTATAGTATTTTGGGCGTACTATACATGTTTTATATCGTACATAGTACGCGGGCCAAAATTATAGTACAAATACTATAATTATAGTACGGTTGGCAACACTGGTGTTGCCAGACTATAGAATAAAATAATATTATTATTACGCAGATTTACGAACGAGCCAAAAGAACGCAGTGTAAGTTATCGAATTTTCAAAGCAAAATTTTAACTAGAAGGATGCGTTTTTACTTAAAATGACACATTATAATATTTTATAATGAACAAGCTTCAAGCAACAAACCCGGCTTCGCACAGGGTTGCTTCGTGGATCTAAGATATTTAAAAATAATAATAAGTAATAATCTTTTGAATATTAAAATATCTCTGTAAGTAATACAATATGGCAATATGAAAATAATTCCAATAGGAGTAAAGGTTAAACAAAAGAACATTAAACAAAATCGAATCCAAAATATGCAAACGTTATTAATAGTATTAATATGTAGAAAAAAAATCAAAATTGGATGAACAACATCCAATCGGATGAATGGTATAAGAAAGCACACGAAAAGAAGAAGATAGAATAGAAGAAAAAGATGATGAAAATAGTTGTACCAATTCAGAAACCTTAGCGGACGTGAGCACAATACTTCATTGCAATAGAATGAATAGTATAGGAACCATACGAATAAAAGAAGATAATTATAATGAAGAAAAAGAAGATGGTTGTACTAATTCAGAAACTTCGCGGGTGTTGGCAAAACCACTGACGAAAGTTACATTGCTATCGGATGAATGGTATAAGAACCATACGAATAAAAGAAGATAGAATGACAAAGCAGATGATGAAGATGGTTGTACTAATTCAGAAACCTTTGCGGGTGTTACCACACAACTGACGAAGTTTTATCGCAATCGGATGAATGGTATAGGAACCATACGAATAAAAAAAATAGAATGAAGAAGAATATGATTTTTCCAATTCAGAAACCTTCGCGGGTGTACATATAACCACTTACCAAAATTTCATCGCAATCGGATGAATGATATAGGAACACATACGGGACAGACAGACATGACAGACATTCATTTTTATAATATAAGATATACCCCATATTCTTCGCGCAAGTGCAAGCAATAAGTTGACAAAGTTTTATATAATATATAATATTGTGTTGACAACATCATCACTATGTGCTTATAATAAAATTCATTATTTAATCGTACCTAACACTTCATTTCACAGAATGGATTAAGTACCTATTAATAATTGTGGTCTTGCAATGACATTATTAATAGACAACGCACTCAGTACAGTAGCTAGCAAGTAAATTCGCGCATAGCGACATTCGCACATGGATAGGTAGACGTCACGCAATTTATTTCCATTATGCGATATCACGCACCGGGAATTTATAGCAATTTCATCTTTATTGTAATGGCGTTAGAACAGTGTTTCTAGTATCAATGTTAATTTGACCGAACCCGTTAGAACCGAACCATTCGGCAGACCCGACAAAAAGCATCGGGAATTTATAGCAATATCACCTTTATTGTATTGGCGTTAGAACGGATTATGCCATTCGGCAGACCCGACAAAAAAGTGAGTGTCATTTTTTTTCCGGATGCTTCGTCCATAATAATGTCATTGGGGTCTTGTGACTAGTTGTCCCCCGTCGCGCGCTGCCAACTGTCAGTGAACGCATTGTTGCCAACCGAACTATAATTATTATAAGTAGTACATTTTGGTCCGCGTACTATTAAAAAATATAGTACCTACTTCAAAAATACCACAATTTTGAAAAATGCAATTAATTGTATTCGCCGGTTAGGTTAGGTTGGGTTAGGTTAGGTCAAATGGAAAAATTGAATTCGCCGGTTAGCATATTTTTACATTTTCAACGTCCTATAATTTTTGCCGAAATACTATCATTTCTTGGACCGCGTACTATAATTCGATGACAAAAAGATATCTGGATTCAACAATGGCGACTGACAGCCAAAGACGGCGGACGACCAGTCACAAGCACTAATAATTATTTATTGTTGTTGATGTACTTCACAATATCATAACGCCAAAAAAACATAAACATTATTTTCTGGGTAAAAAAAATCGCAATAATCTGGAAGGTTCACTCTTGAGACTGGACAGCATCATGATGGGAAACACTTTTTTTTAAAAATATTGTTCATAATATTATTACTTATAATATAATGTTTGAGGCTTTCACGGTTGTTTTTTTATCGAAGTAGATTTTTGAGTTTCCACCGTGTGTCTTTGAAGATTCATATGAAATATCAGAGGGTAAATAATATTGGATAAATAGTTCAGTTATTTTTGAAATCTTTAATTTCCCCTAGATATTCGACGATGCCTATAATTTTCATATTTTTTATAACCTAGGTACTTATAGGTACCTACTGACAAGTAATAATATTATCGTAGTAGATTTTTGGGCTTCCATCGTGTGTCCTTCTTCCTTCTTTACTCAAGTAAAGAGGGAAGAGTGATATGTGAAAATTATAGGCATCGTCGAATATCTATGGGAAATTAAAGATTTCAAAAACAACTGAATTATTTATCCAATATTATTTCCCCTATGATATTTCATATGAATCTACAGTCACCACAGAATAGATTAATAAATAGAATTCCAATAGGCTATATCCCAATACACTACATTTTCAAGCAGGGTTTTGAGTGTGTGGTGTCCTACAGAAATGAACCACGCATTATAGACGTGCAATAGTGTCTGTTGCAACAAATATTGAATGAGCGTCTGAACGTA
The DNA here is from genome assembly GCF_057557595.1 of Rhyacophila brunnea. Lineage (NCBI taxonomy): Eukaryota > Metazoa > Arthropoda > Insecta > Trichoptera > Rhyacophilidae > Rhyacophila > Rhyacophila brunnea. The sequence goes on along the minus strand of NW_028232827.1, from coordinate 34,329,408 downwards.
CCGACACCATAGTTAGTTTATGTACTACTTTCACATACACCTGTAACGGAACTGCGGGATCATTATCATGTAAACACTTTTTTATATACTAGAACTGATTTTCTTATTAGTATAGTTTAATATAGCGAATGCAGTCAATGCGTCTTTCTCAGAGGTTGGATATAAACTGTTTAACAAAGCTATTCTTGTTGAGCTCATTACAAAAGAAACACAAGGATCACATGAAATTTCCAGACAACAATAAGTCCGAAACCATAAGCGATAACTTTACTAAAACAAATAAGACGAAGAAAAAAAACATAATACAATGCACACTCGCTCGACGGAAATGGTAGGAAGGCAGTTCACAAAGAAAACAAATAACTCGTCGCGATATTATATCACAAGAACATGAACAGCAAGGTACCTAGTACCTACAAGGTTACATTCATTTTCTTATTCATAAATAATATGCTAAGTTTTAAAAAACGCGGAACGCCTAAACGTGGTTTCACGTCGACGCAAGATCGGAGACTGGTTCCTTTTTTGTTTATTTTTCAGTTTTCTGGCTTGGTTCCTGTCGATCTCGGCAATCGACCTCGAGGCTCGATATAGAATTAGAATATCGTCGGGTCCGGAATCTGCCTACCCTCACGGGACGTCACTGATTATTATGTTCCTGGTTTCGCCACCAGTAATGCAATGTGCAGTTCAAAGAGGCCGGACGGTGTTTGTGCAACACTGTAGTAGTATTTTGCGGTATCTCAATGTCAAGCAAAATAAGCAATGCCCACAAAACTCTACCGTTATTACAAGTCAAGCCTATAGTTGAAAAGCTTATCATAATACGCAGGGTTAATTATTATTTAAAACGGTTTCATGAGGATGGTTTATTCACACAATCATAGAGTACCTACTAGGGATTCCAATCCCGGGATCCTGAGCTATTTTCGATACATATGAATCCCGGGATTGGTAAACATAATCAAGAAACTTTATCAATTTTTATGGAAAATAAAATAAAAATGAAAACATTATATAAAAAATAAAAATACTTTTAATAACAGATAACTACATTAGAAATAAACTGAGTTTGAATGAAGTTTGATTTATGCCCATGTGTAAGTTGCCGATTCATTGTATTTTTTCACATAAGTACTTAAATTAATAAAAATGAGAAAGATTGGAAAAAACAATGCTTCGCACTTTTAACAAAGTAATTCCACCACGATCTCATACGTTTTACGGCAGTTTCATAGGCTGACTAATTCATAATAATTATTCATAGGCCCATACACCATGATATGCTTAACTATTTTAAATCTTGCCCCGGGATTGTCAAATTGTAATCCCGAAATCCCGGGATCATAATTTTGGCTCGGGATTGGATTCCCTAGTACCTACTAATAAATACATAAGTCCGCTCACCATAGTGCCCCAGAATTGCATTAGGACTATTATTATAGCTGGAACCCTATTTGCCAAAAAAATAAAATAGAAAAATAAATATAAGTATCGTATAATATAATATTAGCTATCTGGAGCACCTAACCCAGGGCTGCCGACCTTTTTACGTACGCCTGCCAAAATTTCACAAATATTATTTTTTGACTGTTTGACGTACCAAGCAGTTTTTCAATGAAAAAAACATGGTTTTTAAGAATTCTATTAAAAATTATGATATTCTAGATACCTATAACTCACAGAACATAGCACACATATTATATCTTTTATCATTTTTTCAATTACGTCATACATTTCGGTCTACCAATTTTTAAACTGTCTGCCAGAATTACTACCTACTAATAGCTTCACCAAGTTTTTATTTCTTATTTGGTGCAGTAATTTTTTGTTGGTATATATGAAATAATCGTTTGTTAATGTATTAATTATTTTGGTTCTTATCGCACAAATTGACATGAGAATTTCTCCGATCAGATGAGGCATTCTCTCGCTACAGTGGTCTCAAGCATTGTAAATCGATCAAAATCAGAGGTTTGCGGCGCGACATCTCGATGGATGAGGTTAGTGCGATAATTTTATATGTGACGCATAAAGCCTAAGAACCAGAGCTCGAAATGGACCGGAACGCACCGGAGCGCAGCTCCTGTTCGTGAATTCCTCGAGATTATCGCTCCGTCTCGTGGAAAAATGAAAAATTGCATCATTTACATATTTAAATATAATTTTTAAAGTTTATACGAAACTGAAAACTTAACTCAATTTTCATCTACCTTGCCGACAACATTATGCCCAAATCTTGCATGCCACAAAACTGTCCCATCAAACCGTCTAATCTTGGTTGGTATATAATAAAAAATCTACTAAGTACATACACTCTTTTTATATAATCTTACATAAATATTTTAATATTTTCGGAAAATTATCGAGCGCTCCGGTTCGTAAAATTGCCCATTTCGAACGCTGCTAAGAACCGACCTATTCAATTAAATATTATTTACATTAAATGTACTGCTTATTCTTGAAGAGTATTTGCCAGCTATTTTTTTATATAATGCGATCTGTTATGTATAACTATTACTAGCGCACTGATACTAGTTCTCTACTTAGTTTTCCTTGAAGGATATCCAAGACCACCAAGCTCTCCAGATTCTTTGATTGCTGATTATTTTACAATTTACATGCATTAAAAATGCTTGCGGGCTTATCAAAAATTATTAAAATTACCAATATTAAAAAATATATGACAATAAGAAAATTGTGTTTTTTAATGTGATATATTTTGTTTTGAATTTATTTTATGGAATTCGTTAAATCTCTGAGTAAATAAAACAGGCCAGCAGCGGTAGTAAAAATTTCAATACCATTTATTCGTATGAATTTTTTTAAAGATGTTTACAAAAAAGTGAAGGTTGAACATTTTTACGAAAAGTACCTACTTATTTTAATTTTTCTCAATTAAATTCATTGCGAATCATGCAACCGTGAAAATTCTTCACTCCCGCACCAAAATCAGATCCTCACGTGGTAGAAACTAAAAATTGAAACTTGAAATAAAAAAAAAAAGTGAATAAATCAATGCAAGGACCACTAATGCATTCACTGATTTAAAAAGACAAAGTGAAGGCATTCATAAAAAATTGGAGCGTTGGAAATCAAAATTACAAAAAAAAAAAATAAGTTCGCCATATTGTCTCCGCATAATGATTTCTACGCCAGATATATTGAAGCAAACGAAAATCTATTTCCTGGGTTCTTGAAAAACAAATTAATTTAAAAATGAATAATAAGTAGTAAAAACTTGGTAATTTATATATTTTTTTTCATTTTTGTATTAGTACATTGTTGACTATTTAAAAAGGTGTCTCTATTATTTAATCATTAATTTAATGAAATAAAGGGGGGGAGGCGCCAAGAATAGATTTTTTTAAAGGGAGGCGTAGTAACATAAAGTTTGGAAACCACTGCGGTAACTTTTGCACCGATTATCTTTTACGAATCGCATCTACAACCATTTAATTGTTTTTCTTAAATAGGAGCCAGCACTTTGTTAATTCGGTAGACCTTGCAGGTCGTTTCGCGTCCTAATTTAATAGAAATAAGTCTAAGATTTTAATAAAATGAAAAAGTCTAATTATTACTGTCTTTATGAAGTAGGTATTTTGGATTGTCATAGTTTTTTTTCATAAAAATGGATTTTTGCTCAATTTGACGCGATTCAATTGACATGATAGTCTTATTTATAAATTTAGATTATTGGAGTACAAATTTAATAATACGTTTTGTATATTCTTTGGAGGAAGATCCCAAAAATGAATAAAAAATATACTTATATCGTAAAAGATCTTTTAAGATAATTACCACTCTGATGGGGTGGGTCGATATGCTTTGGTTAGTAGCAAAAATGGTATTTTACTTTAAAATCAGTATCTATCTATCTTAAAATCAGTAGCTATGGGTACTTTTGATTGATTTTTTTAATTAACGTGTTATTTGCATTTTAAAAACGATTAGCAAAAACATAAATTTGTGCATCCCGTAATATATAGGTACTACTTACATTAATTCCAACATGCTAAATTTATTGTTTAACAAATTGTCTAGGTGAGGAAATAAAAATGTTATTATTTTTATCACATACAAAAATTGGAAAAGTCCGTGGGAAAAAGTAGGATCCAAAGAGGCCGAAATTTCATCCCACCTATTGTTGAAAATTATTTGCTGAAAATTGAAAATTGTTCCACTGAAGCATGCTCGAGGCGATACATCGGTAAAACGGCAAATAATTTTCAACTATAGGCGCGACGAAATTTCGGACTCGCTAGCATTCGTAGAGTGAACGTCGAGGTGTCAATACGTCAATTTGTTTCGTGATGGCGACGGGGGTATTAATTCTTAAATCGACTGTAAAGATGACTAAAAACGCTACCCATTTACTTGAAAAAGAAAACATGTCAATGAATATATTATTATTGTTACTAATAAAACATACGTTAAAGTGCCCACCACCACCCGTCATATATGCACAGCCGTGGATATGCGCGGCCGCTTTCTATGACGCTTTAAACGCGTCTGAAAGAAGTGATTTTAAGTGCTCATTCCGTCCCGAGACGGAGCCGCACGGGACTGATGCTGCAACCATGCACCATAGTGCTTAAAGAAGAAAGTTAAGAAAGAAAAATACTAATAGAACAATACACAGTACATTAATGGACGCATGTTGGATTTATATGACAAATTATAATATTTCGTTCGGCATGCGTCATTTGCACCCGCGACCCGCAATCCGCGCATCGCCTAGCCACGATCTTTTTAGACAATGCCTCAACTGAGGTTTTTGGCCCTCCAACGAAAAATAATTAAAGATTCATTAAATCAACACGAGACCGAATGTTGATATTATAGAAAATCATCGGTAAATTATTGCATGACGCAAGCCTTGGTTGATTGTGACATTAAATTTCAGTTACATATTCTTTAAATAGAAATATTACATCATGTAACATACTTCATTACCAATGCTTAGTAAAAAATGCCAACTATCACATTGTAAGGATTAAACACGGAGAATGTTCAGTTTGTCCCAATTTCCAGGTTGAATAAAGATGGGGGCCATCATAATGATGTAAATACAAAATATTATTTCCTACAAAGTATAATATCAGCGCCAATATAATAATAAATCTTACACTTACACTAAAGTCTTTATTTTCGACCATGGCCGTTGGCAACACAGAACAGATAATAAAGTATTTATTTCTGAGTTCCCTGGTTGGCAACGTTTTAAAATCAGTTACATATGCATTTATAACTATGTGTTTGATACAGGTTCCAATAAAAAGGAGCTAATAATATCCCATTTTGTTATTTTTTTTTTATTGCAAATAAAAATATAAATTATATACTTAGGTAATTAAACATTAATATTTTTTTCTTCCGTTATATGTATTCATGTTTTTAATATTATTTCATGAAATAACCTACTTACATACCTACCTAATATTAATTATTATTATTATGTTTTACTTATGTTTTGTAAAAAAAGAGGATTTTTCGAATAAATTTAATTAAACCATGTTTGTATAATATCTACCTACTTAATTCATGACTTATTTGGAAAAATTAATTTTGGGAAGATTATCGGTAGATACCTATCAATGGGATTGGAGGTGTTATGGTGTTTGGTTCGCTGGAAGCACTCCATAATAATGCGTGGTTGTAAGGTTATGTATAGTCAATATTATTATATCTATCAATCATTCAAGTTTTAATTAATAATTATTATTTAGGTAGTCATAGATAATAATAAATTACCTACCTATGCAATAAAAAAATAAGGGAAAATATTTCCAAATTCAAAATAAGAATAATTCGAATTGCCAATGATTTTAAAACTCAATTCATTTGTCATTTTTCTGCAGCTACATACGAGTTGTATTCTTGTATCTTGTCTGATATAAAGTTAAGAAAAAATGTCTGTAATCGTTGAAGATACAGATAAAAGTGATTACCACCCTTTTCAAAAATATGGTCACAATTGCACGGTCGAAGACGATTTCGTCGACCCAGTGAAGCTCTGCACAATACGCGAGAAGACATTGTCATCATTGCACGAATTTTTTATGCAAATTTTCGTGGTATCCGAAGACAATAGGAAAGCATGTAAAGTGTTTCATTCGCATTTTGCTCTGGATAGAGAAAAGATAAGACAAATCCTTTATCATCCATACATGATTCATCCATACAGCCGATTTATAGGATGGTGGGAAAACATAATGATTGTGGTTCTGTTCATGGTACTTTTTTGGTGTCCCTTCGACATGGCGTTGATTGATGTTGTACCGAGAGATATGGACAAATTAGATATTCTCAGGTTATCTCTGGATGCGTGCCTTTGTGTTGATATCGTATTATGTTTCTTCACTGGCGTTCAACGAAGAGAGGATAGTCAAGCCTGCTTGGAATCGCATTTGGTGGCATGGAATTACGTGAAAGGAAGTTTGATAGTGGATCTCCTATCGTCGTTTCCTTCAAAATCTATTATTAAGATGACGACGGACATGGACAACGTTTTTTACGATATCTGCCAAATGTTAAAAATCGCGAGGATAATAACGTTCATTCGGTATTTGGACAAGCTCATGGACAGACTGGAATTCTCGGTAAACAAACACAAATTTAATCACATTGTTTTAACGGGCTTTTACTCATGCATACTATATTTTTCTTGTTGTCCCAATGAATCATCGACAATAACTCAGTGGCGAAGGGTGGAGGTAGACTTATAAGATCTGACATACATAATGCACACTAAGTTTTGTCAATCAAACGTATTTGTTTGCATTGAACTAATATCGCCTGTACATGCGCATGGATTTACTGGCGGCAAAAGTGCTTATTTTAAACTATCATGACAATAACTACTGTTTACACGTAAACGTGCTGCCTATCTCTCCAATTCATTCTTTAAGAGTGATCGAGACGCGATTTTGTTATTTTTGGTACTATTTGACGGCTAGTGAAGATCGGTCAACCTGAAATTCGTTTTTTTGCCGGCAGGTTCGCCACTATCGTTCTTATGCGCAGGCGCAGATCGAAAAAAAATACTGTCACATGAAAATTCAGAAGCTTCCAATTGATTCATGGATGCAATCTAGCTACCTGCAGGATAATACATGTTTACCCATACATTTTCTTACTGTCATCAGTAAATTCTTGCATGTGTAAACGGAGTACCTATAGACTACAATGTTGAGATAGAGTTTGTTAGTTTAATTCAATTAACCCTACCTAATCGAAGTCATAGTCGATGATAGTCAAAAAATATTCGTTTAAGTATACTTATATAAAACTATGACATTAAACAGTACAATATAATCTAAGATATTTTATAGAAAGAAGAATATTTTTATCGGTTATGGTTTGGAATAGGCAGGGCTTGAATTAAAAAAAACTAACAAACACCATCTGTAATATTATGTATTCTTAATTCAACGAAAATAAATAAATACCTATGAAAAAGTGTGCACTATTTTTACCGAATTGCCCATAGCATACCTAAACTATTATGGCTTGGTTTAGACGGGGTTTAATTATTGTATTTTAATAACTAACCAGCACCATCTGAAAATTGTATTCGTAGTTCAATGGAAACAAATACGTTTGATTGACAAAGTTCAGTGTGCACTATTTATGTCGAATCTCAACAGCTTACCTCCAACCCTCGCCATTGCAATACCTATACATTTCACTATTACGACACAGTTATAATTAGGTAGAGCAGTGGTTTCCAAAGTTGACTGGGCTCCGACCCATCTAACAACAATTTCCAATCTTGGGACCCACCTCTTAGCCGTCTTAGAGAAAAGAGGGCATAAATATTGGTAATGCTCAGATTCCCTAGTGGCGAGTCGTGGAACTACTTAATGCTGTCTTATTTGTTCTAATTGACATAAAAAAAAATATTTTTTATAAGCGTTACCAATATGAATGAAAGACTGTTGAAATAAGAAACACAACTTAAATAAATAAAAAATATTACTTAAATACCTACACCTGCAAGAAAGTTATTTCAATGGGAAGGATGTATTTGTTTCTTATTTTTCTTCATTACAGTTTTAGCATCCCCTTCAACTTTAGTTACTTTTAATCGGAGTGAGTTTGATAGGTATATCCAATTTATTTCGGTATTTAATGTTAACCATAGCCGAAAATCCGCCCTCACATAGATAAGAGGTAGTAAAGAGGAGGATGACTTTCATAGCTTCATCGAACAGGCAAAGATAATTATCAGCAACTGAGAGCCAGAATTTCGTTAACTGTTTACGATTGAAACTATTTTTCAGTGACGTATCTTCTGATAAATCAATGAGTTCTTCACTTGCCTTTGTTGACATACTAGTTGGTTTAGTTTATTTCAATTTTTAGGAATTATAAATAGCTGAATGAAATATCAAATTTATCACTTCCTATTTTTTTTCATGTATGCGGTGGCGAGGGCCCACTCAATATTCGCTCGCGACCCATATTTTGGGAAACCATGAGGTAGAGGATTTATATGCAGCAAAAAACATGATTATATGCATGCACGTATGCACTTAAAATCAATAAAATATGCACTAAAACCGAAGAAATATGCAGTTAAAAATTGACATTTTTTGTCGGAAAAAATTGTAAATTCCCACTTTACCCAATATTACTGACAAAAATCGAATAACTAGTTCGATGTAATACGATAGCAGAACAAAAAAACACAAACAATGAATATAAAGTTAATCAATTACAATTTTCAAAATGTTTGAAAATGTTTGATTTTAAAAATTGTACAAATAATTGAATAATAAATGCAATGTAAACCAAACAACTTAAAAATGATAACTACACACTTTTCCGCATAGTCATTATTTTGTTTATATGCGGAAAACGACCTTTCAACGTCCACAGAAGTGATTGGGCAAACTTTAAATAAAAGTGCCCGAGTTGACTTTTTCTGATAAATCCACAACTCGGAAATTGTTATTAAACATGCAAGTGCATCTAAACTACCTACCTCCCTAACTTACTTATATTTCGATAAAATAATTTAAAAAAACTAAAATTATAAATTCAAAAGCTCTAAAATGTGCATTTATTTATGAAATATGCACTAATGTCTCAAATATACTCTAACGACTCAAATATGCATTTATATGCACAATAAAATTTTATTTTTGGATTCTGTGTCTTGCAAAACAGATTTCTATGCAACTCTCATAGCTGTGCATACACCCTAACAAAACATGCACTAGCATATAAATCTGGGCCCTAGTTATAATCCGACATCATAACAGTGAACATTTTGATGTTCGGTTGTGTTCGGCAATTTTCTGCCAGTACGCGACTGTTTACGAATAAAACAGACCGTATTACACGTAGAAAATCGTCAGTTACTTTCCATATGAATGCATTATTACACTACTGTACACAACAAGATCTCGGCGATAATCGAAATTCGCTTTAGTCGCGTGTAGATTTTTTTTGTGTTGTAATTTTTTGAGAAAACCAATCCAGTGAAATTAAGTTTTTAATTTATAACAATTCTATTTTCAGTAATTCACTTATAAGCCCAATTATTATTCGATAATTATCAATAGAAAAATAAATTAAAATAATTTCACCTCTTAATTATTAGTATTATGATAGTAAAGTATAGTAATTTAACATTAATACTGGGTAATTATTGAGTATGGAAAGAAATATATCGGATTGCGGGTCGCGGGTGCAAATGACGCATGCCGAACGAAATATAATTTGTCATATAAATCCAACATGCGTTCATTTAATGTTCTGTTTATTTTTCTATTAGTAACAATAATAATATATTCATTGACATGTTTTCTTTTTCAAGTAAATGGGTAACGTTTTTAGTCATCTTTACACGATTTAAGAATTTACCCCGTCGCCATCACAAAACAAATTTACGTCTTCACACCTTGACGTTCGCTCACCGAATGCCAGCGAGTCCAAAATTTCGTCGCGCCTATAGTTGAAAATTATTTGCCGTTTCACTGATGTATCGTCTTAATTGGTATTTTTAGTAAAGTTGTTATAAAACGCATACTGTGAAAATCGATTTCTATAAAAATATTACTTTTTCCTGTTTTGTATTGTTTGTACTGTTTTTTCATCACTTTTAATTAATATTCTGTTACATTAAAAACAATAATTTATCGTGCCTGTCTTGGCTAAGGTTCTTTGTAAAACCCCGATCGAGATGGGATATTCAAATTGTAAAACTGTAAATATACTATTGTATCGTGTAAAACAGACTTTTCACACACAGACGCAGCGTTCACGCTACAGGCGCAGCATTTACACACCTGCTAGGTATATGCGCACGAAAGTATGCTTCTGCGCAGGCCCGTTTCTAAGTAAAGTTCTTTAGTAAGTTATAGAAAGAAAGCTTCTAATACGAGCTTTACACAAACTTAGATTAGATATTAAATTGCTGTCGATAACACTCATAGTCGACACCGTGAAAAATAAAATGCATATGTAATTGGGGCTTTACACATCCGTCGACAAAATGAACCTTACCTTATATTATATTATATATATATATATATATACACACTACCATTATATATATTATTACCTTATCTATACATTGAATTTACACTACAGCAAAAGTTAAAAGGATTTCTAGTTTCGTGTATTTTATACATGTATGTTAAAAGCGTTTTACAAAATCTAAACATCTGTAAAGCCCTTTTTACTCTATTCATTCGGTGTAAAGTAAAATTATGTTTGTCTTATACCTACTGAAGAGTGATCAATGGTGAGGGTTTTTAAAATTGCCATGGACCAAGGTTTCGAAGCAGGGTTCGCTTAAAATACAAGTGACGCAGAGCGCCGACTGTCATCAATTTAATATTGAATGAGCGTTTTATTTACGTCACAGACTTTCACTGCATATTTTGATACAGGTGTAACTATTAAAAATACCATATTCTTTTTTATCCTATATTATACCTTCGACACCATGTAGGTTAAGCTAGTTCCCATTGATTTTGTGGTCCCTGAACTATATACATTGACGGTTTCCAGGTAATCGCTTGCCGACTGACCAGAATAGTAATATGCATATTGATCTACATTCAGTGGGTGACATGTCTGCAATTTACGGTGACCTATCTGACAGAAGGCAGCCATAATCCAGAGAAGCCCGATCCAGATTCGTGGATGGCGTATCACGATCTGTGGGGCGCTTCAAAACTGGACCGGTATTTGGTGGGGTTTTACAGAGCAGGTGGGAAACAAATTACATACCTACATAATAATATCCACTGGTCTCGGCAACCTATGGCACGCATAAGGTTTTTTTATTATTATTTTAGTCATTGAACGGGATAAAAGGGACCAGGGAAGGCCTTCATCAAGCATAATTTCGTCTATAATAAACGCCGTCGGTTACGTACAGCATATTTAGCTGACGCCCACAGCTGTCGTCGCGCATGGCCCCGTTTGTAAGGTCACTCTTATGCTCTTGTAAGCCGACTCTCACATCAAAACTCGACTCGCCTAAAACGTGTCGAATACATCATCGATATTGCCGATACACACGATGCCAAATGGAGCTCCGCAGATTGGTCGAAAGCGATTTTTTCTTTTGAAAAAAACATCTGCCGTTGCAATCGACATGTTGCATCCTTTTCGGGCTCCGAGTCGAAGAGTAGAAGTCACATACAAACACCTACGAATTGGTCATTCCTATACCGGCTCGCTGATCACCGCATTCAAATATCTATGAGTTTCGAAGGCTACGCGCGACTGCCGCTAGGTAGATGTGTGCGATCTTCACAAGCATCACTGGATCTCAGTTCTCGGAAGGTTTGTTCGGCACACGGACGAGTTTTGATCTGAAAGCCGGCTTCAGATCGCGTCAGTCTTTCGCACTCACTATCGGTTCACTGTGGTAAACACAACGACGTCAGATAACAGTTTACCATACTTCTGGCATCGTGACTTTTTGTATATATATCATATAAGTACTATCGTCTGAGGTAGACGAATTACAAAAGAAACTGTGTCTTTCATATTCACTTCTTCCACTCGTAAAGGACGATCATCTTCTCATACAAATCGAGAGAAAGAGCACACGAAAGATAAGGCGCAACATATTAAATTTGTGACGAGAGGGTTGAAAATAAACTATATCGACTACCTCATGGAATAACACACTAATTCAAATTAGTGTGTTTTAAGTTTTTTGAGCTAATGTTGCATAGAAAAAAATACCACACCAGCCAATTTTTTTTTGGATTTTTTTCTCGAAAAACTCCCAAAATACTGTTTAAAATAATACTCGTAAGTAGAGTTATGATTATATAACATTTTATGTAAAATCTTAAATAACATGGAACAATAATCCAACTGTAGTTAGTATCACAAATTATTGTTATTAATTTTTATGTGACACTGAATATGACACTATGCCGAGTTGGTGTGATATTACTCGGAAAAAATATACATGCTCCGTACACAAATCATTTTAGTGTATCATTTAACTATGATTTCACCGTGGAATATGACGCTAATTCAACTTTCACTTGCAAATCTCGCCTTTATCAACATAGAACAACACTGTATTGAAAAATCAATATCCTTTGTAATGAATCGCACCTACTTTTAATATCGCAAATTGCTTTTGTGACAGTAAAGTTGTATTATTTTTGTTATTGTGAACAAGTGACTAATTTTAATATTATTATTAATACTATCGACCGATGTTAGGTACTTGATGGAATTTGAATTTAAATTCTAATGGATTTAAGTTATGTACTATTTAATTTAGTTAATATGTCTCCAACTAGATCTCGGCGAATATTAGAATTAGCTCAAGTGACTAATAAAATAAAGGATGGAAACAATAAAGGTAAACAACATGTAGCTTTAATAATCTCCTACTTTAGACAACACATTTTTAGGTTATAATTATAAATGATTCAACCGTAAATATTCTGTCGGTACTATTGGCTCCTACAGGATTTTCAATGTTTATAATATTCTGTGTTTCGTAATATAAACTATAACGTCTTCCTATCATTAGTAAGCATCGTATAAATGCATATTTGCACCATTAGTTTCTAATTTACAACTTACATTAATTATTCTTCTTGTATTGATTCCATGACGACTTGTGTAAAGTAGGTAAGGTAATACTTGTCTATTTTAGCATATGTATTGACAATACGTTTTACTATACTTTTATGATAAATACGGTAGTCAAAAAAGTCGAAAAGAATCATTGCATGTCTGGATGAAAATTGCATAGTCCACGATGATAACCGGGTTGATTTTACCCCATCTGAAGACTTCAAATACATATAAAATTCCAATAATACTTCTTGTGATCTTAAATTATCGGGTTTTAGCTGTTCTTCCAGTGTGCCAAATATGACACAAACATTTGGAGGGGATTTCAGAATGATTGATGATTTGATCGAATAAATTACGAAATCTCCAGCAGATCTTACACAGCATGAAATATATGGCTCAACTTCAGAGCATATTAATATTAAAGTTCTGTCTGAGTACTTTGCCACCTTTAGACACAAATGCACTTGTAGACATCACATCACCAGACATGACGTTGTTCTTACCTAGTGCATAATATTATGTACAGAATATTTCAACCATTGACATACCTGAATCGAGAAAAAGAAAAGAACTGTAATTTTAAAAACTTGTGGAAAAGGAAGAAAGCCAAAAAAGTATTCAATTCGGATGAAGAATATTTGAATGAATATTAGAATATTTGAATACCATGGAAACACTATGTAAAAATTCTTGCCTATTCAAATGTGCTTCAAAAATGAGTGAATGCGAACGTCAAGTTAGTTTTGATTCATTTTGGATGATTGGCAATCATGAGAGACCATGGGATTATATCTTACGATATGACAAGTCAGTGCAAAAGAAAACCCAAAAACAACCAGCTTCAAGACGTTCAAAAGCACTTATTTATAATTTGCCATACAATGACGAAATAATAAAAGTGTGTAAAACTATGTTTTTACAGACGCTTTCATTTTCAAATATGTGGGTGGTGAGTGCTTTTAAAAAAAGTCAGACTTGCTATTGGATAGTCGAGGCAGGCACAACAACCGTTCTCATGCACTCAATGAAGCAACAAAAATAGTGTAATTAAACATATTAATAATAATATCTTTCCGTAAAGTGAAGTATGAGTCTTTCATTATAAGAGAAAGTGTGCCATCTACAATCTCACTGTTTATGATATTGTTAGCAAGGATGACTATTGTTATCTTTAGCATCTACAAACAGCTAAGCGTGGTGCGATAGAAATAAGTAGCTGCATAGAAATATAAGTCTTATAAGTAATATTTTGTACATATTTTAAATCTAATTTTAAGAATACAGTTGTATGTTAGTTGATAGTTTTCCCACAATTAATATAAAAGAAGATTCATTTACATAACGTTCCATGTAGGTACCTATTTAGTTGACAATGCTGCAATGCAAACGTAATTTATGTAAAATATATAGGTAATTAACTATCCTATCATTTTTTTTAATATATACTATCAATCATTATTATGTTGACTGAAATATTCATTTAGTACCTTTTGCAACTATCTTACTATAATAGTATGTTCTGTAAAACAATTACCTGAAAATGACTGAATGGTTAAAATACAATTTATTGCGATAAAATATTGTTGAATTAAAAAATCTCTTCATATTCCATCAGAATATCTAAAAATATTTTTGGTTTAATCAAATATCATCGAGAAAGAAAACACTAAGAGCACATAGTATGTCACTCCTCGTAAAATTCAATACCAAAATCACTCTAAGTCGAGATATTTAAGATTATCGTTCAGAATTAGCATGGAAAAAAACTCCATCTCAAGTTACGTGGTACTTTTTTTATGAAAAAAATAATAATTACATGGAAAAACACACTAAGTATAGATATATCCACCCTCTAAAAAATATAAACGGAAAAAATCACACCAAATCTAGATGTAATATTTTAGTTGTCAAACATACCGTGGAAGAACACATTTAGGGTGTTATTTCCTAAAGTAATGTCATGCAAAAGTTGATTGTCTGCTTAAATGATTTGCTATTTAAAGATATAAATTATAATTTAAATAATATTTGCACACAATAAACGGCTTATGCTACACATTTTTTTGAATGGTTTTTTTGCTCTCCTGAAAAGTTGATAATTTAGAGTTAGTGTGTTATTCCATGAGGTAGTCGATATTTTAGATTTTTTAATCCACATATAGGTACATATGGCACCCAAAACAATAGATTGTGTTGTAATGGCAACTTGCTGTCCACATAACTTGATTTTTTTTTTAATCGGTGTGTGTAGGTACTTATGTACGCGCGTTAGAAGTTATACTTCTTTGGCGTAACAAAACTTGTGATAAACTAGATTCTTTGACTAGCTCTTATTTATCTTGTTAAATTACACACACAAGAAAAGGGACCGCTTATTGGAACGCCGTTTGTTTATTTCTAACGTATATTCATCATCATCAGGGGCGCGACAAACCGGTGTGGGTCTTGGCCTCCTCCAACAGCTCCCTCCATCCAACCAGCGAATCTTTGGCCTGCCTCTTCTTCTACGCCCTACTTCTCTTGGATTGCTGGACATCACTCTCTTTGCCGGTTCATTGTCATTCATACGGTGCACATTACCTAGCCATCGCAGTCTCCCAATCTTAATTGATTGAACTGCGCTGCAATCTTCGTAGAGTCCGTAGAGCTCAGCATTATATCTTCTCCTCCAATTTGTACCCTCCCTGATCGGTCCATATATACGGCGGAGAATTTTTCTTTCAACAATGTTCAGGGCTCGTTCATTTCGCAGAGTTAATGTCCAGATTTCCGATGCGTAGGTGAGCACTGGCTTTACAAGTGTTTTGTAAAGGGTGCTTTTAGTTCGGCGAGATATGCGGGACTTATTAAAATGTCTTAACAGGCCAAAGTAGCATTTATTCGCAGACATGATTATCTTGTTGATTTCTTCTGTAATATCATTATGTCGAGTTACAAGAGAACCAAGGTATATGAAACTGTCGACCGTATCAAACTTGTATGCATCAATATCTAACTTTGGTGCGCCTTCTCGTGGTGTGACATAGACAGGCATGTAGGTACCTATTTAGTTTTTTTTTTAATCTCACTCTCAATTTAAAATCACACTATTTTCGGTTTTTATGAATTATTTTGATTTCGATATATTTAAAGCAATAATATTATCCATCGCTGTATATTGTAAAATTAATAGGTATATCGATTAATTAATTTTTCTACTATTCGTTATAGAAAAATAAATTAATTTTATAATTTCTAATTTTAAAACCATATACCTAGTATTATATTATTTTATTGAGAAGCTCTTATAGTTCATCAAAATATTTGTTTAATTGATAATAAAAATATTATACAAAACAAATATAGTGATCAACCTAACCCCGTGATACCCAAATTACGTAGTAAGTACTTAACATAAAATTGCCAAGAAATTGTCACCGTAGCTAAGCTTCTGCAGACCATATTTGAAAATAAATCAGGATTTTTTGTTTAAATACTAACATATTATAGACTGGTATAGATTATACAATTACTTAGCTTCATTTGAGAATAAATTTTATGGCCCTCCGCGAAAAATAATAAAAATGTCAATAAATTAACACAAGACGAAATGTTTATGTATGTATAGGAATTTGGTGAAGGCGCCGAAAATATTTTTAAACATACGATTGTTAAAATATCGCATGACGTAAGAAAGATTATTTGGTACTGTTCGGTTATCAGGAATACAGCGGAATTTTGAAAGTAGCCGATAAACTGGATTATTATTGTTAGGTTAACCTTAACCAAACCTAACCTAACCTAACCTAAACTAACCCAAACTAACAAATTTAATAATGCAATATATCGGGTATTTTCAAAATGTGTTTTCCGCTGTATTCCTGATAACCGAACAGTACCGATTATTTATTTCTGGAACGGATTATTTAAATATAAATATTGTAACTTCCTTTGTTATGCTTTTATAGTAAAAATTCCAACTATCACGGAGTAAGGAACTATCACGGAGAAAGCTCAGTTTACCCAAGCTTATATTCTTATCCCATCTGGCATATTTTTGGAATGACAGTTGGCTATAGGTACTGTGTGAAACATTTTTTATACCTGCTCATTATTCTCGTGCAATTCGTATCGTTTAGAAACCAAATCGACAATAATTATTGAATGGGAAAATTTTTTGGAACCGATTAGGTACCTAGGTACTTATCATTATTTATATAATAATATCTACATATTTTGATTCATCAAAACAGTCTGTGATATCGGCTGTTCTAATTTGCAGAACTATGCAAGGTATCTATCCGACAGTATGTCAGTGGTGAAAGGTGAAGGTAGGCTGTTTAAGATCCGCCATAAATAGTGCACAATAAACTGTCAGTCATAGGTACGTAATATTACCATTACGGGACAAAACGGGACCAGACGTCCTGTTTTTTATGGGGACAGTCCCGTTTTCAAGCGGCGTGTCCCGGTGTCCCCGAACAATGTTTCGGGACGCCAACATGTCCCGTTTTCGAAAAGAAAGAAACTTGTGACACCCCACACAAAGTGTCGAATGGAACACTGGGAATGTTTCGACCGAAAGTCGTAGGGTGGAATTGTTCAAACACTTTCACGCCAATAATTTGAATCACCGATGTATCTATAGTCTAAGGAATCACTAGACTTTTCATATTATAATTATTAAATATATTTTTAATGCACCAGACAAAGGTAGAGTACCTTCGACAGAGTCTTCTCTCTTATGAATAAGTTTTGGACGAGTGAAAAAACACAGTTGAAAGTAGATGTCCTTAAAGCAATGTTAATTATAAAAGTAAATTCGAAAAAATCCAGCCAAGAATTTCATTCGTTTTTGAAATCGACACCAGATACCTATACTTTAGAAAATTTGTTCTTCGGAAATATATAACACCAGATAAATTTTCATGTATTCATATAAGTACCCGTATGTACTTTTCATTAATAAATAAAATAATATTATGTACTATGAAAAAATATGTGGGAACTCATGCGTTTTATGCGCCTACTCAAACATACCTACCGATAATCTTCAAATAAATAAATGAAATATGAAAAAAACACTACTATCTTGTCAATTGTATTGTACGAAAGTATGAGGCGCCTTAAACAGATAAGTACCTACCTTTTTTATGTGTCCCGGTTTGGGGAAAAAATGGTCACAATAGTCATACGTATTTGTTTTCATTGAAATAAGACTAGGTAGGTAGGTACAATTGAGTGTTTCACAAGCATAGTGAACCAAGTCCATTTTGGTTATTTTTGAGTACCTAATCTAGGTTGAAACATAATATTTGAGTATTTCTAATTCTGGCCACGGTGGCCGCGCGGCTTAAGCATTGGACTATCATGCCAATAGCCAAAGTAGGTCTCAGGTTCGAATCCTGGGTCTGGCAAGTACACATATTGATTTTTTTCAATTTGTGTGTGAGTCAGGGTATGGACCTAATATGTTGAGCAAGTGGCTGATTTTTCTGGCATTTCTCGTAAAAAATTAAATCTGTTAATACAAACCTCTACTCTGTGGAGGCCCATATGATCCTATTAGGATCGGACATGGTCAAAAAAAATCTCTAAGGGTATGATTGCATTTCTGAAGTGTTATTTTGAGTACACTTAAGTCATTATGTAAGAGTAATCATACCCTTACAGAATAAGAAATACTCAATATTATGTTTGAACCTAGCTTACTCAAAAATAGCCAGAATGGAGTTGGATCACTATGCTTGTGAAATACCTACTCATTTATAGGTTTTCTCTTCAAACGTGTGCCATGCAAAACCATCACTGGTGAATTGTGCAGTGGTTCGAGACCACTGCACTATTCAGTTAAAATGTCGGTAGGTACACGACTCTGGGAATCAAGCCGAAATGTGTGACGAATCGAGTTTACAAGCTCGAGCAGGCGGGATACGTATCCAGAGTGGTACCTTCAAAAACAGTCAAAGTGTAGGTTAAAACAACTTAAAATTTGTTACGCTAAACTGGGAATTTTTCTCATTTTGGCGTTTGTGAAAATACCTACTCGAAACTACACTAACACCATTATACTACGTGTCAGTTCGTCGATAATTTTATGTGATTTAAGATTTATGCTTGTTTCTTGGGTTAAAACTAATTCGCTACACTAGGTACGTATTTTTTTAATGCGCGCTCTCAAATGAGGCGCAGCGTCTCCCGCCGCAATAAGTCAACTTAAATAATTGTCCTAAACATAAAATAATTTACATATTATTTCGTTATACCGCGTTATTTCGCACCAGCATAGATCATAAAAAATATGAAAACCATCGTAAAAATCCCTGAACATGGCATACATAAACTACAAAAGAAGTTGTTTATTGCAATGAACTAAATGCTGAGCCGCCGGCGCTGGTAGGTACCTACCAGTGGCGAAGGGTGGAGGTAGGCTGTTAAGATTCGACATACATAGTGCACATTAAACTTTGTCAGTCATAGGTAGGTATTTGTTTTCATTGAAATAAGACTACCATTTACAGATGGTGTTGGTTGGTTTCTAAAATTCAGTTAAACCCTGCGAAATCAAGCCATAATAGTCAAAAAATACTAGTCTATCTATAAAATATCTAAAATTATGCAATTAAATCATACATAAATACCTATGAATATTTTATAAATATAATATTTTTTTAACTATTGGAATTTTGTTTAGGCAGAGCTTTATGAATTTAAAAAAACGTAGCAACAATAATACGTGTAATATGCAGTGGCGCACCCAGGGAGGGGGGCAAGGGGCCCTGGCACCCCCCAAACATGAAAATTATCAGAATGATTTTAAACATTGAAATTGAAACCTAATAAACTATACATTGGTCTTAGACAAATAAGAACACGAAAAAAAAATGATTTGTAATTCTCCAACACCGTTTTTAGAAAAAAATCTTAGATTTTAATTTCTAACACAAAAATTTCGAAACACAAATGTCGGGTTTTTTTAGAAACCCAATCCTTAATGGAACTGTCAAAAAAATCTCGGTGTCCACCCGAATTCCGGAGTGGTGTAGGTCATGGCTGGGGAGGTCTGACAGGGCTCTAGCCTGGGGGCCCGGGCTGTGGGGGGCCGGCGTGTCGGGTTGACCAGATAAGTGAGATAAACACACATCATAAAATAGTTTTATTATTTTTTAAAAAATCGCCTGCGGCGCTATTATACTTCAAGACCATGAACATTTTAGATTATATAATTATACAATATATTTTCTGATTATTATGTGTCAATACTTGACAGCTCCATTATTAAAGTAAATGTATTAAACATCGCCAATAATTCACTGTATAAATATCCTTAATTTGAACTAAAACACAATTTGAAAAACGTTAATGTAGTGTTTCACACTGCCTTTAATCTTAGCGGTAGATAGGGGGCCCGCCAAATATCCTATTGTGTTGTGTTGAGTAGGTTTGTGTATAAGTTAAGCAACAAGTTTGCACTATTACTTTTTTTGTCCATTTTCGATTAATATTTTGGAACCTCAATATTAAAAAACCAAAAATCGACGATAAACATTCGGTGAAAAGAACGACTACACCCACTACAGTCGGTGGTGGTTTAAATCAAAAGAACATTTTTTTCAGTGAATTCGGCATAAATATTGTAGCTCTCTAGACCAGGCGGATAGCACAGCCGACATTATTTCAGTAATTTTTAGCATACTAGGCGCATATGTCCAGCATGGTCACTGTTAGTCACTTCCAATCCCCCAGTCGCTGATAACACGCTCAACGGTTACCGCCACTATGCCTCCAATTTAATAAAAACTAGGAGAAACTGTAAAAATATACCGCCGTGTATTGTGAAAATATGTAAAAATAATTATATGAAGAAAGAGAGCCTATGAGACTAATTTACATTTTCCTCCTTGGACCCCCCCAATATTAAATCCTGAGTGCGTCACTGGTAATAGGTATGTATTGTTAATCCAACAAAAACAAATAAGTATGAATGAAAAAGTGTGCACAATTTTGTCATATCCCCCAAAGTATACCAAAACTATTATGATTTGGCTTAGGCAGGGTATGTGGATGATGTGGCTCTCGGACTAAATAAAAAAAAACGAATTTGTGACTGCCTTCTAGATTTTTGCAATGCTAGTTTCTCTTGTGCATAGTATAATAGGGTCGAGCTGCACTGCTTTGGAAAGGTACACACTCGGCTTTTTGCGCATTCATCAGAATTCTGTATGCAATAAATTCGTGAAGTAATAGCAACTAGGGATGGCACTCGAACAGAAACAGTTTCGATATTAAAATCGGTATCGAGAGAAAATATTTATCAATACTTGCAGGTTGCAGGTTTTATAACCACGAGAGCTTTAATTAAAAAAAGTAGCAAAATGCGGAAGACAAGGTCGTACATATTAGCTCATTTGGTTTATGAGAGTTTTTTTTAGATCCACGGAGAAAAAAATATTTGAAAAGACGATTACAATATGACGTATAGCAGGATTGGCGAACCTTTTCATGTACGAGTGCCAAAATTTCCCAAATATTATTTTTCAACTGTCTGACGTGCCTAGAAGTTTTTCATGAGGAAAAATAGTTTTTAAAAATCCTATAGAAAAAAATGATGGATGTTTTAGATAACACTCACAGAACGTAGTACACGTGTTGTAGCTTTTTCGCTACAACACTTTTTTCAATTACGCCATACATTTCAGTCCACCAATTTTGAAACTATCTGCCGGAATTACTACTACTAGCTTCACCAAGATTTTGTTTCTTATTGGTGCAGTAATTTTTTGAGGGTATAAATGAAATTGTTTGTTAATGTCGTCTCTGTTCTGGCAGAACACACTAACTGGAGAATACGAGTTTTGAGTAATTTGACTTTGAAGTTGTTAAAATGTTTGAAATAATGGTCTATCATGTGAGTTTATTAAGTAATAGTAAAAAGGATGACTTTAAAATAAAGACTGTGTATTTATTAAGAAGGTTTCCAAACGGTAAAGTTTGAAATAAGGAACATTTTGGTACTAACTCAATATGTCATTTTTTCGAATTAGTGTCTTCTGCCAGAACAGTGACGATATATTAATTAGTTTGGATCTTATTGCACAATTACAACTAGAATGGCTCCGATCAGATTAAGTATTCTCTCGCTACAGTGGTCTCAAGCATCGTAAATCGATCAAAATTAGAGGTTCGCGGTACTGCATCCTCCGCCGCCTGATGAGATTAGTGTGATAATATTACGTGTGACGCATAAAGTCTAAGGACTGACCTATACCTACATTTATATATTTACATTAAATTCTTGAAGACTATTTGCCTGCTTTTTCTATACAATGCAATCTCTGTCATTTTTATTATTATTGTAGGTACTTATTTTTTTCTCTTCAATCGCGTGCCATAGGTTCGCGACCCCTGACGTATAATATAGAAATAAAATATCTAAGTATCTGTCAGAACATATTGATACTTCAAATACTGCACATCCCTAACCGCAACTGGCAGTGCCATGTTTGAGTCGAATATAATTTATTACATACGGCTTGCGTCTTATGGGACTGTGGCTACTTATATTATTTTTTGTTTTTTTTATTATATTTTTTATGCGACTTATGACGGTGTTTCGGTTCATTTTGTGGAGGTCAAAAAGCGAGGGAAAGAAAAGATCGAGAAATAGAATGCCGCGTTTCAGCCAGTGCTCAGTGGTGTAAGTGCTCAATAAAAAAATATTCATAGTTTATTCCCGACATTAAATTTTAACAATTCAAGAGCACTAGGTATTGATAATTTTCTAAATTTCGACGGAAATTTGAGCAAACAAATGACCAATCGAAAAAAAGATGTACGACACTTATTAATAACACATCTACAATAAATTAAACGAAGTGAATTTCGCAATATAAGAAGATTTTGGAGAACTTGAGAGAAAAAATGCTCGAAAAACGTAAAAAAATCTCTTGACTTTGGTTTAAAATAAAATTTCTTGAATTATTCTTCGGTAAGCATTTTTGGTCGCAAAAGGTACCTAAGTACCTAAATAAAAAGGGGTCTCGGAATTTCTCAAATTCTCCGTTATTTTTTTCTGAGAAACAAAGAACCTATCCATTTTCAACAGATGACAAAGCGTACTTACTATATTTTTTTTCCCAAATACTATAATTTTGGAGGCTGAAAAGATGACAACACTGCCTCCCATAGAAAACTTGCAACAGTCGAACGCGATGGCAAAATGCTCTCCGTCTGCGAACGCCAGCTTATAGAATACAAACTCTACCTAACACTGGTTTGTTCAAATAATCAACGAATTATAAAAAGAAGTTAGCCATGTGGTCAGTGAATTGAGGTGGAAGTAAAATAAAATGATCATGTTGGGTGAAGCGCTCGAAAATAAGAGTATGCACTACCTACGCCATTATAAACATACCACTTCAGCGTGAGGTTCAATAGTTTTGACACAAAACAAGAAATACCTACTAGGAGGGGGGGGGGGGGGGCGGAAAAAACGATGCTAAAAAATAATGTAAGCGATTGATAATACTTTGTACTTCTAAAATAGAAACCGTAACAATAATCACATTCGTCCTACATAATTACTGCAGCTGACTTAATGAGTCCCACTAATCTTATTCCTCAAATAATATATTATAATATTTTATAGATCAATGCAATTCATAATTTACCTACTCCATATCGTTTCTGTGATCGAGGTCTTTTGAGACGAAAAACCAAACGAAAAACTACTCTAACCTAAAAATAAGTAGGTAGGTTGTGTTAGTTATTGGTTGGATTTTTCGTCTCAAAACACCAAAATGACGATTATTTTATAGAGTAGGTAGGTACCTCACTGGGAGCAATATTGTTACTGTATGTAGATTTGATAATGTAAGGGTGTTGTATTGTATGCCACAAATGATAATTATTATGTACGTATAAAAATAATTATGAAAACAGTAAGCGCATAGCAGTATTTACATAATATTAAGTACCTATGAGTAGTGACTGAGGTTCTACTTACCTATTCGAAGGAGTAAAACAAGTGAGAAACTTTTTCTGTACTTTTCCAGTAAGTTCTAGGACTGGAACTGGTGGGGTACTTTTCTGAAGTCTGTTACATTGGCACAATAAACGTAGTGAAAAATGTTTACGTAGACAATACAATTCAGGACGTGTCGGATGATTCAACACGATTGCAATATCAGTAACACTCGCACATTTTTGTAAACGATGCAATTAATTTAAAAAAATCGTATTTCAACAGTATGAAATTTGACACTTACATAAATGAAGTAGGTAGCTGCAATTATCTTAGTCACACAAATTCACTGTTTTAAGTATGAACATATAAGCTCTAGAGATTATTGCGCCCACCACCCGTCCATCGTCCGACGAAACAGGTTGCCAATATGCCAATGCCGATTTGAACTAACGACAGGTGTTGCCAGATGACATGTTCAAAGTTCAGTAGATTTTTTAAATAATAGGTACTTCAAAAATATCAGTAGATTGATAAAATATATTTTGAAAATGATCGATTTTACATAATGAAAAATGGATAATTAGTAGCCTTTAAAGCAGGGGTACCCAACCCAAATCGTTTGGTGAGCCAACAAATTTTTTACTGAGAGGTGGGCCACACATCTATATCGTCGCCGTAGATGTCAAGGGAGCCAGTCCACAAAATCATAATGCTGAGAAATCGGCGCGCAAAGATTTTGTGTGACAAAAAAAGGAACAGTTTTTGTTTTAACTTTTTTATTTTTAAAGATAGAATTGTGAAACTTTGAACGTAGATACTTTGTGATATTATCTTTTTATTATTTTGAATGAATAACTAAAAAAAATTGTATTTTAAAAGTTATGTGTGTTATATCTCTTGACCACTGAATATTGACATGTACAGTTGGCATACTTGTGCGGTAGTCAAAAGAGTTAGGCCTCTTATGCCTGTTGAACACTGAGAATTTGTGGACAAAGCACTAACATTTTGTGGATATACTCTAAAGAAAAGTCTATTATTGACCTTTTATGGTGCCCACCTTAACCTAGAATCTACCTGATTTCATTCAGTATGTGAACATAGTCGTCTCTAAACAAAAAGTTAGCTTTTCAAAAATATAATTACATTGTTGTTTTAATTTAATCAAACGCTTTTTTTGTAGTACTTATTCCATTTTTAATCAATAAATTAGGACCGGTTTCATCCGCCTCAGAGGGACATTTTCAACTTGTTCATTTCAGTTGAAAATGTCCCTATGAGGCGGACGAAACCGGTCCTAATTTATTGATTAAAAGTGGAATAAGTACTACAAAAAAAATGCGTTTTATTAAATTAAAACAACAATACAATGCAGTTACACCATGAATTGACAGTTAACAAAATAAAAGAAAAAAATATATAATTACAATTAAGTTACAATAAAACTAGACACACATTTTAATCATCTCCATCGCTCTCTGAGCTGCTGTTTTTCTGAGTTGGACGATCTTCAGGCTCCAAATTTTTATAGAAGTCGTGATAGGTTGACGGAATGCTACCTTTTTGGCATAGTTTTGACAGATCTTTTAGTTTACCTTGGTCAATTCTAGGTTTGGAACTGTACAGCCTTGGTACTTCTAGGGTAGGTACGTTTCGATGCCGTCTTCGCTGGATTTGTAGTGACTCAAAGTTATTCTGGCTCAATTGGTATTTATAAAAGATAGTCGTGGGTTCACCTTTGCGATATTGGAACCACTTTACCTTTAGCCACTTCATTTTGTCTCCATTTTCCGACAGAGTTTTATTGGTCATCACTTGACTGCAATATTTCTTGTAATCGAAGAAGTCGGAATATTCCATTTCCACAACCTTATGGTAGGGGTTACTAGTTTTCGCGGTACGGGCGACCATATACCATCCTTCTGGTGTGAATACGTCCACTTTCCTTCCTCGGGCCTCTATTGTGGAGTGCACAGAATCGCACTCCATTTCGGAGTGCCCTGATTCCATAAATTTTTGGTTTATTGTGTTGATGGGCAGCTGTTCCACGGCACGTAATAACATTGTAGATACAACTGAGTTGCGATTTTGACCTGAAGCTGTATCTGAATACAGAGTTACTTCTTTTTTGGGGCCTACTGAAACCAAGAGCTTCCACAGGCACGTGGCGACCTCCGAAGCACCCTTTGTACCTGCACCTTCATGCCACATGTAGTTCGTCGCTTGTCTAGTAGCCAGGTCATACACTGTGAAATTGTAGGTTTTCAGCTTTTTGGTATAATACAACTGTCCTACTTGCAAACTTGGAGTCAACAATATTTTTTCCAGATCCATGGTAAAGCAACTAATTGTTGGATCACACATAGCTTGGGCCTTGTCGATTTTTTTGTGTTCTCTCGCTTCCTCTTTTCGAGTCAAGTGCAGTTTGTATTCCTCCTCGTCTTTTGCCTTCTCTTCGTCTGACTTGTTCTTGTACTGAGTACAAAAGTCACACTGATCCTTTTTAGGAGTGTGAAAGCCGTAGTTAAATTCTGTGACAAAGATCGATTTGTAGAAGCCGTGCTTTTCTGGTTCAACATTATGCTCCTTGCAATACTCTACATAGTCCATGTAGATACGAGTCTCGCTCAAACCAGAAGGCAAGTATTTTCTCTTACTGCTGCTCCGGCAGTAATGGGAAGCAACTACGGGCAACGATTTGATGTGGTCCCTGATTATGTTCCTCACTTCCTCTGGTTTTTTGTTGGGCGGTTCTTTGTGACCTCTCCGATCTATATCAGTGACACCTGAAGGAGTCAACTTTTTCATTGCATTTTCAACTTTTTTGCTCGAGATGTCATATGTCGCCAAAAAGAACTGTTTGCACACTTGGGCTCTCAATTCATTACACATCACAGAGTATTGCAAGGTATACTCTCGTTTGGTGCAGTCTCCATGGTACCTTCGTTTCACTGGGATACGATTTATACTGTTACCAATGAAGGCCCATCTTGCTCTTTCGGAATCCAGACTCAGATAGTCGGCCAACATTTGCTCCCGCTGTGATTTTCCTATTTTGGATGTGCATTTATAATGGCACTTACAGTTAACTTCTCTTATCGCCCTTGCTCGAATTTTTTTTCCGGATCTGCTTTGATATTCGCTGCCTGCCATTCTCAATATCTTTTGTGAATTCCGCTTCCACATTTTTGGGTTTCGCTTGCGTTTCCTACTTAAATCATCTGTAGTCTGATCTGTAGAAGTGGGGATGGATGATACAGGATTGTTACTATGGTTGCTCTCGGTTATTTCAGAAGTATAAGTTCCTGAAACATTAATGTTGTGTTGATAATATGCAGGTTCCTGCTGGCATGACTCATTTGAATCTAGTAGTGTTGGTGCCAGGTTGACGTTCCAATCTGTAAAACAAAACAAAGTAGTTTATTTCTTTGAAACTACCAAGGTAAATATTAATAATTTGTTATTAGCAAATGACTCTCTGATGGTCACAGGTTTTAATCAAACCAACAATTATTGATAACCAACAAATTAAAATATTGACCTACCACGTGTGTGCTTGGAGAGACATTTTGGAGCTCTGTATATATGGCTGGACCAGCAATCTTGTCCGGAGCTTGCATATTCAGCTCGAGGTCTGCACATCCAGCTTGTACGGCATTCCCGTGAGAGTCTGTAAAAGAAATAAAACTAATACAGCTTGCGCACACATTACTCATTGCTGTCAAAGCAGCCTGAATCAACATTTTTAACTAGTAAGTGTTTTTAGCTCAATATTTCATCGACACTTACCTTTACGGGTATGTTGATTAGTAGAATTTAAAACGGCTGCAACCATTAGTCTCCCACGTGAATAGTTCATTATTTAGCACCTTTTCTCACTGAATCACAACTGAATACAACAATCACACTAAATACACTGAATAAAAATGCTTACAGTCGCAAACCCAAAGAAAAAAGATCACCAAATAAACCAACCGCAATGTTAGTATGAATAATATGACACGATACAGGTGCTGGCGTGAATAACCCGACTCGCTAAACTCAGTTTTCTCTGTTTCTTATGCTGAGTTAGAGCAAGACAACACTATAAATCTTTGTCGAATGTGAGCCGAGGCGTGCGTACCGGGCCACAGATTGAGCGGGAAGTCCCAGTGGTCAACAGCGTTAAGTCACATAATCATGTGAAATTATTCGGAAGTCAAAAGACTTATGCGGCTTGTCGTCATTGACTACTTTAATGTATGTGTGCTAGGTCTATTGGCAATTTACAAAATACTCATACATAGGGCTTTTTGTGGCTCAAATCCATTGACCACGGCATCTTTGATGGTTTTAAAATGCTTTTGTGTACTTAACTCATTTTCGCCAAATGTGTGGCTTGACTCCCTTGACATCTACGGCGACGATATATTCGTGGCGAAGGGCGGAGGTAAGCTGTTAATATCCGATATACCTAAATAATGCATACTAATCTTTGCTTTACGTGACATGACGTGTTTCGGATGTCGCCAAAGAGTGCAACACTTCGTACCCTTATGGCACAGCCTCAAAGTTTCCGTCACCGTGGCCGGCCCTCCCTCCCCTGCAGCGGTGCTACAAAAGTGATCTACGCACTGCAGGTCTGGCATGGTGAGAGGCGCGAGGGAAGTGTCGCGAGCTTGTGCTCGCCCTATGCCATAATGCTGGGGCTTGACAGGGCGAAAGAAATACCTAGATACTTTGTCAGTCAAGTGTATTTTTTTTCATTGGAGTAAGACTACAATGTGTAGAAAGCGTTTGTTAATTTTAAAATTCAATTAAACCTTACGTAAACCAAGCCAAACCAAACCAAACCAAAAAATATTTGTCTATAAAATATCTAAAATTATGCCATTAAACCATAGGTAGGTACATAATTTTAAATATTTTTTATCGATAATGGTTTAGTATAGACAGAGGTTAATCTCTTAAAAAAAACTAACCGCCATAATGCATTCTTAATTCAACGAAAACAAATAAGTATGACCGAAAAAGTGTGCACTATTTTTGTCAGATCGCCCATAGCATACCTAAATTATTATGTTTCAGTTAGACAGGGTTTAATTGAATTTTAAAAACTAACCAGTACCACCTGCAAATTGTATTCTTAGTTCAATGAAAATAAATAAGTAGGAAGTATGGCTGACAAAGTTTAATGTGTACTATTTATGTCCAATCTTAAGAGCCTACCTCCACCCTTCGCCACTGGGCTATAGTATGGTTGGAAGCACAGAACAATAACAAAAGCAGAATATAGAGTGTTAACGAAACGAATCAGTGTGGCCACATTTTTTAACACGACTATGTTGGCACAATATGGCGCGAATCCTGTGAATGCTGGTTTGAGTCTCGCCGGGGGTCGTATTTTTTTCAGACAGATTTTTCTAGTTTGTATACATATGCGTGAGGTATTTTCAAATTATGATTAAACTATAGTAAATATGTACATTTTTATAAAAAGTAACTACCTAGGTAAAAAATATAGTGTTTCCAAAAAAAAACATTGCACGTTTTTATTAGCGGAATGCTGATTGTTTTCTTTAGCCAAGAACCTTTTTTTATTTCTGCTGAGCAGCCAAATGAAACTTTTCCGTTCATAGAACAATTGTCTTCAGCTTTTCCAAGCTTCAAATCCAAATTTTTTTCCATCAGGATCAGATTGATGAACTGGTTTTTCTGTTTTTCCGTGGTGCCTAACGAAACACTTAAGAATATTTTAGAAATGTATAATATTGTGAAAGCTTTGGATGGTACAATTGGCAACATTGAAACGAAGCTTACGAAACTGAAAAACGATAAAGCTCAAAGCCTCAATAATAAAAGTTGAATACCTCCATAAAATTGTAAAGCTGTGCCGACACGGTCTGAATGGAGATAAGAAATAATTTATGTTTTCGAAAAAATATATTATTATATATAAAAACCCCTAGCGAATAAACATGTTCGCTTGAGTTTTCCTGTTTAAAAATATTACTATTGCAAACAAGTCACTCATGGTCAAGTAAAGTCAACCACAATTTAAAAATATTGGCTTTGGTATAATTTGTGATGATAAATGTCTCTCTCTAAAAGAAGTCTGCAGTAGTTTGGCCACATACCCAGAAGAGGAAACAATAATTTAGAAACTCTTAGGATTAGGAAATATCGAGGGTCAAAGCGGGTGAGGAGGGCCGGGGGAACACAGAACAATAGTTTGGAAGGCCCATTTTGAAAAATTATCCATAATTTACTTTTATTGATTTTTAAAACGGCTGGTGGGATCGGGGTTAACAAAATCTAGATGTTGCCGGTGGCTTCCATATTCACATTTCGATAGGAAATATCCGTAGGAAGTTATCGAATGCGCGTGGCTTAACGGTCATATTTTTTAGGATCATTAATGTCCGCTTGTATCGTCCGCGCTGTCATGCTGCATCGGAATATTCAAGCAAATATTAGGTGGGTCATAATATAGAAGCACCTATTTATCAGTGCCGTGGGTCTTCCAGTATCATCCGGGTCACAATCCTCAGTCATGAGTACGCGCCTGTCCTATAGAAACATTATATAATATTAACCACAATGTATTTAGGCTAAAATGGCGAAAAGCAGACCATTTTTTTACAATTTCCTATGAATTTCTTAAATATAAATATGTACATCTAATTTTATAAGTAATTTTTCGTCTCCAATAATTCCACAATCCTAAGTGTACGAATCAGATAATATTGTATTATATAATTGATTCCAAAATACATTGTTGTTTTCCTATTTTTGAAATCTGCAGAAGCATTAAATATCTTTTTTACATTTTTTATAGCGAGGTTTCTTTTGGAGTCTTAATGCGGATTATCTATAAACTCTGTGAATAACAGTTCATATTATGTACCTACTCATTAACCAAAATTATTCATAAATATTTTTTTTTACAGTTTCACAGTTTTTCACAAGGATTTCGGTTGTTTTGCGTATCATTTCATGATAATTCTGAAGTTGGTGGTCCCTTAGAAAAGCCAAATAAATTTTAATTGTGTAGCTGTCATCGGATCCGTGCAGCCCAGCTCTTAATTATAATATTATTTATTTATATTCATTTTCACGTAGAACCAGTCATTGTCCAATTATTGCAAACTTAACGAAATAACTGACCTCGATTATAATGTAATTTCTTAATATTCATTTTAACGACAGTCAGCGAAATGTCCAATTATCACACACTCAATAAAGTAGCTGATCTGCAAATAATTATTGAATATTAATTTCAACATATTACCCAATAGTGCGTCCATCAATAAATCGCACCCCGCAACTAAACCGCCACAAGTCCAATTTTGAGTTAATTACTACGTTTCATTGTCTATCGTTCATAGTATATGTACCGAAAATTTCATATCTCTTAACGCTTTCGCTGCTGAATAGATAATGAGATTTTAATTGCCCCCTTTAAAATGCACGTTAATTACATCGATCGGCCGCCTGGTCATTACGCACCGTGTGCGTCTTCCGCGTCCAAAGTATTAACGGCCCACGTGCTCGTCGTAGGTCAAAATTGAGTTTTTATTGTATTTTCAAACCATGATCCTGGACACTCCTTAAACGTTGTTGATAATCTATTTATATAATTTTGAAGCCTTATTATCCTTTATAGTTATTTTAAACATTTGATGACTGCATAAAGTATTTTTGTTACATAAAATAGTATTCTTTTAAACCTCTCACTCTAATGTTTTAGAATATAGTCATATTTCAGTACAAACCTGTGCAGTAGTGTTAAGATTTTTTACATTTATTAATTTTTAAACGCATTTATAAAACCATTAGTATAATTTATTATGAGATAATTTTTGTAAAATATTCACGATAAAAAATTATATTGATAATCTCTGTGATCCCAAATTTGACAAGAATTAGGCATTTTATTATTCAAAAAATCGGCAAGATTAACACATTTAAAGATGATTCTAAAGATACTTATTATAAGCTATGTCTTTGACCATTGAAGTGTGATAAAGATCGTATGAATAATGATTGCTTTATAATAATTATTGACCTAAGAATATGGTAGTGTTTTTTTGAAATACGCCATTTCTTTTGTCATTCCCCAGTGGTTAAGCTACAACATACGGCCGTAGCCATAAATTGACAAACTATAATTGAAGTAGGGAGTAAAATGATATTGACGCGCGTGTTTGAACATGTACCGTTTAAAAAAAATAAAAAAATTCGGTTAGGTACATGTTCAAACACGCGCGTTAACATAATTTTACTCCCCACTTTAATTATAGTTTGTCAATTTATGGCTACGGCCGTATGTTGTAGCTTAACCACTGGGGAATGCCAAAAGAATTGGCGTATTTCAAAAAAACACTACCTTATTCTTAGGTCAATAATTATTATAAAGCAATCATTATTCATAAGATGTTTATCACACTTGAATGGTCAAAGACATAGCTTATAATAAGTATCTTTAGAATCATCTTCAAATGTGTTAATCTTGCCGATTTTTTGAATAATAAAATGCCTAATTCTTGTCAAATTTGGGATCACAGAGATTATCAATATAATTTTTTATCGTGAATATTTTACAAAAATTATCTCGTAATAAATTATACTAATGGTTTTATAAATGCGTTTGAAAATTAATAAATGTAAAAAATCTTAACACCACTGCACAGTTATGTACCGAAATATAACTATATTCTAAAACATTAGAGCGAGAGGTTTAAAAGAATACTATTTTATGTAACAAAATTACTGTATGCAGTCATCAAATGTTTAAAATAACTATAAAGGATAATAAGGCTTCAAAATTATATAAATAGATTATCTACAACGTTTAAGGAGTGTCCAGGATCATGATTTGAAAATACAATAAAAACTCAATTTTGTCCTTCGACGAGCATGTCCCCCCTTAAGATCGGAATGCAGAAACATTTGTCATAACTAAAATTTCCTTAGCAGAAAACACTATGCAGAAACATTGTTCTCAGTTAAGATCATTTCTTTTGAAAATAATACCATATTTAAAAATTCTCTTTCCTATAGTTTAGGTAAATTATTTTATAATTGTTAAACGATGACAAAAATGACAACTGCATTTTATAAATGCAATAACTATAAATACATATTAATATTTAATTATAATACTCTAATGTTTCCATTATAAGTCATTATACGTGATTCCACAGGCACCAAAATATATTTTTTAACATGGTAACACTAGCGTCAAGTGTCATTCTTCACCTGGCATTTTGTATTTCTGCGGGCTGGCGTATAAAAGTAAAATAATATTCTGCAAGTACATGCCAAACGAATTAACTCTATCAATATCCATATTGAGATTCATTGTTAAATGAATTTGAGTGTATGGACTGTTTTATAGACATGCGAATTTATTTTGACAGCAGCTGTCAGTGGTAAATGGTAATACAGAAGGGGGCGTGTTCATAACAAAAGTAGTCTATGGTTAAGGATTCCTTAACTCTATACTCAGGATTGTCTATAGTTAAGTCATGCTTTTCGGCGACTTATCCGTAGGATCGAAATCTTAGATTGTGCATTCCGCTCTTAGTCATCAAATTCAAGTCAAAACTTCATTCAATATTAACTATTTCTTTTATTCAAACGAATTATTCACAAGATTTAAGAATATATCATTCTGATTATTGAACATTATATAATTTAGAAAAACACTTTCTGAGAGAGTATATTATAACCAATAGAAAAAATCTTTTTTGATAAAAGTAAGCCCCCCGGCCGGGAATCGAACCCTGCATCTCCACGGGTAAACGCCCCAATCGTCGCATTTATCCAATATGCTACGGTGTGACATACTAATAGCGACAAATTTTAGCTATTGGTCATTTTAATACCTACTCACCGGCGTTCTTCTAAAATTTGTCGCTATTAGTATGTCACACCGTAGCATATTGGATAAATGCGACGATTGGGGCGTTTACCCGTGGAGATGCAGGGTTCGATTCCCGGCCGGGTGGCTTACTTTTTTCAAAAAAGATTTTTTCTATTGGTTATAATATACTCTCTCAGAAACTGTTTTTCTAAGTAAGTGTTACGAAAGTTATAGAAGGGGTACACAGATGTCGAAAGTTTTGGGAACACTGGTCTAGAGAGCTACAATATTTATGCCGATTTCCACCGAAAAAAATGTTCTTTTGATTTACACCACCACCGACTGTAGTGGGTGTAGTCGTTCTTTTCGCCGAATGTTTACCGTCGATTTTTGGTTTTTTAATATTGAGGTTCCAAAATATTAATTGAAAATGGACAAAAAAAGTATTATTGCATTTAACTTATACACAACCTACTCAACACAACACAGCCTAATATCTCGTTTATCGGTCTTTTGTCTATTGCGCTCGGTGTACCTACACCATGGCCCCCATATCCTGAAACGGGCCCTCAGGCTAGGGCAGTGGTCGGCAAACCGCGGCTCGCGAGCCACATGCGGCTCTTTGGCCCCTTGAGTGCGGCTCTGCCACAGATGCTCTCTCCCATATTTGACATGGCTACAAAGAAGAAGCAAAGAAAATGGAAGAGGATAATCGTAAATGTAATATTGAATAGACCGAGACTTCGCGTTTATTCAAAACTTAAATGGCTTACCGACCTGTATTTATGTGTCGGGAAAAATTGGCGCATTCAAATTTACAGAGATACTACAACTAAAAACTCGTAATTTTGCACTAAATATTTTGTCGATGATGCAAGGAAGAAAGCAGCTGAGGAGAAGAGTCAAGAAAAATCAAGTTCTGTATTTAATTAGGTACTGAATAAAATCTTTCAACAATGTTAATATTGCAAGTTTTGTGGTTACTAAAAAGATTTCCAAGAGAAGAAATCAAGAGTCAATTGAGAAATCGCCTTGCCAAGGCCCCTTGCCCCCCCCCCCCCCCTTTGGGTGCGCCACTGCAACCCGGCCCATCTACTATCAAGCCAAACTCGTGGAGTCTTGCGGCGAAGTTGCCATGGCCGGTGAGGAACTGGCTAATCCAGTGTGAAGGTTGGAGTCTTCTAGTTTGGTGCCTGCAGAATACGTCTGGAAAAAAACGGTTAAAAAAGTGTGCCGCCCCTTGGGGGAGGCGGTCCACCTCGCCTGCCATGCCGCAAATGCGGTCTTGCACACAATGTCGCTTACAGTCTTCATGTAAGGAACATCCTCGAACCTCTGCGGTGGTGTCAGATGGACATCGGTGAGTGTTGGAGGGGTGTGGAGGAGGGTGGACGATCCTCTGACTTGGACGTGCAGATCGAGGGGTAGCACCCCCGCGAGTATGGCAAGCGCGTCAGTAGAAGTTGTGCGGTAGGCTTTGATAAGCAAGATCAGCGCAAGTCGCTGCCCGCTTAGCGTACTGAGAGAGTACTGTACAATATTATAACAAACATTTTGTTTCAGAAATAATTCAACTAAATTTACTCTCTTAGTTGTGAGTAGACGTGATATAAAGTGAAACTCATATAACGTGAAAAAGGCCAGCATGTTAATTTTCAACAAAATCTGGTGTTTAGCATTTTATATTAGCAATGTTGAAAATTCTAGATCGAAGGCAGGCGCCGTGGTTTTGTGTTCCTCATTCGTCTTCTTTCAGCCATTAAGTCTTCTCAATACCTTCTCTATTAATAACCAGAGCTCGAAATGGACCGAAGCGCATCGGAGCGCCGTTTCGGTTCATGAATCCCCAAAATTATCGCTCCATCTCGTGGACAAGTTAATTTGACCATCTAAGCTAGATAGGCCATATAAGAAAAATCGAATACAGTTATTTTTATAAAATATACATAAACTAGAAAATTCTGTTAATATTTGCGGAAAATTATTTAGCGCTCCGGTTCTTAACATTTTCCATTTCGAGCGCTGCTAATAACATCATTATTATTATTATGGCACAGAAGACGTACAGTCTTTTTGTAAAATAAAGTTTCAAGTAGGTAGTATGATAATGTGTGAAAGTCGATATAGCGCAATAATTGTCATTGATATAGCGATCAACTAGAAAAAATGTTTCGTTTTACTCCAGTCATATTAGGTCATATCTGAAAATAATTTTTCTAAGGCGAAGACTTTGCATTCGTATAGTGCTCATACCCAGTGACAACACACAAAAAATCAACACGTCTTGTACATGGGCGCAGTGTTCGAAATGGACGATTTTACGAACCGGAGCGCTCGATAATTTTCCGAAAATATTAACATATTTATGTAATAATTTAATTATTATATAAAAATAGTGTGGGTATGTATTCGATTTTTTGTTGTATAGGTACCTACCAAGATTATACGGTTTAATGGGCCAGTTTTGTGGCATGCGAGATTTGGGCATAATCGGCAAGGTAGATGACAATTATTGAGGTTTACGTCACGTCATAAACATTTTTTTTATATGATTCAGATAAGTTTCATATAAACTTTAAAACATATATATATAAATATGTACATAATTATATTACTTTTTAATAATTTACGAATTGTAATGCAACTTTTCATTTTTCTACGAGACGGAGCGATAATCTCGAAGATTTCACGAACAGGAGCTGCGCTCCGGTGCGTTCCAGTCCATTTCGAGCGCTGCATGGGCGCCATCTTGGAAAATGAGTTCATTTCAGTTTTTAGCTCTATATCAATAACTGCTGAAATATCGAAAGATATTTAAAATAAAAATTGAAGAAAATTTAGAAATGTACCTAATATACATATATATCTTTAATAGGAATACGTTTTCTCGTATCTGCAACGATTACCAAGCCACTGAGTAAAAGTGCAAAAAAATAGATCTTGAATTTGAATTATATTTATTTATGTAAGTAAGTAACGATTTTATGAATTTTAGTTCAATGCGCGTCCAAGCACTATCTAAAAACAATGCCGTGACCTGAGTCCAGTAACGTCCCTCAAGCGAACTAAGAATGCCGTCCTCTTTTATATTTAATTGAAAATTGTCTACCAATTTGGTACTAACCATAGAGGTATTAAATTAAAAGAGGGGTAAGGAATCGGCTTTCTCATACAACTGAATGAAGCAGGCCAACAATAGCCGATAACTTACAAAAAATAGCGACGCGATAAAAAAAATCAGGGCATCACAGAGGAATTACTTTGGTCATTATAACGTACCCATATAATATAATGTTAACGTTCAAATTTTGCCACAAATTGATTACCAGCCCACCCCACCATACTTTTTCGCCATACTAGCCGGCTTCACCATACTTTCATATTATAACCTGCCGCCCCTAGGTACTAACAAACCGCCCTTTGGCTCTGGACGAATACGAGGACGAATCGCAAGAGAAATCAGTGGGATGTTTTTCGTGGTAGGAGGGTTGTTTTAGAAGTAACATTGTTTTGGTGAACTTGCCAAATTGAGTGACGAATTTGTTTTTACGAGCTCGGGCAGGCGGGGAAGAGACCCGGAAGGGTGCCGTCATAAAATAGGGTATTTTTTTTCGACTACCTGAAACAGACAGATATACCTACCAAAATCAACTTGAAAATTAGAGCATTTCCACGAAAACTTCTTTCGAACACTAGACGTTTTAGGTATGTAGAGGTCGGTGGCTCTGACAGGTTTAGACGCACCCTTTGATAAACCGCTATTACAATGCAACCGTTTTTATGTCTTCGAAACTTTCAATACGTAGGTACCTATATAAATAATAATAAATCGCAATTAATTTCCCCTCTTAAGTATTGTTGTATACCTACGTATAGACAGACCATTATAAATAGGGTTTTCATTTTGTTTTCAAATAGAGTCACGTTTCTCGCTCTATTTTTTATATTTAATATAACGCTGCGCGATACGCTTGTTAAAGTTATTAGTAATGCATTATTTTGTCAACATGGTTTTCTGAGAAGTTAAGTAGAGAATATGTCGTTTGTTTTACAGCATAGGTGGATGTAACAGGAGTTCTTAACCGGTGGTCGCTTGGCATATTGGGTGAGTCGTGGAATATTTTCAGCAATAACATTTTTTTTGAGATATTAAATTGATACTATACAAAATTTTACAAATAATATACGACTGTTTTGTGATTCGCCTACCTGAGACGATAGTATACACGAAAAGCCAAGATGCCTGACCAGGAAGCGTCATGCCTCCCACTCGTCACCTTCGTAACTTGATGTATACCGTCTCAGTTTCGTCTTCTTAATATTATGATAGGTATTATACGCAGTTTATTTTGGGATTCGGCTACCTGAGACGATATTATACACGAAACGTCATGATGGCAGCCACGAAAGTGGTGACAGATCCAACTCCTCGCCTCATAACATGGTGTTTTGTAAATCATGAAATTTTATGAAAATATTTTTGAAACCCCTACCGCTCACCATGAAAGCTGGAACGCCCACTAGTGGGCGGTAGGGACCAGGTTAACCACCCCTGGTTTACACTGTCAATCATGACTACTGTACGACAAGATCTTCTTGGCTACGTGTTAAAACTGTGAACTAACAAGCTCCTCCCATTTTTAACCGCACTTCGATTATAGCGACGAGTTTTCCACGTCTTAAAACTGTGAACTAACATGCTCATCCTATTTAGTGGACGACAGCGACTTCCGGCTATTGCCTAAATCTTTTTGTTGGACAGTAGTCAGCAGCATTGATCCATTGATAAGTCATATTATCGAAAAGTCCATACTATTTTCGAAAGAGGTTTATATTAGTCATTTAATATTAATTTACCTCTGAAAACTACATTATAACAATAATATTTGTTTTCTCAACAGCTTCCATGATAAGCTTACAGGGACTGGGAAGAGATTTTCCAATAGTTGGAGAAGAACAGCTGTTCGTGGCTTTCGTGTGGATTATATCCATGGTAAGTACCTATCTGAATGTATATAGTATTATAATTATTCAGGTAGCGGACCCATTTTTTAGTTGCCCGCTCCAGCTCCTCTCCGTGTCCTATTTCTTGCCCAAGCTCCGCGCCGGGTAAAAAGGTTAAATATGTATTATATGAATACAAAACTTTAATTTTTTAATAAAAATAAATAGTTTTGAAATATGTTAAATTGTTCGTCCTTTTCATTATTAATTATATTTAAAAATAATTGGCGACACCAAATCGTGTTTCATTATCTGCCTCTTCTGTCAAAAAAGTGAAGTTATTTATCACTCGACAGTGTTGCCGTATTTCAAATAATTCCAGCGTTACCGTGCAAATATAATACTATCATTGGATTTTAGGGCAAAAATTTAATAATAAAAAAAACATCCGTAGCAGTGGAGCACTACAAATCTTCGGTGCTCCGGCTCCGCTCCTGCTCCGGGTAGAGTAATATGCTTTATACTGTGCACTCCGGCGGTAGGATGAAAATGATGTAATATATTATTCTAAAAATATTTCTTTTGCATAATATATTATCTATTTACTTATTTATTACTAGATATATTAATAAAATTGAATAAAATTTGATCTAATTTTTTTTTATGCGAGTTAATCAAGGAAAGACGCTTATCAGCGTAGTAAAAAGTGCAAAGTTATAAAACGTATACTCTAAGACCCCATTGCTCCACTGCTCCGTATTCCTGCTCCAACGCTCCGATATAATATATTATATAAAATTTGTGGTACCACAGTTTTCGAATGCCGGCAATGCGCAAACATATCAAGATCACCTATAAATGACGTCACATAACATTCTATAACCCTTTCAAAATTACAGATAATTTATAAATTACTGTTCTAATCATTCTTTCATTCTTCCGTAATCTGAAATTGTATTGGAAACTCTTGGAAACGTATTTAACGAGTCAATTTGCGAGTTTACAAGTAAACATTATTTTTGCTTCACTTCCGGTTAGATACTTGAGAGCAAGAATAAATACTTAATGAACCGATATACCTAGGTATTGGCTCTACTAATAAAAAGGTTTCCAATCGCTGTTTTGCAACAAAATGGCTTATCGTATGGTGTGATTAATATCTGATATGTGCAGGCATCTCATATTTATATTATATTCCAAATGCTAGGATCGAAACCGTATGCAGAAAATGAGACTAATATAACTTTTTCGACTAGATTCCGTGTTGGTGACAATTTTTTCGCATGCGGTGCTACTTGTTTGTAACTATTGGCTAATTATTTTACATATCTACGTAGCCGGCATTTAAATTGAGTATCATTGAAAGTAATTTTGGTTCTTGTCTTGGCAAACAAATTTTGAAAATAGTCGATATATTGGATTATTTGTAAAGTTAGGTCAGGTTTTCATTCTTGAATTCATGAATTTGCCAAAATCGGCTATGAAAATTAGTGCAGTTGCCGCCTGGCTTCCCGTAAACTGACTTGTACCGTAATTTTTCCTTATGGAACAGATAGGCTCCGCAATACAAAAAAGTCCGAAGTTTGGAGGTAACCCTTATATTATTCTTCTCCTTCTTCGATGGCGCTACAGCTCAAGTCGAGCCCTGGCCTCCTACACCGCCGTCCTCCAGCCGGAATGGTCCTCCGCACGTCTTTTCCAGTTCATGATTTTTAGCACCCTTACCCTTATATTATAATATAAGTATTATTATAAACAAAATAATATTACTTTTACAGTATGTGTGTTATAAAAATAACTGTGGGTAGGCATAATTCCCGTCTAATTCCATGCCTGATATTTCACAAAATATAAATTATCCAACCAGTCTGGGTGGT
This sequence comes from Rhyacophila brunnea, assembly GCF_057557595.1. Classification (NCBI taxonomy): domain Eukaryota; kingdom Metazoa; phylum Arthropoda; class Insecta; order Trichoptera; family Rhyacophilidae; genus Rhyacophila; species Rhyacophila brunnea. The sequence continues at coordinate 34,288,718 of NW_028232827.1, read as the reverse complement.
CAGTGTGTATAGGACCTAGGTATACATATTATTATCCCACCGTTTATTATACCTGGACTAAGCCACATAATATTATCGTAATATGAGTAAGTACCTATAGAAAATGAACAACGCACAATCTACAAAATATAAAAAAAACATTGGAACATTTTTTTTTGACTGGAGCTGCTGACATGCAAAATTAATAACTTATGTAGCTATTAATTACTAATGCATTCTTATTGTTACTTTGTAGTATTGAGTCGTGGCCAACATTATTATTATATTATTAGTCATTGCATTTAGACAGATTGTAGGGGGTTTGTGTAACGATAAAACTCGCTAAAATTGAACAAACACGAACTAAACATAATATTATTAGTGTGCTGCATTTTTATCACACCAAAATGAATTTCAATAAAATTAGATGCCTACGCTTTGCTGCAAATGGGCCGTACTTAGGATAAAAATGTTACACAAGTATTTTCTTATCATTACTCCAGTTTGTAACCAATTTATGATGAGAGTATTAATTTCATTATGAAAAGTTCCCTCAATATAAACTTTATCGGGGGACTAAGGGTAAGAAAAAAAATGCAAATGAAAGGAAAACTATTTTTTTTATATCAACGCAAAAAAGCATAAAACTCCCACTTATCATTATGTACATCGCGCAAACCAAGAAGTGCGGCCTGCGTAAAATTCAACTTGCTTGAAATTTCAGACGAAAAGTAATAAAAATGTCAATAAATTAAAGAGGACAATTATAGACGAAATTTTGATGTAAGTACTAAGTAGGTATTAGTGCAGGATCCCCTAGACTTTTCGTATACATAATATGCGGAACGCATTCTGACAATTGGAATAGGTTTTAGGGGTCACCAAGATATATAATGTCGATGTTGCCAGGCGATATTAGTGGTAATTTTTTTTTATTGAGGTTTTCATTTTTTTTCTTATAACCCACCAAAAATTATTCTGAATTCTTCAATAAAACCAAGACCAAATCGGGGATTGATTGAAAATGCAATAATTGTACCATGCCATCGGCATGGTCGTAGAACGGTTCGTCCCATATGAAAAAATAAAGATAGCGGGTAGTGCAATGTGTTCAAAATTATCGATTCTTAGGATCCTCCTTGGCTTAAATTAATTTATTTAGTAGCATTTTTGTATAAAATCACCCAGATTGGTTTCTTTACTATATCTATGCATATGGCATTAGTTTTAGTATTATGGTTAATCCAGAAACAGTGTAGGTTGCATATATAGGTAGGTGAATAAATGAAATAACGATAACCACTAACCACAATAAGTACACATTTATTAAAAAAAAAGAAACAATAAGTCAAGTGTTCAAACTGCTTTAAGTAAAGTACCATGATCACAGTTTTTACAAACACTAATTATACATTTGCACAATGATATACATGTCAAAGCCGATTTCTTATAACTACATAATAATGTACGGCAGTAAGAATTACATATACATGGTTAAACTAAATAATTTGGTAGAGGTTCATTCGTCATTTGTCTTGGATACAAATTATTTTCTCGTAACTCATAGCCAAGTTGTAGGAAATCAATAAGCTCAATAGTAGATGAGATGAGTTTTTTCTTAAATAAACTTGTGTTGAAGCCCTTAAACAGTGTAAATACTTATAATATGTAAGCCTTGGAGATTATCCCTTAGATGTGGTGGATTAATTGCAAAGATTTTTTTGTGAGCCCTCAAAATAAATTACAGTTTTTAAATTTATTTGCAAAAATGTCTCACATTTGCAAAAATCAACGAAGTAAGTGAGTGAGCTGTACATTTATGGTGGATTTGACGATCACACACTATGGTTTAAATTGAAGGGATCAATTTTCACTGATGCCATTGAATTAAAATCAAAATCATTCAGAAGCAGACTCTAGAATGTTAAGAATGCAAAATTTGGAGATTATTACAGTCCCGATACAGATGTTTTAATCTTAGGCATTTATTTCTGGAATAAACTTGCAACGATTGGTTACCGTGGATTATGGTTTGAGGGATCTCAGAAGAAATCCCGTATTTTAGGATGCCATTTGGCAGCTGAATCTCTTGGCGAAAATATTTGTAATATTTTGCCAGCATTACATTCTTTAACCGGCTGCGACACCACTAGTCGAATAGGTACAAAAAACAAGCTGTAACCATCTCGTTAATGAGTTTTGTTCAAGATGCACTTTCAGCTTTAGAGAAACCACTCACAGTAGTTTCAAGAGCTGGAAAAAATTTGCACTTACTTATTTATAAACAAAAAACAACAGCGGATGAACTTCGATATAAATTTATTTCCCAAAATATTGGATTTAGTTTAAATTTGTCAAGAGTGATATGCACATATTATGATTCATTGTATTTACAATGTTTAAAGGCTTCAGCACAAGTTTATTTATGGAAAAGCTCACCTGATCCACTATTTGAGCCTATTGATTGCCTACAACTTGGCTATGAGATACGAGAAAATAATTTGTATCCAAGACAATTAATCACGAATGAACCTCTAACAAATTATTTAGTTTAACCATGCAAATGTAATTCTAACTGCCGTAAATTATCATGTAGTTATAAGAAATCGGCTTTGACATTTATATCATTGTGCAAATGTGTAAGTAGTGTTTGTAAAAACTGTGATCATGATACTTTACTTAAAGCAGTTTGAACACTTGACTTGTTATTTCTTTTTTTTTTAATAAATGTGTACTTAGTGTGGTTAGTGGTTATCGTTATTTCATTTATTCACCTACCTTTATATGCAACCTACACTGTTTCTGGATTAACCATAATACTAAAACTAATGTAACATGCATAGATATAGTAAAGAAACCAATCTGGGTGATTTTATACAAAAATGCTACTAAATAAAATAATTTAAGCCAAGGGGGATCCTAAGAATCGATAATTTTGATCACATTGCACTACCCGCTATCTTTATTTTTTCAAATGGGACGAACCGTTCTACGACCTTGCCGATGGCATGGTACAATTATTACATTTTCAATCAATCCCTTATTCGGTCTTGGTTTTATTGAAGAATTCAGAACAATTTTTGGTGGGTTTTAAGAAAAAAAATTAAAACCTAAATAAAAAAAAATTACCACTAATATCGCCTGGCAACATCGACATTATATATCTTGGTGACCCCAAAAACCTATTCCAATTGTCAGAATGCGTTCCGCATATTATGTATACGAAAAGTCTATGGGATCCTGCACTATATAGGAATTTGACGAAGGAGCCGAAAATATTTTTAAACATTCGATTATTAAAATATCGCATGACGTAAGACTTAGTATATTGTTATTACATTGCTATATTACATATCATGCAAATTATTTTGTTAATGGGCAACCAATATTGGAATTTTTATAGATAGTTTTTTCATTAATTTGGTTAGTTTTATTTTTCAATAATGGTTTTAGTGGATTTAAGTTTAATTTGGTAAGACTTCAATATCTAAGAAATACATTATTAACAAAATATAATAACCAAAATTTAATTTAAATGCCATCTCTACTTCAATAGACGATATTGCGAGTCCACGGTTTTTACGGACACATTTAAAAATACACCTGACAACTTTCAAAACTTGCGAATGACTGTCAAAAATATTGTGATACATTAATTAGGTGCGTACCTAAATATGTAGGTACCTACCTATAATTCAAATATAATTCGCAAATCTGCACTTGTCATTGCTGGCTATCAAGGAGTGATTTCCAAAGACAACGGAAGTAAAATAGACAATCGCGAACCCGACGAAAAAAATACCAATCCAACCAGTGAGCTGATTTTTTTAATGGAAAGATATTTCCGTTATTACTAAGTTTAGGTAGGTACCTATTCCTATATATATATATTGATTCTCCTCGATTTGCCGCCCTTCGAGTAACTGCCGCCCCCAAGCGACGCTCAATCTGCCTACCCCCACGGGACGTCACTGCCACTAGTATATATTATATTTAAGCAAAAAATGCTGATTTATATGCGAGTGTATGTTTCTTCTCAATTGCCATTGTTTGGTCCACTTGGATCTGGAGGATTATTTCTCTTTTATTCACAATATATAACTATATAACAATAGGAAAACGCTTGTGACAAAAACAAATCCTCACTTGACACGACATTGCTGCGATTCCAAAAAACAGTGTTTTCACGACGACGACTTCTGTTGTAACGTATTGAGGTTTGCGCAGTTTTACTTGTGCCTTGTGGCCATGCGAGAGTGTTACGTCTTTTTTGCACAGGCAAAACCGCGCAGGCAAGTCGCTGTCGTGTAGCCGGCGCAATGCATATACAATATATACCTACTTAAAGTCATGAGTTTATATTCTATTTTAAGTGAAAAGTGCATAATATATTCGTATCTAATTATTAATATTATTATTACCGTTTCCTGATTAAAGGTTAAGGTTTAACCTGTCAGTGTCAACGATTCGCCTAAAATATATATGTGCATAGCGCTAGTATCTAATAATAACACGCCACAAATCAACACTCGGAAATGCTGTGTTTCAGCCGCCATCTTGAAAATATTTTTATTTTTGCAACCCATACCGACCTCAATACAGGCACAAAATATGGAAAAACTATTTAATTAAAATAAAAGTTAAAATATTAAAAAATACATAAGTACACCTAATATATATTTTTTTTAAAGTTATACTTCTTTTGGCGCGTTTGGGAAAACAGATCAGAGTGTATTTTTGGCGTGCGAAGTTGCGCGCGCCGATGTATCACATAATTTATTATTAGGATTATATTAATTTCGGTCTCAAGGGTACATGCACACGCGCAAAGTGTCATTTAGTTAGTCGTTCAATACAACCAAGTAAAGAGCACGTGTTGTAAATATAACTAATATTGTGTCATAATAAATATATATTTTTATAAACAAATTTCTGCACTGTTAATTTATATTCATAAAACTTTATTTATATTGGAGTGTATATTTCTTTTACATTGAAAGAAAGAAGTATTAATTATGAGTAAAAATATATATCAATAAATAAATAAATTTTGTGAATGTTGGTTGGTAAATAATTCAAAAAATACATTCAAATTTGATTTTTTATTAATTCATCATGGGCACTTATGAATCGATTATAACCGCTGTATGGCAGAGATGAGTTTTGGTCCAATACAATAATTAAATTACAATTATCATGTGCAATATGAGACACAGATGAATCGCGTACGTTTTCATCAACCTAATCCATTGTAATAGTAACGGGTTATTTTGTTTTGTTACGCCAAAGAAGTAACTTCTAAGTAGGTAGGTACACACGCCGATTTTTTTTTTACATTATCTGCAACGTAAATTTTGCCTTAATAATAATTATGTCAAAAAACTTTTTAATTCACCGTGCATATTATTATCATTATGCATTTTTTTAAAATGGTTTAAAGGAAATTTTAATCGGTCGCTGTCTTTCAAGATGGCGGCAGTAGTACTTACTGAAAATCGGTGTTATACAGTGGCGCACCCGGGATTTAATATTGGGGGGGGGGGGGCAAGGAGGATAATGTAAATTAGTCCCATAGGATCTTTTTCTTCTTCACAGCCTAATTTCTCGTTTATCGGCCTTTTGTCTATTGCACTCGGTGTACCTACACCATGGTCCCCACATCCTAAAACGGGCCCTCAGGCTAGGATATTTGGCGGCCCCCCTACCTACCGCCAAGATTAAAGGCGGTGTGAAACACTACATTAACGTTTTTCAAATTGTGTTTTAGTTCAAATTAAGGGTACTCATACAGTGAATTAATGGCGATTTTTAATACATCTACTTTTATAATGGAGCTGTCAAGTATCGCCACATAATAATCAGAAAATATATTGCACAATTATATAATCTAAAATGTTCATGGCCATGAAGTATAATAACTTTTTTTTTTACTATTAAAGCTAATTTATGATGTGTGTTTATCTCACTTATCTGGTCAACCCGACACGCCGGGCCCCCCACAGCCCGGGCCCCCAGGCTAGAGCCCTGTCAGCCCTCCCCAGCCATGACCTATACCACTCCGGAATTCGGGTGGACACCGAGAATTTTTTGACAGTTCCATTAGCGATTGGGTTTCTAAAAAAACCTTACATTAGAGTTTCGAAATGTTTGTGTTAGAAATTAAAATCTAAAAAATTTTTCTAAAAAGGGTGCTGGAGAATTACAAATCATTTTTTTGCCGTGTTTTTATTTGTCTAAGCCCAAAGGTATGGTTTATCGGCTTTCAATTTCAATGTTAAAATTCATTCTGATAATTTTGGGGGGTGCCAGGACCCCTTGCCCCCCCCCCCTGGGTGCGCCACTGGTGATATGCATAATATGTGAAGTGTAGGGGAATTACTTCCGTTATTGTTAAAATCAACATCATTTTCTCAGTCATCAAATTTAAAGAAAGAAAAAGAATGGTATTTACCATGAAATACAATTGAAAATTTACACTGAAGCTGTAATAGTTGACAATCCTGATAGAACTATAGAGTCATCTTCCTCTCTGATCATATCTGCACTTAATTTCAAGCATATGGACATCACAGGACGCCTCCAACAATACATGTCGCGCGCCAGTCTTCTTGCATATTTTCAAATCATCGTCAGCGTCCCGCATCTCCGCCGTATGCACTCTGTTAATTAGTGGCATTATTGGTGATACAGGGTGCCGGAATCTGGTTGGCTAGAAAAACTTGCAAGCCAAGGATGAAATTCTCTTGAGGGATCCGCAGAAACTGAGCCAATTTCAACGTCGCCTCTTCATTCTCAACATGATGAGTGGCTGTTTGGTCCGCTCGCATACCTCCTCGTTACTCCTAAAATTATAATACCGCACACCCAGTGTCTGACTCAAACATATCTACGGTTGCTCGAAGTCATCGTAATGCGCCGGCCACACGGCAGCGACTTACCTGCGCGGTTTTGCCTGTGCAAAAAAAACGGAACACTCTCGTATGGCTACACGGCACAAGTAAAACTGCGCAAACCTCATTACGTTACAACTAGGGAATCCAATCCCGAGCCAAAATTCTGATCCCGGGATTTCGGGATTACAATTTGACAATCCCGGGATCCCAGAACTGGTCCCGGGATTGGCATTTTTTCCATTGTTAATATAAAAATTTTATATTTACAAATAACATTGATAAAATCGGTCAAAAATAAATCTAGTATAATTTATACAATTTAAGACATTTATTGTTAATATTGTATACGTTTAATCTTGGAAATACACAAGTTTAACGGAGTAAATAATATTGTAATTTAAATAATAATGTGAATTTAATAGGAGATGGCTGTTTCTGATAGTAAAGACTTAATGAATGGATTAGCGAGATTTAAAATATTAAAGCAAATAATCATGGCGTACTTATGGCCTTTCCGCTTCATAAATCTAATTAGTCAGCCAAATATGAAACTGCCGTAAAACGTATGATATCATGGTGGAATTACTTTGTTAAAATTGCGAATCATTGTTTTTTTTCTAATCTTTCCATTTTTAATAATTTACGTGAAAAAATAAAATGCATCGTCAACCTACACATGGCTATAAATCAAACTTCATTCAAACTCAGTTTATTTCTAATGTAGTTATTTTTTATTAAAAGTATTTTTTCTGTTATATTTTCGCTTTTATTTTATTTTCCATAAAAATTGATAAAAAAATCAATGCCGAAATCCCGCGATTATGTTTATCAATCCCGGGATTCATAGGTATCGAAAGTAGCTCGGGATCCCGGGATCCCGGGATTGGAATCCCTAGTTACAACAGAAGTCGTCGTCGTGAAAACACTGTTTTTCGGAATCGCAGCAATGTTGTCAAGTGACGATTTGTTTTTGTCACAAGCATTTTTCTATTGTTTATTCGTTTATTGGTTAAAAAAAGAGAAATAAATCCTCCTTTTTGCACAGGCAAAACCGCGCAGGCAAGTCGCTGCCGTGTGGCCGGCGTATAAGGCGCCAAAGCCCATAACTCGCTACCGCAGCAAAGTCAGAGTGCAAGCGTCGAATCGAGTCCCAGACATTTTGCATCTAGTTGAATGTAGCGCTATCGATCTTCTAATATTGACAACTCGTATCTGATTTCTTTTATTTTGTTAACTGTCAATTCATGGTGGAACTGCATTGTATTGTTGTTTTTATTTAATAAAACGCATTTTTTTTTATAGTACTTATTCCACTTTCAATTAATATATTAGGATTATTACGTCCCCACTGAGGCGGACGAAACCGGTCCTAATATATTAATTAAAAGTGTAATAAGTACTATAAAAAAAAATTCGTTTTAATAAATAAAAACAACAACTCGTATCTGACAAACAAAAATACAGTTAGGTACCTTAAAATTCAACTATACTATTTTTTCACTAAGCATATTTAAAAAAAATAATTCATAGTTTTTGTGTAATAGTTTAACTCCCCCCTATCAAAAACATTGAATGTCAGATACGAGGTGTCAATGTTAGAACCATAGACTATAGATACACATAGACGCCATCCGTTGCATTGCTAAATGAAGCTACGTGCCGTGCGTTTGGTTTGTGGGCGAGCGAACGCATTCGCCTACAAATGTTCGAGACCATAGACCATTTCGCTAGTACTCGCCCAAAGTGCTCGCACTAAACGCTCATAATTAAAATATAATTTTCTATTTTTTTACGTTATATAGTATTTTTAAGCGGTCAAAATGCAACCAATTAGGTAAAGATATCCATAATTTAGGTTATTTTAAAGAAAAACTAGGTCACTGATATTAAAATAAATAATAATATACAAATAAATTATCACGAACATGTATCAACTTACCTATGAAACGTAATACCATCTTCTTGCTTATCAGTACGGCTACCATATTATTTTAATACAACACGCAGAACCACCTTTCCTATTTAATTAACTAAACATATTTACCACTGACTTTATGTTTAACACAAAAAATAGCAAATTTAGCAACACGAACTCGCAGATTATCGACGCTGCGTGAAGCGATTCAGCACGATTTGCCGGCGATAGTTTTGGAAACTAACTAAAAAATAGGTAGACCTTTTATCTTACTCTAGCGCGTGTCGCAGACATAGAATGTAACAACTACATTAGATACTATTAGTACTATTAGAATTTCCTGAGTTTTTTTATTTAAAAAATATATGTGGTGTTTCCAATTTGACATTTAATTTTATTCAGGTGATCAACCTAACTTGTTTGGCCATTATACTATCCGTGTTGCAAGGGGCTACCTCATCCAAGAGTAAATATTACATCATGACAAATCAACTGCGAGCTTATATGGCGAAGAAAGAATTACCAAGTCACATGCAGCAGAAGATGTTGGAGTTCTACCAAATGCGATACCATAATTCCTACTTTAGAGTAAGTACCTATATAAATAAAATATAGATTTTTTTGTATGAGTACAGACTATTATTATAACATAACATGATTATAATATACTATATTGGACTTCCCAGGAGTGCGTATTGCCAAACCCTATTGTCCGCCAACCTCCAGGAAGTAGAGTAAAGTAAAGATGTCGCGGTTCCATCGACGTAGCATATTTTTGGCGAGCACATTTCAATACCACACATATGGCGTATACGTATACAAAATCTTACTTACTGCGATTATTTTCTCTCACAACCACTACTCTGAGGGTGTTAATAATATTTAATCCTACTATTACTAATTTGCATATTTATGATATTTTATTATAGGAGTCTGACATATTGAACTGGGTTTCCGGGCGCCTTCGCCAGGACGTGATGATGCATTCCTGCCGGCAGGTGGTGGAAGACGTTCCTTTTCTTCGCCACCTACCTGACAGTCTTCTTCTCCGCATCGCCACCAGTCTCCGCAGCGAGATCTTTCTAACCAACGACATTATCATCAAGATTGACACTATTGGTGAGTCATATTTATATCAGGCAGGTATCAGTTAATACTCTCTTACTTCCGTGCCATCCGTTATTAGACGTTGGCGATGGTTGACTATAATATATAGAGGAAGAGCGCTGTTTTCAAACTAGCGTCGATACTATGGACCCAGTGGTTTACTAACCGGAATTATGTACTTATGATATCTCTCTGGATGCCATATTATGGTGTGGTCAAAGTATGGTAACTATCTAGTTTTTACTTCTTTGATTATTGATTTGACCGTTATCATCTTCAGCATCACGTACGTATACTCTAGTCAGGGGTTCATAAAGTGTGTTCCGCGTGACTTTTTGATGTGTCCCGCGAGAGTTATGTTATATCATATGTATATTTTTTTATTTTTTATGCTTTATATCGAATATTAAAAATTACATTTAAAATTAAATATCCTCTGGCAATCTAGAAAATTTGAGCCTAGGTTCCAGGATTTAGTTTCAAACAAACAATTGTATAAGTCACATGGTGAAAAAAAAAATATTATTTTTTTAGTAAGTATATTGATAAGAGTAATAAATAATGTATAATATACATTATTATTACATTAAATATTATTTAGTAAAAAATATGAGACTACACAATAAAATATTTTTCTTTTATTTTGTTGCCAATATGGTTTTTAAAAACAGAAAATATTTACAAAAGAAAGGACGGCCCGCCAAATATTTTTGATTTCAAAACTGTCCCTTTGGCGAAAAAGTTTGTGAACCGCTGCTCTAGTTATTTGAAACAAAAAATAACAATACATTTTAATTTGAGTTATTTGTGTGAAAAATGTATACAAAAAAAATTACACGTACTAAACAACTAAACAATAATTAAATGAATACCTAACATTAATTTTAAAGCGATTCGTATGTCATAGATTCTGCTGACACTGCTTGGTTCTCACGGAACCATGGACAACCACATCAGCTGTTTGATTTTATAATAGTTGAAAATATGCCTTTGAGGTGGACGAAACTGGTACAATGATTATTTAATGAAAAAGTGGATTGTGTATAAAGAAATGCGTTTTTATTAAAACTATTTTTACTTTTTGAGTCTACTTTAAGGGCTGATGAGCGGTAGGTACTCTATCTCGGTATGTCACTGTCAATCGCTTTAGAGCGGAATGCACAATCTAAGATTTCGTTCCTAAGGATAAGTCGCCGAAAAGCATGACTTAACTATAGACAATCCTGAGTATAGAGTTAAGGAATCCTTAACCATAGACTACTTTTGTTATGAACACGCCCCCTTCTGTACTACCATTTACCACTGACAGCTGCTGTCAAAATAAATTCGCATGTCTATAACACAGTCCATACACTCAAATTCATTTAACAATGTATCTCAATATGGATATTGATAGTGTTAATTCGTTTGGCATGTACTTGCAGAATATTATTTTATTTTCAAAATACCAGATGAAGAATGACACTAGACGCTAGTGTTACCATGTTAAAAAAAATCTTGTGGTGCCTGTGGAATCACGTATAATGACTTATAACGGAAACATAAGAGTATTATAATTAAATATTAATATGTATTTATTGTTATTGCATTTATAAAATGCAGTTGTCATATTTTTGTCATCGTTTAACAATTATAAAATAATTTACCTAATTTACCTAACGAGAATTTTTAAATATGGTATTATTTTCAATAGAAATGATCTTAACTAAGGACAGTGTTTCTGCATAGTGTTTTCTGGTAAGGAAATTTTAGTTATGACAAATGTTTCTGCATTCCGCTCTTAGACGCATATTTTGTAATTGTCCTGCCCGGAACATAATATGTCAGGAAGGGGTTTCTCGAAACTCTAGAAAATATCACAAGGGTTCCGCCAAACAAAAAAAGTTGAAAATCGCTGCTTTAATTGAAAATATTCCTTATTTTTGTGTAAATTTTATATATAAATATTTGTTTGATTTAATATAGGTAAGTTGATTTGTCCGTCGAAGGGGGTGGGGAAACGAACGAATCTGTGCCTAAAACCTGTTTAATACCTTGGACGTCCACCGGATGAGCTCACTACTAATATACCTACCTACTTAATTTCATAATATCCCATTTATTCATTTTAGGTGACTGTATGTACTTCATCGTAAGTGGAACAGTTTCCGTTTACTCGGCAGCCGGAAGGGAGCTTTGTCATCTTCAAGATGGCGCTCACTTCGGAGAGGTTTGTTACGTCATTCATTTTAATATATGTTTTTTTTGTTAAAAGAGGACGTTCTACAGAATTGGCCTTGAGAATTGAAAATATGATTTTTTAACATGTGGTCCATAATATCTGGTCTACTAGTTAATATAAAAAGGTCGTGTCAAAGTTGTTTGTGTTAATAAATTTGCTCTGTGACTGATCCGACTCATATTTCACATTTATTTCATCAGGGCTGTCGAAGACATAAATCATAATATATATTTATAATTTTAAATTTTTATTTATAATATATATTATTTAAGTTTTGTGCATCTAATGCCGGGTCCACACTGGCAACAAGTTAATTTGCTGGCAACCTCGTTAGATTTTACGATAATTATTGTAAAATTTCTTAAGCAATTATGGTAAGTATCGTAAAATTTAATGAGGTTGCCAGCAACTTGTTGCCAGTGTGGAAATGGCTTAATATCCACTGTGGTTCACGTAGTGGCATGGACCTGGGGTTAGCTAATTCAGGAAGTCAACACCCATGATAGAATTTTTTCCAGTTTTGGTTGCATTATATTCCAAAACTCTTCTGTAAAAATCGTTTCCGAGTTTATAAATGGAAATTTCTCGGTGTACATAGTAAACAAACCTACGAATAAAAAAAGACAAAAAGGAACATACTGATTCATCGCAGTAAAATCTGGTAATCAAATTCGCCATTTTGAAAAGCGACGATTTTGCGTAAACAAATATCACGTGGTCTGTACGTGTGCGGCAAACTTCGAATGTGTTTGTAATTTTGTGCAAAGTGCGAATGTAATGTTTTCAAATAATTGATATGGATTAATTGTACCATCGTATTATTTTCTCGAAATCATAAACATACTATAATAGTATTTGAGTATCAACCTATGTTCAATTTGAATTGGGTTATAATAATAATATACCCGTATATATATCAATAGTATGTTTGCTACAAAATCCACCCAAGTTATCAGTACGTACTTGCACAGGTTTGATTAAAAACCATGATGAAATTAACATTTAAAAAATATGAATGCTTAATATTATTTTGACAGCCCTGTTTTCTGATCGGCTTTACATCTGGCAGGTGTTCATTAAAAAAATAATAATGCTCCGCGGCAGAAATTATCAGTAATAATAATAATATTTCTTGAAATAAAATCTCCGATGATTAGTGATTTTTGCGAAAAGATCGATTTAAATTGACGTAGTTACGACGCCGAGGTCCTTTTTATACTGAATTATATTTGAACGGCGGGCTCTTCAGCGGCCCCTTAAACGTGAACAGTTTGAGTTTTACAATGTTGCGTCGTATAGAATGTTGGATGTTAAGAGCAAGCAACTGAAAAAAGTTGAATACTTTTTGACAGCTTTTTTTGTATCAAACAATAAATAAAACAAACTGCAAATTAATTTCCCTGAATAGGAAACATACAAGATATTATATAGTTTTTTGAATTTTCGTTTCGCTTCGTTTCGTCTCAAAGCTTTTTTAAAATTCACGTCAAACGAAATATCAAACTTTTGCGTCAAATTATCGAATAGTAAAATCGGTAATTGTGTAATAACTTCTTTCGACTATGTCCGATCCTAATAGGATAATATGGGCCTCCACCAGAAATGGATGTCAGCCACTTGCTCAACCTATTAGGTCCATACCTCTGACTCATACACAAATTGAAAAACAATATTATGTGTACTTGCCACTCTTGCCAGACACAGGATTCGAACCTGGGACCCACAACGATATAATAGGCCAATAATACTTAATAACAGATAATAAACCAAACATAATATACTTCATTGAAAGTGTTAAATTTATTTGAAAAATATTCTCAACATTTCCTTATCACATAGTAATAATATTACGTGATAAACTCGTAGTTTCACATGCAATATTACAGTATTTTTAATAAAATATTAAAACAGTGAAGCACGCTGCAGTATTATATCACAAAGGAAGCTCATCGGAAAACTAATTTTATATTTAATAAAGTTTATGAAATGATGCTTTTGCAATTTACGTTGATACGAGTAATAATATCATTAAAACTTTCCGACAAATCCAACAGCTATAGTATATTATGTGTTAGATACCGGAGTATACGACGTGAAGTGTCATTGTTTTAATTATCATCATCAGCGGGTCTATTCTATACACAAGGCTACTATCGATCGCTAAAGTGAAAAAGCGATAGTATTTATTACATATTTGTATTGTTCAAGAGAGGTGCTGTTAAAATATAGCACTTATTGCAACAATGACAACCAACTTATTGTAATTGTTACAATAAGTGCTAATACTTTGATACAGACCTACCCAGTTTGATAATATTTATCCGCTCAGGTTGATAAGTATAGAATAGACCCACGAAGTGCGAAAATCTTGTATTCTCCAATAAATATCTCCATAATATTATGTAGTGGCCGATTTCCAATTCGGTACCCCAAGCGTATAATATAGTCATCAGTTGCTCCTGTTAACCATCGAATTTTTGACATGCTTCTTCTTCTACGCTACACGGAATTTGAAGGTATTAATCCATTTGTCAGTTATTGTTGTTCATAATATCTGTACCTCAGAGGCAGACGGATGCAACTCAATTTTTGGGGAAAATGATTTTTTTTAAGAATCGTCATGCTAAAGGCTTTGTTTATTAGAGGCAGAGAGATGGAAGTCTTAGTCCAAACATGCAAGTGCCATACCTACCTTAGAGACAGAAGGATGCAAATCCAATAATTCACTAAGATAAAATTCTCTCAAATCGTCTGCAATATATAGGTACTAGACGAGAACCAGCCAGGAGAACGAGCTTTAGAGGAGGATACAGCACTATGGACCATATCCAAGTCATCAGAGAAATCAGAGCGGTAAAAGGAATACAAGCTGCCGCTATCCATAGGTTTTATAGACTATGAGAAAGGGTTCGATTCCATAAAGAAATTTTCAATACTCGATGCACTCAGAAATCAAGGAATCTCCGGGCGCTATATAAATATTTTCAATAATATATACAGTAGCGCAACAACATCTCCATAAACCATCGCGCATTTCCTATCAGAAAAGGAGTCCGACAAGGTGATACAATCTCACCTAAACTATTTACAGCTACATTTGAAGACTTATTTAGACAACTTGACTGGAATGACACGGGTCCCCATAAATGGAGAATACGTGAGTCATCTACACTTTGCCGATAACAATAAATAGTAGTTTGCAAGACTCAGAAGGCCTCCAAAGCAGAATGCAGTAACTCGCTGGAGTAAGCAACAAAGTAGGCTTGAAAATAAATGTGTCAAAGAAGAAAGTCATGTTCAACTGCTTTGCGGGCCAAAAAGAGATCCTCATCAATGGCATTCAGCTCGAACAGGTGAAAAACTATATCTATCTGGCACAGCAAGTGTCTATAGATGGATGTATATTTGATGAAATTGTTTGCAGAGTAAAGCTAGGCTGGAGTGCTTTTGGCCGCCTGAATAATTTCTTCAAAAATGACCTCCCACTGTGCCTAAAGTGCAAAGTGTTCAACCAGTGTGCACTTCCCGTAATCACATGCGTGTGAAACACGGACCCTAAGTAAAAGAGAGATCCAGAAACTTAGAGTAGCACAACGTGGAATGGAAAGGTGCATGCTGGGCATAACGCAAACGGACAAAAAGAAGAATGAGTGGATAAGGGAAAAGACAAGGATTAATGATGTGATAGAGTTTGCTAAAAACTTCAAATGGAAATGGGCTGGATACATAGGTCGAAGAAAGAACAATCGTTGGACAAATTTATTCATCCAGTGGTATCCAAGAGGTACAAAACATCCGCAAGGTAGATCTAGAGGCCGCTGGATCGATGAAATGATAAAGTTCTGCGGAAAAACTTGGCAACGCAACGCACAGGGACGAGAGAAGTGGAATCAACTTGGAGATTAGCGAGGCCTTCATCCAGCAGTGAATAGATTCAGGCTGGTGATGATGATGAATACATAATAAAATTTTAAAAAAAAATGTGTTTTGCTTTGTTATATTTATATTTTTTAACTTATAATTTGTTTTATTTTGGCTAGGTAAATAAGATACAAATCCACATTTAACAAAATATCTTTAGAGGCAGAAGGATGCAAATCCACACTACGTTTTTTATTTTATTTTTTTTAGATATAAAATTGTATTATATTTATTCCTTTCTTACATATTCCAGAAGTACTTTAATTTAATTAGAATAAAAAAAATAATGATCATTATATGTATATTTTCTTAGAAGTTATGAATATTCGTTTAAAATAAAAATTGTTTTTTGGCTCTCCTGAACAATTGGGTATTTGGCACTTGCATCCGTCTGCCTCTGAGGTACAGATATTATGGTTCGGCAGATCGCATTATTTCGGCAGATCGCATTATTTCGCCCGCTACGCCAGGCTTGGTCTGTTATGTTTTCGGCAACGGAATTCCTTACCAACGAGGCCCGATCCTTCACGTGGTCCAGTGGAAGGTTTATGTCAGTAATAAGACTCGATGGATGATAATCTTCAGAGATGTTTATTCTTCAATACTCAATTTACAATTACATGGTGTATAAATAAAAGGGAAAGAACTCAATAGAGTTTGATCCTCAGTTAAACAACTCGGTGAGCAGAGCTGAATTATGTTTGCACAAGAAGAATGGTCCGAGTTGAATGAATCCAAGGATCATTTTCAATAGCATTACATAATATGAAATAGTAAGTAAGTAATATTAGTGACGCTTAGTTCATGTACAAGGTTTATATGTGTGTAGTAACACAGCTAGATAGGGTGGATACATTGGGGTTGATCAATAATATAATATTGAGTAGGTGCATTGTAATAGTCGAAATCACACCGATCGAATATTCTTAACAATAGCACATTATTAGTAACTTAGGGTGTCGATCAATTAAACAAAAGACAATTTATTGTCGTTGGGGAGGAATCATAGAGAGGGGAGTTACGGATCCATAACAGGTCAATTAGAATCGAATTGACGTCCTCGTCGCATATCATTATGTCTTAATCCTAATTATAATTTAATTACAATTACTAATCGTAAGTGCCATAATATTGTTTGATAAGTTAATGTATTTGTGAATTACAAAATGATTTTTTCTATATTTTTCAAATTATTATATTCAATATATACCTAGAATGTTTCATTCTAAAATCCTGTGTATTATTCGTTGAATAAAATAAATAGTTTATTAAATAAATAATAACTAAATAATGGAGTGATCCGCGACGTCGGTTAGTAATTTAGGAATCAATTGATACTTACCTTAATTTAATATACTAAAACAGAAAGCCAACATTATAACGCAAGTCGATAAGCATTTTATGTAACAAGTAGGTACTAGTTAAAATTGTCGTGATGCAATAAGATTCCCATAGCTTAATTGGAAAAGCATACTGGCACGAATCCAGTAGATACAGGTTCATGTCCCGTCGGGTGTCGTATTTTTTTCCACAAAATGATTTTTTCTAGTGTGTATATTATACATGAGATATTTTCAAATTATGTATTTTCAGTATTTGTGAATATTTTCGTCTCTTTTTTATTATAAATGTCTGTTTTCTCATCTTAGTTGAAAATGTCCCTCTGAGGCGGACGAAACTGGTTCAGTTATTTAATATAAAATGTAATCAGTACAATAAATTATGTGTTTTTATTAAAATTGATTATTAATAATACTCATTTACATTATACATCATGTTTTTGGATTACCATTAGGTATTTGACATTAACTTTACAGTGCCTGTCTACGAGCTACGGCGTAGACATTATGTGACGTAGACCACGTACAGTGTAGGAACTTCGTGCTTTACGCGAGAAATATTCTCAACCACGTATTAACAGTAAATGTGTTTTAAAATTATTATTTGTTCGTGAGTAGCGGGATTTGAACAAAATAGCTCTTTATAAAATAGGTACCTATTGTATGTGCATACATAGTATTATATCATGTTACCATTTTCGCCCATGGCCATAAATAACCAAAGCGTATGGGTGTCCACAGTGAGATGGTTATAATAAAGTTTTACGGAAAATAGTTGTTGGTCATTTGCCTAATCATTGGTAGATATAAAAAAAGTTGGTAAAATCACAAATTAATACATTAATATGTATATAGTATGTATGTAACAATTATTTATTTATTTATTTATTTAAGAAAACAAAACATTGTGGACATAACAAATCTAAATTCAAGACTTACACAATATGAGATTTACATTATAACAAATATTAACCTCACAAGAAAAAAAAAGAATATAGAAAATAATAATAATAATAACTTAAGTAGTAAGTTTCAAAAACAAAATGCGAAGTACATCATTGAAAATGTTTGTCTTTAGGGAGCGCATTTACTTATCTTCCACCCCACGCTAATGATGCCTGATAGGCTTGATACGAGGAAACGGTTTAGATCCAGAATAAATCATGGTTGCGACTACGTAGGTAATTGACAGGCGCATGTAAATTCAAATTCATTAGGACACCGGGATTGGAAACCATCCCTCGCGATAACAGGCAAAAGTGTTTCAAGAGCAGAAGAGACCTACGAGATTCAAAAGAGTGAAAAGTAAGCCTTGTAGAAAGGCAGTCGGAAAATAATCATTTGACGAATTATCGAAAGGAAAATAGTTAAATGTTATTGTGAGTCATTAATTTAGTCGGGAAAGAAAAGTCCATAAATATGACGATGACGTATTTACGATGTGTTCATGATCTTTTTACATATACAGTGTGTCTTAATCTTGATTTAATGAGCTAAGATACCTGTCAGCGAAGCAACTTTTAGGCATAAAGCCCACCAAAAAGCGCTCGACGCGCTCACTACTAAGTAGGCCCCCTCCCACCCGCGCATTACCCTTCACCTATGTAATAAGGGGCCCAAGAAGCACAAAATAATTATTATTATCAGCGTATCTCATAACAAAGCAATAAAAATATTATATTATTTCGGGGCTTGTAATTAATATTCACGATGACATTATTCTACCAGCGAAATATCGGACACGCAATAAAATTAAACGATGAGTTCTCTGTTATTAAATAATGGCTTCTCGCCCGTCAATCGACGACGCTTCCAGAGCGTGATTTTGCTCGCCGCGTTCAATGAATGGACTGCATTGTATTTTCGTTCATTCGTATCGCCGAGAAGCCAAAAAACGATGACTCATGGGGCGGGCGCGCATAATGCGTCGTCAAATCCAGTGTGCGCTGGCGTATTTGTTTACGTTGTATTTTCGATGATTTACGCGCCACTTGTGAAATTTTGCGCGAGAGCCCCACTTGCTGCGTTAAGTGGGTTTTACGCCTTAGTGTACGTCCTGAGTGGCAATGTTCGGCGCAGCGTTGAGCGTTTTGCGCAACTCAAACGTATAACCGTGTGTGAAAATGTTCGTAGACAGTGTCTTTTTTTGGTTAGACATTTATACGGTTATATGTTTGAGTTGCGCATAACGCTCAACGCTGCGCCGAACGCCGGCACTGAGGCCTCACACTTAGCGTTACTTATATTTTTTAGCGGAGTGACCGACTATATTATTATTATATACGCCGTACTCTAATTCCGCGGAGGATATGTATTGCAGATGAAAGACGGTAGTAGTTGTTAGTGATGATGGAGGAGGCGACAATTTATTTGCTAATTCAAATAATTACAAGGGTACAATCTATGCAATACAATAATTAACATAACAGCAATTCGGTGCGATATATCTTTAACGGAAACTTGTAATCGAGTGACATGTCCAATCGATTCTGACCCGCTATTTATTGACCGGTGCACTATGAAATAATATGTTGAAATGATTATGAAATAATATTAATTCGTAATGCTATGAAATTGCGGATCCACTATCTTATAATATTACGAAATTAAATTATAATATATAGGTACTGACCGATTGTACGCGAAAAATAAATATTTAATAAATAATTTTATAAGTTATAACTGAGATCTGGGTCATAGGAATCCGATGACAGCCACATATAGTTATATAGTACCTAGTTATAGTCGACCGTTCCGACGATAGTTTTATAGTCCGAAATAGCTGTCAACGTAATTGACCCAGTTAAAGTAGACTTAACAAAAATAACTTTGCTTAAAAACCATTATAATTAAGTTTAACCACGTAAACGCCAGGCAAATATATATGTGTACAAAGATGTGTAAATAAACACACACACGCATATAAATATATACAATATCACCAAATAATAAGATGTAATAAACTATTGATCTCTTCCAGGTTTCTCTGATGGGTAGTGGTAGGCGCCGCACAGCAACTGTGATCGCGATCTCAGCCTGCGAACTCTTCAGATTGGACGCCGCAGACTTCACCCGGGCGATTGCTCATCATCCAGAATTGCTAGAGCATATCGCAAGGGTTGCCGCTGACAGATTGGAGCGAACAGAAGAGGCTGACTCATTACATTAGAACACTAATCATTTATATTCCGTTTGTTTTGTCGGAATGAGTTATATTCCTTCCATACCGTCAGTATGAGGGGCTGAGAATATATTTATGTTGTACAAGTGATATTATAATAATAAACAATATTTACGACATCATATTACTATGTACCTATGTGTGTAATGGGATTTAAAAGTTGGTTTGTATGAAAAGTTATAAGCTTTACAATAATTCTAATATGGGATTACTTATAATCTTTTGAGTAAAAAATGTTTATGATATTTTAATTACAATGTATCTAAATCGAATGTTTTAAATAACACATCCTCCTTTAAATATAATCATATGTATACATATCATCTAAAAAAAATATAAATAACAAGATTTTTTCTTGCAATTTTAATATGAATCATTTAAAAACTAGGTATCATTGACAGAATATTGAAAACAGTTATGTAGAATCGACAATCGAATATTAAATTTTTAAATCGATTTATTCAAATTTGTCAGTGGTGTCGGTACTTATCGATTCGTTAAAACTAGATATTCATTGCCTGCAACAATCGAAATTTTTCGACGTGTTTTTTCAGAGGTTGGTTTATTAGTCTATTTACTGTACTATACATTCGCTGTAATATTTCATCTGGTATTTGACGTAGAAAAATCTAGGATAAGGCACAATTATTGCTCCTTGAATCTATGGAGAATAATATAGGTAATAATAATTGACTCAGTTTTGGGAAAATTAGCAAACACTTGCGAAGAGAGTATAAAATGCCGTCTTGTTATTGAGAAAAATAAAACAATTAATAAGATTTACAGTTACAATATATCATAACATAGATAATCGTTACAAAATATGTACTTAATAATAATGTTTGTTTCATTGTTTGTAATAAGTAGAAGTAACGTAGAAATGTTGTAATTATTTTACTCCTGTTGAACACATATTTAAATGGTTCTGTTATGTCTCTCAGGGAAGAAGGCTAAGAAATCGGATGACTTGTGTTGAAAGCAACCTGAGGTGGTATGATGGTGTTATGTTTCTGTGCGACTCCTAAGTAGTATGCACAGCGGTTAAGTTTAAAGCCAGTCGTCTTGAAGGTAATAATTGTCAGGTGATTTGCCTTCAGATCGATATATGTTTAGACTAGATGGGGAGAAGATGATTGGGAAACAATAAAGCTTTCACTAAAGTTAAAAAATAAAAGTTTATGCATATACATATACAGCGGACAAGAGATACGCGTTACAAGAAATTAAAAATAATAGACAAGACCGCGAGATGCGTGGCCCTTTTTATACATTTTGGTAATAATATATTAATTAGTTTGTATGATATTCAGGCGTGGGTCCCTAATACTATGACCGTCTGCTGGCCCACACTTGTGTTTATCAAGTTAGAATAATTATGTAAGTATTGCATCATACTACATGGCTATTGTTTATTAACCCTCATTAGCTTGCAAAGTTTGGTAGTTATAACATACTCTAAAACTTGGGAGTTCATATCCATATGACAGCTCGATTCCTTCAACAACGAAAGAAGTTTGAGACTCACATTTGTTAAATTCTGGAAATTGCAATTAGTGGTAAAAAAAAAACAATTATAGTTACTTAAAGGGTAATGACTAAATAAAAGTTGTATTATTACAAATTAGTTTAAATGCAATACACTCATGTTCATAAGTGATAGTAGAACTAATTATATACTCATTGTTTGAAAGTACGTATACATAAATACAGGTACCTATGTAAAATTATTGGTTACATACATCATCTATAATAATAAAGGTAAATAGGTACCAGTGGCAAAGACTCCATACTAGGCGATTATTTTAACCCTACCTTCTTCAGAAAAATATCTTTTAATTGCATATTGACTTATTTATATAATCACTTGATTATATATTCTATAAAATAATTTATTTTGCCAACGAGAGATGCCGTATGTGTAGGAATGTATTACACAGATAATTACAAAATATTCTGCAAAAGTTTTAAAAATATACCACAGCGCGCCATCTGTCTTGACGCAAATAAAGGTCGGATTGTGTTTAAAATAGTTTTCAATTTTTTTCATATGGACTTTACGTCACGTAGTCCCGCCCAGTGTATTGAATTGTATGAACTAAGGTAAGCTCTGACCGCAGAGCCTAAAACTAAATAATTAATAATTAGATAATTTAAAAAAATAATTTATATGGTGTTAAATCGAATATTAATTAATATCGACTATTTTTTAAAATAAAAAGAACTTTTACCTAATGATTTTTTATGTGTATAAATGTTTTGAAAAAATACGTACTTAATTTAAACTGATCGCTTAATTTTATGTCGTCAGTGAGTTTTTGAAGTTTCATTAAATTAGTGTGTCGTTGTCATTAGTGTGTACCTATTCATTCGTAGTAATATCGTATTATCTTCTTATTTCTTGTAAGTATACCTGACAAGTGTGTTCTTTTTATCAGATCTCCACAGCCTACCTCTTTCCAAAAGTCACCTTTCGCACACTGATAGGTACATACATCAGAAACCATCAAAAAGATTCATAAAAGAAAATCGTTCATAGTTAATGGAATTTTGATCAATCAGTATTTTTACGAAGCAGTAATTTGTACGAATTTGATTGATTTACAAATATTTGCATTATATCACCATGATCCTAATAGGATTATATGGACTTCTATAGAGTGATGGTTGTTTCAACAGATTTTAACGGATTATTATATATTCAAACGGATGTAAGCCGCTTGATCAACCTATTTGATCCACAGTCACACCCTGAAAAACAACACGTGAGTTTTGTCATATTCGAGATTCAAACCTAAAACTGATGACATAATAATCTGATATATTACTGCTCGGCTATCATTGGCATAAATATACATCATGATAATACCTTACTGATAATCGATTTTAACTCTCCAGTGGGAAAGTTGGTAGACTCGTAGAGAACCCGTTTCTGAAGCCGTAGGCGCGGGATATATCATACGCCTGGAAAAATGATGATACGTTTTTCAGTATGTTTGATATCAAGAAAGTTTGGCGAATGGATAATAAACATACATCGAAAATATTTACGTTTGTTAATATAACTTCCACCTTGTGGGGCCCAAATGCTTCGCTCACGAGAAAAAATTGTGACCCATTGTTTTTTTCTTTTAAACGTAGGATTAGGTTTAATGAACGACTGGGTATCTGAAAAATATTTGCCGTTGAAAATTTAATTTGTTTGAAAACGTTTTAGTCTTTTGAGAATCGTACTAATGGTTTCGGCCAATTTGCAGGCATACAATTATTTTCGTGCAAGTTAACATACACGTAAATGAATTGTGAATGTATGAATATATTATATGTAATTATTATGTACCGATAGGACAGACGCTTGAAAGAAACTCTTTTATAATAACATATTGTAGGACAAAACTTGTATATAACTACTTCATTTATTACCTATATAATACATCTATTTATTTTAGCTCTATAACACAATCATTTTATTATAAAGACGCAAGTCTATCAAATAGGATAACAAAAATCGATATAAGTAGATTAGATACCGTAAATGTTCTTTTATTATCTAACATTTTGCTCGTAGTTTGTAGAATTAGGTTATATTCCATGGATTAATTTTGAAAACATTACTATAGGTCGATCTCACAGTGACTAGTGGCTAGAGTGCCTGTCTGTGAATTCTTGGATGCGGGTTCAAGCTTGAATCTGGTATAAATAATTGTGTACATGTCGTTTTTCAATATGTGTTTGCTAATTTAAAACTATCTTTCGCCAATTAATTGCAAATATGAAAATGACCGATATAGTCTGTGGCCTTATTCTGATATCGATTTTTTTATACTCTGTATTAATTTATAATTTCTGTCTTGTATATAGGATGCCCGAATTTTATTTTGATATTACTCAAAATATAAGCTGATGATTGATTAAACCGTGGCGAAACGATCGAAAAGCGGCTTTCAAAATTATGATTGGGCGTCAAGCAGGGTTACCAGAATTCCTATTTTATACTTAAGAAAGTATAATATTAATACTATCGACCGAAGGTACTTGATGGAATTTGAATTTAAATTCTAACGGATCTAAGAAAGTATGTTGTGAGGACTGTTTCATCTGGTCATGAATTCGAGTAACATGGTCGTACTAGTGTACCCCCATAATTTCGAATAATTCCACTACAGTGATTTAAATAAATTCTCTCTTAAACTAACGATATTAATATAATATTGTGTCAATTCTTAAGCCTCGTCTCCAACGTGGCATAAGAGACAAGGATCCATTCAATCGAATATTCCCGTCGCTATGGAATTATCCCTGCCCTATTAATTATGAAGCGAGATACTACATACCCTACTGCTGAGGTCTGTCATATCGATCGCCACCCTGCCTCTAGCATTTAATCATACTTGTCCACTAGGGACTGTAATCCCGGAAAATATTATCAATCCGGGTTTTTTTGAAAACATTTATAAAAAAATCAGATTTTTTTTGGTCAATGATTATCGTATGATTAAAAATTTATGCTAGCGAAATAAAAAAATAATTTATATTTTTCAATATTGAATTGAATTAAGGTTTAAGAATATTAAATTCTTATTGAAAATAAATAATTTCAAAATACGCGCTTTGATGCATGATAATTTTATTGGTCGTATGTATCATCGTCAGGTTAGCAGGTCAGAGGATAGAACTCTCATCCGAACAGTGAAAATATATGAGGCGTGACTATCACTAAACTTGAACTAATATCACTTTTCTAATATTTATATTATCTGAGGTATTTCAACACCACTATTTAGATTAAAACATCGATTTTTACATTCAGCGACATGTTTTTACTAGGATTTACATATGAGCAGGCGAAAAATGTAATTGTTTTATTGTATAATAATACGTTATTATTTCATTTCCATTATTTTGACAAAAAGTGAAAATCTACAACGAGAAATCTTAAATTTATTTTCTATCTAGCGAGCATATAATGGCCTTAAGCCGGCTTAAAATAACATCTGACGGAAAGTGCCTATGCGACGACGCAAGCGACCAACAGCCCTATGTTGTAACTTGTGACATGAAGTCACCCGACGACATGACGTAATTGTGACGTATGCTCAATACACGCATCGAGGCGAGCCGCCCAATGCACACGGCTCACCATAGATATTATTATGCTGAAACACCTATTTGTGTATGGGGACAATGAATAACGCCAGTGTTAGAGTAGCGTTAATTTCTCGAAGACTATTGACTCACTCCGGTAGTACCTACGTCAGAATGATGTCATATGACATCATGTCGCCGGGTGACTTCATGTCATAAGTTACAACATAGGGCTGCAGGGACGTCCTACATTTACTCCTAGATTGTCCAATTTTTAGCAAGGAGCGCCACAGCCTGAACTTTTTATTACAGATGGCAGATGCGAACATTTGAGACCTTCCGGGTACCATGGCAAACAAGGCCGGAAGAGATGCACTTTTTAATTTCTGTATTGATGTAATAAAAAGAATCAAAATAATAAATTGTGACATGTAATGATGATTCATGCCTTTCAGACCCAGTGACTGCAGTCATATAAGATAGGATAAGTATATGCTCAGAATACCAGTCATATGCGACATTTCTTTTACCTCGGGAAAAACTCGGCTCTAGATTGCAGTTCTCAGTTACCTATGAATACGACAAAATATTCATCAGAATTTTCCAGGGTTTCTGCAAGGCGGTTTCATAGGCCCTGGCCGAATTCAAATTAGCAATACCCGATGCGGGTAGAAGAATAGTTTTCAATAAGGCATATTTCTCAGCCGGCTACTAGCATCAAATAGAGTAATTTGCGTACCAAAGTAATTAAAGAAACCTAAGTAAATGCGAAGTATCCATAAAGGAATCTAGAAAAAAAGTACATATTTCCCACATAGCATATTTAAAATATTTAATTCCTCACGTTTTTGCTCACATAGTTAGTTTTATCAAATTAATTATTAGACGCCTACGATGTCCGAGCGGCGGTCGGTTTATTGTGTCGTGAGACTCGTGAGTCTGGACCTGATAGGTTGAGCAAGTGGCTAACATCTATTTCTGGTAAAAATAAAAATCTATTAATACAAAACATCCAGTCTGTGGAGGCCCATATAATCTTCTTAGGATCGGACACAATAAAAAAAAAAAAAAAAATACAGTTGTACGTTTGGTAACGAGTTAGTCAAGTGATAATTAATTTCGAGGGCTGGGAATTTCTAATTGAAATTCATAAGGTATGGAGAATGGACCCATGCCGCTTCACGAAGATGTCAAGTTACAAACTGTTTTTACGAGAATTGGATATTAGCCAATTGGTCAACCTATTAGGTTTATGCTTTGGTTACAAAAATACATTGAAAAACAGTATGTAATTATTGACAGGTTTGGAATTTGAATCTGACACTCTTAACTTACCAACCGGATACGTAAACAGTAGGCCACCACTGGTTCCTATTAGGCTCGCAAACTGCATGTGGCTCTTTGGCCCCTTGAATGTGGCTCTACCACAAATGACCACATACGGACTAAAATAGTGACAGATAGAACTGGAAAAATGTCTTAAAATATAACCAACCAGCAAGTCAAAGATCTTAAATTCGTTTCAGCTTTATCAATAGCAGTTGACGAGTCTTGTAACATAAATGATACAGCACAAATTTGTACGATTTATTTCATCCACTGGTCTTAAAGAAGAACTTTTAGGAATATTGCCACTCAAAGTTCAAGCACGTGGAGAGGATATTGCAAATGTTGTAATTGAGTGCATGGAAAAACATCATATTCTACTGGATAAAATTATGTCAATTTCAACAGACAGGGCGAAAAGTATGACCATCATAAGAAAGGGGAGGGGATATGTTACTGTTTTGAGAGAAAAAATAATCATGAGATACTTGCTTACCATTGTATCATTCGCCAAGAAGCGATTTGTGCACAGACATTTCCAGAAGAAATTTGCAAAGTTATGGAATTTGTGATTAAGATTTGATAATCTTGATACTCCATTATAGATAGCTAAAGCTCTTAATCATAGCCAATTTAAAGATTTTTTATTTGAAATGGAAAGTGAGTACGCAGATCTTCTGCTGCATAACAAGGTACGTTGGTTATCAAGAGGAAACGTTTTAAAATGTTTCGCTTCATTATTAACAAAAATTATAGCATTTCTCCTTGAGAAGGGTATTCACTATCCAGAAATAACGGACGATCAGTTGATCCAAAAATTTTATTTCATGGTAGACGTTACGTCTCATCCAAATCTTAATCGTAAACTGCGGGGGGAAGTAAACACATTTGTTTCGATGTTAGAAGAAGTTATTTCATTCGAAAACAAATTATCCCTTTTTGCTCAAGATTTCGAAAGAGAATCTTTGCTAACTAAGCTTGGTGAAACATCGCCAAGAAAATCATTCTGATATTCACATTTGCTATTTCAAAACAACAATTTTAAATAAGAGGGAAGCTTTTCTCAACTGGTTTCAGAAATTCAGAAACAGCAAAGCGACGACAGCCTTTGTTAAAAAAAACTCTTAATGCTGCGGTAATAGAATTATTTTTTTCTCCCCTTAATGTTGACATTGGCAACTTCAAAATGCAATTGCTGGATTTAAAAATTAAGAATTATGGAGCTCTGAATTTGAACGTCTCTGTGCTGATATGATATATTGGAGAAAAACAAATATGAACATGGTTCACAGCACAAGTAGTCTGCTTTGAAAGACCTGGAGAAGGAAGACATGATGATTTTTAACACCTGGAATAGTATTCCTGACTCATATGATCAGTTGAAAAAAACTAGCGTTTGCTGTACTTTCCCTTTCCGTTTCTACATATTCATGCGAACAATCTTTTTCAAGCATGAACCTTATCAAGCGT
Source organism: Rhyacophila brunnea (assembly GCF_057557595.1). Taxonomy (NCBI): domain Eukaryota; kingdom Metazoa; phylum Arthropoda; class Insecta; order Trichoptera; family Rhyacophilidae; genus Rhyacophila; species Rhyacophila brunnea. The sequence continues at coordinate 34,260,283 of NW_028232827.1, read as the reverse complement.
AAATTGAGAAGTAGTCTTATTGACGAGAACCTGGAATCGTGCTTAAAATTAAAAACAACAACATACAAACCTGACTTCCCCAAACTTTTCAAGGAGATGGATATCGAGTGTTTGTCATAATTTTTATCAATAAATACGATCATTATTAAGTATGATATCAAGTTTTATTCAATGTACCTACTCATAGTTTAATTAAGATTTAAAACTTGAATTAAAGTTTATTAAGTTAATAAACAGTGTACCTACATTATATAGTTTAAGTTTAAGAAATTTGGCTCTCAAAAGAAATCTCAATCATGGTACTGTTGATATTTGGCTCTTTTGACTAATGAGTTTGCCGACCACTGTATTAGGTTATTGTTTGTGCCAATTATGGTAATGATCATCTCATACAAATATTTTACTTTCCTGTTACCCGTCGAGACGTCATTACCGGCATAAGTTTTAATCGTCGATCGCCCACAATCCAGGATGACTCACCAAGAAGTTATTGTTCGACCTTCGTTACCCCTAAATCTGTTAGTGTTTGAGCGAATGTCGCTTCTACCAACTATCATAAAATCATCTTTATCCCAAGACCAAAGTGCAAACGTGAGAGTGATAGTACTAGTAGGTGAGCGCTCATCTGATCAACATTAAAGGTTTGTGTCTGAATTGAATTCCTGTAAATCCCCCCCCTCAGTATCCAAATAATCCCCTTCCTACAGTCTACTAAAAAGCGCCGCTGGTTATGAATGTGTTATACATAATGTCTTGCGCTGGTACATAATGTTTTATTATTATTTTTCATTTATATTAATTAATTGTAAATGCGGAATCTCTTCAATATAACATAATTACTTATTAACTAAAATACAAGTAAGTAAAAATATAGAAACCCGGATGTAATCTTTCACTAGAAAAACACTGAGGAAATGAACGTAAAAAAAAGTTAAATCCTAATTGTTATACTGATGTATTAATTAATTATTATCGTATTAAAGTTAATCCTGAAATCACTTCACTTTCGAATCAACAAGTCGAACGGGATCCCGAGATATGAGTTTTCGTTTGCATGCCCTATTAATTGTACACCTGTACATATTATATTGTTTTGTCGTGTATTTATTTCCTGAGGTGAAAAATGAATGAAATTATATTGATTCGAGTAATATAGTGAGAGTAATCAAATAATGTATTCATGACCGATCGCAGTGGACACGTAGCCATTTCGTACGACTTTTCGTTTTTGCAACTATATCGCCATTCATTTTAAACGAATCATTTTAATTGTTAAGAGGGATTCCTATTATGGATATTTTTTGGAGACGTTGATAGTGCCACTTAAAAATACTTTATAAACTCTTCATACTAGATAACTAGCACATTGTTGTGCGAAGTGGTGACAGGAGCTTAAAGCATTTTTTCGTCTGCAGAGCTTTTGAAATAGTGGCTTACGCGAAATGACATTGTACAATTTAGTGTAAATCATCATCTACATCAGCCGGGGTCGATGGACTGCTGTAATATGTAGGCCTCTTCTAGCTCCCTCTACTCTTCTCGGTCCCTAGTTCTTTACTGCTAAGTACCTGCATCCAGTGAATTTTATGAGTTTGTATAGACAACGGGTTTAGTATCCCTTGGTTACGTCTGTATGACGGAATTTGTCCAGCGGTTGTCCACTCGCCGAATCTATTATTGTAATACTTATACTTTTATTTTGGTGAAAAAAATGGGTTTTAGTATTTAATTATGGCTTATGTCTAATGCTGGGTGTCCAATATATATAATTATTTTTCCACAAATGCCTTTAAATTTAAAACAGAGGTAAAAGAGAATATGGTCGAGATAGAGATATTTTACAATAAGTAATTTTTTTTTTGACCTAAGAAGATCGTATTATGGGCCTTCACAGAGTAAAGGTTTATATTAACAGATTTTGTTTTTACGAGAAATGGATGACAGCCACTTGCTCAAACTATTAGGTCCATACTCTGATTTATACACAAATTGAAACACAATATGTGTACTTGCCAGACCCAGGACTTGGACCCGGGACCCACGACGCTATAGGCCGACGCTTAACCCACGCGACTATCGTGGGTGTTATACTAGAGTATACTAGAAGACCAAATTCCCAATATGCATACAATAATTTAATGTTTCATGAAATATACTAATTATATTTATTAGAAAGTATACAGTAATCAAAACAGTTCTTTTATTCGTATAATCATAAAATATGTAAGTGTATTGGGTTCGTTTGATAATGACTATAATAAAAAAGGTTCCACATCTGCTCTAATGAGGAGCATGTAGATCACTACAGTGTGACAGTATATTGACAAACTCCTCTACAATGATTAGTTGTTAGCTATATGTAATAATCAATAGGTCTTAAACATACATATTTATTTTTAAAAACATGTGAATTAAAACCACCCCCTGGACAAACCTACGAATCATGAAAAGGAGGCAATCAGTTTACGTTGTGATCTATGGTGGGTATATGTTTCTGTGCATTAAAGGCAGTGTATCCTATTTCTAAAATATTCTAAAATTCTTTATAAAAACGTAATTTAAGATTTTTCAAACACTTGATGCTTATGGACTTTCGGTTTTATGGTGTTAGGAAATTCAGGTTTCCTTCATGGATATAGATACTGAAACAGTGAATTGGTTCTGAACAATGTGATACTTGAAGATTCTACTTTAAGATGTACTTAACAATATATTATTTTCCAAAAAATCATATATGTATATGAAAACTGACTCTGAGGTAGGTACCATTTTTGGCTTTTCATCAGTCAGAATTGTTTTTCATTAAGAACATTTTATTGACCTTTCTGTGAACTTGTATGGAATGTAAATTACATTATAACTTTGTGTTGCTTAATTTTAACTGCTTGCAAAGGTTTAAACATAACCATAACTAATTTTTAATTTAATAAGATATAAATAATTAAACAAATAACTTAAAACATTGCAGATTATTAGTTAAATACGATTATGTTGCGTACCTATACCGAATTCTTTGTAGACTACGTTGTTATAATGTATATGATATCACACGTTACTGATAACCCAATAAACATGTATGTAAGGTCACAAGTGGCCGAATTACATACAACAATAATACCCATGATTAATTTAATTAACCACGTGAAACCGGTTAGTAATTGGTATAAAAAAACAATAAAAAAAACTATAAGTAGAACAAAATTTGATTATTAAAAAAGGAAATCATATTCTTTTTGCATAGAAGAAAGCTTAAAATAATAAAATACCTACTAAATATGTGTATTTGTATTATAATTACTTCATTGATTTGATAGGATTTTTATATCATAATGAAATATACCCTCGCATATTATTTTTTACTGATTTTGGTCGTACATTTCTTTCCTTCACGTGATTATTTATTTTCGTGGATACCCAAGTAGGTATATCAATTACAAAATAAAATTACCTTTCCGTAGCAGTCAAGAGCCATTTAATACACGTACTAAAAAAATGCGAAGCATCTTCAATCTTTGATATATCCCTGGGAGGGAAGATGGATTTGTTATTAATAAATTAGTACCTGGGCCGTTGCTACGTGTGCGAGGGAAAATAACTTTTCCCATTCCAGCGTGGAAAGCTCCCGGAAAAGACAGATGTCGCCGCTATCGCGAAAGCTCTACATTTCCATCACAGACCAGTCAGTCGGCCTATGGTCTCCTTGGGTGATGGTCGTGTGCATAAGCGTAGCTCATATTTATCATCGCTGCATCACTAGCGGGATGTGAACTCATTACACATGCTTGCCTGGCAACGCTTTTTACCATTAGACCATCCGATTAGTCCAAAAATAATTTATCAAACGATCAACGCGACATATTATAAAATATCATATCAGCTGGTGTTGTTTATCAACGTACCTACTTGTGGGAATGTATGCTAACTGGAAAACTAAAGAAAATTTCGATTAGTTTGTCTATAGTTCATTTAATATTTACTGTGGAGTGAGCAATTATTATCTATATGAAATTCCGTGTTCCGAAAAATATCAATTATATTAAATACCCTGTAAATATTATGTAGTGATTCTTCTAACTATAATTATTGATAAATAATCGGTTATTATATTTTTATCGTGACGATTTGATTAATTAAATAAATAAAAAACACACATTTTAGTTGGAAAATACAAATTACTGTGCTTTAGAATTAAAAAAATTGAGCTTCTGTTTTTCGATATTGATATTTTTGACATTAAATTGTATTGTGATCCGTGTTAGTGGTGAAAATTTAAAGGAAAACTTGCTGACAAATAAGTTTTTGCAGATTATCGGTAAGTAACTGAAGTTTTTAATTAAATCAACCATGATCTTTATCACTGTTAAGTTCCTCTTTTTTTAATTCGAGAAAATTTAACTTATAATGGTTATTTATTGTTCAGTAACTTTTCAGGTGGAAAAGAAAAATCATTTTCTTTTCCAATAATGCATCAATATAACGTATTTTTAATATTAATATTCTTCATTTACTCACATCAGTTGAAACATTTTTAGATATATTTAAGAAATTTTATTTCGGTTTTCTTTTTTGTCACTGAAAACCATTTAGTGAATAAATTTATTCTGAAAAAATCAGCTAGCAACACACTGCTACATATATGTATGCTTTCACTGTGTGATTGCAGGATAATATGTTATACAGCAACAATTTATTTGTTAGGCTCCGGGGCCCCTACTTATTCGGGAGCCCTGGGATATAGCCCCATTTAGCTCTATGGTAAATCTGGTCGTTATCTTCAATACATCTGCCGCTACTTACAAAGCATCGCGATTATACTGCAAAACCTTCATAGTTATTCTGTATCATAGCGTTTTTTACCTGGAGATGTTGGAAAAACCTTATCTATATATTATTATATAATATAAAGCCTAAATATATGAAATTAAAGCTGAAAAAAGATTACTTGTCTTAAGCTTCAAGGTAACAACCAAATTTATTCAATTTATTCAAGGTACTTAAGTATTTTTGTCTTTTAGATGAATTTGCAGCAACCTGACTGTATCTACCAAAAACCACAAAGATTAATTATTTCATCACATTTTTAGATTCGCTAAATCAATCAATTTTATAAATAATTATTAAATATAGAAATAGTTTCAAGATTTATAATGAAATATGACTTTATTGTAAATTGATGATATTTTTTTTTGTTAATAACTACAAAAATATCGGTAATATAAAAAATAAAGCACATTCGACTTGTACCATAACTAAAACATTTATGCTAATAATTAACTAGTATCTTGTAGCTGCTCGTAAAAGAACAGACTGCAAATTTTTTTTATTTTAGAAGAGACAATTACAACGAACCATGGTTGTTAATTATAATATTAAAGATGGACACAATATGAATAATCACGTAATAACGAGATATCATAATAGACTTCTAAACAAGGCGGCTATAAACAGCAGCTTATTATGTCTTATACCTATTATTATTACGAAACAGAATTGATAGACAATATCAGGTTCATTTACAAATTTAACGGTAGAAAAGGTTTCAAGCCGAAAGGAATTTTAAAGATACGATCTAGAAACTATTTTGAGATCTAACATTAATATGGAAACAACGATTTTACACTTAAATTTAACGCTATTTGTTTTAAAAGCCGTAATAAATAGCCAACAAGCTCGTCGATGGAAATGCTTGTCGATTTGAATGCTTTTCTGCCAGGTGGTTTTCTATCTCGAACGCTTTCATAAGCCCTGCCCAGATTCGGGATTTTTTTTGTTCGCTAGATGAACGCATCGCAGTGCATGAGCAGCCTGCGCATTGCCTGCCTCAAATTGGTTTCAAAATGGCATTTTTTGTGATGAAAATGCTAGCGCACGTATCTTCGTCACCGATAGGCTTCTTTTCGACATCACGGCAGTATTGCCAACCAAATAATTCCGCGAAAAATGTATAACAGTATATTATACTATAATTTTAGGCCAAATAAGCTAAAACTACTATAATTTTGAAAGACTCAAAATCTAAAATGTTTTTTTTAAAATACTATATTTTTTACATCTTTGTATTAAAATCACCATTGTCAAAATATTATGACAACACTGCTTCCCGTGAAGAATTGATGACGTACAAGTTAACGTGGTGCGTAACACTCTTTCCACCTGATGCTATAATTAAGAAGTGGAAGATAGAATGATCAAATGTGGCCATAGCTTATATTGGTAGTTATTCATGCCCCAGGTATCATTACGCATTATAAACCATAGCGATTTATATGAAAGTCAACACGTATTAAAACTGCTTAATTCCAGTTTCTTTAAAGGCTAAAAAATAAAACAAAAGACAAAAGTCTTGTGGAATAGCAGAAACCTCGCTATAATTAAAATTAAAATTTAACTCGCAACGAGTATATTCAATCAACAGAATTAAGTTATAGACCTAGTGAAACTTGGCTGCTTCAAAAAGCCTCATTTCAGATCACTATGATCAGCGTCTTCCATTAATAATTTAATGCATCTCATTAGGAACTAATCCCATAAAACCATATGTCCGTTTGCATACGTAAAGGCTATCATTTTTTTAATGTAGTATCAATAAAATTGGGGTAGTAATAAAACCAAACTATTATATTATATACACTATCATCCCTTTCGTATATAGGAAATCGATCTGGTGAGTTTTATGGGGGTCATAAAGATATAATCAGTCTAATAACGATAGCAATATTTTTTTAAATTGCTGAAGCACATGCTATTTAATCCGAAATCCTAACATAATTTTTATTACTTATATACCTATTATATATTATTACCTTTAATAAATAATTACAAGACAAAAAGAACTTTTTATATACAACTTTTTAAATTTTCTGTTGAATCATATAAACTTGACTTGACTAGCTTAGACGATCAAAGAAATTTGTACTTGAAAGAAATACTGAATAATGAAATGTCATTTCATATTGATTTCCATAGTAACGCACGTATATATTATTTAAGAATTTAGTAGCTAGATCACCTAGCAACCAATAATGGTATCGAAATAACTTTTCATACAAAGCAGAATTAACTAAAAATGAATTCAATTCTACTTAAAATGGCTAATTAAAATTAAATTATTATAATTTAAAAAATGCATTGGCATCGTGTTCTGATACATTCTAAAAGTTTCAAATATCTAGCTAGTCGGAAAGTTAGTTACAAATCGATTGCAAGATTTGTACCGGACAAATAAGAATACGACATAAGAAAAACATTGTAAAATACAACACCCGGCAGGAATCAAACCTGTGTCTCTTAGTAAATAAAAAGAATGTTACATTCTTAAATCTTGTGAATTATTAAAAAATAGTTGAGTAATTAATTGAATTTGACTTATTTAATCCTTATGTAAATAAGATATATTTGTGTCTGGTTAACTACATGTATGCTATTGAATTGTTATGTTGAATTATTATGCTCAAACTTGTACTTGATATGAAGTAAATAAAAAACAAACAAACAAAAAAATATAGAAATACTGAATACTAAAATGTCATTTTGATTTCCATAGTAACGCACGCATATATTAATAATTTCGTTGCTAGGACCACCAAGCAACCTTAGCAACCGATAATAGTGGATTGGATTACGGAATTCTTCCGAAATAACTTTTCATACAAAACAGAATTTACTGAAAATGAATTCAATTCTACTTAGTATTAAAAGAATGCATTGGCATCGTGTTCTGATATATTCTAAAAGTTTCAAATGTCCAGCTAGTCGGGAAATTAGTTAAAAATCGATTGGAAGATTTGTACTGACAAATAACCACCGGACAAACAAGAATACGAGCTAATAAAAACGTTGTAAAATAGGCTTGTTTCTTTATATTGATAAAAATATTTTTCACAACCAACTATTTTTTCACTTTGTCACGCTGCAGAGTAAAAGTATCATAGGGCATAATATGTACAAAGCAAGCTTTAGGTCACGACATTTACCTTGGATGAGTGTAATAATATCACCGCCCGGTCCTGTAAGGCACAAGTTTTATATTTGCTACTAATGCACCTGCAACGGGAAATGCATTGCAGCCAAGTACTTAATCATAAGTTTTGTTAGGCAACCTTTTCTCAGATTTACTTTTATAAATTTAATTTCTTTCTGTACAGAAAAAAAAAATAACGTCTCCGTAATGGATGGTCTTTGTAGGTACTAAGATTTGTTTATGAATAATAGTAAAGTTATAAGTCATGCTTTCGCCTCAGTAAGTCTATGCTCCAGTGGCGAAGGGTGACTTTTGGAAAGAGGTAGGCTGTGAAGATCTGATAAAAAGAGCACACTTGTCAGGTATACTTACTAGAAATAGTACTAATGAATAGGTACATACTAATAAATGACAACGACACACTAATTTAATGAAACTTCAAAAACTCACTGACGACATAAAAATGAGCGATGTGTTTAAATTACGTATTTTTCGAAACATTTATACCCGTCAAAAATCATTAGATATATTTTTTTTTAAAACAATAAGTATTATTTATTAATATTCGATTAAACGCCTGTCAATTATCTAATCGATAAATAAATTATCTAATTATTAATGATTTTGGAGCAAGTGCGATAGGAGCTTACCTTATTTCATACAATTCGACAGACTTGCTGAGGTTACGAGACGGAAAGCCCATACGAAAAAAAAAACAGAATTATTTCACACATAATCGGACCTTTATTTACGTCAATTTATCTTGACGTATATTTTTATACCTTTGCACTCCCCCTTACTCCCCACTTTAATTATAGTTTTTCAATTTATGGCTACGGCCGTATGTTGTAGCTTAACCACTAGGGAATGACAAAAGAAATGGCGTATTTCAAAAAAACACTACCTTATTCTTAGGTCAATAATTATTATAAAGCAATCATTATTCAAAAGATGTCATCACACTTGAATGGTCAAAGACATAGCTTATAATAAGTATCTTTAGAATCATCTTCAAATGTGTAAATCTTGCCGATTTTTTGAATAATAAAATGCCTAATTCTTGTCAAATTTGGGATCACAGAGATTATCAATATAATTTTTTATCGTGAATATTTTACAAAAATTATCTCGTAATAAATTATACTAATGGTTTTATAAATGCGTTTAAAAATTAATAAACTTAAAAAATCTTAACACCACTGCACAGTTATGTACCGAAATATGACTAAATTCTAAAACATTAGAGCGAGAGGTTAAAAGAATACTATTTTATGTAACAAAAATACTTTATGCAGTCATCAAATGTTTAAAATAACTATAAAGGATAATAAGGCTTCAAAATTATATACCTAAATAGATTATCTACAACGTTTAAGGAGTGTCCAGTATCATGGTTTGAAAATACAATAAAAACTCAATTTTGACCTTCGACGAGCATGTCCCCCCTTAATAAAAGAAACTGCTTAACAAGAAAAATGCATACAGTAGGTACCTAAATGATTATTAGGATAAGTTATTGTAAAATACAATTTATTAAAACCTAATGTGTGGCAAATGAGTCATATTCCTTGCCCATAATATCAGAATAAAATGACATTTTTACTTGTTACAGAGCGGTTACTGCTCAGTCGATAACTGAAACTCTTTGTATGATAATGATATCGCTTTAGTCAAGAAAGAACAGCCATTTTGATTTTATCCCAGTGTTTAATTTTATTATCAATAAAATCACTATCTAGAGATATTTTATCGTAAAAATTAATTACCCCTAACAGTAGTTTATATCTCTGACGGATTCCTTATAATACTAAAACATTATCGCGTTGGTAAGAGTGTCTAATATGAACGAATGAGTGTCTTGTAAAAATAATGCCTTATTAATTTGTAATGAAGATAGAATCGGAATTATTTCAAGTCTCGACCACAATAGACACACTGTAAATACGTTCGATAAATCACGTGTCTACCTCCATAATAATATAATATTATCGATCGCACCATGTAGCGCACAAATTCATTTATGAACGTCCAACATGAAAAAAAATTCTCCGTCATATTTTGATTCCCTTGAGACCTTTTGACCTGGTATCAAGATGTACAAATAAAGTGTGTATAATGTACTTGCGACCCGCAAGACACCCGTAAAGGAAAATTTGGTATTTTTTAGGACTACAAAGGCTTGGCTTTGTTATCCATAGTATTTTAAAATGAAAGTGTATCACTGGTTTTTAAGTTAGTCAAAAAACACATTGATTATAACATGCTGAACATTTAATCAAAATGTCACATTTGTTATAATATTATTACCATTACGACAGATACTCTGATTCTGTCAATAAAGTTGAGTCATTATAGTATACCTAGAATTATTTTTTCGTTGATGACTATTGTGTTTGTAAGAGAATTATCTATATTTATAGTCTGGAACTTGGTAATACTGAACCAAAATTGAGTTTAAATAAGCAGAAAGTCCATACAGCAAATAGAGAAATATGTACATGTATCAGGAGATGTGATTATTTAAAACAACAAACCCCATATGTAGCATATTATTTTTAATTTAAATAAATAGAAATTTTACGGTAAGTACCTACGTAGGTACTAATTACACTGGGCTTAGGTAGTACTGTAAACTTGCGTTTTATTAAAATTAATAATACAATGCATTTCCACCATTAATTGACAGATAATATGACAAAAAAATATAACACATTAAGTAGGTAGCTATTTAAATGATAAATAGTTACTAAATATATATATATAGATATATTTATGAGTGTGGATAATTTTAAAGGAAATAAAATGGATTTTTTTTTCTTATTTAAGTGTGTGTCATTTTAGTGTAGTATGACTATTTTCTACTGTAGAATATACTGCGGTCAGTAAAATTTTCTTTATGGATTTGCGTTAAACATGACAACTCACGTTATTTTCCCAAATAATAGTCTGGTTCACCGCCATCTTTAGATTAATAAAGCCTGAGAATAACTTTTTGCATAAGCAACGAGTGGTCCACTTTTCAGTTGTCAAAATCAGATCCCAGATTGCTTGACATATTGATTCGCCCTTTCTCGTTTCAAATTGAATTTAAAAAAATTCTCAACTAGCAGTGTTATTTATAAATAATATACATTCCTGTTGTTCATCAGCTGTCAAAGTCAGACTAGTTCTTCACACAAAAACCGGTGGTAATATCGATTTCTAAAAAATATGTGGTATTGACCTATGCATTACATTTGTGGAAGGTGTATTATTTATCATTTAACTCATCTATCCAAATCAAACCATTCCTTGTGTCAAGACAGCTAGAAATATCGATTTGTAATAGCATTTCAAACTGATATTTTTATTAGCAGTGTATCCATATATTATGAATAGTGTAGGAATATGTTTTCTGAAAATATAATGGCTTGTAATAAATGAAACTGAAAATCAGATGAACTCCAAGGTCTCCAAGATACGTTAAAATAATCTGAAAGAAATCTGAAACAAAGAATACTCCGACAAGTGAACACGACAGACGCGTCAGTATGACCACTCTATAGATAGACAATGACAGGTCATCCATAGACAACGGGAGGGGCGGAAAGGTTGGATCAGTCGTGAATGTCTGGTTGCTTTCTGCATAACTACTCTAAATTGTGCAGGTAGTAAAATGGCAAAAAACAGGATTTAAAAAAATATTGATAGGTAGGTACTAAAAACGATGACTTGTATAGAATAACCCTTTTAGAGATATTATTATTTTGATAATCGAGTCGATATGATTAGGAAGAAGTAAATTGCATATTCTTCTTATTTTCGCTTTATCATCTGCTACCTGGAATAGTTTGGCGGAGCTGCGCTCGTAGCAATAATGGATGTTCTTAAGGGGGGACATGCTCGTCGTAGGTCAAAATTGAGTTTTTATTGTATTTTTAAACCATGATCCTGGACACTCCTTAAACGTTGTAGATAATCTATTTATATAATTTTGAAGCCTTATTATCCTTTATATTTATTTAAAACATTTAATGACTGCATAAAGTATTTTTTTTACATAAAATAGTATTCTTTTAAACCTCTCGCTCTAATGTTTTAGAATATAGTCATATTTCGGTACATGAATGTGCAGTGGTGTTAAGATTTTTTACATTTATTAATTTTTAAACGCATTTATAAAACTATTAGTATAATTTATGACGAAATAATTTTAGTAAAATATTCACGAAAAAAATTATATTGATAATCTCTGGGATCCCAAATTTGACAAGAATTAGGCATTTTAATATTCAAAAAATCGGCAAGATTAACACATTTGAAGATAATTCTAAAGGTACTCATTATAAGCTATATCTTTGACCATTCAAGTGTGATAAACATCCTATGAATAATGATTGCTTTATAATAATTATTGACCTAAGAATAAGGTAGTGTTTTTTTGAAATACGCCATTTCTTTTGGCATTCCCCAGTGGTTAAGCTACAACATACGGCCGTAGCCATAAATTGACAAACTATAATTAAAGTAGGGAGTAAAATTATGTTAACGCGCGTGTTTGAACATGTACCTAACCGAATTTTTTTTTATTTTTTTTAAACGGTTCATGTACCTACATGTACTATTTTATGTAACAAAAATACTTTATGCAGTCATCAAATGTTTAAAATAAATATAAAGGATAATAAGGCTTCAAAATTATATAAATAGATTATCTACAACGTTTAAGGAGTGTCCAGGATCATGGTTTGAAAATACAATAAAAACTCAATTTTGACCTACGACGAGCATGTGGGCCGTTAAGCCACACAATACAGTGTCATCGTCATCTGGTACGTTTATCATCGATATTTCCTTGGATGACAATTTGGGGAATGCTGCAATTTTGACTTCCTTAAAGTGAGGCAATGTAGTTTTCTGTTTTTGATGCAGAAATTCTCGGTTTTTTCTTATTCGATTGGGAACGTCAACATTTGTCATACGGTCAGTCCGAGGAATTTTGATGATGCATCTATACCAGTGGCGCCCCGTGGGGGTAGGCAGGATGAGCGTTGAGCAGGGTTCGCGATATCTAGTTTACTTCCGTTGCCCTTCGACGTCTTTGGTGACCAGAAACGAGACGTGCAGATTTGCGAATAATTAGTCTGATGAACATATAATATTTTGAAGAAAACACTTTCTGAGAGAGTGTATTATAACCAATAGAAAAAATCTTTTTTGAAAAAAAGTAAGTCACCCCGACGGGGAATCGAACCCTGTATCTCCCGAGTATATGCCTCATCCGTCGCATTAATCCATTATGCTACGGCGTGACATACTAATAGCGACAAATTTTAACTATTCGTCAATTTTTATACCTACCCATCAGCGTTCTTCCAACAACAAACCATTTGCAGTTCCAGATCCATTTTATGGTCCCGATTACTTTGAAAATGTCTCGTTTTGAGAAAGGCACTACTTGCTATCTATTATAAATAATTTTCTTATGTCACTAGGATATGATTAAAAAAAGCTCGCAATTTAAAAATGGTTGGGAACCCTTGCTTTATTTATATAGTCATGCTACAACCACACAAAAATATTCTCGAGACTAGATAAAAAACAACATTAATTATTAATATATTTCAAACACAAAGTAATCTATTAAAGACTATCTTAATACGTACAAAATATATTGCTACAAAGTCCTTGTAAAGCTCATTGTAGCTTTTGCATTTGTGGTGTGACATAATAAAGCTACGGCCTGAATATTTTGAATTCAAATCGAACAGGAATACAAAACGCAAACATGCTACGTCGTGGATAATGTCACTCATTTTCAGCTTTGTGGTTTGTGCAACATGTTAAATTTGAAACAAAAGATTGGTTAATTACAATAATACGCAAATGCTCTATCAAAGAGGTTTCTTTGACGTTTATATTTGTGTACCTACCTATCTCATATATTATTATTCTTGGACTCATCATAGTACCTACCTTCTTATACATAGTTCCTCTTTTATCGCAGTCTGGACACTACTCATTTTCCATAAGACTTTATACTGCTATATGCCACACTTCAATAAAGACTCACATTTTTGAAGTCAAAGTTATTGCGCACACAGAAAAATCGCTTGTAGAATTAAACCAGTTGATGTGTAGGTAACAAAAGAGCGTCACAATTGCGCTCAAAACAACAATCTTTAGATTTTCTCTCTACGTAATGTATTATTAAAACTGAAACGTGAGATAAAAATGTCAATGATTTTTCTATCGATCTACAGTCGAACGCTATTATACCAGTGTAGACTTTTGAAGTTTCATTTTTTTCTTATGTACTATAGATCAATCGGTATAAGTTGACCGCTGAGTGAGGGCGCCACATGCTAACATTTGACTTATCATTAAATACTTTTTATATTGTGGTGAACTTAGTTCTAAATTAAAACACCGGACGATTTATGATGGTATGGTATATCTATATCCACACTAAATCGTTTTATTTTTGTAATTACAAATGTAGTAACTCGAATTATAGTTTTATTCAACTCTCTGAAAAAATACCACAAAGATTTCTTCAAATTCTTCTAGTGTTATTCTTTTAAAAATGTCTTTAGTTAGTGTTACTAGTTCAACCATTTTACTGTACCTATTTCTCTTGCCGAGCGACCAAATAATATACACTCAACCGTAGTTTCCAAAATGCGAGGAAAAATTATACAATGGCAACACTTTAACACATAATTGACATAACTTGTGGACGTTGACATTTTGAAAGCGGAAATCACGTATGGCGAAATTGGAATGGATAGTTAGTTCATAATTTTGCCGTTATGTCACATTATTATAGACCAACACTTCATGTCACTAAAGATAAATGACGGCAGAGCAAGTCAAAATTCTTTCTTTATTTTCTAATCTCTTTCTTTAAGCACCAATGTATAATACATCAGTTTTTGCAGCGTCATTTTGGGATAAGGAAGTGCAGCACTAAAATCTTTTCATTGTGACACGTTTATAGTGTCATGGAAGTCAGCTGCATATACATTATACATGACTAGGGATTCCAATCCCGGGATCCCGAATCCCGGGATCCCGAGCTATTTTCGATACCTATGAATCCCGGGATTGATAAACATAATCCCGGGATTTCGGGATTGATTTTTTTATCAATTTTTATGGAAAATAAAATAAAAACGAAAATATAATAGAAAAAATACTTTTAATAAAAAATAGCTACATTAGAAATAAACTGAGTTCGAATGAAGTTTGATTTGTACCCATGTGTAGGTTGCCGATTCATATTATTTTTCACATAAATTATTAAAAATTAAAAAGATTGGAAAAAAACAATGCTTCGCACTTTTAACAAAGTAATTCCACCATGATATCATACGTTTTACCGCAGTTTCATATTTGGCTGACCAATTAGATAGATTTATGAAGCGAAAAGGCCATAAGTACACCATGATTACTTGCTTTAGTATTTTAAATCTCGATAATCCATTCATTATGTCTTTACTATCAGAAACAGCAATCTCATATTAAATTCACATTATTATTTATATTACAATATTATTTACTCCATTAGACATGTGTATTTCCGAAATTGAACGTTTACAATATTAACAATAAATGTCTTAAATAGTATAAATTATACTAGATTTATTTTTGACCGATTTTATCAATGTTATTTGTAAATATAAAAATTTTATATTAACAATGGAAAAAAATGCCAATCCCGGGACCAGTCCCGGGATCCCGGGATTGTCAAATTGTAATCCCGAAATCCCGGGATCAGAATTTTGGCTCGGGATTGGATTCCCTATACATGACAGGTAGAGATGGGGTAACTCTAATCATTAGCCCAACAATAAAATAATTTAGATATGAACTAACAGACGTTAGAAAAGTGCTTTAATATACAATAAAGGAAAGTAACAGATTTGCAATCAATGAAGTCATATTATCAGTTACTTATACAAAAACATCTTTTATACACAATATAACAATTCACCTCATATGAAGGATTGGAAAACTATCGCTATAATGTATTTTGACAACCCTCATACGCCATCGACGCCATTGCAGGAAATTGCATGTGAACTGTGACGTGGCACAGAAACGTAAACTACCCTGACTATGCGGCGAACTACCCACCTACGTTATTTCGCACAAGTACACGTAGGTACGCGAGCTTTACTTTGGTGCAACGATAATTTCAAAGTGGTTGTACAATTATTACTTACATATTTTATAAGTCATAGTACATTGTGTGTAATAAATAATAACTATGGACTTTATTGCATAGTTAATTCAATGCATATTATAATAATAACTGTAGGTTAAAATAAGTTTTTTTAAATATAATACATGCACACAGAAAAAATGATTTGCAGGGGTGGAGGAGGTGGCGGCGAGAGGGAGTGTGGTTAGAGTTGGGTATTTCCCGAGAAAATCTCAATTTCGAGATTCGGGATTTCCAGAAAAGAATTCTCGAAATATCGGGAAATTTAAAAAAAAAACCTGTAAAAACCCTAAAATCAGTGTAAAACAGACAAATTCCAAAATAATATGATTTTCTTTATTTACGTAAGAATACAAACAAAATACAAGTACACAAAATACGCGTACGCCTTTGAGACACAAAATTCCCTGATGTTGCAAAAAATGCGCTCATTTTGAGTCGATGTTGGCTTAATTGTGTTAAATGCCCCGATCAGTCTTTGAACGTTTGTGTTTTCTGTCCACTTTTTTCATATGGAAAATCGTTTTTTATTCAATTAATATTTGATAATAAAGAAATCCCAAATCCCGAGAAAAAATTCTCGAGATCAGGGAATTCCCGAAATATTAAAAACTTCAATTCTCGAGATTCGGGATAGAAAATCTCGAAAATTTCTCGAGAATTTCCGTCGGAAAATTCCCGAAACCCAACTCTAGTCCTACCCTCGTTAATTTGTTTAATTTCATTGATTATTTCCTCATCCCTGTTCGGTATTATCTCAATGTATACTTCATTCGATTTGAATGAATCGAGATATACGTTTGAATACCTCTATGGAATATATACAATAGATTATTAGTACATACGGCAGATTATAATTTGGAACAGTAAAGACTCAGTCGATGAATCAAAATGTATCATTGTTAGAGAAAGACCGAACCAACATACATTTCTGATACCTAACTAATAACAATAAAGCACTGAATTTTTCCTTATAACAAGAATGAGGCTATGTTATACTGTCTACATCATAGCTTAGAATATTATCAAAACTAGACATTATTTTATTCATGTTATTTATTTGGTTACATTATTTAATTGTACGTATTATAGTTCACCGTGAGCTGTCTTACCGCAAAGAGATAAAAAATACACATTATTCGTGGATCATTACAGACAGTAAGTAATGTTCATATTATATTTTGATTCAATAAGAACATTAATTTGATATTGTTTGGTATTAGATTATATATCATAATAACTCTGTCATTATTTTTAGATATTTGATAGGTACCACTTGATACTTACAAGCAGCTACCAGAAATTTATATACATTTTTAATTTACTTCCCTACTTACTTATTTTTTTCTGTATTTGCCTTGTCTTCCGATATTTTTTATTACATATTTTGTAAATGTTTAATTGAGGCACGAATTTCATCTCAATATGGCCGTTTTTCTACATACGACTACGTTGTATTTGTTTTGGGGATTCTAGTAGGTAATTATATAATTTTTATAGGTTACCTACATATGTTTTTTAAAATATGTGTTACAGATTAAATATTGTGTAAAAACAATAAACTTGTATAGTCACACGCACAAGGGACTGAGGACCGTGACCCTGATGATTTGACTGTGAACGGGTTGGACATACTACTTTCATGCAAGGTCTGTGTCCACTGGAAAACCCGTGAAACTGATAAATTAGTGTAACTATCTGTGGCATCAAATTTTTGCTTTAACATTACAATTGCGCATGTTTAAAAGACTAGATAGTGCAGATGATACAAACGGACATCAACCTAATAATTAGATATTATTTCCGTTAAGTCATAATGTATTCGATAACCACTTTTGGCTTGGACATCTCGCAATAACTCGTAGGTGAACTTAGTTATATCTGCAGGTCGGATATTTATTGCTAAAGTCAAAGTGCGGAGTATCTGGGTATGGGAGATTAATATGTAAAAGTGTGGTATTCTACGGTTGAAACGAAGAGAAGCTATGAGTAGTCGGCGGGGTAAATATGGAAGTCAGTTTCGTCTGCTAGGTTTTCTTAACCACACCGTAGGACTATAATAAAATATTATACATCATTATCACCAGTCTGCTACAAATCTGCGAGATTCAAATTTATTTATTTTACATGGACATGACAAATTATAAATTCAAAACGTTCACGACATGACATTCAAAATAAGTGTTGACAATATTGAAATAAAAATCCTCGGTAATGTGAGTAAATAATAAAATAATAAAAATAAAAGAACATGGAAGTACACAGAGTGAACTAGGTTGATAGACACTATCTTAACCTATAAAACAGCATCCACCTAAATTCACCCTCACGTAAATGAAATATATCAATATCCGAAGCGATTTGATTAAACATTTTAGATGAAAGTCTTATCAAAATCTCTCAACTATTTTCGGTTTTTTACTTTTCGATGATATAGATCCACCAGTATAAGTTGTCCGCTGAGTGAGAGCGCCACGTGCAATATTTTACATATCATTCAATATTTTTTATGCATTGTTACATTATTTTGTTACAATCAGTGCTGAATAATTTTAGGTCAAAACTATTTTACCGATCACTTTTTTCATCAACAAATGTACAAGAGAATTTTCGAAAAAATATTTATCTAAAACTATATTTTAGCTTTGAATAATTTTATAGAACTAATCATTTGTATATATTTATTTTTCCCCTGAAGGTTATATTCTAATTGTTCGAATGTTTGACCTTTTTAAATGAGAATTTTTTTAATCTCTTCCAAAAGATCAAAAAATCGGCCAAGAGCTTTGCCCTCACTTAACCATTTTATATGTGTATGTAAAATAAGGTCAGCTTGTAAGGAGCTTGTCTTTTTTCTACTATGGCTTTTCTAATTCTAAAATCGTGTAAAGATGACTAAAAACGTTACCCATTTACTTTAAAAAGAAAACATGTCAATGAATATATTATTATTGTTACTAATAGAACAATAAACAGAACATAAAATGGACGTATGTTGGATTTATATGACAAATAATATTTCGTTTGACAGGCGTCATTTGCACCCGCGACCCGCAATCCCCGCATCGCCTAGCAACGATCTTTTTAGACCGTGCCTCAACTAATGCACGGCCTTAAGGTTTTGTTTGAATATTTATGATTATTTTCACATTCATAATGTTCAAAGGATATCTAATATTTTGGCACATGTTGCTTCTTGGTGAATAGTACAATGATAATAGATAGAGTATTTGAAGGATTTATCTCTGTTGCAAAGGGAAATGAATCCATTCTTGCAGCCCATCATTGCTGGAGCAGCATCAGTAATTATTCCAGTAGCAATCATATTACTCAGCATTACATTACAATGTTGTCAAAACAAAACAATGTAGCGGAAACAACTGTCAGCATTTCCTCAATCATAATCTAGATCAATAGGGTTCATCATGATTTGTTCATCATTGTCATGAGACAATGTCTCTTGTAATGTATGAACTGCATTTGTATAAATAGCAAGGACAATCCATAAACTCTCTCTAATCGACTCCATCACTCAGAGCAATACTCACATCGAGTCCGTCACTCGGCGCACTACACTTAGCACTCCTGAGTACAGTCTCTCGGTTATATTAACATCTCGGTACATCACCAGTCAATTCAATAATCAATTCCACGAAGTCGATGTGATTATCTCCTCCACCTCATCATCCCCAAAGTAGTGACCATCCCCATATTCCTGATACCTTGGGTCAATGACATTATTAATGGACGACGCACTCAATACAGTAGCTAGCAAGTAAATTCGCGCATTCGCATAATAGGTAGACGTCACGCAATTTCCATTATGCGATATCACGCATCGGGAATTTATAGCAATATGACCTTTATTGTAATGGCGTTAGAGCAGTGTTTCTAATGTCAATTTCATTTGAGCGAACCCGTTCGAACCGAACCATTCGGCAGACCCAACAAAAAGCATCAGGAATTTATGGCAATATCACCTTTATTGTAATGGCGTTAGAACAGCTTATGCTATTCGGCAGACCCGACAATAAAGTGAGTGTGAATTTCTTTTCCAGATGATTCGTCCATATTAATGTCATTGCCTTGTGCGCATGGGTTAAGAACCCCTGAAATAAAACCACGGACGATATCCATACCATCTAAAATGTAAGGAAATCTAAAAAAAAACATCCTCTGAACGCTCTCCACCGTAAAGACACCAGCTTGCAATGTTACGTAGTATTATAATTTAAATTTTATTGATTCAAAGTGGCTAAAACAATAGCCACTTCATATCTCACAAGATGCCGTTTGAGTCTTTTATACCGCAACTAAGTTATTTCTCTAGAACGGGATTCCCTGAGGACAGGGAAATTCACTTCAGCTCAAGCACTCAAGCAACACACAGTACTAATACTCTTTAAATAATATATTCGTGTATGTATATTAACATTTTTCTTTTATGGTGTTAACTATCAGTTATTCATGTTGGAAGTGCATTTTATTATTATTGAAATAAACCGCAATGTTGAATACAAATTCCACTTTAAAAATATATTATTCTGGTTTGGTTTCGTTCACTTCAGAGGCATATTGTCAACTATTAAAGAATATTAATTACTATCTCACTTATTTTGTTTTACTTTTTTATATTACATTTTATATTATTACAACAATAATATTGTTTATCAATTTATTAATTATCTGTGTAATTTTCAATGCAATATAATATTAATATGTAACTGTTATTTACGTATTATTAATAAGTATTAAATTGTTAATAATTTATGTATTTATAACATATTTTTAAGCTTGGTAGGTATTTTTGTTTAAAACTAGAAAAAAATATTAGTCAACATTCTTTAATATGGCTTAGCTCTGCAAGAAAAATTATTTTGATTAAAATCACATTTCGACTAGTAAGGGATTTTTAGAATAAGCCTTATTTGTATCGTTGAGAGCAATAATGCTTCTCGAAGTCTATGATGGGTGATTATTATTGATTCATATTTTACTTTGTGGACGCTGAACCAGAATATGTCACTGCCAGTTGAGGCTCACGAGATGTGACTGTAAAAATGCATCCTCAAATCCTTGCACAGTTCGAGTGACAAATGCTGACGTTCTCAATCGAATGGGAAAATACCGAGAAGTTCTGCGTAGTCAGAAACCCAGAAAACTTTCGCAACATGTCATCCAAGGAAAGATCAATGGTAAACATAGCAGAGTACAACGCCGCATTTCGTGGTGTAAGAACCTCTGTGATTGGTACGAGTACAGCTCCTCTGAACTGTTCCAGGTAGCGGATGATAAAGAAAAGATAATCCAAATGGTGATCATTCTCCGTTAGTTGATGGCACAATAAGAAGAAGGTAATTTTTCCAAGGCATTCGATTTTGGCGACGTTTTTCAGTCGACTCTAATTGAGATAGATTCCGAATGCTGGGGAAGGTCGGTTACACAGGGTTTCAATCCAGGCACTAACCTTTGATGTTGACATGGCTGGCGAGCTGCAGCTGGTTCATACCACTCGTAAACGGGCGGTTCGGAATGTCGCTCACACGGTTTCACTCGTGTTTTGGGGTGAATGATGATGACAAGTTCAGGATGGATGAAAAACGTGACGTTTGCTCAAACCATATCAGATTTAGTGCAACAAACCTCGAACAGATACATGATGGATGAGTCACTCTGTGGTTAACGGGCTTCAGTCGTATCGTATCAGATCACGGCGCGATGGATGTTGAAAGGTGTTATGGAACAGGGGAGACCATTATTTGTAACATAAACAGTTTTTTTATGTATTTAACACTTAAATTTATTTTAATTTTAACAATCAATACAAACATAGACATATATATCGAGAGATTTGGATATGTATTATACGGACAATAGGTAAGCTCTCTATAATGAGTAGGTATACTCTCGGAATGACGTTTAAATAACAACTGCCTAGCCATGATAGAAGGGATGAATATATAGGCGGTTGATAACAATAGTAGAAAGCGACCATTGGTAGATCATATTCTCGGCGTGTGATGGTACGGTCAGTTTTTGGACCTTAACAAAGAGAAATTAGTGTTTACTATTACTTTAATTGTGTATCAATAGCAAATGAACAAATTTTCATTATGTGAATTGTTTATATTATTCAATCGTCTCTATTTATTTTGTCTACTTATCAATAAAAAGTATTGATACGAGTTTGATATTGGTAGTAAGCTAATAATTATAGAGAGGCAGAGGCGTACAACTGTGAGGCTACTCAAAAGATAATGCCTGGATGACGAGTACGAAGACAATAATTATAATACGAAGGTAGGGAATATTGCATCGGGTTAGGAGCATAATTAGCCCAATCATATGTATTCAACCACATCACATTTATAGTTACTCTTGATTTGGTTGGTATCCACGACTAGAGTTGGGTTTCGGGAATTCTCGAGAATTTTAGAGATTTTCCATCCCGAATCTCAAGAATTGAAATTTTCAACATTTCGGGAAATCCCGAATCTCGAGAATCTTTTCTCGGGATTCGGGATTTCTTTATAATCAAATATTAATTGAAAAACAGATTTTCTATATGAAAAAAGTGGACAGGAAACACAAAACGTTCAAAGACTGATCGGGGCATTTAACACAATTAAGCCAACGTCAACTCAAAATAAGCGCAATTTTTGCAACATCAGGGAATTTTGTGTCTCAAAAGCGTACGCGATTGTCAGACGCAGCGAGTGACAGTCTGTGTTTTTTGAAATTCTATTTTAATAAGTAATGTTTTGAATTATTTTAGTTCTCTTCTATTTTGTTTGTCTTTTTACATAAATAAAAAAATCATATTTTTTTTGGAATTCGTCTGTTTTTACACTGATTTTAGGATTTTTACAGGTTTTTTTAAATTCCCCGATATCTCGAGAATTCTCGAGAATTCTTTTCTGGAAATCCCGAATCTCGAGAATTCAAAATTTCATCATTTCGGGAAATCCCGAATCTTGAGATTTTCTCGGGAAATACCCAACTCTATCCACGACGTACATTAAAATAGTACAGAACAATATTATTTTAGTTGATTTACAATTAATATAACTATATAACTATGTCTAGTTATAGTATATTACTTAGTAAACCGCCCAATCAATTTTCCGATATTTCTGAATATTGGCTACGTCATAACATGTCAGCTCATTGTTAGCATAACAATATCAAATAATCGATTAACTCTGAAGTGATTTTACGGGTGAAACCAAAACTAAAGCGTGTTGAATAAGCGACGCAAGCAAACAACATTGACAGTCAAAATGGCGATGCAATTAATTTGCAGTTTAACCTGTGAATTGCATGCACGTCGAGGAGAATGCAACAGCCATTACTGCAGCGAACATGCAAGCACGCAATATTACTGCAGTGATAACTCTAACATAGGCCGTGTCAATGATGGGGGGTGTTTAACCCTTTTTCTTTTATACATGCCTTATTTAGAACCATAGAGGTATTAAATAAAAAGATGGGCAAGAAATCGGGTTTCTCATACGACTGAATGAAGCAGGCCAACAATTAATAGCCGACACTTACGAGAAATAGTTTTACTTTGGCCTTTTGACCATCATTATAACATACCCATATAATATAATAATGCAGATCCTATGTTAGAACATACTGAAAACTATACAGTTAAATAAAATTATATAGTAGGTAGTGCTACGTACATAATATTGTATACCCACCCATTGAATGGACACCCGTTGATTATTATAATTCGAAATTGATTCGTACTAGTAACATGTCTGGGTGTCGTACTTTTCTAATTATTTTCACCTATTTACGTATTTCAAATCCTACAATAAGTCATCGCAAAATCATATTTGTGTTATTGTTATTGTTTGATCCCAGTAAAAATTAATGTATTTAAAGGGGTGACTAACTATGGGAAAATCTTTATACATAAAACACTGTTAAATGAAAAATAACATCCGACCATCATTTAACACTGTTATCCAAGCTATGTGGATAACAGGCACCGCTAGCTCAGGGTACTGGGTTTCCACACTATCTCTCTGATGAATTCCAATCCTGTTACGGAAAGGACCATCGAAATCAATTGGTATTCGATGGATAATGTCTACCATACCGCTGCAGCGGTTAATTGCGAGCACTGAAAACTTGACTCTATTGGACGCCAAAGCCTTTTCTTTGAAAGAAAAGAACATAAAAGAACATAATATTACGGGATACAATTAAATTAAATGAAACACCGTGATAATTTTAACCTCACTGTATTTAAAGAAAATGCAATCAAAAGTCAATGGTACATAAATGGCGACATGACGCCATAGAAAAATCACCACCGTTCACAAACGACGAGGTTATAATACATAAATATTTACGTTATACAAAAGACACAATATCAGCGTCTGCAAACTAAAATTTTAACACAATAAGTTCTCAGCAACTAACTTAAACTTAAACCAAAATATCCACATGTGAGTGAGATTATAATTAAAACAAAAACTTAAGATTAATTAATACTAAAAAATGAAATGTATTTACAGCCGCATAGCGATTCCGCTATGCGGGATATGCTCCTCCCACGTCCACTCGTGTCGAGGGTCAACCAGAAAGGGGGATCCAAACAAAATTCGATCGCCTAACATCGATTCCCCCCACCACTTATCCAACCCGGAAGCTTGAAGTGCCAACCGCAGGATTTTTGTGTTGCCCGCGAGAGAAAAACCTCTCCACTAATTACAATGGTTAATTAGCCCGTTGGTGACGTCTGCAACGTCACAACACGGTGTCGTTCTTCTCTGATCAACTTTCGCCGGAGCATGTCCGCTAACCATCTCATAGCAACATGTTTTGTTATATATATTTCCAACATGTAGTATGTATTATTAACTGTAAAATTTTAAATGCTTTAAGTTGACTATCAATAATTATAATGAGTAGGTACACTAACCATCAAGTTAAAATAATTATCATCTGGAGACATTTGTTCGATCATTCTAGCCTTTTTATTTAACGCGACACGGTTATAATAAATGCTTACACTAGTATTCCAGGTTTTTGGTAAGAAAAACTTTTTAATATGATAAACATTCATGCTTGAAAAAGTGCTTACTTGCGAGTATAAATTTGACTGTGTGAATTTTGTATGCAAAAGAATATACTTATTATGTTATGAACAACAAGTAAGTAAGTAAGTAAGTGTAAGTCAAAATTGCTGACGGCCTGTGAATCATTCAATTATATAAAATATAAATGGTATTAACTGGACCACACGGATCCGTTGACAGTTACATATTATTTTGTTGGTTAATTTAAAAGAATTCTTTCGTTTCACTCTCATTTACAATTAATTAGTAGTTTTTAAACAATACACTGAAGCCCGAAATTAGAAACATTGATATTTTTGGAGCTTATAGAATATTACATTTAATGTGTTGTCTTTACTATGAATTATTAATTCGACCTAATGTATTGTTTCATACCATAATACATTCATTCAACAAAAATCGATAATAGTTTATATTATTATAATTAGTGCGCATGTTGGTTGTTTTCCTTAATCGCTGTATTGGTTATTTCTGATATTAGACAAAACTTAACTATTCCGTTTTTAAAAAGACAATAAGTTTGTCGTTCATAACTAGATATACACATTATTATATCAAAAATGTCTCTCATATTGAAATTAGGTACCTATGAATATTAGTACATGGTGGGTATTTATCATTTAAATTTAAATTCATTATATGTCATAAAATAAATATTAAAATGTGTATTTATTAAATATATTAAATAAAAGTATCATTTTCAGGATAGTTTTTTGGGATATGGAGAATTATATACTTATTATATTAAGGCTATACCTCAGTTGAGGCACGGTCTAGAACAGGGGGGGGCAAACTTTTTGGATGGAGGGCCAAATTCACGAATTCAAAATGAGCGGCGGGCCGCAAGTAAAATACCATTTTTAGATATACACTATTTATTATCACGAAAAATAAACATTACAAAAAAAATAATGAGAAGAATGAAACTGTTGTACATTTTTTAATATTTTTTTTTAATGTAGGTGTTAATTTTGTAGTTGATATTCTCAAAACTGCTTGTAAATGGGCATCGGAGATATTTTATTGTAAAGAATTTTTATTGAGGTTCATGATCGAAAATGTTTATTCACATATATAGGTTGATCCAAAAATATTTATAACATTTTTCTTGCATAATCTTTAAGTTGGTCGAATTTGTCTGAATTAAGGGTATTGTAAAATTTGGAGATTTCTTCACGACGATGCAATTCTTTTAAATCGGTGTCATACTGCAGATCAATAATCTCAAGTTGTAGCTCTGTCGATACACTATCAATATCTATTGAAAATGGATCACGTACTATTGCTAAACTTGTCTCAATTTTTCGTAAGTCACCAAATCTTTGTCAAAAATCGTCATTCAGAGCTTTAATAATTTTACCATATTCTTCAAATTTATAGTCCGGTATATTCAGCAACTTCAAAGTTGTAAAGTGGTCCATGTTGTTATTCGATATTTGTCGAAGGAATAACTTGAGTTTTAATTGAAATCCATTCAAATTTGTCAAAATCATGGGCATATATTTGTTTTCCTTGCAACGTGGAGTTAAAAGTATTTAAATGTGTCACGATGTTCAACGTAGAAAATAGTGGTTACATAGTGTGAGACGAGACGCAATGAAGACGTACTGAAATAATACATTTACGAAATAACAAATTCTTCAAATTTCAATGTCAATATTTTTTAAAAAATTATAAAAAAGTTATTCGTATTACAATTACGTTAAGTACAATTAATGATGGCGGGCCGCAAAAAAATACCCGGCGGGCCGCAGTTTGCCCCCCCCTGGTCTAGAAAGATCGTGGCTAGGCGATGCGCGGATTGCGGGTCACGGGTGCAAATGACGCATGTCAAACGAAATATAATTTGTTATTATTATAAATCCAACATGTGTCCATTTAATGTTCTGTTTATTGTTCTATCAGTAACAATAATAATATTATATTCATTGACATGTTTTCTTTTTAAAGTAAATGGGTAACGTTTTTAGTCATCTTTACACGATTTAAGAATTAAGAACGCCCGTCGCCATCACGAAACAAATTGACGTGTTTCCAGCTCGACGTTCTCTCTCCGAATGGCAGAGAGTCCAAAATTTCGTCGCGCTTATAGTTGAAAATTATTTACCGTTTCACTGATGTATCACCTTAAGAATGCAGGATGCAGGAGCTTGCAAATGAAATCTGCAAAGCAGGTTTATAGATAAATGTCTCAAAGACGAAACTAATGATAAACTGTTTTGCTGAACCAAAAGCAATCCTCGTCAATGAGGCTCAAATCGAGCGGGTCAACAGCTACGTCTATCTTGGACAGCAAATCTCAGTTGATCGTGGGATTTATGACGAGATTGCTCGCCGAACCTAATGCCGGGTCCACACTGGCAACATGTCGCGCGACAACCTCGATAAATTTTACTATAATAATCGTAAAATTTAACGAGGTTGTCGCGCGACATGTTGCCAGTGTGGACCCGGCATAACAGGTATAGGGTGCATTTAGGTTCCTGAATAGTATCTTCAAAAGTGACCTCCAATTGTGTCTTAATCGTAAAGTCTTACCGATATGTGCTGCCAACGCTTACGTATGCAAAAATGTCGAGTTACGTAGCGTGGGATGGAAAATTGCATATTGGGCATAAGGCGTAAAGATCACAAAAGAAACCAATTGATAATGAAGTAGACAAGAGTACGCGATGTGATAGTGGTCGCGAAGCAGATGAAATGGCGATGTGCTGGAATGTCGCTCGACAAATGCCGTCATGCAGTGGTATCCAAAGGGCACTAAACGCCCACAGGGACGCCCTAAAACCCGCTGGAGAGACGAACTTATAAAGTTCTGTGAATTTACGTGGCAGCAAAGAACTAGGGACTAAAAAGAGTGGAGGGAACTAGGGGAGGCCGACAGTGGAACGATCCTGGCTGATGATAATGATGGAACTGCTTATTATTATGAATTTACAAAAGGTCACCACGTAATATTAATAGAACAATTTATTTACAATCATATTAAGTTTATTATAATTAAATTTAATACTACTTTTAGAACAAGAAATTTTCTATGAAATATTGTAGAATTATACGAGAAACTAGCTAAAAATAGTTTTAAAATAGAAACGTAGAGTCTTACTTTAATGTGTACAATGTTTCACGTATGTAATTATCGTCCAGAGAATTCTCCAACTAAAGAACAGACAATCTGCAGATCCTTTGTCGGCAAGAACGAGCGTATATTTTCTAGAATAAAAGAATTTTTGCAGAAAAGTTTCAGCGACCACCATATTAAATCAGTCAGTGGGTAACTACCTATATAAAGTTATTCTCTCAAATTTGCATGAATAATGTAATCTACTGTCTCAAGTACTTTGTTCAATCAAATTTATATAAGTCCCTTATAAATGGAATTGAATTTCAATATAAATAGAATTTTCTGTAGAATTTTAATACAATATATTGATTTGACATACTTAGTTGTTTTTTTTTTCGATTAATCAGAACTTTCACAGTCTCAAGGAAAAGTGATATTTTTTACAATTTATTAGTTTACTATGTAGTCAATCTATGTTTTACTATGTAGGCCACGGTGGCCACGCGGCTTAAGTGTTGGACTATCACGCCGTGGGTCCCAGGTTCGAATCGTGGGTCTGGCAAGTACACATATTGTTTTTCAATTTGTGTGTGAGTCAGGGTATAGACCTATTAGGTTGAGCAAGTGGCTGACATCCATTTCTCGTAAAAAAAAAAAAAAAATCTGTTAATACAAACCTCTACTCTGTGGAGGCCCATATGATCCTATTAGGATCGGAAATGGTCGAAATGTAGTCAATAAATTATTTATGAATGGATAAAAATAATAATCCTTCAGCATAACATATTTAATTGGCTATATAATTTTATTATTAATTTTTTTAAAAGGGATGATATTATTAAATACAGTTATTTCTGGTGAAAGAAAACGAATGAAACTGATTTTGGGTGTAATACAATAATTCTGGAATCAATACGTAAATTAAAAAGTATTATTGAACATACATCATTAATTGAGAAATTATTTTTTGCATATACCCACTAGAAAAAATCATTTTAGAAAAAAAATACGACACCCGACGCGACTCTGTAACCGCTTGATTTGCGCCAGTGTGATTTTTCAATTAACTCACGACTCACGACTCACGACTCACGAGCATCCTACATAATAACGACAATTTTAACTAATAGTTCTTACAATTAATGCTTATTAATATACAAACACCAATAACCAACATTATTAATGCAATTTGATAAAAATTGAAGTGTTTGTTGACGATACATAACTTGAAAACACCTCAGATATATACTCACTAGAAAAAATCATATTTGAAAAAAATAATACGAATAATTAATACGGTTAATGCACAGATCGGCGTGACACCAATGGTTATACGGGTTCAAATATGATTTTTTCTAGTGGGTATTTGAAGTTTTATCAAGTTATGTATGTTGAATATATGGAATGTTACATTCTCAAAATCTTGTTAAATATTCATTGAATGAAAGAAATGGTTTATTAAAAAAAGAAGTGTTTGTTATTTTATATTAATTAATTTTTATAGGAATGTCTTATTTATTTAACTTATCTAGCGGAAGCTGATTCGAGTAATAATAATTACATAACTACCCCAAAAAAATTGACGAAGATCTCAGTTAATGTAAATTAAATAACATTTTCCAAACTTCCTGCCAATGAAAGGGTTTACTCTACATATAAACTTTACTGAAATAACGTTAAAACCACGTAAAGGAAGCAACATCCACAAGAAAATTGTAAATAAGTGCATTTTGTCATCCCTAAGGGCCCTTTCCTGTGGTGACGTTACTCTTGGGTACAGTCGTGCTACATACCGTAACCTCTACGCCGTAGACTCTTATGTCTACGACCCTAGTTGTTTCAAAAAGAACGTTAAAATAAGTGTTATTTCTTTTTCAATATGTTTACTCTGCTATGCGGAAGTATTTTAAAAAATGGTTACTGAGAATAATAATAAAATTGTACTATCCCCCTATTAGTGACTCAATAAATTGGTAAGAAAGTGGATAAAGGGAGGAATATAACAAAAAATAATTAATATAATATACAATTGGAAATTATATCGTCTACTTTCACCCAGTCACAACCCAGCATTGGGCTTACATTAAGTCCTGCCTATACTTAACCATTATCGATAAAAATATTCTTTTATCTATGAAATATCTAAAATTATGGATGGTTTAATAGCATAATTTTAGATATTTTATAGATAGACGAATATTGTTTGACTTTATCTATTATGACTTAGTTTATTTAGGGTTTAATTGAATTTTAAACTAAGAAACGCTTTCTACACATTGTAGTCTTACTTCAATGAAAACAAATACATACGCTGACTGAAAAAGTTTTTTCTTTCACTCTTTCACGCCCCGGCATCGGTGCATAGGGAAATCACAAGTTCGCGCCACTTCCCTAGGTCCATCGCACAACTCTTCCGCCTCCCGCCATGCCAGACCTGCAGCGCGTAGATCGCTTTTGTAGCACCGCTGCAGGGTGAGGGAGGGCTGGTCACGGCGATGGAACCCTTGAGGCTGTGCCACAAGGGTACGAAGTGCTCTGACGGCATCCGAAACACATGTCCCAGCCAAAATTAAATAGACGACGCGTTTACTTGAAGTATAAATCTACCAAGAAAGTGTGAATTGTATGAATATATTTTTATCTCAGTTGTTCCGTGTGATCGACGACAGTAGGACGTCTCCAATAACGAGATAGCGAGTGTTTACAAATTAATAATAACCAGTTGTGCGTGCGGCGTAACAATAAATTATTGTTACAAAGTTGTTTACATTTAAGTGTCTCTGACTACAGGGGCGCTTATTAAAAATCAAAAAAATACAACGTTGCCAGCAATGGATCACCAAAAAGAAACCCAACAAACAATGTCATATGCATCAGTTGCTCAAAAAATGCAGTTTCCGAAGAAGGAGCAAGCCATCGTTCTAGATGCTATCGATGGCATCTCTATACGAGAATACACGCTATCGATCGGGAATAAGGTAGGTCCATGTAATATAAGATATGTATCTAGGATTTCCCAGGGAAGAATATGTATATACTTGAGTAGTGAAGAACAAGCAGACAAATTAACAGAAAATAAAGAAACAGTTAAAATTGGAAACCACATACTAGAAATCAGGCCGCTGATCACCAAATCAAAGAGGATAATAATATCAAACGTATGTCCTATAATCCCACACAGCGTTTTGGAATCAAAACTCAATGACTTAAAGATAAAAACTACCTCACGTATCACAAGCTTCAGAGCTGGTATTAACGAACCGGGTTATGCACATATTTTAAGTTTCCGGAGACAGGTTTATGTAAACCCAGAAGACACCATAAAACTGCCAGAGTCAATGCAAATAAATTTTGATAATACCCTGTACTGGATTTACTTCTCCATCGAAAAATTGACATGCTTTATTTGCAAAGAAGAGGGCCATCTGGCCAAATATTGTAAAACAACTGGAAATAATGAACCTCACACTGTACAATTGTCTGAATCTCTCAATGTACCAAAGGTGTTAACCTCTCTTTCGTTAGAGAGAGAAAATACACTCCAGAAGGATGAACTAGCCGCAGATATAGAGTCGGACAACTCTATTATCAACAAGGATACGCCAATCGGTTCAAAAAGGCCGTTAACCAGTCCAACTGATATCAGCAGTGTAGAATTTGAATTTGAAGATACAGTGAAAAGGAATGCAATCACACGCATTCCTGCACTCCAACAGACACCAAAAAAATCGAAAAAAGTATCCACTGAGGATACAAATGAACTTTTGTTACCTGCCAAGGAACATGTTGAAAGTAATCGTCATAGATTTCCCATCGATTATGAAACATTACTCAGTTTCCTTGTGAAAACACATGGAAATCGCAATACCGAAATGATTGCTAATGAATTTACTACTGATATAGAAGCTCTTAATAATATGCTAACAGAAATCTATAGTCATTTAAAAGAACGTAGCATTAAAATTCGCATAACAAGGATCAAGAAAAGACTCAGTAATCCACAATTAAAAGTTTCCAGTGAAGATATTAGTTCGTTGGAAGGACAAGAGGAACAATAACATAATGCATAATTCCAGCAACAAAGTTAACCAATTTATTCAATCTGATATACGTATTGTTTTCTGGAATACAAGAAGCATTCTTAATAGACTAGAGGAGCTTAGAGTGATGCTAGATGAAATTGATATTTTTATAGGCGTGGAAACATGGTTAAACGACACTATTTCTCACATAGTTATTAGCTTCCCAGGTTTTATGGTGCTTCGGCGAGACAGGACGTACGCCAGAGGAGGAGAAAATCTTGGGAAAGAAAAAGGAACACACTACTATCAAAACTTTTATAGTAGATCTCCTAAAACTTGGTTTAGTAAACATTGTAAAATAAAGCGAGATGTAATAGTGACAATAGCTAGAAGCAGGACAGGGCATTACAGTCTCAACGAATCATTGTACAAAATTAAAGTGGTAGATAGCCCTCAGTGTCAGTGTGGACATCCCACTCAAGATCTTAACCACATTTTCTGGCAATGTGATGCCTATGACCTGGAGAGAGAAGTGTTATTGAATAAGTTGGGAAAATGCAGGTTATACCCTCCTTTTACGATTAATTCGTTCCTGGCAAAACCAAATATTTCAGTTATGAAAATTGTACATGAATTTCTCCAAAAATGTAACGTAAATGTCTAGTGTATAATGTAACAAAAATGTAATTCTGTATCATTAATAATGTAACTATTTATTCCTGTCGTTAAAAAAATGTATGTATACTTTTGTAAACCATTGTAAAGCAGAATAGCCTTCCATTCAGAGAAGAGCTCAATTGCTTCCAAATAAAGAAAAAAAAATATATTTTTATCTCTCAGCATTCCCAGTCATCTGTGAAACTATTCTGAGAGTATTCAATCATTTGTTTTCCTTCACGACCCGATTTAAATAAACGCTTCCTTTATTTGCGCGTAAATTTATTTTTTAAATTTACGATTTGAATTAACATGTATATTTTCTCTTACCTTATCACTTATAATACGGCGTCTCCCCGTCTCGCTTTCTCCTACACATTTATATATGCATCTCATTAAAATATAGTTTACACAGTACTGGCATTGGTTACGTGGATGCCTGAGGTGCTAACGGGTTTGGAAGATTCCCTGTGACAATTGTTCTTGTTCGACAAACGGCCGTTGGTTATTCTTTGATTGATTTCTTACACTCAAATTGTGAAAAACACGTTTTGTTGGAAGATTTTGGTACTTTTTAACCAATTATTTGCCTCATCTGCTACGTGGTTTATGTCTGTCAATATAATATGACATAATGTATGCAGGTATTATAATTTTGTGAACTTGAGTCAGGTCAATACTTTGAGTTCGACGGTGGGTACTTAATTTATAACAATATTATTTTTTAAATACTTACTTTGTAATCAGATGTATGCGGGTTTGAGTCCTGCCCGGCACCAATATTTGCAACCAAACTATTTTCTATAATATGTATTTATCTGAGTATCCTAAAATAGTTTCATTAAAATTTACTAGTTTAAACGAAAATTTAATTGCCCTATCCGACGGAAATTAATTATTCTGTAATAAAATTGATCAATTTATTACGGCAGTATAATTTAGAATTAGAATAAATGGGAATGTATGGGTGCAAGAATTGATTGTGTAGATGTTGCCAGCTGCCAAATAAACAGATACTTACGCAATTTTTATTATACACTAGCTGAAGTACCCGGCTTCGCACAGGGTCACTTCGTGGTTATATTTATCTTAGATATTTAAAAAATAATAAGAGGTACTTAATTATTTTTTTAATATTAAAATATCTGTGTAATACAATATGGCAATATGAAAATAATTTACAGTTTTAGCGTCCCGTCGTTTATCAATTCAACAAATTCCTCTCGAATTTATAGGAAAGCGCTTCTATAGAATTTTCGGCATTGGTTGCAAAAGGGTTTCGTATCGTGTCGCATTTATTGTATGAAAGTACTGATGAAATTTCTTTTGCAGCAAAGTTAAATGTTTTTGAGACGGATCCAAAATTAATTGCTTGTTTTCAATGGTGGTTTGGTAGTTCCTTTGGAACATTTGTAGAGATACTTATTTTAACTCCTTCTGTCAAAGTTCCATTTTATTTTTGACTTCTTCTAATTTATCAGAGCACGTCAATATATTTTCATTCTGACCTTGCATTGTTTTATTAAGTAATGTACGAAAATTTGGCTATTGCACCGCGGCACACCTACCATCGTCTCGCGGCACACCGGTTGCGGAGCACTGACTTAAGCGACGGAAAGCTATGAGAAGCCCGCACACGCCCGCTGTCGAGATGTAGATGAGCTTATTGATTGTCTGGTAACAATAACACTGGGGATTAGGAGGTGGGTGAGGAGATACGGAGTGAAATGGGAACATAAATGGCCCAACCATATACATTTGAAAATAAATTGTTATATATAGACATCAATATTTATTTGTTTACGGGCAGATGTATGTTCGCCTGAATGGATATTTCATTTCTTCATGTCTTCCTGTGGAGTGACTTTTTCTCCACATAAAATATTCGTCACTTTTGAATTAGCTTTGTTTTGTATTACTTTTTTATATTAAGTAGATATTATTTGCTTAGCTTTCTCATGGGGACTTTTATTAAAGACATCAATTTAAACTCAGTCAAAGCACACTTGAGTGCGTGACCTTAGTCTTCGAAAACTTTACTGCTCCTGAGACATTCACATCAAACGTAGGGCCTCGTGACACGCTTGATTAAGACCGATTGTGGTGCGGGGAGGATTGGTTTGGTGGGTAATGAGATCGAAGAATGGGGTAATACAAGATATTAGATGAAGAGTTACGTGTTTGTTTGTCTAATTAAGTACCACGTTTTGACGCAAATCTTTCTTAAAATCAATTACATCCATCTCCATATAAATACAAATAAAATAAACAATATTATTATTGTCGATACTAAGATTTTTTTATTTATATTAATAAAGTATATTTTAATAATATTTCAAGGTGCCACGAGCAAATTCCCCTTCGCCAGTTTACTGTAAGATAAAAAAAAAAATGGCAGTCACTCCTCAACAAGGATAATATTATGTAATATCATTGAGATGAAATTATTACAGATCCTTTTTTCAAAGGAATACAATTTAATAATTACAAGGTTGAATCAAAACATATTGAATATATATCTGAGATGTAATAAAATTAGTCTTATTTTGTTTGTTTCTCGTATTCTTAGATCGTCCTTCGATTCGGTGTCAAGTTTTATTCTGTTTACGACATTTCACATATAAAAAAACAGCAGAATGGTCAAATATCCCATTTCAAGGATCAATTCTTTGAAGATCTTTTGAAGCTTTTCCTTTTTTGAAATATTTCTCTCATGTGCTTACATTTTATAAATAATTGAAGGATTATACTTTAAAGCATATATTTTTGTAAAACTTTATAAAACAGTAGATATTATGTACATTCAAGTCACCTCAATACTACAACTAGATAACTCTAATTTGGCCATTGCTGGGAAAATGAAATTTAAACTTTACTTGATTAACATAAATCTAGGTAATTTATTACCTATTTAAAATTAAAATAGAAAATTGTCCTTGTCTAATTGGATAATGTTCAATGATATGAAAAATATTGTAGATACATAATTTTATTTATTTATGCATTTATGATTTTAAAGTTATCTACAATAAACAAACACAAACTTAATACAATACCATAAACTTCTGACTTACCTAGTTTTATCATTTTGTAGAGAAGGAAATGTAGAATCATATTCAATAGCTATCTCAAAAACAGTGAAAATCAAGTTATCTAGTTGTAGTATAGAGGCGAAAATACGAGTATATACATATAGTATGATGATAACAACGTACTATTTCTTTTATTTTGTTAACTGTCAATTCATGGTGGAACTGCATTGTATTGTTGTTTTTATTTAATAAAACGCAATTTTTTTGTAGTACTTATTCCACTTTTAATCAATAGATTAGGACCGGTTTCGTCCGCCTCAGAGTTATGGAGTCGAAAATGTCCCTCTGAGGCGGACGAAACCGGTCCTAATCTATTGATTAAAAGTGGAATAAGTACTACAAAAAAAACTCCAACTAGGAAACTGATAGTTGATTTTAATTAGCCATAATAATATATAAAAGCCTAGAAAAAATGCTCGCGAGAAATACGAAACTAAAAAGTTAATAATATTCCCAAACAGGGCTCCACGAAATGCTGACTTCGTAAAATCTTGCAATTAAAAAATATAACTTGAAACCATTTGGTAATCACAAAGTTCGTGACCAATTCTAAAATACTACAGTGTTTTGAAATTTTAGGTTAGATATTGTGTTATTATTGAAGTAGCAAAAGTTTTACTTGGAAGGTACATTTTTGTAACAACAAGAAATAGAGTAATAAAAAATGTGGTATCAGTGGTCATTATTCAATGAATATATGATTCAATTATTATGCATAAGAATTAATTGTCGTTAGATATATATAGTAGGAGGCGATATTTTGAGTGTACACGAGTATTTTGTGAGGTAGGGGTTCAGCGAGTTTTTACAAAATGTTTGGGAATGATATAGGTAGATAGACAATGGTTGGATCAAGACAAACGCTCGTCTACTGGAACCTCTCCTCACCACCGCATCACTGCTACTACATTATCGTATCAATATTTGGCCACGTGTTTTTTTCGACTGATACGTGGTGTAAATGAGAACTCTGCCGTTCTATCTTAGATATTCAGAGCATCAGTTATTTGTTCTATCAAGATTGTGTTGCCAATTTCGAAGGCAATAACTCTGTTCAACCAAATTGCTTCGGATATTGATATATTCCACCTACCTGAGGATGAGTATAGGTGGGCGTCGTTTTATAAATTCTTTAAATTGATGTGCTTCCGTGCTTTATATTTTTTTGGAATTTTTGTAGCTTGACTTTTTATACTGTTTTTATGGTAAATACTGCATAAATTTCTTTCCTTTTTAGCCTGTTTTTAATACTATTTCTTTGTGAACGTCTTAAATATATAATTTGTAATGTAATAAATTTGAATAATGAGTTATTACAAGTGCGTACATCTTGTAATAACTTCGAAACCTTTTAAGATACTGACAAGAAACTACTATATTACTAATGAATTACCTATCTATTCGTTTCATTAATAACTCAATAATAATTGTAAAAAAAGCTATATAAAAAGTAGGTATACAATATTAATTGTTTTTTGAAGCCACTGTTCAGTTCCAATTAAACTTACCAAGAAAGCTCATTCTATAGCAATTTTATACCATAGAGTTTTATCTATTTCTATTAACTAATATTCATCTTGGAAACTGCGTAAAGTTCATGAAATAATATTGATTAATATATAGCTGTTCACAGAATCAAATTGAAGAAATCCTCTTAAAGGTGCTCTACTTTCATTAAATACCGTCTGGAGTACAGATTTTTATAAGTATGAAAATTGAATTAAGCTTTTTTGATTTCATATACCTACAAGCGACACTCTATTCTGTTTCATTTTGCTGGACTGACTTGAAAGGGGTTTATTAAGTTTCAAGTCGTTCATAGATAACTCTTAAGAAGTCATAATATTTTAGCGAATAGACTACTTTTCTGAAAAAAAAAATATATTTTAATATTTATTCTTTTAAGTTGAGACATTGATATATGAAAATAGCTGAATTTTCTATTTTAGATTCATTTGCAGATGTTTTTGAACTTGCCAAAGGTACCTACACTAATTATAATTAATTAATAATAATTCTGATAGACACGCTTTTGAGGCATTTCCAAGTTCAACACAGTATGTATTTCCAAATCAAAAAAATACTTGTTTTATTAAGATTTGGATAGATAGATAGTTACCAAAAGTTATAAGGTATATCACCATCCTGAACTATAAATAGTATTATTTCGAAAAATTGCAGTTTTGTATTGATTATACTGTCTTATCTAAATAAAATTTTATTTTGGAAATATTCATCAAAATTTTGTCTTACAATACTAACTACAATTGATACTTTTTCTTTTTAACTTACTACATCAACACAACTGTCAGACGTTGTTTTTTATCTACCTCATCTTAAATACTCTGTACATTACTTTTATAGCTTGGTTTATTGAGACTAAAATCTTTGTATTCAAACTTTTAAACGGATACGTTTCTTATGTAATTTATTTTGATGGAATGATTGTGATGGTGAATATGTTAGGATGCCAGGCACTGACCTTTTATGCTGTTGAGGCTAGCTCCGTGGTATGCTTGTACCATCACTTGAGCGGTATTATTTGTTGAGTTACCCGGTGCGCTTGCCGGTACACTTTTGATGAATGGTATGATAAATGAGGTTAATTAATGACAAGAGCTGGTATCACGGCTTATCAGGTATTCAGAATTATCACTTGGACGACGGTCACACTATATCAATTTTACCCGGCCTTGGTCCACGACTAACTTCTGAATCAGTATGCTCTTTGAATTACTCGCGACCGTCTAGCTGTAACAAGCCTACAACGCGCCCGCTGTCTTGAAGTAACTTGAATTTACTAAATGTTATTCAGTCACGGTTTACTGATGACCCGTAACTGCTGGTCGCCCTAACTTGCGACAATAAAAAGGGATTTGAGGTAGTAGGGAAATAAAGGGATGAAAGCGACGATAATTTTGCTGACCACAAACTATTATTTTTCACGTAATACAATTCCAAAATGGTGATATAATATTATAATAATATTGTAATTCTTTCTTACAAATTGAAACTTAATAATATTAAGTTTACATATTATGTCGGAGATTGATTTTCGGAATAGCAATGTGGTTAATTGGTTTAATTTGATTATCTTTAATTTATGATTTAATCAGGACATTTTTTTACAATACATTTAGTTTTACGTTACTTTTTGACCCCCGAGTTCACGTGGAGTCAAATAATGAGACGCTTTTTTGAAAATTAACTTTAATTAATCACAATTTTGCGTGTTGCGCAATTCATATTTCATCTGACGTATTACTTCATTACCAAAAATTATGTAAATAGGTTCACCATTTTAACATTATTTAAGAGGTAGATTATTTGACTATTGTATTAATTTGTACATTGTTTCCACTAACGTGAGCTGAGTTTATATTAGATATTGTTTTATAAATTCTTACACAAAACACAAAATGATAAAAACAACTTTTTAATTAGACTTTGGAGTGCTATTGAATTCGTACCACTGACGCAATTTCGAATCGATTGCCTATTTCGTGATTGTCCTTTTCCAAGTTATGCATAACTTCGACGAATCTAGAAAAAAATAATTTAATGCTTTTTATTTCTTCCAGATGTTGTGAAAGTCTTCATCTCAAATAATGACGTCTCGCCTTGAGAAAGTTTAATAAATTAACGTCATTGGCGTCATTTTTTTTTTTTTTTTGTGAAAATGATAAACTTTTACCAACTGAGAATATAAGGTGATAATTTTCTTTTGCCGTTTGCGTACGTACTTTGAAACTCAGGCCTATAGTATTTCAATACCGTAGTGCAAGGGTAGGCAAACCGCGGCTCGCGAGCCACATGTGGGG
Source organism: Rhyacophila brunnea (assembly GCF_057557595.1). Taxonomy (NCBI): domain Eukaryota; kingdom Metazoa; phylum Arthropoda; class Insecta; order Trichoptera; family Rhyacophilidae; genus Rhyacophila; species Rhyacophila brunnea. The sequence continues at coordinate 34,220,366 of NW_028232827.1, read as the reverse complement.
CTCTTTGCCAAATTCCTAATTCACAATTTTTACAAAAACTTTTGCAAAATTCACAATTTTTATTTTTTATCATGGATTTGTACACTTATTATACTTTTCTATTTTTTCCTCCATGATGGTTGATGCGAAAAGGTATGATTGTTGTTGTTTTAAATCCGCCCATTGTAAAAGTCGACAAATAAAATTTTTCTCCATTTGATATTGACACGAGTACTTTTGTAATACAATTTTATTGGTGGATTTAACAAGCAAAGAGTTATGGAGCTCCAAATTTGTAGGTCTTGCCACCAAAATTGAGGATTTGGAGAAAGAAAAATGCAATTTAATTTCACAACACAAGTGGAGCGCTCTAAAAGATTGACATAAGGAAGATACTACGATTTTAATACCTTCGTAGAATAGCTTTCCTAACTCTTATATTTCCTGTCTACATAATATGTATGTGAACAATCATTTTCAAATATGAACAATATAAAAAGCATTTGGAGAAGCCAAATAACTGATGAAAATTTGGATTCGCGCCTGAAATTAAAAACTACAAGTTACATACCAAACATACATAAACTCTACAAATAAATGCAAGGAAGGTAGGCCATTGTTCACATTAGTTTTAAGGAATGCGTGAAAATTGTATGTAATTCATATTCTGTAAAAATTAAATTTATAATTTCAAAAATAAAAACATATATTTATGTTAGTTTTATTCGGGAAATCTTCTTCATTTAATAAATAAACACTAATAAAGTGTAATTAATTCATTTAAATAAATCATATTTATAAAAATATACGTAAAGTATGGCTCTCGAAATTTTTTTAAACCGTTGTGCCACTCATATTTAGCTCCTTTGGTCCAAAAGTTTGCCGACTCCTGCCATAGTGTAATTTAGCACACCACATAATTATTAGAGAAAAAAAAATGAAAAACGGAAAATAGAAAATGGACGGGACTCGAACTCATTTATCGGTTTCCTGCAAATGTGATATTACAATTAAGTTCTTGCCCCATAATCGAGATAATCACGACAAAATTAATCAATCACTATGAGTCCGAGGTGTTTCTTCGAGAGCAAATTTCAGTAATATTGGAGACTATTTCTTTTATTACCAATAGGTAATCTTAATTCCTATATGGCGATTGGCTCAAATTTTAACGTTAATCTGCAAGAGTAGGTACCTACTTGCATTTCTTAATATCTTTTAAACTGTTTTTTATTTAATAAATAATACACAATATTTAAGAATCCAGCATTCTTTATTGAGCACGCTAACCTCGGAGACGCATATTTGTTGATTAATTTAGTCGTAATTCGGAATGTTAGTGGCTAAATTGGTAAAGCACATTGGTCGGGATACGATGGATGCAGGTTTGATGTCTATGGTATTTCGAAGTATGTATGTTCAATAAAGAATGCCACATTTTAAAATCTTGTGAATATTTAATAAAAATAGTTTAATTAAATAATATTGATTGTGTTTGCAAAATCAAAACGTAATATACAATAATTTTAGATAGGTATCTACTAACTTTTCTAGAAAATCACTTGTATAGAAATAAAAATGTATTTTTGTACCTTCTTCATTAGCTCTATAATCCAATGTACCTACATAAATCTTATTGTAGAGTTTCGAAGACATTTTTTTCGTGAAATAATTATAAGCCATTTTTTCAGTATATTGTTTTCATGCCCACGATCCAAACATATGAATTTCCCAGGCGCAAAATTTGAGCCAGTGACCCACTGTTTCACAAGCAAACTTTTTGCTACTTTTCCAACGTACCTATTATTATTATTGAAACTAATTCTAAATTTAATTAAATATTATTATACGGAATGTGAAGCTTTTAATCGTTATTGAATCGTAAATAGTTTTGTTACCATATCTATAACCCATATCAAAATATTTTAACAGACTGGTCAAAGTATTCCCATCGTAAAAAGTATAAACAAAAAATATTTTATCTCATTCCATTCGATCTATAATACATCACTGGCAACACCGTAGGTATAAACAAACGACAATCAAACTTCTTCTTGTTTTACGATATTTCTTTTGTTCGAAATTTGACATTGTGTGACATAGGGCTAGTTCCCCGCACCCCCATCCACTTAGATAGATTGCGAACAGTAAAAAGGCTGTTGTAGTATAATGTAAAAATAAATATTGTTAGAAAAGTTGTGTAAATGAATATGTTGGGAATATTATGTTAAAAATCATGTCCGATAAATTGTACGAAGGAAAACTGACCAAAACCACCAGGCTGATTAAAAAATGGAAATACGACATTTTTTGAGGCGAATGAAATTGCCATCGATCAGTACATTGTCTGAATTGTTTTGAATGAATTAAAATTATATGATTTATGAGTTGTGATACATATAAAAAAAATATAATCTAAGTACTATAAACATTAAGATTGACTAAAATCTAAGAAAGTACATACTCAACGTAATTATTACAATTAATTTTTAATATCACCTGATTTAATAGTTTAATCCATGTGAAATATCTTAAATAAATTATGGTAGGTAGTTATTTGTTAAATTCGTATAAATTATTGTTTCGGCAAAATACTACTGGACTAAAACTTGACATGATGGTTTCGGCTATTTTACAACGTTTTTTTTAGCTCATATTCTTATTTGTCCGGTAGTTCTTTGTCCGGTACAAATCTTACAATCAATTTTTAACTAACTTACCGACTAGCTAGACATTTGAAACTTTTAGAATATATCCGAACACGATGCCAATGCATTTTTTAAATACTTTTAGCCATCTTTAAGTAGAATTGAATTCATTTTCAATTAATTCTGTTTTTTATGAAAAGTTATTTCGACACCATTATTGGTTGTTAGGGGTCTGGGGTCCTAGCAACTAAATTTTTAATATATATGTGCGTTACTATGGAAATCAATATGACATGTCAAGTACAAATTTTTTTGATCGCTTAAGCTAGTCAAGTTTATATGGTTCAACAGAATTTAAAAACGTTGTATATAAAAAGTTCTGTTTATCTTGTAATTATTTATTTTGTACAATGATATGCATAAATGTTTAACCAAGGACAGTTTTGTCGATAGAAAACATCTAAATGCCGCTCTAGGATTTTATATTTTATAATAATTGTCTAGGTATATTGAATATGCACGCGCAAAAAAACTCTTTTCTACAGAACCATAAGATTGATAATTGCATAACTATCTGTATCTACCCTATCTCTGAGATTGAATCAGCAGCTTAATGAATAAGACCTAAGGTTAAATGTAAATTGTGTGTATTACATTTTACCGTAGCACAGCTCGCAGTGAATTTTCGAATCGGAAAGAGATAACCGTATACTATACTATACGGCCATCTCTATAGCACTTAGATGAAAAAATACGCATTGTTTGTGGAGTATTGCAGACAATAATGTTCCTTCAAGAATGAAAACCTAACCTAACCTAACGAATAATCCAGTATATCGGCTATTTTCAAAATTTGTTCGCCGCTGGCTTCCTGTAAACCGATAAGAACTATGTTTTATTTAAACATGAATTTTATCTCGGTACTATATGACCCAAAAATTAACATATAGATACGACATTTCACGGTGAAGTGTGATACGGTGAAATTTCCGGACTCGAAGTCCTAACACCTGGAAATTGAAAGATGTCAGTTCAAAAATCTCAATCGCTCAAAAAATTAATATTTTAGGATTTTCGAATTAAAATTATTTTATCACGAATGCAAGAAGTGACAGTTTTTATCCACTCGGAATTATTATGAATTGGCTTTCTGTGCTAGGTAGATTATTCACTTTTCCCATGCTTTACCAAATAAGCTGGGGAAAACAGATAAACACTGTTAGTTGTTATAAGCTTTTTTTCTAAAATATACGAATAATTTAATACTTATAAGTTAGATAGTTTCAGCGCTCGAAATAGAAAAATTTACGAACCGGAGCGTTTGAGAGTTTTCTGAAGATTTTTACATAGTAAAGTTATCAAAGTTCATGTGTTTTTTTTCATAAAAATAAGTGTTAAATTTTCTATTGTATGGCATATCCAGCTCAGACGGTCAAATTATTTATTCCACGAGACGGAGCGATAATTTTACCGATTTCACGAACAGGAACGGCGCTCCGGTGCGTTCCAGTCCATTTCGAGCCCTGGATAGTTTCATTCTTCAGCTCTATTTGCTTGAATGTTGCATTTATAGCTCGCTTCGGACATCTCTCGAGACAAGCAATTTGAATAATGCCAAGGATATATTTTGAAGCAGCTTTCAAATACGAAGTGTTTGAATAGCATAATATGCGTGACTCAGAGATATTAAATTATTAGATATCATTTTACTCAATATCCACTACTACAAAATCGATTTAGAATAACACTAAATATTAACATAAAGTCACGTCATCATCAGTACAGAAATACACGATAATTTTAATGTGAATTAATTTTATTGTCTATGTTTTGTCAATATTCGTAATACACTGGTTAGTGATTACCATAATTTTAGCTAATACAGAGACAATGTATAAATGAAATTTTACTTATGTCATAATATTACAAGTAAAGGTAGACCAGACAAAATTTATAGTCAAACTATGTCTGCCAAATTTAATTTCAATAAACCGTTTGGTTGAACGTGGGTTTACATTGTTATACCACATTATAATGCCAAGGAGCTCTGCTCCTCAGTTAATAATAAAATCTTAAACAATCACTTTATTTTTGTAATTGTCTATGACGTCTATAATTTCTTATATTATATAGTATATTTCTTCACCCGATATTTCTTTGTACAATAACAAAAAATTCATCATAACCTCACAATAGATTAATAAATCATAAACTAATTAAATACCTAACCGTTTAAATAATAAAGCGTGTGGTTGCGCTTTTCAATAGACTGTAATATGACGGGGATGATTCGGATGCTGGGGTAGGGGAGTTCTACCAATGATGCCAGGCACTGACCTTTAATAATGATGAGGCTAGCTCCGTGGTTAGGTTCTCACTCTCGCGCGATAACTGGTTATTGATTGCACGGCGACTGATGGTCAAAACCAGTCTACGTAATAACGTCATGTTTCACAGGTTACAGGTGATTAAATTCACTCACACGGTTGCGCAGAATGACTGCCTGTTCATAGTAATGGTGTTGATGAACCAACACAGCTACTTTCTGCCGAATGTCCAGAATGGTGGGGTCGTAATCAGAGTTTTAGAGCTCGGAACTAAACACAATGACAGAACAGCGACTGATACTAATCACACGCTGCGTATCATTCGATAAGTAGATGTGACTCGCTACGGATCTCGGAAAGTCCATAGCTGACCTGTGACAGTAACTTCCGCTCTTATCCAGTCCACTCTAGTTGCTTCCAATGCGGACACCCGCACCTTCCCACGTACATTCTTAGTACCTAGTAGAAAAAACAGTTATCTATGATGACCACACGTTTCAAACTGCATTTTTCATACAGTTTGTATTGACACAATATATCATGTCCTCTTCTTCTCTCAGGGCAGAGTGAAAGCTGTCCCCAGTAAGCTCCTTCACTTACTCTGCTTCGCCTTTTCTAGTGGCTACCGAAAACAAGTCATGGGCCCCACATCTTGAAGCGGGCCCCCAGGCTAGGATCTTTCGCGGGCCCTCCTGCCTATCGCTAAGTATAAAGGCTCTACAATAGCGTTTTCCAAATGGTGTAGCGGTAAAATTAATATGTAGTTATATTAAGTGTTTTATTGTATATTTAATACATCCATTTGAATTATGGAGATATTGAGTATTGATACACAATTAAAAATAGTAGGTATCGTAGAATCACATAATTTTATTTAATAATATTGTTGAAGTAAAATAGCGTCTTTTTTACTATTAAAGTAAATTTGTGATGTGTGTTTATCTCACTTATCTGGTCGACTCGCTTCGCCGGGCCCGTCCTGAGCCCGGGCCCCTAGGCTAGAGCCCTGTCAGCCCTCCCTTGTGGGGGCCAAGCAACCAGTCTCCCCAGGTTATCCGATCCGCGCAGAGTAATATATATATAAAAAAAAATTACAGAATGCGTCGAGAGCCATTCCTTTATTTAAATTTAAAGTCTCTGAAATGGATTCTTAGTTGGATGCGTTCTAATAAGAATTATTTATAACAGGGTTGGCGAACCTTTTTATGTACGCGTGCCAAAATTTCCCAAATATTATTTTTCAACTCTCTGACGTGCCGAGCATTTTTTCTTGAGGAAAAAATAGTTTTTAAAAATCATATTAAAATAATGATGATGTTCTAGATAACACTCACAGAACATAGCAGACATATAGCTTTATCACTTTTTTCAATTACGCCACACATTTAGGTCCACCAATTTTGAAACTGTCTGCCAGAATTACAACTAGCTACCTAGCTTTACCAAGTTTTTATTTCTTATTTGGTGCAGTCATTTTTGTGGGCAGAAATGAAATTGTTTGTTATTGTATTAATTAGTTTGGTTCCTTACGCACAAATTGACATGAGAATTGCTCCGATCAGATGAGGCATTCTCTGGATACAATGGTCTTAAGCATTGTAAATCGATCAAGATTAGAGGTTCGCGGCGCGGCATATTATCCTGCTACTAGATGGGTTAGTGTGATAATATGTGACTTATAAAGTCTAACTTATGCAATATTATATATTTAAATTAAACGTAATGCTTATTCTTGAGTATTAATTTTCCTGCTATTTTTATACAATGCGATCTGTCATTTATTATTATTATAGGTATTTTTTCTCTTCAAACGCGTGCCATGCAAAATCATCTCGCGTGCCATAGGTTCGCCACCCCTGATATAAAATGTTTTTCTAACAAAAACTAAGTCGCCGATTTCGACATCGTAAGTTAGACGTTCATCTTTTTGATCCTACATTACGGTCAGGCTGCCGGTACGATGCAGGGTAAAATACCAATTTATTAGAAAGTTCATAATATTATAACATGCGCCCACACAAAATATGATAATGCCTTCCATAATCATATATTAAATGTCACTGTACTTATTATTTCATGGCGTATTCCATAAATAGAAACTAATAATGTTAGTTAATATAATGGCTATTCCGATTTTTGAAAATCAATCGATTGTGACAGAAAATAGGAATACTTACCAGCGTTGCATGTCAGTCCGATAGTGATAATGTTCGCATTCAGTCATAAAACATGATGAATTGGAAACAAAATGGTTTATTAGGTGATAATTCATTTTTCATCAATCTCAATTAATTACGAATCTGTCCAATAAAATAATTGGCTTTCATTATTCGACTGGGGATTGAGTTATTATGTTTTTCCGTAAGCATATTATGTTTGCACATTTTAAGAACAGAGCTTCAATATTGGGACCAAAACTAAATAAAATTTGATATAAATAAAAAGGATTTCAAGTTATACACATTTTTATTTTTATAAAAATCGATGTTTTTTAAAATAGATATAAAAAATATTCAAACTATAAATTAGTCAAATATCTCTTAATCGATGCTTAGAGAATTTAAAAAAAATATTTTTTTATAATAAATATGACCATAAAATATATGTAATAATAAGATACGGGCCGATTCAACAAATTCACATTTTTTACAATTGTAAATTATTATCTTTGACTTAAAATAAATAATATTTTTCTTTTTGATGTTTTCAGATACCTACATGATTTATTAAATAACACAGTTGAAATTGTAAATTATCAAAAAAATGTATCATATTGCAAGCTTCGTATTCTTCCGCTAGGTGCTTCTGGTAGGTACAAAGACATCGCCTTAACATAGCTCGACAAACATTGCTAATGAGATTTTTGACAGGATGATTCTAATATACACATTACCAACTTACGAGTATAATGTATGAATAGATTTACGACTGCGCTCGAAATGAACCGGAACGCATCGGTTCGTGAATGCTTTGATACTATCGCTTCGTCTCGCTTTTGCGTTCCGGATCGTGAATAATTAGGAAAATAATTAAATTGATACATACGATATATTTTCTCTTCTATTAATTACTAAATATAATAACGTTTCACTTCATTGGGCCTATTTGGCAGTGGCGAAGGGTGGAGGTAGGCTGTTGAGATCCCACATAAATAGTGCACATTAAACTTTGTCAGTCATACGTATTTGTTTTCATTGAAATAAGACTACAATTTGCAGATGGTGTTGGTTTGTTCTTAAAATTCAATTAAACCCTGCGAAAACCATGTCATAATAGACAATAGTCAAAAAATACTCGCCTATCTATAAAATATCTAAAATTATGCAATTAAATCATACATAACTTTAGATTTTTTATAGATAGAATATTATTTTTTATCTATTATAGTTTGGTTTAGGCAAGGCTTAATGAATTAAAAAAATGAACGAACAACGTGTAATATGTATTTTTAATTCAACGAAAACAAATAATTATGAATGAAAAAGTGTGCATAATTTTGTCGAATCGCCCAAAATATACCAAAACTATTATGGTTTGGTTTAGGCAGGGTTTAATTGCTTTTTAAAAACTAACAAACACCGTCTCTAAATTGTAGTATTAGTTCAATAAAAACAAATACGTATGACTAAGTTTAATATGCACTATTTATGGCGGATCTTAACAGCCTACCTCCACCCTTCGCTACTGCTATTTGGTCATAGATTTCATAGAGATCAAGAGCATATGGGCCTCCACAGAGTGGAGATTTATATTAACAGATGTTAGTTTTTACGAGAAATGGATGTTAGGCAATTTCTCAACCTATTAGGTCCATACTCTGACTCCAAACACACATTGAAAAATAATATGTGTCTTTGCTAGACCCGGGAATCGAACCTGGGAACCGCGACATTATAAACCGATTCGTAAACCGCTCGGCAATCGTTGGCGACATTTCTTTAGGCGGTTTATATTTATCTGATCAATTTCAGTCTTCATCAAATAAACCTTGTTTTTTGTAGTGTGTTCCATACAAAAAGCTATAACATAGACGCGTGTTAACCAAAGTGTATCAATAATAATTAATAATTGATATAAATATATTACACGAATGCACAATACTATTGGTTTTAATGATCAATATTATAAAATCATAGAAATAAGCTTATACTATTATACCATATTATTATAGAAAAATTTTTTACTCTACCTTATTAAAATGAAATTTTACCCTAATTTTGTTGCAATCATTGCATTATTATGTGTTACATTTGCATTATTTTTTAAAGTCTCTTTTAAATTCTACTTAAGTAGGTATATAATATATATCAGTAATGGTAAATACGTGGCACGCGTGCCTAACTTGGCATACTAAAAGTTTTCGACGGTACGCCAAAAAAATTGATTCCTTTTATTTTTTAATATTCAAAACGTTTATATGTACTGAAATTATTGATTTTCAATCTGAAGATTTGGACTGAAAATTTAGTAAGTAAAAAATGTAGAAAAAGAAAATGTATTGAAGAATTTTAATGTCATCACACATCGGCTTTCTCAAATTGATGAATCATAATGCCGAATTGAAAACATAATATTAAAAAACATGGAAAAGCATGCCTGATACTTTTATATCTCGTTGTTGACCATTTTTTCTTACGCATGCTCATGTGCAAGTATTTTTTTATGTTGAATCATGTACATTCAAAGATTAGAAATAGGTTGACAATGAAAGATTCAGCAGCATGTACTAATTTGCAATCAGCGACATATCAGCCTCAAACAAAAATGTGTGTTATTAAATGTTTTTATATTTCCTTATTTTATTTCATTTTATGTGTACCATTTTTTATATATTCAATAAACAATATAGTTACCAATGTACCTAATTATTTTTTTATGTTCAATAAATATGATTTAGGTTATATCATGAATAGGCACACCTAAATAGGAATGGCACGCGCCACGAATTAAAAAAAAACTGGCTTATTTTGGCACGCCAATCAAATCCTATTTGTCATCCCTGATATATAGCAAACTCAAGTACTACATTATATTTTGATCTTTGAGTGCTATCTTAAATCTCAAGAGTCATCGTACGCTACTGTTGCATATCTTAATTCAGTCTTGAATAACCACTTACTAAACTAAAGTAAAAACAAATATAAATAAACATTAGTTGGTTATTTTTAATAAGTAATTAGTAAGTAAGTAATTTCAAAAAGGTTTTTCTGTCGTGCTACCCTTATGTTTTTACCAAACGCCGTCATATATAATATATATACCCACTTACAACAATCTAGATTCTAGACCAGTGGTGGCGAACCTATGGTACGCAAGATGATTTTGTATGACACGCGCTTGAAGATAAAAAAAAACTAATAATAATAAATGACAGATCGCATTATATAAAAAATAGCAGGGAAATATTCTTCAAGAATAAGCATTGCTTTTAATTTAAATATATAATTGCATAGGTCGGTCTTTGGACATGGGTGAAATATATAATATTATCGCGTTAACCTCATCAGGCGGCGGAGAATGCCGCAAAGCGAACCTCTAATTTTGATCGATTATAATGCTTGAGACCACTGTAGCGAGACAATGCCACGTCTGATCGAAGCAATTATGGTGTCAATTGGCGCGGAAATGACCAAAATAATTAAAACATTAACAAAAAAAATCATTTCTGCTCACAAAAGATGACTGCACCAAATAAGAAACAAAAACTTGTTGAAGCAGGTAGTAGTAATTCTGGCAGACAGTTTCAAAATTGCTATGTTTGTGAATGGTATCTAGAACATCATCATTTTTTAAATTTGTAGTAAATTGATATTTTAAAAACTATTTTTTGCTCGGCACGTCAGACAGTTGAAAAATAATATTTGGGAAATTTTGGCACGCGTACGTGAAAGGATTCGCCAACCCTGAACTAGATTCTAGAACTAGGCAGTTGTAATATACGCTATTAGGAGGGATTATCGAGTAGGTACGTAATGAACACATTAGTTATTGATGACTAAACGAGCGAATTGGCTATTAGCTTACTCTCCCATATATTACCTTTCGTGTATTTACTTGGTCTTCTTTTAATCAATTGCTCTTTTCCACAGTTATTTTAATATTTACATCCACAGCATGCATATCCAACGCGTAGATCGCACCATTCTTCTTCTTCTTCTTCCACCCTGTCAAGTCCCAACATCGGGGCATAGGGCAAGCACAAGTTGGCGCCACTTCGCTCGGTCCATCGCCAACTCTTGCGCCTCCCGTAATGTCAGACCTGCAGCACGTAGGTCGCTCTTGTAGCACCGCTGCAGGGTGATGGAGGTCCGGCCACGGCGACGGAACTCTTGAGGCTGTGCAAGTGTCGCACTCTTTGGCGGCATCCGGAATACGTGTCCCAGCCACGTAAAACGTCTCTTCGTGATAACTTCAATCACCGAAGGCTGTTGTGTCTGCTCACGAACTCGGGTATTTGTAACGCGGTCGTACCAATGTACCCCTATGATTCGGCGGAGACATCGATTCTCAAAAGCCGAAACTCTTGAAGCTTAGTAAGATGCCATGTCTCACAGCCATACAGGAGCACAGGTAGGACGCACTCGTTAAACAAATGACATTTGGTCATCACAGAATACAGCCTTGACCTGTAAACTCGCACCATAGTCTGATGTAAAAATCGTGTAAGTACTTACTTTCAGGTTGCAATAATGTAACATACATTTATTGGTATTTTAAAGTGGAAGCATTAACCATTCCTATTTTTAATTCCTTAACCAGATTATGTGAAATTTGTTTTCAAATTATACAGGACGACGAGACATACGAGGACATGTCGTAACCTCATCTCATCATTTGATTTGTATTGCATTTTAAGATGTGAAACTTCGCATCTAAAAATGATGCGTAGTTTCTTCTTGCCGTAAGTAAAACAGTACAAGAATGTAAATTCTAATGGATTTAAGTTTTGCACTAGTCCATTTAAGTCGTTTTTTGCGACCCGGGTTTCGCCTTTCAGCATCTTCAGGTGCCGTGTACTCTGTTTGTTGTATTTTTTGTGACCTTTACTTGATAGGTAGGCAACGGAGTTTTTACCTATTTTATTGTATTGATTTATTATATAAGCTAGAGTTAAGAGTGTTCGTTGTCAGTGTGTGTTTACCTTTGGTGAGTGTACACGGCGCCTGAAGATGCCGAAAGGCGAAACCCGGGTTGCAAAAAACTACTTAAATGGAATAGTACAAAACTTAAATCCATTAGAATTTAAATTCGAACTCCATCAAGTACCTTTATTCGATAGTATTAATATAGTATAAGAATGGTTTGACAGCGATCTCTGTACCTATATCAAAAATGTCAATAAGTTTGTAGTATAAAATAAATAAAGCATATCATATAACTCAAGGGTCGTCTATATATAATATTATGCTCTAAGGGAGGAAGCGATAGTATAATTATATTGTAATGATTTGTGATGAATGGTATGTAGAGATTTGACGTCACGAAACAAATATAATAAAATATTATTTTCTTTATTCAACGAATAATTCATAAAATTTGTGAATGACATTTGTTAGTGAACATAATAATATAATATATTATTTAAAAATACCTCAAAAACAGAATTTGGAAATATCCTGACTAGGGATTGCAATACCGGTATTTCAAAATCGGTATTCCTACATTTATGAAAACCGAAATACTGGTTTTAAAAATCCAAAATACCGGAATTTTTGGTATGTACTAAGAAAGCACACTTACGTTTCTGAAAATGATTTTTTAGTAGTGATGTGTGGCTAAAACGCAAATATGTAATCCAACAAAGGTAAAATAGTAATAAAATAAAATCCATCAATATATATTTTATATAATTTTCGTGATGAATTACTTCAATATTTATTTCGAAATAGAAAACATCCGTGACAGATTTTCAATTATTCTATAATTATTGATGCGCCAAGCGTCGAATTTGAAAAGCCGGAATTATTTGCATTTGAATTGAAAACTTCAGTTGAAATTATCAATATATTGAAATTATTTGTAAAAATCACCAGTTCTACAATATTATGATCAATACAATTTTTTTAAATGTCAACATAGGTGATGGTATGTAAGTTTTTGCTAAAAAATAATGTTTTAAATAGATTTTAATAGCTATATTTACTAATAAGAACTTCAGTTTTTTAATATTTTACCGAATACCGGTATCAATACCGAATAAATACCGAAAAACCGGTATTTACATTTTTTTTCGATATTAAAATCCTTAATCATGACCTCGGCTAGCGATCAAGGCAATTTATTATCGGTACCTTAATAATTCAAACCACACAAAACCCGATTGGCAATAATAACACAAGCGCTGCATTTGTATAATACACTACTCTACTTGTTAATTCCGTCGTAATTAGACAACACGTTAGTGGCTCAATTGATAAACCACACTAGCCAAAAACCAATGGACGTGAGTTCGAATCCCGACCGGTGTCGCATTAAAAAAAATCTTGCAGATTCTGATTCTGAGATGTTAATTCATTCTTTTCTAAGAAGGAAATATTCCATGTGACTTTATACTGAGTGTTATCATTTTCAATGAATGAGACGTAATTTAGATGGTTACATGTAAATTGTACGTAAAACATTTCACCGTGGCACAGTTCGCCGTGAGCTTTCTTATCCGTATATTATACGGTCTCCAATTTTATTAGATTCAATATGAACATTAATTCAATTTTCATATCTGATTTTGGCAAAATAATTCATGAATTATTCAAGAATGAAAACCTAACCTAACCAAACAAATAACCCAGTCAGTACTATATGACCCAAAGAGGTTGGACGGTCTTTAATATAGATACAGCCATATAATATTTCCGATACAACATTTCACGGTGAAGTGTGATTTGGCGAACTGCATACGTACAAGTTTCCGGACACGAATTTAGATATGGGTTAAAAGCTATTGTGACGAAGTCTGACGATAGGGTAGTAAAAAATACCGATAACCGTTTGACGTCATTTAAGGACGACTCTTTAACTACTCTGCATAAATATTTATCGAGAATATTATATCCCCACTATTACACGGTATATCGACAAGTTATATTATGGTATGATGTGCTGTTAACATGGTTAGAATTTGTTTTAAAAAATCTTTGTGAATATCTCACCTTTCCTAATACGAATTGCTTATTTAGTATTCGCGCGTGATATACCTACGTAATATCACGATGTTACCATGTTGAAAAATTCTGTTTTTTTTTCATTTTGAATAATAAACACCTAGCCACACAGCAGCTGTCACTGCAGAACGAAAAATAACATGAGCGTTTTTTTATGAATTCCAAAGAAATAAAATGTTTTAATGGAAATTCATCGAAGTTTGTGTCCTAATAGGTATGTGACGAGGTTGTTTTTAATGAATAAATATTATGTTTTACAAAAAAAAAATATTTTTTCAGCAAAATTAAATAATATAAGTATTGCTTTGAATGAATAACTTGGGTATAAAAATAATTTTAGTGGTCAACATTATGGTTCTCGTAGACCAATATTTAAGACACTGCCTTCTTATCTGAGGATTTTGGGTTCGATTCCGGTGAGGTCACAATCATGGCCCCCACATCCTGAAACGGGTCCACATTCTAAGATTTTTGGCGGACCCCTCCACACTGTTAAGTAGAGTTTTCCAAATGATATTTCAGGAATAATTAAGGGTATTTAGTGTATTTTTGAGTTTTTTTATATTCATACCGATCAATGACCTTATACCTAGTAAGCATGAATTTCGACAACGTAAAATCAACAAGTTATTTAACTATCAAATTGCTTCATCAGCATCAGCGTTTTTATTACAGGCAATGATAGCAATCGGCTATTTCATGCTGAATAGTGACAAAAGACACGTCGTCAACACGTCGCAAAGAGCATGTCATGTAATTAATAGTATTAGCGCACAAAGACCATGTGACACAAAATGGTCAACGCATGCAGCACTCTGACATAGAAAACTACTTGATAATTATATATAAGTTGGCCAATAAATATAATAAATAGATCAATGATTTTACGTGACGAAATCAACTACGATCGGACGTTATTATACGTTACCATATTAAAAATAATATTTTTTTTATTTTTGCATTAGTGGTCAGCAAAACGTTTCTCCTATTTCCAGATGTCAGCAGGTGTAAAAAAAAAAAAAACACTGATCCATAGTACATGCTCGCCTACCATTGAGTGCTCAATCTTGTATTATTTAATCGATAACATAAAACTTAATTGATAAAAAATACGTCATGAATATAAAGACATTTTTTTTAGTTAGTAGGTAAATAAAGTAGTAAGACTTCAGAACTTAAAAAAGTTATAAAGACATCGCCACGTATAAAATTATTATCTGATCGACTTTACAATATTCACTCGACGTCGGCAAGGAATATAGTCTCCTCCGATAATTATTTCCATGAAAAAGTCGCCGCGTCAACCTTTTCTCGGTCGCGTATCGCAAGTTGGAAGGTTCTCTTATTAAGTCACCACCCCGTCGATTGAACGAGGGCAGGGGTCGTTAACTGCTACATAATTTGACAGTTTATATTTTTACTGTTTAAGTTCGGGTGTATCTTATTATACACTTGTCTTGCATGATTGATCACCTGCTTATTTGAATTAGTTACCTACGCCAATACTTATTTTCTGATACTATGGAATATATGTATTATATGTGTTTCCTTTCACAATTTGGACATAATAATATAAAAAAGCTTTCACCAGTATTAAGTACATGCGTAGTTTTAGGGAATTAATAAACAAAAGGCCGTAGTGTCCTTCATTTGAGGCTATTCGTTTCAAAGTAAATAAACTTCATTTTTACTTTTTATTGATTTTGATTCCGTACGTACCTACCTACATTTATTGCAATCGTATGTATTTTCATAAAATATGAAATTCAGCACAGTTTTATAATTAATTATAATTCAAATGGAGCTTGATTGCAAAGTCTTTTATATTCATCAGCCACCATTTTTTACAACGTTTTTATTAGGTCATATTCTTATTTGTCCGGTACAAATCTTGCAATCGACTTTTATCTAACTTCCCGACTAGCTAGACATTTCAAACTTTTAGAATATATCAGAACAAGATGCCAATGCATTTTTTTAATACTTTTAGCCATCCTTAAGTAGAATTGAATTCATTTTTAGTTAATTCTGTTTTGTATGAAAAGTTATTTCGGAAGAAATCCATAATCCAATCTACTATTATTGGTTGCTAGGGGGTCTGGGGTCCTAGCAACTAAATTATTAATATATACGTGAGTTACTATGGAAATCAATATGAATGTCAAAATGACATTTCAGTATTATTTCTATCAAGTACAAATTTTTTTGATCGTTTAAGCTAGTCAAGTCAAGTTTATATGATTCAACAGAAAATTTAAAAACGTACATAAAAAATTCTTTTTATCTTGTAATTATTTATATTTTACAACCAACTTTAAACGTCATGATCTTTTATTAATTTTTATAACGTTATGCACATTTATTTCGCTATTTGTTTGCAAAAAGAAAATATTCATTTTATGAATTTAAAGAAATATACTCCAATGTATTGAACATAATGGTTATTTTTCTTCAAAAGAAACAGTTAAGTATAAATGTTTGAATCATGTTCACGCATATACTGGTTCCATGAGTAAACAGAACTTAAAGAAACAGAACAGCGATAAACAGAATGGTGGCTAAACTGAACACAGATAAACAGAACTATGACATTTCAGGAAAAATATAACATTTAATATTGAAATTGTCGTACCTATCTCTATATTATGTGGTATTGATTTTTAATAATACAGGTTTTCAATACGCCGTAAAAAAAAAAACAAATTATATAATTTCTGCATTCCTAATCACTGGAAAGCCTCAATTAAACGGAACTCTACTCAGTATTACCGGCAAGCTAGGTACTCTTATAATATATCTTCTTAATCAATCTAATATATTCAAAATGCTTGGGTGACTAGTAACAACAAAATAATGAGTTTAATAATTCTGTGAAGTTGTGAGTGATTATCAAAATCTAGCACATAAATTGAGGTTTTTACGCCAAATGGAATTATATATATTACATATTTACATATATTTCTTTTATAAACTTAATTTACTTAATTATAAGACTCAGGGCTCGAAATGGACCGGAACGCACCGGAGCGCCGTTCCGGTTCATAAAATCCCCAAAATTATCGCTCTGTCTCGTGTAAATATAAATTTGACCGTCTGAGCGAGATATGTCATATAATAAAAAAATCTAACACAATCATTTTTTTTACATACATATATGTATAGAATTAGATAACTGACAGTTTTAATATTTTAGTAAAATTATCGAGCGCTCCGGTTCGTAAAATTCTCCATTTCGAGCGCTGTTATAAGTATTTACTTAATTATAAATAGATACGACAAAAATGAATGTTTTATTTTTCCACTGGCTGTTCTGTTTTGTCACCGTTCTGTTTCTTCATGTTCTGTTTTATCCGGTTATCATATTAACTACTTATGTGGAGATGTGTTAACTAGTCTTGACTCAATTTTTACAACGTTTTTATTAGGTCGTATTCTTATTTGTCCGGAGGTTGTTTATCCAGTACAAATCTTGCAGTCGATTTTTAACTAACTTCCCGACTAGCTAGACATTCTAAACTTTTAGAATATACCAGAACACGATGCCAATGCATTTTTTTAATACTTTTATTCATCTTTAAGTAGAATTGAATTCATTTTCAGTTAATTCTGTTTTGTATGAAAAGTTATTTCGGAAGTAATCCGTAATACAATCCACTATTATTGGTTGCTAGGGGTCTGGGGTCCTACCAACTAAATTATTAATATATACATGCGTTATTATGGAAATCAATATGAAATGTCAAAATGATATTGCAGTATTATTTCTATTAAGTACAAATTTTTGTGATCGTTTAAACTAGTCAAGTCAAGTCAAGTCAAGTCAAGTCAAGTTTATATGATTCAACAGTAAAATTTAAAAACGTTGTATATAAAAAGTTATTTTTATCTTGTAATAATTTTTAATTGTACGTCATTTGTACTCTTGTAATCCACATGCTTTAACACCTCAATTATTAACCAGTATAATTCGTATACATATGATATTTTAGATTGTTTATAAAGTCTAATCCGTTTATAAATATTTAAAGAAGATGTAGTATTTCACACGTTATGGAATATACATATTGTATTAAACAGAGATTATTATACATGTTACACCGAATGTGCGAAATTGACTATTACATGAAATGGGCAAAATTTTGGCTAATTCATGTAATAGTCAAGCCTGTTGCCTTATTCATGAATTAGGTAATTTTTCTGCTGAGTACATGAATTCGCCACGGTATGGAATTCTTGAACTGTCAACATGACAGATGAAAAAGTAAATTTAATACGGATGGTTTTATTAGTTATAATTGGACATAATATAATATTATTATTATTAGGATAGGTTAGGTTAGGTTAGGTTTTGTAATTCTGAATTAAATTATTCAACTGAATGACCATTTTGAGGTTAGCTATCAAGTGTCAACAAACTATCACAAACATTCAATCGACCATTGCACAATTGATACCCAAGCACGAATCAAATCGCGAAAATACTTTTCAATAAAATTCTTCCGTTATCATATTATAGTACCTAGAATTTTTTTGCGCATAGTAAATGGATATGAACGTCATTCAAATCAATGACATTTGACACATTTGTTTAGTTGCAAAAAACACCACGGAGCGCGATCATCTATTTTGACCATAGATAATAATATAAATGTACATTTTGACCAATCCATGAGCATTTGATACATTTAGTTTAGTTGCAAAAAATACCACCGTAGCGCTACTATCTAATTTGTCCAAGTAGGCAGAAAAATTACTGCCGATTTCACGCACTCTCCAGATATTTTGTCTAATTCATGAATAAGGCAACGGGCTTGCATTTTTCATGATTTAGGCAAAATTTTGCCCATTTCATGTAATATTCAATTTCGCACATTCGGCGTAACATACATACAAACTTCGTAAAATAAACAAAACATCTTCGAAGCAAGATTTCGCACATGTTATTATAAAAAGGTGCGCCGTTTCTATAACAACGGAACCTTTTATTCCGTGTAAGAGCTATCCACCCTTATCCCATATCCACGCTTCCCCCGAGGCTAACCTTCTGAATAGACCTACCCGAAAGAAAGGGTCGTTATATTTATTTATTAAAAACGTTCCAAGTAATTCTATCAAGTGATTCATACTATAATGTCACTTTTACCATTGGATATAATGTATACACTCTTACAAAGCCTTGAGGAGTTACAGGGAAATTGTGCGCAGTCTATTATATTATAATATTTATATTATTAAAAGTGGGCGACGTTGGTGTTAATTATTACTTTAGAAGAGTGAAAATTATTCTCATATACGTACACATTATATGTATGTGTTGATGAATTTAAATACTTCATCGGAATTAGGGATTGCAATACCGGTATTTAAAAAACGATATTCAATTTTTTATCGATACCGAAATACATATTCATAAGAAGGTTCGTTATCTCATGTGTTATATTTATTTATTTCTGATATTCATTAATTCACGCTATTGGGACAGGGTGTAGGCAACTACATAAAAATATTTTCATAAATCTCTAATATTATATGTACAATAATTTCATTTTTGTTGATCATTCTATCTACACTCATACTTCTATACTAGTCAGCGATTTCCAAACTGAGGCGCGGACTGTTGCAAAGGGAGGCGCGAAAGATTTAAGGCCGTACATCAGTTGAGGCACGGTCTTAAAAGATCGTTGCTAGGCGATGCGCGGATTGCGGGTCGCGGGTGCAAATGACGCCTGTCAAACGAAATATTATTTGTAATATAAATCCAACATACGTCCATTTTATGTTCTGTTTATTGTTATTGATAAACAGCAGGATTGAGTCCCACCTGTCGGAAAACTGTCCAATCTTGCAAAGACAATTTGGGTTTAGACCCGGAAAGTCCACCGAGGATGCGATTCGCTTTGTGATCGATTCTGTGGAGAGCTCTGGCAAGGACCTCGTTGCCGGGATTTTTCTCGACATCGCGGGCGCGTTTGATACTGCGTGGTGGCCCTTGGTTCTGGCAAAGCTTAGGCTGAAACAGATCCCCGGGGACCTCTTTGCCTTAGTTCAAAGCTACTTCAGCAATAGGGAGATAACCTACGACTCCGGCCCCAGCCTGATTCACAGGAGGACCACCATGGGGTGTCCCCAGGGCTCCGTCCTGGGATCCCTTCTGTGGAACATACTGTTTGACGACGTTCTGTCCCTGCCACTGCCTCCGGGCTGCACGCTCGTTGCGTACGCCGACGACTTGCTCCTGCTTGTTGGGACGACGAGCCGACCAGCACTTGAGCGTGCAGCCACGGACGCCTTGGGCAGAATCCCTAATTGGGGGTTGCTGAACAAGCTGACCTTTGCCCCGAGCAAGACGGAAGCTGTCCTCCTCAGGGGTAGTTCTTGGGTCAACATAACTCGACGGCCGCCCACGGTTCGTTTTGGCCAGACCTCAGTGCGTTTCTCCGAAAGGGTTACGTATATGGGAGTAATTCTTGATGACAAGCTGTCTTTCGTTCACCACGCCAAGACGGCCGTCTCTAAGGCCAATTCGGCCTATCAGAGAATGGCCCGAATGGCGGGCAGCAATTGGGGACTTAAGCCTAGGGCCCTTAAGGTTGCATACGGCGCAATTTTCATGGGAATTGCCGGTTACGCCTCCAGCATTTGGCATTCCCGAGTAAACTCCTTAACTCTCGTGAGACGCGCACTACTAAGCGGGCAGCGACTTGCGCTGATCTCGCTTACCAAAGCCTACCGCACAACTTCTACTGACGCGCTTGCCGTACTCGCGGGGGTGCTACCCCTCGATCTGCACGTCCAAGTCAGAGGATCAATCACCCTCCTCTTGAGGGGGATCAGCACAATACTCGCCGGTGTCCATCTGACACCACCGCAGAGATCCGAGGACGTTCCTTACAGGAAGACTGTAAGTGACATTGTGTACAAGACCGCATTTGCGGCATGGCAGGCGAGGTGGACCGCCTTCCCCAAGGGGCAGCACACTTACCGCTTTTTCCAGACGTATTCTGCAGGCACCAAACTAGAAGACTCCAACCTTCGCACTGGATTAGCCAGTTCCTCACCAGCCATGGCAACTTCGCCGCCAGACTCCACGAGTTTGGCTTGATAGTAGATGGGCCGGGTTGTACCTGCGGGCATGACAACCAAGATGTTGAACACATCCTCTGGGATTGCCCGCTTATGGAATTCGAACGAGCGGAGCTGTTTGCCAGGGTCCGTCCTCACACAGGCCCAATTGGTCATGGAGATCTGGTAGCAACCGAGGCCAACTTTGCGGCATTTGAGAAATTTGCAGCGTCGTATGGGGAGCGGGATAGTCCCGACTCTTCTGTAGACTCATCCATTTCAATTCGTGACACTCAGTATGCGGGTACACAAAGCGCTTAACGTCAGCGGACAGCAGAGCCAGTCCAAAAACAAACATTTTCTTTCTTAACTTTCTTCTTTAAGCACTACGGTGCATGGTTGCAGCATCATTCCCGTTCGTAACATCATATTTATGCGAAACGGAATTTTCTGCATTATATGCAATGAAATCCATATATCGAGCCCGTTTAGTAGAAAAAAAGCACTTTGTTTAAAAATGTATTTAATGAAATAAAGGGGGGGGGGAGAAACCAAGATCAGATTTCGACTGTGTTTAGGAAAAAGGGCGTGACCCTCGATTTTTCGAAAAGTGCTTTTATTAGATATTAACAATGTATACAACTAAATACACGTTCTGTAAAAAGGAAATAATGCAAATGCCGATTTATTATCTAAATTCAGGTTTTTATTGAGCTTTAATTAAGTTTTAATTTAAAGAAAAAAGCATTCACCATCAATTTTAATGATTTTCTGTATTGTCTATGCCTATTTCATTAACCAAAATCATTCAAAAAACGTTTCTTGCCTCTCCTGTAAAATTTGTTATGTGTGGGTTACGCCCTTTTTCCTAAACACGGTCGATTTGGTACTGTTCGGTTATACGGAATACAGCGGAAAACGCATTTTGAAAATACCCGATATACTGGATTATTTGTTAGTTTAGGTTGGGTTAGGTTAGGTTAGGTTAGGTTAGGTTAGGTTAGGTTAGGTTTGGTTAGGTTAACCTAACAAATAATCCAGTTTATCGGGTATTTTCAAAATGCGTTTTCCGCTGTATTCCGTATAACCGAACAGTACCTTAGATTTTTTTTAAAGGGAGGCGTAGTAACGTAGTAACGAAGGTGCATGGTTGCTACATCAATTCCGTGTAGCATCGCTTCGAAACAATGAAGTATGACACTAAAATCTTTTCATTCTGACACGTTTATAGCGTCATGGAAGGCGGCCGTGTACAAACCGCGGCTGCATATACATGGCGGGTGGAGATGGGGTAACTCAAATCATAGGTCATTAACAATTATATAGTAAAATAAAAATCGACTAGTTAACATTTCCGAACACACAGTACTCTCGAAGCAAAATACTATTCCCGTGGTCTTCATAATAATTAATGTTGTGGAGTAGACGCCACTGAAATACCCTGTGGTCTAGGTTTTTAAGTTTTCTTTTTCATCGCAACAAATTAAAGTATGTGCTTCCAAGGAGCTTTTAAAAGGTGTCAAGTGTTCAGAACTTCTCAAATAGTATTGTTAGAGCTTTTAAAAAAGCGTATTAGCGGTTTTTTATTATACTCGAGGAGTTTTTATAAGTTTTTCTTTTCTTTGAAACATTACAATATAGATAATAATTATTATTACATAAACTTGGCATGGTAAGTATATTTTTAAATATCACAAAAGTTTTTTTAAATATCTGTTGATAGATGGAGTGAGATAATATTTCTTCTTCTTCTCTTGCCATTTGTCACCAGGCATTCTTTGCTTTATCGTACGCAGGGAATCCAATCCCGGGATCCGGGACAATTTTTGAAACCTACTAACCCCGGGATTATTAAACACAATCCCGAAACTTTCGGGATCGATTTTTTATCAATCATAATCAATATTGGTATGTCTACAAAATCATTATGTTAGTGACGTGTATGTACCTATACACGTCACATGTGGAATCGCCGGATACTCGCGGATAATAAATAACCATTTATTGATGCCATACGCAATCGTAATAACATCATAAAACTAACCTAGCAAAACTGATAATTTATGTGAAATATGATGTCTAGAGGAGCTATTAATAATGTTAGCACTAAACGCATCCTTTCTAAAAATGCTAAAAGTATGTTTACTTTTTTTAACAGTGTTTATTTTAAGTGTTTAGTTTAGTTTTTAGTGTTTAGTTTATTTTACTGTTACCTACTTCCATTGTAAATTGAATTGACTTATTAATATTATTTATATTATCTTTAAAAAAAATGTGTTATTGTCTTTGAGTACCTGACCACAAAGCCAACATATTATAATCTACATATTATCTATACCAGTAGATGATATTTCTAAACATAACTAATTTATAGAGTGCACTTATTTATTATTATTAAAAAAATTGACTCATATTTTTCGTTTGTATTGGTGTATCCATCAAGTTGTTTACTTTTATTGAAAAAAAATATTTTATTAAATATTGACTAATCGTAAACATTTGTGTTATATTATTGGAATGTTATTGTAAATGCTTTTTGTTTCATTTTTTGATTTGTATTATTTTATAATTTTAGAATATTTGTTTAGTGTCCTTAATGATGTACCTAGTAAGAAATAATATCCAATCTCATTAATTTTAATTTAATTGTTAAGCGTCGATGACATTAAGCTACGTTACAAGCTGCTAGTCGACGAGTCTAAAAGCGGGCGAGTCAGCTAGTGCGATTATAATGATGACACACAAAACTTTCCACTCGCTCAGAAGCCAACAAGCTAGCGAGTTTAAACCGTCATTTTTGCTACTATTTGACAGGACATAATGTATTATTGATTAGTTCGTTTTTTACTGGCAGGTTCGCCACTATCGCTCTACTGCGCAGACGGAAGATCGGCCCACACGCCTGCGAGTAGCGAGTAAAGTAGCCCGGCATTCAACGTTTCTCGGTAGATTGTTTACAATCTGCTTGTTAGATAGTTCGATGATGACACTGAGCGAGTTTACAAGCAGATTGTAAATTCGTCGGCTTGTAGCTCAATGTCATCGAGTCTTTAGTGACAAAGCACTATTGGACGGATAGTGCGAAGTATTAGTAGATTATTTGTGTCGCCTTTATGATTTTGTTTTGGTTAATACCTGTTTTATTATTCAGTTGAAAATGTCACTTTGAGGCGGACGAAACCGGTCCAACTTTATTAAATAAAAAAGTGGAATAAGTACAAAAAAAATTGCGTTTTATTAATATAAATCAATAATATAATGCAGTTCCACCATGTATTGACAGCACAGAACAGATAATAAACAGAATACCGATAGGCTATAATATTCAATACGCCGCATCTTGATGCAGGGTTTTGAATTTGTGAGTGTCCTACGAAAATGAAGCACGCATTATGCACGTGCAATAGTGTGTGTAATACACCAACATTAAATGAGCGTAAATAAATAAACCGAGAGTAGTTTTCAGTATTCGACGTAAAACGTATTCTTGACACGTGTGTAAGTTTAACCCGGTTCTTCCTTACTCGAGTCGGTTACCTGCTATCGCCTTACCCGTTATGTATTTCAATTTCATTATTTCTGAGTTGCCTGATTGACAGTTAACATAATAAAAGAAATTATATATAGCATAATAAAAACATTATACACACATTGATATAGAGACAAA
Organism: Rhyacophila brunnea; assembly: GCF_057557595.1. Lineage (NCBI taxonomy): Eukaryota > Metazoa > Arthropoda > Insecta > Trichoptera > Rhyacophilidae > Rhyacophila > Rhyacophila brunnea. Next base: position 34,195,522 of record NW_028232827.1, on the reverse strand, counting down.
ATGAAATTAATGCGAAGTTAGTATGACTCTTATGCATGATTAACAAAATTAGATTAATTTTACTCCTCAATTTGAAATACGTATTCATTATTCATATTAATGTCAATCCCAATCAAAAGTATGTTTATTTAATTAAATCCTCACTAATAATTTGCAGAAATCTGTTTTATTAAATTTCCAAGCTCGAAGTATTTCATAAGATGAAACTTTATGCTCGTTGGAAAGTTCATGACCCGTCTGCTGAACAACTCGTTTTATTGTCATGTAATACAGCGCATGTCTCTCTTCATACAAATAATACCGCATTTGGCGAAAGCTCAGCATCTTCTAAGAATAGAATATACACACCAGTACATATTTCTAAATAATACAATTTAAATAAAGTGAAACTTAGGAACGGTAACCACTGTGATATTCCAATACATTATAACGGTCGAAATAATTGTTTGTCCTAAACCATGGGTGGCCAAACCTAGGCCCGCTGGGTGTCAACTTGTGGCCCGTGGAGCAGTGAGAAAATAAAAACGCCAGATGTGCTAATTTCAAAAATTGAGATTCGATATTGACTCAAGATTTTAAAAAGCACCGTGTGCTTTTTGCTGCATTTGCAACGCCATTTTCCGTAGACGTGAATTTATTACCGGGAAATTTACAAATGGAACATTGTGAAATATGTTGCGATGAACAGTTAAAGGAGAAATTCCATCAGGTTGGTTTGAAAGAGTTTTATAAAACATATTTTGGACAAGGAGAAATATCCTGCATTTTACAAACATGCTCTAATGATGACTTCGCTATTTGGAAACACTAATTTACACGTGTGAACAGCTTTTTAGTCGGATGAAACATATCAAATCCCGAGTGAGAACACAAATCACCGATGTGCATTTGGAAAACATTACTGTTGCGTGTAGGAACAACCTCACTCGATATCGATATTGATACAATTAGTTCTGCCCCACAAAATCAAACTTCTCACTAAAATTTATTATTTTTATATTATTTTGTTTATTTTTTATTATTTAAAAAAAGTCTAATTTAAAAAATATGTTTGATTCTCATTTTTGTTTTATTTTATTAATATATATATATTTCTTTTTTGTTTTGTATAATAAAAAAATCGGTTGTGCGGCCCGGTAGGAAATCTCATTTTTAGAATCTGGCCCGGCTGTTGAAAAGGTTGGCCACCCATGGGCCCTAAACAGAACAAAATTTAATTATATGTATTTCAAAATTCCCGCGGTTTCGGTACAGCATTCATAAGCATACCAATTTAGTTGTTACTAGTAAAGTTGTCCAGTCGCGAGATTGTCTACCTGAGTCAGTACATCGTAAATCGAGCTTCAATGCGGAATCCAAAGTACGTTACATACATAAATCGTCTCGAAGCGGTACAAAAGCGATTTCGTAAGCACGTCAATTTTAAAGCTTTCTGTTATGATTTATCTAATTGTATTTCGACCACTGCAACTTTTATGGTACCATCTTTGGAATGTCGACGTTCTATAACTGATCAATATTTTCTTTTTAAAATTATCAATGGTTTTGTTGACTCGCCAAACCTACTCGAAAGGGTGGGTTTCCATTGTCCATCAAGATTTACGCGAAACCAAACATTGTACCATATCAGTGGCGGTTATAATTATGCACAAAACTTTTTTATTCGGTGCTCTTGTTTAAATTATAATAATATGTATTTCTCCACCGTTGATCCTTTTAATAATTCACCGTTTCATTTAAATATCTATCTCCAAATTTTTGTATAAATAGATATAATATATTATACTTATATATATTATTATACATTTTATGTTACTTTTTTGTATATAATTTAATTATTCATTATTCTTCCTCATTTTTCTCATGTAATTTTCTTATGTAATTTCTTTATATTTATGTTATTCTCACTCTCTATCTTGTTAGGCTTAATTATATTATAATGTATACATAGAAATTTTGCTGGCTGTAATAACTTTTCATTATTATATTATAAATTTTTGTAATCAATACAAAAAAAAAATATCGTGATCATACCGCAATTAGATTTGATATAAATAGAAAGGATTTCAAGTTAAAATAAATATTAAAAAAACATTAATATTATGAGTTTATAAATCCTATAAATCTTTTCTATATGTGTTAAGAGAAAACCTAATAAACTATTTTTTAATAATATACATCACATTCTCTCTAATACTGATATTAAATTTTATCTTCTTTATTTTGGATTAATACCTAGTATGTTCCATTTACACGTTTTGCAGTCAGTTGAAAATGTATTAAGTATAACCAATGAAACTAGGTATAAAAACTGGAGATTTAAAAACGAAACAATTTATATATAGTTCTAATACACTATTGCATTGTTTTTTTAATGATTCCCAATGATTCACAGATAGTCAAAAAATCATTATTATTATAATATAATACAACCGGTACTGCTATAATTGCTATTCAGTGGCGAAGGCTCCATACTAAGCGATTATTTAAAGCCTACCTTCTAAGAAAACTATATCTTCAAGTATTTATTTCAAATTGCAATAAAAAAATATATAGAAAATTTTAAAATATTAAGAGTCATCTATTGTGTGAATTTGAATGTAGACTATGTAAATTAGCCGAGTTTAGAATCAAACAAAAAATTACAAGCGAGTGACGACATCTGTTGTTTTTCTTTGAATGACGATTGTCGATTATTGACTTCATAATCGAAAATGGTTTTCTATACCTTATATGACTCATGTCTTCGAGCAAGTCTACAAATTTTATCACGTCTTGGAAGCGTTCGAGTGACCGCCTTCCAACTCTTTTTGCAAAGTTTATTGTCTATGCCTGCCGCTTTAAATAATAATAAATAAATAAGATGATTTAAAAAAATAATGTCTATTGGGTTCAATCAGATATAATTATTAATTGATTTTAAAAATAACAAATAATTGTATCTCGTGATAATTATTTAGATTAGTTCAGTCATAGACAAACATAATTTATATCGTTTTAATTCAGTCAGATTGTTGTTCAAAACATGGTGGTATAGTTTTATTTTGTGAGACAATTCTGTGATTTATTGTATTCTGAATGTGGATAGATTATCTTTTTTTGTACCCTAAGTCATTCGTCAGTGCTTCAAATACAAATTATTTGTAAAAATGTCTAGTTTTCCAACTGAAATTGGTCATTGCTGTAGTACAGATCAAATTTTAAAAATATCATTTTCAAGTTTGACGTTTAACCAAAAATCAGAAATTATCAAAGCTGGAAGATCAACCGTTCATTTAAATTTGCATACAGCAAAAAAAACTTATGTTAGACATTTCCACAACAATTTATATGACAAATATTCGTTTTTGACTGGCAGTTGTCAATTAAATAAACTATATTGTTGGCCATGTATGCTATTTGCCACAGATAAGTCTGCGTGGAATTATTCTGGTATAAGTGATTTAAATAATTTGACAAATTCAGTGGTAAAACATGTGACTACAGAAAAACATTTACATTCAATCGTAAATCTGGAATCTTTTGGTAAAACTAGAATCGAATTTGCCGTTGATAAACAACAAAAGGCAATTGCTAGAGTACACAATGAGAAAGTCGACAGAAATCTTAATATAATGCGTAGATTGATAGATACAACAATTTTTTTGGGTAAACAAGAATTATCTTTTCGAGCACACGATGAAAGTGAATCATCAAATAATCGTGGAAATTTCATAGAATCTCTTCAATTTTTATCATCTTACGATTCTGTAATTGAAGGACATTTTAATTCATTAAAATCTTCGTGCGCCTTTTCTGGATTATCAGGTGAGATTCAGAATGATTTAATTTCGTCAATATCATCCGTAATTATTTCAGAAATTAAGGCTGAAATTGCAGAAGCTAGTTTTGTTTCTATAATGATAGATGAAACACCAGATATTAGTCGCCGTGAACAGTTAACAACCATTTTGCGATACGTTTCAAATAATTCTGTAGAAGAACGATTTTTAGGTTATGTAGACGTAAGTTCAGAGAGAACTGCCATTGTTTTTAGTTCACATGTATTCTCCATATTAGAAAAGTTTAATTGTAGTGAAAAATTGGTAGCGCAAAGTTATGATGGGGCTGCAGTAATGTCTTCAGAATTAAACGGAGTTCAATCAAAAGTTCGAGAAAAATGTTCTATGGCCATATTTGTACCGTGCCATGCTCATATTTTAAATTTAGTTTTATCTAGATCCGTTGAAAATGTTGCGGAATGTAAAAAATTTTTTGGACACATTAATAAATTAGTGAGTTTTTTTAATACATCTACAAAGAGAAGTGCATTGCTCAATGAAATAATGGATCGCCGTCTTCCAAGTGTTGCATCGACCAGCACCGCGATTTCCTAACTCTCGTCTCGTGTGGCACCAGACGAGATGACGTAATTGTGTCGTCACGCTCGAGGCATGCCGACCGCGCACAGAATAACCATAGAAAATATTATTATGATACACCTGTATGTGTATGGTGACAATGAATAGCGCCGCTGTCGGAGTAGCGTAATATTCTCGAGTGCTATTATCACTCCGGTAGTACGTCATAATGATGTCATATGACGTCATCTCGACCGGGAAGCTTGCACTCGCAAGTTCTAACATAGAGCCCCAGGTGGCACTACCACTCTCGTATATTTAATGTAATACATGACAATAGATCTGATTTCATAACGACATTCGAGACAATACAGAATAATTCTTCTAAATGGGATGAAGATTCTTTAACCTTTGCAGATGCTTATGATAGTAAATTTAAAGAATTTGAATTTAACTTTTACTTAGGAATATTCTCCGAAATCTATGCCCGAACGGATATTTTATTTAAAATTATTCAAAGTAGAACTGTAAACATTTCTTATTCCATTAAAAAAATTAACGAATTTAAAAAATGGTTAGAGACCGACTTCCAAAATAGTTTTAGTAATTTATATAATAAATATAAAAACCTCTGTGAACCACCAAAAAAACGTCGCAGAAATGAATTAAATGATGAGCAATATTTTAAAATCATTTTTAAGGAGGTTTGCGATAACATTTTAATGCAAATGAACGATAGATTTGTTTCATTTGAAAAATTAAATTTTTTAGAATTACTTGAACCGACGCTATTTAAATCGTTTAAACGAAAATTTCCAGATAAACTATTTGAATCCCTGAAAAACAGTTATTCTGGTATTTTTGATTCAAGTCAATTGAAAAACGAACTTAAAGTCATTTATTCTTTACCAGAATTTCAAGATTCAAATTTAAGAGAGTTGTTCGAATATTTTAAAAACAAAAAATGTCTAGTGGAAGCTTTCTCACAGACTTATAAACTAGTCAAATTATTTTTAACGCTACCGACCACGACAGCGACGGCAGAAAGGAGTTTTTCTACTCTAAAACGTGTCCACACATATTGTCGAAATACTCAAAATCAAACTAGATTATCGAATCTTTCAATTATAGCTATTGAAAAAGAATTATTAATTAAATTAAAACGTGGGCAAACATTTTATGATGATGTTTTAAAAAAATTTCTGCAGAAAAACAGACGAATTGACTTAGAGTACAAATGATCATATAGTAAGCCTTTATATTAATTACCTACTGAAATATCTTGAAGTGTTTTGAATGGCAAAATGACAACAACGGCTTTTTTCAAAGCCACCAATGATATATTTTTGGGCGTATGTTACGTGTATGAATGTTTATGAAAATACATAATTTAAACTCATCGCTCAATTTTATACCGTCGGTGAGCTATTGAAATTTCAACGATTCAGTGTGGCGTTGTCATTAGTGTGCACATATTATTATTCATCAGTACTAATATCGTAAGTATTATCTTCTTATTTCCTGTAAGTATACCTTACAAGTGTGCTATTTTTCTCTGATCTCTACAGCTTACCTCTTCCCAAAAGTCACCCTTCGCCACTGTGCTATATGTCCTATATATGCTATATAATAGTACCGAGTAAATGTGCTGTGGTGTGGAACTTCATATTTGGTAGTGAATTAAATAATACATATTATAAGTAGTTGGAATATCATTACAACATTGTAAATGAGCTGTTAATTGTCCACTTTACACGCAAGTAGAGTATATGCTTCATAACTTTGCACTCCGGCTCTAGGATGAAAATGATGTAGGTACTTAATATATTCTAAAAATATATTATCTATTTATTATTATATTATATTATTATAAGTGAATATCATTTGATTTAATTCTATACGAGGAATTATTTACTAGAAAACACGTTATATATAAAGATTTTACATTTCAAAGTACCCACCATTTACAATTTTAATATATATTGGTTTATATGGAATACGAGTCTAGAATGTTTTCTCTGCAACTCTATCTTCGTAATGCAATAAAGCTCCAAGTGTTCCGTTTTCTTTGCAGTCGGAATAAAAAGACGTTTCAATGTATTTGTTATCTTGTCCAGAACGTCACATACGCTGTATAATAATACAAGTTCAACTTGGACATGAGAATTCATCGTGTCCTTATGGCTTGTGGCGTTTTATGACAGTCTCAAAATGAAATTGCCTTTGCAGTCGACATTTTGTCATAACTTAAATGAATCAAAATTATTATATTTTCTGTATTACGTAGTTACTAGACACAGAAGGCAAATATATTTATTTTGAAATGTACTGTATACTTACTATACAGTGAAATAATTCACTTGTAAATCAATAGCTTTCCTCACATCGCAGCAGTTCTGCAGTAGTTATTCCGAAGGGATCATGATTTTTAGTCATGCGGATGAGAAAGGAGGATACAGATTAATAATATTAAAATATGAAAAAAAAAATAATCGCTATGGACCAAGGCTTTAACGTCAGATTAGGTTTATTATTCGAGGTATTCGTATTACAGTCCATAAAATGCAACAAACGATAACCGTAACTCGGGTTCTCAAATATAACCGATATTAAATGCGTCTTTTTATTTTATGTGTCAAACTGTAATGACGTAGCTATTGAAAATAGCATATTCTTTAATACGTGTTTATCCCTTATTCCACAGTCGAGATTACCTAGACCAGAAGGCAAGATCAGGGACACACAATATGTCAACAGTCAATACTACCAAGAATTATAGAGTTCTCATTTACACCGCGTATGATTCGGAAAAAATACGTGGCAAAATATATGTAATTATATTCAAGCGTTTAGATTTAGACTACGGCATTTAAGCATTCCTAAGAGAGAGAGCTGACTGGATGAAGCTACGGAAAGTATTCATACAGCCTCGACTACAGGAGTCTCAAAAAAAATATTTTGAGCTCGCTTCACCATAAGGTCGTATTTTAATTGATACGGGGCCCAAAACATCGATCCACTCTCAATTCGGCTCTAACTAAAGAATTATAAAGATTTCTTAATACAGTAACAATTTTGTCATTAACAGCGAACCAATCGAACGTGTGACCCATTATAAATATTTAGGTACATGGGTCAATGAGAAATGGGACCAGTCTCAGGAAATAAAAACTAGAATTGAGATCGCAAGGAGCGCCTTTCTCAAAATGAGACGCCTCCTTAGCAATCGACATCTTAACCTAGGTCTGAGACTGCGTATGGTACGTTGTTATGTGCTCTCAATTCTTTTCTATGGTATGGAAATATGGACGCTAAACCAAGAGATGTCACGGAGACTTGAAGCTTTCGAGATGTGGCTGTATAGACGCATCCTCAAAATTCCTTGGACTGACCGGGTGACAAATGTTGAAGTTCTCAATCGAATGGGGAAGGACCGAGAAGTTCTACGTAGTATCAAAACCAGGAAACTACAATACCTCGGCCACATTATGAGAGGACAAAAATACAGCATTCCCCAACTTGTCATTCAAGGAAAGATCAATGGGAAGCGTAGCAGAGGACGGCGCCGCATTTCGTGGCTTAAGAACCTCCGTGATTGGTACGAGTGCAGCTCCACCGAACTGTTCCGGGTAGCAGACGACAAATATAAGATCGCTTTGATGGTGGCCGACCTCCGCTAGGGGATGCCACAATAAGAAGAAGAATACAGTAACATCCGAAGAGATCCGGTAAGTATAGAAAGACCATTGAAGTTAATCCCTCCAAACCAAAACCCGCCACGCACCACACCCGGTCTTAATCGAGCGTATCACGTGGCCCTACATTGGCGATGTGAAGCATCTAGTTCAGTTTTAGGTTGAGAATGCCCTAGGAGAAGATACCGAGGACTAAGGTTGCTACGCTCAAAGTGAGCTCTGACTGAGTTTAAAGTTACTTTATAATGCAAAGTGCCGGGGAGAGAAGAGCACAGGGAAATTATAAAAATAAAAATGATTCTAGTCTATATAACAAAAATAATGAAACTAGTCATACGGACAGCAAAAAATATGTGAAGAGATCTTCACGCCCGCAGTAAGACTTAAAAAAATAAAATTTTTAAATGCAAGATCCGGTAAGACAAAGCCCGACGTTTGTAGCATCTTTTTACAAAGGGTATATAGGTATTATGGCCGCTAAAATGCCGCTAAACAACAGTAGTTTACACTTGGGATTAAGCCTTTTTTGCGACGCCAGAATCACCCAGTGGGCGATGCCTGTTTGGGCCAAATCGGTTCAATCGCCATAAGACCGGACCTGGTCTACGTAGTTGCTTGGCACATTAAAATTAAACTTTTAAAATCTAATATTAAACTTCAAACATGTGTGTCATAAAGCATTGTCATTATTAATGGGCACGACCATGATAATAAAAATTATCATAACTTATTCCGTGCCCCATTTTACAAAAATAATCGTGACTCACACAACCCCCGTGGTATAACGCATGTGTAATTTAATTCCAGGCGTATTGTAATGTCTTTCGTTTACAGGCAGCGCGGCTTTTCATTATAAATAATTTGTCGGCTAAATGGTCTAATTCATAATGAGCCGTGTTGACTCTGTGTCGCTGAGTAGTCATTTTAAAGGGAAATGTAAAATTCAAACCCCTAGCTTTGTCACGGCGCCGTGGTGTGTGGTTTTAGTGGATACATATTTAATAACCGACCAACTATCATTTGAAACCATAAACATGCGAGGCTAGGAAGGCAAACATTTATTTACGAGGTAGTTAGGAATTTTTACCCGAAGGAATAATAATTATGTGTTGTTGTAGAGTAGTAGTAGTTAGTGTTAGTAGACCAAATCCATGTGCAATGCTGCATCCATTGACGCCGACACTCGTCTGCGGGTTTCCGGTTTGCCCGTCGAGCTGGTATCCAGGTTCAAATACTTGAAAGCCATGGTTGCTGACGATGGTGGTATTTCTATTGAGCTTGGAATCCGCATGGGTACTCCGCCATACCCATTCAGCCAACTTGGAGTCGCATGTAGGTCAAGGCTGTATTCTGTGAGGACCAAATGTCGTTTGTTCAACGCGTGCGTGTTACCTGTGCTCCTTTATGGCTGTGAGACATGGGACCGTACTAAGCTTCAAGAGTCTCGGCTTTTGAGCTTTGAGAATCGATGTCTCCGCCGAATCTTAGGAGTACATTGGTACGATCGCGTTACAAACATCCAAGTTCGTGAGCAGACGCAGTAGCCTTCGGTGATTGAGGTAATCACGAAGAGACGTTTTACATGGCTGGGACATGTGTTCCGGGTGCCGCCAAAGAGTGCGACACTTCGTACCCTTGTGACACAGCCTCAAGGGTTGCCGGCCCTCCCTCACCCTGCAGCGGTGCTACAAAACCGATCTACGCGCTGCAGGTCTGGGATGGCGGGAGGCGCAAGAGTTGGCGATGGATCGAGGGAAGTAGCGCGAGCTTGTGCTTGCCTTTTGCCCCAATGTTGGCTCGTGACAGGGTGAAAGAAAAAGAAGAAGTAACGTTCCCTACAAGGTGTGTGCGTGCAGATTTATAAAAAAAAATCGGCACAAATTCTTTCAACCTCCGCACATAATACATTTTGTAAAAAATAGCGTATTCTTCACTGCCTTGTAATATCGTCGCATTATTCTATTTTTTCACAGCACAATAATTTGATGAGTTCATTTATCTACGCGAAAAATGATTGTTATATATTTTTGAGCAACATAATTGGTCTGATGAGTTTATAATGCGCACACACAATATAGAAACTTAGCCCAAGTTCAGCAGAATATTGTATCGGGATCATCACCAATGTACGATACAGTTTTAGGTACCTATGTGTGGGTTCGAAGCAATGCCAGGCTTGAAGCCCCCTGCGAACAAGTTGCCTCAGCTATATACTGCATTCGATTTTTAAAATATAGCAATCATTGTAATGTTTTCAGTATTTAAAAAATCTTTAATTAAATTATTTAAAGCTCCCTAAAGGCCCATATATACGACAAATAATATTTCTATCTAAATATTCAAAGCTCAATATGTCGAAGAGATAATGTTTAGGTTTCGTTCCATTCCTGGAGATGTCACAAATCAATGAAACGAAACGATTTCATGACAGAACAGTGACAAAACAGAATATGACAAAATAGAACAACGATAAATATAACTATGATCTTTCAGAAAAAATATAAATTTAATATTGAAATTGTCCTATCTCTATTATGTTGATAGATTTTTAATAGCACAGATTTTCAATACGCCATAATAAATCAAATTATATACAGTATTGCCGTACAGTATATAATATATAGTGTTGCCGGCAAGCTTAGGATATCTCATCAATCAATATAATATGTTCAAGATGATTGGGTGACTAGGTACAACGAAATAATATTTAATATATAATAATATTAAAAAAATAGATTCCACAAAAAATAATGTTTTATTTTTCCCTTGGCTGTTCTGTTTTTTCCGGTTACCAACGAAACAATGCATTAATGTAATTTTCTTAATGTCTGGGTATTTTAACAATTTGTTTCATCCTACATCATGGTCTGTTGTAATGTTAAAAATAATATATATTATGATTTTGTTGTTATTTATTTTCACAACTGTAAAAAATGTTTACTATCAGCTCCATACCAAAAGCAGTGCCAGTCAAAAGAATCAATCGATTCGTGCATTGATGAATTATTTACAAACAATTATTAACGAAAATACGAAATTTTAACACACAAAAATAGTACGCAATATCTGAAATTAATCAAGAACACTTCCTATATTAATTTTGTTTTCATGGCCAACGATATTTTCAAACAGAAATAACTACTAAACAAAATTAAAAATTAACACAACTTCGCTAATTGACTTTTAACGGAATACGTTTTTCTTTATACCTGTGTGGCTTCATGTAGGTATATTATGTTACCAACTCTTTATTGGATGATATTATGATAACAGGAAAGTTTTGCATTGTTTATTGATTTACGTTTTTTTATTTTTAATTGTACAATAATTATTACAATATGATACTTGTTAGATGTTAGATAGTTATGTAATATAAATGTAACATAGGACATGGACTAATATTAATGAAACTTGCTGAGCTTACAGATTACAGTGTAGTCTAGTTTAGTCACTTTCATATCAAAAGGTTCCAAAGTTAAGATACAAGTTCTAGAAAATTAAGCACCTGCAACAATTCATAACGAGTAGGTAAGTGGTCAGATATCAGCGATGGATTGATGAGGTGAGGTGACTGTATAAGAGCTCGTACTAATATCCAATCATTGTTGATTGCGCGAGCTAAATTTATTAATAATTTAATTACGACTACGTAAAATGGTCAGATAGCATCTATTTGATTTGGAAAAATCAAATAGATGCTATTTTCTTCGTTATGTAGATCTTTCTAGTTTTTATTTTCATATTTCACGCGGACGAAGTCACGTACTATCTCTAGTATTCAATAAAACATATTTCATTTTTGATTCTGTTGTATAACAATCAATTTGAATAAAAAAATCTTTAATTTAAAAAAATATCAATGATGTTGTGTTTATTAATGTGTTTGCAAATTGCAATTAAATACGTAAATCTTCTCCTCCCTCTTGGGTATATAATTACAAGTTATAGATCATTAAGCTAACCAAAAACAATATAACGGTGCAGTATTGTCCCATTAAGGGCAACACCATTAAGCCACTTTGTCTGGAGCGGAGAATCTCGTACGATTTATTTCTTGGAAAACTCATTAGACGTAGAAGTGGCTCACGTCTTTTAGCGAGAAAATAAAGGTTAACAAACTGGAAGTTGATTGCAAGTTGCGATATATGTATATACTTAGATATCATAATTTTATAATATATATATATATGAGAAGAATAAATATCATATAACGTAGAGGAAAAATAATTCTCTAGCTATTTACCAATAGTTTCTTATTAAATTCACCATGAATGATACACAACGGTGGTACCCACTCATTTGGTTATTCTATATAGAGCAGGTATTCCTGTAGGTCAGGGATGGCGAACCTTTTTACATACGCGTGCCGAAATTTCCCAAATAATATTTTTCAACTGTCTGACGTGCCGAGCAGTTATGGGGAAAATTGTTTTTAAGAATTCTACTAAAAATAATGATGTTCTAGATACCACTCACAGAACATAGCACACACATAGCTTTATCCCTATTTTAAATTACGCCATACATTTCGGTCCACCAATTTTGAAACTGTCTACCAGAAATTGCTACTATTAGCTCCACCAAAATTTTGATTCTTATTTGGTTCAGCCATTTTTTGTGGGTAGAAATGAAATTGTTTGTTAATCTATTAATTACGCATAAATTGACACAAAAATTGCTCTCAGATGAGGTATTCTCTCGCTACAGTGGTCCCAAGCGTTGTAAATCGATCAAAATTAGAGGTTTGCGGCCCGGCAGTCCCCGCCGCCTGATGAGGTTACGTTAGGTTAGTGCGATAATATTATATGTGACGCATAAAATATAAGGACCAACCTGGGAAATTATATATTTATATTAAACGTTATGCCTATTCTTGAAGAGTATTTGCCTGATATTTTTTATACAATGCGATCTGTCATTTCTTATTATTATAGGTCTTTTTCTCTTCAAACGCGTGCCATGCAAAATCATCTCACGTGCCACCAGTGGCACGCATGCCATAGGTTCGCTACCCCTGATGTAGGTATTGTCAATGAGTAACCAGCACAATGCACTTAACCAATAAGTATAGCTAGTTTGTTCCACAAGTTCCCACAGTACGCTACATACATAAACTGTTTCGAAGAAGTACAAAACCGATTTCGTAAGTACGTCAATTTTAAAACCTACTGTTATGATTTATATATAATTAAGAAACGACAAAGTTATTCGACCATAGCATCATTCATGGTACCATCTTTGAAAATTCGACGTTCTCTTTCTGATCAGTATTTTCTTTACAACATTATCAATGGTTTTGTTGACTCGCCAAACCAACTCGAAAGGGTGGGTTTCCACTGTCCATCAAGATTTACGCAAAACCAAGCTTTGTACCATGTTAATCGTAGTGATTCAAAAACTCCTTTATTCGGCGCTCTTCTTTAAATTACAAGATGTCTTTCTCCACCGTTGATCCTTTCAAAAATACATCTGTTTCGTTTAAACGCGCTATCTCTAAAATTTTGTATAATGGATATTAACCAAATTTTAAATATTAATACTTTCGACCGAAGGTACTTGATGGAATTTGAATTTAAATTCTAATGGATTCAAATTTTAAATGTTAAATATTATATAATATAACTTTTTTGTATATAATTATTTCTCATTTTTCATATGTAATTTTGTTATATTTATGTTCTTCTTACTTTCTCACTTTTTATTCTTGTTAGGCTTAACGCAGCGGTTTAACAATCTATATTGTAATGCAGCGGTTTACAAACTTTATGTTACAACGCTTCCCTTTAAAAAAGATCTAATCTTAGCGCCCCCCCATTATTTCATTAAATAATACAGAAACCTTTTTATATAGTCAACAATGTATCTACTAATACAAAAATGAAAAAAAAAAAAAAAAATTCTTGCGACGAATGTGCTTGTTTATTAGCACAATCAATTTCAATAGTAGTCAATCCAAATTCATCATCTTTCATTTACACATGGATTCTATCATGGGCCCCACATCCTGAAGCGGGCCTCCAGGCCAGGATCTTTTAATTACATATTTAAAATATTTAATAGCCTTGAAAGAAATCAGCGCCGCAGGCGACTTTTTCTACTATTAATAAAATGACGTGGGAAGTGCATTAGCAAACTAACCAAGAACTCAGGAAATATATTTTTGTTTGCTTCAATATATCTGGCGTAGAAATCATTTAAAAGTTGAGACATGGCGAACTTATTTTTTTTTTGTAATTTTGATTTCCAAAGCTCCGATTTTTAATGAATGCCTTCACTTTGCCTTTTTAAATCAGTGAATGCATTAGTGGTCCTTGCATTTATTTATTCACTCAGTTTGTTTTTTAATTTCAAGTTTAACAACAAAATTATCGTTCCTAAACAAATTTGCCTCAAATTTGAACATTATGATTTGACCCTTTTATTTCATTTTTCACGAGATAGCCAGCGCACAATAGTAGGTGTAGAGATGAGGTATTATAAAATTAGTCTCCATATTTTCAGACAGGTTTGCAAACAACTTTTTATAGAACTGTTTTTTTGTGTAGTTTATAACTTGCGGCCGTTTTATAAACTATGCATTTGCAAACTGCAAACTTGTGGATACATTAATAATTATTGTGTTAAACTAAACTTTTCGCGTCTCCCTTTGCAACACTCCGCGCCTGCCCAGAGAGGTGGGCCTCCCAGTTTGGAAATCGCTCTTATAATGTATACGTGGAAACTTTGTTGGTTGCAATATAATTTCACTGTTTTTTTTAAACATATTTTTGTATTCAAAATGTAACTGTTTCTTTGATAAATAAAAAAAAAACATTTACACAGTTATACACACTTACTGACATCCCTAAGCAAAGTGCCGCCTTTAAGCAGACCTAGAATACCGTCCCCTTTCGTTTTTAATTTTAAAATCTCAGAAAATTCATTAGGTGCATACCTACTTATATATTTTATTACTTATTTATTTTCGACTATCTTAAACAAGCAAATACGCAAATAGTTTACGCGTTTCAAAATATTCACCCTTGTGAATATTTTTTCTGTGCAATATACCGCCATTACAATATGTATAACAATACATTTTAGAATAAATAATACATAGAATTTCGATGTCGATATGTATTGAATAATGAAGTAACAGCATCGTTTGCTACATTTAAAACTGCCACTGCTCTAAAAATTTTAATACGTGAATGCATTCCTTTATTTGCTGTGCTGCCCTATGCAAAAGATGGCCTGCCTACCTCCACGGGACGTCACTTTAGAATGAACGGCAGAGAACGAACAATTTGGAGTTAATTTACAAGTGATAAATTATAACAATTTTTATGTAAAAGCGTTTTTAGATAATAATATTACAAACAGAATACAAAAGATATATTTCTTTTATAATATATGAGATTAAACTGAATTATATATTGGAGGTTATGGTTAAGTGGATAACCCCTCTTTCTCCATGCAAGAAAATCTGTCTGTTCCGATTTCACAAGTTAAAGGGAGACGGCTATCGACTGACTGATATTCAGGTAACTGAGAAAGGTTTATGTATCGTCATTTGTGTTAGTGGAACTGTGAAAATGGCGCAAAATTCAAATTTATAAAGTTAACTAGGCGTTATTTACATCAAATTATCATGATGGTGATATAAAATCGAAGATAACTCAGCATTACGTTGGCCATCACCCTGTATAGGTCATTTTTGAAGGTTGTATCGTTGTTATTATCCAAGGCCTTTCATATAAAGTATATTATAATGAATTTTTGATGATTTGGTATCTATAATTAGTTTCCTAAATACTAAATAATTATGCTGTTATCACTAAAACCTCTATGTAATATTATGCCCATCGTCATGAATAATCAATTGATTGTAATTATAATCTAAAATAATGATTCTAATATTAGATTGACAAGCAAAGTATAGGTAGGAACCTATTAAATATTTGATGTTTTACCATTTTTTTTAAAAATTTTATATGTTTTATTCCATAAATAGAATAATCTATATATATATTCTATTATATATTCTGTCATTAATTCTAAATAGAAAAATAGTTAAAAATATTATGCAACAACTAATCATGCTATGTCGATTGACGTGAGTAATGATTGATGGTATTTATCAATTATTTATTACATATAAAATAAATTAACATAACAATTATATTTGGTTAACAGCCTAATACGTAGTTCTTCCAAACCACCCCGCACCACACTCAGTCTAAGAAAGAAATATGGAACTTCTCATAATAGTATAACCACTGAGTATCAATTCTTTTTCAAAAAAGAAAATGTGCTGAAACCAAAGAAATTTGACGATAATAATAGAAGGACCCTTTTGCGATATTTTCGTTATGATATGCATGGATACAAAATATTAAAATCGTTCAGTTGGCATTCCGATATTCTGACACACGTAATGGCTGTCATTTTTAAAATGTTTATTGTGATTACTTACTTGACTTCAGATATAAATAATTTACATAAATTTTACATGATTTTTCAACTAATTACGAATGCCGAATTAATACCTGTTTATCTACTAACTCATCGTGACAGATTATTTTTTTACACGCTCTGCCAATTGGTAAATAAGTCTCATATCAGTAGTGTGAAGTTCTCTGCAGATGAACCTGCAAAACAAAATCACCTATCTATAGCTAACTTATTCAGGGGACAGTCCTCCATCTCTATAAAAGAAGGTTTTTTGAACATCTTTAATTGAAACGGACGAAAGAAACTTTACATACATTGGTCATGAGATGAGAAATAAAAAATGTGAAACCACTGGGCACTGTTTTCTCATCCGAGCACTCTGGGTGGGTTAAAATATATCCATATAATTTTCTCAAACCCTCAGTGTTTCTATAATATTTTCGCTGATACTGCAACGCTAATATTTAACTATATACATACTACTGGTTAGTACACTAGTGACTTTTGTAGTATTAAAATGAGATAATAATATTTGACTTTATTACATGTTTAATTCTAATCACATAAAATATAATACATTATATCGTGGCGCAAATATTGAAGAAAACATATTTGGAATTTTCTTATAAAATATATTATATTATCATATAATTTTAATACCTACTGTAATAATAAATAAAATGTATAATCCAATTGTTGGCAAATAATACTTTTAAGATTTAATATAGATACTAATACAATTTATATTCTCAGTATTGAAATTAAAATGATTTATATGATGAGAAAAGACAAATATTTCCTACAAAGTTGACCCTTAGTAAACATGATGCTTTCAGTATTTTTCTGTAATTAAATTATTGGAAGTATTTATTTTCGATCTAAATTGTTACGAATCTTAACGCCAGAAATTCTATCAATATCTTAAATGACATTTACACATTTTATCGTGGTGGCAATTTTCCTACAAATCTTATCACTTATATTACACGAAGCGTATGACATGATATGTATATATATAGATTTTCTGCCGCCATAATTTTTAATGTAATGACTAGAAAATTGTAGATAGAAAATTTATACATTTAATGTGTTAGATGCATTCATAGAAAACCATCTCCTTTATTGTCGTTCATCTTTTGTCATAAAAATATGATTTTATCTTCATTCAATTGACGTTTGTGTTTTGCTTGAGATTTTTAAGGTTGTTTATAATTTTTGGTTAGTCGTCTTCCTCTTCATCAACTGACAAACGCAGGAGACTATAACTACCTTTTTACTATGAGCAAGTTCGCCGTCAGTGTCAGCTTATACACACTTAGAGCAGCGTTTGCAAACATATACTAGTACATTTGAATACACTATCCCATTAATGGCAACTAAATTGCTTACAATTAAGATTGATTCATCTTCTTTTATTCATTTTCTTGCTACTGAGTATAACTACCTAATAGTTCCCTCCAAACCAGCCCGCCCCGCACTACACTCGGTCTTATTCGAGCGTATCACGACGCTCAACGTTTGGATGTGAAGCATTAGCAGTTCTTTATGCCTAGGAATATCTCAGGAGCAGATGCCCAAGACTGAGGTCGCCACGCACTCAAGTGTGCTTTGACTGACTTTACTGAAACATAACCAAATTAAAGTGCCCATGGGAAAGAGGAGTACAGAGAATTATTAAAAATAAATGATTCTAATTAATTTACATATAAAACAAAGGTAAACAATATGGACATACCAAACTATGCGAAGAGATCTTCACGTCTGCAATAATACGCAGCATTTTCTTTTAACACTCCCGTTGCCACGATGGTCTCGGAGTTTAGAAATGACCTTAAATCATAGATACCTCACTTATTATTATGTATATAAACGTCTACTTTTAGCTATCTGTAGATAAAATATTTAGGCATAAAAAGAAAAATATGTCGGTAGTTGAATTGAATGTCTTATATGTAAAATTAATCATTTTTCGAAAGTCTAATCAATATTTTGATAAGACAGTGACAGGGCTATCTAGAAAGATATATGTTAGAGAAACGCGCATAATAGTAATGTAAACATGAGACACTATTTTAAAATGTCATTTGTTAGTCAGAGATAGAAATTTATGTCTTTGTTCAACATAATTCTGTGAAGGATGCATTCAGCCGTAGCCTCTTACAATATATCGAACCTTGAATTATAAATGTTTCAAATGCATCTGACGATAAACGCCAAAGCAACCCTTAATGTAATGTTATAAGTGTTCATTTTAGCAAGTCAACTTCGCTTTATATGCCGTTTATTCCAAAATACTGACCGGAAAGGCTCAGTTTTATTGCACCCGTAATAAAAATAAATTTACCCGGATTTTGAATACAAACCCTTATTGCCAGGTATGTAAGAATTACATCGGTTTGTGGGCCATTTGTATTTGAAAACTTCGAGCGACCTAAAAAAAACATACTATTATTTGGGTGCACAGCAGGCAGTCGAACGGTTAGATTTGTGCGTACTCCCATCATCTACACGTCGATTATCAAATTGACAAATATTTTTGAAAATATTTAATCATGCCGAGAAGATATTTAACAGAGGAAGAAATCAGGGTGGCTGCAGAGGAGTTTTGTGATGACTCTGATATTGAGTTTGAAGTGAACGACAATAATATTTCGGATAATGAAAATTTAATAGAAGTTTATAATATATAAGTATTAAATTGCGGTACCTATCATATTATACATATGTATAAAAGTAGATTTTTCTGGGGATACAATATTACATTAAATATATGTTTATGTATTTTATTATTGACTATAAAACCTCTTGTTATGAAATTATCTAAAATTAGGTGTGATATATCTATAGTCTAAGAGGTATAGACTTAATACGTGCATATAGGTTCAAGTAACGTAGTGATTTAATTTTTTTAATGTGTATTATTTCAACATAATAAACATAATATTAAAATATATTTAGTGGAAACTATACGATCGGAGTATTTTTGTTGTTTACTTATTCTTATGTAAGTATATTTTTAATGTGTTTTAAAATCCGATTTTTAATAAAACCTATTAACATGATACAATAAGATCACAATTTTTAAAATTATGTATACAGGGAATCGATATTGCAAAATTATAACTATTATTTTATGTGGTAAACGTGATAACGCAAGTCCATGCAGATGTTATGCTACCTAAAAACATCCCTCGTTCGCTTCGGATGAATTAGCCACCCCCACTCTCCGTGAAATGACAGCGTGTGTTGGTTGTTCCATTTAAAACAGATCGAGACATGCCGTGGTTTGGTTATGACGTACATTTATCGATGTTCGATTATTATACACGATTATAAGACAATTGCATGTGATATACACAGAATAACATGTTAAACGATGACTAAATAGTATTTAAAAACATACTTTACCTTTTGAAGCAATCAATTAGCTTTTAAAATGCCTTAAAATGCCAAATTTCCATCGGGACACTGAGTGGACGGCATGGGATCGGGCGTAATTTTTTTACCATGGTAAGGGAAAGGTTAAAAGCGTTATAGTTGGCCTTTACGGCGACCAGGTTGGACGGCTCGAGGTGCCCAATAGTTCTCCGCCACATGGATATGGTAGGTAAACAAACACATTATTCATGAGAAGTATTGCTACCAGCTACGCTAAATTTTGCTTAGGACTATATTATGCAGAACAATGGAAAACCGCGGACAGCTAAATATGTGAATTCGAACCGTATTCCCTTCAATCTTTCTCTAAATTTCTGTGTTTTTTCAAAATTGTTTATTTTCTATAAATATAATTAATATTCACATATTATCTTGCATAATATATTCAGTATTAAATTAAAATAATATTTGGTAGGTATACTACGAGAAAATTTCTTGGAATCGGAGTATCATATAACAGAATATTCGTTGCTTGTCATGTCTAGATCGTCCTAAGAGAAAACAAATTATTTCCGTCGTGTTGAATTGCTAGAACATACAAGCTGTTTCAATCGCAATTATCATAAACACCCTTAGGCCAGTAACGGATAATTTTGCTATCCAAATTCAGTCCATAACAGTGCTCGATATAAATTCCAGAATCCGGTACAGAATACACTGGAGTTTTCTAAATAAACTGAGTCAAAATCAGCACCCGTTATAACTTGAGTCAAAAATTACACATGAGTATAAAATTGTTATTTAAAATATGTAGTAATCAAATTAAATGGGATTTCATCATTTTGCATTTTATGTATTTTTAAGCTCTTGAACAACAACAATCACTGTACATAATACGACGGTATGCAAGGGGCACCAATTGGCCACAGGGCATCTCTTAAAAAACGGAACATTCTCGCATGGCCACACGGCACAAGTAAAACTGCGCAAACCTCATTACGTTACGATAGAAGTCGTCGTCGTGAAAACACTGTTTTTCGGAATCGCAGCAATGTCGTCAAGTGACCATTTGTTTTTGTCACAAGCGTTTTTCTATTGTTTATTGGTTAATAAAAGAGAAATAAATCCTCGAGATCCAAGTGGACCAAACAATGGCTATGGAGAAGAAACATACACTCGCATATAAATCAGCATTTTTTGCTTAAATAGAATATATACTAGTGGCGAAGGGTGGAGTTACGCTGTTAAGATCCGCCATGCGGTTTGCGCGAGCTACAGTTTTCCCGTCCATACACACGCGCTTCCCGATACAAACTGGTTTGCGCAGATAAGCTTGTGGTAAAGCATGAGCGTCTAGCCGGTGTTATAAACCCACGTATTCAATGAATTCATGAAGTTTGCTGGATGTAGGTACGTGATATCGAATAACTAGTGACTGATAAGAGTGGAAGGAGCTACAGAAGGCCTTCATACGTATGATGATATACCAAAGCAGAAGGTCAGGTCATCTAAAAATATATAAAATGACATATTATGTTTTAAAAATTTTAATAATCTAAGTAGGAACTGTAATCTTTTCTTCATCTTTACAAAATACATACTGCTTCGTACCGATAGGTCGTTGTGTTATTATTTTAAGTATGCATTATATTGCCCCCTTTCCTTCCAAGGCTTTTATTCCATCATTTTCGTTTGAATAAACCTCCATTAATCCTTTCCACGTGGACGGTACACCTGTTGTACACTAATTAATTGACCATTGGATATAATTAGCATGTTATTTAAATGCGGTCATTAAATAGTAATTAAATGCTCCACGATCAACGAGTTAAATTATTTATTAACGTAAGTAAACATTACAATGTATTCCATTCATTGCCTCACTATGGAAACTAGAGGTGGGAAAACTGGTAAATTTTGAAGACTAAGTATACTTACTACCAGTATAAAAAAATACTTAGTATCAAAACTTGTTCCAAAATACTTACAAGTATTTGGAATACTATATTATAGAGCGTTTGGCGTGCGTATGCGACATAAGTCTCATACTAAACTGGAACTAAAACTTAACTCCATATTAGTATTTGAAATATCGGCTTCGATAGAATCGCTAAAAATACACTGAGCTGGTCTTTTCGAAATGTCCCATTTAATACACATTTTAAACTTATGAGTTGTTTTTATTCTATGTTATAATATTCTTGTTAACATAAAATGAATAACAATGATTTTTTTATTGTAAACTGCGTCAACTCAGTCACTCACCACATTTCCGAAGGAATAATATGCTGCGACAGAAAATTTATGACCTCTTGTTCATACATAATATGATGTCATATGCATGCATAGACTAATAAATTAAAATATAATAATTGTATTCGCGCATTTAATGTCAATAGTATTGAAAGTCTGCCAACTATCCAGCAACTCGCGATGATATCATCACAAGTATTTTGGAACAAGTTTATTGGGCCACACGTACTGAGTATGGGTAGTTTCATCCGATACTTGAGTACACAAACTGGTGACAGTATTTCCAACTCACCTCTAATGGAAACCTCTGTTCTACACAATATTGCACAACATTGTATCTAAATTTACATGTTATAAGACCAAATTTTACGAACCGGTTTTTTTTGCCGGTTGACCTATATGCAATCTAAGCCCTGGCCCGTCGCTATGTCGAGATGATCTGCAAGGGCGGGTCCGCAATATTATTTTGAATATTCATAATCTTCGGTATTGGCCTTCGGCGTTAATACGAATGTAAATTTGTATGAAATGGAAATCGGTCGGGCTCTCCAAGGAATAAATCAAAATTGCTTAATAACATTTTAGGTGATAACTTTGAGGCATATTATATGATGTTTGTACATACAAGCTTTTATTATAATGATAGTATTTATGTTTTTAGACATTTTTATAGAAGTTTCTGTATTAGATTATGTAATGAGGTAAGGTAATTAATCCGAGGCGTGAGCCACAAAGGCACTGAGGGTTTGTCAGAGTTTTCCTCCTTTTAGGAGATCATTTTCTTCATCCCCTACTGTTAGCTAGAGCAGATGCAGCATTGCTTGACGAGACTATTTCCTAATTATTGCTGTACCAATATATTATATACATCTACTGATGGCTAAGTGTCCATTTGGAGCTAATCAGCGATTGACCACCAAATGAAAAAATTTGACTGCATTTAGCAGATTTCTCAATTGGAAACTTCGTCAACAATGACTCGCAATTTACCAAATATTCATGTATATAATTAGCATGTCATAGTTGATGAGTTAGTCAGTCTATATACTAATACAAAATATCATAATGCCTAAATCCCCCATCAAAAATCCTCCAATCGACAGAGTTGGGAATATAATGATATTATTGTAACTGTAAATGAGTCAGGCTAGACCAGGATGCACGCACAGCGAAACAAACAAAAAGAAAGTTACCGTTATCTGTTTTCTGGGCGGACGAAGGATCGAGAGTAGGTACAGTACGGGCAGTCGGTAACCTACCCTTGAGCCTTGAACGTCCCGTCTAAATACGATTTGTCACCTTTTTGCGCCAAAGCGTGCGTTTACAAATGTTATTAATAATTAATTGTTACTTGTCAAGCGAAATATATTTACAATGTCCCTGAATCCGTGTTTTTAATAAGTGGAAAAGTATAAATCAACACCCTAAGTAAACCCATACCTATCAATACTTATAAGTATAAACCTTAATCTCGGTCCGATCAGTAAGCTTCATGTCAGTTGCTCCGCACAGCATTCTATTCCACCGAGCTCGGACCTCGGACCTCGGAACAGTAACATAACGCTCATGTACCGACTGTTTACGCTGCAAATAAAACTCGCTCCTCCATCCATCGTAGTAACCACCAATCTCGACTTCTCATCTCTCCTCCCATCTACACCTCCTGGTCATCCCCAATCACAGCGGTCTCGTCCCTCAACAAGGAGACCCGCAAAAGTTTTATTGTCTTCTGAATATATGACTATATAACATTGTAGACGCCGCAAGATTTATAAACACCTCTGAGAGACACCAGTGTATTTTATGAAACGAGAGGTATAGTAAATATACAATGTTTATTAGTTTTTGTTGCTACATAATATGAACAAAAAAACTATTTTTGGATAAGAAAGTTTAACAGAATTTGATATTTTTATTTATTTCACTAAGTTTATTTCTTTTTGAAAACGAAATATAGTTTTTTTACAAGACTTTTTTACGAGAATTATTGTTTCGTAAATTTTTGGTCAATTCCTATGCAGAAGATTGAAAGATAAAATGTTATAAATAATAAATAGTTATATCCAAAACGTCGATGCCATAGCAAAAATAAAATAGAGGGTTTTAGCCTTCCTATAAATCATACGACAATAATATAAAACCGAGTGTGTCAATCTTTAGAACATTTTTTCAGTGTATATTCCTAAGTTGAATATCTAATATTACATATTTATATTCTTGTAGCCATACTAGACGTTTCAAGGAAGGGTAAACTTTCTCTCTCGTGGTGCAGTGCGTAAGACGCTGGCCTTTCATCTGAGAGTTCCGGGTTCTATTCCGGTGAGGTCACAATATATTTATGTGATTTTCTCAAAGCCTGGGTGTTTGTGATTGCTTAACCTCTATTACTAAATACACTATTATTTCACTACACTACCATCATTTGACATTTCGGGACATTGGGCCTACTGTAGGGCCATAAGGAATATTATAAAATATGTATTTTTTTTTTTATATTTAAATTTAAATACTTAATTCTTACCACTATATTATTTAAGATCAAAATTAACCCCTTCTACTTAATTATTACTTAGCATTTTATCAACTATAACCCTTTCCCTTTTTACCCCCGCTACACAGTATTGATAATAATATAATATTACATAAACTTAAACGTACATTTTTGTACTTATACTTGATAAAGCTCAGCATGTGAGCGTAAAAAGAATAAATATTTATACATTGTGAATACCCCAGTTTTTTTAAATTTCATGAATAACCTACAAGTAAATGCTGAAGCTCTTTAATTTATATTCAATTTCACTATAATGATCAGTATATACTTTTAAAAATGATATCGTTACATCAAGAAATTTTGATACAATGTTACAGTCTCGATAGTGCAATCCAAGTATAAACGTATACGGTGGCCATGCGGCGTACGCGTCGGCTTATAATGTCATGGGTCCTAGGTTCGAATCATAGATAACAGACGTATATAATATATAGATTCGTAAGTTCCATACAAGAAGGCGCCCCCTATAATTGGCACCATCTATTGGCGTGACTAGAAGTTTTGGCTATGAAAGAGCCATAGATCCGACCCCAAAAAAGTATTTATAAATATAAAAACGAAATTGTGACAAAAATGAATAAAAGTCGATATTTCAATTCAGATAGGTACACTTTATTGCAATGATAATCATATTACAAATTATGAGTAACAATATAAATTTATGAGGGCATAATTATGTAATAATAATAATAGTAATGCACTCCCACCATGGAAATTATTTGTCAGCACTTCCTGTCAGATTGATGACTTCATTAATTATTTCATATATTGTGTAGCTTGAAGATTTCTTTATAAATTTTCATCGCTTGACGATCAACAACATATTGATGTAGATTCTGAAACAATAATTTTAAAATCTACTTCATCTCAAAATATAAAATGACAATGGTCACCATTTACACTTTTGTAAGAATGCGCAAATATAATATAGACATTTTATATAGGTAGGTACGTATTTTACTCAAACATAATCTTCTTTATATACCTACCTATTTTTTATGTTTGCCTTGGTAGATTTGCAAACGTGAAAACTACAATAGGAAGGTACTATCATTATTTCGATACCACGACTGCAAAGAAATTTCAAGGGGCATACAATTTTATATACCTATAAACATAATATAATAAAAGTAAACTTACCCATTAACTTATTTTATCAGCTATCGGATTGCAAAACCTTTTATCAATATGGTTTAAAAACGCCGAACAGCAATATTATTCTGAGACTTGACACTTGGACGACTGCTTTTGTTTTGAAAATATCATGTAGAATTGACATGAAATTTGAAAAGACTGATCGAAAGCTCGAATGTTGATTGGCTGGACCATGGGTGAGCTCTGATTGGTCATTGAAATGGCCTTGTATCATGCGACTTCGTGTGTGACCGTGCTATCATCTATTCTGAAAACTGAGTATTAGGTGGTCACGTTCGCTGTATGGAACTTTCATCCCCCTGGTTCGAATCCTGAGTCTGGCAAATACACAAATTGTTTTTCAATTTGTACCTGGAGTCAGAGTATGGACCTAATAGGTTGAGTAAAGTGGGTAACATTTCTCGTAAAAACAAATATCTGTTAACACAAACCTCCACCATGTGGAGTCTCATATTATGATCTTATTAAGATCGGACATGGTAAATATATGTTACATATATAAAGTCTTAGTAAATTAATAAAGAGATATTGAAACTATACAAATAGGTATAGGTATAATAAATAACTGATAACAAATCAAAAAAGTAATTTCCCCATACAATAAGTTATAAACAGGATGGCTTTTTGTATTACCACGTAGACTACTTTTGCCCCATTTCCATTCTCAAATAAAATATTGGTCTCATTATCTAAATAGGGGACAGAACTTTTACGACAAGCAATACTTTCACAAAATATATTGTTCACGTACGGAGTAAAATAATTTACATAGAATTTTATCAATTGTGTAAAACCGTGTGCTCTTCGGTGACCTAATGAAGCTTTTCGAAAGCTTTCAAAATGGCTCTCAAGTTAAATGTACCGTGAATTTGTCTGATAGCTTTATCCTGTCGGATGAAAAGCAAACTGTTAAATTGAAATTATTTTAAGCGGGGCAAAAATGCTCTTTATATTTTGAACAATTACTTTTTTTATATTTTAAAGTGTTTTTTAAGTATTAAAAAAATCCTTAATTAAAAATAAATGTTGAAAATTTCTCAAATACACATTATTTAATGAGTACACATACTTTATCTTTCGAACAAATTAATAGCTGATTGTTATTGTGTTTTTAAATGTAGTTTAAGGTGGACAGTAATAAGTATTCAAGTAATACTAATATTATCTACAGGCGAAGTAGCTTTCATGGTAAAACTTTGACCTTAGGGCGCCAGGGAATAATAAAATGCAATAAAAATGATATCCAATAGGGTCATCAAACGAAGGAGTGGAATGACGATCGATTGTGTAAATAGAACTTGCAGGCGTGCACACAATGGGCTTGAGGAGGGGGGGGGGGGGGGTTAGGATCCGGAGGACCTTGTCCAGAATCAAACAAACATAGAAACAATACCATCAGAACTTTTCCAGATGTGAGTTTTGAACCCGGAACATACAGCTACAGAAGCGGACAAATTACCACTAATTTACTGGCGTTTTTTAACATTAGGTATATTTAGTAATTTTAATGTAGGTATAATTTAATAAATTAGTAATAATAATTAATAAATTTAAATAATAATTACTTAACATTATTGTAGTAGAAAATTAATTATTTATAAAAGTGTATAATTATTACTAGTTAGCCATGCCGTGCCAGTGCGTTAGAGCGAAATACGTGTGTTGAAATACCACTCAGTCAAAGATGACTATAATTATAATATATATATTTTTATCTTGATTTATCTGTCTGTCTATCTGTAACGCATAAGCTATCTCTCTCTGACGCATTTAAATTTGTATGCGTCTTTGTAGCGCGGTCGCATACATATAACACCTACGATGCATCCTTCTCAATCGACGCGTTCTTTAGTTATTTCAATTTCAATTTATTTTTAACATATTGTGGACATTACAAATTATAAGTTTAAGACGCTCACAACATGACATATAGAAATAAAGAAGTATACTTAAAACAGTAAGTGTTATATAAAAAAAGAGATACATAGTATGTTATTAAACAGTAGAAATATGTACGTACAAAAATATTAATTAGATAGGTACAAGGAAGTACATCGGATGAGTTAAGCAGACACTATTTTAAAAATTTATAAAACAACGTCCACCTATACTCATCCTCACGTAGGTGGAATATATCAACACCCGAAGCAATTTCGTTGAACATAGTTATCGCCCTCCCAATTGGCATTACCAGTGGCAGATTGGTTCTGCACCTTGGGAGAATAAACAACTGATGTTCTCTATTTCTAAGATAGTTATCAGGGACACACAGGTCAACACTGCCCAGAATGGCAGAGTTCTCGTTTATACCTCGTATAAGTCGAAAAAAATACGTAACCAAATAAAGATTTCTTCTAAATTGAAAACTGCAGTATGTAAGCATGCCTAAGAGAAAGTCAGTTGGATAAAGCCACGGATAGTATCCGTAAAACATCAAATAAAGGAGTCTCAAGAATTTCTTCTGAACCCTCTCCACCATAAGGCTATACTTCAACTGATGCGGTGCCCAAACAATAGACCCACTCTCAAGTCTGCTTCGAACTAAAGAATTAAATAAAAGTTAATTGACTATGAACGTTGTTACCATATAATGGTTTGCTTATGATATAAAAAAATGTATTATTATTGAGCGCATCGACGAGAATGTTGACAAGTGGCACTGCCACCTTCGATTTTTTCTAGTCATATATAATTATGTGATCTAAAGATTTTATGTATATTTTCATTTTCTATTTCGTGGGTAGGTACGTTATTTTAGTTGCCGTTCGTAGTAACTTAACCTTAAAAGTAATTAGCGCCTGTAAAGCCTCTCTGCAGGAAGGTTTTTTTCCTCTGGCAGGATTAATTAACGCAAAAGCCTCCAATAAAAATAACCCTTCGCTGGGGATGATTTTGTAATAAGCTGACACGACGGTTCAACCTTTTACTATTTTCAATTAAGAGATGTTTTACGCAAATGAGGGTAGATGGAACCATAAAGATAAACTGAAAGGTTTTTTCAACGTCAGAATGTAATACGCTTTTGATTTATATCGAAACACTAATCGATTATTCTGCAACATTATGATATTATTAAATTTGATGTGGGTTAAGAGTTTTGTTGAAACTAATGGACGTCAAATGAGAGCGACAACATTAAGTTTTACAATATTAAATTTCTTTATGGAGGGAATTAATATCTTTTTGTTATACGAATGTAAAAACGAAAATTTATAAAAAAAAAATACTTTATATTATCAGCTTGAATCTTTTTACTGCTGGATGAAGGCTTCATCAAACTAATTCCTTTCGTCTATCCAGTGATTTTTTCGAACACTTTCTACATCTCGGATATCACTGGGCAGCATTGCCAGATAATTATTTGACCAAATCGGGATTTTTATCATGGGAAATTTAAAAAAATCGGGATTTAGGAACAAAAAGCGGGAGAACCTAAAAACTTCTATAATGTCAATCATACATTTTCTACATGAGCCGCAAATCAGAGCACTTCAGCGTTGCCAGATAATTATTTTACCAAATCGGGATTTTTATCACGGGAAATTTTAAAAAAATCGGGATTTAGGAGCAAAAAGCGGGACAACCTAAAAACTGCTATAATATTAATCATAAATTTTCTACATGAGCCGCAATTCAGAGCACTTCAGCGTTGCCAGACAATTATTTTACCAAATCGGGATTTTTATCATGACAGAAAAACAAATCGGGATTTAGAAGCAAAAAGCTGGACAACCTTAAAAACACAAACCTAATTCTATTTGTCTAATGTTTATTTCTATAATATCAATCATCAATGACACAACACAAACTACAAAACTTTTTAACTATTAAAATAATAATATTAAACAATATTTTTTCCCGACACTCCCCTATTTGTACTTGGCTGAAGATTTTACTTCCTGGCGTGTTTCTTTCTGCTGCTATTTGTATTAGTAAAGTTCAGAAAAAAAGTATATCATGTTGAATCGAATAAGTAATTTTGGTTTTATCAACTTAATATAATATGTATATTTCTTGCGTATGACCGTTTAAATTTTATCTGAGAGTATTTGTTGAATTATCGTGAATTTAGCTGTCCCACACGGGACAATCTATATTTGATTAAAAAACGGGACGTCCCGGAAAAATCGGGGTGCTTGGCAACGTTGCCACTGGGTGACTAGACTTTTTCAGCAATTGTCTTTTATTCCAGCTACATAATCCGAAGAAGTGGGGATACTCCGGTGGGGAATGGGACAACTGGACGCCGCACTGTTGTAGACACGTAAACATAACGTAGACGATGAATTTTAATCAGTTTCTATCTACTACTTGGTAGTTTTAATTCATTTTACTCTTAACATAATGTTTTTTTTTATTGCAGAATGAGAATTACCATGCCTAGGCTTTATATAAAAATAAACTCTTTTTTCGTTGTAACTTAAACTTTTACGTGTGTATATTTAAATATTCACGAACTATTAAATCATAATTTAAATATAAATAGTAATATTAAATATATTAATTATATATGTCTATTTATTTTCGAATTGCCTGGCGTCCAGTTGTCCCGGCGCCAAATCGTCCTAGACCCACTCCGGTTATACTTCAAACTGCGAATGTGGCGATAGTGATTTTTAAATAACAAGAAATATCATTTAATAATTTCTATAACATATATGTTATCATCATAATCATTACCTGGGGTCGATCTACCTGGATGAAGGCCTAACTTAGCTCATTACACTCTTCTTGGGCATTAGTATTATTCGCTGCCCGTACAACTACTGAAATTTATGATTTTGTCAATCCAGAGGGTTTTAGGGCGTCTGTGTGGTCGTTTAATGCCCCTTGAATATTACTGTATGACGGAATTTCTCCAGCGGTTGTACAGTCCATTGCCATTTCGTGTGCTTGGCGACCTCTGTCGCTCTATCCATTGATTTATTTTACGTTTTTATCACGTTATGCCCAACACGCATCTTTCCGTGTCACACTGCGCTATTCGTAATTTTTAGATTTCTAAGAGTCCACGTTTCATATACTTATATGTTGCCATAATTATCAGCCTGAATCTATCGACTGCTGGATGAAGGCCTCTCCAAACTGATTCTACTTATCTCGGTCCTGTGCATTGCGTTGCCACGTACTTCCGCAGAACTTTATCATTTCACCTCTCCAGCGGAATCTGGGTTTACATTGCGGACGTTTTGTATCTCTGGAATACCACTGGATGACTAAAACTGTCCAACGATCGCCCTTAGAGTTATGTGTCCAGCCCATTTCCATATGAGGTTTTTAGCGAACTGTATTACATCGCAAACCCTTGTCTGTTTCCTTATCCACTCATTCCTATTTTTGTCCTTTCGCGTTATACCCAGCATGCACCTCTCCATACCACGTTGTGCCACTTATCTACCTATTCTGATCTCTCTTTTACTCAGGGTCCATGTTTCACACGCATATGTGATTACGGGAAGCACACACTGGTTGAACACCTTGCGCTTCAGGAACAGTGGGAGGTCATTTTTGAAGACATTATTCTGGCAGCCAAAAGCACTTCAGCCTAGCTTTAATCTGCGAACAATTTCATCAAATATACACGCATCTATATTCCATAGACACTTGTTATCCCAGAGGGGGGGCAAACTTTTTGTATGGAGGGCCAAATTCAAGAATTCAAAATGAGCGGCGGGCCGCAAGTAAAATTCCATTTTTAGATATACACTATTTATTATCACGAAAAATAAACATTACAAAAAAATTAATGTGAAGAATGAAACTGTTGTACATATTTTAACATTTTTTTTAAATTCAGGTAATTATTTTGTAGTTGATATTCTCAAAACCGCTTGCAAATGGGCATCGGAGATATTTGATCGTAATGAATTTTTATTGAGGTTCATGATCCAAAATTTTTGTTCACATATAAGTTGATGCAAAAATAACGAACATTTTTCTTGCATAATCTTGGTTGAGAATTAAGGGCATTGTAAAATTTTCGAGATTTCTTCACGACGATGCAATTCTCTTAAATCAGTGTCACACTGCAGATCAATAATCTCCAGTTGTAGCTCTGTCGGTACACTATCAATATTTATTGAAAATGGATCGCGTACTATTGCTAAACAAATTTTAATCTATTACTTATCAATATTTTTTAAAAAATTATAAAAAAGTTATTTGTAATCAGAAGTACAATTAATGATGGCGGGCCGCAAAAAATACCCGGCGGGCCGCAGTTTGCCACCCCCTGTTACCCAGATAGATGTAGTTTTTTACCTGTTCGAACTGATTGCCATTGATGAGGATCTCTTTTGGCCCGCAAAGCAGTTTAAGATGACTTTCGTCTTTGTTACATTTAACATTACATAAACTAATATGTAATGTGGTAAAAACCAGGTAGTGATAAATTTTATACAATTATTAAGAATTATCATGAATAAACGATGAATGTCTTGAGTAGGTATATATTGTGATTTTAAAATTGAGTAACGACATCTTTATTACTGTCAACAAGGAAGAAATTGCAATGCAAATTAGGTATTTTCACTTTATAAAACTTTCCCCATCAATTTCTACCCCTAATAATTTAATTAATGTTGGCACAATATGTTTACTTCGCAAATTATCTTTTTTTTCGCGCAGAGCTTTAAATTTAAAATTTTATCAGCACGAAACTTTAAGTGTTTTCATTGCCCATTCAATGTAGATAACATTTTCCCGAACCTTTTTCAATTTTAATAATATTTTCCCTGTGGCTTCGAGCACATTATCACATTATTATTATGTGTCGAGGCCGATAGACATCTCTATATATTACAAATAATGGGCTGACGATACTGTTATCTCCTTTTTAAGTATCGTTATAAATCACTGCCGTATTGGTGCATACATAATAATATGTATTATTATTATATAATATAATATATATTATGTATTAAGAAAAAGGATAATGTGTTTTATATATAATCTTCAAACCAAAAATGTGAATTCAAAAATATAATAACTTCTTGACATTCGTTCTGTGAATATCGTGCAAAATTTAATCGTTGTAATAAAATAATTTTGCCCATGCTTGAGTTTATTTAGGCCAACAAAAATTCTGTTATTGCATAGGTACTAAAGGTAAGTTAGAAATACTGTCACCAGTTTGTGTACTCAAGTTTCGGATGAAACTACCCATACTAAGTATTTGTGGCCCAATAAACTTATTTCAAAAAACTTGTGATGATATCATCGCGAGTCGCTGTTCTGTGCACTCGCCAGTTGGTAGACTTTCAACACTATTGACATTAAAAGCGCACGAAAGAAATAGCACTTGAATATAGGTATATTTTAATTTATTAGTCTATTGCGTTCGAATGTGTGAATAATAATAGATCATAATTTTTGTGTCGCAGCATAGTGGTGAGATGACGCAAGGCTTATGCATAAAGTCCACTAAAGCGGGCTTGCGGGGCGCTCGCGCATATTCTATGTGAATCATCGAAAATACAACGTAATAAAATACGCCAGCGCACATTGGATTTGACGACGCATTGTGCCCGCCCGCCCCATGAGTCATCGTTGTGTGGCTTCTCAGCGGCACTAATTAACGAAAATAAAACGTAGTCCATTCATTGAACACGGCAAACAAAATCACGCTCCTGGAAGCGTCGTCGATAGACGGGCGAGAAGGCATTATTTAATAACAGTGAACTCTTTGTTTAGTTATTGCGTGTCCGATATTTCGCCGGTTGAATGATGTCATCGTGAATATTAATTACAAACCCCGAGAAATTTAATAATATTTTTATTGCTTTGTTATGAGAGACGCTGATAATAATTATTTTGTGCTCCTTGAGCCCCTTATTACATAGATGAAGGGTAATGCGCGGGTGGGAGGGGGCCTACTTCGTAGAGAGCGCACCGAGCGCCGCTTTGGTGGGCTTTATGCCTTAGGCTTGTTATATACCGCTTAAAACATGTTTAAGATTTAAAAAAAATCACTGTTATTCATTTTTGTTAACAATAATGTTGTAACCTAACAGAAAAAATAACTCATAAATTTAAAATTTTATAATAAATGGGACTTTTCGACAAGCAGAGCTCGCGTATTTTTAGCGATTATATTGAAGCCGATACACAGTCTGAGTTCCATGAGCCGATACGTATTTCAAATACTAATATGGAGTTGGTTTTAGTTCTAGTTGAGTATGAAACTTTTGTCGCATACGCACGCCAAACGCTCTATATAGTATTCCAAATACTTTGGAACAAGTTTCTTTTCTAAGTATTTTTTTATACTGGTAGTAAGTATACTTAGTCTTCAAAATCGACCAGTTTTTCCATCTCTAATAGGTACTAGTTTCTACAAAATTTCTGTGGGGAGGTTTTTACATTAGAGTTTAATATTAATGAATTTTACTTGAATTCAATACAAAAGTTCTAAATTAACAATACCGTGCCGTAATAAAGAATTATTTATTTTATACGGAATCAAAATTGAATATTATTATTCAACTCGGAGAAAGTCATGAATTTAAAACTATTTCGAAAAGTTTTCGTGTGTAACTAGTAGGTACTTCTTTAATTTTTCATATCGAGTCTCGACTTTACCATGCATTTATAATTTATATCAGAATTTTGACGAGCTTTTAAGTCTTCTTGCATTATGTATCGAATCCTTACTTATAAATTTCTCCGGAGTCGAGATTTACTCAAAATTAAATGTCAATCCATCTATTTGGGTATAATTGGACACAAAATCAAATCTCGCAACGGCGATTAAATATGCGTGAGAAGATTAATTATAAATTCGTCTCTTTCTAAAGTGGAATTAAAAGCTTATGTATTATCTATTATGTGAGCGAGATAACTATAATCATTGTCATGCTGGATTAAAGGATAATCCGTTCCGTGTAGAAGGCGTACAACTTATTTAAAATAAATGTCATACTTTCTGAAAGATTAGTGTTGTATATTAAACGAGATATTCATATTTTTGTGAATGCTAGGCTTTAAATTTGATTTTAAATAGTCTTAAGGATAAAGTAATGAATTCTGTTTATGGATATTAAATTTGATGTCTAGTAATATGCAATGCGATGGAAAATTATTTTATGAAATAGCTTATATGATATAAGTTATTTAAATCATAACACCGGCTTTGCGTTTATACTTTTTACTATCCCAAAAGAACAGTTTGGTTAAAATTAAAGTCACCTATCAGAGGTAGAGGAAGAACAGATTCTTCTGGAATTATGACTACGACAAAATCACTTTAGAACGGTGTTAGTGTCATTTGAAAGTAACGATACCAACAACTAAATGAGTCGCCTGCACTGCCACAAGCATCTCACACCTAGCGGAAAAATATGAAGCATGCAATTTGAGGTATTAATATGCAACGCGCTGGAAAATTATTTTATGAAATAGCATGTAGGTATAGATAAGTTATTTAAATCAGGATACAGGCTTTGCGTTTATACTTTTTACTATCCCAAACGAACAGTTGTTTGGTTAAGGTGAATACTCCACCTATCGGAGGTAGAGGTAGAACAGAATCTTCTGGATTGTGGCCACGACGAAATCACAAATGTCGTTTGAAAATAACGATACCAACAACTAGAGTTGGGTATTTCCCGAGAAAATCTCAATCTCGAGATTCGGGATTTCCAGAAAATAATTCTCGGGAATTCTCGAGATATCGGGGAATTCAAAAAAACCTGTAAAAATCCTAAATCAGTGTAAAAACAGACAAATTCCAAAAAAATATATTTTTTTTATTCATGTAAAAGAAACAACAAGAAAAAAATAGATGTTGTAAAACTAAAATAATTCAAAACATTACTTATTAAAATGGAATTTCAAAAAAAATAGACTGTCAATTGCGTACGCTTTTGAGACACAAAATTCCCTGATGTTGAATGTAAAACTGTTGGCTTAATTGCGTTTTTTTTTTTTTTTTTGTGATTTTACCGAGGCTTTGACTGCGACTCGCTGTCATATCGCCTCTTCTCTTCTAGAAGGGGATCCTTCGATCAGGTCCTCACTCCTATTCTGTTAAATGGCTTTATAATTATTTTGTCTAGCTCTTCCGTCTTTCTTTCTTTCTTCTTTAGACGCCAGTGTTTTATGCACCAGAATCGCTCTCCTCCGTATCCATCCCTTCTGTTTTTTCGATACATCGTGTAATCATTGAATTTCAGATAGTCTAATTCAGACCTCAGCCAAGTCTCTGAGATTAATGCTATTGAAATTTTTTGTCTTATTAAGTAGAGTTCTATATCATCCTTTTTTTGCTTCATACTTCTGGCATTCCATTGTACTTAATTGCGTTAAATGCCCCGATCAGTCTTTGAACGTTTTGTGTTTTCTGTCCACTTTTTTCATATAGAAAATCGTTTTTTCCCGAAAAAAGATTCTCGAGATCCGGGATTTCCTGAAATGTTAGGTAGGGTTTTTTCCAAATATTTCAACTATGTATTAATAATTTATTTGTAATATTTTTTACTGTGATCCATGACTGAGGTAGGTGATAAAGTTTTTACTTACTTTATTGTATCAATATATTATACGAGTTTGAATTAACTGAATTCGTTGTCAGTGTGTATTTGCCATTGGTAAATCATTGGTTCAAAACCCGGACCGCAAAAAACGACTGAAATGGAATAGAAAAAAACTTGAATTCATTAGAATTTTAATTCAAATTCCATTAAGTACCCTCGATCGATAGTATTAATATAATAAAAACGTATCTTAAAACATTATAAAGAAAACATTTTTTTTATATAAAGTCAAAGTTTATTTTTAAAATTTAGTTTCAAATCAAGTTTTCTATAATGTATGAAAAATATTTTTGACTAATCAATAGTAATAATATATTAAGTAAATATTTTTTATATGTATAAAAAATGTGTATAACTTACTCATTCCTAAATTCTTTTTCTTTACATCAAACCTAATTTCGGTTTGCTCACAATATTGATGCTCGATTATATGCCATCTTCGAACCCGACCATAATTATGTAAATAAATTATTTGTCATATTATATTTTCACTGCTTACCACCATTTCCATCTCCCAAGTTTTCTGTACCTACATAGTACATTACGAATTAATAAATGAAATTTATTTAAAATAACGAGCCGAAGATCAATCGATTTCAAAAAAAATACCATATACTAAGACTCCACAAAAGATACTTATAATATTCTTTATTCACAGTCCTTCGACAAAAATTGCTATTTTCCAATTAATTTTTGACAAGCAATTATCTTATAGAAATGTCTTATATAAATAATGGTTATTAAATATTCTATATTCTTCTTATATCTCAATTACTTCCATTCAAATACTTAGCATGCATAAGTATTGTTTATCGAATAAGCACGTGCTGTACATCGTGCTATAATTTACTATATTATGAATGAATGCCTTAAGTAAATGTATCATTGGATAAATACCTTAAGTATTAAACACACAATATCCTGTTCCTTTTATGAAGAAGGATATGCTTACGATTAAGTACTTTTTTCTATATGAAATCGTTCGGTAAGTTACATAGTAACCGGCCATTACACAGGGGATTTAATTTATTATGTCACGTGTAGCGTTTGTCAAGGATGAAATTGCGGACGAATTCAGTGGCGAAGATTTAATTCTAAACAAATATAAATTATTAATTAACTATTATTTTTATTCAACGATTGATTGATTTAATAATTATAATGGTACATACTTAAATCTTGTGAATTATTTATTCATTGAATAAAAATATAGTTAATTAAAAATTATTAGTAAGTAAGTTACAACAAAAAATCTTGGAGTGATCCGTGACGTCAGTTAGTAATTATTAAAGTAATACCTACTTTGATTTAAAATACAATAGCCGATCGCCAATAGTAGCTCAATTTTGAAAGCGCTTCAGTAAATACTAATAAAAGCCATTAGTTAAAATTTGTCGCAATTAGGACGCGATACCCGAGAGATACGGGTTCGATCTGCGGGGTGTCTTACTTTTTTCAAAAAGTTTTTTTCTATTGGTTAACGGCCCACATGCTCAGCGTAGGTTAAAATGGAGCCTTTATGGTATTTTCAGAGCATAACCGTGAACATTCCTTAATCGTTGTAGATAATCTATTTATATAATTTTGAAGCCTTATTATCTTTTATATTTATTTTAAATATTTGATGACCGCATAAAGTATTTTTATTACATAAAATAGTATTCTTTTAAACCTCTCGAATCTTTTAGAATATAGTCATATTTCAGTAAGTCCATGTGCAGTGGTGTTAAGATTTTTTACATTTATTAATTTTTAAACGTATTTAAAAAACCATGAGTAAAATTAATGTTATAGTGACATATTTACGATAAAAAAATATATTTTATAATCTTTGTGATCCCAAATTTGACAAGAATTTGGCATTTTAATATTCAAAAAATGGGCACAATTAACACATTTGAAGATAATTATAAAGATACTGATTATAAGCTATGTCTTTGACCATTCAAATGTCATAAACATCCTACGAATAATGTTTGCTTTATAATAATTATTGACCTAAGAATAAGATAGTATTTTTTAAAATACGGCATTTCTATTGGAATTTCCCAGTGGCTAAGCTACAACATACGACCGTAGCCATAAATTGACAAACGATAAAGGAAGTAGGGGGTTTTTTTAAAACGATACATGTTCAAACACGCGCGTTTGATCATATTTCTTGATTTAATGCACAAAAATCGATAGTCGATAATAACGCAATTTGATAACCATTTCTTGTACGACCTACTAGCTTAAATTGTCTTAATTAGATATGAGGCTCGTAGCATAATTGATTAATGCAAAGTTGGCGCGATACGCGAATTGAAATCCCGTCGAGCATCCTATTTTTTTCAAATATGATTTTTTCTAGTGGATATATTATATCTGAGGTGTTTTCAAGTTATGTACCGTTATGTCCGACCATGTCCGATCCTAATAGGATCATATGGGCCTCCACAGAGTAGAGGTTTGTATTAACAGATTTTGTTTTTTTTATGAGAAATGGATGTCAGCCACTTGCTCAACCTATTAGGTCCATACGCTGATTGAAATAATTAAATTGAAAAACAATATGTGTACTTGCCAGACCCAGGATTCGAACCTGAGACCCACGGCGTAATAGTCCAACGCTCAAGCCGCGCGGCCACCGTGGGTGTAAATTAATTTTACATTAATGTTTTCTGAAACACTAGATAAATTTATTTGATTCATTATGGAACAGAGAATCTCTTCAAATTTTATTTACCAATAGTACCGATATCTTCAATAAATAATTTTGTTTTAAATTAATTGGTATAAATGACTGTATTATTATACTTAGATTTTGTATCAGTTAATACTCCATTTAACCGGACGATTATTATTAAATTATGTTTATTTTAATTAAGAACCAAAAATTGTGTTTTAATTTATTTAAAACAATGTTTTTCCTATCAAGAATAATTGACCGTTAACAACATTAAAGAAAATATAATTTTATGTACGTCAGTTCGTAAGTTTATCACCTATCCTTATGACGTGCAATATATATCGACACCTCAATTTACTACAACTAGATAACTCTGATTTCGTCATTGTTGGAAAAATTGTGCTTGTCTAATTGGGAACAATTAAATAATATTCAATTGTATGAAAAAATATTGTAGATATATTATTCTATTTATTTAATGCATTTATGATTTTAAAGTTATCTACTATTTTCAAACACAACATTAATACAGTTCCCATTAACTTCTGACTTACCTAGTTTTATCATTTTGTAGAGAAGGCAATATAGAATCATATTTAATAGCTATCTCAAAAACAGTGAAAATCAAGTTATTTAGTTGTAGTGTTGCGGTGACGACATAGATAATAATTATTGTATCCTGAGACTATGACATGATTAGTAAATATAATTGTAATGTATTATGTTTAATTTCTGCAGTTATATATTGAAATAAGTAGAGTTTGTCTTTTAGATGTTACCTTATTCAACTAAAAAAATTCTATAACTCCTTAGTTAAAAGCAGACTTGAGAGTGGGTCTATCGTTTGGGCCCCGCATCAGTTGAAGTACGGCCATATGTTGGAGAGAGTTCAAAAAAAATTTTTGAGACTCCTTTACTTTCGGCTGTATGGATATTATCTGTGGCACTATCCGACTGACTTTCCCTTAGGTATGCTTACATATTGTAGCTTAAAATTTAGAAAGGATCTTTATTTAGCTATATATTTTTTCCGACTTACGCGGCGTAAATGTGAACTCTGCCATTCTCAGTGGTGTTGGCTTATGTGTCTCTGATAATTACCTTAGGAATCGAGGGCATCCGTTGTTTGTTCTCCCATCTATCGATAGTTCACTCTGTGTGCATCCATCTTCTTTTATTTTTGTTGCTTTATTTTATTTCTTTTCTTATTTTATTTCTTATTTTATTACTTATTGTATTATTAAGTCACATTTCTCTGTATTTTTATTTTAAAAATTGTTAAAAATTATTTTATGTCATGTCATGAACGCTTTGAATTTGGAATTTGTTATGTTCATTACATGTATAATAAATAAATTTGATTTGACAGTAAATTATTGTTAATACGTGTAAAACAAAACTCTCGTCTTTTATTCTTCAATGAGGCTTTTACGTCTCATTTCCCTTAAGGAGACAATTACCCCCCGTGCTCCCTTGGTGCCTTTTCAATTAATAGCGTACAATATATTTTTCGGTTATCCACAGTATTTCATTCCAACAGGCAGTCTAAGCCACTGGTTACTATTAATACATTGGCTCACCGTATGTCATATTGTTATTCAGCCCCTATATACGCACTGAGGTTTACCACTCTCATGCCCGATACATAATTTAGCTGCGAGGCTATCTTTTCAAAAATGTATAAGTACTCGACTGAAAAGGCTCTATTGACTCAAATATGAAAGCTGCCTATTCTGTACGGCAGTGCGAAAGTTCGTTGGAAGCTTTTTGATAATTTGGGCACGGTATTATGGCATAATAATAATGAAAGCACTTTCTTCTGTATGATGATAATTTGACAGTGTGAAATCCTGTGAAAAAATATTTATTTGACAGTATAAGCTCTGCTTTAGAAAATGTTTGCGAATCAACGAAAAGTTTATGATTTTAGGTAGGTACATATTTCATAAATAACAGGTGGAATGAACAACAATATCAAAATATGAGATAGGTATGCTTGGTTTTCTGTGCATAAGAATAGGCACAACTGTTATAACTTTGAAAATCGGTATCGAATATTAGGGTTACACTGGTACGACCGCTCTACAAACAAATGTGTAAATATTTTTATATATTCTTTATATTACCAATATGTTTCTGCGCATCTATTATATACACAAATCTGCTATTGGCAGCTATCGAGGATAGTTTATCATACTTATGTATTGATACGGTTAATTGTTACAATAAGTTAACCTTCTGAACTGTCAAAAAGTCTCTTGACTGTGTTAGCTTTTAAAGTGATATAGACAGTTTAGACGGCTAACTTATTGTAATAATAATTATAACACCTCAATACATGATAAACTACCATCGAAGACCGTCGATAGCCGCCTTGTATATAGAATATATCCCTTTTAGTAGGTATACTTTCAGTTGCTTACAATTATTTTCTAATAATACTTATTAGCTGTAGTAAACCTCTCCTCTACATAGTTTTGTTTTAGATTTTTGATATACATGTGGTATTATCTTATTTTGTTTGCCGCCGTTAGCAGCTCTGTGTTTATAGAAGAGATGCGCTAATGTGTTCTGAAAATATAATAAAATTCTATCAAGTACAATAAAAAGTTTTTATATAAAAACATAGAATTGTCAAATTTATATGATTCAACAGAAAATTTAAAAACGTGGTATATAAAAAGTTCTCTTTATCTTGTAATTATTATTATGTTATATAAACAAAAGTGCCCGTGGCTTATGCGGACATAATTTGACCATGTAAATAAATTAAAGCTTTCCTTTAATATCTGTACCTTTATCAACGGTTCTAATTTCGTTTCAATTTGTTTTCATTAACGATATTTTTCAGTGAAGAAATTGACCTAAAGGGAATATTAATTAAGTTGACTCGTAAAATCAACAAATCTCTTTCGCATCGTTTTTAGCTGATTATCAAAATCTCCATTTTGATGGAAAAAGGTTAATTAGAAAGTATATCGAAATAAAATGAATATTTTATTTTGATGGAATATTTGTCTAAGCTCATTTGAATGTAACTGTGGTGTCGAAGTCAACAATATTAATTTTCACCACTTTGCACACGTATCGCTTTCTTTCAGATATGAAATGGGAGCTTTTCGAATGTGACCTATTCAGCTAGTTAGTTAAATTCAGTCCTATTATATAGAATGAAGGCGTGGACACACAGAAACAACACTCAGAAAACTTGAAGCCTTTGAAAATATATAGTTATACTTAACGCAAGCTTTATATCAGTTGGAAAGACAAAGTTGCAAATACCGAGGTTATTTCGAGGATGTTAAAAAAAGAAAAACGAGATACTTTGACCATATCATGCGGCATCCCGAGAGATATCAGCTTCTGCATTTTATCATTGAAGGGAAAATCTCCAGGAAGATGAATATCATCCTGGCTCAAGAACCTCGGGGACTGGTCTTGATCTCTATTTAGAGCGGATATGGGCAGGGAGAAAATGGTCAAACTCATCGCCGACGTAAAATAACGGATATGACACGAAAACAAGAGATTAATATTATTACATTGATATTGGTAATGGGGTTACATGTAAATTATACGTATTGCATTTCACCATAGTACAGTTCGCCGTGAGCTTTCTTATTGGAAAGAGATGAAAAATTTACGGGTTGTTCTGTATTTATAATTTACTTACATACCTATTTTCTACTGTCTTTCCCTTGTATTTCGGTAGTTTTTATTATGTAGTTAGTAAGTGTTTTAGGTAAATCGGTTAACAGGAGGCCAGGCGAGAACCGCGTCAATTTTCATAGCCGATTTTGGCAAAATTCATTAATTCAAGAATGAAAACCTAGCCTAACCTAACAAATAATCCAATATATCGGCTATTTTCAAAATTTGTTTGCCGCTGGATTCCTGTAAACCGACAAGAACCGTGTTTTTTTTAGACATGGATTTTATGTCAATACTATATGACCCAAAGAGGTTGGACGGTCTTTAATATATGACCATTTATATTTTCGATACAATCAGGACACGTGGTAATGGACTGTGACAATAGGCGAAAAGTAACCCTTGCCAAGCAAAAGTCTGCCCAAGCTTGGTTAAGAAGTATTTTTGGTAGAATAGTTAATGAAAAATATTATGTCGAAACTGATAAAAACTCTAATTTTAAAAATGGTCTCCTGTACTGTAACAAATTGTTTCACCGTCTGTCTTGAGAATCTCGAATAAGATTTTGTTTTATTTACAAAACAAAACTTTTGAACTAGTGATAACATAAGAAGGCTTTTCGGTGGAATGCTTCAGTTTTTTTGAAAGGTTATTTCGGTTGACGAAGTTTCTTTGTCAATAAATAAATACATCGGAAAAATATAGGGGTTCGCTGTAGATTTTTTCTAAAGTTTCATATGGGTCGCCAAAATGTAAAAACTGTAAAATGTAAAAAAATGTAAAAAACCAAAAACAAAAAATCAGAGAAGATAAGAGTTTAATTAATTATTTTATGAGCATAATGATTATCTTTTATAATATTATTATATTTTCACATGATTAATATATTGAACAGAGATGCCACAAACAAATTTCCATTAAATATAATATTTAAATCTGTTAATTATTTACTATTTATGCATAAATACTCGTGTTATTTACTAAAGCATGCCAAAATCTTAGGCTTGTTAACATTAATATCTGGTAAATGCCTTCGGGGCATAATATATGTAGTAAGTAGGGTTAGCAGATTTATTTGTTTAAATTTCAAAGTCAATAAGTTTTTATTATAGTGTCCAGACAAAACTAGTGCTGCAGAAGAAAAATAGTAATAAATCCCACAAAGTGACAATATTTAAAAGATTACTGAACAAATTCAACAAAACAATAAATAAAAAATGTGGTTTTTAGTGTTAATGCCCAGATTATTAAAATGGAAAATATTGTGATGCCTCCTTTATACAATAATATGATTAACGAGGTGGAAAAGTCACGCCTCGTTTAGTTCCTATATTTTAAATATACAAATGATATTATGGTTTTGAAAAAAATCAACGATATATTAAATGCGATTTTCCATACCTATTGCATAATTTAATATGCTTCAGCTTTACACTCTAATAACGCAAGTAATGAGATAAATCGTCGAATCAAGACGTGCCATTTGTTTTCCAATCTGTGGGTTACCGTAAAACTCTCCTGCTCACAGTGTTAACGTGTTGAATACTGATTCCAATTCATATATGAAAATATAAAACAAGAAGGACTGCACCAACCATTTTTTTTCTTGTAATATTACATTTTTTTATTTAATCATAGCGGATTTGGCCGTTGTCATATTTATAGACAGTCCACCATGGCACTTACATCCTGAAGCGGCCCCCCTA
The DNA here is from genome assembly GCF_057557595.1 of Rhyacophila brunnea. NCBI lineage: Eukaryota > Metazoa > Arthropoda > Insecta > Trichoptera > Rhyacophilidae > Rhyacophila > Rhyacophila brunnea. The sequence goes on along the minus strand of NW_028232827.1, from coordinate 34,151,154 downwards.
CCTATCGCTAAAGATAAAGGCAGTGTGACGCTCTACAGTGGCGTTTTCCAAATGGTGTAGGTACGCGTTAAAATTAATGTGTATATTAAGTGTTTTTTTTAAATACAATAATTTTAATACATCCATTTGATTTATGGAGTTGTCGAGTATCGTAATATACATAATTATAAATTGTATCAAATAACCACATAATTTTAAATAATAATATTAGCGAAGGAAAATAGCGCCTTTTTTTTACTATTACAGAGAATTTGTGATGTATGTTTATATCACTTATCTGGTCAACTCGACTTGCTGGGTCCTTCGTGAGCCCGAGCCCCCAGGCTAGAGCCCTGTCAGCCCCCGCCCCCTTTGTGGGGGTCATGCAGTCCACATATGTTGCTCCCTACCTTTATCTCTGCCATTTTATCCTAATATAATATACTTAATCATGTGGTCAAGCTTGATTTGAAGATCAATACCTCATCTGATCGGAGCGATTCTGGTGTCAATTTGTGTGTAAACAACCAAAATAAGTAATACAGTAACAAATAATCATTTCATTTCAACCCAAAAAAATTGGTGGACCGAAATGTATGGCGTAATGGAAAAAATCTATATGTGTGCTATGTTCTGTAAGTGATATCTACAACATCGTCATTTTTAATAGAAATCTGAAAAATTATTTGGTCTCCATGAAAAACTGCTCGGCACGTCAGACAGCCGTAAAATAATATTTGGGAAATTTTGGCACACGTACGAAAAAAGGTTCGCCAACCCTGACCTATTAGGTCCATACTCAGACTCCAAACACAAATTGAAAAACAATATGTGTATTTTCCAGACCCAAGATTTAAACCTGGGACGCATGACACTATAAGCCGACGAGTAAGCCGCTCGGCCATCGTGGGTGTATTTCGTATACCTACTTAGCGACTTCTCTCACTTCGCGTACTATTGTCTGCTTCCTTATTCATTGGTTTCTTTTGTGGTCTTTCTGCATTATGTCTAACAGGCACCTTTCCATAACACGATGCGCTACTCGTAATTTTTGGATTTATCATAAAATTATGATCCATGTTTCACATGCATACGTGAGCACTGGTAACACACACTAATTCAAGACGCAATGTTAAATCACTATTCGCGTAAGGCTCAGGAAGTAATATATCATCAGAAAATCTTCAGTTATTAGGTTGAAAGTCTACTTTAAAATAAATCATGGTTAATCTGGGCAGCCCTAGGCTTGCTTGAGCTTTGTAATTACCGTGATCAATTAACATGATGCCTCTTCATTTAGTTAAAAGCTCTCACACTACATGTTTTGCGCACACATCCCTGTAATATTATTATTTATTGTATTGTATTTTTAACAAAGTATCAAATATGTAACAGATTTGTAACGTTGACAGTACAATAATATTCGTTTATGATATTTGCTATTGACAAGTTACTTAGAGATTTTATTGGTGATATACATACTTATATTATATATTTTATAATTTTATAAGGATTTGATTGTGACCCGCTGTTGTGTTGTTCAAGCTCTCTCTAATTCTTTAAAAAAAAAATCGGTGTGTGTACTTATGTACGCGCGTTAGAAGTTATACTTCTTTGGCGTAACAAAACAAAACAAACTCATCTTTGTCATACAGCGGCTATAATCGATTCAAAACTGCCCATGATGAATAATAATAAAAAATCAAATTTTATTGGCGTGTTATTATGATTATATTCATTTCGGTCTCAAGAGTATTTTATCGATATAGGTACCATCAGAAATAATATTATGTATGCGAATAAATAATATTATTGCAGAATGTACCTACTTTGGAACAAAAAAAATCTCAAACTTGTGTTTGAAAAATTTAGCAAACCGCTATTTCGACCATCTTTGCTTAAACAGATGACTGTACAACTATTTTCGTTAACAATAATAATTTATTATAAATCAAAAGTAAAACATAGCCTATTTAATGGTTTAACTGAAACGTGATATTGGCTTTTGTGATGAAACATAATAATTATTATTGTCTTCAATTATTATAAACAGCTAATAAATAAATTGACATGGGATATGCGACAAATATTATCCTATACTGTAAAAATATGTATTTTCGTGTATGAAGTATCTAAATATTGTAAATTTACATCATACCATTGTTTGAATTATTTACCAACTCAACATTCACAAAATTTATTTATTTTTTGATAATTTTACTCATAAATATAGCCTCAAATCTTAATGAATAATCATAATAAAAGTTGCAATATTAATTGGATCACCCGAACATCGCCGCGCAAAAAAAAAATATGTTGCATCGCCGGGCAAAACTTCCGTCCCATGTCCCACGCTAAATTTATACGTTACATTTTACGCGCGTCACATGCTAAAAATACACTCTGGTCTGTTTTCTCAAACGCGCCTAAAGAAGTATAATTTCAAAAACTTTACAATATTACCGAATTTTTCCGTCCTCTCCAATGTCAGGGCGCAATTGAGTTTCTCAACGTCCTCAAAGACATGTGGATACCTTACGGATCTTCAGGCAGAGTGTATTTTTAAGTTAGCATCTTAGTTTGTTTTAATACCCTAGAACAGTGCTCCGCAACCGGTGTGCCGCGAGACGATGCTAGGTGTGCCGCGGTGCAATAGCCAAATTTGCGTACATGGCTGGTAATATATTTGAGCACCTAGATGAACTTAATAAAACAATGCAAGGTCAGAATGAAAATATATTGACGTGCTCTGATAAATTAGAAGAATTCAAAAAATTTGGCGGAAGGAGTTAAGACAAGGATCTCTACAAATGTTCCAAAGGAACTACCAGACCGCCATTGAAAACAAGCAATTAATTATGGATCCGTCTCAAAAACATTAAACTTTGCTGCAAAAGAAATTTCATCATTACTTTCATACAATCAATGCGACTGGATACGAAACCCTTTTGCAACCAATGCCGAAAATTCTATAGAGGCGCTTTTCCTATAAATTCGAGAGGAATTTGTTGAATTGATAAACGATGGGACGCTAAAACTGAACTTCGCCGATGTTCCATTGGCTATTTTCTGGATTTCGGTTAATAAATAATATCATCGGATTGCCGACAAGGCTATCGTAGTTCAGCTCCCATTTTCGAGTAAAAAATATTATTAGCTATTTTACAACATTACTGTTAATATTTTAAAACATGTGATTGTAGTATACAATTCATTATTATTGTGTCAATACTCGACAAATAATTATTCATAACCCGACAACTAACCATAATTATTATATTAATATAATAAAACCATACAAAAAATCGCTAAACATAAAATGAATACCATTAATTTTACTTCGAACACTATTTGAAAAACGCTATTTTAGAGTATCACACTGTCTTTAACCTTAGCGATAGATAGGGGGCCCATGTTTTGGTGTATAAATTGTTTTAAGTGTGTCGCGGAATTCTGGGAAGACCTTTGGTGTGCCGTGGGTGGGAAAAGGTTGCGGAGCACTGCCCTAGAACTATGTTACTTTGTAAAAAAGCCAGTATTAAGTATGTCTTTCAATATCATTCTCAAACCATTTGCCAACGGCACATTCTGCGGTCAGTGAACTCGGTTGAGCAACCGCCTCACAATAACATGTAATAATTTTTCTTGCTAAATTCACAGTTCATAAGAATTCAGGAATGCAAACGCATCAATAACAATTCATTATTATTGCGAGAAAATGACTGGTTCGATCGTGACAAAATGCAATAGTGCAACTTTGTATCATGAAATATATTATTAATTAATTGATAACGATAATATGTCGTAATTCAAACAGAGACAGTTTTCTACGAATTTGTTTACCAGGGTCATACGATAAACAATGACATGCACCCACCGGTCTTTAAGGTTTAAGGGAAATAAACTGGGTTTATTTTATCACGCACAATCCTTTTACTCATTGGAATCAACCTAGCCCATCTCACTCCTCCCTTACCATAGACATAAGTCGTAGCTCTATTCTGTGTCGTTCAAATTTAGAGCATTGTACCAATATGCATACCTCTCATATGTGTGGCCATCGATGTTTTCATGACAACCAAGCAGTATCAGCAGAATCCATGACATACGAATCGCTAATGTTATTCATTTAATTATTTATTGTTTCGTATTACAACTTCTTTATATACCTACATTTTTCACATAATCGAATTACTGAATGATTTTGTCTAGTAGGTCTTTTGCCCCGTCTGTTGAAATTGACACTATTTTATCAAGTGGAATATTATGATGTTTTTCCATGCACACATTTACAGCATTTGCAATATCCTCTCCACGTATTTGAATGTTATTGAAGGTGTTTTCAAACAATGTAAGATAAATAACTAAATACAATTGTCGTATAATTAAGAAAAAAAATTGTTTTAAAATCAGTATATCGGATAAACTATTTCTTTTATTCAACGAACAATTCACAAGATTTGAGAATGTAACATTCTATATATTATAATATTGGAACATACATAATTTGAAAACATCTCATGCATGTATCTACCAGAAACGTAGAATTGTAACGCAATTTCATGCAAGAACTATTAGTTAAACTTGTCGTAATTAAGTAAGATGCCCGTAACTTAATTGGAAAAGCACACGGGTGCAAATCCAGCGATTACAGGTTCAAGTCCCGTTGGGTGTCGTATTTTTTTTTCTAATGGGTATATACCTACAAGAGAAGTTTTCAAACATATGTATATGTTTATATTTTGAATATATCTTCTAAAATTGTAATCATTCACCATTACTAATTTTTATCATAATATTACACTCTATGAATTCATCAAATGATTATTTTCTGACTGCCTGTTTTCAAGGCTTGCTCGTTTTTCACTCTCTTAAAGCTAGTAGGTCACTTCTGATCTTAATACATTTTTGCCTCTTCTCACAAGGGTTGGTTTACAAACTGATATCCTGAAGTATTTGAATTTGTATGCGTCCGTCAATTACCTACGCGGTCACAGCCATGACCTTTTCTGGATCAGAGCTGTTTCCTTGTATCAGACTTGTCTGGCACCATTAGCGAGAGGTGCGAGACTAATCAATACGCTCCCCAGATACACAGACATTTTCAGTGCTATGCTGAGTATTTTTCTTTTGAGATTTTATTTAGGTATTTAAATTATTTACTTTCTTCTTTCTTCTGAGGGTGATATTTGCAACGTAGGTAGGTATTAGATATTATGTTTTTCTTTTATTTAACCCGTTTGATTCTTCACGTTAATCATGTTAATTGATCATAGCAATTACAAACCTCAAGTAAGCCTAGGGCTGCCCAGATTGCCCGTGATTTATTTAAAAGTAGACTTGCAAACGAATAACTGATGATTTTCTGATGATATATTACTTCCTGTGCCTTAAGGCTATACCTCAGTTGAGGCATGGTCTAAAAAGATCGAGGCTATGCGATGCGCGGATTGTGCAAATTACGCGTGCCGAACGAAATATAATTTGTCATATAAATCCAACATGCGTCCATTTAATGTTCTGTTTATTGCTCTATTAGTAACAATAATAATATATTCATTGACATGTTTTCTTTTTTCAAGTAAATCGGTAACGTTTTTTAGTCATCTTTACACGATTTAAGAATTAATACCCACGTCGCTATCACGAAACAAATTGACATGTTCACAGCTCGACGTTCACTCTCCGATTGCCAGCGAGTACAAAATTTCGTCGCACAAATAGTTGAAAATTATTTGCCGTTTCACTGAAGTACCGTCTTAAGCGAAGAGTGATTTACCATTGTGTGCATCTTAAGAGTAAAGCATTCGATCAGTGTGTGCTACCAATGCTCACGTATGCGTGTGAAACATGGATCATCATTGCATGGGAAATCCAAAATTACGAGTAGCGTAGATATAGAAAGGTGCCTGTTAGGCATAGTGCAGACAGACCACAATACACAGGAAGCAGACAATAGAATTTGAGTTCGTTTTTAATTTTTTTCTTTAAATAAATAAATAAATAAAAGCAGTTCAATTTCATTAACAGAGGCAGATTTTACAAATATAATTAATCGTTTAAAGTTATAATATTACTATTACTAAACAGTCAATGTATTTTAATAAGTTACCCATGTTGCTTACTAATGACTGTATTTTAACTTTTCGCAATTTCGCATGTTACCACAATCAGGCTTAATCTGAACGATACAATATTATGTTAATGTTAAATAATATATATTTTTTTTAACAGAAAACAAAGTGAGTGTGTATTGATTTGTAATAAAAACTATGTAACGTTTTATTATTTGAAACAATATATAGTAAGTACTGAAAAAACACTTCATAAACTTACGATATAACATTAAAATTTTCTTCCTTTTTTATAATCAGATAACAATTTTACACGTACTTTACAGCATTACTTTTTAGAAACATATTTTGTGTTATATTGGTAGTCAAATGTCTATTTCAATAATATTTTTTTTAAAGTTGTTGTACCGGATACATGTAAATTGAACGCAAAACATTTCACCGTAGAACAGTTTGCCGTGAGCATTCTATCGGAAAGACATGACCATATACCACTGGCGAAGGGTGGATGTAGGCTGTTAAGATCCGTCATAAATATTGCACACTAAACTGTATTAGTCATACGTATTTGTTTTCATTGAAATATGAATACAATATGCAGATGGTATTGGTTAGTTTTTAAAATTCTATTAAGCCCTGTGAAAACCAAGCCATAATAGATAATAGTCAAAAAATACTCGTCTATCTATAATATATCTAAAACTATGCAATTAAATCATACATAATTTTGGATTTATTACGGATAATATTGTATATCTATTATAATTTGGCTTAGGCAGGGCTTGAATTTGAAAAAATGAACCAACAATATGTGTAATATGTATTCTTAATCCAACGAAAACAAATAAGCATGAATGAAAGTGTACACTATTTTGTCATATCGCCCAAAATATACCAAAACTATTATGGTTTGGTTTAAGCAGGGCTTAATTGATTTTTAAAACTAACCAATACCGTCTGTAAATTGTAGTCTTAGTTCAATAAAAACAAATACGTATGACTAACAAAGTTTAATGTGCACTATTTATGGCGAATCTTAATAACCTACGTCCACCCTTCACTACCGCTATATACTATACGGTCTCCGATTTTATTAGATTCAATAAATTCAATTTTCATAGCCGATTTTAGCAAAATTCATGAATTCAAGAATGAAAACCTAACATAACATAACAAATATCGGCTAGTTTGAAAATTTGTTTGCCTCTGGCTTCATGTAAAACGACAAGAACCGTGTTTTATTTAGACATAATTTTTATGACAGTACTATATGACCCAAAGAGGTTGGACGGTCTTTAATATACGACCATATATTTTTAATATAACATTTCACGGTGAAGTATGATAGCGCGAACTGCATACGAACAAATTTTCGGACACGGTTGCACCATAACAAATATTAAAATATAAAATCAGTCATTGAGTTGGGTTTCGACGTCCCTAAACCCGGCACTGCATATTTCTGTAATTAAACAGCTGACGATAAAACCAACGCTAGCTTATATATATCGTTAGAAAGTTAGAATATAATAGATCTTCTTCTCCTTTGGAAATATCCGCCCCTTAGTCAGTGACGTCCCTAGATAAAATGCCGCCCCTAGGCAGCGTCAAAATGCCGCCCCATTTTTTATACATTATTTTTCATCATCCTTTACTACTCCAATATCTAAGAAATATGTTTTATGGATACATTACTAACAAAATAAACATCACTAAATCTAATTTAAATGCCATCTCTACTTCAATTGACAATATTGAGAGTCCACGGTTTCAGATACATTTAAAAATACACCTGACAACTTTCAAAACTCGCAAGTGTCTGGCAAACATATTTGGATAAATTAATCAATTACGTGAGTATGCTATATATACCTACCTATAATTCAAATATAATTCGCAAATCTGCACGTGTCGTTTCTGGTAATCAAGAATGTGATGTCCAAGGACAACGGAAGTAAACTAGACATCGCGAGCCCGACAAAGAAATTCAGTCAATTAATACATTTTGTTTCCAACAAGTGAGCTGAATTTTTTAATGGAAAGATATTTTCGTAATTACTAAGTTTGGGTAGGTACCTACCCCTTTTTATATAGGTATACCTAATGATTCCCCCCGATTTGCCGGCCTTCGAGTAACTGCCGCCTCCAAGCGACGCTCAATCTGCCTACCCTCACGGGACGTCACTGCCCTTAGTTGGAGCATATGGAAGCCACGAGGCGCCTCCAAGAATCCCTGTTGCTCGCCAGTCTTCTTGCATCGTTCCATGTCAAACCAGCATCCCGTAGCTTCGCCGTATACACTCTATAGATAGCATTTAGCGGCCTTCCAGGACGCCTGGATCCGGTTGGCTTGCAAAACAGGCAAGCCATGTTGAAACTCTCTTCTGGCATCCGCAGCACGTGGCCGAACCAGGTTCAACGTCGCCTCTTCACTATCAGCGTGATGAAAGGCTGCTCGGTGCGCTCTATTATCTCCTCGTTGCTCCTAAAGTCATACCACCGCACAGTGGCGCACCCAGGGGGGGGGGGGGCAGGGGGCCCTGGCACCCCCCAAAATAAAAATTATCAGAATGTAATTCACCAGCACCTTTATAGAAAAATTTCTTAGATTTTAATTTCTAACACAAAAATTTCGAGAATGCCGGGTTTTTTTAGAAACCCAATCCCTAATGGAACTGTCAAAAAAATTCTCCGTGTCCACCCGAATTCCGGAGTGGTGTAGGTCATAGCTTGGGAGGGCTGACAGAGCTCTAGCCGGGGGGCCCGGGTTATGGGGGGCCCGGCGTGTCGGGTTGACCGGATAAGTGAGATAAACACACATCATAAATTAGCTTTAATAGTAAAAAAACGCCAATAATTCACTGTATAAGTAGGTACCCTTAATTTGAACTAAAACACAATTTGGAAAATGTTAATTTAGTGTTTCATACCGCTTTTAATCTTAGCGGTAGGTAGGGGGGCCACCAAATATCCTAGCCTGAGGGCCCGTTTTAGGATGTGGGGACCATGGTGTAGGTACACCGAGTGCAATAGACAAAAGACCGATAAATGAGAAATTAGGCTGTGAAGAAGAAAAAGAGCCTATGGGACTAATTTACATTCTCCTCCTTGGGCCCCCCCCCAATATTAAATCCTGGGTGCGCCACTGCCACCGCACACCCAGTATCCGTCGCAAACATCTGTTTTCGAAGCTCAGCGTACAATATTAAATTTATTGAACATACATAATTTTGAAAAACACTTTCTGAGAGAGTATAATATTATAACCAATAGATAAAATCTTTTTCGAAAAAAGTAAGCCACCCCGACGGGAAATCGAACCCTGTATCTCCTGGGTTTACGCCCCATCCGTCGCATTTACAAATATGCTACGCAGTGACATACTAATTGCGACAATTTTTAACTATTGGTCAATTTTAATACCTACTCATCAGCGCTCTTCCAAATCAAGCTACTTTGGCAATCGATTTTTGTTTCTTAAATCAAAGTAGATACCTATTAGTTCGATTACTAACCGACGTCGTGGATTTCTCCAATATTTTTTTATGATGTAATTTACTTGAACTTGCTAATAATTTATAATTAACTATTTCTTTTATTCAACGAATAATTCACAAGATTTGAGAATGTATCATTCTAATTATTGAACATACATAATTTTGAAAAACACTTTTCAATAATTAGAATGATACATTCTTAAATCTTGTGAATTATTCGTTGAATAAAAGAAATGGTTAATTAAATTTATAACTGTGTCAATAATATAAAATGCATATACGAGTACACTATAAAAAATGCACTATTATTTTTGAATGTCTTCAATAAAGCGTAAGTACCTACGCAATTCTCAGAGAAATTTTACTTCTGCAATCAAGAATACCTTACGATGTTAAATCCAATATAAGCGTCTATTTCGATCGTCAGTTTATTTATGATTCCAAAGAAACGTGTTCATTGCCAGATGTAAAAATACAAACGTCTATTAAATTTGATGTGGTTATTATTATCGACATATAATTCTGTTTACGACGTCTCAGATCGTTACGATATCAGCTTTTTTAGTATGATCTTTCTACATATCGCAAACGTTTTTAAAACTCAAACTGATGATATGAGCATATGTCGGAAGCATCTGACAAATTAGTCATGTGACGATATGCCAGATCCTAATGGCAAAGTCAGTTATCTTTATAAGTTTTTTATTCCGAGATATTTGCAAAAAAAGCCTGGCTGTCACACTGAGGATTGCAAAAAAAAAAAATACTTATTTACTTTGACGAATTTTTATTATTACATAAAAATGCGAATAGCAAAATAGAATTACTTAAAATATATTCTTAATAAAAAAGAATCGGTGTGTGTACTTATGTACGCGCGTTAGAAGTTATACATCTTTGGCGTAACAAAACAAAAACAAAACTTGTGATAACCTATATTCTTCGACTAGCTCTAAGGCGTCGTGCACATAGAATCGTACTTGCGGGGCGCTCGCGCATATTCAATGTGAATCATCGAAAATACAACGTAATCGAATATGGCAGTGCACACTTGTTTTGACGGAGCACTGTGTCCGCTCGCCCTATGATTCACACGTTTTTTGACTTCTCAGCGGGACAAATTACCGAAAATACTACGTTGTTAAATATGACAAAGCCCATTGAACACGGCAAGCAAAAGGGTCTTGCGCCGTTTTATTTTCTCCGCTTCTGGACGCGTTGTCGATAGACGGGCGAGTGGGCATTATTTAATAACAGTGAACTCATTGTTTAGTTGCTGGGTGTCCGATATTTCGCTGGTAGAATTACGTCATCGTGAATATGAATTACAAGCTGCCGAGAAACATAATAATATTTGTATTGCTTTGTTATGAGAGACGCTGATAATAATAATCATTTTGTACTTCTCGTGCCCCTTATTACATCGGTGAAGGGTAATGCGCGGGTGGGAGGGGGCCTACTTCGTAGTGAGCGCACCGAGCACCGCTTCTGGTGGGCTTCGTCACTTAATTATCTTGTTAAATTACACACTCAAGAAAAAAGGCCGCTTCTTGGAGCGCCGTTGGTTTATTTCTATACATATTAACTTATATTACTAAATTATATAATTATAATTGCAATTAAGTAACAACTGTTACTCTGACGTTTAATCGTTTGTTTACGTAAGTAATTCCAAATAGCCAACAATAATAAATTCGTTGCCTAGGCAACGGAACAATTCTGCTATAAAAATTGCGTTTGTATACAGCTGACTGATTCGCAGCTAAATTCATAATGTCGCGCACTTTCGTAACGGTGTGCGCGTGCAGCTCTCAATTTCACTATTTACCAAACGCCCCAAAAGAAGTATAACTTAATATTTGAGCACACAATTGATGTTACAATTATGTTAAGAAGTAGCAATTTTAACCCAAATTTAATAACTGGTAGGAACTTAATTATTTATTAACTATTTTTTTATTCAACGAATAATTTACAAGATGTAAGAATGTATGAGATAACTGAGTGCATTTGCTTTTACCGGTGCAATATCTGAATACAACTTTACGTAGGTACCTAAGTAGGCACTTACGGTAACATCATTCTCGGTGAAATATGACGTTATTCTTTGCATAGCATTTATCTTCCACTCCGAAGGAGATCCCATGGGGAGATTTTTGTGACACGGCTAAATCTCACAGTTCAATTTTGTTTGGGTAGATAGAATTTGGTGACATCGAAATAAACCCCTTCTCGACTCGGCGACTCTCTATAACTTCCCACCCTCGTAAAATTTAAGTAAGGTTTCTTTATATTTTACGTTGGAAGCTTATTTGAATAGGTATTCTCCATGGCATACGAACTAAATCCATCTCAGTATTCTTTTCAAGGATGTTTTAATATATATCATTGCAGTTTTTGTTGTTGAGATTTGGGTATCCAAAGTATACTATTTAGAGACCCACAGTGAGAGAGACTCACAATATGTTTTGACTATTATCTACTATTGCTTGTATTTTGCTGGGTTTTATTGAATTTTAAAAACTAACAAACACTATCTTCACATTGTTCAATGAAAACAAATAATTATGACTGAATATGTTTAGTGCGCACTATTTATGTCGGATGTTAACAACAGCCACTGAGGTCAGGCACTTTAGTATTTTCAACCACAAAAACGTTCTATCTCACATTTAAATCAATTATTCATAAACTTTGTCCGTTTGACTAAGAAAACGTAAAACAGAATAATTTTTTGATAATATTAGTAATATTATCAAATAATATAATACACTAAACAGCACGTGTGAGCTATTGTACTATCTTGATCACATCGTGAAAAATTGAGCCCGATACGCAAAGCTTTTATATAGTTTGTCACGGCTATTGCACGGCAATTCCGGCATAATTTTGTAACAATACAGTTCCAAAGACCCTGTCATTATGTAACGTAACGTAGCGTGCAGGGCGTAATGATATCACGACAAAATGCCTCAGTAAAAAGGGTCTAATTTTATTGTCACGGACCCGTGGAGTTTTCATTGCCATTTCTCGTGAGATTTTCCTACAATTGATATTAATGTGATGTTGTTTTATTTTATGCTTATATTAATATATGATTGTATACAAACTCTTGACAGTTATTAACTTAGAAAGTGTTCTTCAGTTTTAGGCATCCCAATAAGAATACCTGTGCTGATTGCTGATAGTTTAAAGAGTTTACATCAACTGGTAGAAAAGGTTAATGAGGTCAGTAATTCTTATGGTTTAAAAATGAACCTCAAGAAATGAAAACTATTACTAGTATCAAAAATAGCGACACCAGACACCAACACAAATTTTGTCATTAACAGCTAACCAATCGAACGTGTGACCCAGTATAAATATTTAGGTACATGGGTCAATGAGGAATGGGACCAGTCTCAGGAAACAAAAACTAGAATTGAGATCGCAAGGAGCGCCTTTCTCAAAATGAGACGCCTCCTTAGCAATCGAGATCTTAATTTAGGTCTGAGACTGCGTATGGTACGTTGTTATGTTCTCTCAATTATTTTCTATGGTATGGAAGTATGGACGCTAAACCTAGAGATGTCACGGAGACTTGAAGCTTTCGAGATGTGGCTGTATAGACGCATCCTCAAAATTCCGTAAACTGACCGGGTGACAAATGTTGAAGTTCTCAATCGAATGGGGAATTACCGAGAAGTTCTACGTAGTATCAAAACCAGGAAACTACAGTACCTCGGCCACATTATGAGAGGACAATATCCGCCCCTTAGTCGGAGCATATGGACACCACGCGGCGCCTCCAAGAATCCCTGTCCCTCGGTAGTCTTCTTGGTTCGTTCCAGGTCAAACCAGCATCCCGTAGCTCCGCTGTATATACTCTATAGATAATATTTAGCGGCCTTCAAGGACGCCGGAATCCGGTCAGGTTGAAGAACAGGCAAGTGTCACCGACAGGTTTTTCCGCCCCTGTGGGGGGCGCTCCCATAAGGAGTAGTGCCACCCAGCCGCTCGGTCTGACCCTGGTAGTCAATGCGCCACCGATGAAATGATGATGACCCTTGGCAAAGCTGAACAAAATATGTCATATGTTAAGTCCCGCAGTTTGCTCTGACAGGCCCCACGGCTTCTCAGAGTGAACTGTGGATGGTTAAGTCGGTCGCCACTGACCATGTAAATATAGGTAATAGGTAATATAGTATAAGATTGAATTTTGTTTGTCGAATATAATATGGTAAAGGGTAATTAAATTAAATATGATTTGTTTGTAATGTTAATGTATAGTGTAAATTGTAATATAATATTCATATATAATGTAAAGGATTAAACGGTAATAAAGGGGGACTTATGGATGGGCGTTGAGGGTATGTAATATAAGATGGTTAATATGTACGTAGTGATAAGGGCATATAGATCGATGTCGCTACGCGTCGCACGTACACGGCACAGTAATTGTTAACATATGCTCATAGGCCTGTTGCGAAGGCTCCCATTTGCACGTATGTGCAATCACAAAGCATAGCAACACCTAGGCAATCATCGATCCGATTATAATCACGATCCCGCGTAATTAATTTACATATCAATTCCGTTCATTAATATCCGCGGTCATTCCGCGCGCGGCGTTTCCGAATCGGTATTCTGGCAGCTTTCCTGCTCGCACATACGACGGCGTCTCTGTCGTATGTGTAGAAACCGATTTCGCGATACAAATTTGTTCGCTTTGCAGTGACAGAGCCCCTCTCGCTCGCGTGTATGACGGCATCACGCTCACGCGCGACGGGAGAATCGGATCAATGATTTTGGTCGATCAAGGAGACCACGTACTGGAATAAAGTGCGGGAAATCTTTGATCGGCTAGGTATGAGTATGTACTAAGCAATTATTACTGCCTATATGTTTGGTTGACGGAATGACATCCGTCAACTAGTCGTAAGTATGTGCCTGTGGCGACACCGAGCTATATTAGTTGTTAACGTGAGAAAGATTGCGCGACCAATACGTTTATATATTAGAATCAAGTAACTTCCCCGCGTAATATTGTTTTATATTAAGCTTTTATTTTGTAGTTAAATTACCAATCTACCGAGTTCATATTCTTAGACCAACGTCAAGTAGGTATTCAGGCCGTCGGGGCGCCTCAAAGTTGAGCCCCCCAACGGTAGTTGGCCGAAGGATTGATATGCGCTGTCGGAGGCCTGGTGCCTCAAATATGCCGAGTTAACCACTGGCATATGACGCCTTATCATCCAGGCTAACTTTGTAGTACCCTTGTTTCTGGGTGAGAGGTACCTTCGCGCCGCTAGGGCCCGTAAAGCCGGCCGCCGCGAGAACGCCCCTCCCTCAGCCATGAAGAGCGCCACCACGCGGGGGGTGTGCTGTATCGATAGGTAATTCAACCACAAATCCGTCGATGCCTTGCACGCTTTCGTAGGTGCGTTTTTCGTGGGGCTGGCCCCGAAACACTGCGGTACTGCTTCATCAATTACACGCTCTCGGTACTCCGAGGTACTCGAAGGACGTACGTGACGAGTGAGCGACGCCGCCCACCGGCGAGCGCCGACTCGCGCCCATAATTTTACTTAGTCGGCCCTTACGTAGATGTCGCGGGTAATTAGTCATTGTACAATTTCCGCCACTCTCGTAAGGAAACCGTTAATTAATTTTGTCACCCGAAAAACGTTGAGCTAAGGGATGAAATCGGCCAGATTTGCATATAAACCCACTATTTTTAAATTCAATATCAGTCTTCGCTCACATTCACGACCCTGAACCTGCGAAGGTCAGCGGCGGAATTTTGTTCACACTTTTCATATACAAGTCGCCAGGACTTGTGAGGAGGTACTCGCCCAGGTCCAGATACCTACTGGCAGATACCTACCTCCATACCTACTGTCACTTTGACAGATAGTGGTGAAGTGTCAACCAGCGACTTAGTCGTTTTATTCGCGAGTTTTATCGTTCATTACCGGACCCGGTCCCCAACCTTTTGTCGCGGTGCCCCGTGTTCGCGCAATCTCGATTACAGATAAAGATAAATTAATTCTTAAATAATTAAATAATAAATGTGCTAGTTTATACAATGAATATTATATAATAAATAAGACTTTTTTTTTAATAATAATTTTTGTGGTTTCGGACTTATATAATTTGAACTTTGTAACCTTTGGTGATCGTGGGACCTAATAAAATTGTTTAATATAGTGTAAAGTTCTTTTACTGGACTAGACATAGTGCCTACCTGTTCTTCCTACAATTTGAATGTACCTCCACTCCAGGCCCGGAGCTAGCCGAGGATTCGGAGGCCTACACAAGCCAGGTTGAGTTTCTCTTCTAGCATCCGCAGCACGTGGTCGAGCCAGGTACAACGTCGCCTCTTCACTCTCAGCGTAATGAGAGGCTGCTTGGTGCGTTCCCTTATGTCCTCGTTGCTCCTAAAGTCATACCTTAGCTTAAAAAGCTTAGATTAGGAAAAGCTTAGAATTGATTAAAATTAAAGTTTCGTATGTAAGTAAGTTATGTAAATTCAAATTTATTTATTTTACGTATTATAGTGAACGTTACATATTATAAATTTAAGATGTTCAAAACCTGATATTTACAAATAAAAAATAGTATTAAAACAGAATAAAGTAGATACATGGAAGTACACCAAATGAGTTAGGTGGACCCTATTTTAAGAATTTATCAAACAACGCCTATCTGTACTCATCTCACCTAGGTGGAATATATCAACATCCGAAGGATCTGGCGGAGGAAAAATGTTAACCTTTAAGTATGTATATTTACCTAATAAACCTTTTTAAAGCCCGGGATTTTGTTGGCGCGGTTTATGATTTCAGTTTACCGATTATGATTGTACCTTGACATCGTTTATTTAATAAGTAAATAGTGTATTTAGAGGATTTTCTTATTGGAGAACAAACATAATATTCTTTTGACACTGCGGCCACTTTGAAATCACTTTGAAACAGTGTTAGTATCATTATAAAGTAAGTATACCAACACATAAATGAGTCGCCTAGACCACAGCGTTGGAGCGGACCCTTTTTTGAGTTGCTCCGCTCCAGGGTCTGCTCCGCTCCGGGTAAAAAGTTTTATATGTTGACAAATTTAAAAAAAATAAGTAGTATTAAAATAATCGTCATTTTCATTATTAATTCTATTATACAAAATCCGACAGCAAATCGTCTCTCATTATTTACCTTTTCTGTCAAAAAAGTGAGATTATATTTTATCACTCGGCGGTGTTGCCATATTTAAAATAATTCCAGTGTTGCAAAGTGTCAAAATATACAATTTATTTTATTTATTATTTACTGTATTGATTTTAGGACGAAAATTTAATAATAAAAAAAAATATCCGGAGCAGTGGAGCACTACAAATTTTTGGTGCTCCGGCTCCGCTCCTGCTCCGGGTAAAATCCCATTGCTCCAGTGCTCCGTGCTCCTGCTACGAGCTCCGCTCCAACGCTCTGGCCTAGACTGCCAGAAACATTTGACACCAGAATACCTAATCCTATTAAATCCCCACCTAGTTTCATTTAGTCATGATAATTTAATGCGCATACTAATTTTATTAATAGTGAGTAACTAATGTATCGACTACGGGTTTTTTTTACAAACACTTCAAATTTAAAAAAAAAAGTTTTTATACTTGATGCTTTAATTAGTAGGTTAAAAGGTTTTATCTTCTCTTATTGAATTAATTCATTATGTAAACGACAATTAACTGTATTAATTTGTAATGTGCGTTTACCATTGGTGAGTGCGTAGAGTGTCTGAAGATGCCGAAAGGTGAAACTCGGGACGCAAAAAAACGATTGAAATGGAATAGCACAAATCTTAAATCAATTAGAATTTAGAATAATATCAAATACATTCAGTCGATTGTATTAACAGTTAGTTATTCACAAGAATCAAATTTGACGTAAGCGCCATAAAAAATAACAATACTCGAAGCGCATATCAAAGTAAAAAAACAAAAATCGCTTCGCTCGGCGTCTCGCGTAGTAGATACGAAATC
Organism: Rhyacophila brunnea; assembly: GCF_057557595.1. Lineage (NCBI taxonomy): Eukaryota > Metazoa > Arthropoda > Insecta > Trichoptera > Rhyacophilidae > Rhyacophila > Rhyacophila brunnea. The sequence continues at coordinate 34,133,593 of NW_028232827.1, read as the reverse complement.
AGAGGTTTTAAAAGTGTTGAATTAATAATATTTTTTTCCTAACAAATTTTCTAAACATTTTTGTAGTCGGTAGAATAAATTATAAGGATAAAAATAGTAGACCTCTAAATAAGAACCTCATATTATTGATATGCTGAATTTGTGAAGTGACACCTTTTCTTGAACCTATCATATTGTAGGTTCAAATTCAGTGCAAATATTTTTCAAAAAAAAATCTAATACTAAAAAACACGAAAGTGTAAGCAAATATAATTTTATTCATTTTCATAAGCTAACATTACAAATTATAAGTTTAAAACATTCACAAGATGGCATGAAAGATTTCTGTTATTATTATTATTGCGTTTTTATTAAATTATAAAAAAATGACTCATAAAAGAAAGCAATTCAATGAATATTTATCGAGGAACGTTTTTTTTTAAATTTAGTACACAACAATTATGATTTAAGAAACAATTATTATAATAGCGTGTATTTGACGGCAGTACGTTTTGGTCGCCGCGGAGGATTTCGGAACATTAGTGTATAGAAAATTAATAATTGGTTCCTTTATTAGTGTATAGGTTTAACGGTATGCAATGTATTAGAATAACTATTATAAATTGTTTTTTTTATAATTTTATTTTCTTTTCTATTGATAGCTATTAATTGATAATTGATATTATTATATTGATAGATATTAATTGTTAACTTGATAATTATTATATTGAGGGTTTCTTATATCCATCGACCGTGTTAGTCTAGGATCAACGAGTTCAGGCAATACACAATTCATATAAATCTTGTCACTTGTGATGTGAAGAGTAATATTGTTTTTATTATTCAATGAAATAGGTTCTTACCTCAATATATGTTTTACTTGAGTTAAATAATTACTAATAAATGCCTAAGGTGATTCCATTCAATGCAACTCGGCATTAAATATATTAAATTCTAAAAGTTTTGTACTATTTCATTTGAGTCGTTTTATGCGATCCTGGTTTCGCCTTTCGACATCGTCAGGATGCGCACTCATCAAATATACACTGTATTTATAATCTGTAATTCTCACGTAACAATAAATTAATACAATAAAGTAAGGTAAAAACTTTATCACCTACCTATTAAATCAAAGTGCACAATGAAAAATTTATCAAACAATTAATTATGAATAGTTGAATTGTGGCAGTATGAAAAAAAAATATTTTACCACAAACCATCTGAAAAATACATACATCATAAACATATACGTGATTTTGTGCCCCAAAACACTTATTTTATTATTATTTTGACGATTAGGAAAATTATGACACATGTTTCAGTGGCCATTACTATGACAGCATTCGAAAACGTATTTTACTTTAAATTTTCTACAAATTTACTATTACGAAAACGTACGACGTGTTTTGGTAATATAGCGTCACTAATTGTACCGAATTTATAGGGTTTTATTTATTTTTTCATTGTTAATTATTATTTATAGTATTACTTGAATGGTATATTATAATAAAAACATATTTTTATTGTGCAGTATATATTATTTTGTGAGAAAAAATCATTCAAAATTGGCTGATGTATACTCAAACTAAAATGGCTTTAAAATATTTATTTTTCTGATATTAAAAAAAGTACGTAGATTAATCAATCAAATGTATTATTTTACCCATTTCTTTCATACAATATATATCTGCAAAACTATTATTAAGTTCAAAAATTCACTGTGGCGTGACAGTCGCTTTGGCCAATTTCGAAAACAGGACCGACTATTTATCATTTATTTTAAAAAGTAAAGCGAATCAGAAAATTTTAATGACACAAAAAGTTTTATTTGAACATTATTTATTAGATTTTAAATAAATAAAGTGTTTATTATTTGTCAATTCGTGTTAAACGTCCTTGCCATTTCCACGATTCTGAGAAGACAGGAAAAAACGGGTCCAATGGCCTTAAATATTATTATTACTTCATTTTGGGTATAAAATTATGCGATTACTGGTTTTATTCTCTGATTTAACTGTTGATATTTCGTTTGACATGGCTTTTAAAAAAACTTCTGACCATTAGATTACTAAATTATATAATTAGTTACTATTCACGACAATATATCTATCTTTCAAAAAAATATTCATTAGGTATTAGATATTTGCTTTACAAAAATGTGTGTCATAACCCTGTATTTTTTGGGTCTCAGTGAAGTTTCCACTTAATATGTGAAATCATTTTCTATTGTGATCATACACCTATTGATTCGTTGAGCAAAGGTTTCACTTCGTTCAATTTTTCTATTTACTGACTGATCCTTTTATAAGGTTAATATTTTAAAAACATGAGTCTGTCAAATAAAGCTCAACTAAGCTACAAAGATACACTTTATTCAATTTTCCAAAGAAAATTCATGAATACGACGTAAAAAGTGTATGAAGACTCTTTGAAATTTAATGGGATAAATGTTTGTACCTGAAAGCTTTCAGTTTGTCAATTTGGTCATTGTATTACGAGCGAAATTAAATTTAAATAAAAAATGCCAAGTGCTTATATTTCCATAACGGAAATATGCCAGCATCGTTTTAGGCTGAGATTTTTTCGGGAAAATTGAACGCATAATAATGAAAAACGAAATAATTTTATTATTATTTATTCAGAAGCTTTTCTGCGGAAATTTCTTTCAAAATTTATTTTAGAACACTTATAGTTCTGTAAGCACCTTGAGAGAAAGTATTTTACAACCTTAGACTATAGACCTTACAACGTTTTTACAATGTTTTTATTAGCTCGTATTCTTGTTTGTCCGGTGGTTGTTTGTCCAGTACAACTCTTGCAATCGATTTTTAGCTAACTTACCGACTAGCTAGACATTTGAAACTTTTAGAATATATCAGAACACGATGCCAATGCATTTTTTTAATACTTTTAGCCATCTTTAAATAGAATTGAATTCATTTTCAGTTAATTCTGTTTTGTATGAAAAGTTATTTCGACACCATTATTGGTTGCTAGGGGTCTGGGATCCTAGCAACTAAATTATTAATATATACGTGCGTTACTATGGAAATCAATATGACATGTCAAGTACAAATTTTTTTGATCGTTTAAGCTAGTCAAGTCAAGTTTATATGGTTCAACAGAAAATTTAAAGAACACGATGCCAATGCATCATTTTAAGACTTTAAGCCGTCTTTAAGCAGAATTGAATTAATTTTCAGTTAATTCTGTTTTGTGTGGAAAGTTATTTCAGAAAAATCCGTAAAAAGTAAAAGACTATTAATTGTTGGTTAATGGTTACTAAGGAGGTGGTCCCAGCAACTAAATTATTAAATTTTACGTGCGTTACTACGGAAATCAAAATGAAATGTCAAAATGACATTTCAGTAGGTATTCTATATTTGTTTGTTTGTTTGTTTTTTATTTACTTTATATCAAGTACAAGTTTGAGCATAATAATTCAACAGAAAATTTAAAAACGTTGTATATAAAAAGCTCTTTTTATCCTGTAATTATTTTATTATATTATTTAATTATTTATTCAGGATTTGTGTTTCCATCGATGAAATGATGTCACTTGGTATCGAGTGGCAAAGCGATACTAGAGCCATCAAAAAATATCGAAACTTTTCTTCCAAGATGTCATGATATCGATACCAAGTATCGAAACTTTTTCTTTCGCTATGACGACCCTAAGCTATACTAATTCAACAAGATAATCGAAAATGTTATTTAGACAATACTACCAGCTGTGTCCCCATTATTATTAAATTAGCTACAAACGGCAAATAATTGATTAATGACATTTACGTTTTCATAGTATAACTCCATTATAATGTTTAAGTATGTACTTTTTTATTAATAATTCACAAGATTTAAGAATGTAACATTCTAATTATTGAACTACTTTTGACTACTTTGATTTAAAATATTAAAGCCGATAGCCAATAGTAGCTCATTTAAGAAAACGCTTCAGAGAGTATTTTAAGAGCCATTAGTTAAAATTTGTCATAATTAAGAATTGTACCTTTAGCATTGTGGTATATGCATGGCGTGAAACTTGAGAGATGCAGGTTCGATTTCTGCGGGATGTATTACTTTTTTCAAAAAGATTTTTTCTATTGGTTTTAATATTATTTTCTCAAAGTCTCAAGTTCTCAAAAATTATGTATGTTCCATTATAATGGTTTTGATTTATTATTAAAGTTATTTTTCTTAATACTCCGTTTACACGTGCATAGATTTACTGTACACAGAAATAAAATGTATGGGGAAACATGTATTATCCGGCGGTTGGCAAGATTGCATGCATAAATTAAACAAGTTTGGAAGCTTCCAAATCGTGATGATTTTTTCCGCCCAAGTAAGATCTGCGCCTGCGCAGTAGTACGATATTGGCGAACCTGCCGGTAAACAAACGAACTACATATTTAAGGTTAACTGATTTTCAATACGTCCTGTCAAAATAGTAGTATAAAATGACAACATCGTGTCTCGATTACTCTTGAAGAATGAGATTGGAGAGACACGTGTACAGGCACTTCAATTCTATTTTAATTGAGTTATTTACGTTGACAATTGAACGGTCGACTAATTACTAAACATTAATATAAATTAAAGTTTTCTGTTATTATGTTTGAATCATTTTAATTACCGTAATATAGCATTATCAGCCGGGATCGATCCATTGTCTGTTGAAGTTCTCCCTTAGCTCCTTACACTCTTCTCGGTCCATAGTTCTTCGCTCCCACAAACATCAAAATAAATGTGTTTGTCTATCCAGCGCTTAGTGTCGTTAAGCATGGGTATCACTGTATGATAGCATTTATCCAGCGGATGTCCACTTTTTGCGCAATGGGTTATTGGAATATTACTTCTTATTTTCTTCCGCCGCCGCATGATTGAGGATCGTGAGCCGGATGATTTGGCTGTGTGACCGGATTGGCCTCACTCCTCTCGGCATTCTACGACACGCAAGGGCCACTGGAAGATACGTGGCACTCATAATTGTATGCAATTATCTGTGTTATCCAATGTTTGCTTTAGAATTCTGGTGCAGCATATTTTAAAGGTAATTCAGCCCGAACAACGCAAATGACCACTAACGATTATAATAATAAGTATGACAACTCGTAGTTATATCTCCAGATCAGGTATTTAAAGCCAGACTCAAATTGCTGTGTATCTGGGTATAGAGAATATATATGTAAAAATGCGAGAATCGACGGTTAGAAGCTATAAGTCAGGGGAGGGCAAACTTTTTGGCTGGAGGGCCAAATTCAAGAATTCAAAATGAGTGGCGGGCCGCAAGTAAAATACCATTTTTAGATATACACTATTTATTATCACGAAAAATAAACATTATAAAAAAAATAATGAGAAGAATGAAACTGTTGTACATTTTTGAACATTTTTTTCAAATTCAGGTGTTAATTTTGTAGTTGAAATTTTCAAAACTGCTTGTAAATGGGCATCGGAGATATTTGATCGTAAAGAATTTTTATTGAGGTTCATGATCGAAAATGTTTGTTCACATATATAGATTAATCCAAAAATAACGAACATTTTTCTTGCATAATCTTTAAGTTGGTCGAATTTGTCTGAATTGAGGGCATTGTAAAATTTGGAGATTTCTTCACGACGATGCAATTCTCTTAAATCAGTGTCACACTGCAGATCAATAATCTCAAGTCGTATCTCTGTCGGTACACTATCAATATCTATTGAAAATGGATCGCGTACTATTGCTAAACAAATTTTAATCTATTGTCAATATTTTTTAAAAAATATATAAAAAAGTTATTCGTTATCAGAAGTACAATTAATGATATCGGGCCGCAAAAAAATACCCGGCGGGCCGCAGTTTGCCCCCCTCTGCTATAAGTAGTAGACGGGGTAAACGTGGAAGTCAGTGACACCTGCTAAATTTTATTCAAGCCCACACCCTTCCACCGTCTATTAAATCTATAAAAAAATATTATAGATAGTTTTTTCAAAATAGAACCCTCCCAAACCTTTTTTTGTGAACGCCTGATCCTTTCATCTGTAGTTTTGAAAACGTGTTTTGGATTTCGAAGATAAAATAACTTCTAAGAGTTATGGTAACTCCGAGGAATTATGCAAAAGAAAAAGTTGATGGAAGATGCAACGCTCCACTCCCTAGGGACGTCACTGCTTATCTACAACATTTAAAATATCGTGCAATTACGTTATTCATAAGTACAAAAAATATCCATCATTATACACAATCTTTACAATGAAAAATAAATATACTTACACTACAATATAAAATAAAATAAAGTGTTATGAATATAAATTAACAGTGTAGAGTGTTATAATAGTTATAAGAATGAATAATCATAATGATAATAAATTGTGTTGCAACTTCCGTCACACGCCAAATGCGTTACATCGGCGCGCGCAACTTTGTCACACGCCAAAAATACACTCTGATCTGATTTCCCAAATGCGCCAAAAGAAGTATAACTTAAAAAAAAATATTTTTGTAATATTTACAAAGTGTCGATATTTCGGTATCGATAATAAAATTGCAAGTAGCTAGTATTGATTTTATAAACCCACTAACAACCGCCTATAATAATATGTGCTTAAAATTACTCATTCATACATGATCAAACACAAATAAATACCCACAATTTTTCCGTACAATTATGTATACGTCACGGGCAACACCACGCCGTTATTCCAGGAATTAAAGAATCACAGTTTTATTATCACTTATTTTTTCTATTATATTTAACGTCACGTTGTTGCACTTTGAATTTTAAAATAAAAATAACATTAATCAAAACCATTCAATGAAATTCAAATAAACAACATTTCAAAATATGTCTGAAAACTTTTCACGCATTTGAAAGAGCTTTCTTTTTAAAGTCTTCGTGCAAAATCCGTGGAAATTTATAAAGCTATTTACATATTGAATCATCAGTAAAAGCTTGAAACTTCGTTACGTCAAAATAAAAACGTAAAAGATCCTATCTAATAATGAACTTAAGGCGTTTTTCTTTTGAATTTAATCCACGTTTATAAAAATATGTTGATATTTTCATGATAAATGTACGAGAAATTTTAAATAATATACTTACTTTAATAATGATTATTTTCTCTCCCAAGATTTATTGTTATCGGAATCGAGAGGATATTTTATCTGAATTGTTATGTCATAAACCTATTACAAAACTAAATATTTATCATACTACTTTAAAATCTTATCCATTATTACTAATTATTTTTCAATGTAATATGTATTATCCTAAGACGTGTGAAAAATATATGTGAAAAAATGGCTATCTAGAGACCGACAAGTTTAATGTGAGGCTCGCTATTATGAAGGCTTCTTTTTGTACAAATTCAAATTAAGGAGGTGTATAATTATTGCATCAATATTCATGTTCAATTCATATGCATGGAAATTAACGAAGAATTATATTCGTTGAAAAGTTCAATCCAATTATTTTTGATTTTATTGCGTTATCAAAACAGACCTATATAACCTTCTAATACAGGGTGGCCACTGAAATACTGATTGAAATAAAACAAAAATAACTTTTATAAAGACACATTATTTTATTTTATTTGGAAATATAATTACTTAATCGATTTTTTCAGTAAGTATTATGTGAGAAAAACAACATCCCTCAAATGACTATCATTTACTTATTCACAAAAACAAGCTCTTTTGACAGCATTTTCCATGACCGTATGGAAGGATTCAGGTACTAAAGGTCGGATTTAGACTCAAATGTTTTCTTTAAGTAGTTGAATTATTCGAGGTTTATTTATGTAAGTATATAAATATATAATTATGTTCGAGTAGCCTCACAAAAATAAATCTGATGCCGTCAAATCAGATAAACCCGGAGGCCACACAAATTCAGCATCTTTTTTTTAATTTTTCATTCACCAACAATTTCTCGCAGGAGGTCCATCATTGCTCTGGCAGTGTGCACAATATCTCAATCCTATTGGAACCATACCTCCTGATTATCTTAGACCGCTGAACGTAAAAAAAAATCAAGCATTGTTTTCTTCTTAAACAATGTTCTGGCGATGCCTAGTTGAGCAGAGCGACGATGGGTAGAGGCAGATGGATCCCTAAGAACACTCTGACGTACAGCTTTTACCATTATTTTAGTGCGCACAGTGCACTTAGGACCTCTTCCCGGAAGATCATCAATAATTGATCCAGTTCTTTCAAACCAGGCGGCTAGGTTCTAAATCATGTTATTGCTAGGAGATACTCTGATATTAAAATGTTCCCGGTATTTTCTCTGAGTTTGAATAATTAATCCTTCACTGAAAAGAAAAACTCAATGAGTTTTACTCGTTGCTGGACATCATACATAACCATTTTAATCTCAGAAGGATGCTATATTACCTAAAAAAAGAAGAAGAAAAAAGAAAAATAAACAAGTTACGTCTTTTTCAAACCCATCAGTCTTTCAGTGCCACTCTGTATAATCCGTTTATTTTATCACCGTAGTAGATAAAATAGTTTTGAAAATAGACTAATATAATATGTGGTTATTAGTTTATTTAATGTTATCATTATAATTAATAATAATAATACTACCGAATTAACATAATATACCGTAGTTAATTTGATATTATAAATTGGAAATTCGTAGAGCAAATTTAAATCAGTTCTACTATTAATAAAATCATAATACCACCATAATATTATTATGTTAATAATTTATTAGGCCGAACTGTTTACCAATATTTTGACAGTATAATGCTGATTTCGACATACACCAGTTTGGGATCAAATTTCCAAACTAACATCTAGAATTACATGATTACATTTTAATTAATATCCACAATAATAAAACCGTAGGTACTAATTAAATCCGGCTACTAATTAATATTGTTGATATCTATGGATTTGAAATGCAATAGGGTTTAAGATACCTATATTTTTTACTCAGGACCAAAACAATATATGCGAAGCTGTTCTATACCCAATGCGGCTATCGGCAGCTATAGGCAGCTATCGACGGTAATTTATCATATTTATGTATTTAGGAAGTTAATTGTTGCAATAAGTTAACCGTCAAAGCTGTCAAAAAGTGCACTATTTTAACAGCCCATCTCTCGGCTGTGTTAATTTTTAGAGCGAGATAGACAGTTTTGGCAGTTTAGACGGTTAACTTATTATGACAATTATAATACATAAATAAGATATACTACCGTCAAAAACCATCGATAGCCGCCTTGTGTATAGAATTGACCCCATGATACTTTTAGTAGGTATAGATTTAGTTGCTATCTGTAGTACCTAATCCTCTCCTTTTCTGCCTGGTTTGTATTAGATTTTTGTTATATTATAATAGTGGTACCTATTATCTTATTTGGTTTAATGTACTATGTTTTTTTTCTTAATCCAGTAGCAGGCAAGTTTGAGGTTGTAGTAACAAATCAAAGTTTTTAAACTAGTTGCACTTCCGGTTGCGCCACAATCTTGAAAAATGGTGCACATTATAGGTTTTAGATTCCTATTAGCGATTCATTATTCAATTTTAATTACATAAATGTTATTGTAATAATATTGTCTGATAAGCTAATTAAATGAATTTGTTTCATTTGTGAATTTTTGTCTCTTTTTTAAATTGATTAGAATAATTTATGTCCGCTTCTTGTATATTCTTTACTACTGTCCGACAACAATAAATCGGCGATAACAGGAAGTCGCTGTAGTGGCATATAGAAGACTTTTCAGTGACGTACCTGTTATGACGGCAACGGGTCCTAGAAGCGAGTTTAAATAATCTATCGGTTCTTCTGTTAGATGCGACTATTTTTTATCTCTGCAATAAACCAAAAGTTTACTGATAATATCAACTTCTAACATCACTCTTGATCGTTTTAGATATATTTTTATTATAAAATGCTTCAAATCACGTAAACACCACGGGAGCATAAAATGGAATGATATATTTGGGGCGTTCCTCATTTGAAAACGGAAGTACGATTAGCTGCAAAGGAAGTGATTGTTAGTTCACAGTTTTAACACGTGGAAAAGAAGTTCTTGTTCGACAATAGTTGACATTGTCCTTCTAAGGCGAACAAAACTGGCCCAATTTAATATTTAATAAAAAAGGAATTAGTATTATATAATTGCTATTTATTTAAATTAATAATACAATGTATTTCCACCACGAATTGACAGTTAACACCGTAAAAATGATAGGCTTTTTTTAAATATCTCTTCACCAGTAGGTTTTAGAGTAAAAATAGTTGTTTTATGGATATCAATTTCCACACAAACAATTTTGCTCCCAATAATGGATGCTATTTCTTCTTTTTCGTTTTCACTATCGATTATAAGCTTTAGCACATTTTCCAACGATTGTCAATTGCAAAATTTACAGAAGGAACACTTTAAGCCAGTTTTTCTGCAACTACATGCTCCTCCACACTAATCGCATTATATTACATTGAGCAAAACCTAAGATACTAAATCCTTTTTACTTTCATAATATGAGTGAGTCCAATATTACTGTGTGTCTGGCTTCACTCCTATGGTTTTTTTCAACCCCAAAGCGTTAACTTTGATTAATTATTGTAAAGTTGTTTCCCGCTTTTTTAATTTTTAAGGAATTTGAAAACATTTCTGAGAATTTAATTTATAAACCTAATCAATTCGCATGAGTTATTAACGGATACGTAGTTTAATGGATAAAAGCACTCTCACGCACATTCGTAAAATTCGGTCCAACGATTTTTTTCTAATTTGTATGTTTTTGAGGCTTTTCAAATTTGTGTACTTAATTTGAAATTAAATAAACGGATTTTATTCTTAAAACCGCTTTAAACATAGATCCATAGACTGTGGAAAGGTATTACCTGAATATCTTACTCTGTTTTGGATTAAAAAGTTTCATAGAGAATTTCCAATTAAACTAAATCACATCACACTGGTGGAATGTTTATTGGAATACAACTCTGCCGATAAATTGTTCAGCAAAGTAGCGTTTTGTGCTGACTCGGATGCCTATCAACGTAATCTGGTGACAAACATTGGAATTCAATCAAGCATACCACCTTTATATTATAACCAATAAAGGACATATTAATACTAATATTATCATATATCAGTATTGGATATCCTTCATCATCCTTTTTGGCTCGATGGTCTTGGCTTCTTCTTTCCATCCCAATCACTTTCAAATTACTTTAGCCAAGTATCCACAAAACTCCCGTATTGCTGTCAAATTAGCTCGGTTAAAATGTTAATGATATGGTGTATAACTATATAAGACATATATATAAGACGCCAGTGGCGAAGGGAGCCTGTTGAAGGTAGGTAGGCTGTGGGAGGTAGCTGAAAGCTACAGCCACATTTAAAGGAATATGAATTTCCTTCATATTCAGTATTTTACTGAACAAAAAATATTATATTTTACCTTTTTGCAATAGATATTTCACGAAAAAAAAACAACAGGCACTAAAATGGATATAAAGAGTAATACCCAACCGTGATTTGAACTCGGGCTAGAAAAATCTACTGTCTTGGTAGTTCAACGTTTTGTCGAAGAGACCTTTTTGCAATGAGCCCAGCGCAAAAAACAATGAATACATATTGTAAACACGTCAGGTTTTTATACCTATATACTCAGGTTTTGATATTGTGTAGTCTATTTTTACAATATTTCGTATGTGTTGTTTGCGTGAAATTTACTAAATTAGTTAATGCTTTTATTAATTTGTGTTATATATAGCTCTTTACGTATTAGTGGAATTGCTGCGTACCGTTGGATTGACTAACTCGACAATCAATTTATAACACATACATATAGAGAGATATTGGTAAATTATACATTTTGAATAATGATCAGAGTATAGTTTAAGAGAAAGTTGTTTAGTTTTCTTCGAGAGGCACCTGTTCTCTAGAACATTCTGAAGATTAAAACAGTAGGTACCTATAAACAAAGTTTATTCTTTAATTTATTTCATCATAAGTTGGCTAAATACTGACCTTTACCATACCCATGCGGAGTTCACTATAAACAATGTCATCATTTTATACTTCGAACACAGTTACAGGTTTTATATTTATGTTTGCTATTTAAGTACCCTCCTTGTAGTTGGCAGTTGGTCCGTATTTGCTTTCAATCAATATCCCTTCGCAAATAAATTCCGTACATTATCCCCGAACGTTCAACCGACATAGTGGTGTGGTTTACCTATAAACCACCCGCCTATATATAGGTACTCAGTATATTTAGACAGCGCAACACCAAACGCTTTAGTATATTATGAATAAATTAAAATATACACATTATCAGTTTTAGAAATATGAGATATACAATTAAACTAGCCCATCTTTATTATTAAGGCGATGTCTTCACCTACCAGACGCACCTAGCGGAAAAATACGAAACTTGCAATTTGAGACATTTTTTTTTTCATAATTAAAATATCTTATTTAGGTATGACCCCAATATTAAAGTTCGATTTAATATAAATAAAAAGGATTTCAAGTTATACACATTTATATTTTTATAAAAATTTATGTTTTTTTAAATAAATATCTTCTTGGTCGTACACTCATTGCTGAGGATTGTGACCACTATTAAATTTTGTCATGCTTTGAGCGACCAAGACTTTCCATCCTTCTCGATCTTCCGCTTCTCGCAGGGCAGAATGAGTGGTGCCCCCAGTCAGGTCTTTCACTTATTCGCTACAGCGCGCAGACGCTCTTCCCCTGCGTCGCCTTCCCTGGAGGCCACCCAAAACCACCAGTCTCTCCAGGTTGTCCGGTCAGCTCCGGACAATTTGTCCAAAAAACTACAGAATTCGTCTCAGACATATTGTTGAGAGCCGTTCCTTTATCTGCAGTCTCTGGATGATTGACTGGTTCGTCCTGTGCTCCGTCCAAGAAATACGAAGCATTCGGCGCCAACACCACCATCTCAATGGCATCAATGGCCTCCCGTTCCCATGCCTTCAGGGTTCCTGACTCAACTCCGTATAAAAATATAGAGAACACTAATATTTGCACAAGCATAATTTTTGTGATAAATAAATATAAAAAAATATTAAAACTATGAATTAGTTAAAAATCTCTTAAATACAACATAGAAAACTTAATTAACTAAATTTTATTAATAAATATGACCATAAAATATATGTAATATTAAGCTTCACAAAATTCACATTTCTTTTTAACGTTTTCAGATATTTATTTATCAATTAATACACTTGAAATTGTAAATTATCAAAAAATGTCTCAAATTGCAAGCTTCATATTTTTCCGCTAGGTGCGTCCGGTAGGTAGGTAAAGACATAGCCTTGATAATAAAGATGGGCTACCTCGTACTTTTGTCCGCCTTATTAGTTTCTTTTGCGATCTTTCTGTGGTATATGCAACATATACATCTGTACTCATTTACCTGATATTATATTAGCATAAGTATATCATTGCTAATACTATTATATTGCACTATAAAAAATATCAGGTGCCAGCGTCACCTGTCAACGTTCTTGGATGTGGCTGGATTCTGCAACAGAAATTATTATTATGACAGTATATTGTACCATTTAATTTTTATTCACGACCCAATTAAAATAAATGATTCCTTTATTTGCTTGTCAGCTTATTTTTCAAAATTTAGAATTTGCGTTTACGTGTATTTTTTTGTCTCACCTTAGCCATTTTATAATTATTATTATAGCCTTATTCTCTCTGTCTTGCTTTCTTACATATTTCAATATGTTTTTTATTATGCGTTACAGACAGACATACTATCTATAGTCAAATAGATAAATCTAGACAAATATATAATCTTACAATGGAACTCAAAGGGCACTAACCAATCACAAGACTGGCCCAACATCTGCTGGATTGACAAATTGTATAACTATGGCAAATGTAAGTAGAAAAAAGGAACTGGGAAACTTGGAAGAGTTAAAGGAGATTGAGAACATTTTCTGCATCCAGTAGTGGATCGATCCCGGCAGTAATTTTAGTTTAATAAATGAAGTCAATATGCGAGTAATATATATTACTATTTTAAAAGTGTAGTCGACGCACAGTGCGACATACCACTGCAAATAAAGGTACACTTGTCTGTATTTGCCATTTGAAAGGAGCGCACATCCGATGTGTGCATATGTCGCATTTCTAATCTAATTGGGACCCCCAGCCAACGTCGAATGTTAGCTACGTCCCGCAATCAGAGAATATTACAGTTTGTACGACTCATTAGCCAATGAGAGATCCACCCTTATCTAATATACCTACATATTGTTAGGGTTGGCTAATTCGAAATACATTGCAGGATATACGTATCATTTTAGTATCAATCGATAATAATATAATATATGTGTCGCTAGATTTCAAAATCAGCCAAGTGCATAATAGAAGAATAGGAGAAAAACAGCTTTTTGTTTTCTCAAGTAGGTACATAGTCACAAGGGTGAAAGTTTACATTTTTTCGAGTACAGAATATTTAAATTAATTAATTCCACATTCCGATAATGCAGAAATGTTAGAAAGTAGTAGTTCTTCAGCAATTCACAAAAAAAGTCAAAAATACCTAAAGGTGGACTTGGCCGATTTTGAAATCTAGCGAGACATATATGTATATAACAGTGGCGAAGGGTGGAGGTAGGCTGTTAAGATCCGATATAAATAGTGTACACTAGTTAGTCATACATATTTGTAATTATTGAACTAAGCTTACCATTTTCAGATAATGTTCGTTAGTTTTTAAAATTCAATTCAGCCCTACATAAACCAAGCCATAATAGATAATAGGCAAAAATATTCGTCTATCTATAAAATATCTAAAATTATGCCATTCAATCATACATCATTTTAGATATTTAATTGATAGAAGAAAATATGGCTTAATGATTTAAAAACCACCTTTTGTATTCTTAATTCAACGAAAACAAATAAGTATGACTGAAAAAGTGTGCAATATTTTTGTCGGGTCGTCCATAGCATACTTAAACTATTATGGTTTGGTTAGGCAGGGCTTAAATGCATTTAAAAAACTAACCAGCACCGTCTGCAAATTGTATTCTTAGTTCAGTGAAAACGAATAAGTATGACTGACAATGTTTAGTGTGCACTATTTATGCCGGATTTTAACAGCCTACATCCACTTTTCGCCACTGCTATATAATTTTGAATTTTGAACTTGATATATGCCGCTTTACCGCAATTCGGTCAAGACTTTTGCCAATAAAGCTATTTTCATATATTTTCCACCAAATACGCATCTGACTTGCTCTTAATTACGTTAATAATGGCACATTATATTTGTAAATTTAAATAAACGTTATAACAATAGTACTGTGGTATTCTGAATCGGCGGAGGATAGGGATTGCAGATGAAAGACAGTGGAGTGGTCCACGATGTCGGTTAGGTTTGGTTAGGTTAAGGAAGGTTAGGATAAGCCGATAGCCAATAGTAACTCGATTTAGAAAGCTCTTCAGATAGTATTATAAGAGCCATTAGTTAAAATTTGTCATAATTAATTATGGTGCCTTTAGCATAGTAGTCTATGTGCGTGGGCGCGAAACCCGTGAGATGCAGGTTCGATCTTGCGGAGTATCTTACATTTTTCAAAAAGATTTTTTCTATTGGTTATAATATATTTTCTCAGAAATGTTTTCAAAATTAGAATATTATTACATTCTTAAATCTTGAGAATTATTCGTTGAATAAAAAAAGTATGTAATTAGATATATCAAAGATTGCCCTAATCGCCGACCTCCGTTAGGGTATAGTCAATGACATTAATATGGACGAAGCATCTGGAAAAAAATGACACTCACTTTTTTGTCGGGTCTGCCGAATGGCATTATCTGTTCTAACGCCATTTACAATAAAGGTGATATTACTATAAATTCCCGATGCTTTTTGTCGGTCTGCTGAATAGTTCGGTTCGAACGGGTTCGCTCAAATGAACATTGACACTAGAAACACTGTTCTAACGCCATTACAATAAAGGTGATATTGCTATAAATTCTCGATGCGTGATATACTATACTATACTACTGTACTGAGTGCGTTGTCCATTAATATTGTCATTGGGTGTAGTACTATTAGAAGAAAAAAATCACGACAATGTGAACAAGAATCATTTCACCGTTTAAATCGATATACAACATGATTCAAATATGCATACTCTCCCATTGTACTTATAGACATTTCATCAATCCATATTTCACAATATAACTATTCACATCAATTCCAAGGTTATTAAAAAATCTTTTCCACACACCTTTCACGTGTAAATACAGTTTAGTAGTAGGTCTGTTGATTAATCTATTCAAAGACTAACACATCCATGTTTGCTTAGCTTGATTTGAGTAATGTCTATTGGTAAAAATAGACACACTGTACTTACACATCCGAGACTTTATATTATGAAAATAAAAAAATAAACGATTTTGGCGCCTGATTTTTGAAGGCTACTAATACATTTACATTTATATAAGGCTTTGGTGTATTCGCTCTATCAATTCGAATATTGAAATCATTTGCCATATTATACGTTTTGATTTATTATTGAATGAAGAAAGCGGACATAATAAATAAGTAACGTTCTCATAATTTAGTAAAATTTAATTAAAATTCTTTTTATGATATGGTATATAAGGTCTCCGCACACTCAAATGTGCTTTGACTGAGTTAACTGAGACCAGGTTACTCTGAAATAATGAGAACTGAAATATCCAACGGGTGTGGAGTAACAGGCAATCGATCTCGAGTGTGGAAGAATATGGGATAAACTTAAACACGTGTTAAGAATACGCTTATCCTTCGTTCTGATAACTGCTCTCGGTTTATGCGCTGACGCTCATTTAATATTGGAGTATTTAAAGGTTGTAACACATAGTATTGCACGTCTATAATGTGTGGTTCATTTTCATAAGGCACTCACACATTCAAAACCCAGCGTCAAAATGTAGTACATTGGGGTATACTGGGGGTACTGAGACTTATTATTAACAAAATTACTCATAGGAGAGAGGAACAGGGTGAACTAATGATTCTAATTATTAATAAAATGGGTATATGGTATATATTATGTAAAAAAATACTGACTATATATGTGAAATCACGTCCGTATTATAGCAACGTTTCAAATGTTTAATTTGCAATCTAATGATCATTATTAAATTCTACTTCTACCGCGCGTGGAGGCCATACACAGTTTATATTGTGATAGCTTTAACACATTTTTATTGATACGGAAAAAATGATGCAGCTCACATACATTGAACACGTAATATGTTTAATACAATATCCAACAATACAAAAAATAAAATGTATGAACTACATACGGGTAGAGGGGCACTTGGCTAAAAGCTGTTCTGGCAGTGCCAACAAAAGCTCTCGCAGAAAAATGAAAATCGTGAGGCGAATTTTATTCTTCCTCATGTAACAATTTCGCGACTATGTATAAAAATGTTCAGCGGGAGAGCTTTTCACGCAATATTGTATCGATAAAATCGCTCTTTGTGAGTACCAACACGAGCTTTTTGCATTATACCATAATACAATGGGCAATACTAATACGCGTTGTACTTTTGTCACCTTTTTAAGCATTGTGGCCTAGTTGAAATTTGATCGATTGACCGTAATGCTTTGTGTAATTATAATAAAATTGTAAATAATCGTAAATTTTCCATTACTTCATACCGCTGGAAAGTATAATTATTGCCGTAAGCAATAGGCATCAGTTTTTTTAGAATAAAAATTACTCTTTAGTACAAAATTTTAGTAAAATAAATACAGTAAAGCCATGTAGCGGTCAAAATACAACCATAAGTTAAAGATATCCACAATGTAAGTTATTTTAAAGAAACACTAGGTCACTGATATTAAAATATATAATAATATACAAATAAATTATCACGAACATGTATCAACTTACCTATGAAACGTAATACCATCTTCTTGCTTATCAGTACGGTTACCATATTTTAATACAACACACAGAACCATCTTTCCTACTTAATTACCTAAAAATATTTACCACTGACTTTATGTTTTAACACAAAAAATACACGGGCTCGCAGGTTATCGACGCTACGTGAAGCGATTCACCACGTTTTTCTGGCGATACTTTTGGAAACTAGCTCACAGATATGTAGACCTTTTATCTTACTCTAGCGCGTGTCGCAGAGATTATGTTAATACAAACCTCTACTCTGTAGAGGCCCATATGATCCTATTAGGATCGGACATGGTCGGGAAAAAAATTATAAAAAAAAGAAAATATAGATGCACTATTAAATTTTTAAACAGTATACAAAAATGATTATAAATTAGATACAAAGATACCGAATAAGCTAAGTAGACCCTATTTTTAGAATTTATAAAACAATGCCCACATATATACCTACTCATATGTGGAATATGTCAACATCCGAAGCAATTTGGTAGAACAGAGTTATTGCTCTCTATATTATTATATGATGAATTTATTCTAATCTACCTTTTAATATCAGATTATATAGGGACTCCATATTTGGATCACAAAAATACAATCAGTAGATACCATTAATTAATTAGTAGGTAGGTATATACAAAAAAAAACAAAAATCCATCAAAATCGTCTAAACGAGTACGATAAAACTATATTATAATCCAAATATGCTAACAGATTTTCCGTTCCATTGAATTAAATACCTGTAGATTGACCCGTTTGTCTGCATAATATACTATTGCCGAGTTTCATTCTGTTGAATTGTCATGCTATGCGTTGTGTATAAGGTATACTACATATATCTATAACTACGGTGGGCAATCGATAAAGTAGGAAATTCTGTGACAAACACGTATCTCAAATCACTTCCGTGTGGATAATGCAAAAGATTTGAATTTGGAATATAGCGACATCGATTTTCAAAGCAACAGTCTGTCAAGCGATGAAACAAACACCATTAAGCGCTTCGTAATGTACCTATAATTTTATCTACATGATTTATTTTTATTCAATAAATTCGTGACCAGTGACGTCCCTAGACAAAATGCCGTCCTTAGGCAGGGATAAAATGCCGCCCCATTTTTTAAACAGTATTTTTTCATCCTTTCATGACTCGAATATCTAATAAATGTGTTGTATGGATACATTACCTACTAACAAAATATAATTACCACTAAATCTAATTTTATTTAAGGGCGGACGTGCTCAACGTGGGTCAAAATGGAGCTTTTATTCTATTTTCAAAGCATGATCCTGGACATTCCTTGAACGTTGTAGATAATCTATTTATATTATTTTGAAGCCTAATTATCCTTTATATTTATTTTAAACATTTCATGACTGCATAACGTATTTTTATTATATAAAATATTATTCTTTTAAACCTCTCGCTCTAATGTTTTAGATTATAGTCATATTTCAGTACATAAATGTGCAGTGGTGTTAAGATTTTTTACATTTATTAATTTTTTAACGCATTTATAAAACCATTAGTATAATTTATGTCCCTACGTTCTTATATTTTGACCTACGCTGAGCATGTACCTCCTTAAATGGCATTTTTGCTTCGATAGACAATTTGCATAGATGAATTAAAAAATACACCTGATAACTTCCAAAACTCGCAAGTGACTGGCAAAAATATTGTTGGATACATTTTAAATTAGGTAAGTATGTACCTACCGATAATTCAAATATAATTTGCAAATCTGCACGTATCATTGCTGGTCATCAAGGACATGACGTCCAAGAACGACGGAAGTAAACTAGGCATCGCAAACCCGACAAAAAAAACTACAGTCCTATTAAACCTTTTATGTTAATTAATAGTCATTACTTAGCTTAAGCAGCTATTTCTACATAGTTATTCCTAATGATTATCCTCGATTTGCCGCCTTTTGAATAACTGCCGCCCCCAAGCGACGCTCAGTCTGCCTATCCCCACGGAACGTCACTGTTCGTGACATAAAACTTTAACGTAATAACAGTGGTAATTTTAGGTGTTCGAGGATGCATTGGCAGTTTCGTAGCGTGTCCAGAAATTTGTACGTAAGCAGTTCGCCGTATCACACTTCACTTCACAGTGAAATGTTGTTTCGGAAATATATGGTCGTGTATTAAAGAGTGTCCTCTTTGAGTCGTATAGTACTGAGATAAAATTCATGTGTAAATAAAACACGGTTCCTGTCGATTTATCGGAAGACATAGCAAACAAATTATGAAAATAGCCGATATACTTACTGGATTATTTGTTAGGTTAGGTTAGGTTTTCATTCTTAAATTCATGAATTTCAGAGAACCAAAATCAGAGATGACCGTATAGTATACGCCATACGCTCATCTCTTTCCGATAAGAAAGCTCACGGTGAACTGTGCTACGGTGACATGTAATACGTACAATTTGCATGTAACCGTATCGCAGGCCTTCTTTTAAAAAATTAAATTGTACTATAAACATTCATTTAGTGTTAATACGACGTACAGCAATATTAATTACAGTTTTGCTTTGAGAAATACGCACCTGTTTCAAATTAAGCCGCCACAGTGAACCAATAGAAAAAATATTAAGGGTACTTTTCAAAAAAATTTAAGACTATCATGTCCTGTTCGATCTGTTCTGTAAAGCAGTATTTTTTTTAAATAACCATGCCCTTACTTTTTGAGTGTACGAATAGTGATATTAAAAAATGTCACGAAATAGGTACTGAATAACAAAACAACAAAGCACTACACAAAAAACATTTAATTCGGGCGATAAAGAAAATTAAAGACATAAATTGAGGGATATAAATAACTGCACACTTCACCTGAAAAGTGTAATCGAGTAAGACAGTAATTATCAAGTTTTGTTAAAAAACAATGGAGGAATCTTTCAAATATTTTGTTATTGACAGTGAATGGTTTACTAGTTTAGTTTAGAGCAGGGGAGGGCAAACTTTTTGGATGGAGGGCCAAATTCAAGAATTCAAAATGAGCGGTGGGCCGCAAGTAAAATACCATTTTTAGATATACACAATTTATTATCACAATAAATAATAATAAATATAAAACTGTTGTACATTTTTTTAAATTCAGGTGTTAATTTTGTAGTTAATATTCTCACAACTGCTTGTAAATGGGCATCGGAGATATTTGATTGTAAAGAATTTTTATTGAGGTTCATGATCGAAAATGTTTGTTCACATATATATGTTGATCCAAAAATAACGAACATTTTTCTTGCATAATCTTTAAGTTGGTCGAATTTGTCTGAATTAAGGGCATTGTAAAATTTGGAGATTTCTCCACGAGGATACAATTCTCTTAAATCAGTGTCACACTGCAGATCAATAATCTCAAGTTGTAGCTCTGTCGGTACACTATCAAGTATCAATATCTATTGAAAATGGATCGCGTACTATTGCTAAACAAATTTTAATCTATTGTCAATATTTAAAAAAAAATATATATATAAAAGTTATTCGTAATCAATAGTACAATTATTAATGATGGCGGGCCGCAAAAAAATACCCGGCGGACCGCAGCTTGCTCCCACCTGGTTTAGAGTGTTTAGACCAATGATACTCAACCTTTTTTTTTCTTCGGGCCAAATACATATATTTGTAAAGTAACGCGGGCTGCAACACAACTGGTGTGACGAAAAAAATCATGAAACCCCCCCTTTTTTACAAAACATTTTTGAGATTTGAAAAATTATGCGTGTTTTTTAAATTAATGGTGTGCAATAGCAACACTCTTATATCAGATCTGATGTGGACCATAATAACAATCCTCTTCGGGTGTCACTATCTGTGCGTCAAAGTCGAAACGAATCTCAAGATATACGAAATTCCTGATAATAAATGTGTTTCGGGCCGCACATAAAAGCTTAAAGGGCCGCATGCGTCTTGTTGTTATCGCTGGTTTAGACTGTTTAGAGCACCTATAGTTAAATATTTCGTGATGCACCTAGCAATTGACTTCGCGTTGCGAATATCTGTTCTACTAAAAATTAAAACTAACCGAAAAATAAAGTTTAAATAAATGCACTGAGCCTGCAGTGTTGCCAATACTTAAACCAGATTACAACGTTAAATATTCAGTCAAACGGACGACGGAAGTTCAAAATTCATCTGATCGCATATGGAGTCATGCATTCATGCATTATTCGCCATACTGCGTCTGTGCAATATCATTCATCAGATGTAATCACTTCAAAGTCAAATTTATTTATTTAGTTATTGTGTTACCTATTTAGATGTAGATAGAATAATATTTTTTATCTATTATAGTTTGGTTTAGGCAAGGCTTAATGAATTTTAAAAAAATGAACCAACAATATGTGTATGTTTTCTTACTCTAACGAAACCAAATAAGTATTAATAAAAAAAGTTTTTTTGTTTTTCTCAAAATATACCAAAACTATTATGGTTTGATTTAGGCAGGGTTTAATTGATTTTTAAAAACTAACTAATGCCATATGTAAATTGTAGTCTTAGTTCAATAAAAACAAATACGTATGACTAACAAAGTTTAATGTGCACTCTTTACATTGGATCTTAATAGCCTAATTCCACCCTTCGTCACTGCTACACACGTAAACCCTTGTACGTGAACTAAGCGTCACTAATATTACTCACTTACTATTTCATATTATTTATACTATTGTAAATGATTTAACATCACAATTTAATTGATTTTTAAAAACTAACCAATACCATATGTAAATTGTAGCTTAGTAATCTTAGTTCAAGAAAAACAAATACATATGACTAAGAAAGTTTAATGTACACTATTTATGACAGATCATAACAGCCTACCTCCACCCTTCGCTACTGATATCACCTATAAGCAGGTGTTCAATGGAACCATCACATAACATAATATTTTGAACAAAACAATAATTATAATCGATATACCTACTACACCAAATCTCTAATACCTATTTCTTAAGGGATTTCTTATTTATTTATATAAAACATTCTTTGCAATATGTAATATTTTAATGTCTTATGTTTAATAGAATTTTATAATACTGTGTAAGTTTAATCAAAGAATGTATAGGCATTTATTCTGAATATTTGTATTATTCATGCAGTTTAAATGTCCCTCTGAGGCGGATGAAACCGGTCCAAATTTATTAAATAATAAAAGTGGAATAAGTACTAAAAACAATTTGCGTTTTATTAAATTAATCAATAATGATTGACATATATCATTTAAAAAAATCATTATAAAAATACCTGTCCCATTTCGAATCCTGGGTCTGGCAAAATACACATATTGTTTTTTCAATTTGTGTTTGAGTCAGAGTATGGACCTAATCGGTTGAGCATGTGGCTGACATCTATTTCTCGTAAAAACAAAATCTGTTAAAACAAACTTCCACTTTATGGAGGCCCATAATATGATCTTATTAAGATCGGACATGGTCGGAAAAATACCTAAGTAGTGATATCTACTTATTTTAATATCAAACAAAATACTTAACAATTACAAGATAAAAATAACTTTTAAATACCACGTTTTAAAATTTTCTGTTGAATCATATAAACTTGACAATTTTATTCTATGTATTAATAAATGCTTTTTTTACTAATATGATACTGAAATGTCATTTTGATTGATTTCCATAGTAACGCACGTATATATTAATAATTTAGTTGCTAGGACTGGACATACAAGAAAAAATGTGT
Source organism: Rhyacophila brunnea (assembly GCF_057557595.1). Taxonomy (NCBI): domain Eukaryota; kingdom Metazoa; phylum Arthropoda; class Insecta; order Trichoptera; family Rhyacophilidae; genus Rhyacophila; species Rhyacophila brunnea. Next base: position 34,109,984 of record NW_028232827.1, on the reverse strand, counting down.
ACTGGACAAACAAGAATACGAGCTAATAAAAACGTGGTAAAATAATTAAACCTATGGCGCCGATTGTTAATTAATCGTCCACAAGTTCGTAAAACCGATGCCAAGATTAATTCAGCCCGTATTCCCGTGGTGACCATTGTCTCACCTGAAACCGAAACTAGGCCATTGAGAATGGCTGGCATACAAAAATCGAACGGATGCATTGAGGCGGTGTAATAGTGTCCTAAAAATAGAGACCCGGCTGAAATAAAATGGCCGACTGCCATGAATAATACCGTAACAAAACAAAAATTACCGAAAACATAGATACATCTTAAAACCTCTTTGGTAATGCGCTAAAACTAAAGTTTAAAGTGACCTATATTTAAGTAATACAATAAATGTCTATTTTGACAGCTTATTTACTACTAGAGAAAAGAATTTTTCGAACATCTATATTATAATGAAATATTCAGTTGTTTTAAAACTGTTATATATATATTTTTTTTAATACGTCGATAACAAATATATGTACTTATACTTTTACGTGGAAATGTATTGTATTATTAGTTTAAATACAACGCATGTTTTATAGTACTGATTCCAATTTTAATATAACTGTGCCAGTTTCGTCCGCCTTAGAGGAACATTTTCAACTTGAAAATCGTTGAAAATATGCAAAAAAATGCATTGTGATATCAGCAAAAACCGGGTCTAGGACGATTTGGCACCGGGACAACTGGACGCCACGGAATTAAAAAATAAATAGACGTTAGGTACTTATAGATACTTTAAAAAAATATTTAATATTATTATTTATATTTAAATGATTATATTATGATTTAATAGTTGGTGAGAATGTAAATATGCAGACGTAAATAATGATTTAATCATGCATATGTTTAAGTTCCAACGAAAAAAGAGGTTTTTTTTTATTTTAGATAAAGCCTTAGAGTAAAATGAATTAAAACTACTAAGTAGTAGATAGAAACTGATTAAAATACCTCGTATACGTTCTGTATACGTTTCTACGACAGTACGGCGTCCAATTGTCCGGAGTCCAGTCGTCTCATTCCCGCAAAAACCTGTCCACTTTTCCATTTTTCACGTTTTACAAAATCCCAACATTGGAAAAAAAAACTTGTGAGCGATGTATTTTTTTCAGATAATATTATCTTGACTGGAAGAAAATGTAGATAATATAACGGCAATGATTTCCAACCAGGTTCCGTGGAATCCTAGGGCTCCGCGAGTGGTGCCAGGCTTTACACGAAAGTTTCTGGAAATAAAGGTTTTACGTGTCCCATCGTTAAACTAACAAGTATTTTGAAAATGTTGCGTGATTTCCATCAAACGCATCATTGTTCATGGACATTATTAATATAAGGCGGTGGTAAATTGAGGAAGTAATGCCAACGATATAATAGGGTATGTAGATTGCTTTGGAGGTCACAAGATTTTTACCTGCGGTGCTAAATTGCCTCAACTATTTATGTAGATATATCAGATATTTTCATTGCATCTATCCATTTAAAATTACTTCAAAATTGAGGTTGCAGATAGCACTAGAGAAGGGTGGAAGTAGGCTGTGATCCGACATAAAGAATACTCACTAAACTTTATCAGTCATACGTATTTATTTTCATTGAACTAAGACCATAAAATGCAGATAGTGTTGGTTAGTTTTCAAACAATAATTAAACCATGCGTGAACCATGTCTGAACCAACCCATAACAGATAATAGTAAAAAAATAGTTGTCAATAACACATCTAAAATTATGCCATTCTCATTCCGTGCATCCAACGCAACTATTGCGTTGCCCTGTCATTTGACCGTTGCCATTAGATATAATTTTCATGTTATTTAAATGAGGTAATTAATTAGTAATTAACAGGTTCCCAGTGAATGAGTTAAATCATACATAGTTTCAGATATTTTATAGATGTCAGTATATTTTTTATGTCTTATGGTTTGGTTTATATAGGGATTAATGAATTTTTAAAAAATTAACTAACCATCTATAATACTGTTATGTATTCTTTGCGTTATGTTAATTTAATACACTTACATACATTTATACGCATACATACTGATACCAAATATCATAATGCCTAAATCCCCCTTCAAAAATCTTCCAATCGACAGAGTTGGGAATATAATGGTAATATCATTGTAACTATAAATGAGTCAAGGCTAGACCAGGATACACAGCGAAACAAACAAAAAGAATGTTACCGTTATCGGTTTCTGGGCGGACGAAGGATCGAGAGTAGGCAGCACGGTCAGTCGGTAACCTACCCTTGAGCCTTGAACGTCGCCTCTAAACAATTTGCCACTTTCTCGCGCCGTGCGTTTACAAAATAATGTTGCCAATAATTAATTGTTACTTGTCAAGCGAAATATACTTACGTAATACTTAAAGTCCCTGAATCCGTGTTTTTAATAAGTGTAAAAGTATAAATCAACACCCTACGTAAACCTATACCGATCAATACTTACGTACATTTGCCAATGCATTTTTTTGTTTGTTTGATCGTTTAAACTTTAAAGAATGTTCTAGGGGATTTTTTTCTTCTGAAAAGTGGACGATAGGCCAATTTTTTTGAGAATCTATGCTCTACAAACTAGACATTAATTTTTCAATCTCAATCGACCTGTGTTTAGCTCAAAGGCATCCATATTTTCTCATACATATGATTGAAATAATTATAATAGTAATACCTACTATAAAAATACGATTAACCTTCCAAATGTTTTGGTATACTTGACTTAGTATAGTAAATACTGCGAGTAGTTTGGTTTTAATAAAATAAATGTCATATTATAGTAGCAGTACCTATACTTTTATATTTAAGTAAATTTTTACTTCCGTACATTTGTGTCTTACGGATTTGGGATTACGGATCATTGCGAAATACGAAAAATTCCAAACTAAATAAAATTCTTGAAGAGATCTTTATGTCAACCGAGCTTTTAAATCTAAACTACTATATTGGAAAAAGCTTACGATCTTCGAAAGTTGTAGCATTTATGGGTCGTTTTCGGTGGATCACATAATATTGTGGACTGACTACGAACTATTTTAATATATTCTAAATATTCCTATAAAAATGGATTGACTATTTTTCTAACATAAGATTTTTATCTAAGGTCTTTTAAAAAAAACACTTAAATTCTGTTAAGTTAGATACCACGTATCTTCGTAATGTTATAGTATAACAAGCTTTTGGAAAGTGAGTTTTAGCAAATAAAAAGTTTTTGAGTAGGTAATCATATTTTTTCAAATTCAAAATCAAATTCTAAAAATAAGTACTTTAAATATTATTAATATTTTACGTGGTATCCTAAGTGTTAAGTTAAAGTTCGTTTTATTTTAATTTGAAGTTGGAAAAGCCTTAAAAACAGACAGAAAAATCCTAGAAACAATCTCGGACTGGATGCTATTCAAACGTGTATTGCATGCCGAGAGAGTGCACGAAAATTAATGTACGGATTCAAGAATCATTCTTGGGAATAACTGCTTATTGCTACGTGATTGAGAATGTTTTGATATACCATCAATATAATATGGTTATCATCTTTGGAATTTAAATCATGATATTAATAAGAATATTAAATTGATATAGCCTCTTATGGCCGGGAAGAGTCCAAAAATCAAACTTGTGGAATTAAAAAAAAATGTTAGGAAACTGGATATCTTTAGAAGGAAGCGATTTGCAAGAAAATTGACATGTGGCGAGGAAACACACGTAAAAGTTGGGTGATTTCATTGGACAGGACATGTCGCATCCATGACATCACACCAGGCACGGCGAATTCACCACTGTCACTCGACCAACATGTCCATGTGGTGGAGAAATACAGCATGCAAACCACATCCACTAGTGATGTTCGAAAAATGTCCGATAATATGTTCCAAAAGGGAAGAGATGCTCAAGTCCAACTGGCTGTTGGACCCATCGGGTCGTCTAACCTTCTCGCCACAAATGCCAACTATAATGCATTTTTCGCGGGTATCGTGGTTGAATGACGAGGCCGCTTTGTTTGGGGATTGCCAGGAGGTATAGATGGAGAGTCGTCAGGGGGGAGATGAGAAAGTTGCTCCGATGGATCCAGGAGCGAGTTTTATTTCCAGTGTAAACAGTCGGTACAAGAGTATGTTACAAGAGCGTTATGTTACAATACGTATGTTATGATATTGTCCCAAGGTCCGAACTCGTGGGACAGGAGCGACTCACACAAAGCTTACTGGTTAGACGGAGATTACGATTGATAATAATAGGTATTTAGACTGAGCCACTGATTAACTATGACCTGCTAATTATATGCATGAATATTCGTTAAATAGCGAGTCATTGTTGATGAAGTTTGCAATTGAGAAATCTACTGGCCTCTGCATTATTGCACTTCGATGTTACGCGTGTAGAATATGATGACTGTAGATGCGACTATTGTGCGATAGTTTAAATGATTTGCTAATTATTACAATGTTGACATAATGATGACAATGCCCGAGGTCATTGACCACTACACATTTAAAAAAAATGCAGCGTCTTATTGCGGACGTAGAGATCTCCTCACATAATTTAGTATGTCCGTATTGTTTGAGCTTTATTTTTACAAATTTATCTAAATTAATTAGAATAATTTATTCCTAATTATTCTCCGTGCTCCTCTCTCCCATTAGTACTTTTATTAGAAAGTCTTTGTAAACTCAGTCAAAGCACCTTTGAGTACGTCGCGACCTCAGTTTTGGGCATCAGCTCCTGAGACATTCACAGGCGTAAACAATGGCCGATTCTTTACATAGAAACGCAGGGCTTAATAATACGATCAATTAATACAGAGTGTGATGCGGGGCGGTTGGCTTGGAGGGAACTATTAGGTAGGACATGTCGCAATGATGGAAAACAACCAAACACCCAAAAGCATTCAATGGAGCATAAAGTAAAAGGAGAGTCGGTAGACATAGACTGTGACTTGTTAGGATACTGTATGTGTATATGAAAGGATACGAGGTGGATGGTGCTTTCAACACATAGGGAAATGGAGACATTCCACAAAATCTACTTTGGATTATAATGCCAATAACATTAACTTTGTTTCGCTGATTGCGTCCAAGTTGCTCAAAATTGTAGTTATCTTAACGTTGTGTTTATTATTAGATTTTTGAACACAATTTGGTCGAAGATTTTTTTTTTTGAGTATTTATTTTTCTGCGGCTTTTCCAAGTTATATAATAGACGTTCTCCACAATCATTAATCAAGCAACGTTGTTATTATCGTCTGCTTAGCTTTTTAGCTACGGCTATTTAAAAAGCTCGTTGTAATAAAGAACATCCGACAGCTCATCGCAGAATATTATTAATGACTGTCTTTAGAAAATTGTATCGATCTATTCTTTAATATATATGTGTATTCTTAAGTTATACTTTAAGACAGTAACTAGTTGCTTAGAAAAAAGCAGTGGGCATATTTTGTATGATATCGTTGGTTGGAAAAACTAGTTTTATCTGAGCTAAACTAGTGCCTATATCCTACATATATATATATATATATATATATATATAATATGTCATGGTAAACATCGACGTAAGATAGATTATATTTATCAAGAAAAGACGAATTGATACGGTTTTAGGAAATTAAATAATGTTGAATAAGTTCTTACGATATTTTATTATCATTTTTTGGATCTTGAATTGTCATGGTCTACTTGAGAAACATTCATGGAAATTCACCCTTAGTATAATGCGAATAAAGCGATCCTCATAGTCCAGTGCGTATGGCGCTGGTTTTTCATCTGAGAGCTCCGGGTTCGATACCCGGTGAGGTCACAATATATTTATATGATTTTCTCAAAGCTAGGTTGTTTGTGATTGTTTAACTTATATTACTTATTACCAGAGGGTCGGAGCGGACCCTTTTTTGAGACCTAATATTTTCTCCATCTCTGCTCCAAGGTCTTCTCCGCTCTGGATAAAAAAAATTATATACATATTATTTGTTATATGTATACATATAAAAAACAAGTAGTTTTGAAATGAGGTTTATTATTCGTCCTTTTCATTATTAATTCTATTAAACACAATGACCGACACCAAATCGTCTTTCATTATCTTCCTCTTCTGTCAAATAAGTGAGGTTATTTATCACTCAGCAGTGTTGCCGTATTTCAAATAATTTCAGTGTTGCGAAGTGTCAAATGTAATATTTTTATTGGATTTTAGGACGAAAATTAAATATAATAATATCATAATAAACATCCGGAACAGTGGAGCATTACACATGTTTGGTGATCCGGCTCCGTTGCCCCAATGCTCCACTGCTCCGTGCTCCTGCTCCGAGCTCGGCTCCAACGATTTCCTTATAACACTACTGTCACTGAGCCTCGTGGGCTGTTCTAGTGTTTAAAAAAGAAAACATTCATGTCACTTTCATCTGTATTTCTGTTTATTGCAAAAGAAAAATACTTACGCGAAACTTCAGGGCAGTATAATATTTTGAAGTAGTTTTATTTTTTACACATTTTGTAGATACATTGAGTGTGTCAATGTCCTTAACCCATCAAATATTGTGGACATAAATTATTTACAAACCAGAAAAAAATACTCATACCAAAATAATAGCGACAACTGAAATAAGTATGGATTGTCTTCATACACTACCAACATAATAATAATATTACACATCGCAAACAAGAAACAAAGTAGGAACACAAATACTAGTTTGAATATAGCGCGTGTTGGCTTGACCTCACTTATTATTTAAACGTACACCAAACTGAATAAAGACAACGAAACTTGCAGTACCTTACGTCCTACATTTTTTATTTTTTTTATACTTTACTAAAATAAATATTAAAAATATATAGAGCTTGAAAAAAAATCTGAAAAAATATATGTAACACTCTTAATAGCTTTGGGTACCATTAAAATATTTTTTTAAATTTTTTAAAAACCATGTACCTATATATTTTTAACATTTAAAAAAAAAATGATTTTCAATACATCGGAGTTAGTGTGTTTTTCATTGTAATCCAATGTTTTAGCTATTACGTTGTGCAGGGTAGTGGGCAGGTATCATTTAACTATTAATGCGGCTGAATTAGGTCGATACATACATTGTTTATTTCACTGGGAATAGTGAAATAGTTATTCGCTTACTATCTGTAAAGTAATGGTATTAACCATGCCTCTTTTATTTTTTATTACTTCGACTGTTTAATGTCTTAGTAAATGCAATACCTTATAATATTGTCGAGTTAGTTTGTTGTCGTAGAATAACATTGTATGCTTCATTAATAAAATAATTATTAAGAATTCAAACGTGCCCTTTTTATTCTCTCCATTAATACAATAAATCAACACAATTACTTATTTAGTTTCATTTAACATTCTATAAAAAAAAAATATGTGAAGTGTGTTTCATCATCATCATCATCAGCCTGAATCTATCCACTGCTGGATGAAGGCCTCTTCAAGCTGCTTCCACTTCTATCGGTCCTGTGCATTGCGTTGCCACGTACTTCCGCAGAACTTTATCGTGTCATCGATCCAGCGGCCTCTGGGTCTACCTTGTGGACGTTTTGTACTTCTTGGATACCACTGGATGACTAGATTTGTCCAACGATTGTCTCTTCTTCGAGCTATGTGTCCAGCCCATCTCCATTTAAGGGTTTTAATAAACTCTATTACATCGCAAACCCTTGTCTGCTTCCTTATCCATTCATTCCTCATTTTTTCCTTTCGCGTTATGCCCAGCATGCATCTCTCCATACCACGTTGTGCTACTCTAAGTTTCTGGATCTCTCTTTTACTTAGGGTCCATGTTTCACACGCATATGTGATCACGGGGAGCACGCACTGGTTGAACACTTTGCGCTTTAGGCACAGTGGAAGGTCACTTTTGAAGACATTATTCAGGCGGCCAAAAGCACTCCAGTCTAGCTTTACTCTGCGAACAGTTTCATCAAATATACATCCATCTATAGACACTTGTTGTCTCAGATGGATGTTGCTTTTCACCTGTTCGAGCTGAGTGCCATTAATGAGCATCTCTTTTTGGCTCGCAAAGTAGTTGAACATGACTTTAGTCTTTGTTACATTTATTTTCAAACCTACTCTGTTGCTTACTTCAGCGAGTTCCTGCATTCTGCTTTGGAGATCTTCCGAGTCTTGCGAGAAAATTACTATGTCATCGGCAAAGCGCAGATGACTCAGGTATTCTCCATTTACGTTTATGGAGATTGACAAATGCTATTGCGCTACTGTAGGTATATATTATTGAAAATATTTATATAGCGCCCAGGTATTCCTTGTTTCCTGAGTGCGTCGAGTATTGAACATTTCTTTATCGAATCGAACGCCTTCTCATAGTAGAAGTGTGTTTAGTCTGAGGTAAATCCTTTTTATAGTAGAAAAATACATCTTATTATATAACATTAAATGCATTTTTATTTTCTGAAAACAGCTTTACTTTTAAAATAAAAAATATTAATTACGAAAAAAGTCCCTTACGCTTTAGATGGAATAAACTTTATTAAAATAATTATTTAAAAAGGTAATAATATGTTGAAAGCAGAACAATTTTGTTTTTAGACACGCGCTAATTAATTATTGAAAGAATTTGAAATGTATATCTTCCGTAATTAATACAGTACAATATTTAATCATATGTTTCATAATTCCGTCACCAGATGTCTCTAACAGTACCAATTTCATAATCCTAACAATAATGTTAGTCTTTTGAAAGAATGCTGTAATAGTTTATTAATAATAATATGTAGACCCCAATTAAAAAGAAAGTACACCTGGCTCATTCACACAATATACGGTCAATGTGTGTCACTGTAATTTTTACCAAATTCCGTGCTACTATGCAGACGACAAGGCATAAAATCTATTACACATGTCCGGAAAAAGAATTCTTATAAATTATAAATTATCGTTGTCTGCCAATTTTTATCGTATTGTACCGAAGGGAAAAACTCTTTTTTAATTGTTATATGTTTTCACAATTGATGTTTGAATTTTATTCTCCCTTCAGTAAGAAGTCGTCTCGTCATATTATTTTATCTTCTTCTTCTTGGTCGTGCACTCATGGCTGAGGATCGTAACCACATTTAAATTTCGCCATCTTTTGAGCGACCAAGACTTTCCATCCTTCTCGATCTTCCGCTTCTCTCAGGGCTGAATGGATGGTGCCCCCAGTTAGTTCTTTTACTTGGTCGCTCCATCGCGCAGACGCTCTTCCTCTGCTTCGCTTTCCCTGGAGGCTACCCAAAACTACCAGTCTCTCCAGGTTTTCCGGTCCGCGCCTGACAATATGTCCAAAAAACTGCAGAATTCTTCTCAGACATATCGTCGAGAGCCGTTCCTTTATCTTTCTTCAGTATCTGGATGATTTACTGGTTCGTCCTGTGCTCCGTCCAAGAAATGCGAAGCATTCGGCAACAACACCACATCTCAAAGGCATCAATTACCTTCCGCTCCCTTACCTTCAGGGTCCACGACTCGACTCCGTATAGAAATATCGAGAACACTAATGTTTGCACAAGCATCATTTAATTTATAGATGGACTTTATTATTTTATAGATGGACTGAAATCTTTTCTAGATATTATACCTACTAAAATGCATTAATTTACTCAATATTCACAATCGATTAACTTAAAAGTAATAAAAACCTTATTGCGCTGTATACGTCCATGGATTTACTGGCAGCAATAGTGCGTATTTTAAACTATGTCTCTCCAATCTCATTCTTCAAGAGTAAGCGAGATGCGATGTTGACATTTTATGGTACTATTTGACAGGTAGTGAAAAACGGCTAACTTCAAAATCAGTATGGTTCGTTTTTTTGCCGGCAGGTTCGTCACTAACGTTCTACTGCGCAGGCGCAGATCGAAAAAAATTTAAGTTTACTGTAAAAAAGTTTACTGTAAATCCATGCACGTGTAAACGGGGTGTTACTTACAGCAAAAGTTAGAAATGTGGTGACAATATAGAGCCCAATTGCAATTTATTCAAAACTGTTTATAATTATAATTACGAAGTGATCCGGCAATGCAACCTTCGGGAATTTCCCGACGGGAAATCTCGAGAAAATTTTGAGATTTTCCATCCAGAATCTCGAGAATTGAAATTTTTAACATTTCGGGAAACCCCGGATTTCGAGAATCTTTTATCGGGATTCGGGATATCTTTATTATCAAATATTAATTGAAAAAAAACGATTTTCCATATGAAAGAAGTGGACAGAAAACACAAAACGTTCAAAGACTGATCTGGGCATTTAACACAATTGAGCCAACGTCGAATCAAAATGAGCGCAATTTTTGCAACATCAGGGAATTTTGTGTCTCAAAAGCGTACGCGATTGTCGGATGCAGCGATTGACAGACATGAATTTGAAACATGATTAAACAGATGTCTTGCGGAGTATTATTTTCGGTTACATGTAAATTGTACGCAAAACATTTCACCGTGGTACAGTTCGCCGTGAGCTTTCTTATCGGAAAGAGATGACCGTATACTATACGGTCTCCAATTTTATTAGATTCAATATTACCATTAATTCAATTTTCTATGTTGATTTTGGCAAAATTCATGTATTCAAGAATGAAAACCTAACCTAACCTAACAAATAATCCAGTATATCGGCTATTTTCAAAATTAATTTTCTGCTGGCTTCCCGTAAAGTGTAAACTGAGAAGAATCATGTTATATTTAGACATGGATCTTATGTCAGTACTGTGTGACCCAAAGAGGTTGGACGGTCTTTAATGTACGGCCATATATTTCCGATACAATATTTCACGGTGAAGTGTGATACGGCGAACTGCATACGAATAAATTTCCGGACACGATTATATTCATTGTAAGATACCGAAATAGTCACAAGTCACAACATTTGCAATACATTATGTGTTAGTGATTTTATTTTGACGTAAATGAAACATAAACATACGTTTCTCAATAGACAGTTAAATATTAATACGATATATGTACCTAGTATGTTCACAAAAACATACGATTACCGCTTTTATTTTGGCGCAAACTTTTAATGTTCCGTTTGCGTCGGGTTCACCACTTTGAGGATATGAGGTGATCGATGTGATCGAGAGATTGAATATATTAATGAACTGATAGAATTGATTTGAGTGGAACATTGGTTGACTACGCCAAGTGACGATAGTAGTGCGTTGCGTGACTGACTCGATGAGTGAGTGAGAATTTATGGATTGTCCTTCTTATTTATACAAATGCAGTCCATATATTACAAGAGACATTGTCGCAATTAATAAATCATAACAGATTATACTGATCTAATTAAGATTGAGGAAATGCTTATAATCGTTTTCGCTCTATTGTTTTACTTTGAGAACAAAACATATAAAGTGTGTTACTTATGTAATGCTGAGTGGTATGATTGCTATAGATTTGAGTAGAGCAGAATAATAAAATTATAGGTCGTGTAACCTACTGTGAAGAATAAAAAAACAAAATGAGCTCACTGGGAATATAAATAAGGTCAGTGATATAGTCGCTGCAATGACAGGTAGTTATTATTTGACATTTCAGTGTTACCATATAACTAAAAATATCCCGACAGATTAGAAAAATATTATATCTGGGACTGGATCATTGTAGGTAGGTAGCACGTTCTGAACTAAAGTAGGGGGAAAAAATTTAGTAATACTGGCAATCCTTTCAGAATATATCGCAATATAACCACAACAGTGGCCATGATACTTCAAGTTATAATTTTCGCACTCTACCTTTCAAATGAATCATAATATATTGTTTTATTCATAAGCTAAGGTTATCTATAACACTTCCTAAGTCCGTTTGTGTTTCACTCGTGTACCCTCTAACTAAAGTAAAAGTTAAAGTAGGTACCCTACTTCCTTCGTGGTCACTTCAAATTTTAAACATCGCACACACACACAAAATTTGTATTTCATATAATATATATTAGTAAAAAAATAAGTCTCGATGATTCGGTGCCAAACCTTTTACGCTCTGAATGACTAAACGACATGATGGACAGTAATCAGCCAAAAAGTTTTGTCCTAGAAGTATCGATCCAAATAATTACATACATATTACGTATATATGTATATTTATACTGTATCGTTCATATATTGTTATATATGACCCTTTATTAAAAGATACGCACGTATGACAAATGCCAACAGGTTGTTATGATACGACATAATATTTTCGGCTTTTTTTTTCAACGTCATTGTGAACTCGTTGTTTTGAGTACTATCAGAATGGACATAAATAATATATTTTCGATCAATACTATTACTTGCCCTAATTATTCTTCTTCTTCTATATAAAGTATCGTTGCTTAACTGGGGCTTTGATGTTAACACTTTGATATATACATTTATTCATCGTAGTTAAATTGAAAATAGGTAAGAACATCATTTTAAAAAAAAATCAGAAAACATTTCATTTTTTTGGCGCATGCGCCAAGTTTTGGCCACGCCTGGTTTAGATGGTTAACTTATTGTAACAATTAACCACCTCATTATATAAATCTGATAAATTACCGTCGATATCCGCTTTGTGTATAAATATACAAGTTGATGGTCATATAAGCGCGATAGCTACGAAAATTTTGTAAAATCAAATTCCACCAATTGAATATTAACTTAACCCTTTACTGCATGATTTTTTTTTTTTTGAAAAATTTTATTTTTTCTTGGTGTCAAAATGCCTTGTGAATGAAGGAAAAATAATGAAAAAAATATTTTTCGAAAATTTCATTAAATTTTGTATGTTACTGCGTGGTGTCGCAAATTTACGACATTTGGAAATCTTACATTTTAGTATGACAAAATACAAAACCAAATGAAAACAATTATAAAAAACTAATGTACACACCTTATTTAATGTGTAGATATTTTTATTCAACCAATTTCAATCGTCTGTATATTTTTTTTTGTTTATTTACAAATGCGGATTTTTGCGTACATACGAATTCGTCAACTGTCAAAGCAGAAATGCATAGACTATAATGCAGAAATGCTTTATTTCTTGAAATGTCCAAACAAAATCGGTAAAGTAGGATGTTTATGGTAAAACAGTTTTCTAGGCATCGAAAAAGGATATTATTTGATAATTTACACAGATGGCATTGGCTATATCGCAATAGTTTGAAATGTCGCAAATTTGCGACACTATGCAGTAAAGGGTTAATTATAACCGACGTATATAAATTTACTATCGGCATTCCTTGTACTTGCAAAATATTGAAACTATTATAAACCATTGTAAATTATTATTAAACAATAAACAGACAAGGGTTTGCGATGTAATAGAGTTTGCTAAAAACATCAAATGGAAATGGGCTGGATACATAGCTCGAAGAACGGACAATCGTTGGACAAATTTAGTCATCATTTAGGTACTACTCCAAGAGGTACATAGAGGCTGCTGTATCGATGAAATTATAAAATTCTGCGGAAGTACGTGGGAACGCAACGCACAGGATCGAGAGAACTGGAGTCAGCTTGGAGAGGCCTTCATCCAGCAGTGGGTAGATTCAGGCTGATGATGACTATTATTTTTGATATATTTAACAATATTAAATTCTTCACTATAATATTGAAAAACATCAGGATTATAATATGAACTTAGACTTATTTATTGAGCATACATAATTAATGTACGTATTCTATCATTTGCCAAATGATGATATTAGCCGTAAGTTTAATGTCAATACTATAATAAAATGGAGAAGATTGGCTCTACGTATCTTGTAAATAATAAAACACAATCATATTTGCTTTATATCCTGGATGTAGATATTATTATGGTGGAATGTTATCACGCTCGGCGACGTCTTCAAGTAATATCCTCATTCGTTGTCATTTGATGGGTATGCAATAAACTTTACAAATACACGATTCATACATAGTATTTACTGGAATTGAAGAGATATACAAAAGTGTGGTAGGCAAATTTTACCTATCATAGACAATAATATTCTAGATAGGGTAAAAAAATAAGATAATCAATAGAAAGAAGGTAGGTTTCTCAATTTTTTTCAAATGCCTAGAAACCAGTGTCTTTATAATTATGAATATTGTTTACACAACTAAGAACATTTCATATGTAGGTACAACTAAACATTATTAATGCAGGTTCATAAACGTTTATCCAGATTCCCGACCATGTCCGATCCTAATAAGATCATATGGGCTTCCACAGAGTGTATGTTTCTGTTTTTACGAAAAATGGATGTCAGCCACTTGCTCAACCTATTAGGTCCATACTCTGACTCATACAGAAATTGAAAAACAATATGTGTATTTGTCAGACCCAGGATTCGACCCTGGGACCCACGACACTATAGGCCGAAATAATTGATGAAAATGCATTGTATTACTTAAATTTAAAAAAAATAAAATACGATTTACTAGTTTCTCTTATTTTAATATTAGTCAGGACCAGTTTTATCCGCTTCAAGTAGACATTGTCATCTGGTAAATAATAAATAATATACAATAATACATTAATATGTTTGTACTAGTTAATTTTAAAAGGCAAATTACTTATTGAAGTTACGAATAATATTATTTGAATAACATTCTAAGAAGTTTTCTGTTCAAAAATAGTTTAATAAAATTGACCTAACTTATCAGAAAAAAATATTATTAACTCATTTGGATACTGTCGCTGCTTAAAATTAAATATTAATAAGGGATATTCCTTTGAAGTGGTCGAAACCTATTCTGACTATTATTAAAATAAGTCGAACTAGTATCATGTCATAATAATTGGTTTTATTTTACTTAATGCTTAAAAAAATTATAATACATTATATATTCCATTAACTAAAATAAAATACGATATGCAGTACATACCTATTCAAAATACTTTAGTAACTATCTGAGGTGTTTTTATCCTATCTAATAGAACATTTTCAATTGATACATAATATATGTATTTTTAGAAACATTTCATTTATTAAATACGTACAATAAGTACACAACATGAATCATAAATTAAATACCTAAAATATTCTAAGGCTAATAACTAAATTCACCTCCATTGGTGAGATATAAAGTACAAAAGACTAGCATATTGATTTTCAAGAAAATATGGTGTACTTACTATTTTATGTTTTGGCAGTGTCCAAAAATGTTAGATTTAACGCCATACGCCAACTACTAGTTCTGGAAATAAATAATCGATAAAAAGAACTTTTTATATAAGTACCACGTTTTTAAATTTTCTGTTGAATCATATAAACTTGACAATTCTATGTATTAATAATTTAGGACAAATAAGGCAATTGTCAACAAATCATTTTTCTTGCTATTTTGCAACAAACAAACAAATATAGAATACTGCAATGTCATTTTGATTTCCATAGTAACTAGAACCACCCTCTTAGCAACCAATAATAGTGAATTGGATTACGGATTTCGTCCGAAATAACTTTTCAACAAAACAGAATTAACTGAAAATGAATTCAATTCTACTTAAAGATGGCTGAAAGTATTAAAAGAATGCATTGGCATCGTGCTCTGATATATTCTAAATGTTTCAAATATCTAGCTAGTCGGGAAGTTAGTTAAAAATCGATTGCAAAATTTGTACTGGATAAACAACCACCGGACAAACAAAAATACGAGCTAAGAAAAACGTGGTAAAATATTAAATTGGCAGCGCTGGTTATAACTATTTTCTTTAACTACTTTCAGCAGTATGTTCAAATAGTCACTAGTTGGGTGGATGTATAGCTGAGATGATTGCCATATTATGCATGGAGTACCAAATTGGTAAGCGGTTACATAATATATAGGGACAATCAGAAAAAAATATTGCAAAAAGACAGCAATTGCACCTGGTTGTCGTGATCGTTTTAGTTAATTAAGTTTAATTATTCTACCATGAAACATATTTTAATTAATGGGACATTTATTCAAAATAATAATATAAAATCATAAATATACTTTGTATTATTATAATAAGTATTGTTGAATATTGTTTATATTTCATCAAAGCGAATCCATTTTGTTATTGTGAATACACTACGTGAAATGAAAATACAAACAGCATTGGACATACTGTCATAATCGAAAGTCGACCAATGTAATCATAATAAAGAGTTACGTATATTACGTTAACATTATATTACTATGAGCAAGTATTATTATCATCTTTCCTATTTATTTTCTGAGCATGTACACAATATGTAAAAATAAATTAAGGATACATACAGGAAAAAAGGGCATGATGTCACTAAATTTTCGTAATGGAGATTTGAAAGCCATCTAGTGGCAAATGTTGTGTATGTACTTTAAAATCTTGCAAAACTATATAGATAGAACAAACTAGCTTCGAGTCTATTCCAGTTTAAAATTTTGACACACATGCTAAGGCTAAGACGGGTGGCTGTCGACTGACTCTTCCTTACCAGCAGTGGCGAAGACTCCATACTAGGCGATTATTTAAAGCCTACCTTCTTAAGAAAAATATTTTTAAATTTTATATTGACATATTAAATAATATAATCACATAATAATATATTCAATATGCCCAACGACATCTATCGTATAATTGTCATAATAATTTTACGATCTTTTCCACTATTTCGATAAGCACCATTTATGGCATATCTCGAAGTTTTAAAAAAATAAGCGACATCTCGTTTCGCTTCACATATTGTATGGATTACGTTCGCGTGAATCGAAAACTTTTTTTATATGAAGTTTGTTTCTCATAATTTCAAGACGTCTGCGGCGGCCCATATAAATTGGTAAGCTATTTAAAGAGCGCTTACATTTTACGTAAGTGCACATTTATTCAAAATAATTTATAAGATAATTTAAAAAAATAATTTCTAGGGATTCAATCACATATAAATATTGATTGTTGTTAAAAATAATAAATAATTTATCTCGTAATTTTTATTTGTCAGTTAGACTGTTAGACTTATACTTCATAGACTAAGACAATTAATTCAGCCAATTATGTAAGTTGAAATCTGATATTGTATCTAAGTCTGTGTTTTAAATATAAAAGTATTTTCAAATGTCTAGTTTACGGGTTAAATTATAAATAATTCTGGAACAGATTCACAACAACAGATATTTTCAATATATTTTGAGCGTATCTTGCGTTTATATTTAGGAAAATACATAATTCAAATTAATTGCTAAATGTTATACCATCAGTGAGCTTTTGAAATTTCATCGGTTTTTGTGTAGCTACCTATACATCAGTAGTTATGTCAGATTATCTTCTTATTTCCCGTAAATAGATTTAACAAGTGTGCTTTCTCCATAGCCTACCTGTTTCCAAAAGTCACCCTTCGCCACTGCTTACCAGTAACTGAACTTTACTTCAAGGGATTTAATTAGCATTGAAATTCTTTTGCATTTAGGTACTTCATAATGATAGTTAAATAAATATAAACGTACGTATATATTATATTATTTTTATTTACCTCATCTTGTGATAATTTGTAAAATTGGGAGTTGGTTTTTTTATATCTTCGAAAGTAAAAGATTTTCATAGTTTTGGCTTATTAGATGAGATGAGATTATAAATAAATAAACCTAGGTACACAAATACATTAATATAGGAAAGAGGTCAATATGAGTTTTGCAATCTTAAATTTTGTCTACTGAACATCCTTCTTTCTTCCCCTCTACCCTTAATATAGGTCAGCGTTTCTCAACCCTTTTTATCTGCTTTATTGGTGTCAATTTAGGGTAATAATTATTTTGGTTCACGATCCAAGATAAAATAAATAAAATTGCACATACTAACAAAATAAAAAAAAAATAATAATACTAAATACAGTTTTGGTAAACAACATTTGATCCTAATGCTGTCTTTTGATCTATTCTTGTCTTCTCTCAAATAACTGCGATCTTTACCATTAAACGTAAATATTTTTTTTTGTTTTGTTTCAAAATGTCTTTTAAGTTTATTTGGTTTCAATTATTCATTACCTACTTAATACTTGACAACATAGTACATACTGTGGCTTGTCTACTCCGCGATCATCAATATAGGTGAAACCTATTTCTAAAAATGCTTCTTTGTATTCAAGTTTTGCCATATTAGGTAGAATAAATTAATATAAGCAGACTATAATAATGGTAACAGAGAAGAGAACGTCGTCTCGAAAGAAATTGTTAGTTTTGATCACTGCAATCACGTGAAACAACAAAGTTAAACAGTGTTGCTAGAATATTGTATTCAATACAATACTCTTGCCAGCATATTTACACTATAAAATGCTGGCAAGAATATTGTTTTGTTGAGAATATTTTGCGACCCACTAAATGTACCGATCAATCAATTTAGGATCGCGATCCATAGGTTAAGAAACGCTGATATAAGTAAACACATTTTTTTAAATTTAAAAAAATAAAGTGGTTTTAAAAAAGATGGTCCAAGATTCCCAAATAAAAAAAAACTCACCTTTACATTTACTAATTTATCAGCACTTCTTTATAAAATCCTATGTCTTATTTCTGAGTATAATAGTAGTCAATAAATTTATAAGAATTTCCAAAATTTGTCTTCCACCTAAAGCAGGGGTAGTCAACCTGGTCCCTACCGCCCACTAGTGAGCGCCCCAGCTTTCATGGTGGGCGGTAGGGGTTTAAAACATTTCCATTATGTTTTCATACATTTCCAAAAGAGGAGACCTCAGTTTGTTCCTCACAAAAATTGAGCTAGATATTCAGTAGGTATTTAGTTTCGCAGCATCAGCCTCAGGGATCTGATTAATAATTTAATTAATTAAATGTAATTTCGGCAAACTTCAT
The DNA here is from genome assembly GCF_057557595.1 of Rhyacophila brunnea. Lineage (NCBI taxonomy): Eukaryota > Metazoa > Arthropoda > Insecta > Trichoptera > Rhyacophilidae > Rhyacophila > Rhyacophila brunnea. The sequence goes on along the minus strand of NW_028232827.1, from coordinate 34,091,192 downwards.
GCTTCTATGTATGCAAAGTATAAATAAAAAGATAGATTTAACTACAGTAAGTTGTTTTATAAAGATTTATTCTACCAAACTTAGCGAAAGCCTGACATAAAGTTAGTATTTGGTAAGTAATTATTATTATATGCTTTAACTCATCTAGCTGTAACTCTGCTTTATAAATTTTATAAAGTAAAGTTGCTTTCCTACTTGGTGTGGGCGGTGGGTATAAAAAGGTTGAATACCCCTGACTTAAAGCAATCCAGCGCTGATCCTTCGTTATGTTTGATTCAGTCGATTTCTTGATAGTGTCACTCCATCTGGAAGACGGACGGCCTCGCATACCTACTCCTACCGTCAACGCCACCAGCCATGCTTGAATCTTTTGTTACCACTTGACTCAAGATTGTAAAAGTTGGTACGACCAGAGCTTCCACTGTCACTATGTTTTGGTCGAAGGGTACAGACCTACAAACTTATCTAAAGAATTGATGGGGGAGCCACAGTCGATAATAGAGTCGTAGTTCCATTTTCGACCGTTCTTCAGATAAGCTTGTTTGACTGTAATATAATTATTTATAATAATATGTAATTATTTTTGTTGTTGCAGTAATGGGCCTGCGCGTTGGAGGCGCTCCCGTGTACTAGGGCTCCGGCGATGGGCGCGGCCTGATTGTGCGGCGCGCTGCGCCCAAATATGACCCTCTCCTTCATTGCAGCACTACTTTTCTTTCAAACACACTTCGTGGGTAAGTCCGGACTTCACAAATTTCTTGAATAAGACAAATATCATTTTCGCTGATAACAAAAAGGTCTACCGTCTGAAGAAAGAAAAGGGGTTGTTTTGACGTCTATTTCAACGAAAAAACATTTTACTGTTAATTGGTTTTCTTTGTTAAAAAGTTTTCATGGTCAACAATAGCATGTGATGTATTCAAATTTCGTCACCCCATTTCTAAGTAAAACTCATTTTTTTTTTAATTATCATTCGTCATAATGTATATATTTTGGATACGCAGTGGCGAAGGGCGGAGGTAGGCTGTGGAGATCCGACAAAAATAATGCACACTTTGTCAGTTATACTTATTTGGTTTCATTGCACTAAGAAAACAAATTGCAGGTGGTCAGTCAGATGGTGGTGTAGGTCAGTCTTTTAAATTTAATTAAACCCTGCACCCAAACCACAGTAGGTATTCTAATTTGTTTAAGTTTTGTACTTTTCCATTTGAGTCGTTTTTTTTTTGATCCGGGTTTCGCCTTTCGGCATCTTCAGGCAATATGTACACTCACCAAAAGGCAAATACACACTGATAGTGTACCTGAAGATGCCGAAAGGCAAAACCCGAGTCGCAAAAAACGACTCAAATGGAATAGTACAATACTTCAGTCGATAGTATTGATAAACCAAAGAAGATTAAAATTATTCTTTTATCTATAGAATACCTATAATATGTGTGATTTAATGGCCTAATTTGATATGGTGTATTTGAATTTTAAAAACTAACCGATACTATCTGCAATAATTTGTATTCTTATTTAAATGAAAACAAATAGGTAGGTTAGGTAAACAATTTTTTTATGTAATCTTCATGTTGGGTCTCAACTGCCTAACTCCACCCTTCACCACTAAATACAGTACGCAGCTCAGTCTATATTACTCTAAATTATACAAATATGCCATTATAATTTATCATGTACTGTAACATAATTATTATGACTTCAGGTTACCTTCACAAAGGTGTCAGAAGGTCGGGAAAAGGTATTTCGGATGGTGTTATAATAAACGTATTTCACCACGTGGTCACAATATTTTTATCTAAATAAAAAAAACATACATTGGGTATTAAACATACATTGGGTATTAAACATACATTGGGTATTAAACATACATTGGGTATTAAACATACATTGGGTATTAAACACTGCGAATACAATGTTACACATAGTTGTGTATAATATACACGAATGAGATCTTGAAAAAGGAGATTTCGTGATTGAGACATACATACGTACATAGATACGTACCAGTAGCGTGCGGTGATTTTTTTAGTGACATGTTGTCAAAGAATACATACATACAGATTACGTACTATATTATTGTCTACTTGGGCCACTAAGAGTTTTGTAACTAATTGAATGTTAAAATAAAGTTATAGTCTTACTACTGAATTGCACAATAAATACATATTATTTTAATGCATATTTTGAGCATACTCTGCATCCACAGCATACAACATCTATACCTTCTCCGGATACCGCCCGTAATAATATTGAAGCTTAAAAAAGTCTCATGAAAACATAAAACAAACCCCCCGAATCCAATTCTGGTGGAGAACTTTCAATGCATACCAATTTTATTTTTAAGTTGTCCACAGAAAAAGTTGGCAACCATAATAGCATAATATAAATGCTAAGATCAATTAGGACATACTATACCTGTTGCATATTAATATACGTGTATCTCACTGTATATCAAAGCTTTATAGTTTATAGCCAGTCCGGTGAGCTTTCTTTAAGAGCTTCATTAATATAAACAGTGTAGGTTGTATGTCGACTCATAATTATTTGAATTCGATATAAATTTGGTTTCCTCTTTATATAGTTATTTAATTTTTTACAAGAGTAAAGAATATTTTTTCTACTTTCATTAAAACATATTTTCTCAACTTGATCTACGAGATTATTTTAATTAAAACCCTTGAGTGAAGTATTTTTATTGTTTAATAACACTAATGATCTATTTCGTTTGACGATTTATTATACGCTTACCGAGTGTATTATTATTGATAAGGTATGTGGTTTTTTACTAACACTTCAACTATTCATAATTTAATATTAATACTTTCGACCGAAGGTACTTGATGGAATTTGTGCTCTATTTATTTCTAATATTTCTACCAAAAAATTTTATAAATCTTTATAAATCTATATATAGTCTATTGTCTCATAACAAGCAATATGTCCTAAAGTTAAATATGACAAATCAAAACAATTAAAAACTAATGACAGAAGACATAACTATTTTAATATGAACAGTGAAACATTAAAAAATAGTCTATCCAATATTAAATTTGTAAATTTTTTCAAAAAATAATTGTATAAAAGATTTTTCAAAGTAATAAATAAATTCGAGTTTTGTTTGAAGTTTTGTAAAGGCTAGAATGCAAGATGATTGGGTAACACTGAGATTTATTTTCTGTATTACAATACACTGCCCCGGGAAATTTTCAGAGAAAGTTTATGTTAACAAGCAATTATTACATGACTGTTCCAAAATAATTTTCTATCAGATTTTCAGGATTTTAACGGTTATTCTTAGATTTTCAAAAGAATTTGCATACCTTATTCATAATAATAATATCATTGTTACCCAGCGAATCGCACATGTAATGAAATCCATTGACTACCAAGAGTTGGATGAAATTCATAATTTTCTCAATAAAAATATTATGTACAAAAAATTTAAAAGAAAATGAAGAAAGACAATGTCTTAAAATGTGTTAAAGAAGTACTTATTTCACATAGTTTCATAAACATCAGAACCTATTCATGCTATTCAGTAGGATATTGGTTATTGAACATATTATGAAAGAAACTAAATACCTACAGTATTATTCAAGGGAATTCTAATATAATAATAATTTACACCCACGGTGGCCGCGCGGCTTAAGGGGGGGCTGAAGAGCCGATATTCAATTATAATTTGGTATAAAAAGGACCTCGGCGTCGTAAGCACGTTAATTTAAATCGATCTTTTTGCAAAAATCACTAATCATCGGAGATTTTATTTCAAGAAACATTATTATTATTATTGATATTGTCGGCGGCTGTACATTATTATTTTATAAACACCTGCTCGCTGTCCGTCGATCAGAAAACAGGGCTGTCAAAATAATATATGAATTAATATTTTTTAAATGTTAATTTCATCATAGTTTTTAATCAAACCTGTGCAAGTACATACAAATAACTTGGGTGGATTTCGTAGCAAACATACTATTGATATAAATATACGGGTATATTATTATTATAACCCAATTCAAATTGAACATAGGTTGATACTCAAATACTATTATAGTATGTTTATGATTTCGAGAAAATCATACGATTGTATATAATCCATATCAATTATTTGAAAACATTACATTCGCATGTACATATATAGTGTAAAGATCAGATAACTGTTTACTTTGCAAGGTAACATCAAAATGTGTATATACTTATCTAAATGACGAATGACATTCATGAGTTAGCACGGCTAAAAGCTTGGAAATGTGTTTTTTTTCTATTTCAAAATCTTTTAATTGTGTATTTTTTTATTACTTTATATAACTAATAAAAAATACTGTTTGTTTCTACGAATAAAAAAAGACAGAAAAGAATATGTGTACAAATCACGGCAATCAGAAAGGCCGGCAAATATGGCCGACAATGCGTGATACACATACATAAAATACACAAAATTACAAACACATTCGAAGTTTTCCGCACACGTACAGACCACGTGATATTTGTTTACGCAAAATCGTCGCTTTTCAAAATGGCGAATTTGATTGCCAGATTTTACTGCGATGAATCAGTATGTTCCTTCTTGTTTTTTTTTTATTCGTAGGTTTGTTTACTATGTACACCGAGAAATTTCCATTTATAAAATCGGAAACGATTTTTACAGAAGAGTTTTCGAATATAATGCAACCAAAACAGGAAAATTTTTTATCATGGGTGTTGACTTCCTGAATTAGTTAACCCCAGGTCCATGCCACTATGTGAACCACCGTAATGCTTACGGGCCCTTTTAATTAATTTTGTAATTAACGTGTTAATTTGCATTTGAAAAGTAATTAGCAAAAACACAATATTGTGCGGCCCATTAGCATTGGGTTAAGCCATTTCCACACTGGAAACAAGTTGCTGGCAACCTCATTAAATTTTACGATATTTACCATAATTGCTTAAGAAATTTTACGATAATTATCATAATTATCGTAAAATCTAACGAGGTTTCCAGCAACTTGTTGCCAGTGTGGACCCGGCATTAGATGCACAAAACTTAAATAATATATATTATTTTATAAATAAAAATTTTAAATTATAAATATTTATGATTTATGTCTTCGACAGCCCTGATGAAATATTAGTCGATCGAGTCGTGGAGTAAGTTTATTGACACAAACAACTTTGACGCGACCTTTTTATATTAACTAGTAGACCAGATATTATGGACCACATGTAAAAAAATCATATTTTCAATTCTCAAGGCCAATTCTGTAGAACGTCCCCTTAAGCGTTGGACTATAACGCCGTGGGTCCCAGGTTCGAATCCTGGGTCTGGCAAGTACACATACTGTTTTTCAATTTGTGTGTGTCAGGGTATGGACCTAATAGGTTGTGCAAGTGGCTGACATCCATATCTCGTAAAAAACAAAATCTGTTAATACAAACTTCTACTCTGTGGAGGCCCATATGATCCTATTAGGATCGGACATGGTCGAAAGAAGAAAAAATTATCCTAGCTTTGTATGATACAGTAGTAATCAGTAGCGAAAGGTGGAGGTAGGGTCTTAAGATCCGACACAAAACATGCCCATTAAATTTTGTTAGTCACACGTATTTGTTTTATTGTACAAAGATTACAATTTGCAGATCGTGTTGGTTAGTTTTTAAAAATTAAATTAAGCCCTGCCTTACCAAACTGTAATAGTTTTGGTATATTTTGGGCGACCCGACACTTTTTAATTCATACATATTTGTTTTTGTTGAATTAGAAATACATATTACAAATTTCGTTGGTTATTTTTTTTAAATTTATTAAGCCATACTTAAACCAAACTATAATATATATTTGTAAAATATTATTCTACCTATAAAATATTCAAAATTCATATGATTTAATGGCATAATTTGAAATATTTTATAGATATACGAGTATTTTTTTACTATTATCTATTATGGTTTGGTTTTCGCATTGTACAATTAAATTTTAAAAAAACTAACACCAATTGTTATATATATTTATTCGTATGTTTTTTTGTTACTTTGTGTATCTAACATATAATATTATGTAAAAATAAAAATTGATTTGTATACATGTAAAATGTTATGTGTAATGTAAAAATATCCGGGCGGTTTTGTCAGAGTGCCCACAAAAGTGTATGTGAAAATAAAATCAGCAAAGCTTATAAATAATTTTCTTTGAAATATTAATAATTGATTTGACGCTTAGTAGATAATAAAAAAGCTCTCTGTTGTTTTGTAATTTCACTAATAACTTCTGAGCCATCTTTTAGTGGATTGTTACTTGCCGAGTATTTTAAATCGATTCATATTTATCAAATATTCATAAGAAAATAGCCGCAAATGTATATTACTCGGAAACAAACAATACGACGCTCAGTACGTTAATGCTATGTATCAAATAAATAGGCTTACAACGTAACCTGGATCGGATTTAATGGCCTAGGTGAGTTATATATTGGATTAAAGTACTCAGAATTGGTTTAGGATTTAATATACAGAATATCTATATACATATACAAATGTGGTGTCAGAGAGGTCATACTTTTGAATTGAAAATAATTCAGTTTCTTTCTACTTACTTAGTTTCACCGTTTCAATTTTTCTTTCATACCTACTTATATTATTTTACCTGACAATATCTATCTTAAATACTGGAATGTATATGAGACAAAACTCTGAACTATTGTTTATTTTATTATAATCTAAGTATAATGATTAAGAGTAAAACGAGAAAAAAACGGCATTTATTTTAATATATATATATATATATATATATAAACAGTCCAACGATGGCCACCCGGGTTAAGCATCGGCCTATAGCATCGTAGGTCTCAGGTTCAAATCCTGAGTCTAGCAAGTACACATATTGTTTTTCAATTTGTGTATGAGTCGAGAGTATTAACCTAATAGGCTGAGCAAGTCGCTGACATCCATTTCTCGTAAAAACAAAATCTGTTTATACAAACCTCCACTCTGTGGAGGCCTATACTATGATCTTATTAGGATCGGACATGTTAAAAAAATAGAACAGTGTGTACTGGTTATGAGATAGTCGGAAGCCGGGTTCCGGCCTTATTCCGGAAGGGATTATCAACCTATCAATAAATATTACAAAGATTTAGTCATTTCTGATATATTTTACAATTATCATTTTTTTTCAATGCTAATACACTATTATACTTTATAATACTTATTAGCATCAACAATAATTATTAATATCGTATATAGGTATATGTTAAAAATACTTAAAAAAAACTTTGTTTTCATTGTTCGAAGAAATTTCATCCCCTTCTTTCTGGCACTATAATCTTGCATGTATCTTGGCATCTTTTTAAATTCGTCTCCATTCAGGTTTCAAGCTTACTTCCTCCAGTTTTCAACACCCAATGTCTTAAAATCCAACTAGATGGAAACTATCCCTCAAAATTTTCTTTGGCTTCCAACCTAACGAAAATCAGTCATTTTTTTCATTTGTGACTTGTCAATCTTTCTAAAGTGGTCTTATTTGATGGACTGCATAATATGTGGGCTCTTGTTTAAAGCGTACAGCTCGAAGGCGGGATAATCACTCACTGAATTTTAAATCACCTTGCAGTTAATTATAGCGTTGACTGCCGGTAGAACACTAAACTTTATCACTGTGTGGAATTGATACGATGTCACTTGTCAATATTATTATTGAACAGCCGGAAACATATTATTATGAATGGAAGTTTGGATGGAATTGACGTACACAAGTTATGTAGATAAGAATAATAAGCTCTAGCCACAAAATGTAGTTAAAAGTCTTTAATATATTCAGAAAAATATATCCGATTTAATATTGACATTGTATGCAGGGCATTATATTGTTATGTTTTCGGAAACGGAAATCCTTACCAATGGGCTCCGATCTTTCACTTAATCCAGTAGAAGGTGTATGTCGGTAATAAGACTCGATGGATGTTATACTTCAGTGGTGTTTATTTTTCATGTCTTAAAGTACAGTTACATGGTGTAAAAATAAAACGGAAAGAACTCAGGAGATTAATTCGATCCACAGTGAAACTACTCGGTGAACAGAGCTGAGTTAAGTTTCAACAAGATGAATGGTCCGAGATGAATGCTATTAGAATCATTTATAAATATGAAATAGTAAATAAGTAATAGTAGTTTACGTACAAGGATTTATATGTGTGTAACAGTGGCAAAGGGTGGAAGCAGGTTGTTAAATCCAATGTAAATAATGCATATTAAACTTTGTTAGTCATACGGATTTGTTTTTATTGAACTAATACTACAATTTACAGATGGTGTTAGTCAATTTTTAAAAACCAATTAAACCCTGCCTAAACCAAACCACAATAGTTTTGGTATAATATTTTGGGCGATACGACAAAATTGTGGAGATTTTTTCATTCTTACTTATTTGTTTTCGTTGGATTAAGAATACATTTTACACATATTGTTGTTTTTTTTCCCTGCCTAACCAAACTATAAATAGATAAAACATATTATTATATCTATAAAATATCTAAAGTTATGTATAAATTAATTGCATAATTTTAAATATTTTATGGATATACGAGTATTTTTTTACTATTATCTATTGGATTCGTAGGGATTAATTTAAAAACTAACCAACATCGTCTGTAAATTGTAATTTTATTTCAATGAAAACAAATAAGTGTGAGTGATAAAATTTAGTGTGCACTATTTATGGTGGATATTAACGGCCTACCTCCACCCTTCGCCACCTGTGTGTAGTAATACAGCTAGATAGGGTGGATAAATTGGGGTTGATCAATAATATGATATTGATTAGTACATTGTAATAGGCGAAATCACACCGATCGAATATTCTTAACAATTGTACATACATAGTAACATAGGGTGTCGATGGATTTAACAAAAGATAATTTATTGTCATTGGGGAGATATCATGGAAAAGGAAGTTACGGGTATATAAAAATATCGTTGTGGACATATATTATAATTAATAAATGTGTTTTGTTGTTGTATCTTTTTCCACATTACTGTTTTTTTAAGTTATTCTTCTTTTGGGGCGTTTGGTAGAGAGTGAAATTGAGAGCTGCGCGCGCACACCGTTACGAAAGTGCGTGACAGTATGAAGTTAGCTGCGAATCAGTCAGCTGTATACAAACGCAAGTTTGTTAGTAGAATTGTTCCGAATTTATTATTGTCGGTCATTTGCAATTCCTTACGTTAACAAACGATTAAACGTCAGAGTGACAGTTGTTACTTCAAAAATGAAAACAACGAGAAATAATTATATAATTTAGTAATATAAGTTAAAGTGTATAGAAATAAACTAACGGCGCTCCAATAAGCGGCCCTTTTTCTTGCGTGTGTAATTTAACAAGATTTTAACGCGCGTACATAAGTACATAATATTTTTTATATTTTAATAATTGTTTTATTTAAAAATAATTTATTAAAAAATTGTTGGATAACAACAAATTACCATTTTTACATAGATAATATTAAATAAAAATTACAAGATAAAAACAACTTATTATATACTTGCAACGTTTTTAAATTTTCTGTTGAATTATTATGCTCAATATGCTCAAACTTGTACTTGATATGAAGTAAATAAAAAACAAACAAATATAGAATGCTGAAATGTCATTTTGACATTTCATTTTGATTTCCATAGTAACGCACGTATATATTAATAATTGTGTTGCTAGGACCGCCGCCTTAGCAACCAATAATAGTCTTTTACTTTTTACGATTTTTTCTGAAATAACTTTCCATACAAAACAAAATTAACTGAAAATGAATTCAATTCTGCTTAAAGATGGCTAAAAGTATTAAAAGAACGCATTGGCATCGTGTTCTGATATATTCTAAAAGTATCAAATGTCTAGCTAGTCGGGAAGTTAGTTAAAAATTCATTGCAAGATTTTTCCCGGACAAACAAGAGTACGAGCTAATAAAAACGTTGTAAAGAATTGATCGAGAATTTCTGTTGTTAGGTACACGCAACAAAACGTGGCTTATGGATTTGATCTTTCACGCATAATAAATGTTTCCAATTATAATAGAAATTCATAAAAGATCCAATTCTCATTGGATTCTTTTTACATTTTAAATTCTAAAAACACATTTAAGCAATAATGATCCAACCCCATAAATAACTATACTTATAACTCATTAATGAAATGTAACTATCGAATAAATTGTACATCATCAGTAAGATGCATTCCATTATTTACGATAACTTTTGAAAGCTGGCAGTTTACTGTGATTTTTATTTATCCAAACTTCTATTTCCTCAAATATCTCAAAACCAGTAGGTTGTCGATTGGATCTTTTCTGCATATGTATGTCCAATTGGGGTTAATCAATAATATAATATTGAGTAGGTGCATTGCAATAGTCGAAATCACACCGGTCGAATGTTCTTAATAAAACACATATCTGCATAATTAGTAATTTATAGTATCGATAAATTAAACAAAAGACAATTTATTGTCATCGGGGAGATCGAATTTCAAACCAAATCAAATTTATTTATTTTACGTATAATGAACATAACAAATTATAAATTTAAAGCGTTCACGACATGACATAAAATACGTGTTAACAATTTTTAAAATAAAAATACAGAGAAATGTGAGTTAATAATACAATAAGTAATAAAATAAGAAAAGAAATAAAATGAAATAACAAAAATAAATGTAGATGGAAGTACACAGAGTGAACTTTGATAGACTCGATCTCAAAAATTTATAAAACAAGGTCCACCTAAATTCACCCTCACGTAAGTGGAATATATCAATATCCAAAGCAATTTCATTAAACATGGTTATTGCCTTTCCAATTGGCATTACTAATGGCAGGTTTGTTCTGCACCTTGGGAGAACAAACAACAGATGCCCTCAATGAGATATCATAGAGAGGGGAGTTACAGATACTTACATAACGATATCGTTTATTATTACAATTGTGTCGCTAGATTTCAAAATCAGCCAAGTCCATAATATATGAATAAAAGAAAAACAGCTTTTTGCTTTCTCAAATACACAGTCACAAGGGTGAAAGTTTATATTATTTTTCGAGTATAGAATATCTAAAATTATACATTCCACATTTTGATAATGCAGAAATGTTAGAAACAGTAGTTCTTCAGCAATTCACAAAAAAGTAAAAAATACATAAAGGTGGACTTGGCTGATTTTGAAATGTAGCGACACAATTAATAAATATGTTTTGTTGTTGTATCTTCTTCCACGCCACTGTTTTTTTAGATTGTGACTGACGTCGTTGCCAATGGATATAATATGACGTGGTTCGGTATTAATTAAAAAGTTATAGGTACAGCGCGACTCGCAAAATGTGAGCTATTTATTCAATTGGCGTAAAAACGCGGTCAATTTGTTGCCGAGTTTATCACGTGACCTCTGCCGAAGTTTCATAATAAATTTCAGTTAGCCGAAACACGATACGCTCCCATTAAACTAATTGCTGTGCGCTCTTGATGGAAAATGTGAAAATTCCGCGCGGACATGTTTGTTTTATAAGCCTACAGTATATTGTTTTTCTCTTGTTTGCGTAAATGCTCGCAAAATATACGGTGAATTATGGAAACGGAAATGCACCAAAACATAACTTTTGGATAATATATGCACACAGTTTGGAACAAATTCAAAAACATACATTATTATTACAAAAATCTAATTGATTGTGACTTCAACCTAAATATTGATCGCTTCATTTATTAAGATATTATTACGAGGGTGGGTCAATAATTCCTTAGAAAAAAGCATTAAAACAGTTTTTATTTTTGTATTTTTTTTTATTTCTCAACATAATCTCCTTGGAGCTCAATACACTTGGTTAGACGTTTCTCAATTTTTTTTAAACCGTCAGAAAAATAAGTTTTCGGAAGGTCCTCAAAATAAGCATTTGTCCGATCGATGACTTCTTCATTTGAAAAAAAACGTTGTCCACTTAGCCATTTTTTTAAGTTTGGGAAAAGGAAAAAGTCACTGGGGGCTAAATCTGGCGAATACGGTGGGTGGTCGACCAATTCGAACTTCAATTCTTCAATTTTAGCCATTGATCGTAAACATGTGTGAACACGGGCATTGTCCTGATGAAAGAGGATTTTTTTCCTGTTTAAATGAGGCCGTTTTTCTTCAATTTTGTTTTTTAGCTGGTCCAATAAAGATGCATAATAATCCCCTGTTATTGTTTTTCCTTTTTCCAAATAGTCAACGAAAATAATTTCACGTGCATCCCAAAATACAGTAGCCATAACCTTACCAGCTGATTTTACGGTTTTCGCCTTCTTTGGACATGGTTTGCCTTCGCAATCCACTGCTTTGACTGTTCTTTCGTCTCGGGAGTATAGTGGTGTATCCATGTTTCATCTACAGTCAGAAAGCGACGAAAAAATTCATCCGGATTGCGTTGCATGAGCGACAACAGGGCTTTAGAGGCCACCACCCTATTGCGTTTATTGTCGACTGTGAGCAAACGCGGCACCCATCTTGCAGAAATATTTTTCATGCCCAATTTGTCATGTAAAATAGAAATGACGCTACCTTTTGAGATCCCTGTAACCTCAATTATCTCACTCAACTTTAATCTTCGGTCACTTAACACCATATCGTGGATTTTATTGATCATTTCTGGTGTAGTCACCTCTACAGGACGTCCTGAGCGTGGTTCATCCTTTGTTGATGTACGACCACGTTTAAATTCATTTAACCAGTTATAAATAGTTGCAAGTGAAGGAGCAGATATGCCGTGAACTAAATCCAACTCATTTTTTATTTCCTTTGCTGTTAACCCTTTTATATTAAAATGTTTAATAACAGCTCTAAACTCAATTTTCTCCATTTTCCATTTTTCCATTTTCCACAAGCAAATTTTTTTTTTAAATGTACGAGAAACACACAAGAACCCGACCAATCTGATTGAAACTTCGCAGCATACTGAATCGGTAGTGCCGCTGCATGAAAACAAACCGCTTACAGTACTAGTCGCGCCACCTGTCGGCTTTTCTAAGGACTTATTGACCCACCCTCGTACATTCATTAATGACTATTGTCATATAAACAATTTACTATATAAGTTATAATTTTCTTTTCGTACTATGTATTCATTAATATTTTTCTAAAAACCGTGACTGGTTTCTTCCTAAGGAATATTATTTCAGTTGGTGACAAACACTAATTGTTAGTAATTGAAAATGTCCACAAGGATTACGCCAGTGTCGGTGTTTATAACAAATGTAGAAAAATATTAATAATAAAATTATAATTAACTATTTTTTTTTATATTCACAAGATTTAAGAATGTAACATTCTAATTATTTCATTTATTACATTATAATTATTACATTCAATTTTGAAAACACTTCTGAGAAAATAAAAAGCTGATCGCCCATAGTAGCTCAATATGAGTGATTATTTAAAAAAGGCCTTTAGTTAAAATTGTTAAAAATAAAGTTTGACTCCTTTATCATAGTGATTCTATTTGCATGCTATGATGATATGATACCCGAGAGATGCAGGTTCGATCCCGTGGGGTGTCTTACTTTTCTGAAAAAGATTTTTTTCTATTGGTTATAATACATTTTCTCAGAAGTGTTTTCAAAATTATGTTTGTTCTATAATGACTTGGATATGTTGTATTCTCCCGCTCGGTATTTTGAGTAACATACACTTCCCTTAATAAAAACACACATAGTATATTATGTGACATTTTCTTCTATAATAAAAGCAATGAGTACATATTGTATGAGTTGCCTTATTCATATACCATATAATAGCTGACATATAACTGCCTAGCTATATATATTTTCAACCAAGATACAGTACAAATACACAGATGTCTACAGAAAAATGTTAACTTTACTTATGTGTAGCAGAAACATAATATAACGACTTCCTTTGTGCACTTAACAATGCGACAAAATGTATCGTCGCATTTCTGCAGATTCACTGCAACTAGGAATAAAACATGCAATATTATGTATGCCACAAAGATATTATTATAAAGCTCTATGTAGACTTGTTAGTGATGTACCATTACATTTGTAACGGTTTTCATTAAATGGTCCCTATGTAGTAGGTATCAATTAATGATGTCGGTATCTTTCATTTCAATAGCTATATGATAAAGGTACCTACCTACATAATAATATGATTGCTGTATAACAAGTTATATTACAGTAATTTAAGTATATGTCTCATTATTAAAATTGTATTCTTACTGTAACAGTTAAACATAATGGTTTATAGTAATATATAATTGATATAAACGATCTCATACGATAATTAAGTACTTGTCACTCGAACATATCATAATATTACATTGTATTAGGTATAATTATTAGCCGATATCAAACCTTTTAGTGAAGTAGTTCACAAATAATTTCTCAATTAAAATAATCGTTCATTGTATACTGTGATTGTCTGAAAATGACGTAAAACTATTAAATACTAAATTCACATAGTTAACTAAATTAATATTATCTGAATAATATATACAGCCTCAAAATGTAATCCAGTGAAAAGTGCCTACATAAAATAAAAGAACCTTAGAACAGTTTTGTATTTATTAATCAAATATGTATCCATATATAAAAGAAAACTTAATTGTTTAATAAAGTAACTTAATACTGAAAGAAAGTGATGTAAAGCTACAGGTTACTTTCTACTAAGTAGAAAGGCACAAACGAGATTTTAATATGAGGCGATAGTTTATTTAAATAAATTCTACATTATCGACAAACCACCAAATATATTTATTTTTAATGCGATTATCCAATTGATCAAAAAACACATATTATTTCACAGAGTTGATCAATAATAACACCCTTCTCATAAGATACTGGGATAAACATAAATCTATTATAATATTAATACCATCGACCAAAGGTTTTTGATGGAATTTGAATCTAAATTCTATTCATAATTTTTGTTATATTTTTTTATTGTGACCCTTGACTTGATAAGTAGCGAATGAAGTTTTTACCTACTTTATGGTATTGATTTGTTATATTATTTAGAGTTAATAGTATTCGTTGTCAGTGTTTATTTGCATTTTGGTGAGTGTACACAGTGCCTGAAGATGCCGAAAGGTGAAACTCGGGTCGCAAAAAACGACTCAAACGGAATAGTACAAAACTTAAATACGTTAGAAATAAATCTAATATATATTATATTTTATAGCAATTAAATTTAAAAAAAATTTATACATATGTATATATAATATATATAAACTCATGCGGTTAGTTTATTTTTCATAAAAACATAAGAAAAATTTACATTAAATCATCATTAATAAAATTATGGCATACATTTGAGCAATTACTACACGAGCTTTAAGCTGATGAAACAGAGAAAGTTAGTTTCTCTACCCATCAGTCACTCCAAATCACTGTTATGTTAATCCACTGTATTATAATTTAATATAAACCACAAGTTGTTATTATATATTTAATTAAACACTGTATAATATTTAACGGCCCACGTGCTGGTCGTAGGTCAAAATTGAGTTTTTATTGTATTTTCAAACCATAATCCTGGACACTCCTTAAACATTGTAGATAATCTATTTATAAAATTTTGAAGCCTTATTATCTTTTATGGTTATTTTAAACATTTTATGACTGCATAAAGTATTTTTGTTACATAAAATAGTATTCTTTTAAACCTCTCGCTCTAATGTTTTAGAATAGAGTCATATTTCGGTACATAACTGTGCAGTGGTGTTAAGATTTTTTACATTTATTAATTTTTAAACGCATTTATAAAACCATTAGTATAATTTATTACGAGATAATTTTTGTAAAATATTCACGATAAAAAATTATATTGATAATCTCTGTGATCCCAAATTTGACAAGAATTAGGCATTTTATTATTCAAAAAATCGGCAAGATTCACACATTTGAAGATAATTCTAAAGATACTTATTATAAGCTATGTATTTGACCATTCAAGAGTGATAAAGATCTTATGAATAATGATTGCTTTATAATAATTATTGACCTAAGAATAAGGTAGTGTTTTTTTGAAATACGCCATTTCTTTTGTCATTCCCCAGTGGTTAAGCTACAACATACGGCCGTAGCCATAAATTGACAAACTATAATTGAAGTAGGGAGTAAAATTATGTTAACGCGCGTGTTTGAACATGTACCTAACCGAATTTTTTTTTATTTTTTTTTAAACGGTACATGTTCAAACACGCGCGTTAACATAATTTTACTCCCTACTTTAATTATAGTTTGTCAATTTATGGCTACGGCCGTATGTTGTAGCTTAACCACTGGGGAATGCCAAAAGAAATGGCGTATTTCAAAAAAACACTACCTTATTCTTAGGTCAATAATTATTATAGAGCAATCTTTATTCATAAGATCTTTATCATATTTGAATGGTCAAAAGCATAAATTATAATAAGTATCTTTAGAATCATCTTCAAATGTGTTAATCTTGCCGATTTTTTGAATAATAAAATGCCTAATTCTTGTCAAATTTTGGATCACAGAGATTATCAATATAATTTTTTTATCGTGAATATTTTACAAAAATTATCTCGTAATAAATTATACTTATGGTTTTATAAATGCTTCAAAAAATTAATAAATGTAAAAAAATTTAACACCACTGCACAGTTATGTACCGAAATATGACTATATTCTAAAACATTAGAGCGAGAGGTTTAAAAGAATACTATTTTATGTAACAAAAATACTTTATGCAGTCATCAAATGTTTAAAATAACTATAAAGGATAATAAGGCTTCAAAATTATATAAATAGATTATCTACAACGTTTAAGGAGTGTCCAGGATCATGGTTTGAAAATACAATAAAAACTCAATTTTGACCTTCGACGAGCATGTCCCCCCTTAAGTTCTACAATTTGGTTGGCGTTAGACATCGCTGAAAGGCAGTTTTAGATAGATTCACAATTCAACAAGCGGCCATATTGTTGAACCAAATCACGGTGCTCTATAGATATGTACTTGTACATTGATGCGACAATTAGTGTCAGCGACAACCTGATGAAGCGAGTTGAGATAAATAAAAACATTACGAAAGGATTATAATATATCGTCGGTGTTTTGTAAAACGGGGTTGTTAACCAAAATGCTATTTTACAGGAGGAGAATTTTTAACTTTTGACATGTATTTTTTAATTACCCGTGGATGATTATAAATGTCTAACAAGTTTATAACAAAGCTTAGAAGGAACACTGTCCTTGTAATTATAGGCATTATAATATAATATGTTAAAAGGCCTAATATATCACATTCGATTTTTATTCGTAATACTAAGTGGATATTCGCACTTACGATTATCGTTTTAAGTACTTTCCTGTAGAGATACAAATTTGCCGTTTTTACACAACAATGCTAGTGAGGTACATATTGTTTTTTCATTAAAATCGCCAAAATGGTTGATTCGGCCTTTTTACAAAACACCGATGATATTATCTAGGACCTAAGTAATTAATGTAGATGTAATCGTGTTGTATACTGCCCTTCCAAGGAAGAAGGCAGTAACTCGCAAAATTTGTGAAATTGAGTTATGAATGCCATCCGTTAGGTAATTTTGAAAGCCATATATTCGGTTCACTTTAATATCAGTATTATCACTAAAATACCGTTAAAATAATTAGTGAAAAAATAGACATCTTCTAAAATAATACAATTTTTAGCAAAAAGGCAGTAATTGTACCTATTCATTGCAGTTACTGCTTGTTTATTATTACTTTGTTTGTAGTTTAACATCCTACTTATAAAAATTATCACCGTTTTTTATTAATTCACACTACTAAAGTTTGAAAAAAAACACATTGTGTCATTTATCTCGAAAGTGTGTGAGTCAGTTACTGCCTCCTTCCTTAGAAGGGGAGTATAGTTCTTTATTAATTCTGTTTTAATAAACTGATTTTGGGGACCCACTGTAAAATTATAGGTACATAAAAACTAAGTTGCTTACCTATCAGATTTTTTATTTTCAATTTATAACATAGATAACTACATTCACTTTAGATTATTTCGAGATAATTTAGCGGCTCCAGAGACTGGAATAAATTGCCACTGACTATTAAACAAATGTTGAATGTCATATAACATATTAGTCGATGACCTTTATTCAGAATTGTTCGGCCTATATAAGAATACAAATAAAATAGAACAGACTAGCCATATTCCATACAACGCAGTAAATCTTTAACAAAACCAAAGTTTAGTAGGAGTATTATATTCAGCGCACATCGCATGCGAGCTTTTCCTAGGCGTAAAAGAAAGCTCTCGAGATTGGTCGTAAACTGTCGCATGGAAAAATTCACTCAGTAAGTAACCGAACTTCAATAGTTTATCACGGCTGGTTAGACCTTTATTTGGGGAACTAAACGTATCTAAGTTTCGGTCAAACAGAAGAATACTATTTACTGAGGTAAGTGGAGCTTTTAAACCAATTGAAAATTAGCCCAATACTCAATAAATGGTTATATGACATTTTTTGTATCTGTGAAATATATATGTTTTATTATTTATTAAGTATTGTATACAGTACATTATACTATAGTAATATAGACGCTCGTAATGGACGAGTGATAACTTGTTTACTTATAAAGTAGTGTGTCTCCGGTTAGAATTTCGAATATGGCAATTTCACATATTATTTTTCAATGTGTGATTAGACCTAAACCATGGAACCAATAAGTTGAGCATGTGACGTTTCTCGTAAAATGTTGGTGAAGTAGCCAAGATGCACATCAAGTTGTATATCAAATAAAAAAACTATATTATCAATAATGAACGTTTAAGTTTGAATTTCTGTTTGAAAGGCAAAATAATAATTTAATAAATCATTAGAATAAGATTATTTAGTTGTATAACAAAATTATTTATCGGTATCTAAACGTTCTATGTTAAATCTTCCTCTTCGCTCTGCGGTACCTAATCTTAATTTTGAGCAGAGTTACTGCAGAATTTTAAATCAATTATTTATTTTCTATCCATCTCTATCCTCTGGAAACCTCGTGGTAGATGCTATGGAGGTTTCAATGAATTCCTTCTCATAATTATCCTCTTTGGCATTCAGTTCCTGTTGCTTTTAACTGATATTGATACACTGTCCAAAAATCTGTGTATTTCGAGGCTTTATTTAGGGTCTAGGACGATTTGGCACCGGACAACTGGCCGCCACAGAATTCTAAAATAAATAGACGTTAGGTACTTATAGGTAAAATTCAATATTATTATTTATACTTCAATGATTATATTATGATTTAATAGTTGGTAAGAATGTAAATATGCAGACATAAACAATGATTTAATCGTACATATGTTTAAGTTCCAACGAAAAAAGAGTTTTTTTATTTTATATAAAGCCTTAGGCATGGTAATCCTCAATCCGCGATAAAGAATACATTATGTTAAGAGCAAAATGAATTCAAACTACTAAGTAGTAGATAGAAACTGATTAAAATACCTCATCTACACGTGTCTACGACAGTGCGGCGTCCAATTGTCCGGAGGCCAATCGTCCCATTCCCTTTATTTACCTGTGCAAAGAATGTGTATGTAGACTCAAATAATACTACATAGAGGATGGTCTCTCACTGATGCTCCTGCATTATCAAGTATTCTGTACAGAATCCCCTTAGCACCCATCACCAGCACCATATCTTAAATAATTCATTTAAAAAAATACTCGTGGAAGAGTGAGTCTTGCTGATTTTTAATGAAAAAAAAAGCTTTATACTCTCGAACGTCGACTACTAAACAAGAAAACGCAATGTAATATTTCATGTTAACGGAGAAAAACTTCATTTAACCATGCGAAAAAATATGTTGATCATTGAAATTCGCTGATTCAATTATGATGAAATCAGCCGCAAAACGATTGAAAAACGATTGCAAAACTACGTAAGAATAAATGTCCTAATAATAAAAAAAACTCCTAAAAATAGATGACAGCGGAAACAAGAACGAATATCAGAACAAAAAAATCTGTGTGTGTACTTATGTACGCGCGTTAGAAGTTATATTTCTTTGGCGTAACAAAACAAAAACAAAAATTGTGATAACCTAGATTCTTCGACTAGCTCTTAATTATCTTGTTAAATTATACACTCAAGAAAAAAGGCCACTTATTGGAGCACCGTTGGTTTATTTCTATACACTTTAACTAATATTTCTAAATTATATAATTTATTACTTCTCGTTGTTTTTATTTTTAAAGTAACAAATGTCACTCTGACGTTTAATCGTTTGTTTACGTAAAGAATTGCAAATGGCCGACAATAATAAATTCGTTGCCTAGGCAACGGAACAATTTTACTATCAAACTTGCGTTGATTCGAAGCTAACTTCATACTGTCGCGCGCTTTCGTAACGATGTGCGCGCACAGCTCTCAATTTCACTCTCTACCAAACGCCCCAAAAGAAGTATAACTTCAAAAACTCATTTCTTTCACATTTGCTCATTTAATATTTTTTTTCATTAATATAATTCATTAACAGTTAGACAATATTTGAGTAAACGATGATGAAATTAAATCCATTAAAAATCGGCATTACATAATATTCTGCGGATGAGTTAAAAATATAGCATTGTATTATATAGACAGAACATTAGTCTATTGTTGACGTCTAGCGCATATTGTCTACACAGTCGTACCTCAGTATTTTCGTGCAATAATAAATATCCTAAACAGAAGTAACGGACGGTAATGCGTATCGAAATACGTACCGTTCACTTGGCCAAGCGTATGGAGGCTTTTATTGATTTCCCCCGCTCGGACTGGTCATATATTGATTCGCGTGACTATTTATTTTACTAGGCCGATGACGAGTGTCTCAAAATGATAACGGAAAGATTAAAAAGAAGTCAAAATATGAAAATATGAAAATATGAAAACGCATATTTCATAATAATATGTTTGATCTATACTTCTATTTTACAACGTTTTTACTAGCTCGTATTCTTATTTGTCCGGTATAAATCTTGCAATCGATTTTTAACCAACTTCCCGACTAGCTAGACATTTGAAATTTTTAGAATTTATCAGAACTTGATGCCAATGCATTCTTTTAATACAGCCATCTTTAAGTAGAATTGAATTCGTTTTCAGTTAATTCTGTTTTGTATGGAAAGTTATTTCAGAAAAATCCGTAAAAAGTAAAAGACTATTATTGGTCTCTAAGGGGGTGGTCCTAGCAACTAAATTATTAATATATACGTGCGCTACTATGGAAATCAATATGAATGTCAAAATGACATTTCAGTATTATTTCTATCAAGTAATTTTTTTTTGATCGTTTAAGCTTATAATAATATGATTCAACAGAAAATTTAAAAACGTTGTATATAAAAAGTTATTTTTATCTTGTAATTATTTTATAATAATGAGTAAAATTAAGTGACCGTCCGTGATTTTAAAATATTAATTTTGATCAAAATTAGAGATTTTTAAATTTTTGAGATTCGATTGATACTCGTATTATGCGAGGATTTTTTGTCCGTTCGGACAACTTTTTTAATGGTATATAAAATCGGCAGCTTTTTTTTCTTCTTCTTCATTCACCCTGTCATGACCCAGCATTGGGGCATAGGGCAAGGACAAGTTCGCACCACTTCCCTTGATCCATCGCCAACTCTTGCACCTCCCGCTATCCCAGAAATTCAGTGCAAAGATCGCTTTTGTAGCACCGCTGCAGAGTGAGGGAGGGCCGGCCACGACGACGGAACCCTTGATGCTGTGCCACTAAGGTACGAAGTGTCATACTCTTTGGCGGCATCCGGAACACATGTCCCAGCCACGTAAAACGTCTTTTCATGATTACCTCAATCACCGCTTTTCTAAATTTATAATCTTAAAAAACAAGAATAAGTTTTTCTCATTGGTCTAGAAAAGTGGTTCTCATGTGCCACCCCAGTGGCTGCATGCGGCCACCAACATCATGTTTAGTATTTAATTTCATTAATTGGTTTAACGTTAATTATGCGTTATTCGAAATGAGTCTTTACTATCACGGTTGAAAAATCTTGGTCGAAGTTATACGTTGACCAAGAATCAAGTCAATTTGAAGACTTGCTTTATTACTATTGTCGATCTTTCCTACTACTGTATACTATGAAAGATCATTCAGTGTAATGCACTTCATAAAAAACAAATATCGAAGCCAGTTGACAGATGTAAACTTAGAAGCAGCCATGCGGCTCGCATTGGAAAAAAGGAGTATTGAGGAATTTCCATTTGCATTTCAAATGTCTTTTAGTAAATGGACTTGGCTATAAATAAATTGATCCATTTTTTTAGTAAATAAATGTTGGCTTTAATTTGTTCAATCACAACAAAAGTAAGATTTGATGCGGCCACCAGACGTTTCCATAGAACTGTCAATGTCAATTGTGCTGCACAGTTATATTTCACGTGAGAACCACTGGTCTAGAATCTAGATTAATAAATTATATGATAGCGATCAGAGCAGGAAGGTACAACAAAATTTGCTTATCAAATTGCGTTAATGTTGACTATTACTTTTTGTATTGAATAAAAGAAATGGCTTATTATATTGGTAATTATCTAGTGAAAATACAATTGTATATTCTTTGAATTTACAAAGATACATTAATTTGAGAAGTTATCGGAAGAGTTACACTTCCAAAAAAAAATCTACAATATACACCATTTGGAACACACCAGAAATACTTATATCAAAAAAATAGGTCACGAACCCGCATCCATCAGATTCTGGCCAATGTGCTTTACCATTTTAGCCATCTGCACCCTTTTAAATTACGACAAAATCAACTAATAGTCAGAACGCCCACTGTGACCGCGCGGCTTAAGCGTTGGACTATCACGCCGTGCCCAGGTTCAAATCCCGGGTCTGACAAGTACACATGTTGTTTTTCAATTTGTGTGTGAGTCAGGGTATGGACCTAATAATTTGAGCAAGTGGTTGACATCCATCTCTCGTAAAAAAACAAAATCTGTTAATACAAACCTTTACTCTGTGGAGGCCCATATGATCCTATTAGGATCGGACATGGTAGAAAAAATATATATATATATAATTGAAGCGCTCGAAGGTATTAATAATAGGTAGAGGAAGAACAGATTCTTCTGCAATTTTATCATGAATCATAGTAGGTAGAATGGTGTCAGATTTTTTTGGCGACTAGGGTTAAATCACTTTTTAACGATGTCATTTGAAAGTAACAATCCTAACACCTAAATGAGTAGCCTGCTCTGCTAGAAGAATCTTCCATTCTACATACTATGATTCCTAGCCTACATCAAGATCTCTTTACATTTTTGTTTTAACGTACTTGCACTTTATAATTAAAATCTAATAAAGCTCTAAAAGCTTTCGTCGTAGTGTGGGTCTTATAAAAAAATGAAAAGAAGCTGGATATCTTTTATTGAAAAAGGCTTTCCCATCCATATGTAAAAATGGTACGTGACAAGGACAGTATAACTACAAAATGTATTCTCCTATCGTTTCGCAATATATAAAAATGAGGTAACTCCGTTGGATAGGCTATAGTTTAAGGATGGAAGTGGGTCGTAATGAATAGACATCGCGAGAGCCTGCTATTCAATAGACCGGAAGTTGCATGGAAGTTCAGTCTTATTCTGAGGTAACTGTAATTTACAATAAGATACGGAGATGGATTATTTATGTATTTAAACAAAGACACGTTGAGCACATAGCAAATTATTAATTCAAGACGTTCACAACATGGCATTTAGAATAAACAGTACAAATAAATCAAATAGTGAAAAAAACAAAGCAAAAAAAATATTTTATTGAAAAGAAATAAAATAATAATAATAAAAAACAACAATAATTTAAAAAAAAAATGAAAATTAAACAATAAAATAGAATTTTAAAAACAGAATAGTTAATGCATCGCTAAAAATGTCTGCATCTCTAGGGAGTGCATTGACCAGCCGAACAGCCCTTGCTATTGGTGCCTGGTGAGCCTGACATGAGGAAACAGCTTTCACCCAAAATAGGTCATGGCTGCGACCACGTATGTAATTGACGGGTCCATTATATAGAAAGTTGAGTAAACATGATTCCTGAAGGCAACCAACCTAATGTTGATTGAGTTTTAGTGACGATGACAGTAACATTTTATTTAAAAAAGGTGTGAAATAAATAGGTATTTATCATTCGGGACATCTTGCGTATTTGCATATGCTGTTTTGCATTTTCTATGCAGTCTCATCTTTGATATCTATACTAACTTGCTGTATTTATTAATTCAATTAATCGGGTTACGGTGCTACGGCGTAGCGGCGTAAATATTATTAGTAATGCTACGCGAGAACTGCAAAATAATATCTGTGGCTAGCACTCTCAGTCTTGCTACGCCGGTTTTGCATATTACTTTGAGAGAACTTCTGTTTTAATTATTGTTATGTCAGATATGTGCACTTGCATTGTTCTATACCTACCTATGGACAGAATGTCAATTTTGTACGCATATATCATATTATATATTTGTACAAGTCACGCTTTCATCTTCTTCTTATTGTGCCACCCCCTAGCGGAGGTCGGCCACACATCAAGGCGATCTTAGATTTGTTGTCTGCTACCCGGTACAGTTCAGTGGAGCAGCTCTCGTACCAATCACGGAGATTCTTAAGCCATGAAATGCGGCGCCGTTCTCTGCTACGCTCACCATGGATCTTTCCTTGAATGACAAGTTGGGGAATGCTGTTGTTTTGTCCGCTCATAATGTGGCCGAGGTACCTACAGAAGTATCCTGGTTTTGATACTATGTAGAACTTCTCGGTCCTTCCCCATTCGATTGAGATCTTCAGCATTTGTCACCCGGTCAGCCCAAGAAATTTTGAACGTTTTCATACTATACGTTAAATATTTTTTTAATTTGAAGGTTTTCTACGCACAGTATGACAATTTCGCTGGGAAAGTTAATTTGGTTGATTTATCAAAAAACCATTACAACCGATTCTAAAATCAAAATATAAAATAGTTATGTCTGCGATGAGGCTTTAAAAAACGTGGAAAATGTGAAAAACTTGAGACTACACACAAAAACTTGACGAGATGAATAAGGTACCTAGTTGCTTTGATTATATGTCAGTCGGCCAACCGCGTAAATCACCGGTTGACATTCATGTTTCATTAGATACAGTTTTTCTGATGGAATTACGCGCAAATTGGCAACACAACAATGTACAGAGTATTTCACAAAACGTTTGAATGCACCTCCAAGATTTAAAAAAAATATATAACAGTCCTAAAGTGTCTTAAAATAAAGAACCAAATAAAAAGCTTCAATTATTATGTCATATATTTTTTAGTTAATCATGTTTGGATGTGAAGTATCAGCAGTTGTTTACGCCTGCAAATATCTCAGGGGGAATGTATCTATGAAATGTTTATGTTAATGCAATGTCCCATATTATATTATGCAAATTAGAGTCACAGAATAATAAAAATAACAGTTGAAAATTTAAAGTAACTAATAGTTATTATCCATTTCTCAGGAGGATCCTGGAGAAAAACACTTATCACAACATCGTAAAATCAGTTAAGTGAGTAGGAAAGTGCATAAAGAAAAAATCAGAAGCTAACACTAGTAAAAAGTCGATTCAAAGGTAAAGCAAGGATAATAAGCGATTTTAACCAACTGAAACATGTCTAAACACAACTAAACAAACACTCAAGATCACAGTTATTGACAATATTATGCAATATGTAGTTTTTCGGACAAATTGTTCTATATTAACATCTATCGACATAAAATAGAACTAACGGTCTCAGTCGATAATGCAGTACTCGTCACTTGAACTTATCATATTATATTGTATCTGATATAATGAGTAGTCGATATTAATTCTTTCAATCAAGTAATTCAAAAAAAAATCGTCCCTAGCATACTGTGGTTGTCTGCAATATACATTAAACTACCAAAATAATAAAGCTATACTAAAATGTAACATTAAAATAGACATGAAACAATAAAAACCGTAAAGACAGTTCTGTGTTTATTAATCAAATATGTATACATATAAAAAAACTAAACTTGATAGTTGAACGTAGGTAATACAAATTAAAATATAATTGAATTTACGAGCAACTACAGTTCGTCGTAAACCGGAAAATCATGTGAAATTAGTGGTGTGGGATAGCTTCCAGTGAATAAGAGGCAGTAAAAGCGCGTCAGCCTACTGCATGTGAAGGAATTTACTGGGGTCAGTCTTAACTCTGTTCTGAGAAACGCGAAAGACCGTAAAAGGTGGAGAGTCTGGAGTCGCATAGAATATGAACGTATTTTAGGGTTAGTTACGATCCTTATCGTTGAAGAAACCACCGACAAAATTACTAAATTAAAACCCTTTACTGCTTGATTTTTTTTTTTTGAAAAATTTTATTTTTTCTTCGTGTCAAAATGCCTTGTGAATGAAGGAAAAATAATGAAAAAAATATTTTTCGAAAATTTCATTAAATTTTGTATGTTACTGCGTGGTGTCGCAGATTTACGACATTTGGAAATCTTACATTTTAGTATGACAAAATACAAAACCAAATGAAAACAATTATAAAAAACTAATGTACACACCTTATTTGATGTGTAGATATTTTTATTCAACCAATTTCAATCTTCTGTATATTTTATTTATTTATTTACAAATGCGGATTTTCGCGTATATATGAATTCGTCAGCTGTCAAAGCAGAAATGCAGAGACTATAATGCAGAAATGCTTTATTTCTTGAAATGTCCAAACAAAATCGGTAAAGTAGGATGTTTATGGTAAAACAGTTTTCTAGGCATCGAAAAAGGATATTATTTGATAATTTACACAGATGGCATTGGCTATATCGAAATAGTTTGAAATGTCGCAAATTTGCGACACTATGCAGTAAAGGGCTAAGTTATCATAATATTCTATTGAATAAATAAGCTATAGATATGCAACAAAAAAAATTATAAATCTATGAAAATTTCAGTTGAATATATCTGTGTTTTTTATATAAAATAATATGGACGCTACCTGATATTCATAATACGTATTTCGTTTCACCAGAATTGATGTTTTATTTAAATGAAAGATATTCTAAAACGATCTCTTTGATATCAAAAGGGGCTTAAATCCTTTAAGGGCCGTGTAACCTTTCACAGGTCTGGTACATACTAATAAGGGTTACACGAGGGCTAAAATTCATCCAGACTCAATTAATTCAAAGAGCGTTAATTAATTTCTGAATAGCTTTGGACTAAAAATTAGTTTAAGATTACACCATCTATTGCTCTATCTATTTTTCTCTGTAGTTTTGTTCTAGCTCAAAAATATTACGCTGAACAGATCTCTTTTATAAAATGTTATATGGAAAAATAAACAATAACGTTATAACATAATATAAAAATGCAGTTTGCATCTGCGGTTCTCTGACTTTTTATAGATGTTTATTGCCAACTGTTGCTTTAAATGGAGAATGAATACTGCTGATCTGTGACGATATCCTGTCACGATTTACTTATCAAATAGAATAAAAATTAAAAGCAGCAGACAAAACTGATCCATAGAATTTTCGATTGGCAAGTGCGTACGCTGCCGATTACGCTATTTCAGCTGTTGTGTGACTATTTTTTCTTTAATTACTTATTGTAATTAATTAATTTAATAAATTATATATTTTATTGCATCATTGTCCAATTTTTTATTTTAAAATTAAATTTGCATTTTATTTCCATCGATAAAGACTAAAACTTTCATCATAGACATAAACCAATAGATTTTCGATTTGTAAAAGACATTGGGGGTGGCTGCAATATAATAATTTCAATCTTATTATCAATAGTACTATCCTTGAAATAAAAAAGAATTTTGGTAAAGCTATATAATATTATCGTAAAAGTTTTATACGATTCTATTTTTTATTCAACAAATAATTCACAAGATTTAAGAATGTAACATTCTTTTTATTGAACATACATTATTTGATAACACTTCTGAGAATATAATATAATCAATAGAAAAATCTTTTTTGGAAAAATACGACACCCAGCAGGAATCGAGCCTGCGTCTCTCGGGATTGGCGCCCATTCGCCGCAATTTAGAAAGTGCTTCAGAGAGTATTGTAAGAGCCATTACTTAGTCACAATTACATAAGATGCATATAGCATTATAGTCAATGCGAATGGACGCGAATCCCGAGAGACGCAGGTTCGATTCCTGCTGGGTGTCGTATTTTTTTCAAAAAGATTTTCTATGGGTTATGTATTTCTCAGAAGTGTTTTCGTTTTTTTCGTTTTGTCAGCGTCTTTGATTTGTATAATTTAAATTCTACCACAAAGAAAAAAAATGTCAATTATATTTTAAAAGGTCTGCAGAATATACATTTTCTTCTTTATTAAAAATTCTTAAATTAATTACCAGTGACAAACATTTTCCCTAAGAAAACTTTCCGTACAACTCAAATCTTCTTTTTATCTACTTACCTTATAAAGAAAGCTCTTGCGGTTCAAGCGAAATTTACGCATGTCTTTCTGAAAGCTTTCGCTCATGTTATTCACGTATCATATTATGTGTACCTTATATCAACGGAATAAAAATAGTTGAACAGATGTATTGAAAAAAAAAATTTTTACTTTGTTTTTTGTTTACAAAATTTTGCACGTATTTCTAGCCAGTTAGAAAATGTGTAAAAAAAATCTAGCATAAAAAAAAATCGTGAAAGTGCTGTATTATACAATTGTCGTACATTTCTAATGTTTTCATATACATTATAATATAATACTCTCATGAATACCCAAAACATTATGCTGTTAATAGTTTTAAAAAAATCATGCGAGAGAAAAAAATATTATTTTTGAGTGTACCGCAAATTTGTATAATTGGAATAGTGTGCCATGACGCGCAAAAGGTTGGTTCTCACTAACTTAAGCTTTCAGAACTAACTCCTGGGAAGCTGATATACTCGTATAATGAGATAAATACATGGTGGATGGATGCAAAATAAATTAAAATTGCATGACTGTTTGAACTATTTAAAACCTGTCTCTCATTCAAATTATATTGACAGCCCAAGCGTTATGTTATGTTTTTCCGGTTACATGTAAGTTGTAGCAGTTGCGTATGCAGTTCATCGTGTTACATTTATTCGTGCGCCGTAGTACGAGAAACATGAGTTCGTATAACATTTTATCAAATGACGAGTTCTTCGTTGAACAATTCACCGTGGAATACATTTTACATCTTACATCTTACAAAATGCGGCGATAATTTGCAAATAGTACTGTTCCAATTAGATTAACCCTAACCTAACCTAATCTAGTAAAGACATCTCATAAAATTCGCCACATGTTGTAGCAAACGTACAAATATACTCCACGGTGAAATGTTCAACGAAGAACTCTTCATTTGATTAAATGTTACACGAACTCATGTTTCACGTACTGCGGCGCACGAATAAGTGTCCTGCGGTGAACTGTTTAGGTACAAATTTCCGGATACGATTTTTCCCTATATCAAGGATATAAGTCTAAACGATCTGTAGACTTTTCAAGAAAATATTATATATATACATTATGATGCCCTTTATTTTTTCTCATTTTATAATAATCACATAACATATAATAATACAATAAAATACTATTATTTCAAACGTAGTTATAATATTGAACCACGATGGCCGAGCGTTTACGTGTCATGTTTATAACAATATCGTGATTCACGGGTCTGATAAATTCACATATTTTTAAGACCCAGAGTATGGACCTTATAGATTGAACAAAGTTGAGTTGTCATAAAAACATAAATATGTTAATTCAGCATCCATTCTGTGGTGGCCCATTTAGAATCGAACACTATATTTTATCGAATATACATAATTTGAAAATTCCTCAGGTATTATACACCTACTAAAAGAATCTTTTTTGATAAAAATACGAAGCCCGACGGGACTTGAACCTGTAACCAATGGATTCGCACCAATGTGCTTTACCAATTAAGCTACTAGCATCCTACTTAATAAATCCTTATACTTAAAACATCCTACTTAAACCTACAACGAATTTAACTTGTAGTTCTTTTATGAAATTTTTATCAAATTGCGTTAATGTTGACAATCGGTTTTTGTATTTTAAATTAAGGTATCATCAATTCCCCTAATAACTAACTGACGCCAGGACCACTCAACATTTTTAGTTATAACGTATGTGCACTTGCTCATAATTGAATAAACCATTTTTTTTATATTCAACGAATAATTTACAAGATGTGAGAATGCAGGTAATATACCATAAGTTGAATATACATAATTTTTTCTAGTGGGTATTGATAGGTATGGGTTTAGGTAGGGTGTTGATTTACACTTTTCCACTTATTAAAAACACCGATTCAGGGATATTAAGTAAGTATATTTAGCTTGACGATAAACAATTAATTGTTAATAACATTTGTAAAGACGCGCTGTGGCGCGAAAAAGGTAGCGAATCGTATTTGGAGGCGACGTAAGGGCTAAAGGGTAGGTAGCCGACTGACCGTACCTACCCTCGATTCTTCGTTTGCCTAGAAACAGATAACGGTAACGTACTTTTTGTTTGTTTCGCTGTGCATCATCGTTTAGCCTTGACTCATTTACAGTTACAATAATATTATCATTAATCATTATATTCTGAACTCTGTCGATTGGAGGATTGTTGATGGGGGATTTAGGCATTATGATATTTGGTAACAGTGTATATTTCTGAGGTGTTTTCAAATTATATATATTCAATATATTATAGGATTCTGATGGATGTAAGCTAAAATTCCATCAAGTACCCTCGGTCGATAATGTTATATTTATTTTGTACGGCACCTAGGCCTTTGGATTTTGAGTCCATTCAAACGGAATAGTAGAAAAATTAAATCTATTAGAATGTATATTCAAATCCAATCAAGTACCCTCGGCCGATAGTAATAATATAATATAGAATGTTATCTTTATACGGCACCTAGGCCTTTGAGTAGTTAAACCTCCCACAGTACATGGTTATCTTTTTAGTTTTAGGGACAATGTAAATAAAGAAAAATATGATCAAAATTTAAACAACCTATATTAAAGTCCCTTAACTTCACCTTTACATAGTACACTTGATGGATGTAGGTATACGAAAACCTTGTTTAGCCGAGAACACTTTCTGAAGTATTTAAACTAACTTTGAGGTTAAACTCGCTCCGCGGGCAAACTTTGGTTCAGTGTTGCAGCATAGTTCCATTAATAATATATCAACTAGATGCAGCAATATGAGTTTGAAGAACTTTATCTCAGGTAACTGAGTATAATATAGGTGTCATATTTGTATGAATAATTTAAGGATATTTGAAAACACCTCCACTAGGAAAAAATGTTTGATAAAAAAACGACGCCCAGTGGGACATAAAAACGTATCCGCTGGATTTGCGACAATGGATAACCAATTTAGTAACATGCGTTAAACATATATAAAGCAATTGACGATTATAATTTTTTAGTTTGAATCGAGGTACCTATACTAGGTGAGGCGAAGGGTGGAGTTAGGCTGTGGAGATCCGACGTAAATAGTGCACACTAAACTTTATCAATCATAAGTCCTTATTTGCTTTCATTTAACTAAGAATACAAACAACCCTGTCTAAATCAAACCATAATAGGTTAGGTATATTATGGGTGCTCCGACAAAAATATTGCACACTTTTGCTGTCATACTTATTTGCTTTCGTTGAATTAAAAATACATGTTACAGATGGTGTTTTTTCAAATTTACTAAGCCCTGCATACCAAACCATAATAAATAAAAAACATTTTTCCATCTATAAAATATCTAAAATTATAACACCAAACCATGTATAAACGAACATTTTTTGACTATTATCTACTATGGCTAGGATTATATAGGGTTTGATTGAATTTAAAAACTAACAGACAATACTTATACACTGTAGTTTCAGTTCAACGAAAACAAATATGTCTGACTGACAAAGTTTAGTGTGCACTATTTATGTCAAATCTTAACAGCCTACTTCCATTCTTCGCCACTGGTTCATATTATTAAAAATATTAGGATGCCCATTCATGATAACCCAATTGAAAAACAACTACCATTATTGCGTCAAATATATTCTGATTAGCAGCTGTATCGTTAAATAAAAAAGTAGAGGTAGACTGTACAGATCCAACAAAAATAATGAACGTTTTGTCAGTCATAATTATATTTGTTTTCATTGAACTAACAATATAATTTGCAGATGGTTTATAAAATTCGATTAAACCATTAATACCATCTACTATTTGTATTCTTACTTCAATGAAAACAAACACGTATGACTCGCAAAGTTTAGTGTGCACTATTTATATCGAGTCTACGTAGCCTTCCCCATTGATGTAATTATGCTTACCTTTGATTGCCAATTGAAGTCAGGATTTTTCAAATTTATGGTTTGAACGTACTTGCACTTGATAATAATTTAATAAACTTTTTTAAATCAATTATTACGTGTATTTGTCTAAACGTTGTTTCAGTGTATAGGGTACTTTTATAATATACTCGTACGGCAAGCTGAAAAAATACTTACTGCAGTATCTTTGAATTTCATATTAGTTTGTAGCAAGCTTCAGAATTTAGGCTATTAAGAATTGAAATATTTCATTAGAAATAACACACTTAAAAATATAGTTTTAGTATCTATTCCACAATTATTATTACAACTAAGACCGGTTTATTTTAACGGATATTTTTAATATGTAAATAGTAACATTTTGAAAGGTTTATTATTTCTAATAACATACCGTTCTATCAAAAATTAACAGCATTTTTTTTAAATCATAATAAAATACTAAATACTGTTTGTTCCATAGAACACATTTTTTGCATATTTTGGTCGATTGTTAAAAGAGATTGTTTTCTATTGATGACCTTTTGAATTCTTTGCCGTCGACAAAAACGATTGCTCGCAGAGATTCGTGGTGGTAAATAGTGTCAGAGTTTTACTATACAAACTTACACCTTGCGGCACACCGATTGGCAACCAATGGTGTAATAGGCTTCGGACAACAAATAGTAGGTGTCAGTACATTAGACCTTGGTAGCTATACTAGTATAATATTATGACATTTAATATAACAACACTAATCTTCCCAATTCCAAAATGATTTTCTGACATTGTGATGTATTTTTTCCAGGATCTATCCCTGGGGGGCCCGGCGTACCTGAAAATATTACCGTGACGTTCCTCAACCCGACGTCTGTCAAGGTCTCCTGGGCTACTGCTGTGGACAACGTGGATAAATATGACGTCACATACAAGCCGACCGACGCCAGGTGTGTACTCACTAAAATACTGATACGTTAGGTATCACATTTCATAGTTCTCTTTAAGGTATATTAACACTGTTCAGTAGTTAATAAGATCAGTGTTCGTACCGGTCTGTCATTGCTGTATTATATTTTTGTCTAACAATAAAACTGCTCGCATGGGTGTCATGTATTGTGTCACGCAACAAACTGTGGGTTTTGTGGGATCGCAATAATAATACAATATAGTAGATAATGAATTAAATTTTTAATGAAATCGCTTCAGATATTGATATATTCCACTTACGTGAGGGTGAATTTAGGTGGACGTTGTTTATAAGTTTTTAAGATAGGGTCTATCAAAGTTCACTCTGTATGCCTCCATCTACTTTTATTGTGTTACTTATTTTATTTATTATCTTATTTTATTACTTATTCTCTGTATTTTTATTTTTTTAAATTATTAACACTTATTTTATGTCATGTCTTGAACGCTTTGAATTTATAATTTGTTATGTTCATTATATGTAAAATAAATAAATTTGATAAAAACTTAAAATTTGAGAATTAAACTAGTAATTTAACATATTTTGGAAATTACCTCTGTACACTACAACAATATTACGATTATTTTAAAAGTCAAAATTAACCTATACTTATCCTTGCATTTTTGTACAAAGTGGTTTTCATATTCCATTGAGATTTTGGAGTATGTGTTGAGTACTGTGTCACTGTCCATTTATTTCTTTATTTTTTAATGGCCATAATTAGATATTTTGTGTAGTGCTCTTGTGTTATTTTGTTGTATATTTCTTGAGGTTTTGTGAGTCAATTTCGTGATTATATTATCTCCGAGAGCTTATAATTTTAGTATTTTCGGGTTGCCGTCACATTACCAGTTAGTAGTCACTTTCCCTCAATTTGAATTTGTTTAGTTGGGCTCTCAGTACTTTATGACCTGTTAGTATCTGTGTGAGTTCATGTTAGGTTTTTATATTCATAAATTTCCATATTCTAATTGATCCTATGGTGACTATATTTTATTATAAATATTACTAGGGGTTTTGCGAGATTAAAAAATGTATCAAGAGCGCCAAACAAAAAAGTCAGGAATCACTGTTCTAAAGAGTGGAGAGTTGAGGAAAAAATACGAATATAACAAATTTTGAGAGAAAGTATCTTGGAGATGTGACATGGCCATTTCTTTTAAAATATTTTTTTTATCGATTGCATTTTTGACATTTCGACTCTTAAGTCGTGTATGAGTACTGCGTGAGTAACTGCAATGCAATAATATTGGCATTTCTGAATTCGAATTATGTCGATGTCGATTCGAATGTCCGTGTGTAGGGGGCTTTAGAGAAAGTGCCAGCATTTTTAATGTGCGTAAAGGCCGCAATTCTCCTAGGGACGTCTATGCCTTTAGAGTAGTATGATCGATGCTTTAAGTTATCTTGAAGGTGAAAGTTTAGAGGTCTACATTGTAAGATGTTAGATAATAATATTAGTCCTCTAAATATGGTTTTAGAATTTAGAGTTATAAAGCCAGTAGTAACGTAATATGTACCTATCTAATCCGGGTTGTATACCATAAGCACTTAAGTTTAACGTACATAGATAAATGTTAAACCTGTTAAACCAAATCCCATCTTCAGATAATATCCAAGAACAAAGGGCTTTATGATTATAACGCAAGCATCATGTATTATCACGCGACCTTTATACGATTCGCAATAATAACTGCAGGTGTAATAATTCATATGATCTACACTGGAATAGATTATACTTTGGTCGGCCATCGACCATTCGTAAGATAAATAGTATTTTACGAGTTGTATTATCCCAGTGCTAACATAGGTCTAAAAAAACATTGATTTTAAACTAACAGTAGCACAAAACAGTACGAAAAAATGCATATTGGCTATAATGCAGGGGAATCAATATATTACAAGAGTTATTGTATTATTAAATAAATCATAATATATCCTAATTATCTAGGTTATGATTGAGGAAATGCTGACAATCGCATCCGCGACTCTGATTTGTTTTGACAACAAAACATTAATATCGAAGTGTGTCACCCTTGTTATGCTGATTGGCAGTGGCGAAATGTGGAGGTAGGCTGTTAAGAACTAACGCAAATAGTGCACACTGAACTTTGTCAGACAAAAGTATTCGTTTTCATTGAACTAAAACTATCATGTGTAGGTATTGTTTGTTAGTTTTCTAAATTCAATGAAACCCTGCACAATCCAAGATATAGATAGAAGATAATAGTCAAAAGTATTCGTTTATCTATAAAATATCTAATATTATACAACTTCACCATACATAATTTTAAATATTTTATATATTAAAGAATATTTTATAAATATTATGGTTTGGTTTAGGCAAGGCTAAATGAACTTTAAAAAACTAACCAACACCATCTGTAATAATATGTATTCTTAATTCAACGAAAACAAATATAAGTATGACTGAAAAAGTGTGCACTATTTGTATTGGATCTACTTTAGCGTACCTAAACTATTATGGTTTGGATTAGACAGAGTTTAATTGAATTATACAAACTAACTAGCACCATCTGTACATTGCATTCTTAGTTCAATGAAAACAAATATGTATGACTGAGAAAGTTTAGCGCGCACTATTTATGTTGAATTTTAGCAGCCTACCTCAACCCCTCGAAACTGCTGGGTCGTATGATTACTAAATAAACTTGTAAAGTAAATGTAAACATAATAATTTGTCAAAGCATCAAAATAGGGATTAGCAAGATTCCATTACCATTTGTAAGAAAACTTGTTCGAGAAATTTCAGACCTCTAGATAAATAAGTGTAAAAATTACAAGACAAAAAGAACTTTTTATATACTTACAACGTTTTTAAATTCTGTTGAACCATATAAACTTGGCTTGACTAGCTTAAACGATCAAAAAAATTAGTACTTGACGTGTCATATTGATTTCCATAGTAACGCACTTATATATTAATAATTTTGTTGCTAGGACCCCAGACCCCTAGCAACCAATAATGGTGTCGAAATAACTTTTCATACAAAACAGAATTAACTGAAAATGAATTCAATTCTACTTAAAAATGGCTAAAAGTATTAAAAAATGCGTTGGCATCGTGTTATGATATATTCTAAAAGTTCAAAATGTCTAGCTAGTCGGAAAGTTAGTTAAAAATCGATTGCGAGATTTGTACCGGACAAAGAACCACCGGACAAATAAGAATACGAGCTAAGAAAAACGTTGTAAACAGTACTGCGTATGTAATCGTGACGGTTTATATAAATTTAGAGGGTAATGTTTGTTGATGTTTGCGACAACTTGCGAGAGACTTCAACCAACTTAAAAATTTCTCGAACTTGAATATATGCATGAATTTAATAGCTAGTTGAAACTACACTGTAAGTAAGTAACATTTGAAAAACTTGATATAGTGTATAGTTAGTTATCTTGGAAGTGGAAACATATGATATATTAAAATACCTCAATGTTAACAAAGAACCTACTGAATTGATAAAGGAATCAAAGGGATGGCGGGGAGATTATAATGATTCGTACAATTATTTTTGTAGAATAATTAATACCAGTCTTTAATATTTTTTTTTCTAAACTTGATTTATTTACAGATCCACCAGCTTTTGTGGGAATCCCCTTTGGCTATTTAAGGCTTTTTAACTACCAATATATTATAATGTTATTACTAATATTTTCAGACGATTTTTCGATTCCTAACAGCAGTAAAATAATTAATGTTCTCTTTATAATATATATTTACAAAAAATGCTTTAACAAAATATTTAAGAAGCGGAAAAAATAATAATTGCGGTCTTTAATAAAAAAATTATGAACATATTATCTACTAGTATCTAAAATTCTCAGAATTCCGATTAAATTATAGCTATATCGATTTGTTTGACCTATATACTCGTATATCACGAACGTTCACTTTATTATTAGAGTATCCCTGGACCATAGCTACGCTGGATTGTTATAGCTTGTAATAAACCCACTAAAGAAGGAATTCACGAGCAGAGGTTTAATCTATTTATAGACATTTAAAAAAAGTAAGTAGTTAAATATTCATTCATACACTCGTATAGCGGCATGGTGTGGGTACATCACACAACAGATTATTAATATAGAAATACGAAAGTCAGTCGTCATAGACCAATTCTTTGACGCCGGTTTTGGTTTATTACTTAATGACGGTCTGGGTATTGAGCGCAAGAACTACACAAAGTTTGCTGAGTGATATTAAATAATACGCGTTTCGTTTACGTGGCGAACTTCAATGCACATTATGATACAAACGTGACTCATTTTTCCCTCTACAACCCACCACGTATCAACACCCGTTATGCAGGCGTATACCGTGGCGTAACGAACGTTAAAATCGCTCTTCAAAGTTGTGCCAAGTTGTGCCAGTTGTGTTGTGGTTTTCATTGGTTATACCTACCTTATATATTTTCTCAGAAATGTTTTCAAAATTATGTATGTTCAAGCCCACTTTTCTTAATGTCATATCCCGTGATGAACACGTCCAGGTATTTAAAGCAGTTGGTATTCTCAATCTCAGGGGTTTCAAGTCATTATTTATTTTTATTTTTAATTATTAAGGAAACAAACAGTTACATTTTCATTACAAAAATATGTTTAAAAATAGAATAGTGAAAAGTTATTGCAACCAGCAAAGTTTCCATATATAAATTATAATATAGTTAAGCCTAACAAGATAGAAAGTAAGAGACTAAAAAGAACAGAAATATAAAGAAATTACATAAGAAAAATGAGGAAGAATAATGACAAAAAAGTAACATTTTTCAAATATATAAGTATATAATATATCTTTATTATAATATGTGTTAAGAATTATTGAAATTTTTTACAATTTTTTCCGACCATGCCCGATCATATTATGGGCCTCCACAGAGTAGAGGTTTGCAATAACAGATTTTGTTTTTTACGAGAAATGGATGTCAGCGACTTGCTCAACATATTAGGTCCATACCCTGACTCACACACAAATTGAAAAACAATATGTGTACTTGCCAGACCCAGGATTCGAACCTGGGACATACGGCGTGATAGTCCAACACTTAAGCCGTGCGGCTACCGTGGGTGGGTTTTACAAAATGGGTGATCTAAGAAGATAGAACAGAAAAAGGGAATAATAAGAAAGGAAAAAAACATACATTCTATCAATGTCCATTATACAAAATTTTGGAGATAGCGCGTTTAAACGGAACAGGTGAATTATTGAAAGGATCAACAGAGTAGAAATACATATTGTAATTTAAACAAGAGCGCCGAATAAAAGAGTTTTGTACATAATTAGAATCACTACGACTGGTGCAAAGCTTGGTTTCGTGTAAATCTTGATGGACAATGGAAACCCACCGTTTCGAGTAGGTTTGGCGAGTCAACAAAACCATTGATAATTTTGAAAAAAAAATACTAATCAGATAGGACCACTGCTCGCTTACGCCAACATACAAATTGTCAATTTACATAAATTATTAGTAATATCACACTAAAACAAATAATTCAGAAATAACATAAGATGCTTTAATACAAAAATATCATAATCCTAATTTTAGTAAGAATAATAGTAATACGTCTATGGCTTTTCCAGGGAAATTATATTTTATATTTTTTTATTTCGTTACAATTTAAAAACTTATTATGTCAAAATAATATGTCAGCGGGAAAGACATTAAGTCAAAAAGGTACTCGCGGGGGCTTGTTTTCATCGAGTGAATAATTTATTCACAGCAGGTACCTACCGAGATGCTAATCGTCAACCCCTAAACTCGATGTCATCACGCTATACCACTGGGTATTCAAAATAATATATGGTAATAAAGCATATTTTAAAATGTTACAAGTAAACGAGTTCAGTCAGTATTTGTCAATACGCACTTTATTTTAATCCGGATTAACAATATTATTGCGATTTAATTACTTGTAACATAATACAAAACGTATTCGTCTTTTTGAAGTTATACTTCTTTTGGGGCGTTTGGTAGAGAGTGAAATTGAGACGTGTGAAGTGCGCGACAGTATGAAGTTAGCTGCGAATCAGTTAGAGTCTCCGCCACGTAACCTTGCCATTTGGAATAGATGTTTTTGAATGAAAACGTGAATAAACCAATCGAGTGCTCGGCTTTTACTAATACATTTATACGGTTGCGTATGCACACAAATCCTTATCACTGTGTACAATGGCAAGGTTACCTGGAGGATAATCTACTGTATACAAACGCAAGTTTGATAATAATATTGTCGGCCATTTGCAATTCCTTACGTAAACTAACAATTAAGCGTAAGAGCGACAGTTGTTACTTTAAAAATAAAAACAACGAGAAATAATTATATAATATAGTACCTAATATAAGTTAAAGTGTATAGAAATAAACCAACGGCGCTTTAATAAGCGACCCTTTCTCTTAACAAGATAATTAAGAGCTAGTCGAAGAATCTAGGTTAACACAAGTTTGGTTTTTGTTTTGTTACGCCAAAGAAGTATAAGTTCTAACGCGCGTACATAGTACAAGCACCGATTTTTTTTCTTTACTCTTAATATTCCTAATATCCAATGTCTTTATATTTATTTGTATATAATAGGAAACAACAGCAATAATTCATTTCCCGTCCGTTGCGATCGATCTTGTATCGTTGTTGACTGGTCGCTATGGTTACCTACTCTTCTATATTCCGCCTGTCGCCGGTGTTGCCATATCTGCTGTCACAACCCCTAATGTTGAGTACACGAATATTGTAACGATTCCTTGTTACCTACCAAGTTTGAGTCTGCAAAATGTATAGTAGATATTTTTAATCCACGTTATTCAGTTACTAATCCTAACTATTGGTCAATGAATATCGTCCAGTGACGAAGGGTGGAGGTAGGTTATTAAGATCCGCCATAAATTGTGCACACTAAACTTTGTTCGTCATATGTATTTGTTTTTATTGAAATAAGACTACAATTTACAGATGGTATTGGTTAATTTTTTTTTAAATTCAATTAAACCCTCCAAAAATCAATAATAGTAAAAAAAATACTCGTCTATCTATAAAATATCTAAAATTATGCAATTAAATCATACAGCACTTCGAATATTTTATAGATATTATAATATTTTTTATCTAATATAGTTTGGTTTAGGCAGGACTAGATGAATTTAAAAAAATGAACCAACCAACAAATAAGTATTAATAAAACAGTGTGAACAATTTTGTTGTATCGCCCAAAGTATACCAAAACTATTATGATTTGGTTTAGGCAGGGTTTAATTGATTTTTAAAAACTAACCAACACCATCTGTAAATAATTTTAGTCTTAGTTCAATAAAAACAAATACGTATGATTAACAAAGTGTAAATTGTACTATTTATAGTGGATCTTAACAGCCTACCTCAACCCTTCGCCACTTGTATTAGTCGCCCATTTCCAAAATTCACCTTGTTCATTTTGTTTTGTTTTGAGATATTCATAAAAAAACGTATATCTAACCTAACCAAATAAAATAGGAAATTTCTTTTAAAATTAATAGTTAACACTTCAAATAATTTAGTGGTTGCTTTTGCAGTGATTTACATAAATGCACGCACTACCGATAAAGTGTCCCTGGCATCATTTTCATTCATTATTGAAACACGCTTTTTGTGTTCTTTATTTACAAATCTCATATCTACACTAAATAATTCATTTCAATATTCTGTCTTGGTGAATGTTTAATGGTGAATAATCGGTGCACGTTACGATGTTGATTTATCCGAAACGAGGAAACAATATTCAATACTATATTTATTTAATTTCTCTTTACAATATGTTTATATTTAATACGTTGTCACGCATTATGAGCTATGCGCTCGAAAATGTGTTATATTAGATACTATAAATCCACATATTTATGTCATATAGTATGACTAAGCATAATACCCTAAAAGACTAAAAACCAATATAGTTTGAAATATCTTTATTATATATAATTATTATATTTAGGCCCACGGTGGCTGCTCGGCTTAAGCGTTGGACTATCACGCCGTGGTTCCCAGGTTCGAATCCTGGGTCTGGCAAGTACACCTATTGTTTTTCAATTTATGTGCGAGTCAGGGTATGGACCATAGATGTATTAAAAGTAGAGATAGGCAACGATTTGGCTTCCTCATACAACTGAATGAAGCCGATAACTCACGAGAAATGGCGACGCAATAAAAAAAAATGCAAGGCATCACGGAGGATTTACTTTGGTCATTATATCGTACCCATATAATATAATGTTGACGTGGAAATTTTGCCGCAAATTGAATACCAACCTGTTTCACCATACTTTTTCACCATATTTGCCAGCTTCACCATACTTTCATATACCATGCCGCCCCTAGGTATGGACCTAATAGGTTGAGTAAGTGGCTGACATACATTTCTCGTAAAAAAACAAAATCTGTTAATACAAACCTCTACTATGTGGAGGCCCATATGATCCTATTAGGATCGGATATGGTCGGGAAATATATTTGGTATTAAAATAAAACACAATATTTAGTACCTATTCCACATAATTTATTATTTATTGTTAATTATACAACATATACATATTTTGTACATTTATTTATAGCAATAATTTTTATTTTAAAGTAAACATTATTAATTAGCGATAATTATTAAATACAAAATTCTACGAACTTCTCTGTTCAAAAATAACTTAAATTTTTCATTAAATTAGCTTTTCAGAAAACATTAATGTATTTAATCATAATTAAGCAGGTACTTCAATCTCCATAAAACGAATATAATATCGTCTCTGTTCTGGCAGAACACACTAACTGGAGAATACTAGTTTTGAGTAATTTGACTTTGAAGTTGTTAAAATGTTTGAAATAGTCTATCATGTGAGTTTATTAAGTAATCGTAAAAAGGATGACTTTTAAATAAAGACTGTTTATTAACTAAGACGGTTTCCAAGCGGTAAAGTTTGAAATAAGGAACGTTTTGGTATAACTAACTGAATATGTCATTTTTTCGAATTAGTGTCTTCTGCCAGAACAGTGACGATATATAGAATATTATGTAGCGATCATGCTAATCTGCATTAAAGTAGTGACACACTTTAATATGTTGGTTTTGTTATTGAATCAAAACATTAGCAATAATAATTATCAGCATTTTCTTAATCATAACTAGATCAATAGTGTTTGTTTTGATTGAGAATTACGACAATATCTATGGTAATATAATATGTGTTACGCCGAATGTGCGAAATTGACTATTACATGAAATGGGCAAAATTTTGCCTAAATCATGAAAAATGTAAGCCAGTTGCCTTATTCACGAATTAGGCAAATATCTGCCAATTCGTAAGGCAGTAATTTTTCTGCCTAGTTCATGCATTGGGCAAATTAGATAGTAGCGCTCCGGTGGTGTTTTTTGCAACTAATCAAACTAACCAAATGTGTCAAATGTCATTGATTATATAAAAAGATACCAATCAATAACTACAATGACGTTCATATCCATTTACTATGCCCAAAAAAAATCTAGAACTATAATATGATAACGGAAGAATTTTATTAAAAGGTATTTCGCGATTTTATTCGTGCTTGGCTATCAATCGTGCAATGGTCGATTGTTTGTTTGTGATAGTATGATTTGATAGTTTGTTGACACTTGTTAGCTAACCTCAAAATGGACATTCAGTTGAATTCAGAATTATAAAACCTAACCTAACCTAACCTAATATAATAATATTATATTATGTCCAATTATAACTAATAAAACCATTCGTATTAAATTTACTTTTTCTACTGTCATGTTGACATTTTAAGAATTCCATATCCTGGCGAATTCACGCACTCAGCAGATAATTTAGCTAATTCATGAATAAGGTAACTGGCTTGACTATTACATGAATTAGGCAAAATTTTGCCCATTTCATGTAATAGTCAATTTCGCACATTCGGCGTAACATATTATGTACTGCATTCATATAAATAAGAAGACAATCTATAAACTAACACTCCATTCGTTGAGTCCGTCACGAGACGTTGGTGCTGCTATCGTCACGAGTTCTTCACTCAACATAATACATCCGTTATTCCACTCGAATCAAGTCTCTCTGTGCATTCTTATAATTAATCTATTCATCATATCTATCTCACCAGTACATCATTACCTCGCGATTATAATCTCACGTCATCATTCTTATTATTGTATCCAGTGTATTTTTTGCATCAACCAATAAACTCTCATCTCAACAACCAAGCAATAACGACCTTCTATCTACCAATGCCTACCTCATCATACCTCCAAAATTATAGTGTTTAATAATTATGATGAATTCAATCAATCAACACAAATAACTTGTCATGGTGATTATTAAATTATGTAAATTAATTACTACGGT
Organism: Rhyacophila brunnea; assembly: GCF_057557595.1. Taxonomy (NCBI): domain Eukaryota; kingdom Metazoa; phylum Arthropoda; class Insecta; order Trichoptera; family Rhyacophilidae; genus Rhyacophila; species Rhyacophila brunnea. The sequence continues at coordinate 34,047,472 of NW_028232827.1, read as the reverse complement.
AATGGGACAATCAGGTGCCAGGACAATTGGGTGCCGCACTGTCGAATAAAAGAAATAGACGTTTGTTACGATTTTATACAGAAAATAGATCAGGAATTTTAATCAGTTTCTATCTACATACTACTTGTAATATTACTTAATTTTGCTCTAAACATAATCTTTTTCATGGCAGATTGAGAATTATCATACCTGAGGCATTATATAATAATAAAAAAACTCTCATCTCGTCGCAACTTAATATAATATGCACAATTAAATCATTATTTACGTGTGCATGTTTGAATTCCCAACAAGTACTTATTAAATAATAATATAATAATTTAAATATAATTAATAATAATAAATATAGCAGTAGGTACCTACCTATAATTTACGACCGTCTATTTATTATCGAATTTTATTCGTTTGCATGGTCCTGGCGCCCAATCGTCCTAGACCACCGCCATCTTTAGATTAATAAAGCCTGAGCATAACTTTTTGCGCAAGCAACGAGTGGTCCACTGCCATACTATTTATTGATAACGTACTTGCAAGCAGAGTTTGGTATTCTGTAATGACTGAAGAGTATAAATAAGTTATTAGTTATTGTGTTTTAGAATCGACTGTAACATTGACAAACGTCTTAGTGTATTATGGTATTATTATACACAGAAGAAGTTTACTTACTTTGATCGTCATTTCCAAATTATTAATAACACATAACCATTAAATCAGATGAACTTCAAGGTCTCCAAGATGCGTTAAAATAGTCTGAAAGAAATTTTAAACTAAGAATACACCGACAAGTGAACACGACATACGCGTCAGTATGAGCACTCTATAGACAATGACAGGTTATCCATAGACAACGGGAGGGTCGAAAAGTAGGACCAGTCGTGTAATGTATCGGCTTTCTTCTTCAGTGGGCAATGCCTAGACCCATTACTACGTATTATTATGTTTTATTTGTTATAAAATTGACATAATTTATAATATTACAATTATTGATTTTTTAAATTATCGAATGCTTTTGTCAGGATTTGTTAAAGTATACTTTTTAGATTGCAAGTGAATACTGTACTGAACATTTTTATAGTTAATAATTTGACGACGGCGGCAAGATCTGTTCGTCTGATATAAACTTACGTGGGTTTTAAAGTTTGCCGATTTGGAAAAGTAAATTTTATTATTTTTTTATGTATACTTTGTTAAGTCTTCCGTTGTATTAAATTAATTTTAGAGTTCACGAACGCTTCAGATTTTAGCAAGCCCGGCCCAACTTTGATTAGTTTTTAACAATTATTATTTGTTTTCCGCTTTTATAAATTTCAGGCTTGAATAGTTTGGATTAGTTATTTTATAAATTATGTCAGGTGGATCCATAGTTGAAGGTTACTAATAAAAAAATATGGATGATACCAGTGGCGACCCGACAACATTCTGGGTGGTGGGGTTTAGCCATTAATTAATTATCAATATATACATACCTACCTACTTTCTCATATTATACATTATGTACCAAGCTACTTATAATATCTAATAATATGATTTTATTAATGAGGAAATAATGAGTAATTTATCAGAATAAATAATGTGGTTATATGTGTCATTACTTAATCATATTTATGAAGGATGCTTAAATATATTAAGCATGCATAATTTTGAAATTTTCAGAAAATATATTATAAGCAATAGAGAAAATCTTTTTGAAAAAAGTAAGGCACCCCGCAGGAATCGAACCTGCATCTCTTGGGTTTCGCGCCCACGCACATATACCAGTATGCTTAAGGTACCATACTTAATTATGACAAATTTTAACTAATGGCTCTTAAGGGGGGACATGCTCGTCGAAGGTCAAAATTGAGTTTTTATTGTATATTCAAACCATGATCCTGGACACTCCTTAAACGTTGTAGATGATCTATTTATATAATTTTGAAGCCTTATTATCCTTTATAGTTATTTTAAACATTTGATGACTGCATGAAGTATTTTTGTTACATAAAATAGTATTCTTTTAAACCTCTCGCTCTAATGTTTTAGAATATAGTCATATTTCGGTACATAACTGTGCAGTGGTGTTAAGATTTTTTACATTTATTAATTTTTAAACGCATTTATAAAACCATTAGCATAATTTATTACGAGATAATTTTTGTAAAATATTCACGATAAAAAATTATATTGATAATCTCTGTGATCCCAAATTTGACAAGAATTAGGCATTTTATTATTCAAAAAATCGGCAAGATTAACACATTTGAAGATGATTCTAAAGATATTTATTGTAAGCTATGTCTTTGATCATTCAAGTGTGATAAACATCTTATGAATAATGATTGCTTTATAATAATTATTGACCTAAGAATAAGGTAGTGTTTTTTTGAAATACGCCATTTCTTTTGTCATTCCCCAGTGGTTAAGCTACAACATACGGCCGTAGCCATAAATTGACAAACTATAATTGAAATAGGGAGTAAAATTATGTTAACGCGCGTGTTTGAAGATGTACCGTTTAAAAAAAAATAAAAAAAAATTCGGTTAGGTACATGTTCAAACACGCGCGTTAACATAATTTTACTCCCTACTTTAATTATAGTTTTTCATTTTATGGCTACGGCCGTATGTTGTAGCTTAACCACTAGGGAATGACAAAAGAAATGGCGTATTTTAAAAAAACACTACCTTCTTCTTAGGTCAATAATTATTATAAAGCAATCATTATTCATAAGATTTTTATCACACTTGAATGGTCAAAAACATAGCTTATAATAAGTATCTTTAGAATCATCTTCAAATGTGTTAATCTTGCCGATTTTTTCAATAATAAAATGCCTAATTCTTGTCAAATTTGGGATCACAGAGATTATCAATACAATTTTTTATCGTGAATATTTTACAAAAATTATCTCGTAATAAATTATATTAATGATTTTATAAATGCGTTTAAAAATTAATAAATGTAAAAAATCTTAACACCACTGTAGATAATCTATTTATATAATTTTGAAGCCTTATTATCCTTTATAGTTATTTTAAACATTTGATGACTGCATAAAGTATTTTTGTTACATAAAATAGTATTCTTTTAAACCTCTCGCTCTAATGTTTTAGAATATAGTCATATTTCGGTACATAACTGTGCAGTGGTGTTAAGATTTTTTACATTTATTAATTTTTAAACGCATTTATAAAACCATTAGCATAATTTATTACGAGATAATTTTTGTAAAATATTCACGATAAAAAATTATATTGATAATCTCTGTGATCCCAAATTTGACAAGAATTAGGCATTTTATTATTCAAAAAATCGGCAAGATTAACACATTTGAAGATGATTCTAAAGATATTTATTGTAAGCTATGTCTTTGATCATTCAAGTGTGATAAACATCTTATGAATAATGATTGCTTTATAATAATTATTGACCTAAGAATAAGGTAGTGTTTTTTTGAAATACGCCATTTCTTTTGTCATTCCCTAGTAGTTAAGCTACAACATACGGCCGTAGCCATAAATTGACAAACTATAATTGAAGTAGGGAGTAAAATGATTCTGACGCGCGTGTTTGAAGATGTACCGTTTAAAAAAAATAAAAAAAAATTCGGTTAGGTACATGTTCAAACACGCGCGTTAACATAATTTTACTCCCTACTTTAATTATAGTTTTTCATTTTATGGCTACGGCCGTATGTTGTAGCTTAACCACTAGGGAATGACAAAAGAAATGGCGTATTTTAAAAAAACACTACCTTCTTCTTAGGTCAATAATTATTATAAAGCAATCATTATTCATAAGATTTTTATCACACTTGAATGGTCAAAAACATAGCTTATAATAAGTATCTTTAGAATCATCTTCAAATGTGTTAATCTTGCCGATTTTTTCAATAATAAAATGCCTAATTCTTGTCAAATTTGGGATCACAGAGATTATCAATACAATTTTTTATCGTGAATATTTTACAAAAATTATCTCGTAATAAATTATATTAATGATTTTATAAATGCGTTTAAAAATTAATAAATGTAAAAAATCTTAACACCACTGCACAGTTATGTACCGAAATATGACTATATTCTAAAACATTAGAGCGAGAGGTTTAAAAGAATACTATTTTATGTAACAAAAATACTTTATGCAGTCATCAAATGTTTAAAATAACTATAAAGGATAATAAGGCTTCAAAATTATATAAATAGATTATCTACAACGTTTAAGGAGTGTCCAGGATCATGGTTTGAAAATACAATAAAAACTCAATTTTGACCTTCGACGAGCATGTCCCCCCTTCTTAAATCTTGTGAATTATTCGTTGAAAAAAAAAGTAATTAATTAAATATATTAACTTAATTAATAATAATAATTATTATAGTCTTACCATTATCAGTTTTTAATAACGACATACAGCTTGCGTTTTTATTCACCTAGGGCAGGGGTCGGCAAACCGCGGCTCGCGAGCCACATGCGGCTCTTTGGATATTGGCATGCGGCTCTTTTCCAAATTCCCAATTCACATTTTTTACAAAAAGGTATAATTGTTGTCGTTTTAAATCCGCCCATTGCAAAAGTCGACAAAATATTTTTTTTCCATTTCATATTGACACGAGGACTTTTGAAATAGTTTTTTTTTTGTGGATTTAACAAGCAAAGAGTTATGTAGCTCCAAATTTGTAGGTTATCTTGCCACCAAAATTGAGGATTTGGAGAGAGAAAAATGCAAATTAATTTCACAACACAGCGGAGCGCTCTAAAAGATCTACTGCGATTTTTAATACATGGTATAGCTTTCCGAACTCATATTCGAGTCTACATGGTATGTATGTGAACAATAATTTTCAAACATGAACAATATAAATAGCATTTAGAGAAGCCAAATAACTGATGAAAATTTGGAGTCGCGCCTAAAATTGAAAACTACAAGTTACATACCAAACATACAGACACTTTCCAAAGAAATGCAAGGAAGGTCATTGTTCACATTAGTTTTAAGGAATACGTGAAAATTGTATATAACTCATTTTCTGTAAAAATTATATTTATAATTTCAACAGTAAAAATTATTATATTTGCGTTAGTTTTATTCGCAAAATCTTCTTCACTTGATAAATAAACAACATTCACTGAAACAAATCTTATTTATAAAAATATATGTATGGCTCTCGAAAAAAATTTTAACCGTTGTGATACTCATATTTGGCTCTTTTGGTCCAAAAGTTTGCCGACCCCTGACCTAGGGGTTATGTTTGATACGCTCCCCAGTATGCGTATACTAACGCTAATAATTCATTCAAATCCTATGTAGAACGAGATTTGTACCGCGGTGGAGAGCATCCTCATGATGTTGTTACCCTATTGTGTCGTGGATCCCAGGTTCGAATCCTAGGTCTGGCAAGTACACATATTGTTTTTCAATTTGTGTATGAGTCAGAGTATGGACCGAATAGGTTGAGCAAGTGTCTGACATCCATTTCTCGTAAAAATAAAATCTGTCAATACAAACCTCCACTCTATGGAGGCCCATAAATGATCCTATTAGGATCGGACATGGTCGGAGGACAGAGAGAGCATGAAGTATTAATACCAACACAATACTTCTAATTCTAATGATCTTAAGTTATTTTGCTTTACGGATTAAGGACGAATCTCAGTAGGTAATTAAATCTCTAGTCAATGACAATGAGATTTTGTTTATGTATTATTTCTATCACAATACAAATTGATTTAAGCATGCTTTAAATTAATTATTAATTGGGTTAATATTGATCATAATACATAAGAAATGAAAGTCAATGAACTCGTGTGATTCCTAGAAGCTTCTAGTACCTACCTACTATATTTAATATATAAATTGTCTTGAACAATAAAATTATGTAGCTAATTCAAATCCAAAGTCATTAATTTACATGATCAAATATTACAAACTCAACTCTAATAGAAAACGACCTTAATTTATTTTAGTCCGACGTCGATGCACGGAAAATCAAACAAATTATACACCTTTGCGTAAAAGTGTGAACTTTAGCAGGATGAATAGAAATGACGGGTATATTTTCAAAGTAAAGTTATTCCACTTGGCAAACGCCAAAAAACTATTTGCGGTGTTATTTTTCGTATATATCTATTTTTGGTATTGGAATAAGTTACTTTTGTAACTAACACCGATTTTGAAGTTGATTTTTCTACTGGATTAAATGTTATTAGGTTCTTATATGCAAGAAATACTTGTTCAAAATTTTGTTCTTTAAATTCTGGCATTCATAACTCATTTTCGTCAAGTAGTGGAACAAGTTCAGTTTGAAAATACACCCCTCAAATATCCTAAGACTATTTTTCAAGATATTGTGACACTTGAAAATTTACCCAGTAGCCTGTAAATTTCAATATGGCGGAGAAATTAAAATTTTCTATGATTACCGTTAGAGTTTATCACGAATTTTAGTTTGAATTTTTATTATTTTACGATACTGAATGTATTTTTTTTTCATTTGGGAAGGTTCGGTAATCCTAATATGGGTTAACCCAAATCTTTTTTGTTAATGATTATCGATCTGAATCATTCACCTATAGATTGTACATAATATATGGGTTTCAAGTATGAATTAATAAAAACATGGATTTGGTATCATCATCAGCCGGGGTCAATCCACTGCTGGATGAAGGCCTCCCCAAGGTTTCTCCAACTCTCTCGGTCCTGTGTCGTTCGCTGCCACGTATTTTTGCCGAACTTTACCAGTTCGTCAATCCAGCGGCTTTTAGGGCGACCGTGTGGCCGTTTCGTACCCCTTGGGTACCATTGGATGACGGCATTTGTCCATTGGCCGTCCTTTCGGCGAGCAATGTGCCCCGCCCATCTCCATTTCAGCTGTTTGGCAACGTCTATTACATCGCGTACTCTTGTCTGCTTCTTAACCTATTTGTTTCTCTTACGGCCCTTTCGCGTGATGCCCAACATGCACCTCTCCATGCCTCGCGTTGTGACTCTTAGCCTTTGGACATCTCTCGTGTTGAGGGTCCACGTCTCGCAGCCATACGTGAGCACGGGTAGCACACATTGGTTGAACACCCTACGCTTAAGACATAATGGTAGGTCACTCTTGAAGATACTATTCAGACGTCCGAAAGCACTCCATCCCAGCTTTGTTCTTCGAGCAATTTCATCGTGCATGCTTCCGTCTATGGACACCTGCTGTCCGAGATAGATGTAGCTGCTGACTTGCTCGAGTTGGGTGCCAGAAATACAGATAATCGCAGGGTCCGAAAAACAGTTCCTCATCACTTTTGTCTTTGAGACATTTATCTTTAGACCGACCGTTTGACTGACATCCGCGAGTTCTTGCATAGATTAGGTATAAGTACTTATATTTATTTTAGTTTCGTTTGAGAGACGTGTTGAACTGAAGTGTCTCTGACCATGATATGATTTATTTGACAATATAATCTGTATACCAACTTTGTGACTGATGTTATCACCTTTCTCTAATGCAGCCTACTGATTATGAGGAGTATATTAAAACGTAGTAATATAAAATCAAAATTACAAAAAGTATATTTGAAAAAAAAATGCTTTCTTTGTTTTTGATTCTATACCCCTATATCATAATGTGTATAGATTTTTTACTAAGATTGGCTCCACTAAGTAACCACTTAGGTTTCCTTCTACTACCTTCGTTCTGTGTCGATATTAATCAATGGGAGGCATTAACATAAGCCTCGCGTACCTAATCCTATTAGAAGCAGTCTCAACAGGTATTTACTGTTAAATTGAAAACCCTTCTACGTGCTTAGTGTAATAGCAAATCTCGTATCATTATTTCATAGCATATTTAGCTAAGTTAATTAAGAGATTTAATTATTTAATATATTAAAATATCGAATCGTCAGACTTTATGTTTGCTGTGAATGCTAAGTACTTACTCTATTGTTATGTTAATATTCATATTACCTTATATAATAATATACACTATATCAGAGGGGGGAAAACTGCGGCCCGCGGGCCGCATGTGGCCCGCCGGGTATTTTTTTGCGGCCCGATATCATTAATTGTACTTCTGATTACGAATAACTTTTTTATATATATTTTAAAAAATATTGACAATAGATTAAAATTTGTTAAGCAATAGTACGCGATCCATTTTCAATAGATATTGATAGTGTACCGACAGAGCTACAACTTGAGATCATTGATCTGCCGTGTGACACTGATTTAAGAGAATTTCATCGTCGTGAAGAAATCCCCAAATTTTACAATGCCCTTCATTCAGACAAATTCAACCAACTTAAAGATTATGCAAGAAAAATGTTCGTTATTTTTGGATCAACCTATATATGTGAACAAACATTTTCGATCATGAACCTCAATAAAAATTCTTTACGATCAAATATCTCCGATGCCCATTTACAAGCAGTTTTGAGAATATCAACTACAAAATTAACACCTGAATTAAAAAAAATGTAAAACAGTTTAATTCTTCTCATTATTTTTTTTGTAATGTTGATTTTTCATGATAATAAATAATATATATCTAACAATGGTATTTTACTTGCGGCCCGCCGCTCATTTTGAATTCTTGAATTTGGCCCTCCAGCCAGAAAGTTTGCCCCCCCCCCCTGCACTATATGGTTATTTTGATTTGTCTGTAACGCCCATGAGAAAAAATATTAAAATGTGTCATAGAGAGTGAGACAAAGAAAAGACATTTTAAATAAATATACACGTACAATCACAAATAAAATATTTGAAAAATTGGAGGAATTGTTTATTTTAATCGGGTTGCGAATAAAAACAAATGACACTCTCATAACAGCTTGACAGATGCTTACAGTGCAGTAATAGTAAGGCCATCCACTCACGTGAATACTCAAAAAAGACGAGACTGAAACTCCAGTATCTAGCTCATGGCCCCCACAAAGGGGGGGGCTGACAGGGCTCTAGCCTGGGGGCCCGGACTCAGGAGGGGTCCGGCGTGGCGAGTCGTCTAGATAAGTGAGATAAACACACTACGCAAATTTGCTCTAATAGTAAAAAAAGTCGCCTAAGGCGCTATTTTCCTTCGATAAGGTTATTATTTAAAAGTATGTGCTTATGCGATACAATTGTGTATCAATACTCAACAACTCTATAATTCAAATGGATGTATTATACAAAAAAAACACTAAATATGCACATATTATAAAGGATAATAAGGCTTCAAAATTATCTAAATAGATTATATACAACGATTAAGGAATGTCCAGGGTTATGCTCTGAAAATTCCATAAAAGCTCCATTTTGACCTACGCTGAGCATGTGGGCCGTTAACTAGCAGTTTTTACAACTATAACTGAAGCGCTAAATTGCGTTAGTGTTTAGAAGTTGGCGTTTGTATTTTAAATCAAACTATTAATATGTAATTACTTTAATACTAACGGGTGTCAGTGATTTTATTAAATGAATAATTTTCACATTTATTTCTGGTTGGGCCATTTATATTTGTATTAATCCTTACTTCCCACCTACATCAAATCCTAGTATTGTTGTCACAAGATCAAGTGACAGGCAGTCATGGGCAGCCGGATCTAGACTAGCGATCTATCGATAAATTCTCCATCACCACATCATCCTTAAAATTACAGTCCATTTGCAAAAAGCGCCACCAATTTCTTCGAAATTAGACAGGACACATATAGATTAGTCAGTTAGAGCACACGGGCGCAGATCTCAGCGGTTGCTGGTTAGAACCCCACTAGTCGGTTATATATTTCTCTGAATTGTTTTCAAATTATGTAAATTCTCTTTTTTTTATAGGTACACACACGTTATGACCACGCCATTTTTTTTTTAAATACATAGCCCCTTTAGAAATTTTATTTTATTCTCTGTCATTTGTTAGAAGGTAACAGAAGTTCAAAAGTAACATTATTTATAGGTTTATAACACCATATAGTTGATGAATAATTCTATAAAAAACGTGGAAGACGTACATTGAACAAACTAAAAATGAAAACGATAAATAAAAGCTACTCTACATCGTATATGTATTTTTATTTCATTGAATTATAGCGCAACATATCAAATTAACCCACACCTACAAGAACCATTGAATTCTGTAACTCTGTATAGAGAAACCAATCGAGAAAATCATTCAATGAAAATTTGTGATATTTTCCTGTCGCCAGGGTGAAATCAATTTTCATCGCAGGAGGTAAATAATATTATTCAAAGAATTGATCGGAGCAGGTGTTTGGAAGCGATAAATGGTACTGACGTAGTAAGTATTCCCAATTCACAGCGTTCACCTGGATGGAAGAACTATTCAGCAAAGGGAAATCGGTATGAATAAGCAATAAGGAAAACGGGTAAAAAAATATCGAATTCGACATTTTCGGCAGTAATATTATCTATAACATAATGCACTGGGTACGTTGAAAAATGATATCACTTCGAAAATCTAACACAAATGTGTGACAAATGGAAAGCATTATAATATATATCAGTAGGAAAGGGTGGAGGTAGGCTGTTACTATCCACCATAAATAGTGCACACTAAATTATACTAAACAAACTACAGTCGTACGTATTTGTTTTCATTGAAATAGTACTACAATTTACAAGATGGTGTTTGTTATTTTTTAAAATTCAATTACTGCGAACTAACTAACTATCACTATGAACGAACTATCAAACTAAGCCATAATAGATAATAGTCAAAAATACTCGTCTATCTATAAAATAACTAAAATAACGCAATTAAATCATACATAACTTTGAATATTTTATAGATAAAATAATGTTTTTTATTTATTATAATTTGGTTTAGACAGGGCTTAATGAATTTTAAAAAAAAACCAACAATATGTCTAATAATATGTATTCTTAATCCAACGAAAGCAAATAAGTATGAATAAAAAGATGTGCACAATTTTATCGTATCGCCCAAAGTATATCAAAACTATTATGATTTGGTTTAGGTAGGATTTAACTGATTTTTAAAAACTAACCATCAGCATCAGTAAATTGTAGTCTTAGTTCAATAAAAACAAATACGTGTGACTAACAAAGCTTAATGTGAACTATTATAAACAAATTAAAAAAGCTTTCGATGAATTTTGGATGGAGAAGTTGGCAAGAAGAGCTTAAAAAAGGCTGCGGCTCAAGAGAATCCCTCTTCACTCAAGTCAAAAGATTGTACGCGCATGACTTAGACTACTTAGACGATAATGTGCCATAAATATTACAAGAAAGTTTTAAATAATGTTACATGGAAAGTTTTTACTTAAGCTTAAAATTATAAAAAATATATATTATATATCCATCATCGCTTTATACCACGGGACTAGACATACTGTTTTTAGAAAATTCGAAACAAAAAAAAGTTTATAAGTAAACTTTTTGCGAACGAAATCTAATAAAGCGTTTGTAATTCATCCATTTTTTCCCGCCAAAATTAGACGGCGAAAACTTCTAAGTGCCGGCTGCGAAATTAAGTTTACATATTCGCGCGAGACGAAAAAAAATCGCGAAATAGGCTATTTTTGGGGAAAATTTTGTGTGCAGAATACGAGAATATAGACTTACTTATGGACGCGACGTAGACAGTATAAAAGTATCTTCATATTCATAATAATGTATTATACATACGGGGCTACAAAACATGAATAAATTTAAATGGTTATTAAGAATCTGGTTGACAAATTTAAACAGTAGATTTTAACTTATTATTGGTAAGACCTACCTCTTAAAATCGTAACGCGGAGCATAGTTTGATGAAATGAGAAAAGTTTTAGTATGCCGATTGTATTGACTGGCACAATAGACAATAGTGTATCGAATCAACCGATGACGTCTTTATACGCGTAGTATTTCTGTATATCGCCCACGGTGGCCGCGTTGCTTAAGCATTGGACTATAACGCCGTAGGTTCCAGGTTCGAACCCTGGGTCTGGCAAGTACACATATTGTTTTTCAATTTGTGTGTGTCAGGGTATGGACCTAATAGGTTGAGCAAGTGGCTGACATCCATTTCTCGTAAAAAAACAAAATCTGTTAATACAAACCTTTACTCTGTGGAGGCCCATATGATCCTATTAGGATCGGACATGGTCGAAAGAAAAAGAAGAATTTCTGTATATAACACTTCATTTGGTCATTTTGTATATATATATTGCACGTTTTTTCAAAAAAAAATTAAGCAAGAACCATTAGTTAAAATTCGTCGCAATTAGATAAGATTTCTATATCATAGTGGTCAACGCACGTAGGCGCGAATCCCGAGAGACGCAGGTTCGAATCCCGCTGGGTGTCGAATTTTTTCAAAAAAGATTTTTTTTCTATTGGTTATAGATATATTTCTCAGAAGTGTTTCCAAATTATGTATGTTCAATAGAAAGAATGTTACATTCTTAAATATTTTGAATTATTCGTTTTTAATAAAAGAAAAATAAGTTAATTACTATATATTATCTATGTTTACCAAAGATTTATTTTTGGTGATTTCGAAACCGAGAAAGATTGCCATGCCGAAATTGCGTAATTGTGTAGTTGGATACCATGAAAAAAATTAACATTTTTACTAACGTAGTTACAAATCAAAATATTCGTAATGATAAAAATAAACACGTATTCTACGCGTGATGTTTTTGTGAAAACTGTATATCTTGTTAATGAGACCTATGAGAATAATATTTAATGTTTGTTGGTAAAATGAGTAAAAAGAGAATTTTAATAAGTCTGTTTACGATGGCTCGACTTCGTGATAGAGAAAGAATTTTTAAGATGTCCACAGTAGATAGGAATTTTATAAAACTGATTCAACGAAATATTTAGTTTGTGTGATCTATTACATCACAGTAATATTATTTCTTTACATTTTACCCAGTATTATACGATTTTTCAGTAAATAATATGTCAAGTACAAATATTGTACATTAAGATAGCATAACTTTCGGAATTAATTTATCGTGAAAACTGAGATTCATAAAACCAAAAATCCATAGACATCAAGTGGCTGAAAAATCTTATACTTATTGCGTTTTTCGTAAGTGTTCTTTTGACCATACGATACAACGGCTCTCTGCTCAGCGTAGGTCAAAATGGAGCTTTTATTCTATTTTCAAAGCATGATCCTGGACATTCCTTAAACGTTGTAGATAATCTATATAAATAAAGGGATCACAGAGATTATCAATATAATTTTTATCGTAAATATTTCACTATAATAATGTCGACATAAATTATACTGATGGTTTTATAAATGCGTTTAAAAATTAATAAATGTAAAAAATCTTACCACCACTGCACATTTATGTACTGAAATATGACTATATTCTAAAACATTAGAGCGAGAGGTTTAAAAGAATACTATTTTATGTAATAAAAATACTTTATGCAGTCATCAAATGTTTAAAATAAATATAAAGGATAATAAGGCTTCAAAATTATATAAATAAATTATCTACAACGTTTAAGGAATGTCCAGGATCATGCTTTGAAAATAGAATAAAAGCTACATTTTGACCCACGCTGAGCACGTCCGTCCTTAAATTTTTGTTTGTAAATTTATTCTTTGATTATCGAACATTTTTGCTATAACCAATGCAAAAAGGCGATCATTGCAAATTCGCAAAAGCGTATGTCCACGTATAAGTCGGTGATGCGAAACAACCCTTGTGCACTGTTATTTGTGTCAATAAATTTAATCAAAACGGGAGTTAAGACGTTTTTTCGCATTGATTGAAACGATGGCTTTAAAAAAGAAAATGATATTGCCAGCCGCTGAGAAAATGAAATGTTGCTATTTTTTATTTTTATATTCCCATTACTTTTTTCTCGAAACTATTTTTAAATTTGCTTCAGAAATATTATTAGGGTGGGTACCGAATTTTTCCGACGATTAAACTTTCAGCAATCTAGCAAACAAACAAAAAATACACTTATTATTATTTTTCGTTTATTTTTACACTTTTTTACCGTGTCCGATTCTAAGAAGATAATACTATTAGAGGGTTGTTTTATTATATTTTCGTTTTTACGAGAAATTTTCAATTCGATTCAATTCAATTTATTTATTTTTTACATATTGTTTATATTACAAATTATAATTTTAAAACGTTCACAACATGACATGAAACATTATTATAAAGAAGAAAGAAAAATAAAAGTAATAAAGGGGATAATAATGAAAATATAAAAAGAGAACATATTGTAAACATACAAACGCAGTGAAAATACAATTATACATATATAGTAGTTCAAAGAAGTACATCGAGTTGGATAAGGAGACCCTATTTTAAGAATTTATAAAATAGCGACCACCTAAACTCACCCTCACACAAGTGTAATATATCAACACCCGAAGTAATTTGGTTTAACATAGTTATCGCCCTCCCAATTGGGTTTACTAGTGGCAGGTTGGTTTTACACCTTCGGAGAATAATCAACTGATGTTCCCTATTTTTAAGATAGTTATCAGGGACACACAGGTAAACATTTCCCAGAATGGCAGAGTTCTCGTTTATACCTCATATAAGTCGAAAAAATACGTAGCTAAACAAAAATCTCTTCTAAATGTAAATTCTCAAAAAATCTCTCTACTGTAGTATATTAGCCGCTTGTTCAACCTATTAGGTCCATACTCTTACTCCAAACACACATTGACAGGAGTGTTTAAATGACCCAATATTAGAACCTGAGACCCATGACATTATAAGCCGACGCGCAAGCCACTCCGTATAGTAATCAAAGATGTTACAAAAGATGACAATTTCGAATTATGATAGTATTTAGATAGGTAATCATACGTTTTTAATAATATACTATTGCAGTTTCTTTTCCCGGCCTACATGACACTAACTTTTCAAAAACTTATAATGAAAACTATTACTAAACAGTGATAAGAATGATATGATAATGTCTTAGATTTTGACAGTTTATCAATATTATAGGGCACAATAAAGTTTTCAGTCAAATGTGTTAGTACAATTTGCAATATACCGCAATCTTTGGGTTGGGAACCAGGAAACATAAAATTAATGGGAACTGGCTTACCCTACTGGGTGTGGTATAACAGGTTAAATATCTAGAGTGTAGAAAAATATTGAATAAACTTAAACACGTGTTAAAGAATATGCTGTTTTTAATAGTTAATAATATGCATTTTAGTTTGTCACGTCAATTGCTTTTACGTGCTTTTAATCGTTGGGAATAGTCAACGCGATTTTTTATTACAACGTTTTTCTTAGCTCGTATTAAGAATATGTCTGGTGGTTCTTTGTCTGGTACAAATCTTGCAACCTAACCAAACCTAACCTAACTTCACGACTAGCTAGACATTTGAAACTTTTAGAATATATCAGAACACGATCCCAATGCATTTTTAATGCTTTTAGCCATCTTTAAGTAGAATTGAATTCATTTTCAGTTAATTCTGTTTTATATGGAAAGTTATTTCGACACCATTATTGGTTGCTACTATTGGTACTAGCAACTAAATTATTAATATATACGTGCGTTACTATGGAAATCAATATGATATGTCAAGTACAAATTTTTTTGATCGTTTAAACTAGTCAAGATTATATGGTTCAACAGAAAATTTAAAAACGTTGTATATAAAAAGTTCTTTTTATCTTGTAATTATTTTACTTGTGTTTTATGGCGGTCAGGTTACAAGCTACCCAGAACTTTGATCCATGGCGATGGCTTTTACATTTATATTTTATTAATCTGTTCTATGTTGGGAACCCATGAAAGAGAATATAATATTGCGTCAATTCTTTAGAACAGTGACCGGCTATTTCTGTACATGATTATTTTATTATGGCTATTGTTCGAATTTTATTTTTCATTATCGTTATTGATGAAAATTGACGTAACAAATTATTTATATTTCACATCTGATATCAAATTGTATTTGTACCGATAACACGCCAACCTATCGATTCTTTTAAAATGTCAACGGCCGTACAAAATTATTATGCTAAGTGCATCCTTTGTATGTATTAATAATTAATGTTGATTGCTGTTAGACACACTCATTGTTGAGGCAATAATTCATTTTTGCATAAATAATAGATTAAACATGTGACGGTATAGCAGACATAATAAATTTACCGAGTATTGATATTAATGAAATTCGTCATTATTACTACGACTTTCGTAATGACTAATGGAACCAACTGACGACAACCAGCTATCTCGCTAGATATTTGGATCCAGATCGGCTTCCTAACAACATAGTGGTGGATTTTAATAAAATTATAAATTACATCTCTAAAATAGTGATAAGCGTTGAATGTAATTGCATTATTAATAAAGATTTTACCTCGAAATCACCGTAAGACACTGACTACTATTATATACTAGAAAAAAATACCAGGCGGTAGTGCCATCTGTCAAAATTCTTGTTGGTGCGCTCAATAATATCTAGGTATCAATAATACTATTTTTATAACATGAGCGAAGCAATATTGAGTAACAATATTCGTAGCTAAAAATGCGTCGATTTGGATACCAAGACGTGAGAAAAATGCATAATATACATGACTAAGCAGTTAAGTGTAGCGCGCATGAAAGTGGTGCAACGTGTGTGTTATATTTATAAAATCGCGCAACAAAGACGCAAACTTTTTCTCATGCAAATGCGTGGAAAAAAAAAAAAAAAAAAGCGTATGCATTACAGTTAATTGTTATTTTTTTACATTTATAAATTTAATGTTTATTTTCATAATCATACCAAAATATTCATGTTATATAATATGTTGCTGCGAAAATAATAAAAACATTGTAAAGCAGGTCTGGGCAAATTTTTTAAGATGAAAGGCCACATTATTAATATAAAATAACGAGGGCCGCAACTAAAATACTATTTTTAGACATTCACATTATTTATTAAAATGAAAAAAGGAAACATAAAAAATAAATGTTTCTCGAATAGTTAACAATTAAATGCGGCCCGGGGGCCGTAGTTTGCCCAGGCCTGTATGTAGATTGTAATATATTCGATGTTGATGTTTATTGTTTGTATATTCCATCTACGTGAGGATGAGTATCGGTGGGCGTTGTTTTATAAATTCTTCAAATAGAGTCATTCGGTGTGCTTCCACGCTTTATAATTTTTGTACCTTTTACTTTACTACTGAATAATAATATGTTTTTTTTTCTTTACACTATTTTAATACCATTTCTTTGTTTTTAAATATCATATTGTGAACGTCTTGAATTTATAATTTGTAATGTTCACCGTATAAATTTGAATCCAATGAAATACAATTATTATAGCTTGT
The DNA here is from genome assembly GCF_057557595.1 of Rhyacophila brunnea. Lineage (NCBI taxonomy): Eukaryota > Metazoa > Arthropoda > Insecta > Trichoptera > Rhyacophilidae > Rhyacophila > Rhyacophila brunnea. The sequence goes on along the minus strand of NW_028232827.1, from coordinate 34,030,227 downwards.
TATACAAATTATGTACTTACATTTTTGAATCCTGGTCCACAACTGCACCTTACTCATTTTTTTACTCATTTATTTTTAATTATTACTACCTTAAAATTATTGTAAATCATTTTATAACCCTAAGTAAAAGCTTCGTTACGACGAATTTTCTCACCTATTCTTATACAAATATAATCTCGCTTCTCTACAGCAAATATTATAAGACATCTATATTAAATCCATTTTAGATGCTATCCCTATATGAAACCGAACAGAAGCGTTCTCGGATATCGTGTAATCATACCATAACCACTATTGGAAATTCATTCCACGAACAAACAACTCACTTCATGGTATCGAAATTGCCCACAAAGCTGTATAGTCGGCAGTATCGGGTAAATGTACTTGACTTCAAAGAAAACCTGTCCGTAGCATGATTCTCTAACCAGGAAATGACATAGGACCTACTCTATCTAATATACAATATAACATAATATTGCTTTGAACATATATAATTTTGAATACACTTCTGAGAAAATATATTGTTGCTTAATTTAATAAAACGGTTTTTTTTGTAGTACTTATTCCACTTTTAATCAGAAACCGGTCCTAATTTATTGATTAAAAGTGAAATAAATACTACAAAAAATTGTGTTTTATTAAATTAAACAACAATACAATGCAGTTCAAAATAAAAGAAAATATATTATAACCAATAGAAAAAATCTTATTGAATGTAAGACACCCTGCAGGAATCGAACCTGCATCTCTCGGGTATCACGCCTACGCACATAGAATCACTATGCTAAAGGAGTCATACTTAATTGCGACAAATTTTAACTAATGACTTATTCCAAAATCACTTAGTTTAAGAAACGGTTCATTTCACGTTAGCCAATAGGAGCTCAGCTTTTGGGTCATGTGATTAATACTTTAGTGGTAAGTTCGTCATTTGATTGCATTACTTGCATAGGCGGATTAATCCAAATTGTTAAGTTGCAAAAATAGCTCAATAACTTTTAATTTCGAACCCGGCTTGATAAAAACATTGAATGTAAATAAATGAATAATTTTCCATTTCGTCAGCTGAATGCAGAACTTTCTAACTCACATTTGAAATATTTTGCAGAAGAGTTTTTTGAAACAGCCTACTTCAGTTATTTGTTATTTATGTGGACAAGTGTATGCACCATTTTTTTAATCAATAATCCTACTAAAATATGATGCATCCATTTATCCATAAAGATAATAAATAATTTCAGTAAGTTATTTCAAAAAACTCTCTCCTCAAAAATTTCAAATGTAGAATAGCTCTGCATTCAGCTGACGATTTGTTCTTTATTTTATATCATCAATAGCTGGGGTCAATCCACTGCTGGATAAAGGCCTCCCCAAGCTTCTTCCAACTCTCTCAGTCCTGTGTCATTAGCTGCCACGTTTTTTCGCCGAACTTTACCAGTTCGTCAATCCAGCGGCTTTTAGGGCAACCCTGTGGCCGTTTCGTGCCCCTTGGGTACCACTGGATGACGGCATTTGTCCATCGGCCGTCCTTTCGGAGAGCAATGTGCCCCGCCCATCTCCATTTCAGCTATTTGGCAACGTCTATTACATCGCGTACTCCTGTCTGCTTCATAACCCATTCGTTTCTCTTACGGTCCTTTCGCGTGATGCCCATCACCTCTCCATGCCTCGCTGTGCGACTCTTAGCCTTTGGACATCTCTTGTGTGGAGGTTCCACGTCTCGCAGCCATACGTGAGCACGGGTAGCACACATTGGTTAAACACCCTAAGCTTAAGACATAATGGTAGGTCACTTTTGAAGATATTCAGACGTCCGAAAGCATTCCATCCCAGTTTTGTTCTTCGAGAAATTTCATCGTGCATATAAACACTACAAATTAACTAAAAAATCATAACAATTAGTCTTTTATTAGTCTGTAAAACATTTTGTTGCATTTTTCCGCAAATTATGCTTTTGGGAACGAGCCGTGTTTGCAAAAAGTAGCCTCATATGCAATGTTAAGTATATTCTCAAATCTTGTGAAATATTCGTTGATTCAAAGAAATAGTTTAATAAAACTAACCATTAAATAAGTGCCATCATTTTTACAATAGTGTGAATAAACTGAATGTGGTCAGAAAACTTAGTTAAAATGCATGCCTACACATTACCAACTTTTCTTGTGAAAATTTTACCAAGACCGCAAATATAATAAATATAGGTCTATAATATAATATATATTATATTAATTTTCATTACTAACAAATCACTAACCTTGCAAAAGCCACAGTCAATTTATTTCCATTTACAGTCGCTAAAATATACCGTCAGTTTTTCCGGGTTAAATGATAAGATGTGGAGCGCTTTCCGGCGGTCGCCACGCACTTCCGGCGGAAGGAAATATAAGCCTTAACGCCGCTGTTAATAGAACCAATCAGATTGTTTGAAGAAGAAAGCTTTGTACAAACCGAGAGAGCTTTCCTCTTTTAAATGCGCTATTGTGTCGGCCAAAGTAGTAACTTGCACGCTATGTATTTTTTCAAGTCTCAATCTTATATTTAAATTTAATAAATTTTATTATTGAATCTTAGTATGGTTAATGGCAAACATATTAACAATATACGATATGCCGATGATACAGTGCTGATTGCTGATAGTTTAAAGAGCTTACATCAACTGGTAGAAAAGGTTAATGAGGTCAGTAATTCAATGGTTTAAAAATGAACCTCAAGAAAACAAAACTATTACTAATATCAAAAACAGCGACACCAGACACACAAATTTTGTCATCAACAGCGAACCAATCGAGCGTGTGACCCATTATAAATATTTAGGTACATGGGTCAATGAGAAATGGGACCAGTCTCAGGAAATAAAAACTAGAATTGAGATCGCAAGGAGCGCCTTTCTCAAAACGAGACACCTCTTTAGCAATCGAGATCTTAACCTAGGTCTGAGACTGCATATGGTACGTTGTTATGTGCTCTCAATTCTTTTCTATGGTATGGAAGTATGGACGCTAAACCAAGAGATGTCACGGAGACTTGAAGCTTTCGAGATGTGGCTGTATAGACGCATCCTCAAAATTCCTTGGACTGACCGGGTGACAAATGTTGAAGTTCTCAATCGAATGGGGAAGGACCGAAAAGTTCTACGTAGTATCAAAACCAGGAAACTACAATACCTCGGCCACATTATGAGAGGACAAAAATACAGCATTCCCCAACTTGTCATTCAAGGAAAGATCAATGGGAAGCATAGCAGAGGACGGCGCCGCATTTCGTGGCTTAAGAACCTCCGTGATTGGTACAAGTGCAGCTCCACCGAACTGCTCCGGGTAGCAGACGACAAATATAAGATCGCCTTGATGGTGGCCGACCTCCGCTAGGGGATGGCACAATAAGAAGAAGAAGAAGTATAGAACGGCATTTTGTTACCCTAATGCAGGAATGGAACAACTGGGCACTATGACAATTGGGCGCCGCAATGTCGAATGAAATAAAAATAGACATTCGTTACGATTTTATACAGACAATAGACGAGGAATTTTAATCAGTTTATATCTACTACGTAGTAGTTTTAATTCATTTTGCTCTTAACATAATGTTTTATATTACGGATTAATTAATTAATTATTGACGCTTCATTTAAAAATAAAAGAACACTTTTCTCGTTAAAACTTAAACATATGCACAATTAAATCATTATTTACGTGTGCACATTTAAATTCTCACCAAGTATTAAATAATAATATAAAAAATATATTTTAAAAGTGCCTATAATTCATGAACATCTATTCATTTTTGAATTTTATTTAATTGCGTGGCGCCCAGTCGTCCTGGTGCCGAATCGTCCTAGACCCAATGCTAGCTTACCATTGCCTTTAAATGCATATTACCAAGACATTTTCTATATAAAAGACTGCCAAATATTAGTGCAACTATGCTAATATCGATTTGAGTGCATGTTATAAGCTTAGTTCGTATAAAATGAAATTTAATGTAACTTTACAGCACGCCAATTTAACCGAGACAGGAGACATCAACAGGTGACAGAGGCACGCGACAGCGAGTGCTTTGCAATAGTTCACAATTAATATACGACCAGTGTGTCACAAGCTTTTTTTATTGCTGTATGAAATTGTCAAAATTCAGTTGATTTCTGGATTTTTTTTCATAGATTTTCCTAACTGAAACTTGAAAAAGGAACGTAAATTATTGTGTTTATCTCACGGATAATTTACTAAACCGCATTAAACTGGTAATTTATTTAATACAAAATAATATAGATGCAATGTGAAATTACGTAAAATTTTAATACAAATATTAAAAGGTGGAAATTTTGGATGGCACTTAGGCGCTTAGATATTGTCACTACTTAGTGATTTACCCTTGGTAAGGGTTTCTTAAGATTTTGTAAAATGCTTCAAAGTTCTCTTTTGTTTGAAATACCGTCATCTTCTGAGCGACCATGACTTTCCACCCCTCTCGATCCTCTATTTCTCTTTAGATATAGCCAATGCTTTAAGACTGCAGTAAGCTCTTCCTCCACTTCGCCTTCTCTGGAGGTCTCTCCAGGTTATCTGATTTGCGACGAATAATATTTATATGTCCAAAAAACTGCAGAATGCCTCTCAAACATAATATTATCGAGTACTGCCAATCAAAAACGGTTGAAAATTACTGGCTTTACTGAGGTAAGATTTAGTTGGGGATGCATTTATTTTTTGTGTGCGGAATCGGAAAAATAATAAATTATGTTTATTCAACAATGAAAAAATATTTTATCGATATAATCAAATAACGTCTATAACAGTTAATTCTTATTTATTGTATTTTAAATACGCTGTATATTTACGTATGGATCAACATAATAACTCCTCTCAAAATTTGATGATAAATATCATTATAGTTGCGATAATAACATACTATCAAATAACAGAGGCAATAAATATGATTTGTATCTTGATACACATTGTATTAATATAATATACTGAAAGTTGAGCACAGTGTAGCAAATAACTTATCATTAAGAGTTCATAATTAATGTATATCTACTTATAGTTTATAAACAAGTGTTGTATGTCATATTACAACGACAAGATTGCTCGCAGAACGATATTCGAATAGAGTGCATTAGGGTATTTAATAATAACTAAAAATATACGAGTGGTGCAACATGACACGTAAATTTACATATTGGGCATAGTATTGAAAGATCACAAAATAAACCAGTATTTAGTAAGGCAGACGATGCGATAGAGGTCGCCAAGCAGGTGGAATGCTGAAAGAGGTAGGAAAATACCTCTAAAAGTAGACATGCTGGATCTGTTATATCCCTCAGGAAAGAAGGCTAAGGAATCAGGTCGCTTGGGTTGACAGGAACCTGGTGTGGTGTGATGGTGTTATCCTTCCTTCTCCTCACCAAAAACTGGACTTCTGTGCAACTTCTGAGTAGTATTCACAGCTGTTACGTTTAAAGACCGTCGTCTTGAAGGTAATTGTCAGATAATTTACCTTCAAAGCTGTATTTATAGTAGATGGCGAGAAGATGATCGAGAAACAATCTTTCACGAAAGTTAAAATATTAAAGTTTACTAAACGGAAATGCAAGTACATATACAGCGGATAAAATATACGCGTTAAACAGAATTAAAAATAATAGACGAATAGCGAAGGTGCGTGTCCCTTTTTATACATGTTTGATGATATCACTTTAATTAGTTTATTGACGTCTTGTGTGTGATATCCGGTATACTTTTGTTTATCAAGTTAGTGTAATTATGTAGGTATTGCATCTTATTACATGGCTATTGTTTATTAACCCTTATTAAATTGCAAAGCTTGGTATGTATAACATACTCTGAAACTTGGGAGGTTGTATAACAGATCATAGTATACCATAACACAATTCACGGGACCGAGATAAATGGAAGCAGCTTATATAAGCCTCCATCCATCAATGAATTGATAATTATAATTATACCAATAATGATGAACATTACAATATAGTGTATAGAAAGTCTCCAAATACTTTTAACAATCTCCATTAGGCATAATAAAAAGCATTTCAACAAATTTCCTAACTCTTTTTTGTCATCCGAAAACGAATAAAAAGATCCTTCAGCACAAAAGATATTCAATGTCATTACACGAGTTTTTCGTTCCTTGAGCAAGTTTTACATTATTCTTCATGTAGTTAGTAATTGAAGCTCAAATTTTACCGCAAATTTGTTTTAGTTACATTTTTTTCATTTTGATAAGAAAAGGCATAGTAATAATAATAAAAACTTCAATATGTTTAGTTATATTTCTATACCTAAGAGCTAGTCCAATTACATCTCTCTTACAAGGTCTGATACCCTTTTTTAACTAACTAAAAATATTGTATATATATATATATATATATATAATTTCTGCATTCCAACATAACATAACATTAACTATAACACTGGAGTAGCTCACTTAAATAAATCTATATTTAATAACATGGGATAAATATTGTTCATGTCGTACTTGTACATAATTATTAGTCCCATCAATATTTTTATTAATAAAATTGTTTTTGTATATTTTCTCAACAAAATATGACTTTTTTTACAGTTTCTCTAAGTTTATAATATTAGTTCAGTGACTGGTTGACGATGACTCTGAACAAGTCCTTCGAATGATCCACAAAATGGCATACTAAATAACCACCCATTTCAAATCGGCTGTGCTCAAGGATTGCCTAAGCCCAACGTCAAACACGAATACAATTTATATTACATCCAAAATTAATTAAACACATAAAAGGTTGGGTAATTACGAATGCAATTCATACATAAGTGGGTACATTAAACGTAGTAAGCTCTGTGACATAAAACAAATTCTATCCAGAAATGCTGCATACTAAACCACTCGCTTGATGGACTTTTATGGAAAGCTTAGCGTACCTATGTGTTAATGTTAATATTCACTTGCACGCGAAAGCTTTCGTAATGGGAAAATAAACATCAAAAGCTGTTCTAAGCACTTTCTTTAACTGGCCTGCTCACTAAGACGTCGTCATTTAGGAAATGTAGCCTTAACTAGCAATCCGATGCCACTACATTTACGGTCAGTTACAACATCTTGTAATACATAATGGTTATATTACATTGAAGAATGCGATCTATATTATTATATTATATTAATAAGAATTGTTTCAGCCTAAGTTATATGCGTTGTTTGTGTACGACACATCGTCGCTGTAGGATTGGTTTCCCGAATAGACCAAATGTTCAGGAGACGAAAAACAAATTTCATAATCCTATATTTAAATACATGGAGATATTTAAATTGTTATTTTTACAGCATATGAATGATGTATTCATTACCATTACAAAGTAATTTAAAGAAAGGGATGGTTCTCGTCCAATTAGATACAAAAAACATTCTGCATTAAGAGGTCGATTTCGACAAAAACGGATATTCGGGAAACCAATCCTATAGCGACGACATATTAAACACGTGAGTCAGTCATTGTCTACATTTGTTCACTTCATCTTCCACTTCGCTTCAACTTTTTAATACTGGTTTGAACACCGAGTGTATGTGCATGAGTTAGATTGAATATGTGGAATGCAGTCTGCCAACTGTCTATACTTGTAGATACATCAAATGGTTTTTAATTTCACGCAGGAAGCAATGCTACAATGTTTTTAGATGCCAATTATACCTAATACAAATATATAAAAATATAGTAAGTATTAAAAAAAACGTATAATACACAGGATATTTTTCGTTTTGAATCCTTCAAAATTATAGTATCTACTATTATACAATTTACGCGGAATTATTCGGTTGGAAATACTAGTGTAATGTTGAACAGAAACCCAACACCGGTAGAGCTACGTGCGTTAGCACTTTCATAACAAAAAACGGCCATTTTGCAACTGGTTTGAGGCAGCCAATACGCATGCACTGCGATGCGTTCTTTTAGGGTACAAAAAAAATGCACGACTGTAGATATAGCTCTATAGTTACAATATTGTAAATGGGTGCGTCATAATTTAATCTTATTTTTTGTCAGCCACATAGTCGAACCCACTGTCAAAAATGTCATACACAGCCGCACTATTAACTAGACTAAACCTACTAGAACTAGGCCATCGTTGGTACATATTTTGAACATACACCATTTATGTGAAAGTAATAATGATATATCATTTTTTTTCCTACAGTGTAGTTAATAATTATCTCATGAATGGCGAGTCCTTAAACGTATGTATTTACCATTTATTATTTACAATAGGCTTTATATTTATACTTCATATCTACGAAATCACATCCATCTAAATTACAACGAAATTAATTAGTAGTATAATATGCCAATGAAACGCCTGTATCCATAACAATATCAAACCACAAAATATGTGATATAACATTCACAAATCTCGTGACAATATTAATATATTCGTTGAATAAAATAAATGTTGATTAATAATATAAATTTGATAAATTTGATGTCTTTATTGTTGATATAATCAAAGACCACGATAACAACCGTAACAATTAATTAATCACAATAGCTCTGTCTAATTTCTTGCGGATGTTCAAGGTTAAAAATTTTCCACTATAGTTTCGAAATCCGTACCGACCTACAACAATTTCGGATCGCCGAGTAGAGTTTTATTTAAAAGGATGTTGCGGTATAATATATAGTCTCCAGTATATTATGCTAACTTTACGATGCTGTACATAATAATGGTTAGTTTAGCTTATTTCAACTCTGAAGTTATGCCGCAGGGCTTTCTTGGTTTAAGTTACAAAGCTAGTTTGTATGATATAATTATACCTGAATAAGCCTTATCAAGAAATGTGTAACCGTCAAGCTTTTATTTATATTATATATGAGTCGCTTAGAATCATAACTCACATATTCCAAAAATCAAGTTTTGAGATAATCGCTAAAAACCAACAGAGCACTATTTTTTTGTAATTAGAAGAACAGTATTGAACTCCCTAGAATATTAATGAGTGAGAGAGTCGAATAACTTTTTTTTTTTTTTTAATATATATACCTAATACTCTTAACGTTGCAGACATACAGCATACTATGAGAAATAGAGCTCCCCGATTGGTTAGGAAGGCGTTGGTGACAAAACTCTATTCTTTGAAATATACGACATATTACACCAACAATGAACTTTGTCAACGATTTTCACATGGTTTAAATTGACTTTTAATACTCAACTATTTTTCGGTATATAGATTAATTCATTTAAAATCACTTGGCATATTTAACTAAAAAACGACAAAATTGCAATATGTGAGTTATGATTCTAAGCGACTCATATAGTAAATGTCAACATATACTGCATTAATAAATATATCAGGTTGAAATATTCACAATATAGGTAATGTTTTGCATTATTATACTGTTTTTTTTTCAGTAGCAGTGGACAAAAATATACAATCTAAAACCTTCGTTCACTGCGAAAAGGTTCCTGCATTGCATTCAAAATAATCAATATCTAGCACCACCATTATTAGTAACTCGCAATTCAATGTCTGCGAGGCTATTCTAACATATCACTTTATATATTCAGATATTTAATTATTACACGAAGTTAACTGTGAAAAGTGCTATCTTTTAACACCTCTTATCATGGGTGCGTTAACTTTTAGAGTGAGATAGAGTACCGTCAATTACATATTAAAAATTGATATGCGACTATTTTGCAAAATAACTACGTCACGGGTCTAAGTCATTGCCTAAGCGAGTATCGAGTAGTAAGGTATTTTTTTTAATAAATACTGCAATGACTTGATTAATAAAATTGTAGGTTACGTTGATATATTCATATCTTGCTTGACGTTTCAATATACAATTCGGGTAGAAAACAGATTCGCCAGCACGAACATACCCGAATTGGACCGAGGCCGCTAGTAAGAGACGTATTTATTACTACATAATATCTACCAACTTAAATTTTTGCCGTATTATTAATTTACAAATTATCGGAGATAACCACTCATAACCGTTGATACCGACTTGTGTTTGAAATTGTTTCCGTGTTGATTATCAACAATAGGTCTGCTGGTTTGACTAGGTATATAATAGTCGAGCTTGACTCGAACCTACACTCATCAAATGTACCCGGCCAATGAACTTTACTAATTAAGCAGTCTGTATCATACCAAATCACGCCGAAGTTAACTAACAGCTTTGCGAACAATTGTATCACTTCCGGTCGAATTTGAGAGGGAGATAAATATGTAGGTACTCCCTCTCAATTGTTTGTACATCAGTAGACATCGTCTGTGGCTTGGTAGCGAAAAAAAACACGGATGATGGTTTGAATAAAACGCCGAGGTTTATTGCTGAATGCAATTACGATTGTTACATTTTGAATAAAATTATATATAAAAATGTGCAAGGGACGGACCGTGCTAATAGTTTAAACGGCCGGGGGTGTCTGACAAGACAATTCACAAAATCCTTTTCGAAAAATCGAACACCATATGGCTGCCACGTGTGATCAAAATTATAATATCAATATTAGAAAAATATATATTAGAGTATTGATCTACTAACAATCTCTGCCGATAAACGACAACTGATATTTCCTTTTTAAGACCAGCGTAGAAACTTTACTTATTATTATTAGTCTTAAATAATTACAAGATAAATAGAACTTTTTATATACTTACCAAGTTTTTAAATTTTCTGTGGAATCACATAAACTTGATAATTCTATGTATTAATAATTTAGGACAAATAAGGCAAATATGTCAGCAAATCATTTTTTTTGCTACTTTGCAACAAACAAACAAAAATATAGAATACTGAAATGTCATTTTGATTTCCATAGTAACGCACGTATATATTAATAATTTAGTTGCTAGGACCACCCCCTTAGCAACCAATAATAGTGGATTGGATTACGGATTTCTTCCGAAATAACTTTTCAGACAAAGCAGAATTAACTGAAAATTAATTCAATTCTACTTAAAGATGGATAAAAGTAAGTTATAGTTAACTATTAAAATAATGCATTGGCATTGTGCTTTGATATATTCTAAAAGTTTTAAATGTCTAGCTAGTCGGAAAGTTACTTAAAAATCGATTGCAAGATTTGTACTGGATAAACAACCACCAGACAAACATACGAGCTAAGAAAAACGTGGTAAAATTAAGTAAGAATGACTATTATTTAAAAATGATAAGTATTAAAGGGTGGCTATAAAATCTTCTTAGTGCTAGAAATTGATCCGTTCATAATGGCTATACTACCAGGAGTCCGCCCGAAAATGGTTCCGGCCTCTATAGGTATCCAAAGGAGACCTCCCCCAAATATTTCTAGAATATTTCTTAACAGTACTCGTAATAGTTGATAATTTCATCGGTCAATCGTAATCTCAGAGCGTCGTCGTTATAACTACAACATATTTGACTTTATACAAAAAAAAACTTACATGAGAACAAACACATATAAAAAGAATAATTATTACTGAATTTATAGAAATCTTCGTTTATTCAATCAACATGTAACCGCACGATCTAACAACAATAAGTCAAACAAAAATTTAAAACAAAGAGTTATTTTTAACTATCTTCGATTTCGTAAGGGTGAAATACTGAAATTAAAAGTAGATAAATATTAAGTCATAACATAGAACGAAGAAATAGATTGATTGCTTTTTTATATTGAGACCATCTTGAATTTATAATTTGTAATGTTTACTATGCGTAAATAAATAAATGTGATTTTGAAATCATGCAAAATAATAAAATATGCAATGCATGACAAAGAAGATTGCAACTTTCTTGTCTGAAGGACATATTATTATTGTTTTAATAAACTATTTTCTTTTATTCAACAAATAAGATACAAGATTTCAGAATGTAACATTCTATAAACTGAATACATATACATAATTTGAAAACATTTATGCATGAGATGTTTTCAAATTACATATGTATATTCAGTATAATGTAGAATGTTACATTTTAAAATCCACTGTCTTATTCGTTGAATAAAAGAAATGGTTTATTCAAATTATTAGCAAGTCTAAATATGTAAAATTTAAATAATGGAGTAATCAGCGACGTCGGATAGTAATTATTAAGGAATTAATTGATACCTATCTTAATTTAATATACTAAAACCGATAGCCTACCTTATAACGCAATTCGATAAGCATTTCATGTAACAACTACTAGTTAAAATCGTCGTAATTATCTAAGGCGCCCGTAGTTTAATTGGTAAAACATGCTGGCGCGAATCCAGCAGATACACGTTCAAGTCTCTTCAGGTGTCGTATTTTGTTCTACGAAAAATATGCACGAGATGTTTTCAAATTATGTATATTATTATTGTCACTTCAGTTCAACTAAAAGTTACTTTTCAGAGCCGCAATCAATAATATTATGATAGAAATTAAGACAATAATGGCAACCTTCTTTGAGAGACTGACAAACATAAAAGTAGAAAGTTACCATTTAGCGACCTAATTCGTTTTAGATCACCAAGAAAACTTTACACAGTTTCAAATATTAATTCATGAATTCTGCAATCATTAAAAATTCTCTGATAATCCAACGTCGAGTGAGGTGATGTATTATATAATGTATCCAGATACATAACGTCCAAAGGCTATGCTAATCAACTATACATATTTATACTTGAGGACTGGATAGAGAGGAGATTATTATGAACTTAGTCGCTGGCGCTAACAACGTCTGGTGTACCCTTGTTAAATCTTTGAGGTTTCTTAAAATTTCAACGAGTATTACTTTGTGAAAGTATAATATGTAGCGCTATACACACATTTTCACATAACCACTAGTTGACTAGTTGTTGAATATTTTGTTATGTTTTCTACCTATGTTTTTAGAATCTACTATAGTAGTGTAGCACCTACAACGGCCGGGCGGAAAATTATCCACTTGATAAGTCGTGGGTTTTAGAGACAAATCCCGGGTCTCTGGCGCAAAAATCATCCGTTGTTTTTCAATGTGTACTTAAAACCAGAGCATAGAGTTAATAGGTTGAGCAAGTGGCTAACATATATTTATTGTAAAACATCGGATCGTAGAGCCAATAGAAAAAATGGTGTTTTACTCTAAAAACCATAAAATATATGATAATAATCATAGTTAGTTTTTAAATTTGATCAAACGCTGAGTAAAATGAGTCTTAATAGATTATACAAATATTATTACTAAGTAGCTTTTCTGTACGTATGTTCTTATGTAAATGCAAAATAATATATTTTCTACGAGAAATTCATTCTATATTACATAATACAATATTTTCACATCTGGATATAATACTACTGATCAGATTTTTAATTAATAATACATTACCTATTGCAAATACCAATATTTTTCAAAGTATACGAATAAATTTTTCGATTCAAAGAGCCTGATGCAGAAACATTTGTCTTAACTAAGATTTCCTCAGGACAAAATACCATGCACAAACATCGTCCTTAGCTAAGATCATGTTGTCTATGGTTCACCTCGTCTTAAAGCTTCGGTCGTTTTTTCTATTGAAAATAATACCATATTGAAAAATTGTCTTTCCTATAGTTTAGGTAAATTATTTTATAATTGTTAAACGATGACAAAAATATGACAACTGCACTTTATAAATGCAATAACTATAAATACATATTAATATTTAATTATAATACTCTTATGTTTCCGTTGTAAGTCATTATACGTGATTCTACAGGCACCGCAAGATATTTTTTTAACATGGTAACACTGTTGTTTTTTGCGCGGTATCCGGCGAACATAAGGACCAAAAAAAAGAATAGGCCTGTCTATCCATTGAAAAAGTATCGATACATGGAATGGGTATCGAAAGAAAGTATCGTCCTTTAAGGAAAGGATGGTCCACACAACCTGAACCGGGCCCCTACTCCCCAGGCCAGGATTTTAAAGTTTACTTAGGGTTAAAAGCAATGCAACGCTCAATATTAGCGTTTTCAAAATGAATGCTGTATTTTGAAAACGTTACAAGTCACTATTGTGTTTTAGTCAAAATAGTGAAAACAATCCTATAGGTATAAAAATAAATAGGTAGGTAGATGTAAAATATATTATTTTATAGCAAATGTTAACCGTTGTCTTTAAAAAAAACTACTAACATTTGTGTATTTAGGTAATATGAAGATTTTTGCAACTTATGTCACTGTTTTTAAAAATTTGTCAAGCAACGTTTTCGAAATACAGCATTCAAACGGTTTTCGAGGTAAAATGAAGGATATTCACTGTATTTTTAGTGATTTTGTGTATTTTTAATATATCTCTATATTAAAAGGTCCGCAGTCCCCATTCACTGCGGACCATTTAATTAATATTTAATTATCACATTTAAATAACATGCTTATTATATCTAATGTCCACCTGATGGGCAACGCACCAGTTGCGTTGGACGCAGTGAATGGGTCATGATACGACCCGGGTCGGTGTGTCAATTGTATTTACTATTGGTGAGTGTGCATAGTGCCCGAAGATGCCGAAAGGCGATACCCGTGTCGCAAAAAACGATTCAAATGGAATAGTACAAAACTTAAAACCTTTAGAATTTATATCTATTTGAATTGCGGAGTTGTCAAGCATCGCGACATACGATAATAAAAAAATGCATCGTACTACTATTGTTAAAATGTTAAAATCGTTGAAATAAATAGTGCGCAGGCGACTTTTTTAGTATTAGAGCAAATTTGTGATGTTTGTTTATCTCACTTATCTGATTGACCCCCAGGCTAGAGCCCTGTTATCCCCCCGCCTTGCGGGGGACATGTTTGTAAATATCGTTGTTAATATGGTTGTTTGCGAAGGATTATTTATAATTTTATTATATATCCATCGTTATCGAAAGAAATTATCAATAGCAAAATATCGATGTATCTTTCATAAAGTATTGATACTTCAAAATATCGATATTTTTGTTACGGTCCTGCACTCATGCGTAATATGGAAGGGGGCGTGTTCATAACAAAAGTAGTCTATGGTTAAGGATTCCTTAACTCTATACTCAGGATTGTCTATAGTTAAGTCATCCTTTTCGGCGACTTATCCTTAGGAACGATTTCTTAGATTCTGCATGCGGCTCTAATGTAATAGTCAATATAAACCATGCCGTCTGATTAGATCTCCGTGAAATAATGTAATAGGAAGTATTATGAGCTTCTTATTCGTAAGAAAGAGCGCATTACACGTTGTTTACCTAGATATGACTATACTATTCGGATATTTCTGTGAAAACAAATGTGGTCGATGCGCTATTTTGATATATAGCACCATTGTCAAAAACCTAACTTCGTCAATTTTTATGCTAGAGACCTGAAATTTTTAGAGGACATGCACAAAAAATTCAATATTATAAAAAGCTAATAAAACTTAAAACGCTATTTTCAGACGGTTTTTCTAGGGTCCGACGATATATCTTGAGCATATAAGCGAAGCAGACTTGAGAGTGGGTCTATTGTTTGGGCACCGCATCAGTTGAAGTATGGCCTTATAGTGGAGAGGGTACAGAAGAAATTCTTGAGACTCATTTACTTGAGGTTGTATGGATATTATTTGTGGTTTTATCCTACTGACTTTCTCTTAGGCATTCTTACATACTGCAGTCTGCAATTTAGAATAAATCTTTATTTAGCTACGTATTTTTTTCGACTTATAAATGAGAACTCTGCCATTCTGGGCAGTGTTGACATGTGTGTCCCTGATAACTATCTTAGAAATAGAGACCATCAGTTGTTTATTCTCCCAAGGTGCAGAATCAACCTGCCACTGGTAATGCCAATTGGGAGGGCGATAACTATGTTCAACGAAATTGCTTCGGGTGTTGATATATTCCACTTACGTGAGAATAAGTTTAGGTGGACGTTGTTTTATAAATTTTTAAAATAGGGTTTGCTTAACTCATCCGGTGTACTTCCTTGTACCTATCTAATTTATCTACTGATCTATCTTTTTTTTTATGTAATACTGTTTTATATTTCTTTGTTTCTAGATGTCATGTTGTGAACGTCTTAAAGCTATAATTTGTAATGTCCACAATATGTCAAAAAAATAAATTGAAGTATATTCTTGGGTTTCCACCGTGTCTCCTTCTTCCTTCTTTACTCGACGTTTCGGGGTCGTTGCAGAGGCCATTATCAATAGATGATATGTTTTATGATGAAAATGTTGTGTAGGTATGTGAATGTAAACGTTGCTCTAAGAATGTCAAAAGGAATCCGATTAGTTAAGAGCAAACGTTGCTCAGAGTAATCTGTAAATCGTTACGACCAGGTATACCGGCTTGAATATTCGATTTTGCTGATAGGGCCGAAAGCCATGACGTTTTTAACCGTAATCCATCATCCCTATTAATATTTTCAGGGTTTCTATGGATTTCAATGGCCTCATTTACCAATCGTGCGAAATATCCTTTATTCCGACCCAATATCTTGGTTTCAAAGTCAAATTTGTGTCCTGTAGCCATCGGAAACCCAAGAATATACTACGATAAAAAACAACCCTGAAAGCCTCAAACATTAACTAAATTGAAATTGAAAAATAAATTGAAATCTTCTTATTTTTAATAATAACATATTATGCACTATTAGATTCAGACTCTTGTTCTATACAAAGTAGCGTGCAGCTCAGTATGACAGTGGAGCTTTGATAGTTACAGGGTGGTCGCCATCGTCGCGGGGAACAGCGGCGCGGTCACACTGAGTGGACTCCTCGCGGACACCCAGTACCAGCTGACAGTAGCCGCGGTCAGCGCGGGCAGGAAATATCGCAGCGGTCCCGTTGTATTTCGCACACTGGGTAAGAAACTTTGTAACATTAATATTATTTTTAATTTACATGTTTTTAAGGGCTACAATACTCACATGCCAAAATTACACGATCAGACTCGCCGACTTGACGATTCCCACCGATAGTCTGCTTCGATCGAGAAATGTCACTTTGAATTTTCTCATTGAGTCATTTTCTATTTTTCAAATTCGGTACAATTCGTAAGATATTATTATTTAGTAAAATTTCAGTTTAATTCATCATTTGTGGCCAATGACATTAATATGGACGAAGCATCTAGAAAATAAAATTACACTCACTTTATGTCGGGTCTGCCGATGGCGAAATTCATATTTTAATATCGGTATCCTACGCTCAAATGAACATTCAGCTTGCAAGCGGTCTGGCGACACCGCTGGGTCTGCCCATACAAAATTTCTGACTGTCAGGTTTCGACTCCACCGTTATTATTGTGTTACAAAATGCCAATGTGCCTAGTTAAAAATTGTAAAAAAATCTACTAAACACTCCAAGAAAGATGGGATATCACTTTGCATATTGTGTTAGTATTATTTATTATTTATAAAATGCCATTTTAAGATAATGATGAATGTTTATTCAATGCAATTGAATGACAGGAACCATTGGACAGTCAGTCGCCTGTGATTCGCTGGGCTCACTTGCGTCTAATCTCCGAGAAGTCGTAAGTAACCGAGAACCTGTTTCTAACGCAATGAGTCATGACACTAATACGCCATTACAATAAAGGTTATATTACTATAAATTCTCGAAGCTTGTATCGCATAATGGAAACGGATACGTCAATGGTCACGTGACATCTACCTATACATCTGTGAATGACTTTCATGCACAATTTCTCGTGCGCGCCGGGTATGAAGTGAGTCGTCCATTTAATACGTCATTGTTTGTGGCCAAAAATCTATCACGATAACAAAAACCGTGAATGTCTCAAACATTACATTTTGTTTTTTTGTTATTATTTTGTAATGAATGCTCTGCGATGTATGTAATGTAGACCTATTGGCAGGTTTTTGCCTACTTCAAAAACTTCCTGAAT
This sequence comes from Rhyacophila brunnea, assembly GCF_057557595.1. Lineage (NCBI taxonomy): Eukaryota > Metazoa > Arthropoda > Insecta > Trichoptera > Rhyacophilidae > Rhyacophila > Rhyacophila brunnea. The sequence goes on along the minus strand of NW_028232827.1, from coordinate 34,012,393 downwards.
TCTGGACGGGAATGGGACGACTGGCCTCCGGACAATTGGACGCCGCACTGTCGTAGACACGTGTAGACGAAGTATTTTAATCAGTTTCTATCTACTAATTAGTAGTTTGAATTCATTTTACTCTTAACATAATGTATTCTTTATCGTGGATTGAGAATTACCATGCCTAAGGCTTTATATAAAATAAAAAACTCTTTTTTCGTTGGAACTTAAACATATGCACGATTAAATCATTGTTTACGTCTGCATATTTACATTCTCACCAACTATTAAATCATTATATAATCATTGAAATATAAATAATAATATTGAATATTTTTATAAAGTACCTATAAGTACCTAACGTCTATTTATTTTCGAATTCCGTGGCGTCCAGTTGTCCGGTGCCAAATCGTCCTAGACCCTTCTGGACGATCCAGTGCCGACACTCTCCACTTGCTTTGACTGAGCATTCTCATATCTCCTGTGGCGCATTCCAACCATCTCAATTTCGGCTGTCCATATCTTTTCTTGCCATCGGGGGTTGCTACATAGCCCGCCTGGCTGATATATCTTCCGGCATTGTATGCACGTGGCCAATCCAGGATAGTCTGCATTCTCATATACCACATGATCTTTTCGCTCCCATAAAGTGTGTACAGCTTCTCATTATACCTAGCCCTCTAAATGCCATTTTCTTGAATAGTAATGATACTGTATCCGAAAACTTGTATGTATGCAGTTCGCCGCACAACACTTTACCGTGAAATGCTGTATCGGAAATATATGGCCGTATATTAAAGATCGTCTAACCTATTTGGGTCGTATAGTACTGACATAAAATTCATGTCTAAGTAAATAACTTTACAGGAAGCCAGCACCAAACAAATATTGAAAATAGCCAATATACTGGATTAATAATTTGTTAGGTTAGGTTAGGTTTTCGTTCATGAATTCATGAATTTTGGCAAAATCAGCTATGGAAATTGAATTAATGTTCATATTGAATCTAATTAAATTGGAGACCGTATAGTATACGGTCATCTCTTTCCGATAAGAAAGCTCACGGCGAACTGTGCTATGGTGAAATGTTTTACGTACAATTTACATGTAACCTATAGATACATGTTGCTCTCATTCTGTTTGCTGACTGCCCAGCATTCTGATTCATATGTTAATATTATTTATTTATGTTATTTATATTTAATATTATACCGAATCAGATCTCAATAAATAAATCAATAGCTCTAAATGCAATGAATGAATGAATTACTAACATTTTTCTTTATTTAAAATCGCCCGCCAAAAAAATACTTACTTAATACTTACTCCAAATATTATTAGAAATGTCTACCCGGTATAAGAATAATACAACTAATATGTATACATACTTTTTAATTAACTATTTCTTTTATTAAAAGAATAATTCGGAAGATTTAAGAATGTACCATTCTAATTATTGAACATACATAATTCTGAAAACACTAATGAGAAAATATAGCCAATAGAAAAAATCTTTTTCGAAAAAATCAGGTTCGATTCCAGCCGGGTGTCTTACTTTTTTCGAATACAATTTTTATTGGCTATATTTTCTCATGAGTGTTTTCAGAATTATGTATGTTTAATATATATACTGTATGGTTTTTAATATTTTGCTATATTTGCCTTATTAAAATATCTTTTTAAATCCAGTTACACACAATGAGTGTAAAAGTAACTCGTTAAAACATGAGTAAATTAAGCCGAATACACAGATACATTTTGTGTTTGAACAGCCAAATTGCTTTCGTATCGCATTCCATGGATGGTGATTACTATTTGCTCGTGTCTTCATTAAGGATTCTAAAATCGGGAATATTGAAACGTTTACCCTATTATGCCAGTGGTTCTTAAATATTAAATCGAAATCTATGCCATTCGATAAAAATGTTAATTAGTTTTATTAAGACATTCGTAGTTTACTTGGTGGCAGTAAATGATTATTTTAAAAATATATTTATCATATAATTATTAGAATGATCCCAGTCCCAATGATTTAAACCAATATGGCCCTTATGACCCAATGTTTATTAAAACCATTTTACTTAAATAACAAGATATTGTAAAGGTCCAAATTAAAGAATTTAGGGTGTTTTTTTCACTTTGTAAGGTACTTTGTAAGATTCGCTACCGTAAAGCAGCGCCGTCAGATTTTGTAAGGTAGGTAAATAATACATAATCAATAAATCTTTTAAAAAAGGAGAAAGCAGAATTATTATGTATTTAGCAGTGGCGAAGGGTGGAGGCAGGCTGTTAAGAAACGAAAGAAACAGTGTACACTAAACTTTGTCAGTCAAATGTATTTTCATTGAACTAAGACTACAATGTGTAGATAGTGTTCGTTAGTTTTTAAAATTCAATTAAACCCTGCTTAATCTAAGCCATAGCAGATAATAGTCAACAAATATTCGTTTATCTATAAAAAATCTAAAATTATGCCATTAAACCATACATATTTTAAAAATATAAGAATATTTTATATCGATTATGGTTTGCAATAGGCGGGGGCTAATTTACAAAAACTAAAGAATACCGTCTGTTATAATATTATGTTTTCCTAATTCAACAAAAACAAATAAGTATGACTTAAAAGTGTGCACTATTTTTGACGGATCGCCCATAGCATACCTTAACTATTGTGGTTTGATCTAGACAGGGTTTAATTGAATTTTTAAAATTAACCAGCACCATCTGTATTCTTAGTTCAATAAAAATACAAAAGTATGACTGACAAATTTTGTGCACTATTTATGCCGAATCTTAACAGCCTACCTCAACCCTTCGCCATTGATATATAGTAATTACTTTTAAAACATAACATGTACAAATATAAGTGAGTAAAGTTCTTAATGACTTCTATGATTTTGGGTCCTGAAATTGGAAATTTTCTTGATGTCAGGCACAATAATTATTATAGAGCTAAATTCTTATATTTACTGTTGCTTCGCATAAATATATGTCGTGGTAAATGGAAGCAAAATAATAATATAATAGTTTATCTTCAAGAAGATCAATAACTCAATTAACGAAGTTCGTACAGTCTCAATAGTCATTTTTCCCTGGATAGCCATTTCACTTTAGTAAGTACGTAATAAAATTGCGTTATGTTCACTACTCATTTCATCGCACAAAATTTAAAAAAAATTGGATTGAAGTGGTCGAGATTTTACATAGTTCACCACTTTTATGGCTTCATCTCAATGTCATTAATACATTGCTTCATCTTAATATTTTTAAAATATGTAGATTTTTTTGTAACAAGTAAAATAAAAAATAAACAAAAGTAAAATAAAAAAATGTAACCAGCAAAATACAATGATTGTTTGTGGTTCTTGTAGCTACTTGCAGGATAACTGATAAAATTCTCTTCATATTTCGAACAATTGTTCGAGCACCATCCATACAAATATCAATACACTTGTAGCTGTCAGTATATTATTGATCATTATATCTATTTTTAATGTATCAAATTATTCGACCGCAATAATAAATTCCCAGCGACTCATATACCGGTAAACAACTGTTTACCCGAGTCAGCAGATTGATTGGCAATATTAAATACGGTATCGCAATAGAAAATTAGTTTAATATCCATTCCCATAGTATCATATTATATTATGACTGTAATAATAAATAAAATTCACAGCTACTCGTATTTAAACCGCTGACTCGTTCAATATAATTATGTACAGGAATATAATGTTTAGGTATTACTTTTGACTGTATAAATTGCGAATACTGATTTATCAAAATTTCACTCGAATGTAAATACCTGGCTCGTAACTATCTCAGTAGATAATAATATGTACTGTCATTGTATTTATACTATCGTACCAACCATTACGCTGCAAATAAAACTCGCGCATCTTTGACTTCTTCATCATCATCCTCAACACCATAACCCACACATCGAATACTACACACTTCTTCCAGCCTTTTGTAATGTACCTAATCATTAATACTGGAGGGGTACACGGGCAAAACAAGAAATGTTAAACAGAACTAAAAAAATATTAAGTATGGTAACACTTACATTATCACGTATATATGAATAAGTAAAAAACAAATCATAGTCTTTCAAAAATAACGATTTCTCAATACCCTGTACAAGTCCAAAAATGCTAAGGTCCTATGACGTGTAATGAACTATAACAAGGAATGTCAAACATCAACTTTTAGGGTGCCGGACAAAATCCCGAAGGCCAAAATCCCGAATGGCCTTCGGGATTTCAACCCTAACCCCATTTTTCATGCTATGTTTTTACCGGTTGGCAGTTGGTATTTTGTATTGTGTATTTTCGAAGTTTGTCAAATTTTTTAATTTTGTGTATTTAAATGTCCAATATTTATAGATGAAAACTGCAATACAATATTGTGGAAATTCACATAAAAGTACTTCTTTTTCCACCAATACAAAAACTAGGAATTGTCAATGTGTTCAAAAAATTGAATTGTTTATAACGACAACTTTTTGTTTTATGACATTTCTTGTTTTGCCCATGTACCATTCGGTTAAATATATCTTCTCCTGTAGTTTTTCCATGTAAATAATATGTGCACATGGGTAATTATTCTTCTCAAATACTTTTATCAAAATGTGTAACAAACAAATACTAATAGTAATCATATAAAACCATTCCAGTTTTCCATTGAACATAGTTTGGAAAACCCTGAGTTAAACAATCAATCTAACTATAAAACATTCTTTAATATTTGCTGTATTTATTACATTCATTGGCGGTTTTTTATTGCAAAAGGGGCCCTAAGCCTGACAGTATTTCGATCCCTTTCCTACCTAAAACCGCCAGCGAGATCAAAAGTATTCACAGACTGTATGATTTTCCTTGTACGTTCAAACCTTTCGGTGTTGTCGGTTTCTTTTTTTAGACCTAGCATAAAAATTATCCTAGGATAAAATTGGAAACCTTTTTTTAGGATCTCCCAAGACAAAAGAATCCATCGGAATAAAAGAAATGATATTTTTTGACATCCCTAGACGACAGCGTTTTATGCATTTCGGCACGTTGAACGTACAAGAGGATTTGTATATAGATATACTAATGGTAAAATTGAAATGTCTGTTTATGATTTCACAATATTTCTCCTTTGATCAGCGTTTTGATTGTTTTAATAGTGGTTATCTTAGTACCATATATATATATTGTGATTTTACCGAGGCTTTGACTGCGACTCGCTGTCATATCGCTTCTTCTCTTCTAGAAGGGGATCCGTCGATCAGGTCCTCACTCCTATTCTGTTAAATAACTTTACAATTTTGCCTAGCTCTTCCGTCTTACCCACCGCCAGGACACCTTTCAATTCGTCGACATTCTCATAGATATCCGCAATTTGCAGCTGTACTCTGTGAAGTTCATATTTAGGGCATTGTAGTCATATATGTACAATGTCTTCTAAAACATGACATTCATCGCAGAGTTGCGATTCGCTTCTTCCCATGAGGATATAAAATCTTTTGCCCATTGTGTGCCCTGTTCTTAGCCTCAGTATTAATTTAAGCTCATTCCTCGTCAAAGGAGACTCTACAAACCAGGGCATCTCCCGTGGTGATGGTAGAATAGATTTATTCCATTTCCCCTTTTCTAATGATGCCCTATGGTGGGAATCTATCCACATACTTTGGCACATTTTCTTTATAGCCTCATTCCAGTCCAGCTTTTCTGGTATCCACTGATATGGTACCCCTGAATGGCCAACTTCCTTTGCCAGATCATCCGCCCTTTCATTGCCTTCAATACCGATGTGCGATGGGATCCATTGAAGGCATAGATCTCCTCCTCTATTTATATTGGCGTCGATCTGGTCAAGAATGTGGTATGCTATGCTTTTACTGCTATGTGAGCGAGTTGCTGCGACAAGATGTTGTAAAGCGCACCAAATAGTTTTTAATATTTATTTGTCTATCTTTCTGCATTGCCCGTTATAACTCAACAATTATCAAACCGATATTTATGAAACTTGCACTTATTTTACACTACATTACTGATAGAGTTACATCTTGATATCTCAAGAGGTTCTGAAATTGTATAATAAACCTTCTCTAAAATAAAGCTCTTTTGCAATAATTCATCACGAACGATTCAACTATTATTAATACCTATTGTTATTTATTATTAGTAGGTACCTACTTATATTATTGGTATATCTCATTAGTTAACTTAATTAAATTCCCAATACATTGCCATTATTTTCCCAGTATTAACGATTTTACACCTACTGAATGTATTATTATTGATTAATATCTAATGATCTATTATTAGGGTTTGACGATTTATACCTACCTACGCGTATTCATTGTATTAGTATTGATAAGGTAAGGGTTTTTGCAAACACTTAAACGATTCATACTCTGTTTATTAGGTATATTTATTATTGTGGTCCTTGATTTAATAGGTATGTGATAAAGTTTTTACCTACTTTATTGTATTAATTTATTATATAAGTTAGAATTAACTGTATTCGTTGTCAGTGTGTATTTGCCATTAGTGAGCCATAGTATCTGAAAATGCCCAAAGGCGAAACCCGGGTCGCAAAAAACGACTCAAATGAAATAGTAAAAAACTTAAATCCATTAGAATTTAAATTCAAATGCCATCAAGTACTCTCGGTCGATAGTATTAATACCATCACGAATAGGTAACGTTGTTGGTGAAGTGGTGAAATGGCAGGTGAGCTGTTGATAGAATAGCGCGTGTATACATCCAACCATTGTCGATTGCAAAGCCTGGCTCGGGATCTCAGTCGAGCATGGTACTGACGTAGGTGTCTAAACTTCTAACTGTATAATTCAAAGCAGAATATATTGGTAGAGAGATGCGTGCCTATATAATATTGATGTATTTATCATTGATTTAACAAGGTAAAATCGAATCAGTCTTTTTGCTTGTTTCTGTATGTCAATTAACGTTTTCTAGGTTAGGCTGTTAATCAATTATTAGAATTAATCACGTTCATTGTATCGAATGACATAAAATAGTAATTGTTAAGATAAACAGAATTTATGAACCACTGGCATACTCGATGTATCGAGTATAATACGAGTCATTAGTCTCGATTAATCAACATTAAAACAGGTGGTAAGGTCAAAATATATCACAAATAATTAATACGTCTTCTACCTGGATTTTGTATAAAAATATTTGAAAAATTAATTGGAAACATAAATTAAATTCATAGCTAGGTATTGGAAGATTGGGAATATTTAAAACAAAAAAATGTATCAGTATATCATGACTTCATCAATGATAGAATACGTTGATTATTTGAAAGATGTTCATCATATAATAACATCATGATAGATAAATAATTAATATTCACCAATTCAGTGATAAATTATTTCCTTAGCTGCCATAAAAAAGAGAATTTTCATACAAATTAGATGGCTAACTTATGGATTTGATTAAAAGTTATCTTAAAAAATAACAAACTTGAATTCTGAAATATCAGAATACATATAAAACATTTCTTTTTACACATATCCATCCATGATATAACTCGAAATTAAAACAGATATGTACATCTAAAATATTAAATTGGGTGTTCTATCAACAAATAACTCAAGTATGTAGGTATCTTCTGCTATGACAACTTACTTCAGTTTATATTAAAATATAAACTTTGTAGTCATATTCATCTTCAAAAGTAATTTAATTGGTCTTACATTATTTTAATTTACTTATCTGTTATTTTTGGCTACTAATATTGATTTTGCACAAATTATTTTGGATGTTTAAAATCAATAAAATTCTTTGCATAACGATGGCTCATTGAGAACCCTATATAGGCACCACGTTACCAACCACTGTTTTATAAACTACTTATATGATATAATAATATTAATTAATATTGGGTTGTGATTTGTAATAACAGACCATGCAGCGTTTTCAACAAACATGTAATAAATACTTATATTAATAAATTAAATCTTCAATTAATCATGTTATACCGACATGTTATTAGAAATAAGAAATACCTACATGCTTTTATTTTTATTCTGCTAATAATAATATAAAACTCAAAACCTGTTTCATCCTACGGGATATTTTAAATGATCAAAACAACAAAAATATTAATTCATGTAACTTTAAATGAGTTTTGAATTAATTAATCAGTGAAAACATGACTAAATAGTTTAGATCAGGGGGTTATATGGTATTTGCAATTTGAAATTTGATATGCCCTCTAAAATCAGACAAAATGTTAATTGTCTATGTGCTTTACGTGCATTTTCTAGGTATATATCGAATGACTTTAAATTTTCCTCTAGTATACATATATATACACATAATCCGTTGTTAACTCTAAATGCCTAAATTATCGACTTACCAACTTTTGGCAGCAACCACACTATATAAAGATGTAATTTATCATATATACGCGAATAAAGTGTTTTTTACGGGGTTTGTGGGATAAGTAAAGCAGATCAAAAACTTAAACTAATATTAAAAATCAACTGATATTCAAATCATTTTGCTATACATACTTTACGTGTGTTTTGCAATTACGTTGATAGCAGTTCTTATAACTTTGCATGGAAAGAAATTTCACTATACGTAATTCTTTTTAACTGAATTAGGTCATAAGTTCTTCGTATTTGCCTAAATGTATGAATGATATCAAAGTTCCATTCTATATCAAAACTTAGGTTCCACATTGAAAGATTATTACATGATATTTTTTGTGTCTACAGAGCCTCCAAGGACTTCGCCCCGCCAGGACGCGGGCTCTCTGGGGACGGGGGCGCCGCCCTTTTCTTCAGACCTTCCACCCTCCTTGTCTGGAGACGACGTTGGACAGCCATTTCCGACGGTAAGAAAACACGCCATTCTCGCCATATCAATGTACATAAAACATTATTTATTCAGGGTAAAGTTGTCTTCTTAAGTTATATTCATGTTTTATAATAATGTAACCTTACTCAAAGACTCTATAAGTTTAAAGTTTGATATATAAACAATATATATTTTTAAGTCAATAAAATGTTATGCATACTAGTATATAATTATTAATCTAAACTTACTTACATTAATACTATACTTTTCTACACTAAAGCCTACGATATTTTAGACCATAACTGTGTGAAGGCATCTTAACAAACTTTTTCGAAGGTTGGTTTTGAGTCATTATTTCAATTCATTGTGGTACGCAGAGTGTTGTGTGAAGGGTGAAACTAAAGAATTTGGGGGTTTTTACGAGCTGTACCCAAATACAAAGTTATCAGTATAATAACATTTATTAACTATTCATCAGATAACGAAATTCAACTATATTACACTCATTTTCGTAATTTTAATTGATTATAAAAAAAAGCAGACTTCAAAAGTGTAAACAAAACTAGATTATTTTTTCATAGCAGAATTACCAATAGAAAAAGCAAACATTAATATCGCTCCACAGCAGGTCTGTCTGGATATATCATCCGAAGACGAATAAACAGATTTTTGTTAGTGTTTTTATATAACGGACATTCGGCTTTAACGGACACCCCCTCACCGACATAAGTCCGTTATATCGAGGTTCTACTGTACTTTTAAACAAAATTAAACTACGATTATCATTTTACGTCATCACTGTCATTTTCAGTAATAATGTTTTTTTATTTACACTGATATTTTTACTAGGTACGTTAGTTATGGTTTTAATTTAATTTTTAATCGTGAGGGTGGCTTAAAACTAATCAGTGTTTAGGAGTGTTGAGTATCTAAACTCGCCAATGAACGTATTCACTTTGATATTAATATTTCTTGTGTCATGAAGTGTCCTGGTATATATATATAAGTATATTATAAAATACCTAGTTTTCTATCAAAAGTCACTTTAAATCGTGTGAAAATCTTTGACAAAGTTGACTGTGTCATAAGTTATATTTTTCAATTAGGTAATAATGGAGTTATGTCATCAAGGCCTTTCTAACCGATCAGTAAGTTCTATTTCTCATAGTATGGTGTATGTCTACAGCCTTAGGATTATAATAGATATTTTTAAAAAAATAATTTAAATCAACTCACTCACTCATTAATATTCAAGGGAGTTAAATACTTTTCTTCTAATTACAAAAAAAACAGTACTCTGGTGGTTTTTAGCGATTACCTCAAAACTCGATTTTTGGATTAATATGTGAGCTATGACTCTAGGCCAGCGGTCCCCAAACTTTTGGACCTCGTGGACCACTAAACTCAAAATCTTGAATCTCGCTGACGACTACCACGTATTTTTTCCACACGTTATTAAAAATTCGATAAGTTTGTCAATATAATGATAAAATAAGGCCCATTTTTTCCCAAAGTGCTTCAAAGATTTGAGAATTGAGTGCTTTGTGGCGAATTTCGATTAAAATTTTAATTAAATCAGAGAATAGGTACTCCGTGCAGTACATGAGATAATTTTTTCACAGCAAGTTGCTCACAATGTATAATGGCAATGAGTTAACAAGATATCTGGATGTCCAACGTCTTTAACTTTTGCAACAACTTCTGAACGATGTCCAGTCATGCTTGCGGCACTATCTGTGCATATATTCACACTTTTCTTTCATTCTATACTGTGTTCGAGGAAATAACCATTAATTGCATTCAAGATTTCAGAGCCGGTTGTTCTACCCGGCAAGAATAGCGAACTGAGGAGTTCTTCCTTTAATTCTCCTTGGCAATCAAACCTTACAAAATAAAGAAGAATTGCCTTGTTAGTTATGTCTAGAGTTGGGTTTCGGGAATTTCTCAACGGGAATTCTCGAGAAATTTTTGAGATTTTCCATCCCTAGTCTCGAGAATTAAAATTTTTAACATTTGGGGAAATCCCGGATTTCGATAATCTTTTCTCGTGATTTGGGATTTCTTTATTATCAAATATTAATTGAAAAAACGATTTTCTACATGAAAAAGTTGGACGGAAAACACAAAACGTTCAAATACTGATCGGGGCAATTAATACAATTAAGCCAACGTCGACTCAAAATGAGCGCAATTTTTGCAACTTCAGGGAATTTTGTGTCTCAAAAGCATACGTGATTGTCAGACGCAGCGATTGACAGTCTTGTGTTTTTTGAAATTTCATTTTAATATCTAATGTTTTGAATTATTTTTGTTTTCTTACTCCTATTTTGTCTGTCTTCTTAAAATATGATTTTTTTGGAATTTGTCTGTTTTTACACTGATTTTAGGATTTTTACAGGTTTTTTTTAAATTTTCCGATATCTCGAGAATTCCCGAGAACTCTTTTCTGGAAATCCCGAATCTCGAAAATTCAAAATATCATCATTTCGGGAAATCCCTAATCTCAAATTGAGATTTTCTCGGGAAATACCCAACTCTAGTTATGTCTGTTGTTTTGTCGAGTCAAATCGAAAAAACGTAGAATTTTTCACAAGTTACCTATTTAAAAAATATGGTAAGAATATACTGAAACTTTTTAATAAATACGAAAATTGCAAATCTTTTCAAATTACTCTGCGGACCACCAAAATTCTCTCACGGACCACCGGTTGGGGACCGCTGCTATAGGTAACTCATTTGATATTGTTAGTTAGTTCGTCATATAACTTTCATAGAGCAGACATAGTTAGCATTTTAAAATATTGTCCCAAATTTGTGAAAAATGATGGAACCGTGATTTAAGAGACTTCCTTAAAACACATTATTCAACCTGACATAAAACTTTGTGGCTCATTTGTCACATAATTTTTTTACTGCCATCTCCCTCCCATAAAACTCTTTTGATTTATCATATTCGTGAATTTGGGCAATTTGCATTGTGTCATGTTTTATTTGTTGTTTATTTTCCGCACAAAACTGTGTTCATGTTTCATTAAATAAAATGTTTTAATTAAAATAAACGGAACATGACATCAAAAGTTCACTCATTTGAAAGAATTGTATTAGAACACCTTTTTTTGTTAAACATATATTCGATCAATCATATCGAAATCCACATTTTACATAATTAAGTTGTAATTCAAACAAAATGACATATTCTTGCCTAAATATCGGTTACAGCTCAATAAAACCTTGAGATTCACTCAACGCTAGAATAACGTTCATTAATAATACATAGCTAAACCCAACTTTCGGCAATGAGGCCATTGAGGTGTAATGTATTACATACTAACAATAAATTGATAGGAATACATATACAGCTATATATTGCGGTATTAATATGTTTTTACACACTATTTTAATTAAACAGCGAGAAAGCATAATATAGCAATTATTGCCAGGATGAGAAATCGCATTTTATAATATGAACGTCATTTTGTTGATTTATTATATGAAGAAAGTTAAAAGTTTATGTTAAGATATCATATATATAAAGTCATACTTACTTTGATTTAAAAATACAAAATCCTAACGCCAATAGTAACTCAATTTGGAAAGCGCTTCAGAGAGTATTAAGAGCCACTGGTTAAAATTTGTCGCAATTAAGTGGATACGTGTAAATTGTACGTAAAATATTTCACCGTGGCACAGTTCGCCGTGAGCTTTCTTATCGAAAAGAGATGACTGTATACTATACGGTCTACAATTTTATTAGAGTAAATATGAACATTAATTCAATTTTCATAGCTGATTTTGGCAAAATTCATGAATTCATGAATTCAAGAATGAAAACCTAACCTAACCTAAGCTAACAAATAATTCAGTATATCTAAAATTTGTTAAAAAGTGTAAACCGACAAGAACTGTGTTTTATTTAGACATTAATTTTATGTCAGTACCTACTATACGACCCAAAGAGGTTGGACTGTCTTTATTATACGGCCATATATTTCCGATACAACATTTCACGGTGAAGTGTGATATTACGGCGAACTGCACACGTACAAGTTTCCAGGCACGCAATAAAATATGGTACTTATAGCATAGTTGTCTATGTGTATGGGCGCAAAACCCGAGAGATGCAGGTTCGATCCTGCTGGGTAACGTATTTAAAAAAAATATATTTAGAAAATATAATATAGTTATATATTTTCTCAGAAATGTTTTCAAAATTATGTATCTTTGATATCATATCTCATTGAATCTATGGATACGACTATGATATCAGAATAATGTACATACTTACTTATTTATTTTTTTAAACATTAGATAACTGTTAGAAAATTTTCTAGAAAAACAGTTGGACCGACTGGGGCTCGAACTTATATCTTTAATTTTCTGGATGAGTGTTCTTATCCTTCAAGTTAAATCCGTACATGACTCATGTGAATTATTACTAATAATTACGCTATTTGAGATATGTCAAAAACCCACGGAAAGTAATAGATGTAAATGAACTTTTTTAATAATAATTTTATATCTACCTATTTTCTGAAATAAAGAATTGTAACATTCTTAAATCTTGTGTAGGTATATTCAAAATTAAAGAGAAAATATTTTTAAAACAATTTATTTTTTAAAATATGTACATTTAATGTTATTTATTTATTATATAATATTTAATTTTATCAACGGTAATTACGCCATCGTCATTAGTTCAGAACGTTTTCTTTACACATTGCAATGGAGTACTAAAAATAATGTTAATTTTTGACATTTAATTCTGAATTTATCGTAGTATTAGAATTAACACATGGTGGCCGAGCGGCTTAAGCCCCGGCTTGTAATATCTTGGAGCAAGTGGCTAACATCCATTTCTCGTAAAAACAAAATCTATTAATAAAACGTCTACTCTGTAGAGGCTCATATGATCCTTTTATGATCAAACATGGTGAAGTAGTAGTATTATTAGAATATTTATATGTGAATCATCGACAATACAACGTAATCAAATACGCCAGCGCACACTGGATTTGACGACGCATTGTGCCCGCCTGCCCCATGAGTCACCGTTTTTTGGCTTCTCAGCGATACGAATTAACGAAAATACAACGTAGTCCATTCATTGAATACCGCAAGCAAAATCACGCTCCTCGAAGCGTCGTCGATAGACGGGCGAGAAGCCATTATTTAAGAACAGTGAACTCTTTGTTTAGTTATTGCGTGTCCGATATTAATTACAAGCCCCGAGAAATTTAATAATATTTTTATTGCTTTGTTATGAGAGACGCTGATAATAATAATTATTTTGTGCTCCTTGAGCCCCTTATTACATAGGTGAAGGGTAATGCGCGGGTGGGAGGGAGCCTACTCAGTAGTGATCGCACCGAACGCTTTTTTGGTGGGCTTTATGCCTAAGGAAGAGAAAACAATCTAATAAACATCTTACGTACGATTAGCCCAAAAACCAAAGAGATAACACGACATATTATAAACTTACTGAAAATGAATTTATAAGAGTAATGTGAAATAACTTGTAAGTAATTTGATCATTAGCCTTAATACGCATAGATTTTTTAGCTTCACTATGATATACTATTGTATCTATAAGTGTAACTTCGTAGTCACATGTGTATCTTTATAATCTTGATTGCATTGCATATCAGATGGCACACGTTCTTCTAAAAGCATATCTTGTAATACTTTCCAACACACACCCATTGCATATGCTTCACTTCCATTTGCAGATATAAAATATGCATATATATGTGTCTACATATATATACGTCGCGTGTCAAGTTTGACGTGACACAAAAGGCCATTTAAAAACGGGGCAATTTTTCATATTTTCTGTTTTATAAAAAGATACACACAAAACAACAACATTAAAAATGTTTTCTTCAATTCTGCGAAGTGCTACTTTCACAGTCTCTACTACAGTTACCAGTGCTATCATGGTAGTTGTAAAGTCTCCAGAGGGTAAACAGTGTAGGTACTGCACCTTCTGTTTATGTCATTATATTCCATTGTTTTAATAATTGCTCTTTAAAAACATCTTGGGTTTTGACACTTTTAAAATATTTTCAAAGTTTAATGCATGCATCATCCAACAGGTATATTCTAACTACGTAACACCATAACACTCAATAACGCCATTACCGCGATCCGAGATAACACCAATTTATTATGCAAAATAGTTCTCTAATAGGCGAATGTTTAAGTTTGAATCTAGGCAGTAGGACATCGCACTTGCGCAGTGCACTCTCGCTAATATCATAATTTAACGTAATAGTTCAAGCGGTCATCTCATTAACACACCCAACGGGTGCCAAAAGTCTTATTTCATACAAATCGTATTGAATATAATATTATGATAGTATTACTAGTCTCTATGATTTTGGATTAGTGTTATGTTGAACCAAGTTGACCTTGATACTTACATCGCTGAACAAATTAATGCAACATAAAAATCGTTTTCAATTTGTATACATACTTACTTAAGCTGGCATCACTAACCATTTAGATCCATGACTGTCAACACAATCATCGTCTAGGTATCACTACCTCAATCTCTCGCTTTTAGTCGGTCACACTCAACCTCTCGGTGTCCTTTTGACATTGTCTGTGCATCTCAGCCTATTCGGGTGACTTCATAAACCTTGTGGAGAGTTCTAGATCCATCGCATCTAACAACGTGACGGACCCATTAGAGTCTTCGCGCCATCAAAACATTGACTACATTTGGCTTAAATTGTTAAATGCTATATCAATGGATACTAACGATCCTAAAAATTATGACTATAGGGTTAAACAACTCAACCCGTGTCAGCATATTGATCGGTGATATCAAATATACATTTGCAGTAGTGTCCAATTATGGTAAACTCAGTAAATAGCTGACTGCAATGATAATTTCCGCATATCCGTTTAACACATAGTCAGCTATAACTGATAACGCACACTCCATAGAAAATAACTGACTCAATCATTATAATTGAGTAACACGGGTTGAGTTGTTTATCCCCATATTACCTTTAAACCATGTTTCTACGACAACCACTTGTAGATGAGACAGCTCTCAATAATTCGAAAGTGAGCATCCTACATGTCAGGTGTTTATCACTAGACTCAAAGAGCAGAGTATATAGGTATAAGGAATGTTCCTGGAAAAGTTCGGGAGTCTACGGTTGAAACAACTAAGGCTAGTAATTAATAGGTTTATACGGTGGCGTAAATGTGGAAGTCAGTGGCACCTGCTGGATTTTATTAATTCTTTTTCTTTCACCCTGTCACGACCCAGCATTAGAGCATAGGACAAGCACAAGTTCGAGCCACTTCCCTCGATCCATCACCAACACTTGCGCCTCCCGCCATTCCAGACGTGCAGCGCGTAGATCACCTTTGTAGCGCCGCTGCAGGTGAAGGAGGGCCAGCGACGACGACGGAATCATTGAGGCTTTGGCACAAGGGTACAAAGTGTCGCAATCTTTGTCCCAGCCACGTAAAACGTCTCTTCATGATTGCCTCAATCACCGAAGGCTGCTGTGTCTACTCACGAACTCGGGCGTTTGTACCGCAGTCGTACCAATGTACCCCTAAGATTCGGCGGAGACATCGATTCTCAAACCTCAAAAGCCTAGACATTTGAAGCTTAGTGAGATGCCATGTCTCACAGCCATACAGGAGCACAGTATATTAATTACCAATTATAAATTATTATGGATATTATTTCCGAAATGGCCCCCCCAAACCGTTTTTCTGTGTGGGCGCCTGGTTATTATCAATTTTAGTGCAAATGGCGTGAAATAATTTCTAACTCAAATCTCGTAAGCTGAATTGGTTAAATATAGCAGTTAGCTGGCAATAAAATGATTCCGGGAAGCCTAATCAACTCCTAGCAACTTCCAGTCAAATTGGTTTTCGACTCAACAAGTTTGGCCGCAATTAATACTTCCGTGTTCTTCCCAACCTAACACAGCTTGATCTATTGCCACTGTGCTAATTACAGAGCGTGCACAATCTTCGTTCGCAAAGATATTATTATTAAATCACTTTCTGAATAGAAAATCTTCTGTACAAAGTACTGGAAAGTTAAGTACATCAGTTTTTCTTCTTTTTTAGATTATAATCCTCTTTGGAGTTTAATATATAATATATAAGTCAATATAAGTCAAACAAAAGAGTATCAAATTACAATCGAATTCAAAATATTCAAAATTAAAATTGGAAGGATAGGTAATTTGAACAAAGAATAATTACAAGATAAAAAACGAACTTTTTATATACAACGTTTTTAAATTTTCTGTTGAACCATATAAACTTGACTTGACTTGACTAGCTTAAATAATAAAAAAAAATTGTACTTGACATGTCATATTGATTTCCATAGTAACGCACGTATATATTAATAATTTAGTTGCTAGGACCCCAGACCCTTAGCAACCAATAATGGTGTCGAAATAACTTTCCATATAAAACAGAATTAACTGAAAATGAATTCAATTCTACTTAAAGATGGCTAAAAGTATTTAAAAAATGCATTGGCATCGTGTTCTGATATTTTCTAAAAGTTTCAAATGTCTAGCTAGTCGGAAAATTAGTTAAAAATCGATTGCAAGATTTGTACCGGATAAAGAACCACCGGACATATACGAATACGAGCTAAGAAAAACGTTGTAATAAAAAATCGCGTTGACTGTTCCCAAAGATTAAAAGCACGTTCAGTGCTCGAAATAGAAAATTTTACGAACCGGAACGCTCAATATTTTTTCAAAAAATATATTATGCAATATTCGATATAATAACTGTAATACGAAAATATTTATTCCAATATAATAAAACAACCAATTATTGACGTCTCCTTTATTTAGTATGATCCTCGTGACTGATGCAAACTAACAAGTTTTTTTTACTATTGGTTTCAATGTATTTCAGAAATAATGCCATATTTCTCATACTATGTACTTATGCATTCGTTAAAAAAATATGATGAATTTGCTTTAGTGTGATCCTTGCGAATGATGTAAACTAGCAGGTTTTAATTCAGAACTAAAAGTTAGAAGTTGGTATACTCTGGTTTTGTCATACGGATTCCCTAGAGATATCACTTCTACATTGTATCATTTAAGACGGTACTTCAGTGAAACGGCAAATAATTTTCAACTAAGGTACGACGAAATTTCGGACTGGCTGGCAGTCGGAGAGCGAAAGTCGAGCTGTGAACACGTCAATTTGTTTTGTGATGGCGACGGGGGAATTAATTCTTAAATCGTCTAAAGATGACTAAAAGACGCTACCCATTTACTTGAAAAAGAAAACATGTCAATGAATATATTATTATTATTAGTAATAGAACAATAAATATAACATTAAATGGACGCGTGTTGACCTTATATGACAAATTATTTTTTGTTCTGCACGCGTCATTTGCACAATCTTCGCGTCGCGTAGTCACGATCGTTTTAGACCGTTCCCCAGCTGAAGTATAACCTTTAGTGAGGCTCTGGTAGAAGCTCAGCACTTCACTTCTATTTATAGTAGTGGCAGACAAGGAAAAGATCATCGTTGACGTCTGATAATGGATATGCGATAGAATGAAGAAGGATTTGCAATGTTGTCAGCGACAATCGCCTCTTTTTACAACATCAAAGTAGTTACGTGCTTTTGGCAGCAGATAGCAGATGGCATAGTCTTTTACTTTTTACGAATTTTCCATACAAAACAGAATTAACCGAAAATGAATTCAATTCTGTTTAAAGGTGGCTAAAAGTATTAAAAGAATGCATTGGCATCGTGTTCTGATATATTCTAAAAGTTTATAATGTCTAGCTAATCAGGAAGTTAGTTAAAAATCGAGTGCAAGATGTGTACTGGACAAACAACCACCGGACAAACAAGAATTCGATCTAATAAAAACGTTGTAAAAATAGTTGTAGGAACATACTCGCCATTTCACTATGTATCCATAAATTATGTATATTTTGTTATTACATTTTATTGAAATATATTATTTGTATAATAATTTACTACAGTACTGTAATTATTGTAATTTGATTTGTTTAACTTTGTGTAAGATTTCCTTGTCTAAAATAAATACAATATCCTTCTCTGAAGGACTAATGCTGAACGTAAATAGTCAAACGACTAGAAACTTCCTTCGTTCTACACCTCAATCAGTTCTCATTAAGAAAATGGCAAGGGAAAAGAAATTTCAGGGCAGTATTTATCGCCGTTTGCTACTCGATCACAAAAACCCCTATTTGCTTGCTTACTTAGTCATTTCTAGTTTTTTTGGCAAAGTATTTTATTCTATGAATATAAATTAGATGACATTTGTATATCAAGCGACGCTTTTGCGGCACTGAAATAAATAGTTAAATTAATGTATATGTCATATACTAGGTATATAGTACCATTTCACAATAATATAATATCATTAATATTAATACAACATGTAGTACTAATTTCACTTAGATATTATAATAATTACCAATTGACGACGTCCCTTTGAAGCGGATAAAACTAGTCCATTATTCATAAATCAAAATTGATACTACATAATATGGTGTTTTATTTTAATTAATAATAATGCATTTCGAACATACATAATTTGAAAACATCTCATGTATCCGCTGGATTCGCTTCAGTGTTCTTTTCCAATTAAACTACGGGCATTCTACTTAACAATTAAGATGGTTTCAATTAGTAGTTGTTACATGAAATGCTTATCGTATTGCGTTCAAGTCCCGTCGGGTGTCATATTTTTTTCTAGTGTGTATATGCATGAGATGTTTTCAAATTATATATCTTCAATATATATAATGATACATTCTCAAATCTTGTGTCTTATTCGTTGAATAAAATAAATAATTTATAATGTACTTATATCCATCAAGAATCGAACAATCCGCGGGTCGAAATGACAAATTCATTGTGAATGTCATGAGTATCTGATATTATGTAACTATTAATTTAAAAATAGCAATGTGTATGTCTAGTCTAGTAAGTATAATATATCACTATTTTTCATTCCTTTCACTCACTTGCTTTTCCCTCCACCACCCGCCACGTCTCCACACCCATTATGCAGGCGTATACCGTGGCGTAACGAACGATAGGCGCTTTTCAAATTTGTGCCGAAAGTGTCCCAGCAGCAACTTCCCAAGACATTGGTTGGCATGCACTAGAGCAGGGGCGGGCAAACTTTTTGGATGGAGGGCCAAATTCAAGAATTCAAAATGAGCGGCGGGCCGCAAGTAAAATACCATTTTTAGATATACACTGTTTATTATCACGAAAAATAAACATTACATAAAAAATAATGAGAAGAATGAAACTGTTGTACATTTTTGAACATTTTTTTAAATTTAGGTGAGTTTTGTAGTTGATATTGTCAAAACTGCTAGTAAACGGGCATCGGAGATATTTGATCGTAAAGAATTTTTATTGAGGTTCATGATCGAAAATGTTTGTTCACATATCGTCGGTGTTTTGTAAAAAGGGCGAATCAGCCATTTTGGCGAAATTGAGATTTTAATGAAAACACAATATGTACCTCACTAGCTTTGTTGTGTAAAAACGGCGAACTTGTATCTCCACGGGAAAGTACTTAAAAACGATAATCGTAAGGGCGAATATCCACTTAGTGTTATGAATAAAAGGCGAATGTGACATATTAGGCCTTTTAAAATAAAATATGTCCTAAAGTAGTGGTAAGTGTTATGATGTAAGGGCGAATATACGATATTCGCCCTTCTTGCATACCCACCTACATATCAATGTGACCATTGTTAAATCAAAATTGTCAAATTCGCCCAAGGTCGCTATCATTCGTGTCATTTTACTATTGACAAAGCGTATTGGCGGGATTGTTTTTAGAAGTTTCTTCAATGTAATTTATGGCTCGATGACATTGAGCTACTTTACAAGCTGCTTGTGGTTGAATTTAAAAGCGGGTGAGTCAGCTAGTGCGATTGTGATGATGACACACAAAACTTTCCACTTGCTCAGAAGCCAACAAGCTAGCGATTTGAAACCGTCATTTTTGGTACTATTTTGACAGGACGTATTGAGTAGTTCGTTTTTTTACCGGCTGGTTCGCCACTATCGCTCTACTGCGCAGACCAGCCCACACGCCAGCGTGTAACGTGTAAAGTAGCCTGGCTTTCAAATTTTCTTGGTAGGCTGTTTACAATCTGCTTGTTAGCTTGTTCGATGATGACACTGGGCGAGTTTACAAGCAGATTGTAAATTCGCTAACAAGCAGCTTGTAACTTAGCTCAATGTCATCGAGCCATTAGTGATAAAAGAATGTTGAAGTTGACAATTTGTTAATTTTTTAAATATAGTTATTTGCTTTTTCTACTAACTGAACAGCATTTGTATTCAATATTAAGTATTCATCGAGTGATACAACATACTTCACCTGAAAATGAGCGAGATGTAAGTTTTCTTGTTTAATTTTTCGTGTTGTACAATTTATTGTTAATTGGTTTCGTTATGTAAGATTGTAATGTTACATTGACATATTAATATTGTTTGCGTATGTATACATAACATACCTACTTAATAATATTATATTCATTCTTTAAAAAAAAATCGGTGTGTGTACTTATGTACGCGCGCTAGAAGTTATACTTTGGCGTAACAAAATTTGCGATAACCTAGATTCTTCGACTAGCTCTTAATTATCTTGTTAAATTACACTCGTAAGAAAACGGACTGCTTATTGAAGCGCCGTTGTTTTATTTCTATAAATTTTAACTTATATTAGGTAACTAAATTATATAATTATTTATCGTTGTTTTTATTTTTAAAGTAACAACTGCCACTATGATGTTTAAATAGTTTGTTTACGTAAGTAATTGCAAATGGCCGACAATAATAAATTCACTGCCTAGGCAACGGAACAATTCTAAACTATAATATTATACTGTATAATCGTCACGATTGAAGTATCATACTGTGGCGTAAAGGTAGTGCTTTCAGCTGATAACCGAACAATCGGTGGTTCGAATCCAATCGAGTGCGTTTTTTTTCATGTGAAAAAATAAATTATGTGTTACATGTCACACGCCAAAAATACACTCTGATCTGATTTCCCAAACGCGCTAAAAGAAGTATAACTTCAAAAATGTGTTGTATTTTACCGCTCGTAGGCATGTTTTGACACGTAGGTAGATATTATTTATATTACCATTCTGACACGCCTAAAATTACAAAAAAGTGATACCTACTCGTTATTTTATTGTATTTCAGATTGTCTCGAGGACAACAGATGGTTAAATTAGTTCAGTTCAAATTAGGTGTAATTACTGCAGAAAGATTGAGTGACGCTACCGCTGTTCACACTAATTCGCTGGCGATTTACCTGAGAAACCTTAAAAATCCAATCCAACGAAACAATTATTGCTGTCTCAAGTGATCACTTTCGTCGAAGTGATGAAAATGATTTGATTTTGGATGAAAAAACAGGTAGCTTTGTGTCCGCATTTATTTGTAATGATTGTGGGCAGAAATATCGTTATAAAAGTAAATTAAAAAATCATTTGATTAATAAGCATATGAAAAAACACATTGAGATAGAATACCGGAAATCTGGCTATGGAAAGAAAAAAAAACAACTGAGAGCCGCTGGAAAAGAGTATAAAACTGCGACGGGAAATGTTGTTCAACATAGGAAACGATTTAATGTTTTCTGCAGAAAATGTACATATAAATGCAGTGATAGATTTTCGGAGGAAGAAAAAGACATGATTTTTGGGGAATTTTGGAAACTCAGTGAAAACGATGGCAACCAAGATCAATAGAGACAATATATTTCAGATATTAAACTATTTCAAACTCCAAAAGGCAGCGTGTAAACAATATTTCACACAATTTTATTCATTCTGTATCTCCAGTCCAGTTAATTTGTCCTTACTTAATAAAAAATAATCTGATGTTCCATAACTATTTTGATTAGGTATAATATGCCTTTTAAGGACAAAAACACTGTTATTTTTCACTAGAATATGGTTTTGATTTAATTTAACTTTCACTATTATATTGTTTTGTCTTCTAAAAGATTAAATAAAATATTATAAACATAATGAAATTACTTGAATTATAATTATTCCCTAATAAACCCACACATTCAAGGGCGAACGTGCAACTGTTTCGTATTTTTATCACACATAAAGGGCGAATATCCATTTAAAATGATTTTTCTGACCTTTTTATACAAGTTTGTGCATGTTTTTTTTACATTATCAAGACAGTATTTCCTCTAAGCTTTATTATGTATTTGTTAAAAATTTATAATCATCCATAGGTAATTAATAAATAAATGTCAAAAGTTAAAATCCTCCTCCTGTAAAATAGCATTTTGGTTGATTCGCCCTTTTTACAAAACACCGACGAATATAGGTTGATCCAAAAATAAAGAACATTTTTCTTGCATACTTACTTTTTAAGTTGGTCGAATTTGTCTGAATTAAGGGCATTGTAAAATTTGGAGATTTCTTCACGACGATGCAATTCTCTTAAATCAGTGTCACACTGCAGATTAATAATCTCAAATTGTAGCTCTGTCGGTACACTGTCAATATCTATTGAAATCGATGTTCAACGTAGAAAATCGTGGTTACATAGTGTGAGACGAGACGCAAGGAATACGTACTGAAATAATACATTTACGAAACAACAAATTCTTCAAATTATGATCTATTATCATTTTTTTTTTTTTAATTATAAAAAAGTTATTCGTAATCACAAGTACAATTATCGATGGCGGGCCGCGAAAAAATACCCGGCGGGCCGCAGTTTGCCCTCCCCTGCACTAGAGTGTGCGTGATCCCTACTTCGATATAATATATTACGGTCAATTCTCGATGAGAAAAGACCTTCTCGCTCGCCGTATAATGCCGCAAACTTTTTAAAAGCTGAGAAATTTTCCCTCGTAGATACCAAGTCGCAATGGCCGACCGGTCCAACTGAGGGTCGGACCGACTTGAGAAGCTCTTCTCTTTCAACCGACATATGGGGACACTCACAGATGATGTGATCGGCATCCTGTAATTCACCACATAAGCAAGTCGGAGATTCTATTAGGCCAAGCTGACAGAGCTTGGAGGCAAAACCACCGTGTCCGGTTAAGAACTGAGAATTCCAATGGTCTGTGGTCTTTCACTTACTATGGACCGTGGACAATTATTATGTAACGGATAATATATATTATCATATACCTATATAAATATATTTTACGTTAAATAGGTTATGGCCCACTGGTTTACACGATATAAGAAAAATTTAAAAAATATATATATTTTTATGAATAGATATTTCTTTTAAAATGACATCTTGTTTTTGTGCTAGAATTAAATATTTAAATTTTAAATTCTTGAAAGAAAGACAATAGTTATGTGTATTAATTTAATTAAAACACTAAATCAATTTAATACTTTCTCCACATACTATATTAATGATAAACACCGGTTCTGTCCATATCAATATAATGATAGTTGAGAGTTGTTGTCAATAATAATTGTAAATTGCCTATTGAATCGAATAAATTTGGTCCTGATTATTAATTATGAAATTATGTTGTATATATACCTACTAAATATAGGTTTTATATTAATTAATACTAAATGTCTACACAGTTTAACGGTGTGGCATTATTTTTATTGAAAATACATTACATGCAATGGCCTCAGAAACGTACTTGTTAGAAAAATGCTAGAAAACATCTTGGGCTGAGAGGGACTTTATGCAAGAGTTTTTAGTACCTATATGATCAAGAGAGTTACAAGTTTTAGTTTTTTTTACATATATTATGTACATTTTACTTGTCGAAAGAGACAACCAATAGTATAGGTAAAAAAACCTAAGGCTGCTTCGTGTTACTGATTAATTTCAAAATCGTATATTATAATGTTATATTTTAGTGAATGATTAAATTCAGGTATGAGTAGTCTCAGCTTACTATTCATATTTTTCAATCAAACAACGTATTATTATGAAATCCGCATTCATATATTATAACGAACATGACTGCGAAGCTTTGATTGAAGCTTACAAGCTTTTCAATCTATTCAAAAGCTACAAACTAAACTGCGTTGATACCATAGACGTAACGTATATCGCATATATTTTCAATTTACTGCGATTAAAAGTACGCATCATGAGTAGGTAAGAGCTTTTTTTACAGGTGATAATATGATGTGATAATATTGTGTATTATATGACTATAATAATATTACGTATTCAATTAAATATATCTAAATTGTATTTCTTTATAATTATTCTGAAAATATAACAATACAAGAAATACTGTAGTTGTATAATATGTATACATATGTAGGCTATATCTATTTATATTATATCAGTAAAAACATCTTTTTTAGATTTCTTTTCCTAATATTTGGCCGTAACTAACATCTACATACTTAAAAAAATACAAAATTTCTTTGTTCAAATTACCTTTCCTGGCAATTTTATTTTGAATATTCACGACAAATCAAGATAAACTTTGCATATTTTGGATTCGATTATAATTTGACACTCTTTAGTTTGACTTAGCTGCCAGATTAATTTTTATTTTGACATATTGTATGCCTAGATATAAATATTTGAATATCGAAGACTGTAATTATTATTATTGTTTTGTTACATAAGTAAGACAATTATGTATATTGACCAATGAAGCGACATTCGTGCAAAGCCTGGTACTTCAGCTAGTAGGTGAATAACAGCAAAACCTTACAGAAACATTGAAAAAATCACATACATATATTATGTATTCTGATCTCACTGGGAAATGAACCCTAAACCACTAGTATTAGAAATAAATAACTCCCTTATATAGCGAACTCTGACCTACATAAATTTATAAAATATTTGATGGAAGCGCTTCGTGAAAATATGTTTAAATACTAATGGATTTAAGTTTTGTACTATTCCATTTAAGTCGTTTTTTGTGTCTTGGGTTTCGCCTTTCGGCATCTTCAGGCACTATACGCACTCATCAATGTTAAATGCACACTGATAACAAATACGGTTAATTTTATTTAAAAATTTAAAATTAATACAATAAAGTAGGTAAAAACTTTATCACCTACCCATTGAGTCAAGGATCACAATAAAAAAATTAACAAACCAATCATGGATAGTTGAAGTGTTTATAAAAAATCTTACCTAATAGATAATTAAGCGGTGTCCACATTGGCAACAAGTTGCTGGCAACCTCATTACATTTCGATTAAAATAATTCATGGTCATATAAATAATTATGATAAATATCGTGAAATTTAATGAGGTTGCCAGCAACTTGTTGCCAATATGGACACGGCATTTGATACAAAAATTCAAGTTCCATTAAATACCTACCCTCGGTCGATAGTATTAATATTATCAATATATATACTTACGTATTCAATAAGTATAACATTGTATTATATTGAAAATAAAATAACAATTATTACATTGTCTGTAAGTAATATGTACATAATTTATAAGATATAGCTACAATTCTTAATATTGTGTAATGTCAAAAATAATTAATATCGTTTCGAAAACGAGGATGAAAATCTATTTTTGCTTTTTTTTAAATCGATAATTTTTAAGTTTTTTTAGCAGGTGTGCCGAATAATTCATTAGTCGAGTGAATTAATAATACCTATGTACTCTGACATACAGAATTGACACATTATAAGGTGATTACCACGACGACGTGTCAAAAATAAATACCTTTGTGGAAATTCCGTAAGTAATAAAAATACAATGTCAAATTTAAGTACGTAAATTACCTACATACATTATTTTATTATAAATTCACACTTATACTATATTTATATTAGAAAGGATCTCATAAGCGAAGCCTATCCTATGGCACACCAAATGGCGGAGGTTGTATTAACATCCTTATATAAAAGAGGAGTGGTTTTATCTATTTATAGAGATCATTAAGTTTATGTTCTGGATCAGCGCCATCTTTAGATTAATAAAGCCTGAGCATATCTTGTTGCACAAGCAACGAGTGGTTCACTGTTCAGCTGTCAAAATCAGATCCCAGATTGCTTAACACATTGATTCGCCCTTTCTCGTTTCAAATTGAATTATAAAAAATTCTCAAATCAAATATATTAACTATCAGTGTTATTTATAAATAATATACATTCCTGTTATTCATCAGCTGTCAAAGACAGACTAGTCCTTCACATAAAAACCGGTGGTAATATCGATTTCAAAAAATATGTAGCATTGATCTATTCATTACATTTGTAGAAGGTGTGTTAATGCTAGTGTATTATATATCATGTAACTCATCTATTCGAATCATCAAACTATTCCCTGCTATTACACAACAGACGCGTCAGTACGAGCACTCTATAGATAGAACAATGACAGGGCATCCATATACAACAACGGGAGGGGCGGAAATAGTAGGACCAGTCGTTGTGAATGTATCGGCTTTCTACCTGAGTCGGCAATGTCTGGATCCAACACATATTGAAACAGGGCTCGAAATGGACCGGAGCGCCGTTTCGGTCCATTATAATACTTTAATTAATTTATATATAATTTAATAACTACGAGTATGTTACTATCTTCAGAAAATTATCGGGTGCTCCGGTTCGTTAACTTTTCCATTTCGAGCGCTGTATTGAAAATAATAATATGTGAGACTGGGATTCAAATTCGCAAGCACGATTTCTGGAACGGTTAGATGAATTAACTGAAGAAAAAAACTTTTCTCCTATGCTTACGTATAAAACTCATTTTAAAAGGAAAACATTACTTATTTTCATACGTGTCTTATTATATCTAACACAGTGGTTTTCAAAAATGTTCGTTTGACGAAATTATAAATAATGTAAAATATACATTAATGATGCCCTAAAAAATATTGATTCTGACTTATTTCGAAACATTTTTTTAGCTTTTCTGAGCAGCTTTAAAATTTTCCAGTCCGAGTCAAATTTGAGATAATATTTCTTTTCGTTTTACGGAGCTGCCAATCGAAATTTCACTGTCAGAATTTAACGTAAAAAGGTTTTACTTCGTGTCATTTTAAACGCAGTATTTTTTGTATATTATTTTTCGTTTTAACGGACGAAAATAATTAGTTTTTTTTAAATAAAAAAAATGAACGATACAGCGCTAAATTAATTAAATGTCACCTAAAATAAAGAATGAATTGCTACCGAAAAAAGCCACCGACTGAATAAACAGTCACCGTAATATTATATGGAGCGATATTAGACCTATTTTATACACGGGGCGGCTATCGAGGGCAGTTTATCATATTTATATATTGGGGTGGGTAATTGTTACAATATGTTAACCGTCTCATCTGTTAAAAAGTGCTATGTTTTAACAGCACCTCTCTTGGCTGTGTTAACTTTTAGAGCAAGATAGACAGTTATGACAGTTTATACGACTTATTGTAACAATTGTAATATCTCAATACATAAATATGATAAACTACCCTCGATAGCAGCCTTGTGTATATAATAGATGCGCTGGATGCAGCCAGGTGCTACAGATACCTCAAAAATGTCTGGCCGTCTACTGGATAATATAATTATGACGTGTGGAGTTCGAATTTAGTTTCCACTGTGGGAGTTGTCGATGTGTCGTAGGTCATGGTGTTGAGGATGATGATGAAGAAGTCGAAGATGGATGCAGGAGCGAGTTTCATTGGCAGCGTAAACAGTCGGTACAATTATATGTTACAGTAGTTATGTTACAATACTTATGATACGGGTCCGAAGTCCGCATCTCGGTACAATGAGATGTTGTGAGGGGCTATCCGGAGAATGAGATTCTAACAGCCCGAGAACTTATATTCGAGTGACATATTCGATGAAATATTATTAGCTATTTATACAATCAAAATAATATCTACACAATATAATTTAGTAAATAATTATTTGATCGAGTCAGCGAATAAATGGCGTTTGTGTCAATGGACATAGGAGTAGCTGGGAATTTATTATTGCAGTCATATAATTTGATACTACGAAAAATATATATTTAATTTGTAATTCGATATCTCTACAGACGTATGGTGGATGACAGGGATGCTGGAAGCCTTGCCGTGTCCATATACTCGAATTAACGAGACGACACGTACTAAGGAGAAGCCATTAATATTTTTGCGCAGCCTTTGTAAATAGCTCTTGATGCATACCTTCAATACAACTCAACAACGCCATAACTTAACAAATTTCAAACATACGAGTACCTAAGATGTTGAACTACCTCCTATAAAAGAGAGGATACGAAGTCCAAAAATCTATACCGTAATAATTCACAAGTAATCAAGAAGATTGACTCTTCAAAACAAAATTATATAATGATGGGCAACTGTCTTGTAAACAGACAAGATAGCATTAGTTTTAAACTTAGTTAGATATTCTTAGAACAAACTTCTGATGCGTAAATATTTCAGTTCAAATTTGACTTGTTTACATATCTTTCAATTAATATAACATTTCAAACAACCACGGCTGCTTTCTGCGGTTTTTATTTGATGATTTCAAAATACAATTTTGGTTAAACCGTATTAATGTTTTCACCAAAATGTTGTCAGTCAAAAATAGTTTAAAATTAACAAACTTTTTAACTCGAAAATAAACTGTATTCTGTATTATAACACTGATGTTTATACTACAGTTCAACCCAGATTTTAGGTGTTAGGAATTCACGCTATCTCACTATTTTCGTGTGGTTTATTCTGCACTCAGGGCTCGAAATGGACTCGAGCGCACCGAATCGCATGATTATTAAAAAGCAATTAAATTAAATTATTCTTTTCATTTTATTCATTTTTTATTCATATAAAATTAGATAAAATAGACATGTTAATATTTTCAGAAAAATATCAAGCGCTCCGGTTCGTAAAATTTTCCATTTCAAGTGCTGTCTGCAGTCCCGTTTCATTTTAGTACATTAAATACCGGTTTTCAATTTTATTCTCCGTAATTTACGTCGGAAATATTCATAATTAAATCTTAATTAAAAATTTAAATTAAAATTAAAAAATCAACTAATTTTAACACGTCATGCAATGAAATGCATGGCTATAATTAAAACAAATATTTAGGGACAAATACAGTACACAAGGCCAAAATGACGGCAGCGACTTGCCTGCGCGGTATAGTTTGTGCAAAAAATACGGAACACTTTTACAGCACTTCACGGTTTGCGCGAGCTACAGTTCTCCCGTCCATATACACGGGCTTACTGGTTTGCGCAGATTAGCTTGTGATTAGGGAATCCAATCCCGAGCCAAAATTCTGATCCCGGGATCGGCATTTTTTCCATTCTTAAAATAAAAATTTTATATTTACAAATTTAATAACATTGATAAAATCGGTCAAAAATAAATTTAGTATAATTTATACTATTTAAGACATTTATTGTTAATATTGTATACGTTTAATCTTGGAAATACATAAGTTTAACGGAGTAAATAATATTGCGATATAAATAATAATGTGAATTTAATATGAGATTGCTGTTTCTGATAGTAAAGACTTGGTTATGCGCTAACCTTATCTCGCTAACCCATTCTTGGGTTAGCGAGATTTAAAATAGTAAAGCAAATCATGGTGTACTTATGGCCTTTCC
Organism: Rhyacophila brunnea; assembly: GCF_057557595.1. Taxonomy (NCBI): domain Eukaryota; kingdom Metazoa; phylum Arthropoda; class Insecta; order Trichoptera; family Rhyacophilidae; genus Rhyacophila; species Rhyacophila brunnea. The sequence continues at coordinate 33,981,992 of NW_028232827.1, read as the reverse complement.
ACTTCATAAATCTAATTAGTCAGCCAAATATGAAACTGCCGTAAAACGTATGAGATCATGGTGGAATTACTTCGTTAATAGTGCGAAGCATTGTTTTTTCCAATCTTTCTCATTTTTATTAATTTATGTAAAGAAATACAATGAATCGGTTACTTACACATGGGTATAAATCAAACTTCATTCAAACTCAGTTTATTTCTAATGTAGTTATTTGTTATTAAAAGTATTTTTTTCTGTTATATTTTCGTTTTCATTTTATTTTCCAAAAAATTGATAAAAAAAATCAATCCCGAAAGTTTCGGGATTCTGTTTACCAATCCCGGGATTCATAGGTATCGAAAATAGTTCGGGATCCCGGGATTGGAATCCCTACTTGTGATAAAGCATGAGCGTCTATCCGCTACTTAAGACTTAACTTAAGAAAAACGACGTAACTTAGATTAATATAATACATTAAATGTTTTAATCAATTTTGCTTGTTCTATTTTTCTGTCCACAGATACGAGGAGTGGAAGTCGGCATAGTAGTTCTAGTACTAATAGTGTGGATAGGAGCCATCGCGCTATTCTTCAACAGATGGGGGAAGATTAGGATGTTGCTCCCATACCAGCCAGATTATAAACAGGAACAGCTAAAGGTCAGTACAAAATATTATAATCAATAAACATTAATATAAAAAACATTTATTTTTATAAAATTATAAAAATAAATATAATAAAAAATATAAAGATATATTTTTTAAATTTTATACAAAAATAACGTATTCCTTAAAATCGTCCATTCACATTTTGTTTGTACACTAATCATAAGCCCGTCATAATGATAACATCGTTATAGATAGCGTCTATTATCTCTTCATTTTATCAGTTTCCACTAAATAGTATATAAAATTGTGGCATTTATTTAATTAGATTCAATTATAAATCAAAAATACCAAAATGTTGTTTAAATGCAGTCGTCATTGATGCAATCATCAATAAGTACTCGGATATGATGATGACATTAACTATGTGTCTTTCTCTGGTGATTAAGGCTATACATACCTCAGTTGAGGCACGGTCTATAAAGATCGTGGCTAGGCGATGCGTGGATTACGGGTCGCGGGTGCAAATGACGCATGCCGAACGAAATATAATTTGTCATATAAATCCAACATGCGTCCATTTAATGTTCTGTTTATTGTGCTATTAGTAACAATAATAATATATTCATTGACATGTTTTCTTTTTCAAGTAAATGGGTAACGTTTTTAGTAATCTTTACACGATTTAAGAATTAATACCTCCGTCGCCATCACGAAACAAATTGACGTGTTCCCAGCTCGACGTTCTCTCTCCGAATGCCAGCGATTCCAAAATTTCGTCGCGCCTATAGTTGAAATTATTTGCCGTTTCACTGATGTATCGTCTTAATAATATAGCAATGAAACATGAAAAATGTAAGATATCAATAATTATCTACCTACTTTTTAGTGTTATAAATATTTTGAAACATAGTAAAATATATTTTTATCAATCAAATTATAAAATATATTGAAAATATATCTTCAATTGAAAAAATAATCTTTTTTAGAAATATATGTATTTGTTCAGAAAAAAAAAATATAATCATGATATAAATATAAGAGCAATTTTTCTAGTTGTACCGTTTTTATAAAGGAATATTGACCTATAATATACACATATAAAAACATATAGGTACATAATTATACTATATTATACATAATACTAGAGTTCTATTGTGAGTTACATCAATATTATTTAATTTTAGAATCTCGTATTTAATTCCTATTCATAATTAATTCCCTAGACAATCTTCTCTTCAATCAAAAAAATTCGCTGAAAATAAAATATCAGTATTATTTCAATAATACTTTGTATGAGATATTAAAAACTCAACAATCGTGCAGTTATCTCAATTACTTTTTTTTCCAATTTGCAAGCTTCATGCTTTTCCGCCAGTTGCCTATTGTAGGTTGAGCATTCACCTTAAGGCTATACTTCAACTAGGGCACTGATTGTGCAATCAACGCGTGCAGAACAAAACATAATTTGTCATAAAAAGTCAACATGCGTCCATTTAATATTATGTTTATTGTTCTATTAGTAATAATAATAATATATTCATTGACATGTTTTATTTTTCAAGTACCTAAATGGGTAACGTTTTTTAGTCATCTTTACACGATTTAAAAATTAATTCCCCCGTCGCCATCACAAAACAAATTGACGTGTTCACTCGCTAACGCTCTCCGATTGCCAGCGAGTCAGAAATTTCGTCGCACCTATAGTTGAAAATTCTTTGCCGTTTCAGAACATTACATTCCTAAATTTTGTATATATTCAGTCATGAATAAAATAACAATTTAATTTATTTTATTATTGTCTCTAATGTTCCCTACAAAGCAGTTACATGCGTAAATCGTTTTTTCAAGCATTAACAACAGAATATTTGGTGTGAAAACAGCGCTTAATTAAATTTTCCCTAAATATCACTTGTATCCCTTGAGTCGCCCATTCCTTTGTAAAAGTATCTTAAATTAATTTTTACAAAATATTTCATTCAAATCTACGTGTTTCGTGGTAATCTACAACTCAATAACCTCACAATTTCTGAAGTCATTGACAGTTCACTGCGTTTTTAAATTAGTATCCATTGACCTCACGTAATAGAAAACTTTTCAAAATATTTGCCGTGTTTCGTGTTGTTTTGTTATTAAGTACAAATATAACACAGTATACCTACGTCAATAATTATATCGTGTTGTAGACAAAGAGCCGACATGCTAAATGAACGCAAACATAGCACATGCGTATTTTGAATATTGTTTGAAGTTTTTTTTACATTTTTTTCACAAACGAGGTATAATGTGGCCTGTCTTTTTAGTAACATAATATTATTATGTAACCATTTGCTTTGAGATGTTTTTTTATATCTTCTTCTCTCTCGGCGCTTTATTCATGGTTGAGATATAAGCCTCAAAATATATTTAATTTATTTATAAATAGCGCGTGAAGCTCAGGCTACACTTACATTGGACGCAGGATTTGACCCATGAGTCTATCGGGCGAGCTTATGGTTACGTGTAAATTGTACGTAAAACATTTCACCGTAGCATACTTCGCCGTGAGCTTTCTTATCGGAAAGAGATGGCCGTATACTATACGGTTTCCAATTTTAATACATTCGATATGAACATTAATTCAATTTTCAAATCATTGTCAAATGGGCTAATTCAATACGCTGTCTTCAAATAAATTGTGTATCGTTTAAATTTAAAATACGTACAAAATTACCGCTCAGTGAAATGCTACCCGAAGAACGTGCACTTAAGAGGACGTTCTACAGAATTGGCCTTGAGAATTGAAAATATGATTTTTTAACATGTGGTCCATAATATCTGGTCTACTAGTTAATATAAAAAGGTCGTGTCAAAGTTGTTTGTGTTAATAAATTTGCTCTGTGACTGATCCGACTCATATTTCACATTTATTTCATCAGGACTGTCGAAGACATAAATCATAATATATATTTATAATTTTAAATTTTTATTTATAATATATATTATTTAAGTTTTGTGCATCTAATGCCGGGTCCACACTGGCAACAAGTTAATTTGCTGGCAACCTCGTTAGATTTTACGATAATTATTGTAAAATTTCTTAAGCAATTATGGTAAGTATCGTAAAATTTAATGAGGTTGCCAGCAACTTGTTGCCAGTGTGGAAATGGCTTAATATCCACTGTGGTTCACGTAGTGGCATGGACCTGTGGTTAGCTAATTCAGGAAGTCAACACCCATGATAGAATTTTTTCCAGTTTTGGTTGCATTATATTCCAAAACTCTTCTGTAAAAATCGTTTCCGAGTTTATAAATGGAAATTTCTCGGTGTACATAGTAAACAAACCTACGAATAAAAAAAGACAAAAAGGAACATACTGATTCATCGCAGTAAAATCTGGTAATCAAATTCGCCATTTTGAAAAGCGACGATTTTGCGTAAACAAATATCACGTGGTCTGTACGTGTGCGGCAAACTTCGAATGTGTTTGTAATTTTGTGCAAAGTGCGAATGTAATGTTTTCAAATAATTGATATGGATTAATTATACGAGTACCATCGTATTATTTTCTCGAAATCATAAACATACTATAATAGTATTTGAGTATCAACCTATGTTCAATTTGAATTGGGTTATAATAATAATATACCCGTATATATATCAATAGTATGTTTGCTACAAAATCCACCCAAGTTATCAGTACGTACTTGCACAGGTTTGATTAAAAACCATGATGAAATTAACATTTAAAAAATATGAATGCTTAATATTATTTTGACAGCCCTGTTTTCTGATCGGCTTCATCTCGCAGGTGTTCATAAAATAATAATAATTCTCCGCGCCGCAGAAATTATCAGTAATAATAATAATATTTCTTGAAATAAAATCTCCGATGATTAGTGATTTTTGCGAAAAGATCGATTTAAATTGACGTAGTTACGACGCCGAGGTCCTTTTTATACTGAATTATATTTGAACGGCGGGCTCTTCAGCGGGCCCTTTACGGCCAAGAATGTATTGTTTCTGCCATCTGAAATGCGTACCTACCAATGTTCTTGTCCAAGATGTATTACTTATTACAAATCGTCAGCTGAATGCAGTACTATTCTAACTCACATTTTGATCTACATATTTTACAGAAATGTTCTTTGAAATCAATGAAAAGTGTTATGTACCTACATACTTTAAAATGTAATACCTACCTACCTACTAGTATCACAAAATTAACTATGCCACCACCAAACAAAAGCTTCGAAAACGAATAATTAGTACCTAAGTCAGTAACAAATAAAATTTGTTAGCAGATATTGACATGCTTGATTTGGAAGCTACATTTTAACGTGCTTTTTATTAAACAAATACATAACACATATTATATTATGTTTTTGTTTCTGTAAATATTTATATTTATTTTAATATTACAGTCTACGTCTAGACGAATTAATCGAAAATTTTCTTAGAACTTCTATATGAGTGTTTTATTTATATTTTCCACTTCATCTGACACGTGTATTCAAAAATGTTTTTAATAGAACACAAAGGAGAAAAAATAGTATCTACTTAATCATTTTTCGCAGTAAAAAAATATTGTGTTGTAACTTTGTCATTTAAATTGATCCAACGTTTAATGGGTGGTATTGAACGAAGGGGAGTGGAAAGAAGAATTTAAATCTAAATCTGAACAATATGTTAAATGTTCAGGAAAGATGTATATGTCATTATGGTATCATATTATTAGCATGGAAAGCAACATAATATAGAATATAGGTAGGTACTAATTCCATAAAATATTATTACTGTAAACATGTCGTTTTAAATCTGACCCATAAAACCTCACCTTTTCAAACCATTCTAATGTCATCACGTGCATTATACATTTTTCATTTAATTGCTATCTATTAATATATACTTATAAAAACATATTCGATAAACTTTCTATTCGAGTTTGCAGTTAACATTCTGTATTTCCGAATATATTTTTTTAGAATTGCAATTTGAAGTTTTACATACCCTCTAAAATCATAATACCTCGTTTACACGTGCATGGATTTACTGTTGACAGTAAGTATTTACGCGGTCATAACAAGAAAATGTATGGGTAAACATGTATTATCCTGCAGTTGCAAGCTTGCATACATGAATCAAAAAAGTTTGAAAGCTTCTGAATTTTCATGAAACAGTAGGGATTTTTTCTATCTACGCCTGCGCAGTAGAACGATAGTGGCGAACCTACCGGCAAAAAAACGAACCATATTCATTTTAAGGTTAACTGATTTTCACCACCTGTCAAATAGTTCCTACCATAAAATGACAACATCGCGTCTCGCTTACTCTTGAAGAATGAGATTGGAGAGACAGTCAGAACGTTTACGTGTAAACAGTTATTGTCGCGATAGTTTAAAATACGTAATATTGCTGCCAGTTCCTCCTCTATATAAATGTACTATATATCGGATGACCTTGATTCGTTTTTCTAGAAAACATATTTATATAATATATACACATAATCCGTTGTTTACTCTAATACCTAAATTATCGACTTACTGACTTTTAGCAGCAACTCCACAATTAGTTTCTAAATCTCATTATTCCCTATTGAAGACAGATATTGTCATATTCATTTTCCCTTCAAAGCTCATGATTTGTTTAAGGCTTTATCTTCTAAAAATATCAGCCTTTCTACGACACGTAAGCTTTTCTATATCTGTATCTATCTTAGTTACTCTTTTTTAAAAGAATGGCTTCATAAGCAGCAAATCTACAGCAAAAATATTGAGTTTGAAAGGTTTTATATTACAATAATATATTGATTTTACAGGAAGGAAAATATATACAACATAGATCTATTATATAATAATTTATTATAGAAGCTTAAACTACTTTCACAATAAATCACATCAAAGACATTGGGGAAAACCTTATGATCCAACTCTTTGAATCAAATACATAGTTGTTGAATAATATAATATTTACTTTAAACGTGTGAATAATTTATATTTTCTTTGTATCCGGATCACAGGTTCCTGGGACAGGTGCATGCGCAGCGGCAGCTGCTAGCAGTTCGTGTACAGGAAATCACGGCGGACATGCTTGTTCACAGGTAAGGTTTACTCGAATAGCAAAACGTCTCATTTTCATTTTAAACCACCCATCTCATATTCTCTGCGCCTAATCTTTTTTTCATTATGTTCATTAATATTTTTTTTCCAGATATTAATTATACTTTGTATTTTTAATTCAATATTACGTACTTATAGGTAATTATTTTTTTATCTATATTTCTATATACTTAGCTAAATATTCATTATACTTGTTTTCTTTTTCATATTACCAAATACTTTTTTTCTGTACTTTTGCAACTTTCTAAATCAAAACGATATACAACAACCAATAAGTGGAAATATTTATTAATTCTAGCAAACTTATGGAGTAGCTTTGACTGACTATTATATGGTTTCTCTAATGCGTGGATGACATTAAGTTACAAGCCAGCGAATTTACAATCTGCTTGTAAACTCGCCCAGTGTCGTCCTCAAACTAGCTTACAAGCAGATTGTAAACAATCTACCTAGATAACTTACACGCTACACGCTGACATGTGGGCCGATATGCGTCTGCGCAGTAGAGCGATAGTGGCGAACCAGCCGGTAAAAAAACTAACTACTCATTACGTACTGTCAAAATAGTACCAAAAATGGTGGTGTCAACTCGCTATTTTGATGGCTTCTCGAAAGTTTTGTGTGTCATCATGATAATCGCACTAGTTGACTCGCCCGCTTTTTAACTCGCCGACAAGCAGCTTGTAAAGTAGCTCAATGTCATCGAGCCATAACTATATACTTGTATACATCTAATCTATAGTCCGACCACATAAACGTTAACTTTTTGATGTTCGGTTAGATTCGGCTGTTTTCAGCCAGTACGGGAGCGTCTAAGAAGGTAACAGCCCGTATTACACGTAGCAAATCGTCAAAGTTACTTTCAATATTACTACTGTCCATAACAAGATCTCGGCGATAACATGAAGTCGCTGTAGTCGCGTGTAGAAGATTTCTGTGTTGTCATTTTTTGAGAAAACAAATCCAGCGAAATTAGGGTTTTTATTTATAACAATAATTCTATTCTCAGTAATTCACTTAGAAGTTCAATTATTATTCGATAATTAACAATAGAAAAATAAATTCAAAATATGTTCACCTCTTAATTATTAGTATAATGATAGTTATGTTAATTAATACTGGGTAATTATTGATTTTGGAAGAAAATAAATCATTAGACCACATTAGCTGATTATATTGCTGCAGGTATTTATTAATTAAATAATTAGGAAAACACAAATTATGACTTAATAAGTAGAATTAAACCGTATAAATATTAAATATATCGATGACCCAATCACATTTTTTTATAATTTACAAAAATAATGTCTTTTAATTGGTATTTTTAGTAAAGTTGTCATTGTAAAACTATAAATATATGATTAAATTGTGTAAGACAAACTTTTCATGAACACATACCGACACTTATATGCCCGAGGTCAGGGATGTACTAATTATCCATCCCTACTCTATGCGCACGAAAGGAGGTGTGCTTCTGCGCAGGTCCGTGCTTAAGTTGTTTAGCTATTAGACGTAAAGATTTCTGGAAATAGGTTATAATATGTAGTCTAATCTCGTTGAGTTTAATTTTTTTTTATTACACTTTAAAGGTGAGTAAAGATTTCAGACGAAGTTCAATGCTACTTTATTATTTACTAGTTATATCTAGCGACCAACGTTCCCTCTAATTTTTCTATTGTGTGTGCGGATCAACAACGCATCTGAGCGGTGTCACAGTACGTCACCCGGTGCGGTAAATTTACACCCCCCCCCCCCCCCCACAAACACACGCATACAATTTTTCATTAAAACTTATATTTTTAAGGTATTTATTAATTTCGTAATTAACGTACAAAATTAGCATTTTTTGCACAGATATAACCGTACTTTTATCAACAATTAATGTAAGTAACCGAGACTGCATTAATACACACAATACGACAAATTCGAACGCATAATTTTTACTTCGCCAGCTTTCGGGAATATCTGTATATTTATTAGATACATGATTATGAATATCTTGTACATAAAGCATAGGCGCATTTATTTTTATAGCCAATACCTAGTACATTATCAATAATTAACACTTTGACTAGATTGCAACCAGATTTTTGCGCTCAGCGATCTCAATCCTATTCTTTCGTTCTTCGGATGTTTCCGTCATTATTTTCAAAAGTCCACCTCTTTTCAAATTTTTCAATTTCGTAATAGCATCCCGGTGTACTGTTTGACTTAAATGCCTTTTTAAAAGATACAACCTCCATTCAATCCACTTCTTTCCAGACGTGAATTATTCTCCTTGCATATTTGCTGCGAAGCATATTATGCATTTGACACAATCATCAGCTGTTTCCGAATATACAAATATATCACCAATTCTTATTTATTGCGAATGCATTGAAGATGGCATTTATATTTCGACGATTTCAGAGAGTCATTCCAATTTAAATTTATCGCAGGATTTCTTCTTAATTTTCGCATTTGAAATCAACTCCTTTTTGACATTTTTAGGGGATAAGTTTTCTATAATCAATAAATATAATTATTGTAATATATACGTAACTGTGGAAGCAATCGTATGGTTCACTTGAATTATTCGTTACGTACACTGAACGCACCTGTAGTTATTACTAAAATCTGACAAAGGAAAATTTCTTTTACAATATTTTTGTGTGAGGACTGTGCGGGGGATGAAAACATGTGTGCGGACACATTTTGGTAGGTGTGCGCGCGTACACGCGCACACCTTAGTGGGAACATTGCAGTAGCGACATAATACTAAGCAATCAATTTAATACTGTTTTCTGATAATTTACATATTAAAGGGTTTTAACTAAACAATTCGTTTTTAAAAACATTAAAAATAGTATATATTTTTTTAATTTAAATATATAAATTATGTATCTATTGAATAGGGGACTTTTATCAGTGAATCGCATTGTGTTCGTGTCAAAGATCGTAATGTAAATTATTCATTGTTTTAGTGTAATTTATATTTCATTAAAAAACACGTGTATTAGTATTAATAAGTTAAGTTTAATCGATCTTCGGCAATGTGACCATTTTATTTTGAATAGCAATGGGCATAATTATTAAATGCGTTGATTCATGTGTTTTTTCCCCATTGTCTCTACAATCTCATAGATTAAAATTTATTTATTATAAAAATAACTTGAAAATTACAAATTGGAAGCGTTCATAAAAAGTACATGGAAGCCCATTCAGTGAACTAAGTAGACCCTTAAACAACGTACAACTAAACTCAACCTTACATAAATGGTATATATCTATATCTATATCCAAAGCGATTTGGTTGAAAATAGATATTGCACTTCCAATTGGCATCAGTAATGGCGGGCTAGTTACGCACCTTGGTAGAACAAACTACAGTTGCTCCCGATTTCTAAAATAGTTACACAGGACACAGAAAGTTATCATTTACACTAGATCAAACAAATATTCATTATTCAAGTGGCATGGTGTATAATTTAGTGTATAATCATTGCCCACTGAAGAAGGAAGGCGATACATTACACGACTGGTCCTACTTTTCGCCCCTCCCGTTGTCTGTGGATGACCTGTCATTGCCTGTCATTGTCTATAGAGTGCTCATACTGACGCGTATGCCGTGTTTATTTGTCTCTTAGTTTCAGATTTCTTTCAGATTATTTTAACGTATCTTGGAGTTCATGTGATTTAGTGGTTATGTGTTATTAATAATAATTGGAAGTGACGATCAAAGTAAGTAAACTTCTTCTGTGTATAATAATATCATAATACACTAGGACGTTTCTCAATGTGACAGTCGATTCTAAATGACAAAAACGAATAACTTATTTATACTCTTCAGTCATTATAGAATACCAAACTCTGCTTGCAAGTTTGTTATCAATAAATAGTATGGCAGTGGACCACGCGTTGCTTGTGTAAAAAGTTATGCTCAGGCTTCATTAATCTAAAGATGGCAGTGGTATAATTTAATTATAATGTAATAATAATAATGTTTATGGTACACTAATTATTTTCGAAGAAGTATCATGACTTGTTGTGCTAATTTTCGTTAGTTTGACTGAAAATTTTATTGATAAATTAAAAAAATATTACTTTAAAAAAACTCTATGCTTGCACTCTAAAATTAAATCATTACAGTTAATAGTTTTAGCGCAAAAATAATTTACCAAAATACATTTGGTTTAATTTCAGTATAACAAAAATCATTTTTAATACGTCGTGAAAATCATGATTTTCCAGCTTTTGTTTAATTTGTACGTTTTAGTTGTTGGCGTATTATGGATAATTTTATGACTGGTGGACAAGCTTAAGTTATTTATAATTTAAGTCTGATTTAAAATTAAAATAATACATGAAAAATGGTGAACGGTAATAGATTAGAGAGCTTTTATACACAAATGCCATTTGAAACAAATAGATTAAAAAACTGTTTTCCATCATTAATGATATTATATTGTTATCAAGATCTTTGTATAAACAGAAGCTTTTTATTTGTATTTATATACACGTGTATACACTGTACTAAATACGAATGCTTTTAAATTGCTTTCTATTGATTCCACGAAATTGCCATAGCACTTTGAATTATTAAAAAGTCTATCTAACGTAAAACGTCCGACATTTTTAATCCGGGCTGAAGAATTACACGTAAGCTTTGATGATAGATACACTTTGTGGCGAAGCTTTCGAGAAATTCTTTGAAATATACATTAATATATAACGTATTAATATTTTGTTCTGGCTGTCTTCAATGACTGTAGAATATTATAAATATATCGTTGAAAACAACGTAAAGAAAATATCAAATACAAATTTAATTCAAACATTTTTATTTCTTTTACCTCTCAAAGCTCTTTAATTAAAAAAAAAATAATATGATAAAATATACATAACCAGGTACGTTTTTCAGCGAGACCGGTTTTGGATGAAACTAGGAATTTTAAAATTTTAAAATAGCTGCCGGAACGCACTTACCGAGGCCTATTGTTGCTTGCCACCCTTGAGAGTCCAATGATTATTTAAACCTGATGTTTATCGTCCAATGACTCCTCAGCAGGAAAATATCTTCAAGAATAAGCATTACGTTTAATGTAAACAAGGAAAACAATATTGAAAGAATAAAAAGTATGCCTTCGGCTAGAAACACGATGAAAAATAGAATCTCAAGAACTTAATTGTAATTGAAGTATTTTTTCATTTTTTTCAATGAAATGCTCGGCACGTTAGACAGTCGAAAAATAATATTTGGGAAATTTTGGCACGCGTACGTAAAAAGGTTCGCTACTCCTGATCTATAGAGTCAGTACCTATTCCCATCATCGTTTTTCTTCACGACCATTACACTGCCCTAAGTAAAAAGGCAGTGGTTTTGATTTTAGTGAAATGAAAACCCAAATTTTAAACTACTTTTTCTCTTATATTATGTCAAAACAATCCAATAATTTTACATGATATAAGAGAAAACGTGGTTTAAAACATCGGTTCTTATTTCACTAAAACCAAAAACACCATCTCTTTACTGATAAGATCAGTATTTTATTCGCGTATAATTTAATTGATAACATTAATGTTTTTTTCAGCGCGCACTGCAAATGTCAGTAATGCTATATTTATTTGATTTTTCATATGTCATCGAATTCAAAATATTGTATTATATTTATATCATCATCATCAGCCGGGGTCAATCCACTGCTGGATGAAGGCCTCCCCAAGCTTCTTCCAACTCTCTCGGTCCTGTGTCGTTCGCTGCCACGTATTTCCGCCGATCTTTACCAGTTCGTCAATACAGCGGCTTTTAGGGCGACCCTGTGGCCGTTTCGTGCCCCTTGGGTATCACTGGATGACGGCATTTGTCCAGCGGCCGTCCTTTCGGTGAGAAATGTGCCCCACCTATCTCCATTTCAGCTGTTTGGCAACGTTTATTACATTGCGTACTCCAGTCTGCTTCCTAACCCATTCGTTTCTCTTACGGTCCTTTCGCGTGATGCCCAACATACACCTCTCCATGCCTCGCTGTGCGACTCTTAGCCTTTGGACATCTCTCGTGTTGAGGGTCCACGTCTTGCAGCCATACGTGAGCACGGGTAGCACACATTGGTCGAACACCCTACGCTTAAGACACAATGGTAGGTCACTCTTAAAGATACTATTCAGACGTCCGAAAGCACTCCATCTCAGCTTTGTTCTTCGAGCAATTTCATCGTGAATGCTTCCGTCTATGGACACCTGCTGTCCGAGATAGACGTAGCTGCTGACTTGCTCGAGTTGTGTGCTATTAATACAGATAATCGCAGGGTCCGAAAAACAGTTCCTCATCACTTTTGTCTTTGATACGTTTATCTTTAGGCCGACCGTTTGACTGACATCCGCGAGTTCTTGCATTCTACCTTGGAGTTCTTTCAGATCTTGTGAAAGTATAACAATATCATATATTTATATATATTATTATAATTATATATATTAAAATTGGAACTCCACAAAAAAACGATACGCATTTCTGGTTTATTTTTTTTTTGGAATATGTAAAATTATTAATAAGATATTGTTATAAAACAATACTGTAATAAAAAGCTATGGTAAGAAGCGTTAATGAAAATGGATTTTATGTAATAACTGTATAAAAATTCACTGTGTTCAGCTCTAAAAATTAATATTAGGTATGTTAGTAAAGGTGACTTTCAAATTTATTCTGTTCCTAAAAGCTTTGTGCTATAATTTTGACGCGCGCAAGTCCAAAGCTTTTGCTCAGGATTTAGCCTTAGAGCAACCGCACAACGCAATATTTCAATGAAAGCTCTAATTCAAAAGCACGGCCGACCGGTTTCAAATGAAAAACATACCTCCGAAATACACAACTGAAAGTAATGTAAATTATTCGGCCGGCAAAGGAAAATTTGCATTTGCTTCTCGCGCCTAGGAATGTATTTAAAATTTAAGTATTTACCTATTTCACGAGGTGGTGAAAGTTTATTTTAATAAGTCAACTTTAATTTGCAATCTAAAATAACGTATATTTTACCCGCCTATTCAGTGATATATTTTTATAAAATGGAAATTTTATTATCAGTAGCTATTGTATATTTCGCGTATGTTTAAAATATTTAAATATTATACGCTGGACGTATATAGGTAATAATAATATATAATTAATTATTCAGTTTAAAAGACCACCATATCAAACACTTATAAAATTTAAAAAAAATATATAATGTTACCTAATTGTTGGGTATTAGGTACTTGAGATAGCATTCATTCCATCGGCTCAAAACCCATGCATCGCAAACTAGAGGTGTCATTCGTTTAATAACTAACTGAAAAAATATAGACTTTAATAAAAAAAAATCGGTAGCTAACTCGATGTTTGATTAACAGACTGTTAAATATAGACGTTCCTCAGACGGAATTTCACATAAACATTTCATGTAGGACCTACTAGTTTAAATTTTCGCAATTAGATATAAGGCTCGTAGCATAATTGGTTAATGCACAGTGGCGCGATGCCAGTGGTTATACAGGTTCAAATCTAGTCGAGCATCGTATTTTGTTTTCAAATATGATATTTTCTAGTGGGTATATATCTGAGGTATTTTCAAGTTATGTGCGTTCAATATATGGAATTTTACAGTTTCAAAATCTCGTGAATTAATCATTGAATAAAAGAAATGGTTTATTAAGTGTTGTTTTAATCGAAGAGTATTTTGGTCAAGCCACAATAAATTAATAACAATCAATTTATTGATATTAGATTTTATATGACAAATGTAATTATTTATAATTTTATTCGGAAATCCTTCTATAATTATACCATATTAAGATTAGTTCAGACTCCATTGCTATGATATTATTTTTTTCTCGTCTTATAGAAATTTGACTTGCAATAAAATTAATTTTATACTTTCGAGTTTTTCCTTATTTATCATTATAAAATAATAACTCCAAATAATAATTAGTTTGTTATTACTTTGATGAAGCTTTTCCATATATTATATAATTATAAAATATATTATGCCTGTAATGTATATTAATGTATTACCAACACCATTAATATCACAGGCCCACCCGCTCCATCCGAACAAAATGTGCATTGCAGGAGGGTGGCCAAAATAACCGATATATTTTCAAGTTAGTGCCAATTACTTAGGAAAATATTTAAAACATAAAAGTTTTGAGACCCCAACCATCCATTACAAAATTTGTTTAGCCCGTATTTAAAAAAAAAACAAGGAAACTAAAATAATACTTAAATTTTAGGTATATCGATTAATCTAATTTGTGCAATAAATCTCCTTAAAACACACATTCCATGTAGATTATTATATAATATATAGTTTGTTAAATATACATAATAAAAGTATATATATAGGTATATACAGATTATAGGTATATACATCAGTGGCGAAGGATGGAGGTAGGCTATTTATATGATGCATAAATAGTACACACTATTGTCAGTCATGTTTATTTTTTTTTATTCAACTGATACTATAATATGTAGATCACCTATCGGTAGATCTGCTACCCGGAACAGTTTAGTGGAGCTGCACTCGTACCAATCACGGAGGTTCTTAAGCCACGAAATGGGCGTCGTCCTCTGCTACGCCTACCTACTATTGATCTTTCCTTGGATGACAAATTAGGGAATGCTGTACTTTTGTTCTCTCATAATGTGGCCGAGTTACTTACTATAGTTTTCTGGTTTTCATACTACGCAGAACTTTTCAATCCTTTACTATTCGATTGAGAACTTCAAAATTTATTACCCGGTCAGTCCAAGGAATTTTGAGGATGTGTCTATACAGCCAGATCTCAAAATCTTCAACTCTCCGTGACATCTCTTCGTTTAGCGTCCATGCTTCCATACCGTAGAAAAGAAGTGAAAGAACATAATAATGTACCATACAAAGTCTCAGACCATCATCATCAGATATCGATTGCTAAGGTGGCGTCTTATTTTGAGAAAGGCATTCCTTCCGATCTCAATTCTAGTTTTTATTTCCTGGTATTGGTCCCATTTCTCATTGACCCATGTAGATAGGCCACACGTTCAATTGGTTCGCTGTGTGGTGTCGATATTTTTTGATACTAGTAATACTTTTATTTTCTTGCGGTTCATTTTTAAACCATAAAAATTGCTGACCTCATTAACCCTTTCTACCAGTTGATGCCAATCTCTTTAACCCGTCAGTATTCAGCATTGCACCATTGGTGTCTTTTTATAATGTGTAAAAACCTTAATGCGGACCTGTGCACACGCGAGAAGTATTATAAACTACATAACTTAATAAATCTACAGCACGGTGAAAATAATACCATTAAATTTAATGATGGTTTAGTGTATCGTTCTGTTTGAAAAATATGAGAAATTCACATAAAACGTAACATTGCTAGTGTTTTTTCTATAATTCAATAGACAAAATGAAGATATGCAAACTTACGGTGTACGACATTACGTATTTTTTGGAATAATAGATTTTTATTTAATGCTAGCGAATACCCATACACAATGAAGATATAAACTGATTAAATTTGAATGTATTTTTTTTTTCAAATCAATGAAAATTATATTACACAGGTTTTATTTTGAATTTTATCAAGACGATGTTTAAAATAATACTCTTTTATGATAGGTATTATTACTATTATGGTAAGTGAGGCTGAAACAACATTTACTTATGAGTGTAGAATAATCTGAGATCGTATTAAAGAATATTTTATTGTCCGTTCTGCCATCCCTAGGTTTGGTACCATGGTTTGTAGTTTCCATTGAAGAAAAATGAGCTTAAGCTGATACTGAGGCTAAGAACAGGATACACAACGAGTAAAAGATTTAATGTCCTTATGAGAAGAAGCGATTCGTAGATCTGCGATGAATGTGATGTTTTGGAGGACAATGCACATATAGCAGTACAATAATGTCCTAAATATGAATAACACTGAGTACAGTTGCGAATTGCGGATATCTTTGAGAATGTCGACGAATTGAAAGGTAATACGGAAGAGCTTGGCAGAATTGTAAAGTTCTTTAACAGAATTATTGGAGTGAGGATCTGATCAGCGGATCTTCTTCTAGATGAGAAGAGGCGATATGACAGCAAGTCGCAGTAAAAGCCTCCATAAAATCATAAAAAAACTGTAATATTTTAGGACATTCTGAATACTTTGTATTTCTAAAATATTATGGCCTGACTATCATTAAGTCATAAACCAAATCTCTTCACCGTTATACATGGGGTTACTGCCAAAAATTGGTAAGTCTCGAAATCGTGTTATGGAATAATTGCAATTTGAAGTTTGACATTCTTTCTAAAATCAGGCATTATGCTAGTTTCTCTGTGCTTTATGTGCATACATAATATTATGTATCGGATGATCTAGAATTTTTTTTCTACCATACATGTTTATATATAGACACATAATCCGTTATTAGATCTAAATTACCAAATTATCGACTTACCTACTTTTGGCAGCAACGATATTGTATTAATCTACTGTGTGGGAAAGTTATAGCTATTTCTGCAAAATATAAACAGACTATAAGGCCAGAAAAATAATAATACAACATCGTTCTAACTCGTGTGTCACCATTATTACCCATTTAGCGCCACCTGGAAATAAGATATATGTTAATGGCGCGCAAAACTGCATCGTTTTCCTGTTTAATTATAGCCGTAGCTTCTCGGTGTTACAAAGAAATAAAGACCTAAGTGCAATAGTAGGTATGTGTTCCTGTTCTAAAGGGCAAAGCAGTAACGGATGTTTACGACCGTTTTACAAGAGACTTTGCCCACAACACAGCATAGGTTTTATGTGCACGGAATAATACTATACTGATTTATATTGGGGACATAAACAGAACAACGTTATATGTCGCGGTGAAAGTAACATCATTGTATCTACGAGCTATGATTTTAATAGCTTATATCAATGCAATTTTAAATGGGTAAGCGCAGCCTTCTAGAAGGCTGTAAAGCTCCTTCCAGGGAATTGCTATATACTTCAATATATGAAGGAAAAAAATAATCTATTTGCTAATATTTATAAATTATTATATTTTTCCCCAAAAATCAGTGACCTTCCACTGTGCATAAATAGGCCCGGATTTACCATAGGCCAAGGACAAAGAGGCTATAGCCCATGCCCCCCGAATAGGTAGGGGTAAAATTAACTGAAAAAATCTTGAGCTTTACCTCGAAACCAGACGTCTGTTCCACTCCGAGTAAAAAGTTTTAACAAGTATTATATGTATACAAATGTTAAAAAATTTCAATAAAAAGTTATTTTAAAATAAGGTTTATTATTCGTCATTTTCATTATTAATTCTATTAAACAAATTTTTCGACAGCAAATCGTCTTTCATTATCTGCCTCTTCTGTCAAAAAAGTGAGGTTATTTATCACTCGGCAGTGTTGCCGTATTTCAAATAATTCAAGTGTCAATCTATATCTATAATATTTTCATTGGATTTTAGGACGAAAATTTTATAATAATAATAAAACATCCGGAGCAGTGGAGCACCACAAATTGTCAGTGGTCCGGGCAAAACCCCATTGCTCCATTGCTCCGTGCTCCTGTTCCGAGCTCAGCTCCAACGCTCTGAATGAAACACCTACCTCCGCGCCAAGCTTAATAAAAGCAGGATAGTAGGTACTCTCAGTAAAATATTGAAACCAATTTCAAAAATAAAAAAACTGAAAATTAAGTACAATGCATAAATATATCACACACCGCCCACTGTTAATATATCAAAAATCCCATATAATTTATGGACAAATCAAATATAATCTTGAGGAAGACTGGTGTTGCATTACAGTTTTTACCTTTGCAACTTCGGCATGTCTAGTATAAATCACCGTTAAATATAATAATTTAGTAGAATGCATTAATGGAACAATTTTATCATTTATTAGCCTGATTAGCTCATTTCCAGAGCATAGACAATAACGCAACCGAAATGACACAGTTGTCATAGAGCGCTCCTAAAATGTAGCCGACCCTAGTATCTCGCCGTTCCCTTTAAATGTATATTCCAAAAGTAATATTTTAAACCTTTACTCAAAACTTAAATTTATATACTGTCTTTTCATAGTGCTGTGAAATAACAACAAATCCATTTGTGCCATAACCATACAAATACCAACTTGTGTTTCCTTCAACTCTGCACATCACGTCATGTCACACGCATGACGCAACTGTCAGAACTATTATATAACATTGTTAGTAAGATTCCAACGTCGAATGAATAATTTAGATTTTGGGTCTCACAATACGTATTATCCCAGGATCCGTTCAAGTATTAATCCAGCACTGCGCACAAAGTTTAAAGTATTCAACCAATTTCTGCTGCCAGTGTTCTTGTTATCATTCGCCAAGCTGGTGAAATGGCAATTTGCCGAAATGTTATTCGGCGAATAGACAAACGAAATCATACGCTGGTACCCAAAGGGACTCAATGAAGTCATCAAGTTCGGCGGATGCATACTGCAGCAAATAACTAGGGACTAAGAAACGTGAAAAAACTTAGAAAATACCTTCATACATCAGTGTATCGTTGCTGTGAAATATTATTATTAATCAGTCCAACAACAAACCTTCAATTAAAATTTAAAACTCATCTAAAACCATAGAAATTAATATAATTTAAATTGTTTTAAAATAGAATTCTGTCAACCCAAAACTATCTCAATTAATTAAACTCATCAATCATCGTCAATGCCAGTGGTAAATAATCAGTTGCTCGCGGGCATTCTTAGAATCTCATAAATGGTTGACCATACTAACATATAATATGTTACAAATCTGTTTCTTTATTACAAGTGTGATACACTTCGATATTCATGTTTTGTTTTCAAAACAAATCGGAGCGGCGGAAGCGACTGTCAGCAGTTTCCTCAATCATAACCTAGATCAACCATGTCTATTATGATTTATATAATGTGCGACAATGACTCTTGTACTGTATTGATTTCATGTGTATAAATAGCGAGGACGATCCATAACTCGTCACTCCACTCGAGTCCACTCACTTGTTCAGTCTCATGCTCTCGACACTCGTCATTCGACATTCCTCTCTCGAGCACAGACTCCCGAGTTTGTCATCCGATCATCATCACCACCGGATCGCGCGGTCTGAGCACCTATCTCACCGCGCTACTCTATACCGTTACCTTATTCCGACCATTGTAACTCTCTGTACTCTGCATCAAGACAATAAACATCTACATCCATCTACACCACAGTTGCCTCAATCAATTCACCTACCTACCTCCTCATATAAATCCTAAATATTATTAAAACTAAAAATTGAATGCGTCCCACAAGTCTATAAAGGTTGGCGACCCCTGATCGTAAGTTATTCAGAATTTGTCAACTGATAATCATGACAATACTAATAATTATTACGATGTATGTAGTACATAATATTTAGGATAGTCTTTCCAATATTAATTGCCATAATCACTGTTAGTTATAACGTATTTCAATAGTCAAAATAATGCTTCGTTATCGAGTCCATCCAAACAATTTTAATTGCAAATGATTAGTGCTGTCACACAGCTGGTTTATAAATATGTACGTGAACCGGTTGTTAAATTGTTGCGAACCGATTGAGACAGCTGGAAAAAAAGTTATTGCATGATATTGTAATTACCATATAAGTCTAAATTGTTATAAATTGTTATTACAAAATGTCTGTAATAGAAATATAGAAAAATGTCTGCAGTGCTAATGCTTGAATTATAAATGTAATACATACATGATTGTATTATTATCAACCAGGGAACACATAATAAGGAAATAAGGTTACATTCTAGTTGAGGCTATAAGAAAATACCTACATTCGAATATTATAGAGAAATACGGGATAAACTTAAACTTGTTTTATGGAATATCATAATGTGCATTAAAGCATCCATTTTGGATAATATTTGAGGACATTCAGACGAGCTTTATATTTCTTGTACTTTGTAGCCTGTTGTCATTAAGTAATAAATGAAAACTGGCTTAAAATCTTTGATAAATTATGATCGACTTTTGAATTTCTTTTTTGTAGTTTGGATCATAGATTTTAATGCTACAATACTGTGCGCCGATTAGGTACACAGGATTTTCATTTTTATACTAATTTTGTAATCATATAAAAAATAATGTTTTGTAAGTTTACGCCTTGAAACAAGGCAACTGTAAGCTATTTGCATGTAGCAGATATTTTAATGTACATACATCTCTCTTCTTGGTCGTGCACTCATGGCTGAGGATCGTGACCACATTTAAATTTCGCCATCTTTTGAGCGACCAAGAATTTCCATCCTTCTCGATCTTCCGCTTCTCTCAGGGCAGAATGGATGGTGCCCCCAGTCAGCTCTTTCACTTGGTCGCTCTAACGCGCAGACGCTCTTCCTCTGCTTCGCCTTCCCTCGAGGCTACCCAAAACTACCAGTCTCTCCAGGTTGTCCGGTCCGCGCCTGACAATATGTCCAAAAAACTGCAGAATTCTTCTCAGACATATTGTCGAGAGCCGTTCCTTTATCTTCAGTCTCTGGATGATTGACTGGTTCGTCCTGTGCTCCGTCCAAGTACCTCCGTACATAAGGCATACGAAATTATCGTGATTTTGGCTGGTTATTTATTTACAGTAATTTACATTGTATATTCTTATAAGGTACATATTTTTTGCGTTGCCCATGTTTTGTGTTTGAATGAATATACATTAACTCAATACAATACATTCAAATAAAACTTTCAGGTTTTATCTTATCAACGTCTGCACATTTAATAATTTATGGAATTGACTGTTTGAGTTAATCTAAAAATGTGTTGAATTACTTGACGTACAGTTAGTTACTAGTTAGTCACAGCTACTGCTTGTTTATTATTACTTTGTTTGTATTTTAACATCCCACTAATAAAAAATATCAGCGTTTTTTATAATTCACAGTACTAAAATTTAAAAAAAAAACACACTATGTCATTTTATCTCGAAAGTGTGTGAGAGTCAGTTACTGCCTTCTTCCTTAGAAGGGCAGTATATTTATATTTGTGAACTTATATTATATCACCAGTGCAAGACGATTTTAACCTTTCTCTTACTGTATTGAAATTCCATTCCATCTTTTGGACACCGTTTTCCTTAACCGTACTTGTTCACAATATTTTCAAACGGAAAATCCGGTATTATGTGTTAATATAATGGTTTATTATATTTCCTTAATAATATTTATTATTATTTCTTAATATTATTATTCTATATTTGTTTTGATGATAATTCTAGAAATATGAAGTGGTCTAAATAATTAA
The DNA here is from genome assembly GCF_057557595.1 of Rhyacophila brunnea. NCBI lineage: Eukaryota > Metazoa > Arthropoda > Insecta > Trichoptera > Rhyacophilidae > Rhyacophila > Rhyacophila brunnea. The sequence goes on along the minus strand of NW_028232827.1, from coordinate 33,960,028 downwards.
AATACGAAATAGGTATCTAAGAAGCTTTGTAACGTCACATGACGTCATAGAACGGAAAAGGTTAAATAAAATTGCGATCCAGTTGTTAAAATAATACGATGACATCACTAAAAACTACCAATTTTCCCGCTTCAGTTGGAAGTTATCGAATAATCCAGACTGTAACAAATTTCTGTCAGACCAAAATAACCTCTGCCAACGTGTACTTATGACCTGACCGGTGCATAACGGACGTGTCTGTGCAGCTTCGGTTTATTTTGGCGTACCGAAATAAGCACTGTCTTGTTTTCATTAAGACCCGGAGCAAATGGAAATAATGTTAAAACTTGTACAGTAATGCAACGTGAGGGCTGACTCGAAAGCACAACAATTGTCAGTAAAAGTTTATTTTTAATTTAATATACTTTTTTAAAATAATAAGTACTTAATGAATTTTATTTTGGATCACAAAGCTTTATGTAAACAGTGTTCTGCAATAAGCTTATCAATTAAAAATTAATCATTGTAACAATTTTCAGATGTCATATTCTGTCCGTATAATTTTTTAAATGTTTTTTTTTAACAAACGGCAAAATTGCAGCTTCCGAAATTTTGTTAAAGATTATTTCAAGGAAACCTAAAAATGTATTCTGAGGAGTCAATTGAACGCTTTTCATTCAAAATCAGATTTATAAGAACCTCGAAAATGTTGCCACCAGAATAATTAGAATCAAGCTTTTTTTCCTAATGAAAAATAATCAAAAGAATACCGCAGTAAAATAAAGGGCGAATGGTCACACACAATAGAACATTCATATTTTTGAAAACACTTCTGAGAAAATAAATTATAACCAATAGAAAAAATCTTTTTTGAAAAAGTAAGACATCCCACCCCGCGGGAATCGAACCTGCATCTCTCGGGTTTTGCGCCCATGCACATAGACCACTATGCTATAGGCGCCATACTTAATTGCGACAAATTTTAACTAATGGCTCTTAATACTCTAAATTGAGTTACTATTGGCGATTCGCTTTTTCACAATTATGTTTGTTCAATAATTAGAATGTTACATTCTTAAATCTTGTGAATTATTCGTTGAATATAAAAAATAGTTAGATTCAATGGATATTATACGTCGTTCATGTATGACTGGTTGGAGACATAACATATTATAACAAATTTAAAACATAATTTCAGAAGAAGAAGAAGAAGAGATGTATCCGAAATTTATTTGACGAATATGAAAATGACATAAAATATGAAAACATCCGCATTATTATCAAAAATATTTTTTCATGCGACGAAGAATAAATCGTGTGATCGAAGAATTATTGTGGATATAGAATAATAATTTTATTGTCGACGGAGAATTGTGTAGAAGAATGTTCTTTGGCAAATTTTTCGTTGTGTTTGAACATGCATGTCGATAAAAATATTGTGAATAATTTTAAATTTTAAATTAGGAAAATACTAGGAATAGAAAATATAAATATAAATACTAAAATATTAGGAAATTTAATAACTATATCTTTATTTTAATGATTCACGATTACTTCATTTCTTAAATATACTCATATTTATCACGTATATAATATACATTTTGTTTATTTAAAAGATCACATTTACCTTATTTAAATTAAAAATTAATTAATCGTAGTTTTAAATATTATTGTAAAAAAATGTTCAATATACCTGCATAAAAAATTCAAGTCACCCAATATTATTTGGCTTATCTGCTAATAACTAATTTGTTTTAGTTATTGGTGATGATTTTTAGTGGACTGTAAGAAGGGAGGTTTTGGATGCTAGGGAAGGGTGGTTATACAGGGATTCAATCCAGGCACTAACCTTTGATGTTGATATGGCTGGAGCTGGTTCCGTGTTTATGCACCCACACGACTAGTACGATCACTCCCACGGTTACACTCTTGTGAGCAATTAGTTTATGGTTTTATGAATTAAAGTGGTTCACGCAGCGTTGGTCGAACCGTGGCTCGTAATTGAATTACTGATTTAATGACGGTATGGCGGTCACACTAGTGCAAGTCTTGACGCTCTCGTGGTCTACACAGGTAACTGTCGTTTTGAAAACACGGTTGAACAGTCACTCGTTAATAGATTAAAGTACCTGGATGACAACAATGAGTGTAGTAGGTAGGATGGAAATATGGGATGGGATTTACGAAACGATAATTGGCGCCAACAGTAATTATAAAAGGGTATTTATATATTATATTAGCTTGGTTTTTAGTTTTAATTTACTATACTCTCTACGATCATGACAAAATAAATGCGACTTGCTAGATCACCATTATTAAGTTCAATGACAAGTAGCTCGTAGTAGGGTGTGTGAAAATTACAAGATAAAAAGAACTTTTTATATACAACGTTTTTAAATTTTCTGTCGAATCATATAAACTTGACTTGACTAGCTTAAACGATACAAATAATACTGAAATGTCATTTTGACATTTCATATTGATTTCCATAGTAACGCACGTATATATTAATAATTTAGTTGCTAGGACGCCAGACCCCTAGCAACCAATAATAGTGGATTGGATTACGGATTTCTTCCGAAATAACTTTTCATAAAAACTCTACTTAAAGATAGCTAGAAGTATTAAAAAAATGCATTGGCATCGTGTTCTGATATATTCTAAAAGTTTCAAATGTCTAGCTAGTCGGGAAGTTAGTAAAAAATCGATTGCAAGATTTATACTGGATAAACAGCCAACGGACAAATAAGAATATGACATAATAAAAAAGTTGTAAAAATATGGTAGTTATATCAGTAGCTTAATTCAATAAAGGTCCTCAAACCGGAAACGGAAGAATATACATTCGAATCCCAACACAAGATTTCGCTGATTGTTATATTTCTGAGATTTTTCAAAAAATAATAATATGACGTATTATTGTTAAATTTAATTCTGTGAAGTAAATCATTTATTTATTAAAAAAAATCCGATTTCCGTCATGATTAAATTTGTGAAGATTTTTTTTTAGTACTTACCTATTTCGTTTTGTATTCGTCTTTTGTTTGTTGTATTGAGTTGTTCCCGTAGAATAAACCGTTCTTGGTCCATGAAACAGATTTAAACTACAAAAGGATTCATGAATCCGTAAGCACTTGACATCCAAGTCACGTTTCCTGTAAAAGGTATTATACTCTGCTGTAAGGTGATGTAAACCACTTCAGTGAATTATTCATGAGAACCTTTTTATTATTATTATTATTATTTTTGATATTATTTTATTGTAATCATAGAAATACGGGTGGGTCCCTTTGGGGTACTATTTTTAGAATAGTCATTGCCATTTAGCTTGAAAGGTAAAAAAGATTTAACATCTAAATCTTTCATCCTTAAAACTTACAAAATATATAATTCATATTATATAGTACCTACGCATAATAAATAATTCATGAATTGTCGTTCAATTTCGTTAAATTGAAACTGACTAGATTCGGCTTTAATATGTCAGATGACATCTTGAAATATACTTGACGGATATAGTGAAGTTAGATTTGAAACCACTTGACAGAAATCTACTATAGAATGGAACTAGGTATGTATTAAAATGACGCATATAAACTTGTCTACATGTTTATTTATTCAGTGACGTCCCTAGATAAAATGCCGCCTCATTTTTTATACAGTATTTTTATCCTCCTTTCATGAGTCCAATATCCAAGATTCTAAGAAATGTGTTGTATGGATACATTACTAACAAAATATCAGACTGTAATTATTCGCAAATCTGCACGTGTCGTTTCTAGTCACCATGGACGTCGAAGGGCAACGGAAGTAAACTAGATATCGCGAACCCGACGAAACCAGTGAGCTGAATTTTTGAATGGAAAGGTGTTTTCGTTATTACTATGTTTAGGTAGCTATTTCTATATATTCCAAAAAATTCTCCTCGATTTGCCGCCCTTCGAGTAACTGCCGCCCCCAAGCGACGCTCAATCTGCCTACCCCCACGGGAGGTCACTGTATTTATTTATTTATTTAAAAAAGACACATAGAGCACATAGCAAATTATTAATTCAAGACGTTAACAACATGATATTTAGAATAAAAAGTACATGTAAATCAACTAGAGAAAAAAGAAAGTAAAAAATAATGTTATAGAAAATAAATAAAATAAAAAAACAACAATAATTAACAAAAAAATACAAACTGAACAATAAAATAGAATTTAAAAAACAGAATACATAATGCATTATTAAAAATGTCTGCATCTCTATGGAGTGCATTGACCAGCCGTGCAGCCCTCGCTATTGGTGCCTAGTGGGCCTGACATCACCGAAAATAGGTCATGGATTGACGGGTGCACAAGAATTCAAATTTTTCAGAATATCAAGATTGGAAACTATACCACGAGTACAGAGAAAAATGTTTTAAGAGCGGAAGTGACCTACGAGCATCATGTGAATGAAAGGCGACCATGCCTTGAAGAAAGTTAGTCGAAAATACTCGTTTGAGAAACTGAAAAGGAAAATGTATTATACATACATTAAAATTAAAATATCAAAGAAATGTCTTCTGAACCCGCTCTTAAACTAGCTTATATGGTAGAACTGCACTGTAAGCATCTATCAAACTATTACGAGAGCAAACTATCATTTGTTTTTTTCACGACCCGATTAAAATAAACTATACCTTTATTAATTAGCGTACCTAGCTATCAGTTTATTTTTCAAATTTAGAATTTGCGTGTATGTTTTTCTCACCTTACGTATTTGAATACATCTTCTGTCTATCTTACACACATTTACATATAATTATGTTATCTTTCATGCGTTACAGACAGATGGATAGACAAATAAATTTTAAACTATTAAATTACATATAATTTTCTATTTTGTTTTTAATTAGTTCTTTCACCTCTGTTATCAACTTATTGTCTATTGAATCTGGAAATATTTTATTTTATCTGCACCATACGTGTGATAGCGTCAGATGCATAGACATTGCTCTTTGATTCTCGTTTTAATCAGAACGTAAATAGATGCAGCATAGAGGAATGTTTATGCCAATTTAACCTTTCACAGACCAGATGTCGGTTGCACTGAAACAGCCATAATGTTTATTTGATATATACAGCAATCTGCTTAACATTGAAATTAAAACTATTGATCCAGAATACCAATCAGTGGTATACTTATCAATCTAGTATTACACATCATCAAAACTTTATCACGGCCCATGCGGCCAGTACGTAAGGCGTTGGTCTTCCATCCGGTTACATATTGTAAATTGTACGTAAAACATTTCACCGTGGTACAGTTCGCCGTGAGATTTCTTATCGGAAAGAGATGACCGTATTCTAACGGTCTCCAATTTTAGATTAAATATGAACATTAATTCAATTTTTATAGCTGAGTTTGGCAAAATTCATGAATTCAAGAATGAAAACCTAACCTAACCTAACCTAATCTTACAAATAATCTAGTAAGTATATCGGCTATTTTCAAAAATTGTTTGCTGCTTGCTTCCTGTAAAGTGTAAACCGACAAGAACCGTGTTTCATTTAGACATGAATTTTATGTCAATACTATACGACCGAAAGAGGTTGGACAGTCTTCAATATACGGCCATATATTTCCGATACAACATTGCACGGTGAAGTGTGATACGGCGAACTGCGTACGTACAAGTTTCCGGACACGCTTCCATCCGGGGTTCCAAGTTCGACCCGGTGAAGTCACAATACATTACCTAATATGATTTTCTCATAGCCTGAGTGTTTGTGAATGTTTCACTTCTATTACTAAATACGCTATTGTTTCGTTACACTTCTATCATTAGGCCTCATGGCTTGGTTTAGTTAAAAAAAGAATAATTATGTATGTATGTAATACATATTATATCAGACAGAGTTAGTACATTAGTGACTACACTAGTATCAATTAAAATAACGCACCATGCAGTACTATTTTTACTTAGTTTGATATTAATCAGGACTGGTTTCGACCGCTTCAAAGCAACATTGTCAAGTGATAAAAAATATACAATAACACAGATATTTAAAGTAACAAATTATTTTAAAAGATGTGATCTTATTAGGATCAGACATGCTCGGAGAGATTCAAAAATAAATCAATTGTATTTACTTAGCTAAGTTAGAAACTTACCTAGAGTGTCGTGGATCCCAGGTACGAATCCTAGGTATGACAAGTACACATATTGTTTTTCAATTTGTGTATGAGTTATAGTATGAACCTAATAGGTTTAGCAAGTGGCTGACATCCATTTCTCGTAAAAACAAAATCTGTTAATATAAACATCGACTATGTGGAGGCCCATATGATCTTATTAAGATCGGATATGGTCGGAAAAAAGCAAGAAACATAATGTATAATCGTATGTATGTCAAAGAAGAAAGAAGAAGTTTTTTTAAATATGTGGCCCCAGATCTTTTACTTCTGGCGTACACATATTATAATATTAATAAAATTATAAATGCTCATTCATAATATCTTTGATCGGAATGAAAATGGCAAAGTCATTTTGTAAATTCATTCAAGACGAACGAATACTATTTACAGCGTTTCATATATTATGTCACCTCATCAGATCCTCACCAATGGCATTCAGCTCGAACAGGTGAAAAACTACATCTATCTGGGACATAGATTGAAAAATATTTGATGAAATTGTTCGCAGAGTGAAGCTAGGCTAGAGTGCTTTTGGCCGCTTGAATAATGTCTTCAAAAGTGACCTTCCACTGTGCCTAAAACGCAAAGTGTTCAACCAGTGTGTGCTTCCCGTAATCACTTATGCGTGTGAAACATGGACCCTAAGTAAAAGACAGATCCAGAAACTTAGAGTAGCACAACGTGGTATGGAGAGGTGCATGCTGGGCATAACGTAAAAGGACAAAAAGAGGAATGAGTGAATAAGGAAGCAGACAAGAGTTTGCGATGTAATAGAGTTCATTAAAAGCCTCAAATGGAGATGGGCTGAACAAATAGCTCGAAGAAGAGACAATAGTTGGACAAATTTAGTAATCCAGTGGTATCAAATCAAGGTAGACCTAGAGGCCGCTGGATCGATGAAATGATAAAGTTCTGTGGAAGTACATGGCAACGCAACGCACAGGACCGAGAGAAGTGGAAACAGCTTGTAGAGGCCTTCATCCAGCGGTGGATAGATTCAGGCTGATGATGATGATGATTGTTTAACATAAAATTATCCATATTGTTTATTATCGCTAAGTATAACCTATTTTTCGACTAGATATTGCTTGTTAGTTGTTAGTCTGATGATGATGATGATGATATATGTCACTTCGCCAAAAAAGCGGATAATACTCATCAATCTAAATTAGTTTAGGAAATCTTATCTATTTCCGATCAACATCCGATCTCGTAAACATTCTGAATCCGTCCTTACATCTCACGGCAAAGTCATGAGAAAACATTTAATGAGAAATAAATCTCACACGTCCCATAAACCAAATCGTTATTGACTGAACTTTCCTGTTTACAATCAACTTGATTAATCACCGTTCGTCTTATTTGTGGGGTAATCACCGCGAATTCGCCAGGCGCACACAGACGATACGTCGCAGTTCGTCAGTTTTTAAAACAAGGCCGCATGAAGATACAATCATCAGTCACAGCTAGGGATTCCAATCCTGGGATCCCGAGCTATTTTCGATACATATGAATCCCAGGATTGATACGCATAATCCCGAAAACTTTTGGGATTGATTTTGTATCGATGTTTATGGAAAATAAATAAAAACGAAAATATAACAGAAAAAATACTTTTAATAACAAATAGCTACATTAGAAACAAACTGAGTTTGAATGAAGTTTGATTTATACCCATGTGTAAGTAGCCGATTCATTTTATTTTTTCACATAAATTAATAAAAATGAGAAAGATTGGAAGAAAACAATGCTTCGCACTATTAACAAAGTAATTCCACCATGATCTCATACGTTTTACGGCAGTTTCATATTTGGCTGACTAATTAGATTTATGAAGCGGAAAGGCCATAAGTATACCATGATTTTCTTTACTATTTTAAATCTCGCTAACCCATTCTTTAAGTCTTTACTATCAGAAACAGCAATCTCATATTAAATTCACATTATTATTTATATAACAATATTATTTACTCTATTAAACTTATGTATTTCCAAGATTGAACGTATACAATATTAACAATAAATATCTTCAATAGTATAAATTATGCTAGATTTATTTTTGACCGATTTTATCAATTTTATTTGTAAATAAAATAAACAATGGAAAAAATGCCAATCCCGGGACCAGTCCCGGGATTGTCAAATTGTAATCCCGAAATCCTAGGATCAGAATTTTGGCACGGGATTGGATTACCTAGTCACAGCCACCGGTAGAAAACACATTGTGTTGGCTGCATTGCCTACACTGTATGAATGGGTCGAACGCACATAATCTTCTTGCACATTAATAAACATTATAATTAATTATTAATTCACAACGTAACCTGTTATAAAACTAAAAGTAACACTATACTTAAATGCAGTAAGCATTGAGAACACAGGGCTCTATCGAGTGAATTAAACAAACTTTATTGTAATATATTTAAATACAATTTAGATACATCTAAACTTATCTAAGTACTAACAACATCCGAAGCAATATGGTTGAATATAGTTATTGGCTTCCCAATTGATGTCACCGATGACAAGTTGTACACAGTGGTAGAATATATGCTTTATAACTTTTTTGCACTTTTTGCTACAGTGATACGCCTCTTTGCCTGATTACCTCGCATAAAATTAGATCAAATTACTTGTATTAATTAATATGTAATGTACTAATACCTAATATAGGGGTCGGCAAACTCTTGGACCAAAAGAGCCAAATATGAGTATCACAACGGTTAAAAAATTTCGAGAGCCACACATATATTTTTATATATATGATTTATTTCACTGAATGTTATTGTTTATTTATCAAGTGAATGTGAGATTTTGCGAATAAAACTAACGCAAATATAAGTTTTTTTATCGTTGACATTATAAATATAATTTTTACAGAAAATTAGTTACATACAATTTTCACGCATTCCTTAAAACTAATGTGAACAATGACCTTCCTTGCATTTCTTTGGAGAGTGTCTGTATGTTTGGTATGTAACTTGTAGTTTTCAATTTTAGGCGTGACTCCAAATTCTCATCGGTTATTTGGCTTCTCTAAATGATATATATATTGTTCATCGTAGTATCTACCTTATTATGTGGATCTTGTAGAGCGCTCCGCTGTGTTGTGAAATTAAATTGCATTTTTCTCTCTACAAATCCTCAATTTTTGGTGGCAAGACCTACAAATTTGGAGTTGCATAACTCTTTGCTTGTTAAATCCACTAAAAAAATCTATTTCAAAAGTGCTCATGTCAATATGAAATGGAGAAAAATTTAATTTGTCGACATTTGCAATGGGCGGATTTAAAAGACAACTATCATACCTTTTTTGTAAAAAAATCTGAATTGGGAATTAGGCAAAGAGCTGCACGCCAATACCCAAAGAGCCGCATGTGGCTCGCGAGCCGCGGTTTGCCGACCCCTGCCCTAAGAGAATAAAATAGATAAAATTTATAAAAAAAAAATTGAATATTATTAAATATTACGTAATTTTCGTCTTAGAGCCGGAGTGCAAAGTTCTGAAGTGGCAACTGTAGAAGGTACATTTTTTTAGATTTATCTTTTTTGATAATACCTATCAAAAGTGTCTTATGAAAAATGTTATCTTTACTTTCAAGAAACAATTTTAAGACCATTTTAAATTATATTAGCATATTACTATAAATAGAAAATAATTGAAAATCGCATACGACAGTCTAGTGTGTATACTGAAAATTAGTTTTCCTTATTTTCTCTTCAAACGAAAAGCGTTGTAACAACGCGGAAAACTTTTTGCTCTCTAATCTCGAAACCAAATATTCCTCATTCCGGAAACTGCTAGTAGAAACCAGTCGAGAACTTTTTTACGGCATAGTAATTAGAAATTTTCAAGTCAAACATTACAAAGGTATACCATATAGATTTTTTCTCAATAATATATAATTTTATTATTAACATATTATTTAGATATGATATCTGCACTGTATTTTTAACATCAATAAAACACATAAAACCTCCAAGATAGTACGCAAGACCTGGAAAATGAAAACCGGAAAGTCGTTACATGTATATCGTACGCATTACATTTTACCGTAGCAAAGTTCACCGTAAGTGTTTTATTGAAAAGATATGGTTATATAGTATTGTGATAAAAAAATAACGCGGTGTTCGTAGAGCATTGCAGACAGTAATGTTCCAATTTTATTAGATTTAATAACAACATTAATTTGGTATTAATAGGTATCAAAAATCTCATAATAACGCTACGTACGACTTGAAACTTACAAAAACATACCTACCAGAATTTCATATACTAGTTTGGACAATTATGGTCGCTTTTTCCCACCTACCTCAAATCCCTAATTATTGTCGCAAGACCAGGCGACCAGCAATCACGGGTCATGAATTGACATGATTAAGTTACATTCAGTTACTTTGAGACAGCGGACGCGCCTAGGTTTGTTGAAAATAAAACTCTATCGTGCCGTGATCTGATACGATACGACCTTCGTTGCGCTAAATATGATATGGTTTGAGCAAACGTCGCGTCTATCCTCCATCCTAAGCTTGTCATTATCATTTCTCCCAAAACACAAGTGAAACCGTGAGGATGACAATATTCCGAACCGTCCGTTTACCAGCGCGCCAGCCCTCTCAACATCATATGCTAGTGTCTGGATTAAATCACTGTTAAACTCTCCTCCCCCTAGATCCGTAATCCACAAACATCTTGCACAAAGAACAACCATATTATATACGATATGATTTTATTTCTAATTTATTTACCTACCCATTTTCTTATGTCTATCAGGGGTACTCCGGTAGTTTTTATGACGTATTTTTAGGCATTAATTTGATCTTAATACTATACGGTAATCTATTAGCGATATAATAGCTCGCGATTAAGTATAATAATAATGGTCAACTTCATAATATGTCAAAATTCCCGAACATTCTATAAAGTATGTAATTATATTGCCGACACCTTCAATAAACCGACAAACAATCAATAGTATTTCGTAATATTGTTGGTGACGATTGTCAATGTTGATCGATATCAGTTGTTTTTTTAGGGCATTTCATTCATCTGTCCAGTAGCCTTCTTCCAATCGCCAAGTTGTCCATTGTTATTGGCGTCCTCCGTAAATCAATGTAGATCATAGTCCACGTAGTCAAACGTAGATCCAATCCACTCTGGCTAATAATAATGATGAGATTCAGTATTAAAATAATTATGGGTAGTTAAGTAAAAAAAAAAATATGAACAGAATTAAGAAAAAAATTATCGATTACTTTCAGGTAAAGTTTGTAGAGTAATAAACTAGCTCAAAACGATCACCTATAAGAAGTATATTAATGTAATAATTATTATAAGAAATTGTAGCAAAAACTTGAAACTTTTAGTTGGTATTCACATAGTAAAATCACTTTTATTTTATTTTATTCGTGTAACATTACTGTACTGGTACCTTGCCTATTAATTATTTAATACTTCTTTTAAAAGTTACTGAATTTAACGATAGTGTTAAGAACTTTTCCAGGTAAAAATAAGGTTTATGAATAATATTACATGTACCTATATTGAATTGAAATACTTTTTAAAATCTAAGTATAAAAGTACCTACATAATATTATTATAATTAAAACTGTATCCGTTAACTATTATAAAATCAGAGTCACAGAACCCGCCGAAAAATATATAACTTGTCTATAATTATGGTATATGATCGAAGTCCAGTGCGTTAAGCGGTGGCCTCTCATCCGAGGGCTCCAGGTTGTATCCCGGTGTGGTCGTCACAATATATATTATATTTTCTCAAAGACTGTTTGTTTGTGAGTGTTTCGCTTCTATTACTAAACTACACTATTGTCCAGTAACGTCCCTAGCCAAAATGCTGCCCCTGAGCAGCGCCAAAATGTCGCCCCATTTTTGTATACAGTATTTTGTATCATCCGTGCACGGTGTCATTTCTCATCACCATGGACGTAGAAGGGCAACGGAAGTAAACTAGACATCGCTAACTCGACAAAAAAAATACAGTCCTTTATGTTAATTAATACATTTTGTTTCCAACCAGTGAGATGAATTTTGTAATGGAAAGATATTTTCGTTATTACTAAGTTTAGGTATCTATTTCTATATAATATACCAAATGATTCTCCTCGATTTGCCGCCCTTCGAGTCACTGCAGCCCCCAAGCGACGCTCAATCTGCCTACCCCCACGGGACATCACTGCTATTATCATTAGGCTTCGAGGCCTGCTATTTTTTTATAGCCAAAACTATACCACAATATAGAAAGCACTTCAGTGAGAATTGAAATAACCGTCCGTCACAATTAGATATAAGTTCGACACACATAGTTTAGCAAAAAAAAGACACACAAAGGACGCGATGGCACATTTTTTCAAAAATATATTTTTTTTATTGATTAGGTACATGTCATATTTCTCACAGGTGTTTTCTAATTATGTATGCCTGTTATAGTGTTAAAAAAGAATACACATAAAAATAGTATATTGAATACCGAATATTAATTGATTTTTAACATTTGTGTTTTGGTCAAATGGTGAGCTTTATCAAATATTTTCCACCAAATTTACGTTTATGTAATTTAATAATTATTATTGTCAGAATTGTATGTTATACGAGAAGACGAGCTAATGTAAAAATGGAAATTTGTATTTTTTTATGTGATCATTGATTGAGTAGAGGGGGTGGGAATTCTAACTACTTTTCGTGTAGGTGAAACCTGTATCATAAAACAATTTTTATGTTTTGAATACCAAATGATAAACTCAATTTATAAAGTATCACGTTGAATCTCTTGAAAATAAATAGTAATAATAATATATTGGTGTATATATTTTTATAACGTTTTTTGAGCTTTTCCGTTATGAATTTTCATTTAAAATATTCAAACAATGACTGTGTTTGATAATTAAATTTTACTATTCTTTCCTCAGTATCAACTGGTATATTATTATTAAAATTCATGACAATGTAAAAATTTCAGAAAAAAAATACCATTATAAAATCATAGAAAAAATCTTGGACTGAGAAATTAAATTGAATGCAAAGTAGTCGTAGTATGTAGTAAATAGAGAACGAAACCAACTATAATCTACAAAATTCTTTTATATCATTATAAATTAAGTCACCTATCTTTTTACGAGTATTATAACAGTATTGAAATGACGAAATCAAATTAGCATTAATGTATTAAATACATAAATTTTATACGTCTTATTTATTCTAGGCATACCTGCTTACTACCTTACATTTACTTAGAAAGTTATATTGAAAAAAAAATACTCTGTTAATTGCTTACTTTCCATAAATTTAATGAAGCCTTCTAAGAAATCTTCAGCATTTTGATGAAATTATGTTGACGTGGCATTTGTTTTACGTTGATTGCATAAGTCTGCGCTCCAGAAAATGCGAAACTTTTGGAAAATTCTCAAAATACAAATTAATTTCAAATAATTATTATAACTAGCAGGTTTCAAATTGGAATGAAAATTTTCTATATGCTCTATGATACCTACTTGGAGAGATGCTATTAATTTCTGACATTTATTTTGTAAAAGTAGGTAGGTATTTATTTACTTCAAACATAATATGAGCATAACAAAATTCTCATCATGCGTTTAAAATATGACGTTTTAATATTAATACTATCGACCGAGGGTACTTGATGGCATTTGAATTTAAATTCTAATGGATTTAAGTTTTGTACTATTATTCCATTTGTGTCGTCTTTTGCTCCTCGAGTTTCGCCTTTCTTTAAGTCTATACAACCATTAATGCTGTCTATTAATTAATTTAATACTGTAAACTGAGAGTATATACCTACTTAATGGAATTTTAATTTAAATTCTAATAATTGCACAGTGTAGTACATTTACCATAATTGAGTACATATAGTATCTGACGATGCCGAAATAAGAAGCATGGGTTGCAAAAAAATACTCAAATGGAATAATACAAATTTAAAATCAATTACAACTTTACTGCATCGTTGTTCTATTCTGCTAACGCATATGACGGTATCCGTATAGTGCAGTGGTCGGCAAACCGCGGCTCGCGAGGCACATGCGGCTCTTTGGCCCATTGAGTGCGGCTCTGCCACAAATGCTCTCTGCCCTATTTGACATGGCTACAAAGAAGTAGCAAAGAAAAACGGAAGGCGAAAACCGTGAATTTAAAGTTGAATTGACCGAGACTTTCGCGTTTATTCCTGTATTATTTGTCGGGAAAAATTAGCGCATTCAAATTTAGAGAGACACTTTGCAACTAAACACGCGTCATTTTGCACTAAATATCCTGTCGGTGATGCAAGGAAGATAGCAGTTGAGGAACTTTAGAAGGGTCAAATCAAGTTCTGTATTTAATTAATGAATACAATCTTTTAATATAGCAAGTTTTGTGGTTAGTTAAGAGATTTCTACAGAGGAAATTCAGAGTAAATTGAGAAGTCATCTTATTGATGAGAACCTGGAATCGTGCTTAAAATTAAAAACAACAACGCACAAACCTGACTTACCCAAACTTTCCAAGGAGATTTGATTGAGTGTCAGTCATTGTCATGATTTAATTTTATGGATACCTTACGTACAATTTAATTTTTATCAATACATAAGATCATTATGACGTATGCTATCACGTTTTATTCAGTGTATCTACCTATAGTTTAATTAAGACTTACAACTTTAACTAAAGTTTATTAAGTTAATAAACAGTGTACCTACATATATTATTTCAATTTAAGAAATTTGGCTCTCAAAAGATATCTCAATCGTTGTACTATTGATATTTGGCTCTTTTGACTAATGAGTTTGCCAACCACTGATATAGTGTATTGTATAAAATATATTGCACACAGTAATTCTACCCATAAGGGTGATTATTTCAAATATGCATTACTGGTTTTGGCCTATTTCGCTAATGCGTCGTTATAAATATTTAATTGTTTTTTTAATGTGAGAGGGTCTATTAGTAAAAGTATAAGATATCCAAGAGGCCAACCTTCGATGCAGGCATTGGATTCTGTAGAAAGAAACACAGTATTCCTGAGGCTATTATATTGAAAAACAATTACACTATGCAGAGCACATGTGGTGGATATGGCTAATCGTCGCATAGGAGTTGTGGCACCGATGACGAGTGAGTGTCCTAGTATACGTCAATAGGTATACATATTAGAAAGTTTCTCACGTCTGATTCACGTTGAAACTGACAAGGAGGTATCTACTTATAAAACATAGTGACGTAATAAATTTTCGACGTCACTGTAACGCAAAGGGGTGCTATATTGAAACGAAAAGCTTACTTTGTTCACTAGAATCTATTCCAATGCAACAAAGGCGAACTGAAATGCAATTAAACACGTTTCGAAGACTATTTAATAGCTACAATAATCCAAGAGCTTCTATTTCTACGTTATTTATCCAATTTCCGTTTTTATGATACGTACAGCGTGCTTGCTATATAGTGACAACTATTTGCAAGATTGCCATTATATTAAACTATTAAATTAGAAAGTACTTTGAATATTTAAGCGTTAGTATACATAATTATATAATATCCTACTATCGCCTATAAGTCCCGGCATTGTTTAAAATACTAGCTTTATATTATTAACTTCACTTAATCTCTATAATATGTATTTTAACCTTTTAACTCCTAGTTCTCCTAAGAACCATGAGTCCTGATTACTTTTCAAATGCATCAGTGGTAAATGATAACAATTCATACACGGTCGAGATCTCGCCGAACACATTTTTTTTTCAACGAGTAATTCACAAGATTTAAGAATGTAACATTCTAATTATTGATGTCGTATTTTTTTCAAAAAAAAAAATTTTCTAATGCTTATAATATATTTTTTTTGAAGTGTTTTCAAAATTATGTATGTCCAATACCTATCGACTGTAATTATTATTCACACTTCTGAGAAAGCTACCATTGGTTCAATTTTTGAATATATTTCGATATTCGATAATATATTTTCTCAGAAGTGTTTTCAAAATTATATAGGAATGTTTAATAACTAGAATGTTACATTCTTAGTGAATTATACGTTAAATAAAAAAATTGTTAATTAAACATTTATGTTTGTTCTAAAATGTTTACATTAAATAGAAATTGAATTACGGAGGCGGCTAGGAGTATGGTTGAATATTCTTCTAGCGGCTAGCCTTTTTGATTTAAATTATTAAAATAAATCCACATTCCAGTTTCCATTATCGGCGAGATTTCTGTCTATTCTCGAATCAGGTAATTTGACTTTTCAACCATCTACAAACTGGAAGGTTTTCGCCAGGTACACCCAAACACAAGACTATATCACCTTTTACCCCTTTACAAAGTATTATCGTGCCAAGGTAAGTAGATATTAAATTACCTTAACTACTAATCGACGTCACGGATTACTCCAAGATTTTTTGTTGTAACGTATTGAACTCAAAAAAGACTTTTTACTATTGGTTATATATTTCTCAAAAATGTTTTCAAATTATGTATGTTCTTTTATTGTGTTAACTGTAAATTCTTGGTGGAACTGCATTGTAGTATTGATTAATTAAATAAAACGCATTTTTTTTAGTACTAATTCCACTTTTTAGTGTCCTTTTGAGGCGGACAAAACCGGTCCAAATGTATTAAATAATAAAAGTGGAACGAGTACTAAATAAAATGCTTTAAATAATAAATTATGTATGTTCTATAATATTTCTTCATGATTTATTACATTGTTAGATTGCCGAAACCCATTTCAACGGTGAATAACTTATATCGATTAAGTACCAACTATATATTTTGCTTTATAAATACACTGTCTACATATTATGTAACGCCAGGCGATGGCGTGAAAAGGCGCCTTTACACAAGCATCACTTTTTACTTATTCGTTAGAGTTTTTTTTGCTACACGCGAATTATTTTCGTTTGGATTTTTGCCACGTTTCTCTGATTTGACTATAGTACAAATTTTTCAGGGAGACCACCAGCTAAATTTTTCGTATATATTAAAATTTATTTTGAAAATACGTGTCTTATTAAATATTTTTTATACGTGGTGAATAACAAGTAATTCACGTTATTTCTCGGTTGTATGAATTACAATGCAGTCTCACAAAAGCCATTGCAACCGTTTCTGTTTTACTTGCACGTAGTTGCGTCTACGTGACGGACAATAAACTGCGGTGAGAAAGTACGTATTTACGTAGGTAATTTGTGCAAACTGGCGTATCTACGTATTTCATTCAATTTATCTCCCATGAATGAAACTCGTTTGTATAATGACGAATTCAGTGAAACTCACGTTTGCACGTTTCGTATACAACACGTTTTTTGTTTATTATCCATAAAAAACAACTAAAATTTGTTTTTAACAAGATATTTATATTTTCTTGAATGGCAGCTTAAGCTCATTCAATGAAACCATTATTTTGAAAAATTTAGATCAATATTATAATATGTTTGTGGACAACTATTTTCGACAATGAATTCTATAAAACTGACGTCCAATGAATTCTATTACTTTCAATTATTTTGCATAAACAGACCGATATACATATTCCATGCTTTAATTTGACGTAATTTATTATATATTTGGAGGCCCTAAAAAATCTACCTTTGCGGTGAGCATTCGAATACATTAATTGTGTTGTACTGTAATGATTTTTTAACGCGATGGCCAAGCAGTTTAAGCGTCGGCCTA
This sequence comes from Rhyacophila brunnea, assembly GCF_057557595.1. NCBI lineage: Eukaryota > Metazoa > Arthropoda > Insecta > Trichoptera > Rhyacophilidae > Rhyacophila > Rhyacophila brunnea. The sequence continues at coordinate 33,942,196 of NW_028232827.1, read as the reverse complement.
TATAATGTCGTGGGTCCCTGATTCGAATCCTAAGTCGGGCAGGTACACATATCGTGTTTCAATTTGTGATATATTTCAATGGGTTGAGCAAATGGCTAACATCCGTTTCCCGTAAAAAAATCCGTTATTACAAAACCTCCACTCTGTAGAGGCTCATATTATGATCATATCATTAGGATCGGATATCGTAAAAAAAAATGTGAAACATGTTTAAGTTTCTGGATATTTCTAATAAGACCTGCGCGTGCTTTAATTCTCAAGTGATATGTGATAGGCATTCCTCCCATAACGCAGCACCGTCTTGAATGCAGAAACAGAAAAGTAACTTTTAATTTGAACCAAAATGTAACTAAAAAGATATATAAACACTCAAAATTATATAAAATCTCCATGCTAGTCTAAATATGAATTACAGGGTGGCCGCGTTAGTGGAGCTATCGTCTATGAAGTTGTGGGTCGTGAATTTTGCATGAAAACTCATGCTGTTAATTCAATATGTGTTTAGTATAATGGAAATATCCAAATCAATCAGACAAAATTGGAATTGTTAATTTTCTGTAATTTTTGTTGAAACCTCTTTCAACCTTTTTAACTTTTTGCTATTTTTCCGAGATGATTTTTGGTATTTTATCACTAGGAACTAGCACAATTATTATACAAATCTAATCTTTGGGGCAATTATTTATAATAAAGAGTTATTTTTACCTAATATGACTAAATGAAAATATGGGGATAAACAGCTTAATCCGAGTCAGCATATTGATTGGCGATATTAAATAAATGACCGCAATTATAAACTCCTTATTATCCATTCCTGTAGTGTCCAATTATGGCAAAATCAGTAAATAGCTTACTGCAATTATAATTTCCGCAATATCCATTTCTACATAGTCAGCTATATCCGATGACGTATACTCCATATAAAATAACTGACTCAATTATAATAATTATTTCCTAAATATTCTTTTCAGGATATTATCTTGATAGTAGGTACGTCAATAAATAGCGGATCATAATTCATTGGACATGTCACTCGAATATAAGTTCCCGGTCTGTTACTACATCAGTCTCTATATCGCTCCGCACAACATCTCATTCTACCGAGACTCTGACCTCGTAACAGTATCATAATTATTGTAACATAACTACTGTAATATAATCTTGTATTGACTATTTACGCTGCAAATAAAACTCGCTCCTCCATCCATCGGAGCAACCACCAAATCTCGAACTCTTCATCCATCCATCATCTATCCATCGCCGAAGTAGATTTCAACAGTGGTGATCCGATCATCGGGAATCGGCATCATCACCCACAGTGGTGAACCCACAAAAATAATAATATACTTATATTTTTTAAATATACCAATTTTATCTAACCAACCAGTAACTAACTTACTGAAGCTTTATTTAGGGGGAAACAAAAAATTCCCCACACTTCCCTTGTGCTTTCGTGCTTGATGATTCTATGTCGGATATTTCATTTATTATTTCTTATGCGAAAACTTTCTTCCGGGTGTATGGGGGTTGGGTAAATTTAATCAAGGGGCCTGTAAGACGTGTAGGGTCATTTGTGACGTCATATTAATCAACCCCCTACAGCGTCCGCTAATTTTCACTGAACTTTGCGACTGTGACGGAGGTATTAAATCTCTCAATTCCACTCTGGCGTTTGTCTTTGTAGAAGCTTTATTAAAATTTATTCATTTCCAGGTGTAATCGGTTGAGAGATCACGAGCTTTTAATTTAACGAGCTTAACGTTTTTCAAAATTCGTATAGTAAACTTTACAAATTTAACAAATTCAAGATATTCACAACATGACATGAAAAAACAAAGAAATATATAATTTTGAAAACACTGAGAAAATATTATATAACCAATAGAAAAAATCTTTTTTTTTTTTTAATAATACGCCACCCAGCATGAATCAAACCTGCGTCTCTCGGGTTTCGCGCCCATGCATATCTAATATCATAATAATATGTAATTAAGCAAAATTTTAACTAATAGCTCTTATAATATTCTCTGAAGCGCTCTCCAAATTGAGTTACATTTTCAAATATCACAACTATGATGTATGTTCAATAAAAATAATGTTACATTCTTAAATCTTGTGAATAAATTATTCGTTGAATAAAAAAGTAGTTAATTAAGGCCATACCCTCAGTTGAGACACGGTCTAAAAAGATCGTCGCTAGACGATGCGTGGATTGCGGGTCGCGGGTGCAAATGAGGCATGTGAAACCAAATATAATTTGTCTTATAAATCCAACATGTGTCCATTTAATGTTCTGTTTATTGTTTTATCAGTAACAATAATAATATATTCATTGACATATTTTCTTTTTAAAGTAAATGGGTAACGTTTTAAGTCATCTTTACACGATTTAAGAATTATTACGGCCTTCGCCATCACGAAGCAAAATGACGTGCTTCCAGCTCTACATTCTCTCTCCGAATGGGAGCGAGTGCGAAATTTCGTCGCGCCTATGGTTGAAAATTATTTGCCGTTTCACTGATGAATCACCTTAAACAAAAAAATAGTAGTATTATAATAGTATTAAAAACAAAAACAGAATAAAAAGCGTATAAAAACCGTATAAAGATTAAATACAAAACTTATAAAGTATACCGAATGAGCTAAGTAGACAATATTTTATGTATTTATAAAACAATGACCAATTATAATTCTCATTCTCATGTAGGTGGAATACATCAATATCCGAAACCATTTGGTTGATTAGATTTATTGCCATCCCAATTAAGGTTTGGTTTAAGCAGACTTTAATTGAATTTTAAATACTATCCAGCATCATCTGCAATTTGTTTTCTTAGTTCAATGAAAACAAAAATAATTAGTATGCCTGACAAAGTTTTGTATGCATAACTTATGTCGGATCTAAAGAGCCTACCTCTACCCCTCGTCACAGTCTACAATGAATTAATTATTAAGTAAAGATACCAAAGAATTTGGACTCATATAATTAATATAGAATAGAAGGAGACATTATACACATTTAGTGTTAGAAATTTAAAAAGTTGAATTAGTAGCTATATAGTTTATTATTTTCTTATTTTATTGACAGCCGTAAAAAAATGGAGGCTGTAGTTTTGGTTTGAAGAATGTTGCTTTATTTTCATAACATACGTATTCATTTTTAGGAGTTTTACGTTATTATTTATAACAAAAATAATTGTCAACGTATTGCTTTTGGGTTGCCTATATAAAATTGACAAGAAATTATTTATCCACAAGTATTTAAACGTATATTTTATATTAATAATTATAAATCAAGTAAATAAAAACATTGCCATGATTTGGTAGTATTACCATTGCGAATTTTTTACACGTCCGATAGCGTAGTTATTAGGCATAATTCGTATAAGAAGTCACCCGGCCAGTGAAAGACGTGGGTTTGATCCCCATTCCGCACAACTTTTTTAAAGGGTTTTTTTTATATAACGCATGTTTCTAAGGTTTTTCAAATTTATGTATATTAAGCCATATTACAAGACGCACCTGCAGTTTAAAAATTAGCGATCATATTTTACCGCATGATGCAAGTAGTTTGCCAAATATGGCGTGCATATTACTGCACATGCAGCTAATATCAGGCAACACCTTATAGTGCCCGTAATCTCTTGTTATAATCCTTCATAAATTTCTATAAGTGGCAATTTAACCCTCTTACGTACTCCAAGTTTAACCGTAAGTGGAAAATTATTTAAGCCTTCAACCCTCCGCTCATTTCATAATACCCATTCTACTGTAATAGTCTTTTTCAATAAATGAAACTTTTCAAAACTACTTAAGGAGAATGCTTCGCCTTCCAGAATTACCTAGTGACTTTGAAACAGTATTTTATTTAATAATAATGACGTATCTTATAACATTAAAATTAAATATATATTTTGGCTCATGTCAAATATATGTTTAAAATATGGAAACGCTATGAAATAATATTAATTCGATAAATGATCCCTTCTTATTCATCATCAACCGGGGTTGATTCAATGCTGGATGAAGGCTTCCTCTAGCTACATCCACTCTTCTCGGTGCCTTATTTTTTTGATGCGACGTACATCCACTACATTTTATGACTTTGATTTTATTATTATATTTATCATTAAAATTTAGGTATGTACTTCATTTACAGTCCCCAGATTTTTTTTTAAGTACCTTTAACATTCAACAAAGTACATTTAAAATATGATAGTAATATACGATTGCGGAATTGATTATAACTTATTGAAAGGGGCTTGAAGTTACAGCATAATCTCTATCCCAAACAAGACTGGGAAAATTACATTATGAATCGGATCTTTGCTAATACGATAGAACGACAAAAAAACTGATTCCTCGTTGTGTAGAACAATGCTAAAAGTGGTTGCAATGCCGTTGTTTGACTATTTTCGCCTTGACCTTTTCACTGAATCACAAGTCGCGCTGAAATGCGTGAATTTCAAATGAAAATCAAACTGACTGCTTTGGTCATTTAATCATGATCACAACAAAACATCGATTATTACGATTATTTGTGTAGTTCGTTAAACGTAATTTAAAAAGTTCTCCACAAAAGCATGGTGCTTTAAATCCGTTTGAAAAACTCTACCGCATGATTTTTTCCCGTAACTATTTTCGAATTTGCATAAAAGTGCTGCGATAAATCTCTCCATACCGGCTGCATGTAAGTATTTTTTTTATTGCGTACACAGAGTAAGCGGTTAAAAAGAGATATTGATGCTATTAAAAATTCTGCGGCAAGTTTAAACTACGTCAGAAAATTTTAAATGCTGAAATGTTCACGGTATATTTATAGTTATATCAAAGATATTTTTTTTATTTAATTGATGGGATGATTTTTGGGTAAACAATATGGGCTATTAAATTATCAGCAATTATCATATTTTATAGATGAAACATCGTTTTCGTAAGTCTGACCAAATTCGCTTAAAAACTAATATAATAATACGTTTATTCTTTTATATATGAAAACAATTCACAAAATGAAGCTTTCTTCATTTTAACAGTACAACATGCTATGCGGCTTAATGATAGAAGTGTTGTAGTACTAGTGATACAATGGTAGCATCAGTTCTTTTTAGTAGGGACCTCATAACTGATGAAGGGAACCACTTAATGATGAAAATGATGTATATTCTAAAAATATTTTTTACGTGTATTAACTACTTAGTTATGTATTACTATGGTATATTAATACAAATGAATATCATTCGATCTAATTTTATGCGAGGTAATCAGGCAAAGAGGCGTATCAGTGTAGTAAAAAGTGAAAAAAGTGCAAAGTTATAAAACTTTTACTCTAATATTGTATTATTATTTCTATAAATTATAAACTATTATTATCGAAACCTACTTAATTGGAGCGATTAAGAATTGTAACTGTAATATTATCTACTTTAGGTGACGCAACCTTTTTAATTGTAAATAATTCAGTTTATTTGCCATAGCACATACATCTATCTTCATATTTTGGCTATTCCATTTAGAATCATAAATATGACAATTACATAAAATGTTAATATTTGGAAAATCGATTTCATTATCCAGTAAATATTTTTCTGTTATATTTCCCTCTTAGCTATAGTAATATTGTTAATCTCGTACGGTAACCGAAGGTGACATCGCCGGAACGGACGGATTTTTTAGGATCGTAAAGAAAAGGTCACTTAGGTAAAAGTGATTTATAGATTCAAGTCTTTGTTACTGTTTAGACAAGTAATAAAAAGTGTGTATTCTTCTTCTTCTCGACCATGTCCGATCCTAGTAAGATCATAATATGAGGTGGAGGTTTGGATCGCAGGGTGGAGGTTTGTATTAACAGATTTGTATGTTGAGATTGAAGATCGTGAAGTTTTCCAAACGTAGAACTGGCCACAACCGTTGCATGTTAATTCTTAAGAGCGTATTTCAGTGATACGGTAAATAATTTTCAACAGTAGGTGCAACGAAACTTCTCACTAGTCACCAATCGGAGACAGACAGTCGAGGTGTCTGCACGTCGATTTGTTTTGTCACGGCGTCGGATGAAAATATTCTTAAATCATGTAAAGGTGACTAAAAAACTTTACGTATGTAGTTAAAAAAGAAAACAAGTCAATGAACATACTATTATTATTAGCAATATAACAATAAACATAACATTAAATGGACGCATGTTGGATTTTTATGACAAATTATATTTCGTTCGGCATTTGCGCATTTGCAAAATCCGCGCATCGCGTAGCCACGAGCCTCTTTTAGACCATGCCTCAACTGAAGTATAGCCTCAAATATTTCTATTACCGAAAGGTTTATTTTTGTCTTTGCTAATTAAGGCTAAATTATGATGCATTATTATGTGGGTATATTATATACTTAACATCATATTTTTATACATCTATTTAATAATGAAAAAACATAAAACATGAATAATAAAATAATGAATAAATAATCAAACAACATTCGTACCCACAGCCAACAATAAACACTACATGGCTGTCACTACGATAATATTTTTTGTCGCCACATATTTTTATCAAAATAGTTATCATTTTGTTTGGCCTTTGTCATGCAAATGTTCATGTATCCCTTTATGTATTATCATGCCAGCGCGTCCAGCTTAAGCTACATGCATGAATACATATCAATAAAATAACAATAATAGTTAATGACCGGAATTATTTAACTGTTCTATTTTAATATTATATGACCAGAAAAATAATTTATCCAGAATTACCTGATCGGACATACCTTTTATACTATGAACGAATGTATTCCATTAAAAAGCCCGATGGCCAATATACTGAAAAAATTAATGGATTAAATTAAGTAACTTTTAGTAATGTCTCTATGAATGAATTTGAAAACATTAAAAAAAATGTTAATTCTAGTTAGGTAATGTAGAATTTAAAAAAAAAGCTATGTAAAATGTACAATCATAGGAAATCAGATTTGTATTACTTACTACATAATTTTTTGTGAATAGTTTTATCATTAAAATGTATTTTGATAAGGTCACAACGATTTTTTTTAAACATAGTTTTTTTTTGTTAATTATACAGGAGAAACAAAACATCGCATATTTTAATAACTGCGCCCTAGAATATAGAAATATTCAATTTCAAATTATTTATTTTTAACATATTGTGGACATTACAAATTATATGTTTAAGACGTTCACAACATGACATTTAGAAACAAAAAAATATAAAACAGTATTACATAAAAAAATAGATAGATCAGTAAAGAAATAGATAGTATGTTATTAAACAGTAGAAATGTGTAAATACAAAAAATATAATTTAGATAGGTACAAGGAAGTACACCGGATGAGTTAAACAGACCCTATTTTAAGAATTTATAAAACAACGTCCACCTATACTAATCCTCACGTAGGTGGAATATATCAACACCCGAAGAAATTTCGTTAAACATAGTTATCGCCCTCCCAATTGGCATTACCAGTGGCAGGTTGGTTCTGCACCTTGGAAGATTAACAACTAATGGTCTCTATTTCTAAGATAGTTATCAGGGACACATATTATATATATATATATTCAGAATATAACTTTTTCACACATAGAGACCTATTTTCTAGGATACATTCATTCACTAAAACGTCAAGTGCAGTGGTCTGGTAGTAATACTAGCGGTTAATAGCAACAGAATATAAAGTATGCAATACAATCATAATTTAAACATTTAATTTTTTTAATAAATTAATCAATAAGTATGTATTTATAAACATCAATAAATAAATATATGTCAACTGATTTGTAAACTAAAATTTTAACCAAAACTGTTAAGCATTTTTATTAAAACGTCGAATTTTAATCATTAAAACGTAGCTTAATGTTCTTTAAATGATTAAGTGTAATATGGAGATTTTTTAATAAGTCATAGTTTTAATGTTTCCAACAAAAATTAAATATGTCAACATGAATCGAATCTAACTTACATATTATATATTGTAACTTTGGAGCCTTTTGTGATACTGAGATGAAACAGTACATAATATTGTTGTTTTATAAATTCTTAAAATAGGGTCTGCTTAGCTCATTCGGTGTACTTCCTTGTATATAATTAATATTTTTTTTCTTTTTACACTTTTCTACTGTTTAATAACTTAATAGTTACTGATATATTTCTGTTTATTGTGAACGTCTTAAATTAGTTATTTGTAATGTTTACTATTATTAAGTAAAAATAAATAAATAAAATTTGAATATTATTTAGTACCAACAATGTACTTAGTATTTAAGCTGTAATTCATCAATATTCGAGTTGTTTTTTTATATGTAAGAACAGACAGGCAACACTTTAAATAAATATATTTTGTGTCCAGATATCATAAATAAAAAACCAATGAAAAAACACTTCAATTTAACAACAGTTTGTATAAAACATACCTAACGTTTTTAACACAATATATTTTTTATTCAAGGAATAATTTACAAGATTTGAAAATGGAACATATTACTATGTACATGACCTACTAGAAAAAAGAAACTTTAGAGGATACGACGCCCAATTTGTTTAGCACTTTAAGATGTAAAAATTGCAAGTTAATTTCATCGTAATTAGATAGGACACACATGGCTCAATTGGCAAAGCATATTGGTACGAAACCAGTGGATGCGGATTCTCATATCTAATATAAGCATTATTGTATCATCGTATCTCTTCGTATTATCAATAAACATTACATCACAAAAATGTGATGTTTAATTCATAAGATTTAAGAATGTAACATTCTAATTATTGAACATACATAATTTTGAAACACTTCTGAGAAAATATATTATAACCAATAGAAAAAAAGATGCAGGTTCAATTCCTGCAAGGATTTTCAAAAAGATTTTTTCTGTCGGTTATAAAATATTTTCTTAGAAGTGTTTTCAAAATTATGTATGTGAAATAATATGATATTAACGTCAGTAAAGTACCTAAGTAATCCTTATGTACCTTAGTTTTTATATGCTTAGGTTTCGTCACTATAGAATATAGGTTTTCTTTAACCTCGCTGGTAAAGATTGTCACCGGATATGTTTAGTTTTTAATATTTTCTAGATTTGAAAATAATAACAAGAACTTTCTTTATATCTGCAAACCGGATGTCGTATATTACAATCTAGTTGAAAAACGTCAAAGTATACAACATTTTAACATCGGTCAAGAAACTTTTCCTGTTCTTACCCTGATGCACTTTACTCAGAACTTATCTAAAAGTCTCCTCAGTATGAAATAGAAGGAAGGTTAAGCTTCGTATATACTAAACAAAAGTGAAGTATGCACTCTCTCAAAGAAATCTCCAAGCTTAAAGCTCTGAAAGGTTTTGATTTCGTTCTAGATATACACGAGATAAAGTTGCCTTTATTTTACAGTCTTCTTCGTATAACTATATACCGAACAATGTATAGTTACTTATTTTCTTAACAGATTACTTAAAACTGATTTAAAGTTTCAATGAAATCTTTTGAAATAGTATCTATGTCTAATTAAAATTAACTTGAAATTAAATCGAAGTTTCTCCATTATGCTAGTAGAATATCCTCATATATCTTTCAAACCATGATAGACTTTAATCAAACTTCACCTGTTGGCTACTTGGCTATCCATTCCAAAATTTCACCTGAATACTATCAAATCATCGAAGTCGTCTGTTCTTGCACCCCGTTTTTCTTCTGATTCACTAAACCTGAAGGCGATTTGTCGATGTTTGATATTAATAAATAGGCCCACATTGTCAACCCATCGTAAACCTTGGGTTTTACGAAATCTCAGGTCCATCAAAAGCTTATATATCATCGTTTCTATATCTTCGGTAAGATTCCAACACTTGCAACTCCTGGAAAATTCTAACAGTAAAAAGATCATTAAAGTTAATCATTACACTGGAGGTCAAGCAATTCATCCGCTGCAGCCAGGTCACATCTGTGCTGAATTATATATAATACCCCATTTACACATGCATGAATTTACTGCTAACCAGCGGCCCTATGTTAGAACTTGCGAGTGCAAGCTTCCCGGTCGACATGACGTCATATGACATCATTGTGACGTACTACTGGAGTGATAATAGCACTCGAGAAAATAACGCTGGTCAGACAGCAGCGTTATTCATTGTCACCATACACGTATAGGTGTTTCATCATAATATTATCTACGGTGAGCACTGTGCGCTGGGCGGCATGCCTCGAGCGTGTATTGGCTGACGTCACAATTACGTCATGTCGTCTGGTGACACACGAGTCGATAGTAGGAAATCGCGGTGTCGGGCTCGAAATGGACCGGAGTGCACTGGAGCGCCGTTCCTGCTCGTGAAATCGGTAAAATTGTTACTCAGTTTCGTGGGAAAAAAAATTTCACCGTTTGAGCTAGTTAGGCCATATAATAGAAAATCTATCACACTTATTTTTTATTAAATACACATAAAATTTGAAGAACTATATAAATATCTTCAGAAAACTGTCGAGAGTTAAACGTATTACCGCGGCCATAACAATAAAATGCACGTGCAAACACATAATATATAAATTACAAGATTTGCATGCATGGATCAAAAAATTCAGAAGCTTCTGAATTTTCACGCGATAGTTGCAAATTGCATGACATGCGCATGCGCAGTAGTACGATAGTAGCGAACATGTCGAAAATACAACGAACTATATCATTTTCCCATTACTTTCTTAAAATTAATGAGGTTTATTGTAATTTTAATTTGTGACCTTTCATGTCGCTCGCCAGTCTTGTGTTTTCTCATGAAAATTTTGTGAGTCTTAAAATATTAATTTCAACTTAAAATAAATTTGACTATTTGCCTATTGCCATGAATTTATTTTCAGTAAAATGTTTTCAGTTTCAACAAAAATCCATAAAAAAATAATACTCATAATTTAATCTGATAAAGTGTAAGTATTTTTTTTGAAAACAACAAAACTATTGCAATGACATTTATTCGCGCAGCATATCTACTTATAGTGTGTACAATCAATTTTTGTGCCGTTCGAATTTATCAAAAAAAATGAAAATTATATTGCATTTTGTTCGTATAATATATAAAACTAGTAATTATTATACCGAACTGGTTATTTTCAATTAAACGCTGTATCAATGTATAGAAAACTGTAAACTGAACGATGAAAAAATCAGTGTGATAATTAAAAAAATAAATACTATCCGGCTTTATGACGGTTGGTCACTCCAATACTAAATATTTTTTTAAACAAACTATTTTTAATATTTTTTTTAATAGGTTTGTTTTAAAGGTTTTTCAAAATTATGTAAAAATTTCTAAATCATAATATTCAGAATTGATTAAAAAAAATACATATTATTACTTACTTATTTAAAAATTATTATTATACACAAGACTTAATAATATAGCATTTGTTACTACTTATAAGTACACACATTTTTATACACATCATGCGAACATACTATTAAAAAAATGAAAAATATTGGCACAATAGAATATTGTTGCCAAGTTTACTATCCCAATTGAGATTCACCGTGCTAGATTCTGGAAGCATCAAATTTTTTTCACGGATTGACTAAGTTTACTTTTCGGGTTCAGAGTCTCAACAAATTTGGTGACCCTTAGTGGCAAATCCAGCTCTGGTGATAAAGCCGCAACACGCATGCCAAAAAATGGAAATTCATTCTTTTTTAAAGTAATTATAACAGCACCAACGTAATATTATTATTTCGAATGATACAATCTTAATGATAAAATATATTTTAATGAACAAAATTATTTTTATTTTAGTTGTTATATTTCGAATTAAATACCAGACTATACCTATTTACATGTTTCTTACATCATATTTGCAGTGTGACTAATATCATGAGATTAAATTTGTGATTATATTATGCTGCACGTCGCGTACTATCACGTGACATCATAATAAGCTGCCGCTACGGGAAAAAATGTGTAATGTCATTTTTATTGGTGTTTAAAATATTATCAGACTGACGCTCCCATCCCGTAGCATATTTTGAACCTTAAAATAAAAATTGTCAGTTAGAAAAATCTGCGGAAATCACCAGAACAATGGGGTCACCTCACGTTATATCGCACTGCATCGACACCCGCATGACTAAATGAAAGTTTTTTTTATCATTTTATTAATGCCTACACATTTTTGACTCATGTCAAAATCGCGTTTTTGTTTTTAGCGGTTGGCACTATGTATTGTGTATAAGAATGTTGTCTTTTATTTATGGTCTGCAGGTTGGGTTCTGTTCAAAATATGATATAATATGGATGTAATATCGCAAGTAATTTTAACGTAGAAACAAAACGTAGTTTAACGTAGTAAAAAATAATCGAAATTAGCATGAATAATGAATAATAGTTTAAAATACTAATATATTAGTGTTGGCACTCTCCATAATAGAATTTACAGAGACGGTAATCGTTCAAAATATTCTGCAAAAGGACGAAACCATAGACTAAATTTGTCGCCATGACACCGTGATAGTATGCGACATGCATCTCAATATAATCAGAACATTAGACTCGCTGACACAGGCTTTATTCATTCATTGAAATGTTATATTTTATTTTTATTGACAAAACAGTTTCCATACTATAATTATATATAAGAAATAAATTAAAGCAAAATCTTTTTAACCAATAAAGTTTTAAATGATAGTACGTAATATACTAATATAGTATAGTCTAATACAGTACCCCGAAGTTACGCGATAGGTGGGTCCGACGAAAATCGCTTTCAAAGTCGAATTGGCGTAAGTCGGGGTAAAAATTTGCACTTAAATACGTATACGTTTTGTTTAATTGGGACCAAGGACTAACAAAAACACTAGTTTAGAAGAAAAATATTTAATAAAATTGCAGCTATTTCTACATATTAATTTGTACAAAATATTAAAAATACAAATGAGTTACGTTAAAAGGTTATTTCGTTGTCAATGTCTTCTATTTTTCTAGCAGAATGTATGCATAGCAAGCTAATAGTTTGCTTTAACAAAAGCGGCAGTGTTTCTAAACGCGAAAGTCAAAAATCGCGTAACTCCGAGTTCACGTAATTCGTAGCATAAGTCGGGGTATTAATTACTATACAGTTAATGTATATGAAGATAAACGATTGCATACAATAAAAAATAATTTGAAGAAGGGAAAAAGGATAAACAGATAAGTTAAGATTGTATAATATTATGTTTATAAATAGTTTTATTGAAATTTATCAATCTTAGTCTATCTGGAAATCGGAATGGCCCGAGGAAATCATTGAAAAACCTACGCTGAATGAAGTAAAGCAGGCACTAAGGGGGTTTAAAAATAATAAAGCTCCCGGTGTTGATATGATAGCTGCTGAATTAATCAAAAAGGGGGGACCAAAGCTGGATGAACATCTGTACCAATTAATTCTCAATAAATGGAAAAAGGAAACACTCTCCGAAGAATGGAAGATGGGTATTATTGTACCAATACTTAAAAAGGGGGGATAAGACTAAATGTGAGAACTACAGAGGTATCACTCTTCTTAACACAGCGTACAAAGTTTTTTCCAGTATTCTATATGCAAGATTACTAAGGTATACGGAGAGTATCTTGGGAGAATAGCAGCGCGGATTCCACCCCAATTGATCCACCATTGATCATATTCACCTGATGCGGCAAACTATGGAAAAGACGTATGAGTATAATATGATTTTGTATCATATCTTCATCGACTTCAAACAAGCTTTTGACAGTATCAACAGAGAAAAAATGTTGCATGCACTAAAATTACTAGGAATCTCCTCAAAGCTTTGAAGACTGATACATGTCTTCCTAACTGAGTCAAAGGCCGTCATAAACATACAAAATGAGCTAACAGACCATATTGTGATTGAGTCTGGTGTAAGGCAGGGTGACACATTCTCCACTATGATGTTCAACCTGGTTCTCGAGGACATAGCCCGTAAGGTTGACATAAGGGGTTGTGTTAACTCTAACACATCCCAGATGTGCGCCTATGCTAACGACATAGTCATAACTAGCCGATCCAAAGAAAGACTGATCGACCATGCCACAACATTGAAAAAGGAAGCGGAAAAGCTTGGATTAGAAATAAATGCCTGCAAAACAAAATACATGGTATCCACGCGAGAGCAGGGTCCACCTCGAAATATCTGTGTGGAGCAGCAGGTATGGGAAGAGGTTCAGAGCTTCACGTACCTGGGCTCTAACCTAAACACACTCAATAAAACAACAGAAGAGGTGAACATACGACTCATAGCTGCTAATAAGTGCTTCTACGCCTACTATAAGGGTCTACTGAGTTCGAAAATCCTAAGCAAGAATAGCAAACTGCTTATCTACAAAACAGTTATTCGACCAGTAGCTACCTATGGCTGTGAGAGATGATGCCTCACTCAAAGGGAAGAACATAAACTGGCCATATTCGAAAGAACGATCCTCAGGAGAATTTTCGGGCCCACATTGGAAAATGGAAGTTACAGGATAAAAATGAACCACGAGTTAGAAGAGTTAATAAAACATGAAACGGTGGTGAAATTCTGTCGATCCCAAAGACTAAGGTGGGCTGGACACGTTGAGAGAATGCCTGAGCACAGGACGCCAAAAATTATGACCAAGTGGATCCCGCAGTGGAAACGGTCTAGGGGCAGACCAAAGAAGAGGTGGGCTGACTATATTGAAGAGGACTGGAGAAAGATGGGGAGGGCTGGAGACTGGAGAGGAGCAGCCAGGAAAAGGAGCGTGTGGAAGACAATTGTAGAGAAGGCCAAATCCCGCCCCGAGATGTATTGCCGAGAAAAAAGAAGAAGAGAGAAGTCTAAGAAAGAAATACATTATGAATTTAGAGATGGGAAAACTGGTCGATTTTGAAGACTAACTATACTTACTACCAGTATAAAAAATACTTAGTATATAAACTTGTTCCAAAATACTTACTAGTATTTGGAATACTATATAAAATATATCGTTTGACGTGCGTCTGTGACAAAAGTTTCATACTCAACTGAAACTAAAACCAACTCCATATTGGTATTTTGAAATACGTATCGGCTCAGGGAACTCGGTCTGTGTATCGGCTTCAATAGAATCGCTAAAAATACGGAGCTCAGCTTGTCGAAAAGTCCCATTTAATATAAAATTTTAAACACATTTTAAATTTATGAGTTGTTTTTCCATTAGGTTACAATATTCTTGTTAACCAAAATGAATAATTGTTTTTTTTTTTAATTTTAAACATGTTTTGAGCGGTATATAACAAGCCTAAGCCTTTGCGTCATCTTACCACTGTGCTGCGACACAAAATTTATGACCTATTAGTCATACCTATATTCAAGTTCCATTCGCATTTAATGTCAATAGTGTTGAAAGTCTACCAACTGGCGAGTGCACAGAACAGCGACTAGCGATGATATCATCACAAGTTTTTTGGAATAAATTTATTTGGCCACACATACTGAGTATGGGTAGTTTCATCCGAAACTTGAGTACACAAACTGGTGACAGTATTTCCAACTCACCTCTAATTATGATAATAAATGTTATATTTTTTCCCTCATAGTCACATTGAAACTTTGTATTTATGGGGATGCCACTTTGCCCCCAGGTTGGTCTTCTTTGTATAAAAGCAAAATCGAGGGTTGCGGGGAGACAAGAGTTTAAGAATAAAATTAATAAATACACATTTTAAGATTACATAACATTGTGTCTACGTCGGTTACTAAGCTGTAGAGTAGTGCAGATTTTGAATTTTAATTTTGAATTTATTGAAATGATGTCTGTGTCAGTATACTTTTAAATTTACTGTGTATCTTAAATGACCATAGATTGGAAATCGGCCGCTATCTTCCAAGATATAAGTCTACTAGAAACTAGTTCTATGCATATGCAACATCTTCCCTTTGAGAGATTAATTTTAATAAAAACAAAACGAAGAAAATACAATATTACCTTCTACAGTAAAGTTGTACTCTTAGTTGTATTTCTTATTGGGTAGGTACTAGCAATGTGCATATGCCAAACTTTCCTCTAGGGGAATTATCTCCAAGTAAAAATATAATATGACTAGACCAGGGGTGATGAACCTTTTCCTGTCAGAAGGCCACATTCATTTATCTTAAATCAAATAAGGCCGGATTTAAGAAATATACGTAAATATGCATGTACAGTCATCCCTTAATATGATAGTAGATGGGTTTCAAAGGATTTTTTGAGGAAAAAATGCGTTTTTCTGTTTTTTCTCGGCCGCATAAAAGTGAACCGCGTAAATCAAAGGATGAACACTCATAGTGTACACACATTATTTCGTAAATGAAGGAAAACAATGAAATTAATTTATTTACATATATTTACACGAAAATGTAAAAATATAAAAAAACTATTTATTCATTTGACAGCGTTTAATGTCAAGCTTTTAATTAATGGGCTGTGTCTCTTGGAAACCAATGCCATGCTGTTTCGATACGTATCCGGAAATTTGTACGTAAACAGTTCACCGCAGGACACTTATTCGTGCGCCGCAATATGTGAAATATGAGTTCGTGTAACATTTAATCAAATGACAAGTTCTTCGTTGAACATTTCACCGTGAAGTATATTTGTACGTATGCTACAACATGTGGCGAATTTTATGAGATGTTTTTACAAGGTTAGGTTAGGTTGGGTAAGGTTGGGTTAGGTTGGGTTAGGGTTAGGTAGGGTTAGGGTTAATCTAATTGGAACAGTACTATTTGCAAACTATCGCCGCATTTTGTAAGTACGTACAGATGTATTCCACGGTGATATGTTTAACGGAGAACTCGTCATTTGATAAAATGTTATACGAACTCATGTTTCACGTACTGCGGCGCACGAATAAGTGTCCCACGATGAACTGCATACGTACAACTTACATGTAACCGTTGCGATGTCGTCCTTCTGCATAAATAATATTTAACCTAGCGGATTTACTAAATATTTATCATATTCGACTTAAAAAATATCACGGATAAAGTACGCTCTCTATCCCGATGCTTGCGCACTCACTCCTTTGATACACCTTTCGGATTTATTGTGTTATAAATTTATCTGTAAAAACGGACTAAAATGATATCAAAATAATCTAAAATTTTTTTATATCTGATAAATAAAAAGTTATATAAAAATAAAAGGATTTATTTTGTAAAATTTGGATTCGGTCAGAAGACTGCACTTGAGACCCTAAAAGGCCGCAGGTTCATCACCCCTGTACTAGACTAACAACTTCAATGCTTATTTTCAACTATTCTATTACCCTTTTGGAAGCGTGATGCATCGTTTATAGATATTTAAAGGTATACATAATCGTATCTATTCAGTTAAAATTTCAATAGAATTTTCAGACAAAAGCTCAATTCTATTGCATAATAACTACTGCCTGTTCGTGAAACGTTCATGGAATATAAGAGCGTAGCCTTGTGTCTTTATAGCTTTTAACTGATATTAATACACGAACAGAAACAAAGCATTCATGCGAATATTTCAAATGAATATTAAACTAGTAAACTATTATCAGTTAAATGTATTTTAATTAACAGCTTTAATAATAATCAATTTTAAAATATAAATTTCCATATATAGTACTATGTATATCTGATATATTATATTTGATAAAAATATACCCATTATAAAATATTTAATATAGCACATATTTGAAAAACAAATCATTTTTCAATCAGATACATACATACAGACGTGCAATAGTGTGTGTAATATGCCAATATTAAATAAGTATCAATGCATAGACCGAGAGCAGTTGTCAATATTCAACGTAAAACGTATTCTTGACACGTGTTTAAATTTATCCCGTATCCTTCCTTAATCAAGATCGGTTACCTGTGTCTCCTTACCCGTTAGGTATTTCAGTTCCCATTATTTCTGAGTTCCCTTGTATATTCAAAGCATGGGTTTAATTTGATATGGGTACATCGTGTTTTGTCACGTTAGATATTCTGCATTTGTTCTGCGTCCACAATAATGAATTTCTTATACAACTATATAGGTAATATAATATATAGTTAAAAATTGACGCTCAACCCGGTGTAGCCTAAATAATAAAACCAGGATAATGCGCGGATTAGTACCGGTTTTTATTTGATTTGTTGAGTAAATCACGACAGTTTTTCATCACAGTTCAGTGGGATTCACCATCCCAAAAATTATTATTTGTACAGCGTATAAAAAACCACTTTAATTATCAACGATCCATAATTATTTTGACTTTGTAATTTAAAGCCATTTAATCTTTAAATGACACACATAAAATACGAACAGTTGACATTATGAATGACCTATTTAGCAGTAATTATAGTAAACCATTCAGAGTAAATTTATGGGGCTAAATTATAAACACCTCATTCCTTGATATATATATTAATGGAAAATAATATAAATGGGTTTTAATTAGGGTTTGCAATACCGGTATCTCAGTATTTTACAGTACCGAAATACTGGTTTTAAAAATCAGACAATACCGATATATTCAGTATTGAAGATGGAAACAAAATGTATTAATTAATATAAAAAGTTTAATAAGACTATAGTCGGGTTACATGATATCTGGTTTACCTCAGTTGCCATTCGACGTCCTTGGTAATCAGCAATGACACGTGCAAATTTTCGAAATACATTATTTCATTAAAGTTGGTACTTTCCTAATTTTAAATGTATCCAAATGTTTTCGCCAGTCGCTCGCAGGTTGTAAAAGTTGTCAGGTGTGTTTTTAGATGTATCAAAGATTTATATATAAATTTATTGGTAGATACATCTGTTTTTGTCGTATATTTCATGAATAACGGTATTTATTAGAAAATTCCGAAATACCGGTATTGGTATTGCAACTTGCAACCCCCAGTTTTAACCAAATATCTGCATTAACAACTTAGATAAATCTTATACCGCAGTGTGATTCGCTACCCCGTGCTACAATAGGCGGAGAATAATTCTCAATAATAATATTAAACTCACCAGTCTTTTTATAACGTTTTTCTTATGTAGCTGCAGAATAATAAGCGATCGAATATATATTGTTTATAAAAATATCAAATTACTTTGCAGTAATATATTCCCAGCGAATCCATTTCCAGTAAAAAATTCAGCTAGACCAGCTAGTCGATTAGCAAAATTAGAGACGGTGTATTATTACATCATATCTCAGCACATTATACCATTACGGTGTATTAGCTGAATAATCATTTTTCATAGTATTTTCGTACAACTGTAATAACAAATAATATTTCATTTCGCTACTCAATTTAAAACGCTGACTCTATATTTAGTTCAATATGATTATGTAACAGCATTTAATGTTAATGTATTACTTTTTAGTGTATAAATAACGAAGAACAATTTATCTCAATGTCACTCGAATCAGAGTACTAAGCTAGTAACTATTATGTATAATATACTATTGTACCGATACGCTGCTAATACATCTCACCCTGCTACATCGTAGACTTCGTCATTATCATCATCCTCAACCTACACATCGAACACCACACTAGAGTGTCCCCAACACTTATTTCGTATTCTTATTTGTCCGGTGGTTGTTTGTCCGGTACAAATCTTGCAATCGATTTTTAACTAACTTCCCCACTAGCTAGACATTTGCAACTTTTAGAATATATCAGAACACGATGCCAATGCATTTAGCCATCTTTAAGTAGAATTAAATTCATTTTTAGTTAATTCTGTTTTGTATGAAAAGTTATTTCGTTACCATACTTGGTTGTTAGGGGGTCCTAGCAACTAAATTATTATTTATAATATATACGTGCGTTACTATGGAAATAAATATGAAATGATTCATTATTCAGTATTTTTATCAAGTACAAATTTTTTTGATCGCTTAAGCTAGTCAAGTCAAGTTTATATGATTCAACGAAAAATTTAAAAACGTTGTACTTATATAAAAAGTTCTTTTTATCATGTAATTATTATTTAAATTTAATACTAAGGGCTTGCGCAGACAGAGAGCGGTCGGAGTTCTGCGTTCAACCGACCGTTGACCGCTAACGTTCAGGGACAGCAGACAGGTGGCGGTCAACAATAAGCGTTCCATTTGTTTACAAACGTTGTACTGACACAAGCGCTGCATAATGCGAGACCGCGATATTCCGACGGAAGTGAGAAAGCACCGCTGTTGCGTACTCACTCCCCTGTGTGGTTTCGCTCTATGTTGTGTGACTGCTCAAATTCCTATGACGGGACTGGACGGGAGGTACGGCGTTCTTTGTAATTCCGGGCATAGAACTCCAGAACTCTAGCGTTCCAATTGACCGGCGCGGTCTGACCGCCGGCTGTGTACCCATACAGTATGAAGTCCATACAGTACAAAGAACGCCGAACTCCGAACGCGGAACGCAGACCGCCTGACCGCGCTCTGTCTGCGCAAGCCCTAAATGAAATATGCTAAAATGCAGTTATATTAAGTAGGTAATAATATCGTTAGCTCGTGTATAGTATAATTTATATATTTTATGATAGTAAGTAAAGTTTTATATATTTTACATAATTTTGAAATACCTTAGAAATACGCTTATTAGAAAAATCCTAAGCAAGAAAAGATAGGCCAATTGGGACTCGAACTTCACATCTTTCACCGTCCTAGTTTTTGAGCTATCGGCCTGTCTATGATTCTTGCTGGTCTTTTTTAATATATTATAAATAACCATGTCCTTGCTTTTTCGTACAAGGTGGTTGTTAGTAATTTTGAACAATAACAAACACCCAGCCTTTGATAAAATCACATCAATATATTGTGTCCTCACCGGGAATCAAACCCAGAACTCCCGGATGGAAGGACTGCATTACAAGAGCCACCGATTCATGCTGATTAAAACTATTATACTCTGAAGTTTAACTCACATTTTTTACGTATGTTTTCTGAAGTACCTAGGTATTTTAAAATTATGTATTTTCAAAAGAAGAACTTAACATAAATTTTAAAACATTTCTTTATGTTTCAGTTATCGGAAGATTTTCTTATGATGTGGGCTTATTATTTTAAAACAATAAGATTTTGTTTTTGACATAGGTTGTGTTTTACAGTGATTTTAATAATACTGATTTATGTATCATAATAAATTATTACTAATATATCTGTATTTTGAGTTAAACTTACTAAAAAATATTGTCAATACATGTGAGCATTTCTTTCTATTTCCACCACACAAGGAGGCGGTAAGTAAAAAGATCACTCAAAATTATATTTTACCAAAGAAAACCCGCATCCAAAATGTATGTTTATGCATGAAAATTGATTTAGACTTTAGAGAAAGAAAATTCGATAACTTTGCGTGGCAATAAAAATAATGCAAGTTCATTTTCTATGAAATCGCCTGCCACTTTCAATATAAAACATTAAATAACCCACAATAAAAATGAGAATATCAGTGTGTTTATATATCATAAAAAAAACAATATTTTTGTATGACATGTTGTATACGTAGATGCTTTATGACGTCATTTAGACAGTACTGAATGTTTCAGAATAGTATGACCCAATTTGTTTGGTCTAAATACATTTTGACCCAAAAAGTATTTGATTAGTCTAAATACCGTAGGTAATGAAAAATGCATTATTTATAATAACCTAGTGGCTTGATGACTGTTTTCCAATCTATTTCTAACATTGGGCAATATTGATTAATTAAATTTATAATATCGATTATCATTATACATTCTAGGCCAAAATACATATGTGCATGAACAATTTAATATTATATAAAAACTAATAGTAACATTTAAAATATTTCGATTAAAAACACATTCGAAAATACTGACAAATATGACGTAAGTGTGTTCATGTTTTCGTGATTTTTAAAACTTCGTTGGAAGTAGCGACATGTTTTGTTGTTTTGATTAAAACATGAAAATTTTCACTACGCAAACTATCCAAATTACAAGCAATTGGTTACCAATATTTGCAGCTGTCGATGTGCGTTGACTTTCACATCTTTAAAACTGTAGACTAGATAGATCTTTACAGAACATGTATCTATTTTTCTCACGCACAGATGTATCTTCGTCTTAACTAGGTATCAGAATACTGTGTATTTTAATTTGTAAAAAATATGTTCGCTTTCAAGCAGAACATGTAGACCTCCACGATTTAATTTTTAAAAGAAATAGTTGTTAGTCATTTGCAGAACCAGCCGGGTCCTTGCACTTAGTCAAACACACATTGACAAATAAACTTTAATTTCATTGTCCAGCCGAGGGTACGAACCCGCAACCCACGGCTTCAAAAACGAATACACTATCAATATAGTTATAGATGATTATTCATTTAATGTCTGATAATTTTATATTAAAATTTCGTAAAAGAAAACGTTTAGGACTTGGTAACAGAAAGTACTTAAAATTCTCTAACTTTTATTATTTATTATTACTAACTTAACTTAATTCTTACATCCTCAATTAGTTAGTTATGCATAATAATTAGATATAAGTAATAATTTATATTGAAATATTATTTAGTAATCTATTTTAGAAAACTGTATGTATTTCTTGACTGATTGTTAGAGCATGATTTAAAAAAAAACTCTTATTATGTTTAAAAAATATATTTAATCTATATTTTTGATTGATTGTTTTGAGTATTGTAATTAGATGTTATTTAAAAAAAATATTATCACATTAATTTATATAAATGTGTCATATACCTATATTCCAGAATATTATATTAATATAACTGCCTAAACTACGAAGAAGCAACATGTGATATCTACTTAAGTAGGTATATTGTTTGTGAAAATCTTTTAAAAATCTTATTTTATAATAATTTTATTGTTAACAGATATTTTACGAATCCTAAATTATAATAGCTGCATTAATTAATCTTGTCAGTACATTTTTGACATTGTTTTTTTCTTTCTTTTTTATAAAATATTTTAAAATGTAGTAATATAACTTGCAATAGAATAAATACATGAACGAATTAAAAATGACCGATTTATAGAAGGCAACACAATCTTTATACCGAATGCAATTTTAATCAATTAAATATTTACTAACATACCTATAATATTTATTTATAATGATCTTCCACATATATTAACAATTATAGAATTTGACATTATTTAGAAACAAATATTTGCAAATCTTTACGGTTGTGATTGATTCAGTCATTCTAAACAATTCCTGTACTTAAAATTTTTATTAATTATTAATAGTAGGCGTTAGTGAGTACCTAAACCCATGGCTCATAAATGTATATATAGTTATTTATTTTCAGTGTATGTTTTATCCACTACAAAGACTCAATCACTTGAGCGAATACCTGACAACCATGCATCGTAAAAAATATATTATCTTAAGGTAATCGACATACTTAGGAGACCCCTTCACTGAGCATCGGGCCAAAATTATCCTTTAGCTTTAGATGGTTAACAAAATAAATTTCACGGCATTATGTAAAATTAAAATTCAAACATTTCATAAATAGCTGCAAGTATTTTTCTATTTTTCTAAAAATAAAATAGATCATTGACAAATAGCTGAACGACAACAATCGGCGTAATGGTTTCGGTCAATTATCCTTCGTATAAATCGTGAAGGGTCATTAACAGCTTATTAAAACACTAGCTAAATAAACGTCATAATATTCGTAGTTACTTATACGAAGAATTTAAAATAGGTACGTCAAAAATATTCCAATATAAATTTGGTTTTATGCTTTTTTGTGAGACATTATTTATGTACTTATTTCAGCAAGGTGACACTTGACGTCTCCTTGAGAAAGTGAACCGTATTATCATAAAAATAAAGTTTTCATATTATCATCCCTGTGAGTACCACATTCAAAATATATGCTTACCAGATTGACGTTGAAAGAAACATTTCTCTATAATTTAATATTTAAACTAAGCTTTAAAGGGATACTTAGGTTAATATTTAAATAAGCTACAAATTATTATGCATCGCTCATTCATTTACAATAATCACACTTTTGCTGTCGGTGTTTTTGACTAAACTCAGATTTTAAAAAAAAGCTTCGACTAAGAATTGCCACAATGGTGCTACATCTTTATTTGCAAATAATGCTGCCAACTCAAATAATAATTATTAATATATCCAACAAACATTCTAAAACCGTTCAGATATCACCATAAAACGTTGTAATATAAAAAGAACTATAATTCTTTCTAGGTTTCTAGAGAAAACTCATTATACGTACATAGTTACCAATATTGTGCCATCATCATGGTCCCAACAAGGGGACGGGGGGCTTACAAGGCTCTGGCCGCCAGGCCCGGGCTTCGGAGGGGCCCGGAGTGTCGGCTCGAAAAGATAAATGAGATAAATCTACATTAAAAAAATGTCTTTAATAGTAAAAAAATATAATATTTATTTATATATTATTATTAATATATTAAATAGCGCTATTATACTTACATTTTTAAATATTTGGTTATGCGATACATTTTTTTATTGTTGTGTGTCGATACTCGACAACCCCCCCATAATTTTAGTAAGGAGGTAGATGTTTTCAAAAATACAAAAAAAACTAAAATTACGCTAATAGGTACCCATAATTATTCTACCTCGAACACCATTTGCTAAATGGTTGTAACTATAACGTCACATTGCCTTTAACCTTAGTGATATGTAGGGGGGTGTGAAATATTCTAGCCAAGGGATCTTTTCAGGCCATCACTTCACATACGACTAGGGACTCCAATCCCGAGCCGAAATTCTGATCCCGACGCTACAAACTTGTCTATTCTCGTAAGTCTCATAGACTGATTTGATACATACAAGAAAAATGCGTCCAAAATCATCGCTGACATCCGACAACCGCTAGACCAAAGAAAAAAGTGTGAATATGTAATGCAGTGCTTTCCAAACTTTATGTAACTACGCCTCCCTTTTTAAAAAAAATCTAATCTTGGCGCCTCCCCCCGTTTATTTCATTAAATAATACAGACGCTTTTGTAAATATCATCAAATTCAAAATAAATCAAAATATCAAATTATATCAAAAATTATAATTTAAGTATATCAATCATCATATAGATATCACATCAAATTGCAACGCAGAACCACATATTTAAAACATTTAACAGCCTTGAAACAAAGCAGCGCCGCAAGCAAATTTTTTTTACTATAAATAAAATAACGTGAAAAGTGCATTAGCAAACTAACCAAAAACTCAGTAAATAGATTTTTATTTGCTTCAATGTATCTGGCACACAAATCATTTAAAAGTGGAAACATGACGAACTTTTTTTTTTTTTGTAATTTTGATTCCTAAAGCTCCAATATTTTATGCATGCCTTCACTTCGTCTTTTTAAATCAGTGAATGCATTAGTGGTCCTTGCATTGATTTATTCACTCATTTTTTTTTAACTTGCAACCAAATAGACATGTTCAACAACAAAATTATCATTCCTATACAAATTAGCCTCAAATTTCAACATTATGATTTGACTCTTTTATTTCATTTTTTCACGAGATAGCCAGCGGTCTTCACATTATACTATAGAAGTGAGGTATTATAAAATAATTAGTCTCCATATTTTCAGACAGGTTTGCAAACAACCTTTTACAGAACTGTTTTATGTAGTTAATATCTAGTGGCCATTTTATATAATAAGCATTTTCAAACTGCAAACTTGTGGCTACATTAATTGTGTGACACTTTTCGCACCTCCCTTCGCAACACTCCGCGCCTCCCAGTTTGGAAATCGCTTATGTAATGTATTTTCACTTTCAAACGAGATTTGTTGTACAAATCAATATACTTTGGTTGTTCAGCGTACTTATATTTATAGCACTCAGTAGACCTACAATGAATCAGCAATATTATTCCTCGTGCTATTAATACCGGTCATCCGATCGTACCTCACACAATTGCGTTTGTTTACTTCTGCCTTTACGATTTCTTTGTATTTCTGGTTTTATTGCCTGCGGTAGCCATTTGGGCCATTTTCATTCGGCCATTATGTCATAGCTGTAAAACTTTACAGTTTATAAATCTAAAACTTACCTTCCAACATTTTCTCTCGTATTACTTCTGTGCAAGGTCATTTAAAATAACTCCTATTTCCTGCGAAGCTTTGAGAATTACGTTTTTCCTTTTTCGTCCTTTATAATATGAGAATGTATTGAAATGTAATAATATGATATATTGTTACTTTAATAACATTTTGTTGCTATCCCTGCACACATAATAATAATATACAATAGTATTATATTCAATATGTAGATGAAATTTTATTTCCTGTTATTTCTTATATATTATGATATAGATAGACACAACTTATTTTTAGAAACATTTCGCTTCGAACCAGAATTGAACCGAAACCCAGAAAACCGCTATTTTTTCGGAACGAAAACCGGAACCGAACCGAATAAAAATATCGTTTTTTCGGTTCGGTATATGTTCAAACACGCGCGTTATTACCATCCATACGTAAGTATTAATTTTTTAAACCCCGAAAATAAATTTTGAATACAAATAAAAATATTTAAAAACTTAATTACTCGGAGCTGAACCGTTATTTTTTCGGAACTTAAACCAGAACCGGAACGATAAAAAACGGTTCGAATCCCTGATCACTGGCGGTTTAGTTTTCAAGTTATGTATATTCAATATATGGAATGTTACATTCTCAAAATCTTGTGAATTATTCGTTGAATAAAAGAAATGGTTTATTAAAAATTGTTAGCAAGTTCAAATAGACGTTATAACTAAAATATTTAGCGAGAGCCGGGCGTCGGTTAGTAATTAAGGTAAGTAATTAATGTTCCTTGATTTAATACACGAAAACCGATAGTCAATAATAACTCAATTTGATAAGCATTTCATGTATAACCTATTAGTTTAAATTGTCGCAATTAGATAGAAAGCTAGTAGCATAATTGGTTAATGCACAGTAGTTCAAATCCCGTCGAGCAACGTATTTTTTTTTCAAATTATGATTTTTTCTGGTGGCTATTATATATGTCTGAGGTCTTAAGTTAGGTATATTCAAAAACAATTTGTTGTATCATTTCAATATGATAGTCATACGTCACGGTTGAGAACTGATTTTGAAAAATGAGATACCCTTAGAGAAGTTTTAATATTATGCTAATGGCAATGGCTTTTACGAAGTAAATGAGTTAGTAGTGATAAGTAATAAATTATTCAAGGAAAGTATACAAGATAACAAACAGCCGAGGGAGTAATAAACATAAAAATTCCAACACTATCATCACACCCCCATCAATTTACTCTATTACCCCCTTAATAACTTCAAAGACCATGTTAAGAAAGTTGTTTCAATTAAAAAATGTATTAGAGAAAACTTCAAGATAATTATGATGGAATTGCACGAACGGGATTATTATCAACTCCTGTAAACATGACAGTTAAATTACGACATTCATTTAGATTTTATAAGGAGAAACAATAGTGGATACCTGAAAACCTGGACTGGAATGAGGCTATAAAGAAAATCGGCCAAAGTATGTGGATAGATTTTCACCATAGTAGGGCATTATTAGAAAAGGGGAAATGGAGTAAGTCTATTCTACCATCACCACGAGAGGTGCCCTGGTTTGTAGAGTCTCCTTTGACGAGGAATGAGCTTACGTTAATACTGAGGCTAAGAACAGGGCACACAATGGGCAAAAGATTTGATGTCCTCATGGGAAGAAGCGAATCGCAACTCTGCGATGACTGTCATGTTTTAGAGGACATTGTAAATTATAGCACCACAATGCCCTAAATATGAACTTTACAGAGTACAGTTGCGAATCGCGAATATTAATGAGAATGTCGACGAATTGAAGGGTGTCCTGGCGGTGGGTAAGACGGAAGAGCTAGGCAAAATTGTAAAGTTATTTAACAGAATAGGAGTGAGGACCTGATCGACGGATCCCCTTCTAGAAGAGAAGAGGCGATATGACAGCGAGTCGCAGTCAAAACCTTGGTAAAATCACAAAAAAAGAGTGAAACAATAGAAACCTACTGCTTTAGATTCAATAACTAATATAATAAAATGATTTTTTGATCGCTTAGTATACACGACACATACGAATTGTAGTACGCCACATTCTATAAGCGAATTTTGCGTTACAGAATAATAATTAATATATTCGTAAACAATAAATGGACATGTCACACGTCGAGTAGACAACCGCTGAACAAATTCCGTCAATACAGTGGTACCCAAGGGGTATTCACCCACAGGGACACCTTAAAACCCGCTGGATAGATGAGCTCATAAAGTTCGGTTGACGTACGCGGCAGCAAAGAACTAGGGACCGAGAAGAGTGCAGAGACTTAGGAAATGCTTTCATACAGTAGTGGATCACAATCTTAAAGAGTACATATTTCTCAATAATCAAAATATCTTTGATAATAATAATACTACAGCCTAATGATATTTACTACAGCTAATGATATTTACTTAATCGTATTATTGCATTTTACATAAACGTTTTCATAATATTCTAAGAACAGCATTTTTATGCTTTTCATTTTGTAATTTTTGGACTTGGAACTCTTGTTACTGCGGTGCCATGTGCGCGCTCAGAATACCGGAAAATCCGCCTCTATGGTAGGGCCTTATAATGGTATTACAATACATCCTCTTATACGATATCAATCGATATTTTAACATGAAACATGTTTTACTCATATGATCTCCAATGAAAAACGTTACGAAAGATGGACGTAGAATAACTATAGTGCGCGTCTATAGTTATTCTACGTCTACGCCCGCGGCCCGCGCCCCGACCCGACTACTTACGCGTGCCGATTATTTTCATTTTACGAATCAGTGGCCTACATTCTGTGCGACGTATTGTTTGTCTGCTATTATTACTTCTTTAGTTATATTATTGTAATTACATAATTTTCAGGAAAGTAAAATTGTTTGAATCCTTTGGATTCCGTTACTTTGACAAATAAATTTTCTTTCGAATTTGGACAACCAGCATTCAGAGAATCAATAGGCAAAGCATGTGCGATGTTTAATAATTTTAGCCCTCAGGGTTTAAGTAACCATCATTTGAGGGGCCCAGAGGGCGACGCCCCCCCCTGCGAGGTGCAAAGCGCCGAATCTTTCCTTCAATACAATATTTCTACTATTGTCCAACAACAATAAATCGGCGATAACAGAAAGTTGCTGTAATCGCATGTAGAAAACTTATAGTGACGTACCTGTCATGGCGGCAACGTGGGCTAAAGGCGTATTTAAATAATGTATCGGCTTCACTTTTAGATGCTACTCCTTTTCTTCTTCGCAATAAATAAATATTTTACTAATCATAAACATCACTCCTGATAGTTTTAGACATATTTTTTTATAAAAACTCAAATTAAGTAAATTGATAGATCCATACCTGGCAATTCCACGGGAATGTAAATTGGAATGATAAATTGGGGGCGTTCCTCATTTTAAAATGGAAATGTGATTAGCTGCACTGGAGGGGATTGTTAGTTCACAGCTTTAACACGTGGATAAGAAGTTCTTGTTCGACAGTAGTATGCAGTGCTAAATATAATACTAAAATGCAATATTCTGCACTTTACGGCTTCTAGTAAATATCTATCTAATATAACTGTTCGAACAAAGTCAAAGCGTACTAGCATGCAAGCTCGAAACTAATTGAAAGGCAAGGCGCATTATTAACAGTGTTTGCCGATAAGCAAATTAATTCTTGCCTATGCAAGCTCCACTGCTCAACTATCACCTATTAAAATAATATAATAGTATAACATACATATTATGTAAAAATAAAGTATTTAAAAAACGTTTTAATGACAGAAATTTTGTAATTTTTCACAGTGGAACATATAAATCCGCACTCCAGTATGATTTACAAGGTTAAAATTGTAATTACCTGCACACAATACTATATGGCATGACGTAGATGTACTTTGAATAATTGTATTTCAATCGTTAAAATTGTATTTTGAGATTTTAAATAGAATACAATGATGCTAAACCGAGGGCAGAACGTGTCAAGGAGGGCACAGTAAAATACAACTTTCAGGGGCCCCAGTCAGAATTATATTATAAAAAAAACCATGATTAAAGTCGACATCTACGTTAATATAAATTGTATAGAAATAATTACGAGATAAAAAGAACTTTTTACATACCACGTTTTTAAATTTTCTGTTGAATCATATAAACTTGACAATTCTATGTATTAATAATTTAGGACAAATAAGGCAATTGTCAACAAATCATTTTTTTGCTATTTTGCAACAAACAAACAAATATAGAATACTGAAATGTAATTTTGATTTCCATAGTAACGCACGTATATATTATTAATTTAGTTGCTAGGACCACCTCCTTAGCAACCAATAATAGTAAATTGGATTACGGATTACTTCCGAATTAACTTTTCATACAAAACAGAATTAACTGAAAATTAATTCAATTCTACTTAAAGATGGCTAAAAGTATTAAAAAATGCATTGTGCATCGTGTTCTGGTATATTCTAAAAGTTTCAAATATCTATCAAGTCGGGAAGTTAGTTAAAAATTGATTGCAAGATTTGTACTGGATAAAAAACCACCGGACAAACAAGAATACGAGCTAAGAAAAATTTGGTAATAAAAAATATTATCTCTTGACGTGTAAAGAATCTATTTTCGCTTTTCTTGAAAAACTCGAGTTTTTCATAATCAAAATTGGTCTTCGTGAGTTAACGCAAATTCCGTTATTGGCGATTATTGATATTGAAGTACAAGATAACGACAGTTTAGTGTATATTTATGAACTTTATTAGAATAATATGCAAGTTAAATTCGGTAATAAATTAGATATAAATATCGCAGTGTGGGTGTTCCAGTTCAACCCATTTTGTGTGAATGCAATTAATGCTGTAATTAATTTACGAAAAAGTCTATACAAGAGCTCAAATTAGATGTAAACAAAACAAATTGTATTTATAAATAAGAAATGAAACGGTGAGTCCATTTCTATAGCTGCAGGAGAGGTTTGATGCATAATTGATCGTATTTACCACATCTTAAAATATCTTGTTGATCGAGACATTAAATTAATATTGTGCTAGTTTGATTACAGCCGCAATGAGTATACTATTTAAAGAACACGACAAATCATTATATTATTAAAAATAAGTACCTAAGTAATAATTATTTCGTTTTAAGATCCATTTTTTAAATATAAAATAAGCGGTAGCTTTTCATTTTGTATTTTTCCCCTTATGGGGATATATATATTTCCCCTTCATTTTATATTTTGTATTTATTATGGGTGGGAGGTGGGTACAGAAATATACAATATTAACAATAAACGGCAAAAAATCGTCTTTCGGGATACAAAATTAGTATGACGTAAGCATTATTTTTACTGATACTTTGCGGGTCACACATCTAAACTCATCTCGACTGCAACACGTAGAATATTTCGATGCTTTTTTGTTGGTAGGTATTCATAAAACATACAACGACATGTTAGTTTGAAAAAAAACAGCTGGTATCGCAAGCACCAAAGCGCAGGTATAAATCCAAAATGTTGCATGAGGACATATTATGAAGGAGATGTTCTTTCATTCATTTCGGCTAGCCTCGTTACGTCACTGTTCCGGTATATGCACATGGAAAAAAGTTGCAACATTGCGCCAAGTTTGTGACTATATCCAAGTTGAGACGATTTTCAATGTGAGGCCGGGCTAAGGCCCCTCAAGAATGTGACACACAGCGCTGTAACTTACCGCGCTGATGTGGATACTAAGTAGGTGTTTGCATAATCAAATGCAATGCATACCTGGCAACTGGCGTCAAAGAAAATCATCGTTTACGCACGTGGTTGTGGCAACCAGCGACACTTTCTGATACCAGTCAAGTGGTCTCATAACAATATACCGCATACAAACTTTTTCATTCGCTTCACAGTCTAAAAAAACTTTGCAGTTATAATTACATTTACAAATTTAGATTTAAACATTATTTTTCATTTATATTCATGCCTCGTATTTTTTTAATCGCATTTAAAAATCAATCAATTAACGAACCGTCAATTTTAAAAAAATATTAAAAATCCAAGGCCGTTTTTTTAATTAAAATTAGAAAATAGGATTAATCGAGATATTAATCCCCCTAAAATTTTTTCATCATTCAATTTTAATTATTTCAGCGGCAAAGTATTAACTAGAAGAGTTGAATTTGTGAATATTTCAAAGTATTTTGAAAAAAATGTATCCATACAAAACAAGAGTATTACCGCGCATTCAAGGTCTATGGCCGCTTATTCTAGTGCCTAATAAAAATTAAGTGAAGGAATTCTTAGTTTAAAAATTAACGAGAATTTAAGGGTGGCGTGTGAGGGCTGTTTTATTTTGGAAAATGTATTATTACATTATACTAATTGCTGAAAACGTCAAGGCATTATTTATTGTGGTGGATTGAAAAGTCAATTTAATACATATCGACAGATTCTGACGTTTAATCAATAGCTCATATTACCTATAAAAATAGCAATGCGTCCTTATAATCCAGTAATGGTAAAACCATGACACATGAACATTCCCTCGTGAATGTTTAGTATCAATTTAACGATGTTAACTGTCAATTCTTGGTGAAAAAGATTATATTTAATTCCAAAGACATGCAGAGTCGGTTGTTATTAATTCATGATTTATAAAATAAACTTATCTCTTGTAATTGAAAATCCAACAGGCCATCAATATTAAAATTAATGAACAGTTTACTTACTTACGCTGGTGCTACAAGCTATTCAGATTCATGGTCGATTTCACAACCGTCCTACAGAATCTCTATCCTGAACTAAGTCTCTCCAGTCGGTCACACTCAGACTCTCAGCGTCCTACTTGGCGTTATCCGCCCATCTCCTTCGGGGATTGCTCAAGGGCCGAGTGGCTGCTAATAGGGGTTCCTTCATAAACGTTATATAGAGCTCTAGATCCATCGTATCGAACAACGTAACCGGCCTATCTGCGTTTTGTCGCCCTCGAGACATTGACTACTATTGGATGCCAAAAAACTACATTTTTTCAGAATTAAAAATTATCATAACTTTGTTAATATAGTAATTTCTGAATGAACTAAGCTTAAAAATAATAGGTTAGAATTCACTCATAGAGAGTAGTCCATTCTTCACAAGTGTTCCGTTAAAAAGTATGGTTCACAAGCGAAGTCGGCCTGAGAGTTTGTGAACGTAGAACTACGTTTGTCAGCGAAGGGGGTTCTGGGTGATATGATGGGAAATAATAATCGATCTTGTTTATTGAATGAATAGTTTACATTGGACGTTTCAACCATCTACATTGATTGAGGTTTCACTAAGTTATGCACATCATATTGGTTATGTTTTTTTTCAAGAGTTATAAATAACGATTTTATTGTTTTACTTCAATATACAGATGTCTTTTTGAATCAATAGATTAAAAAGTGCAATAAAATGAATTTATCAGGCATTTATTTTAATTAATTTAATTATATATTTTATCCTCGATTTGGAGTTTAAAAGTTTTGGATTCAATATTTAATTGCATGTCTAAAATGTTTGCTATCACTGTTCCAGTCCATACTCACGTATTGATGAGAAAATTTAACCCTCGACTCGCAATTAAGTACACAATATCTTAAGTCCTAAATAGATTCGGAGTTTATTTTTTAGTAAGTCATGGTCACTTTGAAATAATTTAAAATTACTTTGTAGGTATTGAACAAATATTAAATGCTTTTATTTGTACATATAAATAATAATAAACAATTAAGAATTAATGTACTTACATCAACATACAAAAATAATTAAACACTTAACTTACTTACTTCATACTAAGAGCATAAGATAAGCAAAAGGTCATTTAATACATCTCATTACCTATGTATAGCGCCACATCCGACGCCTCTTGACATATCAGATTTGCTGCGCGTAGATCGGTATTTTAACGTCGCTGCTGGATGGGGAGGATTGGTTACAGAGCATCCATTGCCAAGGACTAATGTGTGATACCAGCGTACCCCTAAGATTCGGTGCAGATATTCATTTGTTTAATATAAAAAAAACATTCCTGTATGAATTTTACCAAACCACAGTAATACCTATTGAAACTGACCCATACGTCTAGTCAACTAAAAAAAGCTCGTATCCATATTCGCTATAAATAATATAGATGAATGTGAGTCTTATACGTGGTGTAGATGTCAACTCCGCCGTTCTTGAAAGTATTGACTTGTGTTCTTAATAATTATTGTCACAACAAGCCACAACAGATAAAAGACCTTCAACCTACACACACTTCCCTCTAAGTTACGCAAAACCAAAACTAAACGAAGACACAATAGAGCTATGAAACCACAGATACACAACATCCGCCACAGGATCAATAACGGAGAAATTTATTCCAAACATAAACTCTGCCATCACTCTTGGCAGGAATTTAAAAATATCACACGAATTCACACAGATTCTAACAGGCCACGGAGCGGTGCGAGCTTATCTAAAAAGATTTAGATTGAGGGATGATGACTGTTGTCCATGTGACGGCAACACATCTCAAACTGTGTGGCATGTCATCAACGACTGCCCTATACTAGAAAGGGAGCGATGGACTCTCAGGACTCGATGTAGATAGCATAATCATGAAATTTACTTCCAAAAGCCTCACGAAGTACTAAGCAATAGAACAACACAAGAGCACTACACAAAATATTTAATTCTGGCCATAAAGAAAATTAAAGATATAAATGGAGGAACCTAATTAGCCCCACATCAATGCAACTAACCCACCCAACCCCCTTGTACGAAAAAGCAAGGGCATGGTTATTTAAAAAAAATATTGTAGAAATCGGGAGTAGGGATCCGTTGTTTATTCTATTATGGTGCAGAACTAACCTAACAATGGTAATTTTATTTGGGAATGTTCAATCAAATCGCTTTAGATATTTATTTTATAGATTCCACACGGGGATAAATTTACGTGGATTTAGTTCCCTCGGTGTACTTACATGTACCTATTTACTTTTTTTTTGTTTTTCGATTATTTAACACTTATTTTTATATCATGTCATGAACGCTTTAAATTCGTAATTTATCATATTCATTATTTATGTAATTTAAATAATTTTAAATTGAATAGAGTATAATCTTTTCCGAATTTTCTTTTTGTATTATAGAATATAGATCATCAATTTCATAATAAAAAGTTCCATTTATAAATTATATAAATTCTCTTTCAAGTCTCTTGAGATTTCGCATTTTCATTCTTTACAAAAAAGCATCAAAAGTAAATCTTTTTGAATATCCCAAACTGTGGTGTTAAGTTATTTTTCGAAAAGCTTTTGAGCAGAATACCACGATAAATAAATTCTGACTTCCATTTTGAAAGTACGCTTATAAATTTCGCTGAAGGATGGCAACGGAATTAATTGAAATTGTTCCCTCAGAATTAATTTTATACAAAACATAAAACTTGTTTTCATTTCTACGACTGTTGAAATTCACCGTCTTAAAAATTTCTCGTTGAGTTTTGCCGAATTATCTACGCGTCTTTGCTTCTTTAATTTTCTTAAACAACTCTTGAAAGAATAAAAGTTGTGTATAAAACATTTTATGTTTAGTGAGTCAAAATAACTAATATCAAAATAATAGTAGACCGTGACAAGTTTAACTTCAATGAGTTATTGGTGGCGGCACTCGTGTTGTTATCGAAGTATTGTAAGAGTATTACCAGGATTGGAAAATATTATTCCCTACTTTTTGATGGAAACATAAATAATGACGTATGGCATTTTTTTCTCATTGAGTTGCGATATTTTTAGTAATATGACAATATCGAAATGTCAAATTTATATTTTGTCCTGTCACACCACGATTCTTTCGTCAACATTGTTTATGTGGAAATAAGCTCTTTTTTGGTTATTCCTTTTCACGGTATGAATTATAATCTTCCTACCATATCACTTTCAAAACTCTTTTGCATTACACCGCATCCAAATGACTTACAATATAAACAAAATAAGAAACGTCAAATGATTTCAAGGCAGTGACGTCCCGTGGGGGTAGGCTGATTGAGCGTCGCTTGGGGGCGGCAGTTACTCGTAGGGCGGCAAATCGAGGAGAATCAATAACTTACTATATAATATAGAAATAGGTACCTAAACTTAGTTATAACGGAAATCTCTTTCCAATAAAAAAATTAGGTCACTGGTTGGAAACAAAATGTACCTATTAATTAGCATAAACGGTTTAACAGAACTGTATTTTTTTCGTCGGGTTGGCGATGTCTAGTTTACTTCCGTTGTCTTTGGACATAACTCCTTGATGGCCAGCAATGAGACGTGCAGATTTGCGAATTATATTTGAATTATAGGTAGGTACATACTTAGGTACCTACTTAATGTATCAAAATATTCTTTCCAGTCATTCGTGAGTTTTGAAAGTTGTCAGGTGTATTTTTAAATGTATCTGAAACCGTGGACTTGCAATATTGTCTATTGAAGTAGAGATGGCATTTTAATTAAATTTTGTGGTATATATTTTGTTAATAGTGTATTTTTTAGATATTGAAGTGATTAAAAGATAATAAAAACTACTGTATAATGGGGTGGCATTTTGACGCTGCCTAGGGGCGGCATTTTTTCTAGGGAAGTCACTGTTTCAAGGTGAGGGGAAGGAATAGGGAAAACCGAGAGGTGATTAGCCAAAGAGATTGAAGACTTTGCCATACAATATGACATTCCCTTTTATAAAATAAGTTTATAAAGAATTTTACGATACGTGTTTCGCTGGCATGGTGAGTTTTACCATGTATGAGTACCAAAATATACGTTTAACTTTATTTATTTATTTAAGAAAATAAAA
Source organism: Rhyacophila brunnea (assembly GCF_057557595.1). Taxonomy (NCBI): domain Eukaryota; kingdom Metazoa; phylum Arthropoda; class Insecta; order Trichoptera; family Rhyacophilidae; genus Rhyacophila; species Rhyacophila brunnea. The sequence continues at coordinate 33,905,384 of NW_028232827.1, read as the reverse complement.
TATTCTGGACATAAAAAATCTAAATTCAAGACGTTCACAACATTATATTTCCATTATAATAAATATTACTCTCACAAGAGAGAAGAAAATGTACTTACATAAAAAACATAAAGACAATTTTATACAGAAAAATAAAATTTTGAAAACAAAATGCTAGCATGTCACTGAAAATGTATAAGTCTTTGGAGAGCGCATTGACTAGTCTTGCAAATGTAATTATTATAAGAAATTATTGTTAATATTGTGTAATGGGGATAGAAAAGCAGCTACGCAATGTGGAAAATGGATAGTTGGAAAATTTTCAAGTTATAATTGAGTAGAGAGGATGGAAATTTTTAAAGGAAAAATATTGAAGAGAGAAGATAAATTATTAAGGCTTTTAAAATGAGGCTGTTAATTTAAAAATCGGTGATGTCTATATTCTGCCATTTTGAGATAATCTTGAACAAACATATTAGCAAACAATTATAAAAGGTAAATCGCGAAATATTAATATACCGTTTTATCATTGCTTTGTAATGCAATTGTGATTATTAATTATCTTCAATATTGTTGTGAGTAATTGTCGTTTAATAAGCTTGTAAATCTGTCTACACGATCATTGTTCTGTGAGCGAAAGGAAAACTGGACAACTTTGTAGTGAAAATTCTTTGTTTATTTATGTGGATGTAATTAGCCAAAGGCGTTGATTTGATGCACCCTTTGTCTTGTTTACATAATATAAGCATTATGATTAATTTGGCATTAACGACACACTAATTCGATGAAATTTCAATAACTCACTGCCGATCTAACATTGAATAATGAGTTTAAATTATTTATTTTACTAAACATTTATACCTAGATACTATTTTATTCTTTTTGAAATCAATCTATGTTCATATGTGATTAAATTTTATAGAAAAAAAATGTTTAAATAATCTTATTATTAATTATTTTAGAGCCTACCGTATTTCATACATTGCGGTAGACGGGCTGGGGTCCATGAGGTAAAGTCTATATAGAAAAATCTGAGATTCATCTCGTTAAATACTTGGATACATACAATATTGGCAAATTGAATTATTTTTGTAGAATATAAAATAATCAAGTTATTATTATTTAAATACGTTACTATGCAATTAAAAAATATTTTTTTTGGAAGGTAGGCTTTAAATAATCGCCTATTATGGAGTCTTCGCCACTGCTTCCCAGCGACTGCCTCTTCTAATGATCTGCAATAGTTTCACTGGATATTTCATTTTCTTTTGTTTCAAAATATGTACATTGTAAACGACATTATTACAAAATGATAACATCTATCTAATTCGGATTATACTTTCAAACAACAGGAATTTAACTTTATCACGAAGGTGTGAACATAAACTTTAATATTAATGCTTTGATATTAAACAATATAAATTCGTTTAAATGTCCCATTAAAATAAGTACTTTTAAACTACTTTATAGCTTTCCTGGAAAATTCTAGAATATTACATTGTGTGGAGATTACCGTTCATGGTTGTTTAATCTAGTATAACCGTTATATTAGTGATTTCTCTCATATTCTACTTCAACAAAATCTTACATTACATGACTATTAACCCAAAACTTATGCCATTCTTAAAATACATATAAATATAAATGCCTGTTCTACTTTTCTACATAACATATCAGCCACAATTTCCACAACATTACGTATACATAATACAGGGAAATGTACAGTGTACCAAAAACTTATGTCGAAGAAGATTCTATTCCTTGTAAAGTGGATTACTATCCAAAGGGTTGTAGGCTTCGTGCGAATAATCTCCGAGGTTTAAACAATTGTAACATGGACTTACCATTGTTTACCGCTGTAGTCAGATTATAAGTTTAATCAAAATAATTGTATGTTTTCTTACTGTTGTTTACCTCTAAGGCGTAAAACCCACTTAACGCAGCGAGTGGGGCACACGCACAAAATTTCACAAGTGGCGCGTAAATCATCGAAAATACAACGTAATCAAATACGCCAGAGCACACTGGATTTGACAACGCATTGTGCCCGCCCGCCCCATGATTCATCGTTGTGTGGCTTCTCAGCGGGACGAATTAACGAAAATACAACGTAGCCCATTCATTGAACACGGCAAGCAAAATCACGCTTCTGGAAGCGTCGTCGATAGACGGGCGAGTAGGTATTATTTAATAACAGTGAACTCATTGTTTAGTTTCTGCGTGTCCGATATTTTGCTGGTAGAATGATGTCATCGTGAATATTAATTACAAGCCCCTAGAAATTTAATAATATTTTTATTGCTTTGTTATGAGAGACGCTGATAATAATAATTATTTTGTGCTTCTTGTGCCGCTTATTACATATGTGAAGGGTAATGCACGGGTGGGAGGGGGCCTACACCGAGCGCCGCTTTGGTGGGCTTTATGCTTAATAGTTTTTAATTTTTAACTTTTATAATAAGATTAATATGAGTTACAGCTGTTTACCACGTATGCAGGATAAGTAATGAAGTAAGAATATAACAATAACTCCATTTCACGATTTTTAGAGTAACAATAGTTTACCTCTGGTATACAGACTGTTGATGATCTGATACGACAGATTGGTCTCGAAATGGACTATAGTGGACCAGAGCGCAGCTGAGGGTTATGAAATCATTGAGACTATCGCACATTTTTGTGCTAATCTGTAAAATTTCATTCCGATTCGTGAATTATTAACAATTCATTTAATTTTGCACAATTTTTCTTTAAGTTTAATACACAATTTATCGGATGCATGGGTAATATCGTAAACCTCTATTTCAACAATCAATAACGCGATTTTGTATTATTTTGCTACAAAGATTTTTTAGAGTCTTGCAAAGATTACAATTTCAATTCAATTTAGACCGACGGCTCTCGTGGTGCAGTGCGTAAAGTGCTGGCTTTCAATCCGGGAGCTCTGGGTTCGATTCCCAGTGAGAATACAATAATATATTTATATGATTTCTAAAAGCCTGGGTGTTTATGATTGTTCAAAATTTTCAACCACCTTCTATGAAAAAGCAAAGACATGGTTATTAATATTATATATATACTTATCAAAAAAAAATTTAAACCTGCGAACAGACTTTGATAGGGTGATCCTCATGAAAATATGTTACTCCAAAGGGTGCCAACAAATCTTAGTAATAAAATTAATTAATTATATAACTTTATAATATGAATGCACGTATTAATGGTTAAATAATTAATAATATAAACTGTAATTACTTAGAATTATGTACCATTACTGTATATTCGTCACTGTTCTGGCAGAAGACACTAATTCGAAAAAATTACATATTGAGTTAGTACCAAGAAAAACTATTTATTCCAATTTATTTTTTATATGTTATATCTTAATACATCCAATAAAACACAGTTAAAACTCATACTTAGTAAAAAATATAGCAATATCTGTCTTTCCTAGAATTATAATAATGCTTTAAACGAAATACCAAGTCGTTAATATTTTTTATACAAGTAGTATCTGTTTGAGTGGTTATGTTATGTTATTGACCTCTTTAATGTTAGTTGCAGGTTATGGTTTGGGTAATATTTCATACTCAATTAATGAGAATTGTATCGTCACTGTTCTGGCAGAAGACACTAATTCGAAAAAAATACATATTGGGTTAGTACCAAAATGTTCCTTATTTCAAACTTTACCGTCTGGAAACCTTCTTAATAAATAAACAGTCTTTATTTTAAAGTCATCCTTTTTACGATTACTTAATAAACTCACATGATAGACCATTTCAAACATTTTAACAACGTCAAAGTCAAATTACTCAAAACTAGTATTCTCCAGTTAGTGTGTTCTGCCAGAACAGATACGAATGTATTCCATACGATTTTGGTTTAGTATCTGTTTTAAACGTGTTTGAATTAGTGGGCATAGAAAAATACACTGTGCGTTGGCGTATTGAAAATGTCTGCTATAAACACGTCGGTGACTTGTTATGTATCTGTAACACACTACGTATGCTTCTAATTTTCTATGATTGTTTATCTAAATGTTCTAAATTACTTATAATTAATATTTGTATTAGAAACTTGTTTTATGATATAAAATGTGGCAAAAACATCTTAGAACATACAGGTGTGATGAGTCTCCAATATGAAATAACTTCCATTCAATTTCATCAATAACTATTATAATCTTCCTTCATTACTTCAACCCTATATTAAATGTAGGCTCCATAACAATAGAAGAAGGGTTTCTTCAACGTATTCGATTAAAGTACCTTTGTTTTATATTATGCGTTAATTTCTTTAAATATTTACCTTTAAAAGTTTTGATTGGGATTTACTTTCGTTCAAAACTGCGCATTCATCAAAGCCAGCGGTGCGCAACCAGTCTCTGCGTACCACCTAAGTTGTTGACGGCCCTTTTAAACCATTCAATTTTTGAAAATATTTTGCAAGTGAATTTGATAAAAACACGCGTAAAATTCAGTGGTTTTGGGGTGAAAGTGCTTAAGTCATTTTTGTTGCAGATGAGACAATTGGTTTTGAAATAAATCACAGTTTTCAAAATAACTTAGCAGTTAATTATTGGCATATCTTTTTTTTATTTCTTTTACATTATTTATATATGATTAAGTTTTTGATATTGTATTATATTCAATGTTTTGAATAAGTAGTTTTACTCAGAGTTAAAAACGATTTTTTCAATTTAAGCTAGTTTACAACGTTTTTATTAGCTCGTATTCTTATTTGTCCGGTGGTTGTTTGTACAGTACAAATCTTGCAATCGATTTTTAACTAACTTCCCGACTAACTAGACATTTGAAACTTTTAGAATATATCAGAACACGATGCCAATGCATTCTTTTAATACTTTTAGCCATCTTTAAGTAGAATTGAATTCATTTTCAGTTAATTCTGTTTTGTATGGAAAGTTATTTCAGAAAAATCCGTAAAAAGTAAAAGACTATTATTGGTTGCTAAGCGGGTGGTCCTAGCAACTAAATTATTAATATATACGTGCGTTACTATGGAAATCAAAATGACATTTCAGTATTCTATATTTGTTTGTTTGTTTTTTATTTACTTCATATCAAGTACAAGTTTGAGCATATTGAGCATAATAATTCAACAGAAAATTTAAAAACGTTGTAAATAAAAAGTTCTTTTTATCTTAGATATTTTAATTTGAAAATAATTATTCAAATTAAAATATCTATTTATTTTGCTTGCACGTGACAAAATCTATGATACCTACACAAAAAAGAACACAATTATTTACACGTAATATTGGCATTCAAATCTTAATATTGTAAAAACTCGACTTAAGAACTTTAACGCTGCACCGAAGAATAAAAGTGTAATCGTATATACATATAAAAACATCGTGTATGGTAGAACAATACGAAATTTGACGGGTGTATATTATTAATATTTAAAAATGTCGCACACCCATCTTCCAGTGTATCGTGTCATAATATCATGCGCATTTAGCTGCATCGTAATTCGCTTGTTGCATCTCGTGGGCGTTACGTCAAATAGAATCATATATAGAATATAGATAAAAAAACTATTCCTCACAAAACTAATTATTTAATATTGAATATACACACCACTTAAGGGGGGACATGCTCAGCGTAGGTCAAAATGGAACTTTTGTTCTATTTTCAAAGCATGATCCTGGACATACCTTTAACATTGTAGATATTCTATTTATATAATTTTGAAGCATTGTTATCTGTTATATTTATTATTTAGGATCATGCTTTGAAAATTTAATAAAAACTCCATTTTGACCCACGCTGAGCACGTCCGCCCTTAAGAATGTTAAATTTTGAAGTTATACTTCTTTAGGTGCGTTTTACATTTCAAAATTAGATCAGAGTGTATTTTTGGCGTGTGACATGTAACACATAATTTATTTTTTCACACAAAAATAAACGCACTCGATTGGATTCGAACCACCGATTGTTCGGTTATCAGCTGAACGCACTACCATTACGCCACAGTATTATACTCCAATAGTGACGATTATACAGTATAATATTATAGTTTAGAATTGTTTCGTTGCCTAGGCAGCGAATTTATTATTATCGTCCATTTGTAATTCCTTACGTTAACAAACTATTAAACGTCATAGTGGCAGTTGTTACTTTAAAAATAAAAATAACGATGCATAATAATTATATAATTTAGTAATATAAATTAAAGTGTATAGAAATAAACCAACGGCGTTCCAATAAGCGGTCCTTTTTCTTAAGTGTGTAATTTAACAAGATAATTAAGAGATAGTCGAAGAATCTAGGTAATCACAAGTTTTGTTTTTGTTTTGTTACGCCAAATAAGTATAACATCTAACGCGCGTACATGAGTACACACACCGATTTAAAAAAAAAAAAAAAAAAGTAGATAAATAATTTAGAAAAAAATATATATATGAAAAGTTGTACATAGTGGGATTCCAGTTTACATCTTTCACTATCCGGTGAGTGCACTAATCAATTATTTTTTAATAGGTATGTATATTTTTGAGGTTTCTTAAAATTACGTATTTTTAATAATACTAATATTAAAAAGGCGTGTATGATGGACGATTGGTGGCCCTGCGTTTGGATCCAGTAAATGGAATGAAATAAGCGGCTAACATCCATTTCTAGAGCCAATTGTAACACATAGCTGACAGTGTGTAAAATCGTGACTATCATGACGCATACAAGGACAATTTTCTTTTGACAGCTGACATGATGAGGCCATCGGACATGGCCAATTGGCAACAAAATTTTGTTCAATTTAGAAAACTTGCAGCTACAAACTACCAACGTGAAGACCTCTTCACTTAGATTGTTCAAAAGTTTTATATATATATATATATATATATATATATATATACATATTTTTATGTTCTAAGTGTTCCTTTCCATAGTCATGGAGAGACATTTCCAATAAATAAAAATACTGATGCTTCACATCAAATGTAGGATCCCGTGTTACGCCTAATTATAACAAAGTGTGGTGCTGGATAGATGTGGTTTGGTAGAACCATTATCTTTAGTATCAGATCGAAGTAGAGCCCGATATGTCTTATCTGTCTTTATGTACTGATTCCACAGATTCGGAGAAATTAAATATTAAGTATAATTTGCTTTTCACAGGAGATATAAGACATATATATTGATTGAAGTAACAAAACGTTTGAATCACATGATGAATACGTGTATTAATTAAGGCGCTAAGTACCAAAAAGTAGTATTGCCTGTGGTTACAAAATACCGAGTCATTGCAGTAAAATTTCATGAAGCAGACCTTTTGAAAAATGTGGTTTCACAGTGTGAAACAATATCGGCAGCTTCCATAATTTTTGGAATTAAGAACTCGTGAGTGTCAACACACCATCGTCGGCCATTTTATATTGAATGCCGTTGACCACTACAGTGGTACTTACACCGTTATAAATAAAACACGCCAACGGACTTACAACGTCGCCAGATTTAAATAGTTTGCTGTATTTTTTTGACTTGCTTGAGGCACTTAGACTATAGCTGACGCTATTGGCGTTGGTATGTAGAACATTTTTTCTATAAAAATGTCAGTTTTTTTTGGTACTTAGCGCCTTAATTAATACACGTGTTCATTGTTATTATTAAATATTGTATACGTACTTTGTCGCGAAACAAAAGGTGACAATTTTGATTAGGCAGTTTCAAAGGCTACTTCCCGACTAGTTACCCTCTATCAGTGGCGAAGAGTGGTGGTAGGCTGTTAAGATCCGACATAAATAGTGCACATTAAACTTTGTCGGTCATACGTATTTGTTTATATTGAACAAGGCTACAATTTACAGATGGAGTTGGTTAATTAAAAAAAATCAATTAAACTCTGCCCAAACCAAACCATATAGTTTTGGTATGCTTTTGGCGATCCAACAAAATTGTGCACACTATTTCATTCATACTTATTTGTTTTCGTTGAATTAAGAATACATAACATTACAAATGTTGTTGGTCAGTTTTTTTAGCGTAACCATGCCATAATATATAAAAATATTATTATATCCATAAAATATCCAAAATTATGTATTATTTAATGTCATAGATATTTTATAGATAGACGAGTATTTTTTGACTATTATCTATTATGGCTTGGATTTCGCAGGGTTTAATTGAATTTAACTAACCAACACCATCTGTAAATTGTAGTCATAGTTCAATGAAAACAAATACGTATAACTGACAAAGTTTAGTATGTACTATTTATATCGAATCTTAACAGCCTACCTCCACCCTTCGCCACTACGGTCTCTATCCTTCCAGTCATGCAGTCTCAGCAACCGTGCCTTTTTTACTATGGCATTATTTGTGGAATTCTTTGTTTTATTGTGCATCTCTGTTTAGTATTCCTCGATAATTTCATTTAAAGTTAGAAATTGTATTGTATACGAACTTTTTTCTTCCTAAGTTATCGAATACAGGATTATTGATGGAGGATTTAGAAATTTATTGCGTCATTTGGTATCGATACTTAACTAAAATATTAGGTTTAAGCAGGGCTCGAAATGGATCGGAGCGCACCGGAGTGCCGTTCCGATCTGAAGTTATCGCTCCGTCTCGTGGAAATATTAATTTGACCATGTAAGCTTGATATGTCATATAATAAACATTCTAAGACACTTATCTATATAAAATACACATTCAATTAGATAACTATGTTAATATTTTCGTATAATTATCGGGCGCTCCGGTTCATAAAAAAATCCATTTCGAGCGCTGGGTTTAAGTCATCATAACAACAGACACATAACATAGACGAGCTACTGTTACTGTGCTTTGATTTTATTATAGATAATTACAAGATAAAAAGAACTTTTTATATACAACGTTTGTAAATTTTCTGTTGAACCATATAAACTTGACTTGACTAGCTTAAACGATCAAAAAAATTGTACTTGACATGTCATATTGATTTTCATAGTAACGCACGTATATATTAATAATTTAGTTGCTAGGACCCCAGACCCCTAGCAACCAATAATGGTGTCGAAATAACTTTACATACAAAACAGAATTAACTGAAAATGAATTCAATTCTACTTAAAGATGGATAAAAGTATTTTAAAAAATGCATTGGCATCGTGTTCTGATATATTCTAAAAGTTTCTAATGTCTAGCTAGTCCGTAAGTTAAAAATAATGTAGGTGACCTCAGAATACTGCAAATATTTTAGAAATTAACATCTTTGATTACTATACGGAGTGGCTTTCGCGTAGGTTTATAACGTCATGGGTCTAAACCGAGGCAGAACGTGTCAATGAGGGCACAGTAAAACACTACTTTCAGGGGCCCCAGTCCGAATTATATTAAAAAAAACCATGATTATAGTCTGCATTGGCATCGTGTTCTGATATATTCTAAAAGTTTCAAATGTCTAGCTAGTCGGGAAGTTAGTTAAAAATCGATTGCAAGATTTGTACTGGATAAATAACTACCGGACAAATAAGAATATGAGCTAATAAAAACTTTGTAAAATACAATGCCTTTCCACGATGAATTGACAGTTAACACAATAAAAGTGTTTATAGATGATTGGTTTTGTTACGTCACAACTCTTTTATCACAAATCGTCACATATTCCAGACCCCCCCCCCTTATATTCATGACGTCATATTATATTATAAACAAATACGTTCGCCTAGCCCTAGTTGATATAGCGGCCGTCTCTGTATAAATGCGAAGCCGAATTTATATATCAAAACATATATATATATATATATAAAAGTTTCAAATGTCTAGCTAGTCGGTAAGTTAGTTAAAAATCGATTGCAAGGTTTGTACTGGATAAACAACCACCGGACAAACAAGAATACGAGCTGAGAAAAACGAGGTAAAATACCCATTCCCCTATCTATATCAAAGAGATTTTCCGTTGAATGGCACTTTAAATATTATGCTTGTTAAGTTATGTACCATATCGGTTAACAAATAATGTCGACGCTGAGTTTGGTAATCTTATACTAGTCTGCTATTATTGAACACGTCTGAAGATCTTTTTGAACCAGAACGTTCATATTCTATCTGTTATTAAAAACCTTTTCTTGAATATTATTTTTAAATATTTTAGTTGTTGTAAATTTATGTAGGAAAACTGGGGTATGAAAATGGTACGCACCACTGACATGAACTATGTAAGCAATCAGCTTATAATCAAAGCGCCATTATATTATATAAGTCACTTTATAAATACATAATATAATTCTATTTCGTTTGAATGTATCTGTGTATGAAAACAATGCAATTATTTGTGAGAGTTGCGTAGTGGTGCTTTTGATTTTGTTTTCAAATAAAAGCACGGCGAACCTTTATTTTCTTTTATTAAGGCGTGCACGCACAAAGCGATATTTTGTCAGCATAATAAATTATCAGTTACAATTTCAGTAGACTGTATGGGTGATTGTAACTGCAACCATAGGGGAAGGGGTAAGTGTACGTCCTGAGAGGCAGCGTTCGGCGCAGCGTTGAGCGTTTTGCGCAACTCAAACGTATAACCGTGTGTGAAAATGTTCGTAGACAATGTCTTTTTTTGGTTATACATTTATACGGTTATACGTTTGAGTTGCGCATAACGCTCAACGCTGCGCCGAACGCCGGCACTGAGGCCTCACACTTAGAGTTAAACATGGAGTCGTTAACTTTCGACGCTAGACTTGGCCATGATCGGAGGCTAATATACATATATGATTATTATTACATTATTGTAGGTATGTGACGATTACAATATGATACAATTAATGGCGTGCTATAAATAATCGGTACTCTTAACTCTGTAGACATTAATCAGTCGAAGATGCTTTAAACACTGATTTTATGTAGAATATTTTTATCTAACTCAACTGTTTATCAAGTTTGTTGAAATAAAGGTTCACGTAAACAATAATTACTTTAATAGATTGTTGACCTAATCTGGCAACTTTTTCTTTTACGAACTCCACCCATACAGCAGACAATATATTATAGCATCAACTTAATGTTTATTGTTTTTTTCTTAGGTTAAATAGGCAGTTGAGGCATGTTTCCGATTTTATGATGTTGTCAACTTGAGTCAGGTCAATACTTTACACATTCAAAGCTTTCTTTTGTCTAATTTTGTAAGGTAAATGTGATAAAAGCTTTGATTTCGAATTGCGTGCATTGTTGAAGATACAAAAAATAATTTGGAATAAAGTTATTGTTTATATTTCATATTAATCTTTTACAAAACTCAATATTATCTTGAAAATGTATCCTTATAGCCGGTGGGTAAAAATATCTGATAAGTAGAGATTGTAATGCCTAATCGAAAATTTTCCTATACAAAATAATTATTGTTTTATATAAATTAATATGAGTGTGTGTGATTTTTATAAATTTCAAGACCGTCTTTGTCAGTGCACGGAATTTTCGTTAATACTGTAAATCATTCCATCTTCGTTTCTATAGTGGGTAACAGCTATCGACACAAAATAGAACTAACGATTTCAGTCAATAATGAATTTGCACATAAACAGTTGCCGTTTTATGTATTATATTATAAGGGGTAAAAAAAAATATCCACCACCACCCGTCATATATGCACAACCGTGGATATGCACGGCCGCTTTCCATGACGCTTTAAACATGTCTGAAAGAAGTGATTATAAGTGCTCATTCCGTCCCGAGACGGGGCCGCATGGGACTGATGCTGCAACCATGCACCGTAGTGCTTAAAGAAGAAAGTTAAGAAAGAATTTAGTCGATATCAAACCTGCCAATCAAGCGGTTCACAAAAATATAATCTCAATAGAATAAACGTTTCTCGAATACTGTGTTTGTCCGCAATTGACATAAGACTACCCGAATTATAAATCCATATTATCATGTAATATTAAAATATACATGAAACAATAAACAACCCCAAAAACAGTTCTGTGTTTATTAATCAAAATAATAGATATATCCACATAATACCTAAAGTTAGTAGCTGGAAGTGATACTAAATTAAAATTTAATTTGAATAACGAACAACTACACTTCTACTAAGATTATCCGTATACAGTGGCGCACCCAGAGGGGGGAAGGGGCCCTGGCACCCTCAAACATGAAAATTATCAGAATGATTTTATACATTGAAATTGAAAGCCAATAAACTATACCTTAGGGTTTAGACAAATAAATCACTGCAAAAAAATGATTTGTAATTCTCCAACACCCTTTTTAGAAAAAAATCTTAGATTTTAATTTCGAACACAAAAAATTCGAAACACTAATGTCAGGTTTTTTTAGAAACCCAATCCCTAATGGAATTGTCAAAAAATTCTCGGTGTCCACCCGAATTCCTGAGCGGTGTAGGTCATTGCTGGGGAGGGCTGACAGGGCTTTAGCCTGGGGGCCCGGGCTGTGGGGGGGCCGGTATGTCGGGTTGACCAGATAAGTGAGATAAACACACATCATAAATTAGCTTTAATAGTAAAAAAGTATATTATACTTCATGGCCATAAATATTTTCAATTATATAATTGTGCAATATATTTTTGATTATTATGTATCGATACTCGACAGCTACATTATTAAAGTAGATGTATTAAAAATCGCCAATAATTCACTGTATAAGTACACTTATTTTGAACTAAAATACAATTTGAAAAACTTTAATGTAGTGTTTTACACTGCCTTTAATCTTAGCGGTAGGTAGGGGACTCGCCAAATATCCTAGCCTGAGGGCCCGTTTCAGGATGTGGTGACCATGGTGTAGGTACACCGAGTATAATAGACAAAATAACTAAAATAAACGAGAAATTAGGCTGTGAAGAAGAAATAGAGCCTATGGGGCTAATTTACATTCTCCTCCTTGGGCTCCCCCCAATATTAAATCCTGAGTGCGCTACTGTTCGTATATGCACAAACTTATTGATCATTTTGTTTTATAGTTATTCGTAATTTTTGTGTACATATTATTTTACGGATTACGGATTTCTTCCGAAATAACTTTTCATACAAAACAGAATTAACTGAAAATGAATTCAATTATATTCTTAAATATGGCTAAAAGTGGAAAAAGAATGCGTTGGCACCATGTTCTGATATATTCTAAAAGTTTCAAATGTCTAGCTAGTCGGGAAGTTAGTTAAAAATCGATTTCAAGATTTGTACTGGACAAACAACCACCGGACAAACAAGAATACGAGCTATGAAAAACGTGGTAAAATAAAAAATACTATAAAAAACAAAAAAATAGATGCAGTATTAGAAAAATAGTATAAATAGTAAATACAAAAACTATAAAGCAAATACATGGAAGTACATCAAATGAACTAGGTAGACCCTATTTTAAGAATAATAATATAATTCTGGTAAAATAAATACTCATTCCGAATACCTACAGCCTATTACTTATTGCGAGGAAATTGTGAAAAATATAAAAAATAATACCGAAATAATTATATTATTATTAACTAATATGGCAACCCATCAAAAATAAATTAACTTTTAAAAATACGTAAATACACCATACAATTTAATTTATTATTTTTCTAGAAATCCCAAAACCCATAAATACTTTTTATACCCATTTACTTTGAAGGCATCAAAATGAAATTGATCAAAGACACCTGCTGTCCCTTAATGCTATCAAAACATCCTTAGAGTACTAGGAAATGACTTATAATCAAACTTGTTGTAGCTACACCGATAGCATCAAGCTTAAAGCTTTTAAATTTAGCTTTCACTTCCTGAAAGTGTATTAAGCTACGGGGCGCTACGCCATATCAGCCTTAAAACATTCATTCTCTAATCAACCTGTAGTGCCAGCTGAATAAATATAGAAATATAAATATTCTAGACGTTCTACAGGGAAACTATAAAGTTTTATATCTAGGATGCAGAACATGATTTTCTTATAAATTAAGATTTATGGATGGATGTAATATTTTTAGGTATCTCTTTTATAGCTCACTAAGTATGTTTTTTTAACCTTTTTTTATACACTAATAATTAATACATTTTTTTATTATGTAGTTAAAGTCTATCAGAACGGTTCTAAATCTTAACATAACGGTCTTAATTCTTAGACTATATTACTGTATAGACTCCGCGTATTCTTTTGCTAAGTAAAACCGTGTTACGTGCGTTTCGTTGTTACTTGTAGTAGGTGAAACTTACCTATAAAACGTAATACCATCTTATTGTTTCTCAGTACGGCTACTACATTTAAATACAACATATTCAACCATCTTTTCTACTTAAGTAACTAAAAATTTAACTAACTTTTTAACACAAAAACTAGAATTTCGGTCATTAGTTATCCAAATCATTTATAATGTAGTCATCCAAACTAATATTTACCGGCTACGTGTACAAAAAATATTGTACAAAGCCGTCGATCTTCTATTTTACTCTAACGCATATTGCGGAGATTATAAGCGTGTCGAATGCTTTTTCACTTGCACTTATAGTTCGTTTTTGTTCGAGCTTTGTCTTACTCTGATCAACAATATAGCAGTTTGAAATTAGGCTGTATACAGGTTAACATAATACTTAGAACAGACGGCTCCATTCAAAAAACTTCACAATTTCATTCCTGGTAATCGTAATCCCATTCCTGAATTTATTATTTGCCATTTTTTTTATCGTATTATACCTCTACGTCAGTCAGTGTGTCGGGCCTCTACGTCACTAAACGCGTCAGTAATAAAATAGTGTAATAATCTTGAGAAACAAAAAATGTGTAGATATCTCTTATGATTAATTTAAATGTTATTTTGTTGTTATTTAGATGTTAGTTTTTTTTTAAGTATATTAATATCATGTTTTTTACAACGATTTTATTTGCTCGTATTCTTATTCGTCTGGTGGTCGTTTGTCCAGTAAAAATCTTGCAATCGATTTTTAACTAGCTTCCCGACTAGCTAGACATTTGAAACTTTTAGAATATATCAGAACACGATGCCAATGCATTCTTTTAATACTTTTAGCCATCTTTAAGCAGAATTGAATTCATTTTCAGTGAATTCTGTTTTGTATGGAAAGTTATTTCATAAAAATCCGTAAAAAGTAAAAGACTATTATTGGTTGCTAAGGGGGTGGTCCTAGCAACTAAATTATTAATTTATACGTGCATTATTATGGAAATCAAAATGAAATGTCAAAATGACATTTCAGTATTTTATATTTGTTTGTTTTTTATTTACTTCATATCAAGTACAAGTTTGAGCATATTGAGCATAATAATTCAACAGAAAATTTAAAAACGTTGTATATAAAAAGTCCTTTTTATTTTGTATTTATTTTACGAATGAATTTGCTAAATTTCAAATTTGCCGCGATGAATTCGAAACAACAGGTGTTGTGTATATCCTAAAATATCCAGTATATTGCAATTCAATTTCAATATTGTTACCTGCGCAAAAAGTATTATAAATATTCAATTCGTGATCGTTCCCTTTTGTAGGTTTTTCCTTCACTCTACCTTCGCACCTTTATGGCTAAATAATCCCTTGGTACGAATATGTATTCATCTCTCTTCGTGCTGCTAAAAACATTATTAAAGTCGGTTTATGCTCCAGAAATCTGACTTTATGATATATATTATGTGATATGAATATATATTACTATGCGGGTGTTTTAAGAGAAACTAGTTGATCTTATTATATGCATAAATTCCCCTAGTACCTGTTCGCTTACGTTTTGGTTTAAAACTATGCTCGGGAAAAATCGTAAATAAAACGTATTAAAATACACCAGACGCGCACACAGAAAAACGGTTAGGGGTGGAGTACATTTTGAAAAATATTTATAATATTTTATTTTTAAAGCGACGGGAGGGGGTGCGGTTAACAAATTCTATCCGGATACCACACTTTCACAGTTACATTCTTCATACCCAAACACTAGCGATATTATACACCTGGCCTTCAGGTATTACTACGTGCGTTCACCTACGTCTTATTACGAGCTGTGACATCCATAACTGGCTATCGAATGTACATGACTTCACAGTCATAATTATTAGAATCATCTGTGTCCATTTATGTCATACGCGCTGTCTTGTATTTTAGGTATGCTCCATAATAACATTGGATACATCAATTTATGAGTGCCACGGGTTTGCGTGTTGTAGAATCCCAAGACTAGTGAGGGGCAACCCGTTGAGAAGGCTGTTTGACATTCTTCATATCCAAATACTATCGATATTATACACCTGGCCTTCAGACATAATTAAGTGCATTCACCTACGTCTTATTATGAGCCGTCGCATCCTGAACTGGTTATCGAATACGCATGACTTAACAGTAATAATGATTACAATCATTAGTGTCTATTTGTGTCATCCGTTCCTTCTTCTTTTTTAGACATCGGAATATTAAAACCCGAAATAGTTACACCAATTTATGAGTACCTAACGGAGGTTTAAGGTGAAGCCTTTACTGAGTCCTTTTTAAAGAGGCACCTAGAGGAAAAATACGAAGCTTGCAATTTGAGACATTTTTTTTGATAATTTACAATTTCAACTGTATTTCAAATGTATCTGAAAACATTAAAAAGATCAAGAAGAATTTAAGAAAAATGTTATAAAATGTGAATTTTGTTTACGTCTTTATCTTATTATAACATATATTTTATGATCATATTTATTATTAAAATTTAGTTTATCATGTTTCAATTTTTCTTCGTAAAGATTTTTGACTAATTCATAGTTTTAATATTTTTTATATTAATTTTAAAATACATCGATTTTTATAAAAATATAAATGTGTATAACTTGAAATTCTTTTAATTTATATCAAATCCGTTCACCGTAACTATACGTATCCATAGTAATATTACAATTACTATTAAGAAACTATAATTAATACAAGTGTGATTATTTTTAGATATTTACACCAACGGTTACTAAACTAAATTGATAATGTTTACCGTGATGTAGTTACAAAATGACCTATCTTGTAAAATAAAAACGATTCTATGTATGGTGAATACAAAATAATATTAAAATATTTAACTTGTCTAAAGATATTCTAATTACCAACTCAAAGCTTTCTTTCTAGACATTTCATTGAATTTACATTGTTTTTGTTAAAAGCCGTTAGAATCAATTTACGTAAAAAAAAGTAATGATACATGCATAAATACCTCCCAATTAGTACAAAAGTGTTAGTATTTTAAGTAAAAAATAATTAAACCATAGATTTTCATTACGATTCAACAAAACTTTCAAACAAACAAAATATAATTTAAATGTTTACCCACTCTCTCTCTGATATAATCTACTTAATTACAATTGTTTCTTCTGTCTGCTTCTATTTGTGAAGAAAAATATCTTTGTTTTTTTATATGAATCTGTTTTAAGTAGATACTTTTGAATTCATTTTATTTATTACGAAACTATTACTAATATTTCTTATACTTCCGCCAAGTAGTGTGATGATAGTTACTTCGTATGCTTTAATTGCAAAATGTCTATGACTTGATAATATATCGATAAATATAATTATATAGGTATTTTTTTTTGGCTTTGAACTGTCGTATCGTATTCTACGGTTGTATAAGCCGCAAAGTGCAGTTGCGTCTCGGCGAACTGTGGTTGCCGTAGAAGTCTCTCTGAGAATAATAATATACGCCGGCATTTTCTCTACCACTGTAGCCTTATGTGGCAATGACAGGTACGGCCCCATTTTAGTCAACACAACTTTACTGTAGATTGTGTAAAGACGAGTCTAGTGAAAACTGCTCGAATAAAATTAAGACTTTAAGATATTGTCTATTTCTATATTAATATGAAACTATTCTAAAGCTCAAACTAATTTAATTTGTTTTTGTGTGCATTAAAATATTATTAATTAGGTAAACCTCGGAATGCCACATAACTCCTTAACGCTGTTTCGGACTAGTCGAATGATTTAGTCGAGTGGAGAGTGATTTAGTAGATAACTAAAAAGTGTCCGAACACAGAACATTAGTGAGTGACGTGTCAAGATGAACAGAGTACAACGTAACAAAGCAAAAATAAATAAGTTAATCACTTCAGTTCTAATAGCTATATCAGAAGAATTAAAAAAAGTATTAAAAACAAAATATTATGTTTTAATAAATGAAAACCTATACATACTGACGTTATATTTTTAATGTTTGACTTAATCTCTTTCTCACCAAATCCAAAAATATTAATTATAATTTCTAAGTCATTATAAGCAGTTTGCCTAGCCTGTTTATTTTTATATAATGGAGATTTGAAATTCCAAAGGCACTCATGGCTAAAATATTCTCGACTCAATAACTCGACTAAAGATAACGTCATGTTCAGACTTGTTTCGTGGCTTCTTTAGTTTTTGGTGAGAAGTGGTGGGGGTCGCCACTCGACTGAAAAAATAGAACAAAATGGATCGACTCGACTAAATGATTTTACTAAATCACGAGATTAAATTTGTCTGTTCAGACACATATAGTTACTAAATCACTCGCTACTCGACTAAATCACTCGACAAGTCCGAACCAGCCTTTACTCTAAGACGAGAAATTCTCGTATTAATGTGAGAATGCAATGCATTGACATTATCCGGTTAATTAAGTGTATAATAGTAATTTGACTAATATTATACCTCATATAGGACTAAAAATTGTCATTTATCTTTTTAATTTGTCTCGACATATTATTGATCTCGGTATTTTCTAGCTTTATACTCATGAAGAAACAATGATATCGTCGTTGTATTCGGACAGATTGACTGCACCACTTTCGCCTTGGCACCATTTGACCTTGCAAATATTTCATATTTAATTTGACAAGCGATCACTATTAACAATACTGTATTTGCGGCGTGAAGGACGGATGCGGGTTGCTGGACAGATGTTTCCAGTACCCCAGGCGCGAGGCGCGTGATTGCGGCTGCCAATTCGCGCTGCTGCATCGGGCTGATGGCGACTGCGGCAGCTAGCCGCCGAGCCGCGGCGCGGACCGCCGCCGACCCGCTGACAGCGAAACAGCTGCCGACCCGCGCGACGCCATTTGCAACGAATGCGAGGACACTTGCGCCTCGAGATGTTGCGGCGACTGCCAGCATCAACTGCTCTCCGGGGGACAAGTAAGGGCGACACCAAACAAAAAAAACACCAAGGCACTTCAGCACTGATTTCATTTTTATAGGAAGCAAAAAAGACGCCAAGAATAATAATAGTATATACCTCAACAACTGGATATTGGGTAACCAGCCGAGAAGCGTTCATAAAAGACATTTGATCATTTGAGATAGGTATATCAAAATGATCTCTTTTGACAGATGAACTTCAAATTGACAGATGAAATAAATTTCGTCAAATTAACAACAATATGAAACACATAATTTGAAAAAGTTTCAAAAATATCCTAAAAAAAAATTTGAGCCTATTTAGATTCAAATTACATCTTTCACTATCCGGGTGAGTATTTTGGTACCCTCATCATTTTTTTCGAGATTTCTCAAAATTATATAGTTCTGTAACCAATTAAGCTACAACTAGCTTATTATAAATATGCACCTGCACATCTATTCTATACACGAGACTGCTATCGGCGGCTATCGAAGGTAGTTTATCATATTTATATATTGAGGTATTATAATTGTTACAATAAGTGCTATGTTTTACCAGCACCTCTCTTTGTTGTGTTAACTTTTAGAGCGAGATAGACAGTTTTGACAGTTTAGACGGCTAACTTATTGTAACAATTATAATACCTCAATACCTACATAAATATGATAAACTACCCTCGATAGCCAGCGAAAGCGACCCATAGCAGCCGTATGTATAGAATAGATGCGCAGAGATATTTTGAAAATTCAAATATTTATCATCTTTTACAATTTATACCAAAATAACTCAATTACTAACTCTGGTCCAAACATGGTATCAGGAGTGAACGCCCTTGTATTTGGTAAAAAAATGTATACTCGAATTCTACTTGGTTATCCTACAGATTATTATGATTTAAGTATGGTTCTGAGACTTTTCAAGTTTTGTATTGTTCATTCAAAAATTCTTTATTAAACTCCTTGTATACTTTTTTTTAATAATTAATAATAATTATTGATGGGCATTTTTAGAACAATAACTTATAAAATATAATCTAATGTTATATTATATTATTGATTGATATCATTATTCGTCAATGTGAGTCATTAATATAATAGAAAAGTTACTAATTTCACACAAAAGTACATAAATAAATTTCATATTTATATCTATTTACTTATATACTAAAATATATCTCGTTTTTGTTTTATTTTTTCTTATTATGAGACTTAGATATTTATTTATTGAGATGTAGGGATATGTCTAAAATGTTTTCGTTTGAATATGTTTGCACTGGCTTTCACGTGTGGCTTCACATTGAACTATATTATTATTTCGTTGTGTATCTATATTTTAGTCAGTGTATTTATACATTGTAAATAATATAAAAAGAGTTTATTGTGACAAAAATATACTTGATATCAAAAACCACAGTTTTATTTTTCGCAAAGTAATGAGTGTTCACAACGTTTTTAATTTCACTTGCAAAGAAAGTGTTTTTTTTTGTGTGTACACGTTTTTTATAAATCACCTCACATGTTTTCATGCAGTGTATAGTTATATACTAAATACAGGCTTATCACGTTTGACATAGCACATCTTTTACTGTTATAAATATATTGAAATTCTGTATTGTGTTGATAATGTGTATAAATAATATCTACTATTTGGATTTATATATTTTGGGATAAGTAAATATCTAGCTTCGATGGTAAACATGAATTTATTGAAGCAAAAAATCCTTGCCCAAAGTAAAAGTTTAAAGTAGGGATCTATTTTTTGTTATGGCTAAATGATTGTTCAATGGTGCTACGGCGTAGAACATGCGTAGGCCGTAGACAGTTATGAAAGAAGCAAAATTATCTCTCTTTACATTTAGTTTTCAATTAAACTACATCCATAAAATAATTACTCACTTAACGTATCCTGGATTATACCTATCACTTCTCTCAAAAACGTCGCGTTGTCTTTCACCTTTACCAAGTACTCTTCATTGAATATGACCTGATACAAGGGCAGACCAGAAATTGACTGGCATAATGTACCTCACCACACTTATATGAGATGTCATTACCTTTAAACATGACCCACAGTTTTAGATTTGTTTTTAATCTTGAGAGATCGACTCTTAGCCCATATAGTGTTCAGACATCGAAAAACATGTCGTGTCCTGGTGAGAGTTTTTGTACAGACTCCAATCAGACATTGGCGAGTTCTGGGAGACAGTTCAATTCTGTCATCCTCTCGAAGACACTCTTGAGACTTCTGCTTTATATTCATAAAGTAGGTGTCTGGGGTCCAGTGGCGTAGGTTAGAGATCTGTTAAGATTCAGCACAACAAGTACACACCAAACTTTAGCAGTCGTCAAACTACTTATTATCTTTGTTGAATTAAGAATAAAATTATTTTTAGATGGTGCTGATTTTTCTTTTTTTTAATTAAATTAAATCCTACCTAAACCAAACAATAATAGTTTAGGTATGCTATGAGCGATCAGACAAAAATAGTGCACACTTTTTTCAGTCGTACTGATTTGTTTTAGCTGAATTAAGAATACATAATTTTACAGATAATGCCGGTTAGTTGTTTTTAAATTAATTAAGCCCTGCCCACCAAATCGTAATCGATTAAAAATATTCTTCTGTCAATAAAATAATTTAAATTATTAATGGTTGTATGGTATAATTTTAGATATTTTATATTTTTTTACTATTATCTACTATGCCTTGGATTAAGCAGGGTTTAATTGAATTTTCAAAACTAACAAACTCTATCTACAGACTGTAGTTTTAGTTCAATGAAAATAAATACTTATAATAAGCTTGATTTCGAAGAGCGCTGATGAGCAGGTATTAAAAAGGCCAATAGTTAAAATCTGTCACAATTAGTACGTCGCTTTGTAGCATAAAGGATAAATGCGCGGACGGGGCCGTAAACCCAAGAGGTGCAGAGTTCGATTCCCTGCCAGGGTGGCTTACTTTTTTCAAACAAGATATTTTCTATTGGTTATAATATATTTGCTCAGAAGTGTTTTTCAAAATTATGTATGTTCGAAAATAAATACGTTTGACTGACAACGTTTAGTGTGCACTATTATTTCTGTCGGATCTTAACAGCTTACCTCCACTTTTCGCCACTGCCATGATGTAGATATTAATATATAGAAAGGAAAAATATATCGTAAATGTGATAAGAACAGCTAGTGGAAATGCTTTTGAAAGTGAGGAGACGTTTGTTTATCATTGTTCAAAATATTTAACATATTATAATAACACAACTATTCGGGTTCAGAATTTTTAATAAACACGTCTGATGTTTCTGATTTAACACAGACTAAAAAAAACTAGAAACTTCTCCAGATTACTTCTAGATTATTAAACTCTCGATGATATTATTTTATTCTGAAAATATTTTATGTGTGGATACCATTACACTTATGGCCCATAAAAAAGAAACTTTTTGCAATTCCGAAATGGCAAGTTTGTTGTGTTACAAGCCTCGCTAAAATATGTCAACATTCCACTTTTAGAGTCTATAAACAACTCTGTTTAAAAAAAACTCAGAATGTATATTTTACAGCTCAACCGCACAATAAAAAGCGATATTATTTTGCGTTATAAACATCGTTTATAAAAAAAATGAATGTACTATAATAAGAATTTTATTATACCACGTATATTAGGGGAGTTTTTTTTATATCCCCAGGTACTCTTAGAAAATTGTATTGTAAATATCAAGAGAACTATTTCCGTTCTCTTAAAGAAAATATTATAAAGTGGTAAATCTACTCTTCAATGTTCATTTTTAATAGAACTATTTTTATTCAATGAATAATTTAAGATCTAAAAATGTACAATTCGTCATTTTAACATAGGTACATACTTTGAAATACTGCTATAAAAAATGTTTTTACCGAGTGGAACTCCAACCTACATCCATTGGGGTGCCGGACGAAATCCCGAAGGCCGGAATCCCGAAGGCGGAAATCCGAAAGCCGAAATCCTGAATGCCGAAATCCCGAACGCTGAAATCCCGAATGGCCGGAATCCCGAAGGCCGAAATTCCGAAAAATAAAAAAACACAAACAGTAATAATTGCGCAATCTTAACACTTATCTTGAATTGCGCAAATTTTACAAGAAAGACAATAAACCATTTTTTGTAGAAAAATGGATAAAACATGTTAAGATTGCGCAATTATTACAGTTTGTATTTTTTTATTTTTCGGGATTTCGGCCTTCGGGATTCCGGCCATTCGGGATTTCAGCATTCGGGATTTCGGCCTTCAGGATTTCGACCCAAACCCATCTATTGGATTTTTGATCAATACGGTTTACCAATAAAGTAATCTGTACAATTATCACGCTGAATTTGACTAACATGAACAATGCACCCGAGATATTATCTCAAGTCCCGTTAATATTGGAGGCGATATTTTGTGACGTCAAACTAAGGTAATAACAATATGCAATTAATTACGCGTATCTTGATTCCTGATGGTGTAACTCAGGTGAAAAGTTTATTACTAGGAATCAAATTAAGTATTTTTTGATACGTTTATTCAAAATCACAAATTCAATAATATAATTATAAATATATTCTCATTTTAATGACAGATACCTAGTCGCCTGTCCTATGATTTCCATCCATTGTGTAGAGCAGGGTTGGCTAACCGTTTACGTACGCGTGCCAAAATTTCCCAAATAATATTTTTCGACTGTCTGACGTGCCAAGCAGTTTTTTTTATGAAGAAAAAAAAAGTTTTCTAAAAAATTAGTTTTTAAGAATTCTATTAAAAAAAAATTTAAATTACAATTGAGTTCTAGGTATTCTATCTTTCACCGTATTTCTAGCCGAAGGCATATCTTTGATTCTTTCAATTTTTCCCCTTGTTTTCATATTAATCAAAGATATCGTGAAAGTATTTAAACCACTATTCTTTAATATTGTAATTATTCTCCATCACTGAACGGTTTTCCATTTTTAGATATTAAGTTTGAGGCAAAATAGCAAGCAGTTGTTACATTATTGAATCACTGACGATAATTAATTTCATAATGTTTGTTGATTGAATATTTTTATTTTTAATTCCCCGATCCTAAGGACCGACCTATGCAATCGTATATTTTATATTTACATATAAACGTAATGATTATTCTTGAAAAATATTTGCCTGCAATTTTGAATACAATGCGATTTGTCATATTTATGCATGAATGTAGTTGTTTCTGTATGCGCATCGATTGGTAAACATAATATGAAAAAACTGAAGAAAATACGCATGGCTATATTATCATTATTTTTAAATATTATATAAGTAAGCACTTATATAATATTTATTTCTAAAACTTATTACAAAACATTTTTTAAATATATATAAAATAGTCATTTTTTTCTCTTCAAAATGAAACATTCGCGTGCCATGCAAAATCATCTCGCGTGCCACTAGTGACACGCGTGCCATAGGTTCGCGATCCCTGGCGTAGAGCAACTAGACAAGAATTTAATTAGAAATTTAATGCATTTAACAACTCGTAATTACTTACGAGTCGCCTATAGTCATAACTCACGTTCTGCAATTTTGTCATGTTTTAGTTAAATATACCAAGTAATTCTAAAGGCATTAATGTATATAAAGAAAAATAGTTGGCTATCAAAAGTAACTTTAAGCCATGTGAAAATCGTTAACAAAGTACACTGTTGGTGTCATGACTCATATTTTTCAATGAATAATGTGAGTTCTGTTTGTTTCCAACCAATCAGGGAGTTATATTTCTCATAGTATGCTGTGTGTCTACAGCCTTAGGAGTATTATATAATATATTTAAAAAATGTAAATCGACTTACTCACTCTTTTAATATTCAAGGGAATTCAATACAGGGTTTTGGTGTTTTTTTCGATTAGGTAACTTTCTTAAAACTCGATTTTTGGAAATATGATATGATAGTTATGGCTCCAGGCAACTCACTTACTTAAATTGGTACTACCAACCATTCAGGTTTATGGCCGGCTGCATAACCGTGTTTCAGGTGTCTCTATACCAAACTCTCTCTAGTTCGGTTACACTGAGCCTTTCTGCATTCCTCTTGAGGTTATTCGGCTACCTCCTCTGCGGACAACCCATTGGGGGAAGGTCGATTATTATTTTAATTATGATAAAACACAACTCATACAGTTAAAACCTAACATTAGTACAAATTAAGCTATTTTATGCCACTCAGAAGCAATGGTCGAATAAATTTCTTATTATAAATTGCTTCAGACATTCGTAATTATCAACTACAGTCAAAATATGAGTAAGTATACATACAGAGTTCCAAATTTCTTGTCAGATCTAGCATTTTTGAATATGCATCTGACGTATGGCGTGAAATCTAGTTTTTTTTGATACCCAAAACAACTTTAAGTAAAACATGAATCCAAGTTGCCGGAATTTACAAAATTCGCGATTAAAATGTCCTGAGAAAATCTAAAACCCAATAAAGACAGTCAATCGACTTTTTACCCCATCTGGCATATTTATGTAGTCAACAGTTGGCAACATTAAACACCAAACTTCAATCTACCTCGCACTCGGGTTTTACGTCATGTACATTCACCACTGGCGGTGGTTCTATTTTTTTAAATCACTGTAAAAAAAATCCGTATTCCCTCATTTCGAAAAAATGTTCATCTCACGAATAAAGTGTGAAAATTCTCACTTTGAGTCTTCAAACAATGTTGGAATTTTCCCAGTACCAGTAATGGAAGATAGTGAATATTTAAAGCGTTGCGGTCGTTCTTTTCGCGGGCACTCGTGTCACTTTTTACCTTTGAAAACCCCTGAGGGACGAGGCAGGACCGATTTCTGCACGCGATACAGCGATGACTATCACTGGCCGACAAGCAATAAAGCTTAAGGTGTCATATTACTTGTTTTTGTTGCTCAGAATAAAGTGAAAAATTGGCCATTTTTTTTTGTACAATGTTGGTCTTTACCAATATTTTATTAACTTCATTTGGGCGCTATATAGTGACGCCCCCTGGGGGTAAGCAAATTATGCGTTGCATATTCTCGAATATGTCAGCACTATTTGGAGTCCTCACAGGTCCGTCCACACAATGAAGTTAGATCGAGTGCACAATCAGTGACGTCCCGTGGGGATAGGCAGATTGTGCGTCGCTTGGGGGCGGCAGTTACTCAAAGGGCGGCAAATCGAGTAGAATCATTAGGTATATATAGAAAGCTACCTAAACTTAGTAATAACGGAAATATCTTCCCATTAAAAAAATCAGCTATCTATTAATTAGGTAAGTACTATACAATTTTCAACAGTACTTAATTTTTTGTCGGGTTCGCGATGTCTAGTTTACTTCCGTTCTCCTAGAACGTCACGTTCTTCTCAGTCACTCGCTAGTTATGGAAGTTGTCAGGTATATTTTTAAATATACCTATCTGAAACCGTAGACTCACAATATTGTTTATTGAAGCAGAGATGGCATTTAAGTTAGATTTAGTAGTATAAGTAGGTACCTATATCTTGTTAGTATTGTATCCATACAACACAATTCTTAGATATTGGAGTTATGGAAGGATGATAAAAAGTACTGTATAAAAAAAATGTGGCGGCATTTTGGCACTGCCTAGGGGCGGCATTTGGTCTAGGGACGTCACTGTCCACAATAGATTTCTGTACTTCAAACCATATGGATTCTATCCTTATGATAATGATAATAAAAAGAATTTTCCAACTCGTTTTCTTCTGGGTATACTACCAATGTAGTTCTTGCCCCCCTTTTAAAACATTTCTTTTTTTTTTCTTAGTAGGTTCATTTACAATCCGTCTACACTGACAAATATTTACTTTTATAATATTAATACTATCGACCGAAGGTACCTACTTGATAGAATTTGAATTTAAATTCTAATGGATTTAAGTTGTGTACTATTCCAATTGAGTCGTTCTTTGCGACCCGGGTTTCGCCTTTCGGCATCTTCAGGCACTGTATATCTCCACTCACCAGAAGGCAAACTCACACTGACAACGAACACTATTAACTCTAACTTATATAACAAATCAATACAATAAAGTAGGTAAAAATTTATAACCTACCTACCTATTAAGTCAAGGATCCAATAAAAAAAATCGGTGTGTCTACTCATGTACGCGCGTTAGAAGTTATACTTCTTTGACGTAACAAAACAAAAACAAAACTTGTGATAAACTAGATTCATCGACTAGCTCTTAAGTATCTTGTTAAATTACATACTCAAGAAAAAGGGCCGCTTATTGGAACCCCGTTGGTTATTTTCTATACACTTTAAATTATAAAAGTAAATAATTATAAAATTATTTATCGTTGTTTTTATTTTTAAAGTAACAACTGCCACTATGACGTTTAATAGTTTGTTTACGTAAGGAATTGCAAATGGCCGACAATAATAAATTCGCTGCCAAGCAACGGAACAATTCTAAACTATAATATTATACTGTATAATCGTCACGATTGGAGTATCATTCAGTGGCGTAATGGTTGTGCGTTCGGCTGATAACCGAACAATAGTTGGCTCGAATCCAATCGTGTGTTTTTTTGTGTGAAAAAATAAATTATGTGTTACATGTCACACGTCAAAAATACACTCTGATCTGATTTTCCAAACGCGTCTAAAGAAGTATAACTTCAAAAATATACTTATCAAAGGTTCTGCTTAATGGCGGCACTTCACATAGGGTAATATTTTTGTCGGATCGCCCATAGCATACCCAGACTACTATGGTTTGGCTTAGGCAGGGTTTAATTGAAATTTAAAATCTAACCAGCACTATCTGCAAATTGCATTCTTAATTCAATAAAAACAAAAAAGTGTGACTATCAAAGTTTAGTATGCACTATTTATGTCGAATCTTAACAGCCTGCCTCCACCCCTTGCCACTGGTGAACACTAACCTATTTACATATTATAATATGTTTTATACTTACATATTAAACACATGGCAACTTATACTTATATCGTATACTCTAAATACATGCCGAACAACTAATAAAATACTTACCAACCCGAAAAATACTTTTTACACGCCTTTTTAAAAATTAATTTCATTCCCGATCACATCTACATGATGTAACTAATATGGATACAAAATTGTGTAGGATTATGTATGTAGGTAAAAATAAATATGTCTAAGTAGCTATGTTAATATATTATACTGCAGCAGTGGTTCTGAGAGAAACCGCAAAAGCTTGCGAAAAAAATACAAGTTGAAAGCTTTTTGATTATAGAGAAGGAAAAAGGTTTTACGTGACATATAAATAATTAACCATTTTGAAAGTTATATATAACATCACCGTTAATATGTTACGTCGACTTCCATGAAATGTTACGAATTGGTATAATATGTTAGGTTGATTAACGCTACCGCTTTGACGTGGACATGCGTATAAAACTTGCGCACATGTGACATATGCGTCCGTTTCTATATTTTTAACTAGAAATGAAATAAATATTTTTTAATTACTTTAATTTACTTAGTTCCGACAAAGGAAAATTAATTTGAGTATCGTGCAAAGTAAAAGGTACAAAAATTATAAAATATTGGAAAGCATGAAAGCACACCGAATGAGTTAAGTGGATCCTAGTTTAATAATTTATAAAACAACATCCACCTATATTCATCCTCACGTAGGTGGAAAATATCAACATCCCAAGCGGTTTGGTTGAACAGAGTTATTGCCCTCCCAATTGGCATCAGCAATGGCAAGGTTAGTTCTGCACCTTGGGACAACAAAAAAGTTGATGCTCCCGATTTCTAATATACCTAGTTACTAGACACACAAGTCAATATCGCTTAAAAGGACAGAGTTCTCATTTACACCACGTATAAGTCGAAAAAATACGTGGCCAAATATTGATATCTTCTAGCATTTAAACTACACTATGTAAGCATTCCTAAGAGAAAGCCAGTTCATAGCGGTAACCCTAATATCAGAAGATGTGTTTCCTAAGTAAAGAATTATTTTTTTCCCCCTGCGGTGTTAAGGCTATACCTCAGTTGAGGCATGGTCTAAAAAGATCGTAGCTAGGGGATGCGCGGATTGCGGGTCGCGGGTGCAAATGACGCATGCCGAACGAAATATAATTTATCATATAAATCCAACATGCGTCCATTTAATGTTCTATTAGTAACAATAATAATATATTCATTGACATGTTTTCTTTTTCAAGTAAATGGGTAACGTTTTTAGTCATCTTTACACGATTTAAGAATTAATACCCCCGTCGCCATCACGAAACAAATTGACATATTCACACCTCGATAATCGCTCTCCGATTGCCAGCGAGTCCAAAATTTCGTCGCACCTATAGTATCGTCTTAACGATTTGTAACTAGATAATTATGTATGCATATATCAAAATTAAGAATACTTATTTTTCTTGTTTCCGTTTAACATATCCATCCAGAAATAATATAAAATAGAAACCAATGAACTTTCATAAAAATTGAGACTAAGGAGTGTAGTTTTGAACCTTTTTAACGGCAGCACTGTGTGAAAATACTTAAATGCTTTACACGTCAGTTTTGTAATTGATTTATCTGTACCTTGATCATAGATCAGTCAGTAATAATTGTTCTTCGAGACCCTTAGAATTGCTCCAAGGTTTCCGGTAACCAAAAAAAGTTCAGAAACACTGACCTACAGTCACGCGTGTAGGGTCATGACGTGAGTGTTTTCCCATGGGAATATGAAGTACATACCTAACATTATTTAATAAATTGTTTCATTATACTAATAACAGGTAAGTAGTCTAATAAAAAAAAACTATTCTTGTACCTACATACCTTCTGCGTATTAACTTATACCGTGAGAATATCATATTATCATTTGTTATACATAAATAATTATTATGAATTGCACCAAACTCTGAGTGACGTTGGCGGGTACGTGACAGTTATTAAGGTGATACTTCAGTAAAACGGCAAATAATTTTCAACTATAGGCGCGACGAAATTTTGGACTCGCTGGCAGTCTGAGAGCGAACGTCGAAGTGTCAATACGTCATTTTGTTTCGTGATGGCGACGGGGGTATTAATTCTTAAATCGTGTAAAGATAACTAAAAACGTTACCCATTTACTTTAAAAAGAATACATGTCAATGAATTATTATTGTTACTAATAGAACAATACGTTAAAATTCCTACCACCACCTGTCATATATGCACGGCCGCTTTCTATGACGCTTAGAACAATAAACAGAACATTAAATGGAAGCATGTTGGATTTATATGACAAATTATATTTCGGTCGGTATGCGTCATTTGTATCCGCGACCCGCAATCCGCGCATCGCCTAGCCACGATCTTTTTAGACCATGCCTCAACTGAGGTATAGCCTAAGGAGGTACTAATAACTTCTGAAGGATTTTGACCATTATCACGTGAGCAAAAGCAAGAAATTCGTATGTTCAAATGAAAATCGCTATTCTTTTAAACGGTCATAGGAATTCGATATCTCCCATATTACGAGTACTATCAAAAATGGAAAACCGCCAGAAAATTTCAAGTATACCTATAGTTAGCAGTAAGTAATGAAGGGGTATTAAATGGCAACGTTTGCCCTAAGCTTTTCCGCGAAAATCTAAGGATTGGACGAAACTTTACTAGTGTAAGCCTTCATCCAGCAGTAGATCAGCCCCGGTTAATGACAATATATTAATATTTAACTATTCTTTTACTAAATGCATAAACATTTATCATTCATAAAATCGTTTTTTTTTTGCTCTAAATCTGGGATGGATCTTGGGTGACTAACAAAGATGTTTTTTTAACAATTTATTATTTCCATATTCTGGACACACACACATTTAAAATAAAACGTGGATTTGCCAGACTCAGGATTTGATACCGCGACTATAATTTTTAAGAATTACGTTTTCAAATTGAATACCCATGGCCATTCAAAAATGCTAATGCATAAATCAATGGTGTTTAACTTGCTGTTATAGGCTGTTATGGAGTACATAGACTATAATATGATGCAAATATTTCCGTTGAATTAACGGCCACTATACTAGGTTAAAAACAAATGCCACCTATTCAACGCTTGCATTCGAGAGTGATGACATCAATTGAACGAAAGCTCAGAGAAACCGTATACTGAGGTTATGATTGTTGCAGATACTGAGTGCGCGATGGTATAAATATAGGAGTAACAATGAGATAAGAGGGCGGACCAAGTATCCTCTCATCACACTGACCTTGAAGAAGCGACGTTAGACCTGGCTTGCCCACATGTTATGGACGATTGAATAGAATAGAAAAAGGCTTGCCTATTCTTTAAGCTTTAAGCCAACGGGGTTCCTACCTGCAAAATGCCACTAAATACCATCCACAGAGTGTTTACAACAAAACTAAGTACACGAATCGGTGCATGACCTGGGGGGATGAAAAAAGACTGGCGATCGACATGGATTCTTGGAGGCGTCGTGTGGTTTACATATGCTATAACAGAGGAACGGATTTGGTCTAAAATACATGCATACTATTACATATGCAGTTTGACCATACCTGACTGCCATCTTGCTTATGAGCATACTTCAGTGAAACGGAAAATAATTTTCAACTACAGGTGCGACGAAATTTCAGACTCGCTGCCAATCGGAGAGCGATAGTCGAGCTATGAAGACGTCAATTTGTTTTGTGATGGCGTCGGGAGAATTAATTCTTAAATCGTGTAAAGATGACTAAAAAACGTTACCCATTTACTTGAAAAAGAAAACATGTCAATGAATATATTATTATTATTATTACTAATAGAACAATAAACATAACATTAAATGGACGCATGTTGAATTTTTATGACAAATTATGTTTTGTTCTTCACGCGTCGTTTGCACAATCTTTGCGTCGCTTAGTCACGATCGTTTTAGACCGTGCCCCAGCTGAAGTATAGCCTTAATAGTCTAGTTTAGTTTCACTGTCTAGGGTGCCGACCAAGGAATGAGTCTACAAACATACAAATATATTATTATACTCCTATTGGGAGCGGATATGAAAAAAAAAGATTAAAATTTGTACGCAATGTTTAACGTTCAAACAGCTAAACGTCGTAACTAAATAAAGTAACAAAGTACCTACTACCACTTTTTTAGTGTTTACTTCCCTCTTAATGTTTATTTAGTATCTTTCTTTCAATGGTTCGTTTTTTCGCAGGGATTATTTCCTAAATGCGATGTTATTGCTTGCTCGTAAACGAGATTCTTCCCAATTATCTGGGTTTTCACACCGCAAACAGAAACAAAAGAAAATCGAGAGGCAAGACAATGTTGCCCTCGAGGAATTCTCGCAAAGAAAAATCCCAAACAGGGCGAATCTTGAATATCGAGAGCCATACAAATAATAAATGTATGAAAATATAGAGGCAGATATTATTATAACCTTAGACAATATAATAAAAATATGTATATTTAAAAACTCACACAAACATACTAATTCTGAACGTCACAGTTGAAATGAGGAGGTTAAAAAATAAAATCACTCCATCCCATTCCAAGACAGAACATAATAATTTAAACATTTGATGTACGAGTATTTTACACGTTTTTATTAGCTCGTATTCTTGTTTGCCCGATACAGATTTTTTCTTGTGTGTCCAGTATAATTTTTTTCTTGTTTGTCCAATCTTGCAATCGATTTTTAACTAACTTTCCGACTAGTTAGACATTTGAAACTTTTAGAATATATGTACAAATATATGAACAATGCATTCTTTGTGCCATCTTTAAACAGAATTGAATTCATTTCCAGTTAATTCTGTTATGTATGGAAAATCATTTCGGAAAAAAAATTCGTTGCTAAGGGGGTCCTAGCAACTAAATTATTAATATATACGTGCGTTACTATGGAAATCAATATCAAATGTCGAAATGACATTTAAGTATTCTATATGTATTGATACATAGAATTGTCAAGTTTATATGATTCAACAGAAAATTTAAAAACGTGCTATATAACTTGTAATTATTCATAATAATGTTAGAATCAGGCTAAATCGATTAATGACAATAATTTTATTTACTATAATAGTTTATTAATTGTGTACTACCTTACATTTACTAGGTTGCCGCTAAAAGTTGGTAAGACGATAATTTAGGTATTAAGAGATAACAACGGATTATGTGTCTATATATAAATATGTATGCTAGAAAAAAAAAATCAAGGTCATCCGATATATAGAACATGCGCATAAAGCACAAAAATAAACTAGTATTATGCCTGATTTCAGAGGGCATGTCAATCGTCAAATTGCAATTACTCATAACACTCATATAACTCATACAACATGATTTTGAGACATACCAACTTTTGGCAGTAACCGCACGGCGTGAGGTAGAAATCAGACGCACTGACTGAATTTGAAGCTCCACACGATAAGAAAAACTATTTATTCCAACTTATTTTTTATATGACATATCTTAATACATCCAATAAAACACAGTTAAAACTCATACTTAGTAAAAAAATATAGTAATATCTGTCTATATTTATTAATTATAATAATGCTTTAAACGAAATACCAAGTCGTTATTTTTTTTTATACAAGTAGTATCTGTTTGAGTGGTTATGTTATGTTATTGACCTCTTTAATGTTAGTTGCAGGTTATGGTTTGGGTAATATTTCATACTCAATTAATGAGAATTGTATCGTCACTGTTCTGGCAGAAGACACTAATTCGAAAAAAATACATATTGAGTTAGTTATACCAAAATGTTCCTTATAAGTCAAATTACTCAAAACTAGTATTCTTTAGTTAGTGTGTTCTGCCAGAACAGAGACGGTATATTATCCATTTAAGATCTCGTTATAATTTAATAATGACAAGTTTTAACTGTTTGAGGTACCGTTTTAATTCTTCTGAAGAATCGATTGCGTCATTTGTGGCACAGGCAACAAAATCATTACCCAAGTTGAACGAACTCCTGTGCCTACTGGGAATTGCACCGACATTTAAGACAAATTGACAAAGTGCTAAATCCTCATTGTCAGTCTCTCATCTACCTTCATCAGATATGCTGGAACCGAAATAAACATATTCACTTATCAAATAGTATGCTTTTGAACAGTCTCATTAAATAAATATTAAATTTAGGTAAAACATCATTACTTCTGTCAAATGAAACCACTCCACCCCAGTGTTGTGCGAAAGTTAACGCGGCAAGTGTAAGATAGCTATATCGGTTTTCAACATTTTATTTTATTTCTTATAGACACACTTTTATCCACGCATTTACGAATAAAAAATATGTAATGGCGCAAAACAAAAATACAATGACTATACTAAACATTTCCGGACTGGATAGATAATGTGGCTTAGGTAAGTGAATTTATTACAAGGTAACAATAGTACCTAATATATTTTACATCATCGACATCGTTTACGACACCAATTAATAACCGTTACCGCAAATAGTAGGAAGTCACAGGTTTGGTGTTCAATTTATATATCATGAACATACATAATTTTGAAAAGCACTTTCTGAGAAAATATAATATTATAACCAATAGAAAAAATCTTTTTGAAAAAAGTAAGCCACCCCGGCATGGAATCGAACTCTGCATCTCCTGGGTTTTCTATTTATTTCTATTTGTTAATCGTTTCTGTGTAGTGTACAATATTGTAGTAAATCTGGAGTGCACTCCGGCACTTTTTCAAATAGTTTTCATCAATATTATATTACACATAATAAATTGAAATCATGTGAATAAATAAAAAAATATTTCGTTGTCATTTTTAATACAATTGAGAACTTTAATATGTTGGTATATTGAATATTCACATTTAGTAATAAAGACATAAAATATAAAAGAAACGAATAATCAGTTCAATTCTCAAGTGATTATTGAAAGATTATCTGAGAAAAACTACTTACACAAAATGTTTCGTTTTCATAGAGTTAGTAGCTATATGCTACGCCGCTTAGGTCACCTTGCCTCTCAGATTCAAAATTGATTTTATTCCTTCTGTTGTAAGATCATACATTTGAATGAACTTGCAGGAATATTAAAAAATATTCTCCCATGATTATTTTAATCGACAAAGATAAATTATTTTATGTGGCAATATTGTCCAATTTTAACCTAATTGGAAAATAAACCGCAACTTTTATATAGGCATAAAAATATCATGGTTATACATTGCATTAACAATCGCAAATTTTATTTTACTACCAACCTAATACAATTTAAAATTTACTGTTTCGAGGTTAGGTATATTTAGATTTTTATATGATTTTAGACCCATAATAATATTACGTAATCATTCGATGATTTTGGCTTACTAAATGGATGAAGCCGGTCTTGATCATTTTTGACTAATGTTAATCAAACACTATAATAGGTATATTTTATTATATTTTAATTAATAAAAAATTTGATTAATATATTATTATATCAATTTACTAATGTGTTTTTGAACTTTAAAGCTTCCAGATAAACTTAATTTAAGCTTTTTATGAATATTTGCTTTCTTTTATGAATAGACTCAAAAGGTAAATGGGTCTGAAAGATATGACACTAATTTCAGGTTCAATATATCGTCACTGTTCTGGCAGAAAACACTAATTCGAAAAATGACATATTGAGTTACTACCAAAATGTTCCTTATTTCAAACTTTACCGTCTGGAAACCTTCTTAATAAATAAACAGTCTTTATTTTAAAGTCATCCTTTTTACGATTACTTAATAAACTCACATGATAGACCATTATTTCAAAAATTTTAACAACTTCAAAGTCAAATTACTCAAAACTAGTATTCTCCAGTTAGTGTGTTCTGCCAGAACAGAGACGATATTATGTATTTCATTGTTTTTTACTTTTTTATAACACACTGGTTCTCACCTCTAAGATACAGATCTGTTACCCTACTATTAGATTAACAATGCATGAAATACCAAAATACAAGAAAATATAAAGAAAATATCATTCATATAGCATTTTTTTATACGGACATTCTTCGCATAATATTTAATTGAATTTACATGTTTTTTTTTATTTTTGAATACAATATGCCTATGTAAAAGAGCTTATCTACATACACGGTTATCATATTTCTAAGATTGCATATTTTAACATAGCATACAGAAATTTCATTTTCAATTTAATTTTCGCAAAGAAAAGATCTCTGTTGTCGCTATAAGTCAGTGAAGTCCATTTTTATGAATCTTTAAAATAATAATAATAAATATCAATTTACCTATGATATATTACAAAATACTTTATCCACAATACTAGTAAATTTAAAAAAAATGTAATCCAGTAACATAGGTCCGTCGAGATTTCATTAATTTATTTCAAGAGATAATTATTCTTAGCTATCGAAAAAGATCTAGATCTTTATTCAATTATGTGGATTAGGTACTATTAGTAGCAAAGGGTGGAGGTAGGCTTTTAACATCCGCCATAAATATTGCACATTAAACTTAGTTAGACATACATATTTGTTTTTATTGAACTAAGACTACAATTATTTACAGATGGTATTGGTAAGTTTTTAAAAATCAATTAAACCCTGCCTAAACCTAACCATAATAATTTTGGTATATTTTGTACGATACGATAAAATTGTGCACACCTTTTCATTCATACCTATTTGTTTTCATTGTATTAAGAATACATATTACACATATTGCTGGTTCATTTTTTTTAAATTCATTAAGCCCTGCCTGAACCAAACTACAATAGATAAAAAATATTATTCTAACTATAAAATATCCAAAGTTATGTATGATTAATTTGCATAATTATTTTTAATATATTATAGATAGATGAGTATTTTTTGACTATTATCTATTATGACTTGGTTTTCGCAGGGTTTAATTGAATTTTGAAAACTAACCAACACCATCTGTAAATTATTGTAGTCTTATTTCAATGAATACAAATACGTATGACTGACAAAGGTCAGTGTGCACTATTTATGTCGGATCTGAACAGCCTACCTCCACCCTTTGCCACTTTAATAGACTTAAAAATATAATGTACTTAATAGACTCGTCTAAATGACCCTTAAGGTTTGAAGAATCTCACATTACCCAGGTTGTAAATCGCAGTATCATAATGGGTGTATCGCTTTTAAAATTGTGTAATTGGACGTGTACTATTTTACCTATCACCACTTCAATTTCCTCGGCTCGTCTGCCCCCGGGCTCCTCTCGGGCCGAGCTGCTAAACAAAGAATTTTTCCCGAGCTTTTCATTTGAGACAGGGAAATTTTCCACCCTCCGCCGGGCTGCATTTTTAACGAGTGTCTATGCTGAGCGAAGAGGTACTTTAGCATAAAATTGCAGCGTCGGCTAGCCTCTTGGGCCGGCGCTGGAACGGATATTGCAAAAAAATTGACAGGAGGGATTTTCTTGGATTTAACACTGATAGATTTTTACAAAGGTAACTTCCCAGCTGTGACGAAGACATCTTCCTAATCATGTAGAGTATAATATAATGAATACCGTAGGTAATTAATTACGTTTAGATTAGTAAATTTCAATTACATGCGACAATTTAATATATCATTTAGATTCAGAATTACTTCAATTTTCCTACCCTTTGACATCTACTGCAGAGGGGTTTGATATAATAGTTAATAATATAAGTTTCAACATGATCACAATATTAATATTTTAAACGAATATAAAATATTACTTAAGTATACAGTTTTAACACAGTTATATTATCCTTTTATATGGAGTGGTTTCCCACCCCCCCCCCCCCCCCCGTTGTTGACACAAGGTTTTTCTTAAGTTAATTTTAAATAATTTTAAAACTAAAAATGCATTAAATAAATAAAATAATATATCTATATTTTTTTCATGCAACATTATATTTAATTGTTCCCAATCAGACAAGCATAATTTTCCATTTTTATTTTAAATAATAATTATAGGCTAAATTTTTAATCGAGTAAAGTTTAAATTTCATTTTCCCAAATTGTAGTGATAAAAAACATTTTTTTTTAAATTATTTCGAAACACAATTTTATAAAAAAAAACACGTTGGATTTGCGACAAGTATAATATTCTATCGGATATATTTATGTGTCTCTATTGTGGTGATGATTTAAAATATACGCATAATACAATTTCAAAATATCTTTACCAAAATAGTTAAATTTCTCTGACCATAGAGAACTCTATTAGCCAAAATAGTGAACACGTTTTTCGTAAACGAATTTGTATCAATATTCATGTGTTGCCGCCGTATAAAAAAATCTAATGCAGGCAACGAAAATTCGATTTCACTGTACAATTTTCAGCATCGCCGAATGCCGTTTGCAATTTTGCAAAAATAATATTATTCTCTCAAATAAACCATCTCGCATATTCTGGTTTATTCACGTTGTAGTATTAAAAATTCAACACTTGCGTCACGTCAACGTTTCAATGTGGCTATGTTGAATATTTCCATAAATTATTACACTCCCTCGGAACTTTCGGTTTCTCTATGTTTGTAGTATGCCTCCGGAACTTGGACGACGAGGCAAGAGAAATTAGATATCATCTAAAATTATGGCTTTAAGATTATGGTGTTCGAGGTTCTTATTGACAATACCACTGGCAAGTACTTATAGGAAAGAAGTAAACAATATGAGATACAGGGTTATAGAAAATGAGAGTTCTTCAAATCAAGGCACTGACTTTGCGTTTACACAATTAATTGTCTATCCCAAATAAAGTTAACAATAATTAATAGTGTGAATGAAATCATGGCCCCCATACTTCTACACTACGTCGCTGTAGATTGGTTTCCCGAATAGACCAAATGTTCAGGAGACGAAAAACAATTTTCATAATCCTATATTTAATACTTTGGACGCGGAAGACGCACCCGGCGCCCAGGCGGCCGATTGATGTAATTAACGTGCATTTTAAAGGTGCTTATTAAAAAATCAATATCTACTCAGCAGCGAATGAGTTAAATACATGGAGATATTTAAATTGTTATTTTTACAGCATATTAACGATGTATTCATTACCATTACAAAGTAATTTAAAGAAAGGGATGGTTCTCGTCCAATTAGATACAAAAAAAACATTCTGCATTAAGAGGTCGATTTCGACAAAAACGGATATTCGGGAAACCAATTCTATAGCGACGACCTAAATGGTATTCCGTGGAATTTCAAAGTTCCATGTTAAATAATGAGTATTCTGTGTATTTTTTTAGCGATTTGAATCCACTTGAATTGTCGGCACTCAGTATCATATTATGAAACTGATCAAGACTCCCCTTTGTGATAGCCAAGTAACACGCGACCCTTTGCTATATTGGAAAAATAGTCATTTTATTAGTTGGGAAATACACTAATAATAAATTTAAAATAAAATCTAACCCTTCAAATAGCGCCGCAGGCGACTTTTTTACTATTAGAGTAATTAGTTTTGTGGTGTGTGTTTATTGCACTTGTGGGGGGGTAATGAATGGAGTATTACTTCTTCTTCTGCGATTTCGGATTTTGACCTGGATGAATTGGCTGCCGAACAGCTTTGTCTACGTGTGAAGCCTCAGTGCCAACGTTCGGCGCAGCGTTGAGCGTTCTGCGCACCTCAAACGTATAACCGTATAAATGTATAACCAAAAAAAGACATTGTCTACGAACATTTTCACACACGGTTATACGTTTGAGTTTCACAAAACGCTCAACGCTGCGCCGAACGCTGCCACTCAGGACGTACACTACGGGTCCGGGGGTTCGCTGTTGAAGTGACTAGATGCTATAAGTACCTAGCTGTGGCGATAAATGCGGAAATCAGTGCCATCTTCTAGATTCTGTTACTATTGCCCCCTCCCGCCTATGTTTTTAGCGAGTTATCTCGTTCTATGTGGCCGTGATCAACAGGCCGCACATACTAATTTCGCGAGTTATCTCACCCGACTTTAAACTCAAATTTTTTGCCACTGTCGATTAATTGCCGTCATCTAAATAATTAAATACACAGTGACATCTGTTTGAATAACTATAATTTATTAACCGACAAATTATCGGTATTACAGCGGTTGTGGTAAGAGCTTCGCTATACATTCTACGTGTGTCGTTAAAAAAAATGCGGCCTGTCAGATGCAGTATCGATGGATCAATATAGTAATATCGTGAGGCAAAATAAATTATAATGAACATTGGTTTCGAAATATACCCCTCACGTACCTACCATTTATGTGTGCCTGATGTGACGATGTGAACGGCTGCTGACTTATTATTTTAATTAAAAATGTCACTTGTACTCTTTTAATCCGTAGGCTGTTAAATATTGTTGTTAACAGACTCGATAATAAATTATTTGATTATTTTTTATTGTAAATGTGAACAAATAATATCAAAAATTTAGTTCAAAGGGAAAAATCACAATGAACTTGAATAAAAAAGTGAAAACGAATACCAGGCGCAGAGAAAGCCGAATAGAGCTTTTCAGATAAAAGAAAAGTTCTTTAAATAAATATACATCTGTCATGTATTTATTTTTCTTTGGAGCGAGCATGACAGGGAATAAGTCAGAATAAGGGACACATGTGTTTATTTTACCCAGGTGCCCAAAAAGAACGAGTTTTTTTTTCACCGTAAAAAATGATATACTGCCAAAAAAGAATACTTTGAAATGTCATTTTATTTGAACAATGTTATAATAATGACGATGTATCTTTTTGAATAGCCATTGTTCTAATAATTTATAGGTAACCTTTAGTTTATTTTATTTCAATCCTTTCTGTAAACAAATCCTAGCAATTATAAATATCACAGTTTAACAAAAATCGTGAATGGACAAAATAATTAGACACAGATGAAATATTTTATTTATTTGATCAAAATTCTAGCCTTCTATTTACAATAATAAAATTGCAATAAAATAAGTTTAAAAAAATATTTGAATGGTAACTAAGAAGTCAAAAGTTCAAATTTTCTTTTAGAAGCAATGTAGTATATTATGCGCATTGCATCAATAATTATTACGATTAGAATCGTAGATTAAGTTATATCGAGACACATTAAGAAAGACGTCGTCATCTATGCGATGAAGATTTTTCTAATCGTGATGCATGAGCGTCTAATAACTGCGAATAAAAGTCGAGAAATATAAAGTTAATATTGAAGTGCATATTAATGCACTTGAATAAAACTTTTATTCTTATCGTCGATTTGTCATCGTCGTAGATACGAGCCGTTATTGCATAGTGTTATTAACGTATCAGTGAGTATGCTTATTCAACCAAACACAGCTCTACACCTAGGGAGAACAAACAACTTATATTCTCGATTTCAAAGACAGTTATCAGGATCAGTGACACACATCTTAATACTTAAGAATTATAAAGCTCTAATTTACACCGCGTATAAGTGGGAAAAATTACGTAACCAAATATAGATATCTTTTAACTTTTAAACCAAGTATAATAAGTATGTTAGCATACTGCTCATACTACCGGTTGAAATCATGGTATTAAAAAAAATATACGATATATATTATTACAGTCTTTGAACGCATTTAGTTTTCACATACTGCATTAAAACGACCGAAATATATGACGCAGCGAATCTGTAAGTAGATATATTGCGAACATTGTTACATTATTATATGAATTGATGTCTTTGTTAGTCTGTTACTAATATTTTGTAAAATGTAATATATATTTTTTATAGTAATCGCTTATAACGTAATCTTCGCCTTTTCACATTTTTGTATTGGGTATTGATTTAATAATCAATCACAAAAAAATTATAACTGAAAAAATAAATTGTGTTATTTTTCAGTTTGAATGTTAACCCTTTTATAATGTAAGAAATATTATTATCCTCGTACCTACCTATAAGGAAACCATAGCAATATATACTCGTATATGTTCGGATTTATCTGCAACGTCAAATCAAATTGCTCAAAGAAAATCAGCAAATAGAAAAAGAAAATTCGCCTGGAAAATTCGCGGGTGATAAACTGGTGAAAACGGGTTTTTTCGGTTTTGACTCGTAATTCCTCTTTTTATGTTACGATGATATTACTTTTCTACGTCAAACGTCATTTAGATTAAATAATAAATCAAATCTCCTGGGCTGTCTAGTTCAAGAATAGTACATCACGGTATTATTTTGATTGTACTGAAAAGATAAAGTCCTTTTTGTACCAAAATATCTAAGCATTATTGTATGACCTTCCACGTTTCTATACTTTATTTTACTTTCTTTCTTAACACATTGAAGACAAGGTAGATTTTTCAGGATCACTTAAAAATGCACACTGAATACTAAAATTGATATAACTCGTTTATTATTAATTCATTCAAA
This sequence comes from Rhyacophila brunnea, assembly GCF_057557595.1. Lineage (NCBI taxonomy): Eukaryota > Metazoa > Arthropoda > Insecta > Trichoptera > Rhyacophilidae > Rhyacophila > Rhyacophila brunnea. Next base: position 33,863,057 of record NW_028232827.1, on the reverse strand, counting down.
TAAATCCTTAAAATATTAAAGTATTGAATTTTTATATTATTTTTTTTATATTTTAAGTTAACTTTGTGTATCAATGGAATAAAGAAAACGTGTGAAAAATATTTTTTTTTAGCCTTTTTTATACAAAACGGCAAACGTAAAATGTCCATAATAGAAGTAAATAAACGATAAACAAAAGATATAATACTTATAGATATACTTTTTTGACCAAATTTCAATTGAATTGGGGTTATTTTGTGATTTGTGACAATCTAATTTGCTGCGAATTGTCGCATATAATTCTAAATCGTCTGCAAATAGTAAAAACTAATAGAGCTATGGAACCATAGATACACAATATCCGCCACAGGATCAATAACGCAGAAATTTATTCCAAACATAAACTCTGCCATCACTCTTGCCAAGAACATAAAAATATCACACGAACTCACACAGATACCAACAGGCCACGGAGCGGTGCGAGCTTATCTCAAAAGATTTAAATTGAGGGATGATGATTGTTGTCCATGTGACACATCTCAAACTGTGTGGCATATCATCAATGACTCCCCTATACTAAAAAGGGAGCGATGGACTCTCTGGACCCGGTGTAGACATCATAATCATGAAATTAACCTCCGAAAGCCTCAAGAAGTACTAAGCAATAGAACAACACAAGAACACTACACAAAATATTTAATCCTGGCCATAAAGAAAATTAAAGATATAAATGGAGGAACCTAATTAGCCCCACATCAATGCAACTAACCCACCCAACCACCTTGTACGAAAAAAAAGGGCATGGTTATTAATACAAAAAATAGAGTAAAAACTGGATTCCGTTTATAACATTGATATCCCAGGTTCGAATTCTGGGTCTGCGAATCTGCAAAACGAGATGTCGCTTATTTTTTTAAACCTTCGAGACATGCCACAAATGGTGCTTATTGAAATATTGGAAAAGATCGTAAAATTATTATGACAATTATACGATAGATGTCGTTGGGCATATTGAATATATTATTATGTGATTATATTATTTAATATGTCAATATTAAATTAAAAAATATTTTTCTTAAGAAGGTAGGCTTTAAATAATCGCCTAGTATGGAGTCTTCGCCACTGGTGTATGTAGTAAATGCAATTGCGGTCATTTTTAAAGAAACAGTACACAATTTTTTTTCCGTATTTCCACTGACTATTGGTTATATTATATTGTTAATAATTTTTAAATTAGTTTTTAAATTTCTCGTCATACTGTTTGAAGTGAATTTGGGTGTAATACTCTGTATCTAGTTGATTTAATATTATTCAATATCTCACATAGTAAGTAACCAATAAAAAGTCATATAACAGTAAATACTATGTCATAAATATATCATTAAAAGCTATTATATTATCTGTTTCATAGTAATATAAAATAAGAATAAGTAGCTACGTCATATATTAATGGGTACCTACATGCAAGAACTCAATTTTCTGATACTTAAAATTTTACACGCTCGTAAATTGTGTGCTAATTTGTCCAAAACCACTTGTGAGAGGAACATGTTCTCTTGCGTTTTATAGACATTTTATATTATCTTCTCTAAACCTGAATATATGTGAGTAATTTTGCTCTTTTATGATCTCGGTTGCATATAATTAAATATGAACATCGTCTAATTCTATTTCTACTACAATGACTACTACGTTACTGCTCTATTACGCATGTTATATTACTTACTTATCTCGTCACCTAAATATATAGAAATTTTAAAATACCGATGCCCCACCGATGGGTCGTGATCTTCAGTCGCACGGTATTTTCAGGGAAGTCGTCAACTAAATGGTAAACTGAAAAAAAAATATTGAATACAATATACTGTAAATCCTCATGTCATTTTTAAATTTCACGTTGATTTCCATAGTAACGTACGTATATATTAATAATTTAGTTGCTAAGACCCCCTTAGCAACCAATAATAGTGAGTAGTAAATATAAATTTTAACGATTTTTTTTCCGAAACATACTAAACAGAATTAACTGAAAATGAATTCAATTCTGCTTAAGGTGACGCATCAGTGAAACGCCAAATAATTTTCAACTGTAGGCGCGACGAAATTTTGGACTCGCTCGCATTCACTGAGAGAACGTCGAGCGTGGAACACGTCACTTTGCTGCGTGATGGCGACGGGCAATGACATTAATATGGACGAAGCATCTGGAAAATAAAATGACACTCACTTTGTGTCTGTCATTTTATGCCCGATGGTCTGCCGGATGGCGAAATTCATATTTTAATATCGGTATCCTACGCTCAAATGAACATTCTGCTTGCAAGCGGTCTGGCGACACCGCTGGGTCTGCCCATACATAATTTCTGACTGTCAGGTTTCGACTCCGCCGTTATTGTTGTGTTACAAAATGCCAATGTGTCTAGTTAAAAATTGTAAAAAAAATCTACTAAGCACTCCAAGAAAGATGGGATATCACGTTTCATGTGTTAGTACTCGTATTATTTATTATTGATAAAATGCCATTTTAAAATATTGATGAATGTTTATTCATTGCAATTGAATGACAGAAACCATTGGACAGACGCCTGTGATGCGCTCACATGCGATCACATGCGTCTAATCTCCGAGAAGTCGTAATTAACCTAGAATCCGTTTCTAACGTAATGAGTAATGACACTAATACGCCATTACAATAAAGGTTATATTACTATAAATTCTCGAAGCTTGTATCGCATAATGGAAATGGATACGTCATATGGCCACGTGACATCTACCTATACATCTGTGAATGACTTTCGTGCACAATTTCTCGTGCGCGCCGATATGAAGTGAGTTGTCGATTTAATATGTCGTTGGCGACGGGCCAATTAATTCTAAAATCATGTAAAGATGACTAAAAACGTTACTTATTTACTTTAAAAAGAAAACATGTCAATGAATATATTATTATTGTTACTAATAACATAAAATGGACGTATGTTGGATTTATATGACAAATAATATTTCGTTTGACAGGCGTCATTTGCACCCGCGACCCGCAATCCGCGCATCGCCTAGCAACGATCTTTTTAGACCGTGCCTCAACTAATGCATGGCCTTAAAGATGACCATAAGTATTAAAAGAATGCATTGTCGTCGTGTTCTGATATATTCTAAAAGTTTCAAATGTCTAGCTAGTCGGGAAGTTAGTTAAAAATCTTCAATCGTCCAATACAAATCTTGGACAAACAAGAAAAAATCTGTGCCGGACAAACAAGAATACGAGCTAATAAAAACGTGGTAATAAAAAATACACTTTGTTTGTTTGATACATTTTGTTTTCTGGGATGTTGAGTGTTCAAACGAATGTTTAATATTCTAGAAAGTATAGAAATAATACAAAATATTTTGCTATGAACCTTTGATATAATATAAATGTCAATTTAATCAAGAAAAATAACTACAAACTGTTCTGCAGTAAAACTTGTGCAAAGGTTAAAATAGTTACTACTGATTTGTAAAAGAGTTTTCCAGGCACGATCGCCCATACGAAACAAAGGAAAATCAGAAGTATATTCGATTAGCCAGACATTTTAATTGAATATACTGGACGATTTTTTCTTGCGTAGGTTATTTAACCGATTTTCATTACTTACAGATTTTTATTGATTCAATAAATTAACTTTTTTTCTAGTAGGTAGGTATAGTATTAAATTCAGAACAAAGGCTTTGCATTAATACAATTCAACATAGCATTATAGTACGTTTGCCAAAACTTCAGAAGCCACGTAAAATTCAAATTCGTCAAATAAAACACATTATAATTCGAATAATGTCTTTAAAAGTTAGCTAACACTGTGCCTAAAACAAAGCGTATTTAAACCTAACGAAATATGTTGACCCTTAAGTGGACGCATTTCATACTAAGAATTTTGAAAGCAGTTTTATTTTACCATCGAACAATTATTATTATACTTCGAAATTAACTATTTTTTTTATTCAACTAATAATTCACAAGATTTAAGAATTTAAAATTTGAATTATTGAACAAACATAATTTTGAAAACACTTCTGAGAAAACATATTATTATAACCAATAGAAAAAAACCTTTTTGAAAAAAGTAAGACACCCCGCAAGAATCGAACCTGCATCTATCGGGTATCGCGCATCGCGCTCCTGCACATAGATCCACTTTGCTAAAGGAGGTATACTTCATTGTGAGAAATTTTAACAAATGGATTTTTAATACTCACTGAAGTACTTTCCAAATTCAGCTACTATTGGCGATCGGCATTTGTATTTTAAATCAAATTACGTATTACTTTAATTACTAACCGAAGTCATGGATCACTCAAAGATTTTTGAAGTTATACTTCTTTTGGGGCATTTGGTAGAGAGTGAAATTGTGAGCTGCGCACGCACACCGTTACGAAAGTGCGCGACAGTATGAAGTTAGCTGCGAATAAAATTTAATATATACAAACGCAAGTTTAATAGTAGAATTGCTCCGTTGCCTAGGCAATGAATTTATTATTGTCAGCCATTCGTAAACAAACGATTAAACGTCAGAGTGACAGTTGTTACTTTAAAAATAAAAACATCGAGAAATAATTATATAATTTAGTAACATAAGAGTGTATAGAAATAAACTAAGTGCGCTCCAATAAGCGGCCCTTTTTCTTGAGTGTGTAATTTAACAAGATAATTAAGAGCTAATCGAAGAATTTAGGTTATCACAAGTTTTTTTTTTGTTTCGTTACGCCAAAGAAGTATAACTTCTAACGTGCGTACATAAGTTGTTGTAAATTATTAGTAAGTTAAAAATTATGGATGTTCAATAATTAAAATATTACATTTTTAAATCTTGTGAATTATTCGTTAAATAAAAAAAATAGTTAATTAATAATTGAATACTATTATCAAATCGTAAAAAGCTTTCATGATTCGGGAATTTAAGTTCTTCATAGTCAAATGTTTCGCGGAAGTAACAATCATTTTCATGATTATTTCGTATTTCTTTATATTACGGAGGAAATGGATTTTCTATATTATTTTCCGCAAGGCGCGTGCGTATGACATCCTTTGTTTTGAGATGACAGGTATAAGTGACGCTCTGTCTTATACCTCAAGAAATATATTTATATGGAAAGACTCGTCAATAAATTCACTTAAGCAATTTGTACAGAAAACGCGAGGAACAATATTTGTATCACATGACACTTCGTTTTCTCACCATTTCAAATTCATTCGTCAATTTATATTATGATCCTTGTAATTGCATTTTTTTTTAATCTTCATAAAAATAATAGATATTACAATCGAACTCCGTTATTACGATAACGGAAATAGGTAGAACTCGGATGTAATGAGGAAACATTCGTTGAAATTTTAGTTTATGATTTTCTGCGTATATTTATTCACTTTTATAACGAGCTACTTATCGGGTATACCGAGCAAAAAATTTCTTAAAACTGTTACTGTGTCGATCGTTTAAAAACAACATTTTCGACCCGAAGTAATAAAATCCGACCGGGCAGGATGCCGCCGGGATCGGATTACGTTTATGACACTAATTAAGTGTCTAAGTACATAATTGGTGTTTTCGCCGACAACATTGAAAAGTATCCACGCAAATTGCATGTAAAAAATACAAGTTTTGTGAAGTCAGTAGGTACCTACCAGCGCCGGCGGCTCAGTACTTCATTATAATAAACAACTTCTTTTGTAGTTTATGAATGCCTTGCTTGTTTCGGAGATTTTTACGATGGTTTTTAGATTTTTTTTATGTTCTATGCTTAAATAGGACGTGGCGCGAAATATGTTATTATAAAGATATAACGAGTAATGCTTATAACGAGCAAATTCAGTCGGTTCCATCTTCCCTGCAATAACCAAGTTCGACTGTATTTAGTTTTCCTCAAAAGTTAATTACATAATTTTGTCGTTTAGTTCTTAGACCTATTTAAAATATATTGTTGGCGCTTTTAGCAGTGGACTGTAATTTTAAGATTCTGGTGGATTACGGACCTAGGGGAGGGGGTTTACACAGGATGCCAGATACTGACCTTTTATGTTGAGAGGGCTGGCGCGCGCTGGAGCCGGTTTGGTGTTCACGTACTCACGTACAGGTAAACGGACGGTTCGAAATGTCACTCTCACGGTTTCACTTGGTTTTGGGATGAATGATGATGAAAAGTTCAGGATGGATGATAGACGCGACGTTCGCTTAAACCGTATCAGATGTAGTGCAACGAACGTCATATGCGTTTTGAGTCACTCTGTGGTTAACGACGGCTAAGCTATAACAAGCCTGCACGCGACCGCTTTCTTGATTTCACTCGAGCTAACTCAATGTTATTCGCAATCACGGTCGTCTCATGATCCATAACTGCGAGTCGCCCTGGTCTTGCGACAATAATAAATAAGGATTCGAGGGTAGGTGGGAAGAAAGGATGAATGCGACCACAATTGGCCCAACGATATGTACATATAAATGAAGCAATCAATTCCAATACTCTTATACATAATTTTTTTATAAAAAGTTTATATCATTCTTTAAAACGTTCTGTTCTCAACTGTTTCTTATCCTTAAATTTTTTAAAAATGTGGTTATTTATGAAGGCACGATATTAAAATATCTCCCCAAATTTGTGCAGACTGCTTTGTTTGTTGAGTTGATATGAAAAAATCTGTCAAAGTTTTCGGTACCTAGTAATAAATTATTTCAGGTAGCTAGTTACACATTATTTTGAAAGCAAAGTTTTATAGTTTAAATCTTTGTAAATCTCTTTCGTAATACGCAGATGTGATCTATTATTATAAGTAGTCTTGTCAACTACTCGATTGTTAGCCGGACAGTCAAATATACTTATACTTATTACTCGTTTACTCGGTTACTCGGTTAACTGAGTAATTATTATATTTTTATTGAAAGTAATTATAGTGTCATGTATTTATTAAATTAATATTGCCTCTACGCGCTCATCTCTCTCATGGGGACCTTAACTTAAAGTCATGTAAACTCAATCAAAGCACATTCGTGTGCATGGCGACCCTAGTCTTCCCAGTCATAAAAAAATGATGATTCACACCCAAACGTAGGGTCCCATTATACGTCCGATTAATACCGGGTGTGGTGAGGGGCAGTTGTAGTTTGGTGGGGTCATTAACTTCAATGTCATGTATTTTATCAATAAAATTTTAAGTAACACTATTCGGTGACTATGGAATCCATTGAAGAGTTGCATGTCGGTCATAACGCGAATGAATCAAAAAAATAATATCAATACTATTGACCGAAGGTTCTTGATGGAATTTGAATTTAAATTCTAATGGATTTAAGTTTTGTAATATTCCAAAAAGCGTAACCCGGGTCGCAAAAAACGACTCAAATGAAATGGTATGAAACTTAAATCCATTAGAATTTAAAAATATAATATATTTGGTATTAACACAACATGGATATAAGCAGTACATGAATGTTGGATAAATCTCATTATCTAGTTTAAAGATAGCAAACCTATGACACGTGTATCGTGTATCGTGTATCACTTAATTATATGCCAGAAGCAGATTGTTATCACGTCCTTAAACCGCATAAGCTAGAACCTTCAGATTCGATAATAAAAACTGATAACAATTACAATAGATTGTTTTAATAACTTACAATTTGTAGTTCCCTTCCAATTTTCTTATAAGGTTCTTTGCGAATGTGTTGATAATTAGGCGATCTATGGTTTTATAATATAACTAAATGTTCTCTGACTTTTCCAATAATTCCAGTCTGGTCCATTTTTAAACATAAACAGAAGCAAATTATCATATTAAACGAATAGTAAACTATTAAAAATAAAGATACATGAGTTTAAAATGTATTAATATGAGTGTGTATTAAACGTGTTTGTAAACTGTGTAATCCGACATAAATAGTGCACACTTGTCAAACATACTTATTTATTTTCACTGAAATCAGAATACAAATTGCAGGTGGTGTTGGTTAGGTTTTAAAATTCATTTGAATCCTGCCTAAATCAAATCATAATAAATAACAGTCAAACATATTCAATTTTAAATTATGATAAAATCATATATGATTTTAGACATTATATAAATACTATTATGGTTTAGCTAAGGCATGGTTTAATTAAATTTAAAAAACTAACCAACACCTTCTGCAATTTGTATTCTTAGTTCAATGAAAACAAATAATTATTACTGACAAATTTTAGTATGCACTATGTATGTAGGATCTCTACATCATACCTCCACTCTGCACCACAGGGTATGACATGATATACGAGGTGACTTCCGTATGGCTTTGATACATTTCTATACCAAATGAAACGACTCTACACACTGGTTTTCTCTCGGCTTGCGTGACGTGATAACAATCTCTTTCTGGCTTAATTGACAATAATAGCGGATGAGATAAGTAATCAAGTAAGTGGCAAAGAAATACTAAGAACATATCTGCTAGTTAATAGAGAAGAATGACTGAGATGATTATGGTGATGATGATACAATGATGATAGTACCTAGTCTTTCTTTTTACCTTATTAATAAGAAATGTGTAGGTACGTAATATTTCATGAATATTTTTCATTGAAATGTTCGCAGTATTCATTTAAAACTGTAATCTAATTAGATATGCATTATAAAATGAAAACATAAACCTTTGCGTGGTTTACTTTTGCTTAAAATGTTGACTCATCAACTGGGAGAGCTTTTGAGAGCTTTAACCGGAGCAAATTTAATTTCCTGCTCCACAAAGGTATACTGCCGTGCATAGACGATTACAAAATACAGATTTGAAGACACACGGTGACCACTCATAAAATGGTCTGCATAACTAACTACAATAATATATAACTAAACAATCAAGTAATAGTCATATTACTAATTGCTAAAATTTGTTGGTACTGTATACTTTAGATTCAACGTTTATGTGACATACTGTTCATCAGTAGTGCACAGTGCATATTGTAGTCAGGTGTATGGGTAACCGAAAAAAGAGCTAGGACTTTTGTAGCATATTCATAATTTTACTGATATAAATATTTACTATCTACGCTTTATTTCCCTAGCCATGGAATCGATCCTGCGATCACGAATCTACAAACACTACCACTATGAGTGCTATAAAAAGTTGCGTGAAATAAATATATTTAAACCAAACTAAACACCAATATCGATACAAAATATACTATACATAATATATTTATTTTATCTTCAAACATAATGTGTTTTGTTCCTGCGGTAAGCTGATCGCAATCCGATTATCTTTTTCTATGAAGAAGCGCACAATTTGTTTGTGGCCTTACCGCGCGTTTCTGTGTACTTTTAACTCATCGAACAGGCTACAATATCGTTGGTTTTTCGGCACTGGTCTTTTTAAAGTAACCATTAAATAATTACCTTGCAAGGAGTCTTCGTCACTGCCGTTAAGGAATTCAATTCACCAATTGGAAATATATATTATAATACACCGTTATTTTAAATGCCTAACTATATGACCTCAAAAGTATGCATATTAGGAAAAAATTTTCTAAAAAAGTAGACACACGCATCCTTCGAATTCAGACCAATATGATTTAGCAACTAAGCCACCTGATTAAATCAACTAAAATTAGCTATGCGTCCAGAATGCTCATAAAGCCTAATGTCAATATCCCGTAAGTCACTTTTTACAAATTGTGCCAGAATCTAAAAAACCTAAATATTTAATATCCTGTATCTGACTGTTAATAGTTCACACATGTTGTAATGTTACTACATATCATGCCAATAACCCGTAACGTAAGAAGTGGTAAAGCAAAGCACACAACGCCTAATATAATGATAACATTCAAATAAATGTGACATTTATATAAAGATAAACATCCAAATTTGTTATATTACTTACTTTTTTACCTTTTAAATAATTCGAAAGTAATATTTTGAAGCTGAATTCAACACACGCCATGCAACACGCTTGACAGCTAAGAGGCAAGATACGGGCTATTACAGATTTATTTCTGCAATGTTCAGATACGGGAAATTACTGAAATGGCTGTATCATTTTTATTAAAATAACTATAGATATGAGAATTTCGCAGTCGACGTCGACCTACATCAAAAAGTAATTTTCGTTAATGTCAGATTGACATTAGACCATCGATATGTGAAAATTTTCATGTAGAAATATCTGCGCATTCTCGGACTATAAAATGGTTTCATTAAATGTTTTCCTAAAGTAAGTATGTAGTGGGTATCTACGTATATCTAAAACTACAAAGTTTATCGTGTCTGCATCTCAACTTTATGCTTACTAAAGGGATTCAATTTTTTAAACTTTTAAACTAAAAATCTTTAAAACTGTTTTTTCACTGCATCACTATTTTAAATACATCAGTGAAGACTTAATGTATTCAGACAGCTTATCGCTCTTATAAACTCTTTCTACAGTCTGTGTATTTTTGGAATTATTCATATTATAATATTACAAAAAATTATAGTCATAAGAAGTTTTAGAAAACCTTTTTTTCAAAACAGTTTGCCTCTAAATCTTGTATTTTAGATGTAAAACTATTTTATTTATTATTATTTAAATAAACCATTAATATCTACTGAAGCTTACTCGCTGTGAATTTATTTAATTTTTGAAGTAAAGAAAAACATTTTTATACAAACACTGTTGCTTTGAAGTTACAGGACAATTTTAATAAATGCAACAGTGACATTTTTAACATGGAACATGATATTTACTCATGATCACCGACGCAAAAGCGTTACGAAAAATAGACATAGAATAACTATAGATTCGCAGCCCGCCCGCGGCCCGATTACTTACGCGCGCCGATTATTTTCATTTCACGTTCAGTAGCCTACATTCCGTATGTTGTATTGTTCGTTTCTTATTATTACTTCCTTAGATTTATAATTGCAATTACATAATTTTCAGAAAAGTAAAATTGTTTGAATCCTTTGGATTCGGTTACTTTGATAAATAAATTTTCTTTCGAATTTGGACAACCATCATTCAGAGAATCAGTAGGCAAAGCATGTTCCATGTTTAATAATTTTAGCCGTCAGGGTTTAAGTAACCATCATCTGAGGGGCCCAGGGATGGCGGAAGCGCCGAATTTTATTTTAAATTTGTGTCCATTATGTACGTATAGCTTTCAACAATCGATTGGCATATTACTTTTCTAAAAATCGATTTTTTTTTTAAATTTATCTCACTGTTGATTTTATGTAGCGATTTGGTTTAGTAGTAATTTTGACTTGTAACAGAACAGAAAAACTGTAATTCGTGATTAGCTATTACATATGAAATTATCAAAACGATAATATTTCGAAATTGCTGATATACACTTTAATTTTCTTATTTGTATATAGATAATAATTAAATTTCTTTTTCAAATACAAAAACATATTAAACTCCTACTCATCTAAATTTTGAATAAATTTCATTAATAATAATGATGAATGGAAGAATACTTTCTTAGTAGGTACCGATTTCAAATTCAAGACTACAATAATTCCCCCTCGAATTGAAGTCGGGTACCCTTCCGAAATGGTTTCAGAAATCTAATCTTTAGCATTGCCTTCCTATATAATATATTATATTAGATCACATCCAATAGAAGAGAACACCACGCGCACAACTTTCCGAACTTCGAGGCTAATTTGATTCCTTCTTACAAACAAGTCGAATCTCTAAAGGTAGTTAGATTACCAGGTCCGCCTCCGGGGATTTCAGCGCCCCATAGGTATATTGGTCGACATATTAATATTATTTAAATAGTTATTTTTCTTCGTTTATTACATATCTTATGAATGTTTATTGCAAGCATATTATCAGATAATTTTATAAAATGTAATGTTTTTACATTTAAAATACCTATGTATCTACTTTCGTCAATGACATTAATATGGACGAATCATCTGGAAAAGAAAATGACACTCACTTTATTGTCGGGTCTGCCGAATGGCATAATCTGTTCTAACGCCATTACAATAAAGGTGATATTGCTATAAATTCCTGATGCTTTTTGTTGGGTCTGCCGAATTAGAAATTAGAAACATTAACATTAGAAACACTGCTCTTACGCCATTACAATAAAGGTCATATTGCTATAAATTCCCGATGCGTGATATCGCATAATGGAAATTGTGTGACGTCTACCTATACATGCGAATTTACTTACTAGCTACTGTATTGAGTGCGTCGTCCATTAATAATGTCATTGACTTTCGTAGAATAAACTAATGCATTATGATATCTCTCTGTAATTGAATAATGTATTTCGAAAACATTACAAGTCACTATTGTGTTTTAGTGAAAATAGTAAAAATAATCATATATAATAAATCGTTGTGTGTACTTATGTACGCGCGTTAGAAGTTATACTACTTTGACGTAACAAAACAAAAACAAAACTTGTGATAACCCAGATTCTTATCTTGTTATTTCTCATTGTTTTTACTGTTAATGTAACAACTGTCACTCTGACGTTTAATCGTTTATTTACGTAAAGAACAGCAAATATGGCCGTCAATAATAAGTTCATTGCCTAGGCAACGGGACAATTCTACTATCGAACTTATGTTTGTATACAGCTGACTGATTCGCAGCTATTTTCATTTTGTCGTAACGGTGTGCGCGCGAGGCTCTCAATTTCACTCTCGCCTCAAAAGAAGTATAACTTCAAAAAGAAATAGTGAAAAGTTATTATGTAAAATATATTATTTTATAGTAAGTGCTAACTGTTGCCTTCTAAAAACTACAAAAAAAATATATTTGGGTTATATGGAGATTTAGGTAATACGGAGATTTTTGCAACTTATCTCACTCTTTTTTTTTAAATGTGACATGTAACGTTTTCGACGTCCAATATTTTTTTTCAATTTAAAAATAAAAACGAAAACTCAATAATTATCATTAATTAACGGATAAATGATTCAAAAGTTTTTTTTAATCAAAAATAGCTAAAATTCCAGAAAAAAACATTTACAAATAAAATATAGGTATAATATACTATACATATTGTAAACAATGGATAAAGAAACAGATTAAACCATGCTATGTTATAAATGCCATTATGCATCATGCAATGGGCTAGACATATCGATACTTCACCATACAGTAGTATCTAAAAGGCACTTAACGACCACAAAGACGCCCTAAAACCCGCCGGATAGACGAACTCACAAAGTTATATAAATATACATGGCAGATAATAACTAGGATCCGAGAGGAGTGGGAGGAGACGGGAAAGGCCTTCATCCAGCAGTGAATTGATCCCGGCTGATGATGATATCTTATTTAGCCGTTTGCATTCTTTTACCATTTAAAAATATTTCTATAATATCGAGAAATAAAAATGGATACAATAATGATAACGGAACTGATGTGATGTTACTAATAATTATTAACAGTTTTGTACCAGCTGTAATTTTAATTAAAATTTGGTATATGCATGTCACATTATACTAGAATATCGGCATTCTAGTATTTATCAATACCGAAATACCGGTTTTAAAAATCCAAAATACCGGGGGGACATGCTCGTCGTAGGTCAAAATTGAGATTTTATTGTATTTTCAAACCATGATCCTGGACACTCCTTTAACGTTGTAGATAATCTATTTATATAATTTTGAAGTCTTATTATCCTTTATATTTATTTTAAACATTTCATGACTGCATCTTTGTTATATAAAATAGTATTCTTTTAAACCTCTCGCTCTAATCTTTTAGAATATAGTCATATTTCGGTACATGAATGTGCAATGTGAAGTGGTGTTAAGATTTTTTACATTTATTAATTTTTAATCGCATTTATAAAACCATTAGTATAATATTTATGACGTGATAATTTTAGTAAAATATTTACGATAAAAAATTATATTGATAATCTCTGTGATCCCAAATTTGACAAGAATTAGGAATATTATTATTCAAAAAATCGGCAAGATTAACACATTTGAAGATGATTCTAAAGATACTGATTATAAGCTATGTCTTTGACCATTCAAGTGTGATAAACATCTTATGAATAATGATTGCTTTATAATAATTATTGACCTAAGAATAAGGTAGTGTTTTTTTGAAATACGCCATTTCTTTTGTCATTCCCCAGTGGTGAAGCTACAACATACGGCCGTAGCCATAAATTGACCAACTATAATTAAAGTAGGGAGTAAAATTATCTTAACGCGCGTGTTTGAACATATTTAACTAACCGATTTTTTTTTTAAACGGTATAATAAAGATAAACAAATACAACAGAGGTGAAAAAATAATAAAACTCATTTCATCAAATACATTTATATAAGTAATTCTCCCGTTGAATTATCATAATATTATTTCGAAACAGATTAGGTACATTCGTGACAAAAATGTTCAATTAATCTATAATTATTGATGACTGTACAAGCGTTAAATTTAAGAAGCTTTTCCTGCAGCCGGACTTATTTGCACTTTATGAACTTTTGAGGGCTTTTGTTAAAATTACCAATAGGTATATTCAAATTATTTGTAAAAATATAGATATATTTTTTTTTTTATTGATAAGCACCTACTTCAGTTTTTTTTAATGTTTACGAAATACCGATATTAATATCGGTATTCAATAAGAAATACCTAAAAACCGGTATTGACATTTTCATTCGGTATTGCAATCCCTACATTATACTGACGTTATTTTTATTTAACGTAACTTGACACTGTGTATGTATCTAGTGCTAAAAGATTAGAATAATATTGGTATTTTTTCTAAAACCATCCCTGTTATTATCCAGATATAAAATCTAGTTCCCCCCCCCCCCCTTATCTCTTGTCGGCATTGTTCGTCAGTATTGTCGTTGGTAGCCAGAATAATGACGTATTGTTTCAGTGGCATTGTGCTCGATATGAAGGACGGCCAACTTATAGAATTTCTAAGGCAACCTTATGTCATCCTGGGACCGGATTCGCAATTCTTGTTTTAATATCAAGTTAACTAAAACTCAACTTTCCTCTCATAATTTTCTTGTGAGCACCAGCAGCTAAGTTCAACCACTGGCACGGACCTAGTAATAGTGATTAGGTGAGTGATAAATGCACATAAGTCATAATTTTAGTTCATTTTCAATCAGCATATGCAACAGTGCTAGATCTAGCAAAATGCTTGGTTTTGTTATGAGGGTTTCAAAATCATTGGAAAACGTCCGAGTGCTACGTACATTATACGTATCATTTTTATTGAGTATTCTTGAGTATGCCAGCATTATTTGGAGTCCTAATAGGTCCATTCACACAATTAAGTTGGATCGAGTCCACAATAGATTTCTTAGATTTCTTTACTTAAGAACATACGGGTTCTTTCCTTATGATAATGATAATAATTAATAATTTCCCGACTCGTTTTCTTCTGGGTATGCTATCAATGCAATCCCTGTCTACTCGAAGAGTGATTGTTCTTTTAAAGCATTTCTTTTTACTTCTTCGTGGGTTCATTTACAATCCGTATATACTGGCAAATATTAATTTTCATGTTCCCACCAATATCACTCGTAGCTCCACGGTCTTCAAGATACCTCGTCGCAGGACAGATGTTATGTTTCATGATGCTGTGTATCGTGCAATTAGCTTATTTAATGGCACCATAAAAGTTGATTTGTTTTTTATTAACTATATAATGTTTTTGGACGTATTAAATAGGTTAAATTTATAATTGTATATATTATCATGTTTCTTTAATATTTACACAATATGCTGTCTTTTCTACTTTCTTGTTATATTAGTTGTTATTTGTAATTAAGATATTTTTTATATATTTGTATTTATTATGTATTGTGGCGCATTGGCCAATCGCTGTAATGCCGTAATACTCTTTTTCTAAAAAAATAAATAAATAATTTATGTGACTGTGTGATCTCACCAAATGCATTTATTTTAGGCGTATTTTAACAGTTAATAATAATTATTATATCAATATTAAACGTTATTAGATTCTAGAGGTTCGGGTTATCGCGGAAAACAACTATTAATACTAATATGTTGAGTTGGCTACATTTTGGAAACAATACGTTCTGATGACATACGTTACAAATGACGATACGCAGCGGACTAATTTAAGTAACTGATAAAATAGGCCGCCCGTATGTTTCTTGGCTACCTCTCGCGGAGTTTTTGTACCCCTCCACTCGATGGTGAAAATGGCGGTAAAATAAATAAGTAATATTAAATATATTTTTGGTAAAGTAGGTATATAGCATATTTATATAAATTATCCAGGTGCTGTTTAGATCAAGTTAAGTCTCAATAATTGCAATAGTGCATCGGCTTGCAAGCCTTACGGAGATATTCATAATACGGTGGTGACACTATGTAGAAAACTTTTTTAAATTCGGCATTATTACTAATTCCAAAACAGTATTACGAAATCATAGCTATTCGCTAATGCGTAATATTACAATGAAAAGGTGCAGAACTTGATTAATTAAAAAAATAATAATAAAAAGATGTACCTACAATTAAAATAATAATATGAAAAATTTACGTACCTACTTACCAATGATAAGAAATATGAAATAATACGATAAAGTAACACAGAGTAAGTAAATGTTATAGCAACAGAAAACACAATTCATAAAATAATTGAAAACTACACGCAAACTAAACACATTTACAAAAATTGATAACTTAAGAAAAATAGATCAACCTTAATGGTGGTAGTAACAGTTAACCAGAAATAATTTAACTACATATTATTAGGTTAACCGCACGATATATAATAGTATCATCGTGTACCTAATATCAGATCCATCCTGCGATGAATATAACGACGACCACAGAGTTATGAGTCATATTCGTGAGGATGTCAAAATGAATCCCACTTGCTGGTATTCAATGGATTATAAATCATCATCATCATTCTGAATATATCCACTGCTGGGTGAAGGCCTCTTCAAGCTGCTTCCCCTTATATCGGTTATGTGCATTGCGTTGCCACGTACTTCCGCAGAACTTTATCACGTCATCGATCAAGCGGCCTCTAGGTCTACCTTACGGACGTTTTGTACTTCTTGAATACCACTGGATGATTAGATTTGTCTAACGATTGTCTCTTCTTCGAGCTATGTGTCCAGCCCATCTCCGTTTAAGGCTTTTAATAAACTCTATTACATCGCAAACCCTTGTCTGCTTCCTTATCCACTCATTCCTCTTTTTGTCCTTTCGCGTTATGTCCAGCATGCACCTCTCCATACCACGTTATGCTACTCGAAGTTTCTGGATCTCTCTTTTACTTAGGGTCCATGTTTCACACCACATATGTAATCACGGGAAGCATACATTGATTGAACACTTTGCGCTTTAGGCACAGTGGAAGGTCACTTTTGAAGACATTATTCAGGCGGCCAAAAGCACTCCAGCCTAGCTTTACTCTGTGAACAATGTCATCAAATATACATCCATCTATAGACACTTGTTGTCCCAGATAGATGTAGATTTTCACCTGTTCGAGTTGAGTGCCATTGATGAGGATCTATTTTTGGCCCGCAAAGCAGTTGAACATGACTTTCGTCTTTGTTACATTTATTTTCAAACCTACTTTGTTGCTTACTTCTGCGAGTTCCTGCATTCTGCTTTGGAAGTCTTCTGAGTCTTACGAGAAAATTACTATGTCATCGGCAAAGCGCAGATGACTCAGGTATTCTCCATTTATGGGGATCCCTTTGTCGTTCCAGTCAAGTTGCCTGAATAAGTCTTCAAGGGTAGCTGTAAATAGTTTAGGTGAAATTGTACCACCTTGTCGGACTATTTTGCTGGTAGGAAATCTGCGCGATGGTTTATGGAGATTGACAGATGCTGTTGCGCTATTGTATATATTATTGAAAATATTTAGTAGTGCCCAGGGATTCCTTGTTTTCTGAGTGCGTCGAGTATTGAACATTTCTTTATCGAATCGAACGCCTATAAAACCCATGCATTGTGGCAGTTTGTATTCCTGACACCACTCTATGATTTCTCTGACGACTTGAATATGGTCCATAGTACTGTATCCTCCTCTAAATCCGGCTTGTTCTCTCGGTTGGTTCTCGTCTATTACATTTTGCAGACGGTTTGATAGAATTTTTGTGAACGTCTTGTAGAGAATAGGGAGTAGACTTATTGTATGATAATTTTCTAGGTCTTCTTTGTCACCTTTTTTGTGAAGGATGACAATGCTGGCATTTTTCCATGCCTCTGGGACATCCTCTTTGCGTATGCAGGCTGTGAACAATTGTGCAAGCACTTCATATGCATCCTTTCCCGCTTTTTTGAAGATATCTATCGTTAGACCGTCTTCTCCCGGGGCTTTCCCACTTTTCATGTAATTTATAGCATGGATTATTTCCCAGGATGTGATTTCGGGAGTATGGTCTTCCGAATTTCCATTTCTCTGAAGATCTAAGTCTATAGTCGTATTGTCAGTGTCATCACTGTAGAGATCGCTGTAGAACTCTTCAACACGGCTTAACAAGTGTTCCCAATTTCTGATGATAGAACCATCTTTTGCTTTTAGTGCTGTGATTTGACGTTTTCATATCGACAAGCATTTCTTGTTTTTGTTCAAACTTCTGCCTGTTTTCACAATTGCTTGTATGAGGTTCACATTGAATTGGATTATAAATAAATATAATGAATTTGTATAGAAAAATAATTGCTCTTTGGGTAGACAAGGATTGTGAACCGTGTTAAAAATTAATTTCCTTTGGTTTATTTTTATCGTAAAGAATAAATCTGTATATATGTCCTTAATAGCGCCTGTATACGTGGATGGATTTACTTACAGCAATAGTGTGTATTTTAAACTATCGCGATAATAACTGCTTACACTGTAACGGATAAACCTATAATATTCGTTACAACACGTAAAAGTACCTGACTGTCACGCTAATCTCATTCTTCAAGAGTAAACGTCATTTTATAGTACTATTTGACAGGAAGTGAAAATCGATTAAACTCAAAATGAGTCTTTGCGTGGTGTAGTTTGTTTTTTTACCGGCAGGTTCGCCACTATCTGTTCTGCTACGCAGGTGTAGATATCGAACAAATCCAACTGTCGCGTGAAAATTCAGAAGCTTCCGAACTTTTTGATTCATGCAAGCAATCTTGAAACTTGCATGATATTAGATACATGTTTACACGTGCATGCAACGGGGTATAAATCAAAGTAAATTTATTTGGTCATAACTTTAAGCTAGGTACATTTAACTACGGATATTATTATTATAATATGCATTTTATTGTGAACAGAGACGAGTTTTAAAAATGTAAACTCCATTTTTTAATACTTGAAACACTATTTAAAATTTCCGAAGAATACGGATTGTAAGTAATGAGAAAAGCAAGTACCTTTTTAAGTTAAATAGCAATCATAGTATATGGATATATTTCCAATATTACTAATGTACCAAATAAGAAAATACAAACACATTTATATAGGAGGATCAATCATGTTCAAAAAACTCGAGCGTATTGTTATCAAATTTACCTTTCAAATAAGCATCTCTCGTAGGTTTCATTGAATATAATATATTCGAACATACTTATCGTTTTCAAACCAATAATAATAATTGAGATGTTTGTTTGTGAGGCAAGCCAAAATCTTCGCAAATTTTCAAAGTAAACACCAGCTCATTTAGTAAACATTTCCAACAATTCTCTCCCGGAGCTTTCCTGTTTATAGAAACATCTTTGTTTTCTTTTGCTAAGCAATATTATAACATACAAGTATAAAAATACGCACTATTTTTTATTCTCCCATGCAGATACAAGCGCGTATTGAAAAATGATTCATAAATTTGGTTAAATTGTATTTACCAGTGGTGCTCAATCTGTGTATCCTAGCACATACAATTTGAAAACTTAATAATTTCAGACAATTTTAACGCAACACTATAATGCACGATCACAATTTTATTGCATCAGTTTATAACTTCACGGTGTAAATTGTTATTGAAAAACAGCTGGCGGCGCTTTTCAGTGGACTGTAATACGACGGAAATGATTCGGATACTGGGGGGTGAGGGGTTATACCAAGGATTCCAGGCATTGATGAGGCAGGCTCCGTGGTCTGGTTATCTTTCACTCGCACTACGACTCTCGCATGTTACCGTTTATTGAGTCACCCTGTGCACGGTAATTGACGGTCAAAACCAGTGCACGTAAATGACGTTTTAATGTTTTACATGTTATTTGTGTTTACAAGCACACGGTTGCAGAACCATTGTCTGTTAATTATAGGCCTGGCAAGGATAATGAGGTTAGGTGGGTAAGGCATTTATATTGTATTAGAGCCGCCATAATTGGCCCAACCAACAGCTATAAATATGTCTCATCTTAGCATTTGATTTCAAAAATACTCTCACGAAAATATTTTGAAGCAGTACCTACACATAGATTCAAGATCGATCTGAGAGAATTTAAGTTAGCTGAAGAGATATTCTGTGTATCTTGGAGGTCATGTGTTTGCTTATAGGTGGGAAATTAAGCAACGCTGAATGCAATTGTCTCTCTATTCAAGATGAAATACCAGACTATACTGATGTTAAAAAATGAATGAAGTTCTATATAAGCAAAAAAATATCCATTACATAATTTTAAGCAAGGAAATCAAAAAGGAGCAAAAAAAATATGTAATAGAAACTAGCCTATATAGGTAAATATCATTTTATTACATATCTAAATAATAGTTTAAAATCAATATTGTCAAAATGTTCAAATGGCCTTAGGATATATAGTGAACATTAAAAAGTAATATCCCGCTTTATAAATATTTACTGCTATTGGGAGAACAAACTTTTCCCGGACACATATTAATATAAAGTAATAGGTCGGTAGGTACTAATATCGATTTTTATATTATGTAAGTATATTAAAGTTTACGATACGTTTTATTATGTCCATTATGAAACAGATTTATCCTTTTAACGGTCAATATTATTATATGTAGGTATTCTCTTTGACACAATATCTCCATCGTATCGACATTTTGTCAGTCATTTTGTTTATATAGTAAAACTTTAATATCCTGTCGCTAGGATGCGATACGATAATATGTATTAATATAGTTTTATTCTTATTTATAAAAAACTCAGGTAAACAAGACCAGTGATATTTCAATTATTATATACTTCCTGAATTATTGTTTATATTTAAATTTCATTATTCCTTACACTCCACATCTTAGTGAGGTTTTACGTCCTTCATAAACTTTCTCCGTCCTGGACTATCCGTTTACCGATTACTTTGGCCTGGCATCCCAAATACACCGTGGCGCAGTCTAACATTAGTTCAATTTTGGGATGCACAAATACCCCGGCTTACTGGTAGCTCTGTCTACGTTATACGAGGGTGGGTCAATAAGTCCTTAGAAAAGCCGACAGGTGGCGCGACTAGTACTGTAAGCGGTTTGTTTTCATGCAGCGGCACTACCGATTCAGTATGCTGCGAAGTTTCAATCAGATTGGTCGGGTTGTTGTGTGTTTCTCGTACATTTAAAAAAAAATTTGCTTGTGGAAAATGGAAAAATGGAAAATGGAGAAAATTGAGTTTAGAGCTGTTATTAAACATTTTAATATAAAAGGGTTAACAGCAAAGGAAATAAAAAATGAGTTGGATTTAGTTCACGGCATATCTGCTCCTTCACTTGCAACTATTTATAACTGGTTAAATGAATTTAAACGTGGTCGTACATCAATAAAGGATGAACCACGCTCAGGACGTCCTGTAGAGGTGACTACACCAGAAATGATCAATAAAATCCACGATTTGGTGTTAAGTGACCGAAGATTAAAGTTGAGTGAGATAATTGAGGTTACAGGGATCTCAAAAGGTAGCGTCATTTCTATTTTACATGACAAATTGGGCATGAAAAAAATTTCTGCAAGATGGGTGCCGCGTTTGCTCACAGTCGACAATAAACGCAATAGGATGGTGGCCTCTAAAGCCCTGTTGTCGCTCATGCAACGCGATCCGGATGAATTTTTTCGTCGCTTTGTGACTGTAGATGAAACATGGATACACCACTATACTCCCGAGACGAAAGAACAGTCAAAGCAGTGGATTGCGAAAGGCGAACCATGTCCAAAGAAGGCGAAAACCGTAAAATCAGCTGGTAAGGTTATGGCTACTGTATTTTGGGATGCACGTGGAATTATTTTCGTTGACTATTTGGAAAAAGGAAAAACAATAACAGGGGATTATTATGCATCTTTATTGGACCAGCTAAAAAACAAAATTGAAGAAAAACGGCCTCATTTAAACAGGAAAAAAATCCTCTTTCATTAGGACAATGCCCGTGTTCACACATGTTTACGATCAATGGCTAAAATTGAAGAATTGACGTTCGAATTGGTCGACCACCCACCGTATTCGCCAGATTTAGCCCCCAGTGACTTTTTCCTTTTCCCAAACTTGAAAAAATGGCTAAGTGGACAACGTTTTTTTTCAAATGAAGAAGTCATCGATCGGACAAATGCTTATTTTGAGGACCTTCCGAAAACTTATTTTTCTGACGGTTTAAAAAAAATTGAGAAACGTCTAACCAAGTGTATTGAGCTCCAAGGAAATTATGTTGAGAAATAAAAAAAAATACAAAAATAAAAACTGTTTTAATGCTTTTTTCTAAGGAATTATTGACCCACCCTCGTATTATGTACGTAGCATTTTTAAATGCCACGTGATCTTATCGTCCCCATAAATAGAGTATGGCTCTTCTAAATGCCATGTTCTTTAATACCCCTAAAATCTTCACAGGAATTTCTTCCGAGAGAAATTCACCGATCGTAGTCCACCGGTGGATTTTCAAGAATTTTAGAGCGACAGCCTGAATTTAGAGAGAATAATTAATAGTAATCAACACCACATTACGCATGATAACTTTGTAACGTACATACCTACATATTTGAATGATGATGACATTTGTATGAATGATCAGACACCCTGTAACACGGCTTGAATAGATGTTCTGATTTACTGAGTTCGTACGGAGACTCCTATTGAGTTCTTGCTTAAACGATGGCCACACTGTAGCAAGTTGACTCTCTCGTTGTCTACTAATAACTGCCCGTCATTTAATCACGGTCTACTTATGACCGATTAGAGGTGAGTTGGAAATACTGTCATCAGTTTGTGTACTCAAGTTTCGGATGAAACTACCCATATTCAGTATGTGTGGCCCAATAAACTTGGTCCAAAAAACTTGTGATGATGTCATCGCCAGTCGCTGCTCTGTGCACTCGCTAGTTGGTAGACCTTCAACACTATTCACATTAAATGCGCGCGAACAAAATAGCACTTGAATATAGGTATATTTTAATTTATTAGTCTATTGCGTTCGAGTGTTTTAATAATAGGTCATAAATTTTGTGTCGCAGCACAGTGGTGAGATGACGCACAGGCTTAGGCGTAAAACCCACTTAACGCAGTAAGTGGGGCTCTCGCGCAAAATTTCACAAGTGGCGCGTAAATCAACGAAAATACAACGTAATCAAATACGCCAGCGCACACTGGATTTGACGACGCATTATGCCCGCCTGCCCCATGAGTCATCGTTTTTTGGCTTCTCGGCGATATGATTTAATGAAAATACAACGTAGTCCATTCATTGAAAACGGCGATCAAAATCACGCTCCTCGAAGCGTCGTCGATGCGACGGGCGAGAAGCCAATATTTAAGAACAGCGAACTCTTTGTTTAGTTATTGCGTGTCCGATTTTAATTACAAGCCCCGAGAAATTTGATAATATTTTTATTGCTTTGTTATGGGAGACGCTGATAATAATAATTATTTTGTGCTGCTTGAGCCCCTTATTACATAGGTGAAGGGTAATGCGCGGGTGGGAGGGGGCCTACTCAGTAGTGAGCGCACCGAGCGCTTTCTTGGTGGGCTTTATGCCTTAGGCTTGTTATACGACCGCTCAAAACATGTTTAAATTTTTTTTAAAAAATCACTGTTATTCATTTTTGTTAACAAGAATATTGTAACCTAACAGAAAAACAACTCATAAATTTAAAATGTGTTTAAAATTTTATAATATATGGGCTTTTCGACAAGCGGATTTTTAGCCGATACACAGTCTGAGTTTCCTGAGCCAATACGTATTTCAAATACAAAAATGGAGTTGGTTTTAGTTTCAGTTGAGTATGAAACTGTTGTCGCATACGCACGCCAAACGCTCTATAATATAGTATTACAAATACTAGTAAGTATTTTGGAACAAGTTTCTATACTAAGTATTTTTTTATACTGGTAGTAAGTATACTTAGTCTTCAAAATCGACCAGTTTTCCCATCTCTACCCGTGATTGTTAAGTGCCTAGATGACAATAATAATAAGGATGGTAGGTGTGACATATTTTTGTAGGTTTAAGGATGAGATTGGGATCATAATCGGCCCAACCAATACGTTATATTATGAAGAAAAAAAAAGATATATATTTATATAGTATTCACTTAAAATACAAAGTCAAAATAATATATATGTATTTTTTTAGATTAAAACTAACTTTCATACGACAAATTAATAGCTTACCGAACAAGCGTAACGGTAGGTAACCACAATAAAACTATATCGACTTGACCTTCCAAATAGTTTATTGGAACTTTTATATGAGAAAAAGCACTAAACTAAACGATTTCTTCGCCAGACGGGAGAGTAGGTATATTTAGCTAGGCGATGTATAAAAGTTACCACGTCTTTTTCACGAAGCTTCATTTACACCACCCCCGGGGGTTGGATGGAAAGTCCCTCAGAAATTCTCTAGTTATGTACCTTAAAATCCTCACCTGAAAATCGTTTTTTTCTCTGAAAGCTTTCGTTTAACAACCGGTTTAGTATCGGCAAGTAAATTTTATTCAAGTTGATTCTACGATATTTGAGTCTTTTATTTTGACAGCTGTCTTTGCTTATAAAACCATCCCCGGAACCTTCTACGGTAATTAATCCAAAAAATTCACGTCTATAGTTACGATACAGTGAGAGAGTATATTATATCATGTCCATATCAACTTTCCTTGTCATCCACTACTACACGTAGTCTTTATCTTATTATTTTTTATGTAATTTTTACGGATTTAAATATCTGAGTATTTAAGGAGTTAGGGTAGAGAGTTGTTAAATGGGTTACTTCTTGATCTCACATTCATCAAAATTGTCACTAATATTTTCGTATTTTTGACCGCGACCCTCCCTTCATTACAAAATATTTTACTACCCTGTATAAAACACGTCATAATATGTATTTAATTTCACCCAATTCGTAATAATACGGAATCGTCGAAAGTAATCAACGTTAGTAGAATTTTATATTGTCAGAAAAATGTGTATAGATAGTTATAAAATTTATTTAATAAAACGCAAATTTTTATCGTACTTCTTCCATTTTTATTTAATATCTGGACCGGTTTCGTCCGCCTCAGATAGACATTTTCAACTAAATTTCAACTTAATGTTAAATTAAAAATACAATGCATTTCCACTATGAATTGACAATAAAAGTGTTTATAGTTTATTGGTTTTGTGACGGCACAAATCGTCACATATGCCAGACCCCTCCCCACCCCTTATATTCATGACGTCATATTATATTATAAACAAATACGTTCGTCTAGCCCTAGTTGATATAGCGGCCGTCTCTGTATAGATGCGAAGCCGTGGGTCGCGATTTTAAGCCCCAACAAAATCCATGTTGTTTTTCAATGAAAAATAATTGATCCAGTGCAAGAATCAAATGAATTGGGTGGATGGACTACACCTCGTTAAAGGGGTATTTCAATAAAACCTCAACTATTATAATAGATAAGTCCATTTTCTCTGATTATAGGCGAATATGGCAGTATACTTTTACTAGATAACTGTATACGTTTTAGATAACATTTTTTCCACGTCTCACATTTAGTTTCACTCGGTTCGACGGGATAGAATGTACACCTTCGGGTAGATGTTAGTGGTTTCAATGTAGTTTCTAAATGCAAACGATTGTTTGAGATTATATTTTTTGCTAGCTCACTTTGTTTTATTTCACTGTCAATCCAACTACTGCGCACATTTTTGAAGAGATAACTCTATTCAAGGAGAAAAAACCTTTTTTTTTATATGAATAATGCATTGTTTTCCCCGCCGCGTGTGTCATATTTTTGCATTTAAATTCAATTTGGCACCGGCAAGATATGTTAACAGATTTTTTTTTTACAACCAAACTCGTGATACAATTTATATTAGTATTTGTTTTTCAAATCATCTTGAAGAATAACGAACCGTTGCGGACGGTATTTAAATTGTGTTAACGTATGAATTATTTAAATTTCGTGCAAAATAATATTTGAGAACTGCATATTTCTTTGCACTGCATCTTTCTTTGCACTGAATATGGGTATTATAATTTAATATCTATTCGAGATATCCCAATGAGTTAGATGTTGTTTTATAGGTAACAGATAAAAAATTCATGTGATAACACGTAAGTCCGTGTGGAAGGTTATGCTACTCAATTTAAAGCACAAATATCGTCAGTCGCCCAACAATCACCACAAGGTGTCAGGCGATTCGTCTTAGGCTACCCGCGTGGGATTCACAACGGTTCTGAGGAATCTTGAGACATCGTTGCGTTCAACCCCGCCCGTACGTCTGTTCACCTTTTTCACCTTTCCGCCATTGCGATTGTAGGAGTAATACGCGAAGTGTATGTTGCGCGGTGTACAGAGGGGAGAAGTTGCTGCCACGCGTGGTTCATCATGGTGTAGACCAGCGATACTCAACCTGCGGCCCTTTAAGCTTTTATGTGCGGCCCGAAATACATTTATTATCAGGAACATGATTTTTCATTTCACTATTGTAATTTTTGACGAACAGGTATGTATATTATTATTCTGTTTTAGTTTATAATTTTTAAAATCTCAAAAACATTTTCTAAAAAAGGGGGGTTTCATGATTTTTTTCGTCACACCAGTAGTGATGCGGCCCGCGTTACTTTACAAATATATGTATTTGGCCCGAAGACAAAAAAGGTTGAGTATCATTGGTGTAGACATATAAGAAATTTTGAATTTAAAAGCTATATGTACATAAAATAGTGCACTGAAGTTTTAGTTTTCTGACAATATATAGTTAGACGGTCCGATGGGCCCAACAGCTGGTTGAAATGACTTGAGCACATACAATAAGAATGAAATAAAATAATATAAAAAGTGCCACTCACTGTTTCATAATGTTCTAGATTTTTTAGACAGAGAGAGAATAAGGAGGCCACTCGCCCTAATAGCAACATTACATTAAGAATAATATTATGTGGCATCAGTCGTCACAGCTACAAAATTCAAACCTTCAAACTGTGTAATCGCTTGTAGGCATTTTCCTTCACTATTCCGATCACAGATATAGTTATACAACAAACCCCACGGCTGTGACCCGAACATCCATCCATCGCGATTTTTTTCAATTTGATCAACATTTTTTTGGCCAGAATCTTTTTCCTATAGGCGCAGATATTTCATACCAACCACTATTATTAAATGTATCACACTATCGATAGGATTAACTGAAGCGTAAAATTGCCTGAAGGAAAATAAATGTGACACCAAATTCTACACGAAATAGCATTAAGTAGCAAGGCAGCATTCCGTTCTTATAAATGTTCAATTCTAAGATAAACGAACCTGAAAATTATTACAAGATAAAAAGAACTTTTTTATATACAACGTTTTTAAATTTTCTGTCGAATCATATAAACTTGACTTGACTAGCTTAAACGATCAAAAAAACTTGTACTTGATAGAAATAATACTGAAATGTCATATTGATTTCCATAGTAACGCACGTATATATTAATAATTTAGTTGCTAGAACCACAGACCCTAGCAACCAATAATGGTGTCGAAATAACTTTTCATACAAAACAGAATTAACTGAAAATTAATTCAGTTCTACTTAAAGATAGCTAAAAGTATTAAAAAAAATACATTGGCATCGTGTT
Source organism: Rhyacophila brunnea (assembly GCF_057557595.1). Classification (NCBI taxonomy): domain Eukaryota; kingdom Metazoa; phylum Arthropoda; class Insecta; order Trichoptera; family Rhyacophilidae; genus Rhyacophila; species Rhyacophila brunnea. The sequence goes on along the minus strand of NW_028232827.1, from coordinate 33,835,112 downwards.
CTGATATATTCTAAAAGTTTCAAATGTCTAGCTAGGTGGGAAGTTAGTTAAAAATCGATTGCAAGATTTGTACCGGCCAAAGAACCGCCGGACAAATAAGAATACGAGCTAAGAAAAACGTTGTAAAAATAAAGACATGTTTTAAACATATATCATTTGAAAACGCCTTTTAGATATGTTATAAAGATATGGTTTATTACACATTTTAAATATCAAAACATTTGAAACAAGTGAAACTAATTTTCCTTTCAAATCAATGAGCTGCATAGATAACAGAATATTCTTAAAATTAATACGTTTTATGCTTCAAATACATTATCATCACGTTATGTGCTATCATGTGCTGTCATATTGTGAATGATTCACAATATTAATACATTAGAGTTGGCACTCTCTATCATTGAATTTATTGGGATAGTGATCATTCAAAATATTTTTCGGAATGACTAAATTCGTCACCATGATAGCACGTGACAGCACATAACGTGATGATAATGTATTTGAAGCATGTTTGTGTAGTATGGATTAGTATAATTATTATAACACTCCAATGGGTGAAAGTATTAAATCAACTTAAGTACACTTGATGATAATCAATATTCAAATTTTGGTTCAGTCTTCAATTTATTGGCACACCTAAAATGTCAAGGTAATTTTAAACGAAAACCAAATTGATTCTGTCGAAGTTCGATTGATTATTTTTTGACTGTTTACTTTGTGCGAAAGTTTATCTCGAGCTTAGGGGATAATATTGAAATATAAGTAGGACATATTTCATGACTAAGAGAAAATATTTTGACACTATTTCAGTGTTTACACGAGTGAGTAATTGATATTTTGTTATGTTTTTACTCTGAAAAAATAAGTGAGTACCTAACCTATGTGTGTTTAGTAGATTTAAACCCACGAACAGTGGCGCACCCAGGGGGGAGGCAAGGGGCCCTAGCACCCCCCAAACATGAAAATTATTAGAATGATTTTAAACATTGAAATTAAAAGCCAAATAACTGTACCTTGGGCCTTAGACAAATAAAAACACGGCAAAAAAATGATTTTAATTTCTAACATAAAAATTTCGAAACACTAATGTCGGGTTTTTTTTAGAAACCCAATCCTTAATGGAACTGTCAAAAAAATCTCGGTGTCCACCCGAATTCCGGAGTGGTGTTTGTAGGTCATGGCTGGGGAGGGCTGACAGGGCTCTAGCCTGGAGGCCCGGGCTGTGGGGGGCCCGGCGTGTCGTGTTGACCAGATAAGTGAGATAAAAACACATCATAAATTAGCTTTAATTGTAAAAAAGTCGCCTGCGGCGCTATTATAGTTCATAGCCATGAACATTTTGGATTATAAAATTGTGCAATATATTTTCTGATTATTATATGTTGATACTTGACAGCTCCATTATTAAAGTAGATGTATTAAAATCGCCAATAATTCACTGTATAAGTAAGTACCCTTAATTTGAACTAAAACACAATTTGAAAAACTTTAATGTAGTATTTCACACTGCCTTTAATCTTGGCGTAAAGTAGGGGGCCCGCCAAATATCCTAGCCTGAGGGCCCGTTTCAGGATGTGGGGGCCATGGTGTAGGTATACCGAGTGCAATAGACAAAATACCGATAAACGAGAAATTAGGCTGTGTTGTGTTGAGTAGGTTTGTTTATAAGTTAAATGCTGTAATACTTTTTTTGTCCATTTTTAATTAATATTTTGGAATCTCAATATTAAAAATCGACGATAAACATTCTGCGAAAATAATGATTACACCCAATACAGTCGGGGGTGGTGTAAATCAAAAGAACATTTTTTTTCAGTGGAATTCGGCAATATGTTAGTATACTAGGCGCACATGTCCAGCATGGTCGCTGTTAGTCACTTCCAATCCGCCAGTCGCTGATGACACGCTCAACGGTTACCGGCCGTTATGCCTCAAATTTAATAAAAACTAGGAGAAACTGTATAAATATACCGCCGTGTATTGTGAAAATATGTAAAAATAATTATATGAAGAAGAAAAAGAGCCTATGGGACTAATTTACATTCTCCTCCTTGCCCCCCCCCCCCCCAATATTAAATCCTGGGTGCGCCACTGCCCACGAAAGCTTCATATTAATAATTAGTGATGATTCGATCACAATGATTGCTGAGAGATATCAGGGGAGAAAAATCTGATGACATTGCCTTGATGTTTCAGGCGGAATCGCTAGAAAATGCACAAGAAGCTTTTGATGTAGATCTGCATGCCAATAACCTAGGACTTTAAACCTAACTCATCCAAGTGATCCGCTTGTGTTTTCCACCAGTATATTTCCAAAACCGAAGCGTCATTCAACAACCTATTTAAATGCTAAATATTTTAGCATGAACATACATAATTTCGAAAAACACTTTCTGAGAAAAAAGCAAGTCATCCCGGCAGAGAATCGAACCCCGCATCTCCTGGGTTTACGCCCCGTCCGTCGCATTTACCACTATGCTACGCAGTGACATACTAATTCGATAAATTTTAACTATTGGCCTTTTAATACCTAATCATCAGCGTTCTTCTAAATCAAGCTACTATGTCAATCGGTTTTTGTTTTATTAAATCAAAGTAGATACCTATTACTTCGATTACTAACCGACGTCGTGGATTTCTCCAATATTTTTTATGATGTAACTTACTTGAACTTGCTAATAATTTATAATTAACTATTTCTTTTATTCAACGAATAATTCACAAGATTTAAGGATGTACCATTCTGATTATTGAACATACATAATTTTGAAAAACACTTTCTGAGAAAATATTTCAGCATGAGTCAAACCCAAGTTGTCTATGTGTCGCGCTAAACCAAAGCCTTGCCTACCGAGTTAAAATCAAACAGATAAAAGAGAAAACTAATATCAGGGTTAATAATAATTAAAAAATAACAGGAACAAGTTGGAGGTGTGACCTACATACCCTTTGTATGGTATTCTCAATTATACCAATAGATGGCATACCATATTGATGATAACAATATGGTGTCTATTAATTGGGTCTCCTGGCACATGTTTTCGTGGCCGGACCCCCCCCCCCCTCCAGTAACGAAAAAAAGTATGTAGATGAATGGATTACTTATTCTTCCTCGGTGATTTGATGTCAGCACTGGGAGACCCATGGCGCTCGTGAATTGGTGCTACCATCTGATTTCAAAAGTTTACTTTAATATTCTGCATAGACATAACGGACACTAATAATCCTAATGATTATGACCGTTAGGCCATGCAAATTCGATAACCACTTTTGTATGTGACAGCTCGCAATAACTTGTAGGTGAGCACCGTTAGTGGGTATAACTGTGTAAGACCAGGTGTTTATCGCTAGACTCAACGTTCGTAGTGTCTGAATATGGGAAATGTACCCGGAAAATTCTGGGAGTCCGTGGTTAATGCGATGAAAAACTATAAGTAGTAGACGGGTAAATGTGGAATTTAATTGCACCTGATAGATTTTGTTAAACCCGCCCCCTGGAGCCGCCTTAAGTAGATAATAAATAATTATGGATTTTTTTTTAAATTGACTGTTAATTCACCCGACCCATGGTCTGCATGTTGTGGACCATTGGTTCAGTGAATGACTAGCAAACAAGCAATCCTAACTTTAACTTTTTGCGGTTTATATAGACCAACTCGAGTGGATGGATATTGTTAATATAAATTAAATATTACTATACCTAAGTTCACATTTTTGTATAAATTTTGTTTAAAAAAAATCATTAGCTTATTTATTAGACCAGTCTTATTTATTACGAACCTGTTAACTAGGTCTAAATATAATTAATTAAATCTTTTTTTACAAATATACATCTGTCTGGGTTACGATTTTTTCCCCGATGGTAATATCTCACAATCTGAAACATGTGACTATAGACATTTAGATTCAACAGTTTGAATCATTCGAACTGTTATTTATGAGTCGTAAATAATCGCTGTTCGAAATATGTCGTGCATTTAGGAACACGAATAACCGAAAATGGCACCGTTGTTGAGACTGAAAGCAGTAAAATAAAATAAAAATTGAAAATTCTTTTAGAGCAGATAAGTTTTACCGAGTTTTACCTACATTAATTACTTCGTGATATAAACAACATTAGATTTTAATTAAACTATTTTTATTTGAAGGTCATTATCGCCTGTGTTATTAAAATATATAAAAAGGATGTCACTAAGTTCATTTCAAATGTTAAGTTTCAATATATAGTAGTTATATTTAAATTAAAGACCTATATTGTGATAATTTAAGTTATTGCAAAACCTCGGCACCGAAAAACTCTGTGGTGCCTAAAAATACGGGCTTTTTTCGCGCGGGAGAACCGTAATAAAAATATTCATTTTCAAGAAACAGAGTGAAAATCAGGCCCTCGCAAATTTTATTAACTCGATAAAAAAAGAAACTCGGAATTAAATTCGCTTCAGGTTTTTACATAAAACTTTTAAATTCTCGAACAATCCAATTATATGTTTTATCTCTTTTCATTCTAAACAGCTGTGTGAATAAATTGTATTTTTTTGTTATTTTTCTTCTTAGGTTGCCGTCTACTATCAAAGGTTAGATCGTACCTAGTATTTTCACTTAGTTTTCACTACTGTACAAAGTTTTTTTTATATTGTATGACACTATTTTGCTCACATCACATACCTAGTAAGTTTTATTATATAATATAATGAGTAAGTACCATCATAATACGTTTCAGTTTATATATATATATTACATTTTTTTATTATAACTTTATAATAAAATACAAGTTACGTAGAGGTGAATTTAATATTTAAGACGGTCAATAACACCAACATAATATTTGTTATCCGATAGAATTTGCTTTATATGGCTACCCATTGGCCGATATAAATAGTCAGTATTATCAGTTATTTTAATTAAATTTTATTGTAATAATCTTTTAGTTTAAACTATTATTTTTGAATATTAATATTAATACTATCGACTGAAGGTACTTGATGGAATTTGAATTTAAATTCTAATGGATTCAAGCTCTGTACTAATAGTAGAGAGCTTGAATCCATTAGAATTTATTATTTTTGAGCACAAAAAGCTACACAAAACCGTCTTATAAATTTGTACTGAGTCTACCTTATATATTATTATTCAAAATATTTTTTATTCAACTATACTAAATATATGTACATAACAATTAAAATACTTTTGAAACATATCTGAACATGATACAGATTCATGTTTGTAATATAATTTGAATTAGGAATAAAAAACTGATTGCCTTTCCATTGGTTTAGATTTTGAAACCTCGGTTAATATAGTTGATAGAATTAATACAATGATTCATTCACTGATCAGTAGTAAAGGATATTCTCACCCAGACAGTGAAAGATGTGAATTTAAATTCCATTCAAACCAACTATTTTCTGAAGTTTTTTAAAAGTATGTTCTTATTTTCACCTGTGCATTCACGTACATGAAAACTGATTCACACGTGTAACTGCTTTGGGAATGGGACAACTGGGCGCCAGGATAATTGGGCGCCGCACTGTTGAATGAAATAAATAGACGCTCGTTACGATTTTATACATAAAAGTAAACGAGGAATTTTAATCAGTTTCTATCTACTATTTAGTAGTTTTAATTCATTTTGCTCTTAACAAAACGAAAAGTTTAAATAATTTTTGTTACATTGGATTACATTCTATATCTGTTACATATTATTCTTTTCATATATTTATTGTAATAAGTGTATTAGCTTGACCTGTACCCCTCTTCTACAAAAACTAAAAACACTAATAAGTATAAAGAAATACCAATATTGTATCCAGAAGTAGTAATAGTGTATCATTTTAGAACAGGACGTCATTCATAGAATGTTGAAAATATGTATGTAGAATTTTTCACATTTAACTTTGTCGATTTATTTGTTCAAATAATAATAAATGATCGTGGTTCCTTTTAATCTTCTTCTTCTCAAGCACGCCTTAGTCTGACCTCTACTAATAACAATTTTCACGTTTCAGCACTTCCACTGGTCCACCCATCACATGACGAGTCTGGACTGCGAGGAGCACTCTCCTCTGACCTCACACCGCCGAACGAGACCTCGGGTGAACTCGGCGATCTTCGTCTCCAACGATGCGGCCGGATTCGCAGGATTCGACGCTGGCGATTTCCTCCGGAGATACGGGTCGCAGTCGAAACTGTGTAGGAAAGCGAGGTATGGAACTAAATTTACCCATATATCGTAAATTATAACAATACGTTGATCAAACTTTGTAATATAATGGATTTTAGTATTCTACAACCAAAATATCATAGCTTCGATAACATAGTACTGTAACGGGTGAGCGGGGAGATTTATAGCTCATGGTATAATGCGAGTGCTTAAAGTCAGACGTTATCTACAAAAAAGTGTTTTTTTTTTTGTTTTTTTTGAGATAACGTTATTTTACATTTACGGCTACATGATAGTTAAACAACGTTATGTCAATCTTTTCTAATTTATTATTAAATCGTCAGTAAAGTTTAACGCTTTTTACATAAGTTACCCTTGTTCTCATATTTTTTTTAAACTATCCCTATAAATTTTAACATCATCATAAACAAGATAAATGTACAATACACAATAAATTATAAAATATTAACATTAGGTTTTAAATAAACATTTCCCTTGTTGAGTTACAAGAATCTAAAATAACGATTTTCGGCTCTCTTGTAAAGTTGCACTTTTGTAGATAGTGTTGTTTGACACTAAGCCATCGAATGGTATTCTGTCGTGTCCGTGAGAGAGATCAAATCAAATCAAATTCAAATTTATTTATTTTACATCTAATAATGAACATGACAAATTATAAATTCAAAGTGTTCACGACATGACATAAAGTAAGTGTTAACAATTTTCAAATAAAAATACACTGTAATGTGAGTAAATAATACAATAATAAAATCAGAAAATAAGAAAAATAAAAGTACATGGAAGCACACAGAGTGAACTAGGTTGATAGAGCCTATCTTAAAAACTTATAAAACAACGTCCACCTAAATTCGCCTCGCGTAAGTGGAATATATCATTCTCCGAAGCGATTTCATTAAACATGGTTTAATTAGTATTATAAAGTACTTGTTTATTGAATATATAAAAAATGATACACGTAAAATAAAAGAAAATATGGAAATATAAAAACATTAACACACTCATTTTTGTTTCATGTTATTTGCGAGACTTTCTATATCAGGCAGATAATAATATGTCGTTGATTGCAAATTAATACATACTGCTTAATCTTCATTTGTCAACCGATTTCTAGTCTTTGAATGTAGGTACATGATTCAATGTAGAAAAAATACATTCACAATGAGAACGTGAAACACAGCGAAAAAATGATTAGATATCAATGAAATTGCTAGTTTTTTTTAACAGATATAAAACTATCAGGCATGCTTTTGGATGTTTTTAATATTATTTATTATATTGAATATTAAAAAATAAAAGGAATTTATTTTTTGACGTGCCGTCGAAAAATTTAGCGTGCCAAGTTTGGCACGCGTGCCACGCAAATGCCATCTCTGTACTAGGGTATGCGTCTCTAAAACAGAGTGTGCATGGTGTAATGTAATATTATTCCTAAAACAATTATTTTAATATGACTTTCTGTTTTTCCCTCAACGTTTGTATCATTAGAGTAAACTTTTACATTCGTTTCTAATGTTTGAAACAGATACAATGACGATCTGGCACATGTATGCCGAAAAACCCGTTTCTTATGTTGTCGTCCTGGTCACAGAGTGTAAATACGATGTCATAGCTGTCATATTATAATATGTATGTATAATATGTCGGAATGGCATATATATGATCATTGACACTAAAACGCTCTTAGCATATATATGCAAGATTTTCATTGTGTCTGTTTCAACCTTTATGCTATAATATTATATTAGGTACATTATATTGGAATATATATATTAAGTCTCATATATGAGATATTAGAAACGCCGCGTTTCATAATCCGTGAGTCTCGGCGAACACGGTATAGGTCAATTATTGAAGAAGACCTTTTGACAATCGAATGTGTTTTTTTTCCCTTTAGAAGCCTTCCACGGAACACCTTTACCGATAATTGAATTGCCTCCCTTGCGCTACCGGACTATAAAAAAAATACTAGGTGCCTGAAAGCTTTCTAATAAAGTCCAAACCCGTCATTTTTAATTGGCTTTTAAGACGGGTAGATTTTTAGCACACCGTAACTGAAGTTGTGCAAGTTATTAATCTAGTTTTATTACAGCATCCATGTTAAATCCATTGATAGGTGAGTGATAGTGTCTCCCATCCAGGAGCTTTCGGAAAAAAACGCAATAGAAAAACTGTCATTTTCGAGCCCCCTACGTTCAAAAATCTAAACTACGATTAAGAAAATCGCTCATGAGAAAACAATATCTCATATGTCATATACACTATTTGTACATGAGATGAAAAAAATCGATGTAATGACTTCATGAAATTTATCACGCATTTTTCGTATTCTACTATTAATCTTAATAGTGAAATACAAAAAATGAAAATGAATACTAGTTTTTATTCGTATACAGTTCGCCGTATCACACTTCACCGTGAAACGTTATATCGGAAATATGTGGTCGTATATTAAAGACCGTCCAACCTATTCGGGTCATATAGTACTGAGCTAAAATGCATGTCTATATAAAACACGGTTCTTATCGGTTTACAGCAAGCCAGCGGCAAACAAATTTTGAAAATAGCCGATATACTGGGTTATTTATCAGTCTAGGTTACGTTAGATTAGGTTTTCATTTTTTAATTTTGCCAAAATCAGCTAGGAAAATTGAATTAATGTTAATATTGAATCTAACAAAATTGGAGACCGTATGGAATACGGTCATTTGTTTCCGATAAAAAGCCCATGGCGAACTGTGCCACGGTGAATTGTTTTACGTACAATTTACATGTAACCAATATTGAATTGGTGGGGAGGGGGGTATGACATAAGGCTTTGCAACCCCCAGCAGAAAAAATGTATACCTATTTTAATTATTTTTTTAAAATAGATTTACGTTCTAGTTATTGGCAGACTTTACTTTACTTAGGTGCACAAGATGTTTCGTTTCGTATCCGGAAACTTGTACGTATGCAGCTCGCCATATCACACGTCACCGTGAAACGTTATATCGGAAATATATGGTCGTATATTAAAGACCGTCCAACCTCTTCGGGTCATTTAGTACTGAGATAAAATTCATGTCTAAATAAAACACGGTTCTTGTCGGTTTACACTTTACAGGAAGCCAGCGGCAAACAAATTTTGAAAATAGCCGATATACTTGATTATTTGTTAGGTTAGGTATTTTTATTTTTATTAATAACCATGCCCTTGCTTTTTCGTACACGGTGGTTGGGTGGGTTAGTTGCATTGCTGTGGGGCTAATTAGGTTCCTCCATTTATATATTTAATTTTCTTTATGGCCAGGATTAAATATTTTGTGTAGTGTTCTTGTGTTGTTCTATTGCTTTGTACTTCGTGAGGCTTTTGGAGATCAATTTCATGATTATGCTATCTACACCGAGTCCTGAGAGTCCATCGCTCTCTTTCTAGTATAGGGCAGTCGTTGATGACATGCCACACAGTTTGAGATGTGTTGCCGTCACATGGACAACAGTCATCATCCCTCAATTTAAATCTTTTTAGATAAGCTCGCACCGCTCCGTGGCCTGTTTGTATCTGTGTGAGTTCGCGTGATATTTTGATGTTCCTGGCAAGAGTGATGGCAGAGTTTATGTTTGGAATAAATTTCTGTGTTATTGATCCTGTGGCGGATGTTGTGTATCTGTGGTTCCATAGCTCTATTGTGTCTTCGTTCAGTTTTTGTTTTGCGTAACTTAGAGGGAAGTGTGTGTTGGATTTAAGGTCTTTTATCTGTAAAACAAGTTAGGTTAGGTTAGTATCACTTCCGGTCGAATTTTAGAGGGAAAAAATGTGTAGGTTTGGGCGCCGAAATTCAAGGGAAAGACAGTAGAAAATAGGTAGGTAGTAATTAAATTCGAAATGCAAAATATCAAATCGAACAAATCATATTTAATATATGACAACGCGTATTTTTTTTCATCTCGGTGCTATAGAGATGACCGTATAGTATACGGCAGTAGCGAAGGGTGGAGGTAGGCTGTTAAAGTCCGCCATAAATAGGGCACATTAAACTTTGTTAGTCATACGTATTTGTTTTTATTGAACCAAAGACTACAATTTACAGATGGTGTTAGTTAGTTTTAAAAATCAATTAAACCCTGCCTAAACCAAACCATAATAGTGTTGGTATAGTTTAGGCGATACGACAAATTTGTTCACACTTTTTCATTTATACTTATTTGTTTTCGTTGGATTAAGAATACAAAAATATATTATACGTATTGTTAGTGATTTTTTTTTAAATTCATTAACTCCTGCCTAAACCAAACTATAATAGATAAAAAATATTATTCTATCTATAAATAAAATTATCCAAAGTCATGTATGATTTAATTGTACTATTTTAGATATTTTATAGATGGACGAGTATCATTTGACTATTATTTATTATTGCTTGGTTTCGCAGGGTTTAATTGAATTTTAAAAATAAACGATCTCCGCCTTTAAATTGCACTCTTATTACAATGCAAACAATTACGTATAATTGAGAAAGTTTAGTGTGCACTATTTTTGGCGGATATTCACAGCCTACCTCCACCCTTCGCCACTACTATACGGACATGTCTTTCCGATAAGAAAGCTCACGGCGAACTGTACTACGTTGAAATGTAATATGTACAACATACATGACGTAACCGCTTTTATCCGTTGTACCAAACATATTTAATTTTTTCAGTTACATGTTCATATCCAAATTATTTTAAAATATCATAATCAAGCTTCACAATTTTAATTATATTCTTGTATTATTTGGAAACAATACATAAATTTGATGATTAATCTTCAGACATTAAATTATTAAGTGGTGATCATCCTAGCCGAAATAAATATGCACATTCAAATGACAGTGGTTTTACTTGTGTGATAATTGCATGCAATCATCGCAGAAAGTTCTTGAATTTAATCAATCTTATCAAATGGCAGGGATTTCAGTTCAGACTGCAGGAACGCGCCAAGCCTTGGTATTAGGGGTAAGAAACATCTAAACGGCAAGATTTAAGGGGCGACAAAAGTCCGAAAAACTTTATGATGAAAAAAGGGCACAATTCTCTCACATGTCATTAAATATTCATTTATAAATGCTTCCGTGCTCCATCAACACATATCTATCGATTTATGAAGCTTTCTATTATAATTCAGGTATTCTTGAAAACACTTATGAGAAATTAATTATATTATAACCAATAAAAAAAAATCTTTTTTGAAAAAAGTAAGACACCCAGCAGGAATCGAACCTGCATCTCTCGGGTTTCGATTTTCTATTGGGTTAAGTATAATATAAATTCTCAGAATTCTCAGCTTACAGGAATCCAGCGGCAAAAAAAATTGAAAATAGCCGATATACTGGATTATTTGTTTAGGTTAGGTTAGGTTTTCATTTTTGAATTTCTTAATTTTGCCAAAATCGGCTATGGAAATTGGCGCGGTTCCCGCATGGCTTCCTGGAAACTGACGTATACCTTTAGATTATTGAAAAATACTTATAGGTACCAAATCTATGTTACAACTTTGACTTATGTTATATTTCCGATAAAGAAATAGTAGTTATTTGTGGGAGGCGGGGACAATTTTGATCTCCCCTTTGGCACATCCCTGCTTTTAACATTTTGTCCATTTTACTATGCATTTTTCTAAAGTATTGCAATGCAATGCTTGCATTGAAATATTTTTGACTTTGTTGAAAATATTGTTCTATTAATAATATCATACATTTATTTTAATTCAAGCATTCGCATTGAATAAAATTTAGTGCGATCGTTGCATACAATCACACCATTATTTGTTGCTAAATTACTTAAACATAATTTATTCAAAACAATGGTTCATACAGTTCATGGATTTTCAGTTGTGTATGTCAGTAACATGTCCTCTTAAGAACGTGCTTTTATTGTCATATTTCAAACTAAACAATGTTTTTTTTACATTTCAGGTCAGCTGATAACATCCCTTTGACGACAATGGAGGAGGGCTCGAGCGAGAGGCTCTCGAAAGACGAGACCTCCCCAACGGAGGTCACGCATCACTTCGGCCTGCCGATCTTATCTGTATCTGGGCCATCTCCTCCTGACGATGACTTCGAACAAATCGACGAATACCTTTAAAATTACCAGAACTACGCATGTATGCAGAGATTCTTTAAAGTAACGTCTGTTTAAACGACTCTTACTTACCAACAGTATTTTAACCTTCATTCATATTATATTATTATGATTTTGTTTTCTGTCTAGCATGACCTACTATACATTGTACTCCGTTATAATTTCCTTTATCATTCTGATTCCACTAAGTACTACGTAATATAACTATCAATTCTAAAGATATCCGTACTTAACCTTTTTCTAAATAAAAAAGGGTCTTCTTCTTATGGTGCCATCCCCTAGCGGAGGTCAGCCACCATCACGGCGATCTTATCTTTGTCGTCTGCTACCCGGAACAGTTCAGTAGAGCTGCACTCGTACCAATTACGGAGGTTCTTAAGCCACGAAATGCGGCGCCGTCCTAGGCTACGCTTCTCATCGATCTTTCCTTGAATGACAAGTTGGGGAATGCTGTATTTTCCCGATGATTGGTTGAAATCGACATTCATCACTCTACCAAAAAAGGCGAATGCAAAGGAGTGCAGCGAGTTTAGAACAATAAGTTTGATGAGCCACATATTAAAAGTTTTATTAAAAATCATCCATAATAGGATTTTTCGAAAATGCGAAGAAGACATGGATGACACACAATTTGGCTTCAGAAGTAGTTTGAGCACTCGCGAAGCACTTTTCAGCTTGAATGTTCTAGTGCAAAGATGCCTAGATGTTAATGTTGATGTTTATATGTGATATATTATATTCGATACTGTTACGCATCCTAAACTTCTCGAAAGGCATCGACGCAAGAGACATTCAACTGATAGCTATCTTATATTGGAATCAAACAGCGAATATTAAAATCGAAAACGAAATCAGTGGAGAGGTAAAAATTCGTCGCGGTGTAAGACAAGGGTGTATATTGTCACCTCTGCTATTTAACATGTACTCAGAAAAAAGGGTAGATGCTTTTTTTGTGGAAAGAAAGATTTGTACGAGAAATGGATGTCAGCCACTTGCTCAACCTCTTAGTTCCATACCCTGACTCATACACAAATTATTGAAAAATAATATATTGTGTACTTGCCAGATCCAGGATTCGGAAATTGGATTTACGTGACACTTGGAGACTAGAGCTGCACTCGTATCTATCACGAAATTCTTCCAAACCACGATTTGCGGCGTCTCACTCTGTTTTGATGTTTCATTGGACAATAAGCCGGGAAATTACACTTTTGTTTTTTCATAATGTGATCAATACGTTTCTTCCTTCTTTCCGATGGTCCTATAGCTCAATTCGAGCATTAACCTTCTCCAATCGCCTTCCTCCTTCTGGACCAATTATCTGCAGCACTTTTTCAATCTTCGAAGTTGATTATAACTTTCTCATCACTCTTCGTTCCCTCATAGGTATACATATAAATAATAAAATATACCAAAGATCTGACTATAATTTCGATTATTCTTTCTCTTCCTTATTGGATTAAATAAATATTATCTTAAGTAACCTATATAAGACTTGTATTGAATTAACATGTGAGAACTACATTATAATGGTGTGAGCCAATTTTCTTGTTGATTCTAAGAATCCAAAGTTTGTCAAAGAAAATTTTCTATCATTAAAATATTAAAAACTGTGACTTAAATAATAATTATAGAAAGAGTCGTTTAATCGTACTTAAAGTGTTTTGCATACTGCGTTAAAAAGATTAATAAAAATAATAATTTAATAACTTATTGCACTAAGTATATTTTATAAAACGTATAATTCTACCGATTAATTTTTATTACCGTCTTATCAGTGTTTATAATATCATATAGTGAAAGTATCGCCTATCAAAACAAATATACAGACCTACAAACTTATATGAAGAATGGGATGGGGGAACCACTGTCGAAAACTACCCAATCACGACTCGTAACTGGCAAAATCTGACATTCGAATGACGTTTTTCAATATGGCGTCCTAATGAAGCGCTTACTTTCATAACCGGCTAAACCGGTTTGTCGAGTATTTTGAGTTGGGTATAGGTATATTTTGATAAATATATTTGTCTACCATAGTATGGTCTGAGTTTTAATTTTAAAACTCGGCTAAATACGTCGATATTAATTATTAAAAATCTACCTTAGTTTCAAAATCGGCTAAAACGGTAGTAAAAGATAGATAAATTGAAATAACATAAATTATGTTATTTAAATTTATTTCAAAATTGCATACAATCATTTTAGCCGCTTTTGAAAGCAAGCGGTTTCTACGGTAGTTCGTAGTTCCATTTTTGGCCATTCTCCAGATAAGTTGTTGGTATGTACAACAATATTTTTCAAATTTAAATTTAAATTAGGAATGTGTACTGTCGAGAGAAAAAAACAATAGAAAAAAATGAAAAAGTATTTTCTATATTAATTCTTGTAATCTCAATTCCTATAGGCAAATAGTTTATCGATTAAAACAGGAAAAAACACACTAATATTCTTCGGCTTTATAATAAATAAAAATTTGTTCATGCACAAAAGATTTTCTTTTGAATATGTTTTCTAATTCGAATAATTTTAATGTGTGCGTGTTTTTAAGGGCTGTTTGAAGAAGATTTATTCAGCCGTGTCTAATAACAAAACTGTTCTAGAAAAGTTTAAAAAATGAATAAACAATTTCGTAACGAGTATTTTAATACCGCTACCACATTGTATTGGTTTTGGGCAACGTTTAATTTTATTTTCAATTAAAATATTCATAGATCGAAATAAATTTCGATTATCTGCAAACAATAGCGTTTTTTTTACATATTCAATCAGATGAAAATGCCCACCTGTATGAAAAAGTAGATTGTTTTATAAATCGAATTAAAATATTCTTCTTCATATCAATACAATTGAGCTAGTGTTAGTAACTAAGGTAAGGCAGTGGCGAAGGGCGAAGGTAGGCTGTTAAGTTCCGCCATAAATAGTGCACACTAAACTTTGTTAGACACGTATTTGTTTTTATTAAAATTACAGGTGGTGTTGGTTAGTTTTTAAAATTCAATTAAACCATGCTAAAACTAAGCCATACTAGACAATAGTCAAAAAATACTCATCTAATATAAATATCTAAAATTATGCAATTAAATCATACAAAACTGTGTATATTTTATAGATACAATAATATTTCTATCTATTATAGTTTGGTTTATGAAAGGCATCGAAAACAAATAAGTATGAAGGAAAAAGTGTGCACAATTTTGTCGTATCGCGCAAAAGTATACCAAAATTATTATGGTTTGGTTAGGCAGGGTTTAATTGATTTTTAAAAACTAACCAACACCATCTGTAAAGTGTAATCTTAGTTCAATAAAAACAAAAAAGTATGACTAAAAAGTTTAATGTGAACTATTTATGGCGGATCTTAACAACCTACCTCCACCATTCGCTACTGCTGTGAGGACACCGCATTTCGTATGAATATTAATAATTGTTATTTTGGCGAGAAAGACGTGGAAACGCAGAAATGGTAAATAGAAGATTGGAATGCAGTTTCCTCTATGTTATTAGCTCCATTATAATATATCTGTAGTAAGATGCCAAAACATGATAAATGTCCGTTTTTTGAAAATTGAGTTATGTATACCTTCAAACTCGTCTCAGTGAGATCTACGAGATATCAAAATATGACATGTCTAAGTCTTATAGGTCTGGAGAAAATATAAACTATATCAATATCTGATATGTTCATTGTTTGAATTTCTTTTTATGTTTAAAATTGCACTCCTGAACATTTTAGAAAAACGGACATATCGTGTTTTGCCATCTTACTACAGATATAACAATTTGATTTTTAAGTAAAAAATCATACAATTGTAACATTTATTATAAATCAGACCGTATTTTTTTAATCCATTTGTATTATTTGATAAATACAACTGTAACAAGATTACAATGGTACGAGATTACACGGTTACAAGAACTGAATGCATAACATGTAACCTAAGATGTATATTTGGATAATGCAACTATTTACTTTATCATAATCGTACCAATTTAATCAAAATCAAATGAAATTATACCTAAGAATCATTAGAATTGTTATTTATTATTCAAATTTCAGGGCTCGAAATGGACCGGAGCGCCGTTCCTGTTCGTGAAATTGGTAAAATTATCCCTCTGTCTCGTGGAAAAAGTAATTTGACCGTCTGAGCTAGACGAGTCATATAATAGAAAATCTAACACTTATTTTTATGAAATTCACGTAAAATTTGTTAACTATGTAAATATCTTCAGAAAACTGTTGAGCGCTCCGGTTCGTAAACTTTTCCATTTCGAGCACTGTGACAAATTTCAAAGTATATTCATTGACTACTCGTTCAGAAAATAAAATTTAAGAATTACAACCTAATAAGTAATATGGGTAAAATGAAATGACTAATAATGCTTCGATGTCTAAAGAATGCCGCAGGCAAAATATTTTATAAAAGTAAAACAAATTGCAATTTTGCACAAAAGAATGATGAATTGTATTATTTCCAAAAAAAATGGCAATGTAATACATTGAGTAACATTGGTGTTTGCTATAAGCGATGTTCAATGTGCATTATTACTGGAAAATTTACACATTTCTCTGTAATATATATGTCCTTTATTATATTCTATATAATATGTAAGTGCTTATAGATATGTATATCAAAAGTATTTAGTGAACAATGGAGGGATTGAAAAAAATCTAAAATATAAAATATTCCAAGATTCTTCAAGAACTGATTTGGATCTGAATACTAAAAAGCACATTAATTTTATATTTCAAATACTTTACCGTGTTACTATTGCGTTTCAAATGTATTTTCTAATATACCTAAGTAATTAAATTTGTGTGTCGTAGATTTTTTACTGTGATTTTAATGTATCTATTCTAAGGAAAATGATTGTCATCATACTAATGCAAATTATCATGAAATTAATTAAGTACATGAATGTATTTATTTAATTTATCATTATATATTATACATAAATTTACTCAGATATCTATATACTTATTAATTATATATTTTTTTAATTATAAGACACTACTTGTGTACATATCGACACAATTTTAAGCTATATTTTTTAAGAGAGCAATATTCATCACTATATTATTCATCATTCAACTAATAAATATAATTTTATTTCACGTGAATAGAGATTGAGTGAATGTATGGCGTGAATGAGATTAAAAATAAATTCAAATAAGTAATTATTGCATACTTTTATAATAACATTATATCATTATGAATCAATGGATATTTTACTTACATAATATTTAAATATGAACAGATCTACTTACTCATGTATTTTTTTAAAAAATCTAATACAATGACATTTAATTTTGGATACGTATCCAAAGCATGAATATTCGTAATATTATAAGTAGATAGTTCAGACAATATCTAAAAACTTTTAGGTGCATAACCTAAACTAACTTGACGTAATATCGATAGAAGTGGCAATCCAATGACAGAAAGCTTAGTCTGCAATCGACCCTAACCTAACCTGATACAATGAAAAACAAATATAATTCGATTGCTTAGAGTTAAAATATTGTATCTCCATAAATCATAATATTGAGAAAACTGCAATTGAAAGTTTGCAAACCTTGGAAATTGTGATATAAAAATAGGTATATATCTTTGAAATAGTAGGTTTAGAAGATGCAATATTTTAACACATAAAAATATAGACTACATTTGGTACATTTCAGTACTTAACTCATTTTCGACCAAAACTGGAGATACAATATTTTAGCTCTAAGCGATCGAATTATATTTGTTTTTCATTGTATCAGGTTAGGTTAGGGTCGATTGCAGACTAAACTTTCTGTCAATGGATTGCCACTTCTACAGTGTCTAAGTCTGATGATGTCCATGAATATCGTTGTCACTCAGTTAAAAGTCTCAATCACCAGATATAACAGTTCTGAGTTACATTTAATGCAATTTTATTCTGAAAAAAAGTATACTGCACACTTTCAACAAGACATGATACTTAATAATATTTCTACCAAAAAATACGAATTTTTACATACAGTTAAATTTTCTAAAAGTAATGTATCAAAACTATGCTTTTCTTGATAGTGACTTTTGCCTGAACGGCGACGAATTGATTCATAGATTTAATAGTTATTAAAATATAATTTACACCTACGGGAACTTTATCTTTGTTATGGTAAATTGTATTTATTACTAACATACTATATACATATTACTAACATACTATTCTTTAACACTTTATTATAATTTGCGTTCAGCATTTATAGATCAAGGGATGTTTTACCATATCTGAGATAATTAGCTTAAAAGTTGTCTTTTTAACTTTTGTTTGCTTAATTATCTACATTGACGGTTTTACTACCAGATTGCATATTAATTCATAATTTGTAAGTATCTATTTCATATTTTATAATTCATAATTCTTTTTTATGCTTCGCTTGATCTGTGAATACATAATGCAGTTTAACTCCGTGCCCACTTAATATTAAAAAGTTGATGCATTAAGAAAATATCAATTACTACATAGGTATCAAAATATTATTATAATATATTTAAAAATATGAAAAATTCTCTTGAAATATATAGATATTTTCTGGCTGTAAATTAGAATGTGAGTGCCTCTTCCATTATGAAGTTCTACAAGACGTGAGAAAAATGTTCAGGTTGGATATAAATGTAAGAAAAATGTAGGGTCCACATAATAGAGATGTCAATTTCCAGTCTATTCATTTACTTGCCCTTGTCATACACGTATAGGTATAATAATTATATTCAGAGACATAGTATTTTATATTAATTAAATTTATCATGTCTGGTAGTTAACGAGCTTTGCCAAATAACAATAAAATTATCACCTTATTATTAACAACCGAATCAGATCGGTTGCTGAAAATCTGTAATGTATAATTTATTTTAATAAAACGAATAAATGTAATTAATACCTTTAATTTTTTCCACAAAGCAAAGTAACTTATATATTTACATAATATTTTAGGTATTTGGTGTTAGATAATAATATTCTTTTTTGACATCTAGCGCAAGCTTACACTAGGGCTATAAATAATTAAAACATACTAAAGCGAGTTAATTATAACTAATATTAGATTTACAATTTTTAATATGTGGAAATCATTTTTATGATAATTATGCCAAAGTATTGGGGCGACAACTTTACTTTGTGTAGGCATTAATTGTAGTCAATTATATATCGTAACTGTTGTATATATTTCTACTTAATTATATCATTAATTTAAATCACACTGTTTCAATTATTCTTTAATTTTATTTATAAGTCTGTACCGTTTGGTTTTGCAAGTATATAATAATTACATTTAATGAAATAAATGAACCCAGAGCACTGATTCATTTTAATACTCTTAGTAGGTAACCTCTTCTCAGATTCCAACATCAACTATTCAATAAATTCTGAACTTTCTTATAATTTGTGTAAAATTCAAATAATTTAAGTATAACCATGTGACCAGTCTATTGACATAAGAATGGTATCAATAAAAAGCTTAATAAAGATATTAATAATTACCTAAATATGTATTACTTTTGCCGAGAAGAAATATAGAATCAGACTCACCAATCTGTTCCTTCAAATTTTTAGGTTACATGTGCATAAATGGTTATAGGATATGACATACATTTTGATATATTGATAATAATATTAATACTATCGACCGAAGGTACTTGTTGGAATTTAAATTTAAACTCTAATTGATTTAAGTTTTGTACTATTCCATTTGAGTCGTTTTTTGCGACCCGGGTAGAATTAATTGTACACAAAGTGTTTATTTGCCTTTTGGTGAGTTCACATAGTGCCTGAAGATGCCGAAAGGCGAAACCTGGGTCGCAAAAACGACTCAAATGTAATTATACAAAACTTAAATCTACTAGAGTTTATATTGATAATACATTATTTATTTTATATGTTTACTTTCAAAATAAACAAGAAAAAAATACTTTGGCACCATGATGTTTAAAATTCTGTGCAGTTGGTATTGTATGAAAAATGTTTGAAAATATTCACGTTATTTAAATTATTGAGTCGTCTGACAACACCACTGATTTAAGTCCTCAAGGCAATACGTCATATTCTGCTTTTTATTTTTAATCAATAAATATCTCCATCGACATTAGGAATAAACTATTTACTTATCTCCCAACTTGCTTGTCGGTTATTGAAGAAACCCTTCTTCCCTACCCTCTCTATAGAAAATGGTTTTCTTCAACGTTTTTGGTCCCACGTAATTGACACCCAGTAAGTACAATATAAATGTTTTGATTTCATTCCTGCTTTAATTTTGGATGTTACATTTTCTCTTACAATACTTACTTTAAATTTGAAGTTAGGTACTAAATTTATTTGCTTACTTATTCCCAGCTAATTATTTATCCAAACTTTTTGGTGTTAGACTTAAAGTAAGACAGTATGGTGAATAAATCAAGCTCATTAAAAATAAAATACTAAAATATCAATGTAAATAATGATTAATATAAAAAAAATGATTAAATAATGCTGAAGTAAAAACACCAAATTAAATATTTACCTAAATGCTTTAAGCTTCAGTTGGCGATAGTATTTTGATGTTACTTTACGATGAAAATAAATTAAGTAGATTTTAAAACAATAAGATTTTATTCTTGGGTAGCCATCTTGGATTTCTCAAATCCTCACAATAAATTAATAATCGTTCGTCTGCCCTAATAAACAAGATATTACGATTCCCATATTACTGAATCCTCTTGGCAGTAATAACTAATTGGTTAATTACACAGAACCTGTCAAAATTTCAAGATCACAGATGATAATTTAAAAAAAAATCAATAAATTTGTATCGAATGTGACCATTATAAATTTATTATAAACTTAGTAACAATATACTCTAAGGCTTTTCAATTGCCATACCGTACCATAATATTATTCATTCATTTTAATTATAATATCTAATAGAAAACTATGATTATAATCATTATTAATTATAAATATAGTTTAGAATAAAATTATGTAGAATGTTTAGTGTGTATTGTATTTTGAATGAAAGACCAATTTTCAATTAATGTGTACTATACGAATTAGATAACGTAAGCATATGAATAACAATTTATGACGTTTATGTACTTAAAACATTATAAATAATATTCTGAACCTTCTTGAATTCAGATGATATTTAATATATAAATGTTTACTGTATATCTGCATCATTAAAATATGAAAACAATGTCTTATATTTTACGAAATTTCTTCCATTTTGTTACACAAATCAAAACATCTGTATAATACCATAATAATATATTTACCTAAAATCCTAAATCGTCTGTTTTCAACTTTAATTATCTAGATATTTTTTTATAAGCCATGCTTATTATATGAATTAATAATAATATGGAGATGAGTCTAATAAGATCTCTTACACACACACACAGACACAGTCATGTTTATTAACAGCGATTCAAACGCTCATCAGCAACGTGTTTGTCTATTGTCATACATTTTGCATGCGTGTAGCATCGCGACTAGATAAAAGTGTAGCTTATGCATATTTGATGCGCTCCTAAAAACTGTGTGTGCATAAGAGGTTTGATGAAAAAATACATATTAAAACTTACAATAATGTTACATAGATGGCAATAGTATTCTGAATTTGAATCACAGTCTCATTCAGTGAAAAATTTAGAGATTATGGTAGTTGTCACAGTAGTTAATTATTATTTTCCTTAAATAGTATGCGTCTTATGTGTTCTTGCTTATTTTCCACTCTTGTTTATGGTATTACGTCACACTGTATTATTACTAATGAAATATTAATAAAACTAATTCGTGGCTCGAATACCTTTTAGTATTTTACATTATTTCAGAGTGTTCGGGACCATTTTATAAATTGTGTTATATATTATCTTACCTACAACTTCGCCTTTAGACTCCCTCCAGACTTTTTACATTCTAACAGACCAGTAGTTTAAAAAATAAAAAAAATATTTTCAACTGTAAAGTTTTGTCGTCGGTAACAATAAAATTGCTTATGTTTCAAAATATTCATCTTGTTATAATCTAAAATAACCTAATGTATGAAATATAAACGTATTTTATGACGAATGGTGTAAATAATATAAAATATTATAACTTTCTTTTGATCCTGTAATATTATTATTATTGACTATAAATTATTATCCATTATCATATTATTATACTGTCTAAATAAAAACTACTGGATAAAAAATGGGTTTTTATTAATTCAATTACATTATAATATTATTCTAATATGACAATAAAAAAAGCAACCATTGATTTAATATTCTGCTATAGTAAAATTGGAAATAACAAGTCATACTTGCTTGCACATCAGTCAATTTATCCTGTGCGCGAAAGGAAAGGGGAGATGAGTCTGAAAAATTGAAAAATGAGTTGATTACATCAAATTATCAATAAATCATAATATTATGTCACACCCTAGTAAAATACTGTCGTAATACAAAATTATCATTTTGGAGTTGTAATCTTTATGGATATGGTAGGATTCGTTTTCTTTTGTTATTTTAATAAAGCACATTCATAATATATGTCAAACACAAATAATGTCAGCAAAAAAACACTTAACCAAACTGCCTGTGGGCAATATACGATTCTTGTTTGTAAAAATGTCTCCAATAGCGCAGCGAAAAAATCAAACCTCATTGCTTAATACAGTGAATTATTACTTTTCAAACACTGTTCAATTGACAATGAAATACTGTTGTAACTAAGTTACGACACCTGAAGCTATCTAAAGTTTCCCAACCTTTTTTCACCTGCGGACAGGCAAAAGTAGGAGAAATATTTTGGGAACTCGTATTAAAATTATATTGTTACTTAATTGAAATAGTTAAAAACTAATCAATCAGTAAAATCTGCGACTGCATCTTCACTAGAATTATTGATAACAGTAGCTTCAGTATTGTTTCAGAAAGATGAAGTGCTGCATTGACATGTACCTATTCTGTTTTTGTGTTTCGTTTTTATTACTGATATATTCAAAAAAATCTTCTCACATAAATAGGTACCTAGTTGAAAATATGGACGACACTTTAATATCTTTGTAACTAACAATGTTTGTATTTTAGGTCTTGAGCATTAATTGCACATGGATTGACGTCTTCCATGAACAGATTCCTTTTTTTGAATAAGGATTTTCTTGGATTTTTTGGCATAATATACGTTTTACAATGGAGGACAGCCGAGACAACTATTTGTGGACCAGCCAAAAAAATTTACGGACCAGCACCGGCTCCGAACCAGCGAACTATAAAACAATGATTAACTACAAATAATATCCTAATAAAATACTGTCGTAATTCAGATATTTTCAAAAATGTCCGTTTTCATATGTTTAAAAAAATGGGAAATATGGTTGAAAAGATCATACATTTTATAAAAACAAGTACTAATTTATACATCCAGACTTTTCCCGTTTCAAAGAATAATTGAAAAATTTCAATCTTCAAAATGGCTCGCTCTCCAGTAAAATGTAATATTTTGGGTTACAACAATATTTTACTGAGATGTATCCATAAGGGAGAATAGGGACATGTGGAATCAATGTCGCTGACTTGGTAAATTTTAGACAGAAATGTATAAAATCACACACAAAGTAAAACACGATCATCTTTTGGCTATTCTGAAAGTAACGAGTTCAGAGTTATCTCCTTTTTCTTTTCACATACATTGTTATTCCCTTTTGGATGAAAAAAAATATTCAAAAAGCCGATTGGATTACAGGGGATAAAATGGGAGGAAGAACTGAAAAAAATTTTGAACAAAAAAAAATTACTATAAACTGTGTATTGATACACCCCTGTTACAGGCGGGCTTCTCCCGGTGTAAAATAATCATTTAGTAGCCCAAGTCGAAACGTAACCCTGACCTCTAGAAACGGCTTCATAAAACATCTAATCTGATTCCTTGCTCAACCACGTAAGTATGTTTTTATTTATAAGTAAGGGCCTTCGTCCGGTGTGTGAAAATCACATATTGGGCGGAGGTGTAATTAAGATAAATTTAATTTAATTTAAAAAGTATAAATGATGATGGATGAAAGCGATAATTTTAAGACTAAATATAAGTATTTAAATATAATAAATTTTGCCGCGCATTGTGCGTGAAATCCTCGCGCGCTGGCGCCAGGGTCAGGCTCGTGATTCGCCGAATCAAAGATCACGCGATAAAATTTGGCCAATCACGAGAGTCCTTTTTGCTGGACGGCGTCGGTACGCGAAATTTAAAAAGAAAAAAAAATTAGTAAGCGTCCCCTTTCCGACATATACGGACCTGCGTAACTAATTGCAAAACCTAAACATGTAAAGAAAGTCTAAAATATAAGGATTACCAAGTTACACGAGACAGACGTGGTTTTATTTAATTCCACCCTCGAATATATCGTACTTTTCTTTTGTGAATCCGGGGTTCGATGGACGCCTGAGCTAGCCGCTGGAACCCCGGGGATCTCAGTATACTATGTAATAAAAAGCATTTCAAGTTATACACATTTATATTTTTCATGAAAATTTATGTTTTTTAAAATAGAAAAACTATAAAAAAAAATATATAAAAACTATGAATTATTCAAAAATCTGAACGGTGAAAAATTGAAAACTTAATAAACTAAATGATAGTGTTCGGTTATCAGGAATACAGCGGAAAACACATTTTGAAAATACCCGATATACTGGATTATTTGTTAGTTTGGGTTAGTTTAGGTAAGGTTTGGTTAGGTTAACCTAACAAATAATCCAGTTTATCGGCTATTTTAAAAATGTGTTTTCCGCTGTATTCCTGATAACCGAACAGTACCATCTAAATTTTAATAATAAATATACTTAACCATAAAAATAATGTAATAATAAAGTAACCTATGTACCAAATATGTGACAAATTCACATTTTTTTTACAATTGTAAGTTTATCTTTTTAATGTTTTCAGATACATACTTATTAATTATTAATACAGTTGAAATTGTAAATTATCAAAAAAATCTCTAATTGCAAGCTTCGTATTTTTCCGCTAGGTTCTCTGTTGGCATATAGGATTACATTCCTATTTATGACATCTGTGGAACTTTGTTGAAAGTTATTAACAGGTGGAAATTTTGATTGATTATGCGATTAAAGGAAATATTATTTTTTAATCTGGCAACACCGCGCTGCACGCACAAACGTCAGACCGGTCAAAGTACGTCATCGCAATATACTCAAATAGTTTTGACAGTTTTCTGAAAAGACGAAACACGCAAAGGTATCTCGTTCTGGATAATGATTGTGTTTATAGGAGTGCAACATAATTATTCAGTCCCAAAGTTAAATTTGGCGGCATGACATCACATCTTCAAATTTAATACGTAAATGTCAAATCGAGTAGATATCTCGAGCGAGTGAATTTGTGTCGAAGCAATTGTTTTTATAAAGTGTTCACTTGTCTTATTTAAATTAATTCAAGGTAACAAGCGTAACTGTATATTTGATAATGAAATTAAATACGTGTTGACGTAGTTTATTGAGAGCGGCGTTTTGAGCAAACTAGTTTTTCAATTTTATTCAGCCATTGTCGTGTTATTAAATAAGCAGGAATCCGGTTTGTTTTTTCAGTGAGGATGACATTCTAATAATATTATCTTATCTCATAATACATTATGCATATTGCTTATATTTTTAAATTTCAATGACAATAAGCTTTGATAATCAATTTAAAAATTCATTGATGTTGATTGTTGATCTATATCAGTTCATACCTCAGAGCCAATGTGTCATAATATTATGTTAAATTTTGCCCAAAATGAATTAATAACATACCTACCTAAATTATCATTATTATCTTTCAGATCTAATTCGCCTATTGAATCAATTGATAAGATAAACATTATAATCATGACAGCCTGCAATGCATTAAGAAATATCCCTGACAAATCTTAAATTGTGTGTTCCCGAAAGTATTCTTTTTGCACTCGAGATATACTTTCTAGCTCTCAAGTGTAGATATAAATTAAGCCGGATATAATTAAAAGATATAAATCCCCGATGAGTCGAAGATTTTCACTTCTGAAGCCATAGGTCATGAATTCAAGTTCCGCATCTGGCAAATCCACTTTCAATTTGTGTTTGGATCTATTCCGTGTACCCAATGGGTTGAATAAATATTTAAGTAAGAAATATATGTTAAGAATCCTCTTCGGAAGGTAGCCAGTGCTAGAGCAGTCATATCTAAACATTAAGGCCATCCGCTCACGCAGAAACTAAAATCTGACGAACTAGTTGGTAATGAAACTCATAAACTGGCCAGTGACTGATGCTTCCAATACGGCACTACTGAAACCTAATAATCTCATAACCTCAAACTGTCAAACCCAATGTTTTTCCTACTTCATTCTATGTTTTTCCGTAATATCTTTACGGGAATATTCTGGCAGCGTCTGCAACATATTTTAAATTAAAAATCGGTTTGCCCATCTATAACTTTTGATGTCTTGCTTGTTTATTCAGTCCAATACAACCAGTTTTGGTAAAAAAATATGATTTTTCATGGAATCTACTGATATAGGTACCACTGTTTTATGGGTGACTGGAAACTGAGACAATGAGACTAGCATGTTGCATCTCTTCGGTTTCGGTCGCGGACGTTTTGAAACTGAGATACTCCAGTCTTGCCGTCAGTGAGCCCCCATTGAAATACATAGCTAGATACTGGGGTTTCAGTCTCGTCTTTTTTGAGTATTCACATGAGCGATGACCAAACGCTCTTTAAATAGGTAGTTATTACAAAAAATGGGTTATGTTTTGAAAAACAATACAGTACTCTCTCAGTAATCCGCCACCCCAAAAACCAGACAAGTGTTCAATTAATGAAAACGGCGGATTATAATGAATACATACAAAATATGGTAAAAATTAAAATAGGTATTTCATAAAAATAGTTTTTTTGAGAAATTTGTACTAGCAAATTACAGTTTTATTTATAATCAAAATCAAGTATTTACTAAATTATACATATTTATAAACTAAAAATTAGACAGTAAATCACTTGACACAACCAGTTGCTCAGTGAGGCAGATATTCTTGAATGACTTAGGATTCCTGGCTTACGCTAAGATCAAAATCTTCATTTTGTGTGTCCCGGTTGCATTGGAGCACGGCATAATTGTGATACGGTCTTTGGGCACTTTTCTCCCTGGTACATTACTTTTTTCACGATGAACGGACATTTCCGAAGGAGAAGTTTCCAAAATAAACCTGTTTCATCTGTGTTGTATATTTGTACACGGCGGACTACTATATTTGACAATCAAATACTGGCGAATTATACAGCTTCATTTTGTGCTTTCAATTAGTAAAAATAACAGCGGATTATAGTAAATAGTTGTCTGATAATCGAGCGGCGGATTACTGAGTGTACTGTATTCATGAAACGGTATTTATATAATCATGCAGCATGGATAATTAACAAAATTTTGAGGCTTAAAACATTTATTACGTTCAAAAAGTTTTCAAAATAGTAGTGGTCTAATCCCACCCCATTCTATATTATTTATTTCGTTATACATTTAAAAGAGTTTGTCTTACTGATCACACTTCTGTTGGATAGTTTGACACATCATAAACTAAAAACAACTTTCCAATTATTAACTTCAAAACAATGTACTTGGTGATTGATATATTATGTATTTATTGGCGAACAGCAAACAGAAAATATTAAAAATAAAAAAAACTCATTCTAATTCATTCTTATACCTATGCTCCATTTAGAGCAAAAATGTCGAAAAAACCTATGCAGAAAATATTACAATTTTATAATCACTAATTGGCATTTAAATTTTCCAATAATTAGAGAAAGTATCAACAACGATTTCTTATTGTGAGAAAGGTACCGATGCCAAAGTATCGCAGGAACGGTACTTTTTAACTGCCCTAACCAGCTAGGATCCACTTGGGATTATGGAACCCATTATGATGTATTTTTTGCATATGTACTAAATAATTCCTAAACATGTTATTACTTTGTTTCAGACTGATGAAATTAAGAAGTGGGATTGAGTCTTTTTTATGAACTTTTAATAATGGAGTCTCCCAGTAGAATATTATTTTAAAAATCGTCACGTCATACTATTGAACATCGTATTAAAAAGTAGTGAAAATCTCAGGACTTCAATCAACGCAGAAAATACACCATGGATAACTTAAAGTAAGTAAGAATACAACTAAAGGGTCTTTCAATAAGGACGCTCGATTTTTAAATGTTAATAAAACAAATTGTATGTGAGATATCGACTCAATTTTTTTTTTTTTGAAAGAATATTTTATGACATTAAGTATGGAATATAACGTCGTTTAAATGTCCGCCGCGGCTTTGCTTGGTGGCACGTATTCGGGAGGTCCAATTTTCGATGACTCTGTCGGATAAATCTGGCTGAATTTGCTGTATGGCGTTCGTTATGTTGACTTTGAGGGCATCAATTGTTTGAGGTTTATTCGCATATACATGTGGTTTAAGATAGCCCCAAAGGAAGAAGTCTGAAAGCGTTAAATCGCACAATCTCGGTGGCCAGTTCACGTCGCCGCTGCGCGAGATGACCATGCCCTCAAATCGCTAGTGCAGAATGTCCATCGTGGCATGTGCTGTGTGGCACGTAGCGCCGTCCTGTTTGAACCACATGTTATCTGTATCCATATTATCCAGTTTAGGCCACAAGAAGTTGCTTTTGCAATGAATTCATTCATCTGATCTTGACAGCATTTATCAAATATACTAAAAACACTTATGAATTCTTGGCATACAACTAAAGATTAATGATAGTCAATATTTATCGTCTCACATGTGAAAGTAGAGTGATTCCATTGGTTAGGCCATGTTTCAATAATAGAAGACATTCAACTACCCTAGAGGCCTCTCGTCAATAAACTGAAAGGTAAAAGGGAGATCGAGTGACCCTCACTGAGTTGGTTGGGCTGTGTTGAAAGAATCACCACATCTCTAAATCTCGTGCAGGTTGATAGGAACTTGGGGCAGATAGTAAGAGGTGAAGACAGTCATGACCCACGTTAGATTATAGTACCAAGGATGACAAATCACCTTTTTTTCACTTAGGCATGTACGTAAGTATTAATTGACTTCAAAAAACGTTTACAGAGCTATGTAAATAAAGATTTGGAATTATGTGCGTAAAAACTCTATAATAATGTTTGTCAAGATGTAAAAATGTGTGTATGTATTCGTCTGCGTTTCCCAAATACTTTTAGTCACGGAACCCTGTAACATGTTGTATAATATACTGGAATCTTTTTTTTTTTTTTTCGACCATGTCCGATCCTAATAGGATCATATGGGCCTCCACAGAGTAGAGGTTTGTATTGACAGATTTTGTTTTTACGAGAAATGGATGTCAGCCACTTGCTCAACCTATTAGGTCCATACCCTGACTCACACACAAATAGAAAAACAATATGTGTACTTGCCAGACCCAGGATTCTAACCTGGGACCCATGGCATGATAGTCCAACGCTTAAGCCGCGCGGCCACCGTGGATGTCAAACTTTAATCTTTAGTGTAGCACAAAAAAAATTACCGCTAATCGTTACTTTCTTAAGTTAGAATTCTTTACGAAAATTCGTAAGTAAATGGTAACTTTCGAGACAGTGAAAATATTTTATCTCTTGTAAAAAAAGTATTTACATTATTCCTTGTAGTGATAGAATATTAATATACTTTTGTTCATCGATATTTTATAATCTAGAAAATATGCCAACAACTCTTGCCGCTGTTAAAACATTCTCACGATTCCACCGAACATCTGAATGCAAAAAACAGGGCCAAGTGGTGATTACCACTATCTTCACATATCACGTGAACTGTTACACAATAGTTAACTTTTATTAAAATTAATTCTTGGTACCACTTAGCACAGTTTAAAGTGTGAACTAATTTTGGTTTCTTCAATCCTTTCGACAAAATCATATTTACCCATTGAAAACCAGCAAGCGACCCTTTTTTATTTTACTTCACAGAAGCTCATTTGGGAAACGCTGGTATACACACATGAATAATTGAGAAGTCACTTTTTACATTTCCTGGTTATGTTCTTATGTATGTGTCTTTATATTTAATCAAGGTCATTATTTTTTTTTTATTATCTATTGTATAATTATTATGTAAACAGTGTCCCACCCAGACCATTACATAATCTATCTTAAATTTGTTTTCAAATCTTCTAATACTGTTTACACTAATCTTACAGTTCCACATTTCTATAATGAAATCAGATTAGAGACCATCTTCATTCTTCCATTCTACGCAGTGTATAGCCCTTCACTGCCATATTATACTACAATATAACTCGATCAATTCATTGCTCTCTAATCCGTGACAGTTTGGATTCCCTGGCTGCAGCCCATGAGCATTTCAAACACTTGACAACATTTATTATACTGCATATGCCTATTTGTTTCAATACTGCCGCATCTCATGTGTACTTGGATCCTGAGCATGGACTCAATGGGTCGAACAAACAGCTAACACATTTTGTGTAAAATAGTGTAATAAAATAATCTCCAATGCGGAGGCCAACACACTTTTCTCTTCTACCATGTCATATTTCTCATTAATTAAGATCGTTGAATCCATGGCCTGAGCAAAAACGAACCATAAGTGCGAGTGAGTAAGCATTTGATAGAATTTCTACGGCTGAATTAAATATTTTTTCAAAACGTCACCGGTAAAAATGGATTAAACTGACTACATTAATTTAAAAACTGCGAGCGTGTGTTGCTGAAATGTATTGTTTTTATCTTAAATATAAAGTAACGCTAATTATTTTAGTTAGTTAATTAGTAGAACATATTGTTAACTATGTTGTGTTTAAATTTGGTAGCCGTACTGAGAAGCAATGTTTCATAGTTAAGTTCATAATAATAAAATCTAGGCTCTAGTGTGCATTATACGCATGAAACATGGCTTCATTTTGCCGAAAAATAGGCGCTCTCTATATATCATTACTCCGAGGTTGAATCGCTCCTCTTGTTTTACCTCTTAGTGATTTCTGCATTCCGTTGTCCGCAGGGCTGAAGGTATATTATATTATAGCGTGCTTTACCGAACCTGACCATCAAGTGAGAACCCTCCCTCTTCTGGGATGACCCTCGATGTTTTTAGTGTATTCTAATCAAGTGTG
Organism: Rhyacophila brunnea; assembly: GCF_057557595.1. NCBI lineage: Eukaryota > Metazoa > Arthropoda > Insecta > Trichoptera > Rhyacophilidae > Rhyacophila > Rhyacophila brunnea. Next base: position 33,803,661 of record NW_028232827.1, on the reverse strand, counting down.
TTCTCAACCTTATCCTATTAAATAAAGATAAATGGCTTCTAAAAAAAAAAAATTATATCTAAGTTATATTTTAATATTCATACTTTTTCTAATATTTTAAATTAAGCAATGTCTGGTTTCAAATTAGCATTAATTATAACACTAAACAACATTTTCACAACACAAAATTCTTTGACTTCACGACGTGAGTCAAAATGTTGTTTACTAATTGAAAATGTCTATAAAGATGTAACCAGTCTTTTGTTACATTAATAATTGTGGGAAAAGTATGAAAAATAAAATATAACTACATAATTTTATTATTACTAAACTATTTGTTTTTATAATACTATGTCTTGCCATGGATTTTATCATGTCTGTTAAACAACATTTTTTTCCTCAGAGTTTATTTGTCAACATGGAATGTGGCGACGAATTTCCCCCACCAGGACCTCAACAGCCTACTTGGCTTTCCGTCTGTACCGAACAAGAGTCGGCCGTTACCTGACTTGTATATGATGGGGTAAGATATATTGAATTTCAGTGATTTACACTAATAAATTAGATAGATCTATCCTAGGCAACGTTCCCTCTAATTTTACTATTATGTGTGCGGATCATCAACGCATCTGAGCAGTGGTGTTAACTAGGGTTGGTGTCACCCGTCAGTGATGAGCCGTCACCCGGTGCGGTAAATTTACACCCCCCCGCCCCTCAAACACACATACAATTTTTAAAACTTATATTTTAACTAAAAAACACTGGTTTCTGGCACATACACTTTTACCATTTAAAAAATATTGTAAGAACTGTGATGTTTCCACAATAAGGACCACTATGAGACTGTACTGACAATGTTTCTTGCAAGTTGAAACATGTCAAAGACTAAGAAATGTAGAGGACCCGGCACATTAAAATTCATCGCGATAGAACGGGACGGATATAGTGATCCTACTCGATGTAAAATTTCACTTGCGTGCTCGCGTTTGTCGCACTTGGCCTTCGCCTTCCTAGAAATGAGTCGAAGAATTGTGCGTGTGATGGTTTCGTGCAATCGAGCAAAACTAAAATCTGGCAAAGGAAACTTTCTTTTACAATATTTTTGTGTGGGGAATGAAAACATGTGTGCGGACACATTTCGGTAGGTGTGCGTACCCACACTCGTACACCTTACAAGGAACATTGATCCCAGGTCAAAAAATATATAGACAGAAGATCGATATAGACTAGTTGACTGATTACTGATGAATAGTAATTATTTCCTAAACACTTAACTTCTCCAGATTCCAAGAAGTGAAATCACAACCACAAAACAGAGTAATGGACGCCCTCTTCTCCGATCCGTGGACCACGGCCGTCAGCAAGATTCTTCACAAGCACGATTACATCCGGGTCAAGAGCATCCGACTTCAGGGGCTCGTGCTTCTGGTCTTTTCACTCCGGAAGCACCTTGTTCATCTGAGAGACATTGAGACCCAATATACCAAAACGGGCTTTGCCGGGATGTGGGTGAGTCAATGCTGTCAACTTGAATTGAATAATATCACCCCTGGAAGAATTCTATTGACATCTTGTAATATTTATAATATTCTACTGCATGTATTCATTTCCATGTTTCAATAACACCTTATGACATTAGTTAATGTAATGATAATTCTGTTACCAGGGCAACAAAGGAGCGGTCAGCATCCGGTGGAACATCTACGGTTGCTCAGTTTGTATAGTCAACGCCCATCTCACTCCACATGATCACTTGCTCGACGAGAGAGTTGCCGACTATAACAATATCATCAAATCAAACATATTCCATGTGCGGGACACTAGCAATATTATGTATCATGAGTGAGTTTGAACAAAATTTTGCAAAACGAATAAATCAACGAATCAGATATGTTAATTAAGATCTAAAAAATTTTTTAATTGCGCCCCTCTTTGGAAATTGCCATTATTTTAGATTTTGAGATAATATTGATTCAACATGATTTTTAGTGCCATCTGTTGTCGAAACTAAATAATAATTTTTACCTAATATGCCGACAAATGTGTGGCGCATCATTTGAATTGATTTACTGAAAACTAACATTATCACGATAATACTTTTTATTACATTTATTTTTAGTATTTAATACTATAATTACTGAAAAAAAGACTAAATTTTGAAGAACCTAGAAAACACCTGTTCGAAGAATTATATATACATATTGGACCGAATGGGATTCAAACACACATCTTTCACTTACCTAACAAATCGTCTCTGTTATGGCAGAACACACTAACTGGAGAATACTAGTTTTGAGTAATTTGACTTTGAAGTTGTTAAAATGTTTGGAATGGTCTATCATATGAGTTTATTAAGTAATCGTAAAAAGGATGACTTTAAAATAAAGACTGTTTATTTATTAAGAAGGTTTCCAGACGGCAAAGTTTGAAATAAGGAACATTTTGGTATAACTAACTCAATATGTCATTTTTTCGAATTAGTGTCTTCTGCCAGAACAGTGACGAAATGCTCGTTCACCAATCAATCTATCGACCCCAGTGTTTGTCTTCTGCATAACTCCTAATAATATCCAATCCAAAATGTTTCAAATTCGGTCACAAAATGATTAACATACTTAATGCCATTGGGAGTAATCCACATTTTAGTTTTGGTGTCCTTCGGTGGCGAAGGGTGGAGGTTGGCTATTGAGATCAGACATTAATATTGCAAACTAAACTTTGTCAGTCATATTTATTTATTTTCATTAAACTAAGAGGTATTAAACAGATGATATTGGTTAGTTTTTAAAATTCAATGAAACCCTGCCTAAAACAAACGATAATGATATATACATATTAGATAAAAAATATTCTTGTCTATAAAATATTTTAAATATGCCATTAAGTCATACAAAATAGATATTTTATAGATCGAATAATATTTCTCATCTATCATGGTTAGGTTAGGTTTAATCGAATTTAAAAAAAAACTATCTGCAATTTCTTTTCGAAGTTCAATGAAAATAAATAAGAATTACAGACAAAGTGTCCATTATTTTTGTTGTATCTACACAACCTACCACTACTATTATGGTTTGGTTTAGGCAAGGCTTAATTTAATTTAAAAAATAACCAATATCATCAGTAATTTGTCTTATTAGTTCAATGAAAACAAATAAGTATGACTGACAAGCACTGGAATCTACACAGCATGCCTACCTCCACCTTTCACCACTGGCATCCTTGCACTTGCTAAAACAGTACTCTTGATCCTGTAGCCGCTTCTAAAACCTTTTTCAATTCAGTTCCTCTTTTTCTTTAAAGTTACGTATTTTGGCTGGGCGATCTCAACTTCCGGCTGTCTGAAAAGATGTCAGACTCTCCCGAGAGTATATCAGAAAGAATAAAGGGGGCGGAGAAGGACGATTACAGCAGCCTTCTGGACAATGACCAGCTACGGATGGTGATGGCCACCGGAGACGCCTTCTCTGAACTTAAAGAAACACTACCCCGCTTCCCGCCCACATATAAATTTGAAATTGGGTCAAATGAATATGACACAAAGTAAGTATTCATATAATTTTGAATCACCCTATAAACAATCTCAAAAAGTTCCATGTATAGTGCGAAATCTTTACGGTGATAGGCGGCGGCTTGGAGAATTACATCCCCTCCTCTCGCGTTTCAGTACTTTCAATACTTCGAAATCGAAAACCATAGACAAGATACGACACGAGCGCCGCCGCCAGGTCACACGTTGAAAGATTTCGCTGTCTAGAAAAGCTTTGCAAATATTTTTAGAAATTGGCAACACTATAATAATATGACAAGATTAATTGACTTAATTGAAGATAATCCAATAATAAATGATAATTATTACACTAATGATAGGCTATTTAAAAAATAGTAGAATCGTCATTGAAAAAATCTAATACTGGGGGGAAACAATTATTTCAGGCTATTGGTTTCAAGAGGGTTGTATTAACCCTTTCTAAGCGTTACAAATCCCGACTTAGTACAACAGTGCGCGTTGTGATTTCAAGCATCAATAAATCGTAATAAATGTCAGTCAAACATACACAAATAGAGTAGTAAAAAATCGGAGTCAAGTTCAAAAATGATTATGACAGAACCTAATATTTTATGTGACTCTAAAAATAAACATTCGTCGCCTAAATCTGATAAGAAATCACGAACAAGACTTCTTCATTGAAAAAATGCCAGCTTACTCGAGCGGCGCCATGACACTTACGAAATGGTGCTGGACTAATGCGTCGATGACAGATTAACAAGTGTAAGAACAGTTCAGTATTCTTATAGTCTACCGGCTACCATTTCGACAAATATGTCATACACATAATGAATAATAATATGGTTTATGACTTTTATGAGCATTTTTGTTGAGTGTGTTGAAAAAATATCAGTCATAAATAACTCATTTTTATAGCATCCAGGACATCTCAAACTGTGTAACTTTTGTTTGAACTCGCATACACATTGCAGCACTGCAGGCCGAGTATAAATAAATCATCCTTGAGAACTACTGGCTATTTGAGAGTGATGTACTTACCACCAGTGCCTGGTTTGTACCTACCATTGACCCCGAACTGAATGGAATCGAATGACACATAGTTTATATAACAGAATGGTTTATTTTTCGAATACCTATTACAATTCGTAAAATATTAAATTTCAAACACTTTTTGCACTTCTAAATGCTTTATAGTCACCACAATTTTATTTTCAAGTTCATTTGTTTTTTTTTTATTATATTACTTCAATAACCTGGTACTAGAATAGGTAATCTCTTATTTTATTATAATGACGTGATAGTAAGTAACTCGAGTTATTTTCGACTATAAATATAAGAAGAATTCTACATAAAAAAATAGTAGTCATGAATCAAACCCTTTTGAATAGTATTACGAAAAAAATAATTCTCAAGTGTCTGTCTCACACCAGCAGACGATGATTTGCCGCGCAGTGTATAAAAATTCAGTAGCGCGGGATCTGGTGTTTGCGTAATACGACAATTTCCGCATTTATGCGGGAACGGGCGTCTGAGTGTTCGTGTCTTTTCTTTATAAATGGCTGATAACTAGGGTAAATAAATAATTTTTGTCTGTTTCACCTAATACTATAACCAGAAAATAGTATTTAAAAATGTTAATCAATGATAAACAAAGAGACATATTAAATCGCGGACTTCTAGGTATATTTAAATGACACCTGGTTCAAATTATTTTCCGAAACTATAAACTCGCGGATAATATACTGGCAGATAGGCGAATGAATGCAATCTCCAAAAGCATTCCTTTTGTAAAAATATTTTGTAAATTCACTTTGATCAATGTAACTTTCGAATATTCTATTTAACAGTTTACGCACCAAATAGTTTTTCAATCACTAAAAAACAATATAACTTATTATATCGCAAACTCGTATCGTTACAAACACGTCAGTCAAATGTCTTCGGCGCACATGCACTAAGAAGCGATAAGACACTATATACGCGGCAAATTTGAATTGGCCCGATGACTGATATATTTTTATTCAAGACACGCTCCCGAAAAATATTTATTTAAATTAGATAGAACAAAAGTTTAGGCTATCCATTGACAGATGTCAAGAGAAGGATGATTTTTGAATAAATTAAATCAATATTCGAATTATTCGCGCCTGGCGGAAAGCAGTACTAGGCAAACGAAAATTGAAATGACTTTAGTCAGCTGACGCGCGGATGACTCACGCGTATAGGCTGACTAAAGTCAGTTGCCGCGTTAGAAAGGTTAACAGATTTTGTTTTTACAAGAAATGGATGTCAGCCACTTGCTCAACCTATCAGGTCCATACTCTGACTCATACACAAATTGAAAAACAATATGTGTACTTGCCAGACCTAGGATTCAAGCCTGGGACCCACGACGTTATAGGCCGACACTTAAACCGTGCGGTTATCGCTATCAAAATCTGTCAATCAGAAATTCAGAATAAAACTTCATGTTATTATTCTCCACATGTGTCAAAATTATACATACATTCTCAAGGCTCTGGCACACAGAACGCGATCTAGTTGTATACACACGATTGCATTATCCCCGCTACCTGCATTATCCCCGATGTGTCGCAGCGAGCTAGTCGTGATCGCAGCGGGCAGCGATTCAGTTGTACAAAATTACAAAATCGACCAGACCTTCTGTGCAATGGCGGAAGAAACGGAGTTATTTATCAAAAAGTGAAAAAACATGTTTATTTGTACGACACGAAAATATAAAAAAAATCTATCTTCATGAGATTAAAGCTCAATACTGAGGCGGCGTAGTACTCCCCAAATCTTTCCCTTTTCATATTGATGTCATGTACCCAACATCATCTTTTTTTTCTATTACTTCATAGGGCTAATAGAAAAAGGAGTTGCTCCTCGTCCAAACTACTCATTCAGAACAAAAACCGTTAAAAAAAGAATACACATCTGCCCTCTAGAAAACAACCACGATATTGGATCGCTCCCAAAGGTATCACCGTCTGTATGACGTTATATCGCTGCCCGCCGCAATAGATTGCGTTCTGTGTGCAGAATTACATCAGCCAAACGTGATTTTGTGTCGGTGCCTTTGGTTTTATTTCTGTGCATATTTCTATGTTGTATTCCACAACCTGCCGCCATATGCGTGATTGAATGATTTTTAGAAAATAAACCATATTTATTTTATTGCATTTTTCTGCCACGACTTGATCATTGTCCCTAACAGAGTCAGACAAACTTTGGGTACACCATTTTGTCATCTAAATGTGCAAATTTTTTCAATTATCAGGAGGCGCCCGGCCTGGACCGATAGAATCTTATACAAAGTAGTCGCCGACAATTATGAGAATGTCACTCTTCGAGCGGAGCAGCTCAACTACCACAGCCTGCCGCAGTATACAGTCAGCGATCATAAACCGGTTGTGTCAGAATTCAACATTAAGGTACTTAATTACGATTCTCTTATTGTATTTTATGAAATCATCGTAGGCCTTCTTTATTTGTGGCAAGTGACTATCTCTAATACCTAGCTAAAGTCAAAGAAAGTGGAAGAGCTTGATTCAAGCTTGATTTGATATTTTATATTTGCAATATTTAGCTATTAGCACTAGGCATTCGCTGTGTACAGTAAAGACTTTGATTTAACAGACTTCGAATTTAACAAACAAAATTTCCTGTCTGTATCGCTCGTAAATAATGTTCGGCGAATGTCTAACAAGTAACAGCATTCCGCGCAGCAACCAGTTCTGTTGTTGCGTGGCGTGACTTTCTACAGCAATTTTATTTTAACAGGCACGTCTGCCGATGTTCTGTCATTTAAACTGTTTTTTTTGTGTTTATAAATCTAACAATTTAACTGTTTTCAAGAAAATTGTTTGTTTAGTTAAATACATACATCTCATAACTTTATAATAAAAAACGGGTAAATATTTTTGTAACATACGCATTCGGTAAACCTACTTTATTATATAACAGACTTTCGACTTTAGCAGACACCTCCTTACTAGAATCAGTCTGTTACATCGAGGTTTTAGCCCAGTCGCACATTAAAAATCGTCTCGACTGGGATACGGTCATAAATCAAATCCGAGTGCAATGTTGCGACTCTCTTCCGTGCGTACAAGCGGGGCCATTCTGGTACAGTGACGTCATACGGCTAGCCAAAACAAATGAAAAAACAACTGTACGTATGCCGATGCGAAATTTTGCTATTATATCAAGTGAAATGTGACCTGCAAATATAAAAACCTACCAAACAAATTCCACCGATGCTATGTACGGCAGTACAATTATTAGGTTACATGTGTTTTGTTAATGACAACAAAATCACATCGACTAATTCGACATATTGCATTCGAGACAAATTTCTATGTGCGACCTGGCTTACTGTACTACAGTAGAAACTCGTTAATAATAACACGGATAATTCAAATTTCGTAATTCGAAATCGTAGTCCGGGCATATAAAAATATTCAATAAATCGTAATAAAGTACACTATTTCATGAGCCAGTCATTGAAAATTGTGACAGACTTTTCGTAAAACATCATAAATTACTTATTTTAAGAAGGTAATAAAAATAATCCTGACATTTTATGACCCATTAACACACATGGCACCGGAAATTCGGTAGGCACAACTATGATCGTAAAGGATATTGATGAAAATCAAAAAAAAATAAAAAATTTTAAATTTTAATATTTTTCCCCCATACATTTCATAATTCGTAATTCGAATTTTTTTTCGATTTTCGGTCCCATGGTATTCGTATTAGCGAGGTTTTACTGTATGTATAAACAAATTAGTAGATCTACATATATGTACTCGTAGATTATGTACATAGTTAATGCGTTATATATATTTTTTTCTAATTTCCACTTCTTTCAGCTTCTTGTATTCATTTTTCATGCATCATGTCTTCACTAGCTTTTTAATTTCGTTTTCTGCAAGAAAATAGCGTCTCTGATTACTATAGTTAAATTACATAACACCTCAAAAACATACCGTACATATTTCTTTACCAATTAAGCAACCTGCACCATACCTTATCACGCCGAAGTTAACTAAATATGTGTCCACAGGGTGTTATCAAACTTTCTTAATATTAATGACCATCTTTTGTAATTTGAATCAAGGTATTAACAATAGGTACTTACCTACTTTAATTCCTAGATGGCATCAGTATAATTCCAAATTTTCATTTTAATGCACTTGTACATGCTATAAAATGTTTCTTTTCATTCAATTATTTATATACAAGATTGAAGAATTCAGCATTCATTATTGAACTTACATAATTTAGTACTTTTCAGAACCATACTTCAGATGCATAGTTATTACAATAGTGCCTGTACACGTGCATTGATTTACTTGCACCAATAGTGTGTATTTTAAACTATCACGATAATAAATGTTTACACGTAAAAGTTCTGACTGTCTCGCCTTTCTTCACGAGTACGCGAGACTCAATTTTATCATTGTATGGTACTATTTGACAGGTCGTGAAAATCGCTTAACCTCGAAATGAGTATGCGCAGTGTAGTTTGTTTTTTTTTAACCGGCAGATTCGCCACTATCGTTCTACTGCACAGACGCAGATAGCACACAGTCCAATTAATTGTCGCGTGAAAATTCAGAAGCTTCTGAACTTTTTTGATCTATGCATGCAATCTTGCAATTTGCTCGATAATGCATGTTTACATGTGCATTTTTTGTTATGTCTGCGATAATACGGTACTTTCAACACAAACACAGACCCCTCCAAACCAACCCTCCTCGCACCACACTCGGTCTCAATCGAATGTATCACGAGGCCCTATATTTGACTGTGAAGCATCGGCAAGATACCCAAGACTGAGTTCACCACAAGTGAGCTTTGACTGATTCTAATGATTTTACTCTAATACAAAGTGCCGTGGTAGAAAAAAGCATGGAGAATCAAGAAAAATTTAGGATTCAATAATATAACAAAAAACCAAACTAATCAATACAGTCAGCAAAATTAATGTGAAGAGATCTTCACGCCCGCAGTAAGACATCGCAAAATTAAAAAAAAAAAAAAAAAACAACCTACTGTCAGCAGTAAATCCATGCACGTGTAAACGGGGTATAATTTCAGTATGATTAGGTATTGTATAGGTGGCTTGATTGCTAAAGCATATTGGCCGGAATCCGGTGGATACAGGTTCGAGTCTTGCTCAGCACCGATATTTTTTCTAATAGAATTATTCCAATTTATGTACAGTAAAAACGAAACATTAATGCGGTCGGTCGATAGTGTGCGTGCGTATGGGGAGCCGTGATAAATGCCTGGCAGCCGATGACCGCGTATTCGTACGTATACGTACATACACAATCGACGAACCATTGTTTCGTTTTTACTGTACATATTATGTTCAATAACAAATGCTACATTGAAGTATGTTTTGTATTGTTCATTAAATAAAAAAAAATGGTTTAATTTTAAAAAGTTCATGCTACAATTAATAAAATTGTTCTTATCTAATTCAAAATTATTATAAAAATATATTTATAATTTGAAGCTTCTCACGTTTGATTCATGTGTGTAGTCTTAAAGATCATCATTATTCTATCAAACAATTTGTGCAACCTAATTTTGCAAATAATGCCATCCTTAAAACAAACACTTTTGTTGTGCATATTCTTCCATTTTGTACTCAAATATTGTAAATAACATGTTCAATAATTAACTGTCTGTATTAATTAATTAATAAAAAATAAATCTTTCATAATCCATTTGTGAATAATATAATTAAATTAACTGTTCTGACTCAAGTTCATATTTTAAGAGAAGCGTATTCAAACTCACTCCCACTTGCATGGAACATATTAATATCTTAATTCAACATTAAAGTTGTATTTAATATACATGGCATCGACACAATAATTTTATTTGTAATAAAAATTCAAACTGGAAGATAACTGAAGTTCTGTAAGGACCTTGAGTCAGAATAATTATTATACTGTTATTAATTTCTATGATTTTCACATTGGCATGGCTTTAAAACTAATGTGTTGTTAATTTCGCAATAAGAGATTTATCTTTAATGGGCGGACAGAACAGCAAAAAGTTCACAATAAGTAAATAATTGAGACGTCTAATTACAAAAAGCAACAAGTCCACAATTCAATATTATCGGGAAACAACCGTTTTTATGTTTCTAGCTTCAATTATTTGTTTTAATGTGAGATTTTTTTTCCCGTTGTATTCTATGTCAAAATTAGAACCAAATGGCAATTTGTTTCAGCCGATAAACTCTTAAATGTAATAAATATAGGCAAAATAAAATTGGACTTAGCGCTACTTGTACTTCACTTTTTAATTTATCCCGCATAAGGCACATATTTCCGTGGCGCTGTCATAAGTTTACCAGATGCTACAGTATGGGAGACGCCCTTTTCAATATTTAACGTTCCCTTATTGGTTGACTTAAACACGCGCAAAATTAACCAAGCTTTAAATAATATAAAACACGGACTTGGCGCTTTTTGTAGTAAATCGAGACTTAAAATATTTTTTTTCATAGGGTTATGTCGCGTTTTGGAATTAATAGATCAATACATATTGTGTAAAATTATACAAAAAATATGTGCGTATTTTTTTCTCGATTTTGACCAAATGTAGACTTTTGGAATTAGACGCCTCAATTGATACACTCGCACATAATAAGTTGAAGTAACCACAACTTTATCTATGTAATTTAGTTGATTGACAAAACACATAACTTAATACACTGAAGCACGCAGAGTTATCTCAATCTTATTGAGTAGAAAATAAATTGGCGATGGCAATACATGCATGTCACTTTCGGTTATAGTTGCCGCTATTGGATGACACAGTACTAGCAGATAATTGTGATTACGTTTCTTTCATGCAAAAGGTTGAGAAATACCTTTACAATATAAAGCGTTCTGTCCATCAATGTCTTTTTGACAAATTCATACAATATGTCCACTTACTTCATGGTAAAATCACTGCATCTTCTAGCCAGATTGACTGTTCAACAGTTAAGAGCATACATCAGTGAAACGGCAAATTCAACAGTAGGTGCGTCAAAATTTCACACTCGTCGCCAATCGAAGACCGACAATCGAGTTGTGCGCACGTCAATTTGTTTTGTTATGGCGTCAGAGGAATATATTCTTAAATTGTGTAAAGATGACTAAAAAACTTTACGTATGTACTTGAAAAAGAAAACATGTCAATAAATATACTATTATTATTACTAATATAACATTAAATGGACGCATGTTCAATTTTTATGACAAATTATATTTCGTTCGGCGCGCGTCATTTGCACAATCCGCGCATCGCCTAGTCACGATCTTTTTAGACCATGCCTCAACTGAAGTATAGCTATAAGTGAACATTGATGTTTTGACTGTATGGAATCAAAAAACCAATTTTTGTTCATTTTTCTGAATTCCATTTAAGTTTGAAGTCTTATCGATTCTCTGCGTGTCTTAGTGAAATAAATAATTTCTTTTTTAAACGTTTATATGCTACAACGCATAGTCATTGATATTAATAAATAGTTCTTTTAAGACGTGTCAAATCATAATTGGACTTATTGTGTTGTGTCGGCCCATCAAAGGTAATATTGTCTTTTGCATTGCACCTCGCTCGTGTCAGGTCCGCATGAAAGAATCACTGGTGACCAGCTACACCGACAGACCTTACGAAATTCCCGAAGAGACCATCGTAAGTAGCTTCTCACACAATAACAATGCTGATACCACCTTATCATTACTTTATCCACTCCTTCTTTGATAACGACGGGCAAGTTTCTTTTAATGTAGGCCATTCATTTATTTTGGTATAAAGTCTAAATTTGTCTAAAAATCCCAATGAATGCGGACTAAAGGCCACCTGTAAATGAATGATCTAAAATTTACATAATTTTAAGGTGTAGTAATAAAGTGACCTAACCCTCAAAAATTTCCTACGGTGTGATTTGAAAAAAATGCACATGTAAACAGGTATTATCTTGCAAATTGCAAGAATACATGCCTGGATTAAAAAAGTTCAGAAGCTTCTGAATTTTCTTGCGACAATTGGACTATGTGATATCTGCGCCTGCGCAGTAGAAAAATAGTGGTGGACCTGTCGGTAAAAAAACCAACTACACAGCGCCTGTACACGTGCATGGATTTACTTGTACCAATAATGTGTATTTTAAACTATCAGGATAATAACTGTTTTCACGTAAAAGTGCTAACTGTCTCGCCAATCTCATTCTTCAAGAGTAAGCGAGACGCGATGTTATCACTGTTATCATTTGACATGTTTTAAAAATCAGTTAACCTCAAAATGAGTCATTTTTTTACCAGCAGGTATTGCACGGTCCAATTGTCGCGTGAAAATTCAGAAGCTTCTGAACTTTTTTGATTCATGCATGCAATCTTGCAATTTGCATGATAATACGTGTTTACGCATGCAATTTTTAGTTATTGTCGCGAAAATACGTACTGTCAGCAGTAAATCCATGCACGTGTAAAGAGGGTATTACTTACTAAATCAGTCAAAAATTATACTTATTGTGAAATTTCTTGCATATTTATTAATGTAAATTCATATTGATACCACATACAGTAAATATAATAGACAAAAATTAGTTAGAAGCCATCCATAAATATTTTTTGACCCATACATTTGCATTTACATTGTTGATTTCAGTATAATATCAATCAGTTTATATTTTGTTAGTTTTCTAACGTCACATTTTGTACAGTCTACCCTATTCCATTATAACATTATACCAGACTGCCTTACCCCATTAAGATGTGACCCCTTATTTGGGCTATCGCTTATTAACTCTTTTACTCCCAGCTGATTTAGCCTAGCATATGCGAAAACTCCCAAGCGTTTTTTGACAACAAATCGTCGATTTAGTTTTTTTTAAATAACTAATTCTACACATGTTTTAAAAATTTGAAACTTTTTTTGTGTGTTCTCAATGGTGTATAAAGCAATAATAAGTAATAATATTGATAGTTTACATCAATAAAACAAAAGAAAAAAATAATGTATCAATATTTATTTAGAAATGAACGGATAAAACTATGTTTGAACAACAAAACAAGTGTGACAACATTTTTTTATTTATAATTGATATATCAAATTTTATAATATAATCTATCCTTATGTAGTAACAGAAAAAAAAATAAACATATTATTATTTCTCTATGAAATAGAATTTTTATAAAGTAATCAAAAAAAAACGTATAGTGTCAAGGTATTCAAGAATATTATTCAATTCACGAAATCGCAAGAGAATTCGATACAGTATCGACGACTAACTGATATGGAATGAAGTAATTTCAAAAAATAAGTCTCAAAGCACTAAATCATTTATAATATTATTTATATTCATGTATTTTTTCACCATCTTACCAAAAATACAGTGGCATCCATTGTTAGTTCAAAAATTACAAATTTCATTTTGTAATGTGATATGAATCATAAAACAACTAAAAGAAATATCAGAATTTAAAATGTGTCATAAAAATAATGTTTTATTATTTTTATGACCCTCTTTGGTCTCAAGTTCGACAGCAGAGCAATTATGACTTGTGAGTTATTAGGGTATGGCATAATTATAAACAATGCCGACACTAAAATAAATGTTAGTCACCACCCAACACACAGTGAATATAATGCTTCGTCTACATGAACGAAATTTGATGCGAAAAAATTTGGAATAAATCGTAAATTTGGTTCCAAACTTTCGGCCGATGGATCGGCCCAGATGGAGTTTTCGCATAGGTATGGTGGGCCGAAATATCGGCCCCGTGGGAGTAAAAGGGTTAATATATTTCTGCCATACATACATAAATGTCTTTTTTCTATTATAATACATCTAATAATGTGTTTGTTATTGCAGGTGTTTTCGAATTACACAGAGCGCTGTGTTGAGTTTGCCCCCATCAAGGATATTTGGTATATCGGAGATGCTGGGTTCGTTACCAAATTTACCCTCTCCCCTGACATCCAAATCTACCCCAGCGATTGGATAGCCATTTTTGAGGTAAAGATTATTAATTTCTTGAGTTGAGTTAGCATTCCATTAAGTTAGCTATAAGTGATTTCACATTGCATGTTCAGTTGAAGGTAACTTCACACTTCTACTATAACATTACTCTATAATTTCAGATTCATCTAATTAGTTTATTACATATATGATTCTATATGATATATATATGATGTGTGCAGATATTGTCAAAATAAACCTTGAATGCTTAAATTCATAGGATTGGATATTGTATAGGTAATTAAATTTGACATTTTATGCATCTCACATATTATTGACGCATCAATGCAGACATTAGAATATAAAATTTAGCTAGAATTACATTTGGAAAGATGCTTGCTCGACAATTTTCTATAGGCAGCAATACATTGACCGGTATTTTTAAGATTAATAATCACATAAAACACCGATAAATCCGTATGTAAGTTATGTAGACAAAGCAACCGGTTTCAAAACCAGATCGGAGTTGCCATTTTCTTTTGAGGCTGCCAATAGAAGATGAAAATAATGCACTTGTTACCAATACAACCATACATAACAAATAATCGTTTGATTCAAAAATCGAACTGCTTTAAAAATTCCTAATACGGAAAACGTATATCGACTGTTTAATCTGCAAACCAGCCAACTGCACTTTTGACCAAAAATGAGATTTTGATGACATTTTATTATAAAGCATGTTTTCTATGCTCACACAAAATTTTAAACTCGTAAACCTATAAATAAATGCATTATCATTCTTCAAACAAAACAGCCAACTTAAAGGTGCCAAATTTCCAATACAGTACTCCAATACAGATTACTCTCAGTAATCCGCCACCCAAAAACCAGACAAATGTCCAATTAGTGAAAGCGGCGGATTATAGTGCATACATACAAAATATGGTAAAAATTAAAACAGGTATTTCGTAAAAATAGTTTTTTCGAGAAATTTGTACCTACTAGCAAATTACAGTTTTATTTGTAACCAAAATCAAGTATTTACTAAATTATACATATTATAAACTAAGAGCGGAATGCAGAAACATTTGTCATAACTAAAATTTCCTTAGCAGAAAACACTATGCAGAAACACTGTCCTTAGTTAAGGTGACGCATCAGTGAAACGCCAAATAATGTTCAACTGTACGCGCGACGAAAATTTGTACTTGCTTCGCATTCATTGAGAGAACGTGGAGTCGGACGCACGTCACTTTGCTGCGTGATGGCGACGGGCCAATTAATTCTAAAATCGTGTAAAGATGACTAAAAACTTTACCCATTTACTTTAAAAAGCAAACATGTCAATGAATATATTATTATTGATACTAATAGAATAATAAACAGAACATAAAATGGACGTATGTTGGATTTATATGAGAAATAATATTTCGTTTGACAGGCGTCATTTTCACCCGCGACCCGCAATCCGCACATCGCCTAGCAACGATCTTTTTAGACCGTGCCTCAACTAATGCATGGCCTTAAGATCATTTTTATTGAAAATAATACCATATTTAAAAATTCTCGTTAGGTAAATTAGGTAAATTATTTTATAATCGTTAAATGATGACAAAAATATGACAACTGCATTTTATAAATGCAATAACTATAAATACATATTAATATTTAATTATAATACTCTTATGTTTCCGTTATAAGTCATTATACGTGATTCCACAGGCACCACAAGATTTTTTTTAACATGGTAACACAAGCATCAAGTGTCATTATTCATCTGGTATTTTGTATTTCTGCGGGCTGGCGTATAAAAATAAAATAATATTCTGCAAGTACATGCCAAACGAATTAACACTATCAATATCCATATTGAGATACATTGTCAAATGAATTTGAGTGTATGGACTGTGTTATAGACATGCGAATTTATTTTGACAGCAGCTGTCAGTGGTAAATGGTAATACAGAAGGGGGCGTGTTCATAACAAAAGTAGTCTATGGTTAAGGATTCCTTAACTCTATACTCAGGATTGTCTATAGTTAAGTCATGCTTTTCGGCGACTTATCCTTAGGAACGAAATCTTAGATTGTGCATTCCGCTCTAAGTTTATTAACTAAATATTAAACAGTAAATCACTTGACACAACCAGTTGTTCAGTGAGGCAGATATTCTTGATGTCTGGCTTTCCCTATGACCAAAAGCTTCAGTTTGTGTGTCCCGGTTGCATTGGGGCACGGCATAATTATTGTGATGCGGTCCTCGGGCACTTTCCTCCCTGGTACATTACTTTCTTGGCGATGAACGTACGTTTTACGAAGAAGTTTCCAAAATAAACCTGTCCCATCTGCGTTGTATACTTGTACCTGGTGGACTACTGAATTTGACAATCGAATAGCGGTGAATTATAGAGCTTGATTTTGTGCTTTCAACTAATAAAAATAACATAGGATTATAGTAGTTGTCGGATAATCGAGCGGCGGATTACTGAGAGTGTACTATATCGTAAATGGAACAACTCCGCTCTTTATATAAACTATATATATATGTGAAACGGAAGTGTTTTAATTGATAGTGCAGCTTATTTGTAAAAAAAAAATCCATGTATATTTTTGGAATCGTTAAATTCCGCTCGATAGTTAAATTATAATGTTTTTTTCTCCTTCCTGAACAATTTGCCCAAATGGAGTTAACCGGTTTGCAGATTATATATCTCTGTATATGTGCAGTCGATATGTCTCTTATGTAGAGTCCAAATTCTTTGTTATTTACTTTTATTTGTTTTTAATTACAGGCTGATTTTGTAAGTTTAGAGGACTACAAGACTTATGAATATGTAAACAAAGTCGGCAGCTTGATACCGTCAGTAAGCGACTCCCGGACTATAGTCTTCAATTTCCCCGTCGGCAGCGGAGTGAGGACTCCAGGATATTACAAATTCATTTACTTCAGCCAGCCGATGTCAGAAGTCAGAAGTGTACTAGGTTAGCGTTCTTCTATTTACTATTATTTCCCACATCGAGCATTTCATTATAATTATAAAAACTTTGTTCAGCAAAACATAAGAATTAATTAAAGGAGGTATATAGTAGATACAATACGTCACTAAAATCCGAAATCAATGAAATTTTGATAGCTTAAAACTTACTATCAAACTTTTGATCAGCGTTTTGATTATTTCCATGATATGAAAGAAAAAAAAACATTGTCTATGTATTTGTTTCATTATACAATATAACCCCTATTTTACGTTTTTTAAGGGACTGAAGAATAAAAACCTGATTGGAGGGAAAATGTAAAAGGGGGGTATTGAAAAAAAGAACATTTAAATTTTATGTTTCTAAAAAAATAACGTTTTATTAAAAAACAACATTCAATTTAAATTTGTATTGAAAATTTTTTTATTTTTTATTAAAAAAATCATGTATATTAGTTTGTTGCATTTTTTTTTTGTTATGTAATTTTCTTTCAAGACTATATAAACATTTAAAAGTGTCATCTTGAATATCAGCAAAGCTTGTAAAGTAGGTTTTTAAACCCTAGATGAACCTCATTGCTTCTTCTTGTGTTGAAATATCAACCTCTTCTTCATCAGACAGTTCTTCAGCAGATAAGTCTGCTAGTGTTAAATGACTGTCAACAATGTCATCAACTTCCACCAAGTCTGATGTCATAACATTGGAGTCAAGGTTTACATAATCCTCCAGGGGTTGGTCTGAAATCCTTTCCCAGCCTTCTATAACATCACACTGGATATTTTCTTGGGTACTGGGTACGTCTTCATCCTGCTCCTTGTATATCCCAGCTTTCCGGAAACAATTCTTGATGGTAAAGTGGGTTATTTCACCCATGCTTTAACGATATAATGCATTGCATCTAAAATGGACATCTTAAATTTGTTGGGGTCCTCACCTCGTTCTAACTGACTAACAGAATAATGACAGGCGGAGTGTATACAAAACACAAACACGATGCCAAAAGAAAAGATGGCGACCAATGGACCAATCACCTTGTTATGCGCCGAACTCGGGCCAATCACAGTGTCGCTCGCCGACCAATCACCGTGCGCCGTTCTAAAGACACGGAGTTTTCCCTCCAAACACCTTACGCCGTTCAAATGTCACGACCCAATCATTGTCAAGCGCGCGTAACTCGCATATTTTGAATATTTCCAACGTAAATCGCGGAAAAGAAAAACGTAAATGCGGGTATTAAATGTACTGAAATACATCGGGACTGAAAAAATTACACGCAATTGCCGGGAAAACGTGAATTCCGGGCACGTAAAAACGAGGTTATATTGTAATTCAAAAACTGCTGGACCAATATTTGTAGAGTTTCATCTCAATAAGTGGTCAGATAGCACTCTAATCAGTTTTATTTGTACATGCTGTGTGTTTATCTACTTTTTATTTCCGTATTTCACGCAGATGAAGTCGCAGGCAGGGTAGGGTATTGTTAGTTAAATACATAAATACACACGATATAAACACGAAATCAAGTTGTCAGTGCAAAAAAGCCCAATTTGAAATCACGATTTTCATAAATTTTTTTTTAATTAAGAATTATCCCCGTGATTATAAATTTGATATTCAAAAATGAAACAATTTTACAGGAATGTCTGAATCGTTCGAGGTACGGGAAAGCGATAATGAAGATTCTGTAACCCAGCACACTGTTCACAACTCGGCTTCATCCATGGACGCGTCATCCTCATCATCGGGCGGGCAGTCGGGCGACCAGGAAGGTACCACCATGGACTCCCTGCTGAAGGACCTGACGGGCCTTCAATTCCCAGGTTTGAACTTCAACGTGCTCAACGACCTAAGTATTGACTGATTGAGGAGTTACGTGCCAGGATCGCCAGACCTGGCCGCCTTAGGGAGGAAGCTGCACAAGCCCAAAAACTGATGCTCTCCTATTTATTAATTGCATCGACTCACAAGTGTTCGGTGGGACAATTCACAGTATATCAGATAATATCTCTTTTATTATGTGGCATTTTTTGTTTACCATGATATTATAAGATCATGAAATGGTATGTACTAACATGGTTTTTGCTTTATTTGAATAATAACATATTTTTTGTCCAGAACCATTGGTTGTGTGCTGACGTCTTTCGCCAGTCCAGCATGTTTTTGAAATTTCAATTTAGACTTTTTAGATTTCACACAATTCGGAACAACCTCAGAAACATTTACATATTTTAGAAAAATTGTGGAAACCGAGTGACTTTTCCAATTATGCTACCGACTCAAGTGTTATCCCTGCATATATTTGACAACTGCACATCAGCTGAGATGTTTTCAATTTCCATCAATATCGGCAACTTTTTTTTGTAATTGAAATCAACATTACTATAGATGCATTTTAATTTTTAATGTCCGATATTATAGCAAAATATAGCAATAGGGACGCCGAAAGAGACAAGGTGATACAACAGATGCAATCTAAACACCGTCAGTGATACCTACCGTAAACAATAAACACATTAGCCTCACTTACTTTCTTCGCATGGGAATATTTATTCAGCAGTACAACTACAACTTTGATTGCATTAAGATTTGTCAGAATTTTATTGTTGACTTTCTTGTACTTAAACTTTAATCACCTTACATTAAAAATGTCATTCGGTCTGCTATTTCTTAAGATATGTTTCTGACGATGAATTTAGATTCTTAAATCTTGTGTGTCTTGAATATTTTTGAAATAAAAAATAATCATTAAAAACTTGCACGCCGCCGTTGGTTTTGTATAATATGCTTCTCTATATTTTTATATATTATTATGAAAGGGCGGGTGAAAATAAAATGTTTATAACCGTCCTCTGATTACTACTTAAAATAACATTAGTCATTACGTAATTTTAGGGTTACCAGGGATTTAAAATTCCCTTTGTTATAGGGAATAATTTTAGTATTTAGTCATCACCCATTTTAATTTGATACTTTACCAATTTTGTTTTTATTACTTAGGAATGCAAACCACAAATAATAACGGAACGACAGATCAACCATGTCACAAGTAATTTATGTAAGTTATTCAATATTGGAATCTAGAACAAACCATAGCCAGCTTTTGTGTATGTTCGCAAATACCAAAATAGAAAAGCAGACGATCGAAGCATGTCATGTTTTCATTACTTTACATACTTTCACAGTATCAGAAGTTATCCGCACTTTCTGATGTTCATTCAGTGTCATCTATTTTTCGTATTGTATAAATCATCATCGTATGTGCTAGTAGTTTTAGAGCAGCGTTTCCCAAAATTATCCCTTACACGTTATCTTCTTTAAGTACTGTCTCTACAAAGGTTGTCAATCATCGAAACGATCTCCACCTTTGAAATTGGGAACACAGATTGTGCGCTTATGATACCATGTCCTTTGATTCTCCAACCATTCTCTTTAGCCTGAAGTTCTCCCTTGAACTTGCATCGTGTTTATTACCACGCCAATGTGTCCAAAATACTACAGTTTTCTACAGTTTATAGTATGTAATAAATAACTCTAGCTGCTTTTTCATTATCTTTAATGCAGTGTCATTTTCTATCATGTCTTACCACAATATTCTAAGCATACTTCTGATTGTCTTCAGCCAAATTATCCATAGAGTTTTGTGGCTAATTATCAATAAACAAGTTTATGTAAACAGTAACTGTGAAGCACACACGTATTCAAATGCGATGCAATAAGAATTATTAAACTGATTGTTGTCTCATTTCTACATACGCATTGGAGTCTAGCTGTCTCGCCTTTCGAAAATACCCAAAACAATCAGGTTACATGTAAATTGTACGTAAATCATTCTGTGGCACAGTTTGTCGTGAGTTTTCTTATCGGAATGAGATGACCGTATACTATACGGTCTCCAATTTTATTAGATTTAACCCTTTTACTCCCACGGGGCCGATATTTCGGCCCACCATACCTATGCGAAAACTCCATCTGGGCCGATCCATCGGCCGAAAGTTTGGAACCAAATTTACGATTTATTCCAAATTTTTTCCCGTCATATTTCGTTCATGTAGACGAAGCATTATATTCACTGTGTGTTGGGTGGTGACTAACATTTATTTTAGTGTCGGCATTGTTTATAATTATGCCATACCCTAATAACTCACAAGTCATAATTGCTCTGCTGTCGAACTTGAGACCAAAGAGGGTCATAAAAATAATAAAACATTATTTTTATGACACATTTTAAATTCTGATATTTCTTTTAGTTGTTTTATGATTCATATATCACATTACAAAATGAAATTTGTAATTTTTGAACTAACAATGGATGCCACTGTATTTTTGGTAAGATGGTGAAAAAATACATGAATATAATTAATATTATAAATGATTTAGTGCTTTGAGACTTATTTTTTGAAATTACTTCATTCCATATCAGTTAGTCGTCGATACTGTATCGAATTCTCTTGCGATTTCGTGAATTGAATAATATTCTTGAATACCTTGACACTATACGATTTTTTTTGATTACTTTATAAAAATTCTATTTCATAGAGAAATAATAATATGTTTATTTTTTTTTCTGTTACTACATAAGGATAGATTATATTATAAAATTTGATATATCAATTATAAATAAAAAAATGTTGTCACACTTGTTTTGTTGTTCAAACATAGTTTTATCCGTTCATTTCTAAATAAATATTGATACATTATTTTTTTCTTTTGTTTTATTGATGTAAACTATCAATATTATTACTTATTATTGCTTTATACACCATTGAGAACACACAAAAAAAGTTTCAAATTTTTAAAACATGTGTAGAATTAGTTATTTAAAAAAAACTAAATCGACGATTTGTTGTCAAAAAACGCTTGGGAGTTTTCGCATATGCTAGGCTAAATCAGCTGGGAGTAAAAGAGTTAATATGAACGTCAATTCAATTTTCGTAGCTGATTTTGACAAAATTCATGAATTCAAGAATAAAAACCTAACCTAACCTAATAAATAATCCAGTATATCAGCTGTTTTCCAAATTTGTTTGCTGCTGGCTTCCTGTAAAGTATAAACCGACAAGAACCGTGTTTTATTTGGACATGAATTTTATGTCAGTACTATACGACTCAAAGAGGTTGGACAGTCTCATACAGCCATATATTTCTGCAACTGTGAACTGCACACATACAAGTTTCCTTACACGAACAATCAAGCAATTAGAACAGTGCATTTAAGAATATCACAAATTCAATAAATGTATTGAATTTTTTAGAAATAATTTTCCAGTACAGTCCACTGCGATTCGAAGTATTATTTCTGCAATCCAATATTGGGAAAACGCTGCCTTAGAAAATCATTTTAAATTTAATACATTGAATACAATTTAAATTCCAAATGATGACGCTTTTCTTTGCATTTGACTCTATTATGTATTACTGATTTCTGTAATGCGAATCAGTTTCAATGATTATCTTGTCAATTTCAATTTTTTCACATTTTATCAAACAATCCAATCAAAATAATGTACTTTAAGTATTGTTTATAAAATCGTAAAAAACATTAAAAATAAAAATAGTAAACTTAGTGGCAGAATATTAAATTCCCATCCATTGCTTAGCAACTTGTAAACTTCATGTTTGGCTTTTTTATAAAATCTGACCTCAGTCTTTGTACTTATGACTCCCTCTACTACATTTCTGGTGTCAAAAATTTACATCTACATGACCATAGATACATAGATGAGCATGTCATTATTTAGCCATAAAAACATTTTTGTACTGTCTTTTTTCATCTGGCAACTATTGTTTTGTTTACAAACATGTAATTATTTTTTGTCAGGTTCTGGTTATTAGCAAAATTTATGTAGTAGTAAAATTCACTCTGTCTAGATTTATAGATTCACTGAACATAGAAAAATGGGACCATATTTTTACGGAGGAATTACTAGAACTGATAATGCGTTCATATGATTTATATCCTCGTTTCGAATTGCTGGATACCGAATTGTAATTTGAGATGTGCAGTAGTGGCGTTAATATTGCAATATGACTATTTCCATAATATATGACGAGTTATTACTTTCCCAAACCGCAGCGCAGCGCCTCAAATTATAGTTGTTGGTATCTACCAATACTTAAGTAGCTATTTCTTAGTCAGGTTTATACTTAATAAAATACATGAAATTTTGTAATATTTAATGATGTAAAATGTAATATAAATAATATGTGTCTGTTACAAAAATTAAATTATTAATTTGTTGGTAAAATAATTTCTTGTTTTAAACATAAACAGTACCATCTGTTGTAACATTTTAGAAGTGTTTTAGCAATTTTTTAGCTTATATGGTTACCTACGTAAATTAATAAAATTATAATATATAAAATAGCAAATGTATAAATTGTCATGACTTTATTAATCAGATTTATTAATTTTAATAAGATGTTAATAAATACTTCATTCAAATGAATTTCAAATATATATTCCTAATTATTTCTGTTTGTAAAATTTTATTATTGAGTTGGTGGTAATGACTTTGTCTAAATTTATAACTGCTGTTTATGGGTTTGGATATTGTTTATGGTTATTATATTAATAGAAAATATTTGCATTGCTTTACATACTGTTATGTCACGCTTTAAGGTCCCGTTCATATCTACGGACAACAATCATGTTAGACACGAAATTTTCAATATTATTCACAATAACAGAGCATGCCATTTTCGATCATCCATACCACTACGCGCACGCATGTAGAATTGCATCAGAAGGAATTTGTCCCTGATTACATTATTTCTAGATGAAGAAATCCAGGAAAGATCCGAGACATTTTGAAGACTTCTGAACAATGTGCAGGGAGCTCGTGGATTATCAATATATTATTTTTTACTGTTATTTTCTCTTGCCGATATGAATTTTTAACTATACTGAATAAAATTACATCAGTTATTACCAAAAAAATACAGTCACATACTAACAGGGATGAATTAAGAGAATTTAGGGACTTAGACACAATTTGGGCTTTCTTCTTTTGTCAATCTATACACTTAACATTTTTGATTATTATTACTCGTGTCAGTTTTCTATACGTTTAATTCCTTGATGAGTCTGGTTTGAAGACACCTAAGATGTCAGCGAAAACAAAACAACATGATATACAGTTTTAAATAATATTAGTCGTGTCGTTGGTTGTTTGTAGATATGAATGAACCGTTAATTATTACTATATTGTGATATGTTATAACTAGATATAATAATGTTGCGTATATGTCCAAGTATTTAACAATAATTATAAATATCTCCTCACTGTTGAGTATTAAAATCTTGTTTCAAACATCATCTACCAGTACCTGTAATCATTTATTAACTGTTAATTATTTATTGAGGATTTTATTAAAGCCTTTAAAATGGATCCTCAATGTATTTAAACGAGTTAAAGTGAACCTATGCATAGTATGACAACTTCAAAAAAAGTTATAGTCATATCTATTTATTGTTACAATATACCTACTTAAAAAATCAATACTATTCCGGGATTGTGGCCGATATAGAAAAAAAATCGTGTAGGTACTTATTTATAATTAGGGATTGCAATACCGGTATCCCAGTATTTTACGATACCGAAATACCGATTTTAAAAATCAGACAATACCGATATATTCGGTATTGATAGTGGAAACAAAATGTAATAATGTAATTTTTTTTGTTGGATTACGCGACGTCTGGTTTACTTACATGCTGTAAAATATTAAGATTTTAAAAAGATTTTTACATACCTATATTGTGTTTGTTGGTAGAAACTTCTGTTTTTTTCTAGTTATTTTACGAATACCGGTATTGGTATTTTCATTCGATATTGCAATCTCTATTTATAATCTAACAGATTTGTATTATGTTTAAATTACTTTCTATTTTTACAAAATTAATAAAACTTGCAATATTGTATTTACGGAGACGATCGATGCTTCAATGTGTATTAATTATGTTTTAGTAATATTTTTTTTAAATCAGTAAAAGATATTTAATTTTTTAAGTCGAACACGCTATTTATATATAGGGCTTTACTATGATACCTGGTATGCTGTTAAAAAATTGATGTATTTATACAATCAATTTATTATTGTAATGCTGATAGTATGTAGTTGGTTAATATCACAGTTACTATGTTTAAACTATTACAGATCTGCATACATATGCCCATAAACAAATACATTGTATGAAAACAATTTTTTTTGTTTTTTTGTATTTCACAGCGGAGGAAAACATGTCGTAAGTAAGCAACTGTGCACGTGTTTGTTCGAAAAAATTTACCTTGTCCACCGAAAGTATTAATGAATTTTGTTTTGATTAAAGCTCGCATATTGGATTGGATTGATTGGATATATATGGATTGTCAACCACGATTAATTTTATAGCAATGTTAGTACATTTGGAAAGAAATATTTGTGTTTGTGCTTTTATTTAGTGGTAAAAGTTTACGAACGTATGATTTATCTGCGGCATTATGCATATAGGTCTGTGATAGGCATTAAAAATAATTGTTTATAAAAATAAATATTCACTTGAATGTTTCTTTAACATTACGACTTATACATCATGGTTCATATGATTATCTTGCCTAGTTTTCATACATCCTTAATATTATTATAACATCAGATAGACAGGTTCAATATAAATATTTACGTAAATACGTATTGTCATCTCAATACTACAACTAGATAACCTGATTTTCTGATTTTCACTCTTTTTGAGTTAGCTATTGAATATTATTCTACATTTACTTCTCTACAATATGATAAAACTGGGTAAGTCAGAAGTTATGGGAACTGTATTAATTAACACAATGCTTACGGGCCCTTTTAATTAATTTTGTAATTAACGTGTTAATTTGCATTTGAAAAGTAATTAGCTAAAACACAATTTTGTGTGGCCCGTAAGCTATGGGTTAATAGTGTTTGAAAATATTCGATAACTTTAAAACCATAAATGCAATAAATAATAAAATAATATATTACATATCTACAATATTTTTTCATACAATTGAATATTATTTAACTGTTCCTAATTAGAAAAGCACGATTTAACATTTTTATTTTAAATGATAATTATAATAGCCTAGATTTATGTTAATGAAGTAACGTTTAAATTTCATTTTCTCAACAAGGGCCGAATCAGAGTTATCTAGTTGTAGTATTGAGGTGACGATATACAGTAAATATTCTGTCATTGCTGTAAATTACCCCGGTATATTAATATAAACAAAATTATACATAGATTATATGGTAAGTTAGCATGGAGAACAAATTTATTGTTATAGATATTGATTCGTTTATTATAGTTATATAAAAATAATTTTATTATTACTGAATATTCTTTCAATTAAATATTAGGTGGCTAGCCAATATTATTAGATTTAATTTTTAATGTTATTTATTTTAAAACGCTTATTTTTTGGCAGTTCTGTTATAGTTTTGAGAAAGCTTTTTTGATCAAATTATATTTAATTATTTTTTTACTGTTTTTGAATATTTTTTAGATGATTTTACTTTTTTAAAGTAAGGTGAATAAATTAAAACGCTTTTCACACAGTATACATTATTTATTGACATTTCACAAAATATTTAAATAACATGTAGGCATGGCCACGTTGAATAGAATTGTGGAAATGGTAAAATAGCTGCATTTCTGCCGCTGTATTTTCTCAGTCTCAGGCTTCAGTATTCAGGATTATGGTCTTCATGAGCATTTTCTATTCTGTATAGTGTATAGATTGACAAAAACCATGTCGCGTTTTTAATTTGATTGGTTAATATTAGATTAATTATAAACTGTATCTATCCATAAAACTACAATTAATATTACACACATTTGCTCATTTTATCAGGATTGTACTTGTCAACGTTTTTAAAAATTATAATTAGAAAAATCAGGAAACTGTTTTGATTGATTTAATTAAACATAACGCTCGGTCCGTCAAGTTATGACGCGGATAACTTAACACAGTGAATTTTAGCTCTAGCTTTTTGGTATCTTAAATACATTTTTTTTATCAATAATAATAATTTGTGTATGTTAATAATTCGCATTATTTCAATAAACTTTTTAGCACCCTAAATAACTTTCTTCCAGTTTGTTTTTAATTTTTGCAACCAAAAATAACATCCGTCATATTAGTATGTATCCGATGCGCCAAACTGTTTGATTTCCACATTTCTGTTGTATCTAGTGTTTGATACCTAGCGAGTCCATGGAAAAGTTTGATAAATACAATCTGTATTTGTATACTTCGAAATTGTAAATATTACTGAATGATGGAAGCCTAGTTGACCTCAATTCCGTAAATTCGCAGCCAGTATTCCCGGTAACTTGACGAAGCAGATATGACAATGCAGCTAAATTCCATTCCTCTACTCAGTGTTGCCAAAGCCATGTAACATATAAATATACATAATCTCTTTTTCAAGTTGACCGATATATACATTCTTGGATATCTAGAATAAGACATACCAAAATGTTACATTATCTTTCTCTTAAATACTATGTACCTCTATGACATTTATTGATGAAATTAAATGCAATAATATATACATGTATAAGTTATTCAATTTCATCTTTATAACTAAGTTAGGAACTAACTTATTATTTTTCAAGTGTGTGTGTGTCATTTTGTTCTATACATAACACAATTGACAATATATCAGTATTAAAAACTAAAAAATAGATTAACTGTCTAAGATTAATTAGGTAATTGTACCTATATAAATATAAATGTTGTCTATAGTAGTTCTGTTGCTGCAATTTAATAGTGTATCTATGCATTATGGCCTAAATCTAAATTAATGTTAACGAAGTGTTTTGATTTTTATAAAATAAATATATTTATTTAAAGTCTGTGTCTCATTCATTCAGTTAGAAATTATAATATTAATAATAATGCATGATGCGGTGAATCACATAAGATTTTGATGCTTACATTTTTTGTTACAATAGTTAACATTGATTTATTAAAATCGAAGCGATCAGTTTCTTCGATGGAGAAATAAGCTATTTTATCTTGCAAACCTCACAAATCAACAAAAAATAAAACAGTTTAAATTATGAAAACATTTTATTAATAAACCAAATAGCAAACTAAAAGTCTGACATAAAATCGACACCTCCTACATATAAATCCGGAACTGCAAAATGGTACTTTTCAGTAGTAAGATTTTAATAAATTTTAATGACACCACAACGTTAATTTTTAATGCTGAAATCATAATTTTTAGTTGATTGATTATATTGATTGAATTTTTGTTTATTTTCGATTATCATTGTTGTATTATCTTTAAAATTATTTAATAAAAAGCAATCGAGTCAAAATAGCCAAAAACGCAGTTACGGCCTTTTATGTAGGAGGTGTCGAAATGAAAGTAATATAACTTTGTAATAAAGTGAAAAAATTACATTCCGTGTTGCAAGAAAGAATCTAGTTTACCCTGTTTGTTTCATTGGCATTCGTAAATTTATTATAATATGTGAGCGACCGAGAAACTCTCATTATTACGATTCGTGTGGCACATGTCAAAACAAGTGATAGACAATTTTGTTTATTAAAAATCGATTACAATAGAATGCATTTGCACTCGCTGGTGTCGCAATGAACGATTGCTACCTTTAACTATGTTTTTGCAAGTGTTGCTTTCATATCTTAAATAATTATGATCACTAATTAAATACATACCAACTGTACATATCCAAAAAGATATTAAGAAGCCTGTCGGCCGAATTTGGGACTAAAATTGATATTATTCAAAATATACATTATACATATAGCAGTAAGCAATAAGCTCCCACAATGGCTGAGCACGCATTAGGTTTATAATATTGTGGGTCCCGGATCTGGCAAATTCACATGTTGTTTTTCAATGTGTATTTGTACCTAATAGGTTGAGCAAGTTCCTAACATCCATTTCTCGTAAAATGAAATCTGTTGATACGACCTCCACCCTGTGGAGGTCTATTTAATCTTCATAGGATTGAACACCTAGATAAAAAAAAATCTTTTTAAAAGTCATACTATAGTAGTTGTGCTCCCGATAGCATATAGCAAGAAATATGCAACCACAAAATAAATATTATGTGATTTTACGTACAATTTGTATTACATATCAAAATCATTTCTAATCAGTGTCGTATTGGTATCAAATAATGATGTTTTTCCGATATGGATTTATTTCTCAATAAAAATAACAGTCAAAAAGTGTTAATACATTTTTGATGGCTCTAATGCTACCTACTCGCTGCATATTAAAATAAAGCATAATAAGATCATGTGGTATATGAAAATGCAGACTGCAACTGGAGAGTGTTGGCACTGGATCATCCAGGATGGAAGAAGTTTTTGAAGGGGGCCAAGACCCGCCAAAGGCTGTAGTGCCATAAATGATGACGATTGTGGCGTCAAATTAGGAGATATTTTAATTGTTTTATGGTCTATTGTTAACCATTCAATGGAGCCTACTAAACGGACAGGAATAAAATGAAAATCTCATAACGACCCACATCTGCCAAGATCAATTTATGTTTTTTTATTATCTATTTCATTACCTACCTACTTATCTGGGGACTAATAATTGCATCCAAATTTTATAATGTAATATTATTCCCTTTATTTTAAAAAGACCTAGGTAGGAGGGTGGGTCAATAAGTCCTTAGAAAAGCCGACAGGTGGCGCGACTAGTACTGTAAGCGGTTTGTTTTCATTCAACGGCACTACCGATTCAGTATGCTGCGAAGTTTCAATCAGATTGGTCGGGTTGTTGTTTTTTATTTTCGTACATTTAAAAAAAAAATTTGCTTGTTTACAAAAATGGAGAAAATTGAGCTTAGAGCTGTTATTAAACATTTTAATATAAAAGGGTTAACAGCAAAGGAAATAAAAAATGAGTTGGATTTAGTTCACGGCATATCTGCTCCTTCACTTGCAACTATTTATAACTGGTTAAATGAATTTAAACGTGGTCGTACATCAACAAAGGATGAACCACGCTCAGGACGTCCTGTAGAGGTGACTACACCAGAAATGATCAATAAAATCCACGATATGGTGTTAAGTGACCGAAGATTAAAGTTGAGTGAGATAATTGAGGTTACAGGGATCTCAAAAGGTAGCGTCATTTCTATTTTACATGACAAATTGGGCATGAAAAAAGTTTCTGCAAGATGGGTGCCGCGTTTGCTCACAGTCGACAATAAACGCAATAGGGTGGTGGCCTCTAAAGCCCTGTTGTCGCTCATGCAACGCAATCCGGATGAATTTTTTCGTCGCTTTGTGACTGTAGATGAAACATGGATACACCACTATACTCCCGAGACGAAAGAACAGTCAAAGCAGTGGATTGCGAAAGGCGAACCATGTCCAAAGAAGGCGAAAACTGTAAAATCAGCTGGTAAGGTTATGGCTACTGTATTTTGGGATGCACGTGGAATTATTTTCGTTGACTATTTGGAAAAAGGAAAAACAATAACAGGGGATTATTATGCATCTTTATTGGACCAGCTAAAAAACGAAATTGAAGAAAAACGGCCTCATTTAAACAGGAAAAAAATCCTCTTTCATCAGGACAATGCCCGTGTTCACACATGTTTACGATCAATGGCTAAAATTGAAGAATTGAAGTTCGAATTGGTCGACCACCCACCGTATTCGCCAGATTTAGCCCCCAGTGACTTTTTCCTTTTCCCAAACTTAAAAAAATGGCTAAGTGGACAACGTTTTTTTTCAAATGAAGAAGTCATCGATCGGACAAATGCTTATTTTGAGGACCTTCCGAAAACTTATTTTTCTGACGGTTTAAAAAAAATTGAGAAACGTCTAACCAAGTGTATTGAGCTCCAAGGAGATTATGTTGAGAAATAAAAAAAAAATACAAAAATAAAAACTGTTTTAATGCTTTTTTCTAAGGAATTATTGACCCACCCTCGTACTACTAAGCATCATCCCACTTCTGTAGCTACTGAATCTTTTCTAAACTCATTTCGAGTAACCCTACCTTTACACAGTTGGCCATCTTTTTGTCACCGAATAGATAAGTGTTGACTGCTTACTATTTATAATCATCACCAAGAGAGACGACCAATGCGCAGTCCAAGGAAGTGTTGCTTTGGTTGAAAATTTTGATTCTAATAAAAAATATAATAGGAAATTTCGAGTATTTTTTTTTATTTACCCCTTCTGACCAAATAAATTTTCCCAGCCACTTAGAAATTCTGTTTTAAATGAAAGTCGAGGACTGTTTTATCTCTTTCGAACGACATTGCATGGAAAAGGCTAAGCATATTTTTTTAAACTGGAAATAATATCTGTACATTAGAGGATAAACCACGGAAGTCCAGTTTTTACCGGTTCTGAGTTAAATATGCAGAAAATTTTATTTTATTTCATTAAACAAATGAATGAAACACTGAAGTCCATAAGTAGTAAATTAACCGGTATAGCTAATTAAAAAATCACTGAAGTCCAATTCACTTTAGTGCATAAACAACGGATGTCCTTTTTACGATGTTTATGCTCTAAGAAAAATGTTAAGACTGAGTTGAACAGGACAAAGTCATTCATAGTTCAGTCAGAAATTAACCTCAGCGTTGAAAGGACGTCATTTTAATTCAGTCTAACCTCAAAAACCTCTAATCATCGGGGATTTATTTTAAGAAACGCAATAATTATTAATTACAATTCTCGGTCAAATGAATAATCATTATTATTATTAGTATTATTATCTTCAAACATAAAATGTATGCGACGCAACCTGATGCCGGCTGAAGGAATACAGGGCTGTCAAAATAATATCAATCTAATGGAACGTTTTAAAGAGTTACAAATTTTAAGTTAAAAATTGCTAGTAAGCTATTTTCTTATTATTCCATCTGTACTACTGTACAGCAATTTTTAACTTTAAATGTGTAACTCTTTAAAACGTTCCATTAGATTGATATTATTTTGACAGCCCTGTATTCCTTCGGCCGTCATCAGGTTGCGTCGCATACATTTTATGTTTGAAGATAATAATACTAATAATAATAATGATTATTCATTCGACCGAGAATTGTAATTAACTAGCTGAGCCAGCTGGCTCTCGCCAGTCTGTCTCGCTAGGTCTTGCAGACAGCTTTTCGTCATAGTGACTTGGTGTTGGATTTTCATATAAAAATTGTAAAGCGTGTATAGACGGCGCCATAGTTTTCCCTTCGGGATGGATTTTCAGTCACGTCAGACAATTGAAAATTTAGCTGATTTGTCAGTTTTACGATCTGCATGTCGTCACTGCCAATACAAATTTGGAGTCATGTGCGTAGTCTATTCTGGAGTCTGGCCTTCTTAATATCGTCTGACACCATTTCAGGCTGCTAGGCCTAGCAGAACAGCTGGCAATC
This sequence comes from Rhyacophila brunnea, assembly GCF_057557595.1. NCBI lineage: Eukaryota > Metazoa > Arthropoda > Insecta > Trichoptera > Rhyacophilidae > Rhyacophila > Rhyacophila brunnea. The sequence continues at coordinate 33,770,821 of NW_028232827.1, read as the reverse complement.
GCCGATTGCTACCACTGTCATTTTAATTTTAATACAATATATGTATAGGTATGTGCATTTAAATATGATAAATAATTATACATCTCAACCGTGATTATCATAAATAGCGATCCAATATAACGCGAATATTAATCTCTTTCGGGTCCTATTTACATAATAGAAAAAGGTTAGCAGCATAAAAAATAAATTTAAACATTATTTTGTTTCATTGTCTATAAAAAATAAATGCTCGGAGCCATAGAATAATATTTTAAAAATCATATTTTGATTTAAAAATTAACCTTAAACAATATATTTTCCCGGTGCGGGACATTCATATCGAGACAAATGTTGATAAATAATGAAGCAATACATATTATATCTGATAAAAATAGGAATTTATAAGACCTAAAGATATGGAATCAGCTTAAAGAGGCCTTCATACAGCAGTAGATTGATACAGGTTGATGACGATAATGACGATATAAATGGGTAGGTATATAAAATCACAAATTAAAAAAAATATTGCAGTTTATATGACCAAGAAGAGTAGAATTAGGTTGGGATAACCTTCATCCAGCAGTGGATTAATCTTGGTTGATGATGATAATGACGATATTATGAACGGGTAAATATAATATCAGCAATTTTGATAAATATAGCAATTCATATGACCGACAGAAATTCAAACAACTTAGAGAGGCCTTCATCCACCGGTGGATTGATTCAGGCTCATAATGATAATGGAAATATAAATAGATATAATATAATATCACCGATTTTGATAAATACAGCAATTCAAATGACAGAAAGGAGTAGAATCAGGCTTGGGAGGCCATTATCCATCAGTAGATGGGTTCAGGTCAATGATGATAAGGACGATAGAAATAGGTATAATATAGTAGTAGAATCAGGTTGCGGAACCCTTCATCCAGCAGTGGATTGATCCTGGTTGATGATGATGACGATATGAATATGTAGATAAATGTAATATCACCGATTTTGATAAATACAGAAATTCATATCACAGAAAGGAGTAGAATCAGGCTAAGGAGGTCTTTATTAAGCAGTGGATTAGTTCAGGTCGATGATGATGATGATGATGACGATATGAATATGTAGATAAATATAATATCACCGATTTTGATAAATACAGCAATTCATATGACAGAAAGGAGTAGAATCAGGCTAAGGAGGTCTTTAATAAGCAGTGGATTGGTTCAGGTCGATGATGATGATGATAATGACGATATGAATATGTAGATAATATCACCGATTTTGATAAATACAGAAATTCATATGACAGAAAGGAGTAGAATAAGGCTAGGGAGGTCTTTATTAAGCAGTGGATTAATCCTGGTTGATGATGATGATGATATGAATATGCAGATACAATATATAATATCACCGATTTTTATAAATACAGGGATTCATATGACATAACGGAGTAAAATCAGGCTAGGGAGGTCTTTATTAAGCAGTGTATTGGTTCAGGTCGATGTGATGATGATGATGATGATGATGACGATATGAATATGTAGATGAATATAATATAACCGATTTTGATAAATACAGAAATTCATATGACAAAAAGGAGTAGAATCAGTCTATGGAGGTCTTTATTAAGCAGAGGATTGATCCTGGTTGATGATGATGATGATGACAATATGAATATGTAGATAAATATTGTATCACCGATTTTGATAAATAAAGCAATTCATATGACAGAAAGGAGTAGATTCGGGCTAGGGAGGTCTTTAATAAGCAGTGGATTGGTTCAGGTCGATGATGATGATGATAATGACGATATGAATATGTAGATAATATCACCGATTTTGATAAATACAGAAATTCATATGACAGAAAGGAGTAGAATCAGGCTAGGGAGGTCTTTATTAAGCAGTGGATTAATCCTGGTTGATGATGATGATGATATGAATATGCAGATACAATATATAATATCACCGATTTTTATAAATACAGGGATTCATATGACATAACGGAGTAAAATCAGGCTAGGGAGGTCTTTATTAAGCAGTGTATTGGTTCAAGTCGATGTGATGATGATGATGATGACGATATGAATATGTAGATAAATATAATATAACCGATTTTGATAAATACAGAAATTCATATGACAAAAAGGAGTAGAATCAGTCTATGGAGGTCTTTATTAAGCAGAGGATTGATCCTGGTTGATGATGATGATGATGACAATATGAATATGTAGATAAATATTGTATCACCGATTTTGATAAATAAAGCAATTCATATGACAGAAAGGAGTAGATTCGGGCTAGGGAGGCCATTATCCAGCAGTGGATTGGTTCAAGTCGATGATGATAAGATGGATAGAAATATGTATAATATCACAAATTCGTTAAACCAATAGTAGTAGAATCAGGTTGCGGAACTCTTCATCCAGCAGTGGATTGATCCTGGTTGATGATGAGGATGATTATGATGACGATATGAATATGTAGATAAATAACATTAGAAATTCAATACTGTCAAGAATACAATCAGCATAGAGAGGCCTTCATCCAGCAGTGGATTTATTGAGGCTCGTGATAATAATGTCATTATATATAGATAGGTAGATAATAATATAATATCACTGATTTTGATAAATATAACAATTCATGTGTAAGTAAGGAGTCGAATAAGGCTGAGGAGGCCTTCATCCAGCAGTGGATAGGTCAAGATTGATGATGATAGGGACGATAAAAATAGGTAGATATTATACAATATGACTCATTTTGATAACTATAACAATTCGTATTAATTTCTTTCATTGTTTGCAATGGCAACTTTGTTAATTTAATATGACTATATTGTGATCTATGGAAATTAGTAGCCTAGGTAATTATTCAATAACAAAAATAGTGCGTAACAGCCACAAAGAAGTATTTAAAAAATCGAATTTGGAATATCATGTTATCTATGAAATGGCGGACAGTGGCGCACGCTCCTGTCAAAAGATATTATACGTAGTGAATTGTACCAGGATTATGGTTTTTTTTACCGGAAAAAAGTGCGCCAATGCCTACATTACGGTATTTGAATAAAAATAATCGAATTCGTTTGTCAAATAAAGGATTAGAAGGTCTTAAGCGATGAAGACGTCATTCTGTTGTGCGTTAAAAGAAGTATGGCAAATCGTATACGGTATGTAAGAAAATATCGGATATAAACGTCACGTACCTGTAAAATCATTGAAAATTTCTGAAATGTGGTCAATTCAAACGGTAGATGAATCGGTAGCGCACATTTCGAAGTGAAGATGTAAAAATAACAATAAAATGTCGCTTAAATGAGCCGTTAGTGAATTTTCCAAAATCTCTTAGGATAATAATATATAGGAGACTAGCTGAGCCAGCTGGCTCTCGCCAGTCTGTCTCGCTAGGTCTTGCAGACAGCTTTTCGTCATAGTGACTTGGTGTTGGATTTTAATATAATAATTGTAAAGCGTGCATAAACGGCGCCATAGTTTTCCCTTCGGGATGGATTTTCATTCACGTTAGACAGTTGAAAATTTAGCTGATTTGTCAGTTTTACGATCTGCATGTCGTCACTGCCAATACAAATTTGGAGTCATGTGCGTAATCTATTCTGGAGTCTGACCTTCTCAATATCGTCTGACACCATTTCAGGCTGCTAGGCCTAGCAGAACAGCTGGCAATCGCCGATTGCTACCACTGTCATTTTAATTTCAATACAATATCATCTGTGTAGGTATGTGCATTTAAATATGATAAATAATTATACATCTCAATCGTGATTATCATAAATAGCGATCCAATATAACGCGAATATTAATCTTTTTCGGGTCTCATTTACATAATAGAAAAAGGTTAGCAGCATAAAAAATAAATTTAAACATTATTTTGTTTCATTGTCCATAAAAAATAAATGCTTGGAGCCATAGAATTATATTTTAAAAATCATATTTTGATTTAAAAATTAGCCTTAAACAATATAGTTTCCCGGTGCGGGACATTCATATCGAGACAAATGTTGATAAATAATGAAGCAATACATATTATATCTGATAAGAATAGGAATTTATAAGACCTAAAGATGTGGAATCAGCTTAACGAGGCCTTCATCCAGCAGTGAATTGATACAGGTTGATGACGATAATGACGATATAAATGGGTAGGTATATAAAATCACAAATTAAAAAAAATATTGCAGTTTATATGACCAAGAAGAGTAGAATTAGGTTGAGATAACCTTCATCCAGCAGTGGATTAATCTTGGTTGATGATGATAATAACGATGTTATGAATGGGTAAATATAATATCAACAATTTTGATAAATATAGCAATTCATATGACCGACAGAAATTCAAACAACTTAGAGAGGCCTTCATCCACCGGTGGATTGATTCTGGTTGATGATGATGATGATTATGATGACGATATGAATATGTAGATAAATAACATTAGAAATTCAATACTGTCTAGAATACAATCAACGTAGAGAGGCCTTCATCCAGCAGTGGATTTATTGAGGCTCGTGATAATAATGGCATTATATATAGATAGGTAGATAATAATAATATTATTATATATATATTATAATATCACTGATTTTGATAAATATAACAATTCATGTGTAAGTAAGGAGTAGAATAAGGCTGAGGAGGCCTTCATCCAGCAGTGGATAGGTCAAGATTTAAAAATAGGTAGATATTATATAATATCACACATTTTGATGACTATAACAATTTGTATTAATTTCTTTCATTGTTTGCAATGGCAACTTTTTTAGTTTAATATGACTATATTCTGATCTATGGAAATTAGTAGCCTAGGTAATTATTCAATAACAAAAATAGTGGGTGAACAGCCACAAAGAAGTATTTAAAAAAATCAAATTTGGAATATCACGTTATCTATGAAATTGCCGACAGTGGCGGACGCGCCTGTCAAAATTTTATTTACGTAGTGAATTGTACCAAAATTATGGTTTTTTCACCGGAAAAAGTGCGCCAATGCCTACATTACGATATTTGAATAAAAATAATCGAATTCGTTTGTCAAATAAAGGATTAGAAGGTCTTAAGCGACGAAGACGTCATTCTGCTGTACGTTAAGAGAAGTATGGCGAATTGTATACGCTATATGAGAAAATATCGGTTATAAACGTCACGTTTCTGGCAAATCATCGGATATTTCTCAAATTTGGTCAATTCAATCGGTAGATAATTCGGTAGCGCACATTTCGAAGTGAAGATGTAAAAATAACAATAAAATGTCGCTTAAATGAGCTGTTGGTGTATTTTCCAAAATCTCTTAGGATAATAATATATAGGAGATAATTATTGCGTTTCTTAAAATAAATCCCCGATGGTTATAGGTTTTTGAGGTTAGACTGAATTAAAAAGACGTCCTTTCAACGCTGAGGTTAATTTCTGACTGAACTATGAATGACCTTGTTCCTGTTCAGCTCAGTCATAATAAACCATTATAATAATTACATAAACACGGAAGTCCAACAAACGTTAGGTAGGTACATATTATTATCTATACTATAATTTTCGATTTTCTTTGTGCAAATCCACACGCGGAGTCGGATTTTGACAAAATTTGGACAGTAGACGAAGGCCGACGAGCCGGAGTGCGTGGTTGGGGTCTCGAATTTCAGATTTAACCCGTCTCACCCCGGGTACAGTTTTACGGTTTTTGCGGAAAAAAAAGTCGCCGCGTACAAGGCCATGAAACGCGGGAGTTAATGCTGCAACCCCCATTTTTTTATTGAAAATGTCACGAGAATGTGTACATTTAAAAAAATATTGGCATTTATTTCAGCTTGATCGGAGGTCAAATGGCAAAGTTAGATGCAAATGACGTGTTACGCGTAGATCGGAATGCTTCACTCACGGACAATTATTAATAATTGTATGTAGTTGCATCAGAGCCGAAGTGCGTGCTCGGGGTCCCAAATTTCAGTTTTAACCCGCTGTATCCCGGGGACGCATCAGAGCTGGAATGAGTGGTCGTGGTCTCGAATTTCAGTTTTAACCCGTTGCACCCGGGGACAGTTTTACATTAATAAATTGAATTTGTACTACTTAAGATATTTAAATGCAATAAATTTACAAAAAAATAAAAATCTAAAATATTATATTTTTTACTTTTTTAAATTCAATCCTTTGCACTCTACGTAACTCCCGGGCAGCGCCAGGTGATACAGCTAGTTATACATAAATAAGTATTACAAAAATGTTTGATTTACTCTTCAAAGAATATAACCACATGAATGAACCCAAAATTGTGGCTCTATCGCCATATACCTATTCAAAGGGATTTTCAATTAAATAAAATAAAAATTTAATTCTGGTTTCATTTGACAAGCAATGATACCTGTGACCCCTGCAATAGCCATAAGATGAGTCTTAAAGATGTTAATATTTCTTTCTAAGACACCTTTTGGAAGATTACATACAGGAAGCTACTGCAATTAAATAAAATTGATAAAACTCTTGCAAAAGAAAAAATTACCACTATGAAAGTAATAATGGTTGACTTGGAGAAGTGTTTACCTACTCCATATAGTTTCCATCTGAAAAAATTGTGGACTCTGAATTTTACAATTTACGATGATGCAAGTGGTGAGACACAACACTGATGTGGATGAAATAAAAAGTGGAAGGGGGAGCAATAAGATCGGCTGCTGCTTGAAGAAATGGGCATCTAGCAATATTTTAACAAATATTGAAGAGCTGACGATTTGGTATGATAATTAATCGCCCTGGCCAAAATAAGAATATCATGATTGTTTTTCATATACCTACCTGGTTTCTGAAAACCATTCGTATGCTGAAAATCATAAATCACAAATTCCTATTACAAGGCCATACACACATGGAGATCGATCGACACTGACCACTCTATAACTGAACATCAAAAAAGATGCTGAATGGTATGCAGATAATTGTTACTCCATGGGATTGGGCTCAGTTTGTAGGGACATGTAAAAGAAACAAGCCTTTTAAAGTTATTAACATGGAGTTAAAATGATATAAATAATTATTGCTCTTTGTATGCATCATCTTCAGCTCCTTTTGTGGCTCGAAAAAATAATATTGACACTTTTTTATTTCTTTTTAATTTATATCTTAAGATAGCCCTGGTTATCTACGTTATAAGGCGAAGTTCTCCGATAAAGATTTCCAAACTGAGGACCTCCGTAGAAAAACAAGGTCGCAAAATATTTTGTTTCACATTGGCATTCCACATGTTCAAAACGTCCAATTAGCACGGCCAAATTACAAAGATCTGCAAACTTTCTTTTCCATCCACGTTTCTATACCCGTTATGCAGGCGTATACCGTGGCGTAACGAACGTTAGGCGCTCTTAAAAATGTGTGCCGAAAGTGTCCCAGGAGCAACTTCCCAAGACCTTGGTTGGCATGCACTAGAGTGTGTGTGATCCTTTATTTGATATCGTCGTGGTAAATGCAATAGGTTGTATGTCAAAAATACCAAACTTTTCAGGAGAGACAAAAAACTATCCCATCTTAACCCCATTTCACCGATTTTTTTCACAAATTTATTTTCATGGTTAAATTTGTTCCCTGTTAAGATGGTTATCAACATTTTTACGTAAGATGAATATTTAGAAAGTTAGGTTGACATACGACTATTTGCTCATCAATGTTGGCCACTTTTGTTGACATAAGTCCAATTTTTATGTATACATACCTATATTTAATTCACTAAAATTTGGTATTTATAATGAAACGAATATAATATTATACAGATTATATTATATTAATATACATATTGTTATACACTTGTACATAAACGCTTAAAAAGTAAGCTTAGACTAATGAAAAAGTAGATTTATTATAAATTGGAGATCTGTTTAATTAGGTACTTTTAAAAACAATTACAATTTTTAAAAGAAAAGATTAAAGTTAAAATACAATACATAAAATATTTTTTAAAAAAGCATTAAAACAGAGCAGGTAAATACCTACTTAAAAGTAAAAATAGCAGTTTTAAAAGAATACTTAATTTTTTTTATAAAAAAGTATTTTTTTTATTTAAACGGTAGTCTGGTGTAAAAATCTCTGTAGTCCTCTGGAATTAATAGTTTTAGTACCTGCAAGTGTTGGTATTTACTCTCCTCAATAGGGCAAGGCCCATTGTATAATTTTAATCGTTCACTGCTTGCGATTGAAACTCGCGCTCGTGTTGGAAGTGGTTTCCATGTATGGCCGAAGTCCAATTTAAAGTTTATTAAACCTTCTGGAGTATACTGGTATGCAACGACATCGTTTACACATGGGTCGCCAGTTTTCTTTCCAGGCCGAATACTGCTGTAGTAGTCTGTGCTGAATTGTTGAAAATCGTCATGGCTGAGATAAAGTGTTTTGTATGGTTTCTTTACTCTTGCACTTTCAATGATAGCCATGTAGTCGGCAGGGACGAAAATTTGTTTTCGATTTCTCAGCTTCGTTTCGATTGTTGAATGGACGCTGTCAACCTCCATGTGTGTATGCCCTACTTCCAGATATTTGTGTTCTATGATAAGATTATTCTTCATACTGATGTCGAGTAGTGCGTTTGATAATTTTACATTCCTATTTTGATACGCACAACCATCGCTCCATATTATAACTTTTTGCGGTACCAGATGGCCGATTTCCTTCAAGATAAATTTAGTAGCTATAGTGCAAAAGACGTCACTTTCAAGCCCCCCAGCTCCCTCATGCCATACATAACACGAGACGTCCTTCGTGGCTTGGTTATAATAGACTTGGTTGTGTACTTTTAATTTTGTTTTATAATAATTTGCTGAAGCATTTAAACGAGGCGAAAGAAGAACAGCTTGCAAATCGACTGTGTAACATCTGATGTTTTCATTTTTCAGAGCTAAGGATTTATCAGACTCTTTTTCCGCATTAGCATCGTTCTTTTTTTTAATGTGTTTCTGAAAACTTTCTTCGTCGAGTGTCCCGTTTTTGTGCAAAGTGCACTCATTGCACTGATCTTTTTTTGGCGTGTAAATGTCTAGATTCATTTTTGGCGAAAGAAGAACAGCTTGCAAATCGACTGTGTAACATCTGATGTTTTCATTTTTCAGAGCTAAGGATTTATCAGACTCTTTTTCCGCATTAGCATCGTTCTTTTTTTTAATGTGTTTCTGAAAACTTTCTTCGTCGAGTGTCCCGTTTTTGTGCAAAGTGCACTCATTGCACTGATCTTTTTTTGGCGTGTAAATGTCTAGATTCAATTTTTTATAAGTATTTTGAAATGTACCCCATGATACTTTTCTTTTATTTTCAGAAGCACATTTTTCTAGATATAAGCGATGCATGTCTCGAAAACTGTAAAAAATTGGCTCCAGGTATAACTTACTTGAAGAGGATCGACAATAGTGCGATTCAACTTTTGGCAGAGAGTTAAACCAGGTCTCTAACTCTTCTGAAATAGTTAGTGTTGCATCTTTCTGTTTATTTAAATTCGTTTCAGATGACTGCGGCTCTTCAACCTTCGAGGTCCATAATTTTAAGCATTTTTCCCCTATACTTAAAGTGTTTAAAAAAAATTTTTTGCAAACTTGTTTTTTAATTATATTTTCAGTTATTTCTTCAGTTTCTTCATTTTTTGCTGTAAAATAAAAGCGAAAGCTTTGTTTTCTTCTTGAGTTTTCACTGGCGATTCTTCTGTATTTTGGGGTGGTTTGCAAAACGTTTTCGGTGACAAATGTTTTTTTGGAATCCCAACTTGTTTTTTTCCAAAAATTTGTGAATATCACGGTGCGTTGTTTATCACTAATTGTATCGCACTTAAAGGCTGTTTTTGGCCCACCCTTTTGAGGACGCACATTATGCCCACCACAACGTGGACCTATGGTCTTAGATTTTTTTTTAGACGTTTGTCTATACTTGCCGGACTCTTCACTCTTCTCAAAACCCACATAAGACTTGCCTAGCAATCGCAGTTGAGAGTTTTTTTGCCTCTTCCACAGTTTACAATTAATGCTTTGCCCTTTTCGTTTTCTTTGATTGACTTGCTCATTAGGTTCATCACCATGGGTGTCAGACTGCATAGCAAACTCCTCTAAATCTTCTGATGAGCTTGATTGATTAGCTTCAGGTTGATACAGATCTTCAGAGTCACTACTGCTGTCAGATAGTGAATGTTCAGGGCCACTTAGATGTTCAGCCATCGTCATATCATAATTTATATTTTGTCTCAGGGCTGATTGTGTTGATACAGTGTTCTCTGCTATCTCTATGTCCGAAGGTTGCTTCAACAATGATTCTGCTTGTTCTAAAATTGGAGTTTCAACAGTCAAAGTATTATTAACTTCAGCAAAATCGAGTTCTATTTCTGAGCCAATATTTTGAAAAATTTCTTCTAATGGATGCTTTAAGAGTTCAATTTCCGCCGCATTCCCAGGTTCAACTTGTAACGCCACATCGTCAGTGGTTCCTACGACTCCACAGGTTACTTGAGGTCCTGAAGAAAATAATGATTTTTAAATTTGATAATCGTTCATGCTCCTCAGCAAAATGTCATCTCCACTCCACACCGTATTGTTTTATGACGAGATAAACTTATTTATTCTTACCGTTATTCTTAGATGAAGTAATTTTGCTGACTGCTAAAGATACCAAGTACCGCCCACGACTTCCATTAATCATTTTGATAGCTTTTTGGTAATCTGGAACAGATGCAATTGATCGTATGTCAAAACCGATGCTCGGAATTCCCTGATGCAAAAGGTTCTATGTCAAAGATTCGTGTACCAAATTTCTATTTAATTAATAATAATTGCATTATTATATAACTAATTTTTACTCTAAATAAACAGTGTCTTATTAAAACTGTCGATCTTGAACAAATAATTACTTTGGCAATAATAAATAAATGAGACAAAAAGTAAGGTTAGTATCTCTAGAAAGAATCTTGAAAAATTTACTAAAATTAACAACAGTAATGTAATTATAAAGTAGATTTAAATAAAACAGTGGTTAGAAAATTACTTACATCAAATTATTTGATGAATTCTTGAATATAACGTCAAGAACGAGGAATAGAAACAAACAAAAACATTACTGTCATGATGAGGTTTGACATACAACTGTTTGGCTTGACCAATATCAATGACGTGTCGATTCGTCTTTTTGCAAGTGTTGAAATAGTCGACTTCTTATTGGTTCAACGACATAAGAGCTATTCGAGGTCGTGTAGATGACTGAGCTGATCACTATGGCGCAATAAAACAGTTTTGAGATTTTTTTGACATACGACCTATTGCATTTACCACGACGATATAATGTATTGCGGTCAATTCTCGCTCGCCGTAAAATGCCGCTAACTTTTTAAAAGCTGAAAAATTTTCCCTCGTAGATACCAAGTTGCAATGGCCGACCGGTCCAACTGAGGGTTGAACCGACTTGCGAAGCTCTTCCCATTCAACCGATGTAAATGGGGACACTCCCAGAGGATGTGATCGGCATCCCGCAATTCGGCACATAAGCAAGTCGGAAATTCTATTAGGCCAAGCTGACAGATCTTGGAGGTAAAACCACCGTGTCCGGTTAAGATCTGCAAACTATAAAACAATGGATATCTGGGGAATTTCAAGAATTTTATGGTAGAATTCCACATAATTCCTCATCCGCTGATGTCCCGGAGAATGACCAGGAATAATTCTCATTGCGTTGATTTTTTTCAAGAGCAGTAATAAATTTCAAATAATGTTGTGCTTACGTAAATTTAAAAAAATATATAATTCCTTTTCATATCTAGACTTACTGAAATATTTTGTGTATTTATAATAAAATAATTATTAATAATGATGCACAGGAAATAAAAATAATTTATACCCATATGGACTTCCGTGTATTATCTATGGGTGAAGTATTGCTATGTGGTACTTCTACATTATGTGTTAGAACATAAAACACGGAAGTCCATTAATTTGTTAATTCTAAATGATTTGGTCTTTCTATCCATACTATGGTCAAAAATAAATTTAATTATGAATGAAACTGTTTACAGACCCTAATTATTAAAGTTATTAAAAAAGTTATAGAGTTTTGAGATGTCCGGGGCGGCTAGCTCAGGTGTCCATCGAACACAAAAAGGATATATTTATGTTTGTTAAATTAAATAAAACCACGAAGTCTTTCTTGTGCGGGTCTTAGTGTTATATATTTTAATCTTTAGTTGGACAAGGTTATTTTGTAGTCTTTTTTACAGTTTTATATATTTAGTTTTTACAATTAGAGTCGCAGGTCCGTACACATTTTTTAAGGGACGCTTACTGACTTTCTTTTCTTTTTCAAATTTCTCCGGACCCACGCCGACCAATAAAAAGGACTCTCGTGATCGGCCAAATCCGATCGGATGATCTTTTTGATTTGGCGAATCACGGGCCTCGACACAGGCGCGCGGAAATTTTAACGTTGCGCAATGCGCGGCAAAATTTACTTCTACTATTAAGTTCTACTCGGTGGTCCGTGTTCGGCAAACCGGTCGCTAAAGTCCGTCATAACTTTAGTTAAAGCAACGCGTGTTTTTCAGGAATGTCGGATGACAGTTCTGCCAAAGTAATTTGTTCGCTAGGCAATGGCGGTTCGTTGTTTGACAGTGAACAGTTTGTCGTATGTGGTTTCCAAAGTGTACACAGCGACGCTTCATGTCAATGACCGCTTCTTGTTTGTCCAGCCAATCTATGCCGATGAGAAGATCGACATGCAAATTATTCAAGGCGAGAGCATCGAATTCCACGGGGCTGTCACGTAAATATCCGCTGAGTAAAACGTCTCCGCTTGTGCTCAAAGCTTCGCCACTCGCGGTAACGAGCGTTTCAGGAGCGCCCTTAACTTTGTATGGCGGGCATACCAATGCCTTCCGTACGAGAGTTCTCGTGGCTCCAGTATCGACGACGGCCTCGTAACGTCCAGTTACTCCGTGGATGCTCAAGAGCAGTTTGAGAAGGGGCGCCCCTCCGTTATATGAGGTGACCCCATACCCAGACACACATACCCTAGCAGAGGCCACGTCGTCTTGTACCCCGTATTTTAAATTATTTACACTACTAAAACTATTTCTACACAGTGTATTTAAATATATTTCATCACTATTGTCATTATCTAATTTAACACTATCATAATTCACACACTTATTACTATCATTATCATTATGTGATTGAACACTATTACCGTTCACGTTTTTATTTAACGCTGAATTTTCGTAATTATATTTCACATTTTTATCAATTAAACATTTATTTAAAACATCTAATTTATTAACCACAACATTATTATTATTCACTAAGGTATCACTAAAACTATTGGCAATTAATAGCGATCTTCTTTGGTGGTACGTTTTCGTACGCCGTAATGTAAGCCGACCCGGTACTACCAATTTCATTATTATCAAGACTTTTCTTATAACTAACATTTTTATTATTACTTATTTTACGTTTCTTATTATTTATCTTATTTATTATAGCTAATATATTTATTCCCGCTCGATTAGATGAAGAAATACGTTTATTTAGTTTTTCGCGCGCAGCATCCGACGTTTGTGGTGACGTGGGTTTGCTAGCTGATCCTGACCTAGGCAATCTGCGGTAGGTCATGGTTGTGATGGTCCTTGTTACGTTTACCGATTTATTCTGGGTAATATTATTTGCTGCGTTTGAAACATTTATACACATGACACCCCGGAAGTCCAGGTAGGGAAGGGAGTCGGGGGCGCACAGCCCGATCCGACCTCCGCGCTCAACTCTCCGGTCGACCTCACGTTAATGACGCCCTTGGCAGGGCGCCGTCTGTCGATACGTGTGAGTCACACGACCAGCTTCCACCCTTCGACAAGCTCAGTGATGGTAAATCATTCAGGGCGGTCAATCGAAGCTGGGTTTGGTTTGGTAGAGCACGTTCAGTGTAAGGTTAGGTCTTGATAGTTGGGTTAAGATGTAGTATTGACGGTTGACGAAAGGTGGATATTCAAAATGAAACACACGTTGTTCGTAGCACAAATCTTAGCAGAAAGTTTTATTTTTACAATTAAGGTTCACAAAAAGGTTACCACTATTACACACAGATACACAATATCAATACACATGAATAATTTTTGCAACGGCCCTAAATTTGTTAATGATGGTCGCCGTGGGCTGCGGCAACTATAGTTTAAGAATCTACGAATCACTTGATTCGTAACACTAGCGAATTCTACACTACCACGTACGTGGCACACGAACTCTGAAATTATTTGATAATTCAGCGAAAATTATAACACTCGGCGTGGCGCGCGTAGGACACCGTATCTAGTCCAACCTCTTTTTGACTAACTCAATCGATTCCTGTCGATACGGAAATTGTTTTAAAAAGTAGGTAAACAGCAACAAATTACATTTTTCGCAAACTCGATTCTAAGCGGGACACGAAGTCCGTCACGGATCGAAGGCTTCGGCTTACTCCTGCTAGATTGGACACCTCTACAGCATGTAGCGGTAACCAAGGTATTTCCCCAGAGAGGGTTGCTAACCCGACCAAATTCTTATGCGCCTGCGGCGATCGACTTCGCATTCGGCAGGGGTATAAAATGCTGGGCTGGCCTTAGTCTTTCACGAGATTTTACTTAGCGGATCACAAACAAAAAAAAAAAAAACCTATTACATTTAAAAATATTTATCAGAAGAACACTTTCGCAATGAAATTCCGCGATACATAATTCGAGATACTTGTCAACATTAAGAGGGGGCTAAAGAGAAGGAAATTGAAATATAATCTAGTATAAAAAAAACTTTGGCGTCGTTAGGACGTTAATTTAAATCGATATTTTCGCAAAAATCACTAATCATCGGAGATTTTATTTAAAAAATATATACATATATTATTGTTATTGGGATTGGTATTGTCGGCCGTCTTACAAATTATTATTTGATAAACACCTGCAAGTGTCCGCCGATCAGAAAACAGGGCTGTCAAAATAATACTTGAATTAATATTTTTAAAATGTTAATTACATCATAGTTTTTAATCAAACCCGTGCAAGTACATACTGATAACTTGGGTGGATATCGTAGAAAACATACTTTTGATACATCTACGGGTATTTTATTATTATTACCTAATTCAAATTGAGCATAGGTTGATACTCAAATACTATTATAGTATGTTTATGATTTCGAGAAAATAATACGATGGTATAATATAATCCATATAAATTATTTGAAAACATTACATTTGCATGTAGGTACATGTATAATATAGTGAAAAGGTCAGATACCTGTTTAATTTGCAAGATAACATCAAAATTTGGATATACTTACCTAAATGAAGAATGACATTCATGAGTGAGCACGGCTCAAAGCTTGGAAAATGTGTTTTTTTTCCATTTGAAAATATTTTAATTGTGTATTATTTTATTACAGATTCATAATACATTATATAACTAATAGAATATACTGTTTTTTTCTATGAATAAAAAAGACTGGAAGGAACATGTGTACAAATCACGGCAATCAAGAAAGGCCGGAAAATATGACCAACAATGCATGATACACAAACATAAAATACACAAAAATACCTATTTAAGTTTACCGCACACGTGCAGACCACGCGATATTTGTTTACGCAAAGTCGTCGCTTTCCAAAATGGTGAATTTGGTTGCCAGTGTTTATGGCGATGAATCAGTATGTTCCTTCCTGTCTTTTTTTATTCGTAGGTTTGTTTACTATGTACACCAAGAAATTTCCATTTATAAAATCGGAAATGAGTTTTGGAATATAATGGAACTAAAACTGGAAAAATTCTATCATGGGTGTTTACTTCTTGACTTAGTTGACCCCAGAAACAAAATGTCCATTCCACTACGTGAACCACAGTGGATATTATGCCGGGTCCACATTGGCAACATGTCGCCGGCAACCTCGTTAAATTTTACGATAAGTATGATAATTATCGTAAAATTTATCGAGGTTGTTGCGCGACATGTTGCCAGTGTGGACCCGGCATTAGATGCACAAAACCTAAATAAAATATATTATAAATAAAATTTACAAAGTACAAAATAATTAAATGCGTCGACAGCCCTGGCGTCATTTTTTATTTGCCCGCCAGTCGGATGGGCGAATAAAAAAATAATGTGTATAGTGACTGTATGTTAATAATTATTTTTAGGCACTCAGGATATAAATTTTTTCGCCCATTGGCTTTACATACAATAATGGTACTACCTACCACTTGTTTCACTAGTATAAAAGTGAAGTTGCGCAGGCAATAAAAAGTCACTTTCTTTTTATAAAAGGTAGACACTAAATTCTACGTTTTAAAAAATATGCATTAGAATTAAGCAATACCTATTATTTTTAATACGTAGGTCCTAAATATTACAAATAAACACTATTCATTAGTAATTTTTTTTTGGATAGCACATGAAATAAAAATGTAGGTAGATATGTATTTCAACATCCTTCGTATGTTTAGTTCTCGGCAATTTCAGGTTAAAAAGTTATAATATATTATTAAGTTTATATCGTGGCTAACACATAATCAAAAAAGTTATCATATCCATCATATCAGTTGCAATACTACCCACCAAAGAACTGATAAACATATTGAATTTAGTAACATTTATTAAGTAAAGTAAAGTTAGAAAGTACTATTTTTGGTCACCCCATAGCTTCACTTCACAAGCTTTACTTGGAGGGAGTTTATTGAGACAAACATTGGCGGCAACCTTTTTATATTAACTAGTAGACCAGTTATTATGGACCACATGTAAAAAAATCATATTTTCTATTCTCAATGCCGATTCTGTAGAGCATCCCCTTAAGCATCATAGGTACACAAATTTTATTATACTTTCACATGGCAATATTGCGTAACATGGTTGGACAGGAAAAAAATACCATCTGCTATGGAATCCACCACAGATATTATTCCCCGGCGAACAACAAGTCGACAGAATCTGTGATCGGGAATAGACTTGATTCCCGACGGCCATCGTGTTCAATTTCACTTTTCACCAACAGTGTTACTAATTTTGAAATACCTACAATAATAGTTATCATTACTACAATTGATACAGAAGGACCGTCGGCTTCAATTGGAAGTTATAAAAATTAACATCGGTAATCAACAACGAAAATTCACGGAAAGAATGTAATCTATAATAATCATTAAATTATTAGTTAGTTGCAAGATATATCAAAACCAAATGTAAATAAAAACAATACCTCCCACGGGGGTAACATAATAAAACAATTCACTTGTAAAGTTTTGCACCCCTTGGTTACACCTGGCGTTTCTTTTCGCCCCAGGTATGTTGAACTTTGGACCTAATCGCTACCCCAGGTATATTGTTTCAAAAATAACCTGCTTTCTCTTACCTTAATAACGACGGGAGGTTTACTAAGTTCATACGATTCAAAATTTTGTAAAAAATTAAATTTAAATTTCCGCGCCGTCGAAATGTTATACCTACCTAACTTACCCTTTCGCGTTACGGTATCGTTTTAAAAACAAAAAATATTTCTTTAGGTGTCCTTTAAATACGTACTCATTATATTTTGTTTCGTTTTGTTAATTAATAAAAGTACAGAGCACTTTATTTGATGGAGCGGCGATAGACGGACATTTGGCTTGGCGGACTACAAGAAACATGAATGTGGAATCCATAGCTTCGCTCGTAATTTATCTTAAAGGGGTCCTCCATACACGTAGAAACGTAGAGGTATCACACATATCGTCTTGAATTAACCTCGTATTCATAATTGCATTTTTATTGTTTGTACCAGATTCGATACGCACACAATCAATAGGGTTAATATTAGCATGCTTAAAATTAAGTTTATTATCAGTGTTACTTAAAGTTTTGTCATTTTTTTGTAATTCGTTAAGGTTATTTCCATCAATACCTATGGCTTCAAGTTTACAATCAGTTAGGTTTTTCCAAGGCAAGTCAATAGGCGGCTTTACTTTAAGAGTTTGTTCAAATCGATCACTGAAATCGCTATGTACAATTAGGTTTTTATTCACGATTGGTGATTTATCGGTGCTCGCAGCACGATTTGTTCCGAAGAACTCGTCACTAGGAACTGGTGGATCACACATTCTTCGTTCGTCCGTCATCTTTCTTACCTTTTTAATTTTATTACATTTTATGTTTCCGACTGATTTTCATTCACTCTTTGTGGAGTATCAATGAAATCAGAATTTAAGTTAGTTTCTTTGCTACCGTGCGGCACACAACTAGGCTTGACGTGATTGAATTTATTTTTACAGCGAAATATTCTCGTTTTATTCTTGACTGAAGGTTTTACTTTGAGAAGTTGTTCCGAATAAAAATCGGCGTTGCTTGTCGATACATTTTTACAATTATTATTCAACTTAACATTATCAACAATAGGCTTCATAAGAAAGTCACTATCTAACTTATCACTAGGTTTCACGGGCGCCGTAAGGGAGTCCCGAACACAACACTTATCACTATTTTCTTAAATACCATTGTAAGTGGCATCCGCAGAATCACGAGGCCTCCTCGAGAGCCCAAGGCGGCTTCTCGGTTCTGCGGCGCCCCTTCAATGTTCTTGCTCCGTTTCCCGTGGTCTCCATTCTTGGTTGCGTCTCCATGCAGGGTAGTTCGGGAATGTATGGTTCTGGTGGTAACTGAACTCGCAGTATTGGCATTTACGCACGCCATTCGCATCGTAGAGTGGTGTGCGATTTGCGCCATGGAAATTACCTCTCCGCTGTTGTCCTCCTCGAGCTAGAAATGCTCCGTTAGGGGACCTGGCTTGATTGTCGTCAGCCGGTTCTGGCGTTCGGAGATGCGGTTCTGGACGTGTCTCGGCTTTGGGCATTTGATAACGTGGCTCTGAGCGCGTACTTGATTGTTCAGGGTACTCTCTTTGCTCTTCTGCAGGGCGTGGTTTAGTGCGTACATTAGTCTGTTCCTGCTGCGATGGCTGGTTGCATCGGCATATACAGCCGCAGTTCTTTCGGGCTGGTCTCTGGACTAGAGCGGCCGTTAGCAATATGACTTGCTGGCTTATTTGTATTGGCCGGAGGCGCTCCGTCGCCTCTAGCAGTCCTTTGAGGGTCTCCCAGCCGCTCTGGCCAACCCTCAGCTTGTCGAGTGGGTTTAACAATTCAAAGAAGATTTCCGCCAGCTCAGTACTGCTGGCGTTCGGCATTAACACGGCAGCCAGTGCCCGCTTATTTAGCAAGAAGGCGAAAGCGTCTTCATCTGCCTTTTGTTCCACATTCTTCAGGTCATTTATTGGCCCCTTCGGCGAGCTGGTGACTCAAAGTGCCTTGTGATCCGTTTTCGGAAACTCTCCCAGTCATCATCCGCATTAACAGTTTGAGCCCAAGCTTTGGCTCTCCGTGTAGATGGTTCAAAGCTACCCTGGTCCAATTTTCGACGGGGATCTTTGCCGTTGCGTAATACTCCTCACAGCCGTTAAGAAATCTCTCCACTCTCTGTTTCGGGGTTCCAGCGTAAACCACTAGCAGTTCGGGTTTATATGCCCATTCCTTGAACAGGGAACGTGTTGAGCTTATGGTTTCCGACGCGACGCTGGGCGTAGTTACCTCCGTACGTGGGCTATCTTCGAACACTAGAGTTCTGACATTTTCTGGCACGAAACTAGTTTCTGACGGCGTAGCCACGAACTCTTCGACAGGGTTCGGCATTGTCAATATCTTCTGCTCTTCTTTGGTGATAGCGATAATCCGAGCCTTGGATCGTGTCAGCATTGACAAGACTTGGCACTTGTGTCACGATTTCGCCACATACTTCGTATTCACTAGTTTTATTTTTAATTATTGTTTTTTTTCTCTAGATGCCTTTATGGATACCTCGCATTTACTATCGAGGTTTCTTAAGGACTTTGGCACGCAAATAACTCTACTTGATGCTAGTCAAATGAAAATTGTGCCGGCTGAGAGAGTATGCCTTATTGAAAACTATTCCCGCATCGGGTATTACTAATTTGAATTCGGCCAGGGCCTATGAAACCGCATTGCAAAAACCCTGGAAAATTCTTTGTAGCGCAAGGCGGTGGTGATTCTGATGAATATTTTGTCGTATTCATTGGGAACTGAGGACTGCGATTTGTAGCAGAGTTTTTTCCTGTGGTAAAAGAAATGTCGCACAGGACTGATATTCTGAGCATATACTTATCCTATATAATATGGTTGCAGTCACTGGATCTGAAAGGCATGAATCATCGTTACATGTCACCACTTATTATTTTTATCCTTTTTATTACATCAATACAGAAATTAAAAAGTGCATCTCTTTCGGCCTCGTTTGTCATGGTCCCCGGAAGGTCTCGAATGTCCGCATCGGCCATCTGTAATAAAAAGTTCAGGTTGTGCCGCTCCTTGCTAAAAATTTGACAATCTAGGAGTAAATGTAGGACGTCTTGGTCGCTTCCGTCGTCGCATAGACACTTTCCATCAGATGTTATTTTAAACTGGTGCAGGTATGCTTGCATGACTCCGTGACCTGTAAGAATCTGAGTCATCTCAAAACACAGCCCCTTATGCACTTTGACGTCTCGTGCTGCTGAAATCGAAGGTAAAAACTTTCGGGTCAACTCCCCTGTCGATGAGTTTATGTATCGTGAGTTCCATTCGTTTTTTACTATATCTGAAATTGTAATTTTCGCGTAGCTCTGAGGAAATTTGTCATAAGCTATCGCGGTCTTAGGTTCAGAGGCACCATGCCAACCCAATTTTTCGGCTCTTTCATTTTCTTCTATCCCGGTGGGTCCCCTTATCCACTTGAAGTGCACCTCGGGGTGGCGCCGTCTCAGTATTGCGGGCTCGCTGTGAATAGAAAAGACAATCGGATTAGTAGATAAGGGATCTCCAATTGCTTGGATTGAGCTTTTGGAGTCAGAATAAATACAAATACTATGGTTTTCGGTGAGCTTTCGTTGTATTGGATCTGAGCCTGCCCATTCCAGAGCGCATTGGATGGCATAGAGTTTGGCCTGCATTACCGTACAATAGCTAGCAAGGCGGTACTTACGAGCCGCTATCTCACCGCCATTAATGTATTCCACAAACACTGCACCAGTACTGCCATCAATTTTGCTCCCATCCGTGAAAATCGGCATGTTATTGCATTCGTTGCTTTCCAACGTTGCAGGATAAGAAACCACTTCAGAAAATAGTCTAGCCGGGTGTGGCAGCCTTCTATAGTCCACCGGTTTTTCGTAAAGCCTATCATCTGGCAGAAAACCTGCTAGGCCCTCCTCGCTCTTCTTAGCTCTGTAAGTGAGAGCGATTTGTTTTAAACGTAAATTTAGAGGCATAAGTCCTGCTAGAGCTTGCGTTGAATTTAGTGAAGCCGTGCGGTAAGCTTTGCATATTCGTATCGCTAGTGCACGCTGAACCGTATTAAGTTTTTTTGCTATGTTTTTCCGTTTGGCAGCTTCATACCATATGCTGGCCGCATACGTGATCATAGGCTCAATAGCACAAGTGTAGAGAATTCTAAGAGTTTTAGAAGATACACCCCATGTGGGTTTGGCCATTCTTGCTAGTTTGAGCGAAGTCACCGCTGCTCTTTTGTAGATGCTATCCGCGTGCTTCGACCAATTTAGTTTGTCGTCGATTACTATCCCTAAAAGCTTAAAATCCCTAGAAAAAGATAGAGGTTGCTCATTCATCACCAGCTAAGGCGGAGAGACGCGCCTCCTAGTAAATAATAAGGCCTTCGTATTCTCTGCGGAGAAAGACAGTTTGACTTTCCTTCCCCAGGCCTTGACGCTCTCCAACACGCTGTTAGTCATGGTTTCAAGAAAACCAAGTTCTTTGGATTCCACAATCAGCAATACATCATCAGCAAAGGCCTGTGCGTGTACACCTTCAGGAAACGGCATAGAGAGAAGATCGTCGAGAACTATATTCCACAGGACAGTGCCGCAAGACGAGCCTTGTATGCATCCCTTTGATAGCAGATGCTCCAGCATATTCAACGAAAACTTCTCGGTCAGATAGATAGTTTTTGATGAGCCTGAAAATGTTAGCGGGACAATTTTTAGATTTCAACTGTTGAAGAAGATATGGCCACCATGCGTTGTCAAACGCGTCTTTGATATCAAGAGATACCGCCACTACAAGCTGCCTATCGTAGTTGGCCCCCCTGATTCTATCAATTGCTGCATGAAGCGCGTCTTCAGTACTCTTTTGAGGGGTGAAACCGTACTGGTATTCGCTGAGCAGGTGTTTAGTTTGAAGTTTCCAGGAAACTCGATTAATAAATAATTTTTCGAGTACTTTGCCGAACAGGGGCAGCAATCCGATGGGCCGAAGTAATTTCGAACGAGACGTTAGCGTAGTCGTCCTTTACCGGTTTGGGAATAACCACCACTCTAGCTACCTTCCATATTTTTGGAAAATGACCAATTCGCAAACAGGCATTATAAAGAGCGACAACTATGCTAGGCACAGTTAAGAATTAATTGAGACAGATATCCGCCGTGAAGCTGTCGTGTCCCGGAGGTTTAGTTGGATTGCACAGCCTCATTGTTATTTCGACCTCCTCGAGAGTGAAGATCTCGTCGTCATCTTCCTTTGAAGGAATCGAGGCGGCATTTCGGAATAATGTCTGTTGCTCCGTTTTGTTTGCAATATTGTCGTCTGGAAAAAAATACGCAAGAAGAACCTCTGCAGATTCGAGAGCTGAAGAGGTCATGCGACCGTTGATTGTCAGAGTTTCAGGCGGTTTGAACGCTTTACTTTTGAGCATCCTCTGAAGACTAGACCATACATTCTCTTTTCCCTGAGCCGAGCAATGGCTCTTCCAGCTTTCTAATTTCGCTTCCGCAATCGCAGTTTAATACTTATTCTTTGCGGCTTCAAAAATTTGTTGAGTGAACGGCCGTACCACGCCTGAATTCCGAATTTTTTTCCTTGCTACTCTAAAAGCCGTCTTCAGTGTATCCAGTTTCGGACTCCACCATGGATTACTTTTTCTTTGGAATCCTTCGCCCGAAGAACGCACCATCGTGCTCACGCATGCCGACTCGTTCGCCAATGACCATTCTTTGACAATGTCTTCGAGCTCATGTACATCTGTGACGCTATCCAACCTACCTACAGTGATACCGCGATCCTGAATCTGGGAAATAAGTGCTAGCCCAAAATCTATCCAGTTAGCCTTGGATGTCTTAAATAAAGGTCGCTGTTGATTGACATTTGAACTTTTGTTTGCAGCGTAGCTATCTGCGGCCTGTAATGTAAAAACAATCGCATTGTGGTCGGACCCCAGCGCTGCATCACGACATACTCTCCAATTGTCAACTCACTCTGGCGAGCAGAGCATTGGAACATGCAGTAATATCAGAATCAGGCAGTAATATCAGTTCATGCCGGTCAGCGATTCATCGATGTGCACCGACGGCGCGCAGTACTGTGATCCGACCAGTAGCGTTTCTCCCAAGAAGTCGAGTTCTACAACAGCGCAACTATATGAGCTAAACTCGGAAAGTAAAATGCAGTGGGTTAGAGATGACGTTCGACGCACAAGAATAGCTGCCTTCACTGGATACAGACTGCTCGGCTTCTGAAAAATGATACCTGAAAAAAGCTCCGAACGAATTTGACCCGTGTTGCCAGTGTACGGTTCCTGGATTAAAGCCAGGTCCACGTTATTAGATTCCATGTACCTGCTGAAAGAGACTGTGGCGACCTCGCACCGTGCAAGATTCGCTTGTGCAACTTTTAGGTGTATAGCCATTATTGGTTTCCGAAGTCAGTTGCGGAAGTAAGCTTGGCTTCTTGTTGGCGGTGCAATATGCATGCGTGCGATAGAGGACTGAGACCTGTCGGAGCCGTCAGATGGAGCCGCCTATTTTTCTGGACGCAGTTGACGCATGTTAACTTTTTCTTTTTGGGACATTCCGCAATTTTGTGGTCGTCCCCAAATCCCCGACACGCAAAGGCTTCCTTGCAAGTATGACCAGTATGCCCATACCCCAGGCATTTCGTGCAATGCACAACACTAGAGCATGGCTGCACTCGAACCCGCTGGAAAATTAATGTTCAGGCCGCCAACTTTCACCATCTGATGATACAAGGAGGACTCCACCTCCAGAATGTAATTGGATTTACCCTGGATGCGACCTTTTGTTTTGAACACAACCCTGAAGGAATCGTTCGCTGACGTTCTGATGAAAGGATTTTGATAACGTAATGCAGTTATCAATTGTTCCCCATCAAAATTTTCCTCAATGCCCTTTTATTACAACCCTTGGCCTTTTCAGTGAGCTGACCGATTCGGTGAGAACCTCCGAGCCGCTGACAGCGTCCACCAGTCTCCGGGAGTCGTCCTCGCTCATGACTTTGACGATGCACTTGTTGTGAGTCGCCCTCGCCAATGACACGATAGCGATCCCTAGACCAGAGACGTCCACCGTTTCTCTGATACATTTCTCAACCTCCTCGCTCGTCTTATTATTGTCTTTGCTGGTTAAAATCACAGCATGGCGTGAACGGACTTTCCCCGATGCAGCTGCAATCGAAGCCGGGAACTCCAAGACAGGTGTGATCTCCGACTTTCCAGAAGATCACGTAGCCCCGGAAACTTCCGTAAAGGAACGCTTTGCCGGTACGGGTCTATTGGGGATGACAGTTTCGGGTCTTGCGAAACTGGCTGAATGCGGCTGTGCTGGCCGCAGCGAAATATTGCTAGCACTACGCGATTTTTTAGGGGTAAGGATTTGCGGTGACAGCTCACTCTCCATGTGCGCAGGTGTTTCGCTAAAGATTCGTGTTACAGGCCGGCGATCAACTGAGAGCTGCGTTGTGTGACGCTTTTCTTGATTGAGCAGATCTCTGGTTGCCTCAGCACGTGCCTTCGATTTGATGAGGGCGCTCTCAAGCTCGCGTTTTTCCAGCTCTGCAGCCTGACACGCGAGCCTGATTACGCCCAGACTGTTCGATATCGACTCCTTCGCTGACCGACTGACATTTTTGAGGGCTTCCAGTTCTGCGGAAGCCTTCGTGACCTCTGTGATGATGGTCACCAAAAACGTAACGGCTGTCACGGTCAGTGTCGTCAGCGACGGAGGCGTCTTTTGACATGTGGAATCAATCTTTGAGCCCTCGGCAGATTTGGCAGGCGATTTTTTACCCATTTTAGAATAAAATGACAAGATGCTACCTACTTTAACAAATTTATTCCAAAATAAGCAATTGGATCAGATCAATTTGGCAACGCTGCGATTTAGAGTAGGTAGACAGACGTTACTAGAGCATACGTTGGTACCATTAATTATTACAAGTTACTAGTATTGCTAACCTTATTCCTTCGGAACATCACAATAGTAATAATCGTCGTAGATAATAATAATTACCGCCAAACAGATTTGTTTTGAAATGAAGAATATAAAACTAATTTGTTTCAGGATATTGTTATTAGGTAGGTAAAAAAAAGGTTGATTTAGGGGCTGCAGTTCTGAGAATTTGTAACTTTGTGTTTGGAGCGAAGACTTTTGTGAATAAATTAATGTTGTGAAGGCTGCAAGGTTGTTGAGTTTACGATTATTTTTGAAGGTAGGTATGTATGGAATATTTATTTATCGGGCGCTCGGATCGTGCTTTCTAGAATTAAATTTATAAGTATAATATATTATATAAATAAAGTAAAGGCGGATGCTATGTTTGGAGGGGCTTTAAGCTATATTTAGTGTTGGATATTTTGTGAGCTACCTACTGAAAACCTGTGGTACAGGACTAGGTATGTACTGAATTAATTTATTTTAAAATTTAATTTAAATTGAATTTATATTTGAGAGGGCTAGGCGACTGCTTAGTATACATTTTCTGATAACTAGTTATGGTTTTAGAAAATTATGCTGATGGAGCTCAATAATTTATAGTACCTATAGGTACTGATTGCAATGGAATTATTTATAAGCGAATTGGTAATAGAATAGAGTAGAATTTACCGTTGTTTGCGTACAAATAATATTCTGTGATAGCTATGTGCGGGCCGGTAGGTATGGTATTCTATCAAGGTAACGTACCTATTCTATTGGTAATGAGTTGAACTTGCTTCCTTTTTAATTAATTTTTGAAGTTAGGTCAATTAAGTGGTTTTACAGAGATAATTAGTATACTGATTGTAATGAAATGATTTTAGTGAGATTAATTGAGACTGTAATTTATGAACTTTAGGTATTAAATAGTGATCGATTTAAGTAGTAATGGTTCTATGATGCAATTGTTTGGTAGATTACTTAGCTTTCGATCCCGTGTATTCTGGGAGGCGCTCTCTGGAGACTCTGCGAGAGCTGGGGCAATGAGCACGGGCAAGCCGGAAATTATAGAATGCTCTGTCATATATTGTTTACATGATGAGCGCGTCTCTTTATTTCAGACTTGTCCGGGAGCCGCTCCTGGACTCGCAGCGATCTCGCGAGAACGTCCGTCAGTATGCTCGGTATTCGCGGCAATATAAATGAAGCGAAAGCCGAACACAATAGTCGAATATTTGAAAACAAACTTTTCAACTCAGAGCGAGGCGGCTGGATTCAAATGGTTATCGGCTAGAGAGCGAATTCAGGTAGAGAAATAAAATTCGGGTCGGAGCAATTTGCGGATACGTGTGTACGGTCCGAGCGCTAGGAAGCAAGTCTCAATTATTGTTATTATTATATATTATTTATATTTTTATCTCGTGGATTTGGAAGAATCAATGCGATTCTTTGAGATTCACGTTGCCAGGGCGCCATTTGAGATGTCCGGGGTTCCAGCGGCTAGCTCAGGTGTCCATCGAACCCCGTATTCACAAAAAAGGATATATTTATGTTTGTTAAATTAAATAAAACCACGAAGTCTTTCTTGTGCGGGTCTTAGTGTTATATATTTTAATCTTTAGTTGGACAAGGTTATTTTGTAGTCTTTTTTACAGTTTTATATATTTAGTTTTTACAATAATTAGAGTCGCAGGTCCGTACACATTTTTTAAGGGACGCTTACTGACTTTCTTTTCTTTTTCAAATACCTCCGGACCCACGCCGACCAGTAAAAAGGACTCTCGTGATTGGCCAAATCCGATCGGATGGTCAGATGGATCAGGCGCGCGGAAATTTTAACGTTGCGCAATGCGCGGCAAAATTTACTAGATTTGAAAACTTATATTTTATATATTATATTTAGTCTTAAAATTATCTCTTTCATCCATCATCATTTATACTTTAAAATATATCTTAATTACACCTCCGCCCAGTAAGTGATTTTCACGCACCGGACGAAGGCCTTTACTCATAAATAAAATATTAACGTAATTGAGCAGGGAACCAGATCAGTTGTTTTATTCAATTGTTTATAGAGATCAGGGTTGCGGTTCGGCCCGTTTTTTTATTTAATATTTACAGAAACCAAGAAAAGCCTGTTGATAACAGGTATGTGTCAGTTTCAAACATTTAATCTACACTAAAATCGCTCTCCTGAACAAAAGTCTAAACGTGACTTCCGTGGTTTATCCTTTAACGTATTGATATGCACTTACTTAAAATCTTTAAGAATAAAAACTTTATCCGATAGGTACCTATTCAAAATTATAGTACCTATTTTGGGCGTACTACCTACATCTTTTTAATGTCGTACATATTAAATAATTGTGCAATGACATAGTACGCTGACCAAAGAGATCCAATATCTTTGACGCTGACCGATACTATAGTACAAAAATATACTTTAATCGTAGTGTGGTTGGTCCAAAAATCTCTTTGATACATAATACTAGAGGTGATTTATTTATTTTTTAAATACAAATTTTGATAAAAACTGACATTTTTACGGTGAATTTATTCTTTTCTTGATTATGCAATAAACATTAAAATTGGCATGATGCATGATTCATTGTGATTGTATAATAAAACCAATATTTTTAATTATAACCAATAAATTATTGCATTTGAGTTTTCATGAAAAAATCAATTTATCTACCTATCAATTTCGATTTACAGAGATCAACAAACGAGTTTATCTTGATTTGGGCGATTTTGACAATGAGTATTGACCAAGTATCAAAGACATTTTATTTTTGCCATTTAACCATAGAGTAGATGGCCGTAGCCAATAGTGAATAGCCATATAATAAAAAGAAAAAGGTTGGGCAACGCTGTGACAGGTTGCTGTTTGTAATTTTTTATAAAAGATACTAGTTTTTTCAAATTAATCTACATAAACATTGCGCAAATGTGCGGTAAACAATCAAGGTTGATTTTTAATATTTTTATAACCGTTTATGTAATACACGTTGCAGTTAGTTTATAAAGTGTAGTAGAACCCGTAATTCGATAATAATTTGAATGATTTTTTTTAATGCTGCCGGTTTTTTTATTTTTTAGTTTAATTAAAAAAATTGGATTTATGTATTAATGATGCGTTTATAAAATTTACAAACCCATCTCATTATTATGTGCTGTGCATCCAAGGTTTGCGATTGATTTTTAAACGTAGTGTAACGCTTAATTTATCAGTTGTTCATTAGCAATAAGCGCGCTATATTGTATGTGTTTTAAAATCAATTCGGTGTCCGTTTCTTCGTTTATTTTTTAAATTATCCGTGCGGAAAGTGCTTGGTAAATAAAAACAAAACCGCAAGAACATTCGTTCCTGATTAATCAACTTGTATTATCGTAAACGTTAAAAGCCACAAGTTACATTGCGAATAAAAAATAGGTACTAAATATAAATTTAATATAGAATAATAATGTCAATGCGGTAAATATAAGTATTTATTGGTTGATTATCTCCATTTTATTTATTGTTAAAAAAAACCTATACAGAAACATAATTTCTACAGATCATGTGATTCTCTGGTATAAATATAATGTTTGTAGATATAATATGTAACCATCATTATTTGGTATTATAATATTAGGACACTTTACCTTTCGTGTGTTTTTTTTTCATTGTGTATTTTAAAAAGTGTTGGAAAATGTTTTCAATATCCATATTTTATTTTTGTGGTCTTTCTGTGTTAGGCCCGACATAAACATGATTAGGGATCCCGGGATCCCGAGCTATTTTCAAAACCTATGAATCCCGGGATTGATAAACATAATCCCGAAACTTTCGGGATTGATTTTTTTATAAATTTTTATGGAAAATAAAATAAAAACGAAAATATAACAGAAAAAATACTTTTAATAACAAATAACTGCATTAGAAATAAACTGAGTTTGAATGAAGTTTGATTAATATCCATGTGTAAGTTGCCGATTCATTTTATTTTTTCACATAAATTAATAAAAATGAGAAAGATTGGAAAAAACAATGCTTCGCACTATTAACAAAGTAATTTCACCATGATCTCATACGTTTTACGGCAGTTTCATATTTGGCTGACTAATTAGATTTGGAAAGGCCATAAGTACACCATGATTTGCTTTACTATTTTAAATCTCGCTAACCCATTCATTAAGCCTTTACTATCAGTAACAGCAATCTCATATTAAATTCACATTATTATTTATATTGCAATATTATTTACTCCATTAAACTTATGTATTTCCAAGATTGAACGTATACAATATTAACAATAAATGTCTTAAATAGTATAAATTATACTAGATTTATTTTTGACCGATTTTATCAATGTTATTTGTAAATATAAAAATGTTATATTAACAATGGAAAAATGCCAATCCCGGGACCAGTCCCGGATCCCGGGATTGTCAAATTGTAATCCCGAAATCCCGGGATCAGAATTTTGGCTCGGGATTGGATTCCCTAAACATGATGTGGGTAATGTTGGAGGAATTCAAAAATTTGGAGTACCTAGTGCAAACATAGCATGGAAAGGAACATACCAGTGATATCATAATCACTCATGGTCGATCGACCCACTGCTTGATGAAGGCCTCCCCATAGATCCTCCCACTCTTTTTGGTCCTTAGTTCTTGACTGCCATGTACATTCACCGAAGTTTATGAGTTTGATGGTCCAGCGGGTTTTAGGATGTACCTGTGATCGTTTAGTGACCCTTGGGTACCACTGTATGACAGCATTTGTCCAGAGGTTGTCCACTCGCCAAGCAACATGTCCAGCCTATTGCCATTTGGCGACTTCTATCACGTTGCATGTTCTTGGCTACCTCCTTGTCCATTGGCTTCTTTTGTGGTCTTTCTGGATTATTTTTCGTAATTTGAGGTCACTTTTGAAGATAGATACACCCAATCCTCTTTTTGCACGGGGGGGGATACGTTCCAAAGACTACCGTGTAAAAAAAGATAAGGTAAATAATTCGAATATATTTATTATTATTTATACTTACATTAAAATATTTATACATAAAAATACATAGTTTTCAATTTACATTAAATTTTGTCTCATTACTTGATGTGTGTAAATGTGCCCGTTTACTGCTGTTTTACTCTGGCGGAAAATCACTCTCATTGCTGGAAATATTTAATGATGCTGACGCCGAAAGCACGCGGCGCGTCACTAATATCAAACCTGAAGTGACTGACTAGTGGCGCCATGTATATACGTATGTATGTCTGGGCGGCATCCAGTGATAACATATGTATGCACCACTGGCATGCGGTCGAATGCAACGCAATTTTTTGATTAATATGTACATTATACATATTTTTATTCTGTTTAGTTTTTTTAAACCGTGTTAAAGCAAGAAAATCAGTGTAAATAAAAGATATTAAAAAATAATCGGTACTTTTTTTAAACCGTGTTATTTCGAAACCGTGCAAAAAGAGGATCGGGTGTACTATTCAGGCGCCCAAATGTGGTTTAAGTATTCCAGTTTTTTGCTGCGAGAAATCTCGTCATACATACCTCAGTCAATTGACATATTTTGTTATTCAAGTTAGGCGTAATTGTTGACCCGCTCGATTTGAGTGCCATTGATGAGGATCGCTTTTGGTTCAGCGAAGCAGTCTATCATTACTTTTGTCTTCGAGACATTTATCTTTAAACCTGCTTTGCGGCTTTCAATTGCAAGCTCCTACAGTCCTGTTCTGAAGGTCTTCTAGGGCACTTCCTAATTCCTATGGATATAATGTAACATATTATATATTTTTAATATGATTTATCAGGTTGATTGAATCAAAAGAATTGTGAAAATGTTGAATGCGTGGCTGCGGGAACAATGATCGAGAGCGTGTCGCGCAGAGCGTTTGGCAGCACGAGTGGGACGTACAACGTGCGCGCCTCTGAGCTGGCCAGGGACCGCAAAGTCAACACCATCAGCGCCTGCGTTACCTTCCTCGATGACTCCCAGCACTCCTTCCAGATCGAGGTGAGCCATATATTAATTTAAAAATCATTTTACATTCAATTGATATTGGCTCGTGTTCTGTTCTATATTTAGATTTTTTAAGGACTGACAAAAAGGACGTAAATATCAAGGGAAAACGTATGTTTTATATAGGGTATTGAAAAGATAAATATTTTTTTATTAAAAAAATCATACAAATGGATTTGAAACATATTGGGTATGTCAATGCGTTCTTTCACTTTTTCGAGAATTTTCCTTTTCTCTTGAGTTGATTTCAATGATTGCCATGAATTGAATGTGTTCAAATAAATTGGATTTTGAATATTTCAGACGTAAATTGTGGAAAATAAAAATGTAAAATCGGAAATTACTTAAATGTACTTATAATGAAATGGGACTGCAGAAACGACATGCAAATAACAGTAAAAGTCAACTCCAGGCATGTAAAATCGGGGTTGTCTATTCAGAAATTTTTGAACCTTAATCCATAAAACGATTACAATCAAACTAACCTAGCAAATATAAATTTCGTTGACTGGACAAAGAAAATGTTTGCAACAAACAAAAACTAGTGGTTAAAAATAATTTCAGACAATCTTAATTCAATACCTGCTGCATGGTCACAGTGATAAATTCATATACCTAGTAAGTTGGCCGTTGTCTTCAAGAGTTAGAGTAGTATATTGTTTTTCCCTTATTGCGGACATTATGCATGGTATCGAAAATGGACTTCCTTCATACTGCTGCAATGAATTTTTCTTAGAGAATCATTTTTGAAAAGCTTCAAAAAAAATCTTCCGATTTAAAAAATACTTTTAAGAAAATATTATTAAGTATTAAGAGTTATTTCATGAAAAAGTTATAATATTTTTTTGGTAGGTTAGTTACAAATAAATAATGACGAAACCAATAAAATTCTCTTTCAAATTACTCTACTGTACAGTTAGAAATTATCACTTATGCCTTTTTGACTTGGCACACTCAATATGGAGAATTTCACATGGATTTAAGACCAATTGAGATCCCAATCTCTACATCACTTTACATCGGCAGAAGAAGAGTGTATTATTGAGCCTATGTCAGTAGGTACATTAAATACAAAATTTTTCGCTGAGTGATTAAGGTCAGCTAATCTTGCGGCCTTAATCTAGATATAAATAAAAAGGATTTCAAGTTATACACATTCATCTCTATATATATAAAAATCTCGTGTCACGATGTTTGTGGTCGAACTCCTCCGAAATGGCTCGACCGATTTTTATGATTTTTTTTATGTATATTTGTTAGGTAAGAGAATAGGTCAACAAGTATATTTCATACCGCTTGGTGATTAGGGTATCTCTATCCAGAAAATTTTTCTTTTATTTTTTTGACAATTTTTTTTTGTATTTTTTTTATTATTTAGTATAAAAAAATACCTATAACCCCAAATTTTCACCTTCCTACCCCCACCCTCCCATTTTTTAATCGCGATTTTATTATTTTTGTATGAACAAATTTAACCGTCGTTCGTATTTCAAACAGAACGAAATTATTTATGTTGTTGAATGACAGATGGCGCTACGTCCGAGAAGAATTCAAGAGAAGCGTCGCGTCATTTTGACATTTCATTCGGCATATCACAACGCAGTGCGTGCAAAATTTTGTACGATTTATTTTAATTTATCTATTTTTATGTGCGTGTATTACAGTGCACAATGCCAGCAAGACGCAAGGGGGGCCATTTGGGCCGTCGAACGAATAAAGCAACAAACATGCGAAATAGTAGAGCAGAAAGAACAGACGAACAAATCCAACAAGATAACAAAAACGTGCGTGTAAGCATGTCGCAATTGCGTGCATCTCAATCACAAGAGGCACGAGCTGAACGAAATCAACAACGACAATTGGAACGGAGCCAAGCGCGCTGGTTCGTAGTTAACACACGCAGAGCAAATGACCGACAACGCCAACAAGTACATTGAACATTTACATCCGCTTCGTTCCTTCGTCTCGCATTCGAGTACGAGCCAGATATTGAATATTCCGCTCATCCGAAAGTGCTGATTGGTGCTATGGACAAAGAATGTCCCCATTGTCATGCGCTCAAATTCAAACATGAGTCAGCCGGAATGTGTTGCGCATCAGGAAAAGTGCAACTACCAGAAATTGAGATACCTCCAAAACCATTGAATGGCTTGCTCATCGGCACGGTTCCAGATTCAAACCTGTTCCTGAAGTCCATTCGCACATTCAATTCATGCTTCCAAATGACTTCGTCCGGAGCAACAGAAATAGTTTACAATACTGCGGCAAATAGTCAACAGTTGATAGAAATACTGAATAAATATTATAGAATACTGAAATATCATTTTGACATTTCATATTGATTTCCATAGTAACGCACGTATATATTAATAATTTAGTTGCTAGGACCCCCTTAGCTACCAATAATAGTGAGTAGTAAATATTACTTTTAATGAATTTTTTTCCGAAACAAACAAAACAGAATTAACTGAAAATGAATTCAATTTTGCTTAAAGATGGCCAAAAGTATTGAAATAATGCATTGTCGTCGTGTTCTGATATATTCTAAAAGTTTCAAATGTCTAGCTAGTCGGGAAGTTAGTTAAAAATCTTCAATCGTCCAATACAAATCTTGGACAAACAAGAAAAAATTTGTACTGGACACACAAGAAAATATCTGTACCGGACAAACAAGAATACGAGCTAATAAAAACATGGTAATAAGATGGGGTCGCTTTAAATTGTATATTATCAAAAAAATATTATTTAAAAAATATTATTAGTTATCAACTAGATATTTCTTTACCAATTTTTTGTCTTCTAAAATTTAGAAAAAAGCGAAAGGATGTGAACTCCTCGATGTGGTCTTCCAATACCTGGAGCTAGTGGAGAGGGAGTATTTTGGCTTGCAGTTCACCGAGAATAATGTCGCTCCGGGATCCAACAATGCCCCTATTACTGTAAGTTTCATACTTTTTTTTTGTACAAATTAACTACAACTTGAATATTCAGCAAGTAGCAGCTCAGAAACATAGCTATTGGAAAGTCCTAGAAAAAAAGTGTACCGAATGAGACTTGAAGTCACATCTGTAGTGCATCGGTGCCCACTATTCTGTTATGACTGGCCCAGGATAGGGAGATGTATTGCAATTTGGTCACTGTCAACCTTCAATGGAAGACAACACCAAAAGCAGAATATTAAAATCCATTGTCATCCAAATAGCGCTGGGTGGAGGGTCACAAGCGTGTTAGACGGCAGGCCGGAGCATCTCCAGCTCTATGGCTGGGAGTCCGTTTCTGGCCTTCAGAACCCGCCCGCCTCGAGGCTTCCGCACGGAGACTTCTCTGTCTGCAGCTCAAGAGGATGCTTAGAGACGGCAGATTGCAGGCACCGAGACCAGCTCGATTGCTCCTTGCTTCCTATCAGGCTCAGGGTGAGTTGCTTTCTTCAGGCATTGAATCCAAAGACTATATTATTTAAATACCTTAAGTGGCTTTAAACTATACGTAATCATTTGCAGAATTGACCATTTAAGTGCCACGGTAGAATTGGGAAACACAAATAATGTCAAAATAATCAAGTATCTGTTTGTTTCTTCTTATCTTCTTATACTTGTAGACCATTTGATTTGTTTTTTATTCAGATTTGAAAATGTGAATAATGAATGATGGCCAAAATGAGTGTTTTTGACAGCTAAACTAATATATAATAAATCATTAATAAATTGGATTATATTATTTCATCCAGCTGAACTGGGAGATTGGGTTGCCGGAAGTTCATCGGAAGTGTGTTTGCTGGGCGTGTTGACTGGCGGGGAAGGGGAAGAGGCGGAGATCGCCGAAGACATCCGAAGAATCCGAGAATTGCATCGCCTGCACCGCGGGCAGCCGCGAGCCACTGCTGATCTCCATTTCCTCGAACACGCAAGGAGATTAGACCGGTACGGTGTCGACGCCCACCCTGCCAAGGTTTGTTTTTGTTACTCATGCGGCTTGACTACATATTTCCAGTTTCATTTTATATATTCAGGTTCCATCTAATCACCCAATGTAGGAGCGAGATGGCATTTCAGCGATAGTTACAAAGAGGGAAAGTGTGTATTAGATGGATAATAAGAACTCCGTGTCCTCATTTCATTTGCAGCGACCTATGTACTAGTGTTAGTCTAGTTTCAGTTATATTTTGTTAATCAAAACAACATTTAAGAAGCATCTGAATCCATCGATAGACCTGCAAATCGAAATCAGCAAGATAATTTTACATTTTGACAAAATCATGAAGCAGGAATAAAGAATTCATTGAAAAAATAAATCATTTTCAAATGTCATAATACTTTTGTAGATTCTTCTTCTTTTTTTTTCGACCATGTCCGATCCCAATAAGATCTATTATGGGCATCCACAGAGTGGACGTTTTTATTAACGGATTTTTTTTTGTTTTTTTTTTACGAGATATGGATGTTAGCCATTTGTTCAACCTATTAAGTCCATAATAACACTCACACAAATTGAAAAACAATATATGTACTTCTTGCCAGACCCAGGATCCGAACTGCGACCCACAACATTATAGGCCGCTGCTTAAGCCGCGCAGCAATCATAGGAGATAGTGCAAACATTTATTAAATATTTCCAATGGGTGCGGCGCATTAGAAAATGTTGAGAACCTCTGATCTATATCAAGATATTTTTATTCAACGTTTTTGTTTCAAACTCAGTCATGGTAGTAATGTAAAAACGAATCCATGAATACTCCCAAGTATGTATCGGTGTACCCGTGACCTTGAATATTACTGTTTTCAATCCTTAAATAATTGAAGATGGATAATAAAATAATGTATTGTGCTGTCTCGGAGTATGTGATAAACTTGAAAGCATAGTGTCGCCGTAATAAGGTCAAGGTAGTGACTCTTTGTGAATTGGTAATGTGTAATAATATTGTTCATGTATTGTTGTTGTGTAACCTTGTTTGTACTCCAGGCATGATAGGAATTTCAAATTAACTCTTCTGTCGTATAAGTCGTTTAGTGAAGGATTTCTTAACGTTTTCTGACAACTTACAGTCGTATGAAGACATTGGCCTGCCGTCTTTTGTGAAATACATTTCTGACTAATCAATCACATCTATTACATAATAATATGTATGTACATCCTGTAAATTTAATCTTCGTCTTCCATCAACCAAGGCCAACATTGCGGCATTTGAAAAATTTGCTGCGTCACATGGAAGACAGAATAAGTCCGATCCCTTATTAGATTCATCATTTTCAACTCCTGACTCCTGTTTCGGTAGTTTCAGTACACGGATACAGAGGATACTTCATGTTAATAAAGATAAATGACAAGTCAAGATTCTTTTTTTATTTTCTAAACTCTTTCTTTAGGCACCGTAGTGCATGGTTGTTACATCAGTCCCGTGCAGCTTTGTTTGTTTGTGTGTGGCACAAAAATATTTTCATTCTGACACATTTATAGCGCCATGTAAGGAGCCTGTGCGCAAATCGCGGCAGCATATACATGACGGGTGGAGATAGGGTAACATAAATCATTGTACCTATTAATATTCTCTGGGTTTCTATGAATTTCGATAGCCTCCTTTACCAAGCATGAAACATCGAGGAAAGAGAATACGCGGTGACAACCCAAAAATCTATTACGATAAAAAAACAATTGTGTATTTATTATGTGAATTTATTTCAGCCATGGAATAAGCAGCGATTATTGTAGTATATATTCCATTGTAGGCCCATAACCCAGTACATAATTATTTTTCAAATAGATATATCATTATGTGTAGTTTGGCGATATAACTCAGAAAATCTAACGAATTGTGCACTTTAAAAGCACAAATTTTGGGCTGATGTATAGGTATATCCTAATGGTTTTTTTTAAGATATCGAACTGTCTCAAAATTTACCCAATTTTCTATAATTATGACTCTCTGATTTAATTGTTATTCAGTTTGGACATGTATTTTATGGTGCTGGATGAAACTCGACATTTTGCAATTGGAAACCTATAAAATACCTTGATGTGTGGCCAAAATTGTTATTTTCCTGATTTGATATATTAATTTTCCACTTTTTAAAACACTGATTGAAGGATTTTACAAAAAAAAAACTTAAAAATGACTGTTAAGATGATGAGAGTAAAATATAGTAATATAAAATAGCAATCAATGAATGCACAAGTAAACTGCTTCGATGTATTCATTTAAAATTATTATGCGTCAATCGTTGCTGGATCAAGTTCATTACGAATAATATTTACGCAATATTACTACATGTACGTTATAATTATTGCAGTACCGCATTCCGTGCGTCATTTGTGATGGCCTCCCCAAGCCCCTTGAATTGATCAAGAGGATATTGAACTTAGTATCTTGATTATTCTAGCTTGAGTACAGTTTTTATTTTTATCTTTTAACCTTCATCATCCATGATAATTAAAAAGTTCGACTGAGGGTATTTGATAGAATTTTAATTCTAAGTTAATTCGTAATAGAGTTTTGTTATTCGTTTCTACGATGCGTCAGATGTCACCTCTTGTCCCGCATGCGTTTTTAATATAACCGAAAATGTCGCCTAATTTGCAGGACTCGAACGGGAAGGACATATCCATCGGCGTAACTTCCCAAGGATTGGTGGTGTTCCAGCACACGATCCGCATCAACACCTTCTCCTGGGCCAAGATAGTAAAGATTTCCTTCAAGAGAAAGCAGTTTTTTATCCAGCTGAAGAGGGAAGCGGTGAGTTTGATTATTATTATGAGGAATATGCACGAGGCTGACATAAATGGATTGAAACTGACTCAAATATCAGATGCTATTCTGGGACATTATATACTAGTGATTTCAGTCCTACAATTAATATTTTTACCATCCGGGGATTCTGATCAGACAACTACTATTAAACTCTTATTGTTTCATGCATATGCTGAGTCTGGAGTAGATCGTCTCTGTTCTGGCAGAAGACACTAACTGGAGAATACTAGTTTTGAGTAATTTGACTTTGAAGTTGTTAAAATGTTTGAAATGGTCTATCATGTGAGTTTATTAAGTAATCCTTAAAAGGATGAATTTAAAATAAAGACTGTTTATTTATTAAGAAGGTTTTCAGACGGTAAAGTTTGAAATAAGGAACATTTTGGTATAACTAACTCAATATGTCATTTTTTCGAAATTAGTGTCTTCTGCCAGAACAGTGACGAGATATTCTTTTTTTTTCAAATCAATGAGATAGGCAAGGGTTGGTTACACATCCCTCTATCTGAACCTCACCTCACCACTCCACCGCTGCTATTTGACCGCTACCTATTTGTGATAATTTTTGTTCCAAGTACATAATAGATATAGGCGTGTGGTCATCCACCCACACCTCACCTCTCCACCACTACTATCTGACCACTTTAACTACTTGTTAGGAATTGTCATAAATGCATGATTCGACAACGTTTGGATGTAGGCGTGCCACCCTCTATCCATATCTATCCTCACCAATCCACCGCTGCTATTTAACTACATTACCTACTCGTAACGAATTGTTGCAAGTGAAGTATGTTCTTCGACAACATTGAGATGTAGGCACACACCTCACGAATCCACCGATGCTATTTGACCGCTTTACCTAAATATAGTTTTATTTATAATATTAATATAGTTAGTTTAACAAATAGTTTTATTTGTTAAACTAACTTCATTGAGCAGCATATTATCTTCTCATTCACTTCAATGTGAATTCAAATGATTTATATCTGTGATATTCAATACTGCAATAATTCATGCATGTTAATAACTATCCAGTCCAGCGAAGGCAAGGTAAGACTTCTCGGAATTATTATTGTTATATTATTTGTTGCCGCCCATCCATATTGATCATGTCCTGTTGAATCATCACTCATGTCAGTGGTTCGAAACCATTACTTGCTGGAGCATTATAAATCGGCCGACTCTCAAGCTAGGATGTTATACAACAGGTTTGTTTTTTTGACCATGTCCGATCATAATAAGATCGTATGGACCTCAACAGAGTTGATGTTTGTATTGACAGATTTTTGGTTTTACGAGAGATGGATGTTAGCCATGTGCTCAACCAATTAGGTTCATACTCTTGAATACAAATACAATACAATACATACAAATTGAAAAAAATATGCCTTAGTAATAACATATCCATTAGAATTTTTTTGAAAAATTATTTTTTATAATGGAACAATTGAACTTGCGCAAAATTGAGATGAATTATGCAGGGCAAATTTGATAACTGTTACAGTTGCTATTCTCGACTGCATTTACATCAAGCCTATTGCATTGCTTTGTCTTGCTTGGCACCGTTCCATGTCTTGTTTCCTGAATATATTATAATAATGACAGCGTTTATTATCAGGTATTTGATACCAATCGATTTCAAATTAATGCTCTTATTAAACCTAATTAAATTGAAACATTGTTGTCTGCAATGAATACCTCCATGAGCAATGTGTCATTTTTTGAACTCAATGCTATACGGCCATCTCTTTCCGGTACGACAGCCCAAGGTGAAATGTAACATGTACAATTTACATGTTACCACAAAAAGTGTGAAATCACTGATCTAGATTAATATAAAAAAAAATATCTCATTTGTTTTCTTCTAAAAAATGAGCAATTCAGTGTCGGACCGCGTGTGAAGTTTACAAACAAATGTCAAATATAAAAAAAGAAAATTCTCTCAGCGGAAAATATTGGCATCCACAGGTTGGAGGTTGTAACAGATTTCTTTACGTGGAATGGTTCTTAGCCATTCGCCCAATCCATCGGGTCTTTGCACTAGATCAAAAACATATTTTTAATTTAAACATTATCTTAGCTTATCAATACTTTTTCCAGATTTAATGTTGATTTTTATTATAAAAGTTCCATCTGCTAGAAGATTTTTTGGTACAAGTCGGTTTACGGGAACCAACCTAATTTTCATAGCTGATAACCTAACAAATAATCCGATATATCAGCTATTTTCAAAATTTGTTTGCTGCTGGCTTCCCTTAGCCGGCTCTCGCATCTAAACTTGCCTCGTGTACCCCACAGTCATAAATCAAACCTTCCGAGACAGCCGAACCAGTGTTGCATGTGACGACCTCGCATATCTACCTAGCAACACTCGCGCGTAATCTCTCGAAACGTCAAAATATACTCTGGCTAGACATCAAACGCCATTACGCAAATATATCATCAGACGCGGAAACAGCGATTATTATGTATTGGTACCGCAGAAATTTAAGTAGAAGGCGAAAATATTGGATTCATCCGTCAATTAGACATTTATCGATGCGCAGTGCGTACTGACGTCTAGATAGGAATGGATGCAACAGGA
Organism: Rhyacophila brunnea; assembly: GCF_057557595.1. Lineage (NCBI taxonomy): Eukaryota > Metazoa > Arthropoda > Insecta > Trichoptera > Rhyacophilidae > Rhyacophila > Rhyacophila brunnea. The sequence goes on along the minus strand of NW_028232827.1, from coordinate 33,730,228 downwards.
GATATTTTTTTCAAAAAAACAGTCGTATTCGACCAATCTGCGGAGCTCCATTTGGCAACGTGTGTTTTGTGAATAACGATGACGTCACATCGACGTTTTCGACATGTTGCAAACAAGGCGAGTTCTGATATCGTCGGTGTTTTGTAAAAAGGGCGAATCAACCATTTTGGCGAAATCGAGATTTTAATGAAAGTACCCCACTAGCTTTGTTGTGTAAAAACGGCGAATTTTTATCTCCACAGGAAAGTACTTAAAAACGATAATCGACTAAAATTAAATTAATTAAAATTACGAAATAAAAAGCAAATGTGACATATTAGGCCTTTTAAAATATTATATAATAATACCTATTATAATGACAGTATTCTTTCTAAGCTTTATTATAAACTTGTTAGATATTTATAATCATCTACAGGCAAAAAACAAATAAATGTCAAAAGTTAAAAATCCTCCTCCTGTAGAGTAGCATTTTGGTTAATTTGCCCTTTTTACTAAACACCGACAATATGAGAGCGGGCTTAAATCGACAAGAACCAATTTTTTTCTTCAAACTTCTAACCTAACCTAACCTAACCAGTTCTTATAAAATAATCTATAGGCTCGTTACGAGTCACTGCGGATGATCATCCGCAGGGAATTGCATACTGCTTGTTTACACGTGTCACCGAAAGTGAAATATTCAAATCATTTCAAAATGGCGTCAACTGAAATAACAGTGTAGGCTGGAATTCAAACAGGTAGGTGAATATTTGTTGTATGAATGCAGAAATTTCATAGAGAGAAAGAGGAATAGGAAAAAGAGGCGTTGGATAAAACCATGGGTAATGCGTCGTAATATCATGGTAGTATTTATGTAACCGGTTCGTTTTCAATTCAGAATGACAGTTTACGTACTTATGTAAATAAAATTATGATAGTAGTCAGGGGCGCATTGCGTATGCGTGGCATGGGCAGTGGTGTGGTGCGCATGCGTGCCACTTTTGCAATCATCCGCGATGACCGAAAAGTAGAATATGTTTAACTTTATTCGATTTCGATTCCGGATGATCACTTTCGATGATTCGAGAATGAATGTGCGTTTACATGGGTCACTGCGGATGATTCCTCCACGATGATCGTCAAAAGTGAACCGTGTAAACGGGACTTATGTTACTAAAGAAGTCCCCTCAGTGGCTTATTGAGATTTATTGATGCCATATAATGCTTGCTTCATTTGTGCATCACTGCATTTTGCTCTGAGTGCAATTTATATATTGATATATTACGAGTAGTTAGTTACCTTATAATATATTATTGATGGAGGAGTCTTCTAATGTGATTAAGTTTAAATAGTGCATTGTGATGTCAACATATTGCCATTATCATGGGATTGTCTATTAGTGTATGGAATTTATTATTGCTTATTGACATGTTTATTGCTCATTGAATTCATTATAATAATAATTGACAGTAGTCAATGAATTCTTGTGGGAGAGACCTGAATTTTAATTATATGAAATGACACTGGAAATTTCATACAATATATTATTTAGAAACAAATAATTATTTTTTTTACAGTAGATGCAAAATAAAAAATGTACATTACGATTTAATTACGCATGTAGATTGAATTTTTAATTTACAGTCGAACTTGGTTATTACAATTACGGAAATAGCGAGATCTCCGATGTAATGAGGAAACATTCATTGAAATTTTAGTTTATGATTTTCTACATACATTTATTCACTTTTATGACGAGCTACTTCTCGGGTATACCAAGAAAAACTGTTAATGTGTCGATCGTTTAAAAACAACATTTTCGACCCTAAACAATAAAATCCGACCGGGCAGTTAACTCTTAGACTTTAGATAGTTAACTAGACCGATGCCGCCGGGATCGGATTACGTTTATGACACTAGTTAAGTGTCTAAGTACCTAATTGGTGTTTTCGCCGACAACATTGAAAAAGTATCCACGCATATGGTTGAAATTGCATGTAAAAAATCCAAGCTTTGTGAAGTCAGTACGTACCTACCAGTGCCTTCTTTTTCTTCTTCTTACAACTTCTTTTGTAGTTTATGAATGCCATGCTTGTTTCGGGGATTTTTACAATGGTTTTCAGATTTTTTTATGTTCTATGCTTAAATAGAACGTGGCGTGAAAATGTTATATAACGATATAACGAGTGATGGTTATAACGAGAAAATACAGTCAGTCCCATCTTCCTCGTAATAACCAAGTTCAACTGTCTTTTGGGTGGTAACATAACAAATGAAGAAAAAAAAATCTATTCACTTGTTAACCGACATATTCAAAGTGTATATGTACCAGTGCATTTATTCTATACACAAGACTGCTATCGGCAGTTATCGAGGGTAGTTTTATTTATGTATTGAGATATTATATAGAGACAATAAGTTAGCTGTCATACTGTCAAAACTGTCTATCTCGCTCTAAAAATTAACACAGCCAAGGGAGGGGCTGTTAAAACATAGCACTTATTGTAACAATTATAATACGTCAATACATAAATATGATAAACTACCCTCGGTAGCCGCCGATAGCGTCTGATAGCAGTCTTGTGTATATGCGCAGTATCTGAAGCATTACATATTTCTTATTAATGTGTGTTACTGGGGTGTTAATTTCTTTAAAAAGTGTTAAATTTGGGTAGGATCTTCTAAAATAAGAGTAAAATATCATTTTTGCACCTAAGAAGAGCAAACAGGTCTCCACAGTTTTGGTGTTTTGTTTTAACAGACTTTCTTACGAGAAATGAATGTTGGCCATTCGCCCAACCCTAGGGTCGTGGTGCAGTGGGTAAGGCGCTGGCCTTCCACCCGAGAGTTCTGGGTTCGATTCCCGGTCATGACAAAAACATTTATGTGTTTTTCTCAAAGCCTGGGTGTTTGTGATTGTTCAAAATTACTAACAACCACCTTGTACGAAAAAGCAAGGACATGGTTATTAATATTAAAAAAAAAAAAAAAAAAAAAACCTTAGGGTCGGATACTATGGAAATAAATACGACATTTTGTTTAAAGCCAACTTCCCAGGAAGATATTTCAGCTGTAATGTGAATTATTAGAACTACTGTATGCATGTATGCTTATTTGTACCTACAGTCGGAAAGCTACGATACAGTGGTCGGATTCAACACTTGCAGTGGCAGGGCAGCGAAAGCCCTATGGCGGAGTTGCGTCGAGCAACACGGCTTCCATCGGCTGCAGAGAGCGCCATCGGCTCCGAGACACGCCACGCCTCTCCATCGCTTTTTCATCAGGTGACTAATGAATCTACTCATGTTACAATTTTAATTCATTAACGTACAATACAATTGAACTTTGTTGAACTATATAAAAAAAATATTAGAAGACGCTGGATATCTTCGAAAGTAACGTTGAGAAGGGTATTCTATGAACTGTATGCTTTGTAAGCAGGTCTGTGGAGTCATAGAAAAGACAATTCAGACTCTAGAGTCTAGAGGTTTGTCATCACCCGTCAAGTGCGAGAGTGACAAGATGCTTTCTCCTTCTTCGCTCAGTATGCTGGTTGCTGGGCAGCGTCTGTTATTTAGGACTTTGGAGTGAACAAATAAACACCTCGGAATGGTTGAAAACAGCGATTTTTATTTGACTTTATACTTTTAGTTATTACATTTTTATCAATTTTGCGGAGCGCAAGATGTATACTGTTTACAATTCCAATCTCTGGAAGCATCTGCTGCCAAAAAATATCTTTTGCGCTTTCGACATCGCTTTCACTATCGCAGTCATCAAGAAACGCTATCCCTTCCGCTGCGAGCAATCTCCCACACTAAAGCGGTGTACAAAAATAAAGCGTTGCCGGTAATTTTTTTAATGGCGTACGGACAACAGCGTTGCCGGGTAATTTTTTTTCCTCATAATCGACCACTACTATGAGTCAGCTCGAAAATGGTCCTGGCCTCGCTAGACCTCCAGAGAAGACATCCCGCAATTGGTGACAATTTGGGGGTGTGACACTATGTCTCACTTTATTTTGTGTGTACAGATCTCCGAGAAGGCGTGATGCGGATGATATCAAGTGTGCGTTCGGGCGTGGAGGATTGTCTCGCGTTCAGGAAGGACAAGGCGCGCCTGCTCCTCGGCCTGCATGGACTGCCGTTTCCCATCTGGCGCCGCAACATAGGACCAGTGACGAGTAAGTGTTAATGACTATTTCATTTGTTACGAATTCTAACTGAATACTATAAGGCCTATAAGAGTTAGTCATCTGTTTATTTAATATCTATCCGATAAAATCAAAATGATTTTTCTTCCTAATGGCAATCCACGTTTTACTTTTCAAGGAAAATATCATATGGTTGGATTGCTCAACCTAACAGTACTAGTGACTAACAATGTAAAATAAAGTACTTATCCACCTATAAGATTCAGTATGACACCACCCGACAATGGTTTTTGTTTCACACACTGTTTACTGTGCAGTGTGTGTTTTTTTTCCTCATCGGAGAAATGGTGGTTATATCATGACTGGATACCGATACATTACTAATTTAACCCATTAAAAATCAAGGAGGTATTCGCATTGCGGTACCCGGCAGCCCGCGAATATCTATGAAAAAATTAAACCCTAAAACATTCTTTTTTGGAAATATATTAAAAATATAGCATAAAGGCTTGTATTTCACCATGATTCCAAGAGATGGCAGTGTGTTTAGAATATACTAAATTGTTTAAAACAATCAACCAGGGCTATTATAATAAGTGTAAAGCACAGCGTGTATATACGCTCATTTTCTATGGCCTGCCATGCGCACATGAAAATGTGGAGGTTGTGGCATACATCCGATACATCCGGAACATGTCTTTCCATCGAGGATTTACAGTTAACACCATTAAAGTGATTACATGGCCTGGGTTCTTCATAATGAAAACATTAATGGGTGCCATCTGTTTCGTTAGGTTTCGCAAAGTCTATTATTTGACGCATTTATAGAATAGATCAATTTTTTAAAGATGCCTCATTTTTGAGACAATTCAATTCATATTTCACATTGTTGAAAGTACTAATATGTACCATTATTATATGCAATAAAAACTTTCCTATTACAGTGAAGGAGGTTTCTTGGAACGGGCCCTGCGTGTCCCTCTCGGTTATGCAGACGAAGACGACGATGACGAAGAGGATGACCTCGGTGTAGCTGAGCCCACCGCTGACCTCGAAGGCCCCTCACCCATGCCTGATCCCTCATCCGACGTGGCGTCAGGCCCGGCTTCGGCCGATCCCGACGGGGCGCTAGTCACCGTGAGACTATCGGCTGATGCGGCCGGCCGGTATGGGTTTAATGTGAGAGGCGGGGCCGATTTGGATGCGCCTGTTGTCGTGTCCAGAGTGGCACCCACGCCTACACCTTCGGGGATGCCTTCACCACACCTGCAGGAAGGCGATCAGGTTATTATATTCTTTGATATGGAGAATAAATAATTTATCAAGAGCGAACCATAAACAAGTATTTATATGCATGCCAGATCAAAATTAATTAAGATCTACATACTGTACTAAAGCAGTGAACTTTTGGCTGAAATACAATCTTCATAAAAGTACGATTTGTATGCTATGCTATTGGTACATCTGCGGGTCTATTCTATACAAAAGGCTGCTTTCGTCCGCTAAAACCGCTAACTAGGGTATGTTTGTATCGAATTATTAGCACGTATTGTAACAATTACAATAAGTTGGTATTAATTGTTGCAATAAATGCTATATTTTAACGGCATGCCCCTTGGGTGTGCTAAAATTTAGAGCATGAGCGATAGAGAGAGAGCAACAGTTTCGACTGATTAAACGGCTAACTGATTGTTACAATTATAATATATGTAATAAATACTAACACGTTAGCACGTTAGCGGTCGATAGTCGCCTTTTGTATAGAATAGACCCGCTGGAAGCTGATATGGTTGTAAGTGTAAGCAGTGTCTCCCACATACAAACTCAGTGCACAGATTTGATACAGCATTATTCCTTGAAAAAAATAACACAGCCAAACTTGATTATTACAAGAAAGATGGGACTGACTGAATTTGCTCGCTATTAGCATTACTCGTTATATCAGAGAATAGGTATTTTTAAATGAGCGGTCACATAACACAAAAAGTCGCAATTCAAACAAAAATAGAAGTAGAACATAAGAAATCTGAAAACCCCTAAAAATCCCCGAAACAAGCAAGGCATTCATAAACTACAAAAGGAGTCAAAAAAAATGTCTCATTTCTCTCTTCGTATAACCATTGGTGTCGCGTCAATATGTGCATTAACCAATTATGCTACGAGCCTCCTATCTAATTACGACAATTTAAACAGTTTGATAAGTATTTCATGTATGACCCACTAGTTTAAATTGTCCTAATTAGATAAGAGGCTCGTAGCATAATTGGTTAATGCACAGATTGGCGCGACACCAATGGTTATACGAAGAGAGAAATGAGACATTTTTTTTGACTTACTAACATTTTTCAAAAATTGAAACTGCCGTTTTTGGTTCTAGTGTTTTTTTGATAACATTTGACACATCAAATTTAATCTCTAGGAATAATAAATCGTAATGCATCTTGTTTTCTAATTAATGACATATTCAGAGACTACTCATTTAATTTATCACTATTGATAATGGAATCTGCAATGGATTAAAAACATTGAAAAGCTAATATGTATGTACATATGTATTCATATTACATGGAGGAAAATCAAAATAAATTTTAATTTATTGTGACTAATTATTCTGATTCCAGGTTGTGGCGATAAATGGAGTAACAGTGGAGCGTCTTCGCCACGAGCAAGTAGTACAGCTGATCCGTTCTGCCAGAGGTTCTCTCACTCTTACGCTTAGACCCAATGGTGAGGTCACATTTTTATAACATCTACTTCACTGCATATGTATATGTTATGCTGAATGTGTGAAATTGCGTATTACATGAAATCGGCAAAATTTTGCCTATTTCATGAAAAATGCAAGCCCCGTTGCCTTATTCATGAATTTGGCAAAATATCTGTCGAGTGTGTGAATTCAGCAGTAATTTTTCTGCTTCATAATAGTAATTGTTCATGCATTGGGCAAATTGCTCCGGTGGTGTTTATTGCAACTAAACAAAATGTGTCAAATACTCGTGCATTGGTCAAAATAGGTAGTGGCGCTCCAGTGGTGTTTTTTGCAACTAATCGAACTAACCAAATGTGCCAAATGTCATTGATTATATAAAATATACCAATCAATAACTACAATAATGTTCATTTCCATTTATTATGCCCAAAAAAAATCTAGAACTATAATATGATAGCGGAAGAATTTTATTAAAAAGTATATTCGCATTTTCATTCGTGCTTGGGTATCAATCGTACAATGGTCGATTGTTTGTTTGTGATACTATTATTTATAGTTTGTTGACAGTTGTTAGCTAACCTCAAAATGAAAATTCAGTTGAATTCAGAATTACAAAACCTAAACTAACCTTATATTATGTTACCTTTAGGCGCGTTTGGAAAATCAGATTAGAGTGTATTTTTGGCATGTGACATGTAACACATAATTTATTTTTTCACACAAAAAGAAATGCACTCGATTGGATTCGAACCACCGATTTTTCGGCTATCAGCCGAACGCACTACCTTTACGCCACAGTATGATAATGCAATCGTGACGATTAGACAGTATAATATTATAGTTTAGAATTGTTCCGTTGCCTAGGCAGCAAATTTATTATTGTCTTCCATTTGCAATTCCTTACGTAAACAAACTATTAAACGTCATAGTGGCAGTTGTTACTTTAAAAATAAAAACAACGTTAAATAATTATATAATTTAGTAATATAAGTTAGTGTATAGAAATAAACCAACGGCGTTCCAATAAGCAGTCCTTTTTCTTGGGTGTGTAATTTAACAAGATAATTAAGGGCTAGTCGAAGAATCTAGGTTATCATAAGTTTTGATTTTGTTTTGTTACGCCAAAGATGTATAACTTCTAACGAGCGTACATCAGTACACACACCGATTTTTTAAAACAGTTTTATTCGTCTCCTAGACAATAAGGTTATGTACACATAGCAGGTATTGTAGAATCAACGACGATATCTAAAAAAAAATGTATTAGGCTCTCATAGACCCCTGCAGGTAGATTGTTCATGAAAAAATGACGATGCCTTCTACAATTTTCACCTATTTTACTAAACTTAAAATAATATAGATATTGCATATTAAAAAAAAAAATGTATCAGGCTCTCATTAGACCCTGCATCCCATGTCCCATGTCAATTTATTTATTAGTGGTTTATAATAATTGAAGACAATAATAATTATTATGTTTCATCACAAAAGCCAATATCACATTTCAGTTAAACCATTAAATAGGCTATGTTTTACTTTTGATTTGTAATAAATTATTATTGTTAAAATAATTGTACAGTCATCTGTTTAAGCAAATATGGTCGTAATAGCGGTTTGCTAAATTTTTCAAACACAGGTTTTGAGATTTTTTTTTTCCAAAGTAGGTACATTCTGTAATAATATTTTGTTTTGTTACGTCTAAGAAGTATAAGTTCTAATGCGCGTACATAAGTACACACAACGATTTTTTTAGTACGTATTAGGGCTAACATAACATCGACCACTCTGCATTTTACCATTATAGGTATACATTTATAGTTTTGTTGTCGAAAATACTGCATATTGAAACACTTATAAAATTTCAATGTACATTGTAATATATTGTATAGCTTCATATTGATGACAATAAATCCTTGCATGGATAAAACCCCAATAATTAGTATCTAGTCCTTAAAAAAATCATTCACATTTCAGCCGAGTACCTATGCTGTTCTGAAGAAGAACCTGCCGTCCAGTACGTTCCGGAAGGTGGCACCACAACAATGGACACTAGCAATGAGATGAACGGCGGCTGGAGACAGGCTCTGCTGCTGTTAGCCGACGGATTGGGTGGCGCCGCTTTGCAACAGTTCGAGAGGCTGCCCAGGAGAGCCGACCATGCTTCTACCGTCGCCAGACTTGCACATAATGTTGCGAAGAATCGATATAGAGATATCGCCCCATGTAAGAATTCAAATATTTATGAACCAAAAATTTTGGCCTAATAAAAAACCAACAAACCCTTTGTATAATAATACTGTGCTAGGCAAAAAATGTCACTTCAGTCCAATGAATGTGCTATATCCCAAGACATTGAACTAACACTTGAAATGCATCTTGTGCAAAACCAGTTGTCATGTACATATGGTTCGGAAACCATTTGCATGACTAAAAGCATTGAAAGAGTTCTGGGCTTATTTGAGCGGAGTGTGCTATACAATGCAGTGACAGAGATACAATAACAAGCTATATGCTTTGTACAGGAGCCCGCACATCCTAGTCTGTCAAATTAGACCGCCTTAGATCGTTGGGCCAAGTACACAGGATGGATGAGTCACTCATAACAAAGAAACTGATACTAGGGAAGCCAGAAGGCAAACGTAGACCCGGTCAACATTGTAAAGATGGAGGGTTAGTTTCAAATTGTATTTATAGATTTTGGGCATCCAAAACTTGAGAGAATATGCTTTGGACAGACCAGGATAGATGCAGATAGAGATAGGTTATAGCGTTAATAAAAAGAAGTAACAAGATTTACTAAACAGCTAAATATATTTTGTATGTTTCAGATGATTGCAGTCGTGTAGTTCTGGCTAATGGACAATCTGGGGACTACATCAATGCTTCATACATCAACTTAGAGATTCCAAATACGTCCATTGTTCATTCGTACATTGCTACTCAAGGTTGGTTGGTTATAAGCATCTGTATATTTCTTATTTTTGTTGTAAGACATTGTAAGTAGAGTGAAATTTGTTTTTACAACTGATTGGATACATCGCACCCTCGCAACTAAACTGCCACAATCCAAAAAACGTCAAACAGAGAAAATCAGCTTTGAAGTTTTTACCTTACGCATTTTTGTACTGTGTTTTTGAAATATGTTTAGATATTGAATAAAGTTTTAACTTGGATTTGATGACTTAGAGATATGAAATTTTCGGTACATATGCTATGAACGATAGACAATGAAACATAGTAATTAACTCAAAACACGTAAATTTGGACTTGTGGCTGTTTAGTTGCGAGGGTGCGACATTATCTATATTTTTAATTGAAATAAAAAGAACCCCAATTATTCAGAGTTTCATAATGCTCACCAGAAAAAGACATGGATGAATTGCAAAATACAAATTTAATTTTTGAAGAATAATATGGAAGAATGTTTATTCTGGAAGTAATAAAGTTTTTTTTCGATTTTCCGAATTTATCCTTTCTCTAAATACCGTTATACCTAATTTTTCAGTTGATTCAGATTGTTTTGTAGTCTAACGAAGAATGGAATGCAATAAATGACAGATTGAAGCCCTGATCAGACAATGACCAGTCAGGTTTGACATGATTAAAAAAATATTTGCTTTGGAATGGGAATGAAGTGTTTCTGCATACAATAAATATCTCCCAATGGGCAATGGACAATCATTTGGGTTTATTTGGCGTAACCAAAAATTTATGATTATTTTTTATTTCTCCTAAGTGCGGCATGGTTTTTATTACTGTAGATGTGATTAGTTTCTTACTTTGTAATTTCAATACATGTGGAAGGAAGAATAAATCAATTCATTGGCATTTCCAATATATTATATTGTATAATATAAATTCTAAAATAAAATTATTTTTTAGTAAAGTTAGAGTAAATGTTAAATAATCGTTTAGTATTTGGTTGAGCTTTTTAAGTGGACTGTAATTATTTTAAGGGAAGATGAGGAGGTGGGGGCGATGGAACAGAGTGCCAGACACTGACCTTTGTGATGATGTGTGATGGCTCCGTGGTCAGGTTTCAACTTTCGCTCACGCGGTATTGTTGTTTTGGGTCACCCGGTTCGTACACTCCCGCACTTTGTGACACAGTTTTATGGATTATATGTGAAGGTGTATGAATGATGATGATAGATTATTAATAAGTCCGTATCTATTGGGTCAATCACTTAAGCGACGGAAAGCTATTAGAAGCCCGCACGCGTCCGCTATCGAGATGCAACTCAATGTTCTTTGTAACACCATCTCTCATGACCCCTAATTGCTATATTGAATGTCTGGTAACAATAACACTGGGGATTAGGAGGTGGGTGAGGAGATAAGGAGTGGAATGGGAACATAAATGGCCCAACCAGTATTAAATTTTCACCATTGGTAAATGTTGGATAATACCCACCTTATGCCACATTGGCATGACCTGAGAACAAGCAAATGTTGGTGGCAGCCATATTATGCTTCGCTGGGTAAGTGACAGCTGGCGAATACATCTGCCAAGGCAATCATAATTACATTAAATTTTGTCTCACAGGTCCATTGCCGAGTACAGTGGGAGATTTCTGGCAGATGGTGATGGAGAGTGGCAGCACGCTGGTGGTGATGCTGGGTGCTTTGTCGGAGCGGGGGCGCGCCAAGTGCCACCAGTACTGGCCGGCCCCCGGCAAGGCGCTACGCCCCGCCGGCGCCAAAGGGCCCCGCGTGCAAAACTTGGCGGAGCTCCCTGATCCCGCGGCCGCCTGCATGCATCGACATCTGTTACTCACCGTATGTGTTTCATATTACTAATAAAATCTTAAATGAATTTTATGCTTACTTCTAATTTTAAAGTGAAAGACGTTCCTAACTGGTGTGCCACAAAATATTATTGCGTACAGTGAAAATTTTGTCATAATTAATTAAGTTATTGCATTTGGTCTGATGTTAAAAATTATGAAATAATCACTAAATTTGCTGGTGCGAAATCGTGACAAGCTTTCATTAAATATTTTTTGAATCTTTTCTTCTTCCACCCTGTCGCGTCCCAACATTGGGGCATAAGGTAAGCACAAGTTGGCGCCACTTCCCTCGGTCCATCGCCAACTCTTGCGCCTCCCGCAATGTCAGACCTGCAGCACGTAGGTCTCTCTTGTAGCACCGCTGCAGGGTGAGGGAAGGCCGGCCACGGCGACGGAACCCTTAAGGCTGTGCCACAAGGGTACGAAGTGTCGCACTCTTTGGCGGCATCCGGAATCTAGTATTATATAATATTGTATTTATAGTTTTGAATTTTGAAGGGTAGTCTTGTGTTTTCTCTGAAAGGCCTTGCTAATATGACGTACTGGTATAGTCAAGTTAAATAAGTTTTAGTCTGTTTTAATTCCAACCCTAGCAAAGAAGAATTATTACTTCTAGTACAGTGACATCTATACACACTTGAGGCAAAGTTCTATTTTTTTTCTATCCTGTACCAGGAGCCGAGCGGTCGCTCTCGTGCAGTGCATCACCTCCAGTACCTGGCGTGGCCAGACCACGGAGTGCCTTTCGCCCCCGACTCTTTCCTCTCCCTGGCCGCCAGGGTGTCCTCCCTACGGCCGGCTCCCCCTCAGCCCTCCGCCGCCGCTCCGGCTGTTGTCCACTGCTCGGCAGGCGTTGGCAGAACAGGCGCCTTACTTCTCATGGACCACGCCCTGGAGCTGCTACGACACTCCAGGCCTGTCTATCCGCTGGACATTGTGAGGTCCATGAGAGATCAGCGACCTCTCTGTGTTCAGAATTCGGTATGTAACCATGATTATTACATATGAACTTATTGTATTACAACACTTGATGGCAATTCTTGTGTGATTGAATTGGCAGTCATAGAGAAATCAATATTCTTTACATTGCCATATTAAAATAGGTTACATGTAAATTGTACATATCGTCGCTGTAGATGTCAAGGGAGCCAAGCCACAAATTTGGCGAAAATGAGTAAAGTACACAATAGCATTTTAAAAGCATCAAAGAAGCAGTGGTCAATGGATTTAAGCCACAAAACTCTTTTGACTACCACACACGTGTGCCAACTGTACATTTCAATATTTAGTGGTCAAGAGATATAACACACATAACTTCTAAGATATTATTTTTTTAGTTATTTGTTCAAAATAATAAAAAGATAACACCACAAAGTATATTCTATGTTCAAAGTTTCACCGTTATATCTTTAAAAACAAAAAAGTTTAATAAAGAATGTTACTTTCTTTTGTAACACAAAATCTTTGCGCGCCTGTTTCTCAGCATTATGATTTCGTGGACTGGCTCCCTTGACATCTACGGCGACTATATTACATTTCACCGTAGCACAGTTTGCCATGAACTTTCTTATCGGAAAGAGATGACTGTATACTATACGGTCATCTCTATAGCACCAAGATGAAAAAATTACGCATTGTTCATATTTCTAATTTCATTACATAGGTACTGTCAAACCCCCTAACTTCGCCCGGTTTTTTAACAGAAAGTCGTTTTGCCACCAAAATATCCACCAATATGAAGTCTTGTAGACCTTATGTAATGTACAATGATAGTGTTTATTTTTATTTATATTGAAGTAACACTCTTTTCATACTAAATACTACAATAAATCACTATTTTTTATAAAGAGGAAGTTACGGCACGATTTCCTAACTTCGCCTAATGTGTTTTAGGAGGTCCAGTACAAAATTATTGTTTATGTATATTCACGAAATCTATTAAAAAATGACGTTAAGCAAATTTAGGTCTTATGCTAGAGACAATTTGACGTATTTTAAAGAAATATCTATGTTGGCGAAGATAGGAATCACTTCAATGACTGTTTCATATAACCTACCAATTTACGCTAGGGGTGCCAAAACCCAAAGCATTATAGTATCATTTTTATGTATTGATTTAGATAGTAAATTTTTAATAAAGGAAATATGAGAAAAATTGTTAACTGGTGATTCAAAGTGATGAATAGTTTTTAGTCTAAAAACCATAAAAATCAAAAAACCACATCTATTTCAAGAAAAGCATTTTTTTGTGACAACCCTAAAGCCAGGGGAAGTGTAGGAACAAGTTGTTCACAAGACATAGCCTGACATTGCATACTCAAATAATGCACGCTATATTTGGCAAGCAGACTATATCACTATATTATATTAAAAATATGATGAACCTACCTCTACAAGATTCGTTGAAATCAGCAAAAGTTCAGAGGTATTCCGAAAAAATCTCTTCAAACCGGACTCGAAAAAATGGTACTAACACAAACACGGCTAAAATAATGGCGGTTTGAAAATTTTGTGGTAACAGGACGAATATTATCTTTAAAATCGCCTTAGTGGCTTAAAGTGGTGCGATAGTAAAAACATGAGTTTCTAGTGTTTTATTGATTTAGGTGAAGTTAGGGGGTTTTGCGGTACCTACTTTCTACTCTCTCCTTTGTATTTCGGTAGTTTTTATTACGTATTTTGTGTGTGTGGTGTGTTAGGTACTGTGTGTTTTACGTACAAGTCAGTTTACAGGAAGCCAGACAAGAACCGCGCCAATTTTGGCAATTTCATGAATTGAAGAATGAAAACCTAACCTAACAAATAATCTAGTAAATCAGGTATTTTCAAAATTTGTTTGCCGCTAGCTTCCTGTAAACTGACAAGAACCTTGTTTTATTCAGACATGAATTCAGTACTATAATACGACCCAAAGAGGTTGAATAGTATTTAATATACGACCATATATCGAGGGCTTAGTGTCAAACAACACTATCTACAAAAGTGCAACTTTACAGGAGAGCCAAAAAACGTTATTTTAGATTCTTGTAACTCAACAAGGGACACGTTTATTTTAAACCTAATGTTAATATTTTATAATTTATTGTGTATTGTACATTTATCTTGCTTATGATGATGTTAAAATTTATAAGGATAGTTTAAAAAAATATATGAAAACAAGGGTAACTTATGTAGTTAGCGTTAAACTTTACTGACGATTTAATAAGAAATTAGAAAAGATTGACATAACGTTGTTTGACTATCATGTAGCCGTAAATGTAAAATAACATTATCTCAAAAAAAAAAAAAAAACACTTTTTTGTAGATAACGTTGTCTGACTTTAAGCACTCGATATTTCGGATACAATATTTCACGGTGAAGTGTGACACGACGAGCTGCATACGTACAAATTTCCAGACACGATTAAAATATGGCTGTTATAGCCATGATCCTGAGCAGCTTTATGACAAATGTGATTTTTTTGTGATTGTTTATATAAATCAGTGGTCTACCACTTGCGACTCCATGCCGTTAATTGCAGTCCGCTGTCTAAATAATTTATGTACAAAAATTCCAGCATGCATGAATAATTTCGAAGACCACTAAATTATGGTTTTACTGTATTATGAAAGAAATATATTTTAAAATTTGGTGACTATCATAGTAAACCGACGACTTAGTCATTGTTGAGAGTTTTATTGAGTTGTATCATGATATTAATAAGTTTTTGTCTCGTTTCAGAACCAATACAGGTTTGTATGTGAATGTATCGGATCGGCAGCTCAGGCGATGGGTCTCCTGCCGCCCGACCAGCCCCCTCCGCCCTCCTCATCACCGCCCGAACATTGACGCTGAAGAATAATTACAGTTGTTACTAGTCCACCCCTTCCTTCTGTCCAATTGTCTCTGTATTAGAAGCACGATTCGAAGAAATATATCACCAGTGGTAAACTAAACCATCAACTCTCATACTCACTGTCCAACAAGATCTTCTTGGCTACGTGTTAAAACTGTGAACTAACAAGCTCCTCCCATTTTCGATTATAGCGCCTTCCGGTTAGCGATGAGTTATCCACGTGTTAAAACTGTGAACTAAACAAGCTCCTCCTATTTAGTCGACGACAGCGACTTCCGGCTTGTGCCTAAATCTTCTTGTTGGACAGTAGTAGAATCTCTATAAGCCAGTTTGATTGCATTCAATTTCCTAGCAGTCGATAGTAAGTATCTCTAATAAACTAATAATGCACTATTTCTGTTGAAACTGAACTTCTCTCTAATGTGATATTTTTATATGTGACTACGATACTACTGTATTATCATATTGCTACAATAGAGGACTTAAATTGGCTTAAAAAAACAATATATTGAGATTTGAATTGTTGTGAAATAATGTTTCTTTCGAAGTGTACAACTGATTTGAGATAAAAATAATGAATAATTCCACTCAATACAATATACATAATACTCTAATTTATTTCACAATACGTATCAATCTTATAGAAAATTGTTCTCACATAGAATTGATGAGAAATATTGAAGAACAAAGATATTCTTATTCATGTTGTGTACTTGATGTGATAGAGGTTGCCGAACTGGTGAAACAACAAAGGGGCCAGACATGTCTCGGCGAGTAGTCAACCGCTAGATAAATGCAGTCATACAGTGGTACGTAAGAGGTACTAAATAGCAACATGGTCACCCTAGAACTCGTCCAGCTCGGTCAACGTATGTAGCAGCCAAGAATGTAGAAAATCCTTCATCCAGCAGTAGATAAACTCTGTCTGATAAGTATCTTTATTCTAGAAGATTTTGTGATGGAAAAATGACTGTAAAAATCGTTTCGTGTATTTTGTAATTGAGTGGAATTTCTTATTATTTATTATGTTATTATTACCATTTGATATTTGGCTTAAGATAATATTATTTACAGATTATTTGTAGTAGATACTTATTTACACATTTTTGTATGACGAATCATCCGTGCCATCGTGTGTTTTATATTGTGTGCCGTGTTAACTTTAAATCGTCCGCAAGGAAAGCCATACCAGAATATGACAGCGAAAATACCTTTCATTTTTAGCACTCGCAAATTACCGACTATCAAAATTAAACAGCAATTATTATAGTACTTAAATGCTTTCAAATATTTTTCTTCGATAACTATAGGTCTCAACCCAAACCTTGGCCCCAGTGAATCAGGTGATAACTACAAAATTGTAATTTCCAATTTCAATTTAAATAACTATCAACTGAAGTATTTGTTTTCCCCTTTAGTAGTGTTATTAATCATTTTATATTATCTGTTTTGATTCATTAAAATACTTTTGTGTCAAAAACTCGCGTGCCATTTTTTTTATTATAACACAAATCAATTTGATCGTTGGCAATCAATTTTGCTAATGTTTTTGACTATGTGAACTACCTATTCTGATTTAATTTTAAGTATTGCAATATATTTATTTAGCTTATTATATTATGTACTATTAAAAGCAAATAGAAACATTTATGACGGCTTTGGCTTTCTACACCCATGCGTATTTTAGTTTTTATAATAATTTATACATTCTGGTTTTAAATCAGTTTAAACTCATAATTTGTGACAAGGAGTTGTAGCTCATTGGAGACATAATGTCAATTTTACTACATAATAATATGGAATATATAAACTTAATAATACTAACTAATTTACTCTTCCAGTTTGTATTTTATCATACTTTGTAATAATTGATGAATTTCCAAAAACAAAGTGTACAATAACATGTTATTTCAATACATTTTTACAGTAATTTAATAATAATTAGTCATAAACATTTTTGTATTACATACTATCCTATCCTATACTGTGATTTAAATTTTTATTTATCTCTTCTAACAAATTATGTACTTAAGATAATGTCTTTGTTGTTCAACTTTTAATTTTGATCAATATGTAAACATTACTTTCATTCAATATTTTCATATCATTTAACTTCTTGACCAAAATAACAATCAAACCCGACTCAAACTATGTTTCTATAAGACCCATATTTCTATGTATTCCAATTTGACTGCATTATGCATTAATGTACCTAGTAAAGCATTCAAAAAATGAATTGAAAACCATATCTACTAGCAAAGTTTTTCTTCAAGAGGAAGCTTCAAAGAAACACAAAAAATAGCAGTTATTAAACAGTATTTGAAATTTAAAGCTGTCCAAATATACTATGATACATAATCATTATGTCTCAAATAAACATATTTCGTGGACTTATTCCAACTAAATGTATCACTATTGATTGTAGTAATATTTATGCATTTTTGTGTAGTGAAAAAACTAATTAGTTAATCATTATTATAATAATATAGTAAGTACAAAATAACATACATTTACCGTTTTTATATCTTAAACTAAACGAAAATTCGAAAAAAAACAATTCACCGAAATGTCAAAATATAAAATGATTCATTACATGATTCTATGTGAAAAGTGTCTCGAAAACCTTGTGATTTTTTGTGTTTTATTGAAGTTTCCACTTGAAGCTAATAATCTCAGTTTGGCAAAAAAACTTATAATTAATTGTCTACAACTATAATTATTCTTGATTTTAATACATATCTCATTTTGATCATAGATCTGCTCTGAAATATGACAGATTTGTACCATTTCTTTTAAGAATCCATCCATTGAAATAATAGCATTACTGTTAATTTCTTAAATTTATTATATTCCGCAGGGTTCTGAAAATCCGTCAACTTATAAAAAAAAAAACTATTCCGAGCCTCTATACTCTTAAGTTGTTTATTTGTTATCCTATCACACTCGGTCCCTTATTGGTCTGTACAATTTTTACCAGCTGTAAGTAAAATGGAAATTTGAGTTTATGTCTAGTATCTACAAATTGTGAATTCATGTTTGGTCCATATTTGAATCTCCTATCTGTCCGTATAGACACAAGCTATTATATAGTACCTAAATTGTGACAAACTCAGGGCAGTGATTAAAATAAGATATCTTGTGTTGAAGGTAATATAAGATAAGAATCTAATATTCTTCTACTTGCCTAAAATCTAGATACCGCCTGTGTTTAATAAGGTATTGTGATGTGGGTACGCTAATATTAATTTGTTTCTGTATGGACGATACAAAAAACTGTTTTCAAATTTATATAAAGTATAACAGTGGCGGAGACTGGCTGTTGGATGGATGTGAACGATTATAACAAACGAAAAGAATGACACTACACTTCAGCTCGTCGCACAAGACTTTACCACTTCGCCACAAAGGCCAATTATGTTGCATTTAGAAAATTTGCAGTGTCATATTGCCAATGCGAAGATCTCTTCACTTAGATTGTTCGGCAGTTTTGTATTACTTACTATAATTTTTAATATTGTCTCTACGTGCTCCTCTTTCCCATGAGTACTCTTAACTTAAAGTCATGTAAATTCAGTCAAAGCACATTTGAGTGCATGGCGACCTCATTCTTGGGTAACTGCTCCTGAGACATTCCCAGTCATAAAAACAATGATACTTCATATCAAACGTAGGGTCCCGTGATACTCCTGATTAAAATCGGGTGTGATTTGGTGGGGCCATTAACTTCAATGTTAGACTTTACTACAAATCAGGAAAGAATAGTCCAAGTGTACATTTCAGGAACAGTTCGGAGATAGGCATATTACTTTGGGGAATCTAGAGGTGTCGCACGCCTATTAAACCGTGGCACGGTAAAAAGAACTGCGAGTGGACGGTACCACAGACTCATGGATATGCTTTACCTCCGCATAACATCTAATGTCCGAACCGCTACTGAAATTTATACCTAGACTGCTACTTATTGCGATTTTTGGTTGCTTGTTTTAATGTTGATTTGTTGTAATGTTGAACAAGCTTAAGATAGTGATCAATGTGTCGCCATGTACATGCAATATACAACAACGCCCAAGTAATAGAAAATTTTAGAACAGACTGAATTTATGTTCAGTTTATTTGTGTAAAGAAATGTATCTAACTATTTACAGACATGATAATTTCAATGTAGTATTTAAAAATGTTGCTACTATCTCATGAATAATAAATTTATTAATTCGCACTATTCATGGCAATTATCTTTGACCGCGGAGCATTTAATTACTATTTAATTACCATTTAACCCGATAGCAGCTAAAGTATCGTAGTAGGATACTTCTGCCGCCGTACACCTATGGCTGATAACGTTACACCATATTATGTAACTTTTAGATTGAATTGTCAATAATGCAGGAAATATTTCGCATGGAACACTGCAAATGCCATTAGAAGTACATCATTTTGAAATGGCGCGAGTCCTCATTAGGTGATATCGAATGGCCAATTAATGAGGGCACAACAGGTGTGCCGTCCGAGTGGAAAGGATTAAACTGTTAAATAATCACTTAGCATCGAGTCTTCGCCGCTGTAGTACAGTTTGTAATTATGTGGAAAGTGCAATTTTTGGAAACAAATTTTCGACATGTGTAATATTTAATTCAATAATTTCAATCACATATAATGTGAAAATACTTTTTAAGATGTGTGTATTTTTTTGTGAACAGTTTCGTTTGTTTGGCCATGTCTTTGTGAGCGTTGTGTTTACCTTTTGCAGGTTTGAATTTTATTCCATTTGCATACTTAATTCGATCCTGAAATAAACTATTGTGAATTTGTCAACAGGTCAAACGGTTCATGTTTAAACTTCATAACAATATTGACAAATTAGTGTTTAAGTGACTTGAAACTGCCTTCAGATAAAAAATAATATTAATACTGACTAAATTTTAAATACGAGACATAATTAGTACAAAGTAGTCAGTGAGGAATTGCAGTGGCTATTTCGATGTATTGTACTGTACACCTTAGAATTAATTGCACAACGTAGACTGTTGATCAACTCTCTAGTCCTAAACAATGATATTGTATGTTTTTTTAATAGAATTACTAAAACTTGCGCCCATATTGGAAATTTAAATAATTTTTAAGTATAATTATTATCATAATTTTGGAATGAATACTCCTATGAAACGTACTTAAAATAAATAAATAATATACTTATATAGATTTAAATAACATTTTATTAAACATGTGTTTTATTAAGCCTATATGCATAGAATGTCACTAAACACTAATCAGCCGTTATTCGAGTAAATAATGTTTAGTGTTTAACGTACGACGATAATAATGGCGTGTTTTAACTATAAATTAAAGTACCGATTATCTATACAAACCAGTGTAGGTAAGTCAACCTACAATGGCCGAGTGATTACCGCATCGTCTTATAATGTTGTTGGTTCTGGGTTCGAATCTCAGGTTTGGCAAATTCATTTGTTGGACCCAAACTATGGACCTAATGGATAGATCAAGTGGCGAACATCCATTTCTTGTAAAAAAACAAAAATCTGTTAATACAATGTTGTGGAGGCCCATATGATCTTTTTGCAATCGAACATGGTTAAAAAAAAAAAGGAATGTCAATTAAAAGAAGCAACGTTGCCATGCTGATTAAAATTTTCACATTTGTCATTCTTTTCTGATGTACAGTACTCTCTCAGTAATCCGCCACTCCAAAAACCAGACAAGTGTCCAATTAGTGAAAGCGGCGGATTATAGTGCATACATACAAAATATGGTAAAAATTAAAACAGGTATTTCGTAAAAATAGTTTTTTTGAGAAATTTCTACTCGCAAATTACGGTTAATTTATAATCAAAATCAAGTATTTACTAAATTATACATATTCATAAATTAAGTTCAACTATAGGTGCGACGAAATTTTAGACTCGCTGGCAATCGAAGAGCGAAAGTCGAGCTGTTAACACGTCAATTTGTTTCGTGATGGCGACGGGGGTATTAATTCTTAAATCGCGTAAATATGCTAAAAAACATTACCCATTTACTTGAAAAAGAAAACATGTCAATGAATATAAATTGTCTGTGTTCTGGCAGAACACACTAACTGGAGAATACTAGTTTTGAGTAATTTGACTTTGAAGTTGTTAAAATGTTTGAAATGGTCTATCATGTGAGTTTATTAAGTAATCGTAAAAAGGATGACTTTAAAATAAAGACCGTTTATTTATTAAGAAGGTTTCTAGACGGTAAAGTTTGAAATAAGGAACATTTTGGTATAACTAACTCAATATGTCATTTTTTCGAATTTGTGTGTTCTGCCAGAACAGTGACGATATTATTATTGTTACTAATAGAACAATAAACAACATTAAATGGACGCATGTTGGATTTATATGACAAATTATATCTCGTTCGGCACGCGTCATTTGCACAATCCGTGCATCGCCTAGCGACGATCTATTTAGACCATGCCTCAACTAAATATTAAACAGTAAATCACTTGACACAAACAGTTGTTCAGTGAGGCAGATATTCTTGAATGGCTTAGGATTCCTGGCTTTCCCTATGACCAAAAGCTTCATTTTGTGTCTTGGTTGCATTAGACGGCGCAATAATTATTGTGATGCGGTCCTTGGACATTTTCCTGCCTGGTACATTACTTTCTTCGCGATGAACGTACGTTTTACGAAGGAGAAGTTTCCAAAATAATTCCGTCTCATCTACGTTGTATACTTGTACGCGGTGGACTACTGAATTTGAAAATCGAATACCGGCAAATTATAGAGCTTGATTTTGTGCTCTCAGCTAATAAAAATAACGGCGGATTATAGTAGTTGTCGGATAATCGAGCGGCAAATTACTGAAAGTGTACTGTAGACATAGCTTTTGCCATTACTTCGATTAATGTAATGTTGACAATCTATGCAGCTGGGCCTTGGTAAATTACGGATAAACTAAATCATCCAAGACTTGAATAATATAAAATTGTTGACATAGCAATCCTTTTTATGTGGTGTATTTAAAATATTAATAACGAAATTAACTTTTTTTGATATTGTTTAAAACAGAAAATTAATTATTCTGTGATATCTGTCTCTAGCAAATAAATAAAATAAATAATAAAGACTAGATTGTGTTCTTCGCAATCACCGCTTAGAAAGAAAAGAATGTCAAAGTGTCTTGTAGATGTCCCAGACCAAGTGGTAAATCTGACGTTATCTTAAAGTAGTACATATACCGTTATAATATATAATGTTAGTTTT
Source organism: Rhyacophila brunnea (assembly GCF_057557595.1). Taxonomy (NCBI): domain Eukaryota; kingdom Metazoa; phylum Arthropoda; class Insecta; order Trichoptera; family Rhyacophilidae; genus Rhyacophila; species Rhyacophila brunnea. Next base: position 33,707,506 of record NW_028232827.1, on the reverse strand, counting down.
CTTTCTTTTTAACTGTGATTATTGATATGTATGTATTATCATCATTTTATTTCTATGTGCATGCTTAATAATATCTAGTATTATAATATATGAAAGTGAATATTTATTTTTGATTGTCGTGGTTTTCAATAAAACATGTAGCTCGAAACTATAAAAGAATTGTTTTATTTTTATAAGGTTACATGTAAATTGTACATACTTAAAACATTTCACCGTCTCACAGTTCGCCGTGAGCTTTCTATCGGAAAGAGATGACAGTATACTATACGGTCTCCAATTTTATTAGTTTCAATAATATGAACATTAATGCAATTTTCATAGCTGATTTTGGCAAAATTCATGAATTCAAGAATGAAACCCTAACCTAACCCAACAAATAATCTAGCATATCGGCTATTTTCTAAATTTGTTTCCCGCTGGCTTCACATGTAACCTGACAAGAACTGTGTTTTATTTAGACATGAATTTTGTCAGTACTATACGACCCAAAGAGGTTGGACAGTCTTTAATATACGGCCATATATTTCCGATACATTTCACGGTGAAGTGTGATACGGCGAACTGCATACAAACACATTAAACACAAACACATACATGACACGGCATTACAAACAGCTCTTCTAACTTCACATCAGTGAGTCATTAACTGTCACCAATTCTCTAAACTTTTTAAGGAGCGCAGTGCACATATTTATGAAAAATAAATTTTCACACATAACTCGATCGAGATAAAAGTCTCAATATAATTGGCGAGTTGACAAATAAATAAAGCTCTATTTGTAAAGTTATAGACATGAATAACTGTTTTAGAAATTACGTCTATATTGCACAAGAGCTTTTGGCAATGCACATACAGAATTTATTGTGTAGTGTAAACTTTTTCGATGAATCCAGGAATTCAAAATAAGCGGCGAGCCGCAAGTAAAACACCATTTTTATATGTACACTATCAACAAAAAAAAACAATCTGAAGAGAGGAATGGAACTGTTTTACGTCTTTTAACATTTTTTTAAATTCAGGTGTTAATTTTTTAATTGAGAAAGGCTTTCACGGATAAAAATGTGAATCTTTTCCACAAATATAATATTGCCTGTGCCTGGTGTAGATGGAATATTGGTCAGGAGACTGGAGTATTAAGGCAAGCTACTGAGTCACAGTCATGTTTAAAACAGCTTTATTGAATCACTTAGTCCAATAAAGCGGGATAGAGATAGAAAGAAGAGATAACAACATTGACGCATTTTACTTTTAAATTAACGCTCAAATGTGGTCTCATCTGAGTTGATAGTTCAATGTTTCACATACATTATTCAAATTTTCCTGTACTTTGCCTGTATCCATACTCTATACATCGTCAATTTTTTTCCTCGATTAACTTGAAGTCTTCTGTCGATTAAGTTCTGTTCCTCCTGAAACCCGTTCGATGTAAACAATTTAGTTATTTCTTCTTGCGTAAAAAAATACACACGCGTTCCATCGCCGCGTGCGTAGAAATGGTCTGCTAAACATCTGCCACGTTTCAAACGCAACTGCGCCAGATCATAACGGCCGTAGTCGCGTAACAAAACCAAACCGCCTTTCCGCAAAGCTTTGTGAGCCTTTTTCACCACTCCCTCCATTTTGTCCGGATCGATCGCAGACAATACAAAAATAATAACAATTATATCAATTGAATTATCTGCAAATGGCAATTCCCAAGTGTCCGCTGTAGCGTCCAAAACAAACGCGTGACATCGCTTCTCATCGTACAGAGAATTTTCTTTTAGTAGTGACACGGCAACAGGTGAAAAATCGCAGCAGTATACAAAAAGGTTCGGATCTTTGCTGTATTGAAGTATTGGGAATACTGTGTTGCCAACACCGCAACCTATTTCAAATATATTTCTCTTCTGATTACTTGTACCAGTCTCTTCATTTAAATCATTATTTTCTCCTATTTTCATTTCTGTGGATGGATTTAGAATTTCACTTCCAGATAAATCAATTGAACTTATGCTGTCTTCTAAATTCGATGATGGTTTTTCTGCGTCGGGTTTTATTTGAGGATATACTCTTTCCGGAGCATTGGGATTGTCAGGTGCCAATTCTGGGAATTCCGTGAAAAGCCAGTGTCTGTCTTTGAAAAATCTGGAATTAGGTAAAACAAATAATAAAAATTTTACTTATTATGTACATTCAATTATATCTGAAGCATTATTATTTACAAAAGATTAATATTCAAATATCACAACAGGGAATTTAGAAGACTTTGTTGGTGTTAACTGAAAACAAAAAAATATTTTCTGTCCTGTTATGTTAAACTAAACTACTAGGGATGAGTGGGTATTAAAATAAATTGTTAACAAACTAAATTGTACTATTATATTACACCCACGATGACCGCGCAGCTTAAGCGTCGGCCTATAGCATCGTGGGTCCCAGGTTCGAATCCTGGGTATGGCAAGTGCACATATTGTTTTTCAATTTGTGTATGAGTCAGAGTCTGGACTAGGGAATCCAATCCCGAGCCAAAATTCTGATCCCGGGACTGGTCCCGGGATTGACATTTTTTCCATTGTTAATATAAAATTTTTATATTTACAAATAACATTGATGAAATCGGTCAAAAATAAATCTAGTATAATTTATACTATTTAAGACATTTATTGTTAATATTGTATACGTTCAATCTTGGAAATACACAAGTTTAACGGAGTAAATAATATTGTAATTTAAATAATAATGTGAATTTAATAGGAGATTGCTGTTTCTGATAGTAAAGACTTAATGAATGGATTAGCAAGATTTAAAATCGTTAAGCAAATAATCATGGCGTACCTACTTATGGCCTTTCCGCTTCATAAATCTAATTAGTCAGACAAATATGAAACTGCCGTAAAACGTATGATATCATGGTGGAATTACTTTGTTAAAAGTGCGAAGCATTGTTTTTTTTCAATCTTTCCATTTTTAATAATTTATGTGAAAAAATAAAATGAATCGGCAACCTACACATGGGTATAAATCAAACTTCATTCAAACTCAGTTTATTTCTAATGTAGTTATTTTTTTATTAAAAGTATTTTTTCTGTTATATTTTCGCTTTTATTTTATTTTCCATAAAAATTGATAAAAAAAATTAATCCCGAAATCCCGGGATTATGTTTATCAATCCCGGGATTCATAGGTATCGAAAATAGCTCGGGATCCCGGGATTGGAATCCCTAGTCTGGACCTAATAGGTTAAGCAAGTGGCTGACATTCATTTCTCGTAAAAACAAAATCTGTTAAGGTGCATTGGGGTAATTCCGAATATGGGTATATTCCGAAAGTTCAAAAATTCTACCAATCGAAGCGATATTTTCCTATTGGCAACATTTAGTCTAGACACCATGTTCATTGTGCTCGCCTCGACAGTCGTCGCTAGTCGCTAGTGTCAACAATGCGTGCATACCATCAAGTTTTTTCGGAGAAGTGTTTTTCGCGCCATTTTTGCTGATTCGTAATTACCCCAACTTACATATCTCGAAATTCTGGTAAGTTATTTGAATAAGTGATTGCTTTTACGATAGATTATCGTTTTTTACGAATTGTGAGAGGAATACAATGTCCTAGCTGTGTTTTTAATTTTTTTTCGGAATAACCCCAAAGGGGTTATTCCGATTTATATTCATTCCGCAATAGCCGACTTAACTTTTTCATAGTAATTGGCAGTGCTTCTCAATCTGTAAAGATACTAAAATTATATCTAATTTAGATGTACATAATATACTTAATTAAATTAATATTAAAGTAAGTAAATTTAGCGTCGTCCTAATAAGAAGCTATCGCACGTCCTATTATATATAATCTTGGGTAAGTGCGGTAACACCAGCCTTCACTTAACAGCATAACTAGTGTATCCGACATCATGAGCGAATATAGCGATTCTGATATTATAGATTATTTTGATTTTGAAGTATTGATGGATGAATACTCTGAAGATGATTTTAAAATATACATGGAAGAACCAAGGTCACAAAAAAACAAAAGATGTGAAATATGGTGAAAGTTTAACTGACGAAAAGATGCTCACCAACAACGATTCAAATTCTCTCTGTACTAAGAGTAAAGGTGTTGGCAAAAAAAGTGAAGGTAAAGAAAATCAAGCGGATAAAACAGACAAAAAAAACGAAGAGAAAAGACACATTGAAAGAGAAGACAACGTTGATGTTTTTATAAAAGGAAAAAAATATCACAACTAGAGAAGACTCAAAAGAAAAGGGCAAAGATGAACAACTGCTACTAAAACTGAAAAATAAAGATATAGTATACAAAACTCAAGAAAAAGACCCTCAAGAAGAAGGAAAATTACAAATTAAATGATTCAGTGCTTGTCAGATATTCAATCAGAAAAAAATGGAGGTATTATATTGGGTTCATAGAAGAAATAACAAAACATGAGGAAACATACTTCTCTATCAACTTCTTAAAAACTATGAGACCACAGCAGCAGCTAACCTTTATTACGACCAAAAGAAAAGATAGTGACAAAGTTCCAGAGCCATTATAGTGAAGAAGATAGATATACAAAAAAAAGTGCTGATGAAAAAGAATATTATTTATTTAATGATAAAGATAGAATTTATTTTGACTGATTGCGTACCAAACCAATAGATCATTATTATGTATATATGAGGCTTTCAGACCGTGTCTTAATCAATTCTGTTATATTTTTAAACAGTGTAGCCCGCATTTTAGTTTTAGGTTTGCTAGCAGGAATAAATTATAAGTTTATGCCATAAAAGTAGATGAAAATAATTAAAAAGACAAGTTCCAACTTTGATTTAACATTTTTAATGTTGACTAATTTAATTGTATGGGTATGAAGAAAGTTTATTTTGCTATGCAAAAAGCAGTAAGTAAACAAAAAACATCTTTATAAAAAATATTGTTCTATCAAGGTAGGCAAATAAGAATGTAGACTCAAATAAATAAAATAAAATAAAATGATTTTTAAAATAATCACTTTCTTTGATTTTCCTCGTCTTTATTTTATTGATTTAAGGTGGTAGGTAGTTGTGTCATATTGAGATATTTTTTCTCATTATTTGTCACCGGTGGGAACAAAACTGGTAGTGACAACCGGGAATAAACCTGCTCTGCTCCATCCCGTTCCACAATTCCTATAATCCTAAGTACTTAACTGAAATGTTGAGAACCACTATCTTTTTTTGGGGTAATTCCGAACTAATAGTATCAAAAGTTAGGGATTATGGAAACTATTAACAAAATTGATGATATTTTGTGTTAGGAGTAATTACGGTCGAAAAAGAAAGGTAAACCTTCGGTCAAAGTGCAATAAAATCAACTTTTGAATAATTTCGGAATTACCCCAAGATAGTTCGTAATTTCCCCAATGCTAAAAAAAAATGACTCAATATTTCAAATTCTCAATTTAAAGAACCCAACTATATATTCAAGAATCTAATATATATTTATCATACATCTTTTCTTTAAGTACACAGGGGTAAAACAATAATGGCAGTAAATATAAAACACTTTGAATAATTAACCGAAATATATAACCTCTAGTCATCTCATAGAAATTCCTGTCGGAATTACCCCAATGCACCTTAATACAAACCTCCACTCAGTGGAGGCCCATGTGATCAGATACGCCTATTAGGATCAGATACGGTCGGAATGAAATGAATATGAATGAATATATATAATTATTCATTGAATAAAAGAAATAGTGAATTATGAATGAATGAATTATTATAATTTGATGTACATAATTGATTACCTGTTGGTGTGTATTGTGTAGAAGGCATCCCAATATTTATCGGCATCATTCTCAAATTTGGCAATTTCATCGTTGGAAAATACAATGTCTGAATTTCCTGACACCTTCACGCGGGCTTCTTCCTCCAGCTCTGGTCCCCATTCGACATTATCCCTAGAAAAAAAACATGTCATTATAATATTATAACATACCTACATAATTTTGAAAACACTTCAGAGAAAATATATAAACAATAGAAAAAGTAAGACACCCAGCAGGAATCGAGCCTGCGTATCGGGTTTCGCGCCCATGCACATTGAGCACAATGCTATAGTTATCCTACCTAATTGTGACAAATTTTAACTAATGCATTTTACAATACTCTCTGAAGCGCTTTTCAAATTGAGTCACTATTGGCTTTTGTATTTTAAGCTAACTACATTAAATATCACTAAAAAATACCAAATGTTTAATGCGCGAAAAATCACTGATTAGTCTCCTATAAAATTATCAATATGGGCTTACCTCTGCATACAGATAATTATTTTGATGGCAATGTTATCTACCTTAGAAAATTCGGAATATTTATCAATTTTTAATTACTTCAATACAGACCAAATGGTCACAATTCAGAATATGTAATAATTGTTTCGCTCGGACATGAAACAACCCTAAGCTGCATCACGAATATGGAAAAATCTACTATCACAGACGAGGTTAGAGTTCACATCCTTAGATGATTGGTACATTTTCATACAGATTGTGTTTGCATATTATAAAATATACAAACCAGGCATTGAATTCAAATACTCGGCTCTTATCTTTAAGGTATCTTGACCCGTGTTGAGGTTTCTTTCGATACCTCGTGTGACATTTGGCGTTGAGGTTATGTATGCCGAGAATAATTGGTCGTAATGTTCGGCGTAAATGAGAAAACGTCAGCTCCGCTAACTTCCTACCATGCACTATGTTGGAAAACATCAGCACCATCCAATAAGACTCTGTTGCCAAATTGAGGTCTCTTATCATCAGCTGGAGATTCATCCATTCCTCAACTGTCAATCTGACATGTGTCAAAAAACAAACAGAATACCAGACTAGGTGTTGCTACACCACAAAAATATTTAAAAAAAAATCGTTCGTTTTTATTTGGAATACGCAAGAGGAATACGTTTCGAGGAGACAAAAAACACAAAAAAAAAAATCAGAAATTAAGTCATTCAACTGTGTGTAAAGGTTTTCTATAACAATTAAATTCTAAAACATAATATCATTCGATAAATAAATAGGTAGAAGAAAGCGATAGGTAGTTATTTATGTACCTATCTATAGTGGGTAGTGATATTTTAGTTGAAATACCTATAGTTATATTAAAATTTATGAATTTATGTACCTAAATAAAATTAAATTTAAATATGAAAAACCTTCTTATCATGACAAGGTCATTTACAGAGTCACAAAGTGCATACACTGCACTTTATTTTTTATAATCAAAAATGGCAATATATAAGTAATTTACACTATATATTTCTTATTTTGATTCTGTAAATATTTCAGAAAAATTGCATGTCCTTGCTAAACTTTGTTATGAACATCACAGATTGCGCTGCACAATTTATAAGACATAAAAAACCAAAATAAACACAGTTCGTGATAAAACTGGATGTCCGCCGCTAAATATAGCTAAATGAGCTAAATCCGGGCATTTTCGAAATGAAAACGTAATAAAGTTGGCGATTTGACGCTGCAAGCTGCATTTATTGCGCTTTTGACAGATATGTCAAAGCGATAATTAAATGTTGCGCGCGCGGGTCAAGGGGAGGCCGACACACGAAGCAATCAGTGTAGGCGCGGAATAGGGGCGGTTCTGAGCTCACACAGTCACTGGACGTTGATTTTAATTTGTAGTTTGTAGTGGTTAGAGTTCCAAATGGTGTTTAACAGTCTGACAAAAGTGCCTTCGTTCCATTAATGTGTTTATATCAACATTTTTATCGGTAAGTTTACAAATACTTCATTAGTTTGTACCAGTGTCTGGCTGACCGAGGGGGTGATTCATAGTTGAATTATTGTTTGCTTTATATGTTAATTTCAGGCCGCAATACTCGGATCTATTAGAAATCACGAGTGTCAACTGTTTGTATGGCATACTATCCGGCTTCGTTTGAGATGTTATGTGTGTAGGGCGGCACCCTGAGAATCGATCGAGTCTGATAATAATAATACCTACGTACTCTGGTGAGCGCCCACCGATTTGCCGACTGTCTCACGTGTCTAGCACTTCCCGGCTCGCCTCTTCCAACAATATTAATCCAATAAAAGTGATCAATTAGATTATTTTCATTGCTGTACAATACGAATACATCCGGCGACCTATTCAGCGATAATTATACCACTTTACTTTATCCTAAGTTTTAATTACAAAATGCATTAATGTTTTTATCTAGTGAATTTATTTAAAAATTTAGACCCTGAATCGATAGATTTAAATTGGTTTTGATATCTTTTTTACAACGTTCATATTGTGCATTATAACAAAAATACCATAATAATAGCTATTATCAACTGGTGAAAAACCTAAGTATAAAAATATCAACTAAAATATAACAATATAAAAATGTAAATAATATGTAGGTATTTACACGTACGTAGATACTTAACGATAAGTCCAAATGGCTACAATATTATGTATTTCCCGATTTATATTTCCTGATAGGCTTACCAACAACCGGCTAGGATCAATTTTTTCAAACGGTTCTGGAAACTGGCTCAAACCAGAAAAAATACTATAATTGTATTATAATTACGTGGTCCATTTATTTATACCAGAGCTCCGTAAACTTTTCCAGACTCACGCCCCCTTTTATATACCTATGGACATATTTAATTAGGTACTCCATAAAGCCAGCTACAGTAATGATAGATTGAAATTTGATGATAAAAGTACCTACTTATCTGAAATTCCGTGATGTACGTACAATTTTAATAGTGTTTAAAAAAATCGTATTTTCTCCTACCATTTTGTAAACGTCCTATACTATTTAATAATCTGCAATGTTTGCTTAAATTACTTTAAATTGAATTGAGTAAATTATGGCAGAACGCACCTGTCTTCCAAAACATTTACAAGCAGACCCCTCAAAAACACATAAAATGACACATATTTACTGGAGAATAATTATTTGAATGCGACATTTTGTTATTTTACATTTTTACATGTCTGACTTCTGACTTCAAATCGCATAACATGATTTATGCTACGGACAAATGATTCGTCTAGCACCCCAGGGGGATCATAGCATTACTTTGGTAATCACTGGTATATTAATAATAAGTATAATAAAAAAACGCTATTATTGCATATTATAATATATTATGTAGGTATACGAAATCAAATAAAATGAACTGCGGCCATTTCTTATTAGATTCCAATTGGAACAATATAAGATTAAGATAACAACTTACTTGTATTGGTAATATTTAGGGAACTCAGAAATAATGGGAACTGAAATATCTAACGGGTAAGGAGTAGCAAGCTACCGATCTCGAGTGCAGAAGAAACGGAATAAACTCAAACACGCGTCAAGAATACGTCATACGTCGAATACTGACAACTGCTCTCGGTTTATGCTTTGACGCTCATTTAATAGTGGTGCATTACACACACTATTGCAGGCCCATAATGCGTGGTTCATTTTCGTAGGACACTCACACATTTAAAACCCTGCGTCATAATGTAGTGTATTGAATATAGCCTATCGGAATTCTATTTATTAATCTGTTCTGTGGTATTACATAAATCAAAATACTCTCACAAAAGAAAGAAATCCTAACTTACGATTCCTGTGGGTCTATTCTATACTTATCGACCGTTAAAGTGATAAAATGATAAATAGGTATTATCAAACTTAGGGTGGGTTTTTATCAAAATATTAGCTTTTATTGTAACAATTACAATAAGTTGGTTTTTATTGTTGCACATATCTTGCTACTGTTAAAATATAGCACTTATTGCAACAATAAAAACCAACTTATTGTAATTGTTTCAATAAGTGTTAATACTTTGATACAAACCTACCCTAAGTTTGATACTATTTATCACTTTAACGGTCGATAAGTATAGAAGAGACCCACTGATCTGATATTAATACTAAAAGTAAGCAGGTGCCCAGAATTTAAATAGTTTAAATCACCTTTCATAACTGATAATCTAGATCAGGGGTAGTCAACCTGGTCCCTACCGCCCACTAGTGGGCGTTCCGGTTTTCATGGTGGGCGGTAGTGGTTTTAACAACCTTTTCATTATGTTTTCATAAAATTCTCCGTGACAATTTAAATTTCAGAAAATATACTAGGTATTTGTATCGCCCTCGCATAAGTTTAGTTCACGTTACTTCTATGTATGCAAAGTATAAACAAAAAGATAGATTTAACTACAGTAAGTTGTTTTATAAAGATGTATTCTGCCAAACTTAGCGAAAGTATTCGGTTAGTAATTATTACTATAATATGCTTTAACTTGTCTTGCTGTAACTCTGCTTTATAAATTACTTATATAAAGTAAAGGTACTTCCGTACTTTATAAATCACCATTACTGTGGAACCGGTGGGCAATCAGAAAATTTTACTACTAACACTAACATAGATACAAAAGTGGGCGGTAGGTATAAAAAGGTTGACTACCCCTGATCTAGATGGCTATGATTTTAAAATCTAATTTCAATATGAAATTTTCTTAGTTGAATATTCGGACTAAATTTCTTTATTGACAGAACGTTGGCAGAGAATCGATTGCGATATTTTAATAGAACATTTAAAATAGTTTTGTACTCGATTCGACGATAATCTCCAGATCAAACCGATATTATTATGTACCTATTTAAAATTGTTTTACTTTTCCTTGAACGTTTTTTCTCTCTTGAAGTAATCGCGATGATCACAATAAACTATTCCATCTATACCGGTGCTTATGGCATAAAAATACAATGCCAGTCAAAAATCAAAAGTAGTTTGTACTCTTGGTAGTCCAGTGGCGAAGGGTGGAGGTAGGCTGTTAAAATCCGATATAAATAGTGTACACAAAACATCGTCAGTCATACGTATTAGTTTTCATTAAACTTAGACAACAATTTACAGATAGTGTTAGGTGGTTACTTTTTAAAAATCTATTAAACCCTGCCTACCCAAACCACAATAGTTTAGCCATGTGGGGGATACGATAAAAATAGTGAACACTTTTTCAGTCATACTCATTATAATACATATTACGTAATGTGTTTGTTAGTTTTTTTTTAATTCATTAAGGGGGGACATGCTCAGCGTAGGTCAAAATGGAGCTTTTATTCTATTTTCAAAGCATGATCCTGGACATTCCTTAAACGTTGTAGATAACCTATTTACATAATTTTGAAGCCTTACTATCCTTTATATTTATTTTAATCATTTGATGACTGCATAAAGTATTTTTATCACATAAAATAGTATTTTTTTTAACGGTACATGTTCAAACACGCACGTTTACATCATCTTCCTCCCTACTTCAATTATAGTTCGTCAATTTATGGCTACGGCCGTATGTTGTAGCTTAACCACTGGGGGATGCCAAAAAATGGCGTATTTCAAAAAAATACTACCTTATTCTTAGGTCAATAATTATTATAAAGCAATCATTATTCGTAGGATGTTTATCACACTTGAATGGTCAAAGACATTGCTTATAATAAGTATCTTTAGAATCATCTTCAAATATGTTAATCTTGCCGATTTTTTGAATAATAAAATGCCTAATTCTTGTCAAATTTGGGATCACAGAGATTATCAATATAACTTTTTATCGTGAATATTTTACAAAAATTATCTCGTAATAAATTATACTAATGGTTTCATAAATGCGTTTAAAAATTAATAAACGTAAAAAATCTTAACACCACTGCAGAGTTATGTACCGAAATATGACTATATTCTAAAACATTAGAGCGAGAGGTTTAAAAGAATACTATTTTATGTAACAAAAATAGTTTATGCAGTCATCAAATGTTTAAAATAACTATAAAGGATAATAGGGCTTCAAAATTATATAAATAGATTATCTACAACGTTTAAGGAGTGTCCAGGATCATAGTTTGAAAATCCAATAAAAACTCAATTTTGACCTACGACGAGCACGTGGGCCGTTAAGCATAAAAGATAAAAAAAATTCTGTCTATAAAATATCTAAAACTATGTATGGTTTAATGGCATAATTTTATAGATAGACGAATATTTTTTTGACTATTACCTATATATTATGGCTTGGTTTACGTAGGGTTTAATTGAATTTTATAAACAAACAAACAACACTATCTACACCAGTTGTTTCCAAACTTTATGTTACTACGCCCTCCTTTAAAAACATCTTATCTTGGCGTCTCCCCTCTTATTTCATAAAATAATATACATTTTTAAATGATAAAAAAAACATACTTGACGAAATAATAACAAGATTTTACTATATAATCATTAGAATAGATATATAATCATATATTAATTTTTAATGCGAGGATGTGCTTGTTTGTTATATTAGCACAAAGTTTATCAAGTTGCAAATTTCAGCAAATCCCGTTTCGCAAAAGTTTATTTGCTTGACTTATTCTTCACTTTGATTCAACAAGAATTGAATAAGGGTTTCACTCTGAAATTTTTGGTTCAATGAAGTGTCGCATTATAATTCTTATCATTTTTTTTTAAATAGTAGTCAATCCAAATTCATCATCTTGATCGCGCCTCCTTTTGCCCTAGTCTGGGGCTCCCCAGGGAGGCGCACCTCTCAGTTTGGAAATCGCTGATCTACACATTGTGGTCTTAATTCAATGAAAACAAATACGTTTGACTGACAAAGTTTATTGTGCACTATTTATGTCGGATCTTTACAGCCTACCTCCAGCCTTCGCCAGTGCTAGGTTCGTACCGCACGTTCCAGAAAAGTGTGCCTGATTGTATATATTTTTAATTTCCTAGGAATAATAAATTTTACACTACAAAGACTTTTCAATTATTGTCATGCAGTGTGTCTAAATGAGATGCTCATTCCATAAGCAAGTGGAGAAGAATGGCAAAGTATTAGTTTGATCAACTGCATTGTATTATGAGTTAAGCGCAATGCAATAATAATATTGTGATATCTCGAGTGGTTTATCAATAACTGACATGGGTCAGAAAATAATAAATCAATATGTATTTCATTATCAGATACCTATTCTATATGCTATATACATAAACATATAAATAAGGTCTATGGGAGAAATATAATTCATTAATTATTATTATATTTCAAACACAATATGTAGGGTAACTGTCAACCTTTTTACGTTACGAATATGTACGTTAAATAAAAAGAATAGCAAAACCAGTTATATTTTAAAGCTGTATGATGATAAAAAACGATAACACCCATAGGTAACAAAAAAAACTTTTTATTTTGCTCCCCATTCTTGGGCACGCTCATAGATTCATTCGCATGTTTTATTTGTCATATTTTTTCGATCGTTGTGTGGCAGATTTCGCCACAATTGCTTCGGTGAAACTCAAAGGTATATTAAACGTTATTTCACGTCACAAAATTTATTTCCGTGCATCATGTGTCTCGACTGGTATTTCCAACAGTATTCGAAAAAAATCATTTTTCGTGACCTTTTTTGCGTTACAGTTAAGGCTATACCTCAGTTGAGGCATGTTCTAAAAATATCGTGGCTAGGCGATGCGCGGATTGTGCAAATGACGCGTGCCTAACGAAATATAATTCGTCATATAAATCCAACATGCGTCCATTTAATGTTCTGTTTATTGTTCTATTAGTACCTAACAATAATAATATATTCATTGCAATGTCTTCTTTTTCTAGTAATGGGTAACGTTTTTTAGTTATCTTTACACAATTTAAGAATTAATACCCCCGTCGCCATCGCGAAACAAATTGACGTGTTCACAGCTCTACTTTCGCTCTCCGATTGCCAGCGAGTCCAAAATTTCGTCACACCTATAGTTGAAAATTATTTGCTTTTTCACTGAAATACCGTCTTAAGCTGAATTTACTTTACCCCGTGTGTAAAAAAGTTACAATTTAGAAGTTAATAATCGATGTATGATAAATAGATGTATTGAAAAAGCGTTCCAATGGTTTTAATTGCTGGTCCAACTAGCCATGCGCGTTCCTGGAACTTTTGAACTTTGTCTGGTGGGGTTTCACTCGACAATGCAATATTACTTTGGTATCGTAGCAGCGAGAGTCGGATTCCCCACATCACCATGGCGATCCTAATTTGCCAGACAGGTAGACAGAACGAAGGAGTGAGGAGGGAGATATTCGCAGACAAACAAGCATGGTTCCCAGCCGCAAACCCTTGCACATCTCTGATTTTGGCATATTGAATTATATATGTGTGTGCAGTACCTATATGAACATTTACCAAAGAGTATAATTCACCGGGGTGGCAAACTTTTTTCTAAAATTCTGTCAAATTATAATATAACAGTCGCATGTCAAATAAATAAAAATGTAAAGAAAAAAAATACTCATCATCTTACACAATGGTTTATGAATTATGAGTTTCAAAATTTACCAAACTAATATAAAAAATAACTGACTGTATATTTTCTAAATTTACCCTTTTTAAATTTTTTACAATTTAATGAGGTATTTATTTAAAAAAAAACGTTTTAATTGTTACAATAAGTGCTATATTTTAATAGCACCTCTCTTGGCTATGCTAAATTTTAGAGCGAGATAGACAGTTTTGACTGTATAGACGGCTAACTTATTGTAATAATTGTTACAATAATTGCTAATACTTCGATACAAACCTACCCTAGATAGCTGCCATAGCGGCTAAAATCAGTCTCGTATATAGAATAGATGCGCATGAGCGAAACGCAAATCATTAAAGAGCATGGGGTATTACTTATTTTTCCTTTATGTTAGGACTTCATCTGGGAATCGTTACCCTCATGAATTGACTATCGAAAAGCTTTCTAGCTGGATATTTGGAATGTACCCAGAATAGTGTGGAAGTCCGCGGTTGTAGCGACGACAAGCTTATTAAATTTATATATAATAATAATATGTTTAACGGTACCTATAACATCCGCGCTACATACATATTTATCGGTGGCGAAGGGGCGCACTAAACTTTGTCAGTCATAAGTGAGAATACAAATTGCAGATGGTGTTGGTTAGTTTTAAAAAAATCAATTAAACCCTGCATAAACCAAACTATAATAGATAATAGTCACAAAATATTTGTCTATCTATAAAATAATCTGAAATTATGTTTTATCTATTATGGTTTGGTTTATAAAAATAAACCAGCGCCATCTGTAATATAATGTATTCTTAATTGAACGAAAACCAATAAGTATCTACCTATGACTGAAAAGTGTGCATTATTTTTGTCGGATCTTAACAGCCTACCTCCACCCCTCGCCACTGCTATTTATTTATAAACCACCTACGAAGTTTTCATTTAATTTCAGACTAATGATCTAATCATTAGACTCTAATTAATAAGAATTTTAAATAACATATTATGTACCAGTAATAATTACATTGTGGACTTTATTTAATAAAAGAATTTTGTTTTATTCATACATTCTTAAATCTTGTGAAATTATTGAATAAAAAAAAATAGTTAATGATTTTTTTAGCAAGTTCAAGTAAGTTGCTACTAAAAATCTTGTAGTGATCCGTGACGTCGGTTAGTAATTAAAATAATACTTACGCCCTACTTTGATTTAAAATACAAAAGCCGATCGCCAATAAAGTAGCTCAATTTAGAAGTCGCTTCAGTGAGTATTAAAAAGGCCAATAGTTAAAGTTTGTCGTAATTAAGTATGACTCCTTTAGCATAGCGGACTATGTGCGTAGGCGCGATACCCGAGAGATGCAGGTTCGATTCCTGCGGGGTGTCTTACTTTTTTCAAAAAGATTTTTTCTATTGGTTATTATAGATTTTCTTAGAAGTGTTTTCAAAATTATGTATGTTCAATAATTAGAATGTTACATTCTTAAATCTTGTGAATTATTCGTTGAATAAAAAAATAGTAATAATAATCACTTATAAACACCACAAATAAAGGTGCGACTGATACAGAGAGATACAATATCCAAGAGCCGGCTGGTGTAGACAGACAAAATCTTTTGGTCTGGCCGCCCGTGTGCGCGCACGCATTGTACACAAGGGCGCTCCGCTGTAGGTAGTCACTATGAAAAGCCAAGTGTTTTTTCTAATTTTTGTTTATTCTCCAATATTATTGAGCTTTTACCATACTTGTACTTTGTTTTAAGATTTAAGGGGCCGTGCAAAAAAAATTATTGAGAAGCACTGCTCTAGTTGATCGAAGGTTATTCGAAATAATATTCGATAGAATACATTAGGCTCGACGTGTAGGTACAGTTTGGCTTCCTACGTTATCATCATCGGTGGAATGCGTTTATCTGACAATATGTCAACACATTCATAGAATCTATGTAGGTACATTATTTTAACATTCCCGGAATAAATATTTTAATAATTACATGCTTATCTACATCAGCACGAACATCGTATTAGGGACGTGCATCACCATTAATTAAAATATAATTAAATTTGCTGTTCGTATACACAAGGCGATTGTTTTATCACCAAAGTGCAGTCACAGGGGACATCCTAATCTGTTAGTGTGAATTTTATTTTACTATCATTTTCAAGTTTCCATATGGGGTATAGTGTAAATAAAACAGTCATGTTTTCTTAAAAATAGCCACCATCTCATTCAATAACTCATTCATTAGGAGTCATCTCTTACTAAAATATCGTATAAAATATTGCATATTATTTATGTAAAATTCGTTCCCCAAAAAAGAATAAAAAACACCTCATTTTTGTACTGCAGCCATTTTGGTCGCCATGTATGGATATATATATCTTGCCCTATGGACTACCAACAAAGTTTTACAACATTTTTTAATTCTAGCATCCTCAAAAACATATAATTTGACAATTAACTTAATACTTTTGATTTAATGGGGGAGCAATTTGGGATACATGGCCGAATTTTTTTAAGGCTATACCTCAGTTGAGGCATGGTCTAAAAGTATCGTGGCTAGGCGATGCGCGGATTGTGCAAATGACGCGTGCCGAATGAAATATAATTCATCATATAAATCCAACATGCGTCCATTTAATGTTCTGTTTATTGTTCTATAGTAACAATAATAATATATTCATTGACATGTTTTATTTTTCAAGTAAATGTGTAACGTTTTCTAGTCATCTTTACACGATTTAAGAATTAATACCCCCGTCGCCATCGCGAAACAAATTGACGTGTTCACAGCTCGACGTTCGCTCTCCGATTGCCAGCGAGTCCAAAATTTCGCCGCACCTATAGTTGAAAATCGAGGGTATACTGACAAAACGCATTATTTCAGTTTTTGCTGTTTTTCTGTTTTAAATGCCAAAATGTATACAATTTTACGCTCTACGTCCTGGTAAAACGCACAAAGGCATAGGATATAATGGTGAGAAAATAGAAACATTATTAAATCATGTTGTTAATTTTTTATTCTGATAGAAAGCATGATATTGACCTAATGCGTTCTGCGTATACAAAATACAGGACTTGTAACATGTCGCATATTGTGTTTCCCATAAAGGTTAGTCTTTATAATGTAGAAAAAATGTTTTTAAATCATAAAAAAATCTACGTGGGAGAACGCTTTGGAAAAAAAATGAAAGTCCTTTTTACGATTATCTCAGAACTTGTTTTAATGAGTTAATGCTTTCTGTCAGTATAGCCACGAAATTATTTGCCGTTTCACTGATGTACCGTCTTAGTGTGGATCAATATGCCAAGTTTGATAGTTTGCAGTTTTCCTCTAAAACCGTTGCTTGCATGGTTAACTATTTGCAATTTAACGTATTATTGGCATTCTTGTGGATGAATGTATAAAACAGTGCAGTTATAAGAAGTCATAATTAATAAACCTGCAACTGACCTATTTTTTTTTATATAGTACACGTATTTATAATAAGTTATAAAGTTGCAAACGCATTTATTTGCTACAAGCTCATAACCTTTTGATATCAGTATCGACTTTATTTAATATTAGATTATGTGTGTAGGACTTACATATTATAATAATAATAGGTTTTAGTTGAGATAAAGCGGTTGCGTTTAATCATTTGTTAATTATTATAAATATTTATAGTAATTTCTAAGAATCTCTATTTTGAATCACATTATTTATTTTAATCAAAGTTCACTTTGGCCTTGTTTAATAATTGATCTAATAAGTATTAACTATATTATCGTTATACATAATTTATATTAAAATAAGATTTTGCGTACTTACTGATTAAATACAAGTTTTGATTAATGTTGTATTGCTTGTACTAATAGTATAATAATATATTTTGTTTCAATCATTTACATAGGCAACTCGAAATTGTCATAATGTAAATTGGGAGCATTGAGAAGATTACTATAACTATAAATACGATTTTATATAATATTATGTATTTTATTTTTATGGTCACGTCAAATACTTACTGCCAGCAGTAAATCCACTCATGTGTAAACGGGCTATAAGTAAGTTTATTTAAATTTCGAACAAAAAAACGACGTTTTGTTTTTCAAATATTATACCGTACCGAACAGAAAAAGATTTATATAATTTTCTGAAGCAAAATTTATTCTGTTATTTCTATTGTTTGTAAATGTAACAGAAAAAATATAACAGGTAAAACATTTCTTATGAAATATTATGCAAAGGAAAACATTCCCTTTTTAACATTTCCGATTGAGCTAAGTTTACAATGGAAACTTCGCGATTGTTTGGCATTTTGATATTCAAATTTTGAAATATTTCGCTGGGAATTTGTAAATAATAATAATATCATTTATTGCTTACTTACATGTTATATTTTTGTCAAAAATGAAAAGAGGTTTTTTATGTACTTTAACTGGCAAACTTATTGTTCGTGGAATGCCTTCGTACCAAAGAGGAAAAATGCGCTTGTTCCGGTTAGTGGCGGGAAACTCGATTAATTTAGTTCGGTGTCATTTTTAAATACGAAATTCGAATAAATTCGAACGTTACCATTCATTCAGTGAACTCAAAATCCTCCCTCGGTCATGTGCGTTGCGTTTGTGTGTACCTTCGCAGAACCTAAAAATCTTTCTGAACATTTATGTTTCTAGCGATTGTCTGTTCTTCGATATGGGTATTATTCCCATTTATATTTTAGGTTTATTTTAGTCAAACCTATTACATCGCATACCTCTGTTTTTTAGCGTTTCTTAGTTTTTCGTTTTGTTATCCATACCATGCTGCTTCTAGGCCTCTTTTTTACAAAGAATCTTTACTTACTTTATGACGTCTAATATGCAAAACCGTACTACAGTAATACACGTGATAGCAAAACGAAACTGTCATATACTGTTAGGTTAGGTTGGGCGAAGTAGCGATGGATGGAGGTGGACTGTTCAGATCCGCCATAAATAGTGCACACTAAATTTTATCAGTCATACGTAAATATAAAATATTTGTTTTTATTGAAATAAGACTTAAATTTTCAGATGGTGTTGGTTATTTTTTAAAAATCAATTAAACCCTGCCTAAACTAAACCATAATATTTTTGGGCGATACGACAAAATTGTGCACACCTTTTCATTAATACTTATTTCTTTTCGTTGGATTACATATTGTTGATTATTTTTTTAAAATTCATTAAGCTCTGCCTAAACCAAACTACAATACATAAATTATATTATCATATTTAAAAAAAATCCAAAGTATGATTTAATTGTAAAATTTTCGATATTTTATAGATTTACTTCAGGACTATTAAATATTTTAAATATGTGGTTATGCGTTGCAATTTGATATGATATGATGATTGATGTACTTAAATGATAATTCCCGTGTAGAATTTAGGAAACACTGCTGTAGGGCATAACACTGCCCAACATTAGTAATATGTAGGTGGGCCCGCTTCAGGATGTGGGGGCCATGACTCTACTTCATAATTCAAATAAAGGTTAGGGGCATAGGTAAAACGAAATTCTCTCGACTACACAACCTCGTGGCTCACTGCTCAAGGCGTTGGTGATAGGGAGATGTATTGCAATTTGGTTGCCAATTTTCGATAGAAGACAGCACCAATAGAAGAAGAAGCGTATGCCATATCAAAGAAATTAACATTTCATGGAAGAAATCTGATAGAAATGATACAAACTGCATTTTGTAAACATTTGCCATAATTTTATCGGTTGCATGAAAATTGTACCTACGTAAAACATTTTACCATGGCACAGTTCGCCGTGAGCTTTCTTATCGGAAAGAGATAACCGTATACTATACGGTCTCCAATTTAATTAGATTCAATACGAACATTAATTCAATTTGCATAGCTGATTTTGGCAAAATTCACGAATTCAAGAATGAAAACCTTACCTAACAAATAATCCAGTGTATCGGCTATTTTCAAAATTTGTTTGCTGCTGGCTTCCTGTACAGTGTAAACCGACAAGAACCGTGTTTTATTTAGACATGAATTTTATATCAGTACTATACGACCCAAAGAGGTTGGACGGTCTTTAATATACGGCCATATATATGAAGCGCCTAGTTTAAAAAGCCCCTAAAACGATTTTAGGTAGGTAGTTCTGAGAAAAACGAGAAAAACGATTTTAGGTAGTTTTGAGAAAAAATAGAAAAACTCATATCTATTAAATCTATGAACTTTATGTAATTATTTTTTAATTCGTACAGTCTAAAGAGTATTTTAGCTTATCGAATTTAAGTGTATTAGACAATCACACCAAACTATTTTAGCGGGGTTTGAAATTTTCCCTAATTTTTGATCATACGTATTGAGGGTTTTTGGCGTTTTTTATAGTTCATTCTTTGGCCGGCATATAGGTAACAAAAATATCCATCTAAATCATTGATGTACTACTGGATGAATCATATGCTTCTTAAAATGACGCCCGATTTTCAGCGACTCGGCCAGTGTTAAAACTTACTGTTTTAATATCAGCGGACTTAACTCGATAATATAAGCTCACTTAATATTTGTCTCGAAAACGACCTGGCAATAATTATGAGTAAGCCCGATCTAGCTTGCATCTTACTCTAATAGTCAGCGCATGACGACTTGCTCTGTCCGCTCAGACATGAATTTTTGGTAGCTTGCAAGCTTTGGGTCGCAGACACCCTTAGGGTCACTATTCCAAGAACGTAAATTTAGTTTTACAGCCAGGGCAATAGGGGTGAAATTCGGGAATCCATGTTAACGGTCTTAACGAATTATACCTACAAGGAAATATTATAAGACGATATTCGTAATATCTTCTTTTGTGGTACATTTTAAAAATGACACTTGTATGGGAACTCCTCATCTAGTAGTATATCAATGATCTAAATACATATTTAACTCAAAAATTTTCAAAAGCCGCTTTGAAACTAGGCGCTTTGTCTCCGATACAAAAATTCACGGTGAAGTGTGATACTGCGAACTATATACAGTATCCTGACACGAATTTTATCGTAAAACACGTGCCAATTCGCGCTCGGGTGCCACGGTTTCAGCCTCGCTTCCCAAGGGCATCCCCGGGATGTGTCGGTATAGTTTTCCGTAATGAAGATAGTATCTCGCGCCACCAGCAATATCATCAATCATGTTCAACGTTCAATTTTCCTCGGCGGATACTTTCACGTCGCCTGCGTCGCTGTTTCGAATCATTATTCAAATTGTCTTCTGAGTTCCAGTGGCGTACGAGAGCGGCAAGGTCGTGAGGGTCAAGAGCCGGGTGATTTGATTTATTGTGTTTTTATGCGGCACATTTTACTTTATTGCGTTTTTATTAGCCGATATCAAAATAAATAAACAAGTGTATTCTTCAGGCGAAGAGAAGCGATCATTTTTATGTGATAAAATTGTAGACATTTCTTCTTTCAAAGTTTTTTTGTATCTATTCACTTGTCTCTATGTTCATTCTGTTATCTTTGTAGTGGAGGGAGGTCGGTTCAGTGGTAGTTGTAAGTAGGTATACAAGGGTCCAAGGCAGCTCGCTGACAGGTTTGGAGACCCCCTATCAAAACCATCATGGGTTATATTTTTTTTAAATAAAATTTTCACATTCAGATTGTGGAACAGAACTAAGCATCTTTTTAAATTTTTCATACTCTACAATCCTATGTGTATCAACTGCCCGACAAGAAGATCTAGGCAATAACCGGAAGTCGCTGGAGTCGAAGTGCGATTAACTAAATAAGAGGGGTTTATTAGTTCACAGTTTTAACACGTGGACAACTCATCGATAACCGGAAGTCGTTGCAGTCGAAATGCGGTTAAAAGTAGGAGGGGCTTATTAGTTCACAGCTTTAACACGTTGACAAGAAAATCTTGTTCGACAGTTAGTAGGCATCCTCACGAAGGGGTTTCTTAACAGATTTTTGTTTTACGAGAAATGCTTGTTAGCCACTTTCTCAACATATTACGTTCATATCGAGCCAAATACACATTGAAAAACAGCATGTGAATTTGTCAGACCCTGGATTCGACCCCGAGATCCATGACTTTGTAAGTCGACACGTTACCGCTTGGCCATCATGCCGACAACCTCAACGGCTTTATGGAAAACCGCCAATGAGTAAGGCCACGACTAGAATGATGCGCTTGTCTAAAGTAAACATGTGTAACTTCCATTACTAATTTTTTTATCATACAATTGAATTTGATATTTTTTTCAGCATACATACCTATACAATTTAGTAGCAAGTATATATCATTATCTTCAAATCTAGAACAGAAGTCTTCAACTTTTTGTCCCGTTACCCACTAGCTTTTTTTCTGTTTGTAATATGTTGACGAAATCCTTCAGGTTTAAGAAATCGGTCTTATAGGCCATCCATGGACTGAAACCGTATGCGGTTTCGAACCGTGTGCTATACTAAGCTTATCTTTTCTGGTCATGGAAATATATTTCCACAAAGTATATTATAAGCATCTGATCGTATCCGTTTATACCATACACTTACACTTACAAATTTAGAGAAAATATATTTTCATGAACAAAAATCATAAGTTTAGTATGGCACACGGATCTAAACCGCATACGGTTACAGTCCATGGATGGCCTCTTAATCTTTATAAAACTATGCGACCGCGTTACGGGTGTGGTAATGCGGTAGGTAGTAAAAATAACAATAAATACACCGATTGCTATAGCTATGAGAGAATCAGTGGACTGTATAAATTATATGTAATTTGTATGTATATAATGATAATGTAAATAATGGTAACGGGAGTCGATGGGGTGGCTGGTACATACCTAGATATAGGAGAATGTTTTTTCTCAACATTTTTTATATTAAGTATATATTACAAACAAAATTTATTGTGATCAATATGTAGGTACATACTCGTTATGCTTATATATATTATCGTGTCCGGAAATTTGTACGTATGCAGTTCGCCGTATCACATTTCACCGTGAAATATTGTATCAGAAATATATGGCCATATATTGAAGACCGTCCAACCTCTTTGGGTCGTATATTACCTACTTACTGATATAAAATTCATGTCTGAATAAAACACCGTTCTTGTCAGTTTTCACTTTACAGGATGCCAGCAGTAAATAAATTTTGAAAATAGCCGATATACTGGATTATTTGTTAGGTTAAGTTAGTTTAGGTTAGGTTCGGTTTTTATTCTTTAATTCGTGAATTTTGCCAAAATCAGCTATGAAAATTGAATTAATGTTCATATTAAATCAAATAAAATTGGAGACCGTATAGTATACGGTCATCTCTTTCCGACAAGAAAGCTCACGGTGAACTGTGCCTCGGTGAAATGTTTTACGTACAATTTACATGTAAATTATATTTAAATTTGACTTTGCCCCTTACCTAAATAATATGTAGGTACATCTCAGAAAACCTCCAAATACCTACGCCCTACGCTGTTATATAGAACGTCTTGGTATACCGCTATAATAAACAAGTTTTATTATTATGAGCCGATTTCAAAGATAAACTGGGAGATAAAAAGCGAACGAAAATTTTGCGCAAGTCATTGTGCCATCGATTAGATGTATAACCCTGACGCCTGCTCTGTCGGCTAGACTTGATTAATATTTATTCATTGTCAGTAGCAAATTCTCCATTCATGACAATCCATAATATATAATATTATTAAAGATAAATAATTTAAATAATAAAATAACACCTCAGAAACATACATCTCAGAAAAAATCGTATAGTGTAGCCAGACCCATAATTCGAACCTGGGAACCACGACATTATCAGCCGACGCGTAACTTCGGCTATCATGAGCGGCATCGTATACCACGCGAAAAAAGTTTCACTCCAATTATAGAAAATATATTTGTACCTAATGTGACTTGAACCCACAACCGCTGATTGGCCACGCCGACTTGATACCAACCATGGCCAACTTTGAGTCATTTGAAAAATTTGCTATGTCATATGGAGGACGGAATAATTCCGATCCCTCCTTAGATTCATCACTTTCAACTCTTGATCCTCAGTTTCAGTACACGGGTAAAGAGGACACTTTCATGTCATTAAAGATAAAAATGACGGCAGAGCAAGTCGAGATTTTTTTTATTTTCTAAAACTCTTTCTTTAAGCACCAAGGTGCATGGTTGCTAGATTAGTCCCATGCAGTTTCGTTTCGGAACAAGGAAGTGTAGCACTATTTTTTTTCCATTCTGATACGTTTATAGAGTCATGGAAGGCGGCCGTGCACAAACCGCAGCTGTATATACATGGCGGGTGAAGATGGAGTAACTCAAATCATTAACCGCAGTCTGGTCAGTGTGCTTTAACAATTAAGCTATCGATGCGATATCTAATCATGTAGAAATCTCCTAACAATATGTAATTGAGGTGGTATGGAGCTGAATACTGCTACTGCCATTCTCATAGAAAAAACTGACACTCTGCGTACTGACATCACGCATAGGGGGTGGGGTCGTCAAAATAGTATCTATGGGTTCGTGAACCTTTTTACGTAGGCGTGCCAAAATTTCCCAAATATTATTTTTCGACCGTCAGTCGTGCCGAGCACTTTTTCATAGGGGAAAAAAATAAAAAAAAATGTTTTTAAGAATTATATTAAAAAAAGTTTAAAAATTACAAATTGAGTTCTATCTTTCAGTGTCTCTAGCAATCTAGCCGAAGGCATAAAAATGTCCTCGTATCTTTTATTGTTTGAATATTTTTTTTACTTGTTTTAAAAAAAATCAAAGAGATCGTGGGGGCATTTTAACCACGCTTCTTTCACAGGTTAGTGCAATAATATTACGTGTGATCCAGAAAGCGTAAGGACCGACCTATACAATTAAACGTAATAAATGCTTATTATTGAAGAGTATTTGTCAGCTATTTTTTACACCACAAAGCGATCTGTCATTTATGAATGAATTTCGTCGTTTCCGTTTCCGCAACGATTGGTAAATAATATTGGTGAAAATCATATTAAAAACCAAATAAATTACAAACGGCTATGTTGTCATTATGTTTTAATATTATATAGGTACATATCTATATACTTACTTATACTTATATTTATTTGTAAAGCTTTTTATAAATTATTTTATGTATTTTTTCTCTTCAAAATAAAACATTGGCGTGCCATGCAAAATCATCTCGCGTGCCATAGGTTCGCCATCACTGACTATACTGTATCAAAACCTTTTTCTCTAGACGTTTGGAACTCCTTGACTCTTTCCTCGATACGTAGGTGGCTAGAAAAGTACAGCAATTGCATTTTAATAGTGACCGTGACAATATCACATGTAGAATTTCACCCAATTTCGCTGTAGTAACATCGGTGAGATGTGAATTGAGCCTCGCATATAACTAGTTCAAACATGTGATATTGATAGTGGCTCCTGACATCAGATGTGAAACCGGATATCCGATATTTGTCACGGGCAGGCGTTTAAATACCAGTGTTGCCATTTTGTATGCTGATAGTAGTAATTTTGATAAATTGAATAATGTGTAATTTGGTTTCGATAAGCCAACGCAGTGATGTATCTAGATATTTTTGTGCCCTGTACAAGGTATTATTTTCGGTGGTTTATTTTTTGTTCTTGAAAAAATACAATAAATTTAAATTATTATCATTAGCCGGGGTCGATCCACTACTCTCGGTCCTTTGTTCTTTGCTGCCGCGTACATCCACCGAACTTTATGAGTTCGTTTATAAAGCGGGCTTTAGGGAGTCTCTGTCATCGTTTAGTGCCCCTTGGGTACATATGTATGATGATATACTTATGTAGAGTGGTCCACTTGCTGAGCGACATGTCCAGTGCATCTGATCGGTGACCTCTGTCATATCGCGTACTAATTAATTTAGTTATTTTCAGTCGAAATTATTGTAAATGAATCATTCTTAATAATAGTATTGATTACCTGAAATATAAATATTCCTATAATTATGTAACCAAATGTCATGAAGGGACATCAAACTGAATTTGGGAATTGGGAATATCAAACTGACCCAAGAGAAAATTCCAGCCGAGGAATAAAAATACAATTTCAGAGTAAAAAACTTGGTGTTAAAAAAATGCGAGGTACCTATGGCAAATGTTTAACTTTTGTTTCATCCCATTTAAGGCCCTCTCGTTGTGCGCTCTTTGCTTTTACACTTGTTGCCCCCTTCCTAGTTACGGCACTTAACTAACGTGTCACCCACCAAAGTGTGACATTGTGACGTATTTTATAACGTTTAATAATATTTTATTAACATCCGATTGTAGATGGAGCATATGACTACCACACCGATCGCCGTGTCGTAATTTGTAGGGTAATCATGTCTGCAATTCTTGCCATGTGCATATTTTGGTGTTTTTATCACCAGATAGGTTAGTTTCAGTGTTTACTGTCTCCCGACCTTTGATCTCTGTTTAATTATTCGAAGATGTTGTCTGTTTCAGACCCATGCCAGCGTGAGATGCAGCCAGGCCGCGTGCCATGCCCCCGACCCTCGAGACACAACAACCACGGCGCCTACTCCAACGTAAGTCTTGCATTTTACCAGATATTATCTCTACTCATGTTTTGCTAGATACTATTAGTCCGCCCTAATGGTAATACCACAGAACAGATAATAAATAGAATACCGATAGGCCATATTCAATACGCCGCATGGTAAAGCAGGATTTTGAATGTGTGAGTGTCCTACGAAAATGAAGCACGCATTATGCACGTGCAATGGTGTGTGTAATACACCAATATTAAATTAGCGTAAATGCATAAACCGAGAGCAGTTTTCAGTATTTGACGTAAAACGTATTATAGACACGTGTGTAAGTTTAACCCGGATTCTTCCTTACTCGAGTCGGTTACCTGCTATCGCCTTACCCGTTATGTATTTCAGTTCCCATTATTTCTGAGTTTCCTGGGTAATACAGTCTAACTTGGTTATTTCGAGGAAGATGGAACCGACTGAATTTGCTCGTTATATCAGAGAATAGGTATTTTTCGGTACGGTCACATAACACAAAAAGTCGCAATTGAAACAAAAATACACAATTAGAATTTTTTCCCCAAACAAGCATGGCATTCATAAACTACAAAAGAAGTTGTTTATTATGATGAATGCTGGTAGGTAGGTACCTACTTACTTCACAAACCTTGGATTTTTTTTTCAAATCTTGTCGGCGAAAACACCAATTAGGTAGGTACTTAGACACTTAACCAGTGTCATAAACGTAATCCGAATCCGGCGGCATCCGGTTGGATCGGATTTTATTGCTTAGGGTCGAAAACGATCCACACATTAAGTTTTAAGAAAATTGTTGACGATATTTTAGCTTAGTATATCCGATAAGGAGAGGAGCTCGTTATAAAAGTGAATAAATGTATGGAGAAAATCATAAACTAAAATGTCAACGAATGTTTCTTCGTTACATCCGAGATCTCGCTATATCCGTGATCGTGATAACCGAGTATATAATGTTTTATATTTATTACAAAATCTCGACATCTTTGGGTACGTATACTCACTCACTCTTATAGTGTTAAGAGGGCTCGCACATCAGAACTCGTCGCATGCGTCTTACGACGAATTCGTCGATGTGACGTCATTGTAAACCAAGAAACAAACGTTATCAAATGGAGCTTCGCAGATTGGCCGATGCAACTGCGACGCTGCGACACTGCCGCATGCGTCGAGTTGCGTTGGCCAGAGCCTGCATTTATGTTTATAATAATATGTTGGCTGACGATATTAGACGGGTACCTATTTGAGTATTTTTTCCTCACACAACATTGTGCACCTGCGTCATAGGGAAATGGCGATTAGATATCATGCTAAAAGCCAACCGACTGTGATTGCCCGATAAAAATAATTGTTAATAACCGTTTCAAAGAGATATTTGTTTTACTATTACCTTAATACAGTGATTCCCAAGCAGCTTCCGCAGGGATCCGCGAGAAATCTCGAAACAAAAATGATACAAAAATAGAGACATATTGAAATCATTCTAGTGATGGTGTCCGGAAACTTGTACGTATGCAGTTCGCCGTATCTCACTTATAATGAAAGGAAATATATGGCCGTATATTAAAGATCTTTCAACCTCTTTGGGTCGTATAATACTGATATAAAATTGTCTAAATAAAATACGGTTTTGTCGGTTTACACTTTACAGGAAGCCAGCACCAAACAAATTTTGAAAATAGCCGATATACTGAATTATTTGTTAGGTTAGGTTAGGTTTTCAATCTTGAATTTTTGAATTTTGCCAAAATCAGCTATGAAAATTGAATTATGTTCATATTGATTCTAATAAAATTGAAGACCCTATAGTATACGGTCATCTCTTTCCGATAAGAAAGTTCACGGCGAACTGAGCCATGGTGACAATATGTTTTACGTGAAATTTTCATGTAACCTTTAGTTATATCATGAAATGTTACGGATATAGCATATTATTGAAATATATTAAGTTAATTCGTGTATGTACTACTAATGCACCCAGTTACGTTATAATATTGAGGCGAGCACTACGCTGTGCCACTCCTCTCGGTCCATTGCCACGTTTCGCTTTCAGTCATGTGAGACCTGTAACGCGTATATCGCTTTTGTAGCACCGATGCAAAGTTATCTAAGTAATACTGATGTTATTATATTTATTTCAAATATCTTTTGGTTAATTATCATTCACAAACCCTAATGGCTACTAGTAATATAACCCATGCGGGTATGCAGGTCATGCGTTACTTAAAGGGGTCAAATTAAGGAAATAATACAACTTTTCATAGTCGTTTCCGTGAAGATGACAATTATTTCACGTATCAAATCATATCACGATTTTAAAGTTTTTCTTTAAGTATATTAATGTAGTTAAACTAGCCACAAAGATAATATAATAAAATGTAGTAGGTAGTTAGATAAAAAAAATACATAAAGTGTGAAACTAAACATTGTATGAGTTGGCATTTCGAGTAGACATGCTAAAGTTTGGCAAATCAAATCACTATATAGATATTGTGTCAACCATGAAGAGGTTCCCCGAGATTTTACAATGTGCTTCAAGGGTTCCGTCAATCAAAAACGTTGGGAATCACTATAATTCACATCTAATTTAGATGGACGTTGTTTTATAATTTCTTAAAATAATTAGATTCCCAATAACTATATTTGTCACTATTCCTACGATATTTTTTTCTTCTTCTAACCTTAAGGTGACGCATCAGTGAAACGCCAAATAATTTTCAACTGTACGCGCGACGAAATTTTGGACTCGCTGCCATTCAGTGAGAGAATATTGACCCAGAAACACGTCACTTTGCTGCGTGATGGCGACGGGTCAATTAATTCTAAAATCGTGTAAAGATGACTAAAAACGTTACCCATTTACTTTAAAAAGAAAACATGCCAATGAATATATTATTATTGTTACTAATAGAACAATAAACAGAACATAAAATGGACGTATGTTGGATTTATATGACAAATAATATTTCGTTTGACAGGCGTCATTTTCACCCGCCACCCGCAATCCGCGCATCGCCTAGCAACGATCTTTTTAGACCGTGCCTCAACTAATGCATGGCCTTTATATTATTATCTACCTTATATTTTGTTTGAAAAAATACCCACAATATGTCATTATACCTGTTATTATTATGTTAAAATAAATTAATAGAATTGAATTAATCACGATGTGTCCGACTTTCGACTTAACCAATTTGCTTCATAAAGGTCATTTTATAAACTTTATCTTAAGGTGATACATCAGTGAAACGGCAAATAATTTTCAACTATAGGCGCGACGAAATTTTGGACTCGCTCGCATTCAGTGAGAGAACGTCGAGTTGGAAACACGTCTCTTTGTTTCGTGATGGCGACGGGCCATATAATTCTTAAATCGTGTAAAGATGACTAAAAACGTTACCCATTTACTTTAAAAAGAAAACATGTCAATGAATATATTATTATTGTTACTAATAGAACATACGTTAAAGTGCCCACCACCACCCGT
Organism: Rhyacophila brunnea; assembly: GCF_057557595.1. Classification (NCBI taxonomy): domain Eukaryota; kingdom Metazoa; phylum Arthropoda; class Insecta; order Trichoptera; family Rhyacophilidae; genus Rhyacophila; species Rhyacophila brunnea. Next base: position 33,677,212 of record NW_028232827.1, on the reverse strand, counting down.
CATATATGCACAACCGTGGATATGCACGGCCGCTTTCTATGACGCCTTAAACGTGTCTGAAAGAAGTGATTTTAAGTGCTCATTCCGTCCCGAGACGGAGCCGCACGGGACTGATGCTGCAACCATGCACCGTAGTGCTTAAAGAAGAAAGTTAAGAAAGAAAATGTTGTTACTAATAGAACAATAAACAGGACATAAAATGGACGTATGTTGGATTTATATGACAAATTATATTACGTTTGACAGGCGTCATTTGCACCCGCGACCCGCAATCCGCGCATCGTCTAGTCACGAGACTAGACTAGACCATGCCTCAACTGATGTACAGCCTTTTAATGCAAATAACTGAGGGTAATTGTATTCTACAAATTACAAAAACAGAAAAACAGGAAAATTACCCGGACGACGAAAATATAATAATATATAAATAACGTCTGTAATAAAGAGCTCACCACGATCAAGATAATATGCTTACTATCTACTTATAAATAAATACTACGACCCATATCTGTAAAACAAAAAAAAACAATTAACTTTTAGCCAGCGGAAGTGGTTAGGACCAATCTATTTAATATTCACAACATCCCGACTCGTCTTTAAGACCACAATGTAACATTAAGATAACATTGCTATTTATATATTTAACAAATACCGTGAAAATAACGTGGTTAAGCACAATAACTTTGTAGAATTCTATCTCTTAAATAAATGGAGTAATATTTAATACCTATATTATTAAAGTGAAGCAGGAAAAAATCTCTGGTGTTGACGTTACGACTAAGTCGCAAATTTTGCGTAAAACGTCACGGCAACAAGTTGTACAGAACGTACTATATAACGCGAAAGACTGACATCATTTTCAAAGAGGAAAAATGTGAAAGGATATACGACTACAGTCGCAAATTTTAGGCGACCAAATACACCTAACCATTATTATTAAATTTAGAATTTTTGAATGAAAAATCACATTATATATATCGCTAATGTTATCCATGGCTACCTAATAAAGAAACGTCAAAACAGGCCGCCAAAATAGTGGTTATAAATAAAAGAGTTTATAGTCGACATCTTTCAATTAATGCACCAACGTAAACCTTAAACAATATGGATGCTAATATGTCTACCAATTCCTTCACCCTAAAAACGTTGCCTAACCGCCATCAAGTTTAGTGATGTAATTTTTACACAAAATAAATTTGGAAAACATGATTAACTGTCGCTAGATAATTGATCCATCTTGTGAACATGATATGTTGGTTACTACGTATTTAATAATTTATAGAAATAACATAATATTATAACTTTAAAGTACATACATCTTTTAAGACCGCTATTTCGTATAGGAAGGAGTCTTCTCTTAAGACTTTTTGGTATGTAACGTAAGTTGTATTCCCATTCCGTGGTTAAGGGATACACGCATACTTAAATAGACACTCACAATCTGTACTAACCACATAATCCGCGATCATGCTCTTAAAACAGTGGCGGCTTAAGGTACGTGGCGGCCGGGCGTGGGCTGAGTTTGAGGATCCCCCTGGTTGAAATAATTAAGTCGATCAAAGCTAGTTTATTGCATGTAATCAATCTACGTATACGTACATATCGACTATTAAAAAGAAAAAGGACTTAACCCACACAAATCAAATTTAATAAGACACAAAAACGTATTTGTAATGTTTTTCGGTCAAAGTTAAAATATACAATAAACATAAACCTTAAATGTATAATGATAATTATTTTAATGCTCTATGTTCTCAATATGATATTATTTATTGAGGTATTTAAACAAAACCTAGTAAAAAATATTGTTAAGCCTTTTTTCCCACTTCACTTCCTTCTTTAAACAAAATGTATAACCTAAATTCAGATAATAATTCGGCAATTTCATCTTACATTCTTTGGAAACAGCGTGCATTTAGTTGTGTTCAATGTTATTATACAATAAAACCTTTTTTTTTAAACTGTGAGTTAACTCCTTTTACCTTTCTACAGTTGATATATAATACACTTACTCACCCAAATACTGGGTTTATGTATTATTTTTATAACATGTTTGGATGTACCCTTGCGAAATTATAAAACTATATAATATAAAGCCTCTGATTACGAAAAATACTTTTGTTTAAGACTTTGGATTCTCCTTTCATCAAAGCGAGCGCCGTCTGAGTTTCAAAGAAATCCGGCACTACCTAAAAACTAATTATTGATGATTAATTAAAAGTAGGTAAATAACTTCCTTTTGGTATTATGGAAAGCATTGTGTACACTTCCTCTGATAATGAATAATTACTCTGGCGTATGGAAAGTAAAATATAATATTTATATAAAAAAAACACTGTAATTTACCACTATATTCTTTGACTGAGAATTACTATATTATCGACCTTCGTATACTTGCTGTTGGGTTTACAATCCAGTGAAGATTTTGCCTGTATTCTGAAACGGTTTCTTAACAAAATTTTACGAGAAATGGTTGATATTCATTTGCTTAACCTATTAGGTCCACTCTCTTATATATCTGTCAGATACAGACATTAACCAACCCATTTTAGCATCACTTTTATAATACGTATCAGGTTTTCTTCAACACCATCGAGGTCACACATTTTATATGAAGGTTGTAAGTGTGAGGTTTTTGTCATCTACATGTCGATTTGTTGAAGAGAAAAATTTAGATTTGCTTATTACTAACTTAAAAGTCTACGGTTTATGGCCGAGCGGTTACCACGTCGGATTATAATTTCGAGGGTTGTTGTTTTTCAATTGTGTTTGTACTCAAACTATGGACCTAATAAGTAGAGCAAGTGTCTAACATCCATTTCTCGTAAACAAACAAAAAAACTGTTAAAACAACCTTCACTCTTAGGATCGAATATGGTATATAAAAAAACTTTTATTCACTGGTATATATTTCTTTATTTTTATTTACATGTTTGCGGGAAAGTTTAATTTATAATTTGGTATAACACACGATAAATTACATTTCGATATATGCGTAGATCGTTGATCAACGGCGTGGATAGAATTTAGAATGATTTAAATTTTGAAATCATTTTGTAAGACGTCTATATACGATGGCTTGGATTAACAAAAGAGAATGAATTTTAATATTAATACTATCGACCGAAGATACTTGGTGGAATTTGAATTTAAATACTAATGGATTTAAGTTTTGTACTATTCCATTTGTGTCGTTTTATGCGACCCGGGTTTCGCCTTTCGGTATCTTCAGGCACCAAAGTGCCTGACATCGAAACCCGGATCGCAAAAAAAAACAATTGAAATGGAATAGTGCAAAACTTAAATACTTTAGAATGAATTTTGGTGATGTCCGTAGAAATTACGATTTGTATATATTATACAGATTATGTAATAATAATTTATCGACAGATAGTGACATCTATAATAGTTGTAACCGGCTCCTAAGTATTTTTATATTAGAAACAAGTTTTTATTATTTAAAACAAAATGGCATACACCTAGATTTGTTTGAGAATCGTTTTCTTGAGATATTTATTATTCGCCACTCACAATGGTTCCGGAGTTTCGCAACTAAGTTTTTCTTGCGCTCGTGCATTTATAATGAGGCCAGGTAATGAGTTTGTTCCTTTACCTAACGAAGTACTCTTAACCCTGGCTTAGATGCGCCTTTATATTAATTTATACTCTGTCTGTGTGGGTATACTTAGGCATACAGTATACTTTCTTCAAAGTTTTTGTTTCTCTCTTTCCGCCGTGGCTCGAATTACATTACTTTTTGTTTGAAGTCTTGCGAGATATTTTTTCTCGACGACAAATTTTCTAAGCTGGCTGTGATATTTTTTTTTACGAAATACGGGAGAAAGAAAGATTTAATATTAATTGTTAAAGTTATTTTACTCGTATATATTGGATGGAATCGAAAACAAACTCGAAAAATATCTACACACTAGTCAAATAAGCTTATGGTAATGCCTCAATAATGGATTGTTGAAAACTGTTTTCTTATTTGAACCGATATTCTATCATTATCATGGTCCCAAGTTTTAGTCGTGGCTATATAGAATTTTCGCCACCCGCCTTATAAAAGACGCCCTAGCCTTTTTGACATATCGCATTTTAGTGAAACGGTATGGTCCCAGTTATCATCCGGGATACATCTTTATAATTATAATGGAATGTTTTCTCTCCAAGGGTACACTATTTACCGACTTCGAACGTTCTGTCATCTTTATGTAACTTGCTTGAATGATGCAATCATTCGTCAGAAAATTTAAAAGGTGCCTCGAAACAGATACACTAGTTAAACTATTTAAACACGAATGTTACTTATTATGTGTCATCACTGTCATATTCAATAATAATTGGATAGGGAAGAAATACATTATTATTTTTATTAGGTACCTAGTTAGAATGTATTTTATTTTATTGTTTTTTGTCTTCTTCTTTCTTCGGCCATATCCGCCCCTTAATTGGAGTATATGGACACCACGCGGCGCCTCCAAGAATCCCTGTCGCTCGCCAGTCTTCTTGCTTCGTTCCAGGTCAAACCAGCATCCAGTAGCATACACTCTATAGATAGTATTTAGCGGTCTTCTAGGACGCCGGAATCCGGTCGGTTTGAAGAACAGGCACGCCAAGTAGAGGTTCTCTTCTGGCATCCGCAGTACGTGGCCGAGCCAGGTTCAACGTCGCCTCTTCACTCCCAGCGTGATGAGGGGCTGCTTGGTGCGTTCTCTTATTTCCTCGGTGGTCCTAAAGACTTTAGGATTGCTTCTTGTGGGAGCCCTAAAATCAGTCAGTGCCTCAAACCTCCAAGTCCCTAAGACCATCACTGTTTACTTATACTCGTGTATTTAGTCTTGTTAGTATTCGGACGTTTTTTCTGATTCCCAGGTTGAGATTTACAAATAGATAAATAACCCATCCGGATTCAAATCAGAAGTCGCCAAGCTATATAATGATGTACCGTCATACCTCGTAGAATGTATTCTATAATACACATCATAGTGGCGTGCATATACATCTGGTGGTAGCTATGAGGGGGTGAGATAGGCCGCGGATGAATGACGGGCGGGCGTCGTATTGATTGCGGGCAGCTTTTCCGACGCACCCCACCCACGCTTTTCCCGATGGCCTAGCCTAACCGGCCATGCTCTCGCTTGCGGCTGCATCCTTTTGCAACCTTTTCGACACTATTCGTTTCCTAATTTCCATAATCATTTTTATTTAAACCTTTGAAGAAAACTAGAAAACCTTCTCTATATATAGTCACCTCAATTTTACAACTAGATAACTTGATTTAAACTGATTTTTTTAAGATAGCTATTGAATATGATTCTACAATGAATTTCTTTCTCTACAAAAGTTAAAGGGAACTGTATTAATTTTGTGTTTGAAAATATATGATAACTTTAAAACCATAAATGCATTAAATAAATAAAATAATATATTTACAATATTTTTTCATACAATTGAACATTATTTAATTGTTCCCAATTAGACAAGCACAATTTACCATTTTTATTTTAAATAATAATTATAGCCTAGATTTATGTTATTCAAATAAAGTTAAATTTCATTTTCCCAACAATGATCGGCCTAGAGCATCGGCCTATAGCGTCGTGGGTCCCAGGTTCGAATCCTGGGTCTGAGCAAGTACATATATTGTTTTTCAATTTGTGTATGAGTCAGAGTATGTACCTAATAGGTTGAGCAAGTGGCTGACATCCATTTCTCGTAAAAACAAAATCTGTTAATACAAACCCCCACTCAGTGGAGGTCCATAATAATATGATCCTATTAGAATCGGACATGTTCGAAAAAAAAACAATGACCAAATCATAGTTATTGAGGTGACGATATTATCACCATCATGTCTGTCTCTCACGATCCACTGCTAGGTGAAAACCTCTACTTGCTTTATCCACTCTTCTCGGCTTATTGAATTTATTTACCACGTACTTCTCCAAAATTTGGTTTCTCATCTTAGGTATCACTAGGACTTGAATGATAAGATGTCTCTGGCGACGATCTGTTCCCCAAGTGATTTGGCCTATGCAATTTATAATAATTATTATACCATTGCTGATTAAATTTATTCATTTTTCGAGCCCGACAAACCGTTCCGTATAAAATCCGTACATATGTAAACACTAAAAAATGTTTAAAAAAAATGAAAGTATGTACTTACTCGGTTTACTGTGTATTACTATGTACTGACGAAGTGTAATTTATAAAGTGAATATTATGTCGATTTAAGCTTTTGTAATTAAAATTTAGTTGGGGACGGCAGTTAAATAAAGAATTAGAATAAACATGCCATCTCGCTTTAAAAATTCGATAAAAAAAATATTACAGTATCCACAGTATCTAATATAAACATTGGTCAGTACGATGTAATATTCTACAAGCGTCGGTGATATTTTATATCAACGATTTTTTTTAAATTGTGGTGTTATACCGTCATCAATTAAGAAAAAAAAGAATTTATTAATTGACAGTATCGTATGGATTCATATTAAATCTGCGCGATTGGCCGATTTATAAATGTTACATACGTCAAAAGATGGTGACAGTATGTTTGATTTAATTAACTCAAATCTAGGGGTAGTCTCTTGGTCTTCCTCGCTCGTTTAACCATTATTTGTTTTTAATAAATTTTATTTTTGCATTTTTATGACCCAAGCCTTTCATTCAAGCCATCAAATGTCGAAATACATTCAATGGTTTTTGTATATTTACATATAATACGGAATTATTAAAAAAATATATATTGATAGCAAAATTACGTCCCATACCTACTTTAAGATTTAACCCAAAATTTATTATTTTTCCCAAAATCCTGGTAATAAAAATTCTGTACGGTATTGCAATTCTAAACACTCTTAACATTCGTAATTATATGAGTGAATTTCGTCTCAATTTGCAATCATCAACAACAAAAATATATTTTCAAAAAAGTTTACAATGCTCTGTTCTTGTTGTAACGTATACAAACCTGCATACATGAATATACGTGGCGGTGTCTGCAATCCTCGTATGCGGCCATTGCCATTCACCCGTATTGATAGTACGATACTACCCTACCGTAGACACGTGGGGTTGTTATAATTTGTAATATGTATGTAGTATTCTCCATGCATTCCACCAAGTCCACTCTAATATTAATGAAATTTGTATTTTACGTACTTTTCCACATTTTATATATTATAATGAACTTTACAAATTATAAATGTACGATGTTCAAGACATATTATTAAAACGGTATAAAAAGTGAATAGTACAAAAAATATACAATACCTAGATCATGGCCCCCACATCCTGAAGCGGCCCCTAGGCCTGGATCATTGTCGGCCCCCCTACCTATCCCTAGGGTTAAAAACAAACGCTCTACAGAAACGTTTCCTAAATGGTATTCTACTTATTATTAACGATTTTTTGTATTTTTCAATAAATTCATTTGTGTTATGAAGTTTTCGAATACACACGATATTCAAAATTTGCATCACTCAATCACATATTTTAAAATGGTAATATTCTTAAAGTAAAACGACTTTTTTACTATTAGAGCAAATTTGTGATGTGTGTTTATCTCACTTATAATGTAGACGCGCCACGCGGGCCCCCAGGCTAGAGCTCTGTCAGCCCCCCCTCCCTTGTGGGGTCCATGACCTAGATACACGGAAGTACACCGAATGAGCTAAGTGGACCCTATTTTAAGAATTTATAAAACAGCGTCCACCTATACTCATCCTCACGTAGGTGGAATATATCAACATCCGAATCGATTAATTAGTTGATCATAGTTACTGCCCTCCAAATTGGTACCATCAATGGAAAGTTCTGCACCTTGATATAACAAACAACTGATGTTCCCGATTTCTAAGATAGTTATCAGGGATACTCTTATTCACGTCGCGTATGAGTCGGAAAAAATATGTGGCCAAATATTGATCTAGCGTTTAAATGTCGAAATCCAAAATAGTAATAACTGTGTGCTGACCACATTGCTTCGCTACTGATAGGGATTTGAGTCTTCTTTCGAATTTGGTTAATTCAAGTTTACTGCTAATTAAATGAGTTACAATGCTATATATTTCTTTTTTTATCTATGATAATATGTGAACCGTGAAACAATATAATTTTTGACGATATTTTTGCTCTGTATATCCAATAAGTAGCTCGTTATAAAAGTGAATAAATGTATGGAGAAAATCATAAACTAAAATGTCAACGAATGTTTCCTCATAACATCCGAGATCTCGCTATGTCCGTGATAGTAATAACCGAGTTCGATTGTAGTAAAAATCGTGGAATTAAAATATAAAACAATTAAGTTTGTTTTCAGCATTCTGTAAAGCTCCTGTAAATTTCTCAAGATTCAAGAATTCTCTAAATCAAAAATAACTGTTGTCTCGAGAATTCAAGATTGGCTATTTGATTACTCAAAAAATTCTCGAGATCCTTGAGAAACAGATTCCGCTTCCAATGAATGTCGAGAGCTTTGTTTAGCTCTTTAAAATGTTACTCCTTTTGTTTTAATAAAAAAATGTGACCACGTGGTAAATTGAGTTTTTGAATACTCAAAACCCCATAAGAAATTTCGTTCGATCGGCTACCGTCTAAGTCGATGTTTCTTAAATTTGAAAAAAAATATATATATATATAATTAATTCTAATTTCGGCGACAGGTTATGTAGTAAACAGATTTATGTAACTTTTTATCGTAATTTCGATGATAAAACTTGCTTTATACATTATTCGCAACCTATCTAAATGTACGAACTTTTACATGTATTTTTTAAATACTCTCTTCTTCTTGGTCGTACACTCATGGCTGAGGATCGTGACCACTTTTTAATTTTGCCATCCTTTGAGAGACCAAGACTTTACATCCTTCTCGATCTTCCACCACTTGCGGGTCTAGGACGATTTGGCACCGGACAACTGGACGCCACGGAATTCGAAAATAAATAGACGTTAGGTACTTATAGGTACTTTAAAAAAAATATCCAATATTATTATTTATACTTCAATGATTATATTATGATTTAATAGTTAGTAAGAATGTAAATATGCAGACGTAAACAATGATTTAATCGTGCATATGTTTAAGTTCCAACGAAAAAAGAGTATTTTATTTTATATAAAGCCTTAGGCATGGTAATTCTCAATCCGCGATAAAGAATACATTATGTTAAGAGTAAAATCAATTCAAACTACTAAGTAGTAGATAGAAACTGATTAAAATACCTCGTCTACACGTATCTACGACAGTGCGGCGTCCAATTGTCCGGAGGCCAGTCGTCCCATCCCCCCACTCGCAGGGCAGAATGAATGTCAGCTCTTTCACTTGGTCGCTCCAGCGCGCATACGCTCTTCCTCTGCTTCGCCTTCCCTGGAGGCCACCCAAAACCACCAGTCTCTCCAGGTTGTCCGGTCCGCGTTGGACAATATGTCAAAAAACTGCAGAATTCGTCTCAGACATATTGCCGAGAGCCGTTTCTTTATCTGCAGTATCTAGATGTTTGACTGGTTTGTCCTGTGTTCCGTCCAAGAAATACGAAGCATTCGGCGCCAACACCACATCTCAAAGGCATTAATTGCCTTCCGTTCTCTTGCCTTCAGGGTTCATGACTCAACTCCGTATAAAAATATGGAGAACACCAATGTTTTTACAAGCACCATTTATATGCAATTATAACTTTTAAATATTTTTCTCATTAGTTTTAGATATTGATTAATAAAATTTTCTAGCTATTTTTCAGAGACTTTACCTTAAGGTGACCAAAAGTCATTCAGTTACAGTAGGTACCTAATTCTGTGTTGTGAAAATTAATTCATTATCGAACAATAACAGGTACTTAGTCCCCTAGCTAAAAATTGTTGATAAATAATGTTAGTTACCAAAATATGTAAAAAAAAGGTTGGGCAAAACAAGGGTTACGTTGAATTGTAGTTTCTACCGCAAGCTTTTACGAGTCATAGTTACTGAACTAGATAGCACCTAAATCACGCGTTTTTTCTGCCGCTAACATTCGATACAACAATCTGGCATGTCAGAGTTGGGCCAAGCCAAAGTGATAGCGGAGATAGATAGTCGTACTAATGGATCTGTCAGGCAGTAGACCGCCCAGAACCTCCCGGTACCACAAGCTCCGTGGTTTACTGATAAGATACGCAGACTGCCGCTGCAGTGGCTCCACAATCCGCTTGGAAAGGGGGATTAAGTAACAATAATTGGGTGGCTCACAATAATTATAGATCAAGTCCAATTTTCATAAAATTCGATTTTTGAAGTTATACTTCTTTAGGCGCGTTTGTGAAAACAGATCAGAGTGTATTTTGGCGTGGGACGAAGTTGCGCGCGCAAATGTAACGCATTAATTTGGCGTGGAACGGAAGTTTTGCCCGCCGATGCAACATAATTTATTTTACGCAGCGACGTTCAGGTGTTCTAATTGCTGGAGGTTTGTAATTTTCAGCTGTGATATCGAAGGCTGTGGCTTGGGCCGGTTGGGTAAAGACTGAATGTTGCAACTTTTATTTATGAGTAAAATTATATATCAATAAATAAATAAGTTTTGTGAATGTTGAGTTGGTAAATAATTCAAACAATGGTATGTTGTAAATTTACAATATTTGGACACTTCATACACAAAAATACATATTTTTACAGCTTAGGATAATATTTGTCGCATATCCCATGTCAATAACCAAGACAATAATAATTATTATGTTTCATCACAAAAACCAATATCACGTTTCAGTTAAACCATTAAATATGGCATAGGCTATGTTTTACTTTTGATTTATAATAAATTATTATTGTTAACAAAAATAGTTGTACAGTCATCTGTTTAAGTAAAGATTGCCAAAATAGTGGTTTGCTAAATTTTTCAAGCACAGGTTTTAAGATTTTTTTACACATTTTTCCAAATACGCCGTATCTGGACGGAAGACATTTCTGGTTCTCGAGCGTAAATCGCGATGGGAAGTCGGTTCTATGAGATTTTGTATTTCGCGATTACTTCCAATATCTATTCTCTGCACTTTACAACCTAGGTGACATAATTTATTTGGGAGTAGAAATAAAAAGCCTCACGTTCGAGCGCCAAGCGGTCGTATTTCATTTTGTAATGGCTGTAAACGCCGCGATGGTCCAGAGTCTGGCGTTTGCAGGCGATCGTTGCGCGAGAGTCGTCACGCGCGAGTGCTTGTGGACAGCTGAATTGGGTCACATGTACCTGGAGAACGCGCGATTTGTCACTCACCCGTAAAAACTCGCCATGTGGACAGGCTCTTACTGTCGCATGAAAATTTAGAAGCTTCCAAACTTTTTTGATTCATGCATGCAAGCTTGCAATTGCAGGATAATACATGTTCACCCATGCATTTTCTTGTCCGCGATAATACTTACTGTCAACAGTAAATCCATGCACGTGTAAACGGGGTAAATATAAAATTGGTATTTTTTTTAAATAAGAAAATTGTGTTGGATTCAGGTCTTTGATAAGATAAGAAAACGTTTTTTTTTCAAGTATTTTATTTCGAATAAAAATACCTACCGATTACATAAGAAAACTATGCAATGTATTTTTCTTATAATCTACGTGTCCGATAATAGAGAGCAAAGTAACAGGTTTCATCTCTTTCGTGTGTTCACCATACACACTCATTTTTTTAATTATCATTTCATCATGTACCCTTCATGAAAATTCGCAGGTCCTACCACTGCCTTACAGACTGTATTATCGACCCGGCAAACGTTCAACGGACGCTTTTCTCTATGTATTTTATTGTGGTACGTCTACACGAGTAGGTAATTACTTTACAATATTGTGTTTAAAAAGTATTGAACTGTAATATTATGAAGATATTTTATATATTGGTAGACGCTTGATTATTCACTGGAACTGGTGTAAACAACTATTAACTACATATTATTATTCTAATAATAACACGCATATTCTACTTATATATTGTCTACTGCATGGCCCCCACATCCAGAAGTGTCCCCCAGGCCAGAATCGTTGGCGCCCCTCCCTACCTAAGACGTTCTGATCGTCTTCAGAAGCGTTTTCCAAATAGTATTTCAGGTAAAATTAAGGGTATTTTTAGCGATTTTTTGTATTCTTGAATACCCTTTTTACATTGTATAAATTATTACCGCTTCGGCAACAAAATGTTTGATGAAAATTCCATTCGTCTTGAATGATTTTCTTCCATTTGTGAATCGACCAATCATCCCCTGTGCAAATGTTTTCGTACACATTGTTATGTAACCATTTATATTACTCGATGTTAATGGCGGCCGTTTGGACATTGCATGAGACTTGTAAAAGAGTGCTCGACTAAGTTGCGTATATGGCTGTAAAATTTAAGGCTGTCTAGCGTTGGCAGGCTACAGCCTCAAAGCTTTCTTCGACTTTGATATTACTAACAATGCCTAGAATCTCAGGCCGTGTTCAACATTAATACTGAATAAAGAACATGTTCCTGTATTACGTGACTGACTTTATCTCTAATGAATATGAAATTATGTTTAGTTTTCAGTTGGTCTAGCTGCCCATCATCAATCCGTTATCAAGACGACGCATTGTTGTGGAGTTATTTGATCGAAATGTGCCCTGTTAATTTTTGAAAAAATTGTATTTGGTGCGGTACGCAACGACGACTAAACGGTACACAATGACCCCGAGAGATGGCATCCAAGCGAAATACATATTCTAGAAGATTTTTTCAGGCTACTTGACTGATATCTATAACGAACAGAACATTAATAAAACGGATATAATTTTCAAATGTTTACCCCGCCATTTTTGTTATTTTGTAGGCTATGAGAAATATTATGTATAATATCCCCCTGAAATAAAGTTTATTGTAATGTTTAAGGGGGACGGTTGTGCCTACAGAGCCACCTAGCGGAAAAATACGAAGCTTGCAATTTGAGACATTTTTTTTTTGATAATTTACAATTTCAACTGTATTAATTAATAAATATGTACCTGAAATCATTAAAAAGATTTTTTTTAAGTCAAAGATAAACTTTACTAAAAAAATGTGAGTTTGTTACATATTATTTATCTTCCCAGTTACGTTGTTATAACATTATATTTTATGATCATATTTATTATTAAAATGTAGTTTATTAAGTTTTCAAATTTTCATCGTGTAGATTTTTGACTAATTCAGGTGCCTCTATAGGTACAACCCTCCCCCTTAAGTATGAATACAAAAATACATACTTACTATAGGCGGGACCTTAAATGTGTACTTATAAATTACGTGTTATCATCATACATATTATACCACAAAATACCACGCAATTAAATCACAACTCACAGCTCTTTGCCGTCCATTGGAAGGTAAAATGGCGTCTAAAAAATATTAATCATGTATATTATTGCGACTTTCATCATTTTGACTGGGTGCATCGGATTGGGATTGTTTGGAATTTTTAACATTTTCGAATATCCTGCGACGCTTTGGAGCACTGGGTACACAATTTGACAACCTAACCTAACCAACTACACATGGCCAAATTTGACGTTGTCACTTAGCCGGCTCTCACATGAAAACTCGTCTCGCCTACAACGTGTCGAATACGTCGATGTGACGTCGTCGTTATTCACAAAACACACGTTGCCAAATGGAGCTCCGCAGATTGGTCGAATGCGACTGTTCCGTTTGAAAAAAACATCTGCTGCTGCAATCGACAATTTGCATCCTTCTCGGGCTCCGAGTCGAAGAGTCGAAGTCGCATACAAACACCTACGAATTGGTCATTCCTATACCGGCTCGCCGATTGCCGCATTCAAATATCTATACGTTTCGAAGGCTACTCGTGACTGTCTCTAGGTAGATATGCGCGGTCTTCACATGCAACACTGAATCTCCGTTCTCGGAAGGGTTGATTTATGGCTGTGTGGCACACGGGCGAGTTTAGATATGAGAGCCGACTTCGATACGAAATCAACATGCGACGGCTATTAAATTAATCATGCGTGGATTTGTCTTTAACGATGCTGATAAACTTCTTTTTATCAATTCGATTTTCACTACGCCGTTAGAATAAAAAGTTATATGTATATTAAAGTGAAATGAGCTAAGGGAGGCCTTCATCCAGTAGTGCAATAGTGATGATATCAAACACAACGGAAAAAATACGTTTTTCGTTTATGAATTAATTAATGGAGGTATTCTGTATTCCCAGTCTATGCCCCACTCTATTCCTACTATTATCTATCTATGGCCATGGAATTATTCGTTGCATTATTTATTTCGGTCTAGTTCCCACTAAGTATGGCTTAAAAATTCGTCAGCCAAAAAATCTAAGAAAGAACATAACGTCACCGTTTTAGCAAAACCATCTATGTGTCACTTTTATCAAAAATGACTTTTAAATACCAAGTCATTCCTTATTTTTTTCTCTATAGGCCAGTAAAATGATCTATGTGTTGGGTAAACTCGCTCCGAAGTTATTTCAAAAAATAAAAAACAGCTATGTGTAAGGTTCAAAAACCACGGTTCACAAAAACAACTATGTGTACATTATAGTAACATATAGATGGTATTTTGATATCGAGAGTGTAATGTTTTTTTACAGTTTGGCTACACATAGTTTGTTTCTATGTTATATGCTATGCATTATGGTCTTGCATGACGGTTTGAAAGATGCTTTCTCAAAAAGAGAGGAAATATTCAATAATTTCTGGAAGATGCCTACATGGTCAATAGGGTATAGGCGAGAATTAATTTAAAAGTTGGATAAATAACTACAAACGTCTCGATGACAGTGGCCAATTGAAAGCAACAATGACAGGTAATAAGAATCTGACTGAAGATAAATAATTTGTAGTGCAACCAAAAATCAAAACGGAGAGATTTGTGGAAAAATGTTACATTATGGTTGGATCTAATTCCAAAGTTCCCAGCCATTATTGCAGAGAAAATACCTCCAGGGTGTATGTGGAATCGTGTTTCCGATCCAAAATACAAATGCATGATGAATATAAAAAATGGTCTCTGGAAATGGTCATAAAGCAGCAGAATATACTCCAGTATATTTACCACCAAAAAATCAGTATCCACCAACCACGTAAAGATCAGTGTGCCATCACTGCCATCTGCTGTAGTTATAAAATGAAGAATGTTTCAGAAATGAAATACAATAGCCACATTATTAAAAAAAAAAAAGATGCTAGAAGACCAAAAATGAAATGAAGGAGAGTACCAGAAGTATTACTGGACGGTTAGTAATCACAATGGATCTCCAAAGTATGCTGCTATGTCCAAAACACAGGCACACATGTATTATAAACAAAAGCTGCAACTACACAATTTCACCATATACATTCTTCATAATGTATCTTCTAATGAATTTGTCTCATCTCATCGAAAGCAGGACAATACAATGAAATAATTCTAATATCGGATGGGTGTGGATATCAAAACCGAAATAAATTATTCGCTACTGCTCTAAGTTATATCTTTAGAGAAAAAAAACATCGAGATTCAACAGCTTTTTCTGGAAAAAGGCCACACCATGATAGAGGCCGATAGTGCACATGCCACCTAAGAAAAGTATTTTAAGCCTCCAATATATTCACCATCTGATTATATAGCAAGACCAAAACAACCTTATAAAATTAATGTCATTGATTTTAAATTTTTAAGAATTATGGATAAGATTAAATCTGGATTAAGTTCAATCAGACCAGGAAAACGAATCGGAGATCCTGTTGTATATGATATTAAAATGTTACAGTATCTACCAGATGGAACAATCTTTTACAAACTCAACTTTATCAGTGCAACCGTTTGACTGCCTTTGTAATATATATATAATGAATCATTGCCAACATCGCAGTCGAAATACATACATCTTCAGGAATTAAAAAGTGTAATAGAGAAAGATCACCACTATTTCTACGATAACCTAACATTTAAACCTGCTAATAGAAAGTAAACGAACTTATAAATATAATATCATCTCACTATTGCATTAATAATTAATAAAATGATATTGCAATTTATCACTAACGCACTATGTATATTTCAACTATTATTTATGTAACAGTTTTTCATGAATTTATTATTATTCACATGTTGATGAATAAATTAAACTATGTGTATTTACAAAACGGTCAAAACAACTTATGTGACATCACAAACTGTATATTTATTATTTTTGTATTAAAAATAAAAGATTTTTGTAAACAAAATAATAATCTTAGACCATTTTCTGATTATAATAAAGCATTCTTCATAATTTTAATGTTTAAATGTAACATTATTTTTTTATTCAGTTTTATCCTTCTCCTGCACAATTTGAGAAAGTGCACATAGATGGTTTTGCTAAAACGGTGACGAAAATTAAAAAAAAGAGTTCACACTTACCTATTATTTATTCAGCAACGTTCATTGTTAGAGTTTGCATGTATTATGCAAGATAGTAAAATCGACTTCTATATTGTATGATAGAGAGAGTGAAACAATGCTCACAATGTAGAATGGCGTCACTCACCCCTCTTCCGTCTCATATGAGTGTATAATGGGGGAGGGTGACGGAAATAATTGAGTGAAGGTATTTAAAATATTAAACAATGACAACCTGTTGAACGTATTATATTGTATGAAGAAAAAATAACATGATAAAAATGGACGAAATAATCGTTAATTAATCTGTATGTTTTTTTTTAATTACTTGTACCGTTTCGTTTACTTGTAAATTTTAAACCAAAATTATAGCCAAAATCGTTGTGATTATTCGGAGTCAAATCGCAATTTCCAAATCCCATTTCGCAATTTTACTATGTCTATAAAATTGTTTCCATTCGAAATTTCCACCCCTTCTACTCACTTATTACTAGGATTTACACCAACTTTTCCTTTTCCATATTATTAAATATTGGTAATAATTATAATCTTACTTAAAGTCAAACGTAAATTTCGGTAGGTACCTTGATAAAGTTCACCGTGTAAAATGAAATGTGGTGAATATCCTTTGACAATTTTATTTTCCCCTGTAAAAAAAACCACCTGGGCTTCCCCCGTATAAATGTACAAATAGGTATTTAAATAAAATATCCTTGACACAAAAAATAATCGATACAAAATGAATTTAAAAAAAATACTAACACAAAATACATTTTTATTTTTATGCATATTTTAGACACAGAGAGGGGAGAAAAATTATTTACTTATTAAAAATCTCTACAGAATTCATTGAAAGTATTTAAATCTATTAAAAATAGTTTTTTCAAATTTATTTGGTCATATATTTGTTTGTATCCATTATTTTTGCGTAAAGGAAATTTTTATTTAAAGAGGTTTTTATTTCGGGGGATTTCTTTTCAGGGGAATTATTTTATCATGCACATGGCCTAAATCAAAAAAAGCTATCTCACTCCCGGGACGGCTCAGCAAAACGTGTTCTCGGTTTTTACGCCAACACGACGGCTGAAGAATGTGTCAGATTGTAGGTGAAAAATCAAATACCTACATAATATTATTATACTTTCTACTTGCCTGAAATTGTCTTCGTTTGTTTGTTTATATTCAACCCATTTTTTATCATTTCCGGTTCTACTAAATATCTACTAACTCTAATGAGAGCTATTGGTTGGTACCTTGATAATGAGTGTCCGGAACAATATCCGGTTCTGTAGGCGAGATCTCGTCCGGATTAGCGCGCGATCCGGACATTGCCGCGTATCCGGCGACGGATTAACAACGTTTAGCTGCTACTTTTTCCACCTGACGCTAGCAATTCCTCGGCCCAATCTCGTCCCATTTCATTATGTGGGACAGTCTTGTTGAAAAACAAACAGTCTTGTAATTACCCTTATTTTAACGTAATCTGTGTTTACTAATACTGTACTGGATTGTTTATTTGTTAACTACCATTGGTTATTGATTTTGTTCTTATTGTTGTTTTTATTTAATAAAACGCAATTTTTTATAGTACTTATTCCACTTTTAATTAATATATTAGGACCGGTTTCGTCCGCCTCAGTGGGACATTTTCAACTTCAGTATTCAGTTGAAAATGTCCCACTGAGGCGGACGAAACCGGTCCTAATATTTTAATTAAAAGTGGAATAAGTACTATAAAAAAAATTGCGTTTTATTAAATAAAAACAACAATACAATGCAGTTCCACCATGAATTGACAGTTAACAAAATAAAAGAAATTTGTTCTTATTATACGTAGGTACAATTCATTGACAGGAATATACATTGAATATAATATTTAATGTAACAAAATATAAATATTGTTTTATATTTTAAAGACGTGTACACACAAAGAAAATAGTTGTCAACTTAAACACAGTCATGTTTTATTACACCAGATTTTTTAAAAAGTGTTTGTTGATAGTGGTGTAGTGCTAAATAAAATATTAAAACACAGAATGACGACGATTATTGGTAGAAAATTAAATACCTAAGTATATGGCATTGAATTATTATATATATGGGGTCTAATGCTAGAAGTAGGTAGGTACCTACCTCTGTCAAACATTTATTAATTATTGTTCAGTACAGGCGATTGTTTATTTCTCATCAACAATAATTAATATTATTAACTTTTACAATACACATCAAGACAACGTGGTTATAGAAATATAAATTAATAAGCTCAAGGCTGATTATCCAATCGAGACACTTTTTTTTGGGAAATACTGGAAAATGAGAAAATCTCAAAATTTGAATCGCTGTCAACCTAGGCATAAGCATTTCTTAGTCTAAAATATGTCGACACATTATCTTTACATACACTTTAATTAATGTCGTCTCATTTCATACATTTTACATCGGCTGATTGATTGGAAGATGGAACATTTTAAAGTAAGTACTTTCTCATATTCAAAATGGCCAACATCTGACGTTGACACTTACGGGGCTCCAGACATATATTACCGAGGCGACGGGATGAAAAAAAATCAATTTCCCTTAATCACTTGACTGGACCATAGGTTCATGTTCAAAATACCTACGACGTAATTTTCTGTATTCACGTGTTTCCAAAATTAACGACCCGCTACACCACTGGTTATTAAGCTAAAGGCTAAGACACACGGCACTGTAAATCGACACAGACTGCGGTACTACAACACAGGTCGTGCTTGGTTCCAAATGGATCCAATTGGAACGACTACTGTTCGTGTCAATTTGTCAATAATTATGTTCATTTTTATTACCTTTCGGTAAATTTAATAAGTGAGTCAACCCCATTCACACCACTACTTTACGATACATTTTATACTGTATCATAAGTAGGGAGCGGATTTATATGCAACAAAAAACATGATTATATGCATACACATATGCACTTAAAATCATTGAAATATGCACTAAAACCAAAGAAATATGCAGTTAAAAATTGACATTTTTATGGAAAAATGTTTTAAATACCCACTTCACCCAATATTACCGATAAAAAATCGAATAACAAATTAATAATCTTAAGCAATAGGTATAATACAATAACAAAAAAACACAAATAATCAATATAATGTTAATCAATTACAATTTTCAAAATAGTTTGCTTACAAGCAAGCTTACCTACAAATAATTGAACAAGAAATGCAAAATGTAAATGTAAACTATGGAAATTAAACGCAACTTAAAAAAACAAAAACGACACACTTAACTATTAATTCCTAAACACTATTTGCTGTTTTTTTGTCCGAAAAAATAAGTTACAATATTTTTTTCGATATTCTCTGGCATTAAATTTTCCGCATATCTGTCAGTATTTTGTTTACATGCGGAAAATGATCTCTCAACGTCCACAGAGGTGATAGCGCAAAATTTTAATAAAGGTGCCCGGGTTGACTTCACTTTTTCTGATAAATTAATGAAATGCTCGAGGATGCCATTAAAAATGCAAGTGCATCTACCTGATTTAGTTATGTTTCGATAAAATTTATTAATGAAATATGCACTAATGTCTCAAATATGCTCTAACGTCACAAATATGCATTTATATGCATAATACAATTTTATTTTTGGATTCTGCGTCTTTCGAAACGGATTTCTGTGCAACTCCCCTAGCTGTGCATACAGCCTAACAAAACATGCGCTAGCATATAAATCCGGGCCCTAATCATAAGCACTCATATAATATATCTGTAACCATGTCGCATTATGTTGATTTTATGGAAATTTGTACTGTGTCCAATGCTCATTTTACTAACCACCCACCCGATCTTTCGTGACGGCTGCCAAGTTAATTAAAAAAAAATATTCCTAAATATATTAGGATGGTTTCGAATCGTCGGGTTACCTATCAAAGCTCTGCTATATGAGTAACGGTGAAACCCTAAAAAACTTTGTAAAATAACTTTTATTAGTTTTAATGTTATTATAAATGCACACCTTCCCTGATTTGTCACCCCACAGAATGTGCCGACCCTCGTTGGTGCCTAAGTGGTCTGCCCTTACAAAATGCTTCCGCGTATTCGTAGAGAAGGACCCAATTACATATTGTACGTACACAGTGACGTCCCAAGGCAAAGTGTCGCCCTTAGGCCGATTTAGAATGCTGTGCCCTTTCATTTCAGTCTCAAATTATATGGAAATTTGTTCGGTAAATACCTACCGTTTTTACTACCCATTTATTTTCGGCTATCTTAAATATATGTAAAATAGATAGAATAAAATGTAACGAAAATCTTTAAAAATTGAAATAGGTACCCATGTCACCGTCATCTACCGAAGATTAGAGCATTTACACTAAACCTACTCTCACACAGCGGTGGTATTGGGTATGTAGAGTTCAAAGGCGCTGACAAGCTTGGAGACCCCCTTATATATTTTTTTAAAATTATGATGGCGGTACTTTCTAGCGAACCGACGGCATCGTCTGCTTTATGGAGAGCCGTCAGCGATTTCAAAGTTGTATTGATCACATTTGCCGCCTTTTATAATGTGCCGCTCTTAAGCAATGAATGACCTGCCTACCCTCACAGCACGTCATCACTGATTGTACAAATTTCGGCGCATCCTCCAAATTCATTTGACTGGCCGGTTGACGTTTTAATCGAATAAGAAAGGATATACCTAGAAATTCTGCGTAGTATCAAAACTAGAAAACTGTATTATAGTAGGTAGGTATCTTGGCCACATTATGATATGACAAATAATAAGTACAGCATTCACCAATTACTTGTCATCGTTAGAAAGATCAATGGTAAACGTAGCAGAGGATGACGCCGCATTCATGGCTTAAGAACCTCGATGATTGGTATGATCATGGCTGACAAGGCTCTAGCTTGGGGCCCGGGCGCGTGGGGTGCCCGGCGTGGCGAGACGACCAAATAAGTGAGATAAGCACATCACAAATTTGCTCTAATAGTAAGAAGTCGCTATTTTCTTTATTAATAATAGTTCTATTTTAAAATAAGTAGTTGTGTGATGTAATATTTAATTGTGTCATTGCTTGATAACTGAATAATTCAATTGGAAGTGAGTATTAAAAATATAATAAAGACTCTTGGTGTTACCGTACACGCTACTGTAGACCGTCATACTGCTTTTCACCTTGGCGATAGATAAGGGGCCCGACAAAGATCCTAGCCTTGGGGCCCGCTTCACATGTGGGGGCGGGTACGATTGCCGACCTGTGCAGGGTAGCAGACGATAAAGGAAAGATCGCTCTGACGGGTGGCTGACCTCCGTTAAGGGATGGTACGATAAGAAGAAGCAATTTCGAAAAACCTTTGTAGATACCTATTTAAAAATTTCAAATCTGCGAATGGAACTTCCAATTGGAATCTGATTAGATTCCAATTGGGCAATGATAATGGCAAAATATAATTAGATTTTTCTAATTTATCGAGTATATTGAACATGTTTTAATAACTTCCCGTTAGTTTTTATTACATTTAAATATTTATAAGTCTCAATGGCATTCGCATGCAGTTCATGCTCGGTCACATTTCCGAGCGCATCGCAATAATTTTATATCAAAAACGAGTTCGCTCGGATTCGCGAGCGGTTCGACTGTTTCCGCTGTCTCTCGGGTGGGTTCGTGACAGCTCGTGCCGTCCGATGCGCGGGGCGCCTCTGGCGGACGCCGGCTGAAGCCTCGTGACAGCCAATATGGCCGCCGCCCCGGGATCCGCCCAGCTCTACACTTCGACACTTCAACCCCGTCTCACAGCTGTGTAGGTGGGCGGTGCCGACATATGTTTTCCTTTGAATCTCGTCGCGTCAAAACTCGATAATCCACCGAAACCGCCGCGACACCGTGACACCGGCCGCTACAATAAATAACAGGACGAAAACAGTGCGCTATAAATTTTATACGGAACGGTTTTTATCGTTTGTTTTTAATTTGACCGCACAGCTGTGAGTGTCGGAGGGCGAGATTCCGTCGTATACGCGTGGTGAGTAGGGCGCCGTGCTCGCCGACATGTCGTGAATGTACTAAATTTCGCTTTAAATTTACAAATATAATAATCGGACGCGTGTACGGTGTAGCGCTTTAAAACGAGGCTGTTTTTTTCTTATTCAAACACCGCCGTATTGATTTCGTCGTCGGATTTTAATCGCGCCCACACGAAAAAATGTGCAATTTTTACAGTGACATCGGTTAGTTGATAGTTGTGCGCACTAAGACACGCAGTCAGCAGCCGATGTGCATTTCTTCATCCAATCCATCATAGTTTATTGCATGACAAATAAAACTAATCGTTTAATTCTTAAAAGAATTGACGCGATTTGAGCTTTCGTTTTCGGCTGGTCGTGTCGCGTCTACGGCCGAAGACAGTACATAATATTATCTATTTTTCAGTATCAGCTTATTGATCGCTGACAATTTGGTGCCTCCTGCCATATGTGAAACGTGTTTAAGAAAAATTATCGCTCGATAATAATTATCGACTGTTTATCGAAAAGAATCCGAAAGTTTCGCGCGAACGAATCCGAGCTTTTGCTACGTATGCTAAGAGGGGTCTGATCTCGATTACGTGGTGCGCTGTATCTATAGATATTGACTGATTGCTGCATCAGCGAAAGCTGCCAAGCTGTCGCCCGTTTTGAAGAGTGTCCAAAGTATCGGAGGGTCAACTGAAGACGCACTCCAGCAAACACATACAGCTCCAAGACGATTTCATAACTCAAAGGTATCTTTCTTGATCTAACATCAAATTGATTTATTTATCTTACTAAACATCATAATATAATACTTTGCTATGCTAATAAGCGTCGGCCTATAACGTCGTGGGTCCCAGGTTCGAATCATAGGTCTGGCAAGTACCTACACCATATCGTCACCGTTCAGGCAAAAGTCACCAACCCTAAAAACATAGTTTTGAGATATCGCAATTTGAAAGTTTGAAAATGCAGGAAAAATCAGATTTAAATGTTTTTAAGGTTTTATCTACATTACATTATTTTCTCATGTGTTCTTAATAATTTCTTTAAGGTAATTTTACTTTTTGATGCTAATTAAAACATCTAGAAGGTTTTGAAGGAGGTAAGGTAGCTCAATTATGGTTTGGTGACTTTTGCTTGTTAATAATCTGACCAAAGCGATCTTATTATAACAAGCTAAGGTAATCTATTCCTGTTTGGTTATTTTTGCGTATTTCAGACAAGTGTTAGAAGTTTTCAAATGACAAATTAGTAAAACTCACCATCCATAGTATAGTGACTTTTGCTTGTATATTTATAACGAAGGATTTATTTTTTTAGAGTCAATAATGTCTATTCACCTATAATGACTTTTGCTTGTTAAGATTTTATCGAAAGTCATTTAGTGGAAAACAAATAATTCGGATTTAAACAACATTTTACTAACTAATGTACCGTGGTGACTTTTGCATCTTAAAGAACATAATTTTACGCTTTGTGTGACATACTCAACTCAAAACTGCCATTTTCAGGGTTGGTGACTTTTGCCTGAACGGTGACGATATATTGTTTTTCAATTTGTGTATGAGTCAGAGTATGGACATAATATGTTGAGCAAGTGGCTAACATCCATTTCTCGTAAAAACAAAATCTGTTAATACAACCTCCACCCTGTGAAGGCCCATATGATCCTCTGCTTTTGGCAAAATGTATATTTAATCAGTGACATCCCGTGTGGGTAGGCAGACCAAGCATCGCTTAGGAGCGGCAAATAAAAGAAGGAAGACGAATGATATAACTTTTGAGAGCTGACTTCGAGGGAAGGAGATTATTTCGCCTGCGATGCAGACACATTAGGTTTAGTCTACGTATACACATAATAATGTTATACACGTTAGAAGTTCAAAGACTTTTATTGAAACCATTTGCGCGATTTTAATTTGCTATGGGATGAAACTTTACTGAAGGACGTCACTGTGTTTATCCCACAATCAGGAAGCGCACCGGGACCTCAAGATCGGCGGAAAATCTCAATTAGTCAAAAATGTGTCATTCGGTTAATTTTCATATTTTACTGGTTGGTAACAATTTATACCTTGGGTGCACAAACTTCATTTTGTGCGTTGGGGTCACTGATTGTCTTACGCCACCACTAGGCTTCACTATGTACCTATTTACAAGAAGACATAGTAAAAAAAGTCTTAATAATCACTGTAATCACTTAATAAGCGCTGCAGGAGAAACATTGTCAATAAAATAGGAAATGATAGGTAGGTATGATACTGACTAAAAAAATAAATATAAGAAAGACGTATGTAGTTAGAGTTGTAGTTAGTTACCTTGGCGTCTTGTATAAATGCGATTGGGAAAAGTATGTAAGTTAATGTTTATTCTATAATTTTCAAATATTTCAGAGGTTTTAGCAGGGAACTCAAATAATGGGAACTGAAATACCTAACGGGTAAGGAGTAGCCGGTAACCGATCTCGGGTAAGGAATAATCCGGGATAAACTTAAACACGTGTCAAGAATACGTCATACATCGAATACTGACAACTGCTCTCGGTTTATGGATTGATGCTCATTAATTAATATTGGTGTATCATGCGTGTTTCATTTTCGTAGGACACTCACACACATTCAAAACACTGCGTCAAAATGTAGCGTATTGAATATAGCAGTGGCGAAGGGTGACTTTTGCAAAGAGGTAGGCTATGGAGATCTGATAAAAAGAGCACACTTGTCAGGTATACTTATGAGAATAGTACGATATTTACTACTAATGAATAGGTACATACTAATAAATGACAACGACACACTCATTCAATGAAACTTCAAAAACTCATTGACGACATAAAAATGAGCGATGTGTTTAAATTACGTATTTTTCAAAACATTTATACCCATTAAAAATCATTAGATAAAATTTATTTTTATCTTTAAAAACAATTTACCTATACTTATTTATTAATATTCGATTAAACGTCGTTGAAATTATTTTTTTAATCATCTAAGTATTAATTATTTTGGACAGAGTGCGCCATCGTGACAACAATATTATGCGCGAATGTTTTAGGCTCTGCGATAGGAGCTTACCTTATTTCATATAAATCAACAGACTTGCTGAGGTTACGAGACGTAAAGTCCATACGAAAAAAATTCAAAATTATTTCACACATAATCGGAAATTTATTTACGTCCAAGATGGATGGCGCGCTGTGGTATATTTTTAATACCTTGGCAGATTGTTTTGTAAACTGTGTAATACTGTAATACATTCCTACATATACGACATCTCTCGTTGGCAAAATAAATAATTTTTTGTGATTAAGTAATATTTTTCTTAAGAAGGTAGGCTTTAAATAATCGCCTAGTATGGAGTCTTCGCCACTGGAATATAGCCTATAGAAATTCTATTTATTATCTGTTCTGTGTTTTAGGTTAGGGGTGAGTTGTGTGTTTTCCATATTGTATATATTCACGTAATTTTCACGCATGTACGTTCCAACACAGTTAACAATTGCATTAATATACTACTAATTTGGGTTTTTAGTTAGTTAGGTGTATGCCTGTCTACGCCGAAAGTAAAATTCTGATTAAATAATGTCGGGTCCTTTTCACCTTCTTCTTACAAAATTCTTAAACTTTTGTAGCATGTCTCATGGGAAATAATACGGTTTCTTGGCCGTCTATTCATTTTATTGAAAAGGTGCTGGGAACATGTGAAACTTCTGCGAAAGATATTTATTTCAGTTCGAAAAGAAATATCAAACAATAAAGCATGTTTTCGAGAAATTCGATGATAAATACATGGATGGACATATAGACTTAGGGTACCTACGTGTGCGCCAATTTATTCCATTCTATACATTTTTGTTTTGTAGAGTTTTATCGACTTGCG
This sequence comes from Rhyacophila brunnea, assembly GCF_057557595.1. Taxonomy (NCBI): domain Eukaryota; kingdom Metazoa; phylum Arthropoda; class Insecta; order Trichoptera; family Rhyacophilidae; genus Rhyacophila; species Rhyacophila brunnea. The sequence continues at coordinate 33,650,965 of NW_028232827.1, read as the reverse complement.
GGTCTATTCTATACACAAGCCTGCTTTCGGTCTGCTACGGCAGCTAAATAAGGTAGGAAAGTATCGAATTATTAACACTTATTGTAACAATTACAATAAGTTAACCGTCTGAACTGTGAAAACTGTCTATCTCGGTCTAAAATTTATCACAGCCAAGAGAGGTGCTGTTAAAACATAGTACTTATTGTAACAATTATAATTAAATTATTGTAATTGTTACAATAAGTGTTAATAATTCGATACTTTCCTACCCTACTTAGCTGTCGTATCGGACAGAAAGCAGCCTTATGTGTAGAATAGACCCGTTGGTACTCAAAAGCGAATATAAATATTGCTGTACGGTAGTGGCGAAAGGTGGAGGTAGGCAGTTAAGATCCGACATGAACAGTGCATAATCACAGAACAGATTATTTCCGAAAGGCTGTACCCCAATGCACTGCAATTTTGACGCATGGTTTTGAATGTGTGAGTGTCCTACAAAAATGAACCATGCATTATAGAGGTGCAATAGCGTGTGTTGCAACCTTTAAATACACCAATATTGAATGAGCGTCAGTGCATAAACCGAGAGTATTTGACAGAACGAAGTAGGTACAAGCGTATTCTTCACACGTGTTTAAGTTAGGTAGTTCAGTTCCAATTATTTCTGAATTCCCTGTACATAGTAAACTTTGTCAGTCAAACGCATTTATTTTCATTCAACTAAGACTACGATGTGTAGATAGTATTTATTGGTTTTTAAAATTCAATTTAACCCTGTCTATTCCAAGCCATATTAGATACTCGTAATAGTAAAAAAAATATTCGTTAATTTGGAAATATCTAAAATTATGCCATTAAACCATACATTATTTTAGATATTTTATAGATAGAAGAAATTTTTTATCGATTATGGTTTGGCTTAGGCAGGGTTTAATGAATTTAAAAAAAACTGACTAACACCATCTATAATATGTATTCTTAATCCGACGTAAACAAATAAGTATGACTTGCAAAGTGTACCCTATTTATGTGGAATCTCCACAGCATACCTCCACCCTTCACCACTGACAGTAGCGAAGGGTGTAGGTAGGCTGTTAAGATCCGACATTAATAGTGCACACTAAACTTTGTCAGTAAAACGTATTTGTTTTCATTGAACTAGGACTACAATGTGTAGATAGTGTTTGTTAGTTTTTAAAATTCAATTAAACCCTGCATAATCCAAGCCATAGTAGATAATAGTAAAAAAATATTCGTTTATCTGAAAAAATTGTAAGTTTATGTCATTAAACCATACATAATTTAAGATAATTTATAGATAGAAGAATATATTTTATCGATTACGGTTTTGTATTGGCAGGGCTCAATGAATTTAAAAAAAACTAACTAACACCATCTCTATTATGTATTCTTAATTCAACGAAAACAAATAAGTATGACAGAAAAAGTGTCTTAAAAAGAGATATTTTGCCAGATCGCCTGTAGCATAGCTAAACTATTATGATTTGGTTTAGGCTGGGTATACTTAATTGAATTTTAAAAATTAACCATCACTATATGCAAATTGTGTTCATAGTTCAATGACAATAAATAGGTATGACTGACAAAATATAGTGTGCACTATTTATGTCATATCGTCACAGCCTGCCTTCACCTCTCGCCACTGGGCAACACAGTTTGCCACAGCCTCGCCAAGAAGGCAACCGAATTCCCATTATTTTTATGTCCCTTTCTTAAAGATATCCCGAGAATGCCTGCGATATGTAAATAATAATATATAATATAGGAATGAAAAGCCTTTGCGCCAGACAGTTTTCCTATCGGTCTTCGCCCGTCTGATAGGCATCGATTTCAACCACGTGGTCCACTGCGCTCGCCGTCCACGTCTCGAGTCTACGCCAAAGTATTGTACCATCCTCCGCCGACTATGTGGCGTCTCTCACATCTCGATAATTCCATGTAAGAAAGTCGTACACGAAACACGACTGGAATTGCCTGCTTGTGTCTGGTGGAAAATTGTGTAACGGAAAACTCGCAAACTCATCGGCAATTAGTGATTCGAAAATTTTCCTCGGCTACCCCAACCTCTCTACATTTTTAAGTGGCCAGCCCAACACGTATTTACTTAACCTTATTTTTTTTACTTTTGAACATTCGTTCATTTTGTTTTAATGAATTTAAATACTAATTTAGTTGCTATGGTAAAAATACAAGCGATGGTTTTGAATGGCTTTCCTAGTGAAAGTAATTAATTCATCACCACAATTAGATTTGCGATAATATAGTATTAACTATCATAAAATATTAAAATATAGTGGCAAATACAGATCCCAAAACGTTTCAATTCCTTAATAATTATAATTCAATTCCAAATTTCAATAGAAAGTTTTCCGAATATATTTTCATATTACTTTTAAACATATTGTGGACATTACAAATTAAAAGTTTAACACGTTCACAACATGGCATGAAACATTATTATAAAGAAAAAAGTAATAAAAACGATAAAAATGAAAATATAAAAAAGAGAACATAATAATAAACATACAAAAGCATTGAAAATACAATTATGCATCTATAGAAGTTCAAAGAATTGCACCGAGTTTGCTAAGGAGACCGTATTTTAAGAATTTATAAAATAGCCTCCACCTAAACTCATCCTCACGCAAGTGGAATATATCAACACCCGAAGCAGTTTGGTTGAACATAGTTATCGCCCTCCCAATTGACATTACCAGTGGCAGGTTAGTTTTGCACCTTGGGAGAATAAACAACTTATGCTCTCTATTTCTAAGATAGTTATCAGGGACACACATGTCAACACTGCCCAGAATGGCAGAGTTCTCATTTATACCTCATATACCTAAGTCGAAAAAAATATGTTAAAAATACATTAAATATAACACAGAATGCATGTCTTGGCAAAACAATAATCTAAAAAAGTGTTATAATCACAGACGTATCAAAAATATAGCTATACCTAAATACTCAATATTAATTCGACGACATTAACAATAATACTCACATATTTTATTTGAACATTTATTCATATAATGAGAAGAGACATGGTATCATAATGACACATTAATCTTTTTCACAAAATGTACAGATTGTTCAGGTTTAGCTCCCAAAGATTCAAACACACAAAATTCTTCATTGTCGACCATTATACAGTACAGCCAGCCTCTAACTAACGTACCTATATCCAAACCTCAGATAAAATTTTACGCAACTTATACATTTTATGTAGGAACTCGGTAAGTACCTATTTTTTTATGAATTTTTGTTTTAAAATTGTACGCTCAGAATGCGCTTCGTCAAGAACATCCGCTGATGCCAAATGCCCGAAATCATTTTCGTATGTTAATGTCATATTATTGCACTGATCTTTTGAATAAAATAGTGATATTAAGTAAATTGAAAGTATTTTTTTGTATTATTTTAATCCAAAATATGCCATGAAAATAAAGTGTAATACCATAGTATTTATCAAGTTACAAAGTTGAATAATTATTCATGACACTGTCTATTCTGTAAATCTCCATTGCCACGACGTTTATATTCAGCATCACAATAATTCGGGTATCAAATTTCATGGACCGGCATCTACACCTTTAAACCTTCGAACATATTACATTACATTCATTTCGTACGGAATGCTGATTTCACGAATCGCAGAATTTGGGCTAGACCCACACTTACAAACAGGATCGCTTGAAAAGGCCTAGGGTGAATACTTACTACATATTGTGCAAAACAATCAACTTATTGAAACGAAATTAAAAAATATACCTACACATTATTTAAAATAATACTCCTGCTTTTTCTTTTCAAAATCACTTATTAATTCATTAAGCTTTATTACGTTTACCAAAACAGACTCCACTAACTATTAAGGTACTCGTAGGTGGGTACCTATCAACATAATCGATTTTTACCAATGGTATTATAATTAATGTGCCTAACTTCTTCCAATCAATTGGTTGAATTTATACATATTATTATCCATTGAGAAAAATCTAATATATTTGTGCAATGTAATGTCGCCAACTACTGCCAGTGACAAAATCACGCCAGAATGGTTAATAAAATAACGTAGTTGGCAAAAAACCGCTAGATTTGAGTATACTTTAAAAAAAAATCTAGAAAAAATATGTCATTTTGAATGTATTTAGGTGCTAAATTAAAATGCTCTTAACTTAAATCTCATATGTAGGTACCTAAGTAAGATACAATATATTAATACAAGTGGCCAGTTGCTTGATTTTTAAGCAAATTTGTGTAATATTTTAGCTTTTTTGTGAGAAATTCTAAGCTGCTTGCGGAGTCTACAACGCTATACGCCACATGCGTATTTTGCAAGATAGGTGTCTATTAAGAAATGCTGGATATTTGAAGAAAAACGCTGTCGCCAACGCTAGACTGACAAGGTTTAATTATTCACGAGTCTCGAGAAATATGGGATAAACTCAAACACGTGTTAAAGAATATGTCATTTTCAATAGGTACGTATGTATATGTTCATCACGTAAACGAAACGAAGAAATAATTTCACGATGGCCGAGCGACTATCTACCACTTCGGCTTATAATGTCGTGGTTCCCAGATTCGTTTCACACGTCTGGAAAATACACATATTGTTTTTCAATGTGAGTTTGGAGTCAGAGTATGGACCTAATAGATTGAGTAAGTGGCTAATATCCATTTCTCGTAAAAACTAAAATCTGTTGGTTAATAAAAACCTACACTCTGTGCCTGTGGAGGGCCACATGATCTTCTTAGGTCCGGACAACGTTAAAAAACATATATTTCTCTGAGATGTTTTTAAATTATGTAAGTATGTTCAATATATATAATGTAACGTTACATCTCAAATCTTGTGAATTATTCGTTAAATAAAAAAAAAATAGTTATTATTGTATGTTCACATTTTCCGATGAGTCTTATTTAATGAATCATTGTAATCGAGTTATATTAGTCACATAAAGTATTTATAACAATATGAATTATATTTTATTTTGATTTACAATAGTCATATGTTGTAGATAATTTAATGTATATTCTAATATAATATAATATTATAACATTTTATAACTTGACATGCGGGATAGTTGATGCATACTTAACTGTCTCGTGTTCACGTTAAATATTTGACAATATGTTTTCGATTATTGAATGATTAACAATAGGCAGACAGTATTGAACAAAATAAATCCCTTTATACAATAAATATGAAACACTTACTATCCGCAAACAATATATTCCTTCCTTCGTCCAATTAACAATGTACACTTATGTAAGTACAATGTTTCGATCATGGGAATTATTGGTAACGTATACATATTGTGTAATACCACAATAGTTTATAGAGCTTAATTAAGTCACTTATTCATTTTGTGACTCGTCGACAAAAAATATAATTGCCAGATGGGGTAGGTAAATAGGGACGCTAAAATAAAATACTATCGAAAAACAATGGTACAGCCATTTTTCATTAGTCATCTAGTCTGCGAAAGTCATATCTAGCATCTAGCATTTTATCGACGTCATATTATAGTATCTAGTTGTAAAGTTTTTTTTTTTATAAAAACGATGAATTTTCTGGAAAAATAAATTTATTGTAGGTATATGAATTTTTACAATTTTTGTTTAAATGAATGCGGTTTTTTATCTATGCTACCTTAAAAAAGCTCACGAGCGACATTAAATATTATGAACCTAAACAAGACATTCCGATTTAAACGTTTATTTTTTACTCAAACAGCTATAGATATAGGGTATTCATGTTTTATCATGAGTTTGATATTATATTATATCGGGACTCACAAAATTATAAACCGACGCGTTGACCGCTCTGCCGTCGTGGGCGATAATAACTACATACTACATAGTAATATCATCTTGACGTAACGTGGTCGGCCCTCCCTCACCCTGTAGCACTGCAGGTCTCACATGGTGGGAGGCGCGAGATGTGGCGATGGACCGAGGGAAGTAGCGCGACCTTGTGCTTGACCTATACTTCATACATAGGGGCGTGCCAGGGTGAAGTAGCAAATGTGACATACCTAACGTAATGTATTTGAATTAGTCATTTCCTACATAAGCTATCCGAAAATGGGCGCCGCCCCCCTATTAAGGGTATAGGTATACACTCTGTCCACTCACTCGATTTTAGTTATATGTAATACGAGGAAGCGAGTGTCTTCCTTCCGTCACATAAAGCCACTCATTTTTAAAGCCGGGAGTTATGAGAAGTAGCAATTTTATTATGCGCAGCGCGCAGTCGAAACGGCGGCCATAATTTTTTTGATTTGATTATGGCCGATGCGCCTTTTTTCGCCGCGTATTTTACGCCACGTCTGGTTCCTCCGCGTAGATGATCAAGTTTTCCGCGCGCATTTTTTTTATCGACTTTCATTTTATTTGCACAATGATAATATTATGTAATTGCATTAGCGCTCGGCGTGAGCGAAAAAATGTCGCCGTGGCTTATCACTGCGGGTTATCGCAGTTACACACGCAGCGAATATTATCTTGCGATAAAAAGTCGCGCGTTAAAAATCGCAATGTACAAATTTGCACGACTATTTCCCGTTTATTATATACGATGGCGAATAATGACAATATTTTACTCTTAAATATCTGTTATTTTTTTTTGCTTCCAGAAAATTGTTCCCCAATAAAAAATATAATTTAATTTAAAGTACCTACAGATTTTTTACCATTTTTTTTCTGTTTACTTTATGGTTGCTGCATTAATTAGAAAGATATAAAAAAAATCTACTGGTGATTCATTTTATTTGCTGCACATTCCGATTATTGAAAATTACAAACGAAACATTTTAATAGCATGCATTATTAAACGTTGTTATTGTAGTGAACAGTTGTCAATCCACGATTAATATTTCTGTGTCAACCGGGGTGAAGTAAGTACGTAAGTCTTGTTTTTAGACTAGGTAAGTCATATAACTTCTAAATTAAATAAGGTATTTAAATATTTAAGAAAATAGGTGAAATTCAGCTGATTTATAAAATTACATAGGTATTATCATTTAATTTATTTCTATAATTAAATAAACAGATTATTGCATGAATAAAAATAACGTTTAAAATCGTTCCCTTGACAGGTTGCTTCTCGTGTAGTTACCTACTTATTCTCGATTGATACAGATTTAGTAATGAGATCACCCATGTCGCGCGATAATATACGCTTCGTATGAAATGGAGGAATCCGCGTCCTTCGTGCGAACAATGGTCGCGCGACAACATTCACTGCGTGTGAAACGGGGGTTAGTTGGCCGGATGAAAAATAATCTATTATTTTGTGTGCAAAATGAGTATGTGGGCAGTGACGTCCCTAAGTAAAGTGCCGCCTTTAAGCAGACTTAGAATTCCGTCCCCCTTTTCAAATTATCTAAAAAATTGTTACGTAGGTACCTACCTGCTTACCTATTTTCGGCTATCTTAAACGGACAAATACACCAAAAACCTACTGTCAAACAGTGTTGGTTTTCGGTAGATACGTGGAGGTTTGAAGGAATCTTTGTGAAAAAATTGCCTGTGTGATAAACTGACATTAAAATATATATATAATATAAGTACCTATTTATAACATCGTCAGCTAAGAAGTCAGAAAGCCGCCACTGCTCTCAAAAGTTGCAATATTTATATTCGTTCCTTCATTCGCCGCTCTTTATAATGTGCTGCCCTTATTCACCGCATGGCCTGCCTACCCCCACGGGACGTCACTGGCGCTGTAGTGGGACCCCGCGCTGACAAGGGGCGCCAAATTCATAAGCAAAAATAACCAAACCAAACCCCCCCCCCCGAATGCATGCAGACGATATAATATATTTTATGAAAAATTGCATACGTAACTTATTATCTTTTATTGAGGCATTATTTCTCTACGAAAAACAAATTTAATATGTACATGGTCAGTTAAAATATTTAGTATAATCAATTTAATCTATGCATCTGCAACATGGCACTAGTAGTGTCCATAGGTACATCTTATAAAAGTGAATTACTTACCATTTTCGTTCTTTGATTAAATTTTTCAAAATCCAAAGTGTCTATATAAAATGTTTTAGTATCTACCCCTAACTAGTCAGTTAGTCATTTTTTGTGTCTCTATTAATAGTTCCGACGTATGCCGTGCAGCGCGGCGCTATCATATGCAAACCGGAAGTGACCTTTGCATTTTTTTCACGGGCTGCGCGCCACCATCTGAGACGAGACAAAATCGAAGCTCACCAGATTTTGATACTAGTGAGTGCTGTGAGATTTAATATCGATGTCACGTAAAAATATACGACCCTGTAAAATGACGATTTTATTGACATTTAGCAAAATATATTTTAAGTTTCCGTTTACCATGCCTCAATCAATTATTTGAAAGTGGCATGTAAAGGCATATTTTACGTTCGATAAAATCTAACATCTGCATAAATAATATTATTATATTATCCGCACATGTTGTATTTTCCGATTGTGTTATATTATGGAGGGATAAGGTAGTTGATGATGTATCAGTATTCTCTGCGTTCAGGGCATGGGTGGTTGTGACGTTATCCTTTGCTTCATGGAATTCCTCAAAGGCTTGAGGGTTACATGTAAATTTTACGTATGCAGTTCGCCGTATTACAGTTCACCATGTGCTGCCGTACCGGAAACACATGTCCGTATAGCATTAAGTTCGCGTTGTTAATTAAATTAGTTGTAGAATACGTACTACTGTAGAGCGTCACACTGCCTTTATCCTTAGTGATAGGTAGTGGGCCTCCGCCAAAGATCCTAGGCTGGGGGCCCGCTTCAGGATGTGGGGGCCATGACGAACATACTGTATTATATTACTTATACATATCATCAATTACCTATAAACATATTTTGTTCAGCGTTTGTAACATATTACGTACAACTTAAATGCTTTCCCAAAGCAACGTGATCTCATTGCTATACGGCCATCTGTTTCCGAACGGACAGGTCCCGTAAATTGAGGTTGATCGAATTACTAACGACTAACACCCGTAAATAAAGTCTGTTAATTAACATGTAAGTACTTAAACCTTCATCTGTCGGATTCAGGCCAATTTGGTTTACCGATTACACAATCGGTGCAATACTAATCACAGTAATCACAAAAGATGGTCGTCAATATTATCGGAATTTGGGACAACCTCAGATGCATAGTTGTTAGGATTAGTATTGTACCAATTGCTTAACGGTTTTTAAGTTATGTAGGTATGTTTAATAACGAATGCTATAATCTTAAATTTTGAATTTACTATGTGAAATTATTTAATAATTGAATAAAACACCCTTTAATTAAAATCTGTTCGGATACCTACGTCTACATTTCGACTGTGTATAATATTATGCTATATCTAGAGTGAATTTGATGATTTACATTTTTTATAGCATACAGGCCACAGACAGTATCGACCAACTAAAATTTAATTAGGTAGGTACCTATATCACTATTATCTAATTGTTCTAATTAATAGTTGTGCACCGTCGCAGCATTCAGTTTCTTCGAATCGCCCGATCGTGCAATCTAAAAATGGAATATGCACCCAACAGTAATTACGACGTGCTCAGTGCAGAAAACACGAATCTGCAATGGCGTACATTGAAATATAATAATTATTGTTTTACTACTTGATCTAGTGGGATACACAAACCAAACAATGATTCAAGAAAATGAAACAATGGACGAGGACCGTAAAAATATCACACATAAGTGTGTTTGTTTTGGGTTTTACCTGATTTGTAGAATATAATATTATATCTCGCACTTTATTTACAGCACGGAAGCTAAGTTTGTAGGAGTATTGAAGTTTTTTTTTTTGTAAACGTCCAAATTATGAGACTTTGCTTTACTTTACTTGCTCTACTCCAGAACAAGATTGTTTACTAACATTAAATTTGTATTAATAATACGTACCTACTACAAACCAAGCACGTATAACCATATTTGGTAGATTATCTCGTTCCAATACATCAATGTGTCTTCTGTTGCAACCCCTTTATCAAAGACATTTTTCCCTTTTCACTCCCGCGTTTTCCCCCTATCCGTCGGGAACCAGAAAGAGGTTTGTTAGTAGGTACATAGGAATAAATAATTTAATATGTACCTGAATATTTTAAAATATTGACAAATTATTCTGATTATGACGAGCTAAGCATTTTTTGTTGCAAATTGATATCGATTAGGTTTGAGGTTATATTTATAATTTAAAATGAAAGCGCGGGCATTGTCATTGTGATTTGTATGGAACTATCACACATGGATATTATTATAATTAAGTAGAGGTAATCTGTCGATTATTTAAAAAGTTTTAAATCGAAATTTATGTACGCCTTTGGTATCTATTATGCATTTAATGTATATACTTTGGTACGTAGCTATACTATGCTGGTCATATTAATTTGACATGGAGATGTTCCGATATAAAATTGATAATCAAATCACAGACGAAGTTTTAGATATTATGTTTTCATTTGTTTAGCGTACTATCTATGATTTATTAAGTACATTAACCTCATATCAACGGTCAAAATTCGTTACTAAACTACCATAATATAACGAAATGCCACAAATATCTATGATAAAAGATTAATTGGTTGTGTGTGTTGTCAATTACGGTAATAACAATGGTATCCACAATATAGTATCGTAGGGGTACTAATATAAATGGTTTTGATCAACGTCGGAAACATAAATAGGTATAGGTATTCGAAAAATACCTGTAAAAATGACACATTCTTCGCAATTCGAGCGAATGCATTTTTTGAACGAAGTATTTTTTATCATATTATATGATGCATATACGCGGTATTTTATTTACTTACCACGTTTTTATTAGCTCGTATTCTTGTTTCTCCGGTGCAGATTTTTTCTTGTGTGTTCAGTACATTTTTTTTCTTGTTTGTCCAAGATTTTTAACTAGCTTCCCGACTTGCTAGACATTTGAAACTTTAAGAATATAATCAGAACACGACGACAATGCATTCTTTTACTACTTTTGGCATTCTTTAAGTAGAATTGAATTCATTTTCAGTTAATTCTGTTTTGTATGTTTCGGAAAAAATCGTTAAAAGTAATATGTACTACTCACTATTATTGGTTGCTAGGACCCCTTATTTTTAATATATACGTGCGTTACTATGGAAATCAATATGAAATGTTAAAATGACATTTCAGTATTATATAATATTTATTCAGTAGTTCTATCAAGTACAAAAAAAAGTATTTATTAATACGTAGAATTGTAAAGTTTATATGATTCAACAGGAAATTTAAAAACGTGGTATATAAAAAGTTATTTTTATCTTGTAATTATTTTAATTCCAGTCACTACTGACAACTGACATTTGTCATTTTTAATTCTAACCTTGACTTATACTAGATTGCATTGGAATTTTATAAAATTTTAGTTAATACATAAATAGGTAAGTGATGTTAATGATAAAAGTCTGAAATGAATAATAATTTTGGCTTTGAATTTAAAACATTGCTTTTTACGTATTGGAATTTTGTAACAAAATCCATGGCACCATCTAGATTCAAGGTATTAAAGTTATCTTTTTAACCCACTTTTTAGTCCACGACGAGCGGATTTTCCGCGAGTAGAGTACCTACGTATTTATAGATCATACTACGTAATTTGGAAACATACATAGTAGAAAAAATCTTGAAAAAATATGGTGCCCGACCTGACTTGATTGGATTCCGGCCAATGTGCTTTACCAATTTAGCCATTTCGTCGTTAATTTTCGACAAACACTTATCTATCTCAAAAAACACAACATTTCAGGAAAGGCAAATAACAACTTTATTCTCTCAGTTTTTAATTTAGAAATACATTTTCTTCTATGAAATAGCCATTTAGTATAGTTAAAAATGTTATGTTTCTTCAATTTAACGCACTATACTTTCCACCGATCAGTCATATTGTCGGAGATACGAGAATGCGTTGCAACTTTACTGTGAATATTATTGCAGGAAACACGTATCTTGACTTACGAGAAAGAGCTTCAGTATAAAATCATCTGTCGGAGTTCAGTATTCTGTATACTTACAAACACGTAACTCAAGATATGAGTTTATAATATTTATAAGTCTTTTATTGTGATACGAGTTTATGTAATTGCTTAAATCTATTATGTTATAAAGTATGTTTTGAGATACGTGTTAGTGGAATATGTGCATATTCAAATTCTGAATTCATTACATCAAACAGCTCAAAACTGACAAAAATTGAGATACGTGTTTGTAGAAAATTAGCGACGATTTGTACCCTACATAATTACGACGAAATTACCTAAAAGTCTGCAACTGAGGCGCTTCTCAAATTCTTCTCAATTTAATATTTTCTACCAGCTTTTGTGGCTTGAATGTGGTGATTAGATACTAATAATCAGTACTTAGATTCTTACTCAACATTTTAGTATTAATGTACTTGTGTGTGCTAATAATTTAATAAAACTATTTTTTATTCAACGAAATAATTCAGAGTGTAACATTCATTGCACAAAAAATAGTTTTAATCGGGTTTAGTTGATGAGTAATAAATAATGAACTGACAAAGTTTAGTGCACACTATTTATGTCTGATTTCCATAGCCTACTTTTACTCTTCACCACTGCCTAATAGGTACCTATAGCAACTGACAACTAGCAATTCTCGTAAAAAAATCTTTCGAAACTTTCGGCAGGAAAGCTCCATACAGGCTTGTCGAGCGAATTTAAAAATATATATATATATATACCTATAGGTATATATTATATATATTTATGCATTAGTCCCAGAATACTGTGATTTTCAATGAGTTTTATCAATTCAGTAAAGCGGGGCGGGGCCTTAAAGCTATTTCGGTATGCATTTGTCACAATTTTATTCACCGGCTGCGACTCGTGGATGATTGATAGGCCTTATCATTTTCAACGTTTCACGTTTTTCCATCGCAACGTTGCTGCCAGTTTGTTTGTTTTTTTTTTGCTGAAGCTATATCCATTTGATTTAGTAACTTTATCGTCAGTAATTGTACGACTCGGTACGAGCAATGGGTACTATCGATGGGTTAGTGTAGAGGTTTTCAAATGCTTTCGTTTCACGGCGCCCTGAAAACAATACCGGTTAAGTGGCGGCTCTTGTGGTGCAGTGGCTAAGGCGCTGGCCTTCCACCCGAGAGTTCTGGGTTCGATTCCCGGTCATGACAAAAACATTTATGTGTTTTTCTCAAAGCCTGGGTGTTTGTGATTGTTCAAAATTACTAACAACCACCTTGTACGAAAAAGCAAGGACATGGTTATTAATAATTCTAAAAAAAAAAAAAAAAAATACCGGTTAAGTATGTCAATGTCAATACTAGTGAGATGTGTGAGCATGTCATTCATAACGCATTGGAATCAAACTACCTACTAATCTACCCTCTTTTCTTTCAAATATTGAATCCATGTGAATTTCTTTATAAGTTAAGTATTTTTGAAACCGGTTATTAAACTGGGATAGGTGCTGTTCAAACATTATTTTAATACCGTGAGATAAACATTGGAGGTCACAATTTGGTACGATAATGGGATCTATCATTCTGACCATGCATCGGCGCATTGAATAAAAATTTTCTGGATTCATAATTTTTTAAAACAGCCTGCGGCGTACACTTTGTAAACTCGGTGCTAAATTATAGTGAAACAGTTTATCCTTCAGTCGAAGCATATTTGAGTGCATAGCGACCACAGGTCTTCGGCAAAATGATGCTTCGCACAAAACGTAGGGTCCCGTGATACGCCTGATAAAGACCGGGTGTGGTTTGGTGGGCCATTAACTTAACAAAATAACGTTTAATTGTTCAAAATTACTAACAACTACCTTGTACGAAAAAGCAAGGACGTGGTTATTAATAATTCTAATAAAAAAGCCTACCTCCACCTTACGCCACTGGTATAATATGTATATATAATTTATTTGGACTGTTCGACTAGAAAATTTATGGGTCGGTTCTAGGTCGGCAATCCACCCATGCCTCCTTCCTTAGGCCCGTTTCAAACGGGACACCGGTGTCGCGCTCGATATAATATCGGAAGCCGTTGTATTCGAATAAAGGGACCTTTGTATTATGTTTATGAACGCCTCAGAGCTAATGATTCAACGCGTGTCCGGTACACTTTTCCGTCGGCCGCTACATTCTCAAGCCGCCGATACACTTCTCTTTATTACCGCAGCCAGTTTTATGTTCTAATTTATAACGCGAAATTATGCCTTGACTCATTAACTCCGGGAATCATAATAATAAGGCCCCTTTGTTCGAATACAAAGGCCTCCTATATTATATCGAGCGCGACACCGGTGTCCCGTCTGAAACGGGCCTTATTTCTGCCTGCTACCGCACGCCTAATTACTTATCCAATCAGCAATCCCATTGGAAACGAACGGGCATCCATTAATTATTGCGCACTGCGAAATAAAATAATATCTATTAATTAATATACAACACATAACATTGTTGCCGAGTGCATGAATTAATGAGGTAGCGCTGAAACCAGGCAGGATGTCTGACTGTGTCTCAGATAATTCAATTATATACATCAGATATCAGGATGGCAACTCTGTAATAAAATTTATTATTTATTAGAGATGTTAACACTTCTCCAGAATGGAGTTTCCGCTTCTATACACTTTTAATAGCGTAGAACAGGGTTTCCCAAACTATGTTCCGCCGAACCTGAATAGGTGTTCCGCGACCATTTGGAAAGGTTTTATACACTGCAACACATTTAAAGATTTTCTACTAAGTAGAAGTAAAATAAGTAAAACTAAAATAATTAAAAAATCTACTTCATATTAAAAGCTGAGTGATGATCAATCTCCACTGATGTTTATGACGTCAAGTATCTAGATAGGTCATGGCTCCCACAAGGGGGGGGGGGGGGGGGGGCTGACAGGCCTCTAGCCTGGGGGCCTGAGCTTACGGGGGGCCCGGCGTGAGAGATCGACTAGCCAAGTGAGATAAACACACATCACAAACATGCACTAATAGTAAAAAAATGTTCAAGCATCCTAACATTTATTAATATGTGGTTTTGCCATACTTACAATTTTAAATTATTGTCGATATTTAACATACATAATTGTGCATATTAACATAAAAGTGGGTGTATTAAAAATACAATCGCTAAAAATACCCTTAATTTTACCTCGAACACCATTTGGAATATGCAGCTGCAGATCGTCACATTGCCTTTAACCTTAGCGATAAGTAGGGGGCCCGCCAAAGATCCTAGCCTGGAGGCCCGCTTCGGGATGTGGGGGCCATGATCTAGGTACAGACAGAGGACCATCTTTTCTTACACCGTGCGCATGAAAAAGATGGGGTATATTGTTTTTAAATGACCGGCTGACAAGTCTTGTCAGTTTAACGACAGTTGCCAAAATTGGCAGAACGGTTAGCTGCGCTAATAAATAGCCTACAAAATAAACTAAGTGTTCCGTTAAAATTTCCGGGTTCGCAAAGTATTCCATTGCAGAAAAAGTTTGGGAAACCCTGGCGTAGAAAATGAAAAAAAAAATGTTTGAATCCAATGCTAGCTGACTTATCACGTTATAGCATCGGAGGGCATTGCAATGTCTACTATTACCATTTTTGTAGCATCGTTGCAGACTGAGGGGGGTTGTCCAGGGCCACAGAATCCGTGCGACTGCACCATAATGGCGTTTGTTATTTTTTTTAATTTGCGAAGAAGCCTCCAAACATGACAGCGTCTCAGACCAACAAGCACCAAAATCGAGAAGGTTTCGTAGAATT
Source organism: Rhyacophila brunnea (assembly GCF_057557595.1). Lineage (NCBI taxonomy): Eukaryota > Metazoa > Arthropoda > Insecta > Trichoptera > Rhyacophilidae > Rhyacophila > Rhyacophila brunnea. Next base: position 33,635,174 of record NW_028232827.1, on the reverse strand, counting down.
GCACTAATCATAAGTAGATATAATAATTATGTACCGTTTGTTACGTTTGTTTTTAAAGATAATTAAATAGGTAGATATGCAACATACTTACATAATTTTAAAAGCACTTCTGAGAAAATATATCATAACCAATAGAAAAATCTTAAAAATGTAAGACACCCCGCAGGAATCGAACCTACATCATCTATCGGGTTTCGCGCCCATGCACTTAGAACCATTATGCTAAAGGAGGCATACTTATTTGTGACAAATTTTAACTAATGACTTTTAATACTCACTGACGCACTTTCCAATGAGCTACTATTGGCGATCGGCTTTTGTATTTTAAATCAAAGTAGGTTTTACTTTAATTACTAACCGACGTCACGGATCACTCAGATTTTTTGTTGTAACTTACTTGAACTTGATAATATTTTTTAATTAACAATTTTTTTTTATTGAACGAATAATTCACAAGATTTAAGAATGTAACATTCTAATTATTGAACATACATAATTTTGAAAACACTTCTGAGAAAATATATTATAATCAATAGAAAAGGTAGATATGCAATTTTTTTATACTATTTGACACTAAAAATGAAGGGGGATGGACAAGCAAAGGTGCAGTTGTCAAGATTGCCGCTTGGACCGTCGTCTCAGATCACGAATTATGGAGTTTTGATCGGGCCGTGGACAAACGCTGTTGGGAATCAGAGTGTCTTACTCTCGGGCCACGTGAAGCACCTTTTCGTGATCGCATCCGTCACCAAGGACTGACGTGCCAGCATACTGTTACGTCCCCAAAAAGTGGAGTAGTTTAAGTAAGATAGTTTATCACTTTCAATAAGTCTTTTAGGTTTCGTAATTACGAATTTATACTATCTTTATACTTGTAAAGGTATTATTTGCTATTTTATTATTATACAGAGGACTATGAAAATAGGACTCTGTTAAAGTGTCTTTTGTTTTGTCAGGAATAGCGAAGAGAGCGGAAATGTTCACAGGAGATATCAAATTAAAATAGAAGAACTTTTGATAGATGTTTGATTTATTAAACGGAGAAGAATTACAGTAATACAAATATTACGATTAACATAAAGCCAACTTACATACTAGAGGTACAATGGTCGACGGAGAACTAACAAATTCATTCCGTGTGCAATTGTTCATATATGAAAAAGAATAATCTTCTTAAAGTTTCTAATTATCAACACAAATAACATATATTATTGTTTTGTGGTTTTCTGGAATTAATTCGAATAAATTGAATCAATATTTAAATTGACAATATTATTGATATCAGAGGATGCTATTGTTATCAGAGGAAGTTGCGGTTTCTCTAATTAGAATCTGTTATCTACTTATCGATTTTATGCATAACAGTACGAACGTTCGCATTTGTACCGCGGTCGTACCAGTGTAGTCAAAAAATTCGCATTGCCTGCGCGTGATCTAAATTCATTCGAAATATGTACTATGATTATCGGCAACCGTTGCATCTGGGCATTTAAACTTGCTTGACAGGCATTCCAGACAGCCGCATAGAGGTGTCGGTGTCATTGCATGCAGCACTGCACATGGCTTTGGTATTCACTGCATCCAGCCGAAGACTACACGAGCCTGCTTACGATGAACTCAACTGTCGAATCAAGAATAACTGCGTTATGTATTTATTTATTTAAGAAAACAAAACATTGTGGACATAACAAATCTAAATTCAAGACGTATACAACATGAGATTTAAATTATAACAAATATTACCCTCGCAAGAGAGAATATAGAAAATATTAATAATAATAACAAACTAGTTTTGCACCCCTTGTTAATGGTGCCTGATAGGCTTGACACGAGGAAACGGTTCCGATCCAGAATAAATCATGGCTGTGACCACGTACGTACACACAGGCGCATGTAAATTCAAATTCATTAGGACACCAGGATTGGAAACCATCCCTCGCGATAACAGGTAATAGTGTTTCAAGAGCAGAAGATGCCTACAAGATTCAAGAGAGTCAAAATTAAGCATAGCATGCCTTGTACTCTACGTACACTACGTACTCCAAATCGCACAGACTTTCTTCGCAGTCGTCATTGTCAGGCAAGCGTATTCTAATGTCGGGAATAACTACCGTCTTCCATATTATGAAATCAATCATCATGTTGAAAGGAATGAGATTTCCACAATCTTTCATGTAGGTCATGTATTAACTACCAATTAAGTAATTATATGCATGCTATTAAATTATTATGTAATTGCAATGGCCTTACACTAATATTGAGTTGCTTTAATAATGTATACCGTGCTCCACGCATCATAACATTCATAATGAAACTCAACTCCGAGGCTAAAATGAAGTTGTAGAAATTAGAGTAGGCAGGTAGTGTGTGGCAGAACACAGCGTTGCCGGTTTATTGGATTACGTACACAGCGGATCAATCTACAGGTTGTGCGACGGTAAGCATTAATTAATATTGCGTAGCTACCTGCTTAATATAATAAGACTTCCTTCGAATGTAATTCAGTAGTTGTTTTGGGCAGGTAAGCCATGTAGCTAACTGGTACGTATTCAACGTAAAATAAAATTATAAAAAGTACAAACTTTTGGAAAACCTAAGCCGCAAACACACATTTTTAGCTTGCTGGGTGCATGTTCGTAATCAATGAGGTTACCGATCAAAATGAAAACAAATCATCATTATCCCCGGGGCCGATTCACAATACACTACTGGGCGAAGGCTCCCGTATCACCTTTCACTCTTCTCGGTACCTTGTTCGTGGCTGCTACGATTCTATGAGTCGATTCAGCGGGTTTTAGGGCTGTCCGATGGTCATTTAGTGCCCCTTGAGCACCAATATATGACAAGGTTAGTTTACCACTCACAATTTCATCAGCTTGGGTAGGTCACAACTACCTAAGTGGCGGCACTCTTAGCCCAATGCGTAAAGCACCGGCTTCTCATCCGGGAGCTACGGTAAGGTTACAAACCCTACATACCTAATGTGACTTTCACAAATTCAAGGCGTATTTGTGATTGTTTCACTTATGCTACTACAATGCCAGGCCTCATGGCGTGTTTTTTAGTGTTAAAAATAATATTTATATGTATGTGTTTACCTACTCTACTTTCTCCTGCCTCCTTATTTATTACATAGCTTCTTTTGCGGTCGTATTGCGTGAATCGTTATTAACGAATAAATGCTAATAACTACACCATCTAAGGTATTTCAAATTCCGTCGTAAATCTCTAGCGTATTTTTTATTTAAATCAAGGCAATGACAATATAACTGACTTGGGTTATAGATAGCGTCAGGTTACTCTTTTAGTTTGGGCGTCATTACACTATCTAATAATTTTTAATCAAAATATTTTTATATTCAAAACCAAATGGGTATAAACAAGACTTAATAATAACGTTAATATATATTAAAAATAATTTTAAATTATCATTATTTTGTTGTCAATTATTTATTGTAAAATCATGAAACAACCTGTACCACATAAAAAATATAATTCTATAGTTACTTGGAGTTAACTGGCTGAACGTTCTACTCTGTTCATAATTAAATTATTATTTTTCGCGTTCGATAGATTGTTTTAGTATTTTAGTACCATATTTCTATGAATTATAATAATCTTAAGACTCATGAGTCATGTGTTTCATAAATATTTATTTTTCATAACGTACGAGTTTTACAGTCACTGTAATTTTATGTAATCTATCATCTGCTCAAAGAGACCATGAGAAACCACGGCTTAAAAATGTTATTCTAGCGTCGCGACACATTATTATTGTGCCTAAATTTGAGGGTAAGTATTGAACATGTCAATAAACGAACTTGTAAGATAATGAACCCTTAACATAAAAATATTGCAAGGAAAAATTTGACTTATTAAAAATAGCGTTTAATAGGTAACAAGTTTTCGTGTGCCGAGCGAGGGCGCAAAACTCGCGAATTGGCGATAATCGAAAATTGAATTGACAGTTTTAAACAAGTATCAACAAAAGCACGAAAGTTTAATTAATGTACATGTTATTAAACAGCGTACAATACATTAATTTGATAAGAACTACAGTTTATAAAATCGATACTGTCGAGCCGTAGAAGATTGTATCTACGCCGTAGACCATTGTCGGTGTCTACGCCGGGTGGCGTAGAGCAAGATTTCTACTAGATTTTTGAACATTTTAAAATGAATAAATCCAGTATATCCCTAAAAAGAACCAATGATATTGTTAAATAATAAGTTATTAATGCATCGTGTTCATCTTGCGTGCGGTTTTATCGTAGCTGTAATTTTTTTTTCAGGTTTTGGTATGGTCAAGTTTTCACGAAATCGTATACTTATCCGCTACGTAATAATTTTGAATTGTTAACTTTTGACATGGATCATTTTTACAACGTTTTTATTAGCTCGTATTCTTGTTTGTCCGGTACAAATCTTGCAACCGATTTTTAATTAACTTCCCGACTAGCTAGACATTTGAAGAATATATCAGAACACGATGCCAACGCATTGTTTTAATACTTTTAGCCACCTTTAAGCAGAATTGAATTCATTTTCAGTTAATTCTGTTTTGTATGAAAAGTTATTTCGGAAGAAATCCGTAATCCAATCCACTATTATTGGTTGCTAAGGGGGTGGTCCTAGCAACTAAATTATTAATATATACGTGCGTTACTATGAAAATCAATATGAGTGTCAAAATGACATTTCAGTATTATTTCTATCAAATACAATTTTTTTTGATCGTTTAAGCTAGTCAAATCAAGTTTATATGATTTAACAGAAAATTTAAAAACGTTGTATATAAAAAGTTCTTTTTATCTTGTGATTATTATATGCATTTATTTATTGTACCTACTTTGTTTCTTATATGCATTTTTATTTGACTTTTTCAACGGCGTATCAAAGATCATTCAAATTCATAGAACACATTGATGCTGCCTACTAATGCAATCAATATTATAATTTCAATTTGAAAAAATAGCAATATTTGACACGTTATCGCGATTGCTTAAATACTTATTTGTACAAATAATAGGTATATTTTGGAAGTGTCCTTCTACGCTAACGAAACTGGACTTTGTCATTATTAATTTATATGGTAAGTATATTTTAATTCTTAATAGTCTCTTTACTTATTTCGTATTACATTACTTTACTATAAATATTATCATTTTAGTTATCAAGTATAAACAATATGGAGTTAATGGTATTTATTTTAAGATGACAGTAGACATTATATTTAATATATTAGGTCAAGGACGATTCGGCGCCGGGACAACTACTGGGCGCCACGCAATCGAATTTCTAAAATAAATATATGTTCGTGAATTATAGGTTTTTTTTTTTTTTAATATATAACATGATAATTCTCGATCGGCAATAAAAACATTATGTTAAGAGCAACGTGAATTTAAAACTACTATGTTAGGAGGTAGAAACTGATTAAAACTCCTTGTCTGCATTCTGTATAAAATCGTAATGAACGTCTATTTATTTCATTCGACAGTGCGACGCCCAATTGTCCTGGCGCCCAGTTGTCCCATTCCCAATTTATTTCATTGAAAACAATAGAATTATGTATTGATTTTTAAAATATTTTTACATGTAGTACAGTTACAGCAGTTATACGTATTACTTTATAAAAATAATAATATTACGTCAGTTTTTAACTATTTGTTTATATGCAAAATATTAAAAAAACAAACATTATAAAACCTGAAATACTTTTTGTGAGCAAAATTAATTAATCGAACAACGTGTATGCAAATAACATTTATTATTCCAGTTTTGTGTGTTTTCATTATATTGTTATGAATCACAGACGGGTGTGTGTTAGTTGTTCGATGACGAATTTGCGTTTGTATATTTTATAAAGGCTCGTGTGAGGGTTTCAGGTAAGTGTATTGAGTAGGATAATTATTAATTATAATATCCCAATCGCGGAATTCTCCGTGGCGATCAAGATATGCCGTCAAATGCAGCATATAGTTTACATACATAATAATATGGTTTTTAAATTTTCATTTTTGTATACTAAATTTCGTAGTAGGTAATCGCTGTTTTTTTATTATTGTCTTGCTTGCTGTGACAAATATTCACCTGAATGCTTTATTTGCAATCGAAAAATTTGAATAATTAAACAAATATTTAATAATAACCTACTTCTTTCTATATTCTCAGAAGAATCATGTTAAGTATTATACCCCGTTTACACGTGCATGGATTTACTGTTGACAGTAAGTATTATTGCGACCATAACAAGAAAATGTATGGGTAAAAATGTATTATCTTGCAGTTGCAAGCTTGCATGCATGAATCAAAAAAGTATGGAAGTTTCTGAATTTTCATGCGACGGTAGAAATTTTTTCGATCTGTGCCTACGCAGTAGAACGATAGTTTCACTACCTGTCAAATAGTACCATAAAATGTCAACATCGCGTCTCGCTTGCTCATGAAGAATGAGATTGGAGTAACAGTCAGCACTTTTACGTTTTTGTAACAGTTATTGTCACGATAGTTTGAAATACGCACTATTGCCAGTAAATACATGCACGTGTACAGGCGCTATTATGCTTTATTCATGAGATATTTTTCTGAAAAACTGTCTCAAAATCGCGTTTTTTGTTTTTCATTTATATTTTTTTTGTACTAATCAAATGCCGCCTGTTTAATGATTGCATCTTGACGGTGCTGATGTACGGCATCGAATCATGGCACCTTCCTACTCAGAGAAACCGAATCTAGTTACTTATCTAGTATTGCCAGATCAAAATGTCAAAATTAATCATTCATTCTTTTTTCGGTTTCGTTTCCATATAGGTAATCATTATTTAACCTTCGTTTTAGGTAGGATATACTTATTTCCGCTGTTTAAAATTTAAAAAAAAACCTTATAATAGTATTTTCCAATTGTTTCGCTCGGAGAATGTACATGTCCAGTGAGCGAATGTGTTTCTTCTTTAACAACTTCTAAATAATTACCGGTTAATAATGCGAAAGGGCACGTGGAAAACGTTTTCACATAAACATAAATATATTTTCGAATAGGTACGTGATTTTGTTTTCAAACATTATTATTTTACCTAGTACCTATTCGTTAATTTTCAAGATCCGTTCCGTGAACTTTTCCGCACAGCCGCCTGCTGATAAATTAAAACGAATCGCTCCGAAGACAAAGCAGAAATCTATTCTGCGCAATTTATTAATAAGCAATGGGTGCCTAACCCAAGGCAGCCGATATTAAATGGGATGTTACCTGCACGTAAAGGAATAAATGAATTTTTAAACTGCGCCTAATTGATGTTTACTCACTCAGGTCGGTTGGCGGATACATTCTCGTAGGGTTCTACGAATCGTACACGGTAGAAACATACATTGTATTGAACGAACATGTCTAGTGTTTTTTTTCTTCTTTCTTTCTCGACAAAAACACAATATATTATGTTATGGGGTGACCATTTTTAAATACCAATAAGAACACAGTTCAATATTCATGGTAAACGACGTTTGTGTTTAAGGCTATACGTTGAGGCATGGTCTAAAAAATCGTGGCTAGGCGATGCGCGGATTGTGCGAATGACGTGTGCCGAACGAAATATAATTTGTCATATAAATCGAACATGCGTCCATTTAATGTTCTTCGTAAAACGTACTTTCATCGCGAAGAAAGCTCTCCGATTGCCAGCGAGTCTAAAATTTCGTCGCACCTATTTGAAAATTATTTGCCGTTTCACTGAAGTACCGTCTTAAGCGTAAGTAATTGATTTTTTTTAAAATTCAACAATAACAATATGCCCTTTTTATTATTAGTCAACAAACCCTTTATGGCAATAAATATAAGAAAAATAAAGTTTGACATATCGGCATAGGTATATTGGTATAATTTTAATTTATCTAGTTTTTCAACATTTTATTGGGTTGGTGGTTGGGTTTTTGATGGGTTTGATTGATAGGTTATTCACTGATTTTACAATATAGACAATGGTTTAGGAGTACACCATGTTTCCCCTTCGCCACGTTTTTCTTAGCTCGTATTCTTATTTGTCCAGTGGTTTTTTGTACGGTACAAATCTTGCAATCGATTTTTAACTAACTTCCCGACTAGCTAGACATTTGAAACTTTTAGAATATATCAGAACACGATGCCAATGCATTTTTTTAATACTTTTAGCAATCTTTAAGTAGAATTGAATTCATTTTCAGTTAATTCTATTTTGTATGAAAAGTTATTTCGACACCATTATCGGTTGCTAGGGGTCTGGGGTCCTAGCAACTAAATTATTAATATATACGTGCGTTACTATGGAAATCAATATGACATGTCAAGTACAAATTTTTGTGATCGTTTAAGCTAGTCAAGTCAAGTTTATATGGTTCAACAGAATTTAAAAACGTTGTAAATAAAAAGTTCTTTTTATCTTGTAATTATTTAAAATTAGTTTTACTAAATCTAGTTTTACTAGAGTACCTGTACGTTTTATAACTTTACACATTTTTGCACTTTTTACTACACTGGTACGCCTCTTTGTCTGATTACCTCGCATCAAATTAGATCAAATGATATTCACTTATGATATTAATATATGAGTGTTTCACAAGCATAGTGAACTAAGTCCATTATGGTTATTTTTGAGTAACCTATGTTCAAACATAATAATTGAGTATTTCTAATTACAATTTATTGCAATAAGTAAATAAATAGATAATATATGTAAAAACTTTCATCCTAGAGCCGGGGTGCAAAGTTATGAAGCATGTACTCTACTCAGTCTATTCTATGCGTGATGATCTCGCCCAAATGATCTCGCGTAGAAGAAAAACAGCACTCCTTTTGACCGCTCGAGGTCACTTCGCACTGTGTATTCAGGCAATACGAAATGGCGCGAAATATGAATTTTACAAAATTAAACGAAAAAAATACTTAAATCTCAAACGTGATAGGTAGAATGACACACGTTAGCGATGTATTATCGTCATGGTAACAGAAGCTATGTATGTACATATAATATGTATTCAGAAACGAAATCTCGAATGAAATAAAATTGGGAAACCTTACACGAAGAATTGTTCAATGGATACGTCAATAATAGACAAAGCATTTTTCAGATTCGCAAATAATAAATAATAAGTGCGAGTGAGAAAGTATCCGGCACCCATATAATCTCTGCGACACGCGCTAGAGTAACATAAAAGATTTACAGATATGTGAGATAATTTGCTATAGTGTCGCCGCCAAATCTTAGTTTGTTGCTTAACTAAGCGTCGATAACCTGCGAGCGCGTGTTGCTAAAATTGCTATTTATTGTGTTAAACATAAAATCAGTGGTACACATTTTTAGTTAATTAAGTAGAAAAGATGGTTCTGTGTTGTATTAAAATGTGGTAGCCGTACTGATAGGCAAGAAAATGGTATTACGTTTCATAGGTAAGTTGATACATGTTCGTGATAATTTATTTGTATATTATTATGTATTTTAATATCAAGTGACCTAGTGTTTCTTTAAAATAACTTAAATTATGGATAACTTTACCTAATGGTTGCATTTTGACCGCTTAAAAATACTATATAACGTAAAAAAATAGAAAATTATATTTTAATTCTGAGCGTCTAGTGCGAGCACTTTGGGAGAGCACTAGCGAAATGGTCTATGGTCTCAAACATTTGTATACGAATGCGTTCCCACAAACCAAACGCACGGCACGCAGCTTCATTTAGCAATGCAATTGGTGGCGTCTAGATGTATCTATAGTCTAAGTATGTACCTATAACGAATCGTACGGCCTCTATCAGTCACGGTCGTTTAAAAAAAATTCTGGTGTTCCTCAGGGCTTCAACTTGGGGGCATTGCTGTTCAAGATTTTATGAATGATCTATGTAAAATGCTGTGTTTTTGTTATTCGTTGACGATTTAAAATTCTTCTTGGAAGTTGTCACCTTGGATGATTGTCATCAGCTCATCCAACTTGATTAGATAATAATATATTTAATTGGGGCAGAGATAACAAACTGGACTTCAATATTGAAAATGTAATCTTTTGTCGTTTACTAAGAGCCTGGCGAGTATTGTTTTTCCAATATGTAATGCATGGCAGAGTTTTCCCGTGAATATCATCTGTAAGGGATCTTGGCATTACGTTTGACAGTTAGCTAACATTTAGTGATCATATGATTTCCATTTGTTAATAGACACTACAAATATTGGGCTTCGTCTTGCGTACTTTCCTGGTCTTTTCGGATGTTGCGGTATTCAACTGGCACTCAACAAACAGGATGAGTGAATATGGATATCGTTGAGAGGAGAATCTTCAGAAATACCTTTGGGTCTGTTAAAAAGAAAATGACAGTTGTAGCTCCAGCAGGGTTATTCTTACATACCACCCAACTCCAAAATTAATAAAAAAGTGATAAATATGATAAGTCGTATTCAGGCAGTTAATTGTACCGAGAAGTTAACTGTCAGGTGTGATGTTTTTTTAACACGGTCGGTTATGGCCGCGTTAACAGCGAGCTGTCAAATGTCGTTAATTGTACTGCAAAATACTTTTAACACGTCACTACTTGATTCTAATCGGATGCATTCGGAATCAAGTAAAACGCAGTGGCACGTGTTAACAATTTATTATTGTTGATAACCGCCTTGTTTATGGAATTGCTCCGAGTGATATCCGTGTTATTTTGGTGCAATAATAATAACGGAAATCTGTTATCGTGTTAACTATTAAAAATAGTCCTGCAGGTGAAATGAGGAGGGGTACATACTCTGTGGCGGGCGAAAAGATGATATTGTGGTCTATAGCAATGCACAGACTGTGCTGGATTGGCCACTTGCACATAAGCAAGAGGAGTTACCAGCAAGTTATGTCCGAATTGCCCTACGACACGAGGGATTTATAAGATGCTTGGCCATTGCAACTGTAAAGGAGGCCAGGACTTATCAAGAGTTTTTTAGTATCAGAAATAATAATCATAAAATATTTTGAAGTACTTAGTTGACTTCTTTCTTTCGTAGATATCGATATTAAAATCATAATGTTATCAGCAAAAGTATATCAGTTTATCTAGTAATGTGACAATAGTAATATAACTATTGTCACGTTATGACCTTTGTGTGTTTGTATCCCTAATCTTTTAGGTCGTGCTAAACCACACCCTGACCATATCTAACCATAATAGTTAAACCGTTTGAACGCTATTCTGGTTTTCACTAATCGCGTAGTAAAGACATGTTAAAACGATAGCACTCTGCCGACCCGACTGGGACGTCGTTACGTGTTTTCATCCTATGGCTTTATCACTAAATACCTGCCGAAATTGAGGACTTAGCCTGAAATGAAATATGCAGGTGACGTACCAATTGACTGGAAGACAACTTGAGATATTGCTATGGTTAGCTACCAGTGGCGAAGGGTGGAGGTAGGCTGTTAAGGTCCGCCATAAATAGTGCATACTAAACTTTGTCATACGTATTTGTTTTTATTGAAATACGACTACAATTTACAGATGTTGTTGGTTAGTTTTCAAAATTCAATTAAACCCTACGAAACCAAGCCACAAAAAATACTCGTCTATCTATAAAATATCTAAAATTATGCAATAAATCATACATAACTTTGAATATTTTATTCTATTATAGTTTGGTTAGGCAGGGCATATTGAATTTGTGTAATATGTATTCTTAATCCAACGAAAATAAATAAGTAGGAGAGGATGGGTTTGATGTATGTGTTGCAACGAATGCGTGAAATTGCGTATTACATGAAATCGGCAAAATTTTGCCTAAAATGCAAACCCGTTACCTTGAATACCATGAATTAGGTAAATGTACTGAAATATGACTATTCTAAAACATTAGATCGAGAGGTTTAAAAGAATACTATTTTGTGTAATAAAAATACTTTATGCAGTCATCAAAATAATGTTTAAAATAAATATAAAGGATAATAAAGCTTCAAAATTATATAGGTACATAGATTATCTACAAGGTTTAAGGAATGTCCAGGCTTATGCTCTGAAAATAACATAAAATCTCCATTTTGACCTACGTGACGCATGTGGGCCTATTGTTTTCGACGAGATTGGGATCACTGTATGTCTCACAGGTCGCCATTTGGCGATCGCTCTCCTAGACTGTTTTTAACGGTCTTTTCAGTTATATTAAAGAGCTGAATTCTAGAGAATTTATTTATTTTCCAGTGTATAAAACGATAAAATTATCGCCGGGCGCACTCGTGATTGTGTGGAGTTGCGAGCGGCGGCCATCGCCTGAATTTTAATCGCTGAAGTAATTGATTATTATTGCATTTAATTACAATGCTAATTAGAAATTATTATTCGTGGGCAATTAGACCGCTGTGCGATCGTTCAATTTTTGACGCCGCGGCTCGCTCGGGCGACCGCGTGAGATGTGCAAACCGGGAATGAGTATCTATGGTCTTTAGTGAATGTACCTATCTCATTAAAAAAATGACAGACATGGTAAAGGTGATAGACAAAGATGCAAGATAATTTCAGAATTTAAAAAAATGTAGCCTTTCAAATAAATATGACGTCATTATCTTTTATCAATATTGTTTCACGGGAACAAAGGTTGATAAATTTATCGTTTCATGCATCATGTAGATACGAAATTTGGTCATTACTTAAATAGTTTTCCGACCATGTCCGATCCTAATAAGATCATATGGGCCTCCACAGAGTGGAGGTTTGTATTAACAGATTTTTGTTTTTACGAGAAATTGATGTCAGCCACTTGCTCAACCTATTACGTCCATACTCTGACTCATACACCAATTGAAAAACAATATGTGTGCTTGCCAGACTCAGGATGCGAACCTCAGACCCACGACGCTATAGGCCGACGCTTAAGCCGCGCTTAAATAGTGTACGTAATGTAATATATAACATTTGTTTAATTAGTAAAATACAAGGTAAAAATGTCACTAAAGCGCTAAATTTATCGCCGTGCGCCTGATGGGAGTTTTGCAAGCTAGACGCATATTCAAAAATACTAGATCTGGAAAGAAAAATTCTAAGTTTCCAACGCTGTACAGTAGGGCCGGGCCGTCAACAAAAGTGTAGATTCTTTAAAGTACCTGCCGATACTTTCTATGGTGACATTACATTGATTTTGGGATTTTTTTTATAGAAATAAATTCCTCGCGGACAAGCATCATCTTATACTTGCGAGTATCAATACTTCGATACATTTTTCTTTCGATATCACAGGCCCAACGATATTTCAAAATCTAATATCTTCATTTAAAAAAGTTTGAGCCTTAAATTTATCCGTGTAATGTAAAGTATGGTTTACCTAAGTGTCGGGCTGCGTTGAGGAGCTAGTTAGCGATAAGAAGACGCTACAATTTGATAAAATTAACAGTTCTTAATCCAACATGACTATTTAAACACACTTGCAAGCATTATTCATCATATCAAACATTGTCTATCTATCAAGGTTGCGTGTAGAGGGGGAACTAAACATTACTAAACTATTTACAAATTAATCATGCATAGTGATATATTATGATAATAATCAGATCGTTGGAGCGGAGCTTGGAGCACTGAAAATTCGTAGTGCTCCACTGCTCCAGATGTTTTTTTTATTATTTTTAAATATTGGTCCTAAAATTCAATGAAAATATTATATTTGACACTTTGCAACATTGGAATAATTTGATATACGGCAACACTGCCGAGTGATAAATATAACTTCACTTTTTTGACAGAAGAGGCAGATAATGGAAGACGGTTTGCTGTTGAACATTTTGTTTAAGGGGGGACATGCTCGTCGATGGTTTGAAAATACAATAAAAACTCAATTTTGACCTACGACGAGCACGTGGGCCGTTAATAGAATTAATAATGAAAAGAACGAATGATAAACCTTATTTCAAAACTACTTAGGTATTTTAATTTTTTTTTTATCTGGAGTGGAGCTGGAGCAGATATTAGGTCCCGGAACGAAGCTGGAGTAGAGCAACTCAAAAGAGGGTCCGCTCCAACCCTTTGAATAATACTCTACTTTTATATAATATTTAAACCGAAATTCGACTATTATATTTTCAGAAATACTAAGCTACACCACAGTTGCTCCCAATAGTGTGTATTACCGTTAAGTTAGTATTGATTGAAAAAAAATGTTATCGTCTTTTCAAGTGTTAATTGACACCCTTTTCTATTCATTGCAGAAATCGAGAGACTAAAAAATCTGCATTCTCATTATTTTTGACGAAATTAACTTCGATTGCATATTATTCAATTCTTTGACCTCTAACTCTTTGTGAAAGAAGAAAATAATAATATTGTAATGTCGAGGGAAAAATGGTGAACAGACGGCCGCAGCGTAATTTTCTTTGTTGGCGCGGCGCGTATTTAAAACTCAAAACCGTCCGTTCTTGGCAATGGCTCGCCGAATTTATTAGTCGGTTCAACGGACGATCCCATCATTTGCACAAACCAAAAAAAAAAACAAAAATCGCATGCACCTTTGCCGACTTGTTAATTTGCGCATTTCGTTTTAACGTCTAGGAAAAAAATACTAGGTGGCAGTGTCACCTGTCAACATTATTGTCGATGCGCTCAATATTACATTTTTTTATATTATAAAGAAAGCATGTCCGATCATAAGAACATCATGTGGGCCTCCACAGAGTGTTGGAGTGTTGGTTGTTCAACGGGCGATCCCACCATTTGCGCAATAAAACAAAAATCGTATGAACATTTGCCGACTTGATTCGTGTTAATACGCGCATTTCATTTTGACGTCTAGGAAAAATATACTAGGTGGCAGTGTTACATGTCAACATTATTGTCGATGCGGTCAATAATACAATTTTTATATTATAAGTAAAGCATGTCCGATCGTAAGAATATCAATATAATATGGGCCTCCACAGAGTGTTGGAGTGTTGGTCGAGAAATGGATGTTAGCCACTTGCTCAACCTATTAATTTCATACTCTGCTGTATGTTTGTTGTGTTTCGTCGTTGTATCAAATTAGACATTTGAATTTAAAATTTAGCTGTGTAATATTACTTCTTCGTCAATTTTATGTAAGAAACCATTGAATACATTGTGAATTATTTTTTAAGTCATTGGACGCTGAAGACGCACCTGGCGCGTAACGATCAGGCGGCCGGTCGATGTAATTAGCATGCATTTAAAATGTGATAATTAAAAAGTAATTATCTACTCAGCAGTCAATTTAAGATTAATAATAACGTAAAACATTGATAAATGCGTACGTACGTTATGGAAACACAACAACAGACATTAAACCAGAATGCGACATGCCATTTTGTTTTGGGGCTGCCAATAGAAAAAGAAAATAATAAATTTGTTACCAATATAATCACACGAAACTATAATAAATCGTTAAATTCAAAAATCGAACAGTCAATAAAATTTATAATATGGAATGCGTATAAGAAAGACTCATTCTCAAAATTCTTTGAGTAGCGTGCACTTTACAAATTGCTATGGTACGCGATAGTCGGCCTTCAGAGATAGCTTCATCGACCTTACGCCCGGTAATGATAGCGAACTGCAAAAGCGATGTTGACGATGATGACGACGTCCTTCCGGTCTCGCTTTCGCGGGAGTGCGTTCCTCCCTGGCTTCCGGCCCGGAAGTTGGAACATGACACCGCATCTATATTCAAGATAGTCGCCACTCGGCTGTGGGCTAGCTCACCGACGGTAGCTACACATCGTATCTTTTACTTCAAGGTATCGATAGCACAAGAGCAGTGCTATGTCCGCTTTGATAGCCAGGGACGCCTTGACCGGGCGGTCAACTTCACTGAGCGCCGTGTAATGTAGGGTGGTAAATTAAATATATTTTATAAATAAGTATGCATAGGTTTTTTTCTTCGTCATATGGTCTAACTGTTTTTGGTCAACGAGACACGTTTTATACAGTGTAATACATTGGGTACCGAGGCCTGAACAAAAACGAACCACGAGTGCGAATGAGAAAGCATTTGGCACGCTAATATCTCCGCAATATGCGTTAGAGTGAGATAGAATTTCTTCGGCTGAATTAAATATATTTTGGAAACGTTACCGGTAAATATTGATTTGAACGATAACATTGATTTAAAAACTGCGAGCAAGTCTTCAGCTGAATGCAGAACTATTCTAACTTACATTTGAAATTTTTGAGGAGAGAGTTTTTTGAAACAACTTGCTGACATTATTTATTATCTTTATGGATAAATGGATGCATCATATTTTAGTAGGACTATTGATGAAAAAAATGGTGCATACACTTGTCCATATAAATAATAAATAACTGAAGTAGGCTGTTTCAAAAAACTCTTCTGCAAAATATTTCAAATGTGGGTTAGAATAGTTCTGCATTCAGCTGACGAAGGTGTTGTTAGTAGTTAATTTAGTAGAAAATAATATGTTGAACTATGTTGTGCTTAAATTTGTTAGCCGTACTGAGAAGCAACATGATGGTATAACATTCATAGTTAGGTAAGTTAATAATAAAAAAATGAGGTTTTAATACCTTTCCTTTCGCGTATCGAAAAAAAAGTGCAGAAATCGAAAAAATGTCAAGCCATAAGAACTAAAAGAAGACCTTTCTCTGAAATATCAAACAAATAATTTATTTATTTAACAATGCACGATAAATAATAGTCAAGTAACAGAAGAGTGGAATCCACGATAATCGTCAAACTGAAGTCATATACCTAAGCACACATTAAATTACATGTTATCATTCACTATAACGCACATGAATTCCTATTGTTTCATCGTTTTGTTTTATTATTTTGTTGTTTTATTTCTCATGCTACTAAAATAGGTACCGACTTACCTGCACTAATTATCTGATAGTCAGAAGTTTGATGTGCATGAAAATAAATAAACTAAATATCTAGCGTATTTTCAGCACATTTAAAGCTGTTGGAGGCATAAAAAACGCTAATAAACACGCCGTAAGCCAGATGCGTTTTTTACAAGCTAGATGTCTATCAAAAAATGCTAGAGCTGGCAAAAATCTGCAATCCGCTTTTACCGTGCCCGTGCAAAGCTGTTTACATATACCCACCTGCCATGTTATCATCCCATAAGCGAAAACACCACTTAATAATCGTAAGTCTAATCCAATTGATTTTTTTTGTCTGACATGTAGGTACCCGTCAATACACCAATTGAAACACAAAGAAACATAAAGTATAAAAATATTAATAAACGATTACTTTCTACCGAACCCTCACTCATAGAATATTGAAAGCAGTTATGTAGAATTTACAATCGCAATTCACTTTGAAGTTTATTTAATCAACTCAATCACTGGTGTACTTTTATTCGTTCAATACTTAGCAGTCTCAGCACCTCAATTGTATTCGTTGAGTTTCGCCCTTTTTGGCCATTATGATCACAACGTAAGTACAGATTATCGTTTTTTCTGTCTTAAAAGGGTGCCTAATTTTACTAGCAAAGGGTAGCGTAATGTATTAATGCGGCCCTGTGTAGAAACCGAGTAGGTTTTTGCTCTATTTTTTTATACACGCTCTTAACCCGATCCGGCGCTGGAACGTGAAGGGTCACTTACAAAGTCAAACAATACGACGATAGCCAGAAGTCGACTGATAAATCTTGCACATTGTATATAATCATTTTTTTAATATCTAGCTTAATTTTGACCAAAACTGAAGAATAAATAGGCGCTCGTAAAATACCCTGTTCGTATATAACTAGAACTGCTTATAAAAAATTAATTACTGCGAATGTGGTTGAAAAATTATTGCTCCCTATATCGCAATAACGCCCCTTTCACGTCATACGGTTTTGACCGTACGCCAAAATTCGAACGGCGACATTCTTTTAGTGATTGAGGTAATCACGAAGAGACGTTTTACGTGGCTGGCGCATGTGTTCCGGATGCCGCCAAAGAGTGCGACACTTTTACCCTTGTGGCACAGCGTCAAGGGCTCCGTCGTCGTGGCCGGCCATCTCTCACCCGGCAGCGGTGCTACAAAAGCGATCTACGCGCTACAGGTCTGGAATGGCGGTAGGCGTAAGAGTTGGCGATGGATCGAGGGAAGTGGCCTGAAATTGTGCTTGCCATATGCCCCAATGCTGGGTTGGGATCGTGCCGGGTCAAGGTGAAAAAAAGAAGAAGTGAACCTGAAAAAACAATGACATAATATTTTACCACATTCACTGCGGACCTTTTAATTAATATTTAATTACCGCGTTTAAATAACATGCTAATTATATCTAGTGGCCACCTGATAGGCAACGCAATAGTTGCGTTGGACGCAGCGAATGGGCTACCCCTCGCTTAGTGTAATGCCCTGATCATAGGAATTCACTCTACTAGGAAAATTGATGTAAAGTGCATAAAGAAATTTAACTTCAAACATATAACCTAAACTAGTAGGTGTTTATTGTCTTGGCATAATATTTTTTTCTCCGAACTTTTTTGATACCACCCTTTTCTGTATGTATTCCATTTGAAATCGTACCGTTCGTATCGATTCTAATTTATAAAAGTATGGGTGCACATTTATGTACATTTCCTCTCAGAAGCACGTTTCAAGTATCTCCTTTGGTAGGTACATACTGCCATTTTATCTTCTGTTTGAACAGCCAACGGGGAATTCAGTAGGTTATTTAGGTACTAAGAATGGATATGCGTATTATTATCAAGTTACAGTTATTTTGTATGGATGAAAAAAATTCTGTGTGTATAATTTATTTAGAATAGTACCAATAATTTAAATTACTTTTTTAAAAGTTGAAACAGGCCACAAGGGCGCCAATTAATATAGTGAAATACATCACAGCTAGTTAATCCAATCCCGAGCCAAAATCTTGATTCCGGGACTGGTCCCGGGATTGGCATTTTTTTCAATAGTTAATATAAAATTTCTATATATATACAAATCACGTTGATAAAATCGGTCAAAAATAAATTTCGTATAATTTATACTATTTAAGACATTTATTGTTAATATTATGTACGTTCAATCTTGGAAATACATACGTTTAATGGAGTAAATAATCTTGTAATATGTATAAATATTAATGTGAAAGTAAAACAGTTTTATTTATTTATGAAAAGATAACAAATAAAAGTTCAATTAAAATAAAAAAATATGTGAAAAAATAAAATGAATTGGCAACACATGGGTAATAATTCAAACTTCATTCAAACTCAGTTTATTTTTTATGTATTTGTGTGTTATATATTTTTCTGTTATATTTTCGTTTTATTTTATTTTCCATAAAAATTGATAAAAAACTCAATCCCAAAAGTTTCGGGATTATGTTTACCAATCCCGGGATTCATAGGTATCGAAAATAGTTCGGGATCCCGGAATTGGAATCCCTAATCACAGCAACATCCATGCTTGAGAAAATCACATGTATGTATGTATTGTGACTGTGACCTCACCCGGAATCGTACCCGGAACCCTCGGTGTGAGAAGTTAGTGCTTTGCGCATTGGACTACGGCGGCCTCCAATAAAAGATCCGAATTGAATAGAAAATACATGGGCGTGACGACCACAATAAATGGAGTATTGATATAACATTGTTTCATATTTAAACATAATAGTTAGTAGGTAGTAATAATATTATATTGACGAAATTTTAAATTATCTAGGTTTCAGTGGCGAAGGGTGACTTTTGGAAGGAGGTAGGCTGTGGAGATCTGATAAAAAGAGCACACTTGTCAGGTATACTTTCGAGAATAGTACGATATTTACCATTAATGAATAAATTCACACTAATAAATGACAACGACACAGTAATTCAATGAAACTTCAAAAACTCATTGACGACATAAAAATGAGCGATGTTTTTAAATTACGTAATTTTCAAAACACGTATACCCATAAAAAATCATTAGATAAAATTTATTTTTATTTTAAAAAACAATCTATACTTTACTTCTTTATTAATATTCCATTAAACGCCGTTGAAATTATTTTTTTAATTATCTAATTAATGATTTTGGACAAAGTGCGCAGTCGTGACAACAATATTATGCGCGAATGTTTTAGGCTCTGCGATAGGAGCTTACTTTATTTCATACAAATCAGCAGACTTGCTGAGGTTACGAGACGTAAAGTCCATACGAAAAAAATTCAGAATTATTTCACACATAATCGGAAATTTATTTACGTCTAGATAGATGGCGCGCTGTGGTATATTTTTTAATACCTTTGCAGATTGTTTTGTAAACTGTGTAATACTGTAATACATTCCTACATATACGACATCTCTCGTTGGCAAAATAAATCATTTTTATGGAACATAAAATAATGAAGTGATTAAGTATATAAATATGTCGATATGCAATTAAAAAATATTTTTCTTAAGAAGGTAGGCTTTAAATAATCGCCTAGTATGGAGTCTTCGCCACTGAGGTCTGTAGAGGTCGATTGGGCCAGTTTTGTAGGATTTTCTAATATGTGTGTTTCTGAGACTTTTCTAAATATTTACATTTTATATTACGTATTGAAAAACTTTGAACCGAATAGTATTCGAACTCCAATCTTGGTGACTACATTCATTGAGCTACCGATTCAACTGTCTTTCTTCCGAATAACTGCTTATAACTACGCAAGGTTTTCCGAATTCCGTCAAGAAATGGCTATGGTCTTACTATAAGACTAACTTCGTATAGAATAGATACGCTTGTCCATATAAGTAGGTATTCCATTGTATCCATATACATTATTTTAAAAATTCATTTTTTTTTTTATTAAATAAATCTTGTATTCTGAATTTTTACATAAGTACATATTCTATTCATTCGTCATTAATAAAAGACGGTTCAATCAGTGTATTTCATAGGATATTATACTATCAATATAACACAGTTGATTAAATTTCATGTTATGCCAACGGTAGGTACTTATAAATTATTTCATCATTTCGATAGATGTTTATGTAGACACATTTTTTATGTTTGTGAGTTTTTTTACAATAAGTAATTATTTATAATTGTTAATTTATTGATAAAAAGATAACCTTGTCCGTACCGAAACTTGTGTTGCAATCAGAGATACTCGAAACCATTGTTTCTCGGAACACAGAAAACGTAAAAATCCACCACGGCCATGACGTTTCCCAAATATTTAAAAACAAAAATTAGAAAAGTTAATAACATTTAAAATATTATCGTTTTACTCAATCAATAGTTCTCAAATAGTTTTCGATCAGTGGGTCTATTCTATACTTATCGAACACTAAATTGATAAATAGTATCAAACTTAGGGTAGGTTTGTATCAAAATATTAGCACTTATTGTAACAATTACACGAAGCCGGTTTTTATTGTTGCAATAAGTGCGATATTTTAACAGCAGCAAGATAGGTGCTGTTAAAATATAGCACTTATTGCAACAATTAAAACCGGCTTCGTGTAATTGTTACAATAAGTGCTAATATTTTGATACAAACCTACCCTAAGTTTGACAATATTTTTCACTTTATCACTTTAGCGGTCGATAAGCATAGAATAGACCCACAGGACCACATTTATACCCAAGAAGAGAGTGGCTATTTTTTTTTCATAAAATTTTCATAATTATGTGGGAACATTAAGTTAGCTATTACATTACCTGAAATTGCTCCGCGGGCGCGGGCTCCTTTTTCAAATTGTATGAAACAAAATGTTTACGGCATAGCAAAGAGATATTAATGTACCTATTGTTAGTCAATATAGAGTAGTAAACTGATGGTAGTACTTAACAAGGTATCAGTTCACAATTACAAGGTACTATAACCGATCACCAAACGCAAATTGTACCATACCCGGTCTTAAGACGATACATCAGTGAAACGGCAAATAATTTTCAACTATAGGCGCGACGAAATTTTGGACTCGTTGGCGTTCGGAGAGAGAACGTCAAGCTGGGAATACGTCAATTTGTTTCGTGATGGCGACGGGGGTATTAATTCTTAAATCGTGTAAAGATTACTAAAAACGTTACCCATTTACTTTAAAAAGAAAACATGTCAATGAATATATTATTATTGTTACTAATAGAACAATAAACAGAACATTAAATGGACGCATGTTGGATTTATATGACAAATTATATTTCGTTCGGCATGCGTCATTTGCACCCGCGACCCGCAATCCGCGCATCGCCTAGCCACGATCTTTTTAGACCATGTCTCAACTGAGGTATAGCCTTAATGGACTGTATCATAATGGCTCAATATTATAATAATAAAGTATTTGAAAGGCATTCCGCATTGCAGATTTATTCACAGTAAATTTCACACGTGTGGTCTGATTGTGAAGATGTCGTTCTGGGATTTTTCTAATACATATGTTTCTGGGATCTCAGTAGGGTAGGTAGTGAAACAGTATGGTGGTAGCAGTATTGAAACTCACAAGGATCACAAAATCACAGGATTCAATATTACAGCGCACGGTATCAAGGGCTGTCATATCGGGATACCTGATATCGGCATCGTATCTGATTTCTATTCTCAAAATCTGTCCTTGCTGCCTTCACTCTTTTGTCTTCACCTCACTCACACCTTTCATAGCGAATTGTGTTATTCTTAGTTTTTTAATATCTTCAATAGTTTAATGTTTATGTTTCACACCCATACGTTAATACCGTACACAGAAACATTGAATAATTATATCCCTTGGCAACAAATGTGCTTCATGACACCACATCATCATCATCATCATCGCGAAAGCATTTTACTACGAGGGGGGTACTGTGGCAATACTAGCTCAGGTGAGTCTAGTGACAGTCTTGGGCTCATAAACACGAGCACTTATAAATGCTTATATATCACTATACCTTATAATCATTACCATGGCCCCCACAAAGGGGGGTTGACAGGGCTCTAGCCTGGGGGCCCGGGCTCAGGAAGGGCCCGGCGTGGCGAGTCGACCAGATAAGTTACACATCACAAATTCTTTCAAATAGTAAAAAAAGTCGCCTGCGACGCTATTTTTCTTCGATAATGTTATTATTTTAAATTATGTGGTTGTACGATACAATTTTTAATTATTGTGTATCGATACTCGAAAACTCCATAATTCAAATGGAAGTATTAAAATATACAAAAAAAAACACTAAATATACACATTAATTTTACCGCGTACACTATTTGGAAAACGCTACTGTAGAGCACACTGATATCTTTAGCGATAGGTAGGGAGGCCCGCTTCAGGATGTGGGAGCCAACAATACAATCCGGATTAACATAATATCGATTAACTGTTTGTATTTCTCTGATAGAATATCTACATAATATAAAAAGCCCGTTTTCATCCTCCAAAGACTTTGGGAAGCACTACAGTATCGTGGAAAGTAATTTAATATGCAGATTTTTTTATTCTTGCATATTATTATCTGACTATTGTAGACTTATTGTACGGTACATCTTGGAACGGATGCATCCGGCATCAGCAGACGGATAGCTGCGGTTTCAATAAACTATTCGTATTCAATTTATTAATTGATTGCTTCCGTCGGGTTTGATTTCTCTGGCACCAGAATACAATAATATGTGGGTCTATTCTATGCTTATCGACCGCTAAAGTGATAAAGTGATAAATATTATCAAACTTAGGGTAGGTTTGTATCAAAATATTAGCACTTATTGTAACAATTACACGAAGCTGGTTTTTATTGTTGCAATAAGTGCGATATTTTAACAGCACATATCTTGCTGCTGTTAAAATATCGCACTTATTGCAACAATAAAAACCAGCTTCGTGTAATTGTTACAATAAGTGCTAATATTTTGATACAAACCTACCCTAAGTTTGATACTATTTATTAATTTAGTGTTCAATAAGTATAGAATAGACCCAATGGTGTTCGTAAATTAGAAACGTCTACATAAATAGTCATCTGCATCTACGATATCTTTATAATATTATGTAATATCTATTGTTACCATCGCAATAATATATCGGTAAGACGTGCGAACCGATACATTATTATAACGTTTTTATTAGCTCGTATTCTTGTTTGTCCGGTACAAATCTTGCAATCGATTTTTAACCAACTTCCCGACTAGCTAGGCATTTGAAACTTTTAGAATATATCAGAACACGATTCCAATGCATTCTTGTAATACTTTTAGCCACCTTTAAGCAGAATTGAAATCATTTTCAGTTAATTCTGTTTTGTATGAAAAGTTATTTCAGAAAAATCCGTAAAAAGTAAAAGATTATTATTGGTTACTAAGGGGGTGGTCCTAGCAACTAAATTATTAATATATACGTGCGTTACTATGTAAATCAAAATGAAATGTCAAAATGACATTTCAGTATTCTGTATTTGTTTGTTTGTTTTTTATTTACTTCATATCAAGTATAAGTTTGAGCATATTGAGCATAATAATTCAACAGAAAATTTAAAAACGTTGTAGGTATATAAAAAGTTCTTTTTATCTTTTAATTATTGTAATAATGATTATTTGACCGCAACAGAGTCAGTTTGATTTTTGTTTGAAATTCGCAGTTTTTAGCGCGGCCTTTGCTTCAGCGAAGACATGATCGATCAGTAGTTGTCTTTCGACCGTGTCAGCAAGCATTCGATTCGAAGTGTAACTTCTCCTAGCTTGTTTTTGGGACAAGGGAGCGTGTTTTATTGTCGAGCGTCTTTTAATTAGTTAAAATCAATTCTATAATAATTGTATACCTACTATCATATTATAAATGTGCTTTGTCAAATGTGTAAATTAGTATCAAAATATTTCCGTTGCCGTTCACCGTTCATGGACCGATTGTGTATGGCAAGGATCGACCACCTTTTAAATTTAAAGCTTATGGGCCACATTAAATTTTATTTTTAAATATTGGGCCGTAAGTGTTTAGGAGGGGTCAGAGAGTATAAAATTTGTTTAAAAATATATTATTTTAAGTATGAGGTATTAAACTAACATGGTTTATAAAAACGATATCAATTTAAAAATATGTCACTGAGTAGATATAAAAATAATAGATTAAAAACAACATACAGTTTATTCATCACAGCCTGTCTCCCCGTTAAATTATGACTCTTGTGGATGGATGTTTTCCCTTAGCCAAATTATCTACAGAATACATCTGCTTGAAATCTAAGGTGAAATAATTACAAGATAAAAAGAACTTTTTATACAACGTTTTTAAATTTTCTGTTGAATCATATAAACTTGACTTGACGAGCTTAAACGATCAAAAAAAAATGTACTTGATAGAAATACTGAATAAACATATATTACTGAAATGTGATTTTGACATTTCATATCGATTTCCATAGTAACGCACGTATATATTAATAATTAAGTTGCTAGGACCACCTCCTTAGCAACCAATAATAGTGGATTGGATTACGGATTTCTTCCGAAATAACTTTTCATACAAAACAGAATTAACTGAAAATTAATTCAATTCTACTTCTAAGATGGCTAAAAGTATTACAAGAATGCATTGGCATCGTATTCTGATATATTCTAAAAGTTTCAAATGTCTAGCTAGTCGGGAAGTCAGTTTAAAATCGATTGCAAGATTTGTACTGGATAATCAACCACCGGACAAATAAGAATACGACCTAATAAAAACGTTGTAAAATAGAATTAAAACGGAAAGGTGATGATCATCAACCAGTTGAGAAGAAGTTATTTTCTAAAACATGTAGCAAAAACAAAATGTGCTTGTTCGCAAATACGTTATTTATTATTGTACATAATTCTAATTTTTCTACCTGTGGTTATTTGTGTTTGACATCTAACTGCGAATACAGATTTGCATAATATAAAAATCATCGATATATTATTTAAATAATATTTTATATAGGTACCTACTTAGTTAAACAAACGGGCCGTACGTTATGTTGGTGTGGTCAGCCATATAATAGGCCACATCGGGATCGCGGGTCGCCAGTTGCCTACTACCACTGGTTTATGTGGTAAATACGCCAATTTTACCTAAGGTAAACGAAATAAAAATTTCCATGTATCGATCTACGTAGATACTTATTGTCAGACATTTTTATATTATTATTGTAAAGGTAATTTAGACGAATGAATTGGGTCATTGCCGACTGGAGAGAAAGCCGTTACATTCACGACTGGTCCTATCTTTCCGCCCCTCCCGTTGTATATGGATGACCTGTCATTGCCTGTCATTGTTCTATATAGTCCTCATACTGACGCGTCGGTCGTGTTCATTTGTTGAGTATTCTTAGTTTCAGATTTCTTTCAGATTATTTTAACGTATCTTGGAGACCTTCGAGTTCATCTTTTTTAGTGGTTATTACAAATCGATATTTCCAGCTGTCTTGACATAGGGAATGGTTTGATATGGATAGATGCGTTAAATGATAAATAATACACTAGCATTAATACACCTTCTACAAATGTAATGTAGATCAATGCTACATATTTTTTGGAAATCGATATTACCACCGGATTTTGTATGAAGGACTAGTCTGACTTTGACAGCTGATGAATAACAGGAATGTATATTATTTATAAATAACACCGATAGTTAATATATTTGATTTGAGATTTTTTGATAATTCAATTTGAAACGAGAATGGGCGAACCAATATGTCAAGCAAACTGGGATCTGTTTTTGACAGCTGAAAAGTGGACCACTCATTGCTTGCGCAAAAAGTCATGCTCAGGCTTTATTAATGTAAAGATGGCGGTGATTGGGTCGAATTTTACACATAATATTGATTTCGTAGACAGGTAGTTGTTTATCATAATAAATTATGATCATTTTCCTGTTAATAAAAAAATCGTGTCTTTAAAAAAATATTAAAGCAACGCAGTAATAAATTTTATAGAGCAACTTTTTTAAAATTATGTTATAGCAAATACGCCTAACTGCGTAAACATTTTGAAACGTTATTTTATCATCATCATCATAATCCGTCGTTAAAGCCTCCCCTAGCTCCTGCAACTCTTACGTTCTTCACTGAACTTGGTGTGTTCGTCAATTCAGTGGGTTTTAGCACGGACATGTGGACGTTTAATACCCATTCATACTTTAACTTAGAACATACTCACATCATGCATTCAACGTTTCTCTTTTGTTATTGTAGAAATGTCTACAACGTTGTGATTATATTGAAATGCACGTCGCGTACTGTCACGCTGTCACGGCGACAAATTTAGTCTATGGTTTCATCAGTTTGCAGAATATTTGAAAGATCACCTTCTCTGTAAATTATATAATGGAGAGTGCCAATTCTAATTATTAATGTATTAGTATTTTGAATTATTATTCATTATTCATGCTAATTTCAATTAATTTTAACAGTTTCTACGTGTGCGTACGTCAAAATTTTACATTCATAGATAATATTTTGAACAAAACCCAACATTCTTATAGATATATAGAATACATAGTGCCAACCGCTAAAAACAAAAACACGCGATTTTGACACACGTCGAAAATGTGTAGGCTTGTAGGAAATGATAAAAAAACATTCATTGAGTCATGCAGGTGTCGATGCAGTGCGGTACAGCGTGAAGTGACGTCATTGTTGTTCTGGTGATTTCGGCAGATTTTGCTAATTGACAAAATATTCGTTTAAAGGTTAAAAATGTCGACGAAAAAAAACGACGTTACACACCTTTTTCCCGTAGCGGCGCTTACTCTGACGTCACGTGATAGTACGCGACGTGCAGCATACTCAAGCGATTTACGCGGTTGGTCGGCTAACTCGATATCAAAGCAATTCATATTGTCAAGTGGTTTTCTATATACTAATATATATTATTAAGTATGTATTCTTTCAAATTTTATATTCACATTTGTCACGACCTGATTGGTGCAAATCGCTGGACTGTCAACCGAAAGGTTGTTCGAATCGTGGGCGTTTTTTTCTTCTTTACACCGTTGCCGGATTCATTCTACCGGCAAAATTTCTGTATCGCACATAACAATCTTTCACTTGAACAATCCTTATCATTTAGTGAATGTATTTTAGCGGTAACATTATAGGTAGATTAACTAGAATATTATAGCACATATTTCCAGAATTTCATTCGTTATCTAGTCGTGTTTTTGTTTTATTTTACATATCTAATGTGAATGAATTGCAGCTATAAAAACTTGAACAAACTGCATTATGATTGTGAGTGTTCTCAGATATAAGTGTTTTTGTTTATGAAACATTTTGATAAGTGATTATTATCACTGTTATCTCTCTTTGCCATAGGTTTCCGCGACATTTTGATAAACACAGTATTTATTAATGAATAATAAATAACTAATCCTCGGTAAATATTTACATATGAATTGGAATTTTCTATCAATACGGTTATCATGATCAATCATTTTAATTATTATTTAGAGCTCAACTGTCAACGGACATTTAAGCTGTTTATTATAATATAGTATTTCTGCATACTCTGAGGGAAACATTTATGTTATTTCGAAATATACATAATTATTACCAATAACCAACGATATTAAACATAACCTTCTTCTATAGTCTGTATGAAATTGATGCAAGAACCTCTGATTCACTGATTAAGTTCAGCTAGGTACGAGTGACTTTGCATCGTAAGTAAGTAGGCAACTGTCATTGAACTAAAATATGCATTGACTTACCTGGTAGGTATGTATAGAGGTATCAAAAACGCTAGTAAAACGCCACAAGCCAGATGCGTTTTTTGCAAGCTAGACGCCTATCGAAAAATGCTACATCTGGCAAGAAAAACGCTAAATTGGCAACGTTGTTTGTGACATTTCTTTGTCAATTAACAGGGCTTATAAAATGAAAATCCGCCAAGATGAGTGGATAAACAGCCAATAATACTAGGTAAATTTCGGCACTATTATTTAGTTGATAAATCCTGAAAAATTTTGTAAAATCGTTTATAACTGACTGTACTCGAGTAAAATAATCACAATGCATATTACTTATATAAAATAGCAGCCATTGCGTGAGTTTAAACATCCGAAGAGTTTAAAAACTTAATGCTTCATGCGTTTGCTAAATAACTTATGTCATGACATAAATAAACAATAATAATAGTCCAAATTCTTCGTCAAAAACTGTCAAAGTAACAAGAGTCTTCTTGAAGATGCACTTCAAACTTGCAGCAGTCTGCGGCATGTAGATGTCTACAAAATACATGCATGTCACTTTGATTTTGTTTCGATTTAACGTAACACGACATTCTATGCATCTCGGGCTTAGAAGTTGACAAATAAAGATATATATTATTATGTATAATTTAGACGTTACTGTGTTCTCATCTGGCGTTTTCCCATGTCGTCATCTTAGTTTGATTCTTGGAAGTTCAATCGATTCTGTTAAGCGATTACGGATTACGGTGAATCGTTTTCATATCGACACCACGTTGACAACAATAATATTTTCCCTATCAGTTGAATTGGCGTTTAAGTAGTAGAACTTCAATATATTGGTTCTGAAAAAAAAAGGTTCTAAAATTCTACTAAGTATATAATATAATTTATTCATATTGACAGATGGTCTGTAGGTACTGTACCATTGTGAGAATGATCAAATTATAACTATACCTACACTCAAATTTAAAACAGTGAATGTTTTCGATTGCATGATATCAGTTCTGAATGACAGGGTGTATTCAGGGGTGCGCCAATCGGAGGTATTAGTGGTACGAAACTATTTAATTAGATTAGATATTAAAACTATAATTGTTATTGGATTATATAAAATAAACTTTATGATACAAAAAATTGCTTTATATTTGTTATTGCATTTTATTTACAATATTTTTTTGTTTTCTTTTCAGGTAAGTCCCTCTTATATACTCATCGTGGCTACCTTCATCTGGACACTTTTTTTCTACTTAACTGTCGACTAAATGTAAGTGACCCTGCAATACTATTAGTAATTTGCCAGATAATATTTTAGACAATATCTTGTTAACGTATACACGTGCATGGATTTACTGGCAGCAATAGTGCGTATTTTAAACTATCGTGTCAATAACTGTTTACACGTAAGAGTGCTGACTGTCTCTTCAATCTCATTCTTCAAGTGTAAGCGAGACGCGATGTTGTCATTCTATGGTACCTACTATTTGACAGGTAGTGAAAATTTGTTAACCTCAAAATGAGTAGGTATAGTTCGTGTTTTGCCGGCAGGTCCGCCACTATCGTTCTACTGCGCCTGCGGGGTATAATACCCCGTTTACAAGTGCATGGATTTACTTTACTGCTGACAGTAAGTATTATCGCGGCCATAACAAGAAAACGTATGGGTAAACACGTAATATTATGCAGTTGAATCAAAAAAGTTTGGAAGCTTCTGAATTTTCATGCGACAGTAGGGATTTTTTCGATCTGCGCCTGTGCAGTAGAATGATAGTAGCGAACCTGCCGGCAAAAAACGAACTATATCTACTCATTTTGAGGTTAACCGATTTTCACCACCTGTCAAATAGTACAATAAAATGACAATATCGCGTGTCGCTTACTCTTGAAGAGAATGTCCGCACTTTTACGCGTAAACAGTAAGTTATTGTCACGATAGTTTAAAATACGCAATATCGCTGCCAGTAAATCCATGCACGTGTACAGGCGCTATAATACTACCTATCTAAATTTGAAACATTCGACTTTTTGCTAGTTGGTCTTATATTTATTTTCATATCGATTTAACGAAATACGTCAGTGACAGACAGCATGGCATTTTGGCTTAATTAACTGTTTATCATTTATTTTTCATCTTGGTATATTTTGTACTTATGTGAGAGGGATGTTATGATTTATTTGACGAAAAGTTTTTGAGTAAGTATGTACGTCTCTAGAATTTTTGGTGTATTTTCTTTTCTGCGATTCTCTTTGATATTTTTATTAGCGGATTGTCCGAGCAAGCCGGCATATTGTTCCGAAACATAGAAAACTAATAATATGGCAAGATGTTGTCGCTCGGTCTGTGTTTATTAGTAAACTGTGGAGAGCGAACTCGCAACTTGTGACGTGTAAAAGAATTGATTCTGGTTTACCCACTTCATATAATAAAGTTTCCCATTACGTGGACCATGTCACGGGAAATTGCCCAGGAAAATAATTTAAAAGATTTGTTGAGTGACTTTTTTTAAGTGCAAAAACCGACACGAAAAACGAACGTCAGTCGTACACTGAAAATCGTCTCGTCCGGGATAATAGTCATAAATCAAAACTGAGAGCAACATGCAACTTTCTTATGTGCGAAGGTATAGCAAGGCCCTGCGAGGACAATGACGTCACTCGCTAAGCCAAAATGAATGATGAAGTGCGACATTTCGGGATTATACCTGCGTTGCATGTCGGGTGAAAATAGTTGCATGTGCCTCCAGATGTTTTTTTTTCAAACTAAAAAGTCGCATTCGACCAATCTTCGGAGCTCCATTTGCCAACGTGTGTTATGTGAATATCGATGACGTCGCATCGACGTAATATTCGACACGTTGCGGGCGAGATGAGTTTTGATGTGAAAGCCGCCTAAAGAACTCGTGAGTCTCGGACACCGTCATAAACTCCTGACGAGACACGTAACATGCTCAATCTGAGTGTCACACCAGTAAACATATTATATTTCTCCATACTAACTACTATTTATGATGAATTTGGAGCTTCGCCTACCTTGTCATGATGAAATCATCAGCAAAACGATTGAATGAGTATATGTCCGGGAATGGATAACATCCATCTCAAGGCTTGTCGATGATTTGGAGAAAGTTCCTCAAAATTCAAGCAGTAATGTACTCCAGAATGTTGGAGGTTCAAAACGTTTATTTCCATTCTACCAATGTGAGTTGCTACTCACGATCAGTGGCGAAAATTTCATACTAGGGGATTATTATTAGCGTAAGCGAAATAATTTAAATTGCCTAATTATTAACGTAGGTATTTAAATAATAACCGGATTATTTTATTTCTTCAAAAATAATATAAAATTCGCCAACGATATCTGTCTATAAATTGACTGCCGGCTAGACAGATATGTGTCTAGTCCTTCCTACTGGGCAAATATTATTGGTACCAATGAATAGCAGAAACTGTCACAATCATACAAAGGCTTCAAGTAATTAGGTACATTTCATGTACATAATATTTACAAACAATTACACACTTATTGTAAAAAAACATACGTAATGTCAAAACCAGTATCAAACTATCACGCGACCTCAGGCTTTTTGTATGAAGTCCAACAGTCCCCTAGTTTTCTATGTATATTTTCATTTCGCTACGCTGGATTTGTCCCACAATTTTCTAGCTCTGGACTTTTGGATATTACATTTTTAAATATTTTTTAAACGCATTTTGTCTTTATTTCTTGTAATATCTGTTATAAAAAGGTAAAATATAATATTTTTTGTTCAGTAAAATATTGAAGATGAAGAAAATTAAAATTCAAGTATACTTATATAAATATGGCTGTGCTAGTACTTGTTTTCAGTTATCTACCACAGACTAGATACCTTCAACAAACACTGCTTACCGCTGGCGAAGGGTGGAGGTAGGCTGTTACGATCCGACATAAATAGTGTACACTAAACTTTGTTAGTCAAACGTATTTGTTTTCATGTAACTAAGACTACAATGTGTGGAGTTTTTAAAATTCAATTAAACCCTGCATAGTCAAAAAAATATTCGTTTATCTATAAAGTATCTAAAATTGTGCCATAACCATACATAATTTTAGGTGTTTTATAGATAGAAGAATATTTTTTAATTTAAAAAACTCACCAGCACCATCTGCAAAGCGTATTCTTAGATCAATGAAAACAAATAAGTACGGCTGACAAAGTTTAATGTGCAGTATTTATGTCGAATCTTAACAGCCGACCTCCACCCCTCGCCACTGCCGACTATTCATGTCAAAATTCCTCGTAATATCAAAAATGTTCAATATCGCCAAAGAGTTGAATAAAATTATCAGGGAAAAAGTTTTCGTCGAATTTTCGAGCCATCACTTTGGAATTTTAATCGAATTTTTCGAATCAACCCAGCGGCGTCCCTTCCGAATAGTTGATTTATACTATTAGATATGTTTGCCATTACTCATGCTTACCAATGCACTGATAGAAGTCCCGCTGGAGTGAGAAGAAAATAAATATAAATCGCCGAAATTGTCAGACCCGCCGTGCAGATCGATTTTTCAAACTCTCGGCAAGTAGTGAGGGCGCGCTGAATTAATTTTCATCCGTGTGGAAGTCTGGCGAGTGCCAGTCGGTCCCTGCCAAAGCACTTAGGTGCCTACCTACTCACCTGTATATTTCTATCTACCACTGAAAGATTCATGATGCCCCTTTCAGACGTGAGAGTATTTTTTCGATTTTATTCGACGCACAATGACGGAAGACATACCTAACCTGTAAGATTTACAGTAATAATAATTGAGGGGCTGAAGATTTGAACAAGTTTTCACGTAGGTTTATGTGTGACAAAGCAATCGACCGTAGAAACTAAGACCCGTTTCACACGGGACACCTGTGTGGCGCCACCGGCGTGGCATTTACATAATATAAATGAACGCGACACTCGTGTGACCCCGTTTGAACGCGCCCATTCAGTCATGTGTAAATGCGGAATCTCGCCACACAGGTGTCCCGTGTGAAACGGGACTAACTGATTTTGAGCCCCCCCCCCCCCCCCCTCCACGATAGAAAAACCATACATTATTCCAACTGGCAACGTACCTAGTAAAAATAACAATATGTCCCGACTTTGTTATACTTTGGCTAATATTGTCTACCTAATTTGTGTCAAATACGCATTTTTTTAACTTTTTGGTATGATTTAATAATTGTATCACTGGTTTGAAGTGTTTCGAGGCGCCCTTTTAATTCTTCTAACGAATCGATTGCGTAATCAGCGTCAAAGAAAATCGCAGAGTTGCACAAAATGATGTAAGTAATATATATTCTAAAAATATTTTTTTAACATTTATTTTCTTATTACTACATAATAATAATAATACAAGTGAATATAATTTGATCTAATTTTATGCTAGGTAATCGGGCAAAGAGGCTTATCACTTATGAGTAGGGAATCCAATCCCGAGCCAAAATTCTGATCCCGGGATTGGCATTTTTTTCCATTGTTAATATAAAAATTTTATATTTACAAATAACATTGATAAAATCGGTCAAAAATATTGAAGACATTTATTGTTAATATTGTATACGTTCAATCTTGGAAATACACAAGTTTAATGGAGTAAATAATATTGTAATATAAATAATAATGTGAATTTAATATGAGATTGCTGTTTCTGATAGTAAAGACATAATGAATGGATTAGCGAGATTTAAAATAGTAAAGCAAATAATCATGGCGTACTTATGGCCTTTCCGCATCCATAAATCTAATTAGTCAGCCAAATATGAAACTGCCGTAAAACGTATGATATCATGGTAGAATTACTTTGTTAAAAGTGCGAAGCATTGTTTTTTTCCAATCTTTCTCATTTTTAATAATTCATGTGAAAAAATAAAATGAATCGGCAACCTACACATGGGTATAAATCAAACTTCATTCAAACTCAGTTTATTTCTAATGTAGTTATTTTTTATTAAAAGTATGTTTTCCGTTTTATTTTCGCTTTTATTTTATTTTCCATAAAAATTGATAAAAAAATGTTTATCAATCCCGGGATTCATAGGTATCGAAAATAGCTCGGGATCCCTACTTATGAGGCTTTGTCACAGGCTTGATCACATTTTTAAGCGTTGATTGTTTCACGAATTTTCGCCTTAGCCCTTTTGCAACATTAAAACTATAAATATTTAGAAATTTAACTGATTTACAGAATATGGCCGCAAAGTGGTTTTCACTTGTTTTAGTCATCCAACATACAGTAGCCTTGACATACTGATAATGAAGATTGGCGTGGACGAATCTGGCTAAAATTAGTCCCTTATTAATAATTCTCAGTTCGTTAATCGACTCTCAAATCTTTATATTAAACGATCTCCACGCATACCGATCGCAGATTCCATAGCGGGGCGACGCTTTTGTTCGCCGTGCTGGAATCCCGACGCGTGACTGCCGACTCACCAAAGCGGTTTTACCGGACGCGATGAACCGTAACCATATTAATTATTTTGTACTTCACATACAATATCGTTTAGTTATATTATTATAATTTCATCGAGCCTCGTTGTCGAATTGACAGGGCACTGGCTTCATGTACCGGTGTCGGTTCTCAATACATGTGATTTCCTCAAGCCTGAGTGTTTCTCGTGGTCTGTCGTACCCAGGGAACACTACACCTCAGTTTAAATTGTGGGAATTTAAATTTTCTCTTTTTTTCAGTCCTATAGCAGGCCATGAGTGATGCAATACGAATCAAGTGATACGACAAGGTCACGCGACCTTTCTCGTAATGTAGGTATTTTAAAACGACTTTCACGTGAGCTGTTTAAGGAAATACAAATAGAAATGCTTAAGGCGATACTTCAGTGAAACGGCAAATAATTTTCAACTATAGGAGCGACGAAATTTTGGACTCGCTGGCAGTCTGAGAGCGAACGTCGAGGTGTGAATACGTCAATTTGTTTAGTGATGGCGACGGGGGTATTAATTCTTAAATCGTGTAAAGATGACTAAAAACGTTACCCATTTACTTTAAAAAGAAAACATGTCAATGAATATATTATTATTGTTACTAATAGAACAATAAACAGAAAATTAAATGGACGCATGTTGGATTTATATGACAAATTGTATTTCGGGCATCCGCGACCCGCAATCCGCGCATCGCCTAACCACGATCTTTTTAGACCATATCTCAACTGAGATATAGCCTTAATGCTTCCCTTTGCTGAACCAAAAGCGATCCTCATCAATGGCACTCAGATAGAGCGAGTCAACAACTGCATCTATCTTGGACAACAGAATGTCATTTGGCGGTGGTGTGACTAAATTTCGCAGAATAAAACTAATACGGAATGCATTTATGCTCCTGAAAAGTAACTTAATAAGTGGTATTTCATTGAGTCTTAAGCGTAAAGTGTTCAACCAATGTGTGCTACCAAGACTCACGTAGGTAGGCGTGTGAAACATGGACTCTTAATGTAAGAGAAATCAAAAATTACGAATAGTGCAACGTGGCATGAAAAAGTGGATGTTGGGCATAACGTGGAAAGATCACAAAATAAACCAATGGATAACGAAGCAGACAAGAATACGAGGTCGCAGATGAAATGGTACCTAATGGACTGGAAATCTCTCCCACTTGGCGAGTCGATAACCGCTGGACAAACGCCGTCATACAGTGGTAGCGTTGCTGCTTCTTAACTTTGCACTCCGGCTCTAGGATGAAAATGATGTACCTACCTAATATATTCTAAAAATATTTTTTTACATATTACGTTATCTATTTATTTTCTTATTACTACGTATATTAATGCAAGTGAATATCATTTGATCTAATTTTATGCGAGGGAATCAGGCAAAGAGGCGTATCAGTATAGTAAATAGTGCAAAAAAGTGCAAAGTTATAAAACGTATACTCTACCCAAGGGGTGACCTAAAACCGACTGAACAAAAGAACTTATAAAGTTCGGTGAATGTACGTGGCAGCGAAGAAATAGAGACCGAGAAGAGCGGGGGAGGAGCTGGAACTGGGTGAGGTCTTCATCCAGCAGTTGATCGACCCCGGCTGATGATGATACTTGAAGAATGGCAATGGTACAGTGCGGTGATCGCTGTCAATTTTGTTACGGGATATTGGATAAGCCTTCTTGAAGTCGGATAGTGCTGTCATTTTGAGAAGTCATAATAAATGTTTAATTATTTACGTCTGTATGAATTTTCAGATAATGATGTTTCATGATGATCATAGGAAATGTTATTAGAGTTATTACTAAAATGTAGCACAACGCTAAGTAGGTATTGAAATACAATCCTAAACTTTCATTAAAATGCACCTGTTCAATGGAGAAAAAAACTGGTTCGGCCAGTTAATAAATTACAATCACATCTCGTTCGGGCAATCAATCTGCAAAGGAATCTCCGAATTGCAGCGGCCAAAAAAGTCACATAAATAATTCGATTGCCGGTGCCTGACTCGAATTGATTACTCCAGTAGCGTTCTATATTTTATTGTTTTGGTGTATAGATAAAAATAATATACAGTCGAACTTGGTTATTACGATCACGGAAATAGCGAGATCTCGGATGTGATGAGGAAACATTCGTTGACATTTTAGTTTATGATTTTCTCCATACATTTATTCACTTTTATAACGTGCTACTTCTCGTTTAAAAACAACGTTTTCGACCCTAAGCAATAAAATCCGACCGGGCACTTAACTAGACCGATGCCGCTGGGATCGGATTACGTTTATGACACTAGTTAAACGTATAAGTACCTACCTAATTGGTGTTTTCGCCGACAACATTGAAAAAGTATAAAAAAAAAAACCAGTAGAAATCAAGTTATCTAGTAATTTGTAGTATTGAGGTGTCGATATTATAGTAAGTCATCATCAATGAGTATGTCGTTTTTGCTATTTATATATTGGATTGCTGAAGAAAATTTTATTTAAGGACTTAATTGGAGGGCGCTTAATTTAAATTAGGTATCTACACGAGACGTCATTACATTTTGATATGCATAGACGTACGAATTTAGAGAGACGTACAGACCTACAAACTTATCTGTAGAATGGCCAAAAATGGAACTACGAACTACCATAGGACGGCATTTTGAAAATGTCATTCGAATGTCATATTTTGTCCAGTTACGATTATTTATTGGGTAGTTTTCGACAGTGGCTCCCCCATCCCAATCGTCGGATAAGTTTGTGGGTTGTATAAAGCTTGTTTTAATGGAAGAAAATGAATTTACGAGCAAGATGATTTGTAAAATTTATTGACGGATAGTGGCATATATCGTTGTACACAAGATAGTTGTGATTTTTTATGTCAATGGATATTATAATAATATATTATTTTAGACACCCTTATTTCAAATTTTACCGCCACTGGGTGGTAGTGGCGCGCGTAGTCAAAACTGGAACAGTAAACGATGCTGTCATCAGCGCTAAATTACGTCCACCGGGTGGGGAGAAAACGGAATCTGCTGAAAAAGTTGCGAGCCGTTTTGGTTGGCGATGCTGATAATGGCGAGTGGCAAATAATGTCCGGCGGATTCGCGGCAGTGGCACACTGACCGCCACCCGGCTGACGACTTCGCGGCACACTTTCGCGCAGGGCTGGCAGAAAAAATAAAAAATCGTTTCAATTTAACCAAATTCTGAATATACCTACTAAGATACATACCCACTAGATAAAAATCATGTTTAAAAAAAAATACGTACCTTGACGGGATTTGAACCCGTCTAACCATTGGTGGCGCGCCAATCTGTGCATTAACCAATTTATGCTACTCCTATCTAATTGCGATAATTTAAACTAGTATGTTATACATGAAATGCTTATCAAATTGCGTTATTATTAACTATCGGTTTTGTGTATTAAATCAAGGAATATTATGAACCAAATTTTGTTTAATTCACATACGTCAGCATTTAACCATGTATGGATATCGAAGACCAGTATTAAATTTGATAATCCATATCTCTACGTTGACCATTCGTTCGCTAGAAGGACAGTCATTTATTCCCCCTAGTCCCATTTTTTTTATTTTGAAAATTTGGAGGACCCTTTTTAGGAAGACAATCGTTCGGATTGATAAAAAACGAAAGCTTAAAAGCTCTCCACTTGAATTCTGGACGGAAAAATGTCACACAATGAAATTCTGAAATTTATTTCAATACCTCCAGAGATTGAGGAACAATCGTAAATTTCTTCTATTTTTCCAATCTTTTC
Organism: Rhyacophila brunnea; assembly: GCF_057557595.1. NCBI lineage: Eukaryota > Metazoa > Arthropoda > Insecta > Trichoptera > Rhyacophilidae > Rhyacophila > Rhyacophila brunnea. The sequence continues at coordinate 33,596,413 of NW_028232827.1, read as the reverse complement.
TCGAATTAAATGTATAACACATCTATTTTTAGGTTACTGCATGTTTTGTGGGCTTTGCGATAGGAGTTATTATGTCCTTGATCGGTATAGTTCTAACTGGTGTATAATGCATGTGTGACATGTTTCATTTATCAACGAATAGAATCGCAGACGAATCCACACTGAATAACGGGTTTTTTTGTGACACGTCATTTCGTCGGGTAAAAGGCAAAACTTTTAATTGAAGCGGAATCAATAATTAAAAATGATTTTGAACCTGATCCTTAAAAAAGCGGTCACGTTCTTTTTTCACACTGGAAATGAAATTTTACAAAACATTATTTATTTATTTAACAAATAATTTACATGGCTTGAGAATGTAACTTTCTATATTGAACGTTCATAATTTGAAAACATAGATGTAATATTATACCTACCACTCGATTAGAAATAATTAATAACTTTTTATATACAACGTTTTTAAATTTTCTGTTGAATCATATAAACTTGACTTGACTAGCTTAAACGATCAAAAAAATGTGTACTTGATAGAAATAATACTGAAATGTCATTTTGACATGTCATATTGATTTCAATAGTAATGCACGTATATATTAATAATTTAGTTGCTAGGACCCCAGACCCCTAGCAACCAATAATGGTGTCGAAATAACTTTTCAAACAAAACAGAATTAACTGAAAATGAATTCAATTCTACTTAAAGTTGGCTAAAAGTATTAATAAATGCATTGGCATCGTGTTCTGATATATTCTAAAAGTTTCAAATGTCTAGCTAGTCGGGAAGTTAGTTAAAAATCGATTGCAAGATTTGTACCGGACAAATAAGAATACGAGCTAAGAAAAGCGTTGTAAAAGTACGATGACCGGTAGGACTCAAACCCGCGTCCACTGCATTTACGCCAATGTGCTTTACCAAATGAGCCACGTGCGTTCTGCCTATTTACGACGAAATTAACTAGTGGTATGTATACATCTGAATTGCCCTGCTAAGTAAAAAAAACAGTATTTTTTTGTTTTAGTGAAATGAGAACCCAAGTTTTAAACTATCTTTTCTCTTCATTAAATTTACAGTCACTGTTTAAAGATTATGTCAAAACAATCTAGTAATTTTACATAATATAAGAGAAAATGTAGTTTTAACCTTGCATTCATATTTCACTAAAATAAAAATCACTGTTTTTTTACTTAGCATATCGGCTTTTGTGTTTTGAATGAAGGTATCCGATAATTGGTACCGCCGCCAACCCTGCGCGATGGCCAACTTTTATCGCATCACGCCAAATGTAGTTACTGGCTCCGCAAATGGTGGGAGTGAGTAGACAGTGGAACCGAGAATTCATTTTGTTGCAGTGGACAATAAACTCGATCGCCTACCCACTCCTTTCCTTGGGCAAGGTCGCGATTGGTATTCGCGGTCATGCCGCAACTCGCCTTCGACTATGTCTTGCAGAAGTCGCTCTATCCGGAGTAAGTACTATATAACTAGGTACCAGTGGTCTTGCTTTCCTCCACATCGTCTACACTCCAGGTTGAATATCTGAACCAAACGGAATTTGAGAATGAGGCGTCTTGATTCTTGATTGTTTACGATTATTGGTTGTAAATCATTCGCTTAAGTTATCTTATATTTAGAGAGTGCCAATAGACAAGCAGAAATATAAACCCTACTTATAATAATTAATATTTATACGAAAACAAAATTTATTGAATTTCATGTAGGCTTCCGAGCCTATCCTAGCGCTACCAACTGGAACGGCGGCTTAATAAAGCTTGCCTTATTAAATTATAATATTGCTTTATAAAAATACGACTAAACGACTGTAAATTCTGTCCTCTTAAAGGAGATATCATTTTAAATCTATATTTAAAAAAAAAATCATATACGATAAGTATAACTTTTTAATGAAATTCTTTTTGAATTGTTTTATTTTTCAACATGGTTGGAATATATTAAATTTTCTGAAGTGAATAAAATGGAAGAATTCGTTATTATATTTCTGTGAGTAATTATTTAGGCAGGGACATATATATTTTATATTATCAAAAATAATTACTATATATAGTTATCAGTGGCGAAGGGTGGAGGTAGGCTGTTAAGATCCGCCATATATAGTGCACACTAAACTTTGTCAGTCATACGTATTTATTTTCATTGAACTAAGATTACAATTTACAAAATGGTGTTGGTTAATTCTTAAAATTCAATTAAACCCAGCGAAACCCAAGCCATAATAGATAATACTAAAAAAATACTCGTATTTCTATAAAATTTCTAAAATTATGATAATATTAAATCATACATACATAATTTCCTCAAAACATAATTTTGAGGATAATATCAGAATAATATTTTTTATCTATTATAGTTTGGTTTACGCAGGGCTTTTCTGCGTAATTTGCTAACAATTCTGAATCCAACGAAAACAAATAAGTATGAATGTAAAAGTGTGCACAATTTTGTCGTATCACCCAAAGTATACCAAAACTATTATGGTTTGGTTTAGGCAGGGTTTAATTTATTAAACCTAAAACTAACCAACACCAATATTGTTGTCTTAGTTCAATAAAAACAAATATGTACGTATGACTAACAGAGTTTAATGTTCACTATTTATGTTTGATCTTAACAGCCTACCTCCACCCTTCGCTACTGATAGTTATAAGTTATTAGATCATCTCGACACTTTCGTTCACACAACCGATAATGATAATAATATGATCTTGGATCATATATATGTATTTGATCTTGGATATGGTTGTTGGAGAACGATAGACAAAAATATAACGCACAAAAGCATACCGCTATCATAACTATCGCGGAGTCAAATTAGAAACTATCAATGATTCAAATATTGTGTCCCAATGAATGAGCGACCCAAGTAAAGCATCGCCGCGGTGGTCCGCATTAGGGAGTGTATTCCCGGTCAGAATCTTCGATTCCGGGATTATTATGTTTTGGGTTCCGGGATTGGAGGGAGTTGGCGAAGGTTTTTCCCCGTTTTCTGAAGAATGTGCAGAATTTAATTTCGCTCTTGTAATCATGGGATGTATTTCATAATTTTGTTTTTATTTTTGACGATACTGCGAATTTAAAATAAATAGTTGACGATTATAACTTGTCTATCGAAGTTTTTGATAGTAAAATTTTCATATAAATATTTAAAAAAAAAAAAACCTAAATGTAAAGATAAACATTATTTATATCAAGAAACTGCTTTCAATCTTGAAATATGCCAAATTTGTGTATTTTTCTTTCAAGAAATATTCCACATTAGTTATCTTTCATTACTAATAAAAATATTAACCGTACTGACTCAGACAGACAAAGATAGGAGACATGTTTGATTTTATTCAAAACCTAATTTATTCTTGCTTTGCCGAGGTAGGTCAAAAGTATTAGTTTTTTATAAGAATTGTTGTTGGTTATTCATTTAACCCAGAGACTCCTTGTACATATTTTGAATCGCACGCTGTCATCACGCCATCGTGTGTGCCAATCATAGATTAAGTATATGCCAATATATTATATTTTCCCATATTAAAATATCTACCTTCATCAGTGACGTCCCCAGACAAAATGCCGCCCCTAGGCAGCGAAAAAAGGCTACCCTATTTTGTTATACAGTATTTTTTATTATTATTTCATGACTAAAATATCTAAGAAATGTGTTGTATAAATACATTACCGACAAAATATATACTACTAAATCTAATTTAAATGCTATCCCTGCTTCAATAGAAATATTGCGAGTTCTAGGTTTCAGATACGTTTAAAAATACACCTGGCAACTTCCAAAATTCGCGAGTGACTGGCAAAAATATATGGAAAATTTTTAAATTAGACAAGTATGTACATACCTATAATAAAAAAAAATCTGCGTCATTGCTGGTCATCAAGGACGTGACCTCCAAGTACAATGGAAGTAAACTAAACATCGCGAACCCGACAAAAATACAGTCCTGTTAAACTTTGTAGGTATGTTAATTACTTAATCCATTTTGTTTCCAACCAGTGAAGTGATTTTTTAATGGAAATATATTTCCGTTATTACTAAGCTTAGGCAGCTATTTATATATATATATATACCCAATGATTCTCCTCCATTTGCCGCCATTCGAGTAACTGCCGCTCCCAAGCGACGCTCAATCTGCCTACCCCCACGGGACGTCACTGATCTTCATTGAAATATGCTTATGTATCTCAATAAAACACGACGAGATTTCACATATAAGTCCTGATTTCCGGATCGATAGCTCAGCCGGGATCCCGATATGCGAGCATGCCCTTGTGTGCAGTGTTACTAGGGGATAGGATGAATAATTCCACCTCCAATTATTATCGTCGGCCATACTCGTGCTCGAGCATTATTAAATATGCAATTTAAACCCTTACATTGCTGCCTAATTTCATCCGAGACGTTTAACCTGTGTTGAATGAGTGAGTAGGCACTAGATTATGGATACATATTTAGCTAAGATCAGCTACTTAAGTTGCCAGTTTGTATTTGCACCTTTGGGTATTGAGTTTTGGGATATTAAGTTCCGACTTACAAAGTTCATATTAAGCAAGCTTTTCGTGATACAACTTTAAGTAAGTAATTCATTAAAAATCACTTAGAAACCTACACAAATTACAGAAAAAGCACACGTAGGTAACATACTGAACAAAAATATTTCTATATTATTTTAAATGCTGGCAAATTTTCGTTACCTTTGTATTATTATTGATACAGGCCAACTTTTTTTTTTTTTTTAACTTTTTGCAGATGATTTAAAATTATATGCGCCAATTCGCACTGCCTTTCTACAAGGCATGCTTTTTACTCTCTCGAATCTCGTAGGTCACTTCTGCTTTTGAGACATTTTTGCCTGCTATCACGAGGGATGGATTCCAATCCTGGCGTTCTAAAAAATATATATATATATGCGCCCGCCAACTACATATTACGTGGCCGCAACCATGACCTCTTTCTTGGTCAGAACTGTTTCCTCGAGTCAAGCCTATCAGGCACAATTAGCGAGGGGTGCAAGCCTAGTCAATGCGCTCCCCAAAGACATAGATATTTTCTGTGATGTGCCGTGTATTTTATTTTTGAAACTTTATTTTACTGTTTAAAATTGTTTTTTTATTTTTTCTTCTCTCTTGTGAGGGTAATATTTGTTTTAATGTAAATTTCGTGTTGTGAACGTCCTTAATTTTGATTTGTTATGTTGATAGTGTTTTGTCAAATAAATAAAGGAATAAAATGAAGCAGGGTTATTTACATACCTGTCCAGAAATCTGTACGTATGCAGTTCACCGTTTCATATTTCACCGTGAAATGTTGTATCGAAAATATTATATGGTCGTATATTAAAGACCGTCCAATCTCTTTGGGTAGTATAATATCTACTGAGGTTAAAGTTCATGGCTAACTAAAACACGGTTCTTGTCGGTTTACAGGAAGCCAGTGGCAAAAAAAATAGCCGATATACCTACTGGATTATTTGTAAGGTTAGGTTAAGTTAGGTTAGGTTTTCATTCTTGAATTCATGAATTTTGCCAAAATCAGCTATGAAAATTGAATTAATGTTCATATTGAATCTAAAAAAATTGGAGACCGTAGGTATAGTATACAGTCATCTCTTTCCGATAGAAAGCTCACGGCTAACTTTGCTACGGTGAAATGTTTTACGTGCAATTTACATGTAACCATTTACATTGACGAGACACATTGGTTGAGAGCCCATGCTTTCGGAAACAATGAACCTTCGGAACTTCTTATAAATTCACTCACGCTATCTATACCTACGCATTGGACCAGAACTGATAATATATTTTATTATTTACCTATCTATGTATTATACTTACTTATACCTACTTCATATATTTATCTTCTTACGTTACATAAGTATAGTTGGTAATACAAAAAGTTTTTACAATGCCAGAGTGTTTGTTATACCTAAGCACGTTTTTGTTGGCATAATATTGGATTGGGCGATAGGCGTTAAAAGAAAACCTTCTTCAATGGAAACCGAGCCTATGTAAGTATCTGACAGTGAGCTGAAAAAATGCTACTGTTAGATTAGTGCTTTTCAAACTTTTTCATCTCGCGGCGCCTTTCGCGTCTGAAGATTTTTTCACGGCGCCCTAAAAATATCTAAGTATTATAATATGTAGTGGGATGGGTAAGCCTAGTGATGTCTGGATTCTCAAAAATCCAAAATTCAGACTATGCATACCGGCATAGTGACTATAGCACCTTGAGTCCTACAGTAAATTGAGTCTTGGCAGTGACGTCGTCTCGACAAAATGCCTCCCCATTTTTTCACAGTATTTTTTATCATTCTTTCATGACTCCAATATCTAATAAATCTGTTGTATGGATACATCACTAACAAAATACATACCACTAAAATATACAAAATTAAATTTAGATATAAAAAGAGAATAAATATAATATGATTAAGTTAGACACTAGCTCAAATCAGCAAAGTCTGAGGTCCTATTTGGTTGATATTTCTGACACATTTGGTCTGTCTGTACCATTAAGCAATACACAGATTTATTATTTTCACACCATTTTTACTACGTTATTATTGTACAACAGGTAAACAAAATAATTTTCCTTGGTATTTATTTAATATACACCTACTTTTAATCATAAATACACTATTATTTAATAGTGTCAACACTCAACCATTAAATTTAAAACAAAACTTTCCTGGCCTTTTTTGTTGCAAAGTCAGTATCTATGTCATCTAGTCACCAAGAACGTTACGTGCAAGGGCAATGGAAGTAAACTAGACATCGCGAACCCGACAAAAAAAATACAGCCTTGTTAAATTACTTAATACATTTTGTTTCCAACCATTGAGCTGAACTTGTTAATGGAAAGATATGTACGTTATTACTAAGTTTATGTAGCTATTTATAGGTACCTACTGATTCCTCGTTTTGCCGCCCTTCGAGTCACTGCCGCCCCAAGCGACGCTCAATCTGCCTAACCCCACGGGACGTTACTGGTCTTGGGTACAGATCGATAATCGGGATGGAAAATAGTTACATACTATTCTAGTCAGCGTTGCCAACTTTAGCATTTTTGAATAGGCATCTAGCTTGCAAAATTTGGTACAGCGTTAAATCTAGCGTTGTTCGTCACCGCAAACAGCTTAAAACTTCTCATAAAAAAGTTAGAATATTATACCAGATTTGCTTGAGAATCTGAAGAAAATGAAGATGCTGCTTACTTTATATCTTATTAGGAAAACATACCGGGTTGCAGTGCAACCTGTCAGCATTTTTGTCGATGTGCTTAATGCATTCAATGCGCAGATATATAGATAAATAGATAGTGTGTGCGTGTGTGTGTTGCGCTACGTTAAAGACAAATATAATACTTAATTTTATATAAGTACCTACCTACCAATGTTACATACAAAACGATGACAAACAATGATAAATTTCTTACCTGCATTCATTCTTAAATAAATTGATGACCTATTTTATAAATAATTGTGACATATTTTTTAAAAGTAATGCTAATTTCCAGTGTCATAGCTCATTTTCAGCTTTGCAGCTTTGAGCCTATTTTTATTCTTATTAAGTATTAATAAGCATGCATAATGAATGGCTGGGATTGTACTTATTTGACAAAGATTTGCTTTATCGCACTATTGTTCTTATCTATCTAAACGTCTGGATGCATTAGTATCGCACATTGTTTCAAACTTCATTATAATGGATGTTGTTTTATGTATTTACTTTTCTTATCAAACTAAATCTCTGAGAATGCTATGCGTAATTTTAATAATGTTTGTTTTATTATATAGAATCAAAATAGCTTTTCAATTCAGTTTTAACTCAACCTTAAAGAAGGACGGATCGACTGCATTTAATCACTGTATCAAATCACACTGTTAACAAGGTTTTGTCTAAACTCTAAAACATAATCTATTATATATATCTATTACCTTCTAATAAAGCCAGTTTAAATATAAAAAGTGTTTATTCGAATTGACCCCGCCGTTCCATAACACTTTATCATTTTCTTTTTTAAATCCAGCATTTTATTCTGCCATCTACTTAGCTTATTTTCTTATCCTATCACCCACGTGATATACGTAATTTTGCTTTAGTTTTCACTTTAGGGTGGTCTACCCTTCTTACTGTTATACTAATACTTATTATATTGTATTCCCTATATATATTGGAACCTTGTACAATCCGTTTTTCAGTTACCACGCACTGAAACTTCGCCAGACAATCGTAGGTACCAAACTTCGTGCAATCTGCATCGTTGCATCCTAGACTCCACGTACTTATTCCATGCAAGTTGTGTAGTGGTTCCGACGCAAACTACTGCGGGGCCCAGTCGGCCGCGGTAGGGAAGCTGCCTCCGGCGGGGGGCGCGGGAGGGAGAGGGGCCCGCCCTCGCAGACGATTTCAGTGCCAGCTCGACCGTCGCGTTGCAAGCACATCGATATCTTCGCATATAAAAAAAATACCAAGTGTACAATACATTTTCCATTTGACACGTCGACCGGTGTCTTCCATCGAGTGCATACGATTCAGTTTTTTTTTGTCTCCTTTTCATTGCTGTGATTTTTAATCTGAGTTGGATAACCCTTTATGAATATAACCCTCAGGTAGTAAAGTGTATTAAAATAAAACTAAAGATTTTTCTTAACGTTTAGCTCTGTGTCTCGGATTATATTCGCAAAGTTTTTCGAATTCCAGTGTGGTTTCGTGGAAAAGCCCATTTTCTGCGAAGCTTTTTCATTGTCGGACCACATTATTTTTGTAGGCGTTTGTAATATTTATTCTGAAACTACTGTCGTATTTCTATTGGTTTTTGAAATCTGACATTATTTTATCCAACGTATAGTAGTTTACTTTATACTAGTTTTATGATAATAAATTTTAATAGCTCCATAGTTACTACATAAAGTATGTGTGTATTTATAATGAAATTTTGTGATCTTTGTAATCATAAGTTAATATAATAAAAGACGTAGTTTGTATTTAATTAAAAAAATGTTTTCTGTTACATGTGAATCGTGTGAACAACTATTTTGTCTTTTTTAAGAATACTTATAACATTCTTAATTGAAAATACGTAACGCAATTTATAAAAACATTAAAATACTTAATACATATTGGAGGAAAAAAAATAATTTCTTAATGGGATTCGAATGAAATTATAATACGTTTAACGCGTTTTTTCTTATTTGTCTAGATGAACTATATTACATTAATGTAATGGAAAATATCGTAAAATCTAATATGACTCAAAGTTCGGCGAAAAAATTCACCACGTCTAGACTTATCTATCGGGCTACGCCCTCGGTTGACACTGGGTTGTTGGGTATGTAAAAGATCTCGATCGTGGTGCGATTGTGAAAATTCTTTTCGCATTGCCATCGGAGCTCGGTTTTTTTTTAAATTTCGGTTTTCGAAACTCAATGCAGTGACGTTGCAGTAACTATCGGGCCCTCGTTTCCGCACGTATACCAACAGGGCCTAATTATTATGTAGGCAGGCTTTGTACAGTGTTGTATTACCTAAGTGAAAAGTTTATTTTTTTTAATTATAAATTAATTGTGTTGGCTGATTGTATATATTTTTTTTTCTATATCGATATATTACTTGTATCAAATCCCATAATTAGAGGAAGTCATCCGAACTTTTTGTACTTGATAATTCCGTTACGTACTTTTTAGTGTGGTCGAATAATTAAAGTAGTCATAAAAAATACTTTGAAAATACGCTTGACCCGTTTACACGTTGTCTTATAATGCACGTATATTAGACTGTTGTATGCTACGTTTTGTGGTTATTCATCTAAATAATCTAAATAAATTATCTGTCGGTGTATTTAGCTTTGTAGCTACATTAATAATTATTGACGACGGGCTGTCTTTTCGGAGGTGGTTAGTTACATATTATTATATATATTATATATCTATGTTCTGATGTGAATGGCTTGGTTCTGGTACAAGTCGAACATTAATGTCAATATATGTAGTAATTACTGAAGCAATACTATTCATTGATAATATCTGCGCATGCATCTAAAATTATTTGGAAATGTTTGCGGTTATTGACAGATTCTGGTAACAGTGTGAAATTTGTTGCTACTAAATCTGCATTGCGAAATGACTTAAAGCTAATTTGATCATTAGCCTTAGTATGTTTTTCCAGTTTAATTTCCATATATTTAGGTTCCGTCTATAAAGAGAAGGTTTTTCTTCTTATGTGTGAAAGAAGCGCCCGCGATAGAATAACGGTACGGTGTCCGCTTATGAAGTCGTGGGTGTCGGGTTCGATTACTAGGTCTGGAAATTTTACTTTTTTAATGTGTAATTAGACCCAGAGCTTTGGAACTGATAAATTGAGTAAGTGGTTAACACGCATTTCTCGTAAATACATAGTACACATAGCTAGCTACCACGTTTCAATGCATTAACGTATAAAATATATTTTTTTATATGGTTGTTGATTAAACCGCATAAAAAATGTTACGGTGTCGATATGCAGTGTTTATAAAACTCCACCAATGTGCCTACTTATATTTTTGCGACACTTCCAGATAAAACTCGCTCTTCAGTCATAAACTCGTAACAAATTGTTCGGTTTGTAGGTACATAGGTTTACTATCAAAGTTACTGGGAATAATAAGTAAAACGATTATGTATTTGCATGACTTGGGCGACAATTTTTATGTGGAGTTAATAAAACAATAATTATTAACTAATTCTATGGATAATACCTGTGTTTTTATATAGGTAGCCTTGAAAATAAAATACTTAAGGTGTTAATAATTAAGTACTAGGATTGTTGAGTCGTGTTACATTACAATATTTATTTAAATTTAATGTTATTAACGTATTTTTTAAATTAATTTATTCTGTCATACATTGTCACATGAGAAAACCGCAAACCACACCAAGTCGGTTTTTAAATCGGTACTAGATATTGTGTTTGTTTATTTATATTTACAATAAATTCATCGTAAACGACAAAAAATATATTTTTACGATACTTAAACAATATGTGGTTACCCTACATAATCGAGCTATCTATGTATTAACAACAACCGATGTTCGCATAATATTATTGTTAAAAATTATAAAAATACGTACATATCATAATATAATATACCTACATAAGTATTAATTTCACATAATAAGTATATTTAAAAAAAAGTCAATAAATACTTAGAACGATATAAATAAATTCTCACATATCTAATTTTGGTTTGCTTACATTAAAAACTATTGCAATTAAGGGTTGGTCGGCTAAAATATGGGCGTATTATTCAAATCTATACTAGAGTACTACAATTATTGGAGTAGATATCTGTTTGTCTCTCCATTTGTTCACAGTTATAACTCAAAAACTACCTACTGGATCGATATTGATGAAACTTACATAGCTTATAGACTACATTGTTGGTACCAAGTTGGAATCAAGACACAAGACAACTGAGGTATCGTAACGGTGATATTGCTTGATTTGATACCAATTGGATCCAGCGCCGTGTGGCTTGGCTCCTATTTTAGGTATTTCAAGAGACTTTTCGAAAATAACGCACTTGCAACAATGTCAGGCGGGAAACGGATTGAGAAGCGTGCACCTAGAAATTGAATCAATTCTTTATTAATAATTATTATTTATAACAATGTATGATTTTAAAACCATTTTTTCGAAATATAGAACGTACGTAGGTCCTAGGTGTACCACAATCATTAGATATTTGTATTTGAATTATTCACGTATATTATGACAACAAAATATATCTGCGACTATCGCAATTTTTTAATACAGAGGATTGTTTTTTATTGTTTTGTATTCGATATCATACTTTAGAAGAAAAGTAAATAATAATATTTTTCACCTCTGAGGTCGACAATCCGCACAGACATGATTAAAGTATAGTATACTATAGTATATTATTATAGATCAGGGGTGTCAACTATTTTTACATAAGATCTACTTTGTAGAAGAAAAATATTTTCTGAAATTATACATAATATAATATGTTATATAAGTATAGTACCTATAGATATATTTTTAAACCAAAATATAATATTACTTAGAAAATTAAATAAATTGTTGTACATACATAAAAAAAATTACATATCTAATTATTTTATTTTGAATACCTACATAAATTTTATTTTGAGCTTCCGGATGCTACAGAGTCTGAATTACTTATCCGACATTGTAAGGTGTCTACAAATTTTGAGCAGTCTTATTGAAGTTTTTAAACTGGTTAATATATCTTCACCTCGTGTTTTTCCTTATATCGGAATGAGTGTTGATAGAATTAGATAGTTAAAAATTTTGGATAAAAGAAATATCTATAAGTAATAAATAAAATTCCATTATATTTACTTCCAAATTATGATTAATACTCAAATAAAATATTTGTGGCGATCGACCTTATTGACCACCCGTGGTATATATATACTACATACTTGCACATGTAGGTATTGTATTCATTTTAATGTGTTCACGTGCAATTCATGTGATATACTCGTACCTATCTACACGATTATTTCAGTGTTCTTCGGTCAATTGTGCAAATACTTCATTTCGAGAATATAATATACATAGGTACACGCAAGTAAATTAAAGTTTTGTGATGTCTATTGGTATCTAGATAAATTTTAAATTTTGTGTTAGTATTTAATTGGTTAGTTTCGTTGCAGTTTTTTCTCGGTTTGCAGGAAAACATTGCATGAATTTTGTAATCCAAAATAGAAGTATTGCACTTATCGCTGCTGTACCTATATCGCAAGGATATATTTTTAATTTGGCAGAAGACTGAATCCTGTTCAAACACGCGCGTTAACATCATTTTACTCCCTACTTCAATTATAGTTTGTCAATTTATGGCTACGGCCGTATGTTGTAGCTTAGCCACTGTGGAATGCCAAAAGAAATGGCGTATTTCAAAAATACACTACCTTATTCTTAGGTCAATAATTATTATAAAGTAATCATTATTCGTAGGATGTTTATCACACTTGAATGGTCAAAGACATAGCTTATAATTAGTATCTTTAGAATTATCTTCAAATGTGTTAATCTTGCCCATTTTTTGAATAATAAAATGCCTAATTCTTGTCAAATTTGGGATCACAGAGATTATTAATATATTTTTTTATCGAAAATATTTCACTATAATAATGTCGATAAAAATTATACTGATGGTTTTAAAAATGCGTTTAAAAATTAATAAATGTATAAAATCTTAACACCACTGCACATTTATGTACTGAAATATGACTATATTCTAAAACATTAGAGCGAGAGGTTTAAAAGAATACCATTTTATGTAATAAAAATACTTAAAATAATAAAAATGTTTAAAATAAATATAAAGGAAAACAAGGCTTCATAATTATATACATAGATTATCTACAACGTTTAAGGTATGTCCAGGATCATGCTTTGAAAATAGAAAAAAGCTCCATTTTGACCCACGCTGAGCACGTCTGCCCTTAATAATTTAGTGATATATATTTTGTTGTTTTGTCTGAATTTATTGATTTGCGGTTTGTAAAACTTTCGAAGATAATTGAATACTTAAACCGTTTATAAGACAAATATAATTACACGTGTTTCAGTTGAACCATTTCCAAAGCGATTTGAAAAAATTCACTCAGGAAAATAGCAGTTGTCGCGGTTTGTTATGTTGTATTAAATTATACGGAGGTATTCTATAGATAGGGAGGTAATGCTGTACATATGCGAAAATAATATAACATTAACTATGGAGACAGGGGTGGGTGGGTTCGACCGGTGTTATGAATCCAATTCATAACTCGGAATAGTTTCGATCCTGCACAGCTAGGCTTATGGAAAAAAACGGCCATTCCGTCTCTATTTCTTTCTGGTCAAATCGATACCTAATAAGGTGTTCGTCGGAAATCTGGTTTCAGCGAATATAGATATAAATAAATAGCCATAATTACCATGAGACTGGTAGATTGTCATGCGGATCGTCTGCCTCGATCGTCCCCCCGATCATGAGCTGTCATTTTGGATCGTTCAGTAGAATCGTCGCCGATATAGGTAGAATGATTCATATTTTTCGCTCACTTTTCAATCGAAGATCCGTAATAATTGGGACGACCTAATTGTCGCCAATCGACGGTTGATTTATGTGCGAAAAATCCAAAATGACATTTTATTTCCGAGGGTCATTAGGACAGACGATCGGCTTGTGATTGCGATTGTAAATTGAGCTTTTTAGGTAATACGTATATCGAATTTAGAGAAAGCTTGATCGGTTATCGGTATTAATATTAAGTCGGTACCTAGTATCACTAGAATAATAAATGTATCAATCAATTTTGTATAGATATGTTAATATGTTGCTTAGTGATATAGGTATTATATATAATTTAAATTTTACAGTGTCATTCTAAAGCATTCCAAAGTGCAACGTGATCACAACAATAACAATAAAAAAAATCAGTGCTCAAATCCGGTTTAGGGTCCAGATTTTTCATTTGAAGCAATCAAAGGAATTAAAAAAAAAGTTTCCTGTGTCAGTGTGTGCTTATAATTTTATTCAGTGTAGTGTGTGTTAGTTAGCACCCTTTAGTGCCCTGTGTGTGAAGGTGATTTCCGATAATTTGAAGTGAGAACGAGTGTACTATCTTTGCTTCGCCCTGCCCTACAAGGCACTGGCTGTGTGTCGGAGCGGGACGGTGCAACAGTGTATGTATCTTCTTTATGCATTATTTTATTATGAATAGGTATTTTATGGTGATGTCTATGATTATTGAATAGCTACTGTGATCTGATATACTTAATGCAATAGTAAATCATTATAAGCTATGCTTCACGCTCTGTATAAGAAAGCGGTGGTCAACCGGCGCCTACTTGCGAGACGAGTGTATTAAATTTAATATGGCAGGCCAAGGCTAGTTTCCCAATAAGGAATCGCAAACTGGCGGTGTTAGTACCGAATGCATCATGTTACTGTTTTAGCTAATTGCCTCAAAGTAAGTATTAACACGTTTTTCATCGATATACCTACATGCTATGTCATGTTGATACATCGATCAGAGAAGTAACAAGAGCCGCAGGCAAAAAACATATAAAATGTGAAAACTTCGGTTGTCACTGCAAATTTACATTTCTGTATATAGTGATTTTTAGTGCAGTGGGGATTTTTATCATTCGACCCCCTTCCTTTAAGTTCATAGGGTAGATTTTATGATGGTGCATACCTATATGAAAATCATGTATTTTTCAATGTGTGTTTTATTAAGATCAAGGACACAATAAGTTGGGGAACAGCTAATTCTCGTAAAATTATGTTAATCCTCTAATCCACTCAGTGGATTCTCTTATGCTCCACGTAGGAAATAATAATTTCGATTCATATTAATTAACAAAAAAAAAACTTTATTTTATTCATATATATGGAGCCTAAACATAATATTTTGAAAGTGACGCAAAAACTCTGCTTACCTACTAACTTTCATAAAAGCTCTGAAAAGAAATAAATAAATTTATCCTTAGAAAGAAAAATGGAACTTATGGAATAGGTACCTACTGGAACTTCGTAATGTTGATAGGGAAACCACAGAAGGCTCCATCTGATAGAAGAAGGGTTTCTTCAACATATTTGTTTAAAATACGAGTATATAATATACAATGACAAACATAATACTATGTAATTCTTTGATACTTATTTACCCTTGTTTTTAGAGACCGTTGGGTTTATTTTTATTCAGGTTTTTACCGAGTTAAGTCCAGGCGATCTTTCTATCTTTTGAGACGTCTGCTGAGGGAACCATAGGGTCCTCCGTGCATCACGATATGTGGAATTTGACCACATACCTGAATTTGTGGGTGTTTCTTAAATCTTGAGTGCGTCCGTTCCTCGTACAATTCTGAGAGAATATGAATATATTATTATATTTAAAGCATTGATATACTACTAAAGATAAAAATATATTCATGATTGTGTAAAAAATATATAACTATTAAACGTAATTTTTTTAGAATTCGCTAGAATACTTAGGTTATCTTATGCTATAAAATTGTTATCACTGTAATCTCTATAGTGATTCAATTATTATACGAATTAGTTATCACACCCTATAGCAGTCACGAATCCGAGATTTTTCCGAAAAATGCTAATTCATTCAATTAAAATTAATAGCTATTTTATACATCCATTAAATGCAATTGCCACTTCACATATGCAGTAGAGTGCAGTAAACTATTTTAATTGATCATGATTATTATCACACAGTTTTCGGAAATCTGCCAAAAGATATCTACCTGAACAAAATCGTAATTTAAAACACACACAGCGTTGCCGACTTTTGCCGGTGCCACTGACTTCCGCTTTTAACTTCTTCTAATACACACTCTATCCAGGGGGGGGCAAACTTTTTGGATGGAGGGCCAAATTCAAGAATTAAAAATGAGCGGCGGGCCGCAAGTAAAATGCCATTTTTAGATATACACTATTTATTATCACGAAAAATAAACATTACAAAAAATTAATGAGAAGAATTAAACTGATGTACCTTTTTTAACATTTTTTTAAATTCAGGTGTTAATTTTGTAGTTGATATTCTCAAAGCTGCTTCTAAATGGGCATCGGAGATATTTGATCGTAAAGAATTTTTATTGAGGTTCATGATCGAAAATGTTTGTTCACATAATATATAGGTTGATCCAAAAATAACGAACATTTTTCTTTCATAATCTTTAAGTTGGTCGAAATTGTCTGAATTAAGGGCATTGTAAAATTTGGAGATTTCTTCACGACGATGCAATTCTCTTAAATCAGTGTCACACTGCAGATCAATAATCTCAAGTTGTAGCTCTGTCGGCACACTATCAATATCTATTGAAATCGATGTTCAACGTAGAAAATAGTGGTTACATAGTGTGACACGAGACGCAAGGAAGACGTAATGAGATAATACATTTACGAAACAAGAAATTCTTCAAATTTTAATCTATTGTCAATATTTTTTAAAAAATATATAAAAAAAAAGTTATTCGTAATCAGAAGTACAATTAATGATGGCGGGCCGCAAAAAATACCCGGCGGGCCACATGCGGGCCGCAGTTTGCCCCCCCCTGCTCTATACCTATAAAGACCGCACTTTCAGTCCAGCGATGAATACTGGCTGCAGTTATAACTACGGGTGCTCACCTATGAGTTATTTCGGCCTGTCACATCTACAAGTGATTATAGAATGTGCTTAGCCTAACGGTTATAATTATTAGGACTGTTAGTGTCCGTTTCAATGCCCCAATTCATGAGTGGCGCGAGACTTCCACGACACAGGCCTTGCATGCCGAGAGGAGTGGAACTAACCCTTTGAGAATACTGCTTGACAGCCGGTAACGATCTTCAGTCATGTCACTGAAGAAGCAGAAGAACAAGTATTATTCCATTCGCCTTAGGCCTTGTCCACATGGCGCATTTTGACTCGCGCGCATTCCATGTATATGTGACCTCATTGAGCCGTCCACAGGCACTCACGCCATGAAGACTGTTGCGCGCGGTCGCGGTACAGGTGACCTATTGAGGTAATACAGGATAATAAATAATATTTTTTTCTTTACTGGGGTTTGGGAGGGATCCGGACTCTAATCCCCCCTCCCCTTGTGTGCGCAACTACATCATCGTCACGTCTCTAAAGCGTCAATCACATTGAGCTATTTTACGAGCTGTTTGTTGGCGAATTTAAAAGCGGGCGATTCAGCTACTGCGATTTGATGATGATACACAAAACTTTCCATTCGCTGAGAAGCCACAAGCCAGCGACTATTTTGACAGAACGTGGTTCGTTTTTTACCGGGAGGTTGCTACTACGCTCTACCTCGCAGACGCACCACACACCGGCGTGTAGCGTGTAAAGTTGACCGGCTTTCAACTTTTCTCTGTAGATTGTTTACAGTCTGCTTGTTCAATGATTACACTGTGCGACTTTACAGGCAGATTGTAAATTCGCCAACAAACAGCTCGTAAAGTAGCTCAATGTAATTCACGCATAATACGTCGATTACCTAGATTCTTGACAGATTATTTTTTGTTAAAACACTGAGAGGCCTTTGCGTGATTCGTGATACATCACTGCTTCAATGGTCAGAGGGTGTCGCTCCAGAAGTTGGAAAGGAAAGAACATTTATTTATAGTGATCACCGTGTATGTTAGTTTTATCGGTGTTGTCAATATGATATTTTGATTTATATAATATACATTGTTTTATCAGATACAGTGTGTTGGGATCTGTGTACACGGTGGCTAAGGGTCGAGGTAGGCTGTTAAGATTCGACATAAATAGTGCACAATAATCTTTGACGGTCATACGTATGTGTTTTTATTGAACTCTAATCCTACGATTTACAGATGGTGTTAGTTAGTTTTTATAAATCAATTAAACCCTGCCTAAACCAAACCATAATAGTGCATATTTTTTCATTCATACTTATTTGTTTTCGTTGGATTAAGTATAAGTAGGTACATAGTACACATATTGTTGGTTCAATCTGACAAAATCCGACACAATCCGACAAAATTGTGCACACTTTCATTCATATTAATTATTTATTTTCGATGAATTAGAAATATATATTACACAATATGTTGTTGGTTATTTTTTTAAATTCATTAACCCTGCCTAAACCAAAATATGGTAGATAAAAATATTATTCTATCTATAAAATATCCAAAATTATGGATGATTTAATGGCATAATTTTAGATATTTTATAGATGGATAAGTATTTTTTGACTATTATCTATTATGGTTTCGTTTCGCAGGGCTTAATTAAATTTTGAAAACTAACCAATGCCGTCTGTAATTAATAATTGTAGTCTCATTTCAATGAAAACAAATACGTATGACTGACAAAGTTTAGTGTGCACTATTTATGGCGGATCTTAACAGCCTACCTCCACCCTTCGACACTAGTGTACACAGACAATAGTTCTCACCGCTGTGAGTATTAAGATAAATAAAAACAGAATCGTCTTTTGTAAAGGCAATTTTCTGGGTTCGCCTATTCGAAATTATTATTATGGTGGTTCGTATTTTACGACTGCGAAGATACGAGCATTGGAGCACAACGATTCTACCATGTGTTGGCGTATGGTAATTCGTATTAACATTCCTGTCCGCGATGTCTTCGTCTCTTCAAGTTTTATTGTCGCTATTTCATTTTGTATTCCAACAGTCGATCGGTTTGTATTGATTTTGTTTACAAGCTTTTACGATGGTATCCGCACTAACTTCTCTATAGGAATACCTCAGAATCGTTGTGTCTCAATTTTTTTTCCCGAAATACGTTGAGTAGGTACAGATTTTGTACGTTAAATCTTTCAAAGACAATTTACCTCTAATCATAACGGAAACTGAATTTCCTAAAATCATAAATACGATAACGGCCTGAAAAATCTTATTTTTAATATTATAATGTACAATGTACCTATATCAAGTACGGATTTAAATATATCATTATTGTTTTATTTATAAGTAAAGCCCACTTATTAAATTAATTATTTTTTTATTCAAGACTGAATAATAAACAAGATTTAAGAATGTAGCATTCTTAATTGAAAATGCATAATATGGGAAAGCCTAGAATATACAGATTAGAAAAAGCCTTGTTAAAATATTTTACCAGATAGGATTCGATTTCCTTTCACATAATTAACGGTTGTGTTATCCATTTAAGCTACCGACTCGAATGTCAAATATTGCTACAATAGTTTTTAATTTAAATCTAGAATACCTCGTTGTGGGTCCCAGGTTCAAATCCTGGGTCTGACAAGTACACATATTGTGTTTCAATTTCTGTATGAGTCAAGAGTATGGACCTAATAGGTTGAGCAAGTGGCTGACATCCATTTCTCATAAAAACAAAATCTGTTAATATAAACCTTCACTCTGTGGAGGCCCATGTGATCTTATTAGGATCGGACGTTTACACGTGTATGAGTTTACTGCTGACAGTACGTATTATCGTGCAAATTAGAAGATTGGATACATGGATTAAAAAAGTTCAGAAGCTTCTGAATTTTCACGCGACAATCGGACTGTGCGATTTCTGGGCCTGGCCAGTAGAACGATAGTGGCGAACCTGTCGGTAAAAAAAACGAACTACACCGCGTGGACACTCATTTTGAGGTTGACCGATTTTCACGACTTGTCAAATATTACCATACAATGATAACATCGCGTCAGTCAGCACTTTTACGTGTTAACAGTTATTATCGTGATAGTTAAAAACAGGTGTTATAATGGACAAATTAAGTCGTTTGTAAGATGGCGCCAGGAGTAATGGAAATTTTAGTTGTAACGCCTTGCTCTCGAATAAGAAAAAAGCTTGGACTGGATTCCATCACTCACCTTCCACTTTTTGGGCGAGTGCTCTATCCACTAAGCCACCGACCCAAGCGAAAAACGTGTTTTCGAAATGCATTCTGTTCAAGATTAGGCTCGGTTCAGACACGGCGGAGTCAATTTGTATTAGCTTCTATATCCGCTAGTCAACCGCAAAAAATGGAACCCGCGCGGAATCCGACGTGTCTGAACCGAGCCTAATTATGTTTCTGAAGTTGTTCCAAGTAATCTACATCCATTATGTTGTCAAACGTGGCGTGTCTTGTTCCAGATTAATATTAAATCTATTACTGTAATGAATAATGATAAATTAATTTTAATTACTGCTTCTACAATATTATATTCAATTTGTCACGATAAAAGCTCAAAAATACAATAACACAACCACGACCTAATAGCGGTATCCGGTAATGTTTTGCAGCCACGCAATATATTAAACTGTCTTAATTATTATAAAAAACAAAATAAAAAAAATAAATATACATTATGATACGTAGTACCGCTACGGATGGGTACTACGCTTCGTAGACCCATTATCGTTTTATATAGATTTAACATCCGATTCGCTGCTGCAAGCTCCTCGTTGTCTTTTGTGTTGTTTGATCCCAGGTAGGAAGGGCTATCCAATTTGCCGAAGTTGATTGGCACAGTTTAGACGAGTACACCACAATATTCACTAACATATGGGTTGACAACTCTTGACTAAAATACGCCAGGCGAGTTAGATATTATGAAAAAAATATACATTACCTTTAACCCTTTGTTGCCTAGTGGTTTCACCGGGAAAACACCCACTATTATTTTTGTGCTGCCATTGCCATCTAGTTTTGAGTAGCCACAATGTTTATAATGATAAACCATACAGTCATCTATGTATTAAAATAAAGTTCACGATCTAAAAACCGTTAGAACAGATTTATACCTAACTGATTGTACCGAAGTTAGATATTTTGAGTGCTTTGAATGAAGAGATTCCAAGCAAAATTACACTATTTTTAAAACATTAAAATATTGTCTGGCGAGTCTCTCCAAGTATTTTTTTTTTTATTATGTAGTCGTAATATGAATGAGGTATACCTATATAATTCATTAAAAGTCTTTTCCGTTTAAAATAAGTATGTTAAATTATATACAATTAATTGCTATTTTATATGTGTTGAATTTATGTTTTTTTGTTCTAGTTGCCCAGTGGTTAATACGTATAACGTATTTACAACGGATGTTACATTTATTTTATTGGTAAAATATTATGTTTGAAATGATGGCATATTGATTTTTAATGAAATAGTATATTGTAACGGTGTAATATTTTTATTTTTTTCAGAAGACATTTTAAGTTGTTTGCAGTGTCGAAAAATACTAAATGTAATACACTCCGGATTGGTAGATCTAGCAAAAAAACGCTAATCTGTCGTTAAATAATCATTTATCAACGAATCTCCACCACTGATATACCTACATAATATAAATATATTATAGTATAACCCTAAAAACTAAACTAAACGTAAAAAAAATAATAAAATATATTTTTATTTATAATAAATACAATGTAATTATATAACCGTTTTTTATTTTGGTTTATTTGAACAATTTGAGGTCTTGGCCGCAAAAGGAAATCGAGTATATCCAGATTAAAAAGTTTTTTTCTTATACTTTTCTTATAAATCGGATTTATGTAGGCACAGTGAAAAAAGTCGCCTGCGGAGTAATTTTCATTTTTAGCAGCGTTATTTTTGTGTTATATCCATTATTAGACGTCGGCGATGAATTCGACCATTTTTTCATGCCCATAACTACCTACTCTAAATAGGGATGGAGTGCTGAGTTCAAATCAATCTCTGAGGTTCTTGAGTCAGGAAGATTTTCTTCTACCAGGGCCTTGCTTACCGGAGACCTTCTCTTAAATAAAAGATGCAGAAGTTGATATCTCCCGGGAAACCGCCTGATGTGGACAAAGTATGATAATTTTCTTGTTTTAATTCTTTGGTCTTTATCATCTTCGACATTTTGTAACTTTGTCTTTCCAGCTGATACTGAGCATGCGTCTGTACACCCACATTTTAAAACTTCAAGTGTTCTGAGCATCGATTCTTTGACTGTCCAAGTCTCCACTCCATGTACTATTACTGAAAAGACATAGCATCTAAACCTTCTCATTCTTCCCAGAGTCCCCGGTGTCGGTCTTGGCTATATAATATTTTCCTCAGGCGTGTAAAAGTTCCCCTGACTTTCTCGACTATGCAGTTCAGTTCAATGAGATGGTCCCAGTGATATACACTTAAAAATTGAGTTGCCTTAAGTCATAACTCACATATTCCAATAATTGCAAAAAAACACCTGAGCACTATTTTTTTGTAATTAGAATAAAAGTATTGAACTTCCTTGAAAATGAGTGAGTTAGTTGATTTACATTATTTTTTAAATATATATATATACCTATATAATACTCCAAAGACTGCACACATAGCACAATATCAGAAATAGAGCTTCCTGATTGGTTATAAAGGCTCTGATGACAGAACTCACATTATTCATTGAAAATGTGAGTTATGAGACCAACAGTCAATTTTGTCAACGATTTTCACGTGGTTTAAAACGTCACTATTTTTCTTTATGTAGGTATATAGATTAATACCTTTAGAATCACTTGGTATATTTAACTCAAAAATGACAAAATTCCAAAATACGAGTTATGCCTAGGCGACTCAACTGTTTAGCTTTTAATCAGTTCCAAATATAGGTACATATCTATGTACCCTTCGCGATTTTAAAATTTTGTATTGCGTCTTTCGATAAGGAAAACTTTACCGACCTCCGCAATTGAAGCACACGTAGGTACTTACAAACATCGTATCATATTTTGTATAGCCTGCCAGAAAATTCCTCTCATTCTCAACCTTCTCCTGTGCATAATATTATTATGTGATGTAAGAAGTAGATAATATTTAAATTGAAACATAAATCACGCATCGGCTTGTGAATGTCGTTGCGTAAGTTATGGTGACTACAAAGCCAAACTCACTCACTTTTAATAGTCGTAAATTGGTCACATATTATAAAAGGTACTTCGACACACTGTGTTCGGGAAACTGTGTTCCAATGTACTACCTATAATAAAACTGAAATAAACATACAAGAATACTTCACAATAAAAAAGCACGTTGAAATTTTCACTTACCGTAATAGGCGAGGAATAGTTCTTAGACGAAGTCCAATCCGCGGGAGGTAAATTCGCCGAAGATGTAAATATGGACCACATTAATAAATGACGATGGAAAGATTTAATTCTGAAGTACAATTAAGTCTCGAAATGTCACTGCAAAGTAGTCACCTGCAGCCTTATGTTCTAACTAGTGATATGAAGTCACCCGACGACATGACGTAATTGTGACGTCAGCCAATACACGCTTGAGGCAAGCCGTCCAACGCAAACGGCTCACCATAGATATTATTATGCTGAAACACCTATTTGTGCATGGGGACAATGGATAACGCCACTATTTTAGTAGCGTTATTTTCTCGAATGCTATTATCACTCCGGTAGTACGTCACAATGATGTCATATGACGTCATGTCGATCGGGCGACTACAACTCGCAAGTTCTAACATAAGGCCCCTGGTCGATTTTCACTCGTGGCGATATAGAGAAATGTTGTCAAGGTAAGGGACCTGGATATCGTGTCCGGAAATTTGTACGTATGCAGTTCGCCGTATCACACTTCGCTGTGAAATGTGGTATCGGTAATATATATTCGTAGATTAAAGACCGACCAACCTCTGTGGGCCGTATCTTGAGATATAATTTATGTCTAAATAAAACATGGTTCTTGTCGGTTTACAGAAGCCAGCGGCAAATAAATTTTGAAAATAGCCGATATACTTACTGGATTATTTATTAGGTTAGGTTAGGATCTAATGAAATTAGAACATTATTGTCTGCAATATGTCTGCATAGTGTACCTATACGGCCATCTCTTTCCGATAAGAAAGCTCACGGCGAACTGTGTTACGGTGAAATGTAATACGTACAATTTACATGTAACCCAAGAATATACCACGAAAAAACATAACGCAGCAGTGTCACGTGTTTTTAGGTAGGTTCTTAGGTAGGTACTAGAGAAATAAATAAAATATTTGTGGCCAATGAATGAATCCCACATCCAACTATTGAAATAAACTGAAGGACATCTGCGTAATGGGTGAAGGTAACCGTGAAGTCTTAAGCGCGAAATTCATTATGGTGCATGTCGCGGACTATCACGTGACGTCACAGTAAGCTGCTGCTACGGGAAAAAGTGTGTAATGTCGTTTTTCTTTGTGTTTAAAATGTTATCAGACTGATGCTCCCATCCCGGAGCACATTTTGAACCTTTAAAAGAACAGTTTCAGTTAGCAAAATCTGCCGAAATCACCAGAACAACAATGAGGTCACCTCACGTTGTACTGCACTGCATCGATACCTGCATGACGTTGTGAACGTTTTTTTATCACTTTCACATGCCTACACATTTTCGAATCATGTCAAAATCGTGTGTTTTTTTATTTTTAGCGGTTGCCACTATGTATTTTCTATAAGAATGTTGTCTATTGTCTATGACCCGCGGGTTGGGTTCCGTTCAAAATATTATTTAATTTACAGAGTCGTTACTAGTTTACTCTATCATTGAATACAGAGATCGTGTCCGTTCAAAATATTCTGCAAAATGACGAAACCGTAGATTAGATTTGTCGCCGTGACAGCGTGACAGTACGCGACATGCATCTCAATTTAATCACAACTTTAAGGTTACAGTACCCACTTCGTATAAATTTGCCATTCGTTCCATGCCACCGTGTACAAACATACATAGTTGCCGTTGATTCGAGGACGATAATAATAAAATTTGTCGCCCTATTCGTCCCGTGACCCCCCACGCCCCCCGCGTCGGTGCTGAGTGAGTGATCAGCCGTGATTATTATTATTATACGGGTTCCGGATGACGTCACTCACCGCCGACCGACATAGTACAATCATCATCATGACGTAGGGAAAATCTAGCGCTCGCCGGAAGTTCCACTATGTTACTCGCTGAAGGGTCCGTGGATTTTTCTGAGTGGGCTCTGCGCCTAATGCACCTGCGTAGTATTGGAACGAACAGTCGCGTGACGATGAAGTTCGTAATGTCGATATCACTTCGGATTCAAAATATCCTTGAGTACCTATTATACATATAATAATTGGACATAGTTATGCAGAAAGTAGCCAGTCCACAAAAAATAAAAAAATGAGATATTATATAGATCAGATGCGAGAATGTTTTATCTACGTTCTGCTGAAAATAGCCAAGCCGCAAAAAAATTATTCTTGAAATAAAATACTATTTACAATTTTACATACATTTTTAATATAATGTTGTTGTTAAAGTGCCATTATCTCAGCTCGACATTATTGTGGACTGGCTACATTCTGCATAACTACGTTCAAATAAGGGGCTGAGACTTAGTCGGTCAAGTAAAAAATATAATAAATAATTGCCGAGTGAGGCTCCTTGGAGCGATATTGGCTGCGACTTTGGGAAAGTCGATGAATTCATTTACTTATCTAGATATCTTATTATGAGCTAGATCTGCTAGATGATATCAATATTTTGGCCACGTATTTTTTTCGACTTAATACGTGCTGTATATGAGAACTCTGCCATTCTACGTAGTATTGACTTGTGTGTCGGGAGCATCAGTTGTTTATTATCCTGAGGAGCAGAACTAACCTGCCGTTGGTGATGCCAATAGGGAGGGCAATAACTCTGTTCAACCAAATCGCTTCGGATGATGATATATTCCACCTACGTGAGGATGAGTATAGGTGGACGTTGTTTTATAAATTCTTTAAATATGTCCACTTCGCTGATTCAGTGTGCTTCCGTGCTTTATATTTTTTGTACATTTTACTTTACTTTTCATACTGTTTTTGTGATATTGCATATATTTATTTCTTCTTTACACTGTTTCTTTGTTTTTAAATGTCATGTTGTGAACGTATTAAATTTATAATTTGTAATGTTCACGGTACATAGGTATTTAAGAAAAAAATAATTTGAATCTAGGATCACGCTCTACTCCTCAAAACGACATCACTCAAGAAGTCAAAGCCAAGATCTGCGGAGCGTTGTGGTGTGTCAATTCGCGTGAATTTGCAGCATCTTGGCGCTTAGTAGAATTCAACAGAGAGATGTCAGACCAAGACTCTGAAGGAAAAGTAAAATAAAGCTATACGAATTCCTCAATATACATTAAATTATGGGTATGGGAATACTAGGCATTATAAAAAAGATGAGAGATAGCTGGGTATATTTGAAAGGACGATATTCAGTAGGGTTTTTGGATCCATTGTAGTTTATGGCCCCACCAAATCACACCCGGGTGTAACGTTTGGTGTGAAGCATAATTTTTTTATGACTCGGAATGTCTTCGGGGTAGCTAGTTACCCAAGACTGAGGTGGCCATGCACTAAAATGTGCTTTGACTGAATTTATATGACTTTAAACTGAGCTTATCCGTGGAAGAGAGGAGCACGTAGGGGCAAAATTAAAATTGAAGTAAGTAACAAAAGCTAATACAAAACTGCCGAACAATATAAGTGAATAGATCTTCACGTTGGCAGTATGGTATTTTCGGAGCCGCATGCTGGTTCATATTTCGCATGTAGAAGTGAGGATTGGAAGCACATATTGGTTGAACACACTATTGTTGTGGTTAGGCTGGGCCAACAATGTACGAGGGTGGGTCAATAATTCCTTAGAAAAAAGCATTAAAACAGTTTTTATTTTTGTATTTTTTTTTTATTTCTCAACATAATCTCCTTGGAGCTCAATACACTTGGTTAGACGTTTCTCAATTTTTTTTAAACCGTCAGAAAAATAAGTTTTCGGAAGGTCCTCAAAATAAGCATTTGTCCGATCGATGACTTCTTCATTTGAAAAAAAACGTTGTCCACTTAGCCATTTTTTTAAGTTTGGGAAAAGGAAAAAGTCACTGGGGGCTAAATCTGGCGAATACGGTGGGTGGTCGACCAATTCGAACTTCAATTCTTCAATTTTAGCCATTGATCGTAAACATGTGTGAACACGGGCATTATCCTGATGAAAGAGGATTTTTTTCCTGTTTAAATGAGGCCGTTTTTCTTCAATTTCGTTTTTTAGCTGGTCCAATAAAGATGCATAATAATCCCCTGTTATTGTTTTTCCTTTTTCCAAATAGTCAACGAAAATAATTTCACGTGCATCCCAAAATACAGTAGCCATAACCTTACCTGCTGAGTTTACGGTTTTCGCCTTCTTTGGACATGGTTTGTCTTCGCAATCCACTGCTTTGACTGTTCTTTCGTCTCGGGAGTATAGTGGTGTATCCATGTTTCATCTACAGTCACAAAGCGACGAAAAAAATCATCCGGATTGCGTTGCATGAGCGACAACAGGGCTTTAGAGGCCACCACCCTATTGCGTTTATTGTCGACTGTGAGCAAACGCGGCACCCATCTTGCAGAAATATTTTTCAGGCCCAATTTGTCATGTAAAATAGAAATGACGCTACCTTTTGAGATCCCTGTAACCTCAATTATCTCACTCAACTTTAATCTTCGGTCACTTAACACCATATCGTGGATTTTATTGATCATTTCTGGTGTAGTCACCTCTACAGGACGTCCTGAGCGTGGTTCATCCTTTGTTGATGTACGACCACGTTTAAATTCATTTAACCAGTTATAAATAGTTGCAAGTGAAGGAGCAGATATGCCGTGAACTAAATCCAACTCATTTTTTATTTCCTTTGCTGTTAACCCTTTTATATTAAAATGTTTAATAACAGCTCTAAACTCAATTTTCTCCATTTTCCATTTTTCCATTTTCCACAAGCAAATTTTTTTTTTAAATGTACGAGAAACACACAACAACCCAACCAATCTGATTGAAACTTCGCAGCATACTGAATCGGTAGTGCCGCTGCATGAAAACAAACCGCTTACAGTACTAGTCGCGCCACCTGTCGGCTTTTCTAAGGACTTATTGACCCACCCTCGTACCTACCTATTTATATTACTTATTCCGCTATTAATTATAATTTGTTACAAATCGGTAAAAGGTTATTATGACGTTTTTACAGTTGCACAGGTGAACGTAAACTAAATGAATACATTATTCTAATAAAAGTCTCTGTTTAAAAATAGTTAAATTAAATTTATATATATTTACACAAAGTGTGTAATATAGCAAGACAAGACAACAAAAGACTTATATATAGCTTTTGACTTCAGACTTTGTATTAAAAATGTATTACAACTAAATAAAAAACATTGACACACAATAGCGAAATAAAAAGCTTTCACTTCGTTTCTTGTTAGAAAGAGCTTTTCAATTTATATATAACATAAAGGTGTCGTCCACCGAATAAATAGAAATAATAATATATATCTTTAATAATAATATAGCGTGTATCGCGAATACACGAAAACATTTCGCCGTCACACGTATATTGTACAACGAACTTTGAATTTAAAAGACTTAGCTCGTCTTGTTAAACTCCGTCATCGCGCCGCTAGACGCCCGTTCTGCTGCGGGGGGGCGTCGAGGGCGTCGTGCCGGCGACGCGTTCCGTTCACCTTGCGACGGCGGCGTCTAGCACGGAAAAACTCGCGTCGCGCAGATCGGGCACTTTGTTGTCAGCATTTGTTAGACCGGAATACCGAATTCTCTTATCGAATGTTGTACTTACAATTTATTGGCAGGGGTATTGTCGCTGTAGTTAGTCAAGTCATTGGACTTGACTGGCAGTTGGCAAGCTGTATAGGTTTTGAGATTAATCAATATATCTTTGTCAAAACATACATTAAGTGGCAACAAAGTTATGCGTTTAACAGTGTCTCGAAGTCTCGGATTACTTTGATCGTTGGCCTTGATTTGTAAAAAAAATGAGAAATATTTTAAATAATGCAATTACAGCATGAGAAACAGCGACATCTTTAACACAAATCACTGCTGACCTTTTAAATACCTTTTAATTACCACATTTAAATAACACGTTAATTATATCTAATGGCCAACTGCTCCAAACGTGCCAGTCGTGGTGTTAGCACTAAACGGTATGAAATTAATGATCCTTAGTCGTGCGTTATATTTGTGTAAGTAAATACATGTTCTTTTTTTGTTAAACTAGGTGTGATGCGAAATTGGCATGACGCAAACTTAGCCCATTATACACAAGATATTCACGTGTCTGATTTTAACTATAAAAATATACTTAATAACTTTATGTTTGCACTTGAAAAAGAAAACATTCCAATCAGTATTTGTCCCAGCATATATTGAGAAGACACGTGAGAACTTTGACACAGTGGTATTAATACCAGGGTATCTATTCTATACACTATACATTCTATAATGCTATCGGTGGCTATCGAGGGTAGTTTTTCATATTTTTGTATTTAAGTATTTCAGTTAGTTGTAATTGTTACAATTAGTGCTATGTTTTAACAGCACCTCTCTCGGTGTGCTAACTTTGAAAGCGAGATATGTAGACAGTTTTGACTATTTAGACAGTTAACTTATTGTAACAATTATAATACCTCAATACAAACATATGATGATAAACTACCATCGATAATCGCCATTAGCGGCCGATAGCAATCTTGTGTATAGGAATAGATGCGCTGGTAATATTTGCTAGTTATATTATAGGTACCTAGTAAATATATACGGTTATCTTTTCATTGGAGTTTTTAATTGACTCGTATTTTCGAGAAGTTGCAACATTTTGCGTTCTGTATATTTTTAGTGCTGAATTGCAGTCCCTATTTTTATCTCCCTTCTGACTAACATAAAATTCTTTTTTATGCACTGGTTAGTCTCTCTTTTTGTTTAGAAAAGCGTATCTTCTGTGTATTAGTCAGCCAAGCCTGTGTTGTGGCAATGGGAATTCTTTTGAGGTATGACACATATCACTCATTCTGTCCCGTTTAACGATTTTTTCTAAACGGCTCTTTCTGGTTGCAATAATAATTGTTTATGTTACGTCTAATCTAAACCATCTATTCTACAGAATTCTTTTCTCTATTCAGAAATCTTCATTTTTTAGCACACTGTAGTTCGGATGTTTTATTTTGAACCATTTTATTTTATTATTCATGTCACAGAAATAGATACTTATTACCGAAATCATTGAGAAAAATGTTTCAATTTTTCTTCTTGTAATATTAATACTATCGACCGAAGGTACTTGATGGAATTTGAATTTAAATCCATTAGAATTTTCTTCTTGCATTCAAGCCTGTCCTGTAATCCAAAAACCTGAAGAAATCGGGCCTGATCATTGCGACACCCGGATGCAGAACTAACTACATACTAATACAAGTCACATTTGAAATATGTATTTTAATACTATCTACCTATATATTTTATTTAGTATGTCTGTACATTTAGTGACATTTCTCACTAGCTAATTTTATTAAATTCCTAACACGTTACTTATCCATTTTTCAAAATATACATAAATTCCGGCGTGTTCGAACCGAGTTTCGTTAATGATTACTTTCGAAACCACAAAGCATGTTATCATAGCCGTTTCGGAGGGATTTATCTTAACGTACTTAAGGTCGCTTTTGCAAGTTCTTGCATTCAGTCTGGTCATAAAAAAGTATGAAGACTGAAGTGGAGACGAGCAGACAATGTCGTTCGAAAAACTTTCTTAAACGAAACGCGCATTCAATGTTTGAGGACAGTTGGCGTGCTTTGTATACCTTGGTTTTATGGCCTAACTAAAATAATAAAGCGAACCCTGCTTTAATACATTGGTCCATGGCGGCTGGCTTACTCATTTCTATATTATTAATATGTTCTTATGTGGCAACAAAAGACTAAGTAGGTACTGAGAAAAACCAATGAGAATCCTTCATCCAGTAATAAACCGTGAGTGGCTGACATTATAATATTACATTGTATTAGATATAATTATTAGTTGATATCAAATCTTTCAATCAAGCAGTTTACAAATAATCTCTCAATAAAATAATTGTTCCTCGCATACCTACCGTGTTTATGTGAGAATGACGTAAACTATTAATTACTAAATTTACATGATAATTAAACTCATTATATAATCTAAACATATACATCCTCAAAATGTAACACAGTGTACAATCGTCAGCTGAATGCAGAACTATTAATTCTAACTTACATTTGAAATTTTTGAGGAGAGTTTTTTGAAACAACTTACTGAAATTATTTATTATCTTTATGGATAAATCATAATATTTTAGTAGGATTATTGATAAAAAAAAATGGTACACACACTTGTCTATATATAAATAATAAATAACTGAAGTAGGCTGTTTCAAAAAACTCCTGCAAAATATTTAAAATGTGAGTTAAAATAGTTTTCAGCTGACGTTAGTATACAATAAAACAACTATTAAAACAGTTCTATTTTTATTAATAAAATATTATGAATCCATATAAAATTAAACTTAGATATAGGTAGTTGGATAATATACCAAAATAATTACAAGATAAAAATAACGTTTTTAAACATTCTGTTTTATTATGCTCAATTTGCTCAAACTTGTACTTTATATGAAGTAAATAAAAAACAAGCAAACAAAAATATAGAATACTGAGTCATTTTGATTTCCATAGTAACGCACGTATATATTAATAATTTAGTTGCTAGAAACCAGCCCCGTAGCAACCAATAATAGTCTTTTACTTTTTACGGATTTTTATGAAATAACTTTTCATACAAAACAGAATTAACTGAAAATGAATTTAATTCTGCTTAAAGATGGCTAAAAGTATTATAAGAATGCATTGGCATCGTGTTCTATTCTAAAAGTTTCAAATGTCTAGCTAGTCGGGAAGTTAGTTAAAAATCGATTGCAAGATTTGTACTGGACAAACAACCACCGGACAAACAAGAATACGAGCTAATAAAAACGTTGTAAAAATACCAAACACCTACAAAAATGGTGATCGGATAATGATGAACAACTACAATGATGATGATTGTTAATAAACCTTCTTCTAAAATAATCCAGTCAGACAGCAAAATATTTGATCAACAAGATAAACATGTTATCAGAAATGTAAAAAAATACTGTTAGCAAAAACTTAATAGCACTGGGTGCTGAGTATATTTCTCATTGTTATAAAACGTGGCTGTTATTATTCCGTGAATTATTCATAATACATCCATGTTGAATTCAATTATCTAAGTGAGATTTTTTTGTATTTATTCCACTCATGAGAAGCTCTCATCTGCGTCTCAGTAAAACCACACAAGTTCTTCCATTTGGGAAAAATACGCATTTAACCTTGTCATTACACACTCAAATCTTTCCTTGTACGTTTTATGTCATCCTTTTGTCACTACATTCTCTGTCATTTGTGTTTTTTTTACCAATAATTCAAGCGTATCTGATAAATGCATAGGCACACAGTATCTCTAGCGTGTTTCATCTTCGTGTATACACACTTACTTCACTTTATTGAATATAAAATTCATCACTCTGTCTTATAAAAAATACCTATTTAATACGACACGTATTTCGTTCACATAAGTAGTAAATTCTATAATCCCACCATTCCCACCTTTATCGGGATTTATATATTATGATCATCCAGGCCCGTACACAGAAAAATATTTATAGGGGGGGCTGTCTGTCCACTTAAAAAAATATTTTAAAGCGGCGGGAGGGGTAAGGTTAACGAAATTTAGTAGGTGCCATTGACTTTCACATTCCCCCCCCTGCTACTTACAACTTCTCGTCGCTTAATCCGCGGAATACCATACATTCCTCATACCCAAACACTCAAATTTTTAGTCAAGTGATACACACCTGCAGTTATACCTGCGGGTGTTCACCTAAGCCGGGACTCACATCTAAACTCGTCTCGTCTGCAACGTGTCGAATATGTCGACGTGACGTAATCATTATTCACGAAACACACGTTCTCTTGTGGACATTCTCACACTGCTGGAATAAAAAAAATAGTTTGAAAAAACATCTGGAGTCACATGCAACTATTTTCACCCGACATGCAGCGCAGGTATATCTAATACCGAAATGTTGCACTTCGTCATTCGTTTTATCTTGCCGTGTGACGTCACTTTCCTCGCACGGCCTTGCCTATACGCAGATAAGAAAATTGCATGTTGCGCTCAGTTTTGATTTATGACTATTATCCCAGTCGAGACGATTTTCAATGTGCAACTGGGCTAATAATTATTGCGAACTGTCGCATCCACAAATAGTTATAGATTGCGCGTGGCTTAGAATGTGGAGAGGAGTGAGGATAACCCGCTGAGACGGCTGTTTGACAGACAAATCATCCGGATGACGATCCTCAATAATGACAAAGAAGAATACCTAACTAATATTTCATCGAACGAGTTATGTTAGAGAAGTATTTATGTAAGTGTTACTTTTATCGTATCTAAATTATAAATGAAATCACTTCGCGACCTGTGGGTTTGGGGACCCAAGCGTTAAACTGTTAAAGCAAGTCATTTGATTTTTTTTCAAAAGGTACATCAAAGTTCAATATTCGATATTCTAGGTTTTTTATTAAAAATTACACTTTATTTAGCCCAATTGCATTTATTTTGAATGACAAATATTACGTAGCATAATAACGCCTGTACACGTGTATGGATTTACTGGCAGCAATAGTGAGTATTTTAAACTATTGTGACAATAACTGTTTACACGTAAAAGTGCTGACTGTCTCTCCAATTCATTCGTAAAAAGTGAGCGAGACGCGATGTTGTCATTTCATGGTACTATTTCGTACTATTTGACAGGTAGTGAAAATCGGTCAACCTGAAATCGTTCGTAGTTCGTTTTTTTTGCCGGCAGGTTGCCACTATCATTCTACTGCGCAGGCGTAGATCGAAAAAAAACCTACTGTCACATGAAAATTCAGAAGCTTCCAAAGTTTTTTGATTCATGGATGCAATCTTGCCAACGGCAGGATAATACATGTTTACCCATATACTTTCTTGTTATGGCCGCGATAATACTTACTATCAACAGTAAATCCATGCACGTGTAAACGGGGTATAAAACGTTACAGCTTTTGGCTATTTTTCGAATTTAGAACGGATCAATCACTGTGTGAGACAGTGCCGAGATAAACTTGCTTTGGTGGGATATTCGCATGATTTATTTTTTCAAGCCGGGAAAATAATATTCCCACTTGCCTAGAAAAATAGTCTCGGTCGTTTCATGTAAATATTTAAATATGAATTTTCCCGACATTACGTGTAGGCAATGTTTTCAAATAAACAGACGATTTCAACATGCGGCCCTGGGGCGCAGCGTCTAATGGGTGGGGGTGTGCCAATTTTTATAAAAGGGAGAGGGGTGTTGTAAAAATGACAGTACGAAATTAAGAATATACAAACACGTTTTATGACATTATATTGAAATCGATATGATTTCTCGAATAGAAAATATTTTCTGATGAAATATGGAAGGAGGTGGGTCAATGTCCAAAATCGTGTGACGTCATTTATGGACGACCCTAAGGGCGCCGCATAATTATCGAATTATAATAATTTGTTATAGGCAATATTGGTTCTATGCTCTGATGCACGGTCACAATACTAGAAATGTACATTATACTATGTTATTTTTGTATACAAACGGATTTTTCTCATTTTTCCAGAGTGCGGCGTTTATCACCAATCTTCAAACATAAATTTAGTTACGATTACAGACAAAATAATTTCAATGTATCACTAATTTATCATTTTTTGTATTCTAATCGCATTGCAAACGGATGGATATTACCTACATCAATTTACGATATCCGTGACAATTGCCATTTATTTACAGGTATTTATATCAATTATTATTCCATTCCAAAATGGCGTAAGTAAATGTAAATCCACTACGTTGCAGAAGACAAATTTGAAATAATGTTTTTATTGGTTTCGTCATTATCTTTCACCAACTACCCTAAAAAAAGAATAGTTAACTATAACTTCGCCACTGTATAACTAACGTAATTTTGGAATATACGGGTTTAAGACATAATATACATATAACTATTTTCCTTTCGATATTTTTATTCGTCAAATGATTATTTTCCGACTGCCTTTCTACAAGGCATGCTTACCTTTCACTCTCTTGAATCTCGTAATGCTCATGTTACATTTTTGCATGTTATCCCAAGGGACGGTTTCCAATTCTGGTATCCTAAAGAATTTGATTTCTATGCGTCTGTCAATTGCCTACGTAGTCGTAGCCATGGTTTATTCTGTATCGGAACCGTTTCCTCGTGTCAAGCTTATCAGGCACCATTAGCGAGAGGTGCAAGACTAGTAAATGCGCTCCCCAAAGACGTAGACATTTTCAGTAACACTATGTATTTTGTGTTCCAAATTTTATTTTTCTGTATTAAATTGTACTTATATTATTTTTTATTATTATTGCATATATTCTCTTCTTCTCTCTTGTGAGGGTAATATTTGTTATAATGTAAATCTCATGTTGTGAACGTCTTCAATTTAGATTTGTTATGTCTACAATGTTTGGTTTTTTAAATAAATAAAAATAAATAAACTGATATTCTAAACCCCATAAATAACTCGTATTTGACAAATTGTTCTATACATCTTTTTGGCTTACCAATATCGATGTTTAGAAAGTTCTCGTATGTAAGTAAACGTGTTTTCGTGTCAAGGTGAATGTTAAATAATCGCTTAGTGTCAAATCTCCGCGACTGATGTCAACCGAATGACTTGGATAAATTTGTCAAGCTTGTATGCGCGAGGCCGCCTTGTGAAATGTATGGATTACTAAAATGTATGACCGTATGACATTAACAATGAAACTATTTTGTCATTGTGGGATGCTCCGATCACGATACTAGGTACATAATATTATCTACTTCCATAGCCTCTAATCACGGCATTGTGACGTCATAGGTCGCGCTGAATAAATTATGTATTTTTTTTTCATTTTCGTATTTTTTGTCGTGCATATAGCTACAGTGATTTGTTTAACATGTGTTTTAATAAAAAAAAGACTGCGTGTTGCCAATTTTTTCTTGTCTATTATTATCGCAACGCAAGTGCTGTATGGAGATATCAAAACTTCATACTTACATATGACTGTTATCTGTTTTTTTTATCGTGAATCCTACATATTATTATTGTTATCGTCTCCATCATTGTCATCATCAGCTAAAATCCCTTAGCTCCATCCACTTCTTTCGGTCCCTGTATTCTGGCTGCCACGTATATCCACCAGTGGCGAAGGGTGGAGGTAGGCTGTTAAGATCCGTCATAAATAGTGCACGCTAAACTTTGTCTGTCATACGTATTTCTTTTGATTGCAATAATACTACAATTTACCGATGGTGTTGGTTAGTTTTTAAAATTCAATTAAACCCCGCGAAAACCAAGCCATAATAGATAATGATGGCGGATCTTAACAGCCTACCTCCACCATTCGCTACTGACGTCCACTGGGTCTATTCTATGCTTATCGACCGCTAAAGTGATAAAGTGAAAAATATTATCAAACTTAGGGTAGGTTTGTATCAAAATATTAGCACTTATTGTAACAATTACACGAAGCCGGTTTTTATTGTTGCAATAAGTGCTATATTTTAACAGCACCTATCTTGCTGCTGTTAAAATATCGCACTTATTGCAACAATAAAAACCGGCTTCGTGTAATTGTTACAATAAGTGCTAATATTTTGATACAAACCTACCCTAAGTTTGATACTATTTATCAATTTAGTGTTCGATAAGTATAGAATAGACCCACAGATGTCTTTATGAGTTCATAGATCAGTGGGTCTATTCTATGCTTATCGACCGCTAAAGTGATAAAGTGAAAAATACTATCAAACTTAGGGTAGGTTTGTATCAAAATATTAGCACTTATTGTAACAATTACACGAAGCCGGTTTTTATTGTTGCAATAAGTGCTATATTTTAACAGCACCTATCTTGCTGCTGTTAAAATATCGCACTTATTGCAACAATAAAAACCGGCTTCGTGTAATTGTTACAATAAGTGCTAATATTTTGATACAAACCTACCCTAAGTTTGATACTATTTATCAATTTAGTGTTCGATAAGTATAGAATAGACCCACTGATGAATTCTTGAGTATCCACTAAGCGCTTTGATGATTGCCCACAGTGACCGGCGGGCAACGGCGCGGTGGCGTCTTGCAAAACTCAAATGTATAACCGTGTGTATTATGCCCCAAAAAAGACACTGTCTTCGAACATTTCACACACGGTTATACGTTTGAGTTGCGCAAGACGCCGCTGCGCCGCCCCCGCGCGACCACTACGTTCTTGCACTAAATGACTGTATTTATCCAGCAGTTATCCCATTAAGTACTATTTCACCTTCTTGGCAACCTCTTTCTTATCACAGCGTGTACTGTTATCTGGACAAAGAAAGATGCTATGATTGCTATGTCTTACAGCCGTCTAGGATTATGGGTAGGAATTAGAAATTTGGTCTTATATTAAGTATACCATGGAATATAAACACTATGCTTTCACTATTCGTGGCCACATTCTTTAGTTGGACATAATATAATAGTATTATGTATCAATCGAGAAACGGCCATTAAATTTATGCTAGGAGCGTTTACCAAGAACTTTGAAGAAGATTCCGGTAGTGAATAGCGAGTACCACAGTGTGCAAGATTCCAATTATTTTGTTGCATATTATTACTACAGGCGATCCAGTATGAGGAGACACATTCTCTCCTGCGTAGAAATCCAATATTTTACAAACGACAAAATATAATAAAATTGTCGCCAGTGGAAACCGATTTGCGATAGCCGGTCGGCGCAACTGAAGGTGTAAATGCAGTAAGCAAGATTTTACGAGGTTTTCAATAGGACTATAATATAGACCCGTGAAAGCCTTTCTGCATTGGTTGATTTGGTTGTTACTTGTTACCATTGTTATAAAATATTATTAGATTTAAGACATGAATCAATAAGTTAATTTATGACTGAGAAATTACCCACAGTATTATGCTATTATGTATTTGTGATTAAAGAATAATTATTGTTAGATATTATAGCAAGGGATGTTTTGATATAGGTAAATATATAAGGGATTACCTTTTAGATTAAGTAGGTACTGATTAGACTAGATTTATTGTGTAATTTTAAGAACTTACTATATTTCCACAATATTGTAGGTGTAGTAACATGAACTGTAATTGTTCATATCATAAAATCGGTAGTTTATGGTGTTTTATGGAACATCTATATCCGCTATACAGATTATTATATGCCTAGATATTCTCACGTTGACCCTAACCCGTGAGACCATGATGTGATAATAGATGCCTGTGCAGTGTTCAACATAATAATATATAATAATTATATACTAAGCATATATAGTGAATGTAAATAGGGCTCTTGTTTCAGACGCCATATCAATAAGTTATGTTAAATACCTGTTTTTACTGTTGTCAATTAATTGATTTCATTTTTTGGATGATTGTGGCAGCCTGGTTAAACCGTCTTAAAACACTATGTTTGGAGCATTGGGGCCGTATGTATGAGATTCCCCAATTCTTTATAAGCTATTTAACCGATTTTCCATCATATAACGTATAACACTGTTTGTGACGTAAGCAATCTGACATCACGCGAAATTCAAAATGGCTGCTTCAATCTGTCACTTTCACGTCAAGCTTTACCGGCAAAAACTGTATGTATTGCCATATGGAAATGTTTACTGGTAATACTGTATCCTTTCGTACAGTAGAATTATAAAATAAATGTGATAAAATAACTGATAAATTAATTAAAGTTCATAATAATTATTCATTTATAATTATTAAATTTAAATTGTACCGTTCGCACACTTTCAGACACATTTATAATTTCAAAATTTTGAGCTATTTATCGGGGAATGAAATTTTATAAGATTTCCATAATACGAACACCATGACACTTGAGATGTCACATTCGTGACGTCACTTAACAGCTAATTACGTTTGTACTCATGCATACAAACGTGCAGTACCTATATAGCCTATAAGTTTTTTGGGAATCTCATGCATACGACCCTTAGTCTGCCGTCTAGTTTCAATGGAATGACGTATTGTCACAGTATTAATTAGCACTTGTATACGGAATTGGGGAAATGGATGCATGGAAAACAGGCGAAAGACCCATTGACACGTGATAAATATAATTCTATTATACGTATTCGAGTCCAAATGAAGCTCTGGCATTTAGCTAGTAATAATATAATAAGCTACAATGATGTTGAAAATTTCAGAATGATATTCAAAGTCGTCCGTTGCATTTCGAACCGGACTGCATAAATTATCACTGCCTTTTGTGTATTTTTTTTCCCATCCGTATTGTGCATGGATTAGTCAGTTGGTCGTCTATCAGCTGAGAGCGCCGAGCAGCATTCCGTCGCTATGCACCTCGCACACACACGCGCACACGCCCTTGCACACACAGCTGATTGGGCAGTGTTGCCACGTCTTAGACTGTGCATATAATATTATTATTTTACTCAGTCGATTAATTAATAATAAAATCATATTATATTTTGGGGCAATCGTCTTGGAAGGTACACCAACTCTAGTTAAGTGGCCTTACATCTTTTTCTTTTCATTTCTCCTTTTGTGTAGGTGTAACAAATTCTTTACGGTGTAAAACAATGTAGGTGTATTCTGAGCTGTTGATTGTTTTTTCCTTTGGAATCAGATTCATGATTTTTTTATTAAGATTTTCCGAGCTGTCAATTAGGTGCATTTCCGTTATTCAAGTTTTCAACTATTTTTACATGTTTGAAGACAGATGCTTTTGACATTTGGTTTTTACGTTACAGTAAAATACATAAGTACACTACTATTTTCGAATTCGTGTACTAGTAACTTGAGTGTGATTATTCGGATAAGAATCGCATCCGTGCATTATCATTTTCTATGGTTGTCTTATAAGACAGAGCTTATGCATATACACAAACGGATACTTCTAGCAGTGGCGAAGGGTGGACGTTGACTGTGGAGATCCGACATAAATAGTGCACACTAAACTTTGTCAGTCACAATAATTATTTATTTGTTTGCATGTAACTAAGAATACAAATTGCAGATGGTGTTGGTTAGTTTTAAAATTCACGTAAACCCTGCCTAAACCTAATCTTAATAGAAAATAAATAAGAAAATATTCTTTTATCTATGAAATAAAAACTAACCAATATCACATATGTTGTGATTTGCATTTTTAGTTTTGAAAACAAATAAGTATGATTGAAAAGGTGTGCACTATTTTTGTCGGATCAACACAGCCTTTTTCCACTATTGTGGTCACGTTTAGGCAGGATTTTTTTTTAAACTGACTAGCACCATCTTCAATTTGTACTCTTAGTAATATGAAAACACATAAGTATACCTGACAAAGTTTAGTGCTCATTGTTTTTGTCAGATCTTTTAGGTAGGCTTTTTAACAAACTTTATAGTCTTTATTGTCCATTTAATTAAATAAACAATATTTGTTTTAATATTATTTCTGCCATATTTGATTACGATG
Organism: Rhyacophila brunnea; assembly: GCF_057557595.1. Taxonomy (NCBI): domain Eukaryota; kingdom Metazoa; phylum Arthropoda; class Insecta; order Trichoptera; family Rhyacophilidae; genus Rhyacophila; species Rhyacophila brunnea. The sequence goes on along the minus strand of NW_028232827.1, from coordinate 33,555,455 downwards.
AGTTTGCTTCTTGTATAAGACTAGTAAACAATTATTATTTGATTAATTATTTGTAATTAAATGAAACACAATTTTATAGTACTTATTCCATTTTTTAAATTCAAATCTGTACCGGTTTCGTCCTCTTCAAGGGGACTTTATCAACTAACTTATAAAATTTGAAACAGGCATTTATCAAACAAATCATAAAAACGACAAAATACCTATCAATATATTGCAACGAATGTCCATAATAATCATTGCAGTTGCAGTTCCACCATGAATCAGTTAACACTATAAAAAAAAATAGTAAATAAAATTAATCATTGTAATTCTAAGTACGCATTTAACCTTCACCTTTATTTGATGGGAAGAGAACAAAATGCCAGAAATACCTCTCCTGTAATAAATAAATTAATTTTTGCTTTAAATAAAATTTAATTAAACTATAGAAAATGAAGCATCTGGCAGCACTGGCATATTGACGCGCACACTCTTGCAGCGCCTGTGTGCGCGCATCTACCCGCGAGCACGCGCTGACGCACACATGCAGCTAGCGCACATTATCTACTCGCTAGTGTAAAAAGCGATCGGCCAAGTCGCGTTGTCCTTGAACCCACAATGTCAGTGGTGTGGAATATTCGCTTATCTACCTGTTTAATATAATTCAGACAAACAATAAACGATGACAATTAAACTGTTCATTAGTTCAATTATTGGACATGGCAGTATTTAAAAAAAAAACTCAGTATTTATGTAGACACGCAGAATTAAGATAATGAATATTGAAGGAATACATATACAAGTGACATAATAATATTATATTATGTAAAAACGAGTTTTCAGATAATCACAATATATATTATATATATTGTACATAATAATATATGCATGAAAAATTATTGAATCGTGTACCTACCTAACTGCTTTGTATGAAAAGTTATAAGCATTCTATTCCTATGATTAGATTAAACATTAAACTTTGTTAGCCACACGTACCTATTTGTTTTTAGCGAACTAAGACTACAATTTATAGATAGTGTTGGTTAGTTTGAAAAAAAATATTAAATCCTGCCTCAAACTGTAATAGTTTTGGTATATTTTGGGCTATCCGGCAAAATTGTGCACACTTTTTCATTGATACTTATTTGTTTTCATTGAATTATAAATACATGTTACACAATATGCTGTTGTTTAATTTTTTTAAATTAATTAAGCCCAGCCTGAACCAAACTACTATAGATAAAATATATTATTCTATCTATAATATATCCAATTTTATGTATGATTTAATGGCATAATTTTAGATATTTTATATATAGACGAGTATTGACTATTATCAATTATGGTTTGTTTTTCGCAGGGTTTAGTTGAATTTTAAATACTAACCAACACCATCTGTAAAAACACACGACACGTGACAAAGTTTAATGTGCAATATTAAATTTATGGCGGACCTTAACAACCTACCTCCACCTTTCGCCACTGATATATGGGTGGTTCACAATAATTATGGATCAAAATGGATCCAGAGATATTTGGACCTAAAGTTTTAACTCCTTTTGTTAAATTCAGGAATGTTTTCACTGTGTATAGGTAGGTACTTACCATATTTCGATAGTACTTACATGGATCAATAGAAATAGTCGAAACATAAAGTATATTCAGGCTTTATTAATATTAGCAAATACCTCTTTCTGCTAAAGCTAAAACAACAGTCAAAATGGACATGATTCACATTCAATTCGATGTCTTATCAATGCTAGTATTGTCATTTATGCGGAAAATTGTACAGCTACGATTGTGATATTAACACACAATATGGAAATCTGTTTTATCTAGCCAGTGAAACAAAACAATCGAATTTTATAAAAAAAAATTGGACTTTGAGATTTGGATTGTGAGCCACCCATATACATAATATGCATTATTCACGGCGATCTGTCGATTACGTCTCGCTCGTGTTTTCTCTTTAAAGGTAACGCCTTAATTATACTTAGGCGACTATGTGCATGCAATATTAATATTAATTTATTAATTAATTTTAATAGAAAAAATGTTGCGCGTGCCGCCAGCAGACTGTGTAGGTGTGCAGAGGTTCTGCCGCGAACGGACGAACCCGAGTTTCTTCACCCGCCCGTCACACCGTCGTATAATTTGTATCTGTCTACTGACCTTGATCGAACTCTAAAACTGACCTTGGCATATATCTACTTAACTATTTTTTTTTTGTTCTGATAGAAAAAAATCAGCTCACCATTCTTATAACACGCTAGACGCGTTTTCAAACTACCGTTGTTAGCCATTAGAAGAAACGCGTTTGCAACAATGCTACGGCATACACTGGTCTCATACTAAACGTGTAAGAAATGGTTACAATATGTAAATTGTACATAGTAAATTTCACCGTAGCACAGTTCGCCTTGAGCTTTCGTATCGGAAAGAGATGACGGTATACTATATGGCAGTGGCGAAGGGTGGAGGTAGGCTGTTAAGATCCGATAATAAGTAGTGCATACTAAACTTTGTCAGTTATACGTATTTGTTTTCATTGAAATAATACTACAATTTACAGTAGGTAGTATGTTGATTAGTTTTTAAAATTCAATTAAACCCTGCGAAACCATGCGATAATAGATAATAGTAAAAAAAATACTCGTCTATCTATAAAATATTTAAAATTATGCAATTAAATCATTCATAACTTTGTATCATGGGTTTGTCTAAACAGGGAATAATGAATTTTAAAAAACTGACAAACAACATTTTTGTAATATGACGTATTCTTGATAGAAGGAAACAAATAAGTATTAATGAAAAATGTGCACAATTTCGTCGGATCGCCCAAAGCACACCAAAGCTAATATGGTTTGTTTTAGGCAGGGTTTAATTGAAATTTTAAATTTAACCAACTCCAACTCCATCTGTAAACTTTAGTCTTAGTTCAATAAAAATAAATGCCTACGTATGACTGACAAAGTTTAATGTGCACTATTTTTGTCGGATCTTAACAGCCTACCTCCGCCCTTCGCCACTGCTATACGGTCATTTCTATAGCACTGAGATGAAAAAAATACGCGTTGTTCGTGGAGCATTGCAGACAATAATGTTCAAATTTAAACCTAACCTAACCTAACAAAATAATCCAGTATATGGGCTATTTCCAAAATTTGTTTCCCGCTGGCTTCCTGTAAACCGACAGGAACCGTGATTTATTTAGACATGAATGTTATCTCAGTACTTACCTACTATACGACCCAAAGAGGCTGGACGTTCTTTAATATACGACCATATTATATTTCCGATACAACATTTCACGGTGAAGTGTGATACGGCGAACTGCATATGTACTTACAAATTTCCGGACACGGTAGGAATATGTGCGAAAAATTTTATCAATTTCGCACATTCCTTAGTCCAGGGTTACATGTAAATTGTACTCGGTTCGTGAATTACTTTGTTAATAACTAAATTAATTTGATTCATATTTCTGTTTTGCTATATTATATTGTATATTATTTATAGATTAATTAATTAAACGAGTGTAAATAACACAGTGTTAAGGACGGAGATAGAGCTGAGCAGACCTTGCACTACACCTACCTATTGGTGGCAGATAAAGGAATAATAGAGGAGAATACAATAATATACAATCACGCAATCTTCAGTATAAATGTATGTCTAAAGTTTAAAGATTTATTGCATTTGTCCGTATGGTATGTATAAAACATAAATAATTACAAGATAAAAAGAACATTTATATACCACGTTCTTAAATTTTCTGTTGAATCATATAAACTTGACAATTCTATGTACCTATTAATAAATACTTTTTTTTGTACTTGATAGAAATAGGTACTGAATAAATATTATAGAATACTGAAATGTCATTTTGACATTTCATATTGATTTCCATAGTAACGCACGTACATATTAATAATTTAGTTACTAGGACCACCCCCTTAGCAACCAATAATAGTATTTTACTTTTTACGGATTTCTTCTGAAATAACTTTTCATACAAAACAGAATTAACTGAAAATTAATTCAATTCTACATAGATGGCTAAAAGTATTAAAAGAATGCACTGGCATCGTGTTCTGATATATTTTAAAAGTTTTAAATGTCTAGCTAGTCGGGAAGTCAGTTAAAAATCGATTGCAATATTTGTACTGAATAAACAACCACCGGACAAACAAGAATACGAGCTAAGAAAAGCGTGGTAAAATCAAACAGTTGATTTTTAGGAAAATTATTGACCGCTCCGGTTTGTAAAATTTTCAATACCGAGTGCTGCTCATATCATAGCTGCTATATTGAAATATATTGAAAAAACATCGCTTGATTGATCTCTTGATAAGATTCTTATCAGTAGGTACTTATGTTATTTAATGATTTTCGAATGGCAATACGTATTTTCTTTGTAGGTGTATAAAAACAAAAGTCGCATTGTAAATAGTGTTTTTTTTTATTAATTCTAATGTAATTTCCATGTATCGTCATTGGTTTATTGTATAGCGAGGCAAACGTTACATTTCCATATTAAAATTAGTTTCCATCGAAATACTGATAATAATATCAAGTAGCAACATAGAATCAACTAAAAAGATAGAAAACCGTAGCTGCGGTCTACGCTTATGCGCCTTAAAGTGCTACGAGGTCTACGGACGCCGAAATAAATGGCGTCGGTCGCGTCGCATGACCCGTCTAGGAGCATTGGTCTGAGTTCTCTTAGAAGTTATTACTTATATCTTATATGTACTTACTTAAATCAAAGCGGTTTGCGGATATTGTCGTTAACCAACGAGTCGGTAAGCATTTTGGCAAAGTTTTGCAATTTGGCTTAGTTTCAATAACGTTCGAGTATTTATATCTAAAATATATACGTACAAGAACAATGAAGGGATTATGTATATTTTTTTATATATTATTCACTTTGTTTGGTGACTATTGTTTCTTCTCTTTCCTGGTAATTTTAGGAAACGACTAAGTACTATATTGCAAGCACATACTGAATGATTACTATGTGGTCCGGTAGATTGAACAGTAAAGTTGTGATTATATTGAGATACACGTCGCTTACTGTCACGCTGTCACGGCGACAAATCGTCAGTGTTTTGTAAAAAGGACTAAATAACCAAAATGATACTTTACAGTAGGAGGATTTTTAATTTTTGACATTTGTTTATTAATTACCTGTGGATGATTATAAATGTATAACAAGTTTAAAGCTTACAAATCATAATGTCTTTAGGCTTTATATAATATTTTATAATATAATATTTTAAAAAGGTCTAAAATGTCACATTCGCTTTTTATTCGTAACACTAAGTGAGTATTCGCCCTTACGATTATCGTTTTTAAGTAAGTACCTACTTTCCCGTGGAGATACAAATTCGCCGTTTTTACACAACAAAGCTAGTGAGGTACCTACATATTGTTTTTTCATTAATATCTCGATTTCGCCAAAATGCTTGATTCGCCCTTTTTACAAAACACCGACGAAATTTAGTCATTTTGAAGAATATTTTGAACGGTCACCACCTGTGTAAATTCGACAATGGAGGGTGCCAACTCTAATGTATTAGTATTTTGAATCAATATTCATTATTCATGCTAATTTCAATTAATTTCAACAGTTTCTACGTTTAACATAACCCAACCTGCAGACCATAGATAATAAATAGACAACATTCTTGTAGAAAATACATAGTGCCAAACGCTAAAAAACAAAAAATATGCGATTTTGACATGAATCGAAAATGTGTATGCATGTTGGAAATGATAAAAAAACGTTCATTGAGTCATGCAGGTGTCGATGCAGTGCAGTACAACGTGAGGTGACCCCATAGTTGTTCTGGTGATTTCGGCAGATTTTGTACGTATAGTAGGTACGTATAGTACGCGATAGTACGCGACATGCACCGTAATATATTTCGCGCTCAAGGCACAGCGCCTGTAATAGATTTGTCGACCAGTCTACCTATCTGCGCATCTATTCTACACAAGACTGCTAACGACGGCTATCGAGGGTAGTTTATCATATTTGTGTGTTGAGAGGTTAATTGTTTCAATAATTTAACCGTCTGAACTGTCAAAAAGCGCTGTGCTTTAACTTAACAGTATCTCTCTTGGCTATGTTAACTTTTACAAGGAGATAGACAGTTTTGGCAGTTTAGACGGCTAACTTATTGTAACAATTATAATAATATACATAAATATCATAGATTACCATCGATAGCCGCCGATAGCAAACCTTGTGTATAGAATATATGCGTTGTTTAGGAAGTTTTATAAGTTGTCAGATTGATAATCAATAATGGCGATTGTTTATAGCCGCCTTTGTGTTGAGTCAGTTAGCAGACGCGTTTGACATGTTTGTGATTGTTTATCTATGTATATTCTGTCTGTCTAATACGTGTCGACTTACGATTCATTTCTATATTGTGAAGCCATCCATATCTTACCTGACCATTTCAATAATTAATATTAAAATTGGTATAAATACGGGTTTCGGCAACTTCATAAATTGGACAATACGATATAATATTAATTTCGATCAATAATCACAAATTCCATGTCAACTGCGTACACCATTCACCATTCGTATTGTAAAATCAATTTGAAAATGGCGTTTATACTTAATAAACAAGCCGCAATGCTTCAATTGCAGTCATCCAAATATTGTAATAATATATTCATTTTTCTCTAGCTACCAAAGCCACCACACTAAAATCTTCCAGAAATACCGTCAAGTGTTTTAATATTTAAATAACACTGTTCAATTTCATTTTACCAGTGACGGCCGGTTTATTCTTTATCGATGATATTATTATTAATTATACACCGGTGCATCGTCGCTAAAATAAAACTGTTATCCTGCATGCACTAATCGACTAATCCTATTGCATGTCGGTGTTGGCCAAAGTCGTTCGCAGCTCCGCGAATCTCATCTGAACTTGAACGCGACGCTTGACCTCAAACTATATATTATTATATTTTTTTTTCGTACCCGAATCTGCACCGACACGCCAGGCCGTGCCGCCACTGCGATTCCGTTTTTAAGACGGGCATTGACTAGAAACGTCTAGTTTTTTTTTATTTAAATACATATACAAATTGCATGCACTTCGCATCCAAGAATGAAATTCGTTGACAGCGCTTGAAGAATTAAAATGCGTCGTACGCGAACTTGTTCATTGACATCTGGATCTGTTAATACAAATATTATTCTTGCGTAAACATGAATATAATATGAATTTAAAAAAAATCTTATTTCAAATCTGTGTCCTAATGTGGGTCTTGGGATGCTTTGTGCTGTGTACCGCAGTCTAGGTTTCTTGACTCTCTTTCTGTCTTCATCTGTTGAAGAGCGTTCATGTATTGTCAGCGCTATTGACCTATTATTTCCGCCAATATGTCCACGTTTTTTAGTACATACTTAATATTATGGTAGTTATCAAACGAAAAAAAATGTACCTACACAGTTGTCAGTGTTGAATGCATTGCTATTATGTGTGATATTCGATAATACATGCGATCATGAAATTGTCACCTCAATAATACTACAACTAGATAACTTGATGCTCACTGTTTTGAGATAGCTATTGAATATGATTCTACATTCCCTTCTCTACAAAATGATAAAACTAAGTCAGAAGTTAATGGGAACTGTATTAATTTTGTGTTTGAAAATATTACTTAGATAACTTTAAAACCATAAATAATGCATGAAATAAATAAATTAATATACGAGTATCTACAATATTTTTTCATACAATTGAACATTATTTAATTGTTTCCAATTAGATAAGAACAAATTTCGATTTTTATTTTAAATAATAATTATAGTCTAGATTCAAGTAGATCAAGTAAAGTTTTTATTTCATTTTCCCAACAATGACCAAATCAGAGTTATCTAGTTCTAGTATTGAGGTGGCGAACTATTAATTCATACGATAGAAAAGACAGGGCATCATAACGACATAAGTGTGTACATTTCTTATCAATTTTATAGATTGTTCAGTCTTAGCTCCGAGAGATACACAGAATTCTCCACTTTTTTATACGGCACAGCCCTTAAGTTAAGACAACGATTTAAAGCAAATTCGCTCACAATTTAACGGTAACAATAATTAAATTTAGCCTATGCAAATCGTCCGCAGTAGAAGAAATGGCAATCTGCGCCATTTCAAGGTTAAGTTGTTCCACTAAAATAATAATATTGGTGTGTATATCTTATAAGCATCATAACCGTGAAGTTCGATAGTTTTGACGGAAAATAATATGACTTAGATAGAGTGACGCCGAGCGAGAGAAAACTATGCAATAGACTTCACGTAAGAGCAGTCGGAAATATACCTATAGCAATCATTAAATTTATCCTATGTAACTCGTGCGCAGTAGGAGAAATAGCAATCTGTATGATTTCAAGGTTAAGTTGTTACACTATAGTCTGTTCGATCCAGGGAACTCAGAAATTGTTCTGTGGTTCGATCATAATTAAAAAAAATACTACGCCAAGCTTACACAGACTATAGACTAATTATTCTTCATCTTTTACCTGTATCTGTCTACTCTGCCTTTCCAGATTTCACACTGACAAAATTGTAGGTCCTAGGTTCGAATCCTGGGTCTGGCAAGTTCACATATTATTGTTTTTCAATTTGTGTATGAGCCATAGTATGGACCTAATGGGTTGAGCAAGTGGCTGACATCCATTTCTCGTAAAAACTAAATCTGTTAATACAAACCCCAACTCTGTGGAGGCCCATATGATCTTATTAGATCGGACATGATCAAAGATAGAAATTGTGGGCGATTGCTAGTAATTTATTAAATTATTATTATACTTCTTATAGTGGAACAACTTAAACTTCTACTACGCACTAATCACATAGGATAAATATAATATTATTAGTACCGATATTATTTCCGACTATTCTTACTTACATGAAGCCTATTGCATTGTTTTCTCTCGCTAGGCATCGCTCTAACACAGTGTTGGCGAACCTTCTTACGAGCGCGTGTCAAAATTTCCCAAATAACATTTATTGACTGTTTGACGTGCCGAGCAGTTTTTCATGGAGAAAAAAAATGAAAAAAAAGTTTTTAATAATCCTATTGAAAAAGTTCAAAATTTACAATTGAGTTCTTGAGATTCTGTCTTAGCCAAAGGCATAGGTACAGACCTACAAACTTATCTAAAGACTGGATGGGGGAGCCACAGTCGAAAACTACTCAATCAGGACTCGCAACTGGACAGAATCTGAGATTAGAATGACGTTTTAAAAATGGCGTCCATATGGTAGTTCGTAGTTCCATTTTTGACCGTTCTTTAGATAAGTTTGTAGGACTGTACCTTTTAATCTTTGAATATTTTTTTCTTGTTTTCGTATATAGATATCATATGAGTATTTTAACCATGGTTCATTCATAATATTCCCCATCATTTAACGGTTTTCTATTTTTAGCAATTATACTTGAGGCAAAGTAGCAAGCAATTGTTAATTTTGAATGACTGCCGATAAATTTCATTAGACTTGTTGATTGAATTATTTTATTTTTAATTGCCAGATCAATAAAGTTCAATAAAAGTGTTGCCAGCTTAAAACTATATAGGTGTACGGAAAGATGAATATAAATGAAGATTCCGGAAATACTATGCATATAGAATTGAATTTGAAAACTGTTCACGTGCCGGCTAAATTTTTGTACGTGGCACCTCTAGCACGCGTGCCATATGTTCGCGAACCCTGCTCTAATATATTTATCATTTTATTATTCTCTGTCAACACTACTGAACTTCACGCTTATTTGGTATGTTTATAGTAACAGTATTAATTGCTTGTTGAACGATAGAGCAATCACCGATTCACCGAATCGATGTCATACACGTACGTTTGTGGCAATTTAAGTTTAGCGTCAAGTATCCCTGTAAAAGAGTTATTTTCAACAACTTAATAAAATAACGCTCTCACGGAATGGTTCAATAGCACGTATTTCCAACCGCGAAACGGTGTGCCGTGTTGGACAGCGCTGCCAACGAGATGGGCACGAAATAAATACCCGATGAAATTTATAGGGTAGGTCGGCCATTCTCACGATTGGGCCCACAACCGAATCTGTGGATATCACGCGATGTCTGTGGTTTTTTTCTTCGGTTGCGTGAAACGGTTTCGCTTTATTACCTATTGCGGGAATCTCCGCTAAAATTAAGTGTTACATACACACTTACGTTTATGCTTCAGTCTCTACGGAAGCTTTTAAAGCTTGTATCTTTCAGCATTTTATTTACCGCTTGGACTAGGGCAGGCACTGTGGCCTCCACATCCTGAGGCGGGCCCCTAGGCTAGAATCTTTGGCGGCCCCCCTCCCTATCGTAAAGGTTAATTAAAGACAGTGTGACGATCTACATTTGGGAATTCTAATTAATGGTGTTTGAGATAAAATTAAGGGTATTCCATGGAATTTTTAGCGATCTTTTGTATTTTTTTAATGCAGTCACTTGAATTAGTGAGTTGTCGTATATCGACAAACAATAATCAAAATTTTTATTGCATAATCACATATTTTTTAATGTTAATACGCTCGGCGACATTTTTTACTTCTACTGAAATTTTGTGATGTGTGTTTATCTCACTTGGCTGGTCGATCCGCTAAGCCTTGTGGGGGCCATGGCAGGCACACTTATTTGTTTTTCTCTAACGTTAAATTGCGATTGGACTCATGGTCACTACATCAGTGAGTTCTTGACTGGCCATGGAGGATTCGCTGCCACACACTATGAGTTTGGACCCGGCTAATATGTCCATGTGGCGGAGAACAGGATGCAAGCCACATCATCTTGGATTGTCCGAGAATATGCTCTGAGAGGGAAGATAATTGCTAAAGTCGGTCCAACCAGCTGTTGGGTCCATCGGGCCGTTTGACTTGGTCGCCACAAAGGCCAGTTTTATAACATTAAAAAAAAATGCGGCGTTTTATTGCGGACGTGGAGATTGTTTACGGCTTCACATACTTTTTGTATGTCCGTATTCTTTTAGCTTTGTTTTTTGTATTATGAAAATAGGTAAGTATATAATATAGGTACTTACCATAAAATTTGATTTATTTTATGTTAATTCTCCGTGCTTTTCTCTCCCACTGTGGCACTTTTTATTAAATTATGGCAATCAGTAAACTTAGTCGAAGTTCACTTGAAAGCGTGTCGGCGTGATTATGTATAAAAATTAAAGTATAATTAACTATAATAATTCCATGTTAGTAATTTAAGATACACAGATCAGTTGCTATTACATTGGTTAATCGCACGATATACAGCATCACGATACATCACATCCGCCCTGCGATGCGATACCTACCTATATTACTGTAATATTGGGTTACTTGTAAATTGTATGTAAAACATTTCACCGTGGCACAGTTCGCCGTGAGCTTTCTTATCGGAAAGAAATAACCATATACTATAATCATCAGCCGGGGTCAATCCACTGCTGGATGAAGGCCTCCCCAAGCTTTCTCCAACTCTCTCGGTCCTGTGTCGTTCGCTGCCACGTATTGCCGCCGAACTTTACCAGTTCGTCAATCCAGCGGCTTTTAGGGCGACCCTGTGGCCGTTTCGTAACCCTTGGGTACCATTGGATGACGGCATTTGTCCAGCGGCCGTCCTTTCGGCGAGCAATGTGCCCCGCCCATCTCCATTTCAGCTGTTTGGCAACGTCTATTACATCGCGTACTCTTGTCTGCTTCCTAACCCATTCGTTTCTCTTACGGTCCTTTCGCGTGATGCCCAACATGCACCTCTCCATGCCTCGCTGTGTGACTCTTAACTTTTGGACATCTCTCGTGTTGAGGGTCCACGTCTCGCAGCCATACGTGAGCACGGGTAGCACACATTGGTTGAAAACCCTACGCTTAAGACATATAGGTACTATACGGTCTCCAATTTTATTAGATTCAATATGAACATTAATTCAATAATTTTCATAGGTGATTTTGGCAAAATTCACGAATTCAAGAATGAAAACCGAACCTAACCTAACACATAATCTAGTATATCGGCTATTTTCAAAATTTGTTTGCTGCTGGCTTCCTGTAAAGTGCAAGCCGACAAGAACCGTGTTTTATTTTTTAGATGTGAATTTTATGTCAGTACTATACGACCCAAAGAGGTTGGACGTTATTTAATGATATGGCGAGTGAAGTGTGATACTGCGAACTGCATTCGTACAAGTTTCATATTTTATATGAACAGGGTCGCTTGTGTGTAGAGTTGGGTATTTCCCGAGAAAATCGCAATCTCGAGATTCGGGATTTCCAGAAAAGAATTCTCGAGAATTCTTGATATTGAGAAATTTAAAAAAACCTGTAAAAATCCTAAAATCACAAATTCCAAAAAATATGATTTTTTTTATTTATGTAAGAAGACATACAAAATAGAAGTAGGAAAACAAAAATAGTTCAAAACATTACTTATTAAAATAGAATTTCAAAAAACACAGACTGTCAATCGCTGCGTCTGACAATCGCATAGGTTTTTGAGACACAAAATTCCCTGATGAAAAATGCGCTCATTTTGAGTAGACGTTGGCTTAATTATTGTGTTAAATGCCCCGATCAGTCTTTGAACGTTTTGTGTTTTCTATCAACTTTTTTCATATAGAAAATCGTTTTTTCAATTAATATTTGACAATAAAGAAATCCCGAATCCCGAGGATATCTCCGAGATCGTGAGTTCCGGGATTTCCCGAAATGTTAAAAATTTCAATTCTCGAGATTCGGGATGTAAAATCTCGAAAATTTCTCGAGAATTCCAGAAACCCAACTCTACTTGTGTGTACCAGATGCAGTGTTCGCTAATTATTTATTTTTACAAAATAGTGTATGCATGCCATACTACAGTAATGTAGACGATGATTGAACATTGCGCCGCAAGTACAATGCACTTACACAATGATTAGGTATACAAAGTAAAGTAGAGAACATGTTATCAACAATAATACTTCAAAGTTAGTAATTTAAGATACACAGATCAGTTTCAATGTTGCTATTACATTGGTTAACCGCACGATATACAGGATCACGAAACATCATATCCGCCCTGCGACGATGTACCTATATTACTGTAATATATTTAAAGGTGTGAACGATATTTTGTCGAAAATTAGTTATTGTTTCGAATGCGCATCTTCAGCGTCCTAAAATTGCGTCAACAAGAATTATTCTGAGTAACGAATAAAGTTCTTATTCCAAATTGCTCCCGTGAAAAGTTTCAAATTGTCATTATTACTGTTGGCTTAGCATTCTCGTATATATATGTACACGTATATTTTCCACTACTGACATCTGTGCAGGGCACTGATCTTATAGCTATTCCGAAAGTGTTATTTTCTTCGCAGCAATAATTAATACGCGGCATGCTCCGCGAAGCATTCGGCATTCTAGTCTTCGGCCATTGTCTGCCGATCGGAGTCACTAAGTAAGTGTAGTAGTAGTGGCAGCTATTTAATAACGTTTATTTCGGTCGTATCGTATCTTGTCCGCCTCTCTCTCTCTCTCTCTCTCTCTGAAACTATTTGCGTCTCCCGCGACCGATTCGATTGGGAATCACCCGAAAGGTCGATGCTGTAGTAATGGCGTGCACAGAGGAATTTGTTCTCACGAGAAAAAAATAAATAAAAAATGAACGATTTAACTTAATTGAGTCTAATTTAATTCCACGCATTGTGATTCATGAATGTACCAGTGGCTAGAGTTGCCTGCTGGAGAAAGGTGAACGATGGTTAAAAGAATACACTCATAGTCTACGGTGGATAAACATTGGTAAAATGTACCAACAATGTTGGCTGTCGATAAATGTAAGGTTTGTGTAAAATATCGCGAATGATCGTGGGAACACTTTGCGAAATTTTCATGATATACGTCTTCGAAAAGATAATAAATTACGCTTTATGGACAGCTCTGGAAGCACCTGCAAAAAACTTAGACGTAAAGATAACTGAGACAAAAACGAAATATGTGCCCGCTCTGATCTATCGATCACAGACTCCTCCAGGTCTCCAAATCAACGACTTTCTCTTTGAGTATGTCAATAGCTTTGTGTACCGATCGGTTCCCTGCTAACCAACAGTATAGCTAGAATTATAACATAGTCTTAAGGGCAAACGAGTGCTACTTTGGTCTACAAAACCAGCTGAAGTCTAGTATTCTCCCTAGTTATACATGCATGGACTCTCACCAAGGCCCATGAGCAATTGCTCAATATATTCGAGTGAAAGATGCTACTTAGAATATGTAGGTCCATACTATAATGAGAAGAGTGTGAGTTAGGCCACTTATGAAGATATTAGAGATTATTAGACTAGCTTGTCTAGCTGCTGATCCAACTTTGGTTGGTCGTAGCGGGTTGGTTTGGAGTATGTTTGTGTTGTTGGTTCAAATCTTAACATACCTAAGTAGGCGGCTCTCGTGGTGCAGTGGGTAAGGCGCTGGCCTTGCACCCGAGAGTTCTGGGTTCGATTCCCGGTCATGACAAAAACATTTATGTGTTTTTCTCAAAGCCTGGGTGTTTGTGATTGTTCAAAATTACTAACAACCACCTTGTACGAAAAAGCAAGGACATGGTTATTAATAATTCAAAAAAAACATACCTAAGTGTATTTCTTACGGGACAGCTCCCAGTTGTTCTGGCGTCCAGTTGTCAGTGCCAAATTTATCGTTATAGTTCTTCAATATCGCAGTGAATTTTAATAATCTTGTGAATGAGTGAAATTCATATATATATATATATATATATATATATATCTTTATATATATATATATATTTAAATTATTTTTTTTATAATTTAATGGAAAATGCCCCTTTAATAATTTTAATTTCTTAAATTTCTACTGTACTGCAGACGCCCGGCTACTAGACTACTTAGTATAATAAAGCTATTGTCATTCTCACTCACCCTCATCGACTATCGTCTCGATATCGTATCGGCGAATACGCTTGGCAATCGTCCATTTTCAGACATGCTCTGGGCTTTTTCTTGGAGGTCATAACTTCGCCAGCACGATGTAGCTTAATCCCGACATGAAAATGCTGATTCTGTATGGATACCAGTAATTATTCATACTTTGTTTTTTATTGTAAGATATTTTTCATCTAGTTACCAAGTTGAATTATATTATATTTTTCAGGCCCTTGGTTATTTTTGATTTATTTTTAAAGAAACCATTTAATATATAACTTATAACAGCCTCAGACTTATAAGAAAAATCTTAGAAAAAGTTTTGGATCTAATGGGATTCGAACACTCGTCTTTCGTTTACTTACTAGTGCATCAATATTTTGATCTTCGTCTTAATTAAATTGTCCCTTAGTATTTTACGACATGTGCTTCGTTCACGTGGTGAACTTTATCGAGTATGAGGGTGCCTATAAAATTTGGGTTTTAGTAAATATTATAGCAACAGCTTTATTATTTGTATTATCCCATGATGTTCCCAACGCAAACTAGGCATGTCTAATGCCTGGTCCACACCGAAAACAAGTCGCGCGACAACTCGTTAAATTTTACGATAAGCATGATAATTATCGTAAAATTTCTTAAGCAATTATGATAATTATCGTAAAATTTAACGAGTTGTCGCGCGACTTGTTGCCGGTGTGGCCGCACTTTAACGCGTCGATCAATAAATATGATTTCGTTGAAGGGGAAGGCTTAACAATTTCCATTTAGTGCTGACAACGCGGCTGGCGCGTTTGCATTACCTGACCATTAGATATAATTAACATTATTAATTAATAGGTCAGCTGTAATTGTGTTAACCATCTTACGTGAAAGTCATTTTTAAACTAACTATAAAGAAGCCTACGTGACCTCGTCGTATCACTTGATTCGAATTGTATCCCTCATTGTCTGCCACAGGAGTGATAGATAAGCTGATGACCCCCGCGCTTTAAATTGAGGCGCAGTGGGAGATGATTTTAACGATTAGTACAATGACCACTTACCCAACAAAGATAAAAACTTATAAACTTCACAACAAATGGGAAATTGAAGAGGTATTTCTTTGCGATGGTGATTATGTTAAAGACCTTGTCCAGATGGCGCGTGTCTCGCCGCGAGTGAATGTGGACACCTCAATGAGGTCACATGTACGTGGAATGCGCGCGAGTCAAAACGTGCCATGTGGACAAGGCCTAATTTGTAACGTCTCAGTATCTGTCTCGATGTTGGACATGCCTAACATAGAGACATCATGGTTTTCTGCCTTCTAAATGAATACAAGTAGGTATGCTTTGTTATTTTAGTAAGTACTGGGATAAAATCAAAATCTGTACCTTAGAGCTCAAAGTGCAGAAGTCACATTTTTGAGTTAAGTACATTTATGCAGATTTAAATGTGTATGCACGTTCTCTTAATGCTGAAAATTTGGGAGTCCAATGTCACATGTTCAAAATACTTATGCATTTCTAAGACGACAGTAGTCCAATTATTATACTTACTTAAGAGCTGAATGAGTGGATGTCCAATTTAAGTTATTTATTCTTTAAGCTATAGCAAAAATATTAATTGGAAAAGTGCGGAAGTCCAACATACGGAGTTTTAGTCCGAACGCGAGTGAGCATTTTAACTAGGTTGAAACTGCTCTCATGTAAAGTATTGATTATGTGACTTCCAGGCATTCAGCTAGGCATAAAGCCCACCAAAAAAGCGCTCGACGCGCTCACTACTGAGTAGGCCCTCTTCCACCCGCGCATTACCCTTCACCTATGTAATAAGGGGCTCAAGCAGCACAAAATAATTATTATTATCAGCGTCTCTCATAACAGTCATAACAAAGCAATAAAAATATTATTAAATTTCTCGGGGCTTGTAATTAAAATCGGACACGCAATAACTAAACAAAGAGTTCGCTGTTCTTAAATAATGGCTTCTCGCCCGTCGCCTCGACGACTCTTCGAGGAGCGTGATTTTGCTCGCCGTTTTCAATGAATGGATACGTTGTATGTTCGTTCATTCGTATCGCCGAGAAGCCAAAAAACGATGACTCATGGGGCGGGCGCGCATAATGCGTCGTCAAATCCAGTGGGCGCTGGCGTATTTGATTACGTTGTATTTTCGTTGATTTACGCGCCACTTGTGAAATTTTGCGCGAGAGCCACACTTGCTGCATTAAGTGGGTTTTACGCCTTCATACAGAAATATTAATTTGAAGGTTTTTACGATAGGCCACTACACTACTTCATGGTGCGCGTCGTATTTACCCTATAATATAGAATGTAGTAATTTTAACACCTCTGTTTATGCTGTTTAGTAGCATACAACCAAATAATTTTATGTATCTCTAGTTTTCCAAGAAATACGCCGTCCTAAGATTATTCTGTATTCAACAATGGAACATTAGAGAGATAATATGTTGCCACTTGACGTAGTCGACGTCGTTTGTGAATAAATTCTATGTTACCCATGGTAATTTCGCTTGCTTGTGAAGTGCTGAAGGGGGAGGCGGGGCAGCTGAGAGCGGAGGGCAAGGCCGCGGAAGAACCGCTAGACGGCTGCATTCCGCTGAAATAACACCGGGTTGACTTTCGCAAATAATGACATGTCGCTATGCCACGCGCCGGGACGCGCCAAACGGGGGTGCGAAATTGTCGCTATATGATTGGTTTGTCGAATATCCGTTTATGTCGAAATCGACCTTTTAATGCAGAATGATTTTTTGTATCTAAAATCTAAATGGACCAGAACCATCCTTTTCTTTAAATTACTTTGTAATGAATACAGCATTCATATGCTGTAAAAACAACAAATACCTCCATGTATTTAAATATAAGATAATGAAATTTGTTTTTCATCTTCTGAACATTTGATATTTGGTCTATTCGACAAACCAATCCTACAGCGACGAAATACCGAGCGGCAGGATTCTGGTGGCGGCGAAAGTCCGAAAAAACACTTTTTTAAATGATTTTATTAAATACCATAAATTCAAATTATCAGATATCAAAGGGCGGCGCTTACCACAAGGTGAAAATTAACTGTTTTTTTTGTGATTTTACCGAGGCTTTGACTGCGACTCGCTGTCATATCGCTCGCATCTTCTCTTCTAAAAGGGGATCCGCCGATCAGGTCCTCACTCTAATTCTGTTAAAGAAATTTACAATTTTGCCAAGCTCAAGCTTGATAAATAGATAGACTGATTCGTGTTACTGATTGTTCGATTTCGAAGGGCGTCCTACTCAACCTACGCCTCACTTGTTGCAAGTGCGTTGTTTTCGATAAATTTGTTTCAATATATCAAAGTTCTAGATTAAAATCTGCTAAATTGATGCCACCAATCTAGATGTCTAGTATTTTTTATTACAACGTTTTTCTTATCTCGTATTCTTCCCGACTAGCTAGACATTTGAAACTTTTAGAATATATCAGAACACGATGCCAATGCATTTTTTTATACTTTTAGCCATCTTTAAGTAGAATTGAATTCATTTGCAGTTAATTCTGTTTTGTATAAAAAAGTTATTTCGACACTTCGACACTTTCGACACATTGGTTGCTAGGGGTCTGGGGTCCTAGCGACTAAATTATTAATATATACGTGCGTTACTATGGAAATCAATATGACATGTCAAAAGGACATTTCAGTATTATTTCTATCAATTACATACAAATTTTTTTGATCGTTTAAGCTAGTCAAGTCTAGTTTATATGATTCAACAAAAAATTTAAAAACGTTAGTATATAAAAAGTTCTTTTTATCTTGTAATTATTTAAAGTTATAACTGTACAAATATCTATTGTACCTATTATATGTATTTTTTTCTATTTTTAGGTATGTATGTAATCGATTATATTGTCACCTTTCAGACTGTTTCGATCGATTTCATTATGTACCTACCTATGTACTAACAAAGAAATGTTATAATAATGTAAACGTCCGAGTCAACGAGGGGGAAACTTACGTTTGGAGATAAAAGTGCTTTTTCGCAAATTACTCTATCTGCATTATTTAAAACAAAACAATTTTGCACGTCGTCCACGCGATAAGCGAAGCTTCGAGTTGGCGCCAAATGAATTGTCAAAATATTATTAGGCGTTTGTTATTCTGTGCACATTTTGTGAGCACGTTATTATTTATTTCGAGGTCTTTGACTCGCCGGTTTGTTCGAGCGGGTCCATCGTCCCACTTCTCTCCTCTGCGACCGTTTGACACTCGCACTATGCGAGCCAGGGCTGCCGATTGACATTTGCCATACGTCATTAAATTTATCATAGGACGGCGATCGCAAAATATTTGTTTAATAATAAAGACTTTTGGTTTTTTTATGCCACCGCATTTACTAGTAGTGCATACCGGATTTTCTTCCAGATAATCGTTTTCTTAATAAGCATCTAACTTGTAAACGGCGTTAAACCTAACGTTTTTAAATGTCTTAAAATAAAGTCAGAATATTAGCTTGTAAACTACCTAATTTGGTAGCTTTTTCCATCTCATATTTTGACCGAAAAATAAACGTAATACATATACGTTTATCCAAACAATGAGCTTTTTGTCGATTAAAAATTAGGCTAGTTTTAGTATGGCGGTTTAGTGAATTCTGTGTTAAATTTAATGTATTTTTAAAGTATTTTAACGTATTTTTTTCGACTTATGCGAGGTATAAATGAGAACTCTGTAATTCTGGGCAGTGTAGACCTGTGTGTCCTCGATAACTATATTAGAAATAGAGAGCATCAGTTGTTTATTCTCCCAAGGTGCAGAACCAACCTGTCACTGGTAATGCCAATTGGGAGGGCAATAAGTATGTTCAACAAAATTGCTTCGGGTGTTGATATATTCCACTTGCGTGAGGGTGAGTTTCGTTGACGCTATTTTATAAATTCTTAAAATAGGGTCTCCTTAGCAAACTCGGTGTACTTCTTTGAACTTCTATAGATGTATAATTGTATTTTCACTGCTTTTGTGTGTTAATATTATGTTCTTTTTTTATACTTTCATTTTCATCGGTTTTATTACTTTTTATTACTTTTATTACATGTTATGTTGTGAACGTCTTAAACTTATACTTTGTAATGTCCACAATATGTTAAAATATTAATTGAAATTGAAAAGTTTACCGACCCCTGATTGTACAATTGAAGACACGCATTATGGCAATTAATTTTCGTAGTGGTGAGGTGACAACCCTAGCCCTACTGCACCCACAACTGTCGAGGAATGCCCGACATCATTTTAATTTATTAATTCCATCATTTAGCATACCTACTACTTTATCAATTTCATTGTCAGCGGAACTCGCATGCCTACCCACCGTCACGAAAACGGAAGGCTACGGAGTCCATACAATATATTCATCAGAGAAATCACAATGAGATACAGTATTTTTTGTTATTATTACAATTGGTTTTTCTCGTTTAAGTTTTCCTGGCAGTGATGATGCATATTTTGTAAAGTTGAGCATATCAAATGGGCGTAAATGGCAATTTGCAATTTTATATAATATAGTTGTTTGAAACACAGTGGCGGATTTAACCATTCTGGGGCCCAAACATATATTTAAAAAAAAAATACTTCTTAACTAACTAAAAAACGAATGCAAACACTGCAAACCAGCATTTATCTTGTACATTTATACGTTTCTTTAATCGGCGCAATCATTTTCCTCGGATGTACCTATGTACTTATTTATTAATTTGTAATGTTCATATTTTCATGTTCAAACACCAAAACATCAGAGAAATCACAATGAGATACAGTATTTTTTGTTATTATTACAATTGGTTTTTCTCGTTTAAGTTTTCCTGGCAGTGATTATGCATATTTTGTAAAGTTGAGCATATCAAATGGGCGTAAATGGCAATTTGCAATTTTATATAATATAGTTGTTTGAAACACAGCAGCGGATTTAACCATTCTGGGGCCCAAAAATATAAGTATTTAAAAAAAATAGTTCTTAACTAACTAAAAAACCAATGCAAACACTGCAAACCAGCATTTATCTTGTACATTTACATTTCTTTAATCGGCGCAATCAATTTCCTCGGATGTACCTAGGTACTTACTTATTTATTTGTAATGTTCATATTTTTCTCTACCTCATCAATATTACATCTAAAATGACATACTACAGCTCCAACGTAGTTTCAATTAATTTTTTTCTCTTCTCAAAAGCCACAACACTAGTATTGTGTATTGTGTGTGTGGGTTTCAAAAGTTGTTGCCAAGGGTTTGGCTATTTTTGCTTAATATTTTTTTGGTTTTTCACCCTAGTCCTACGCGCATTCAGAGTACCTACCGGTAAACCCGCATCTGTTGAAACAATAATTAATTTATTGTTTCCATCATATATTCATAAACCATTGTAGTTGTTCATCATTTTCCGTCGGGATCACCATTTGTAGTTGTTTGATAATATGATGTCCAACTATTAAGATACATTTTGATACATAAATACAGAACGATTTTTTATGATTATTTTATTGTAAGTACGCATTCTGTACACTTACATTTTGAGTAAGTATGTATATATTTAGATAAATAATATTAATTTAGTTATCATGTTAATTTAGTATTTAATAGTTTTACGTAATTCTCGGACAAATACAGTACCTATGCGGGGAACGATTATTTAATTGTGGTATTATTTGTGAACTGCTTGAATTAAAAGGTTTGATTTCGACTGAACAATATAATATTATGATAAGTTCGGGAGCTGTTTGCCAGGGTCCGTCCTCACACGGGCCCAATTGGTCATGGAGATCTGGTAGCAACCGAGGCCAACTTTGCGGCATTTGAGAAATTTGCAGCGTCGTATGGGGAGCGGGATAGTCCCGACTCTTCTGTAGACTCATCCATTTCAATTCGTGACACTAAGTATGCGGGTACACAAAGCGCTTAACGTCAGCGGACAGCAGAGCCAGTCCAAAAAACAAACATTTTCTTTCTTAACTTTCTTCTTTAAGCACTACGGTGCATGGTTGCAGCATCAGTCCCGTGCGGCTCCGTCTCGGGACGGAATGAGCACTTAAAATCACTTCTTTCAGACACGTTTAAAGCGTCATAGAAAGCGGCCGTGCATATCCACGGCTGTGCATATATGACGGGTGGTGGTGGGCACTTTAACGTATGTTCTATTAGTAACAATAATAATATATTGACATGTTTTCTTTTTAAAGTAAATGGGTAACGTTTTTAGTCATCTTTACACGATTTAAGAATTAATACCCCCGTCGCCATCACGAAACAAATTGACGTATTCACACCTCGACGTTCGGTCTCAGGCTGCCAGCGAGTCCAAAATTTCGTCGCGCCTATATTGAAAATTATTTGCCGTTTCACTGAAGTATCGCCTTAAGATAAATTTTATTTGATACATTGGAAAAATATGTTTCATAAATACAGAACTTTTTTTTATGATTATTTTATTGTAAATATGCATTTTGTACACTATTACATTTTGAGGATGTATAATATATTTAGATAAGTAATATTAATTTAGTTATCATGTGAATTTAGTATTTAATAGTTTTACGTCATTCTCAGACAAACACAGTATGCGGTGAACGATTATTTAATTGAGATATTATTTGTGAACTGCTTGAATGAAAGGTTTGATTTCGACTGAACAATATAATACTATAAGTTCGAGTGATGATACTTAATTATCGTTATTATTATGTTACTATACCATCCTCCCGAAGAATAGTAACTTCACATGATTTAACTGGCTGGCGCATTTTTGAGATGCTGAAGATGACGTCCTTAACAATCTAATGGTACAAATAACTAAGTTTCGCCAACGTGTTCCAACAACGACGAAATCTTATTTTAAGGCTTTTTCTATGTTAAAAACAGAATGAAATTGGTATTTAAAATGTAAATATTGGACTCACTGAAAAGTATACAGTGAGAATATTATTACCATGTCGGTATTTTTGTTTGAGATTTTCAGTCACGATTGTAATTTTCCTCCCGTCTCTTTGCTCTTTCACCGCTTGACATTTTAGATTTGAAATACAGAGCCCCATTCAGTATTTAATGCGCCCCTTAATTATTTTTCAATAAATCGTTATCGAAAAATGCGGAGGCGACATCTGCGCGATGAATTGAATTCCGTTTTTATTGGCATTATTCAAATGTTTGCGCCATTTTCTTCGGTCCCATTATGTGCTTTTACCAGCAAACATTGCTCCCGTAGTTTATTGCTCGGAATAATGGCGTTTCAAAATAATAATATGCAGTTAACAATCTAGTCGCATACTTATGCAGCGTATAAAATTTAATTGGATTTTATTTAGTATGTACCTACATACATAGGCAACCACTACTTACATAATATACTTACAAAAATAAACATGGTAGATGTCATGATTTTTTTTTGCGTGTGACTTTTACGCTTGTTTTTTTTTTTACCGTATTAGGTTTTAGGGTTGTCACCAATAAATTCAAATTTATTTATTTACTTATAGCAAACTTTGCAAATTCCAGACGTTCACAAAATGACATGGAAAACAAAGAAATAAAAAAAATGTTAATAAAAGAGTAAATCGAAAAATTATGAAGTTGGAATTTATAACGTTATAAAATTTATAAAATTTCACGTAGGTGGAATATAATATAAACAGAAATTGAGACGGAAGGCCTGAACTCCAGTGGTTGGACTGTCTATAAAGACATACCTACAGCATCTCTTAGGTTAAGGCGGAGGTAGGATTTTTCTGCAGAGTGGTGTACAATGTAGATATTTTTTGGCGACCGCCAAAACCGACGTTGGGTTGTAGTGCTGATGAAAATGTGTATAATAATATCTAAAGTATATTGTCTTGTCAATAATAAACTATGATGTTTTAAACTGATGACATCAGCGCCATGTCAGACAGTATTCATTTTTTTTTTCATATGGAGTAGAGGATGTATTTACAGATTTTTGTTGTTTGGTCCGTGCACAAATTAAAATCAACATGTAAATTTTTGAGAGTCGAACTCGGGACCCACGACATTATAGGCGGACATGCTACCGCTCGGCCATCGTGGGTGGGGGATCTAGTTATGAACAGCAAAATTTCAAACCTGTTGTCACCTGTCAAAATGGGGTGAGTAAGGAGATGCATTTTCCTTCCTTGCTCAGTATGCTGGTCATCTTCTGTTGTTCGGGACTTGGGAGTGAACAAATTAAACATCGGAATGATGGTCGAAAACGTTGAGATTTATTTAAAAAAAAAAAAAAAAACAATATTACACTAGGTATTACATTTTTATAATATTTTAACCGATTTTGCGGATGGTGATACTCGCACTGTTTACCAATTCACTAGCTAACCGCTTCTGTTTATTAAATTTCAGT
The DNA here is from genome assembly GCF_057557595.1 of Rhyacophila brunnea. NCBI lineage: Eukaryota > Metazoa > Arthropoda > Insecta > Trichoptera > Rhyacophilidae > Rhyacophila > Rhyacophila brunnea. The sequence continues at coordinate 33,531,133 of NW_028232827.1, read as the reverse complement.
ACCTACCTACTCACTTTCGAGATACTCAATTCGAGAAAACGAATAATCAATATTCACGTGATTTATTTCTGGTTTTGTCGGGTGCACTGACCTACAGTGTCTACGAATCTGTCCCTCAAAGACACGGGATCCCAGCCCATAGTTCGCGATCTTCCAGGGACTATTGATTATTACTAGATAAAATTCTGTCGAATATATACCATTTTCCGACAGAATTTCATATTTATATTTATGTGTTACTGGTGAAATTTAATGATTAATAATCCACATTACAAAACTATCGTATCAACGAAAAGTGAAAAAAATCACAATATGTCTAATAATAATACAAAGTGAGAAAAACGAGATGGTTGTGGACGGAATACAGCGGAAAACGCATTTTGAAAATACCCGATATACTGGATTATTTGTTAGTTTGGGTTAGTTTAGGTTAGGTTAGGTTGGGTTAGGTTTGGTTAGGTTAACCTAACAAATAATCCAGTTTATCGGCTATTTTCAAAATGTGTTTTCCGCTGTATTCCGTATAACTGAACAGTACCCAAATTTTATTTTAAGACTTATTTTGAGTTCTCTTTTTTTAAATTTATTAATAATGCGGGATGGTCCCAAGATACCCGGCAGTTATAAAAGTGGGTCGCGACTCGCAGGGAAAGGTTGGGAACCACTGCGTCAAAGCTCACGAGAACGACTGTTATTACATTATTATATAGTATGTAATTAAGTTTTTTTTCTGTTTTAATTAATACATTGTACTGTATCGCCTTCACGCTTAGGTATACAATTAACATTTCAATGAATTTCGCTCTACTAATTTTCCGTCTATAAGCCCATTTTTCTATCGTTTAGATTGTTGAGTAACTACATTTAATATAATAATTCACACATTATATTATGATACCTGTACATAAAATTACGAATGTGCAATGCAATGGTTATACTAGTATGAATGATTTTTTGTTAAAAGGGTTATTCCCAAACAGGTTCCGCAAGATGTGAAGTGTTTTTGAAAGAGCTTGTTTTAATGTGGCCTATTTTAAAACAACAACAATTACGACTTGTTTAGACACCGCGTTATAGTTTTAGAAAGGAAATGTTTGTAGAAGTAACGAATTGAGGAATTCAATTATTAGTAATGAAAATCGCCACCTACTACGCACCGTTCGTTTTGTTTCTATCAAATTTGTAAGGTAACATTCTAGCAAAGTGTTAATTTATTTCTACACCTACCATTATTTACCGTGACGTCCCTAGATAAAATGCCGCCCCTAGGAAGCGCCAAAATGCCGCCTCATTTTTTTATACAGTATTTTTATCATCCTTTCATTAGTCTAATATCTAAGAAATGTATTGTATGGATGCGTATGCGTAACTAACAAAATATCAGACTAATTATTCACAAATCTGCACGTGTTGTTTCTGGTCTCCAAGGACGTCGAATGGCAATGGAAGTAAACTAGATATCGCGAACCCGACAAAACCAGTGAGCTGAATTGTTTAATATTCTTTTTGTTACCTATTACTAAGTTTAGGTAGCTATATTAGGTATATTCCAAATTATTATCCTCGATTTGCCGCCCTTCTAGTAACTGTCGCCCCCAAGCGACGCTCAATCTCCCTACCCCCACGGGACGTCACTGATTATTTATTATTGAGTGTGTTTTGTTGGCTTGCTTTTTACTTTTGTACAATGTAGAAATGCATACATACAATCACAGAAGTTTTAACAGAAGTTAACAGATGTTTTCTATCTTTTCAAAAGTATCATACCCCATTTCCACGTGCACAGATTTACTGCTGACAGTATGTATTATCGCTGAAATAAACACGTATTGTCATGCATGTTGCAAGATTGCATGCATGAATCAAAAAAGTTCGGAAGCTTCTGAATTTTCACGCGGCAGTTGGGATTTATTCTATATCTGCGCAGTAGACGATAGTGGCGAACCTACCGGTAAAAACACGAACTACACCTCGCATTTTGAGGTTAACCGATTTCACGACCTGTCAAATAGTACCATCAAATGATAACACCGCGTCTCGCTTACTCTTGAAGAATGAGATTGGCGAGACAGTGTAAACAGTTATTTTCGCGATAGTTTAAAATACTTACACATTATTGCTCCAAGTAAATCCTTACTAACCCCATTGCTACTGCCTATTTTATAAATAAAATATTAATGCATTCGATAAGATTTGTGTATTGTATTATTTTTTGTGAATTGCAAGTTACTGCACTGTGTAAAAAATACATTTCCCGCCGCATAATCTTCAGGCAAGAGTTAAAACACATTATACCCGATACCGTATCTCTCGGCTTTCATACAAGTTTTATTGCAACACTGAAAGAATACTTAAATGCCTCTGGCCGTGGTGACGGTACCATCACGCTGATAGTCAAGATACGGCACTGCCAGCAAGCAGTCTGCAACTTAAATTCAAATCGAGTTGTCCCTTGGGAGAGTTTTTCTTTGCCGACCTCTCGCAGTTGTTCGTCGGGAAATGTATACGGGGCGCGACGCATTATGAATAAATATTATTACTACTTGTACGGCCGAATGCCTTGTTTGGATGCGACACTCCGACCGTTTCCTGTAGTTGCTTTGAGCGTGCGATGTGCCGGCAATTGTTGATGTATTGTTTTTAACTTAATCATTATATCGTCACTATCTTAGCTATATACCTACTCTCGATCTACTGCTGGATAAAGGTCCTTTGTGAACTTTCATTAAACTTTATTTTCTCAATGGTCCAACGGCTCTTGGTCGTCCTTGAAATGTTATAATTAAAAAAAGAATACAATTATAAAGCTATTCACAAACTAGTAATAGGTACCGGTACATGTCTGGTTGCTGGAACCCAGGCGGAAACAGCGGCAATTTTCATAGCCAATTTCGGCAAGAATTCATGAATTCAAGTATTTTAACCTAACCTATCGTAACCTAACGTAACACATAATCCAGTATATCGGCTATTTCCAAAATTTGTTTGCCGCTGGCTTCCACTAAACAGTACCTAAAGCCGCAATTAGACCAAGCGAGCGAATGTTTGTTCTTTCCCCACTCCATGCTTAATACAAAGGCGGCACTGAGACTCTTGGGCATAACGCGCATGGATCGAAATATAAAATAATAATTTATATGTTTATCTATAAAAAACGTACACAATATGAAAACTAATTAAAATATTCCGAGACGAATATTCGGTGTCAAGAAATCGGTTGTGATCTAGTGTTGATACAAAATCTCATAGAACACTTTTTCGCAGTTTTCAAAGAACCCCTTAAATTCATACTGTAGAGTGTAGAGCAGGGGGGGGGGGGGCAAACTGCGGCCCGCGGGCCGCATGTGGCCCGCCGGGTATTTTTTTGCAGCCCGCCATCATTAATAATTGTACTTCTGATTACGAATAACTTTTTTATATATATTTTTTTAAATATTGACAATAGATTAAAATTTGAAGAATTTGTTGTTTCGTATATGTATTATCTCAGTACGTCTTCCTTGCGTCTCGTCTCACACTGTGTAACCAATATTTTCTACGTTGAACATCGTGACACATTTAAATACTTTTAATTTCGCGTTTTAAGGAAAAAAATATATGCCCATGATATGGTAAAAAGTTTGAATGGATTTCAATTAAAACTCAAGCTATTCCTTCGACAAATATTGAATAACAACGTGGACCACTTTCCAACTTTGAAGTTGCTGAATTTACCAGAATATAAATTTGAAGAATATGGTAAAATTATTAAAGCTCTGAATGACGATTTTTCACAAAATGTGGTGACTTCCAAAAAATTGAGACAAGTTTAGCAATAGTACGCGACCCATTTTCAATAGATATTGATAGTGTACCGACAGAGCTACAACTTGAGATTACTGATCAGCAGTGTGACACTTATTTAAGAGAATTGCATCGTCATGAAGAAATCTCCAAATTTTACAATGCCCTTAATTCAGACAAATTCGACCAACTTAAAGATTATGAAAGAAAAATGTTCGTTATTTTTGGATCAACTTATATATCGTCTATCTAGTGTAAAACTGTGCCAAACGCCATTTTCGTTTTTTTTTTTTTTTTTTCATATTCGGGTTCAGTAGGATCGTACCCATCGTTCCCTTTACTCGAAATATTTAAGAAAAATTTAGTTTCGGGTCAATTCGTCAATGTAAAATAATCCTAAACGACAAACCGAGTATTATTTTAAGGGTAAAACTGTGCTAAGCACTTAGCACAGTTTTACACTCGCATACATATTGTATTTATACCGTGTTTATTGAGTGTGTATGTATTTGGTACAGTTTTACATTCAAAATCCGCTCGATTATTTTTTTATAAGGACATTAAGTATTTCAAAAACAATGATAAATACCACATTAAAGAAAGCTTCAAGTGAAGGAATTAATTTTAAAGAAGGCCGAGGTTCAAAAACTCCTGCTGTTGCTCGATCAGAGTCTGCTAAACAATTCATCAGGGACCACATAAATAGTTTGCATGTAGTGGAATCTCACTACTGTAGAGCAGCATCAAAAAAGTTATACTTGTCTCCCGGACTATCCATTAAAAAATTACATCATGATTATAAATTATTTTGCATTGAAAATAATACTGAACCGGAGAAGGAACATCTATATAGAAGTATTTTTAATAATGAATACAATTACGGTTTCCACGCTCCGAAAAAAGACCAGTGTGACAAATGTACAATTTTTGATTCCCTGACAATCAAAGAAAAATTAATGCATCAAAAGAAACAAAATGAGCACTTGGAAAGAAAGGACCAAGCAAGGAAACATAAGACAGCAGATAAGGTTAGAGCAAAATCATCTGAAGAATTCGTGGCTTGGTGCTTTGATATGGAAAAGGTTTTGCTTTCTCCAAATCTGAAGGTTGGACAACTTTATTATAAGAGAAAATTACAAATATTCAATTTTACCATGTATAATATGGAAACTCATGATTCAATTTGTTATATGTGGAACGAATCCGATGGGAAAAAAGGTTCATCTGAGACATCTACATGTCTTTGGAATTTTTTTACAGCTTTGCCATCGCATATCAAGGAGGTTGTGTTATATTCAGATACAGCTAGTGGTCAGAATCGCAACCAAAATGTTGCAATGTGTTGTCTTCATGCTGTCCGTAATATTGAACATTTGGAAGTAGTGAGTCAAAAGTTCATGGAATCGGGACATTCGGAAATGGAGTGCGATTCGGTGCATTCGACAATCGAGAGAAAGGCCAAAGATCTTCCTATTTACGTACCAGCTGGATGGTATTCTGCTGTCAGGTCTGCACGTAGGGGTAGACCATACCAAGTAGAAGAATTATGTTTTTCGGACTTCATAAATTTCACAGCTCTTACAGAATCTACTTTGCAAAATAAAAAAAAGTGTACTGATGGTAGTGACGTAAATTGGTTGCACCTTAAGTGGATTCAATACAGAAAATCTGACAGTAATAATATTTTTGTGAAATGTGAATTAGATGAAAGAGAATTAAAAACCATTTTTATTAACAAAAGAAAGTCAAAGAGGTGTCCTTCAGATACCATTAATAATATTGAAATAAAACCACTTTATGATGGACCGCTACCCATTACAAAAGAGAAAAAAAAAGATTTACTAAGTCTATGCCAATCAAATGTCATAAAACCTGTGTACCATCAGTTTTATAAGGATTTAAGGGATCGCGATAGTATCTAAGTATTTATTATTTTTATTCAGTTTGACCGTAATTATTTGTCAATATTTTGGTTGTTTACCTTTCTAATTTTGCATTTTTATTATGCTATTATTTTATTGCTATGTATAATTATTATTGAATTATCTTGTTTTCTAATAGGTAGGCATTAAGTATTATTGTAAAACATTGTTTAGTTTTACCTTATGTTTTTCCAAGGTCCCAGAGATATGGGTATTTATCATATTTTTCAGTATTAAAATGGTAATGCTTTCTTGTTTTCTTTTACTTTTTTTAATTTTCATTTTTCATTTTTAATAAAAAATACCTTAAAAAACTGCTTTCTTATTACTTATTATTTTCTACAAAAATAAATGGTTGTGTTAATGAAAAGTTTATTTTATTATACATTATAAGTAGACAATATAGCTAATAATATAGCGCGTGTAAAACAATCCCAAACGCCAAAACGGCGTTTAGGATTGTGTTACTCTAAAGAAAAACTAGTTTTCGTAATTATAAAGCAGTCCTAAACGACACATTTTACATCTCACTGATAAAATACATAAACAAATAAATTGATTCATATAAAAGGACACATTAGAAGAAAAAAAATCTATAATTCCTTGTAAGCTCTCCCTCTATTCACGCATTAAGGTGAGCGAAATCGGAAAAAATGCTCTCCTGGACAATTTACTGTTTGGCGTTTAGCACAGTTTTACACTAGATAGACGATATGTGAACAAACATTTTCGATCATGAACCTCAATAAAAATTCTTTCCGATAAAATATCTCCGATGCCCATTTACAAGCAGTTTTGAGAATATCAACTACAAAATTAACACCTGAATTTAAAAAAATGTTAAAAAATGTTCAACAGCTTAGTTCTTCTCATTATTTTTTTGTAATGTTTATTTTTCGTGATAATAAATAGTGTATATCTAAAAATGGTATTTTACTTGCGGCCCGCCGCTCATTTTGAATTCTTGAATTTGGCCCTCCATCCAAAAAGTTTGCCCCCCTCTGGACTGTAGAGTGTAGATACTAGGTACGTATAGTACAAACTTTAGGTTCAGTTTTTTGAGCAAAACAGAAATTGATTTTACCATACATTTTACATACCCAATGGTAAAGTAGGAATCATTATTTCAATTTTGCCTATATGTGTCATTGTAAGTTGCAGTTGTTGGATATAATTTGTAATCAAACGACGCGAGCCGGAGATGATATAAATATTAAAATATATACTTAGGCCGGATTTTGGCAGTTGTTTTTTAACGGTTATATTCAAATTCAATTTTAACCACAAAAATATTAGATTTTCACAGGGAAAAAATATTAGATACTATTGGATTCTATAAGATGGATTGATTGATTATTTATGATAGTATAATTGTTTAAAATATTTTCAACATTGAAAATAATTAATACAGCATTTTTATAGTAAGTACCTACAACGTGTTTTTTTGTTGAAATTATATAGAAAAAACTAACTTAATTATTTTTCCCGTAATCACACCTATTTGTTGTAAGTATATATATTTTTTTTATTTAAAAGTAGAAAATCATGCATTTAAGGGTTAAAGAAGTTCAAGAAAAATGTTCAGTTTCGTGTTCAAAAGCACGTCCGTGCAAATTCGCAGAATCTGAAAACGTCCCGAGAATTATTGCCTCTCGCAAGTGGAGTTCCCGTGTGGCCCACTCTCCTCACCGCCCCGTGACAGTTCGCGGGAGAATATCTCATATTATATCCGTAATTTTTCATGGTGGCAATATTGCGTGTGAAAGAATTTCTATCTTCAGTATGCCGCGTGGTTATTTGCCCGTAGAAGGTATGGATTAATTCTTAGCGATTTCATTATGTCTGGAAGTAAGCACCAGTACCTAATGATTTCCGACGTCATTAATTCTATCCCTAGCGTATAAAAATAAGAAAGTGACATTGGCGAAGACTGCCAGTTCAGATTTGACAACTTAGCGTTTTGCTTGTCAGATCGAGTATTTTTAACAAGTATCTGGCTACCTAGATTGCAAAATACTCATCTCGCGTATGGCGTTAAATCTATCGTTTATGGATGCCGATTTTTTTTTAGTTTAGCATTTTAAAGATGTAAAAGATACTAGTTAACAGGGAACTCAGAAATAATGGGAACTGAAATACATAACGGGTAAGGCGATAGCAGGCAACCGACTCGAGTAAGGAAGAATCCGTGTTAAACTTACACACGTGTCGAATACGTTTTACGTCGAATACTGAAAACTGCTCTCGGTTTATGCATTTACGCTCATTTAATGTTGGAGTATTACACACACTATTGCACGTGCATAATGCGTGCTTCGTTTTCGTAGGACACTCACACATTCAAAAGCCTGCTTCAACATGCGGCATATTGAATATAGGCTATCGGTATTCTATTTATTTTCTGTTCTGTGCTAGTTAATTTCGTTAGATATGATGCTTGTAAATCACATTAGTGCGAATCCAGTAAATACGGGTTCAAGTGCCGTCCAATATCCATGATGACTTATTTTTTTTCTAACTTATGGGTTCTAGACATTTTATTAACTGGAAATATAGCATTTTTCTGTCAACTAGCTTATTTTCTTACCTTATATGACCCAGTGGCGAAGGGTGGAGATTGGCTGTTAGTATCCGACATAAATAGTGCACGCTAAACTTTCTCCGTCATACGTATATGTTTTTTATTAAACTAAGACTACAATTTACAGATGGTGTTGGTTAGTTTTTAAGTTCAATGAAAATAAATACGTATGACTGACAAAGTTTATTGTACACTTTTTATATTGGATCTTAACAGCCTATCTCCACCCTTCGCCACTGATATGGTCTATATTTTTGAATGACAGTTGGCAACAGTGATCACTTTACGAATTTGCCAAAATTGATCAAAAAATTAATCGTTTGAATTTTTAATTTATTCCGTGTCTGCTCATTTACCGAGTTGCATTTTAATTCACACTATCTTGATTCTCACAAATGAATTGTTTATTTTAACACGTTTTATTTCATTTGTGTTTAATTTGTTTTTTCCTGTTATTTGTATGGGATTAATCATGTATGCATTCGGAAATCTATCACATGACATCGCAGCACTAAAAAGGGTCGGCGGACACTTCGGATTTATGTGTTTCATCCATTCCTATCACACCTACACTGTTTATCGGTGGGTCGTCAAAATGTCGCGCGTTCGGGGCGAAGTTATGATCTCGTTTTATTATTTTTGATTCGCGGCACGTCATTGGAGCGCACAACACGAGATTTGCCGCAAATAATACGATTCTTTTTAAACTCTCCAATACGTTTATTAGCTGGACCTTCCCTTGAAAACTCGTACAGTGGCGGTCTCAAATGTTTTGTCCACGTTGTCTTACAAACGTAGGTAATACAAATTTAAGGCGACATGCCGTTTCGAATCTTGGCCAGTCGCGTACACTGCCAATAAGTCACTGCTGTCTAACGCGTTAATGAAATACGTTTGTGAAACGAAGTGTATTAATATGAAATAAAAAGGTTAACCTTATCACTGCCAGCCAATTTGTACTAGGTGGAGACTTGTAGGGCAGCTATTTTTGGAATATAATTGATAAATATTTGTGAAAACTTACCAAATCAACGTGTGTGAACATCGTGAATATTTTCACACTAAAACTATAAACATTTTTTAGAAAATATACACAGTTATTTAGAGGTTATGGCGTTTACAAGAACGCACGAGTTAACTCATCCATGGCCTGACGCGACGTACCTACATACTTTGACTAGTGAATTCGACTCTGGCAGTGATAAGGTTAAGTGACATGCAAATTCGACATTTTCGACAACTAATATCATATGCATAGATGTCAGTGATGCCAACCGTACTATAATTATAGTACAATACTATAATTTTGATTTCGCGAAAAATGTAAAATACTATAATTTTACACCAAATATACCAAAATACTATAATTTTAAAGGATTCAAGACGAAAAATGTTCGTGTACTATATATTTTTCAGAAATACTATAATTTTTACGCCTTTGTACTATAATCAGCATAGAAAAATATGGCAACACTGATAGATGTAGTAAAGAAACCAATCTGGGTGATTCTTTGCAAAAATGCTACTAAATAAAAGAATTGAAGTCGAGGAGGATCCTAAGAATCGATAATTTCGAACACATTGCACAACCCGTTATTTTTATTTTTTTAAAATGGCACGAACCGTTCTACGACCATGCCGATGGTATGGTACAATTATTGCATTTTCAATCGATCCGTGATGCGGTTTTGGTTTTATTGAAGAACTCAGAACAATTTTTGGTGGGTTTTAAAATTGAAATTAAAACCTCAATTTAAAAAAAATTAACCACTAATATCGCCTGGCAAAATCGACATATATCTTGGTGACCCCTAGAACCTATATCAATAAATATTGTCAGAATGCGTTCTGCATATTATGTATACGAAAAGTCTATGGGAGCCTGGACTATATGTACATACGACGATAATACCTCTATGATTAAGAAGTTATTCCGTCTTGCAGTTTATTGCGCGCTCATGTTTTATAACAGCTGAATCATTTTAAAATTATTTATTCACACGTGCCCGACACTCCGACCTTGTTTGCCCTTGTGCCAATCAACTCACTACTTGGTCAATCTAATAAATTACTACTTATTTAAAATTTAAATAAACAAATTAATTAATTCCCACCATACAGGGACGATGATTTTGTATCTTATTTACGCAGCAACCTTCCGATGGCGAAGGTTGGATGTAGTAGTGCAGGATCCCATAGACTTTTCGTATACATAATATGCGGAACGCAATTTGACAATTGGAATAGGTTTTGGGGGTCACAAAGATATATAAAGTCGATGTTGCCAGGCGATATTAGTGGTCAATTTTTTTTTATTGAGGTTTTAATTTTTTTTCTTATAACCCACTAAAAATTGTTCTGAGTTCTTCAATAAAACCATGACAGAATCAGGGATTGATTGAAAATGCAATAATTGTACCATGCCATCGGCATGGTCGTAGAACGATCCGTCCCGTTTGAAAAAATAAAAATAGCGGGTAGTGCAATGTGTTCAAAATTATCGATTCTTAGAACCGTTCTTGGCTTAAATTATTTTATTTAGTAGCATTTTTGCATATAATCACCTAAATTGGTTTCTTTACTATATCTATGCATATGACATTAGTTTTAGTATTATGGTTAATCCAGAAACAGTGTAGGTTGCATATATAGGTAGGTGAATAAATGAAATAACGATAACCACTAACCACACTAAGTACCTACACATTTAATAAAATAAAGAAACAAGAAGTCAAGTGTTCAAACTGCTTTAGGTATCATGATCACAGTTTTTACTAACAATACTTACACATTTTCACAATGATATTCGTGTCAAAGCCGATTTCTTATAACTACGTGATAATTTACGGCATTCAGAATTACATTTGCATGGTTTAACTAAATAATTTGGCAGAGGTTCATTCGTCATTTGTCTTGGATACAAATTATTTTCTCATAATTGTTAGAAGTTGTAGGAAATCAATAGGCTCAATAGTGGATCAGATGAGCTTTTCCATAAATAAACTTGTGCTGAAGCCCTTAAACAGTGTAAATGCTTATAATATCTAAGCCTTGGAGATTGTCCCTTAGTGTATGTAGTAGGTATGTGGTGGATTAATTGCAAAGATTTTTTTGTGAGCCCTCAAAATAAATTACAGCTTGTTAAATGTATTTGCAAAAATGCTCCCACATTTGCAAAAATCAACGGAAAAAGTGAGCTGTACATTGTGGTGAATTTGACGACCCCACACAATGGTTTAAATTGCAGGGATCAATTTTCACTGACGCCATTGATTTAAAATCAAAATCATTTAGAAGCAGACTCTGGAGTCTAGAATAGTCTGTCATATATTTCATGCTGTAAAAATGCAAAATTTGGAGATTATCACAGTCCCGATACAGATGTTTTAATTTTAGGCATTAATTTCTGGAATAAACTTGCAACTATTGGTTGCCATGGATTATGGTTTGAGGGATCTCAGAAGAAATTTCATGTTTTAGAATGCCATTTGGCAGCTGAATCTCTTGGCGAAAATATTTGTAATATTATACCAGCATTACATTCTTTAACCGGCTGCGACACCACTAGTCGCATATGTACAAAGAAACAAGCTTTAACCATCTCGTCAATGAGTTTTGTTCAGGATGCACTTTCAGCTTTAGGAAATGGTTTGTTGGAGACCACGGCAGATTCAAGACCTGGAAAAAGTTTGCACTTACTTATTATGTAAACAAAAAACAACAGCGGATGAACTTCGACATAAATTTATTTCCCAAAATATTGGATTTAGTTTAAATTTGTCAAGAGTGATATGCACATATGATTCATTGTATTTACACTGTTTAAAGGCTTCAGCATAAGTTTATTTATGGAAAAGCTCATCTGATCCACTATTTGACCCTCTTGATGTCCTACAACTTGACTATGAGTTACGAGAAAATAATTCGTATCCAAGACAAATGACGAATGAACCACTACCAAATTATTTAGTTAAACCATGCAAATGTAATTCTAACTGCCGTACATTATCACGTAGTTATAAGAAATCGGCTTTGACATGTATATCATTGTGCAAATGTGTAAGTAGTGTTTGTAAAAACTGTGATCATGATACTTAAAGGAGTTTGAATACTTGACTTGTTGTTTCTTTTTTTTTAATAAATGTGTACTTAGTGTGGTTAGTGGTTATCGTTATTTAATTTATTCACCTACCTATATATTATGCAACCTGCACCTTTTCTGGATTAACCATAATACTAAAACTAATGGCATATGCATATATATAGTAAAGAAACCAATATGGGTGATTCTATACAAAAAAGCTACTATATAATATAATTTAAGCCAAGGAGGATCCTAAGAATCGATAATTTTGAATACATTGCACTACCCGCTATTTTTATTTTTTCAAATGGGAAGAACCGTTCTACGACCATGCCGATGGCATGGTACAATTATTGCATTTTCAATAAATCCCTGATTCCGTCTTGGTTTTATTGAAGAACTCAGAACAATTTTTGGTGGGTTATAAGAAAAAAAATTAAAACCTCAATAAAAAAAAATTGACCACTAATATCGCCTGGCAACATCGACATTATAAATCTTGGTGATCCCTAAAACCTAGTCCAATTGTCAGAATGCGTTCCGCATATTATGTATACGACAAGTCTATGGGATCCTGCACTATAGGCTATGGAGATCCGATACGAATAGTGCACACTAAACTTTATCGGTCATACATATTTGTTTTTATTGAACTAAGAATACAAATTGCAGACGGTGTGCAAAATTGTAAAACTAAATTATTGTAAAGTTTAATATTTATTATTACATTGTCTAGAGGGGGTCGGTCGTAAATAATAGTTCCCACAATAAAATTAAAATATGTAAGTTGTTCAATAATGTAAAACTTCTTCTTCACCTTCTTCGGCCATAACCTCCCCTTAGTTGAAACATATGGACACCACGCTGCGCCTCCAAGAATCCCTGTCGCTCGCCAGTCTACTTGCATTGCTTCAGGTCTTACCAGCATCCCGTAGCTCCGCCGTATGTATTCTATATATATTATTTAGCGGCCCTCCGGACGCCGGAATCTGATTGGCTTGAAGAACAGGCAAACCAGGTTGAGCTTCTCTTCTGGTATCCGTAGCACGTGGCCGAGCCAGGCCCAACGTCGCCTCTTCACTATCAGCGTGATGAAAGGCTTCTTAGTGCGTTCTCTTATTTCCTCGTTACTCCTAAAGTCATACCACCCGCACACGAAGTATCTGTCGCAAACATCTGTTTTCGAAGCTCAGTATACGGTTGCTCTGAGTCTTAGTAAGATGCCATGATTCGCTACCATAAAGCAGCACAATCAGAATGCAAGAAGTGTCGAATAGGTAAAACTACTGAGACTATATTATTGTTTTCTACTTATTATATTTAAATTATTCATTTTTTCTAATTTAGGTGTATATTATGCCTTTGTTGGTTATTCACTGTTTAATGTATATGTGTATTTCTTCACGCATTTCATTAAACTTCACCGATGCAAAAATGGCAAACGTCCAGATGGCGTCGTCAAGTCAGAGTACTGGAAAATTGTAATAATTTACCATTTAATTTTCAAGAATAGAAATCAGATAGTATGATAATCATCATTAAGTTAAACGTGATATTGTTGTTTTGTTGTTAAAATCATGTAAACTCAATAATACACACACTTCAGTGATTACTGATTACATACGGGCGATTTGGAACAAAAACTGGGACCGCTCAGTGGAATAGTTCTGTATAGGGGCACAATCGATAATTCACTCTGTGATAAGGGCACAATCAAGATATCGGTGATAGATAATCGCTACACAGAGGGGTGTACCCATACAGCGCAGCGAAATAATAACCTAGCCAATTTATTATTCTCGTTTACCTACTACTTTATTAAAGAGCTATTGTGCCATTGTCGTGTGTATTATCTAGATTTCAGTTTTTTTATATTACTTAAACCGCACAAATTTAGAGATCGAATCGAGCATTCGACATGCTGAGATGATTCACTGAAGTAAATGGCTGGACTTAGATGTTTGATTTCAGGATTCGAAATGGACCAGAGTGAAATTCTTAAGACTATCGCTGTCTCGTGAAAAAAATAAAAAAGAGCGTTTTGGTTTGTGAATTAGTACCGATACAATTTTATTATAAAATTCACCTATGTTCTTTATAATATAGGTATTACACGTTGAAATTAATGGCCCCATCAATCCGCAACCGCCCCGCACCACACCCGGTCTTAATCGGGCGTATTAGGGACACTGCGTTTGAATGTGAACCATAATTTTTCATGGCTGAGAATGTCTCAAGAGCAGTTACAACTTATTTAGGTAATTCGCATATTAGTTGTTTTTCTTCTTCGTCTGGACCTCATGACTGAGGATCGTGACCCGGATGACTTGACTACTTAATAGTTCCCTCCAAACCAGCACCACACCCGGTTTTAATCGGGCGTATCACGAGGCCCTACGTTTCGGTGTGAAGCTTCTGCAGTTGTTTACGCCTGAGAATGTATCAGGAGTAGATGCCCAAGACTGAGGTCGCCACGTACTCAAGTGTCCTTTGACTGAGTCTACAGAGTTTTTTTTATTTTAATAAAAGTGCCCATGGGAGAGATGGCACGGAGAATTAACAAAAATAAATCGTCAGCTGAATGCGCTTCAGAAAGCATTATAAGAGCCATAAGTTAAAATTTGTCATAATACTCACAATTAATTAAGGTACCTTTAGCATAGTCGTCTATGTGCGTGGGCGCGAAATCCGAGATATGCAGGTTCGAGTCCTGCGGGGTCTTACTTTTTTCAAAAAGTGTATTCAAAATTATGTAGATATAGGTATTCAATAATTAGAATGTTAAATCTTTTAAATTATTCGTTGATTAAAAAAAAGTATTTAAGTAATTAAGAACGAAATTATATTTTCATGAACTGAAATCAAAGTTTAGTTCGGTACATCCACGGTTAAAAATCACATGCGGTTTCAGTATATGGATGTCTTCGTTGTGACGTATACGAAAGCAATTGGCTGTCCATGCTAAATGTAGGCGTTGTTTACCTGAAAACCTTCTTGAAAGGTATTGACATTATTTTTAATCGCTTTAGCTTTGTCTCAGTATTGAGTTTCGTCCCATTTTTACAAGTCGTTCGAGAGAAGACGGCGGCCGTAATGTTATATCTCGGCGGAATGAGAAATAAAACCGCTCGGCAATCATGGCTGGCTGTCGGCATCCAGGCCTTATAAAATGCGGACAGCGGGTGCGTAATTGGAAAACCGTGTATGCCACAATGCGAAGTGGGGCTTAGCCGGTCTCTGACGTTGCCGGCTTCAATGTAATAATATGGAAGGGCACGATTTTCCTAACCCACTAAGCTTAACATTAGCCTAATTACGTGTTTAAGTATTCGCTGCTGTGTATTTAAAAAAATACAGTGTTATAATATCGTCTCTGTTCTGGCAGAACACACTAACTGGAGAATACTAGTTTTGAGTAATTTGACTTTGAAGTTGTTAAAACGTTTGAAATGGTTTATCATGTGAGTTTATTTAGTAATTGTAAAAAGGATGACTTTAAAATAAAGACTGTTTATTTATTAAGATGGTTTCCAGACGGTAAAGTTTGAAATAAGGAACATTTTATTATAACTAACTCAATATGTAATTTTTTCAAATTAGTGTCTTCTGCCAGAACGGTGACGATATAATCTCCAAAGAGGTTTAATGCCCATTTAAACATTTATTATATACGTCTCATCACAGATACGAATTTCAGTATCTATACGGATACAGAGGACATCAGCGAATGTCACAAATTAAACTGAATGTTGAGCAATTATAATATATTATATTAAACTGTAATATATACTAAACTTTTCCAGTCATACTTATTTGTTTTCATTGAACTAAGAATACAACTTAAATTCAATTAAACCCTGGCTAAACCGAAGTATTATATTTCTTTTATTTTGTTAACTGTCAATTCATGGTGGAACTGCGTTGTATTGTTGTTTTTATTTAATAAAACGCAATTTTTTTTTGTAGTACTTATTCCACTTTTAATCAAGAGATTAGGACAGGTTTCGTTGAAGTATTATAGCTTAGGTATGTTATGGACGATCCGACTAAATAGTGCACACTTTTAAGTCATACCTATTTGTTTTCGTTGAATTAGAATACATAATATTACAACTTACAAGTGGTATTGGTTAGTTTTTTTTTTAAATTAATTATGTCCTGCCAAACACTAAACTGTAATCGATAAAAAATATTAATAAATATTTGTTTTCATTGAACTAATTAATACACTTTTCAGATGGTGTTGATTAGTTTTTAAAATTCATTTAAACCCTGCCTCAACCAAACCATAATAGTTTAGACAAAAATAGTGCATACTTTTCAGTCATACTTATTTGTTTTCGTTGATTTAAGAATACATATTATACATAGTGTTGGTAAGTTTTTTTTTAAATTTATTAAGCCCTGCCTAAACCATAATAAACCATAATCGATAAAAAATATAATATAGCTCAGTAGTGTAGTAGTTGCAGTAGGTAGCAGTGAATCAATTACAGAAATTAATTCCCATGCTTTGATAAAATCACGTAGACGTAATTTAACCTCATCGAACCTCATCGAGAATCGAACCAGTAGCCCCCGCCCCGGATAAGAAGCCTGTGCAAGGGCCTGCAGCCCAATGTTGTAACTTGTGACATGAAGTCACCCGACGACATGACGTAATTGTGACGTATGCTTAATACACGCATGGAGGCGAGCCGCCCAATGCACACGGCTCACCATAAATATTATTATGCTGAAACACCTATTTGTATATGGAGACAATGAATAACGCCAGTATTAGAGTAGCGTTAATTTCTCGAAGACTATTGACTCACTCCGGTAGTACGTCACAATGATGTCATATGACGTCATGTCGCCGGGCGACTTCAACTCGCAAGTTACAACATAAGGCCCCTGATCCCTACCAAATCACTGTGGCGAGTGTACTTCGTAGTGATATTTCGGGGGTTGATTTCGCATGCATCTCCATGACAAATGTTGTTCCCTTATATATAGTTTTCTACTAGTTTCATGACATGACCGACTATTAGCTGATATCATTCATTATATACAAGCTAACGTCGAAAGTAGGTTAAAAATGATAATATGTTATATGATTCGTCTTGAAATAATTTATTCTTCCAAGACGATGAAAATTCTCCCTCGCCGGCCGTCGGATTGTTATGTTTTTCATAATGAAAAATTCTCTCCCATATTATCATCCCCCGAGGCCGTTTTCCGTTTGCGGTGTGAAATGTGAATGCTTTGAAAGATCCACCCCCGCCCGTCCATTCCAGCACTTACCCTTCCCACCGGCGACTGTCGCTGTCGGCGCGCGTGGAAAGCCTTTCAAATTATTATTATGTGGTTTTTGTGCATAGTCATCTGTTTTCATAATTCGGAAGCACTTTATTGATCCTGGCGGTTGATTCATTCATTATTGATTGTGCCCACTTACAGGTCATGGACCTTATGAATAAATTAATTGATGATGCCGACACCTTAAAGGTCACGCACCTTTTGACTCGAAGCATATTCTGATATTGGAAAAAAATAATGATAGTACCTATATAGCGACACCTGGTGCCTTAGACAGATTATTAGAGAAGGAATTTCTTGTCAAGAAGTTGAGTGGTAAATCATAATAAAACAAAAAACTATGGGATAGTTCTTTTACGCATATTTATTTTACGAATATGATTACAACACAAACATGGGCCCACCAAGCCAATCAAACTCAAACTGATGTCTCAACGCATTTAACTTGATAACTGTCAGAGCCGAGTTAACTCGTCAAAGCATGTATGTCTCGTCAAGCCGTGGACGAGTTAACTCGTGCGTTCTTTTAAACGTCATAAAAACTATTAATTGAGTTAGCATTTACTTGGTAGAATTCCATTTTAAAATAAATGAAAATATAATTAATATTAAATTCTACAGGTTTTTTAATGTCTTGTGGTGTTTTACTGTACAGTCTTGATAATGGTGTTGCAACCGAAATAGCTATCGACAAACCTTCTAAAAAACCTGTAGAATTTATTATTAATTATATTTTCATTTCTGTCATAAACAATATTGACTAGTTTAGTGTGAAAATATTCACAATAAATTCGAGAAACATGTTGGTTTGGCGAGTTTTCACAAATATTTATCATTCTGTTCCTATTTCATATTTTTTAAGGGATTTATTTTATTCCAAAAATAGCTGGCCTACAAGTGTCCACCTAGTAAAAATTGGCTTTGCAGTAAAAGGGTTAAATGAATTTAAAAAAAACTAACAAACACTAACTACACATTTTAGTCTTAGTTACTTAATTCAATGAAAATAAATACGTTAGACTGACAAAGTTTAGTATACACTATTTATGTCGGATCTTAACAGCCTACCTCCACCCTTCGCCATTGGTACCTACAATATACTTGTTGGGCGTAAGAGAACGATTAACTGTTCTAATTGACGTTGACTACACATTATGAAATAAATTATTTTTTTAGCCAAATACAAGTTACAATGGGAAGTAGTGTTGCGAAATAATTTGAAAAAGAGTTGATAATTGATTAATTTTGTAATTAAAGCCTAATTAAATTAAATTGCGTAAGGGAGGCCGTCGCGAAGCGTCGCTTTGATAGGGTGCTGCAAAATAAAATTAATAACGGTCGGGGCTGACAGGGCTCTAGCCTAGGGGCCCGGGCTCAGGGGGGACCCGGCGTGGCGGGTCAATCACATATGATAAACACACAATCATCACAAATTTTCTCTAATAGTAGGTAAAAAAAAGGCGCCATTTCACGAGGGTGAATTTCACATTTAAAAAATGAGGTCGCTAGATGCATTTTGATTGTTTTGTGTTGATAGTTGACAACTACATAATTCAAGTAGATGTATTAAAACTACAAAAAACCCGAAAAATAAACCGAAGGTCCTTTCTTTTACCTCTAACACAATTTTGAAAACGCTTCTGTTGTGCGTCATACATTAAACTTAGCGATAGGTAGGGGGGCCCGCCAAAGATCCTGGCCGGGGGGCCCGTTTTAGGATGTGGGGGCCATGGCCTAGACCAGAAATATTGTGGGGTGTTTCTCACTTTTATCCGGTGTAACCGTAAATGTGAAAAAAACACAAGTCGAAAGAAATAAAATGCGCTTACATTCGTATAAAATATTCAAGATCCGGCGTAAAGAATAGGACGGGACGTGTGGAATTCGCAAAATGCGATGCATTATTATTGCTCTACGTCGGGTAAGTATGCAATAAAGAAATTCATGGCGACCTCGCCAGGCAGGCAATTCGTTAAACGTCATCTTGTAGGTGATTTTTTTTATACCCCTCTGCGTATTTTTTTTTTGATTTCAACAAATTCAACATAATATATTGTAATATATATTCCACATGCTTGATATTACAGTAAATACAATATTCTGTCTACCTGAAGAGAAGTTTTTCATATACCTAAGTATATTATGTAGACGTAGATCAAGGTGCAGTGGGACAAAAGCGATATATTATGTAGTTTTTTTTGTAGTTTAATTTTCTAGAAATAAAAAAAGAATCTTCGTGGAACTGATTTATATATTGTGGTAAAAGTTTTATACGATTATTTTGGCCAATTTTGTAAATATAAATTAAAGTATAATATTTATCCCTCGAGTCGCACTTTAGAACCCCAGTTTCAGATTTCGGTTCTGTGGAAAAACTATATACTTACCAGTGTTGCCATCTTTTTCTGTGCCGATTATAGTACAAAGGCGTAAAAATTATAGTATTTCTATAAAAAATATAGTACAGGAACTTTTTTTCCATGGAATCCTTTAAAATTATAGTATTCTGGCATATTTGGCGTAAAATTATAGTAAGTATTTTACATTTTTCGCGAAATCAAAATTATAGTATTGTAGGTACTATAATTATAGTACGGTTGGGAACACTGATACTCACGTATATTTTGGATATTTTATTTCAATTTCAAAACTCAAAAAGCAGGCGTCTATGATATTTTTACCGGGTAGAGCATTCGTGGGGTTCACATAACACATTCATAAATAGAAATGTAAAAGCCACCGCCATAGACTTCTGAAGCAGGGTAGTTTATAGCCTGACCGCCATAAGACCCAAGTAAAAAAACCCGCGTCGATTGTTCCCAACGATTGAATGCACGTTACATTAACGTGACAAACTAAAATTCACATTATTAACTATTGAAAATAGTATATTCTTTAACACATGTTTAAGTTTATCCCATATGTTTACCATTTAGCCTGTTATACTACACCCAGTAGGGTAAGCCAGTTCAAATTAATTTTGTGTTCCTGGGGGGGGTAGTGTGTTACTGCCAAAAGTTGGTAATTCCCGAAATAATGTTATGGAGTAATTATTGAAATTTGAAAGTTTGACATCCCATCTACAATCCGGCATAATGCTAATTTATTTGTGCTTTATGTGCATGTTCTATCTAGCATACATAATAGGTAAAGGCAGATAATCCGATGTTAACTCTAAATACCTGTTATATGTAGGCTATTCAATCATCCTAGTAAAACACCTTTATATTGTATAACCTTTGAATTTGTAATGACATATTATTAATTAATATTATTAGAATAATTGGGTATAACACGATTGAACGATAGTGAAAAATAATAGAACAAAGAATCTCCCGATACCTCGTAATTTTAAGGGTTTCCAGTATTGCGATTTGAAATCAAGGGTTCCGGTCTCAAAATATTTATGGACATTTCAGGGTTCCGTTCCATTGCGACCTCTGGTTTTGACCTTTGGTCAGTTCTATGGTTAATAATACTTTCGGAATGGCAGGGTCTTCGTCAAATAAATATACTATGTAATTTTATACTAAATTCTAACGGTGGATTTCAAAATAACTAAAAATAATTTAGAAATTAACATGCATTTTGTAGACAGTGAGAATTTTTAAACTTTGGCTTCAGTTCAATGCCATTTTGCGGTTCAATTAGTTTTTACTCTATTGAGATACCCAACGTATTGAGATCTGAAAATTGAGTTATAACCTAATCTGAGATATCGTTTATAATTTTATACTATAAATGAACCTCCCAGCTAGATTAAAAATATATTTTCATAGTATAAACATAATATTTTTATACCGTGGTCTCTAAATCCATGATTGACTAACAAGTCATTATCCTGAAGTCTAAACGAAAGACGTTAACCGCTATGGTCCATTTCCATTTAACCGCTTTCAAATTGATGAGCTGAACACTTAATAGAATAAAATAATGGTGGAAGATGGATAGAATAATAAATTGCGCGTATCCATCATCAAGACGGCAATCAATTTTGCCAGAATGTCGTCGTAAACATGGCGGATTCTCGGACTAATCAATTATTTTTTATGGGTTTCTTAGTTTTTCTGTGTTTTATTTATATAACATATCGATGGTTTAATAATAAAAATCTACAAACACAAACTGAAATACAAAAAAATCGGTGTGTTAGAAGTTAGGTATTCTTCTTTGGCGTAACAAAACAAAACTTGTGATAAACTAGATTCTTTGACTAGCTTTTAATTATCTTGTTAAATTACACACTCAAGAATAATGACCGCTTATTGGAACGCCGTTGGTCTATTTCTATACACTTTAACTTATATTACTAAATTATATAATAGTTTCTCGTTGTTTTTATTTTTAAAGTACCAACTGTCACTCTGACGTTTAATAGTTTGTTTACGTTGACACTAATCTGATTACCCAAACGCGCCAAAAGAAGTATAAGTTCAAAAATCGCCGCATTTTAAGACCCCATTTCCGTTGTGCAAATATAGGTATAATGTAGTGGCGAAGAATGGAGGTAGGCTGATAAGATTCCACATAAATAGTGCATATTAATCATTGTCAGTCAAATGTATTTGTTCTCATTGAACTAAGACTACAATGTGTAGATAGTGTTCGTTTGTTTTTTTTTATATTAAATCATAACCTGTCTAATCGAAACCGGAGATAGTAGATAATAGTAAAAAAAAATCGTTTATCTATAACATATCTAAAACCATAACATACCATTAAACTATAATGGTATTCTCATATATAAAAAGGTATATCTCAGTATGTAAAAAAATATTTCTTTTGTATTTTTTCTCCATTTCTTACAAACTTGTTTCCCTAAATATATTGTTTTTTTTTTATTATTTAAAAATAAACAAAGAAAATAAGTTTATTTTACATTCACATTACATACACAAAAGCACTATTTCCAGGAAATATATTATTAGAATAACGAATTTAAAATACTATTCACCAAATGCCAAGTTTATTAAGTAGTTCGATGATTTCAAAATAATTTATTGTACTATTTTTGATTAATTCAATCGTAATATTATGCTTGTGTTATTCGCTATAGTTTTTTGAATCTACTGAAAAGTTCGTTTTTTGGAAACACATACTGTCATAGTGTAAATGTATTATGGGGACATAATATCTACATTACATATTATTAAATACCTCAATCGTATTTATGATAAATAATATTTACCATAGAATTCGCTCAAATAATATGTTTTGTTTCCCAGCATTTATGTAGAGATGTACATAAGTAGTTAAGTTGGTTTTTGAAAGATACAGTTATACTAGTGTAGCAAGCTAAATTAATACGATTTGAACCTTTGTTCGGAGTAATGTTTCAGAGTCGCACACATACACTATTAATAAGACTAGAATAACAAATTGTATGTTTTGAAAATAACGGCAATTAGCATATTAGTTGAACGCTATTCACTTGTTTATTTGCATGCAAAACATGGCTAATTGCCAGTGATAGTATTGTGTACTTCACGTGTACTAAAGACCAATCGCAATAAATTGTTAGTACACACGTAAGTACCTACGTACTTCTTGTCCCTCGTTATTTGAATACTTGTATATTTTCCCGCTCTTACAGTGTTGCCAACCGTACTATAATTAGTTATAGTACAAGACTATAATTTTGAATCCGCGAAAAATGTAAAATACTATAATTTTACGCAATTCTGCCAAAAATATTATAATTTTGAAGGATACGAGACAAAAAATGTTCCTGTACTTATACGTTTTCAGAAAAAAAGTACTATAATTTTTACCCTTTTGTACTATAATCAACATAGAAAAAGATCGCAACACTGCCATTGTAATACAACAGTGATTAACTAGTAATGTGTCAAATACATTATCATCAGGTTATGTGATGTCAGTAGGCTGCCGCTACGAGAAAAAGTTAGACTGATGCTCCCATCCCGTAGCACATTTTGAACCCTTTGTCAGTTAGCAAAATCTGTCGAAATCGCCAGAACAATAATGAGGTCACCTCACGCGTACCAACCGCGCTACATCGGCAACCGCGTGGCTCAATGAACGTTTTTTTTGTTATGTTCTGCATGCCTACACATTTTTGATATAGGTGTTCGTAAAGATGATAAAAATATGTTGTTAAAACGATTCGGTCTTCTATACCTGGCCTTCAAATCTCAGAGTCGTCCAACTTGTGTCAGAAAATATATATTTTTTAAATGTAATCCCGCCATTTTTCGGGGGCTAGGAGAAACAGGCCTTACGATGGTCTACTGTATAATATCATTATAATATATTTCTTTCTTCTTCTTGATCGTACACTCATGGCTGAAAATCGTAACCACTTTTTAATTTTGCCATCCTTTGAACGACCAAGACTTTCCATCCTTCTCGATCTTCCACCTATCTTAGGGCAGAATGAATGGTGCCCCCAGTCAGCTCTTTCACTTGGTCGCTCCAGCGCGCAGACGCTCTTCCTCTGCTTCGCCTTCCCTGGAGGCCATCCAAAACCACCAGTCTCTCCAGGTTGTCCGGTCCGCGCCGGACAATATCGTGTCCAAAAAACTGGAGAATTCATGTCAGACATTTCTTTATAGTGCAAAAATCTCAGTAAACATCAATACGCTTAAAGGTATCCGACTATGCATAATTTATATACTGTTCTTAAATACAGTAATCCCTGAATTGAAAGCTTGATGGGGTCTCTACGTCGTGGAAAGTAACCCTCGATAAAAAAGGGGTGTTATATTGTTATAATATGAATGCATCGTAACATTTACTTTCAACCACTGGTGTGGAATAATTATGAATATATCTACTTGAACAAAAAATAATGAAGCTATTCTAAATTTAATCCATGTACTAATTAATGGAACCGCTATAAATGACCCTTTCCAATCAAGCTATCAGTATATAAATTGTGATTGATTTTTTTCTATGTTCAATATAACCATCACTGTGTCACTTGGCGATGGGTTTATAGTTAGCTATAAAGAGATTGATTAGGGGTTGTCTATAATCCCTTGACCGTAAGTGGGCGTTTATTATAGCTTATATAAGTCTTTCGCTAACGATCCGTTTAATGCTGCCAAGTTCTCCATAAAGAGTTCATGACAAACGCATTACTGGTTTGATTAATTTTAATTTGTCGATTTTGGGTGTATTGAACATTGAAAATCATACACTTCTTAGTAGGTAGGTAATTTATATATTGTGTAGATTGCTTCAGATTAATGTGTCTAGTATAATTAAAATAATCTTTCCCAATCATTCAATTCTATAAATTATACTCTACTACAAGTCTATGTAACGAAGTTGTAAAACCATAATCCGTTACTGTAATATTAACAAAGTAATGAAATCCTTGACAGTATTGTTAACTTTCATTTACAAAAATATTCCAGACATAAATATAATCTTTTTTTTAGTACCGTAGAAGTGCACAACTATTTCAATTTATCTTTTAACATATTGTGAACATTACAAATTATACGTTTAAGACGTTCACAACATGATATGAAACACTTTTAAAACATATTAGCAAATAACTTTTTTGTAAAATAAATTTAAAATTCTCAACTCTTTCAATTATAGACTATTATAAGACATGTTTATCATGATTATTTACAAACAAAAAATGAATGGAAGTTTTTTTTATTTTTTTTTTTTAAATACTGTTACATAGATTATCACTGATTTGCCCAACTATGTAGGTACCTACCACCTACTAATTTACCCATTTTTATGCATAATTCTACACCTGGCTCATAGTTGAACCATCCTGACATGATAGTGAAAAACAATGCAAATGGATTGCGGCACTTGTTTGTCACACAATAGAAAGATATAACATATAACACTATGCAGATGGTCGTAATCAATGACATTAATATGGACGAATTATCTGGAAAAGAAAATGACACTCACTTTATTGTCGGGTCTGCCGAATGGCATAATCTGTTCTAACGCCATTACAATAAAGGTGATATTGCTATAAATTCCTGATGCTTTTTGTTGGGTCTGCCGAATGGTTCGGTTCGAACGGGTTCGCTCAAATGAACATTGACATTTGACATTATTTTTATACAGAAAATTCCGGTATTTTGGATTTTTAAAACCGGTATTCCAGTATTGATAAATACCGGAATACCGGTTTTGAAATACCGGTATTGCAATCCCTAGTTGTGGTAACAGGTACATAGTTAGGTACTTTGACGGTAGGTATTTTATAAAAAAGATTTCATACAATTAAAAAATAAATCAAGTATCAAATTTGGTCATCACTTAAAATATTGTGTATTAAAATATCTTATTAAATAACGTGTATTTTATCAGTAAGATCAAGAGAGTAGCGAAGGTTTTTTTTTTTTTTTTGAATTATTAATAACCATGTCCTTGCTTTTTCGTACAAGGTGGTTTGTTAGTAATTTTGAACAATCACAAACACCCAGGCTTTGAGAAAAACACATAAATGTTTTTGTCATGACCGGGAATCGAACCCAGAACTCTCGGGTGGAAGGCCAGCGCCTTATCCACTGCACCACGAGAGCCGCCGAGTAGCGAAGGTTGGAGGTATTACATATAAATAGAATTGTGTATTTTTTGTTTCTGTCTTTTTATTTCCATAGTACACACTGACAAAGTCGTGGGCGAAGGCTAAATTTAAATGTCACCCATGTTAACTGAATATTATCAATGAATATCACAATATGTATCTTTCATGAATTTAACGTACGTATGTAGTAATTTGTTTCCGTAGACCAGAAATAACTGCGTGATAAATTAGATTTAAACTTTTGTGGGCGCACCTACGCTCTACGCCGCTACGGGCTTACCCACGCTTTCCGTAGGCACCGCCATAATATGTGGGTGTTCGTAGGCTCTACGTCGGCGTAGCAGCTAAAAATAACACGGGGCTTTGAGACGATAATGAAAATGGTTTTGCGCGATGTCTGGGTCTGGTTTCGAGGGATTTTCATATATGAACGCAAATATAAATAGATATCTAATAATCTATAATTTTGATAGCTAATATAACTCTTACGTTGACTGCTAAAAGAGATCTTCCTTCATTAAGAGCACTCAGTTCGAATAGCTGAAGAACCTCGTCTATCTGGGACAATTACTGCGGCTTCACGTGGAGGATATATTACCTACTAACGTTTAGACTACACAGTGGTGGCGAACCTAATGCCGGGTCCACACTGGCAACATGTCGCCGGCAACCTCGTTAAATTTTACGATAAGTATGATAATTATCGTAAAATTTCTTAAGCAATTATGATAATTATCGTAAAATTTAACGAAGTTGCCGGCGACATGTTGCCAGTGTGGACCCGGCATAAGGCACGCGTTTGAAGAGAAAAATACCTATAAATGACAGATCGCATTCTATAAAAAATAGCAGACAAACACTGCAAGAATGAGCATTACGTTTAATGTAAATATAATTGCACAGGTCGGTCGGGTTTATGCGTCACATATAATATTATCGCACTAACCTCATCGGGCGGCGGGGATACCTGTCCGTAAACCTCTATTTTTACAGTGCTTGAGACCACTGCATGCGCGAGAGAATGCATTATCTGATCGGAGAATTTCTGATGTCAATTTGTGTGTAAAGAACCAAACTAATTAATACATTAACAAACAACTTCATGTCTACCCACAAAAATGACTGGACGAAACAAGAAACAAAAACTTTGTGGATCTAGTAGTAGTAATTCTGGCAAACATTTTTAAAATTAGTGGACCGAAACGTATGGCGTAATTGAAAAAAAGTGATAAAGCTGTAATTATGTGTGATATGTTCTGTGTGTGGTATCTAGAACATCGTTTAAAAAAAGAAACTATTTTGGTACTGTTCGGTTATACCGGAGGCAGCGGAAAACGCATTTTGAAAATAGCCGATAAACTGGATTATTTGTTAGGTTAACCTGACTGGTTACCTGGTACCTGGTTACCTGGTACCGGGAACCTGGTTAATCACGCGTATGTAAAAAGGTTCGCCAACCCTGGATTACAGTATGTAAGCATACCTAAGAGAATGTCATTCACAGATTCAAACATTTTCTTGCTGAACTGTATGTTTATATTATATATATTATTGCGTTTACTGGATGTCGAAATATTTTTATGTGTAAGTCGCGGATTCTCAGGATCGAATCCTGTGTCTGGAAAATTCAAATATTGTTTTTTTTTACTCAGATCATTGACCTAATATTATGTTGAGCAGATGGCTAATATCCATACTTCGTGAAACAAAAATCTGTTATTACAACCCAGTGGCGAAGGGTGACCTTTGGAAAGAGGTAAGCTGTGGAGATCTAAGAAAAATAGCACACTTGTCAGGTATACTTAAGAGAAATAAGAAGATAATACGATATTACTCGAATGAATAGGTAGGTACACACTACTGATGACACACTAATTCAATGAAACTTCAAAAACCCACTGACGACATAAAATTAGGCGATGAGTTTAAATTACGTGTTTTTCAAAACATTTATACACATCAAAAAATATTAGATAAAATTTCTTTTTATTTTTAAAAACAATATATATCTATTAATATGCGATTAAACGCCATAGAAATATATTTTTTAAATTATTTAATTATCAATTATTTTTGACAAAGTGCAGTCATGACGACATTCTTCTGCGCGTTGGTTTTATGCTCTGCGATATGAGCCTACCTTATTTCATACAATTCGATAGACTGACTGAAGTAACGTGACGTAAAGTCCATACGAAAAAAACCACAATTCTTTCCCACATAATCCGACTTTTATTCACGTCAAGACAGATGGCCCGGCGTTGGGCGCGCTGTGGTATATATTTTTTTAAATCTTTGCAGATTGTTTTGTAATCTGTATACTACTATATTCCTACATTATATACGACATCTGTCGTTGGCAAATTAAATCATTTTTATAGAATATGAAATAATCAAGTGATTAAGTAGGGTATATAAATTTGTCAAGCAATTAAAAAATATTTTTCTTAAGAATGTAGGTTTAGTCGCCTAGTATGGAGTCTTCGACAGTGATACAACCTCTTCGTGAAGCAGTCAAGATCCACGCTGGATTGTGAAGCCAATTAAAATAATAAAAAGCGTATGCGATTTTGATCAGATCTGATGTGCACTGAATTGGAACATATTATAAATTAATTGGTAGAAATACTACGTGATTATCATGACAGGTTGTTTTTCGGAATAACTGGATTTTATTAATTATCAAGTAGGCTGGATTATATGACATTAAGTGCATAGATTTTCTGATATAAATACTGAAAACCGGCTGTAATCGGATATTAATTGTTTTTATCTGGAGATAACCACGATTCCTCTAGATACGATATGAATTTATTAAGAAAATTGAAAGAATTAATATTGTAAATAATTGTGATGCTTATCAGTATGATATCAGTATCACGATTATTCGCTTATCTGTATCACTATGCTGAGGATACAAAATTCTGTGTTTATTGTATTAATAATGTGAATCATGATTTATGAGTCATCTCCAGTACGAGACTATGTGCGAACCGGTAGACAAAGGATCCTCAGACAAAGACCTGAGGCGCAGACTGTTGTCTGTTGGTAGAACAGTGCCATTGTTTATAAAACAGAGCATACGTTTTCAACATTTTACACTGTGGGAAGCTTTAAGAAAATATAATAATGTAGAAGGCTGCTGGCTGCGTACACAGCACAACTAGAATCTGATTAAATTGAATTTGTTAATTATACTGTACCACACGATCTTTTGAAAATACCCTCTGTAACGAGCCCAAAACGTTAATAATTATTTAACAGAACGCGTAAACCTAAGTTTCCCTCCAATTAATAATAATTATATAATAACATTGTGTACGTATGTGTTGATAACACCCAGTGGTTAAGGGTGGAGGTAGATCCTACATAAATATTGCACACTAAACTTTATCAGTCATACGTATTTGTTTTCGTTGAACTAAGATTACAATTTACAGATGGTGTTGGTTAGTTTTTAAATTTCAATTAAACCCTGCGAAAACTAAGCTATAATAGATTTTTATCTATTATGGTTTGGTTTGGACAGGGCTGAATTAATTAAAAAAAAAACAACCAACATCATGTGTAATGTTATTATGTACCTATTCTTAATTCAACGAAAAGAAATAAGTATGAAGTAAAAGTGTGCACTATTTTGTCGGATCGCCTATAGCAGCAATGGCAAATACGTGACACGCTAAATTCCTTTCATTTTTTAGTATTCGATATAATGATATTAAAAACATGGTAAAGCATGCCTGATAATTTTATATCTATTAAAAAACTAGCAATCTCGTTCTTCCACGTACTCATGTGAAAGTATTTTTTCTACATTGAATCATGTATCTATCTACATTCAAAGACTAGAAATAGGTTGACAAAGGACCATTCAGCAGCATGTATTAATTTGAAATCAACGACATAATATTATTATCAGCCTGATATAAAAAGTCTCGCAAATAACATGAAATAAAAAAACCTCAAACAAAAATTAGTGTGTTATTAAATGTTTTTATATTTCCTTATTTTCTTTCATTTTATGTGTATCATTTTTTTTATATATCTAATAAGCAATATAGTTACCAATGTACCTAATTGTTTTTTTTTTAATATTCAATAAATATGACTTTAGAGATTATAATAGCATGTGCCTACACCTAAAAGGAATGCCACGCGCCACGGATTAAAAAAAAAATATCAGCTTATTTTGGCACGCCGATCAAATCATATTTGCCATCCTTGGCCTATAGCATACTAAAACTAGTATGGTTTGGTTTAGGCAGGATTCAATTGATTTTTAAAAACTGGCCAACACCATATTCTGTAAATTATAGTCTTGGTTCAATAAAAACGAAAACGTATGACTGACAAAATTTATTGTGCACAATTTATGTCGGATCTTAACAGCCTACCTCCAACCTTCACCACTGAATTACCACCTTCCATGTATCAATTTCAATCTGTTCGTTTAGCACCGCCGAATCGATAATTTTATTTCTAGTTAGAGTTAGTTCATTTTTTAGCATGACGTGTGTTTACTTTTACTTCACTTGATACTGAGTACATTTGATATGCGGCGTATTTATTACGTTCGATAACCTGAAATGATTCAGCATTATAATCGTCTTGCGACAATAGGTTCAATATTGTTTAAGGGCCCACATGCGCCACGTAGGTCAAAATGGAGATTTTATGGTATTTTCAGAGCATAAGCCTGGACATTCCTTAAACGTTGTAGATAATATATTTATCTAATTTTGAAGCCTTATTATCCTTTATAGATATTTATTTTAAACATTTGATGACTGCATCAAGTATTTTTATTACATAAAATAGTTTTTTTTAAACCTCTCGATCTAATGTTTTAGAATATAGTCATATTTCATACATCCATGTGCAGTGGTGCTTAGATTTTTTAGATTTTTTAATTTTTAAACGGATTTATAAAACCATTAGTAAAATTAATGTTAACATTATTTATAGTGGAATATTTACGATAAAAAATTATATTTAAAATCTCTGTGATCCCAAATTTGAGAAGAATTAGGCATTTTATTATTCAAGAAACTGGCACAATTAACACATTGAAAGATAATTAGAAGATACTGATTATAAGCTATGTCTTTGACCATTCAAATGTGATAAAACATCCTACAAATAATGAATAATATTTATTGACCTAAGAATAAGGTAGTCTTTTTTTGAAATACGCCATTTCTATTGGCATTTCCCAGTGGTTAAGCTACAACACACGGCCGTAGCCATAAATTGACAAACGATAACTGAAGTAGGGAGTAAGATCATGTTAACGCGCGTGTTTGAACATGTACCACCTAATCGAAAAAAACATTTTGTGATACAACAGTGATAATAATTTTTATTTTTTCTTTATTTCCAGGGCAACGTAGGCAGCGGGGCGCGGTTTGCGGCGGGTGGAGCGGCGGGTGGGCCCCCCGGCAGCGCCAGCACCCCGCCCGCCTCCAACAACTCGCATCCGCATCCTCACAACCAGCACGCGCACACACACCTGAACAATAACATCCCCCACGTGGGCCACTCGGGCCACGCAGGCGGCGGCAAGCGGGGCAGCATGGCCAGCGCCGCGACGCCCTACCGCCCTTCATGGGGACCGGGCCCGCCCCCACTTAGGTAACCATCATCTTTTTCTTCTGCACACTTACGACTAGGGAATCTAATCCCAGGATCAACATTTTGACTCGGGATTAAATTACCTACTAACGAGTAGTTATAATCGGGGTTAGAATAATGTTGATGCTCGTATGCATATTCTATCATTTTCGTCATTTAGATCTTTGATAAAACTTGTCACTAAACTGTTTTTTTTTACAAAGCAGATATAAAGTGGGTCCCAGGTTCGAATCCTGGGTCTGGCAAGTACACATATTGTTTTCCTAGTATGGACCTAATAGTTTAAGTAAGTGGCAGACATCCATTTCTCGTAAAAACAAAATCTGTTAATACAAACCTCCACTCTGTGGAGGCCCATATTATGATCTTATTAGGATCGGACATGGTCGGAAGAAGATATAAATAAAATACGAGTATGTGATATTTATTGAACTTTAGGCTGCAGGACGCTTTGAATCTTTATTAAAATATTCTACAATAAACTGTACATACCTCCACTAAGGGTAAGAGTCCCGTATAAAGGTCGACAGTGAAGAATTTTGAATGAGTAAGGGGTCTACGCCTGAATTTTGTGGGAAAGTTATTTGTCATACTTAACCCATAAAATATTTTTACACCATGCACCCGTTCTAAAATTGAGAATAAAGCCATATTATCCCTACACTGCATAGTGATGCCATTTGGCATCATGATATTTTAATGCAAATATTACTAACCCCATCTACGAATTCGTTTTTGAAATGTTTTACTATGTTTCATTAGTAAATATACTAAGTAATTAGTAGTACAGTTAATTAGCAGATGTCTCCAAATTATTACAAAACTTCAAATAAACTCTGACGGAAGTGAAAACGGTTAAACCTGAAATTAACCTGTTTCAAATATGCTTTTTAGCCAAAAAAAGTCCATTCAAGAACATAAAAAACATATTTCGTGAGACACTCAGGTATGTACTTTATGATTATATTATCATTTTAATGCTGAATATCAAATATATATAAATAATTCGAAAAATGTTTGTGATGCCATTTGGCATCATCATGCATTAACGTACTGCTTTTTGCGTGTACTTCAGTAATGATTTGGTTCTCAATTTCTAATTTCTTTACCAGAATGAATTTCAGAAAACGAGCATTGAATGACAAGAAGACAAAATAAAAACTGTTTGAAAAATTTTCATATCTTTAAAAAATAAAAAAATGTACTTCACCTTATTGCATGCAGATGCCAATTTGCATCATATTGTTTATTTGAATAAAAAAAAACAAAAAGTTAATATTTTTTTTTTAATATTTTTCCCATGGTTTTTATTATAACATATATTTTTTTCGTTAAAAAAGAAAATGTCATGCAGTGTAGGGTTATTCCATTAATAAAGAGAGCCACGGTTATAGGCCTTTTTCAAAATTATTTCTTTGTCAACCAGCTGATTGAACATTTAATTTAAAGTTGACTAAACATTATAATCAGCAGCGATTTTCTTTAACACAATTAACGCGACCGATTCGTCAAAAATTTTAATGAGGGCCTCCAAACAGATCAAACCAATCATAAAGTTAGCGATTAGATTTTAGAGAATAAACTCTCGACTATGAGAGTAGGCTGATCAAGCGTTGCTAATAAGCAGCAAATTAGGGCAGAAATTGCAAATATTATATTTACTTACTTTCATATTTTACAGTAGATTTTATGGACACGATATTGTTATTTTGAATCGCAGGGGGGGCTCAAAATCAGTTGGCGCGTCGGCCACTAAACGCGCTACTGATTATAATAAATTAAAATATATAATCGGTAAACCTTTCTATTTGAGTTTATAATTTACTCATATCTTTGGAGAAATTACAAAAAATATTTATATTACGATAATTTATTATATTATTAATTATCATCATCTCAAGGTCCATTCAATAAATCAATTTTTCGATCATTGTACGGCACTTCTGCCCTTAACGTGGTATGTACCAAATATTTGTTATATTCATGTAGATATAATACAAATTATTGTAGGAGATAACTTCTTGATGAGATATCGTTGCTAATCAATAACTAATTTATTTATGGACCCGAACAGTAAACTGGATTATTCGAAAAACATTTCTCAGAAATACACCATTCACAATTCTTTTATTTGTCGATGACATTAACATGATTTTTAAATGAGACAATTTCGTTTTTTTCCTTGACTGATTTTTTTTTCTTATAACCGAGATTCAAGTGACATTGCGATGTACCTATATTTAGATCGTGCATTCTGTTAAACATAATAATATGCTAATTAATTTTGGGTTTTATCGATGCTACTTGTAACCAATGACATTTATATAGACGAAGCATCTGGAAAAAAATGACACTCGCTTTTTTGTCGGGTCTGCCGAATGGCATAATATGTTCTAACGCCATTACAATAAAGGTGATATTGCTATAAATTCCTGATGCGTTTTGTCGGGTCTGCCGAATGGCATAATTCATATTTTAATATCAATATAGTTCGCTCAAATGAACATTGACACTAGAAACACTGTTCTAACGCCATTACAATAAAGGTTATATTGCTATAAATTCCCGATGCGTGATATCGCATAATGGAAATTGCGAAATTTGGCAAGTGACGTCTACCCATACTTGTGCGAATGTCGCTATGCACGAATTTACTTACTAGCTACTGTACTGAGTGAGTTGTCCATTAATAATGTCATTGCTTGTAACATATTATTATGAATGCTTTCGAATCATTAGGACATCCATATAATCTATGAACCGTAAGCGTCCAGATTAAAACACCTTAGGATAGCGATTCTGACCTCTGACGCATTGCATACAAAATTTCAATATTAAAGTGACAGACGGCTCTCGTGGTGCAGTGCGTAAAGCGCTGGCCTTCCACCCGAGAGTTCTGGGTTCGATCCCGGTGAGGACACAATATTTATGTGTTTTTCTCAAAGCATGGGTGTTTGTGATTGTTCAAAATTACTAATAACCACCTTGTACGAAAAAGCAAGGAAATGGTTATTAATAATTAAAAAAATATATATGATGTACCTAAGTATATTAAAGTGATACCTTTTCCACTACCTCCAAAATCATCCTTTTTGTAATATAGGTATTCTTTTTCTTTCAACCATATCCGATCGTAATATGATCATATGGGCCTCCACAGAGTGGAGGTTTGTATTAACAGATTTTGTTTTACGAGAAATGGATGTCAGCCACTTGCTCAACCTATTAGGTCCATACTCTGACGCATGCACAAATTGAAAAACAATATGTGTACTTGCCAGACTCAGGATTCGGACCTGGGACCCACGACGCTATAGGCCGACGCTTAAGCCGCGCGGCCATCGTGGGCCGGTTTAGAATCGGTATCCTGTAAACACCCTTATTGCTTATCAATTTTGATTTAATTGTCTCGGAGTAATTATTTAGGCATGCGCCACATCCAGAGCATCTAAGGGCCGAACAACTCTGCTGAGTATCGTGTCCAGATTTGCGAATCTGTCCAACAAGATAATACGAAGAATCCATCCCACAATGATGATCCTGCAATGGGAAACAATGTAATAATTGTGTGCTTTGATTGTTCTCCCAGGTACCCCCCTCCCCCCCAGCACCAGCAGCAAGTGCCCCCCCAGCCGGGGTTGCCCCTACTGCCGCAGCAGCTGCCCGTCCAGCAGGCTCCCGCACCCGCGCACTACCACCACACGCAGACGCCACACCAGGTCGGCCCCCCTATGCACCACAACACGCACACACAGGTAATTCGAATTCATCCCTTTAAACCAGCGAACATTACAAATTTTACGTTTACGACGTTCACAGCCGGATACGAAATAGTATTACCAAACTATTTAATGAATAATTCACAAGATTTAAGAATGTTCCTAACATACATAATTCGGAAACATGTAGGTACGTTAGGCCTAAAATTTGGAGAGATACAGACGTCGTGTAGGAATCAAGATAAGTACCTACCTATTATTGGTACCTTGATTCAAATCACAAAATACGGTTGCCAATTCAGGGCTTCGAACCGGAACTGAACCGAAAACCGGAAAAACCGTTATTTTGTCGGAATGAAAACCGGAACCGAACCGGAAAAAATTATCAGGTACATGTTCAAACACGCGCGATAACATGGTCTTATTCCCCACTTCAGTTGTCTTGACACAATATCTCGACATAATTCTCATAATTTATGGTATATTAAAAAAATATATATATATCTACGGCCGTGCGGTGCAACATATTAACCATTGGTTTAGGGCGGCTCTCGTGGTGCAGTACGTAACGCACTGGCCTTCCATCCGGGAGCTTTGGGTTCGATCCCGGTGAGGACACAATATATTTATAAGATTTTCTCAAAACCTGGGTGTTTGTGATTGTTCAAAATTACTGACAACCACCTTGTACGAAAAAGCAAGGACATGGTTATTAATAATTTAAAAAAAACCATTGGTTTCGGAACGTGACGCCGGGCTATCATACAAGTACCGTAAAATGTTCTAAATTATGGTAGAAAATAAATTTTTAATACAAATAAAAACATTTAAAAATTAATCACTGAGCTAAACCGGAAAAACCGTTATTTTTTCGGAACAGAACCGATATATATTTTTTTTTACTTGAACCGGAACGAATTAAAATAACGGTTCGAAGCCCTGGCCAATATTAACGCTATTTGAAAAGTGCTATAAGTTCTATTAGTGTATGGTGCAGGTGGCTGAATACGTATCCAATAGATGCAGGCATGTATGTTTCCGAATTATGTAAGTATTCTATTAGATTAGAACAAGTAGGCAGAGTTTGAATGGGTTTGCGACGTATTGCAGGAAGCCAATCACATTTTTTTGGAGTATCCCAATATTATGCCGGCTGAAGAGGTGTAGAGCTGCCCGACTTTCAGTTGAGTTGATAGACTATTCTTAAACACAGATCAGAAACATAAGATAGAAATCTGAAAACCAGCCAGGAACCAAGGACCAAGGTTTTGAAACCGGGTTCGGTTTATTACTGTATGACCATAAAACGCGAGAAATACTAGGCGTGTCCTCAAATATTACCAATATGAAATGCGCGTTTCATAAATGTGCAAACCTTTTATATAATATTATATATTTTTTTTAGTTTGTTTTTACCACACTCGCGATATAAACCTTGTTACAGCCTCACCCATAATGCAATCTACATAATTTATTTTTGTGTTCTCTGGTGTCAAATAATAAAATTGTACTATTGCTACTTTTTTTATTGTTGACAATCTGTAAACTGGGTGATTCATAAATATTCAGTAGGTACCTATCAGTATTTTGACATATGAAAATCTCCGAGTAATCACCATAAAATTGGGCATTTAATATTTGCACACTTGTGTTAACCGATTTGAATTTCTGTGTTCCAGTACTCGTCGGGCGCCCGTGTCCCCACTGCAGCCTCCCCCAGTAATACCACGTCTTCGTCGTCATCGGCCACGGGCTCCCAGTCGGGCACTCTGAGCACCTCGCTCAGCAACAATAATGCGGGGGCGGGGGTGCCCCCGGAGCAGCTTTCCCGCACCAACCTCTACATCCGGGGGCTCACGCAGACCACCACCGACAAGGACCTCGTCAGCATGTGCCACCAGTGAGACACTTAATAATTTTATCCCTATTAATAAGACCATTTTATTTAATTTCATTTTATATTCACTTCCAAATTGCAAGATATTATATTAGAAACCACATAGGTACCTACACGGCAAGATACAGCGGATCTCATATGCGTAACGCACTTTATTCTCAAAGTCTGGGTGTTAATGTGATTGTTTCATTTCTGTCACATTACTGTCATTAGACCCAATAGTACGTTGCAGTAGCGAAGCATGCAGGTAGGCTGTTAGGATCTGCCATAAATAGCCCACATTAAACTTTGTTAGTCATACGTATTTGTTTTTATTGAACTAATACTACAATTTACAGATGGTATGTATTAGTTAGTTTTTAAAAATCAATTAAACCCTGCTTGAACCAAACCATAATAGGTTTGGTATATTTTGGGCGATACGACGGAATTGTACACACTTTTTTATTCATACTAATTTCTTTTAAGTATGTTGTTTCAAAGAACTCCCTTCTGAAATATTTCAAATGTGAGTTAGAATAGTTCTGCATTCAGCTTACAAATTCGAATTTTTGTGGAAGTGGCGTCTGCTTTTATACAACGCATATTATATTCATGAACTGAAGGTAAAAATACGAGGGAAGCGATTAGTTATTCCAATTCCGAAGTGATTATGAGAAAATTCTAGGTATTTGTATGCTATTTTAATATATATTAATCGAGGGTATACTGACAGAAAGCATTAACTCACTAAAACAAGTTCTGAGATAATCGCAAAAAGGACTTTAATTTTTTTTTCAAAGCGTTCTCCCACGTAGATTTTTTTATGATTTAAAAACATTTTTTCTACATTATAAAGACTAACCTTTATGGCAAACACAATATACGACATGTTACAAGTCCTGTATTTTGTATACGCAGAACGCATTAGGTCATTATCATGCTTTCTATCAGAATAAAAAAATATCAATATGATTTAATAATGTTTCTATTTTCTCACCATTATATCCTATGCCTTTGTACGTTTTATCAGGACGTAGAGCGTAAAATTGTGTACATTTTGGCATTTAAAACAGAAAAACAGCAAAAACTGAAATAATGCATTCTGTCAGTATACCCTCATTATGTACTATTTAATTAGCACTACAGATTTAGACATTAAGTTCATTAATTTGTATGAATAGGTATAGTCCAAACTTCAGAAATAAGTGTTGCATAGATAAGACATGCTTTGATTGTTACTTCTAATACAAAGAAGATAAATTCTTATATGTACCTACTCGAATTGATAAGAATCCAACACTGAGTTTTATATTATTTAAAAAATATGATTTCTTTAAACAATTATAATTATTGCACAGTGTAAACATTAATGACAGATATCATAATATTGAGAAACAAGAGATTAAGATTTGCTTTGTTAACAAAAACATATGTAATAACAAAAAAAGATAACATTAAAAATAAATAATAAAATATATTAATGACCCAAAAACATACAGTGTAGAGGTCACATTTTTCTACCTTCTAGAAAATATTGGATGTATTTTATTTTAGAATTATTAAATTCAATTACATTTATTTATTTAAGGCTATTATATATTATAAATTATTTAATAATGACATTTAGAGCGTGCCTAGACTCAGCCACAAGTAGTAACTACTCACTGTTGACTTCATTTTTCATACCTACTGTATGTATAGTCCCCACATGCCACGTTGCATCGTGTCAGCTGCGAGCCACGGGCTTTAAAATTCCCGCAGTCCATTCGATAGTACCAGCTTCGATTGTAGCAATGAACAAATTGTCTAAAGTAGTAAGAAATTTATAAACAAAGAATGAGTCATTTTCCTGTCAGCGGTGTCACCATCGTAATAGTACAACGGTGAGATTCGTAAACTGATGTATTATTGTGATTGGGAATTTCACTTGATCTAAGCATGTTCCTTTAATTTTATAAATTTAAATTTCGTGCCATTCTCACAGTCAACTGAAAAGTACACAAGTGAGTCAGTCCGCCGCGAGATGTTCCTTATAATTTATATAAAACGTATTGTTTCAAAAATTTAGCCGATCCAAGCGATTTTTTTTTTGTTGTGCAAGGTGAGGGGAAGTATTAAATTAAACTCTGAACCTCCTGTCTGCAATTAAGTTTAATTTGTATGGTATTTTTGCTTACTGTTAAAATATTCGTGAAATAAATACGCTTGGGGAGATCTTCCCCCGCACATAAATCGTTTATTATGATTTATCTTTCATCCCCTTGTAAAGCGGTTCTAACTAGACTGCGGCAAGTATAACGGGAAGCGTGGCCGTTTCGAGAACTACAATCCTCCCTAGCCCTTTCCTCTTCGCTCCAATTATCCTGCAATCATTTGACGTTCGTTATTTGTGCGTGCTGCAAGTTCGTGTAAAGTGTGTTAACATGTTAATAATACAAAAAGCGTTGAAAAGTGGTAGCAGGAGAATTATAAGTCGTGAGCTCACTAAATGAGCTCACTAAGCCTATAAATAAAGTTGATGCAATGACAGGTAGACATTTTTTGACATTTCAGTGTTACCATATAACTAAAAATATCCCGACAGATTAGAAAAATATTGTTTGG
This sequence comes from Rhyacophila brunnea, assembly GCF_057557595.1. NCBI lineage: Eukaryota > Metazoa > Arthropoda > Insecta > Trichoptera > Rhyacophilidae > Rhyacophila > Rhyacophila brunnea. The sequence continues at coordinate 33,491,096 of NW_028232827.1, read as the reverse complement.
TATTGTAGGTATTCGATATTCACATTCTGAAGCAAAGTAGAATTGAAGAAAATCTAGCCAATATTGCCGAAGTATATTAGAATAATAATTGTTGTAATTTTTAGTAGGACACTTAGTGATGGAATACATATAATAATTTTATTGTGTTAAACTGATAAAAATGAACATCCGGTTAGCAATCGCCCAAATGTCCTAGCGTCCGAATGGCAACACCAAATCGTCCCATTCGGCAATATTGTAAATGAAAAACACAAAATGACATTTAAATGCAACACACACGTAATATTGGTTTTCTTTATCACTGGATAACGTTCATTTGTTTATTTATGTCGGCAGTTCCAATATTTGACTTTTGAAGTAATTATCAACGATTATAATTACATAACAATTGTTATTATCTGAGACCTCTACCTCTGTGAGGACATTATACTCCGACAACTGTATCTAGATCTTCTGGCAAAACCTTTCTCTCGACCATTGTGATACTCTTCATATAAACATTGATCGGTGTAATCATGCAAGAATTTCATCACTGACTATTTACATTTCATCATCTCACCCTCTTTTAATCCACTATTGGATGAAGGCCTCTTCTTGCAGCCTCCACAATACTAGAAAAATCTTTTTAGCAAACTGGACTTAAACTCACAAACATTCCAATCTAGGTGGGTACTTTACTGCTTGTGGATGCAATCATTAATCACGTCGAAATTTCCTAACTATATGCAACTGAGGTGTGATTATCAGTTCAAGTCCTATTCGGTACAAATATATTTTTTTCAATAAAGAATGTTACATTCTCAAGTCTGCTGTTTTATCATCATACAATATTTTTTCATTTAACATGTTTCTTTCTTTTTCTCAGATACGGCACGATCATTTCTACGAAGGCGATCCTCGACAAAAACACGAATAAATGCAAGGGTAAATATATATTTGGTGGTGTGACGGTTTTCAATACTTACTTAACTTTTAGATTGGGAAAGCCTTCTCTAATTGTATTCTCAATACACACTAAGGGCCAAATGCATACTTAGTCATACTTATTAAATAACCTCATGTTGCGACTTCGTGGAACTGAGAAAAACATGCGACATGTTTATTATTATTAGAATGTTTTCGTTAAGACTAAGTAAACGTTTACATCTCTGCATTTGGCCGTAAGATTTACATAATATATAACTTCTATCAGATTAAGCTGAATAAATTCAAATGATTTATTTGCCTCAAAGTTTATTCACGGAGATAAAAGGTCACTGCAATTAACAAATTTTATATGTGATATTTTTAAACGTTACATAATATTGTCATTGTTTAATCTTGAATTAGTGTAAGTAAATTGTTTCATTTTGCTTGTTATATTGTTTACTAGAAATTTCTCGCAATGAATAATATGAAACTAGATCTATACAATTGAGCAGCTGTTGATTGAAGGAACACAAACTGCCCTTCTAGCTAAGTAGAGAAACTTAACTTATACAATTAAAAAGTATACCTCCAACATTCTGTAAATAAGAAAATATCCTTAAATAATGTAGTTGTTTCTTTATGATTATAGTGTTTGAAGTGGTACATGCCATGCATTATACATTCACCAATATTTTATATACGATTCGTACAATGTTATCCAATATTTCAAATAAAATGCTTGTAACTCTTCATACAAAATAATTATATATCGTCGTTAATTTACCACAAACACATATCTCAATTTTTGTCAGTTTTGAGTGGTTTGATGTAATGAATTCAGAATTTTAATATGCATATATTCCACTTACATGTATCTCAAAACATACTTTATAACATAATAGATTTTTAAGCAATGACAAAAAAATTGTATCACAGTAAAAGACTTTATATTATAAACTCGTATCTTGAGATACACAGAATACTTTACTGCGACAGATGATTATACTGAAGTTCTTTCTCGGAAGTCAAGATACGTGTTTACTGCAGTAATATTGTAGAATGATTCACGGTAAAGTTGAAATGCATTCTCGTATCTTTGACAATATGACTGATCGGTCGAAAGTGTAGTACGATAGATTGAAGAAACATAACATTTTTTTCATAAAAATATTATGTGTAACTTGGTGTACTAAATGGATATTTCATAGAAGAAAATTTATTTCTGAATTAAAAACTGAGAGAATAAAGTTGTTATTTGCCTCTGCTGAAAAGTTGTGTTTTTTTGAGATACGTGTTTGTAGAAAATTAATGACGATATTACAATCCTGTTTTATGCATAATTAGGAATGTGCTGATGTGAACACTATTTTTTATTTGTAGTCCTTCAATTTTCAGCTCCTCAGTTACTGAGTTGCCATTTACTCAGTTGAATCTCATTTTACAGCAGAATCTCACTAATCTACCACTTTAGAGGTTCGGCACGTCCAGAAATCTGGTACTGTCTGAGTCAGAGTCCGGCGAGGTGCGAAGTGAGTGAATGTGTCTCGCGACTTGTGATAATACTCTTTTCACGGTTATGCCCTCCCGCCTCTACCATTGCTGATTTTTTATATTATAAATGTATATTTCAGTAATTCGGCAACATCAGGTTTTATATAGTGCCAGATTAGTGAGATTCTCATGTATAAATTGCTTAATATAATATTTTATTCTATTGATTTGTCGGTAGATCTATTCAGTTTTAATTACTTCACAGATTCTCTCCTTTGTGGTTAAGCCAGCTATTAAGTGTATATTCACGAAATTTTATTGCCTCCACACTGTGTATATATTATACATGAACGGTGTCAGTTTACGCTTGAGCCTATTCAGACTTCTTGACTTATTCAGATTTGCATAAGTCTGCTACGCACATTCAGTTATACCTGTGCAACTATACAGTAGAGAAATTGAAACATTATTATGTCACTTGTGCAAAAAAATTGTACAAGTGTACTGCTCAAGTATGCGGCTAGCTATATTTGTAGGTGGCTTTCGAAGTAAGATTTTTCAATGTCCGTGAAACAACATCAATATTGTAAGGTCAATTATCTCTGAATATTGCAGTGGATATTGTGAATAAAAATGTGGTGTACATTTTTCTTTCTGTTTCTGTACTAATAGTATGGTAAAAATATAGAACCGGACCGTTTGCATTCATAGTTTTACGCTGATGTCTTTACTGGACAGAAGCTTTTTGATCATAATTTGAGCCATACAAGGTTTTTAAAAAAATATACCTATTGGAATATTGGTGATGTATTAAATATACATATGTGGTGAATATTTCTCAAATTCACTAGCAACAATTTTTCATAGATATAGTAAAATACTCAGATGGAGTGTTTATAGACAGCAATGCTACGAAATTATTGGCACTGAAATTTAAGCTAAGGCGAGTGCCACAATCGGTGAGAATTGGTCATAGTTCTATTTTTTCGTAACAGTCAGTTCATCACACTACTTTGCCAGTCAATGCAATCGGCTTACTAAAACTTGCCTCGTTTTCAATCGATCTTGTTCCATGCTTGAAATTTTGCTAGAAACGAAAATCTTGAAATTAAAATATCTTGAAAAATGATAATCTCTGAGAATTCTCCATCTCAAACTCTACACATATATAATCTCAGAACACAACACTGAATTTGTGAATGAAACTCGCCTCAAATGAACCTGCCGTCCGAAATGAGTTTTAGATACTTTAGTAATTAGTTTTAGTAACCTTTTTTTACAGCTCCACCACATACTCCATCTACATAGAAGAAGGTTTTTCTTCAGCATCTTTTGTGTTAACAATTTGACATTTACGCTGTTGCAGGCTACGGCTTTGTAGACTTTGAGAGCGTGGGGTCGGCGGAGGAGGCCGTCAAGGGTCTTCAGGCCAACGGCGTGCAAGCGCAGATGGCTAAAGTGGGTATCTGGTTGCTGCGTAGACCCAACAGTGTACGTTGTGCATGCAAGTAATATTTACTAAACCACACTCACACGCCACCGTCACATACTCATCACCACACACATATACACACATACAGAGCTATCTATCTCTCTCTCCGTGTCATTATTCTTCTCTCTCTTATTCTCTCTATGGCTTCCTGTCGCTGATCCTAATTTTTTTAATTCGTAACAAATTAACGTATTACATACCCACTGAATCAGTGCTGCCATCTTTTTTTATGTTAAATAGTATCTACAATTATTTTTAGAAATAATATAATAAAGTACATTTTTTTAGAATTAGTATTGGCATAAAGTTATGATATATTTACCTTTCGTACATTTAACACGGGAACACAATTATAGTGAAATACTATAATGTTATAATACAGTTGGCAACACTGTTAAACTGAATGTTTGTTTAAATTTTGCAATGTTTGTTTGTCTCGTATTGTTACGAATAATCAATATCCACACTGATTCTAGAAGATGATAAACCTATAAGAACTGTCTAAAATTGTCATATATTATAGTCAAATTTAACGTTGTTTGACTTTGTGATGATTAAAATTAGGAACTATGTTTCAAGTTAGAATATTATATTAATTGAATTAAGTTGTGTGGCCCTATTCTAGCAGATTTACTGTTAACACGAAATTTATCACCGAAAGTGTTTATTACTGTGGCAATATTGTGCATATACAGATGCTAAATTTCATGTTAACTTGTCTGCTGGAATAGGGCTGCTAAGACAACAAGATAATAAAATTAATATCATTCATAAATAATATCTTTAATGTTCTGTTCGTCTTTTAAATTCATTTTTTATAAATACTACTATTACCTATCATCGTTGAGGTAACATTGTACATACGTGTAATCAGTATGTTGCAAATATTAGCCCATTGTCATGTTGATGTTTTATGTTTATACATAGTAACATGTAACATATGGTTTAGATATCCGAAATATACTAATTTAATAATCTCAAAATCTCCCAATACAATTTTATTAAAAGAATTATTTGTTTGATTAATCAACGAGTATTCCTGTACACATCGAAAGAAATGCATCACCCACTCTCTGAAATGCATGTATGTGTCCTAACAATAATAAAAAAACTATCGCTATGAATGATCTCCTGTCATATCTTCCTTTCCTTTTGATAGCTTTATTTGTATGGACTAAAGCAGAAATAATTGAAAAATCAACATATTTTTTCTCTTTTGATCACGTTAGACTTCTGTGACCATCTAAGAAACTGTCACTATATTATTATAAATAATAACGTGTCAACAATTTACAGTGAAATTAAATTTAACCTATCTTAAGGGTAGTAGTGCCGAATCTCATACATTTAATGACTACATAAAATAATTTTTTTAAATGTCTTCATTCTTAAATTGATTATAAATAAAGTCATATTTCATTTTATAAGATATCCATTGTTATAACATTTTGTTTTAATTATTATTTCGTCAACGTGCGCATTATACATTTATTTTGATGTTCACCATACACTGTTCAATAAAAAAAAATGTGTTGTCTACAATTGAAATGTATAACTATTCGTAATGTTATATATTATTCATTTACAATAATTCAAAATTATATTATCTCAAAGTACGATCTCTCCAGTTCATTAATTGAATTTAGTGTTTCAATTCATCAACAGATCAGGGATGGAAAATAATGTGTAGTATTTTAAAACATTAAAATATTAACAGATATCTTATGAAATGAAATATGACGGTATTCTCAATTTCAGATTGAATAACTTTAAAATAACACAATTTTATGTGATCATTAATTGACTCTTATACAGTTTTTGACTTTTATACAGTACTTCTTCCCTTAATATTTTGAATTAAGAACTATAAAGGTCTAAACAATTATTTTAAGGAGTTTTATACTTAACTTCATTGCCTTCACATGAATTGATAAAGAAATGAAAGATTAATATACTTTCTGGTTAGGTTATCACTGTGGGTGCTGTTGTCTTACTCTTTCTTGAGAAGAAGAAAGCAAGGTGATAATCTATTATCTGAGAATACAAGAAATAGCCGTGTAAGGCGCAACCAATTTATAACCAAACTTCTAGAACATTTTGACTGGTTTTGTCATATAAATATAATGGCATATATATTGGGATTGAATGCTTAAAATATGATTCCTAATAATATATAATATATATATCTGCTTCGCTCCATTTCATCGAATACAATTCACCTGACACATCACATAACATTTTCATATCTATATTTTCTATAAGTACTATTTACTATATCTATATTATTAACCCCTTGGTAAATAATAGTTCTCTTCACCATCGGAAGATGTAGCTAGTTGGAGCCTGTCCTTACGAAAAGAAATGTCTTTAACAACCAAAGTAGTGTGCTGTGCAGAGTTGGGATTACAGTACTGTAAGATACCTTAAATGAACATCACGTATATTATGATATCTACTACATACATACTTTTACTATCCATCCATTTTGAAAGTTACGATTTACCTAGCTTATACGTTTTGGGCAGTGACTTTTTTTTAGTTTGAGTCAAAATCACTATGTTTTATAATTCCGTTCTCTGAATAAATCGAATAATTCCGTAAACTATAGCATAGTTTTGATAATGCAGACGTAACTGTTCTTTTAGAACGGTTTTTTTTAATCCATAGTATTCTAATATTAATACTTATTCTAGTCGGCAGAGCAGCCTTCTCTGACTGTTGTTTGATCCAATGAATTCAACGGCGGCCCTAATAGTCAAATGCAAAAGGCACTAGGTTGTCATCCAGAGGCTCCATGTTCAATTGTCAGTGCGGTCACAGTATTTTTGATTTTCATGTTTGCAATACTATATTTTTCAACTATTTTCTTATGGTAGCAAATGCGAACTTAGTTAATACTCTAATATATTCAACGATATAAACAAAACTAACGATACATCTATTGATACTATCATCATTTTACGCAAAATCTTTTCATCGTTGTGACCTCATGATTGAGGATTGTGACTCGAATGACTTGGTCGTCTGAGCATTCTCCGTGGCTTTGCTCCATCTATCTCGGCATTCAGAGCATTTGTCAATGTGAAGCCTTTGGCACTCTTGATTTAGTCTATACATCTGGAGAGAGTTCTTCTTCGCCCTCTCCAACCTTAGACCTGACCCAATATCACGAGTTTTTCCAGGTTGTCATCTTCTCTGTAGGCTATATAATCAAGAGTGTCTCGAATCTGGAATTTACTGATTATGAAGTCGTTTGTACATTTAGCCATCCACGAGATCCAAAAAAATTGTGTTACTTAGTTGGAATAGAACTGTTTTCATGAAAAAGTTGAATTGTCACTTATTATCTTTTGCTTAAATGCTTAGGAAATATATTTCTATAAAACTGTATTTTTCGAGTTGATAAGGTCATTCTGTTGACACTCATTAATGATAAATTAATGTCGTCGTATTAGCGTTGTTTTAAAAATGTTATTTAGTCATGCCTGGTTTGATTGTGTTATCGCTTTTATTGGAATAGAACTGTCACATCGAAACGGTATCAGTTAATAATTAATGGCAGAATTTCTGTTTATCGCAACTTCAAACAGGTTTTCCTTTAATGTAAAATTTTTCAGAGAACTTCAAATTATTTTCCATTGTGATTTGACTCGAATGTGAATTAAGTATTATTCTGTCCGTGTGCAACCAAATTATTATAGAAAACGGCGCGGCGACTATATCGAGTGTATTGTAATAAAGCAGAAAAAAAATATTCAAATGACTTGCAGTGGCATCATAGAAAAAAAAATAGTCAGTGTAGAGATACCTTATGGGGATTTTACTGGAATAACCCCATGCCTTATAACCACACGTCTGTAAAAAAATCTGCATATGGCATTATAAATTTTACTCTATAAATATTTAATGGAGTCAAATTGCTTGATTTGACATTTAAGTCAAGTCATAGAAATATAGAAATATGACTATTAGATCGATTTAATTGTACAGAACAACTTCACCAATAATACAATAGTTTGTCCTAAAGTGAGGAAAAAAATTCAAAAAGAAGAAAAACAAAATAGTATACATCAAAAGTGGTGAAGATTTCATATTATGCGATTTTTAATTTTACCTTGATTGTAATCAAGAGAAATTATTGTTAAAAATAAAAATCATCGATTTATTATTCCACTTACATGCAATACAATATTATAAATAGTATAAAATTATTGGTCTGTAATAGTAACCGTTATTTGTATAAAGATAACCAGTGCCACACTTTGGAGAAATAAGAAAGATTCAAATGTTTCTATACCAAAATAATACTCAAACCAAGTTTGAAGTGAAATTTTTGAGTTAAATGGGTCAAATATTATGCCAGAATAAATTGACACAGACTTGACATTACTCATTTAATTCCCTATTATGCTCCGTAAATGTACGGTGCCTGTTACCATGTGAAAACTGCAGTGTGTCACCATCTGCTATAGATATTATTATTATGACACATTTATTTAAACTGAGTGAATGTGTCGTTAACCCTTTACGAATATGTAATCTTTGCAACTGTCTAAGACACATTGTGCAATAAAAATACTATCTATTTGTTATGAATAGAAGATTGGAAATTTGACCGTCTGTAAAAAGAATATGGTATCTTGAAAAGTGTACACATTGGAAACACCGATATAAAAGTTTTTATTTATGCCCGATATAGTTAGGTACTTACGCTTATGATAATTTGGCTACGTATGGATGATTATAATCTCGCCGACCATGACATTAAATTAACTGCGAAGCATGCTTGTAGACTCCATCTTGACAATCCTGTTACATGAAAATGATATGATCTGAGCAATCGATCGCTTTAAAAAAAGTAATTATGCGCTTGGAACAGTAACGGAAGCAATTTGAGCTCACACCACTATTCATATTCCTCAATTTATTTATACTATATACAACAATATTATTATTGAGTCGCTAATAGCATTTGAGGCTTTGCTTGATTATTATATTAACACGGGAGACCAATTTGACTTCCTCTCTTTGGCCTTGCGGAGAAAACGCTATAAGCTTTTTTTCTATCATCATTCTATCATATTTTTTTATATTATAAAAATTATTGTAATATTAAAAACATTTTACTCTACCTGTAATGCTATGCTTGGCACACATTATACACCAGATTTTTTTTTTTACAGAACTACCAACCGTATAGATTAACAAAACGTATTAGTAATTGTTTTTTTTTTAACAGATTTTTAAATATAGTGAATACAATAGTTAATATTCAAAATAAATTTAATACATAGTTTATCCGTGCGATATTAAAGTAGATAAAATATTTATTTTAATTCTGTAGGTAATGTTTCGAATTAACCCTTCTTGCTGTAATTCTAGGTGTTAGAATTTCAAACCCTCTCTCATTTTACGCTTCTCTCAGTACTGTTTTCGTGTACCTACCATAATCTTTAGAAGCGACTCTTGCAAACTTTTCAGTATTCTGTTTTAACTGTAATATTTTCAATTTTATCTGTTTTTTTTATATTACTGAATGATATCCTAAAAAGAAGTAGGCAATCGGTTTCGTAGTGTACATACTTGAAGTATCAATTAACATTTTAGACGTTATTAAAACAATTTTTTTGTAAATAATATAATAATGTACTTATTAAATAGTTAAATGTACCTTACTAATTTTTTTTTTAAATAATTTAAAAAAAAGTATAAAGGGAATACTGATTTAAATATATTTAATAATGTGTAATACATAAATCAGTTTACTAATTTTATATTACACTATAATTAGATTTAAAATGCTATATTTTTTTTTTTTAATCTACTAGTATAAACAGTTAGTAAATAATTATTAATGAAATATTCAAAAGTCTTCCTCTAAATATTTTCAACTAGATACCCAGTCAGTATAGTTTATATTATTTGATGAATACTAGTCATTATGCGTTTATAGAATAGGACATTATTTGCTAGGACTGTGTTTTGAGTTGTTATTATAATATTATTATGAAGTTGTGTGTGTTGGAGCTTTGATTTTTTGAATTTAATTTTCAAGTTTAAGTATTGCCAGGCCTAATTATGCTCGGTCAATCGAATTTGGAAACACTAATTATTAATAAATCAACAAACTATTAATTATTAAAATCTTGTGAATAATTATTCGTTGAATAAAAAAATTGTTTATTAAATAATTAGCAAGTGCGAGTATATTCTCAGTAATTTCAAGAAATCCATCGGTTAACTAACCTAATTAAACTAAACTAATTAAAATAAATTATTAACACTTTGAATTAAAATACAAAAGCCGATTGCTAAAAACATTAACGCAATTTAGCGAGAATTGTGAGAACTGCTCGTTAATTTCGTCACAATTAGATAGGACACACGTAGCTTAGCTGTCGAAGCACATGGGCGCAAATCCCAAAAGATTCTTTCTAATGGTTATATATTTCTCACAGGTGTTTTCAAATTTTGTATAAAGATTCAGTGCTCATTTGACCAATTATTATTAGGATAGAGTTTCTATCTTAATGAAACATGTGTCGTATATAATTAATTTCAACACTGTTATTCTGTTGTAAGTTTTGAAATACCTATTAAGTATCAAGCATACAGTTCTGATGTACCCATTACCTATATTGTCAGGTTTGTAGTGTATTTCGATAGCCTTATTGTTCTCACATAAACAGACCCCTTTTCGGTACACTCAGAATGTCATTCGCATTCATACACTTCAATATATTATTTCTTGCGAATGGCCTCTGCAATGAGCCCCAAATGTGGAAGAAAGAAAGATGAAAAATAAGCGGTGATAACCTAAAAACCTGTAACAAATAACTATGAAAGTCTTAAATATTAGTAGGTATTTCAGTTGTAAGTTCAACAAATCAAAGCTCCAACGGTTAGGCTGAGTGCTGGGTGTCCCAGAGAGGAGCGTCTGGCTCTGATTCATTTGTAGTATCATATGTTGTTGTGTTGTGGTGTGGCGTGGTGGTGCGTGCGTGCGTTTGTGTGTGTGGGCGAAGCAGCAGCAGGAGCAGGATCCCACCAACCTGTACATGGCGAACCTGCCACCCGACTTCAAGGAGAACGACGTGGACAACCTCCTGAAGAACTTCGGGCAGGTGGTCTCCACCCGCATCCTCCGGGACCCCTACGGCCAGAGCAAGGGCGTAGGCTTCGCGCGCATGGAGTCCAGGGACAAGTGCGAGCAGATCATTCAGGTTGGTGACCCTGTCTCTTTCTATTTACATAATGTTAATTATCAGCTTTCTAAATTTGAAGTACTTACTCGTACGCTGGCGTATTGTCATCTTAATTTTATTACTATTTATTACTTACTCGTGACTCAAGGCGAAAGCAACTATCTTAAGATAAGCGATCTGATTTACAGAATGTTGAACAGTTATGTAGAATTTACTCGGTCACTGGTGTACTTACTTTCAAAAGTGTCTCGTGTGTAATATTTATTTTTTACGAATTTACTTATCATTTAAATAATACGAGGGTGGGTCAATAAGTCCTTAGAAAAGCCGACAGGTGGCGCGACTAGTACTGTAAGCGGTTTGTTTTCATGCAGCGGCACTACCGATTCAGTATGCTGCGAAGTTTCAATCAGATTGGTCGGGTTGTTGTGTGTTTCTCGTACATTTCAAAAAAAAATTTTCTTGTGGAAAATGGAAAAATGGAAAATGGAGAAAATTGAGTTTAGAGCTGTTATTAAACATTTTAATATAAAAGGGTTAACAGCAAAGGAAATAAAAAATGAGTTGGATTTAGTTCACGGCATATCTGCCCCTTCACTTGCAACTATTTATAACTGGTTAAATGAATTTAAACGTGGTCGTACATCAACAAAGGATGAACCACGCTCAGGACGTCCTGTAGAGGTGACTACACCAGAAATGATCAATAAAATCCACGATATGGTGTTAAGTGACCGAAGATTAAAGTTGAGTGAGATAATTGAGGTTACAGGGATCTCAAAAGGTAGCGTCATTTCTATTTTACATGACAAATTGGGCATGAAAAATATTTCTGCAAGATGGGTGCCGCGTTTGCTCACAGTCGACAATAAACGCAATAGGGTGGTGGCCTCTAAAGCCCTGTTGTCGCTCATGCAACGCAATCCGGATGAATTTTTTCGTCGCTTTGTGACTGTAGATGAAACATGGATACACCACTATACTCCCGAGACGAAAGAACAGTCAAAGCAGTGGATTGCGAAGGCAAACCATGTCCAAAGAAGGCGAAAACCGTAAAATCAGCTGGTAAGGTTATGGCTACTGTATTTTGGGATGCACGTGAAATTATTTTCGTTGACTATTTGGAAAAAGGAAAAACAATAACAGGGGATTATTATGCATCTTTATTGGACCAGCTAAAAAACAAAATTGAAGAAAAACGGCCTCATTTAAACAGGAAAAAAATTCTCTTTCATCAGGACAATGCCCGTGTTCACACATGTTTACGATCAATGGCTAAAATTGAAGAATTGAAGTTCGAATTGGTCGACCACCCACCGTATTCGCCAGATTTAGCCCCCAGTGACTTTTTCCTTTTCCCAAACTTAAAAAAATGGCTAAGTGGACAACGTTTTTTTTCAAATGAAGAAGTCATCGATCGGACAAATGCTTATTTTGAAGACCTTCCGAAAACTTATTTTTCTGACGGTTTAAAAAAAATTGAGAAACGTCTAACCAAGTGTATTGAGCTCCAAGGAGATTATGTTGAGAAATAAAAAAAAAATACAAAAATAAAAACTGTTTTAATGCTTTTTTCTAAGGAATTATTGACCCACCCTCGTACAATAACAAATTGCATGATTATTTTTAATTTCAGGTGTTCAATGGGAACGCAATAGCGGGCGCTAAGGAACCCCTGCTTGTAAAGTTTGCTGACGGGGGCAACAAAAAGAAGTCTCAGTACAAGGTGCCAGAGAGAAGCGCCTGGCGTGAGCCTATGGACCCCACACATCAACTCTTATGTGTACGTATTTCCATATACATTTCACCGGGGTATGCTTAATGGTATTCTTTATAACCGGTTTTTAATGCAAGGATGACAACAAAGTGGCTTAGGCCTGTTTCACACTAGACGCCGCATTTACACATAAATGAACGGGCGCGTTCAGACAGAGACACTATTGTCATGCTCCACATGTACTGCGTCCCGTCGGCGTCTCACTCCTTGAGCCGCCGATACAATTTTTATTACCGCAGCCAGTTATATCTCCATTTATGAATTTTTCAATACTACATTTTATTCTGGGCCCACCCTTATCGATTTTTGGTAATTTTTTTTTTATTTTAACATCTGCCACTATCGTCATAATGACTGGAATCACGTACGTACGATCAGATTATTTAACGGTTATCAATAAATTTTACATAATAAGTGCGAACAGGCCTTCAAGCAGGATAAACTATGTGAGTACATTGATTCTTTTTTGGAATGCGAAACAAAATGAATGCTATTCTTTCAGTTTATTTCAAAGTTATATTACTGTTATTTTATGTTGGTATGATGTTTATTTTGTTATTAATTTTGTTTATTAAGTTTAAATTAATAAATTGTTTTGTATTTCAAATCAATATAACAAATATTTCAAAGTTGATTCTGAAATTTCACTGTCCAAAACCTATTCCCCACTATCGGGGGGGGGGGGGGGGGGGGGGGGTTACCTGTATTATGTTATAAATTAATGTTGTTATTGCAGGGTGTTACGGGAGCTGGGGGTCCGGTGTATGGATGTGGTGCCGGTGGCGAGCTGGGCGTGGGGGTGGGTGTAGGAGGGATGTACCAGAGGACGGGAGGGGTGTACGTGAGCGGGTACCCCATGACCTCACATTGGGTGCCAGCTCCTTACCCCATCATGCAGCCCGCGCATCATATGCAGCCGCATCATATTGATCCGGTAAGTTACCCAGGATTGTTTTTATTCTAAGTATCCCAAACCAATAAGTAGATGACTATAGAATATTGTCTTACATTTCTGTTTTTCAGGTGATTTTATTTTACCTGTGCCTAATTGAGTTTCATCTTAAAAATTGTTTTGATCTGTCATCGTTTACCTAATAAGGTAGACGAATTAATGAAATTTCTTTGTGTATAGTAAAGTGCGATCAAACTCTGCAGATTAATTATATTTGTTATATTGATGAAATGTATTATAAATTTTAGCAGGAGTACGCGATGCAAGTGAGTCGAGGTGAGCGGGCGGTGGGGCTGGTCCTCCCCGAGCCCAGCCAGCAGTACCCCGCTCAGCTTCTGCCACACACTCTGCAGTTGGCTCCGCCCCAGGTATTCTACACTTCATTCCTTCAATTCTACGTATTTCCACATTGTGATACTGTTTTTCACGTCCCACGTTGACTGAGAGAAATTTAATAGAAAATCATGTCAGCGAATATTTGCTCGTCAATGATCACAATGGGTTCACTAAAATGATGAGATGTCGTTACTTGTGGCTCTAGAGCAGTGGTTCTCACGTGAAATTTAACTGTGGCTGCACAATTGACATTGGCAGTTCTATGGAAACGTCTGGTGGCCGCACTTAATTTCACTTTTGTTGTGATTGAAAAAATTAAAGCTAAATTTTATTTACTAAAAAAATGGATCAATTTTTTTATAAGTAGACAAGTCCATTTAATGAAAGACATTTGAACATTTTAGTACACATCTATTTATTTTAAAATAATCCAAATCGAAATTCCTCAATACTCCTTTTTTCCATTGCGAGCCGCACGGCTGCTTCTATGTTTACATCTGTCAACTGGCTTCGATATTTGTTTTTTATGAAGTCCATTACACTAAATGATCTTCCACAGTATGCAGTAGTAGTAAAAATCGACAATATTAACAAAGCAATTATCAGAAACGGACTATTTCACATATGATCTCATCACAAGAACACATTATGGATCATTTGAGCGTGGAAAGAAATTTAAGTGTCATGTGTATTCAACCAATTTCATAATTTATTTTTATAAATATATTTTGGAAATATTATTCTGTTAACACAAGTCACAGCTCTAGAACCAAGCAACCCACATGTATTATTTGTTATGTTGAAAAAAGGCTGTAAGCAAACCATAATAATAAGAATGGATAATATTGTAATGATGATTTAGGTAAATTAAATTTATTAGTGTTTTAAGTTTGCACACTGGTGATAGAAAATACTAGAATAGATTTCAATGGCCCGGTGTGATATTTTAATACTTGGGTAACAAATTAAATTACATGTTGCCTAATTGGCTTGAGAGAGGAAAATTATTAAAGTTTAATTAGTTTGAAGTTAGTAACTCAGCGTTTCAAATCCATAACATTATATGTCATAGTGTTAGTAGAGGAATCTACAGGTCTATTTCGGCATTTTAAGTCTCGCCCACTATGCTATGATGACGGTTCACAAAATTATATTTCACGTAGGATTGTTGAAAATGCCAGAATTAATGGTTTTCAGTACATGGCGCCGCACCCATACAGCTACATGAGCAGTACGGGGTCTCTGCTGCATGCCCTGCCCATGGAGCCCGACCACTCCACGGCCGCCTCTCCCGACGAGCCCTACCAGCCTTACCCACCCAAGTAGTCGAACAGCGGATAGCAGACAGCGCACCCTTTTATCATATGTAAGTATAGCGCAATCGACACAGGTGTGGTTGCGTCGATATTATTGGGTTGTATCTTAAATTAAGTGGATACTTCAATAAAATTGCTGTGTTTTGAGTCACTTATTTTCTAAGCAAACATATAATGAATAAAACAAAATAAAAAATCTTTTGAAAGATAGATTCGATATCCATGAAACGTAAATAAATACTTTTTTTAAAGTTTTATTTGGTAATTAAAATATGTATGTTTACAAGTTATTTAAAAGTCTTATCAAACAAAATAAGTACTTAAAATTTGGATTGGAAAATTATAATAATATTAAACTATTATACCTATTCTAATGTAGTTTTTTGACTTGCTTATAAATTATATTACCGATCCATAAATGATAGCAATTTGCCGGAACTACTTACAATAAAAAATAATTCCATTGTTTTATCAGATTCGTCAGATGAGCTACGCCTAGCATTAAGGTTAACTCCGCATTACACATTATCATGCTTCTCTGTACCCATTCTATACACAAGGCAGCTATCAACGGTAGTTTATCAAATTTATGTATGGAGGTTTTATAATTGTTTCAATAAGTTAGCCGTGTAATCTGTCGACAGATTAGACGGCTAACTTATTACATATTATAACAATTAATGCCTCAATACATAAATATGACAAACGAATGTCGATAGCCGACGATAGCTGCCTTTTATATAAAATAGACGCACTGATTGTAATTATAGTACTTAACAAAATTACTAAAACATAATTTGCACTTGAAAAAGAAAGCATTTCAATGAATATCAGCTGTACCAGCACGAAAATAACCATACGAAACAATAATATGTGTCAATTTCTCAAGTCTCAAGTATGACTACTAAATTTGAAGCATTATCCAAAATTCTCATGGAAAATCCAAATTTAAAAGACTGTCCTAACGCGAATCAACTCTTTTTTATTTATTTCAGATGCCTACAACTTGGACAAGCTTAAAATGTTTCCCCAACGAAGACAGAAGACACTCATTATTGATGCAGAAGATATTAATTTAGAAACATTCTTGGAGGGGATATGAAGAGGGAAACATTTCTAGGATTTTTGCTTATATATCGATACGGGCACTAATTTTCGAGTTACATTCATTTGTAACGCTTAAAATCTGTTTGCCAACCTTCCAAATAACGCATACTTGACGTGTGCAACAAAAAATTCCTTCTTTGACAGCAGTACTGATATAAACGACAGTTTGCGAAAATTTCTGAAACAACTAACTCTTCCAAATGTCATTTTTTTCTTATTTTATTATTGATAATAAATTTTGCCTGTTGAACTAATAAATTAATATTAGTGATTTTCTGATTGATTCACGTCTTTTTTGTAATTGTTTCAATAATAATTGCTTTTGATGTAGATTAAATCAAGTTGAATTTAAAACAACTTTAGCTTATTTTATTGATAAGCTAATTTCCTTTTTTTTTAATAGTTAATTATTGTTAATTTTAAATTTTATTGTTTATAAAAAAAAAATCTGAAATGTCTCTACATATATTTTCTGTATATTGTTTTAGTTTAAATTTAATATTTTAATTGATAGATAATATATTTTTCAAATTATTAATTTTATTATTTATATACACACATTATGATGACTGTGCAATCAGAAATAATTGGCGAAAATATTTTTGCATAATTTTTATAATACTGTAGAACTTCTGAAATATATATAAAATATTTACAATTGCCAAAAGAGAATACTTTATTACATAATATTATTATTTATTAAATTTATTTTATACAATAGAGAAATTTGGAATTAAAAAAAAAAATAAAATGGCAGGTGCTATATTGGATTTTTCATGGAAACGGAAAAAAATTTAGATTGTTGATTTTTTTTTATTTACCAAATATTATATTTAATGTTCCCAGATAATGTTGAAAATTTTCTTGTTTTCAGAAAAATCTGCCAATTTTTTTAGAATGAAAAATTATTAATATATTTTAAAATTCCATTATAATATAATTATATATTATTATAAAATATTTATTTTTACACGAAACTGTAAAAAAATGTAATAGTCTTCATTGATGTTTTTTGTAGAGATAATGATTATTGTTTTCTTTTCGTCAAAAACATAGGATAAATGCAGCTCGTTCTATGAGATTAAAATGCATTACATATTGTAAATAATTTTCTTATTAAGGTGATCACTGTAAAGCTTTGTAGGTGTAAAAATCTTAAATAAGTCTTCAGGCTTTCACGTTTCTTTCATAATATTAACGTTCGGTATTGACCGTTGGGCTTTCATTGTAAATTATTGGCTACGCGATGTTTTAGAACCGTTGCAGAATTTATTCTTGATTGTAAAAGTCAAGGGATACATCTCATCTTATACCATCTGGAATAAATTTTTAGACAGTATAAAGTGTTGGGTAGAAAAAACTGTGATTTGTCGGTGGTGACGAAATGTATTTGAATTTGACGTCACCGGTTTGTAATGAATTTTTTTGTCTCGTAATGAAAGTCTAAAGGACAGTATCAAACGGTTATCATACTCAGATTGCGATTCTTTCAATCAATTCAAATCTCACATCGTTACGGGGAATTGGCTCACGGCCTGGGTAGAAAGTAACACGTACATTTTAAATTCATTCATCGCTTTCTCTGTTGTGTAAAATAATAAGCAAGTTGAGTAGTAATCGGTACATTGTGATACCGGATGCCTTGTTTTACCTAAGACTGGCATTTTTGGACCTGTTTTGAGTCACTAGACGAAATAATAATGAAAAAAAAACACAATTTTTGACCTTATTACAGAGAAATGATATTGGAAAATACTTTTTTTTAGATATTAGTGTGGTATAGTGGCAACTCTTACCGTGTAAATTTAATAATATACATTGAATCCAAAGAGAAACGATAAAAAAAAGCAAAAAATAATAATATCATGTCGTATTTTTTGAGTCTAAGACTGTTTTTTCTGTAAATGGTAACAAAATCGAGCAATCCATTTTGCGCTTCTCCCAAAGTTAGCAGTGTCGTCGAATGTTGTAATGTTTTTGTGTATTTGAGATGCCAATATGTCAGCCGATCAATATCCTAGAACGGGTTTCGTATCGAGCGCTGTCCTTAGATAACCTCACTTTATTAATGACAGTTTAGTTCGACACACTATTCGAAAGCGTCAAATTTATCTCGAAAGATCACATCTTAAATTTCATTTCAAAGAACCGAACTTGGAAGGTTGTTAAAAAGCAACCGACATAATAGTACGAAACTGAATATATTGTGCAATTCACATTAAATATGGCATTAAAATTTTTTACCTATTTTGAACAACACTGATAAGTTAATTTCGGTGTTGCAAAGTCAATGTCACAAAAAATCACATGTCATAGTGACAAACATACCTAATAAATGTGAATGTGAAAAATAACAATGATCATTCAAAATATATAATTATTCAATCATATTTTGTTATTGTTGAGTTAATATTGTGTCAACGGGTGTTACTGAATTTGTAACTAACTTACAGTTTAACCAAATTTTACTGTCTCGAAATGAGCTGGGTTTGATTGTTACTGAAATGACCCAACACAGCAGATGAACAACTGATTTTGCGACTATATAGGTACTCTCGATATTGAGTTGTGAATTAAATTTTACCATTTTCAGTATGTTTCAACCCCTCTAATAATAATGCTATATTATATGCTAACATATCATTGAGTATTTTTTATATTACGATGAGATTAGTTCCAAATTCGAAAATCAGACGATTTATATTGGAACTTACGAGACAGATATTGCTTTGCATATCAATTTTAAATGGAAAGGATCTTTTGAAATGTAGTCCAAGATGGCGTATTTACAGATGCATCTGTCGCTTCTTAATAGTGTTGCCGTTTAGTTTTGTTACCGTTTTAATTGTTGTCGATTAGTTCCACCGTTAGAGTCCTCCGGTTGTCGGGCCGGAACCGTCTTCCCATTTCATTTTTTCCTTCTTTGTAACAGAGTCATCCATCCGCACATTGTCTTCCTAACATAGCGACCCTCGTAAAAAGGATCGAAGTAATAAAATTGTCCTCTCTGGAATGTGTACATCCTCCGTAGATAAACTTCGTTTTGTCCCGACCGGACAATATTTATAATATGTGGTCTAACAGATGTTTTATTTTTACACTCATTAAAAATATACGATCGAGAATATATACCTAGGATGCCAGTGTATAGATTACCTAGTAGACGTTTGTTTATCGATGTCATTGTTGTATTTTGATTTACGTGTATCTCTGTCTCAGTTTTCAAAGTATATTTTTTGTATATTTATATTGTATTTATATGAAAAAAAAATGGTAACAAATACGGGAGATCGGAGAGTCTTTTTTTTCAAAGAGACGAAGACACTTTTTTGGATAGCAGAAAATTTGTCAGACAAAATTTGAAATATTCAATAATGTTG
The DNA here is from genome assembly GCF_057557595.1 of Rhyacophila brunnea. NCBI lineage: Eukaryota > Metazoa > Arthropoda > Insecta > Trichoptera > Rhyacophilidae > Rhyacophila > Rhyacophila brunnea. The sequence goes on along the minus strand of NW_028232827.1, from coordinate 33,471,131 downwards.
CTCACGGTAATAAGCGTGTCGGTTTTGACGCGCTGTATTTGTAAAGATGTGTAGTTATTGACGATTACTCTAGCTATTTCTAGTTTCAAAAATTTGCACTTAAATTAAACAAAGCAAATACTCCTACGATACTGCCTTACTAAGCACAAATTATGTGCATACATACTACATTTAAGTTTTTTAATATTTTTCTTAATTGAATTGCGACATGTTTTGACATTATATTCAAGAAACAAAGCTCTATAACTACTTTTAGCAATACGTATTTCAAAAAATTACTTGTTAATTACCATAATCGATCTTAAGCAGGTAATAATGTCATTAAGACATTTGCCCGACTTATTACATTATTTCATTGGATTAAATACACATTGAAGAAGCAATATGCATTTTTTGACCAGCCACAGGTTTCGAACTAGGCACTAGGCCAACGTGAGTGCAACTTACATGCCAACAATTCCCTAAAACTGATAATAAAGTACAAATGGACATTGTAAGTCAATAAAATAAATACATCATTTAAAATGGAAGAAACTGGCAGTTAATTGAATGCTAGTAGCAACAATCCGAAATGCTGCTAAAATAGAGCTATTGAAGTTATAGAGCTACATTGTTCGTCGCTCCAGGATTAGTTTGTCCAAAGCGACGATATGTGAAATGTTCAGGAGACGATAAACAAAGTTCATTTAAATGCTGGAAGATCTTTCATATTACAGACGTAGTCAGTAAAGCTAGACAACATTAATATCAGAAAAGGATAAAGCGATCCGTTGACCAATCACGTAGTAGAGGGGGTGGTAACTGTATAATAATCCTCGACGCCGATTGGTCCGCACATTGGACAAACTAATACCGACTTATTGTTTTGTACCATGGTTTTTTGGACATTTTTTGAAAAAATATCTCTGTTTCTAATGAAAAATATAATATTTTTTTAAGGATTTCGATGCGTTTTTACACAAGAAAATGAACTGAATTAATAAGTCAATTTCGCCAAAAATGGAGCTTCACCAAACTAATCCTAGAGCAACGTGTTGTTTGAATGAAATATTTGAAAGAAAAACTTGTTTATATAAAAGAGTTATATCTAAAAACTGTAGCCTATTTGTGTTTAGTATGGCAGAGTACACTTTGATACAATATAATGTACTATAAAGACACCCCTTCGATCGCACCTCCTTATCTTCAGATGCAGTCTTATATTTTTCTAGACTCGTGCCTTTTCCGTGGAATATGACGAATAACGCGCAGTTGTATCGAGAACAGTAAACTGACAATTGTAAAATATAATCCACACAGGAGGAGGGACCATGCCGGGCGTCTGTCAGAAAAGTGGGACGTTGTGGCGTTTTCACTTCTACCGACCGGCGGGAGGCTATTTCTCCGTCGGAAAACGATATATTCTGCTATAATATTATTGTGATCGATACGGATATAATTTATTTGGTAGCATCATTGAGAAGCATCGGAACGGAAGCCAACTGTTTTGAGTCTAAAATTGATATATTAATACATTTCACCACTCTGTTTCTAACTTGATTTGAATTCGTAATCAGTTATCACAAATGTGCGTAGTTTTGATTTCTTCTGCAATATATTTTCATCAATTGGTTTTTAATTCCTACCCAGAATATTCTACTCTGCCATTTATACCAACATCACATATTATTTTGAATTTTGTTTAATTCAAATTTAATAAATCACACCTTATGGTTAAGCTAGAACATTTAGGCTATTTCGTCCCTATCATTTGTTTTAATTTAATGTTCAGTACTGATTTTACAACTGCAGATAAGTAAAGTGGCTAAAATTTAACCAAGTGAAATCTAACGTCACCTATCTAACGTATTTACATTATAATATTATGTAATGACAGTTAAGTGAACAAAAAAAGAAAACCTATTGTTCATTTAAAAGGCTGAGATTTTATAGCCTTAATTCACTGTACATATGAAGTTTAATCACTTCATAAATTAGAGCAATACTTTTTTGACAGTAAAGTTGTGATGTATCAAGTTTTTATGTTGGCATCTTGGATTCAAAAGAGGAAATAATATAATACGGTGCTTACTCAATGGTGTTATTTTTTATTAATTTATTTTCAAGTTGACGGTTTTCCAAGCAGAGTTAAATATTTACGGTAACATGATTAATCTAAAACAGACTATACGAATAAGACGTAGCGTAGAATTTGTACAGGACATGGGTTTAGGGCGCGACAGGAGTTCCGCGGTACTGTAATAGATAGTTGATATATAAAATACAGTAGGTGTTACGTGTTGGCTTAATATCCATAAGTTGAAAGTTGAAAGTAGTTAGCGAAAAGGGGCAGTCTCTTCAAAAGAGGCTGCGATTCCATCTGAAATTATTATGTGCGACTCGAGTTAGAGGCGTATCACCGTTAAATTGGCGACATGTATTACGAAGAGATAGGTTTATTTAGTGTTTTAAGTATTTTAACGACACAAGGTGATAAAGGGCCGGGCCCCATATGGGAAAGACGCCCCGCGGGATTTAGCATGGAGAGGGCTCGGGACAGATGGATTAGCGTAATCTTAAGACTAGGCTAGTGTTAAAAAATAAGTAGAACATAAGCGTAACGTATTTAAGTGAGTTCAAACAGTTGGATGGCGAAGTCCGGGAAGTAGAGATACTTGGACTTAGCAAATTTACTTTAGAATAAGGGAAGAGTTAGTTTAAGTGATGTCAAAAGTAGGCGACCGTAGTAAGGCCGTTAGGATAGCGAAACTGTTCTGTAGTTTAAGACTTAGTTAGGCTAGAGAGGGAGAGATGGCTCCCGAAGACGGTTCGGTTCGTAGGGTCGTAGACTTTTACCCGCGGCCCGCGGACACGGCTCTGTTCGTTTCCTTTCTTTTTGTATGTACTGTTTTCAACAATATTTTTTTTCGTGTCAAAAAAGGAGTAAAATAGGAAAAAAAATTGTATTTGTCCAACTGTGTATTTTTAGTGTGGTGTTTCTACCAGGCAGACTAGTCTAGCGCCTTAGGTTAGGTTAGGTAGAGTAGTTAGGTGACTAGCTCTATAGGCCCGTCTGGGGCGGGGCCGACTTAAGAGATAAAAATTGAAAAAAAAATGAACAAATTTTGACGTAGCGGAGGTTGAGTGTTTTGCGCGGGTTCGCCTAGCGAGACCCGCCGGCGGTTTGGCATAACTACGGTAATAGGTTATGGCGGGATGAGGGAGGAGGGAGGCCTCGGGAAAGTTACCCGTGTTTTTCACTGAAAATGCTAATAAGAAAAATGTAATGTATCTATTTTGTTATACAATATTTGCAAGTTTCTATGTGCTCTGAGCATTTTTTGTGTGATCGCGTTATTGATAGTTATGCTGAATTAAAAAATTGATTAAAAAAAGAACTGGTAGACAGAAGTAAATTTTATTGTGTCATGTTCCTTTGCATTGAACATTTGTAAAAAAACATTTGTGCAATTGATTGATGAATAAAAAAACAGAACAAAACATGTGTTTTCTTTATGTGTAATTACTCCATAATATACTTCCTTCTTTTCCTTTACCACCCACATACACACGCACTGCCATCATAAGATTGTTGACAAGAGTTATTTGTACAATGTACCTAAATAGCATTACACATAATCATTAACGGCTAACATATTATCACTTAACATAAAAAAAAAACTAAATGTGATAATAACACATGAGTGAGTGTTATTTTGGAGCAATAAAAATAACAGAAATGTGTTAACTACATATTTAAAGTAGCCTTTGCTGATGTACTCTACAATCATGGCTTTACTGAGTGTTTTGTTTGAAATCAACGCAGATGGCCTTTGTGATCTTTATCATGGGCTGATCCAAGCATTGGTGAGAAAAATTTAAAATAAACAAATAAAAAAATACATAATGTCTTTTATAATAAACCAAACTTTTAACATGTACATATCGAGCCATAATCGGCAGAACAAAGTAAGCGACAATTTATAAATTTTAGAGAAGATTTTTTTTTAATTACTTCCGTATTTAGTTCCAAAAATGAATTCTGTTAATGTGGTTAATAATAATTGGTTACTGCCTATACTGAAATTATAATACAATTGCATTAGTGCTTTTAGTTTTTGAAGTGGCGGTAACGCTGTATTGCCTATGTCTATGACGAAATATTTTTTCCAGACATGTCGCTGACGCTATTTGGCGTAGTTGTTTTTATTTTAATAAATTTAATGCTAATTATCATGACAGGGCATTAATAATGAAGTATTATAATAAATAACATAAGTACCCATTTATTTTACAAAAGGGGGCTTTGTTAAATAAATTAAAAATACTTCGGCTTTTTAAATTAATATTTTTGCTTGTAGGTACTTAACCACATATAGGTAAAATAAATGATAGGTATTTTTAAGGTTTCGCTGATATTATTAGGTAATGTTATTTTTCAAAATGAAATAGGTACGTATCTACTCGTACATAATTAAATATGGGGACCTACCAATTATGATAAAATAAAATTGTAATCAACTATTCAGTTTTACAAAAAAATTGTCCCACATTTTTTAAGCAGTAATCGCTGTATTATCCTCATTCACATTGATACCAGATGGAAATCTCCCACAGGAGACTACCTCAAAGGGCGGACCGAACCATCATATTTCCCAAAATACCACAGCCTACGTCCACTCTTCGCGGTGATCGCAACCCTCGGCCGAGCGGAACCCGTCTCCTTGAAATTCAAATTCGTCAAACTCCCGCCAAAACAGACGCGGTCTATCAAAAACGGCCGCTCGCGCCGCCACTAGTCAATCCGTCGGTAAAACAGAGAGGTTCCCGACCGACGGATGAACATGACGCCGCCTGTCAGTTGAACGCGCGCAAAAAGCCCTCTCTGACATCAACCGCCGAACCAACAGCATCGATCGCAAAATCTCTTCTCGCCTTCGCTCGCCTCGGACGCGAAGCCAAGCCAGCATTCCGGACAGCCCGCCAAAAAAGACCACATCTGACATCGGCAGATCGCCACGCCGCAAGCACTGACTCGCCTCGGATGCCAAGCAATCAATCAGCAGCCCAGCCGCGACACCACGTTGCAGCCCGCCAATTACCAACCAACCGCCAACGACGACAATAACCTGTATCCTATCTGTAACGACTACCCTGCAATACGATGAAATAAACCAGCCTTGACCAAATACCCCGTGCGTTTCTGTCCCCCACCCCCGCTTTGACCTTGACGTTATCACGGCCTGCCATCTCCGCTTCAGAGCGCGCAGAAGGACGGTGATAACATCTTCCTGATCGGATTCAGGTAAAGTATCTTCCACTGATAATCCATGTGGCAGTTTCATAAACTCAGCCGTCATTCTCTGAGAGATATTATCTTTAACACAGGCTTTTAAGATCGTTATACTCGATCTCCGATATTGGTGATTTAGCACTATACAGCAAGGGTGGCTGCGCTTAAAGCATCACGGCACTTGATCGGGATCTGATGACATTTTCTAGGTCTAACAATTTAGTCCTACTGTCGCCAGAGTAGGTACAATATTTGGTAAGTTTTTTAAATTGTGCCTTTCGTAATTCACCAAATTTAATTTTGAACTTTGAAGGAATGCAAGTAGCAGCGAAAGATTTACAGTCATGGAATTCTGCATATGGCATGATGACCTAGCGTTGGAAATGATGGTGGGTCATTCTGATAGCGCCCAATCTACTCTGAATATAAATGACTCAATTGTCGCATGAATGGAATCGACCGGCATCATAGTACGACCTGGTAATAGAAAATGTATTTCTATCAATTCAATGATAGTTGAATTTTTCATAAAATAAGACTGCATAGCCGGTGTTGCCCGGTTCTTATTCTGACCATAATAAATCCTTGATTTTTTCCCGCTTCGTCAGTCCTGTACAAAGATTTGTGCATGATTGTGGAGATCTCATTACTGCCACGCTTACCATCAGTTTCACCCCATAAAAAGCAGTATCCATTATATGTTCCACTTTCGTGGACTACTTTCATTATAGTATCTATGCGTATTTTTGACTATAATATAAATTTACGGTTTCATCGTGGGGAGTGTTTAGCACCTTCTCGAAGTCAAAACTTGCACACAAAACGTCATTGTGAGTTTTACTTTTGGCCAGATATGCATTTATCCTTTACGGAAGGTGACATTTCTAAGTATCCGTTTCAATTACCCGAAGTCTCTCGTCACCAGACATATTTTTTACTTTCTCGCAAAAAGAACACTATATTTTTTGGTGGATGAAAACCCAAGTTGAACTTTTTTTTTTTTTTTTTTTTTTTCGACCATGTCCGATCCTAATAGGATCATATGGGCCTCCACAGAGTAGAGGTTTGTATTAACACTTTTTTTTTTACGAGAAATGGATGTCAGCCAATTGCTCAACCTATTAGGTCCATACCCTGACTCACACACAAATTGAAAAACAATATGTGTACTTGCCAGACCCAGGATTCGAACCTGAGACCCACGGCGTGATAGTCCAACGCTTATGCCGCGCGGCCACCGTGGGTGTTGAACTTACTGTCTATTAAATACGTTTCTGAAAACATTCCGACTCACGACATTAGTGGATTCATTCAAAGAATCTAAATTTTCAGTATAAATCTACAGGAAGATACTATTCTTCGTAGATTATTTCGACAGTAGTGAGATGAAACGGCGGGTAATTATTGTTTAATAAACTCTTACCAGGTTTATTTTATCCCAACCTGTTTTCTCTCATATCGGTTTGCGCACAACTCACTACCAGAAAGACCACCGAATAAACCGTACCGTAGCCTACACTATCAAATAACGTCGGTTACGTTGTTTTGCTCTACTTTATAATGCGATAACAAGTTAAAACGCTAAAAGGCACAGACTGCTATAATATTTTTGTCACTTATGCGCTAGGTGATATTGAACAGTTCTCAGTTTAAAATGCAATTTACCTACATTATTTATTTTAGTGTCGCTTACGTTGTTTTGCCGATTAAGGGTTGATATTATGTATTTTTATGATGTAATTTGATATTTTCTAATTAAATGATTATTTCAATCATCAAAAGGAATTTTATGGATATGTGGATATGTAGTTGCATAATTAAAAACACATTTTTGACATAAACAGTCATTTTTATTTTCATAATAATAGTCTTATAGTTTATTTACATAATACATAAAACAAAAACACCATATTTCTAACAAGCAATCATTCACTAGGAATGTCAATTATTCATCTTCAGACGAAATTGCTGATGTATACAATAAAATCATGCTTCATTTATCTACAATTAAGTAATAAACAAATATCTAATATGAGTTGTCTAGGTTCAATTGGTTACAGACCTACAAACTTATCTAAAGAATGGCCAAAAATGGAACTACGAACTACCATAGGTCACCATTTTGAAAATGTCAGATTTTGTCCAGTTACGAGTCTTGATTGGGTAGTTTTCGACAGTGGCTCTCCCATCCCATTCTTCAGATAAGTTTGTAGGTCTGTACCAAAAATGAATTCAATATATAATAACTTTTGTAATGTGTTTCAAATCTCAAATATTCTTTCAAAAACAAAAACCCCATAGAAGTATTGTTAGGATGGTAACATTTTTATGCTTTACATTTGTTTTAAATTAACTTTTTGATACTAGACAACTCATACATACTATGAATTTGTAAAACAGAATGTAGGTATGTACTCAACATACAGATGTTAATCTTCACTTTACGATGATAATAAATTCTGTCCGTTCCGGTGATGTCACCTTAGGTTACCATACGAGATTGACAATACATATTACAGTAGTAAGCAAAAAGGAAATGCCAATTTTGACAACATAAGTCTAATAAGGTTTCAGAATCATCATTATTTTTGTTTTATCTATAAAATGATCAAAAAAGCATCAAAACTTAATTATAATCACACAAGTATACAAGTCATAATACTAGAGTCTGTATTCTATAAACTGGAATACAAGTCACACGGAAAACATTGTGCCATCGCGTTCAACTGTTGCAAGTTTTCAATGGGAGGGAACGAGATGGATACTGAAGCGGGGGGGGGGGGGGGGGGGGGAACCGCACTGCAGCTTATAGAAGACAGACTCTATCTTGATCTCACCCCTTACTTTCATATCTCTTTCTCACAATTGAGTATGTCTCTCTTTGTTGCATATACTTTTAGATCTATCACTTTTGAATGTAATGGAATGCGACACTCTGTTTACAATGTGCATTTATAATTTCGATTCTTAAAACAATAACATTTTAATAAGATGATTGATTCTAGGAATAGTCGAAATATGAAGATGACGAAGTGCATATTAACTGAAATATTTGCAATTTAATGGGCTAGGTAACCAAGGTGACATTACAGTAACAGGAATGTTAATAAGGAATATAATCCACATATAATAATAACTCAATTATCACCGTCATATGTAAACTAATAATATTATCTGTGCGATCTCAGACTTAATGAAGAGATTTTGGCATATTCAGGGCAAGATAATATGATGAAATGATTTATAGGTTATGATGACGCAGGCGTCTTCGCTTTGTATATCCTAAGGGTGTTGTCAGCTCCGCCGGAAATGAGTAACCGACCTGCCCAATCGCAACATAATACTTTGTCTGTGTGACCGGAAAGCTCGTACAATGCAGCGCCAGGACTGGAAAACAGAAAATAAAAAAGAATTATAGTCATAGCTAAAAGTGACCGGTAGCTGTTGCAGATTTAGATAATTGCCCGTGAAATATTCATTAGATTATTTATTTTGCTATATTGGTATTACACCCACTTGGCCGCGCGGATGAAGCGTCGTGGGTCCCAGGTTCGAATCCTGGGTCTGACAAGTACACATATTGTTTTTTCAATTTCTGTATGAGTCAGAGTATGGACCCAATAGGTTGAGCAAGTGGCTGACATCCATTTATCGTAAAAACAAAAAGGATTGGATATGGTTGATATGATAATATTGGTATCAAGGTACATAATTATAATTGACAAGGTTCTCTCAAAAATTTAGTTCTAATGTTTGTTACCAATTATATAATATGTTCAACAAAGAGTGTTGCATTCTAAAATCTTGTTTATTTTATTCATTGAATAAAATGAAAATACATTTGAACTAACGAGAGATAACATGTGATATCACATAAGATTGATATGACGTGTAAAAGTAAATTGATTTTCCTCTATATTCAAAATAAACTGAAGTCTGTAATATTTAAGATTTTGTCACAATATAATGTTACTTAAAATATGAACTTGAGCGAATTCTAAAAAGTTTAAATAAAAATACCTAATCAATAATTGAATTTTTACCTTCTGACATCCCACATTTTCAACAGCATGTCATGACCGGCGGAAAGGAAGAGATTTTCTTGGGTCGGAGACCATCGCACAGCCGACACCCAACCGGAGTGACCTCTCGCACTTACGCTGGGTGCATCAACTATGGAAAAATATAATTAAGTAACAATCAGAACGGAAAACCGTATGACATCAATTTTTTTTTGATGGATCCTAAGAAGATTATAAGGAACTCGACAGAGTAGGTATATCATTTACCCAAATTGGCCTAGTTTTGTAGAGCGGCTGTCTTCGTATAAATACAAAGCCTTGGTTCGATTATTCAAACCTGCGGCTGGTCAAAAAAATACCAGTTGTTTTTTCCAATGTCTACAATTATATGATCCAGTTGAAGGAATTATTGGATTGAGTGAATGACTATGTAACTATTTCTTATAAAAAAAAATCTTAATACAATTTACACTGTGTAGGCCAGTTTTGCCATCTTTATCTATGTTGATTATGTACAAAAAGGTAAAAATTATAGTATTTCTGAAAAAACTAGTATGGGAACATTTTTCGTCTCGAATCCTTCAAAATTATAGTATTTTTGGTATATTTGGAGTAACACTATGGTATTTTACAATTTTCGCGGATTCGAAATTATAGTATTGTACTATAATTATTATAGTACGGTTGGCAACACTGGTACGAAGGCCCATTATATACTCCGTCTAATACCCCATTTAAACGCGCATGGATTTACTTTTCACGGTAAGAAAATGTATGGGTAAACATGCAGTTGGCAAGATTGCGTGCATGAATCAAACAAGTTTGGAAGCTTCTGAATGTTAATGCGCACGTAAGATCTGCGCCTGCGCAGTAGAACGATAATGGCGAACCTGCCGGTAAAAAAACCAACTACTCATTTTGAGATTAACCGATTTTCAATACGTCCTGTCAATTAGTACTATAAAATGACATCGCGTCTCACTTACTCCTGAAGAATGAGATCGGAGAAACAGTAAGCACTTTTACGGGTAAACAGTTATTGTCACGATAGTTTAAAATAAGCATTATTGCCGACAGTAAATCCATGCACGTGTACAGGCGCTATAAGATCGAATTTGATATGTAATATTTTAGTGTTATAATTATTTACCTCATTCAAGAGGCAGTCTTCGTCCAACATCACTGTCAAACGGTTATGGTAACGTTGCTTATTGCATATTTATCATCCTAGCTAGTGTTATAGATAATATTACTAGTGGTAGTAGTTGTAGTGTGCAATTAAAATTACCATTCGATCTGGGGTCGTATATCCTGACAACTCTATCTGCGGACGCCGTCACCAGCATTCCTGTAGCAGGGCACCAGTCCAAGCTGAAAAAGGGTTTAGCGGCAGCTATCGTCCGAGTGGGTGCTCCGAGGTCCGTGTCCCACAGTTTGAGGGTATGGTCCCATGAGGCACTGGCTAGACGCGTGTTGTCGCCTACCCAAGATATGCCACTCACAGCTTCTCTGTGTCCGGTTAGAGTCGATAGGGCAGACTGAAAGAAATGATGGCGTATTAATTAATTTGCAAGCCACAACTTACCAAGCAATTATCCATAATATCTTATCGTTTTCAAATGTTAACTTTAACTTTAAAAACTTTTTTGTAAGAAATAATATTATGTTGCTAAACTTTAAATATTGTTACTTCATCTAGTTTTGTGTTAGTGATATTATAAATAAACACCTCTGCACACAGTATTATTAACGTATGGATCAGAATGCTGGGCAGTTAGCAAATAGGATGAGAGAAATATGAAAATCTTTGGGGCTGTTCTAGATGGCATTTTGAGGTATAATAATGACCTGTAGCACTATGAATGTGGAAAATGTGTATAGAATGCCGGAGGAGTAACCACCTGGATGGCTGGACTGCGCCACAGGAGATTTAAAAATGCTTAGACAATGCAACTGGATCGTTCAGGACGAAGGAAGTTTTTGAAGGAGATCAAGTCCCGCCAAGGGTTGTAGTGCCATAATTAATGATGACTAGATCGATTTAAATAAGGTTTTTCTCTGAAGAATGACAAATGTTTAAATAATTCTTTAATACATTAAATACTTACTCTAATTTTTCCTTGTTCTAATCTAGCTTTTTTACTCGAACTTTCATCTTCTTCTTGCAGTTCTGTAAAAGGGAAAAATATTAGTTATTTATTCGTAATTTAATGTATTATATTAACCTGTTTCAATCCACTACTCTCCACTTTTCTCGGTGACTTGTTCTTCGCTGCCACATAATTCTGTTGAACCTTAATATTTCGTCAATCTAGTGTACGTTGATGCGATCTTTCAGTCGTTTTATAGAACTTCTAATCATAATTTTTCTCATTATTTAATTCTTTAAGGCTATACTTCAGTTGAGGCATGGTCTAAAAAGATCGTGGCTAGGCGATGCGCGGATTGTGCAAATGACGCGTGCCGAACGAAATATAATTTGTCATAAAAATCCAACATGCGTCCATTTAATGTTATGTTACTAATAATAATAGTATATTCATTGACAAGTTTTCTTTTTTAAGTACATACGTAAAGTTTTTTAGCCATCTTTACACGATTTAAGAATATTTTCATCTGACGCCATGACAAAACAAATCGACATGCAGACAGCTCAACTGTCGGTCTCCGATTGGCGACTAGTGAGAAATTTCGTCGGACCTACTGTTGAAAATTATTTGGCGTTTCACTGAAGTACGCTCTTAACATAGGTATTTATTTAATTTAATCTACTGATATTTCAAATGGGAAAATAATTGTATGGGATTTTTTTTATATAGGTACAAGGTTAATGTCTGGGGGTTTTTTGTACCATATCATACCATATAAAGACATGACATACTTGCGCTCCATGTTTTGATGGTGTTATCCCAGCTGCCGGTTGCAAAATGGCTGCCATCAGAAGATACTGTCACGCATTCAATGCTTTTGTCATGACCATGGCATGCCACCACGCACTCCACTGAGTTTGTTGCTATGTCCCACTCCCACAGCATGGCTGACTGATCATGAGAGCCACTACAGATAACGTAAAGTAAACATGTTTAATGGATTAATTTGGTTGAATTGTGACATTAAATTAGTAATAATAAACTTCAAATATGTATAGGGTTACTAGATGAACCATCAGTAATGTTTGTGTGGTAAAGGGAGAGTTACTACACTAAAAAAGTCTTTTTATCCCAAAATAATAAATAAGTAAAGTTCTTACATATACATATCGTCGGTGTTTTGTAAAAAGGGCGAATCAACCATTTTGGCGAAATCGAGATATTAATGAAAATACAATATGTACCCCACTAGCTTTGTTGTGTAAAAACGGCGAATTTTTATCTTTACAGGAAAGTACTTAAAAATGATAATCGACTAAAATTAAATTAATTAAAATTACGAAATAAAAAGCAAATGTGACATACGAGGGTGGGTCAATAAGTCCTTAGAAAAGCCGACAGGTGGCGCGACTAGTACTGTAAGCGGTTTGTTTTCATGCAGCGGCACTACCGATTCAGTATGCTGCGAAGTTTCAATCAGATTGGTCGGGTTGTTGTGTGTTTCTCGTACATTTAAAAAAAAATTTGCTTGTGGAAAATGGAAAAATGGAAAATGGAGAAAATTAAGTTTAGAGCTGTTATTAAACATTTTAATATAAAAGGGTTAACAGCAAAGGAAATAAAAAATGAGTTGGATTTAGTTCACGGCATATCTGCTCCTTCACTTGCAACTATTTATAACTGGTTAAATGAATTTAAACGTGGTCATACATCAACAAAGGATGAACCACGCTCAGGACGTCCTGTAGAGGTGACTACACCAGAAATGATCAATAAAATCCACGATATGGTGTTAAGTGACCGAAGATTAAAGTTGAGTGAGATAATTGAGGTTACAGGGATCTCAAAAGGTAGCGTCATTTCTATTTTACATGACAAATTGGGCATGAAAAAAATTTCTGCAAGATGGGTGCCGCGTTTGCTCACAGTCGACAATAAACGCAATAGGGTGGTGGCTTCTAAAGCCCTGTTGTCGCTCATGCAACGCAATCCGGATGAATTTTTTCGTCGCTTTGTGACTGTAGATGAAACATGGATACACCACTATACTCCCGAGACGAAAGAACAGTCAAAGCAGTGGATTGCGAAAGGCGAACCATGTCCAAAGAAGGCGAAAACCGTAAAATCAGCTGGTAAGGTTATGGCTACTGTATTTTGAGATGCACGTGGAATTATTTTCGTTGACTATTTGGAAAAAGGAAAAACAATAATCGGGGATTATTATGCATCTTTATTGGACCAGCTAAAAAACAAAATTGAAGAAAAACGGCCTCATTTAAACAGGAAAAAAATCCTCTTTCATCAGGACAATGCCCGTGTTCACACATGTTTACGATCAATGGCTAAAATTGAAGAATTGAAGTTCGAATTGGTCGACCACCCACCGTATTCGCCAGATTTAGCCCCCAGTGACTTTTTCCTTTTCCCAAACTTAAAAAAATGGCTAAGTGGACAACGTTTTTTTTCAAATGAAGAAGTCATCGATCGGACAAATGCTTATTTTGAGGACCTTCCAAAAACTTATTTTTCTGACGGTTTAAAAAAAATTGAGAAACGTCTAACCAAGTGTATTGAGCTCCAAGGAGATTATGTTGAGAAATAAAAAAAAAATACAAAAATAAAAACTGTTTTAATGCTTTTTTCTAAGGAATTATTGACCCACCCTCGTATTAGGCCTTTTAAAATATTATATAATAATACCTATTATAATGACAGTATTCTTTCTAAGCTTTATTATAAACTTGTTAGATATTTATAATCATCTACAGGTAAAAAACAAATAAATGTCAAAAGTTAAAAATCCTCCTCCTGCAAAGCATTGGCGGCTTTAAGCCTGAAAACGGAGTAGGTCAATTTTGAATAGGTATATTATTTTAATTTGCCTTTTCGTTGTATACTTAGAAGACGTATTGCAAATTAGCTTTTTATACATTATAAAAGAAGTGCTAGAAATTGTTATAGGTAGGTTACTTACCCTTAAAAAAGTTTCCATTTTTCAATTTGTCCAAGTAACAAGTTGTCAACTCATCGTTAACCGAAATTGCACCCAACACGTTATATTTTTTTGTAAATTAGGTCAAAAACCAAACGTTGTGTGTACAATTATACACCTAATAACTGTTGTACTTAATACTATTTAAGTACATACGATTAAAACAATCAAACATATTTAATAAAATCTCAGTTATAATACCTAGTGTCATGGAATGGCGGGATCATTTATATATAAACACTTTTTATATTTCCACTGTTCTTATTAGAAGGTAACTTTATGATTAATATAGCAGATTACATTTTAATCGGTAACTTGTATACAATGGTTTAATACAGAAAATGCAGTCGATGGGTTTTACTCAAAGGTTGGATTTAAACTGAACTACAATTAATAACATATGAAACTTTCAGAGAACAATGGTCAGTTTGAAATAATAAGCGATAACAAATAAGAATAAAAAGGTTTACCGCTCAAATAAGACCTTGTACCACAGAACAAAACTCTTTAAATATTTGTTTAGATGTTTTATATCATTCTGTTTCATTTTACATATTGAAAATAGTATAGCCATCTCGTTTCCAGCAATGACCAAAATTTTGTGTATGCAAGCGATAAAACAATATGAAAAAAAGGCGTGTTTTGTGCTTTCTTTCTGTCTCACATATGACAAATGAGAGAGAAAGAAATATTATTAAAAAATATGAATCTCGGCATTTATGAAACTGACCGAGCAGCGAATGACTGTGAGAGTTGAGATACGTGTGTGTTTATGGTGGTTAGATACATGTACATATACATTAGTGTGCGTCACGTTACAATCGCTCGCCAAAACGGGAAAAGGCGTAAGATAATAATATATAGGAGACAATTGACATTATTTAATGTATATAGATTATAAGATATTTATTTTTGGGAGGTCATTGACTTTTTGACCTATAAGGCCAGCCGCCACTGCTGCAAAGTAGCATTTTGGTTGATTCGCCCTTTTTACAAAACACCGACGATTTGCTCTCTTAAACTACACGTAAGTACACATTATTATGCATATAAAGCTTAGAGTGTTATGGTCAGAGGGAAGAAATCTGTCTCCTCCCACGGACACTAGAATCTGAACCGATATTTTTCCTTTAATTCTAAGCCTTACCTTACCTTCTAGTGCAGCGGTCCCCAACCTTTTGGGCTTCACGGACCACTACCATCTATTTTTTCCACACATGTTAATAATTCGATATGTCAATATAATGATAAAATAATTATAATAAATAAACTTATAAACTCAGATATTTATTACGAAAAATGCAAAAAAAAACATTTTAAATTTCATTTTATTAAAAAAGAATCAATAAAATTATTAAATACATATGAATTGTACGTTGATATAGAGGTGCATAAAAGATTAATTACAGCTAACAGAAAGATAATCAGTGTGACTTTGTTGCTGCTTGTTTGAAACAAGCTGTTGGATTCTTGGTTTCAATGACGTTACTGCAACACGGAGAGCTGTTTGTATTTCAAGCCGACTGCGGTACTTGGTTTTAATTGCCGTAACTGATGAGAATGTCTTTTCACACAAATATGTACTTGTAGTTGTAAATAGAATCATAATTTTAGAATTGAAAATGGACTGACGACGTAATAAGGCTAAAATTGCAAAAAAAAATATTATAAGAATATACTGAAACTTTTTAATAAATACGAAAATTGCAAATATATTCAAATTACCACCAAAATTCTCTCACGGACCACCGGTTGTGGAGCGCTGTTCTAGTGTACGTGACATCGCTTTATGTTTTATCATGGGTTATGTTTTTGTGTACTACGTCGAGGGCTGGGTTACTTGACTCAAACTTTCACTTTCCCAAAAAAATAGGGCAGGGAACGTCAACCACAGTGGGTCAACCTATTTCGATATTTGTCTTAATTTGAGTCAGTGCCAAGTTTTATTATTGATACTCTGACTACCTTTATTGTGGATGTGATTCTCGAAAGAGAAATTCAAGCATTTAGCCATTGGTATCAATAAATAATATGTACATAATGGCTTTAACATTTAGTGTTTGAATCACCATACCACTTTGATGAATGAAAATTTGTACCTGACAAAAACTCCTGTGGTGTCATTGAGGGACACCCATGTGACTGCCTTTACGGGAGAAGTGTGACCAGGGATAGCCAATTTGTGAGCTCCTTTTGATGTCCACAGATGCAGACTGTTATCGTAGCATCCTGATACGATCCTAAGAATAAAACAATGCATATAACATAACTTTAAATGACTGATGATATAAACAAAAATACAGTATAGTTAAAAGGGAACATGGGCCTAATGTAAGGATGTTGACGTTATGGAAAATTAACTAATCATAAACCCTATGCAGAGAGGATATTTCGCAACACAACAGCTTACATAATGTTGCTTTTGGCGAACAAAAATATTGCTATTTTTTAAATTATGATTTTCCATAAAAGTATGAAAACTGTACAATATAAATTGAATAATTATAGTAATACTATAAAACAGATTGAATCCTACTAGTCTCTTATGTAGGTACGCATAGATAATCGGTACTCAATATAATGTTACTTTGTCAGAAAGAAGTAAACAATATTAAAAAATGTATTCACTTGATTTCCGTTTACACTGTATTTATTTCAACGCTGTCACTTTTGTTTCCATTTTGCCGCTATGGGAGCCACTAGTTTGACAAACGGATCATCCTTGCTATTTATACAAATGAAATCAATACATCACAAGAGTCATTGTCGCAATTAAATAAATCATAATAGACACTGTTGATCTAGGTTATGATTGAGGAAATGCTGACAATCGCTTCCGCCACTCTGATTTATTTTTGACAACAAAACATAAATATCGATGTGTCACCCTTGTAATTAATGCTGAGTGGTGTGATTGCTACAATTCCGTTAATTTTAAAATACAATAATTATATAGAATTTCACCCAAAGAAACCCACTGAATGATTTCTTATTGAAGATGATAACAAATGGGTGTATTTTAAAACTTACCATGAAGATCTACAGCTGACTGCGGCAACCCAGTCATCATGTGTGAGACAATCAAGCGGTTTAGGAGCCGGTATTCTCTCGAGGTATTCAACATCAACAATACTTTCTGTGTTGCCATTCCGAGCTTTCAAATGATCCAAGAGTGATGTCCTGACAAGTTCACCTAGGACAATAAAATCAAATTCCACACGTTTTAGTTCAGCAGCTGAATTCTCCTGAATAACTGCTTTCACTAGGGTATTCAAGGATGATGTGGAAATGCCCGAATCAACTGAGTAGGGAACATCCGGAACCGCATATCTGAAAAAGAAAAATCGTTATTTATAAATGATAGTTTACAACTCGCTAAAGACACTGAGCACACTCAAGACACATCAGAGCATGCTTCATGATAGTTAACCATGTAATAGTATTGTACCAAATATGGCAGCGTATTTTCTGATTCGATAGCAGCTACCAAATTAGTCACCCACAAAACTCAAAATAAATCCCATGTACCTAGTTAATGAATAGTGGACAAGGATTTTAAGAGAAAGTCACATTAAATTTACAAACAGTATTACATACATGGAATATATCCTTCTGTCAGATGGAGCTTTGTGTGGTTTCCCTATTAAAATTGCCCTAACGCAAGATTCGGTTTGTTGTATATGCCATGTTCCTATACAACACAGAATGAATGACTTACAAACTTTTCATTTGTATGAAAATTAGTAGACATAGGGTTCGATTTTTGCTTCATTTTTATATGTTTAAGTTCCATTTATTTGGAATACAAAAATACGAAAAGATTGAATTGTTATGACTTGCACAACTGAATTGTGGTTTAATAATCACAGTAAACTTTTGTAAAAAATGTATGCAAAGAAATTCAAACTTACTGTGGTTGTTTTGTGATAAATCGGATTTGCAGTTGTGTTACTGAACTTTCCTCAGCCATCGTAAGTGGTTATATAGGTAACGATTGAGTTAAATAATTTTGTATTTATAATGCTTTTCAGTAGCACCGGCCAACACGTGCTCTTGACAGCAAGAAAATTAGAAAACACAAATTTTTTGGACTGTCAAAAACACAAAAAATGTTATGGTGGCTAAACTGATCTATAGGGTGACAATCAGCGAAAATAAAATGAACTCTAGTTTAAACTTCAATATTTTTTGCTGCTTACTAGTAAGGGAGTAAAAAATAATGTTGCTTTTATTAAATTAAATAAAGTTAAGCGATACCCATAGTTAAATCAAGTTTTCTCATTAACCCTTGTTACTAAAAAACCTCATGCTAAATTATTTATTAATATATTTATAATGTTATATATATGGCAATAAAATCTTGACGTCTTGACAGCCAGCGTGTGTATTGTGATCATAACCTCAAATTTAAATGTCAAAAGATGGTGTGCTTACCACCTAACATGGACGAGGATATCGAAGAAATAAAAAGCAACGGTGGCTACGTTGTCAAAAGAAAAGGCGGCCGGAGCCTTATAGAAAAACCTCCAAAGTTTTCACCGGACGAGTCGTAAGTTATCCACAAAACATGGAGATTACATACCAGCTTATAACCAAGATGTTTTATAGTATTAAATTCTCGTTTGACTAACATATTATCACCTAATTGGCCATATAAACACAAGTCAATACCTAATAGAAGTTAACGTTACTTAAAAAATACGTAGGTTATGTTAGGTTTTGGCTTTTGAAACTAATGGTTTCCGACCAATTTTCATCTTTGAAAAGATGCGATATAGAGTACCTACTGTGTCAATCATAAATTGTTACTTAGAATGATCGGTGCTTTTTACTGGTTCTCCGTCGTCTTTATCTGTCAGTCGCCTTTTTGAATTCAGCTATCTTTTTGTCATCGAATTATAGTACGCGGTCCAACACATTATAGTATTTCGGCAAAAATAATAGGACGTGTTGAAAATGTAAGTTAATGTAGTAAGTAAACGGAAAATTCGAGAAATTCCGATGCCCTGCTTTATTAAAACACCTCTTACGACCGAAAAATGCTAACACCGGCCGCCGTCATTAACTGTCACCTTAGTTTTTTAGAGTATTCAACGCAAGACTACGTCCATAGACTAATATCGCACACTGAGATCTTATATTATTTATATTATATAGATTATACGTACTACGTCTCGCTTCACGTTATTACTTACGATTTGCTGTGATTGAAGTACGAACATTTTACGGAACTTTAAACATCGACAATATAGACAACTTTTAAAAGCAATGAAATAAGCAATGGGGAATATTCGCACAAACGGCGAATTCAATTAATTCCATTTTTCAAAATTGTGGTATTTTTTGACGTACTATACTTTTTTAATAGTACGCGAACCAAAATGTACTATAATTATAGTTCGGTTGGCAACACTACGCTCACTGACAGATGACAGCGAGCAGTGGCGGAGAACCAGTAAAAGGACCCGAATGATCTTTTATCATTTTATAATATTAAGATTCAGGTAGAGTACGGTACTCCACCACCTTGCCTATGTCCGTTGACACAAAAATAATAGATACTTACCTAAATTATAACGCAAATGGGTTGGATAAAAAATATGTGCTGCAGTAGATTTTCTCTTCTTTTGGTGATCCACCAGGCCCTAACTGAACCGGCGAGAGATGTAGTTATGAATCTCTTTAACATTCAACAAGAATTGAATATCTTTGAAATGAACTTCGAGGGCTTTATCATTCTTCAAATCTAGTAGTACACAATGTCTTGCGGCACACTTTCTCAAATTTCTTTTGACTTAATACTTTTAAACATCAAAGAACCTGAAAAGAACTCTTAATTATTTCAAATGAATGAGTTATTTGAATGCATAATCATTCATTGAAAATCGTCCTTCTTCCGTAACTTTTTAAAACGAATGGCGAGCACACACCGAGTGTGTGTTTCAACATACCGAGTGGGCTAGCGAGTTAGTGCCTGTAGGGTGGGGGTTGGGCACTCGGTTTAGTAAGTAGAAAAGGGTCCGAGTGACTGTCTCGCCATCCTACTAGGCCGAGCACTCGGTAATATGTTTATTCGGCTCGGCCGAGAACACTGTCTCGCCACTGTACTTGTTAAGTGTAATCAAGGTACTATGCATGGAATAATAAATCAATTCACGGTAGTCGTGGCAATTTCCTGGTACGATAGTTATATTGTGAAAATTATCATATTAAAATTATTTTTATGAGTCCAACCATTAAATAGCCACTCAAGTATCGTGTCTTCGCCACTGCTGTATAGCTATCCTTTGATTTTCAGGTTACTTTTTGTAATATCTGGTCGAAGCATACAGATCTACGATGTTGGAACAACAGAATTTGTCCGCACTCTCAAAGACAAGAAGGATTCATTTTTGGTGGTGGGGATGGGGTTCCCCCCAAACGACGATAGGTCTCTCATCACTTGCAGTGAAGAGGGTAGTGTGGTTTCCTGGAAGTGGCACGCTGCAGTCCAGAGCTCCAAAGTGGTAATGTTCCTTTTAATTATTTCATCTAATCCGCTTGAGAGTATAGCGCGAAATATATTATGGTGCATGTCGCTGACTATCACGTGATGTCACAGTAAG
The DNA here is from genome assembly GCF_057557595.1 of Rhyacophila brunnea. Lineage (NCBI taxonomy): Eukaryota > Metazoa > Arthropoda > Insecta > Trichoptera > Rhyacophilidae > Rhyacophila > Rhyacophila brunnea. Next base: position 33,450,150 of record NW_028232827.1, on the reverse strand, counting down.
CTGCCACTACAGGATAAAAGTGTGTAATGTCGTTTTTCTTGGTGTTTAAAATGTTATCAGACTGATGCTCCCATCCCGTAGCACATTTTGAATCTTTAAATGAACATTGTCAGTTGGCAAAATCTGCCGAAATCACCAAAACAACAATGAGGTTACCTCACGTTGAACCGCACTGCATCGACACTTGCATGATGTTTTGAACGTTTTTATCATGTTCCACATGTCTACACATTTTCGAATCATGTCAAAATCAGGTTTTTTGTTTTTAATGGTTGGCACTATGTATTTTCTATTAGAATATTGTCTATTATCTATGGTCTGCAGGTTGGGTTCTGTTCAAAATATTATCTATGGATATAATATCGCAAGTAATTTTAATGTACGCACACGTAGAAACTGTTAAAATCCATTGGAATTAGCATGATTAGGTAATTAATAATAATTCAAAATACTAATACATTTGAGTTGGCACTTTCTATAATTGAATTTAGAGAGGTGGTGATTGTTCAAAATATTCTGCAAAATGACGAAACCAACCACTAAATTTGTCGCTGTGACAGCGTGACAGTGACATGACATGCATCTCAATTTGATCACAACTTATGTATCTCAAATGATCCAAATTCTTTATTATTGAATTGGGAATTGGGAATTATTGAATTATATAATAATATCATATTATATATTTGTTTTTAGTCACACTGACAGTGAGTTCTAGTGTGTTGGTGTTTTCCTCAAGGTCCGAAAATTATATCTGTACCTTAGAGCTCAAAGTGCGGAAGTCATATTTTTATCATTTTTGAGTTAAGTATGCAGATTTTTAACAGTGTTAAGCGTTGGCCTATCGCGTTGTGGATCCCAGGATCATCCTGGGTCTGGCAAGTATGCATATTGTTTTTCAATTTGTATACGAGTCAGAGTATAGACCAAATAGGTTGAGCAAGTGGCTGACATCCATTTCTCGTAAAAACAAAATCTGTTAATACAAACTTCCACTCTGTGGAGGCCCATATGATCTTATTAGGATCGGACATGGTCTGAAATGCAGATTTAAATGTGTATTCACATTCTCTTAATGCTAAAAATTTGGGAGTCCAATGTCACATGGTTTTCAAAATACTTACTTCTAAAACGACGGTAGTCCAATTATTATACTTTAGAGCTGAAAGAGTGGATGTCCAATTTAAGTCATTTTTTCTTTAAGCTATAGCAAAAAGATTAATTGCAAAAGTTCGGGGTAAATATGGTGCATGAGATTTTATAACTTTCTTTTTAGACCAAACCAAACCTAACCTACCCCAACCTAATATAACCTAATAAAATCTTAGTTTGTGATAATAATGCATCAAAATGTGTGAAAATTTCAAATTTTAAATAACAATTTATTGGATCAAAAAACATCTGCGCCGACAGAAAAAGATATTTAATATAATTGTCTACATGGAATAAACTGTTTTCGTTAAAAAAAATTGTAAAAGCTCATGCGGGTATCTGCGGTACAATTACCAAGTGCGGAAGTCCAACATACGGAGTATTAGTCCGAACGCGAGTGAGTATTTTAACTAGATTAGATTAACTATGTTAAAACTGCTCTCCTGTAAAATATGGAATATGTATGTGACTTCCAGCTCTAAGTTGTAGTAACTATGTTATATTGTAGCAATTTAAAATTATTTCAGATGATAAACCTCCCAAAAAAATCTCGGGTCCTATCTTTCGACCTACTAAATACAGATGAAGCTGTAATCGGATGGTTAGATGAGTATAAAGTCGGCATTGGTTGTGTGGACATTACAAAAGGACACATCATCAGCCAAGCTGCTTTCTCTAATCTTCACTCCACTCAATCATGGAATCTGGCCGTCGGTTGGTCTGGTGACAGGCGGGTTGCGGCAGTTTCCGATGGATCAACTCTTGTCCATATTTTTGATGTGTATGACCCCACCAAGTGTGCCAGGTAGATTTTTGATTAATTGTCGTTTTTATGACCATTAAGTCAAGTCAATATGATGTGTATGTTGATTGAAAATTGTACATGTGAATTTGTCACAGCCACGGAATTCAAACCTGTGATTAGCATTCTAGCTTCATAATATCAAATATGTAAGCCGTCTTGCACACAGACATGTGAGGCAAACTCAATTTAATCTGATTACATGTAAATTGTTCATAAAACATTTCACCGTGGCACAGTTCGCCGTGAGCTTTCCTATTGGAAAGAGATGACCGTACACTATGCGGTCTCCAATTTTATTGGATTCAATATGAACATTAATTCAATTTTCATAGCTGATTTTGGCAAAATTCTTGAATTCAAGAATGAAAACCTAACCTAACCTAACCAAAGAGGTTGGACGGTCTTTAATATACGGCCATATATTTCCAATACAACATTTCACGGTGAAGTTTGATTCGGCGAACTGCATACGTACAAGTTGCCGGACACGTTTTAATCTGATGTCAACCAAACTGCTTTCCAATCCCAAATACAATATTTATTTGAAAGAGTCAAAATTTCAAACCCAGCTGTTCCATGTCGAGGAAAGAAGATAGAAGTACACACGGTGGAAACCCAAAAATGTATTATGATAAAAAACAACCGTGAAAGACTCAAACTTTATAGATGAAGTTGGTGAGTTTAATAAAGGAGGCTAGATCCTATTATGATTTTATTGTTTGTTTCTTTCCAGTCATATAGCTTCAAATGACACCGGTGTGACCAGTATTGCATGGCATCCGACTCAAGAAATGTTGGCAGTGGCTGACGCTTTAGGACGTGTGTTCTTGTGGAGAGGACCTCTTCAGAACACGATGCCGACCAGAGAAAAAATGCATTGGCATCAATTACCTGTGTCTTCAATTATATTCTCTACTCAAGGTAATGAATAATTGGACATAATTCTACGTTAAATTTATAGAGCCAGCGGCATTTTGATGAAGCCGGGGTTAATTAACTTTAAAGTTATGTGTTGAAAATGTACGGCACCGCTTACTGCAAAATTCTCTTGATGGAATATGGGTCCTAAAATTACCGTGCTCACACATCGTGTCTGCACATTGTTGGTTATGCATCAGGTTTCCGAGCCATACATGACAACTGATCTTAGTGGGCATCCATATACATATGACTTCGCGTCCCACTGGAGAAAGGGGTTTCATATAATGTGATTTTTTTGACGAGAATTGGCTTGTATAAAATATGACACTGCAAAATTGGCTATGGTGTCTAATCAGTCTCATAAGCTTTGAGGAAACTCTTTCACTACATTCCACAGTGTCTTCAGTGTTCTCTATCATACGTTTTCTTGATGTCTATGAATAGATGGGAGGTATTAATGTCAAATTCGTTACAACTGTAGGATCTGCTGTATAATCCACTATTGGTCAGTTTTCGATTATGAGTCTTGGTACTATCACCTCCGAATGGGGGGGGGGTAGGGGCATAAGACACCCCCTCTCGCTTGGTGTGGTGCATGAAGATATCTGCTGCTGTTTATGACTTTGAGGTGATAAAGAAGAACATCGGATTGTGGAGTTCTTTGGGGTTCTGGAGAAATTAGATCTTTAGGAGATGACACCTTTTGGAGTGTTAGTACCCAAATGTTTACCTTATGTAAATATAATGTATGTAATGGTCAATGACTTTGGACCTTGTCAGCATTATTTAGACAGTGTAAAAATTAGAAAGTCATTTAAACTATCGCACAGTCGTCGCATCTACTGTCAGCATATTCTACACGCGTGACATTCTTCGATGGGGTCGAAACGCTCAAAGCGCAATAATGCGGAGCCCAGCAGATTTCCTTATTGCAAACTTCATCTACAATGACTCGCAATTTACCAAATATTCATGTGGGTATATAAATAGCAGGTCATAGTTGATGAGTTAGTCAGTCTAAATCTTAGTATCAATCTTAATCTCCGATCCGAGTCCGATCAGTAATCTTCACGTCATTCGCTCCGCACAGAATTCTCTTCCACCGAGCCTCGGACTTCGTAACAGTATCATAACTTTGCCCTGTCATTTTACCATTGGACTAATTTACTCGTCAGCAATAAATTTGCTCCTCAATTCATCGGAGCAACCTCCAATCCCAACTTTCATCATTACACCATCTTCGCAAATATATTATGATATACAGTCGAACTTGGTTATTATGAGGAAGATGGGACCGACTGAATTTGCGCGTTATAAGCATTACTCGTTGTATCGTTATATAACATATTTCGCGCCACGTTCTATTTAAGAATAGAACATAAAAAATCTGAAAACCATTGTAAAAATCCCGAAAACAAGCATGGCATTCATAAACTACAAAAGAAGTTGTTTATTGTAATAAAGTTCTGAGCCTACTGACTTCACAAAGCTTGGATTTTTTACATGCAATTTCAACCATATGCGTGGATACTTTTTCAATGTTGTTGGCGAAAAGACCAATTAGGTACTAGCGTCATAAACGTAATCCGATCTCGGCAGCATCGGTCTAGTTCAACTGCCCTGTCGGATTTTATTGCTTAGGGTCGAAAATGTTGTTTTTAAACGATCGACACATTAACAGTTTTGCTCGGTATACCCGAGAAGTAGCTCGTTATAAAAGTGAATAAATGTATGGAGAAAATCATTAACTAAAATGTCAACGAATGTTTCCTCATTACATCCGAGATCTCGCTATTTCCGTGATCGTAATAACCAAGTTCAACTGTAATTAAATTTGTTTAACTCAGATTTATCGATATGTCTATCATATAAAGTCCACAAAGCTTGCAGGATTTATAGAAAAAAGGCTGTAGAGAGTATTAATAAACAATTGATATGGTGCTGTTGGTTAGGTGGTCTGATGTTAAGTGGAGGCGCAGAGCGGGTTATGGTCGCGTGGGGAGCCAACAACTCCCGCCGCTTCATTCCTCGGCTTCCGGCTGAAATTCTCCACATCGCCGCCTGCACGTCGCACATTGCCGTCTCCACAGCTGATAATGGTGAGTTAAGACTGACTTATGTATTCAGAGGAAACTGGAAAGACAGGTTACCACATGAAAAACCAGGCGGCGCTGCCTGACCATAAATCATTATGGTCAATTATTGCGCAAAGGATTTCGTCCCAGTTGTTTACAAACTGTCAACTGACAATGTCGTTTTGATAAGTAAACTCATGACTCCAATCCAAATTCAAATTTCCTTTTCGATCAAACCTTGTCAGTAATGATTGTCTATCAGTGGCAAAGGGTGGAAGTAGGCTGTTAAAATCCGCCATAAATAGTGCACACTAAACTTTTGTCAGTCATACGTATTTGTTTTCATTGAAATAAGACTACAATTTACAGATGGTGTTAGTTAATTTTTAAAATTCAATTAAACCCTGCGAAAACCAAGCCATCATAGATAATAGTCAAAAACTACTCGTCTGTCTATAAAATATCTAAAATTACGCAATTAATCATACATAACTTTCAATATTTTTTATAGATAGAATAATATTTTATATCTATTATAGTTCTGTTGGACAGGGCTTAATGAATTTTAAAAAAATGAACTAACAATATGTGTAATACAATGTATTCTTAATGTATCGAAAACACATAACCTTAAATGAAAAAGTACAATTTTGTCGTATCGCCCAAAATATATCAAAACTATTATGGTTTGGTTCTTCTTTATTCTTTAGACCATGTCCGATCCTAATAGGATCATATGGGCCTCCACAGAGTGGAGGTTTGTATTGACAGATTTTTGTTTTTACGAGAAATGGATGTCAGCCACTTGCTCAACCTATTAGGTCCATACTCTGACTCATACACAAATGGAAAAACAATATGTGTACTAGCCAGACCCAGGATTCGAACCTGGGACCCTCGACTCTATAGGCCGGTATTTAAGCCACTCGGCCATCGTGGGTTTGGTTAGGCAGGGTTTAATTGAATTTTAAAAACTAACTACCATCTGTAAATTGTACCCTTATATCTTAAAATATCATGCATTCGATCACTGCGTTTCGGTTGGCGTTGGATTATGAATCATTTATTGACTAGTGTCTTCGATTCTTAAAATATCACTACAAATTCATCAGAATAGTTATATGTGTCGCTAAATACGAGGGTGGGTCAATAATTCCTTAGAAAAAAGCATTAAAACAGGTTTTATTTTTGTATTTTTTTTTTATTTCTCAACATAATTTCCTTGGAGCTCAATACACTTGGTTAGACGTTTCTCATTTTTTTTAAACCGTCAGAAAAATAAGTTTTCGGAAGGTCCTCAAAATAAGCATTTGTCCGATCGATGACTTCTTCATTTGAAAAAAAACGTTGTCCACTTAGCCATTTTTTTAAGTTTGGGAAAAGGAAAAAGTCACTGGGGGCTAAATCTGGCGAATACGGTGGGTGGTTGACCAATTCGAACTTCAATTCTTCAATTTTAGCCATTGATCGTAAACATGTGTGAACACGGGCATTGTCCTGATGAAAGAGGATTTTTTTCCTGTTTAAATGAGGCCGTTTTTCTTCAATTTTGTTTTTTAGCTGGTCCAATAAAGATGCATAATAATCCCCTGTTATTGTTTTTCCTTTTTCCAAATAGTCAACGAAAATAATTTCACGTGCATCCCAAAATACAGTAGCCATAACCTTACCAGCTGATTTTACGGTTTTCGCCTTCTTTGGACATGGTTTGCCTTCGCAATCCACTGCTTTGACTGTTCTTTCGTCTCGGGAGTATAGTGGTGTATCCATGTTTCATCTACAGTCACAAAGCGACGAAAAAATTCATCCGGATTGCGTTGCATGAGCGACAACAGGGCTTTAGAGGCCACCACCCTACTGCGTTTATTGTCGACTGTAAGCAAACGCGGCACCCATCTTGCAGAAATATTTTTCATGCCCAATTTGTCATGTAAAATAGAAATGACGCTACCTTTTGAGATCCCTGTAACCTCAATTATCTCACTCAACTTTAATCTTCGGTCACTTAACACCATATCGTGGATTTTATTGATCATTTCTGGTGTAGTCACCTCTACAGGACGTCCTGAGCGTGGTTCATCCTTTGTTGATGTACGACCACGTTTAAATTCATTTAACCAGTTATAAATAGTTGCAAGTGAAGGAGCAGATATGCCGTGAACTAAATCCAACTCATTTTTTATTTCCTTTGCTGTTAACCCTTTTATATTAAAATGTTTAATAACAACTCTAAACTCAATTTTCTCCATTTTCCATTTTTCCATTTTCCACAAGCAAATTTTTTTTTTAAATGTACGAGAAACACACAACAACCCGACCAATCTGATTGAAACTTCGCAGCATACTGAATCGGTAGTGCCGCTGCATGAAAACAAACCGCTTACAGTACTAGTCGCGCCACCTGTCGGCTTTTCTAAGGACTTATTGACCCACCCTCGTATCAAAACCCACTATAACACCTTTTTGAAATAATTGAGATATATATATCAATGGATTCGTTATTAAAATCTCTACATGAAAAATTTTATTGCCTCTTTCAAAGTCTGCTACGATTGACTGTCATTTATGAAACAAAATCAATGTGTCAATCAATTCACGCTATAACACTATGTGTTACATTCAAAATCTGCAAATATTTCCAATAATGATCCATCATGGGGCAAAAAAAGAAAAACATCGATAATCCCTTTATACATAAACTGAGAAGTTTATATTGATTTTCTCGAAAAAATGAAAAGGTGTTATAGCGGGTTTTGAAACTCAGCGACACATATATATGCCAGGTATTACTATTAATAATATTTTTATTGTTTTATGGGCAGGTATTCAAATAATTGACAGCGGCACAATGTATGTGAAAGGGTGTATCCGTGAGGCTGGTGGGCTGGGTGGAGGGATAGGAAGAGGTCCTCCATTGCAATACATCCCAGCTGCGGACGCTCTCCTGCTTCCGGCAGGTCCTGGACACCTGCATCTCTATTCCACAGCAACCGATTCTCTCATGTACACTGTAAGCAGGGCTTTTTTGTCATGTAACGCGGTGGAACGTTGTTTTTTCCGGCACATTTTTTCACGGTATTTTTAATGTTTCAAAAGCAATTAGACGAAACAATGTTCACACTTATATAGTACAAGTTAATTTTCCTGAATCATCTCTAATGAAAAGACATATCCTGAAAAACTATCGCATTTGATATATGCATTGAATTCTAGAGACCGACAAGTTTAACGTGAGGCTCCGCTAGGTGTTGTGTTGTAGCGGAGCCTTAGCCGGCTCGCACATCACAACTCGCCTTGTGTACCTGACGGCCATAAATCAAAACTTCCCAAACCGCCGCCGAATGTTGCATGCTACAACCTCGCACATCTGCCTAGCGGCGCGAAAAAGGAGAAGTCTCTCGTCTGCCATTTTTATTGTGTTGATTATATGAACAAACGTCAAACACGGTGGCCAGCAATGAGCGAGCAATGACAGTGTAGACAGAGACAGAAATGGTCGATTGTGCGGCTGTGCGCATGCGCGGAGTCGACATTTTTCGAAATTGACATGCAGGCTGTAGCAAATGCAATTCGTCGCATGCAGGAGCGTCGCAGTTGCATCGGCCAATCTGCGAAGCTCCATTTGATAACGTTTGATTCTTGGTTTACGATAACGTCACATCGACGAATTCGTCGTAAGACGCATGCGGCGAGTTCTGATGTGCGAGCCCTCTTATGTTAAACTTGTCGGTCATATTACCACTTCTTCAAGTGAATGTGAATGTGAATTTTCGCAAATGAATCTAATTACCCCCCAATAAGAGCTTCGTTGAAGATCAAAACAGTTTCGGCACTTTTGTTCATCAAACTCGTCGGACCACCTTTGACACTTTCCGATCCTTTAAAATACGTTGATCGGTGGTTACTCAGTGGAAGACATTCAAAAGAAATTGCAGCGGTAATTTCTTTCAACCATATTAACATTTTAAAATATGTGGTTGTGTAATTGTATTTTTTGGTTAATGTTTGTTGGTATACTGAATACCCTTAATTTTACCTCGATCACCATTTGAAAAAACGCTGTTATAGAGCGTCACACTGCCTTTAACCTTAGTGATAGGTAGGAGGCCCGCCAAAGATCCTGGACTGGGGGCCCGCTTCATACTTTGATATGATGTTTTTACAACTTTAGTTGTTTATTTGTTTAATTTTTTATGCTCTTCATGGCATAGGAAAAGATGCATCAAATGATATTTGAATATAATTAAGAAGTTTGGCAAGAAGTGAGTTCCGGCACCTTTGTTTTTTTAAAAAAGCCCTGACTGTAAGTATTGTTTCTCAAAGATAATATTTTTTATCTGGGATGTTCCCATACTAGTTCACCTCTACGTTGGCTAATACTTTGTTAAAGATCTCTGTAGTCTATTATCATCAGCCGGGGTCGATCCACTGCTGGATGAAAGCCTCTCCTAGCTCCCTCTACTCTTCTCAGTCGCTAGTTCTTTGCTGCCACATACACCCACTGAACTTTATGAGTTTGTCTATCCAGCGGGTTTTAGAGCGTCCCTGTGATCGTTTAGTGCCGCTTGGATACCACTGTATGACGACATGTTCAGTCCATTGCCATTTCATCTGCTTAGCGATCTCTATCACATCGCATACTGTAGTCAATATTCGGTATAATTCCCAATGGAAAGCCTGATCGATACTGACCAAAGAACAACATGACCATATTCCCAATAAGAGGATTGTTTCAATATATTCCACCGAAAGCGTTTGTGTTTTTCTTAGTAATTTAGTTTATTTAGTTTTTAATTTATTTATGAACTCTTTTCATATTTTAAATGTTTTGTCTTTCAAATCCCTCATTGATTTTGTCAAAAACGTATCTCCCCGACCTGTATATAATTTGTATTATCGTCTAATTTAAAATTGTAAATTTTACTTTTCAGTTGGATGTCACAAACACGAATATTGTACCACCGGAGAGAGAGAATCTTCACCCTGAACAGATAGAGGTATGTATGTTGAAAATTCTGAGATAAAATCACTATACATCAATGTTACAAGTATAATTGAAGTTTTTTATAAACTTATTTACATGATGACAAATAACAGTACAGTAAAACCTCGTTAATACGAATTCCATGGGACTGAAAATTGAAAAAAAAATTCGAATTACGAGTTACGAAATGTATGGGGGAAAATATAAAAATTTTGAATATAATGTTTTTTTTTGATTTTCATTAATTTCGTTTCCGATCATAGATGTGCCTACCGAAATGGGTCATAAAATGTCAAGATTATTTTTTTTAACTTCATAAAATAAGTAAATTTTGAGGTTTTAAGAAAAGTCTGTCACAATTTTCAATGATAGGATCATGAAATAGTGTACTTTATTACGATATTTGATATGATATGAATATTTCTATATACCAGGACTCTGAAATCATTTCGAATTATGAAATTTGAATTAAAGGTATGGTTTTATATAATGTTATATATAACGTTTTATATAATGTTATATATAACGTTTTATATAATGTTATATATATATATGTTATAATAATGTTCAAGGGACTTTTTTTTCAGGAAAATTTCGATTTACGGCGAATTTTGAATTATCAGTGTTCCTACTAACGAGGTTTTACTGTACATAAGTAAATAACAAGAGCATCGGCAGCAGGCCACCATTTGCATTTTATTTATGATGCATTGAGTGCTGCCAACATACAAATTTTAACAAACATAAGCAAACAAAAATTGAAAAATAATATATGTATTTTATGGCCGCTCGGCCGTCATGGGCCGTTTAATGTGTTAATACTTCTTGTTTTTACTAGACCAAACATTTTGGTTATGCCTCATGAATAATTTTATAGTGGTTAAAATACATGAATGTTTTTTAGATAATAAAAATGAGCATCGGTTGCCGTGGTCAATGGCTGTGTACGTGGGAAGGAAAAGGCTCGCAGGAGCGCATCCGCTGGTGGGAGTTGGAGACGGGCTGGAACCTGCGGGCAGTCGGAGCTCGCCCTCACAACCCGGCCATGCCCGCCGGTTTGGAGGTCGCCTCTCAGACTGCGGCCGCCATAACCTATGATACCGACAACCGACTGAGATTTTGGGCAGTCAGGGATTCAGTGATTGGATATGGTCAGTTATACCTTTTGCTGATGATATTATATGATTATTAATCGCTACCAACCCCTTTTACAATATTAAATAAATACTTAATATTTGCAGAAGGAAAAGCAGCATGGTGCACAGTAGCTCACGGTGTGGCCAGCGGCGGAGCATCAGGCGGCGTTGCGATCAGCCCCGATGGATCAGCAGTCGCCGCATGGGCGGGTCCAAGACTTACTCTGTGGGATGCCAAAGAAGGAAACCAGAAAGCCTGCCTTGCTCATCCTGCTTTAAGGCCTCAAGGAAGACTTGTTCAGTTCGGAAGAGATCATCATATGCATTATGTAAGTTCTTCTTCTGTTGGTACCTTCTTTTTGGCGACCCCATTTCAATACATCTCTTTATCCTGGACCAGTTGTTAAAGATCACCAACGCTTTGGACATTAAACCACTTACGGAGGTTGCGTATCTTCCAGGAGAATATATGACATGACGAAAAATAATTCAACTGTAGGGAATATTTTTCAAAATATTCTGTTTGACATATCTGTCTGAAAAAATCAAAATATTAATTTGAAACAATATTTTGTAATAACAATAAACTTTCACAAGTATGAAATCAGGGAACACAGAATTAATGGGATGTGAAATACCTAACGGGTGTGGAGACGCAGGCAACCGATCTCGAGCGTGGAAGAATATGGCATAAACACGTGTCAGGAATACTTCATACGTCGAATACGACAACTGCTCTCGGTATATGCACTGACGCTCATTTAATATTGGTGTATTGATTGTTGCAACATACACTATTTCACGTCTATAATGCGCGGTTCATTTTCGTAGGACACTCACACATTCAAAACCCTGCGTCAAAATGTACTGTATTGGGATATAGCCTATCGGAATTCTATTTATTAATCTGTTCTGTGGTCTCATCTCTCTCTTTCTGCTACTGTGTCAAAAAAATATGTACCTACTACAAAAAAACATCCAGTACATTTCTCTAATATTATCATGATTTCAATGATTAGCATCAATCTTACACATTACATGTTTTTTAACAATCCCCATTGTATATTTTTGTTCAGGTGGCGTGCACAACAGATTCCTGTTTGGCCGTCTGGAACACGTTATCGCTTCGACTTATTTGGATTGTCAGATTAAATACTATGTCGCTGATAACAGATCCCTTCTCCGATAGAGTCGCTGCCATCACGGATGACAATGATGGTAAGAAAACTATTTACATAACGTGACAGTAAGAAATTATATGCCTTTACTCAATTTACGGGCGGTCATATTATCTGGATTAAATGATTAAACTTTTTGAATTAATTTTTTCTTTGTGTTGGCCATACTGAAAAGTGCTTAGTGGTCCACTATTATTATATTTCTGTCAATGACTCTTTGTATAAAAATATAATGCTGATTGTTTATTTTTAATTTTTAACTTTATTCCTTTGGTCCTATTATGTAGTTCAAGGCGGCTATCGATAGCTATCGATGGTAGTTTATCATAATTATGTATTGAGGTATTATAATTGTTACAATAAGTTAGCCGTCTAAACTGTCGTAGCTGTCTATGTCGCTCTAAATGTTAACACAGCCAAGAGAGGGGCTATTAAAATAGAGCACTTTTTGACAGTTCACACGGTTAACTTATTGTAATAATTAACCGTCTCAATACATAAATATGATAAACGACTGTTGATAGCCACCGATAGCCGCCATGTATATAGAATAGACCCACAAGAATACAAAGAAGTTGTGTCTAAACAATTTACCACTGAGATAATAATTGTTACATTCACAGATAACTTAACAAGCTTATTAAAAAAAAAAATTGTACCTATATTCACTGTGATTGAATTAAGTATTGAATAAATTTATTAATTGTATATTACAGTCCTACAAACGTATCTAAAGAACGGTTAAAAATGGAACTACGAACTACCATATGGACGTCATTCGAATGTTAGATTCTGTCCAGTTGCAAGTCTTGATTGGGTAGTTTTCGACAGTGGCTCTCCCATCCATTCTTTAGATAAGGATTTAGGTCTGTAACTACAACGTTTAACCACAAATAACATTTAATAATACAGAATGGAGTGTGCCCTTTTTAATTTTGAATAATTCATATTTTTTGTCAATTAAATAAGGTAGACCGGTGAATTTTTCTTTTTATACTAATCTTGAATAATGGTACATACATAACGTAAACAAAGGAAAAAATCTGGAATTAAAATATATCACCTGTAGTCAATTTTTTGTGAACTCAATGGCAAAAAATTATTGTAATTTTTTTTTTAGTTTTCATCTTCAGAATGAGCAGTTCTCAACCATTAGTATCCATAAAGAGTGCATTATCACCTCAGCGAGGTGCAATCACTTCCGCCGCATTTGCTCCGTCCAAAACCGACAACAATGACTTCAGGTTGTACATGCTGAGAGAGCAACAGGTGATGTCCATTTTCAATATTTTACGTGTTTCCATATTTCGTTTTTTGTCTGCGTATTATTCCCAGCATCTACCTTTCGATATCACATTGTACTATAAGTCTATAGATCTCACTTTTATTGATGGTCCATGTTTTGCATGCGTATATGGGAAGTACACGGAGGTTGAACACACTGCAAGCTGCACACGACACACCATTGACACTAGTGTTGTATGTTGTATGTAAATACAAACGACTAGCAGTATTAAATAATAATTTTATTATATTTTCAACATAGTTGGCATTTACTTCTGTAAACAGACACCATCTTAATTTCATACGGATGCCATATAGACATGCCACTATAGGTATTGGTACATTTTCAGTGTACGTACATTTAGAATTGAAACATTGATAAAGACAGCATTAAATTACTTAAAGTTTATACTAACTAAAATATTCGCATACTTTTACCATTGTATGACAATTAAATATTTTAATAACTATCGAGAAATTTGAATTTAAAAAATGGCAACAGTTTTGCAACGTTGTATTCGGGGCTTTTTTTTAAAAAACATAGGTGCCGGAACTCACTTCTTGCCAAACTTCTTACCTACTAAAGAAAATTATATTCAAATATCATTTAAAGCAACTTTTCCTGTGCCCCGAAGCACATAAAAAATTAAACAAACAAACATATATTTGAAATTGTAGAAACATATATTTGAATAAAAGTATTAAGTGATGTCCATGCCCCCTAAATCCTGAAGCGGGCCCCCAGTCCAGGATCTTTGGCGGGGCCCCTACCTATCACTAAGGTTGAAGGCAGGAAACTTAATTCAGGAAAAGTAACTTGTAGGTACATACTATGTAAGCGCGAACATTGTTTCGTCAAATTGGTTTTGAAACGTTAAACATACCATGAAAAAAGGTCCCGGAACGCCGTTCCACCGCGTTACATTACAAAAAATGCCCTGGTTATATTCAATGCTACTTTCGCAGCTGTCATTGTATATTGATCTATGCTTGTTATTTTGACATTATTTCGATTGAACATATCTTGACATTCTATGTGTCTCAGGGTAACCCCAAAAAATATACGAATATATTAGCCATGAAGTCGGAATTATCTTCCTTTTCCTTTGTAGAAAGAATTGACAGTATAATAAACAATACCTTTCTCGGATGCAGGAAATATTTGTGATCCAACAATCAGACATCGGAGAGGCGGCAGTGTCCAATCTGGAGAGAGTGGGTGAGGGTTCAAGACCTGCACCGTCTGCATACAGCGCCATGATGGCTGAAAAGAAAGCCTCTATGGTGACAGCTCAGAAGCAAGCTGTCAGACAAACCATTGCTTCCTCCAAAGCTGCTCTAAACGAGGTAAGGAGTTTACTTTTTTTCTTGACTGTATTTTTATGTATCATACACTACAGATTCAGAAATTGTTTGCATGTTGGTGATTAGTTTGAACATACTTTAATATACAGTACACTCTCAGTAATCCGTCGCTCGATTATCCGACAACTACTATAATCCGCCGTTATTTTTACTAGTTGAAAGCACAAAATCAAGCTCTATAATTCGCGGGTATTCGATTGTCAAATTCAGTAGTTCGCCGCGTACAAGTATACAACGCAGATGAGACAGGTTTATTTTGGAAACTTTTCCTTCATAAAACGTACGTTCATCCCGAAGAAAGTAATGTACCAGGGAAGAAAGTGCCCAAGGACCGCATCACAATTATGCCATGCTTCAATGCAACCGAGACACACAAAATGAAGCTTTTGGTCATAGGGAAAGCCAGGAATCATTCAAGAATATCTGCCTCACTGAACAACTGGTTTTGTCAAGTGATTTACTGTTTAATATTTAGTTAATAAACTTAGTTTATAAATATGTATAATTTAGTAAATTTATGTACTTGATTTTAATTATAAATAAAACCTTAATTTGCTAGTACAAATTTCTCAAAAAAACTATTTTTACGAAATACCTGTTTTAATTTTTACCATTTGTATGTATGCACTATTATAATCCGCCGTTTTCACTAATTGGACACTTGTCTGGTTTTTGGGGTGGCAGATTACTGAGAGAGTACTGTGTTATGATTCTTTTATTCATATGGTGTGCGACTTATGGTTCGTCTTCTTCTTTTGGCACTACAACCCAATTTGGGCTTGGCCTCCTGTATATCAGTGGCGAAGGGTGACTTTTGGAAAGAGGTAAGCTGTGGAGATCAGAGAAAAAGAGCACACTTGTCAGGTAACTTACGGGAAATAAGAAGATAATACTTACGATATTACTACTGATGAATAGGTGCACACTAATGACAACGACACACTGGTCATAGGTTTCACCGCTGAATTTGTCAAATTATTTAAATCACTTATGGCAGTAGAATTCCACGCATACTTTCTTTACCAAACAATACGCATCGCCAACAAAAAAGTTTGTTTAATGTATAACTGCCAGTTAAAAACAAATATTTATCATTTATAAATTGTTGTGAAAATGTCTAATATAAGTTTTTTTGCTGTATTCAAATCTAAATGAACCCTTGGAAGGTCAAGCTTTGATAATTTTTAAATGCAATCGTTCGCACATTTTCTACCGGGACACTACACAATTTAATAAATACTTATATATTTAAAGCACTGGCGAATGATTTCGGTACAATATGAGATAATTTATCCACATTCACAGTAACACAATGAATTTTGTATTATAAAATAAACCTTTACCACCGCTTTGACATGTCAAAATGACATAAACTGTGAATAGCATGTTATGTTTGTCTATGACTGAAGTAACCTAAATAATAATCGCGAATTAATACAATATTTATTTTTAATAACAATTTATAAATTATATGTGATCGAACACAATAGTTATTATTTTTTTTAATCATCCTTATTATTTATTATTTGCTTTTAAAGATAAGCAAAGACAATAAACAAATCAACATTTCGAATAAGCTTGTCTGTTAACGCTTCTGAGTCTCGAACAAAAACCCAGACATGCATGAAGTTGGCAACTGAATTTCGGTAGAAAATTCGGCTTGGATTATCGTTGAAATAATTCTAAAAATAGCACTCACGTTGGACGTTCCGTCATTTATTTTTGATTCGAAACATGACTAAATTAAAAGCTCTACTTATAAATAACGACGATAGATGGCAATCAATATTTTTATTATAACCTACAATGTCCTACAATATAGATATTTATTTATATAAATTAAATACTTGAAAATAGAAGGTAAGCTTTAAATAATCGCTTAGTATGGAGCCTTCGCCACTGCTGTATATGCCTCTATTCAGTCCTGTCCAAAGCTGCTTGCCGCCAGTTTTAGAATTAAATTCCACCTGACTAACCCTCATCTTGTACGAGGTTGACCAGATCTTCGTATAACTTCCAGCTTCCTGAATGTCAGTTTTTTTGTTATGCATGACTCGTCGAGCTCAGTCATCTAAGAAAAGTAGCTTAGTTTCATGGACTGTACAATGCGCGAGCTCCAGCTCGTTATTGTAATTCTGTCTCCACCCTGACTGTCATTTGTGGGTCTAAAGATACCGTTCAGCACGCTCTGCTCAAATGAGTCAAACACTCTTAATATCAATGTTTTTTACAAGATGCATTTCAGGTGTCGATTCAACTCTTTCTAACGTTACACAATTCGTCTCTTAATTAGCTTAGAAATTGAAATTATTTCAATTTCTAAGCTAATCCTCACTGTTTCTCATTCTCACGGTCTACGAAATTGTTCCTCTCCTTTTCAAAAACGATGTTATGCATGCTAAGTGTCATAAGGTCCGTTTGACTCTCAATACAACCATACATTTGATTTTCTCCACGTTTACAGTAAGTCCTAGTATTTTAGAAATTTTTTGTAGGTCCACAAACACTTCTCTGACAGTATTCTCATTCCGGCCTACGATGTCAATGTTGTCCACACAGGTTACATGTAAATTGTACGTAAAACATTTCAGCATGGCACAGTTCGCTCGAAAGAAATGACCGTCTACAATTTTATTAGATTCAATATGTGTTGATGGATACCAAACGCCGTAAAGTCCACATATTGAAAAAAATGACTTTTGATATACGTTTAATAGAGTATGCAAATCTGCACATTATGGTATACTGCAAACCCCCAAAAGTCCACTGTTTACGTATGAAATCACGTTTCGAAAGATCAATATTTTTTCAAACCACCTTAAGTCCACAAGCTAAAGGTGAACGATGGCACCTATCATTTTCCTTAATTTCTAAACAATTATAACATAAAATGGATGTAGAAGTAGATTTTGTGGATCCAGACAAAGCCAGAGAGAGGTCGAGCACCGAAGCTAAGAAGAAAAATCCTTGTAGCCATCGTGGGTATTAGATTCAATTATCTTACAATATCTCACATGTTACAACCATTTGTATTACAAGATATGATAAAACTGCATTTTTCTCAGTTTGACATTCAGTGGACTTTACGACGTTTGATATGTGTCAACACATATGAACATTAATTCAATTTTCATTGGCAAAATTCATGAATTCTAGAATGAAAACCTAACCTAACCTAACAAATAATCCAGTATATCGGCTATTTTCAAAATTTGTTTGCTGCTGGCTTCATGTAAAGTGTAAACCGACAAAAACCGTGTTTATTTAGACATGAATTTTATGTCTGTACTTTACGATCCAAAGAGGTTGGACAGTCTTTCATATACGGCCATATATTTCTAATACAATATTTCACGGTGAAGTGTAATACAACGAACTGCATACGTAGAAGTTTCCGAACACAGTCCATAATATATGCTATTATTTGAAGCTATTGTATATACCTATATACATATATTGGTTTATTACTTATAGTTCTTACTGTGTCATGCATTTATAGTTGGAGTGATATAAAAATGTGTGTTAATGACAGCTGATTGGTGAAGACCCGTATCGATGCATTTTTTGCTAATTTATTATGTGAGTTGGTGAGGCAGCATTGCAATGTCATTTAAAAAAAAGGTATACACCACAAAAATAAGTCATATTTTATGAAAATTGTTTTCGTTCGACTACAGATTGCAGTACATTTGCTCGCGAGGCATATGCACGGTTAGTCAGTACGCGGCTCGCCCGAGCGTTGCGCGGCTAATCCAAAACTTGTCGGTTCTTGTCGATGCTCAAAGGTGCACTCAGGACAGTAATATTTTGCCTAGCTCGCTCGCATAATGGATAAATATCAGTGTTTGAAGCTAATTCTTTAAATAATCTATTCCCGTATTGTGATTTACTTTCATATATTGTTTTTAACCCAAAACCTTTATGATTTTTGTTTCTTTTTCATTACAAGTCGATGAATTAGTATAAACGCAGTAGCTGCAACAGCAATTCGCACGCGCGGCCTCATCTCGACTTTGCATTATACTAAATTGCTCAGACGGCTTGTGGCACGGCCGTGCTGCGTGCGGCAGCCTCGCTTAACGTTAATTTTGTTCCGAGCTGCCTCAATTGTCGCGAGGCAAATGCCCGAGGCAGCCTCGCAAGGCTGCTCGCTCAGTTAGTACGTGGCTAATGGTGTAATATTCAAACATTTTTATGAGAAATTTTAAGCTGTTTGCGGTGTCGATAAACACTAGATTTGACACCCTAAGCCAAATGCGTATTTTGATGAATTATAAATTTTTAAGGCAGTAAGATGGGGCGGGCTTAACAAAATCTAGTGAGTGCTACTGACTTCCACATATACCCAACCTAATTTTTTTAGTTTGTCGCTTCAACCGTGGATCCTTGCATTTTCCTGGTACATTTCCCATACCCAGACACTCCGCACTTTGAGTCAGTGATAAACATCTAATCTGCAGATATAACTAAGGCCGCTCACCTAGGAGTTATTGTGAGCTGTAGCGATTGGTTATCGAATGCATGTCGCCCAACAGTCATAATTATTAGGATTGTTAGTGTCCGTTTATATTGTCCGTGCAGTTTTTTCTTTTATGCATCAGAATATTAAAGGATACATTTGTATGCCTCAGATGGTTGCATCAATTCACAAATGCCACAGGCCTTGCGTGTAGTAGAATGATGAGGGTA
This sequence comes from Rhyacophila brunnea, assembly GCF_057557595.1. NCBI lineage: Eukaryota > Metazoa > Arthropoda > Insecta > Trichoptera > Rhyacophilidae > Rhyacophila > Rhyacophila brunnea. The sequence continues at coordinate 33,430,561 of NW_028232827.1, read as the reverse complement.
GTGGGCCTAACCCGTTGAGAAGGCTTTTTGATAGCCAAATTACCCGAGACACGATCTAAACAATACAACATACAACACCTGTACACTAATGCTTTGATATAATAAAATGTGCTTTACTGCTCATGAGCTTACAGGGTAAAATACTCGACTTCATAAAACTTGTCAGTTTGTAAGTACATATTGATGTCAGAGTGATTGAATTATCACTGAGTGTCGGAGGAGAGTAGTGAGTGATTGGCTAAGCACATGCAATGATGAGATAGTTTGCCCCAAATGGGTCAGGGCTCCGCTCCGCTGCTCTGTTATCTATTCTATTTCATCACAAACAAATTGCACAATTGCATTGGCAAACAACAAAAGAAAATACAATGCTCCTGTTTATAACACCTGCGTTTCTCAATTTTTCTCATCAATTATTTATTTATTTAAGAAAATAAAGGTACTGTTCGGTTATACGGAATACAGCGGAAAACACATTTTGAAAATAGCCGATAAACTGGATTATTTGTTAGGTTAACCTAACCAAACGTAACCTAACCTAACCCAACCTAACCTAACCTAAACTAACCCAAACTAACAAATAATCCAGTATATCGGGTATTTTCAAAATGTGTTTTCCGCTGTATTCCGTATAACCAAACAGTACCAAAATAAAACATTGTGGACATAACAAATCAAAATTCAAGACGTTTTTAACAAAATATTACCCTCATGAAAAAATAAAAAATATAAACAATTTTATACGGCAAAATAAAATTTCAAAAACAAAATACACTGCAGTGACGAGGGGTGGAGGTAGGCTGTTAATATTCAACATAAATAGTGCACACTAAACTTTACTAGTCATACTTATTTATTTTCATTAAACTAAGAATAATTAAATGTTTAATGGTTTAATGTGCAGATAATTTTTGTTAGTTTTTAAAATTCAATTAAACCCTGCCTTACCAATCCATAATAGATAAAAATAGTGCACACTTTTCAGTTATACTTATTTGTTTTCGTTGAATTAAGAATACATATTATATATGGTGTTGGTTACTTTTTTTAAATCCATTCAGCCCTGCCTAAATCAAACCATAATCGATAAAAAATATCCTATCCATAAAATACCTGAAATTATGTATGGTTTATTGGCATAATTTTAGATATTTTATAAACTATCCTAAACGAATATTTTTTGACAATATTATCTACTATGGTGTGGAATACGCAGGGTGAAATTAAATTTTAAAAACTATCACTATTTACTTATTGTGGTCTTAGTTCAATGAAAACAAATACGTTTGACTGATAAAGTTTAGTGTGTACTATTTATGTTGGACCTTAAAAGCCTACCTCCACCCTTGACCACTGATACACAGCACATCACTGAAAATGTCTATGTCTTTAGAGAGCGTATTGACTAGTATTGCACCCCTCGTTAATGGTGCCTGATAGGCTTGACTCAAAGAAACAGTTCTGACCCAGAATAGGTCATGGCTGTGACTACGTAGGTAATTCAGAGGCGCATGTAAATTCATATTCTTTAGCATGCCAATCCATCCAATCCATGGGAAAACATCCCTCATAATAACAGGCAAAAATGTCTCAACAGCAGAAGTGACCTACGAGATTGAAGAGAGTGAAAAGTAAGCATGCCTTGTAGAAAGGCAGTCAGAAAATAATCATTTGACAAATTATTGAAAGCAAAATAGTTACATTTTGTCTTAAAATGAGCCTAGAGTCATAACTCACATATTCCAAAAATCGAGTGTTGAGATGATCGCAAAAAACCACCAGAGCGCGCTGTTTTTTGTAATTAGAAGAAAAGTATTCAACTCCCTTGAATATTAATGAGTGAGTGAGTTGATTTACATTTTTTTTAATATAATATCGTCACCGTTCAGGCAAAAGTCACCAACCCTAAAAACATAGTTTTGAGATATCGCAATTTGAAAGTTTGAAAATGCAGGAAAAATCAGATTTAAATGTTTTTAAGATTTTATCTACATTACATTATTTTCTCATGTGTTCTTAATAATTTCTTTAAGGTACTTTTACTTTTTGATGCTAATTAAAACATCTAGAAGATTTTGAAGGAGGTAAGGTAGCTCAATTATGGTTTGGTGACTTTTGCTTGTTAATAATCTGACCAAAGCGATCTTATTATAACAAGCTTAGGTAAACTATTCCTGTTTGGTTATTTTTGCGTATTTCAGACAAGTGTTAGAAGTTTTCAAATGACAAATCAGTAAAACTCACCATCCATAGTATAGTGACTTTTGCTTGTATATTTATAACGAAGGATTTATTTTTTTAGAGTCAATAATGTCTATTCACCTATAATGACTTTTGCTTGTTAAGATTTTATCGAAAGTTATTTAGTGGAAAACAAATAATTCGGATTTAAGCAATATTTTACTAACTAATGTACCGTGGTGACTTTTGCATCTTAAAGAACATAATTTTACGCTTCGTGTGACATACTCAACTCAAAACTGCCATTTTCAGGGTTGGTGACTTTTGCCTGAACGGTGACGATATATAATACTCATAAGGCTGCAGACACACAGCACACAATGAGAAATAGAGCACCCTGTTTAGTTAGGTTAGGTTAGATTGAAAAATGTGAATTATGACACCAACAGTCAACTTTGTGACGTTTGATAGCCAACTATGTTTCTTTTTATAGGTCAATGCCTTTAAAATCACTTGGTATATTTAACTCAAAAATGACAAAATTGCAAAATGTGAGTTATGACTCTGGCAACTCAAATAAGGAGTAATAATAATATAAAGGTAGATAGTATTAATTTCATTGGTATCTAAGTTTGAGAAACACTAAAATACAGGACATTACCTACTTAATATTTTGTTCACCTTAGTCCTTGCACTATTATCACACTTATGATTTTGTTTATTCATGCTTTGTCATTCTTCATATTCTTTTTTGGACAATATTCAAGGTGCAATCAATATTTTAGTACATACCTACTTTTTATATGTCTAGGCTGCTGAGCCAAAGAGATATTTTGCTATACATCCACGATATTGAATCCCTTTCAGAGATTAGGCAGGAATCCTCCGGCGAGTGCGAATCTGTTATATCGCAATCGGTTTTTAATAATATTTTTTGGTACTGTTCGGTTATCAGGAATACAGCGGAAAACACATTTTGAAAATACCCGATATACTGGATTATTTGTTAGTTTAGGTTAGGTTAGGTTAGGTTAACCTAACAAATAATCCAGGTTATCGGCTATTTTCATGTGTTTGCTGCTGTATTCCTGATAACCGAACAGTACCTATTTTTTTAATATAATTATTTCAGCTAGTCAAATAGACTATACCTTACCATTATTTATTTGTTTTTTGTTTAGTGACATTTATCATTATCTAATTTCATTAAATTTTACCTAGTTCCATTGTCTATGAGGAATGATATTTTAATGTGCTTACCCACCGCAGTTATGAATCACTGGCGAAGGGTGGAGGTAGGTTGTTAAGATCCGACAGAAATTGTGCACACTAAACTTCAGTCATATGTACGTGTATAGAACTAACACTACAATATGCAGGTAGTGTTGGTTAGTTTTTAAAAATTAATTAAACACTACGTATATGTACCAAGCAATAATAGATAATAGTCAAAAAATAGTTGTCTATCTATAAAATATCTAAAATTATGCCATTAAATCATACTTAGTTTTAGACATAATATAGATAGAAGAATATTTTTTATCTCTTATGGTTTGGGTTATGCATGGCATAATAAATTTAAGAAAACTTACACCATCTGTAATAATATGTATTCTTAATTCAACAAAAACAAATAAGAATGACTGAAAAATTGTGCTCTATTTTTGTCGGAACGCCCATAGCATACTTAAACTATTATGGCTTGAACATACATAATTTTGAAAACTCTTTTTTGAGAAAAATACGACACCCATCAGGAATCGAACCTGCATCTCTAGGGATTCGCGCCCACGCACATCAACCACAATGCTATAGGTATCCTATCTAATTGCGACAAATTTTAACTAATGGCTCTTACAATACTCTGAAGCTTAACAATATGTCTTTCGCTGGGGGCTGAAGGTGATAGATGAATCTCAGTAGAGATTACCGTTATTCAGACTTCCGTCGCTTGGACGATGGGTTGCGACCTCGCTTTAAAGGACATTGGCATCGCTGTCAGGTATATTTTTTTTCACGAATGGATGCAGCGACTTGTGCGTGCAATTGCTCAGAATAGAATATTGTGATTTTATATTATAGTTATTTTGGCATTATATAGATTTTAGATTCTTTTAGATATCTGATGGTGAATTAAGGCATTCTGTAGGCAAGAGTAGATTTGGTGTTACTACTTATGGATGGAAAAGTGAATCAATTCGTGCTATTCAAGACAATATCTGTACCTTAGAGCTCCACGTTTGGAAGTCACGTTCGATGGTTTAGTGCACAAATATTTTATGTCCAGTTTTTGTCATAATTGAGTTAACATACACAAAATGTTCGTCTGCATCATATCTTTATGCTGTAAAAATATTGTACATCCAAATAGGATATTTTAGAAGATACTGTATCATTCAAATACACAATATATCCATTTCTCATGAATCTCAAATTTTAAACTTCGATTTTCTCAAAACATACTAAACTGGACATACGATCTGTGCACTAAACCATCGATATTCAATATTTTTCAGGAGAGCAGTTATATAAAATAGTTAATCTAATCTAGTTAAAATACTCACTCTCGTTCAGACTAAAACTCCGTATGTTGGAGTTCCGCACTTTTGCAATTTTTTTGATACAGATTAAAGCAAAAATAACTTAAATGGGACATCCACTCTTTCACGTATAATTTCAGTATAATAATTGGACTACCGTCGTTTTAGAAGTAATTATTTTGAAAACCATGTGACATTGGACTTCCAAATTTTCAGCATTAAGAAAACGTGATTTTTTTTTTTTTTTTCCGACCATGTCCGATCCTAATAGGATCATATGGGCCTCCACAGAGTAGAGGTTTGTATTAACAGATTTTGTTTTTTACGAGAAATGGATGTCAGCCACTTGCTCAACCTATTAGGTCCATACCCTGACTCACACACAAATTGAAAAACAATATGTGTACTTGCCAGACCCAGAATTCGAACCTGAGACCCATGGCGTGATAGTCCAACGCTTAACTCAAAAATGATAAAAACGGGACTTCCACACTTTCAGCTCTACGGTACAGAATATTATGACTGTTAAATTTAGCATTATGACACTTTAAAACTCAGTGGAACCTGGTACTATTTGTGACGACTTACCTCTCTACTCAACTTGGATTTCAAAGATGGCCGAAAAACTAAATATCACTCAAAACTGAATGTGTGCAATAGGAAATGAGGATAGCCGTGTCTAGTTAGATTTGAAGATTTAAGAAACTATACCACTAATGTCAATCTTTAAAGGCGCTGTGAAATCAAAATAAAAAACGTTTTAAAACTACTGCTTTGATTAAAGCGTATTCCACGTTGCGCTTCTACAATGCATATCGCAGTCTAAATTATCATAAAAAATTCTTTTAAATGTAGATTATAAGTAAAGTGTAGTAAGTAGTAAACCGGACTTCACGTCCATTACATGTGATGACATATATTTTTTTACTGCCCGACAAACACATTATTTGCGTTCATTATTTTAAATGAGATTGAACCTTAGGCTGGGGTTATCAAATGCATTAAGACATGCGTAGATAATGCGTTGAGTGCATTAACCGTTTATTGTTACACACCATTCAGAGTGGGCTTTTGATATTTTCAATTCGATTTCCGTTGGCATGTCAACGGGTAAGTCAGTTATCTAGTTATATAATTTAAATTATTCATTACACTTTCCATTTTTTTTTTTTTTTTTTAATATATTTGGCAATATAGGTGAAGGTGAATAATAAACACTGATTAGACATATTATGTATTTATTTATTCCATTTTTTAAATATTATAAAAAAATAATAAACCTTATTGATTAATTAATATTCATAAACACATTTTGTAAAAAAAATGAAAAATAAAATAATACAAAAATAAATTAAACACAATAATTAGAATTAGAAGAAAATAATTAACGATTACATTTTGACGTTTTTATTAAGAATTTTTCTTTAATTAAAATAAAAAATATATAGGTAGTAATAATATTATGAACCCTGTCACTTTTTTGTTACAAAATAATAATAAAACTTTGCTTAATAATTAAGGAATGTGTAAAACTAAGTATGTTACACATATAATTAGTACTTAGTTGTTTTATTAACTTAAATAGGAAACTAACTGTTTTGAGTTTTTTTATTAATGCTTTGACATTATAGTATTTAGGTAATAATAAGTTAAAATTGTTAAAACATTACACATTGGAAAATAAAATCCTAATAATTCAATCGTAGAATAATTCTGGGGGTGAGGCCACAATGCGAGCAAGTACACCAATGAGAAATAACAGGAGTTACTTTACAGATAAAAATATGCTTCTGTAAATGTCAATGTTTTCTGCATAATATTATATACAATAACAAATTCACATATCGTCACTCGATGGGTATGTGAGGATTTGAAATTGCAATGAGTAATAATTTTTAAAATTTTAATAAAGATGTACTGATACCTAACCTAACTCTATCAGAAATACTAATGCTTGATTAAGTTGGGTTAGGTTAGTATTTTAAGTAGGTAAAATTTACGTCTTTACAATCCTGATCATTATAGATTCAAGTGTACATATTGACAGATCTGTTATAATCATTTATTATCATTTCTAACAATTGATTTATTGTTAGAACGACTAATCTATTCATTATAATTAAAACATGCCATATACGTCACATATTCAATATTATATCATGATTTAAACCTTTTCATTTTATTTACACAACCTTTTTCAGTTATAACCTTGTTAAAATGAGGTGTCAAATATCAAATACCGATAAGTCCACATTTCAATGTTTTGTGGGGTAAACGACATTTCTGTGTTTCAAGCTAACTAAAGTGGTTGGTTTTAACATTAGTTTTTTTTCCATTGTATTGCATTTTCAAATTATGTGTATCATTATTATCCTATGAATTCTTTATTGCAACAAATTTTTGACATATTGCCATTTATTTGTAAAATAGTTTTGTGGGCTTTAAGTTAATTCTTTTTTCGTATGCTTTTGGTCGGTTTTGAAACATTACATTACATTAGGTGTGAATTTACACAATATATAATATTATAATACTCGTATATGTAATTTTTATTAGATTCTGACCATATTGTGGACTTATCGGTTTTTGGAAATAGGTGCCTTAAATATTATTAACGATTTAATGAATTGAATATTATGAATTCAAGTATCACTTACATTCTATTGACATGACAATGGGTACATGGGGGATTATTATTGTGCTAAGTTTATTTCCTGTGAAAGGAATATATTATACTTCCAGGACTTATTATTTTATTTTATATTGCATAATATCTTTCCTTACAAATAAACAAAATATTTACGTACTAAATAATTATAGCTTAAAATCTATTTTTATGAAAAAAATATCTTCAATTAAGTATACTAGGCCAGTTTTAAAAAATATATAGGTTTTTAGAATTATTCGTCAATCCCATAATTTTTATATCAATGATTGGTGTGCAATAGATTTCAGTGCAATATTTTTCAAAAGTTAAAAATTAATAATAATTAATAATTTATCAATTTTAATGTAGCAAGTCCAGAATGAACTATAAACTCAAATGAAAACAAAATTATTAAAATTTTAATTACTAGATTAGGGTAGTGGTTTCCAGGGGAAAAATCCAGCTTTTATAATCGACCACATTAAACCAAATTAATATTCTACAAAAATGTAGTTTATATATTCTATTGGCCTGGCTTTTGAAGATAGTTGGGTTTATCTTTCTACCTATGTTATGATGATGGAAGATACATTCCTCACGCTAGCCAACATTCAAAAGAGTCACAAGTCAAAATGTACCATTTCAAAGTTTCTTATTTAAAGTAGGTATTAAAAGTATTGTTATTTAGAAGGATTTTGCATAAAACCTTCTTGTATAGAGATGGAGCCGAGCTTAAACGTCTGAAAGTGACCACTAATATTCATATAAAAACTGATAAGATATTACTTCTTTTGCATACATAAGTGACACTTACGTTAAACTTGAACATACTTCGGCGATTTATATATGAAAATCACAGAAGAAAAACGATCCAACATCTTTCGTCGACAAAATATTATGGGTACTAGTTGTTACTGTAAAGCGATAGCTTTTTGAAAAGGCAAATCAAAATATAAAAAAAAAAAATGGTATCTAAATAATTGAATATACACATGATTTACAAGTACTTATAGAATTCTTGTATGTTTTTTATGTATGAGTGAATAGTGTATGTGGTTTTTCTATGTCAATATTAGGAACTCGAAAATGGCTAATGTTAACTTGTAATACCTATGAATAGTTGCCAGTTGTTCTCTCAAGTTCTAGAATTAACCTGACATTATTTGTGATAATAACTGTGTTTAAAAAAAATGTTTCTAAAATCTATTTCATAAAATATGGTATGTTTAACTATCATAGTAGATTCCACACTGTTTTGAATTTATTGTTAACTTTATGAGTTATTTAAAAAAGTAATTGAAATGGTGGACTATTAATAATAATCACACTTTTTTATAGTTAGTTTTCTGCGATATGTTTGAGTTTACGTGCAAGTTGTATCTACATACAACTATCCAAATTTCTAAAAAAAAAAAATAGATACGGTTTAGACAATATAAAAAATATTCCTTAATAACTTTAATTATTATTGAAAATTGCACTTATTCCCTTTGTGCTCCACGCCATCGATATGTTAATATTTACGATATCGATTCCTCGGTATTGAGACGTGGTATGAGAATGATGGCTAGAAAACGCCATGGCGGAGGAGAGGTCAGTAGCGTCTTCCTGCTCGGTAGTTTCTGCAACGTCGCACCATGTCGAACTTCCGGTACCGCAGACAATGCCATTGCGGAACCAGCTTCATGCCGCGAATAGCTTGTTGCTGCAAAGAAAAACAAACGTTATTAGATAATCGATAGGTACCTTTTATTACAGATATGTTGAAAAAACCCTTTTGTCTGCCAGATGGAGCCTTCTGTGGTTACCCTAAGTGACAGCACATAACGTGATCATAATGTATTTGAACCGTTAGGCTCCATCTCTATAGAACGGCATTCACGAACCTATGGCACGTACGGAAAATTTGATGACAGAACTGGCCGGATGGTCGTCATTATAATATGATGAACAAGTATCTGATTTAAACGGTTTTTCACTACCTATAAAATGTTGCTTACATTATCAATTATCATAGTATCTATACATTATACTTGTAAATGCACAAACATTGCATTCGTGTTGTTTTCCACAGTAAATGTATCAAAACTCATTGTATAATATTATAAAAAATAACGTCGCATTTGGGGACCTTTGCATTTCATTTTACGTAACTTACTGTTCTTGCAGAACAACAAGAATCACATTTAAAATTCTTTTCTTTTTTTTATATATTTTTTAGAGTTAATACATTCAAACAACTACTTTGGTCATAAGGCTATCTCTCGTATTAAATAATTTCAATATTCAAACCATAACAAAATCCATGCAACTAATATCAAAAGGGCCTATCTATAGCATACTCGTAACCCATGGTCCCCACATCGTGTAGCGGGCCTCCAGGCTAGGAGCTTTGGTGGCCCCCATACCTATCGCTAAGGATAAAAGCAGTGTGACGCTATACAGTAGCGTTTTCTTTGTACGCGGAAAAATTAATGTGTATATTTAGTGTTTTATTATATATTTTAATACATCCATTTGAATTATGGAAATGTCGAGTATTGATACACAATTAAAAATTGTATCGTACAATCATATATATAGTTGAAGGAAAATAGCACCGCAGGCGACTTTTTTTTTTATTTATCTCACTTAACTGCTCGACTCGCTTCGCCGGGCCCCCAGGCTAGAGCCCTGTCACCCCCCCCCCCCCATGGTATAACCACTCAAACAGATAGATACTTGTACAGAAAAAAAGAAACCGCTAGGTAGGTACTTAATATGGTTGGGTCTCATCACTGTCATATTCAATAATAATAATTTTATACATACAAGATACGATTTAAAAAACAGATTCATCGATATTTTTACTAGTTTTGTAAGTAGTTGGAATTTATAGTTTTTTTTCATCGTGGGGGCCTCAAAATCAGTGCCTCGGGCCTACAAGCCCCTAAAGAGGTAGGAGGTAGACCTAGAGGCCGCTTCTTCTTACGCCGTGTCCATGCGAGAGATGTGCCTAGCAGGCTTTTTGAATGCCTGAAGGAAACTCTTCCTAGATTTTAGGCGTGATTGCGTAGATGTCTGTCATGACCACAGAACAGATAATAAATAGAATACCGATAGGCAATATTCAATACGCCGCATGGTGAAGCAGGCTTTTGAATGTGTGAGTGTCCTACAAACATGAAGCACGCATTATGCACGTGCAATAGTGTGTGTTAATACACCAACATTAAATGAGCGTGAATGCATAAACCGAGAGCAGTTTTTAGTATTCGACGTAAAACGTATTCTTAACACGTGTGAAAGTTTAACCCGGATTCTTCCTAACTCGAGTCGGTTACCTGCTATCGCCTTACCCGTTGTGTATTTCAGTTCCCTGGTCATGACACATTTAAGCTGTGCGATGTACATGGGAGGCTACATCTCTACTGCCGGATAGACGAAAAATATAAGTGCTCAAATGATAAAAACCATCCCAAAGAATTGGATCATAATAGGTTTTCCTCAACATATTAAATCCCATTTAAAAAAAATGTAATATTTTAACTATGTATCTACGTAATATTTATACCTTGAATCTAGAGTTACATGCTAGTATTTATGGTAATGGCATACTATTTTAATAACCCATGTACATACGAATACGACTTGAAATTAATAACAATGTACGCCTAATCTTGTACGTCATAAATATCCACGGACAGATTATTGTAAGTAATTTTATGCAACAATTACATAGTAAAAATAGAACGTACCTAATGCAAAAATCGATGGGAAAAATTCAACACGCATACCTACAGAATATTAATAATTTACCTACACAACTATTATAAACACATAACGACACCACACTTACGGTTATGCATTATTAACTCATATATATTTAATTTTATCAATCAATATAATTATGTATGCTATTTCTATAAGTGGGATCGTCCAAAACGACACATGATTTCGGTATTTTTACCACTCTTCTGTCATATTTTTTTTATCCCCTATCTAAATGACGTCACGTCGTTTTTTCAATAAAACCAATTCGTTTAAGGTGATGTCTCTAGGTAAAGTTGTTATAATATTCTGTTTGACATATCTGTCTGAAAAAATCAAAATATTAATTTGAAACAATATTTTGTAATAACGATAAACTTTCACAAGCATGAAATCAGGGAACACAGAATTAATGGGATGTAAAATACGTAACGGGTGTGCAGATGCAGGCAATCAATCTCGAGCGTGGAAGAATATGGCATAAACACGTGTCAAGAATACTTCATACGTCGAATACGACAACTGCTCTCGGTATATGCACTGACGCTCATTTAATATTGGCGTATTGATTGTTGCAACATACACTATTGCACGTCTATATAATGCGCGGTTCATTTTCATAGGACACTCACACATTCAAAACCCTGCGTCAACATGTACTGTATTGGGATATAGCCTATCGGAATTCTATTTATTAAGGTGATGTCTCTAGGTAAAGTTGTTATCGAAAATATATATTCAAAAGTAATGACAAAAATAAAATTTAAAATTAAAAAGTATCGTGAAGTTCTGTATTCCAAAAATACGTGTCAAATTCGGTACATTTGAATCGGGTGGCAAGAATGAATGACCTAAGTTTTATTATCAAAATTACGATAAAAATGTACGTAAATCTATTACCTAGGAAAATGCTAAACGGAAATTGGAATTTATTATATCCTTATATCTTTTTTTTTTTAATTTAAAAAACACCGATTTAGAGGTTAGAAAGCATGCAATTAAAATCGAAAAAACTCGGTTTGTACGCAATAAATGAGAAAAAATGCCAAGTGATCGATTTTAATATTTCATTCTCAGAAAACATGAGGTTGTATTTTTTGGTTTTGTGGCATCACATCCTCTCGACACAAATTATCATATTATATTAGACCCTCTCCAACCTCAGTGTGTGGCGTCATACATGGAGGACCCCTAACATAAAAATACCAACTCCACGCGGACACCAAATAAATCTAATGAAAAATCTACCAGTGACATAGCATACTTTAACACGCAAATAGCTCATCTGATCAAATGCTGGTAATTTTATTTTAATAACATTATTCAGAGTAATCCATAGTGGTCTTGGCTTCATCCCCCAGAATCTATAATAAATCACACCCCTTTTTTCAATCAAAAAATAATTATAGACTTGTACATATTTATATACTGGCCAGACACATAAAACAAATTTATGTTAGTGTAATCCGCGTTTGATGATTGGACACCTCAATATTCTTAACAACTAAGCAAAACACAACAGCGAAATTCAGCGTAGCTATTACGTTTTCAGCTTATTTGAAAACGACGATATTCGGTTCATGTAATAAGTTTTTGCTCATCACCCCCTTTTCAAATATAATATTATTAGTGTAGCCCCCTCTCTAATAATACAATTATAAGTGTAAGTTTTTTAATATAACAAAGATATTTATGTAGCTGTGTGTTAAAAACATCATAGATAAAACATAATGAAATGAACCACTTATCAATAAAATGATATTGCTCTAGATTGGTCACTATTATTAACAATAACATCAGTAAAATTTAAAATGTCAACTAAATGACGAACCTAGTGTTGTTCTAATAATTTGTCTATGCCAGGATCTGTAATTGTCAACAGCATTCTCAAACCTCTGCTGTCTTACAGACCTATTTAAGTAAACATACTTCTAAATCCACGTTTAACTAAATATACAATCAAAAACATATTACCACATAGGTATCATAATCAATATATTCCAAGATAACGTGTGAATATCTGCTTCTGCCACCAGGACTTTTGTTTCATTTTACATCTGCGACCAATTCCACAGCATCCCACTTGTTTCTTATCCCCCCCCCCCCCTCCTCAGTTCACACTTCATTCAAAACCCTCATTTGAAAATATAAACCTATATTTCTGTATGATTATACGTTTATTAGTTGAATGTATTATTATGTATAATACCAAAAGTAATCATTTAAAACTTATTTTTCGAATACGTCACGCGATTTGACCTAATGCATGCATAACGCGGTCCAATAGTAATATTGTTATTCCATTATCATGGAATCGGAACCCTATATATTTTCTGAACCATACATCGTTATGTCACGTTTTATAATGATATACTTTTATTACATACGTATTTCCATTAAAAAAAAACTAATTTCAAATAACCTGCCAAAGTTTAAAAAAAACCTCGATGTTTTTATCATGAGCTCCGCTAATGGGTTAATAATTTAACTAAATTTCTTAAAAACTAAAAATACCATTGTTAAATTTTCCCCTATATGAGATTATAGAATTTTGCATTAGTAAATAAAATTATTCTCCTTAGGGGATTTTAAAATGGCTCACGGATTACGCTCGCGATAGACATGTTTAATTCAGTTACGCTAAATTCTGTCAAATTTAACGCATGAATAAATTTAAATACTCGACATTGTTCGAAAATTGTTTAGGAAATTAATATTTCAGTTAGGTAGGTGGGTAAATAATTAAGAAAATTTAGGAACGTGAATAGTTGATTTTTGTTTGCATCTGTAGATCGAACAAAACGTATTCCAAAATGAGATAAATAGTTTTAAACCTGTGTCTTTTACTTATCGCATTATTCTATAATATGCAATCTGAATAAAATAGCCTAATTCAAAACCATTGACCAAAATTGATCAATAATAGATTAATTTTATTTTTATTTAAGTTTACAGGTTCTACTAAGAGATGGCATGCGTAGCTAATAATTTAATTGACATAACCCAACGTTTTTGCATAAAAGGCGGCAATTAGATGCACATCTAAATACCTAGGTATTTTAAATATTCGATTGAATCCTTCTGATATATCTATATAATATGTTTGTAGACAGTTTTACAGTGAATTGGATTATTTGGACATATTATAGACATAACAATAAGAAAATCGAACTAAAAGTCATTGATAATCCTTTTCAATGTGAGAACAATTTAGATATTAGTTCTAATTAGGGATTCCAATCCCGGGATCCCGAGCTATTTTCGATACATATGAATCCCGGGATTGATTAACATAATCCCGAAACTTTCGGGATTGATTTTTTTATCAATTTTTATGGAAAATAACATAAAAACGAAAATATAACAGAAAAAATACTTTAAATAACAAATAACTACATTAGAAATAAACTGAGTTTGAATGAAGTTTGATTTATACCCATGTGAAAGTTGCCGATTCATTTTATTTTTTCACATAAATTAATAAAAATGAGAAAGATTGGAAAAAAACAATGCTTCGCACTATTAACAAAGTAATTCCACCACGATCGCATACGTTTTACGGCAGTTTCATATTTGGCTGACCAATTAGATGTATGAAGCGGATACACACCATGATTTTCTTTACTATTTTAAATCTCGCTAAACCATTCATTAAGTCATTACTATCAGATACAGCAATCTCATATTAAATTCACATTATTATTTATATTACAATATTATTTACTCCATTAAAGTTATGTATCTTCAAGGTTGAACGTACACAATATTAAGAATAAAAATGTCTTAAATAGTATAAATTATACTAGATTTATTGTTGACCGATTTTATCAATGTTAGTTGTAAATGTATTTTTTTTTATTAACTATGGAAAAAATGCCAATCCCGGGACCAGTCCCGGGATCCCGGGATTGTCAAATTGTAATCCCGAAATCCCGAGATCAGAATTTTGGCTCGGGATTGGATTCCCTAGTTCTAATGTTCTAATGGTGTGTGACAATATACCACTGGTGAATGCGTGTAGTGCATGAAGATTCCGAAAAAAAAACGACTCAAATGGAAAAGTATAAAACTTGAATCCATTAGAATTTAAATTTTAATTCCATCAAGTACCCTCGGTCGATAGTATATGTAGTGGTGGAGGTAGGCTGTTAAGATTCGACATAAATAGTACATACTTACTAAACTTTGTCAATCATACTTATTTGTTTTCCCTGAACTAAGAATACAATTTGCAGATGGTGCTGGTTAGTTTTTAAAATTCAATCAAACCCTGCCTAACCAAACCATAATAGTTTATTTATGATATGGGCGATCCGACAAAAATAGTGCACACTTTTTCAGTCATACTTATTTGTTTCCGTTAAATTAAGAATACGTATTACACATTGTTGGTTGTTTTTTTAAATCCATTAAGCCCTGCCTAACCAAACTATAACAGATAAAAAATATTATTCTATCTATAAAATATCCAATGTTATGTATGATTATTACAGATGGTGTTAGTTAGTTTTTTTAATTCATTAAGCCCTGCCTAAACCAAATCACAATCGATAAAAAATATTCTTCCATCTAGATAAATTAATATGCTTTTACTATTATCTACTATGGCTTGGATTAGGCAAGGTTTAATTGAATTTTAAAAAGTAACACACTATACATTGTAGTCTTAGACTAGCAGGGGTAGTCAACCTTTTAATACCTACCGCCCACTTCTGTATCTCTGTTAGTAGTCAAATTTTCTAATCGCCCACCGGTTCCACAGTAATGGTGATGTATAAAGTAGGGAAGTAACTTTACTTTATAAAACAACTTACTGTAGTTAAATCTATATTTTGTATTTATACTTTGCATACATATAAGCATGTCTGATGAAATTACATTTAATTAATTAAATCATTAATGAGATCCCTGAGGCTGATGCTGCGAAACTAAATACTGAATATCTGGCTCAATTTTTGTGAAGCACAAACGAAGGTTTCCTCTTTCGGAAATATTCAGGCGGTTTCTTTCTTTGGTTATAATATGATTAACAGCACTAAAGCCTGATTCCACAAGATATTATGAGGTAGGGAAAGATAAACTGAATCTCATTTTTCACATATTTGGATATGACAGGCACTTTTTTTTATACAAATAGTATATTTTCTGAAATTTAAATTGTCACGGGGAATCTTATGAAAACATAGAGAAAATATTTTTAGAACCCCTACCGCCCACCATGAGAGCTGGAACGCCCACTAGTGGGCGGTAGGGACCAGGTTGACTACCCCTGGACTAGAGCAATGAAAACAAGTACGTTTGACTGACAAAGTTTAGTGTGCACTATTTACGTCGAATCTTAACAGCCTATTTCTATCCTTTGCTACGTATATAATATATAATAATATGTCAATTATTTAATTTAGTTTAATTATTGCAACCCATCGTCTTGAAAAAGTTGCAAATAGTTTTTTTTAATCGGTGTATTGTGGATTTGGATTGTTCAAGTCTGTAGTGCTCAATCCGCATTAAAAGTATGTTTTATCTAAATACTGTAGGGATCCAAATACTTAAAAAATGTGAAGAGATGTTCTAAAAACTGCATAGCTAAATAGGTGACGTGAGAGGTTATTAAATTAAGATAAAATAAAAGAAGACACTAATTCGAAAAAATGACATATTGAGTTAGTACCAAAATGTTCCTTATTTCAAACTTTACCGTCTGGAAACCTTCTTAATAAATAAACAGTCTTTATTTTAAAGTCATACTTTTTACGATTACTCAATAAACTTACATGATAGACCATTATTTCAAACTTTTTAACAACTTCAAAGTCAAATTACTCAAAACTAGTATTCTCCAGTTAGTGTGTTCTGCCAGAACAGAGACGTAATGTATGACGCAGAGTCGAGAGACCCATGCTATAGTAATCGAGATACTTCGAATCACCTCTCAGTAATTTTGATTACGGTCACACTCAACATCCTAAATTTGAAAACCTTTAATGAATGAAAGTGTTCTATCCTGTTTCTAAGGACGGACCACAATGGTGTTTTAGATGTTTGCTTGACCCAAGGCCACCCCAAGCTATCATATATATTTATGATGATCACACCTAATAAATTACAGATATCAGATATAGAAATGTGGTTACATGTAAATTGTACGTAAAACATTTCACCGTGGCACAGTTCGCCGTGAGTGTTTTTTATCGGAAAGAGATAACCCTATACTATACCGTCTCCAATTTTATTAGATTCAATATGAACATTAATTCAATTTTCATAGCTGATTTTGGCAAAATTCATGAATTCAAGAATGAAAACCTAACCTAACGTAACAAATAATCCAGTATATCGGCTATTTTCAAAATTTGTTTGCTGCTGGCTCCCTTCTTAAAGTAAACCGACAAGAACCGTGAGATTGGACGGTCTTTAATATACGGCCATATATTTCCCATACAACATTTTACACGTAGAAAGATTTGGTTTATGATTATATTAGTGACGGTAAGGCCATTAAAATCAAGAAAAACACACCTTCTGAACGTCCTCAAATATTACCAATATCAAATGCGCGTTTCGCTTATGTGACAAACGTAACTATTAAAAATAACATATTCTTTAACACGTGTTTGACCACTGTAGTACTGTTAAGTAAAGTTATGGGACGCTGTTATGACTTGTAAAGAATCATTAATACCGGTCAAAGATATGGATTGTTGGAAGTTACTAAAAAAATACTAACCGTTTGTGGAGTGGGAGCCGGATTCGTCTGAGCCAGCGCCATTAAAGCCATCAGTGCTCCAAGTATTACCCACCACCAGTTCCTCATGGCTCTTGATGTATCTTCTGCTACTTTTTTAAAACCACAAACAACTGTCTTCCCCCTTTGTTTAGATGATTATATCCACTTAGCAATGCCAACAATCACAACTACGTCTTTTGGACTTTGTATTTTTGGTCTGTCACTAAATTTAGCTTTATTTCAATGACCTGTGATCGATCTATACTTTTTTTCAAATTTACGTTAGTATTCACACGTATTTTAGATGCTATTAATTATTATCTTATAAACCAAAATACTTTTTATACTGCTTCACTTTTTTAAATAATAGTTATTTTTCACAGATTATATTTAAATTATGATGACTGTTTTTCAAAATAAGAACAAGACCACTTTATATGGTGAAAGTACGTCTTACTTCGCGTCACTGTTCCAAATTCAAACGAACTTTTATTTGAATTTGGAATTCACATTGGAACTTTACACTGTGTATTCGTTTTATTTTGAGTCGAGACTCGATTGAAATTCTGGATGTTGTGATACGAGAATGTCTTTACAATGCACTCCAGACGCCTTGCGATTTCCTTATATACTGTTGCCATCCTCTTCCCCCTGGTTTCCCTCCCCCGAACTCATTCCAGAACCTCCCGCGAAGACGGTACTAGCGGCCTCGGCTTGACCGTTTGAGTGCCGGGTGGTTTTAATTGACTATTCAATATTTGTTTTATTTTAAACTTTTCAAGATGCAATGACTCGCACACACATGCATACACATTTTTATAATATGTTGAAGGGAAGACTTGTTTCCACAAAATAGTAGAATAAAGCATCGCCAGGAAGCAAATCGCGAGCTTAATACTACAAGATTCTAAGTCAAAGTGCTTATTTGTGACAAACCAAACCTACCAATGAAGTTGTATTTTACCACAGAACAGATAATAAATAGAATTCCGATAGGCTATAATTATAACAATACAGTAAATCTTGACGCAGGGTTTTGAATGTGTGAGTGTTCTACGAAAATGAACCACGCATTATAGACGTGCAATAGTGTGTGCAATACACCAATATTCAATGAGCGTCAATGCATAAACCAAGAGCAGTTGTCAGTAGTCGACGTATGACGTATTCTTAACACGTGTTTAAATTTATCCCGTATTCTTCCATACTCGATAGGTATTTCAGTTCCCATTATTTCTAAGTTCCCTGTATTTTACGGAGCGGAGCTCGGAGTAGGAGCACGGAGCAATGGAGCAATAGGGTTTTACCCGGAGCACCGACAATTTGTACTGCTGCGGATGTTTTTTTTTATTATTAAATTTTCGTCCTAAAATCCAATGAAAATATTATATTTGACATTTTACAACACTGGAATTATTTGAAATACGGTAACACTGCCGAGTGACAAATAACTTCACTTTTTTGACAGAAGAAGCAGGTAATGAAAGACGATTAGCTGTCGGAAATTTTGTTTAATAGAATTAATAATGAAAATGACGAATAATAAACCTCATTTAAAAACTACTTATTTTTTAGTATTTGTATACATATAATACATATTAAAACTTTTTAACTGGAGTGGAGCTGGAGCAAGTATTAGGTCCCGGAGCGGAGCATCTCAAAAAAGGGTCTGCTCCAACTTTCT
This sequence comes from Rhyacophila brunnea, assembly GCF_057557595.1. Classification (NCBI taxonomy): domain Eukaryota; kingdom Metazoa; phylum Arthropoda; class Insecta; order Trichoptera; family Rhyacophilidae; genus Rhyacophila; species Rhyacophila brunnea. The sequence goes on along the minus strand of NW_028232827.1, from coordinate 33,411,032 downwards.
GTTATTTTAAGCTACCTCATTGTTACTTTTGTTTCTCTAAAAATAAACACTTGGAACCTTAGTGCTCCACTTACGAAATGTGTGAGAAAATGGCAATACCCCTGTAGGCTGTCCAAAAGGCGCCTAGATACGAGGAATGAAAATAGTAAAATCAGTGTGCATAGGATTGGTCCAGGCTGACAATGATTATGAGACAATTATTGAAGAATTACTTACAAGTTACATATAAGTAAAACATAAGTTAGGACAGTTTTCACATACGTGATGCTAGATTCAAATATGTAAAAAATATCCGAACCTAATTTTGATGCTGTCACAATATCGAAGTTTGAAACGATAATTAAATAAAAACGATTTTTTGATATATTTATTTATGTTTTATCGAAAAATCGATGTTTTTTTTTAATTAGAAACAAGATAGTTCAAACTATAAAGGGTTCTTGACTAGTGGAAGCCAGCGGCAAAGAAATTTAAAAAATAGCCGATATACTAATTAATACTAGTTAATTCTTGCATTGGATTGGCATTCTTGAATTATTCATGAATTTTGCCGAAATCGGCTATGAAAATAGCCGCTGTTCCCGCCTGGCTTCCAGTAAACAGACTTGTACCTAAATAACCTATAAAACTAAATGTTATTGATTAAAATAATTATAAAATACAATCTACATACTAATAAAAATCTTTTTAATGTTTTAGATAAGAATTGATTGTTTAAAATGAAAGTCGTCAATATTTTTTTCAATTTCACTCGCAGAGGCATTGCTTGATCACCCTTAAACCTGAGCTATTCAATTCAAACCACAGTGAAATGAAAGTTTCCATTTTTATTTTGCTAATGTATTGGTGAAAAATACTTTAAACTAGGTAATAATTATGTTAATTTCGAACATTACAACAGACCTACAAACTTATCTGAAGAATGGGATGTGGGAGCCACTGTCGAGAACTATCCAATCAAGACTCATAACTGGACAAAATCATTCGAATGATATTTTCAAAATTGTGTCCTATGATAGTTCGTACTATAGTTCCATTTTTGGACATTCTTTAGATAAGTTTGTAAGTCTGTATTTTGAATGAACATTCTTATTTCAAAAAGTATAATGCGTTCGCAACAATTGTTCGCCCCGCACCGAGCACGTTATGAATTTGTTTTTATTTAGGCGCCCGATTTTCACGGTCAACTGATAACGATATTTTCAAAAAAATGTTCCGAGGGAATTCGATTATGTCAAAAGGTGAAAGCACCACGTGTTTATTATCTGCCCTAACATGAAAAATACCATGTAAACACACAAAAAATAATAAATATTATTTACTTACTTATTAGTTAATTGAAAACATGTTTTTTTTTTTTAATAAATAGGTATGATGAAGTAACATCATTTTTCCTTTCTATATCCTTGTTTTGACTTTGATTTTACACCAATTCTGAGAATTGAATGTAATTTTTTGTTATTGTAAACATATTTTATAAAATCGATAGTATTTTGTTTATCTATATAGGTACTCGCTTGCGTAATATATGTAATACGTGTTGTAATCGAGGACAATGCTCGCATTTTCTTTGAAATCTAAATTTTCACGGAATTGTTTGTTTCTTAATATAATATCATATTTATTAGTATAGTGAACATGGTTGCATTTTAGGTGTACGTCAAATAACACAATGGTTTCCAGGATTGGATATACCATAGCGCTAAAGGGGTTGTAGCTGTAGGTTTCCAAATCAGCGAGGGCATTGGACTCCAAAAATAATTTTAACATACAATTAATTCAAAAGAAGAACCTCCCAAATTGAAAAAATGGGTACTGTTCGGTTATCAGGAATACAGCGGAAAACACATTTTGAAAATAGCCGATAAACTGGATTATTTGTTAGGTTATTAACCTAACCAAACCTAACCCAAACTAACAAATAATTCAGTATATTGGGTATTTTCAAAATGTGTTTTCCGCTGTATTCCTGATAACCGAACAGTATTTTTCAGCACACGTATTTTTTAAACAATAAGTATTTCATTTGTATTTACACCAATCTCGCAGAACAATGCGATGTAATATGACGTATATAATCAAATAGTTTTACTAAGTAGGTACCTACATAAATCGCTCTACGAAAATATTGGAAAAAATTCAAATCTGGAGAATCCTTTTACCGCCAAAATGTGTCATAAAAATCACCAATACGTCATCAGATCAAAAGCTAAGGTCACAATCCCATTGCTGTAGTTTGCTGTGAACATGGTTCGCGTTTCCATGAACTCAGAATAATTCGGAACAAGACATCACTGTCATACAATAGACTTAATTAGTGTCACTGAATCATGCAATTTTCGCAGAATTCTCAGACAATTGTTTGCAAGACAGTACAAATGTACCCGTCTTGTTGGAGTTTTACCTATAAATATACATAGCCTAACCATTGTATTATATGATAGTTCTAGTATAATAGTTTAGGCCGCAATTCCGACGTGCAACATTACTCGAAATACATACCAATTTACAATTTTAATAAAATTGGTTTATTTATTAAAATAAATATTCTTTTGACCATGTCCGATCCTCATAAGATCATTATGGATCTCCACAGAGTCGTGTCCGGAAACTTGTACGTATGCAGTTCGCCGTATTACACTTCATCGTCAAATGTATAGGAAATATATGGCCATATATTAAATACCGTCCAACCTCTTTGGGTCGTATAGTACCTACTGACATAGAATTCATGTCTAAATAAAACACGATTCATGTCAGCTATGAAAATTGAATTAATGTTCATATTGAATCCAATAAAATTGGAGACCGGATAGTATACGGTCATCTCTTTCCTATATAAACCTCACGGTGAACTGTCCCACGGTGAAATGTTTTACTTTTCACTTTCCCAACATATTCTGGGACTCTAAACACAAATTGAAAAATAATATGTATTCCAAGAACGTCGATTCGGTGTTGTATATGAAGACCGCGCACATCTACCTGCCGGTATAGGAATGACCAATGCGTAGGTGTTCGTATGCGTTCTGGTATCTTCGCCTCGCAGCCCGAAAAGCATGCAACTTGTCGATTGCGACAGTAGATGTTTTTTTCAAAGTAAAAAGTAGCATTCGACTAATCCGCGGAGCACCATTTAGCAACGTGTGTTTTGTGAATAACGATGACGCCACGTCGACGTATTCGACACGTTGCAGACGAGACGAGTTTTGATGTGAGAGCCGGCTTACATGAAATGCTTATCGAATTGCGTTATAATGTTGGCTATCGGTTTTAGTATATTAATATTATGGTAGGTATCAATTAATTCCTTAATTCCAAACCGACGTCGCGGATCACTCCGTTATTTAGTTTTTATAACGTTCTTAGACTTGCTAATAATTTAATAAACTATTTTTTTATTGAACGAATAATACACAATATTTGAGAATGTAACATTCTATATATTGAACATACATATTTGGAAAAGCACACTGGCGCGAATCCAGCGGATACAGGTTCAAGTCCTGTCGAGTGTGCAACAAATTTTTTTTTTCTAGTCTGTATATGCATGAGATGTTTTCAAATTATGTATATATTGCTATAATAGTTGTAAGATTACTTTCGAATGTACTTACTGGATGGAAAAATATATTTTACTGGAAATGTTTTTGAAATGCTGTATCTATAATATTTGTTTATATATTTTTTTTAATTAGAGAAGGAAAATGCACCGTGCATTGTCGTGGGGTGGTTACAGTGAGGCAAACGTGGCGTGTGGCTAAGCCGCGTGACTTTCCTATTATGCAGTCAGCCGTCATTTTCATTTTCTTGCTTTTTCCAGTAGGTAGTTTGTTTTACGCAGAACAACCTATTCCTAATAATCAAAAAAATTGTTACGCTACTGTAAAATTTCCTTCAAAAAATAAGCGTGAAATATTGTCAACGAATTTTTCTTATATAATCACAATAAATAATCTTTGCCCATTAATTTATACGAAAACTCTTTTACGAAAGAAATTTTTGTCGAATCAGGCCGATTCACAATATTATTCTCAAAAAAACAAAAAAAGCATTCAAACTAAATAGAATTTTCATTGATTAGCACTTTGCCAAATTACTATTTGGACGAATTAAAAAAATATGTTGCATTTAATTAAGATACGACAGTGTTATTGGAAAACAATGGTGTTATAGTGGAACATGTATCCTTAGACCAGGGAACTCAGAAATAACGGGAACTGAAATACTTAACGGGTAAGGAGTAGCAGGAAACCGATCTCGAGTAAGGAAGAATCCGAAATAAACTTAAACACGTATCAAGAATTCGTCATACGTCGAATACTGACAACTGCTCTCGGTTTATGCATTGACGCTCATTTAATATTGGTGTATTACACACTATTGCACGTCTATAATGCGTGGTTCATTTTTATAGGACACTCACACATTCAAAACCCTGCATCACAATGTAGCGTATTGAATATAGCATATCGGAATTCTATGTATTATCTGTTCTGTGCCGTATACTTCTAGTGACAAGAATTAGGCAAGATTTAATGTGATCACGATCACGGAGCAGTGGAGAGGGGTCGAGGTAGGCTGTTGAGATTCTACATAAATAGTGCATACTAAACGTTGCCATTCATGCTTATTTTTTTTCATTGAACTAATAATACAATTTGCAGATGGTGCTGGTTAGTTTTTAAATTGTAATTAAACCCTGTCTAAATCAAACCATTATAGTTCAGGTATGCTATGAGCGATCCAGACAAAAATAGTGCAATGTTGCTACTTATTTTGATTCTAATGGCTTCGGACAAATTGTATTTATTTAAATCACACGTAACCATAATCACTAACAAGGGTCTGGAACCTGGTCGGAAAAAAGATCCAAAATTAAAATTTCTCCTGGAAGTACATATAGGCAACTACCTTTTATAATTTATATTAATTTCCGTTGGCATATAAGGTCGTAAATGTGATTATTTTCGCAATCTGGGTTACCTTATCTGTAATATAAATAAAAGTTACTTATCCTAAATCAAAAATAATCTAAAAGTAGCCGTTACTATTTTTAGACCCGGTTAACAACCCGTCTAATAATATATTAAAATTGTGGTGACATAAAATATTTTATAGGCATTTTTATGTGTCGGAAAAACATTGTTTACTCTTGCAGAATTCTAACTTCTTTACGAAATTAGAATGTCAAAACAAAAGAAAGTTTTAGTATTTTCTCAGACAGATTTTAATTTTGTTAATCTCTGTAGTTACAAAAAATAGTAATATGTCATCCACATTGAAGGTTATGGCCCACCAAACCACATCCGCCCGCACCACACTCGGTCTTAATCGGGCGTATCACAGGACCCTACGTTTGATGTGAAGCATCATTTTTTTCTGACTGGGAATGTCTTAGGAGCAGTTAGCCAAGACAAATGTCGCCATTGACTCAAATGTGCTTTGACTGAATTTACGTGATTTTAAGTTAAGGTACCCATGGGAGAGATGAGCACACTGATGCAATATTAAAAATTGTACTAAGTAACATTTAAAGCTAATACAAAACTGCCGAACATTCTAAGCGAAGAGATCTTCACGTTGGCAGTATGACGCCGTAAATTTTCTAAATGCAATAAAATTGGCCTTTGTGGCGACCAGATCGGACGGTCCGATGTGCCCAACAGCTGGTTGGACCGACTCAAGTAACTCTTCCCTCTCGGACCACATTCTCGGATATTCCCAGAGGATGTGAAAAATTGACTGGTGTGATAGTCAGAAGTCAACATAGTTATCCCCAATCGCCATTTGATATTTTGGTCAAAACATATATGTATGCCTGCTTTTGGTGGAGGCATCCTATTTTTTCTGCCAAGTCAGCTCAGTCTGGTAGCGACTTGTCCTTACGACCGAAGAGTCAGGAGTCTGCGAGTATGCTCGTATATAAATTTATTTATGTAAGAAAACAAACAAAATAGAAATAGGAAAACAAAAATAATTCAAAACATTACTTATTAAAATAGAATTTAAAAAACACAGACTGTCAATCGCGTATGCTTTTGAGACACAAAATTCCCTGATGTTGCAAAAATTGCGCTCATTTTGAGTCGACGTTGGCTTAATTGTGTTAAATGCCCCGATCAATCTCTGAACGTTTTGTGTCCACTTTTTTTCATATATAAAATCGTTGTTAATTTGATAATAAAGAAATCCAGAATAACGGGAAAAGATTCTCTAGATCCGGGATTTCCCGAAATGTTAAAAATTTCAATTCTCGAGATTTGGGATAGAAAATCTCGAAAATTTCTCGAGAATTCCCGAAACCCAACTCTAGTTCGACTCGAAATCGATGGTCAGGTGGTTTGTGGGAGTCGGCGAGTTAACGATTTTGCTCGTGTACTTAAACCGTTTCAATCGTACATTCACATAGGCTAGGGATTGCAGATTATTTCGCGGGCAGTGATCAGCGGTAAATCTAGGTATCTCTACCTGTTTATCTGTGTACTACTCGTCCCTCCGTGTTAGTTTGATGTGGGCGGCAGGTATACTGATAAAGTTCTCAACAGAAAATGGAGCTACCAGCATTTGCAACATTTATCCAACAGTTAGTTGTTTTCATGTTTTGCATCACAACTTTAGTTGAGGAAATGCAGGTTCTATTGTTTGAGTTCTGAAAAGCTATTGAAATCCCTCTGCGATCACTGTTTGAATGGCCATGTCCAGCGCGTTTACCAGATGTAAATAATATTGTAAACGTCCATATAAGAGAGTCGGAAAATGTCAAAATATCAGTTATCGATATGGAAAATATGACGTAACGGAATACTTACTTAAATATTCAGATACTAAATATTAAAAACAAACTTGTAAGTTAGTATTTAATACAAAAACTAAATGTTATTATTTGAGGACAACTTTTTTTGATAAATAAATATTTCATAATAAATGGTCATCGGTGGCGAAGGGTGGAGAATGCTTTGGAGATTCAACATAAATATTACAAACCAAACTTTGTCAATCATCCTCATTTGTTTTCATTGAACTAAGAATACAAATTTCTGATAGTATTGGTTCGTTTTTTAAATTTTATTTAATTAACCCCTGCTAAACCAAACCATAATATATATTAAATTAAAAATATTCTTCCATATATTATGGTTTGGTTGATCAGGGTTTAATCGAATTTTAAAAACCATCTCCAAATAATTATATTTTTAGTTAAGTGGAGAAAAATAGTATGACTGTCAAAGTGTGCATTATTTTTGTCGGACCTCGCTACAATTATGGTTTGGTTAGGCAGGTTTTAATTTAATTTAAAAAAAGACTAACCAATAACATCTCCAATTATTAGTATTCTTAGTTTAATGAAAACAAAGAAGTATTACTGACAAAGTTTAGTGTGCATTATTTATGTCGAATCTACACAGCCTTCCTCCACCCTTCGCCACTGAATCGGTCATAGTCTTAGAATTATCTCATAGATAAAATCTATAAGGGATCTTCTAGTTAAAATGGCCGTTTTAGAAGCCATGGGCATGTGTTCGTTTATCAGTATGCTCCTACCAAAAATCCATGTTCAAATATTAGGTTAAATTTAATATAATAATATTATTAATGCTCTCAGATAATTAAGCTGATCGAAGTGCAATTGTAACAAATTAATACTATCCGTCGTTCCGGTCCGGTAGAGTCGCAAACATTCCGAGCACTGAGAAACTATTATTAATCTTATATTATAATTTTGATATTTTAACTGTATCGTAGGTATTGTTTTTTTTTTAATATTTAGATAATGTGCCCAATTAAGATTTTTGTAATAACAATTATGTTTTAATTAATTTTGATTATCAAACGATAATAATTGGAAAATGTTTTGGTCATTCGCGATAACTTTCTTTAATTACCTTGACGAAGTTCACTTATTTGCTGTGGTTAACCAAATCTTTACAAAATTCAATACTATAAGGTTAACTATTAAAAACTTGGTTATGTTTTTTTAATTACCTTGATTAGAAGATCTTAATTGGGCATAAATACATACCTAATTATTTATATACTTAGATCAAGCTAAAGATTCAAACAATAAATATATAATAAGTAAATCTTTACATATTTAATTAATATAATCACGTTATTTTTAGTACCTACCTATTATTTACCGATGTTTGGACGTGATACTAAGAAATAAAAAATGACAAACACTTAATTATTATTTTATTTATTAGTTATAATATTATTTTAATTGGTACTATTTAGCAGCGGCGAAGGTGGAGGTAGGCTGTTAAGATCCGACATAAATAGTGTACATTAAACTTTGTTAGTCATACGTTTTTGTTTTTATTGAACTAATGCTACAATTTACAGATGGTGTTGGTTTGTTTTTAACAATCAATTAAGCCCTGCTTAAACCAAATCATAATACGAGGTTGTCCAAAAATTAAAGACCTTTATTACTTATTTAAAAAATCAGAAAATTTTATTTTTTACAAAAAAGCATACGAAATTTTAGATACATATTATCTCAACTGTTTTTGACGTAGTCCCCGTTACGATCGATGCACTTGGTGAGCCGTGGTACTAGGTTCTCGATTCCCTAGCTAGTAGAACTCCGGCCCCGCCGACCTTAAAATTGTTCTCATCTCTTCCTCCACGTCCTCGTCGGTCATTTTCCGGCCAAATGTTGCTTCGCGTGAAGAAAAAGAAGAAAATAACTCAGCGCCAGGTCGGGGTTATGAGCAGGATGACGGAGGACATCCCATTTGAATGAGTCCAAAAGCTTACGATTTTGTTTGTGAGCTTCCGTCAGCATTTTGGGCACCCAATGAGCACACCTTTGCATACCCCAATTTTCCCCTCAAAGTCGTTTGTATGGTAGACTTACTGACGTCTGCAATCAAAATTGCGAGCTCACGGACTGTTAGACGGCGATCGTCACGAACTTTATCATTGATTTTCTTCAACAAAACGTCACCAGTTGAGGGCCTCCTTCCTCTCCCCTCAATGTCCCCAAAAATGAATAAAGGTCTTTAATTCTTGGACAATCTTCGTAGTTTAGGTATATTTTGGAGAGACACTCGAGAATTGTACCTTCTTACAACTACACCCAACAGGTAACGCACTTCCCACTATTTTTGTGTTCAAATAAGATGGTTAGGGTTCGGTTAATGCTAAAAAGAAAGCAAAGTATTTGTCTTGAGAGTATGTGGCATTTTTCTTTCTGTCTGCACGTATTTCGCTTCTCCTTAAACGCTTTCGACAAATTGCAACGTAAACGCAACAGACATGGTGTGTTTTCGAGAGGCGTTATAGTAATTGGTTGCATCTAACTAGGACGCACTGGACGATTGCATCAGACTATACTGCGATTAGAAAGAATCTTTAGCATAAATAATCCAAAAAACGAATTAATATACCTATTCTTTCTAAAACTCTATATATCTTGCTATCTACCTAGATGTCAATCTTTTGAATTGCTTGCTTCTAAATATCTTTTCCTGTACCAATGCACACACTCAAAAGTGTCAAATTAAATATAAATTAATGCATTCTGCTTTGGAAGTCTTCAGATTCTTGCGATAAGACTATTATCTATCATTAGCAAAACTCAGGCACTCAGATTCCTTAGTCATCACGGCTAAGTTACCTGAATAAGTCCTGAATGGTAGCTGTAAATAATTTGGACAAGATTGTATCTACTTGCCGGGTGCCTTTTCGTGTGTTTGTGGCTCTACATCCCGTGGTGGGTTTGGCTTCTCAAGAATCGTTTTCCATTCCAAATTTCTTCTCCGGTGTGTAACAATTCATTGCATGATACTTCAGTCGTGCGATCTTGATGACATGGACAATTTATTGGGTTCCCCAAATTCCTCGTGTTTTTCGTGGTAAATAGATATACCTAATATATGATAATAATATGTAAGTACCTAAATAATATACTGTATCGTATTCAATGGCGTTAATATGGACGAAACATCTGGAAAAAAAATGACACTCACTTTTTTGTCGGGTCTGTCGAATGGCATAATCTGTTCTAACGCCATTACAATAAAGGTGATATTGCTATAAATTCCCAATGGTTTTTGTCGGGTCTGCCGAATGGTTCGGTTCGAACGAGTTCGCTCAAATGAACATTGGCACTAGAAACACTGTTCTAACGCCATAACAATAAAGGTGATATTGCTATAAATTCCCGATGCGTGATATCGCATAATGGAAATTGCGTGACGTCTACCTATACATGTGCGAATGTCGCTATGCGCGAATTTAATTGCTAGCTACTGCATTGAGTGCGTTGTCCATTAATAATGTCATTGATCGTATTGCGATGACGCTCATAATTCAATGCATAAGAAAATGGCTTCTCAGATCAGGGGTTCCGGCTTTGATTCCTGGTGACGTCACAATATTATTATAAATATGTGACTTTCTAAGTCAGGATGTTTCTGTGATGTGTTTGGCTATTGTGGGTCGTTGTAATGATTTTAAAAAGCGTATCGACTTTATTATCTTTCATAACAATTGAATAAAGTGGTTCCATGAATAAACAGAACATAAAGAAACAGAACACAAATAAAGAGAACTATTACATTTCAGGAAAAATATAACATTTAATATTGAAATTGTCGTAAGTATATCTATACGTTGTATAGATTTTTAATAACACAGATTTTCAATACGTCGTATAAAATCAAATTATATAATTTCTGCATTTCTAATCACTGGAAAGCCTCAATTAAACGTCTCAACTCGTTGCCGGCAAGCTATGTATACCTACCTATATCGTCTTCATCAATACAATATGTTCAAAATGATTGGATGACTAGGTAGGTACAACGAAATAATTAGTTTAATAATTCTGTGGAGTTAGTTAGAGATAAGTTGAGGTTTTTACGCCGAATTGTCAACATGCAGAAATTATATATATTTATTTTATAAACTTAAGTATTATACGCATTTAATTAATAAATAGATACGACAATAATGGATGTTTTAATTTTCCCTGACTGTTCTGTTTTTTCATGTTCTGTTTTGTCCGGTTACCGACTTCACCAAGAAGCTCAGAGTTCATTAATCAGTTACTTATTAAATACTTTCTAGGTGTGCTACTAGATTTCTCAAACACCAAGTAAGCCTGACCAATCGGTCGGATCGGTGATTAAACTCACTCACTCGACCTATTATTTACAATAATATTATTATTTAATGTTCACCGCTTAAAATGGCCAGAAAATAAATTTAGCTGAGACAAAAATGCTGAACCTATTTCGGAACTCTAATCTGTTCTAGAGGAGGACATAAAGAGTAACATGGTAATTCTGTACAGATCCACATCGGTGGAGAATTGTGATAATCGCCACGTAGGCTGACAACGCAACGAGGCTGATGTACCTACATGTTTGTGTTTGTATTTACCATTTAAACGGTGTTACGCCGAAAAATAGCACCATACAAACAGCTCATTACTGTAATGAGACTTTCACAGTTGTTGTTTTTTTATCGTAATACATTTTTAGGTTTCCACCGCGTGTACTTCTTCCTTCTTTTCTTGACGTTTCGGGCTCGCTGATAGATATGTGGTATGAATGCAATGTTGATAATGGCCTCTGCAACGAGCCCGAAATGTCGAGGAAACAAGGAAGAAGTATACGCGGTGGAAACCCAAAAATCTATTGCGAGCTCATTATTGATTTAATTAAAATGTTACAAAATATAACTATAGTAAGTAATAAATACTTCTTCTTCCACGGCGCTACATCCCGGAGTGGGATTTGGCCTCCTCCACAACCGCTCTCCACTCACTCCGGTCTCTCGCCACACTTCTCCAGTTACCGGGTCTTCCTATTATGAAGCCAGGCCACTTCTACGGCGTCAGCCCATCTCCTTCTTGGACGGCCTCTGGGTATCTTCCGTTGGGGTAGCCACTTCGTCATGATCGTTGGCGCTCTAACTTCAGGCATTCTCTCCAGATGTCCCGCCCATCGTAGTCTTTGGGACTTATAGTATCTTATGATTGTTTGCTGTTCAATCAGCTCTTCCAACTCGTGGTTCATTTTTATTCTGTAGTTCCCATTTTCCAATGTGGGTCCAAAGATTTTGCGGAGTAAGTAATACATACATAACAATCAATTCATCGGAAAATTTATTTTATGATAATCCGTTCAGAATGAAAACCAACAGCCTTTTATAGCTTTTCCAGCAAAATTGTTTTAAACTGACATTTAAAAATACGTTCGGAATCAGTCAAGAGCTTCTTTAAAAAACTTTATGCCTTTTTAATACTCCAATAATTGCAGTTGGCAGGTTTCGTTTTCCGTTTATTATTTTTGCCCAGTAACAATTTCTGGAATTCTCGAGAAATGAGAGTTCTCGAAATTTCGGAAAAATTAATTCTAGAGAATTCTTGAGACGAGATATCTCGATCACGACCTCGATTTCAAACTTTCGAGTATTCCGTATTAATCACTAATTAATGTTTACTGTTATGCCTTAGTTATTGAATTTCGGCTGCAGGGTGCTAGGTATATTAATTTAATACTGTACCTACACATCTATGATCTATGTGTAGGTATATTTAACTGATTTTCGCAGAAACTCCATCCAATAATTGGGGCTGAACTGTTGAGTATTTTGACCCGTCGGCCTCCTTGTTTTTTCACACACACATTCAGGATGTTAGTCACGGAGATTTCCAGTGGCGTAACTAATGCCACTTATACTGCCTTACTGCCATGTCAACCGTAAAGCATTTAGATCGCCCTTGTAGCGATGATGCGGCTTGAGGGTCGCTCGAATTAACATCATAATTCATAATACATACGTTGAATATTGCATACCCACTACAATTTAAATACCACGATTGATGATTCTAAAACAGTTTTTAAAAAATCGTACTGATTGAGATATTTCAATATTTACGTTCCTAAAACTACAACTTGTTTTAGGTATTTTTTTAATCAACAATCGTCAGTATAATGGAAGTTCTAGGCATCCAAAGGGTTACGGAACTTCTGTCCAACACCTCCCACAAATCCAACGCGCTCATAATCGGGCTAATAACCCTTGTGATGCTTTGTTCCTTATTATCGTGTCGCCGATCTTTCATAATTTAATGTTCTCTTACTGCATCCGTATCATTCGATTCTCCAGAAAAGGGAGAATCAAATTTAACCTGATGGCTAAATTGAGTAAATCGATTTTAGAATTAATTTTTCCATTGTAAACTCTACATAACTGAACCGGAACTGAATAAAATCCGGAAAAACGGTTATTTTTTCCGGTTCGGTACATGTTCAAACACACACGTAAACATGATCGTACTCCACACTTCAGTTGTCGTAGGCGCAACACGTCTTGGGTCTTGGCCCTTGGAGTCTTGGGTCACTCTAAATCAATGATACTAAACCTTTTTTTTCTTCGGGCCACATACATATATTTGTAAAATAACGCGGGCCGCATCACTACTGGTGTGACGAAAAAAATCATGAAACCCCCCCTTATTTACAAAACAATTTTGAGATTTTAAAAATTATGCGTGTTTTTTAAATTAATCGTGTGCAATACCAACATTCTTATAAAATCCTCTTCGGGTGTCACTATCTGTGCGTCAAAGTCGAAACGAATCTCAAGATATACGAAATTCCTGATAATAAATGTGTTTCGGGCCGCTCATAAAAGCTTAAAGGGCCGCAGGTTGAGTATCGCTGCTCTAAATCAATGTTTTACATTATTTACATTACCATGGACCACAAAAAAATCAAAAAATGTTTTTCGGACCATCAACATTCGAATAAAATAATAAATATTTATATTTACACTATTTTTGAAACTATTGTCGAAATATAATACAACCCCACTTCAAATGTTAGGTTTCTAGGTTTCATGAAACGATTTATAACTATATAACATAGTCATTCATCCCGGAAATGACTTGTTCATTCATTGTGAACCCTTGTAAATTCTGTAATTCTGTAAAATAATATAGGTCTTGTTTTCAAATGACCTCCTAATACTATTCCATAAAACCTTATTATGAATCCTTTGGGATAAATTAAGAACTATTTCTTTTGCGTTTCACGGCCACGGCGTAATAACTACGTGTTGACTGCGGGATTTGATCTCAAAAAAAAAATATTTCGTAATCGCATATGAGAGCTTTTTTCAACGCTTTTGAGACGCCAATTTAATATTTTCAATTCGTAATCTTTATTGTTAGATTTTCTGATTATAGCCGATCTCAACTCTGTGCGTATGTTTATGATAAAGGAAGAGCAGTTTAAATTGTGATGTCGCATGAAGAAGATAGTCACCGATACATTTTTGTTAAATACTACCCTATTATATTTCACTTGTGATTCCCAATTTTGAATCTCGTTAGCTGGGTGAAATACACATAGTTTTTTTAATGGAAGTTTGTTATGTTCTTCCTTTTCTCCGACAACAATACACACTTAGGGCCAAATGCATAGTCATACTTGCGTCACCTTAATTAAGCAATGTTCAACATTACGTTGCCGATTTGTAGAGAGTGAGAAAAATAAGTTTATTACTATTATTAGAATGCCTTAGTTAAGAAACACAGCAGAACGGATTAAAAATATAGAATTGCGAAAGCCAGTCATAACATGAAGGGCAAGACATTAAACGCAAGAAATACAAACCCCCCCTAAATTGTCTTCAAATATCGCGTTTTACGTGATAAACTTTAATTAATACCTACATATTATGACGTTTGATACAGACGTACATTTTTAAAATAATAACTTCCTTAACACATGTTTAAGTTTATCCCATATTTATTCATACTCTAGAATCGTACTTATTTACTTACAACCACAACCAGAAGGTAACACACTTCCCATTATGTTTGTGTTCACTTGTTAAGGCTAACTTAACGTCGACATCTTTTCATTCGGCCACTATCATTTTACTGTTAAAATTATTAACAAGTATACAAACCCTTTCACCATTTTTTCGTTTACAAGGACTACACGTTTATTTATTGTTAAATTTGAACTCCCCTTTTTTGGATGCATTTCATTGACTACTTAGGCAATTTTGTGCATTTGGCAACACGTCTTGTCTCATCATTACTAACACACATTGGTTATTTACTGCTGGTGTAAAGTCTCCTATATAATAATAATTACAATAGGTATACGTTAATAGAACTACCTCTAGAACAGTTGAGATTAGGCATCAAAATTAATAGAGCATCATTTTAGTATTTGCACCTTATTGTGTGTAATTATTAGTCAGTATTGCCAACCAGTACTGTAATAGTACATATTAATTGAAGCCTAAAATGAACATGGGTTTTTGCCCAATTCCAATTTTAAAAACATTATTTTGAAGTCAATGAGAGTTGAATAAAACAAATGACAATAGTTGTCATTTGCATTATGCATTGAAAAATAGTTTGAATTTTATGTGCACATTATAATATATTGTAAGCATGAAAAAAAAATATTGGGTGGTTTTAGGAGACATTCTGACCATTTGAATGACTTCATTAATTATTGAGGAAATAATACATTTACACACACAAGATATTTTCCTTGGCAGATAGATGATGATGGGATTAGATATACTTGTGTTTTAATTCATGTGAAATGAACTCCATACTTTTACTGTGTAAATTATTATAATTGTGATTAAATAGCGTAAACACAACTAATATCAATAAGTGGTAGCCATTGCTCGAGTTAGGCTTTCGGAAATGCCAACTTAGCAATGTTAAAATCTTTGCAGTTTTCCAACTTATTCTTCAAAATATGTTATAATAGAAATAGTGCATAATAAGACTCTTTAATATATTTCAATTCAATCTCCTGTTTTACACATAATTTTGGGATATTATTGATTATGCATAAAAAAGAGCAAATGTCTTCTTTTTTTTTACCATGTCCGATCCTAATATGATCATATAGGCCTCCACAGAGTGGAGGTTTGTATTAACAGATTTTTGTTTTTACTAGAAATGGATGTTAGCCACTTGCCCAACGTATTAGGCCTATTCTCTGACTCAAACACAAATTGAAAAACAATATGTGTATTTGCCAGACCGAGAATTCAAACTTGAGACCCACGACGTTATAGGCCGAAGCCTGGGCCATCGTGGGGCCGTGACTGAAATGACTTTTAAGCAACAAGTATTTTTGAAAGCTGCACAGTAGTTAAATGCTTAACCGTTGCGACTAACCATGTCATAATGAATTATAAGTAAATTGTAAATTCCAATGGAAAGTCTACCAAATATAGTATATAATTACGTACTTAACGAAAGAATAATTCGTTAAAGTTCTATAAACCATGAACATTTATAAACTATTCTTATATTGTATTAAAATATTTTAAGTGGTCATGCAATGTTTATTTCTAAATCGAAAAAAAGGTTGTAGCATCATTATGACATATACATTTTTTTTACAGATTAACCATGAGCATAAGCAATGTTTTACAATCGGTTATGCATGTTCAAGTTTGGCTTGTTATAGCTTTTTAACGATAAAAGATACCAAAAAATTTATGACATTTTATGTTTATGTATTCATTGTAAACAAAAAAGTCTACCACAATGATTGATTTTTTTATCAATGGCTTGAGTGGACTCCATCTTGAATTCAAGTAAAACACCCCGTTATGCATTATAATAAATGTATTTCATGTAATTATTTAATTTCCTCATTCAAAATCCCACAGGATAACAAAATGCCCCAAGACTAATATGGGCAAGGCCTCAAATAAAATTATTCATAGGACATAACAAAGCCCTACTCAAAATTAGTTGGTAATGTTGTAATCTAAGTGTTTTGTTTATTGCAGTTTCCCTCTGTTGACACCATTTTCTTATTGTTTAATGTTGAAAAGTAGGTTTCTTCCTTTTTAGACATAATTTAGATTACATCTTGCAAGACCGAGATAGTAATTATGATGAGTTTTCATTCAAACATTTTGCCCTGGTCTTGTTTAACGTGTAAGTTAAATCATTTGAATGTTAATAATAACTGTCAGTCTATCTTTAAATTGAAATGTAACCCTGGATCTCTTTGACTGTGAAAAGAAAAATATGAATTGCACGTAACTGATTACTACATAACATTGTTTATAAATATCAGTGCTACTCAACCAGTACCTCAGATTAATGGTATATAGAGAGGGCCTATTTTTAAGCAAAATGAAGCCGCGTTTCTAGCGTATAACGAACAGTAGAACAACGATTTTATTATTATCAACATAATGTTATACCATCGTATTGCTTCTCAGTACGACCACCAAATTTAAGCGCAACATAGTAGTTAACCATATTTATGTTCTATTAAAAATTAACTTTGTATTTAACACATAAACAATAAATTTCAGCAACACGTGCTCGCAGTTTTTAAATGCATGTAATCAGCCGAAGGAATTCTATCTTACTCTAACGCATAGAGCGGAGATATAAGCGTGCCGAATGCTTACTCACTCGCACTTATGGTTCATTTTTGTTCAGGTCTTGACCAGTATTCTACAGCACAGTCGAGTACCGTGAACTAATAACGCTATTGTATTGATAAACAGTAACACTTAAAAGTCCAAACAGACTGATTTAATTGTTTAAGTACCTAATCTCTTTTGGCTTAGCACCCTCAATATATATTTTTTTTTCAGTTGCTGTTATCCACACCGTCACACGCGCAGCCAAGTCTCAAAGCCGTGTGCAGCGCAGTTCTTAGAGCACTTTCCGGATCCGGTCGGCCGTCCTTCAAAGTTCACACAAAAGAAGAAAAGACCCACACCCTCGATGAAGACTCACAAAATATTATCACTGCCAACGGAAACATTAAAATTAGCAAAAGTGAACCTGTTGTCAGTGTTAAAAAACTTCAGAGAGAATCTATAGACTGGGCGAGTGTTTTGCTCGGGGATGGCGAAACGTGAATTTAAATGACATTAAAAATGTGTGACAATTATAAATGTAAGTGAGAATGGTATGTTGAATATTTTGACAGTTATGAATGACAATAAACAAAATTGAATTATTTCTGGTGGTTATTAATTGTGTTAGTATCACAATTCCATTTTACATATTGATAATATGTGTCATATTGAGGTTTCCTGGTCAATACGCTTTTATTCCATGAGATTGCAATATTAAATTTGTTATGTGTGATTTTTGAATGTGTCGAAACAATTACAAAAGGAGGGTTTGAAAAAAGAAACAAAATTGCATCAAATCCTTTTGAACAGTGTTGCTAACTCTAGAAATAATTGTCACAGACACAATGTCAATGTTGTTTCACCAATAATAGAAAATGACAGCAATTTTCAGTTTGCCGAGTATCTGATTGCAAAATCACACAACATAGCAGCTAATACATCACTGAATAAAATCCATTAGAACAGCTTGAAATTAATATCCAAGAATAAATTCAAAAATAATAAAACCATAATTGATGAGAAACTCATAATAATTCATGTATTACCTTATTAAAATTAGCGTGAAATTCCTGATTTTTTAACAATTTACCAATATCTGAAGACATGGAAACTTTCATTTGTTAGCAATAACATATTATTTAATATCCTCTTTTAAAGTAAACTTAATGTTAAGATGGTTCCATTTTGTTTTTATTATTATAGCGCCTGTACACATGCATGGAATTACTGTCGGCAATTGTGCTTATTTTAAACTATCATGACAACTGTTTACACGTAAAAGTGCTGACTATCGCTCCAATCTCATTCTTCAAGAGTAAGCGTGACCCGAGGTTGTCATTTTATACTACTATCCGACAGGTCGTATTGAAAATCAGAGCTCAAAATGAGTAGTTCGTTTTTCTACCGGCATATTCGCCCCTATTGCTCTACTGCGCAGGCGCAGATCGAAAATAATCTTACTTGCGCGCATTGAAACATCACAATTTGGAATCTTCCAATCTTGTTTGATTTATGCACGCAATCTTGCCAACTGCAGGATAATACGTGCTTCCCCATACATTTTCTTACTGTGCACAGTACATCCATGCATGTGTAAACGGGGTATAAAGGTTGGTATTATTTCTGACCTGCTGGAGTAATTAATAGGAATGAATATTGGTGGCCGCGCGGCTTAAGCGTTGGACTATAACGCCGTGGGTCCCAGGTTCGAATCCTGGGTCTGGCAAGTACACATATTGTTTTCCAATTTGTGGGTACAGGGTATGGACCTAATTGGTTGAGCAAGTGGCTGACATCCATTTCTCGTGAAAAACAAAATCTGTCAATACAAACCTCTACTCTGTGGAGGCCCATATGATCCTATTAGGATCGGACATGGTCGAAGAAGAAGAATATTTTGTCTCGTTTTGTGAGTAAAGTTTTATTTTTTCCTAATAAGATCATATCGTTCTTTGTTTGCTTTTAATATCTCAGGCATATAATATATTTGTGAATATATTTTATGACAATATCCATAATTGATTAAAATTGTGCTGCTAAGGATTAAAAGGAGTACAGGTGACATATAATTTAAAAAATGACTAAGGAACAGTTTTAATATCACAAAAATACTTTTCACCTGACTTGTCTTCATTAAAACATTAATAAACATGAATAAATCATTTACGGAATATTGAAAATAGTTATGTAGAATTCAAATTTGTCACCGGTGCATACATATTACTTCAATTATTGCTTATTAACCCTTTAAATGCGGGGAGATATTAGAATGGTGGTACCCGGCGGGCCACAAATTTCTATGAAAAAATAAAACCTTATAAATAAAACATCATTATTTAGAAATATATCATAAAGAATTGTAATACAGGTTAAGAATGTCACCATGATTACAAGAGATGGCAGTATATTGTGTACAATATATTAATTTATTTAAAACAACCGACCGGGGCTAGTGTAGTGAGTGTAAAGTACAGCATGTATACATGCTCATTTTCTATGGCCGGCCTTGCATTCACGGATTTGTTGTGGCATACATCCGGTTAATTGCTGGCATGACCGTGGAATGGCACAAGAAAACTGGCGAGCGACAGGTATCCTCAGGGGCGCCATGCCATGTGTTGCCATAATATATTCCAACTACGGGACGGAAATGATTAAAGAAGAAGAGAATAAATAAAAGTACAAAATAAACACAGACTGTCAACTACAATATATTATTTACTATATTTTTGTCTTTTTTATTCACAAGTTTGACAATAATAAATATTAATTTTAATGGTATGTACATATTATATTGTATTCCTTGAATAACAATTATCACATTCGTGATTAATATCATTTTTAATTTCTAACAAGTAATATGAGTTATCTTAGTCACCAAACCCGCTCAGGGCTTTCAAATTAGTTTTGAATGTACGTATGTGCTATATCGATAGGTCTACCAACTTACCGAGGTGTGAGTTTTAAATTCTGCTGTGTTCCGTTCTACGTAGCCGACCAATCAGATGTCGATATTCAAACTATGATTTTTAGCAAACGTTTAAATCGCTATACAAACGTCACCACGACTAGCATCAACATCATCGTAAATGCATAAAAGAGTTTTTCCTGATTTATTCAGAACTCAAAAAAACCTCTAGAATGGGTTTAGCGACTAAGCGACTTATATAAACTATACAATATTACAAACAATGTCACGTTAAGATCTAAACATTTAAATTCTCTTTTACAATATACAGTCGTATTAAATCATCAACTGAATCGAGATATCTCTGTTTATATATAGGATCATTCTTAACTTTATAAAGTATTTCCTCATTCCTGGTAAAGTTAATTATTCTTTCATAGTCAACAGGATTATGCAGAAGCCGCTGGGCATACTTCGGCTCCATCAGTCCCAACTGGTGAAGACAGATGCATTGTATAAGTCCCCATTTCTTGAACACTTCACAATCTTCCTTGAACAAGTCCCACGGAAAAATTGTCTCAACATTGATTTGATGCTGATCCAACTCTTGACTCAGATGCATGTAATAATAACGAATCAAATCGTTGAACGACTCTTTCCTTTGACAACTCAAAAGATTCAAATATAAAAGACTGACAACATCAGCTGCAGGCGGCATGCAGAGACTGACTTGAAAATCGACAAAAATGCAATGAATCGGAGTATTATTGTCGTCCGATCGAAACATCAGGTTATTAGCCCACAAATCTCTGTGACAAAGAACGTTGCGTGTTGTTTTCGAAGGTTTCGATAGTGCTACGGCATCTCTGAATACTTGACTCCATTTTTCTTTTACTTGTGAATAATGTTCGGAGTTCTTTCCATATTTTTGTGACTCGCTAGCTGCCTCCAATGCTGCTTTCATGCATACAATATACCAACCGTCATAACTGTATCCGCATTTCGTCAAGACATCTTTAAAAACATCTTCAATGTTGTATTCGTAAGCGATTGTTGCTTTTTTAGTTTCCTCTAAAATAATAGACGCCGCGTGAAACTGGGCTAAGCTTTTAAGAGCTACGATGCAGTGTTGATTGTCAAAAGTTTTTCGAGCGTCAGTTACTGCATATCCTTTTTTGTTTAAGTCTTCAAAAACGATATCAGTGTGCGATGAGTGGAGGCACGGCATCATGTAGTTGTGAAATTCTGGAAATAAAAAATAATATGTGTCAATTATATTGAAATTAGGAATCAGGGTGGAGGTAGACTGTTAAGATCCGACATAAATAGTGCACATTAATTTTTTTCAGTCATACGTATTTATTTTCATTGAACCAAGACTACAATGTGCAGGGTAGTTTTTAAAAATCAATTAAAACCTACTTAAACCAAACGATAACAGTTTTGCTATGCCATGGGCGATCCCGACAAAAATAGTGCATACTTCGTTGAATCAAGAATACATATTACAGTCGTGGGTATTCTGCGAATCAGCATTAAGTCAAAATTACTAGTTTTGAGATAATCGAGTTTGAAAGTTTGGACGGTCTTAGCTTTTTTTATATATATAAAAGGCAAATTCTTTTCTGCGATATTGCTTTGAGTATGAATGTGTGTGTGAATACAGCCTGAGAATGAGAGAAGCAAATGCACTAAGTCCCTTTAGTGCCTTTTCTCTGAATAGATGTGTCTTTTTGACTTATAACATAAATTATCTTCGCCAGTTTTATAGATATGACTGTGTGTGTTTTTGTAGACTATAGAGCTTACTCTTAATAAGATTACCTCATCATTAAGTCAAAACAGCAAAATTTTGACTTGGTTCTTTTTCGCAGAATACCCACGAGATGATGTTGGTAAACCATAATAGATAAAAAATATTCCATTATCTATAAAATATCCAAAATTATGTATGATTTAATGGCATAATTTTAAATATTTCAAAGATAAATGAATAGTTTTTTACTGTTATCTATTATGGCTAGGTTTACGCAGGGTTTATTCGAATTTTAAAAACTAACGTACACTGTCTCCAAATTGTAGTCTTAGTTCAATGAAAACAAACACGCATGACTGAGAAAGTTTAGTGTGCAATATTTATGTCAGATCTTAACATCCTACCTCCACCCTTCGCTACTGTTAGAAATGGATACAACTTTGGCTGTAATGATATCCTGAGATTTACGTTTTTTATTGTCAGTCACTTTCGCGAGGGCAGCTAATCTATCTGTCACAAAGTGTTTTCATAAATTTTTTGGCCCTTACCAATTTGGTGGCCCTGGGCTAAAAAAGCCCATATTATGATGATAGATGGTGGACACCTACATAATAGGAGTAAAAATGGTATTTCACTTTTCCAACGCTTTGGAAAATGAACCACTTACAAAGGTTGCATAGCCAAGAGAATCTTCAGCCCATGCCTCTGCTGCACTCTACCTTTCCCTAGATTATGATCTGGGGTAAATCATGCCCATTGCGGTAACTATGGTTAAATTATACAATATTTTCACAAATACCCTATTTCTACGTATAATAGGTTCGGATCATAAAAATTATGATGCAAATGGGCATTTTGTGTGTGATAACTCAATTTGATCGACAGAAAAACTTACTTTGGTACTTCCTGAATTGAGGAAAAATGGCGTTGTAAATGTTGATCTCCTTGTGAAAGTAACCGGCCTCCGTGAACTTCTTGGCCTTTTCCTTGTCGCATGGTAAGGACTTGATGAAGAAGAAAACTTCAGTTCGTTTACCTCTGAACGACACAGTGGCATCCATCTTGAAATATTCGGCCTGGAACCCAGTCAGTCCCTCGCTAGCGAAACGGATGTCGACCTTCTCTAAGACAATTTCGTCTTCTTCATTGATTTTTAAATGGTTCCTCACCATCTTTTCAATATCCTCATTATCAAACGATTTGGTGCAAATCTTCATGATGGCTTAGCTGAATTCACCTAATTATAAGACAAAGTTATTTTATTGTACATATTATAGGTACCTATAATATACATACCTACAGAAGTACCTATCGAATGTTTATGGGCAAAAAGGAACCAACCCACATAGACTTTATGTTTCCAAAAATGTTCAATATACAGTAAGATGGAGAGAATTTAAAGTTTTAGTGGGTTAGTAGATTACCCTACAATGACCGAGCAGCTTAAGCATCGATATATAATGTCATGGGTCCCAGGTTCGAATCCTGGGTCTGGCAAATACACATATTGTTTTTAAATCTGTGTTTTTAGTCAGAGTATGACCTAATAGGTTGAGCAAGTGGC
This sequence comes from Rhyacophila brunnea, assembly GCF_057557595.1. Lineage (NCBI taxonomy): Eukaryota > Metazoa > Arthropoda > Insecta > Trichoptera > Rhyacophilidae > Rhyacophila > Rhyacophila brunnea. The sequence goes on along the minus strand of NW_028232827.1, from coordinate 33,387,407 downwards.
TAACGTCCATTTCTCGTAAAAACAAAATCTGTGAATACAATGTAGCATTCTTTGAAAATATTTTTATAACAATTAGTCCTAGAAAAAATCTTGAATTGAGTGGGATTCAAACACATTTTTCGCTTGTCAGGCAAGTGCTTTATCCACTGTCCAATCAACATGAAGCCAAACGTAAAGTGAAAATGTTTGCAATTTTTCCGTTTTGTGTAGGTAACATAATGTGTCACCCAGGAAAAGGCTCCCTGAAATTTTCAAAGGTTCCTGTGAAAGGGTTGTCTAGTACAGTTCAAGTATGTAAGATGTAAGACAATAATATGGAAACGATCAAAACAAACGAAATGATTCACATAAACAATACCTAGTCATTAAGTACCTATCGTGCATTAGAAAAATTAGGTATGATTTTATAAGTTTTGTTTTATAATTTAAAATAACTCACCAACACAAACAAAGATCTACGTATTATTCAAAATTAATGTTGACTATTATAAAGTAATATTAAATGCAACAAAGTCGTAAATTATGTAAACAGAACACTGCAAATTTGACGTTCTAGTTTAGTTTCGTATTTCTTTTCGAATAGGTCCTTACGTTTACAGAAAAACATTCTATTAGCGAGTTATTTACTATCTTAACTCGATTATACTTCATTTAGGTAAAAGTTATTTCGTTTTTAATACATTTCGCAAACAATCAGACGGTGACAGCGCTTCCGTCTTCGTAAAATTTGAGAATTTGAGATTGATTTCGACCTCCAAACTCCTGCTGTCACAATAAAGCTGGTTTGAGGGTCAGTGACCCGCCCTTAGGGATGTTCAAAAAGTATTGATAATTTTTGACCGAATATTCTTTACTGGGGGCTATTTTTCCTAAAAGCCTTTTATGGATAGGTACTCCGTGTTTCCTATCAAGATTTTTAAGGACTTTATTACGCAAACTACCTACTCCATGTTAATTAAAAAAAAAAATACTGCGCTGCAGGTATTGTATCGGAAATAGGTACATCGGCTTTTAGAATCAGAATTGTTAGAACCCCATTTTTTAAGTTATAGGTACTTCTTTAGGCGCGTTTGGAAAATCAGATCAGAGTGTATTTTTGGCGTGTGACAAGTAACACATAATTTATTTTTTCACACAAAAATAAGCGCACTCGATTGGATTCAAACCACCGATTTTTCGGTTATCAGCCAAACGCACTACCATTACGATACACACCGATTTTTTTAAAGGTTCGGTTCCAGTGAAAACATATTGTAATAAAATTAGGTTCCTTCTTTAACCCTGTTACCCCCCCCCCCTGCATTGAGGCATAGAGCTAGCACAGGTTAGCTTCCACCGAATCAAAAATCGGAACTCAGTTTCCAGGTTTTAAATAACTTTTTTCTTTCTTCCTACTGCATTGTATGTATCCTATTACGATATTTGAATTTAATTGAAAATCCCAAAAATTGGATATTATTGTCTTTACTATTTCACCTAATTTTACGATAGGTACCTAAATTTATTAGCATTCGACCACATTAATAAAATAAGTTTTTTAAAACATTACTTACTTACCTAATATTATGTCGAGATGCATAATAACATTTTTTTAATAATTGAGCCCAACATGTCGAGTACCTACCTAAATGATAACCAAACAAATAATATATTATTGCAACGAGCCCGAAACGTCGTGGAAACAAGGAAATAGACGTACACGCGGTAGAAACTCAAGAATCTATTACGATAAAAACAACCGTAAAAGTATCAAACATTATACCTATTACCTATAACTAGTGTGTAATGGTTTGAATTGTATTATTATTTGATGTTTTATGTCTGTTCCCGTTTACAAAATAAATGGAGAATGTGGGTCTTTGAGAAGAAAAGTAATTAATAAAGGGCATACAATAATAATTAGCATCTACATTATCTGATTAGCATTAGATCTAGACAAGTTCTATTTAAGCAGGTACCAGAATTTGTAGGAGTGGTTTGTCCCATTCGACGCCGAATCGGTCAAGGAGTTATTTTTATTTTCTTCGATATAATTATTATTCAGATTCAAATGATATCATGGATAGATAAGGTACTACTTGTGAATAGTCCTTTGTCGCTATTTCTGGGAAGATTTTGAAATTGGATACCTAACATAATTATTTTAAGTTTTCACTTCTGTCACGTGTGCTCGCTATAATTTTTTTTTCTGTTGGGCATGAAAGAAAAAAGCTCTCGTAGACGACAACATCAGATCCCATACTCTTCTTTCGACATCAATACTTTCTTGTGATAGAATACCGACAATCGATATTTTTTATTTCGCCATCCCTACTCGCCCCCTAAACACTGTACCTAGATTACATAATACGTGTCGCTGTTTTGACTACAAAAGAATGTTTTTGTTTTGACAGCTAAAAGCAGTGTTGCAATATCTAACTAAATTTCCGTGTATAGGATATTTTGATCAGAAAATGATAAAATTGAATATCAGTCTACTGATATATTTAATGTATTTTTTATGGTGTTTTCCAATTTGTGAAATTTCAAGATTTAGGCACATTGTCATTATGTAAAATACAGACCTACAAACTTATCTGGAGAATGGTCAAAAATGGAACTACGAATTACAATAGGACGCCATATTGAAAAACGTCTTTCGAATGTCATATTTTGCCAGTTACGAGTTCGTGATTGGGTAGTTTTCGGCAGTGGCACCCCAATCTCATTCTCTAGATAAGTTTGTAGGCTGTAGGATGATTAAAATATGTTTTGATATCTACCTACCCAGGACAAAAAGGAAACAGCACTAAATTTAAAAAAGTTCATCTGGCTATCCAGTCAAGCACACCAGTGTTCCCAACCGTACTATAATTAATTATAGTACCTACTATATTCTGTACTATATTTTTGGTTCGCGTACGATTTTAAAAGGGTATAGTACACCAAAAATATTATAATTTTGAATATCGGAGATAATGTATTTTCATCTTAAAGATTTAATTTTAACATTACAAAATAAGTACATAATAATAAAATAATAAAATTTCGATATTTCCGCACTATAAATTCATGCAAAATACTATAATTTAGTAATAGAAGAAAATTTGACGAGCTGAGAAAAAAAATTCTCGAAAGAGTTAAAAAAAAGCCGTTAACTAATCTAAAGCTACCCAAAAGAATAACCTCGGAATTTCATAAATTCTCCTTTTTTTTGTGAGAAACCAAATAACAACGCGTATTATAATTTTTGCCGAAATCCCGCTAAATACTATAATTTCTTGGACCGCGTACTATAATTCGATTACAAAAAGATGGCAACACTGATGCACACTGAAAATGGTATGGTAATTTGCAGACGGCCCCACGAATCACGATGGCCGAGCGGCTAACGCGTCGGGGGTGTGGGTCCCAGGTTCGAATCCTGGGTCTGGCAAGTACACGTGTCATATTGTTTTTCAATTTGTGTTTGAGCCAGAGCATGGACCTAATAGGTTGCGCAAGAAATGAGTTGAGTTGAGGTTGAGAATTTGTAATGAAATGTGAAAACAAAATAGCTGTTTGTTTCAATTTCAATCTGCCAAATTATAAAATATTAATTTCACTCTGGCTATCAAATCAATTAATATTGTTTTAACACTAAAATTTATTGCATAAAGCATAATATTTGTTGTAGTTAAAGCCCATATGAAGAAACCTTAAAAATAACTGGAATCAAATTACAACAAACACGACTCATTCCCAAAAACATAATTTGCAGCAAAATGCAATAAACTGTTTTACAGACTAATTTGTTTGGTTTCTTAGTTCAATTATAGTGAAGTATCTACATTTGAAATAGAAAATAAGCGAAAACTTATTCAATTCAATATTAATAAAGAATCTATTTACATTGTATCAAGAAGGGTTTGAAAGCGAAAGTTGGATTGAGCCGTTTCTGCAAATTAACAATTTGAATTACTTAGTATGCGACCAATAATATGTTAATCACATGATCCTAAACTGTTAATCACATGATCCAAAAGCTGAACTCCTATTGGCTAACGTGAAACGAGCCGTCTTTGAAACTAAATGTTTGTGAAATAAGCCACATTTGAAAGTTTCGCGTTATTTTGTATGTAATAAAGCCAGGTTCGAGGCTACTGTCTAAAAATTCATTTAAAGTGTATTTTTCTTTACATAATGTCATTCAAGGTTAACTTTTCAATAATATTGGAATAAGCCGTGTTTGCAAATAGTAGTCTCAATTATTAGTCATTTAAAAATTTAAAATTGTATAGTTACTTACTTTTGAACTTTTTCATTCAAAACAAATTCAATTTGTAATTTAAAATGGACTTGTTCCTTGTCGTATGAGAACACTGAACTATGATACTTCTGTATAGCAATAAATTATTAAAAGTGCAGTATAATATAACAAATTTCATTATCTGGAGATTGTGAAAAACAAACATTGAAACACAGATAAATAGAAATGTGCATTTGTTAATGGTATAGCAGTGATACAAAACTCTGGCACTATCTGAATATACAGATTGTGGTAGTGGTATATACAGTAGTGTACGGACAAAAGCAAATAGGGATGATGTCTTTAGATTATTATAAAATTAAATTAAACTTTGAAAATGGTTGGGATTGTAGGCAACATTTTGCAAGACCTGAACAAAACCGGCATGTGAATGCGACAGAGAAAGTTTTTTGAGTGACAGATAAACTTATAATGTGTCTTGAGATAATAATATTTAAACGTCATCTGTTTATATATATTTTCAAAAGAATATTTATCGTTTTAGTGTGAAAATGTTCATCGAAAACTTGAGCATCATGTTGATTTAGTTTTCACAAATATTTTCAATTGTGATTTATTTTATTTCAAAAACAGTTGACCTACAGGTATCCCCATAGTAAAATTTTCCTGACGGAGAAAAGGTTAATCCATTGTAAATATAATATAATGTATATCTGTTGCTATTTCTCCAAAATTACGTGCCAATTGCAAATTTCAATGGAAAGTTTATTGAATATTTTTACCACATTTATTAAAATATTGAAAGTTTAACGCATGTATCGACAAAGAAATAATTTTATAAGGTGTTATGACCATTAATATTAATTGAAAATACATTGAATAGGTAATGTTTTATCCTCGATTATAAAACAACTATGTTTACAAATCATACCTAAATTTTTTTTTACATTTTGAAGAGCATGGAATTTTGTTTAGTATGTATATATAAATAATATATATAATGTGCTGACGCGACACCTACCTAATATTTTTAAGTTTTTAATTGGTCAAAAAATATATCTTTACTAATATGTGCCCTTGACAATTTTCGAAATTTGTATCGCACTCTCCATGGCAAAAAGGTTGCTAACCTTTGCTTTACAGTCTTATATAAATGGACAACTGCAATATAACGTTTATATTATATTATGTTCCTGTCTATATTTAAAATGTAATCTTTATTTACTACACAGTGGCGGACTCAGAATTATTGGCACTCAGGGTAGTAAATTTATTGTCAGTTACTACTTTAGGCAATGTGTCGCCCTTACTTACTTGATCCTGTAATGCTCTACCATCGGCATATAGGGCAAGCGCAAGGACATGCCACTTCCCTCGACCCATCGTCACGTTTCACATCTAATATTATGTGAGACCTTAGAGTGTGTAGGTCGCTTTTGTTATACGTAAGAATAGAATTTGCAGATGGTGCTGGTTAGTTTTTAAAAATCCGTCTAAACAGTCACAACTGTCTATCTCGTTCTAAAATTTATCACAGCCAAGAGAGGTGCTGTTAAAACATAGCACTTATTGTAACAATTACAACTAACTTATTGTAATTGTTATAATACAAACATCAGACGAACTTATAAAGTCTGGTGGTTGTACATGGCAGTAAAATACTAGGAACTGAGAAGAGTGGAAGGAGCTATAGGAGATCTTTATCCAGCAGTTGAAGGATCCCAGCTGACAATGATAATAACACAATATGATTAGGTATTAATTTATTTTTTATTTAAAATTCTTAATTAATAAAAATTGTTTTACAAAAACATTGATTACTGGTACAAATATTATGGGATTGATTATCAGGAATTCAAGTGCATTTTTATATCACATGTTGGAACATTTTCTTATCTTAAATAATCTAAACTTAATATGTGTTGATTGATATCAAACGTCGTAAAGTCCACAAATTGAAAAAAATTACTTTTGATATACGTTTAATAGAGTATGCAAATCTGCACATTATGGTATACTGCAAACCCGCAGAAGTCCACTGTTTATGTATGAAATCACGTTTCGAAAGATCAATATTTTTTCAAACCAACTAAAGTCCACAAGCGTATTTTATCTAACCCCATAAAGTCTCTACCGGCCAATCATTGACAAACTAGCGCCCTGTCATGGCCACCATTGTTCTACTTTCAAGCTAAAGGTGAACGATGGCACCTATCAGTTTCCTTAATTTCTAAACAATTATTAGATAAAATGGATGTAGAAGTGGATGTTGTGGATCCAAACAAAGCCAGAAAGAGGTCGAGCACCGAAGCTAAGAAGAAAAATGCCGCCAAGACACAGAAATTTTGAGTTTACTTGATACTGAGTTCAGTTTTTGATGTTACAGTATGTTGTAACTTGTGAGACAGGGCCGTATTGGAGTAATGCGAATTTACCCATGTAGTTAATCAAGTCTATGTACTTAAAATCAAGAGTAATATTGCTTTTACTATTCAATGAACTAGGTTATTACCTCAATATATTTTTTACTTTAGTTTAATAATTACTAATACCTAAGGTGGTTCCGCTCAATTCAACATTAAATAAATTAAATTCTAATGGATTTAACTTTTCTACTATTTCATTTGAGTCGTTTTTTGCGATCCAGTTTTCGCCTTTCGGCATCTTTGGACACTATGCCCACTTATCAAGTACACACTGACAACGAATACAGTTAATTATTATCACTTAACAGTAAATTAATACAATAAAGTAGGTAAAAACTTTATCACCTACCTATTAAGTCAAGGATCACGATAAAAATACAACAAACAATTAATAATAATTATGAATAGTTGAAGTGTGGCAGCATGAAAAAAATATTTTACCACAAACCATCTAAAAATATATACATATCTCATACAACTTAATACGTGATTTTTTATTACAAGATTTTCATTTCTATTACAAGATATGATAAAATTGCATTTATGTCAGTTTCACATTCAGTGGACTTTACAACGTTTGATATTAGTACACATGTACTGTCACCCTCCCAATAAGCCACTAAAAGAAGAAGATTGGGGACACCTTCATAACATTTTTTTAACTTGGTGAATTGGACATGGTTATTTCATTATTAGATTAGAAACTTTAAAACACATTAGTAAGGAAATAGGTTTGTCGCGGACATGTTTATTATTACATACCTACTTAATTCACATTGAAAGGGTAATCATGATTATACATTGGCAATTAGTTTAAAAGTTTATTCACAAATCAAGTCTAATATTAGTGCTTCTGGAAATGTTTTTGCTTCACATGGCAAACTTAGGTTAAAATAAGAGTTTTAATTTTATTTACGTATGTACTACGGGGTTTTTAATAATTATTAGTCTACTTATTTTTGACACAATGTTATATTATATTGACCTAAATGTGAAACCGTTGGGGCGCCCGACGACATGGAGGTATATTTCACTTCGCACGGTAAAGACTGAATCAAGGCCTGAACAAAAATGAACCATAAGTGAGAGTGAGAAAGCATTCGGCACTCTTATATTTTCCGCAGTATGCGTTAGAGTAAGACAGAATTTTTACCGCTGAATTAAATATTTTTTTGTACACGTCGTCGGTAAATATTGGTTTGAATGACTCCATTCATTCAAAAACTGCGAGCACGTATTGCTGAACGTTTTCGTGTTAAATATAAAGTTAGTGGTAATTATTTTTAGTTAATTTAGTAGAAAATATGGTTAACTATGTTGCGTTTAAATTTGGTACCCGTACTGAGAAGCAACATGATGGTATAACGTTTCATAGTTAAGTTAATAATAACGAAATTGAGGTTCTACTGTGTTATATGCAAGGAACACGGCTTCATATAGCTGAATAATACACACTCTCTTTATATTATTACTCTGAGGTATGAATTATTATATTATTTTATTATTATCCCTTCATTGGGATTTGACGTTTTTTTAAAACATCATTATTAGTCAAGCGCTCACCAAGAAATGCGTCTCTCGGCCATCTATTCTGTTATCTTTTGCAAGGAAGCCAGAGGTTGTAGACTGTACTTCAAAACAAGTCTGTTGCTTATTACCTTATTCTATACTTCTGCCTTCGTGATATTCTTCATTGTCATCCCTATATCATTTGGTAACAGTATCCAGTGGCGAAGGGTGGAGGTAGAACATTAAGATCCAACATAAATAGTGAACATTGAACTTTGTCAGTCATACTTATTTGTTTTCATTGAAATAAGACTACAAATTGCTGATAGTGTTCGTTAGTTTTATTAAATTCAATTAAACCCTGTGTAAACTAAGCCATAATAGATAATAGTCAGAAATATTCGTCCATAAAATATCTAAAATTGTGCCATTAAATCAAGTAATTTTGGATATTTTGTGAATAGAAGAATATTTTTTATATATGTGTCGCTGTGAGTTTCAAAACCCGCTATAACACTTTCATTATGTTGATAACATCAATAAAAACTTTTTGAACTCAAAAGGTTTTTGAACGTTTTAGTAGTGTTATAGCGGGATTTGATAGACAAAGTGATTTTGTTTCATAAATGACAGTTAATCGTAGCGGCTTTTGAAAGAGGCGATAAAACTTTCATGTAGAGATTTTAATAACGAATCCAAAGATATATATATCTTAATTATTTCAAAAAAGTGTTATAGCGGGTTTTAAAATTTAGCGACACATATCATGGTTATCATGGTTAGGTTAATGAATTTAAAAAAACTAACCAATAACATACATACATAATATGTATTTTTAATTCAACAAAAACAAATAATTATGAATGAAAAAGTGTGCACTATTTTTGTGGGATCGCCCATAGCATACATACCAAAATTATTATGGTTTGATTCATTTGGTACAGGGTTAAATTGATTTATAAAAACTAACCAACGCTATCTGTAATTTGTAGTCTTGTAGTAGTGCCTGTACACGTGCATGGATTTACTTGGAGCAATAGTGTGTATTTTAAACTATTGCGATAATAGCTGTCTTGCCAATCTCATTCTTCAAGAGTAAGCGAGACGACGCGATGTTGTCATTTTGTAGTAGATACTATTTGACAAGTTGTAAAAATCGGTTAACCCCAAAATGAGTCTGCGTGGTGTAGTTCGTTTTTTTACCAGCAGGTTCGCCACTATCGTTCAACTATGCAGGCACAGATATCGAACAAATCCCAACTGTCGCGTGAAAATTCAGAAGCTTCCAAACTTTTTTGATTCATGCATGCAATCTTGCAACTTGCATGATAATACATGTTTACACGTGCATTTTCTTGTTATGGCCGCAATGATACATACTGTCAGCAGTAAATCCATGCACGTGTAAACGGGGTATTAGTTCAATAAAAAAGGCTGACAAAGTTTAGTGTGCACTATTTATATAGGATCTTAACAACCTATGTCCACCCTTTGCTCTGCCTTATATTTGTTGGCTTCTGTATTCGTGAGATTCTTAATGGTATTAAATACATCTCTATATCATTTGGTATTAATATCTATGTATATCTCTTACCCATTCTTATTGTATTAATAATTTTTTAGAATGAAAACTATGTATCTACTTTTTTTAATATCACAATAAAATTGTTTTCATTGCAATTATCAATAAATTAATGTATTACCTTATTAATTCAAGTGTCTTTCATGACATCTTTTGACTTGTCAATGATAAAATTTCCAATTAAATCATCAAGCGAATCTATATATCTTCTTTTAAATAATGAATCTGATTCGAGAAGACCCAAAACCAACTCTTTTCTTGATACATTTATAATCCTGTGATAATCTTTTTGATCTTGTAAAAGAATTTCAGCTGCTTTTGGCTCCAGCAGTGCCATCTGTTGAAGAACAATGGTCTGAACTAAAGCAAACTTTTTAAACGCTTCACAATCTTCCACGAACGAATCCCAAGACATGATTGAGCTTATTTTTAATCCATGTTCATTCAATTGTTGTTCTAATTGCGAATAATAATACTGAATTAAATCATTGTACAATAAACTCCTTTGATCACTTGTTAAATTCAAATATAAAAGACTCACAACGTCAGCTTGTAATGGTAAGCAAATTGCTGATTGAAAGTCGACAAAGATGCAATGAAGTGGCTTATTGCCTGAATAATTAAACATTAGATTGTGAGCCCATAAGTCCATATGAGAAATGACATTTCTTCGTAGTTTTGAAGGACGGCTTTGCTTCAATGCATCCTTAAAAAACTGCGGCCATTTTGATTTTACTTCTGTATAATATTTAGTACCTTTACCATACTTTTTTGATTCGCCTGCTGCTTCTAAACCGGCTTCGATACCTGTCGAATACCATCCGTCAAATTTGTACATGCAGTCTTTTAAAATATGAGAATATTCATCTGTTAAATTGTAATTTTTATTAGAAGTGGTGTTTCTCTTTGTTTCTTCATAAATGATGGATGACGCATGAAGTTCTGCCAAACTTTTGAGGGCTACAACGCAATGTTGTTTATCAAAATGAAGTCTCGAGTTTCTTATTGCGTATCCTTTCGTAATCAAGTCTTCAAAAACCATGAGGGTTTCGGAGACGAATAGTGCTGGTGTTCTGTAGCTAATGCATTCTGAAATTTAATCAGTTACATATTATTAATATCAAGCTTGTTAAATAATATGAAGACATATTATGTTGAATAAAAATGCAATCTATAACGTGGAAGACGTCGCATACAGCACCGTCCGGACACCCCCACTACCGTGCGTTCCCACCACAGCGCGTAGTAAACGTTATCACACAGACGGCAGCAAAGGGGTCGCCTATTTAACTGAGCAAGGCAATGTTTGACCTCCAGTTATTAATTAGAATTGAGTCGAGCCTGGCTTCGTTAAGAGATCTAATTCACCTAATTCACTACAATAGCCTTGCTTGCACTCTGAAAACGTATAAATGCGGTTAGCCGTAAGCCCTATTAGAATCAAGTGAGCTATTCGATTGACCTGGGTCAGTGGTCGGCAAACCACGGTTAGCGAGCCACATGTGGCTCTTTGACCCCTTGGGTGTGGCTCTGCCACAAATGACCACGTACGGGCTTAAACAGTGAAAGATATAACAGTCAAAATGTCTTCGAATATAATCAAACAGCAAGTCAAAAATCTTAAATTGGTTTCAGCTTTATCAATAGCAGTTGACGAGTCTTGTGACATAAATGATACAGCACAAGTTTCATGTTTTGTACGATTTATTTCATCTACAAGTCCTAAAGAAGAACTTGTAGGATTATTGCCACTCAAATATCAAACATATGGAGAGGATATTGCAAATGCTGTAATTGAGTGTATGGAAAAACATCATATTCCACTCGATAAAATTGTGTCAATTTCAACAGACAAGTTGGTATTACATTAAGTATGACCAGCGTAAGAAAAGGGGTTGTTGCTATTTTGAAAGAAAAAAAATCACGAGATACTTGCTTACCATTACACCATTCGTCAAGAAGAGCTTTGTGCGCAGACATTTGCAAAGTTATGGAATTGGTAATTAAGATTATCAACTCTATTATAATAGATAAAGCTTATGGATAAAGAATTATGGAGCTCTAAATTTGAACATCTCTGTGCTGATATGGACATGTTGGAGAAAAACAAATGTGAACATGTTTCACAGCACAAGTTTAGTAGTCTGCTTTGAAAGACCTGGAGAAGGAAGACATGATGATTTTTAATACCTGGAATAGTATTCCTGACTCATATGATCAGTTGAAAAAACTAGCGTTTGCTGTTCTTTCCCTTTCCGGTTCTACATATTCATGCGAATAATCTTTTTCAAGCATGAACCTTATCAAGAGTAAATTGAGAAGTCGTTTTATTGATGAGAACCTGGAATCGTGCCTAAAATTAAAGACAACAACATACAAACCTGACTTATCCAAACTTTTCAAGGAGATGCAAGGCCATTGTTCACATTAAGTGTTTGTTAGTCATTGTCATGATTTATTTTTATAGATACCTTACCTACAATTTAATTTGTATCAATAAATAAGATCATTATGTATTAAGAATGATATCACGTTAACAGTGTACCTACCTATCTAGTAAGTTTAAGAAATTTGGCTCAAAAAAAATCTCAATCGTTCTACTGTTGATATTTGGCTCTGTTGACTAATGAGTTTGCCGACGACTGACCTAGGTACATGGTCTGACTACGCCGTAGTTTCAGTATAAATTACCCCGCAAACTATTATACTCGCGTTGTATCAAATTATTGTAATGTAAAGAGTTAAAAGATAAAATATACCATACACACTTCGATTACGCCACGATTTATGATTTATTAATAAGAGGGAAGGAAGGAAGAAGCGTTCCATCCCGTAAAAATCTAAATTTTCCCATTGAAAGTGACCTTAAGAAATGCTTGGCCTTACATCACCAAAATCGACAAGCTAAGCACGCATATACTATTAAATAATCGAACGATCATACTCAGCCGATAGTAGCATGGACCAATTTTCTATTGGCAAATTAAGTTCAACTAGCATGAACAATAATTAATTAATCGGCCAATATGCTATGATTCTAGTCTTATCGTATTACCCGTATCATAATAATTACATTTATCATAACATATTATTATTTAAACTAACTTAACAGTGACATCTCTGCATTTGGTCAATAGTCTTTAAGAAATAACAAACATTAAAGGTAGAAGTTAGTCCTAGGCGACTGAAACAGGGGTTGCTGCTCTCGGTCTGCCTACTAGAGGCATGTAGCTGCCGAATACTAAGTTTCTATTGATAATTTCATTTACATTTTAAAGTGTTTTAATCAATCAATGCATATTATCTTAAATATTAAAAAGTGAATCAAATAAATTTAATAAGTTTCCTCTTAGGTATCGAAAATATTTTTAAATTCAAATAAAAATTTTCATCGTTTTGATTTATTTTATACTTAAATTTAGAAAAATTGATTGAAAAAGATACTAAATCTACTCACTTTGCACTTTTTCAAACTCCGGAAATATGATTCTATAAACATTGAGCTCGCGGCAGAAATCTATTGTGAAGTTTTTTCCCCGCTCCGTATCCGGCAGAGACTTGATGAATAAGAAGAGCTTCTTGGGCTTTCCTTTGATGTCCACGTTGATGGTCATTCTGAAATACTCGCCCTGATACCCGATCAAGCCGTCACTGGCGAACTTGATGTCAGTTTTTCCAAGAACTATGTCATTTTCATCGTCACCTAAATTGAAATACTTCTTCACCATAACTTTTAGCTCGCTGGGTTTGAATGTTTTATCACGTGGCCTCATATTTATTATGTTGTAAACCTTGTTAAACTGACAAGTATGGACCTACAAGAAAATTCAATTTCAAATTTATTTATTTTAATTATAGGTAGAATGGTGTCAAATTTTTCTGGCAGTGCAGGCGACTCATTTAGGTGTTGGTATCGTTACTATCAAGTCGGGGGTCTAGGATCATAAGGGCGAAACTACAAAAATGGCTGTTTTGAGTTAAATATTGCATTGTCTGGCTAGAACGCAGTTCTATCATATGTACAAAGATGAAACTCGTACGTATAGCGGTTTGCCAGATATTAATTACTTGGCGTATCTACAAATCAACATGGAATTTTAATGTCATATGGGTGAATTTCCTCTTACACCTGTGTGACTCTGACATTAATGCCGATTAATCAAGGACACTTCAACGTAAGCGGCGTTTCGCCTTTATGTCACTGACATGAAGTTTAGTTTATGGAAGTTTCGTAATTTTTAGTTTGGCGTAAGTTGTCAATTTGACTTAAGTAAACACTTGTTATCGGTTCATATTTGCATATCAACAATGTTTTGGAGAGGTAATGATTGTGAATATCTTTAAATAGAACCAACGTACAAGCATGCGAAGTAAGTAATTACTTATGTATATTTAAGTTATGTTATTTCGACTCCTAACCGGTCAAATTGTTTTTAAATGTACTCTGATTAAATATTTATATACTTACAGCATCATTATAAATCATGTTTTTGCAGATGGAAATACAGAATTGGAAGATGAAGAACTGAATGTTTTGAACTCAAATAATGTACCAGATAATACACCGACTAATGATTATAATTTCAAGGAGAATAACTCTGATAAACAGTTAACCTTGATGAAATATTTTAATAAATTGTTCATTTGTTCAGATATAGCTTTATCCACTAGCTGATTGTATTAAAAATACGATTTTTTTCTCAGACATGCATATTATCATCTTAGGAGTTACTTCGTGGTTGCAGAGCTTAAGATAATATTTTCGAGAGTTTCTCCCTGATACGTTACCAGGATGGCCAGAAAAATGACTAATGGAAAATAATGCAGAATATTCACTCATCATAAAAGACAGAATTGAACTCTATTATGTATTATGTAATTAATATTTTATATTTTTTTTAGAAAACCGGACTCAAAATATCTGTCTTTTGTATTAAAAATACTATTTCTTTTCTTAGACGTGCACATCATCCCAGAATTTACTTCGTGGTTGAATAGTGAAACAGGATTTTTTGAAGAGATTGTATTTGAGCCATTACCAGGACATTCGGAACAATTATTATTGTCAGTAGAAAATATATTAGAACCTACGCATGAACCACCATTATATGCTGAATTTAACCATGGTATATACCTCATAATATTATATTATGAAAACAGATAAAAGTGAGTTAATTCATCGATTTCCTGTAGAACAAACTCATTTACAGCATCTCAGGAATTACTACGTGTTTGAATAGCTCAACCGGTTTTTTGAAAAATTTAATGGATGCCCAGAAGAAATTACAATAAGAAATAATGTCGGTGATGTCCGATAATGTTCAATTCAGAAATAAGATTGTGTTTTTGATGAGTTAAATAGTAAACGAACACGTATTGCTAAGCCCTACGAACGGAAAAGAAATAAACATATAACTAATAGACAAAACGGAACGTTATATGTTTCAGTTACAGGTAAGCAAATTGAAGGAAGTTATTTAAAGCCCAAAGACTGTTCTAAATGTCCCAGAAAGTGCAATGAGAATTTTACCGAAACAGTACGGCATACAATGTTGAATTCATATTGGTCTTTAGGCGATATTGAAAAACAAAGACCGGATGGTGCCACAAGATGTTCATTATAAAACATAGTCGTTCCCAAAAAATCCGATAGTTAATCAAATGTTCTTTGAATCCGGGCACTCGCAAATGAAATGAGATTCCGTTCATGCGAGAATCGAAAACTAAAGCATTTGGATATAAATACCATCCATCCGCATGGTACTCTGCTGTTCAGATGGCACACAAAAAATACAATGTAACTGAGATGGATCAACAAGATTTTCTTGATTTTTCTGAATTACAAAAATGCATATAAGAAATATAGAATAAAATAAAGATAAAAAAGAATAAAAATAAGAAAATTGATGCGGATGGAGAAAGTGTTATACGATTCATACGGATTGATACGGATGGAGAAAATATGGATTTGACGAGCCATTCAAAATGCTCCCAAGTCATACGAAGAGAAACCAGAATAATTAGCCATTCATCTTTTCGACTCCAGCCTAAATATAACGCAGCACTTCCCTCACTGCGAAAAAGATACCAATGGGCATTATTCAGGAACAATATCATTATTTTTACAATTCTTTAAAGTTGTCAAATCTTGAAAATAATAAGGAAAACATGGATGAAGAAGATGCATAACAAAATTATGTATGTAGTTAGATTTAGAAATAGAATTTGATGAAAGATATTTCGCCTAAGAAATATTTACCAGTAACCTTATTTGAAAATATTTTGAGAGACAAAAGGGCGAATGTCTCCCATTAATTATATTTTTTTTTTTTCCAATCTAACTAATGTCTAAAATAACGATATTGATGCTCTAAATTACTCTTATGAATATGTTACAACAGCTTTAATTTTTTTTTTTTGTATTTTTACTGTGAAATTGTTTTTTTTAACAATAAAAACTGTTTTACCCTATTTTCCCATTTATCTCAGTACAGTGTTTTTGTAGTTTCGCCCTTATGATCCTAGACCCCCGAAGTGACACTAACACTGAACCAAAGTGATTTTGTCATAGCCGCAATGCCAGGAAAATCTATCCTCCCTCTACCTAGTGAACTTTACAAATTACACATTTAAAACATTAAAACTTGGCATAAAAGAGAAACAAATTAGTAAACATTAATTAGTGATATTTTAGGGTAAAATATTATTATCAGAAGAGAAAACACAAAAAACATAAAAAAGTACCGACATGGAAGTACACCGAATGAGCAAAGTAAACCAAAACCTGCAAGGCGGTCTTTGGAGTTCAACAAGCACGGTACTGGCTTCTCATAAAATAAGTTCCAGGTTTGACTGAGGTGAGGCGTTTAACTATGTATTTTCCAATTGACATATCATGTTTCGAGTGGTGATTTTACTTATGTGAATTGCCATGCAACTGAATTGAATGTGTATAATTAAATGAGACCGTTTTTATTTGTGGGATGATCACATATCGTCGTTGAAACTAGAAAATTGTGTAACTCCGTTTTAATCGAAAATTGACTTTGAATGCCATCTAGTGGCCGTTGATAATATCTATCCGTCTTGCAAATTTTGTAATTCCAGAAAAATTGTATCATTGTTTAATCATGGATGATTTCACTCCAAAACCATACATTTGTATAGGAAACCATAATGTTTTTTGTCTCTCCTGTAAAGTAGTGTTTTTGGAGTTACACAATTTTCTAGTTTCAACGACGATATTATAATCAACGCATTGAACGCCTTGAAAAAATGCATATACCTACTACCTGCTATGTAATCATCACATTAGCGGAAACACCACCTAATTGTTATTATCTAAAAACGAAGATATCAGCATTATCCTACTTTACCGGAGAGAAGCTCAATTAATCATTTATTTCAACATATCAGTGTAGTGAAGCTAGAGTGCACCGGGACGGTGCTCCAGCACTTCTCCAGACAGTTTTCAACAATATTAAGTTACACGCAATAGTTTTGAGAACCAGTAAACTGTATGTAAAAATACGAGGAAAGCGATTAGTCAGTTTAATTCCCAAGTGATTATGGGAAAATGCAATGGTTTTTAACATCCCGTTGCTTTGATTTTTTTGTCTATCTGTAATTATTGCTGAATTTTCAGTACATATCCGTTGAAATATCAAAACATGTGCATTAGAAAAAGCGGGGGGGGGGGGATTTGGATATTTAAAACTGTGACCCAGCACTATTTTGTTTAGCACTATACCACTGGATAGGTTGTTGCACAAATATTCTATGTCTAGTTTTACAGAAAATAGGTAGATAACTATTTATATTATACACAACAAATCTCTGCATCATAACTCTATGCTGTAAAAATATTATATGTCCAAATAGGGTAAATTATTGTCTACTTCATATATATAATAGGTACCTATGTCTATTCCATAAAATAATTGGACATACAACATCTGTGCACAAACCCATTTGATATCTAATCTATAGGTATAGAAAAAAGGATTTTCTTAGTCAACAGTTTCACTTATTACAAACCCAAGACTAATATTGTAACTTTAATTGCATTGATATAATAAAATGATACTACATACAACTTAATTATTGCTGGACTGTATTACACAGGCACTTAAAAATTACTTCCTATTATTGTAACACTCTTCTTATGACTTATGACATTTTCATTGTCAATTTGTTGTCAAGTCGTTTTAACAAAGGTATTATAGCTATACAGAGAATGACAAATAGGACATTTCAATTAATAACTACCTAGTCAAATATTGTGAATGACTGACGGGATCAAGTTACTTACTTTGCTAAGTCAAATCAAGATAAAATCTAACATAAATGAATGTTTGATAATTCCAGAATCGAATCAAGAATAATTTGTGTTTAAGTTATGTAATTATTTCTCATTTCTCTTGAACAAATAACTATTTTTAACATTCTGTAAATGAGGCATTATACCCCGTTTCCACGTGCATGGATTTACTGCTGACAGTACGTATTATCGCCGACGTAACAAGAAAATGCACGTGTAAACATGTATTATCCTGCAAGTTGCAAGATTGCATGCATGAATCGAAAAAGTTCGGAAGCTTCTGAATTTTCATGAGATAGTTGGGATTTGTTCGATATCTGCGCCTGAGCAGTAGAATGATAGTGGCGAACCTGCCGGAAAAAATGAACTACACCACGGAGAGACTCATTTTGAGGTTAACCGATTTTTAAGACTGTTAAATTTGTACAACGACGTAATTCTTGAATAGTTTCAGAATAGTAAATATAATTAATTCAGCTCTGTACGGCACTAGAATTTATATCTCAACATGAGGATTTGGTGTGAAGCATTGCGACGTGGAAAAACAAATATTTATTTTGTACATATGAAAAATTGATACTGTTTTATTACATCCAACTCTCTTAAATCACGTGCCTACTTTTGCAAACATCGCACAAATCAAAAACGTTGTAACTCGAAATTTGAGTAGGTCATTTGGAAAAGGTTGTAAGCAACAAAATATGACTTTTAATTAAGAAAACAACATTTTCTTATTTTTGCAGTAATTTATTAATATAGAATTATACAAAGTATTACAAAAAACCTGTTCGACTATCATAGACTTCAAACTAAAAAAATAAAACCTAAATTTAATTTCAACACTAAAAAATAAATAAAAATAACTGAAAACTACTTTATAATAACTTTCTGGCATTTCTGAGAATCTTGTTCTTCATATCACACCAGGCACACTAAAAATGTTGAGCTTTGTCTTGCGTACTTCCCGGGTCTTTTCGGATGTTACGGTACTAAAAATTCTCTATAATTCCTTAGTTAGAAACAGACTTGAGAGTGGGTCTATCATTTGCGCGCATCAGTTGAAGTACGGCCTTATGGTGGAGAGAGTCCAAAAGAAATTTTTGAGACTCCTTTACTTTCAGCTTTATGGATATTATCCGTGGCTCTATCCGACTGAGTTTCTCTTAGGTATGTAACAACACCCCCCTCAACGATACGCCACTGCGCACTTCGTTGATGAATTTTCCTAGCTCAGTCGGTGAGGGGTTATTAATAATAACGATGTTTCCTTTTGAAAAAGTCGGTAATGACTCGGTTTATTTTCAGTATGTATCGTCCAGTAGATAATATTTTTACAAGCCAATGTAGGTGAAGGCGGCAGACAAGTAAACGTGACGACCGATTACAGCGAACGCGAGAGATATTTCCCACCCGTAAGTAAACGGGATGCGAAACTCTCACCGGGGAGTACTTCGGCGTTCAAGAAGCGAAGAGATGAGCGGCGAAACTGGTGAGACTGGTCCAGAGTGTTTGAAGAGAGGCTGCTAGTAGAGAAGATGTTGTTCCCGAGAGATGATCCGGTAGACTGATAAAAGTCTCTCGGATGCGCCCTCTTTTATAGCAGCCTCCCTTATTCTAATTGGTCCAAAGAGATAAGAGGGGTGACCAAAGATTCTAATGTGTCCGTTAATTCGTACTGCGTAATATCTCTTGTTTATTTAATAGGAATTTACTGGTTTGTCAGAAGGACCAAGTATCAAGAGATAATATATTCTGTGCACGTGGATGGATATATTGACGTTATAAAATATCGTCTATCTAATTCTATGGATTTTATATGAATTTATTTAGAGCATTTAAATAGCTATCTCCGGCATAAACTCGCGGTTTTAGTCTTATGCCAGGAGTAAACACACGATTTGATTAGCGTTTAAATTACATGCATTTACAACTACTTACTAGGTACCTATTGACATAATAATAGGCCCTGTAATTATCCTCCATCAACCCTCACATAAATATTTGTGATTTTACGACGTATACCTGTCTGTTGCCTTTACCTTTTACAATTTTACATTTATAATGATAACAATTTATTCTTAAAACTACGTCTTATATAGTAATATGAAATAATATTTTACTATTTCCAACAAATAGCAAAATACTACTTCTCGCAAAGGAAATTCGGTTTCAATGTCTAAGGGTATATCGATCGGCGGTATGCCCCCACCTTGCCCGATTTATATCGCTGTCCCGCGCAGCTATATAAGGTCATGATTTTAATTTATTTGATCAGAAATTGGCGAAGCCCGCGCTGGTTGCAATCAAGAATTAATTCGTTCTTAAATATGCGAATTTCCTCATGCTTTATATTACAGACGATAACTATACTAATTATGAACACAAAAATCGAATAATATTTCATAAAAATTAAATTTAAAGGACTCTAGTGAAGTTATAAGTTTTTCTTTTCGTGCGTGAGACATTTTTGCGTACACACCGACGCACACACATACCCGCGCGTTGGCTGGTGTTGCCATGTTATACATTGATTCTATAATTATTAGTTTATTATTAACGAGTTTATAGATGGAAATATCATTCGATTAGTGTGTTCCACATAACATTTTATACATCTTATTATAACCTCTCGCTACTGCATTCGTCTCTTTATTTTGACAATCATTCTGGCCCATTTATACTAATATACAATTACATAATAAACTTATATCTAACATTTTATATTACATAATCACAGGTTTTATCTTATGGAACAAGGCAATTAACATACATCATCTGTCATTCGGTATTACCTTGTCCGTTTCAAATTGTGTCCCGTCCGATATATTTACATACCGAACGGTGACGTAAACCTGTGAACAAATAAAACAATTATATATGATTAGCCAAGGAAGCGCTTTAGGCGTTTTACTAAGCCGTATAGTTAGAGATCAGGTTTACATGTCGGCTTATTACTAATCAATTTATTAGGCGAAGACACCTACCTACAGGTAGGTGGTGACATATGCTTACATACTGTAGCTTAAAATTTAGAAGGGATCTTTATTTAGCTTCATAATATTTTCAGACTTATACGCGGCGTAAATGTGAACTCTGCCATTCTTGGTGGTGTTGGCTTGTGTGTATCTGATAATTACCTTAGGAATTGAGAGCATCCGTTGTTTGTTCTCCCAAGGTGCAGAACTAACCTGCCATTAGTGATGCCAATTGGGAGGGCAATAACCATATTTAATGAAATCGCTTCGGATATTGATATATTCCACTTACATGAAGTGATTTTAGGTGGACGTTGTTTTATAAATTTTTAAGATAGGGTCTATCGATAGTTCACCTTGTGTGCTTCCATCTACTTTTATTTTTGTTGCTTTATTTTATTTCTTTTCTTATTTTGTTTCTTATTTTATTACTTATTGTATTATTAAATCACATCTCTCTGTATTTTTATTTTAAAAATTGTTAACACTTATTTTATGTCATGTCGTGAACGCTTTGAATTTGTAATTTATTATGTTCATTATATGTAAAATAAATAAATTTGATTTGATTTGATTTGATTTGATATCCCGTCACTCTTCCATATATATTTTATATTTATAAGTTCGAGAATCATCACAATATCACCATGGTCCGCCATCTTATAACATTACTCCACTAACTGTCAAATGTAATTTTCAGCGGCATAAAAAAATGCTAGAATTACGTTTTATCGATTAAACTGTCTTTAAGCTCCAGTAAAACGTTTTTCCGTTGAAAAGTCTCGGATCATTTTGATGGTTATAACGTTGATCCAGGTTACATGCTCTATATTTTTTAATATTTGTTTTTATATTATTTAACAATCAGCCTGGATCAATCCACTGCTGTATGAAAATCTCTCCAAATTGATTCCATTCCTTTTGGTCCTCTGCATCACGTTGTCCCTTACTTCTGCTTAATTTAACTATAATATCATCAATGTATTGGCTGAAAATTTGTATTTACTAGTAGAGTAGAATCTCATTAATCTGACACTTTAGAGTCCCTGCCCTTCCAATATTGAGATGGGAAATCGTTTCTCGCAACTGAAGACCCAGCGTTTAACGGCCTATATACATAGTTAGCTGAAAAAAATAGCTAGCTTTAAGTATATAGTTCACTCGCAAATATCATCTGTAAGGGATCTTGGCATTATTTTTGACAGTAAACTGTTGTGTAGTAGCCATACGCTACCATTATTTTAACAAAGTGTTATAAATATTGGATGTTGTCTTTCCGGGGTTTTTTAGATGTTACGGTATTAAAAGTTTTTTTATAATTCTTTAGTTAGAAACAGTATTAAGAGTGGGTCTATTGTCTGGGCTCTGCATGAGTTGTAGTACGGCCTTATGATGAAAAGGGTTCATAAGAAATTTTTAAGAGTCCTTTATTTTAGGCTGTATGGATACTATCTGTAGCTCTAACCAACTGACTTTCTGTTAGGTATGCTTACATACTATAGAAGAGATCTATATTTAGCTATGTATTTTTTCCGACCTATATGTGGTGTAAATGGAAACTTTGCCATTCTTGGTAATATTGCTGATGTATCCCTGATAATTAATTGGGAGCAACCGTTATTTGTTCTCCCAAGTTGCAGAACTAACCTGCCACTGGTAATGCCAATTGGGAGGGCAATAACTGTTATTGTGATATTGATGTATACCACTGATGTGAGGTGAATTTAGATGGATGTTATTTTTAAGTTTTTAAGGTAGGGTCTAAATTAGTTCACTTGGTATGTATATTTTTTTCTCATGTTATTTACCCTGTATTTTACAACGTTTTTATTAGCTCGTATTCTTGTTTGTCCGGTGGTTGTTTGTCCAGTACAAATCTTGCAATCGATTTTTAACTAACTTCCTGACTAGCTAGACATTTGAAGCCTTTAGAATATACCAGAACACGATCCCAATGCATTATTTTAATACTTTTAGCCATCTTTAAGCAGAATTGAATTCATTTTCAGTTAATTCTGTTTTGTATGGAAAGTTATTTCAGAAAAATCCGTAAAAAGTAAAAGACTATTATTGGTTGCTAAGGGGGTGGTCCTAGAAACTAAATTATTAATATATACATCACAATACATACAATATGTATATATAAATGACATTTCAGTATTCTATATTTGTTTGTTTGTTTGTTTTTTATTTACATTTTGAACATATTGAGCATAATAATTCAACAGAAAATTTAGAAACGTTGTATATTAAAAGTTCTTTTTATCTTGTAATTATTTATTTAAATATTGTAAACACTTATTTTTCTTTGTTTTTTATGTCATGTTGCGAAGGGATTATATTTGTAATCTGTCATGTTCAAAAATAAATAAATTGAAATTTGAAGTATTTTATTTATCTAGGTACCGAGAGCGTCACTGGTTATTTTCTGAGAAAGCATCTCCACTGTAGATGGCTTTGTGTAAAAGAGAACGCCTTGGACAAGCGGGACAGGGACACATTTTATACACTGTCACTCGGCTGATTACCTGTGGGCTATGGTGACTTGGACCTTTACCTTCATGCAGCCGACATTGAGTCAACTAATAGAAAGCAAAGCGGATAATAGATATTATTGTTTTAGCCGGCTCGCATATCTAAACTCGTCTCGTCTACAACGTGTTGAATTCGTTATCGTTATTCACAAAACAAACATTGCCAAATGGAGTTCCGCACATTGATGGAATGCGACATTTTAGTTAAAATGAAAGTTAGTAAAAAAAACCACTAGTGCTGCTAGTAACAAATCGCATGGGTCTCGGGCTGCGAGTCGAAGCCGCCAGTCCGCATACGCACTCGCTACGAATTGGTCATTCCTATACTGGTTTGCCGGTCGCTGCATCCCATATATCCACGTTTCGAGAGGTTACGCGCGACTGACGCCAGGCGCCTATGTGCCTTCATATGCAACATCGGTGCAACGTTCCTAGAAGGTTTGATTTATGGCTGTGCGGCAGACGAGGCGAGTTTATATGTGCGAGCCAGTTTAATGATTAAATTTGACTATATTGAATATTTTATGTAACTAATGCATTATTGAATACGAAATGTATAATAAAGAATATCATTAATATTTAATTTGCATTTTTTCATCTGTACATAGTGTAAAATGTAAAGGGTTCACTTTGTCCAGGTCCAGTTGTGGACAACATTAACGTATACTAAGGCTCGCAATAATTAGGCCTGTTTGGTCACGTGCACATGATAAACACTTATGCTCAGTGACTCGTAGGTGCTAATAGACAATGTTTTAGTTTTTGTTAATTTAAAGGGTGACAATGCAGGATTCGGCAGAAGCATTAAAATATTTTTATATGGACTGTAATTGAGGTGTCTAATAACAAAAACATATACAAAATTTAATATTAGTGGGTAATAACATTTTTGTCCGACTGATTGGTTCTTTTTCTATCGTAACGTGTTGTTACCGCCTAAACCATGGCATCCTCAGAGGATCCAAGGCCATGAGGCCTGAATCATCATAGGGCAGATTCATGCAAACATGAGCAGATCGACCGCGAGACAAATTTCTAGCCCGTAAGCTTAGATGTATGAAAATTTATAGTCATCCTTTTGGCAACTTCAACAAATGAAATCATTCTAGCCCTTAATGTATGTAAAGTCCTGCATTTTTTTATACCTACATTAATTCTAGAAGCAAGCAAAGTAAAACCTAGCGTCATTATAAATTTTATACCTACTTATTCAATTTTAAACATACAAGCAAGCTGTAATTTTAAAGCCAATAAATATTACCATAATAACTCCAGCGATGTACTTTGCAAAGAAATATTTTAAAATTATACCTGCTAGCCTACTAGGTACCTAGTAAGTAGGTAATAATTTTTTGAGCCAAGTGAAAATTCGGAGAAATGCCACAGACTCAGTCAAGGTTATGCTTCGAAACCCGAGTACCTACAAGCTTAGGGTTGAAAAGCGCACCCTCTGTCATTTCCAGCAAAAGAATTTTTGCAGATTGTGATATTTTTTTTGTTGTTTTTTGAGAGTTGCCTGAAGCCTCGCAGAGACAAACAAAGGGACATTCGGTCCGCGACCCTTGACGGCATCAGCCACTAATTTACCTATTTTATAAATATTCATTTTATACGCTGTACATCTTAGATTAAAGAATACTGTAATTACATGTTATTAAAATTAAATGTATTTTGCCAAATAAAACGCTGTTTTCGCCCGTAGTTCCGCGTTGTCAATGAAGCACGCATGTCGAAAGAAGCCAGCAGACGAACACCGTGACCTTTAATTCATCAGGGGAGTCCAGCGCATCATCTTACACCCCCCCCCTTTCGGAGGTGACAGTGTGAACATCTATTATTTTGTATCACTTTAAATAAACCTTTTTTCCCTGTGATTTTTGGAAGTTTATAAACCATTACAATATATTGTGTGAAATTGCACATAGAATATTGACGTATTTTTTGTTAGATTTTTACCATATCGTCGCTATAGGATTGGTTTCCCGAATATCCGTTTTTGTCGAAATCGACCTTTTAATTCAGAATGTTCTAGAACCATCCCTTTCTTTAAATTACTTTGTAATGGTAATGGATACATCATTCATATACTGTAAAAATAACAATTTAAATATCTCCATGTATTTAAATATAGGATTATGAAATTTGTTTTTCGTCTCCTGAACATTTGGTCTATTCGGGAAACCAATCCTACAGCGACGATATGTGGACAAATCAATTTTTGTTATTAGATGTACTAATTATTGTTTGTTAATTATTAATATCACCCAACTCCTCTGCCAGACCCTGTATAATAAAAGTGTATCATAATTATTATAATATATAATCCGTTTTCTTATAATCTTTCTTTGGCAGGTCCGCTTCGCCCAGGATTCCCCCAATTGGTCCTCATTACATGTTGTCATATTAAAAAGAAAAAGATACATTATATCTATTAGCTAATATCATTTATTATGTATAATTCGATCAAATCATCAATATTAGACATCATTCTGTCGCAAAAGATACGATCAGTTTTTAATTGGCCAACGAGGACCTCTCTTGGCTCATTGATAAACTTCATAAAGTGTTCAGAATTGTTTATAGTGTTTTCAGTTTCACTCGTATCCGAAAATATAAACTGAAAAGTAACAATACTTTGCACAAGTCCCCATTTCTTGTACTCATTACAACATATCCTAAACTCATTCCAAGGAAATATGTCTTCGATTTTTATTCCGTTTTCTGCTAGTCTCTGTGATAATATAGTGTAATAGTGGACTAACAAATCTTCTAAGTATTTGTCTCTTGCGTCTTTGCTAAGATTCATGTAAATAAATGGTAAGATGTCCGCCGCTGGCACAGTGAAACGGCACGCTTGATAATCCACAAAAATACATTGCAACGGGTTACCGTTACTGTCATGACGGAACATTAGATTATTGTTCCATAAATCTAAATGACACAATACATTTCTTTTTGTGTCTGATATTGAACACTGCTGTAGGCCATCTTTAAAAATATTATTCAAATGAAGTTGTACTGTATTAAAATGTCTCGAATTCTTTCCGTATTTTTCAGACTCTTCCGCTAGAAGTAAAGTTGTTGCGATACCAATTTTAAACAAATGGTGATAAGCAAAGCACGCCTTGTTTGCATCATTTTTGAATTCTTCGTGAAGTCTGTACGGCTTCTTTTTAAGAGTTGATTTAGATTCTTCAAGAATGATAGACGCCGCGTGAAATCGGGCCATACTCTCCAGTGCGATCAGAGTATGCTCTTTATCCAATGTTTCTCTGAGATCTTGCATTTGGAAATCCTTTAAATGAAGGTCCTCAAAGACTAAATCATCTTTCATGATGAGATAATATTTGGGATGCCATGCTGTAGAATCTGGAATTAAAAAATGGATAACTCACACAAAAATTATAATGATTATTAAATTTAGGGCCTGATGCACAGAATGTCGATGTTAAGTAAAAACAGCACTATGCATTGATGAAAGTGGAATGACAAATAAACAAATAATGACTTTATGGTAATTAGAAGTTTTGTCATTTTTTAAATTACGATTGACAGTAAGTAAATCATTCAAATATATTTTTCAATTATTAATATACAATTGTAAAATAATGAAATCTACCGTGTCCGGAAACTTGTACGTATGCAGTTTGCCGTATTACACTTCACTGTGAAATGTTGTATCGGAAATATATGGCTGTATATTAAAAACCGTCAAACCTCTTTGGGTCGTATAGTACTGACATAAAATTCATGTCTAAATAAAACACGGTTCTTGTCGGTTTACACTTTACAGGAAGCCAGCAGCAAACAAATTTTGAAAATAGCAAATTACTGAATTATTTGTTAGGTTAGGTTAGGTTTTCTTTCTTGAATTCATGAATTTTGCCAAAATCTGCTGCAAAAACTGAATTAATGTTCATATTAAATCTAATAAAATTGGAGACCGTATAATATACGGTCATCTCTTTCCGATAAGAAAGCTCACGACAAACTGTGCCACAATGAATTAATGTTTTACGTACAATTTACATGTAACCGAAATATACACAATAAACTTATTCATTCCTTTTTGGTGTATATAAATTTGTGGATAATCAGTATCTACTCAATAATAATCCTGATTTATCCCAAATTATATATCTATTTACTTGATTTCTGTTTATACAATGTAATTATTTGACAGCGGCTGTCATTTTTGTTTCAATTTCGGTGCCACTTTTATAGTGAAGACTTATTTATTATCTCTTCTCTATCCGAAAATTGGTTGATCAATGCATGCGTCGACTTATTTCAATAAGTACTACTATGCATTAGGCCTTCAGTTAATGGAGTTTACGATTGAAGTTTGTTACTGATAAATAAAATGCTTTTAGAGATTATACGATTGCATTAATTGTGACATGTAAAAACTCTCACAAAAAAAAAAACAAATTGATATATTGAAACAAAAGAATGTGAGATTTGAAAAATGAAACAAAAGAGCATCATATTCTTTTAGTAGGGGAGAGCAGGTAGGATTCGTACACAGGGAGCATTCGTACAGTGGCAATATCTTCACTATCCAATTCATTGGCGTGCTCACGTTTGTGTGTGTGACTCCCGCTCATACTCATAGTGTAACTGCGGGGCAGGGCATCAGTGCGGCCAACAGCTTCGACGGAGCACGCCGATACGTGTTTTAGCTCTACGTAAGTATTTTTTGTATTCACCTTTGAACACGCTTAACGGTTATAAGTTTTGCACGAATGTTATAAGTGACTTAGTATAGTTTATGAAGTGATAACTTCGTTTAATATGTAAATAGTCATTTTAGACTAACTATAGCGGTTATTTTTATTTTCAATTAATTTGTTGATTTATCGGTTTGGGGTACCTTCGTGCAGTTATGAGTGGGGTAGATTCGTACTGTACGAATGCTCCCCATTCCTAACTGCGTGGCAGTAGAAAGATTGTTCGCCAAAAATATTATTGTTACAGAACCATGCCGCGAATATATGTGAAAAAGGGGACAAGAACAGGAGACGTTGATGAAGATGCAATGATGCAAGATGCAGCCGTTAGAATCCACGTAAGGTGGAAAATCAACTTCTACAGCGGGCCAAGATGCCAATGTGCCAGAAACTCTACCTGCAGAAACAGAGATTACTTAACAAGATCTTCCATGGAGCTCAGCGCCAGTATTACCCTCCTTGCTATCACCTACAACTGCACATGCATCTTCATCAATTGTAGGATTAATAACTCCAGAAATAATCCGGTCCTATCCCAGAGAGGACAGAAATGCGTTAAAAAAGTCGAAGAAAGGAAAACTACCAGGAAAATCGAGAATATATACAGATACCCCTGAAAAAATAGACTAGAAGAAATAGAAAAAGCAAAAAAGTTTAAGAAGCAAAAGCAAGAGAGGAAACAAAGGGTTAAGGAGATGAAGCGAGCATTACATTTACTGTCAGATACAAGAACCAAAACAAAGAGACAAAAGAAAACTTCATGGACAACTAAACCAAAGAGGCAAAATAAAACTGTAAATACTGGTAGTCAGAATGAAACTGATTGTGAGGATGAGGCTAATCTGAGTTTAAGAGAAAATTCTTGTTCCCCCATCGAAAAGACATCTGGAGGATCGGATACTGACAATGAAACTCCAGTTACGTCAGAGAACATCAAAGAAGAACGCTTTGTGATAGTAGAGTTCAAGAAAACAAAGACCGTTTTATATTATCTTGGGCAGGTGCTTAAAAAATATAGTCCCGTTGAATACAAAGTTTCATTTTTGAGGAAAAAGCCTCATACCTGGAAATTTGTCTTTCCCACTACCAAAGATGAAGGAACAGTTTACATATCAGATGTGGTATGTGTTTTCCCGCTATCAAAATCTGCTTTTACAGCAAGAACAGCCCGGATAATATTTAGCTTCGAAAAAGACTTGTCTATATATAATGTAGGATAGTACAACTATTAAATACATAAGATTAAGACCTATTACTCTAATGGTAAATTTTATAATGTTGATTTATTCGTTCCTAAGTGTTATGTTTTTATGAATAAGTAGTTATAAGCACTTTAAAAACAATAACTGTTAATTATTATTACATGAAGGCTGATTCTGTGTTAGCTTTGATCTCAATACATGATTATATTACATTGAATAAATAGCATTTTCTTTGACTGTACGAAGGTTCCCCATTATGTACGAATGTGCCCCACACTATGTACGAAGCTACCCCACGTGTGGGGTAGTTTCGTACGTTTTCCATTTTTCAGAAAAGTTACCGTAGCTTCGCCATGCTGATTTGTATCTAAACTACACTTCACTATTATTAAAGCCAAATATATTAGATATAGAGCAGCATTGAAGTTATTTAAAAATATCTTACAGTTTTGTTTTTATACGGCTTAGAGTAAAAAGTGTACGAATCCTACCTGCTCTCCCCTACAGTGTTGCTAACATTTAGAACTTTAAATGTCAATGTTTTTTCACCAATATAAATTAAATTCTAAAAACCATTTATTAAAAAGTATATCAATTTCAACTCACCTTTCTCACGTTTAAATTGACTAAAAATTCCCCCATAAACCATCGCTTCTCGTTCAAATGTCCCATATTGTGTATTGAAATCCGCTCTATTCTGATTATCTCTCGGAATGGATTTAACAAACAGAGAAACCTCAGATATAATTCCGTCCAAAGCATATTTGATTGTCAATTTAAAATGGTCTCCAAGAAAACCCAAGAAAGTGTCACTAGCTGGCCGGAGATCAAATCCTTTGAGAACAAAATGGTCTGTGGAGAGGTAATTCTTAAGTACTTCGTTCACTGCATCTGATCCGAGAGGCTCTGAACTATCGTTGTTACCTTCTATAGAGGCCATCTTAGGATGAGTAACAGATTCGCATGCATAAAAAGTATTTATATAATCATTCTATTGTTATATAATATTTTGATTTACATTGGGCAGGTTTGACATAATATTTCCGTACCAATATGGTAGAAGCATATAAGTCGTGTTTTGGCGATTTTGAGATTTGAATGCCAATATGTCAAAAAATGCTTACTTTATGTTATGGCAAAAGCAAATATCTCTAAAACCTATAGATTTCTCGTAAAACGACTTGGAAAAACAATACATGTCATAAAATGTCAAGCTCTAACAGGCCAAAAGCATATATCTCTGACATATACGCTTTTGCATAATATAAAATTTCAAACTCTAACAAGGCAAAAGCATATATTGTCGTCATACAAGAGAAAGTGACCAAGTGTAAAATAGTAAATTGTTCAGGAGAGCCATTTTAACATTTGTAATCTACGAGTATCTAACAAATCCTTATATTGCATTCACATTTCTGATTATTTTTGTGGGTGTAGATATGATATTTACTTTCAAAACGA
Source organism: Rhyacophila brunnea (assembly GCF_057557595.1). Taxonomy (NCBI): domain Eukaryota; kingdom Metazoa; phylum Arthropoda; class Insecta; order Trichoptera; family Rhyacophilidae; genus Rhyacophila; species Rhyacophila brunnea. Next base: position 33,356,440 of record NW_028232827.1, on the reverse strand, counting down.
AATTATAATATTATAAAAAATCATTTTTGTTCTAGCTTTTAAAAATACAAAACGAAGTTGGTCATTTTTACCACCCATGAATTAATGGAAAAATTGCAGATGGTCACTTTTCATTCTTGGAATAAAGGTGAAACAAAAATGAAGTATTTTTCTTTTAAATTGACTTTATTTCTAGTGCATTCTGAATAGAATGGCGAAAATAGAACACATTTTTTTTAATTTTCGATGGAAACTATACCCAGTTGCTTTACATGAAAAAGTACAACAGTCACAAAAATATACATAAAAATGATATAATGTAAAAAATTACTCTGCTTCAGATTCAGAATCCAAGTTTGATTCTGGTGCCCTGTCTGGCATGTTATGTCCAGCAAGTAATCTGTACCATCCATGATAATCACGAGGAATTGCTCCAGTATCACACAGCTTTACTAAATCCCTCTTTTTTAACCTGGTTATAGTGAGTTCTTCTTTGACTAAGTATTTTAATGGGGAAAACGTGGTGGCTGACTTCGTCCAAACACTGACAGGGTTTGAAAATCGTCGTTATATGAATACTTATAGAGAATGTGTCCTGGTCTGTCATGATCATACCGATTTTTCATAATTTTGGCAGCAAGTAATTTAAGATCTTCTTCGGCCATATCAGCCCTTTAGTTAGAGCATATGGACACCAGGCGCCTCCAAGAATCTCTGTCGTTCGTCTTCCTGCATTGTTCCAGGTCAAACTAGCATCCCGTAGCTTTGCCGTATAAACTTTATAGATAGTATTTAGCGGCCTTCTAGGACGCTGGAATCTGGTTCGTTTGAAGAACAGGCAAGCCAGGTTGAAATTCTGGTCCAACGTCGCCTCTTCACTCTCTGAAGAAAGGCTGCTTGGTGCGTTCTTTAATCTGCTCGTTGCTCATAAAGTCATACACACCGAACACCCAGTATCCGTCACAAATATCTTTTTTCGAAGTTCAGTATAAGGTTGCTCTGAGCCTTCGTAAGGTGTCATGATTCGCTACCGTAAAGCAGCACCATCAGAATGCAAGCGTCGAATAGGCGGCATTTGGTTCTTAACTCATTCACTGCATACGGCTCACTATTTTTATTTTTATTTTGTTGGCATTGAGCTGCTCTGAAGATGTTTATGTTTATACAATTGATAAAAAAAATAGATTCCAACTCACCTCTGTCTTGGTTTTGACACATTTCCACCATTAATTTACTTCTACAACTCGTTTTATGAACGAATTTTATCACTTTACAATGAGAAAAAATTGAAAAGCCAAACGTTTCGTAAGAAATATATGACTAACTTCGCGGCGTTGAGAATAACTACTACAAGGAAAACTGCCCAACTGTCACTTGGTCATTTTTTATTGTAAAAGATTACAAAGAGAAATGACTATGTGTCCAATAGTCAATTTTGCTTGGCAATAAAATGTGTTTCAATGCAGATAGTCATTTTGATAAATTCGAGATAGTATGTTTCCAGGGTGAAATTCAGTTGGTAATTTTTTTCCAGACAACCATTATGTTAGTAAGATGTCAAATAGTCAAAAAAACCAATTTCGTAAAAAATGCACTTGGTCACTTTCTCTTGTATGACGACGATATGTCTGACATATACGCTTTTGGCATTAAAAAATTACGCATGCGCAGACTTATCTATGGTATTCTGCATTTTTGGCAGCTGTCTTTACTGAATCTATAAAATTAGCAATACAGAGGGACTGGAATATAAAGTATGCAAAAAAATGTTTCAACATGTCTTTGGAATCACTGTAAACAAAGTAAAGATACAGGATTTATTGGTAATGATAATCGTGGAAAACACGATCCCATAAACAAGTGTAGCTGCAGAATAATAAGCGATCGAATATCTATTGTTTATAAAAATATCAAATTACTTTGCAGCAATGTATTCCCAGCGATCCGTTTCCAGTAAACAATTCAGCTAGACAAGCAAGTCGATTAGGCGAAATAAGAGACGGTGTATTATTACATCATATCACAGTACATTATACCATTACGGTGTATGAGCTGAATAAACATTTCTCATAGTATTTTCTTACAACTGTAATAACAAATAATATTTCTTTTCGCTACTCAATTTAAAATGCTGACTCTATATTTAGTTCAATAATATTGAACTAAATATAGAGTCAGCATTTTAAATTGAGTAGCGAAAAGAAATATTATTTGTTATATAAAATTAACACATTAACATTAAAATTCTGTTACATAATCATATTATGATTATGTAACAGAATTTTAATGTTAATGTGTTAATTTTTATTGTATAAATAACGAAGAACAATTTATCTCAATGTCACTCGAATCAGAGTACTTAGCTAGTAACTATCATGTATAATATACTATTGTACCGATACGCTGCTAATAAATCTCACCCCGCTACATCGTAGACTTCATCATTATCATCATCCTCAACCTACACATCGAACACCACACACCGAGTGACCCCAACAGTGGTGAACCCGACGTTCCACGCAACCGCAAATTCAACATTTTCAAGACAATGCCGAGAGGATATGACGACACCTACAGCCCCGCCGCAACCAGTAACAGCGAACTTATGGAAGAACTGATTGAGACCAGGATGCGGAAACTTACATTATCATTGCACGAGCAAATGACAAGGTTCCGAGATGAAATCGCCAGCCCCAAACACAAGAAAACAAACGAAAGGGAAGAAGTTACTGCACACATAAAAAGCTTTCCTAAACATGAAAGTCATTATTCACGTTGTCGCACATCCAAAGAATACCTGTCTAGAGAGCTAAACATATCAAAAATGTTTGAAATGTATTGTGATATGCAAACAGAAAAAAAATATGATTCCTGTGTCATATAGTATGTATGCTTCAATTTTTAAAAACACCGGATATATATTTAAAGTACCTAGCAAAAACACATGAAAAACTTGTGATACATACAATATTCAATTAAAATGTGCAACAAATTTAAAAATAAAACAAAAATTGGAAACCGACAAGTTTGCAAGTGGCAGATGAAGGTTATGAATTTAAAAAAAAAAGGATAACACCAAAGCTCTCTAATCTGAAGGTAAAATTGCTTTTTTGGCATTCGACCTGCAGCAGTGTTTGCCAACGCCTTCTCTTAACTCAAATATAGTGTACTATAAAAGGCAATTGTACACATATAATTTGACCGTAAGAAATTGCACATCGAACCAAACCTCATGTTATATGTGGCACAAGGGAATAGCTGCAAGAGGAGCCAACGAAATAGCGTTTTGTGTGATAAGTCTTCTGAATACCTTAAGTCCAACTGTTGAAAGTGTTATTGCATACTCTGATTCTTGTCCGGGACAAAATAAAAATAACATAATAACTGCAGCTCTATCTTATTTTGTAAGTACATCACCAACTATCCAGGTCATGGATCATAAATATTTGCTCCCAGGCCATACGCGACTTGAATGTGACACTGACCATTCACGTATTGAAAAAGCCAAGAAAACTTCCAACATAGAAATTAGTATTCCCCATGATTGATCAGTTTGTTAGAACAGTAAGGGGCAAGAAATCTTTTATTAGTAAACAGATGTCTCAGGATGAGATTTACAATAATTATTCAAGACTTCTTTCTGATCAACTGGTGAAGCGAAAAATTAATACAGTTGGAGAAAATGTCGTTTGGAACAAAATTAGATGGTTAGGTATGAGAAGGAGTTTGGTTTAATAAAATTTAAATATTCATTACATGAAGATGACCCATTTCTTCAACTTGATTTACGCCGTACGACAAGAGGAAGAAGAACATTGTTAACATTAAGCAATGCTATAACAGTCCTCTGCCAATAAATCAATCTTTATTTATTATTGCCATTGATAGATCCGGTTTATCATCCATTTTATATAAATTTAAATACCTGTTAATTTTTTTATATAAATACTATAAGTAATACTCATAAACAACTGTTTACCAATATTATTATCACTGTTAGTTTAATTTTATCATGTTTTCATTTAATTTCCATGCTTTTGTTTTAATTTCATAAGTTTTTCTAAAATAAAACATCTATTATTGTTAAAGATATGTCAAAATGTTGAAAATATTTTTATGTCAAAACCCCATAATATGGGGCTTAGTGTCAAACAACACTATCTACAAAAGTGCAACTTTACAGGAGAGCCAAAAATCATTATTTTAGATTCTTGTAACTCAACAAGGGAAATGTTTATTTAAACCTAATGTTAATATTTTATAATTTATTGTGTATTGTACATTTATCTTGCTTATGATGATGTTAAAATTTATAGGGATAGTTTTAAAAAAATATGAAAACAAGGGTAACTTATGTAGTTAGCGTTAAACTTTACTGACGATTTAATAAGAAATTAGAAAAGATTGACATAACGTTGTTTGACTATCATGTAACCGTAAATGTAAAATAACGTTATCTCAAAAAAAAAAAAAAAACTTTTTTGTAGATAACGTTGTCTGACTTTAAGCACTCGAATGTCATTAAATGCTCAATAACTCATGTAATTACTTAATTTTCTTTTTTTAATAAATATATTTTAAAAGTATATTAGTTTTTACCAACTATTATTAATACTGTTAGTTTCATTTTATCATGACGTGTTCATTTAATTTCCAAGATCTTGTTTTAATTTCATAAGTTTTCTATAATAATACATCTATTATTGTAGATGATATGTCAAAATGTTGAAAATATTTTTATGCCAAAACCTCATATGTCATTAAATGCTCAATAACTCATTGAATTACTTGATTTTCTTTTTTTATCAAATGTATTTTAAAAATACACTAGTTTTTTTATAATAATAACATTAAACAATGCAATTTCCATCATATCCTGATTTGTGACACTTCTTGAAAACTTAAAAACCCTCTCCTGTAAAATGCGAAAAAATGACTTATATGCTTCTGCCATATAGATACGAATTTATTTAGTCATCTGAGAGTGAAATATTAATGTTTTTTCGATGAGTTATCTTCACACTGTTTCTATGTACCTATATTATATTTGGAGACTACCTAATTCAGCAAATAGCAATCTACTTAAAAATCTTTTTTTCTTAAATGAATATAACTTATGACGCTACTAGAAGCAAATCTAACGATGTTCAACACCATTTAAAGTAAGTAGGTAGGTAGGTATTAAATTAAATGATATGTTACTACTCGCCACTCGATGTTTGATAGCTCGCGGGATGTATAAATTACGGCAGTTGCCGTGACGTAATTCAAAACATCTTGCTTCTCAATTCTCAATATGTAAAATTGACTACTCTATCTCGTTCTCAAAGTTACCTTAGCCAAGAGATAGCTGTTAAAAGATTAATTATATACATAATTAACCACCAGAATACGTAAAGTAATAAATGTGATATTTATCACAATTAGCTCTTTTTGGATGTTGAGTGATAATATATGTAAGCCTGCTGTTCTAGATAATGTTTTCTTAATTTTTCATCATTTCAGTAATGTATATATTTTCCGAAGGAAATATGGCTCCAACTGGACATATATTATTTTTGTTTGATTGTTTATTTGATTTTAAGACTAACTGAATTACCCGGCTTTGCTCGAGGTAATTTCGTTCATAATTTACATTTATCCTCAGTAATGTTAGAAGATTTTTAATTTTATGATTAGCTTTGCCCTCAGAATATCCTTACCGAGGCTTTCTTTATAATTGCCCCAAAGATGTTGTGGATTTTATGGCACGCATGTATAGTGAAAACACTTCGTATTTGATGTAGAAAGCATATCACAGATGCATCCGATAGTGTAATGCTCTAATCTTGATCCTGTTCAAGTAAACCATGCTTTTGGCAGATGTCACTATATTATGTTTGACATACTATTGTGTTGATGGTTTTCAGATCTGTGAAATAAATAGACATTCGGACTGCATGTAATAATAATCTAAGGTAGGTATCTACCTAATAATATTCAGCGATATTTTGATGAACTGCATACACACCACATGCCTAATATTATTAAGGAACTACCTACGTTCTCGCAAATGGATCTTGTGGACACGGACACTGTCATATCCACATACTACCCCTGCGCATCTATTCTATATACATGGCTGCTATCATATTTATGAATTGAGGTATTATAATTCTTACAATAAGTTAGCCGTCTAAACTGTCTATCTTGCTCTAAAAATTAACACAGCCAAGAGAGGGTTATTAAAAGATAGCACTTTTTGACAGTTCAGACGGTTAACTTATTGTAACAAGTTGGATTTACTACTAATTTGTATAGAAATTGTTAAAAATAACATTTTATCATAGTTAGCAAACATAATATTACGCATTTACAAGTATTTTTGTCATTATTGCTTTTGCTTCTATTGGCCTCTTATTATTTAGATTGTACCATTTTTTTGTGAAATGGGAGTTGTAAATCAATCTTTTCTCTTTGTTATACCATCAACATTATAAATATGTCATGGGAGTTAAATACAAAATCAACACAACGCTTTGAGACAGATTCTTTATCATCGTTAATAGAGAATAAAAAATAAAATAAGTTATTTAAGACTGTACAGACGATACTTTCAGTTGGAAATTATTTCACACCGGTTGTTTGTTTAAAATTTGTTAAATATTTTCGAGTAAATCATAAAAATGGATGCACAAACATTTATAACTGATGTTGACTGTCATAGATTATTACAATGCACCAAAGGAAACAAATCAAAACTTATAAATTACAATATCAGCACGCTTGGAGATACTCCGGTTGGATTTTTAGGTAACCACTATCGGTTAGTTCTGAATATTTCAAGTATTAAAGACAGCAACGATAACGTGGAAGAGTCTTTGAGTTTTTTTGTGAAAACTGTGCCTAAAATCGACGTACACGCAAAGTATGTCGAAGAATTTGGTGCCTTCAAAAAAGAAGTATTACTGTTTTCGAGTCTTCTACCGAAGCTGCAAGATATAACGGCTTTTCTAAACTTATCGTGGTCTCCCAAGTGCTTTATAGTGAAAGACGACTGTCTAGTTTTTGATGATTTATCTATGAAGAATTACCAACTCGCCCAAGGAAGAGGCATGCTGGATTTAGAGCATTGTATAGTCGCTATGAAAACACTGGCAGACTTTCACAGTGCTTCGATTATATGGGAAAACAAAAACAAACGCTGCGGTATGGATAAGTTTAAAATTAATGAATTACATCCGGATTTAATTAAAGAAATTGCTTATGTTCAAGAGGAGGGACAAACAAGATCTAAATGGCTTAATTCCGGTATTAACGCTATAAAGTATTTATGTACAAAGATTGGACGAAAAAAAGAAGCACATTTGATTAAAAATATAATGACAGAATCAATTTCAGTAGTTGGACCGTCGAATAAATGGTGCAATGTTCTATCGCATAGTGACTTGTGGTCTAACAACCTAATGTTTTCTTACAACAGCATTGGCCAAGTGACGCATTGTTCCTTGGTAGATTTCCAGCTCGCAAGATATGCCCCGTGCGCTTTAGATCTGATGTGCTGCATACATCTTACGGCGTCAAAAACCCTCAGAGACTGGCATCTGTTGAAGCTTGTGAATACTTACTACGACAGAATGGCGTCTGTTTTAATTCAAGCGGGATTAAAAATGGACGACGTAATGACAAAAGAAGAATTAACGGAGAGCTGCGATAGATATAAGCTGACGGCTTTGACGGAGGCGTGCTTGTTTGGACTGAGTATTTGGTTACCGGGGAATATTGTCGCAGAAACCATGTCAACTCCAAGTGGGTGTATTGATGTGACGGTGGGCGATAGAACGCCAATTGTAGATAGAGCATTTCGGGAAGATAGTTTCTTTAGAGATAGGTTGACCGAATTGATCAATGAACTTCTTGATAGTGTAAATACTCCAAAAATATTTACCGATTAGTATTCATTCATTAGATCTTGTTGTGGAAAGAGCTTAAATGACTCACTTCCTGTTATGTATAGAATCCACATTTTTTTGTTCAGTTTGTTTGTTTGTATTCTGTTCGGAAGCCTCCAGACTGTGGGGGTCCATATTATGCTCCGATGAAGCAGAAATGATAGTTTAGAAAAGCATCATGCTTCACCTTGCCAGTTGAAGGCTCTGACCACTATGTTCCCAACCCAAGTATTAACATTGTAAATATTACCCGATAACTCAATAATGTGCCATTGTTGTAATTTAAATCAAGGAAACTATTTGAACATTTCTAACTTGATTCATAGATGGCATCAGGATTATTCTAAATTTAGTTCCGACATCCTTGTACTTGCTTATTACTTAAAATAATATAGATACTTACACAAGATTTAGAGATATAGCCATTCTTTATTAAAAATACATAACATAGAAACCCACAGAAACATACTTATTTCTGTTGTTGCATTTTTAATGATGAATGCTACATTCTTAAATATTATGTCTTGAGTATTAAATGAAAAATAATTAAATTTAAGCATAAATGATGAAATACAACTTACAATACGACAAAATTGATTTTTTACAGGAGACAAAAAACTGCTTTACGTCACAAAAAGGTCTCTAAATAACCTAACTTATCTCAATTAAAAGGTAGTAGAGGGCTTGTCATCATTGAGTGTTTGTAATAGCTCAAATATGATGACTAATGCATGTGGAGCTATTATGATCTCGTTAAAATGAAACATGTTAAGTACTTTGTATATGAACATTGGTGGTTTTACTAAACTATGTGGTAAACGAACATGTTAATATAAAAACACCATTTTGATAAAATTGTAACAGCCTAACGACAATGCATATATTACTACTCGTTTCGAATCCAGGATTGGAAATATTTTTAATGTTCAAGTTAATTTATTATGTGTACATGACACATGACCATTATTGTCATAACAAGACGTCTAGTTAGATAGATACACGGAAATTGTGGTGTTCATAATATGGAAACATATTATTAAGTTTAAATAATAATGATAAGGTTATTATATATTTAGATTTTAATTTTGTTTTATATTTTAATATTATAATACCCCGTTTACACGTGCATAGATTTACTGTGTACTGAAAGAAAATGTATAGGGAAACATGTATTATCCTGCAGTTGGCAAGATTGCGTGCATAAATCAAACAAGTTTGGAAGCTTCCAAATTGTGATCTAGACTAGAAAATCTGCGCATGCTCAGTAGAACGATATTGGCGAACCTGCCGGTAAAAAAACGAACTACTCATTTGAGGTTAACTGATTTTCAATACGTCCTGTCAAAATAGTAGTATAAAATGACAACATCGCGTCTCGCTTACTCTTGAAGAATGAGATTGGAGAGACAGTCAGCACTTTTACGTGTATACAGTTATTGTCATGATAGTTTAAAATAAGCACGATTGCCGACAGTAATTCCATGCATGTGTACAGGCGCAATAATGTTATAACAAATAATATAAAATTATATAATAATAAATTAATATAAGTATAATATAGGTATTTAAAATAAGTTCCATTGTAAGAATATGAGCTGGAAAAGATTTATTGAGTGAAATATTATAATGTTATATTATAATTATTATTTAAATACAAGGAAATAATTACATATTACATACAGAAACTAGTTTTATATTTGCTTTTATACTTAGTTTTTGTAATGTTATGTAGTTTAGTGGAATTTGTTACAACCCAAGTAAATATTTTGATTACATTCTTGTGATTAACAATTTTATAATGTGAAAGTAAGTGAGTTTGTATTTGTATTTATTTAAATAAAATGAATATATTTTTAACTGTTTTTCTTCATTCTTAATATTATACCTAACCCATAATAGAATAATGAAATAAATTTGAATTTATTGACATAAATAACATGCTATTTATTATATGATCATAAAACAGAGATGTCATCGTTAAGTGAAGCTAATTAAGTCAACGCAGAGGCAATAGTTAAATGATATTTATTTTTGTCATTATTCCTTTTTTGACGTCGCTTATGGATCTTGCGTATCCCAGATGTGGAACAACTTAACCTTGAAATTGTACAGATTGCGATTTCTTCGACTGCGCATGAATTACAAAGGATAAATTTAATTATTTTTATGTACCGTTATTATTTCGGACTGCACTTACACAAAGCTTATTACATCATTTTCTCTCGCTTGGCTTCGCTTTAACTAGGGTTTATTTTCTGTCAAAACTATCGAACCTCACACAATGTGCATAAATACGAGAAGCCGCTTCCTCTTATAATTCTTGATTTCACATTCCACGAATTCAATTAAACCCATAATATTTGCAATTTGTGTGAAGCTTGTACACATCTTCATGCCATAAGAATGAAGATTATTCATATCAATAGTCTTTCACGTTTGTGTCCACAATCCATACAAATTGATTAATTTCTGTGGATGCGATTATTTTATTTTGACAGCTATCAGTCAGTTCGCTGCTCTACTGCCCCTTATAGATTTCTACTAGAATACTAAATAGTTACTCCTGCTCAGTTGTCTGCGTAAGTTAGGTGTCCTTCTTTGCATATGCCTCTAGGTATGTTTACGCATTACGTCGGTAGTGATGATTCTCCCAGTAGGCTTTGAATATGTATCCTCGTGCGCATGGCTCACACTTGAACGGCGAATCGATATACTCTTTAGACTTTTGAGTGTCTTCCATCTCTTTCATTTGCTCTTCGATAATCAACGTCAAAATATTCATGTTGTCTTTTCCGAAAACAACCACCGGCGTTCGTCTCATAACCTTGGCCACGTTATCCCCAGGTTTTTTGATATCTCAACTGCAGTTTTCTGTTTTACCGGCCTTTTTAAAATGGCTTTTCTTTTAATAGGGCTCAGTTTAGAATTTTCATCGCCCATTATAACAGAACTTTTTTCAAATTTAACATCAACATTAAACTCATCGAAATTATTTAAACCTGTTTCTTTTACTGCTATACTATTATTTTCAATTTTGACTGCCATTTTGTCTTTCGTATTGAGCAATTTCTATCTGTATTATCAATTTCGAATGTTATCATGTGCTTTAATGGCCGTCAATATAAGATGGGAATTGGAAAGACTGTAGAAAATGACGTGTCACAAAACCAACCAAAATTACACTCATTATTCCGCCAGAACCTGATTGACCGAATCCCGAAATTGACGATTTTCAAAGATTTTTTTTTTAATGAATATGGAGAGGGGAGATTCATAACATGTGACTCATTTAAATAGTGGACTAAAAAAATTTGTGTTGAGAGGAGGGTTGGATATATGGCCGACCTCTTGTGGAGGAAACTAAATTGCTCTGATCATCAGAATACCATTAATCTTTGAAGTCATAATGTTGAATGGCACTTCTTGTTCGTTTGATATCCACAATTGCTATTTTTTTGTTATCGGAGATGATTTCAACGGTCGGTATTCCTTCTTTGTGTTTACCGTCTTCTGGTTTTTCATGTGCATGCTTTCGCTCCATGTAAAGAGTACCATAGTACCGGAGCGTCAGATAGTAGATTAACTCCGTAAAGCTCAGAAGACTTGCTCCAACAAATAGGCCAGTCGTACCACCAGTGGAAACTGTCAACATAAAAATGAAACGTGAAACACATAATTAGAAATTCGTAAGTAAGCCTTTTTATTAATTAAAATATAATATATGAACGTCGTATGCAAAAATATATAAAGAAAAAATGTCATTTTTCCTAGTTAGGAAATGTATGTAGTAAATAAACCTGCATGTTTATCCCACTAGGTGGCAGCACTGCTGTTGTGCTTTGTGTGCAGTTTAAAATATTTTTGAAGTAAATTAAGTTGCTTGTTATAATATCCATATATTTAAATATTATAACAATAACATATTTTTTTTAACATTATAAAATACACAAATGACAAAAACTGTAAACATTTGAATATCATTTTAGATTCATTAAACCTTAAACAGTGTTAATTATAAATTATTATTAATAAGCCCTGAACTTGAATCTGTTTTCAAACACGAAACATAGCTGACTTGTACTGAAACCAAAACATTCACATAAGAATGGCAATGTAGCTATAACACTACTTCGTCACCATAAATTGAAATGGCATTCTTCAATTTGAGGTTGATTCTGGATCCCTAATCCACAGATATGGACCTGAAAATTAAATTTTAATCACGGTCCTTTGTGAAAAAAAAAAAAAAATTCGACAACCACGTGTTTTATGACGTTTGGTAACTAAAAATTATGCCAACAATCTGTTGGAGATAATAACAGATAAAAAAATTTCCTATCACAAGATACTGTACTTACGAGCTTACGTCATAATTATATTATTTGTTTTGTATTTTGCTTTATCGCTAGGCTTCTAACAGCGAGGAAATAATAATAATTATTAAGTCCACTGCCAAAGAAGCTGATAAAAAATCATTGTTAAGGTCTTTACAATAAAGCTTCCACATCCGGCATATCTTTTGTTATCTTAAGAGAAGAATTGTTTTATGGAAGAAATGTCACTTCAAACTAACGAAAGTGTCACGTTCCAAGGCATGGAACAGATATTTGAAATGCATATTTTATAAAATACTATTAAGATTAAATATTATCATGTTTGGTTCGGAAATCTGGTACATATCGAAAAACATGAAAACAGTGCTCGGGCCATCGAATGAAGGATGCTGTGCGGTATCTTTGAACCCAAAAATTCCACACAGTCAGGGTGAAGATGGCAATTCAATAATGAACAATATGCTTTGGATAGGAGCCTGTACATTGTACAGTTCATCAAATTGGGTCACCTTTGGTGCCCAGTCCATTTACACAGAATGGTCTAGTTATGTATAACAAAGAAACCGTTATTCGGCATCCAAAACGTGAGAGAAGCGTTTTTGATCAGATCTAGATGTAGGCAAATGCTAGAGAAGGCCAAAAACCACGTAGAGTTGTAGCGTCAGAAAGAAGAAGAATAAAGTTTAGATGCCTTTTCCATTATTCTTAACATTTTTCGATCCTAACAAGATCATATGAGCCCCCACAAAGTTGAGGTTGTATTAACAGATTTTTGTTTTTACTAGAAATTGATGTTGATGATGACGTGTGAATTTTCCAGCCCCGGGATTCAAACCTGGTACCTAAAACCATGGCCCCCACAGGTGGGGGCTGACTGGGCTCTAGCTGGTATTTTTTATCCAGTAAATAAAAATGTTGTGAACATGATAAAAGATAACTCGATCAGGGAATGTTAAATTAAAGTACGGTCATATGAGGCGTCTAATTACAAAAAGTCCACAATTCAATATTTTTGGGAAACAACGTTTTTATGTTTCAAGCTTCAATTATTTGTTTTAACGTAAGATTATTTATTCCGTTGTATTCTATGTCGAAATTAGAACCAAATGGCAATTTGTTTCAGCCGATAAACTCTTAAATGTAATAAATATGCTCAAAATAAAATTGGACGTAGCGCTATTTGTACCTCACTCACGCATAAGGCACATATTTCCGTGGTACTGTCATGAGTTTACCAGATGCTACAGCATGGGAGACGCCCTTTTCAATATTGAACGTTCCCTTATTGGTTGACTTAAACAAGCGCGAAATCAACCAAGCTTTAAATAATATTAAACACGGACGCTTTTTGTAATAAATCGATACTTAAAATATTTTTTTTCATAGGGTTATGTCGCATTTTGGAATTTATTGATCAATACATAATATTGTGTAAAATTATACAAAGAATACGTGCATATTTTTTTTTCGATTTTGACCAAATGTGGACTTATCGCTTTTTGGAATTAGACGCTTCATATCTTCTATTTGGTAGCTCACCAACAAGGTCCAGTCTACTACGAACTACATTTCTTTTGAATCGTTCAGAAGGTAAGAACTCTGTTTCAATTTCGACGTGCGAGTTTTCATTAAGAGACCTGAAAAATGAATGACAAGTAAAATTATTTATATATGTATATTATACTTACGAGATCTGACCAGCAGTTTAAATAATGGTTGGTACATCATGATGTGCACAGCATAACTAAACATGAAAACAGGTCAGTATCATACCTGTCATGTTATAATTTTTATGTCTACAGATTCAATAACACTAAAATGTTTTGAAATTGCCATCTTCATAGAAAACAAATATCAAGTTCATATAAAGCTCATTATATGAAAATGAGGTCGAAAATGAGCAACCCACAACTTCAGAAGTGAGGATTCGACAACACTCGTTCACGGCATAAAATTTTTCATCATTATTAGCCCGGATCATTGCACTGCACTTGCAAGACATCTCCTCGGTCCAATTTGTTTGCCTCCTATGTAAATTTTAAGATAAACTTACAATTTACAAAAAAAAAATGGGTACAGTTCGGTTATGAGGAATACAGCGGAAAACACATTTTGAAAATACCCGATATACTGGATTATTTGTTGGTTTGGGTTAGTTTAGGTTAGGTTAGGTTGGGTTAGGTTAGGTTAGATTAGGTTAGGTTTGGTTAGGTTAACCTAACAAATAATAAAGTATATCGGCTATTTTCAAAATGTGTTTGCCGCTGTATTCCCCATAACCGAACTGTACCAAAAATTTTTATAAAATGTGCGTTCGTTGAACATTCAATTTTAATAATATTATATTGTATTTCATGGTTATTTTTAACATTGAAATGAGGTTTCATAAATTCTTTGGAAGATTATATAATTTTTATGAAATTTAAATTTAAAATCACCAACCCTTTCTGAAATACAGAATTGTCAAATAATAAATTGAAAAATACAGTAGGTACTTTTCTTTGATTGTGGCGTCATTCAGTCAAAAAGGCCTTGGCAGTACCCAACAGGCCAAATATAATTTGCGAAAAAAAAATCAAAAAACTACGACATCTTAAAAATCTCAGTTGTAACACTAAACTTGACAATATTCAAAGTAAATCGATGTTAAAATCATTAACTAATATGGTAAAATGTTTTAGGGACATTCCGATAGATGTCAATATGTGTCCTATTTTGAAAATATTTCTTTTGACCGAATTATTAGTACAACCGAGATATCTCGTATCTGGCAGTGATCGGGTTAAGTTTTGGATTCTTACGATGACTTGTCGTCCTTAATGATAGTTATGTCAGCTTCGGAGCAGGATGGAGGACAGTTGCAGACCAGACCGTTCCGGCGTGCCCATGCTGGTCGCATCACCGACAGATCACTGTAGTGCTGATTCAAACACACCAAACCCTCCATGCCACACCGATCTTGCTCTTCTATGAAAGACATAATGAACAACCAATTCTGTCAAATTCAAATGGCTTTATTATGAATAAAGGAGCCATCTGATTAACTATAGTAATATAATACACTTATTCTATTTTATTTCGATGGATTAGTAGTGCACATAATAATTAATTATTATGGTATGTTCAGTTTCTAGGGAAATTTGTATCATGACTTAGTGCTGCAAAACTAATATATTTACCTACATGGAAATAGATTATTTGAGAAGATATTGACTCATTGAAATGCATAATAATTATGTCCATTGAATAAACTGGACATATTATAACATCTGTGGACTAACCCATTATTGATTAATACACTAATAGACTATTTATTATCCTACTATATTTTATATGCTTATTAAACAAGTGGTCACACGTTATGAAATTGCATTTTTTGTTTTGTTACCGGTTCAATAAGCTAATAAGATTCATTACATCTGTATAATAAGCACATAAGACAAATTCAATGTGGTTTGGAAAATGTTATATTACAAACGAACCACATCACATGAAAGGACCTGAGGCGTGTTTCCCTAACGCAACATGACACAACCAATTTGTGACAAAATTTAAAAGTGGGCCTCCGTAGAGTTAAAACCTGCCACTCAGTTATTAAATTATATTCAAATTTGAATAATATGCATATTTCTCACAAACGGAGTGCAAAATAGGTATTGCCTAAAGCAGTGGTTCTTAACCCTTTCGAAGTCACGGTGCACTTTTGATCATAAGAAAGAATTACGGTGCACCAAAATCAAACGGTCAGAAAACAAAGAAAAATAACTTTTATTACAAATTAAACAGATCGATCCAGCAAAATCTAAATCAAATTTAATCTTTTGTCGGCTTTCATAATTTAGCGAAGGACTTTTTTCATTATTTCGCTGATTTTTCTGCTTTTATCATTTTTTTCGTGGTGCACTTGCAACAAGCTAGCGGTACACCCGTTAAGAATCACTGGCCGAAAGCATAAGATATCTCTAAAATTGGGATTCTAATAGCTCTTGATTTTTACATAGATTAATTATGTAGGTTTCATGTTAATATATTTATGGTTTGACGGATGAAAATAACATATTTCAGACTTTTGTGATTATTTAAAAAATATTTTTAGCAATAGTATGGATATCTATGAAACCAGCTTATAAACACTATGTTCCCATGTTTCACAAAGAACATAACATTATTTAGTAGGCATACTGCTGTAGTGACATCAATTGGTGAAAATAATAAATGAAAGCCCGACCGGTAATGCAGTTTACTGCATTTTAATTTGTTTTAAAAATAAAGAGTCATGCTTTCACTTTTTATTCTTTTCATTTATTTGTTTTGAAACAAATGAGTCATATTTTCCCTTGTTACGGACCTACAAACTTATCTGAAGAATAGGAAGGGGGAGCCACTGTCGAAAACTACCCAATCAAGACTCATAACTGGACAAAAGCTGACATTCAAACAAAATTTTCAAAATGACATCCTATGGTAGTTTGTAGTTCCATTTTTGGCTAATCTACAGATAAGTTTGTAGGTCTGTACATCTGTGTTTCTATTATTTGCGGATATTCTACCATACAATAAATGTTTTAATTAATGGTAACTAAAGAACACTACACACTGCATAACAGTACTTCAATAAATGGCTTTTGACTACCTATATTACTATAATAGAGGGATTCATTCAAAGCTTGATAGCAATTTCAGTTTTGTGAAGTGTTTTACAAGTGTTTTTAGTATGGTTAAAGTGGTAGCCATTGAAAAATTAAAGTCATGTCATGTTTTTGAGAAACATGGGATAAAAATATTTCTAAACTAGTGTATGGAATAAAATAAAAGAACTGAGAGTATTTAACTTACTTGAATTAGGCATGAAGTGGTCAACACATCCGCAGAATTTCTTTTGAGCGTCTTTCCTGCATTGCACGGTGCACGCGCTGTATGAGTAAGCAGGGTAGACATCCAGCGGGTTCTCATCTTGGTAACGGCAGTTTCTCTGAGCTGGCGTCGTCTCACGGGCATACGGATCGTTTTCTATATTCCTTATCACGATATGTCGCCTGGGAAATGTACACTATCGTTCAGGGAAATAGGCAGTGATAGTGTTGACGCCCATGATGGGCTTAACCTCCAGGTTTAAATCCAAAAAAATCACATGTTTTTTAAAGCATGTTTGTGTGTGTGCGTTCCAGAGTATGGACCTAATGGTTGAGCAAGTTGGTAATATCCATTTCGCTTCTCGTAAAAACAAAAAAAAATCAACTAACAACCAACTTGTTTTCAATATTTTAATAATATTGATAGCCAAAATATTGAAGCAATGGGATACAACATTTATATTTTCACGTAATTCATAATTCTTGTGTGTAACATAATATTGATGAGAACTGCTGGAAGAAGTGCTAAAGCATATTTCATCCTGGATCTGCGACTCGGTGCACTCTGGCTTCACTACACCATTGGTTATAAACACCAAGAGAGACGAAGACACGAGCGCCCTTGACGAATACTAAGGCGGGCAAAATAAAAAAAATATTTTATAATTGTAGCCATGCCATTTTTGTTCTTTATAGGCAAGAGGAGATATAATATAGCTATACTCTTAGCCACCCGCTTTCTGAAATGGTTTAATATTTACAACATTATGATAATTTATTTTGTGTTTTTGCCTGTACACGTGCATAGATTTACTTGCAACAGTAGTGTGTATTTTAAACTATCACGATAATAACTGTTTACACATAAAAGTGCTGACTATCTCTCCAATCTCATTCTTCAAGCGTAAGCGAGACATAGTCATTATATGGTACTATTTGACAGGTTCGGATAGGTTCGTAGATATAATCGGTAAACGTCAAAATGTTCTGCGTGGTGTAGTTCGTATTTCTTTCGGCAGGTTCACCACTGTCGCTCTACTGTACGTGCGCATTCACCATGCAAGTATGTACCAATTAATGTATGAAGATTCAAAAGCTTCTGAACTGTTTTAATCCATGCATGCAATCTTGCAACTTGCACGATAATACATGTTTACACATCCATTTTCTTGATATCGGCGCAATAATACATACTGTCAGCAGTAAATCCATTGACATGTAAACGGGGTTTAATGTTAGAATACTTGTATAAATAAATATGATTGGTGGAATATTGCCCGTGTGTGAAGAATGTCATGGTATGATTCACTAATCAGTAAGAAAATCCTAATCCATAGCTTTCTGTTGTCCATTCGAAAAAAAACCCATATTCTTTAGGCTATACAGCAGTGCTCCGCAACCTGTGTGCCGCGGAGCATTGGTTCCAAAAAAACACAGATAATTTTGTATATTATACAATACTTACTTAATAGCCAAATCTGCATACATGGCTGGTTAATACATTTGAGCACCTGCATGAGCTTAATAAAACAATGCAAGGTGAGAATGAAAATATATTGACGTGAACTGATAAATTAGAAGGAGAAGACAAGGATCTCTACAAATGTACGAAAGGACCTACCATACCACCAATGAAAACAAGCAATTAATTTTGGATCTGTCTCAAAAGTATTTAACTTTGCATCAAAAGAAATTTCATCATAATTTTCATATAATCAATACGACTGGATTCGAAACCCTTTTGCAACCAATGCCGAAAATTCTATAGAACCGTTTATGCTGACAAGGCTACCAAACTAAGGCTAAAAAATTTTACGTTCATTGAAACAAGCTCAGGTATCATATTGATACCAGATGGAAGTCTCCGACAGGAGACCACCTCAAAGGATGGACCGAACCATCAACTTTCCCATATTACCACAGCCTACGTCCACTCTTCGCGGCTCTCGCAACCCCCGGCCGAGCGGAGCCTACCTCCACTGAAAATACGAACTTCAAATTCGTCCACGCTCCCGCCAAAACACAGACGCGGTCTGTCAAAAACGGCCGCTCGCGCCGCCACTAGTCAATCCGTCGGTAAAACAAAAAAGTTCGCGACCGACAGACGAACATGACGCCGCCAATCTGACATTTTTACGCGCGCGAAAAAACTCTCTCTCGCATCAGATGCCGAACAGCCAGCATCTCTCTCTCGCATCGGACGCCGAACAGCCAGCATCTCTTCTCTCGCCTTGGACGCGAAGCTACAAGCATCTCCAGCCCAGCCAGCATCTCCCGCTAAAAAGACCGCATCGCCAAGCCGCAAGCACTGACTCTCGCCTCGGATGCCAAGCATCAGCAGTCCAGCCCGCGACACCACGTCTGCAGCTCGCCAAATCGCCATTACCAACCCACCGCCAACGACAATACCCTGTATCAACGACTTATAATAAACCAGCAACAACAGCATACACCGTGCGTTTCTGTCTCCCACCCCCGCTTCTTTGGCCATGACATTATCACGGTCTGCCATCTCCGCCTAAGCGCGAAGTAGGACGGTGATAATATTAATTAGTTATTTTATTGATAATACAATACATGGGAATATGTACATTTGGTTCTTCATCGTGTGTTATGTATATTTAATTATTTATCAAATAAGTATGTAATGTAATTTTGGTGCATGTCCCCCACAAGGCGAGCGGCTATAGCCTGGGGGCCTAAGCTCAGGGGGGCGGCGTGGCAGGTTAAGCAGATAAGTGAGATAAACACAAATTACAAATTTGCTCTAATAGAAAAAAAGTCGCTGATTACTTCGCTGGCATTTATATTTTAACACATGCGATTGTGAGATACAATTTATTATTATTTTGTCAATACTCGACAAATAATTATTGTTAACCCGACAACTAACCATAATTCAAGTAGATGTATTAATAAATACAAAAAATCACTAAACATAGAATCAATACGATTAATTTTACCTCGAAAACCATTTGAAAAACGCTATTTTAAAGTATCACACTGTCTTTAATCCTAGCGATAGGTAGGAAGGCGCCGAAGATTCTGGCCTGGGGTCCATGTTTTGGTGTATAAATTGTTTAACGTATGGTGTGCGGCGGAATTCTGGGAAAACCTTAAGTGTGCCGTGGATGATAAAAGGTCGCGGAGCACTGCTATACAGTATACAAATAATTAATGGTTTTCTAGACTATCCAATGTTATTGCAAATCTGAAATAATCGTTAAAAAAGTGTTGTTGAAACAAGGAACTGTGTACATTATTTGCTGTTTGAAACATTTAATTTTAATATTTTACTAGAATTTGTCATTCATAAACAATATTATTTTGTTTTGGGGTAGTTTTGGATTTATTTTAAATGCAAAACTTACCGATATATGATTTGGTCAGCAACAGTGAAGAAGTCTGATTGCAGAGTCGTTAGCGTAGGGACTTCTTCTTCCCCCAATGTGTAAACCTATTGAAAACATATTTGAATAAAATGGTTTCCTGTTAGTTAGTAATTTAAATGATTAATTACATCGTAGTTTGAAAATAATTAAATTTAATCACCGTAGCTGGTATCAGAACCTCCATCTTCAGCAATCCTAGCCCATTCCGCTTATTGTTAATCATAGGATGTCATTTGTACCCTTTTGGAGTTCTGAAAACAATTTGACATCTTGGATATTATTATGTAGGTATAACCATAGACTAATGTACTATGGATAACACTAAACATTATTTTTGTGAACTGCTTTATGAGATTGTATTGTAGTGACATCTATGAATGTAAAAGATAATTATTAATAATATACTGAAATTTTTTATAGACGAAAGAATATTTTTTGTCTATTGTGGTTTGGTTTGGTTGAATTTTATAAGATAAACCAACACCATATTGTGTAATATATATTTTTAATTCAACGAAAACAAATAAGTACGACTGAAAGAGTGCACTATTTTTGTTGAGTCGCCCCATAGCATACCGAAACTATTATGATTTGGTTTAGGCAGAATTTAATTGATTTTTAAAAACTAACAAACTCTATCGGCAATTTGTAGACTTTGTTAAATGAAAACAAATATATCTGACTGACAAAGTTTAGTGTGCATTATTTATGGCGGATATTAACAGCCTACCTCTGCCCTCACCACTCCTTTATATCATATCTGAGGTTTGTAAAACTAACAACTAAATTTGCACTATTTGAGGCAATTGCATTGTAATAAGTTTAGAAAATTCTCATAATTGTCTGGGTATATTCCCAATACCCTGACACTCCACATTTTTCGTCTCGCGATGAACACCTGGCCTGTAGGTATAGAACTGAGGGTGCTCATCTTTGAGTTATTGCGACATGTCACATCCACAAGTGGTTATTGAGTGCGCGTTGCCTAATGGTCATAATTATTAGGATCAATACTGGCCGTTTGTGGCGTCTGCGCAGTTTTGTCTTTTTTAGACAATAAGTCTCATCAGAATATTAAAGCAAATATTTTATGCCTCAGATAGTTTCACCAATTTTATTCAGGAGTACCATTAACACAGGTTTTACGTATCGTATAATGGCAAGAGGAAAGGGGTTAATTTGTTGAGAAGGCTTTTCGATAGCCAAATCACCCGAGTCACGATCCTCAGTGATGAAGTCCTATATCATTACTCTGAATGAAGTCCTGATGATGAAGAAGAAGTTTTATTCTATTTGTATTCCGACCCGAAACCCCCGTGTGCGCCGGGGTCGAAATAACATATTATAAATGCATCCCCCATTTTTTTGCTGTTTAATTTAGACACCAGGAAAAGAATGGTTGCCCATCACTGACTCACATGGATTGAACGGAGTTGATGATATAACATCTTCCGATATCGGTGTCCAGTGGCATAAAATGGGAGCAACAGTCAAACTTGCGGCCATTGTACTGGCAGTTGGTCAACGAATCACTGCATCGACTCCTCACTTCAGTGGCATAGTATGTGAAGTTGTTCCTCGGACACAAAGGGTCAGCGTTGACTTTGTTGCAGAACTGGAGGGTGTAGTATGACAGTCCTCGGAAGTAGGCTAGTTCTTTGAGCACTTCTTCTAAATCAACTGCATGCTGAGGAGTCCAGATACTAGAGAGAAAAGTTAATTGCATTAAATAAAATTAATATTGACCTTGTATCTATTCTCTAGATTTTTTTTATTGACTCAACAATTCGATGAGTTAGGTAAAATTTAATTTTGGATAGATTAATTAGGAAAAATCGGGATAATTATGCCGCAGATGCTCGCATGAGCTTTTATATATATTACGAAAACAGTTTATTCCATGTAGACTTTATATGCAATTAGGTATATTAAATATCCTTTTCTGTCGGCGCAGATGCTATTCGATCCAATAATTGTTAATTTAAAATTTGAAATTTTCATATATTTCGATGCATCATTATTACACACTAAGATTATATTAGGTTATATTAGGTTGGGTTTCGTCTCAAAAGAAAGTTATAAAAGCTCATAACTCACATTTATTTCAAAAATCGAGTTTTGAGATAATCGCAAAAAAACCATCAGAGCACTGTTTTTTTGTACTTAATTAGAAGAAAAATATTGAAATCCCTTAAATATTAATGAGTTTGTGAGTCGATTTACATTATTTAAAAAAAATATTATTCAAATCAAATTTATTTATTTTACATATAATGAACATAACAAATTATAAATTCAAAGCGTTCACGACATGCCATAAAATAAGTGTTAATAATTTTTAAAAATAAAAATACAGAGAATGAGTAATAAAATAAGAAAATAAATAAAATAAGTAACAAAATAAAAGTAATGGAAGCACACAGAGTGAACTTTGATAGACCCTATCTTAAAAACTTATAAAACAACGTCCACCTAAATTCACCCTCACGTAAGTGGAATATATCAATATCCGAAGCGATTTCATTAAACATGGTTACTGCCCTCCTAATTGGCATTACTAATGGCAGGTTAGTTCTGCACCGTGGGAGAACAAACAACGGATGCCCTCGATTCCTAAGGTAATTATCAGAGACACACAAGCCAACACCACCAAGAATGGCAGAGTTCACATTTACGCCGCGTATAAGTCTAAAAAATATGTAGCTAAATAACATCCCTTCTAAATTTTAAGCTACAGTATGTAAGCATCCCTAAGAGAAAATCAGTCGGATAGAGCCACGGATAATATCCATAAAGCCGAAAGTAAAGGAGTCTTAAAAATTTCTTTTGGACTCTCTCCACCATAAGGCCGTTCTTCAACTGATGCGGGGCCCAAACGATAGACCCACTCTCAAGTCTGCTTCTAACTAAGGAGTTATAGAGAATTTTTAGTACCGTAACATCCGAAAAGACCCGGGAAGTACGCAAGACAAAGCCCAACATCTTTAGCGCCTTTTTACAAATGGTATCTATATGACCACTAAACGTCAGTTTACCGTCAAACGTAATTCCAAGATCTCTTACAGATGATATTCGCGAGAGAACTCTGCCATGCATCGAGTACTGGAAAAACAATACTCGTGAGGCTTTAGTAAACGATAAAACATTGCATTTATCAATATTGAAGTCCAGTTTGTTACGCCTGCCCCAATCTAATATATTATCTATATGAAGTTGGAGTTGACGACAATCGTCCAAGGTGACAACTCACATGAAGAGTTTCAAGTCGTCAGCAAACAACAAAAACATAGCATTTTTAATTACCAATGCTATGTCATTTATAAAAATCGTGAACAGCAATGGCCCTAAGTTTGAGCCCTGGGGGACACCAGAAAATGTGTAAAAGGTCTGTGACTGATAAAGGCCGTACGTAACGTATTGTTGACAGTTCCTAAAATAACTCCCGAATAGCTTCAAAAATCGATCCGACAATCCAATAAGTTGGAGTTTTTCCATTAGAATATCGTGATCGACTCTGTCAAATGCCTTCGAGAAATCATTGTAAGAACAGTCAACCTGGCTGCCTCCATCCAGTACTGACGACACATAATCAGTGAATACCATCAGGTTGGTTTCCGTTGATCGGCCTGCTCTAAATCCATGCTGTTGATTCATGATAAATGACTCAATTTTTGGAGAAATCATGTTGTGCATGATCATCTCCAGAACTTTTGCTGGTGCAGAGAGAACAGCTACCGGCCTGTAGTTTTCTACTGACGACTCTGTACGACTCTTATGAATTGGAGTCATCTTCGACATCTTCCATATTTCCGGAAAGATACCTGTCTCCATTGTAAGATTATATATATATATATATATATATATATGCAAGTGGGCCTTTGACAAAATCAACACACCCCTTTAAAAAAAATATTATAATTCACAGTGCTCGAAATGGAAAATTTTACGAACAGGAACGCTCGACAATTTTCCAAAAATGTGTGATATTAGATACGAGGGTGGGTCAATAAGTCCTTAGAAAAGCCGACAAGTGGCGCGACTAGTACTGTAAGCGGTTTGTTTTCATGCAGCGGCACTACCGATTCAGTATGCTGCGAAGTTTCAATCAGATTGGTCGGGTTGTTGTGTGTTTTTCGTACATTTAAAAAAAAAAATTGCTTGTGGAAAATGGAAAAATGGAAAATGGAGAAAATTGAGTTTAGAGCTGTTATTAAACATTTTAATATAAAAGGGTTAACAGCAAAGGAAATAAAAAATGAGTTGGTTTTAGTTCACGGCATATCTGCTCCTTCACTTGCAACTATTTATAACTGGTTAAATGAATTTAAACGTGGTCGTACATCAACAAAGGATGAACCACGCTCAGGACGTCCTGTAGAGGTGACTACACCAGAAATGATCAATAAAATCCACGATATGGTGTTAAGTGACCGAAGATTAAAGTTGAGTGAGATAATTGAGGTTACAGGGATCTCAAAAGGTAGCGTCATTTCTATTTTACATGACAAATTGGGCATGAAAAATATTTCTGCAAGATGGGTGCCGCGTTTGCTCACAGTCGACAATAAACGCAATAGGGTGGTGGCCTCTAAAGCCCTGTTGTCGCTCATGCAACGCAATCCGGATGAATTTTTTCGTCGCTTTGTGACTGTAGATGAAACATGGATACACCACTATACTCCCGAGACGAAAGAACAGTCAAAGCAGTGGATTGCGAAGACAAACCATGTCCAAAGAAGGCGAAAACCGTAAAATCAGCTGGTAAGGTTATGGCTACTGTATTTTGGGATACACGTGAAATTATTTTCGTTGACTATTTGGAAAAAGGAAAAACAATAACAGGGGATTATTATGCATCTTTATTGGACCAGCTAAAAAACAAAATTGAAGAAAAATGGCCTCATTTAAACAGGAAAAAAATCCTCTTTCATCAGGACAATGCCCGTGTTCACACATGTTTACGATCAATGGCTAAAATTGAAGAATTGAAGTTCGAATTGGTCGACCACCCACCGTATTCGCCAGATTTAGCCCCCAGTGACTTTTTCCTTTTCCCAAACTTAAAAAAATGGCTAAGTGGACAAGGTTTTTTTGCAAATGAAGAAGTCATCGATCGGACAAATGCTTATTTTGAGGACCTTCCGAAAAATTATTTTTCTGACGGTTTAAAAAAAATTGAGAAACGTCTAACCAAGTGTATTGAGCTCCAAGGAGATTATGTTGAGAAATAAAAAAAAATACAAAAATAAAAACTGTTTTAATGCTTTTTTCTAAGGAATTATTGACCCACCCTCGTATAATACTATCTGTAACATAAAAATATCTTTTAGTTTTACATAATGTACTTTTTTCATCATCATTATCGCCCAATACGCTATCGGCTATAACAATTAGTGGTAACATACAAATATAGTCATTTTAATTTACGAAATCGTTTTCTAAAAAATACATTAATAATTATACAAATATAAATACCTAAACGTATATGAATCTAATTGGAGTGGGAAACATTATTAAAATACATGAAATAATAGACAAACTAATCACAATTTCCCATTGGTTTCGTTAGTAGTTTGAATAAAAATATGCAACTAAGAGTGAATAGAAATATGAGTGACGATACCTCGGTTTATACACAATACATGCCGCTTTTTTCAAAGCTCTGATTTTTCGTAAATTCGAAATATTTTGATTATGGTAAACTATTTTTTAATCAAATTAAAATCCATCGTATACGAAAAAGCAAGGGCATGGTTTTTAATAAATTAATTAAAAAAGTATGTAATACGCAAGATTTACAAATGTAGCATTCTTTATTAAATATGAATCATTTTAAACAACCTCAGAAGTGTAGGTACATATTATTAGAAAAAAATATTTACATCATGGTGACATGTTGGATAATTTTATTCTAATAGGTTTCCAATGTTATAGAAATTGTTATATACAGGGAAATTTTTCATATATTTATCCCATTGGATTCTGATTGATTTATTTAAATATTTTTTCGTACTGTACCTTAAATAATACAAAAAAAATTAACATGCATGCATTGTTGACGAATATTTACCTATATTAATTATGGAATTATTTGATTTAAGTTAATAAATTTATTATTATATTAGTTTAATCATCAAAAACACAATTCATTCAACCCGAAAGATATGCATATAAAATTAAAACAATAAAAATATATGACGAAACGATATTATTATTTTTTTTTGACACTCAATGTAAATTATTATAATAGATTAGGATAAATAATTATTATCTGGCGATTCCGTAACGTTGAGTAGGTAGGTAAAACAGCAAATACGTATGTTCTGGTCACGGGGAAAAGCATGACTGTATTTACTATTTAATTTGAAATATTTGACCCCCTTAGAAATTATTAAACAACAATTTAAGCTATTAAGTACCTACAAAGAGTTTTTAAACGATGTCAGAGCACAAGTTTTTTTGGAAATATAAAAATTTAGCAAAGCAGCTGCAATAGTTAGGTTTTTTCATGTATGCAATAATATTTATTTAGAACCCAACCCATCAACCTTGGTCGATCCAGTGCTGGATGAAGGCCTCCCTTACTTTATTCCATCTCTTTCGGTACCTACTTAGTTTTTCATTGCAAAGTATTTCCGCTGAACTTTCATTACAAAAAACAATTGCCTACCACTGCCGTATTGATCATAAACTGGCTCAAGAATTTCAACTTTCGGTAGGACAGATATAGTATACCTATCTCATAAGATACTTAGGTAGGGCACGTAGTTTTATTCACACTATTTTTACTATGTTATTTGTGTGCAATATTTAACAAATTAATTAAGTCATTTACACAGTAAAGATAATATATGTATTTAATGTGTTTCAATTAAAAATTCAAAAGTTCCAGTATGCATTATAACTATTGCGTTATTAACTCACTATATTTATGTATTAAAATAATATGTAGGAACTTGCAAAAACAATAAGTGTCTCGTTTTATAAATTCATACTACAATAAATCTACATTCCAATGTAAAATAGCTTCCAACCTTACCTTTTTTTTTCAAAATACATTATTGTCCCATATGTGCGACAATGCAATAAATCTTACTCATAGCCCCAGTGCATTTCTTTGTATACAATTTTATTGTTTTATCACCATTGGCGCAAAAGGGTCTATTGGTGCATTCAAGGATGAAAGGTTGAAAACAGTATTGTCTTGAAAAAAGGTTAGTTCTCAAATACTTTGTCTTACACTTATTCTATCACTATTTCAAAAAAACTTAAGTACATTATGTACGGGTCATAAAAAATTCAGAGATTATAAACCTGTAAAATTATTTTTTAATAATAAAAATATTAATTTATGTTTATGTTTTTTATTTACTTATGAATTCAGTTTCCTCAATTTTAATTAAATCTGAACTGGAACGTAATAATATTAAGTATGAGGCTTGATGATTTTACGAGACGGTTCGCTGTCCTTTGGAGATTTTACGAACCGGTACGCCATCCTCGGGGTTTTTACGAACAGGAACGCCATCCTCGGGAAATTCACGAACCGGAGCTATGCTCCGGTGCGTTCTGGTCCATTCCGAGCGCTGATAATACACATAAGGCTGCAGACAAACAGCACACAATGAGAAATAAAGCTCTCTATTTGGTTAGATTATGTTAGGTTATTATTAATTGAAAGTTATGACACCAACACTCAATTTTGTCAACAATTTTCACATGGTTTAACGAAGTGGTTTCCAAACTTTATGTTAATACGCCCCCCAGTAAAAAATCTTATCTTGGCGCCTCCCCTCTTATTTCTTAAAATAATACACACATTTTTATATGAAATAATGTATTAATACAAAAAAATCGTAATTGACGGAATAATAACAAGATTTTACTATACGTAAGTATATAATTATATATTAATTTTAATGCGATGGATGTGCTTGTTTATTATATTAGCACAAAGTTTATCAAATTGTAGATAATTCAGCAAAATCCCGTTTCGCAAAAATATGTTACGAGTGGCAACATTATCTGTATTGCTTTGGTTGACAGAGTATTATATTCTTCACTTCGATTCAAACAAAATTGAACAAGGGTTACATTTTTAATTTTCAATAGTAGTCAATCCAAATTCATCATCTTGATCGCGCCTCCTTTTGCCCTAGTCTGCGGCTACCCAGGGAGGCGCGCCTCCTAGTTTGGAAATCGCTGGTTCAAAGTGACTTTTGATTTTCAACTATTTTTCCTTAATGCCTTTAGAATCACTCAAAAGTCTCAAAAGAATCATTCAAAATTTGAGTTATGACTCAAAGCGACTCATTTTTTAATTATAAAGATTATTGCAAAATATGAATTATATGTATAATCATAATAATAAAGGCTTGAATCCAGTTTACGTCAACATTATTATAATATTTTATATAAATTATGTTATTATTTAAATGTCAACTTCGTGTTTAGTTTATGCAAAATGGCAGCAGATATTGATCTAAATATTCTAAATAACTTCTACACTTATTTTTAAGATAATAAAGGTTATTGCATTAATAATTTAAACAAGTTTTTAGACAGGTTTAGTAAATTATTGCATATTTAAATCCTATTGCAAGATCTTGGCACACTTTGAATATTATTAACTTGCCCATATTTGATTTGATGTATAATTGCAATTTTTACATGCATAATCAAATCAAAATATAAAATAAAAGATGGTTACTTAACCAGTGTTTTACGTCACGTTCTTGGTGAAACGAATCGTAGCGAAGGAAGTAGACAGTTGTTTAATTGTCAAATCGTCATTCGTCAACTGTGTTCTAAATTTATTGTAAGGACCTTTTCACATTACACGGCGCCGGTTAAAAACCGAAACGGCGCCGTACGGCAGCCGTCCATTTTCACTGTATGCACGGCGGCCGGACAGACACCAATGACTCAGTGATGTACGTGACCTAATGCACGCTTTCATACTAGACGGTTTTAAATCGTACAAACAACCACTCAACCACAAACTGAGCTAGTGACGGAAAAAAAACCGTGCATAAATCTATATTGAGAAAAGAGCGTAAGTGTGATGTATAAGGTTTCAGTTAATTGAATTTGAAGATTGAATCTAAATAATATGGAACTGTCTATATTCAACCCCTTTAGGTAGATACAGGGGTAGAATTATTACAGGTAGCGAAGCTTAAGGGATTTACAATAGAACTAACGAGGCTATCTATACATATTCAATATATCAATCCATTCGCTATGTATATCCATTCATTTTTAATTTCATTACAATCAATTTTAACTAAGTATATCCATTGATACAAATTTTTCATTTGTCACTGAAATGTGACTATATTCTAAAACATTAGAGCGAGAGGTTTAAAAGAATACTATTTTATGTAATAAAAATACTTTATGCAGTCATCAAATGTTTAAAATAAATATAAAGGATAATAAGGCTTCAAAATTATTTAAATAGATTATCTACAACGTTTAAGGAATGTCCAGGATCATGCTTTGAAATTAGCATATAAGCTCCATTTTGACGTACGCTGAGCATGTCCCCCTTAAGATATTCATCATTTTTTGCATAGATAAACGAACTCGCCAAAAAAAGAAAGTAATTATTTCGATATAAGTACCTATTGATTATATAATCACGACGTAGTTTGAATATCACTGCATTAATTTATTTAAAAGTTTGACTATACAGAAGTGAAGCTGTCATTTATAACTTTTTTTTTAGATAATAATATGTCGTTTCATCTACAAATTAAAAGTACAACGACGCCCATTCTAACCTGTCTGATGCAGCGTAAACTCTATTGAGGTTATCAGTCTCGCAGATGGCGATGGCTGGAAAATGCGTATCCCAATCCTTGTACGTGGTCTCCATCACGAAGGATATCGCGTTATTTTGAAAAGCGTCCCAAGATGCGAGGATGAGGAGACCAGATCCGTACCACGATAGCAGCACGCATATCAACCAGAACAATCTGAAAACGGTGAACACACAATATGTACTACCTACATAGTTATAATATAGATTGGTTACCAGGTAAATAAGGTTCTCTAGGACGTGGAGTTGAGGAAGAGTAGACTGCGATATAAAATAGCACGATCTTAGTAATGCGTGAGTCAAGGACATTGAAAGCTTCCCCATTGATTGCACCATGTAGAGATTTTGTAGAGAGTATTTTGGCCGCCTACATCCAAGATAAGTTTTTGACAGATTTTTGGTACAATAAATTATTTTTAGCTATTCGCTCAATATGATATGCTCTGACTAGGGATTGCAATACCGGTATTTCAAAACCGGTATTCCAGTATTTATCAATAACGAAATACCGGTTTTAAAAATCCAAAATACCTGAATTTTCGGTATTAAAAAGCACACTCGTTTACGTTTTTGAAAATGAATTATAAGTTATGTGCTGCTAAAATGCAAATATATTGAGTGAATCCAACAGAGGTGAAAAAATAATAAAACAAATTTCATCAAATATATTTATATAAGTAATTGTCGTGATGAATTATCATAATATTATTTCGAAATATAAAACATCCATGACAAAAATGTTCAATTATTCTATAATTATTGATGCCTGTATAAGCGTTAAATTTAAGAAGCTTTTCCTGCAGCTGGACTTATTTGCACTTGATGAACTTTTGAGGGCTTTAGTTAAAATTATCAATATATTCAAATTATTTGTAAAAAATCACTAGTTCTACAATTATGATCAATATAATATTTTTAAATGTTAACATAATAAATGTAGGTATATTGGTTTTCGTTATAAAATAATATTTTAAAAAGATTTTAATAAGTATCTTTATTAGCACCTACTTCTGTTTTTTTTAATGTTTAAGAAATACCGGTATTAACACCGGTATTCAATAAGAAATACCGAAAAACCGGTTTCGCCATTTTCATTCGGTATTGCAATCCCTAGCGCTGGCAGACACTAACATAATATTATAATATTATTGATAAACCGATTAACGGAAAATTAAGTGCAAACGATAAACCGAGTTTTATTTTAATTCCAGGGGTTTGTTCCATTACTTAGCTATTGAAAATAAGCAAAATCCACTGATGTACTTAACTCATTCAATTGGGTGTTAACTCGAATTGTTCTAAAGAATTATCAAAAGCTCGTTGTTATGATTGAATCAAGTAATATTAATTATATTGATTTTCTTTAACGCGGTGAGTTGATAATATGTGGTTGCGCTTTTTGCAGTGGACTGTAATTTGAAGATACTTATGGTTTACGGATCTAGGGGGGGGGGGGGGGGTTAAAACAGGTTGCCAGGCACCAACCTTTTATGTTGAGAGGGCTGGCGAGCTGGAGCTGGTTCAGTGTTCACGCATCAACGCACTGGTAAATGGACGGCTTGGAATGTCACTCTCACGGTTTCACTTGTTTTTTGGTATAAATGATGATGGCAAGTTCAGGATGGATGATAGACGCGACGTTTGCTCAAACCATATCAGATTTAGCGCAACGAAGGTTGAACAGATGCGTTTTGGATGAGTCACTATGTGGTTAATGCGGCTTCGGTCGTATCGTATCATATCACGGCGCGATAGAGTCTTTGCTTTAACAAGCCTAGGCGCGTTCGCTGTCTTGAAGTAACTGAATGTAACTGCCTGTTTTAAAATCACAGTTGACTCATGACCCGTAACTGGCTTGCGACAATATCTAGGGATTTGAAGTAGGTGGGAAAAGGGAATGAGGGTACCATAATTGGCCCAACCGACCCTGTGCAAGCGCGAAATTATTTGTGTAGGAACGAAAAACTCAACATGTGAATTGTTCAAACAATATGCTTTTGCACAACTACGGACTTTGGCAATGTCAACATCAAACTACCTCTTTTTTACTTAGCGGTGATTACTAAAATTATAAACATTAGACTTCTAAAAAATTATAAGAATAATCACCTTGCAGTTTAGGATAATTCCTTGATATTTGTGTAGATGTTGAGACTTAAAATAGCACTACAGTAAATAAAATATTTTTACGACAGTTGGTGAAAAATAATTTTGTTTGAAATTATTGATTCGTCTACTTTATTAGAGAACTACTAAAACCTTGGGTCTGACGTCATACTTCTGGCACACTTTGTTACCTTTCAGTCCAGTGCAGTTCATCATCAGCTATGAACCGTAATCCATGAAAGGAAGAGTTCAACAGATAATCCTTGATGACAGCTTTAGGTCCCAGCGGCATTTTTAGTAAGTCCAATATTAAATTTAGATAGGTTTATTATCAAAACTCTGCTTATTGCATAATACAACCAGTTGCAGTGATATTGAATTGCATAAAATTTATGCAATGCAGTAAAGTAAAGCTATGCAGATTTAATGCACTATTCATTAGGGTGACAATGAATTCAATGTGAGTGGTAATTATCTAAGTATTATTATTAATTTTCTCAGAGAAACTTGCAATATAACATGGATTAAACTGAATTATATAATGAATATACATAATTTTGAAAACATCTAATGCATATTCATTTTGTAGAAAAATAATTCAAAAAATCGATAAGCATTTCATGTAACAATTACTAGTTAAAATCGTCGTAATGAATTAAGATGCATGTAGTTTAATTGGAAAAGCATACTGGCGCGAATCCAGTAGATACAGGTTCCAGTCTTGTCGGGTTTCGTATTTTTTTACAAAATGATTTTTTTATAATGTATGTGCATGGGATGTTTTCAAATTATGTATATTCAATATAATATATAATGTTGCATTCTCAAATCTTGTCTCTTATTCGTTGAATATAAAAAAAAATAGTTAATTGAATTAGATAATATAGACCACAAAAGTGATACTCAGTGGCACGTGGAAGACTTCCTTGTCCTGCGATATACAATTTTATTGTATGTTGGTATTTTTTTGCTGCTCAATATTAAAAATACAGTACCTAATAGTGTTTGTATAACAAGATTTTTTAGCATGGATACATGCTTTTGTCTTGATCTCCCGGGCGATATAGATGGCGGGTGGAGATGGGGTAACTCCATAGATGTATTAAAAGTAATTCAAATCATGTTTATAATAATATTCCCTTCTTTTTCTCTCTACCTATCCATTAAATAGAGGTTGAATAGATAGCAGCTAAGTTGGTTAATATACTATAATGTCTGTATTCATAATATTATGTAGACGTGGTTTTTTCTCCCGTCATATTTTTAATGTCTTTATGTTAATGTCTATTAAGCAGGCGTATACCATGGTCCAATGAATGTTAGACGATATGAAGATTTGTGCCAGGAGTGTGTCATGACCGTTGTTGGACTCAGTTGTTTAATATTCGATAGATAATTAATACCTGAAAGCAACAGTTGTTATAAGTAAAAAAACTGGTTTCGAGATAATAATAATTGAACTTTAATGTTCGTTTCATACAAATTAAATAGTTCTGTATGTTTATTTTGTGTTCGTTTTAAAGTTACAGGACAATTTTTAATAAATGCAACATTGATATTTTTCGTTTAAATGGGTTATTACCTACAAATTTTATAAAAATCTCAGTGATTCATTATGTAGCTTTTAGCAATCGATTGGCATACTTATCTCAAAATCGACTTTTTCACTTTATTTCACTGTTACTTTCAGGTAGAGATATCTATATTATAATCAAGCAAAACACCGAATTCTAGTTGATATCATTGCGCCATATGGATTCTGTGGGTCCAAAGAATGAGACATGTATTAAGAATGAAAGACACTCAATTACCGAAGAAGCACCTCTTCAATCAACTAAAAAGTTAAATGATTGTCAGAAGACCTAAATTGTGAAGGCTTGACTGTATATTATATTTCCTGGAGTCTGCTGAAATCTACATTAGGATGTAGTATTGGTGATGATGATGATGAGGCATTACTATGTAGTTGATTCGTTAACAATATTCTTATTCTATTATTATACTAGATAGTGGGTGTTTCATTTCAGGTCATCTTAATTCTGCTGTAATCAATATATCCCATTGCAGAACAGACGTGATATTGCATGATGCTGTCTATCGTACGGTTGACCTACTTATATTATTTAGTAAATTATTAAATACCTAGTCTATTTTCTATTTCACTTAATTTTTTTCTATTCTTTGTTAACCATTTTTTCGTATTAGGTAGGTATATTGTATGGGGAGCATTGTGCGAAAACTGTAGCATCTCAATATTTTGATATTACTGATTATGTACGTGAAAAAGCGGAGAGTTTTTTAGTTCCGCAGATCACCGCTAAAACGTCTGCAGCCGAATTGTAATGAAAAAAATCAATAAACAATAAATTAAACGACTTATCTAGATACTAATATAGTAAATTCGGAGGTATTTATGGATATTATGTAGGTGCTTATCTAGTATCTTTCTATAATGTCAATAGTTGTCTATTGTATTAAAATGTTCATTCAAATGTTTCCGAATTTCTAAAAGAAAACCTAATCACCCGCTCGCTAGCCTACCAACTAGTCACGCTTTTGTAAATTATGCAAAAGTGACTTAATCCTTTGTTGCGTGATAATACTAAGCTATTTGTAATCGGGTCTAATTAAATATTTATTCTATTTGTCGGCTGCGTAGGTATACACTCGACAGCCACACATTTACAAATCGATAGTAATGTGTCTCTTTGTCGCCAGTGTTGTCCTACATTTAATCGATTCGAATATTATTTTGAAATTGGAACATAATAATGAAACGAATTATTAAGCGCGAATCAAATTGAGGTGCATGTCGCCTACTGTCACGCTGTCGTTTTCATGTCGTTTTCGTCTTCATTTTGCAGAATATTTTGAACCATCACCATCTCTGTAAATTCACTGAAGAATGACACTGAGTGCCTACTGTAATGTATTAGTTATTTGAATTATTATTAATTATTCATGCTAATTTCAATTAATTTTAACAGTGTATATGTGTGCGTACGTTAAAATACTTGCGAAATGACATCCATAGATAATATTTTGAACAGAATCCAACCTGCAGACCATAGCTAATGGACAACATTCTTATAGAAAATACATAGTGCCAACTGCTAAAAACAAAAAAACCGTGATTTTGACATGACATTAGAAAAGTGTAGGCATGTAGAAGATGATAAAAACGTTCATTGAGTCATTCAGGTGTCGATGCAGTGCAGTTCAACGTGAGGTGACCTCATTGTTGTTTGATTTCGGCAGATTTTGCCAACTGACAATGTTCTATATTTCGCTATAAATATATATAATATATAATAATGTCATAGTGTCGCTAGATTTCAAAATCAGTCAAGTCCATAATTGATGGATAGGAGAAAAACAGCTTTTTGTTTTATCAAGTACATAGTCACAAGGGTGAAATTTTATATTATTTTGATTATAGAATATTTAAAATTAATAAGTGCCACATTTCGATAATGCAGAAATGTTAGAAAGCAGTAGTTCTTCAACGATTAACAAACAATTTAAAAAAATACCTAAAGGTGGACTTAGCTGATTTTGAAATCTAGCGACACTATGATATTATTATATATTATTTATATTTATAATTCGAATATGTAATCCAAAGAAGTTTATTTATACAATATATTAGTGTAAGTAAATTGCCTCCAGAAGAAAATCAACGTTTTATGCAACAGCACTTATTAAGAGGGTTAACTTATTGTAACAATTATTAACCGCCGCAATACATAAATATGATAAACTACCATCCATAACCGCCCATTGTATAGATTAGACCCACTGATATGTTTAAGTGCAATTTCATTTTCATAAATAACTGGTTTTATCATTTTAGTTTAAAGTTATTTTATTTCCATACTGGCATTGTGATATTAAAAAATTACACTTATAATTGATTGGGAAACTAGATTATGCTAGTTAGATGAAAATACCCCGATCTCTAAGTTTACGTATAACAATAATTAATAATCATTATATAAATATGGACGTTCGTATCTTGCATACTCCAACACCTGGACCTGATGAACCCTCCTTCCTTTAAACGATGGTCTCCTTCCTCTAGGCTTACTGATTCCAGAAACTGTCTTCTTGGCTACAAGGAGTCGATCCAATTTAGTCTTTCTGGCCAGGTGGACAAGGCGTTTTTTCCACGACACGCTCTTAATGACTTTCCCCTTTTCCATCGTCGTCTTCTTGGGTCCGAATATGAAATTGTTTATTCCTCTCAGTAGATAGTATGGAAACTCTACGAAGGTCAGAATGCTGGCACCAAGAAAGAGTCCTGAAGTTCCTCCCATGGATACTTAAAAAAGTAATTATGTAAAAAAAAATTAATAAAAAATATAATATACTGGGTCCAGTGCTCAAAATGGACCGGAACGAACCGGAGTGCAGCTCTTGTTCGTAAAATTCCTGAGAGAGACGGAGCGTTCAAATACATTTTCTAACGTTTATACGAAAATTATCGAAATCATATTAAAAATAATGTTTATTACGTAACGTAAACCTCAATTTTCATTTGCGGCGTCGACAACATTATTTTACCACATTTTTCTTAGCTCGTATTCTTGTTTGTCCGGTGATTGTTTATCCAGTACAATTCTAGCAATCGATTTTTAACTAACTTCCCGACTAGCTAGACATTTGAAACTTTTAGAATATATCAGAACACGATGCCAATGCATTCTTTTAACACTTTTAGCCATCTTTAAGTGCAATTGAATTCGTTTCAGTTAATTCTGTTTTGTATGAAAAGTTATTTCGGAAGAAATCCGTAATCCTATCCACTAATATTGGTTGCTAAGCGGGTGGTCCTAGCAACTAAATTATTAACATATACGTGCGTTACTATTGAAATCAAAATGACATTTCAGTATTCTATATTTTGTTTGTTTGTTGCAAAATAGCAAAAAAATGATTTGTTGACAATTGCCTTATTTGTCTTAAATTATTAATACATAGAATTGTCAAGTTTATATGATTCAACATAAAATTTAAAAACGTGGTATATAAAAAGTTCTTTTTTATCTTGTAATTATTATACCCTAATCTTGCATGCATAACGACTGTTATTCCATTTGACAGTCTGAGTTTCATATACTTTACAAAATAATGAATACTTACACTTACTTAATTTATAATATATTACATAAAATCATTAAGTACCTACCTACATAAAATATGTTGATATTTTTGGAAAATTACCGAGCGCTCCGTTTCGAGAAATTATCCATTTCAAGCACTGACTGGGTCATTTGAGAATATGATTTCATTTACAGAATGTTGAAAAAAGTTATATAGAATTTACTTTGAAGTCGATTTTCTCAACCCCCAGCACATTTACTATATTATAATATAAGTCTACAAAACAACAAAAGATACTCACCTACCAAATCTAGTGGCGCTCTGACGACGTTTCTCTTGTACCTCTCGCTAGGCAAGAAATTCAATGACAATTGCACGTGGGAATATCCGAACGTGGCCGCTGACCTATCATCAGCCACTACCGATATCTCAGTCT
This sequence comes from Rhyacophila brunnea, assembly GCF_057557595.1. Classification (NCBI taxonomy): domain Eukaryota; kingdom Metazoa; phylum Arthropoda; class Insecta; order Trichoptera; family Rhyacophilidae; genus Rhyacophila; species Rhyacophila brunnea. Next base: position 33,318,483 of record NW_028232827.1, on the reverse strand, counting down.
CGGTGCAAGATGGCTGACAGTCACACGAAAGACCAGGTCTTGCACTCCAGGACGCTCTGAGCACACTCAACTGGGCGTAATTCTCATGGAGACACATGAGACCTTCTAAATCGCAGTGTTCTGATTTTGTAGTGTTGGGCATGAAGAAACTGACGCATCCGCAGGCGGATATCTGCGCCTCTTTTCTGCACTGGACTGTACATGCAGAGTAGGAGTGACTACGGTATACTGATGGAGGTTCTTCGTCAGGGTATTTGCAGCGACGTCTTTCTGCAGAGACATCACGGGCTGCTAGATCATTTTCGATACTTCTGACGGCTATTTGACGCCTGTAATGTGTATAGAAAAAAATACATAGGTTTAAAAATTGTGTTTGATTCAAAGCAAGTACCCACATGATTAAGATTTCCCTCTTCTTCTTCTTCGATGGCGCTACAGCTCAAGTCGAGCCCTGGCCTCCTCCACCGCTGTCCTCCAGCCAGAACGGTCCTCCGCACGTCTTTTCCAGTTCCTGATTTTTAGCAGCTGATTGGCATCTTTTGTAACATTATCACCCCATCGTGTGCGTGGCTTTCCCACTGGCCTTTTCTCCCCCGGGTTTCCTTCGAGGATTTTCTTCGGTATCCGTGACTCAGGCATGCGCTGGACATGGCCTGCCCAGTTTAGCCTCTGGAGTTTTATGAAGTAGGAGAGTTTTGAATCTTGGTATAAGCGGTATAGTTCTGTGTTGTACCTGATTCTCCACTCCCCTCCATCATTCATGGGTCCGTATATCCGCCTAAGGATCTTTCTCTCAAAGCAATCCACCATTTCAGCTGCTTTCACATTTAGCGTTCACGACTCGCACCCGTATGCAACGACTGTGCATATGACGGTTTTATAGAGCCGCGTCTTAGTTTTTCTGTGGACATTTCCGGATTTGAATATGGGCAGCAATGAGAAGTACGATTTATTTGCAGCGGTTATTCGGGCTTTTATTTCTTCCAGTTCCTCGTTCTCTTTTGTAATATTGGAACCCAAGTATGTGAACCGGTTGACAACCTCAAATTGATGGTTTCCAAAACTGGAACTTTGGCCCAGCCTACTCTGATTATGTCGGCTTTATACCATGACTTTAGTTTTGTTTTCATTTACTCTTAAGCCAATCTCTAGTGCGGCCCTTTGGAGGTGGTCAAATTCCCCCTATGGGATGACATGGATTTCCCTCTACTATCCAGTATTTTTGAGAAAATAATGTTTAATTGTTAGCATACGGCAAATTGCGCCACAGACCACTTTTTTGACAAACTATCCAATGGAGTTGCACTCGTAACAAATGTGCTGATTCTTAAGCTACTCTAACTAAGGAATGGCTATTATTGTGGCACTGGTAGCACTTTTCCAGATTTTTTTACCGTATTCGATCCTAAGATGTCATAATGGGCTTCCACAGAGTGAAGGTTGTATTAATAGATTTTTACGAGACATGGATGTTAGCCACTTGCTCAACATGTTAAGCCCACACTCTGGGTCTAAATACATATAACAAAACGACACGTATTTTTTTGCAGACCCGAGATTTAAACCCGGGACCCACGACATTATAAACTGACAAGTTACCACTCAGCTATCGTGGATCTGACTAATAATTATCCGGTGAAATTGAATGTGGTAGACCAGCGCCCGACAACCTATGCCACGCGTGCCAATAGGTGGCACGCGGAAAGATTTTTGGTGGCACGCCTCGAAAATGACGATGTTCCGTAATATTATATGATGATACACTTTTGAACATTGAGTATGTTGATTTAGAGTTAATCGAATTTGGAAATTAAACTTCAAAACTACCAGAGATGAAATTATGAAAAATGAAGACAATTTTCTTGACATGATAACCAAAACGTGGAATCCCCAGACAGATTTCATTGTATGAAAAAAGTCGCATTCGTTATTTTAAGTGTTTTCGGTACAACGTACTTTACTGTGAGCAAACATTTTCAGTTATAAAATATATTATAAACCCGTATCGAAATCGTTTAACTGAAGAAAATTCGGAAATATGCATACAATTATAAACTTCAAACTATGAACCAAATATTGAGATGTTAGCTTCCAAAATTGAATCTCACGGGAGTCACTAATGTTTAAATAGTGTAATTTTTATGATGTTTTTATGTAGCGTCTATTATTATAGTCAAATAAAATTGTCTCACAATAGATTTACTAGTTTTATTTTGGCACGCTGATTGTCCAGTACTAAACCTGTTTTGTGGCACGCCGATGCATTTGGGTTGCCGACCGCTGCGGTAGACGATTCGCGTCGAAACTGTTTATTGTTCCAAATGGGTTGATCTAACGATCTTCTTAGATCGTGGTGTCAGGAATTGTTAGTCTTTAGAACTTAATAAACATAAACTAATTCACGAAATGTTTCTCTGTTACTGATTGAATTCTTACCTGTAGTGAATTTGGCCTGCAACAGTAAGTATATCCGAAGATATAGAGGTCAGTGCCGGAACCTCTTCTTCGCCCAATATGTAAACCTAAGTAAATAATTCATAATATTTTATATTGTAGAAAACATTTGTTTTAATATTTTTTTACACTTTTTACCTTGATTCTTACGTGAGAAAATAACACAGTAGTATAAAAAAAGATCATTGCAAGCAGTAAGGATTACCTGCTATTAGATACCAGATAAAGATAATAATAATTACTGTGTGCCACCACTGTACAATTTCAATTTTACCCGGTTTATTATAAGTGTTTTAAAAGTGTCTGTAGAATCTACAGCAGTGTAGGTTTACAGTACAGGGTTTACGAGGGTTACCTACCAGATGGCGTGCTTTCTCTCTTTAGAATAATGATCCGTCCTTGCCTCTCCTGACACGAAAATTCATTGTTATAATTTTAATGTGGCAAGATTTTTTTGTCAGTATTTATTCGGATACACCTCGCACCGCAGTCTGGACGCCACGAACACATTGAAGTTAATGGCCCCACCAAACGACATCCGCCCCGCACCACCCCCGTTCTTAATCGGGCGTATCACGGGACCCAAGATTTGTAGTAAGTAACAAAACTTAATACAAAACTACCGAACAATCTAAGTGAAGATATAGGTCGTCACAAGTTTTCTAAACGGAACAAACGCTTTGTAGCGACCAGATTGGACTGTCCGATGAGCCCAACAGCTGAGTATACTGACTTGAGCAGCTCTTCCCTTTCCATACACATTTCAGGACATTTCCAGGTGATGTGGTTTGTATCTTGTATTTCTCTGCCACATGAATATGTTGAACGGGCAACAAGACCAAGCTCATAATAATACTTATTGTGTTAATCACGAACACAATCGAATATTTTTGTCGTGAACTGTTTTGCTTGATAATTTGTGGTACCTAACTTTTGATTCGCAATATGTCTGAATAAACCAAGGTGTCCACATACCATAAAATTTAACTTTACAATAGCCCGTATCTCCAAATCTTTCTAACGTGTATCACTACTAATAAATATATTTAGTTATTTAAAAATATATTGAAACTCGTTACTCACATTAGCCGGTACAAGAACGTCGAATTCTATATTTCCTGGACCTGTGACTTTGTTACTTTGCATGAATAGAATTGCTCCATTTTTATCTCTGTAAATTTAAACCATTGCATTCCTGATATGTACATATTATATTATGGTCCACAAGGTAACTTACAAAATACACAATATTATGTAAAGCCGTAGGAAGTTATATGTTACATTTGTTAAGTATTCTTAATATTTCCTAATTGCATACAAACAATACAATTATGTTACATAACAATTATTAAAAAACAGGTAATCTTACCTCCCCTGTACTGAGTTGATAGCAAAACAAGGGCCGATTTCAGTGTCTAAGGGAAGAAAATATTTACAGCAATCAAATGGGATCTCAGACCATGAACAGTTGCTTATCATTTCTTCACAACTGCTACGAACCTAAACAAAAATATTATTGTAAGTGTCATCAAATCGGTTCAAGATTGTTAGAAGATTCTGTTTAAATTCTAATGGATTCTAATTCAAATTCCATCAAGTACCCTTGGTCGATAGTATTAATACCATTATACCCCGTTTACACGTGCATGGATTTACTGTTGACAGTATTATCGCGGCCATAACAAGAAAATGTATGGGTAAACATGTATTATTCTACAGTGTTGCAAGCTTACATGCATGAATCAAAAAAAATTGAAAGCTTCAGAATTTTTATGCGACAGTAGGGATTTTTTCGATCAGCGCCTGCGCAGTAGAACGATAATGGCGAACCTGCCAGGAAAAAACGAACTATACCTACACATTTTGAGATTAATGAAATCTTATTTAGGTATGGTCTTAATATTTAAGCTCCATTTGATATAAATAAAAAGAATTTCAAGTTATACATATTATTTATATTTTTTATAAAAATCGATGTTTTTTAAAATAGATATAAAAATAATAATAAATATGACCATACAATATAATGTAATAATAAGATGGGACCCTGCGACGAATTCACATTTTATTACAGTTTATCTTTGAATTTAAAAAAAATCTTTTTAATGTTTTCAGATACATATTTATCAACTAATACAGTTGAATTTGTAAATAATCAAAAAAAAATCTTGAATTGCAAGTTTCGTATTTTTCCGCTAGGTTCTCTGTTGGCATATATTATGATCCCCCTTAATTACATAACATACAAAAGATAACTTTACTTCGTTCTGCGCGTATGATCAACGCAAAATTTTCACGGTCAAGATTCGTCAACTGCAAAACGCAGTTGTATTTTACGACAAAAGAAAATAACATTACTTACTAAATCAGCGTAGAATGTAAAATTTCCTTTAGGACAATTAGGATCGGTTGAGTCTGTAGAGCAAAACTGCAAAAGGTAGTAACTGACACCTTTGTAAAAAGCAATTTCTTTGAGAACTTCTTCGAGATTAAAATCGTGTTCCGTGGTCCAAAGACTAGAGAAGAATAAAAAATAAAAACATGATTATACGTACATATTGACCCTAGTTTATACGTATAATTAACGCCCACCGGGTCTATTCTATACAAAAGGCTACTTTCGTCCGCTATAACCGCTAACTAGGGTATGTTTGTATCAAATTATTAACACGTATTGTTAACAATTATAATTAGCCGGTATTAATTGTTGCAATAAATGATATATTTTAACGGCATGCCCACTGCCTGTGCTAAAATTTAGAGCATGAGCGACAGAGAGAGAGCGAGAGAGAGACAGTTTCGACTGATTAACTGATTACAATACAATTACAATTATAATATTTCAATATAAAATGTATGTAACAAATACTAACACGTCGACTACCTCATGGAATAACACACCAATTCAAAATAGTGTGTTTTATGTTTTTCGAGTTATTGTTGCATAGAAAAAAATACCACACCAGCCAATTTTTTTTGGATTTTTTTCTCGAAAAACACCCAAAATACTGTTTAAAATAATACTCGTAAGTAGAGTTATGATTATATAACATTTTTTGTAAAATCTTAAATAACATGGAATAATAATCCACACGTAGTTTTAGTGCATCATTTAACTATGATTTCACCGTGGAATATGACAATAATTCAACTTTCACCTTCAACTCTCGCCTTTATCAACATAGAACAACACTGTATTGAAAAATCATTATCCTTTGTCATGAATCGCACCTACTTTCATTATCGCAAATTGTTTTTGTGACAGTAAAGTTGTATTATTTTTGTTATTGTGAACAAGTGACTAATTTTAATATTAATATTAATACTATCGACCGATGGTAGGTACTTGATGGAATTTGAATTTAAATTCTAATGGATTTAAGTTATGTACTATTTCATTTAGACTATTTCATCTCCAAGTAGATGTCGGCGAATATCACAATTAACTCAAGAGGCTAATAAAATAAAGGACGGAAACAATAAAGGTAAATAATATGTAGCTTTAATAATATCCTACTTCAGACAACACATTTATAGGTTATAATTATAAATGATTCAACCGTAAATATCCTGTCAGTACTATTGACTCCTACAGGATTTTAAATGTTTATAATATTCTGTATCTCGTAATATAAACTATAACGTCTTTCTATCATTAGTAAGTATCGTATAAATGCATATTTGCACAATTAGTTTATAATTTACAATCTACATTAATTATTCTTCTTGTATCGATTGTATGACGACTTGTGATAAGTAGGTAAGGTAATACTTGCCTATTTTTGCATATGTATTGACAATCCTTTTTACTATACTTTTATTATAAATACGGTAGTCAAAAAAGGCGAAAAGAATCATTGCATGTTTGGATGAAAATTGCATAGTCCACGATGATAACCTGTTTGATTTTACCCCATCTGAAGACTCCGAATACATATCAAATTCCAATAATACTTCTAGTGATCCTGGATTATCGGGTTTTAGTTGTTCACTGGAAAAACACATTTAGGGTGTTATTTCCTAAATTAATGTCACGTGAAAGTTGATTGTCTGCTTAAATGATTCGCTATTTAAAGATATAAATTATAATTTAAATAATATTTGCACACAATAAACGGTTTTTGATACACATTTTTTTGAATGGTTTTTTTTGCTTTCCTGAAAAGTTGATAATTTAGAGTTAGTGTGTTATCCCATGAGGTAGTCGGTCATTATCACGTTAGCGCGTTAGCGGTCGATAGTCACCTTTTGTATAGAATAGACCCGCACGATGGCCAAGAGGCGAACGCGTCGGCCTTTAATGTCGTGAGTCCCAGGTTCGAATCTTGGGTATGGAAAATACACATATTGTTTTTCAATGTGTCTTTGGAGTCAGAATGTGGACCTAACAAGTTGAGCAAGTGGCTAACATATATTTCTCGTAAAAACAAAAATCTGTTTTCAATTCAAATTCAAATTTATTTATTTTACATATTATAATGAACATAACAAATTATAAATTTAAAGCGTTCACGATATGACATAAAATAAGTGTTAACAATTTTTAATATAAAAATACAGAGAAAAGTGAGTTAATAATACACTAAGTAATAAAATAAGAAATAAAATAAAACAACAAAAATAAAAGTAGATGGAAGCACACAGAGTGAACTTTGATAGACCCTATCTTAAAAACTTATAAATGTTGGGAATAGTGGATCGTTTGAGAATCGTAAATAATCAACGTAGTTTTAAATATACTCGTATGATTAACTTTATTTACATTCAACTGCATGAATATTTATTATTATAACAGATTACATTTAATATTGCGCGCGTTACAATTGACCGAAGAGTACTAATTAGTGTCACGCCGCAAAAATGCTTGAGGCACTTAGACCATAGTTGAAGTTATTGGCGTTAGTATGTAGAACACTTTTCTATAAAAATGTCAGTTTTTTTTGTTTTTGGTACTTAGTGCCTTAATTAATACACGTATTCATTATGATGATCTTCTTAGGATTGGACATGGTCAAAAAAATGTAATAGGTAATGCCATACGTACCTAATAGTTATGAAATTAGAGAATGATAAAGTTTTTTGTTTTTTTAGGGTGAGAATTGAATAAAAATATTTTTAACGCTGTCGCGCAGCCTTTGCAGGTAATTAGGTCACTCGCACGGGAACACAATAACCACTTGCGGTTGGGATGAGTCGCAACGAATTTTAGGTGAGCATCTCGCCAGTGGTTATAGTTGCAGGCCAGGTAAACATAGTTGGACTCAAAGTGTGGTGTATTTGACATTGGGAAAATACACGAGAAAATACAGGAGTCCACGGTTAAAGCGATAAGGCGCGGTGATCAGTGAATGACCATCCTTAAAAAATATTTTTTTTATATATATTACGGATATTTATTTAAAAATGAACCCACTATGGACTATCTATACTTTCTATAACTTCTGTGTCAGCGCCTGTGGATGAATACGTGCGAACATCAACAACCACGTTGTTTGCGGCTCGTGTATCTCGAGTCTTAATCCTCTAGTGATGAAGAAAGTTTTCAAAATTAATTTACTTACCTATCAGAAGCTTGTTCGATTTTGTCAGTGTTTTCCGTCTCACATATAGCCACAGCTGGGAAATTTGTCACCCAATCTTTGTAAGTGGTCTCCACGACGAAAGAAATAGGATTGTTCCTGAAGGCATCCCAGGAAGCCATGCTCAGCAAAGAGAGACAGTACCATGATACTGCCAAACATGCAATCCAGAATATTCTAAAATTCAGAACAACAATATGAATGTGGGTAAGTACCTACTTACATCATATTATTATTCTTTTCAATGTATCTGTTATAGAGTGCTTAGGGTGTAAATGTTGGATCTACGGGATGCTGGTATGACATGAAAACTTGCAAAACTTGTAAATAAACGTTTAAGTCATACTAAAATTGTATTGAAATTTTGTTGAAATTATTTACGTTTTTTAACGTATTGATGTTTACTACAAATGTATCCGCATTGCGAAATGAATTAATTGTAATAAAATCAATAGATCATAACACCTTGCTTTTCCCTCCACCACCCGCCACGTTTCCACACCCGTTATGCAGGCGTATACCGTGGCGTAACGAACGATAGGCGCTGTTCAAATTTGTGCCGAAATTATCCCAGGAGCAACTTCCCAAGACCTTGGTTGGCGTGCACTAGAGTGTGCGTGATCCCTACTTCCATATAATGTATTACGGTCAATTCTCGATGAGAAAAGACCTTCTCGCTCGTCGTATAATGCCGCAAACTTTTTAAAAGCTGAGAAATTTTCCCTCGTAGATGCCAAGTCGCAATGGCCGACCGGTCCAACTGAGGGTCGGACCGACTTGAGAAGCTCTTCCCTTTCAACCGACATATGGGGACACTCCCAGAGGATGTGATCGGCATCCTGCAATTCGCCACATAAGCAAGTCGGAGATTCTATTAGGCCAAGCTGACAGAGCTTGGCCTAATAGATCCGCAGTTTTATTTTGACTTAAGTACCAATTTCATATCTGTAGCATTCATACCACTCAGCATTACAAAGGTGACACACTTTAAAATGTATGTTTTGTTGTCAAAACAAAATAATGGAAGCGGAAGTGATTATCAGCATTTCCTCAATCATAACTAGACCAGTAGGATATAATTATGATTTGTTTAATTGCGACAATGTCTCGTGTAATGTATGAACTTCATTTGTATAAATAGCAAGGACAATCCATAAATCCGCACTCACACCGAGTCCGGTCACTCGACATAGCCAACCGTCACTCCACTCGAGTCCATCACTCGTAGCGCTACTCACATCGAGTCCATCACTCGGCTCACTACTCACATAGAGTCCGGTCACACGACACAGTAAACTGTCATTCCACTCGAGTCCAGTCTCTCGGTTATATTAACATCTTGGTACATCGCCAGTCATTTCATTAATATAGCCAATCTCATCAGTACATCCGTACCCGCGATTATTACATCACTCTGTCACCTTTATCATTGTATTTATTTATTCTTGTAACGATAAATAAATTCTCTCCTCACAACATTCAAGCAATTACAACTTTATCATCTACAGTCTATCACTGGCGAAGACTCCATACTAGGCGATTATTTAAAGCCTACCTTCTTAAGAAAAATATTTTTTAATTGCATATTGACATATTTATTTACTTAATCACTTCATTATTTTCTGTTATATAAAAATAATTTATTTTGCCAACGAGAGATCTCGTATACCTATGTATGAATGTATTACAGTATTACACAGTTTACAAAATAACTGCAAAGGCAATGACATTATTCATTGTGCAAAAGTATTTAAAAATATACCACAGCGCACCGTAAATAAATAATAAACGCCGCGACGTCTCGACGTAAATAAATCTCCGATTATGTGTGAAATAATTCTGAATTTTTTTCGTATGGACTTTACGTCTCGTAACCTCAGCAAGTCTGCTGATTTGTACGAAATAAGGTAAGCTCCTATCGCAAAGCCTAAAACATTCGCGGATAATAATGTTGTCACGACTGCGCACTTTGCCCAAAATCATTAATAATTAGATAATTAAAAAAATAATTTCAACGGCGTTTAATCGAATATTAATAAATAAGTAAGTATAGATTGTTTTTATAAATAAAAATAAATTTTATCTCATGATTTTTGATGGGTATACCTACATGTTTTGAAAAGTACGTAATTTAAACACGTCGTTCATTTTTATATCGTCAATGAGTTTTTGAAGTTTCATTGAATTAGTGTGTCGTTGTCATTTACTAGTGTGTACCTATTCATTAATATTAAATATCGTACTATTCTCGTAAGTATACCTGACAAGTGTGCTCTTTTTATCAGATCTCCACAGCCTACCTCTTTCCAAAAGTCACCCTTCGCCACTGCAGTCTATAATATAATATCATCATCCCCAAATACCAAAAAAAGTAAATGAGATAGTATTTCAAAGTTTGTGTGAATTGTGTGGTAATTTTTTGACATTACTTTTACACGTTTAAACTCTATCTATATACAATGTTGTATTTAATAAACTTGATTATGCTAGATTACCTTTCAGACCAATGTAGCTTACTATCAACGAGGAACTTCAGTCCATGCATTGAAGAGTTCCCCAAGAAGTCTCGTAAAATTATTAAAATCATTTTGGTGCCTTCTTGAAAACTGTACAGAATACTAAAATTTGAATGCTCAAATGCGTACTAAATTATACTAAGTATGTCTTCATTCACACAAATATCAAAAAGAACTGGGTATTGGATAAAATGATAATAAAATGAATGTGCTTATTTTCAAGTATCTATAATCAATAATGTCATTAGGAACAATAGCTCCAGATTTTATTCGATTAGTGACAGTACAGTCAATAATTGATTGTCTTTGACAATGAAATTACACTGGACTATTGTAATATGAGATATAGGATAAGCTTATTATGTATGGGGTATTAGTAAATGATATGATTTATTAGGCACATATCAATCTAGTATTATCGACCGATTTTTGGAAACTTTGGCTGTTAACCAATAGTAATATCTTATGCATGGGCCCCACATTAGCGGGCCCCCCTACCTATTCCTAGGGAGAAAGGCAGTGTGACGCTCTGCAGTAGCGTTTTCCAAATGGTGTACGCGGTAAAATTAATGTGTATGTTTAGTGTTTTATTGTATATTTTAATACATCCTTTTGAATTATGGAGATGTCGAGTATTGATAAACAATTAAAAATTGCATCGTACAACCAGATAACTTTAAATAATAATATTACTGAAGGAAAATAGCGCCTTTTTTACTACTACAGCAAATTTTTGATGTGTGTTTATCTCACTTATCTGATCGTCTCGCCTCGCCAGGCCCCTCCTGAGCCCGGACCCCCAGGCTAGAGCCCTGACAGCCATGATCTTATGACTATTAAAAAAAGAATTCTCCAGAAAAAGAAGCCTAAAATGTGCATGGATCTTCTCAGCAATTCCATTTTTAAAAAAAATAAGTCGATGACAGATAAATATAACAAATGAAAATACGTTTTCACCATTTTCAACGGCTTCATTAATTGTCAATTGTCGAGATTTACATTCTATTATGCAAGACATTTTCCTTGGCAGTGGTTAAAAATGATGATGAGATTCGGTTCTAACTTTATAGGGGGGTTTTAGGTAATATTTTTCTATTGTTTTCCCGCATAACATTACGAAGTAATTGCGATATGATTCTGATTATAATTTAATTCTTGAGTTATGATGACGTTGACATTCTTAAATTATGATTGCGCTAATGTAATTATGTAATTACAAAAAAACGAATAAGGATAAAAAATGTTTTCATGTTTGACTTTGGGGTGTTTTTCAGCAGCCTAGACGGTCAGGAAAACGTACAGGTGAAACATCCTAAAGTTTCTCCCCTTTCTTTTAAGATGATATACTTCAGTGAAACGGCAAATAATTTTCAACTATAGGTGCGACGAAATTTCGGACTCGCTGCCAATCGGAGAGCGAAAGTCGAGCTGTGAACACGTCAATTGGTTTTGTGATGGCGTCGGGAGAATTAATTCTTAAATCGTGTAAAGATGACTAAAAAACGTTACCCACTTACTTGGAAAAGAAAACATGTCAATGAATATATTATTATTATTATTATTATTTATACTAATAGAACAATAAACATATGTTGGACGCATGTTGAATTTTTATGACAAATTATGTTTTGTTCTGCACGCGTCGTTTGCAAAATCTTCGCGTCGCGTAGTCACGATCGTTTTAGACCGTGCCCCAGCTGAAGTATAGCTTTAATAATAAAAACATATGAACAATATTAGGTTTTTATTTCTTATAATATATAATAATATTTATTTAAAGACAATATTAATCTTCAATCAATGTAGCTCAGGGAAGCCAAAAAGATAATAGATACTATCACAATTCAGAATTATTGGAGATATCAATCGATGGCAGTGCATCCGGTATGGTCGGCGGATGGTAATGAACATGTCAGATTAAATTATTACAATCTTCTCAATTCCTCCCAATAAAGCTCTCTAGAAGGCAACTCATACTGCTCTTCCCTAACTGGTCCTCCAAATATGAAGTAAATGATCTCGACCAAACTTATGATACTACAACCTAGTACCAAGCCGCATAGGCCGCCCAAAGAACCTGAAAGAAATATTATTAGATTATGTTCATATTTTACTCTGATTAGGTATATATTTAGAAGTTAAACTTTTTTTACGTTAGGGGAATGCGTAATATTGCGTCACTGTGTTTTAAATAAGGGTTTTTAACCTTATTGAGAAGCGACATCGATTTGTATAATAATGTTAGTTACGCTGGTAAGAAGATTATTAAAATAACACATGTAAGGTTGAGGCACTCAATGGGTCTAAGACAATTCGGCGCCAGGACAACTGGGCGCCACGCAATCGAATGATATTTGAAAATAAATAAACGTTCGCTAATTATAGGTAATTTTAAAACATAGTTAAAACTCAAATATGTATTTATTATTTAATAATTAATATTTATTATTAAAATATATTAAATATTATTATTTGATACTTCGTGAAAATTTAAATATGCACACGTAAATAATGATTTAATTGTGCATATGTTTAAGTTTCAATGAGAAGAGAGTTTTTTTGTTAATATATAAAGCCTCAGGCATGATAATTCTTAATCCGCAATAAAAAACGTTATGTCAAGAGCAATCTAAATTAAAACTGATAAGTAGTAGATAGAAACTGATTAAAATTCCCCGTCTACTTTTTGTATAAAATCGTAACGAACGTCTATTTATTTCATTCGACAGTGTGGCGTCCAGTTGTCCCATCCCCCCGCGATGTATCTGCGGGAGAGTTTGGCGCCTGAGAGATCTACCATTGGTTCCATTACCAGATGAGAGTTGTTCACCCAGATGCCCAGAGGTTTCTAGCGACTCTTGATGTGCGCGCCTGTTCACTGTGAATATCAGCATTAAACAGTGTCATCTCCATTATGATTGGGACTTTAATTGGTCCAAACAAAGCCATGGTAATTTTATGAATTTGTAATTTACCGATATTCTCACAACCCAGCAATAGAACTTACAACCTTATCGCTTCGCATCATGATTTCGAAAATAACATTGTTAAAAATATATACTTAGATTAATCGTGCTTTTGTTGAATGGGTCAAACGGAACTATAGTTGACCCTCAAGAAACCAGTACTTTAGTAATTAGTTTATTAATATATTAGAGTCTAATATAAGACGGTAAACACGATTTGGCGGGATCCTACCCGCACGTGGTACAGCGCTCGAAATGGAAATTTTTACGAACCCGAGCGTTCGTAATTATCTAATTAATTAATGAATTAACATAATTATCTAATTCTACATATGTTTAAAAACAAGTGTGTTAGATTTTTGTTGTATTACTTATCTAGCTCAGATGGTCAAATTAATTTTTCTACGAGACGAAGCGATAATTTTGGAGATTTCATGAATCGGAACGGCGCTTCGGTGCGCTCCAGTTCATTTTGAGCCCTGACGTGATATGATTTATCACTCGCTCCTCATATGGAGATCCTAGCTCCTATTAACTGTCGTTCGTTAGGGAACCTAGTAATGGTTATTATGACTCACTTAACCAGTCTATCCAAGATGTCAATATATCATGGCTGAGGTAGACGATAATGTCTTTGGTGAAGAATAGATGTATCACGGAGTGGTCCTTGAAAACAACGTTTCTTCTGCAAAGGAAACAAGAATAGCAGATAAAATATTATATTCGAGACATTCAGCCGATAGCAGCATTTTAGCAGAAGCTAAATAATTTGTCTTTCAGATTTTGATATTAATATTATCGACGGAAGGTACTTGATGGAATTTATAGATTTTGATTATATGGACCTTTGGAGGAACACGATCTTTGTAATTAATAGCATATCAATTGAACGCATGACAAATTATAAATATTTAGATAAATTGGGTGAATGATGAATGGGATTAACTTTAAATACCTACTTAATAAAAACAAAAATTTAGATATCAACGAGTGATTATCTAAAAACAGACGTCCCATTATCAATAGAGACCTCAACGTAGATCTAAAGCTGCGATTGGTTAACTTTCAAGTCTTCTTAATTATTATGTTATGTTATCCAGGGCGGGGCAATCTTTTTGGATGGACCGCAAGTAAAATACCATTTTTAGATATACACTATTTATTATCACGAAAAATAAAAATTACAAAAAAAAAAAATGAGAAGAATGAAACTGTTGTACATTTTTGAACATTTTTTTTAAATTCAGGTGTTAATTTTGTAGTTGATATTCTCAAAACTGCTTGTAAATAGGCATCGGAGATATTTGATCGTAAAGAATTTTTATTGAGGTTCATGATCGAAAATGCTTGTTCACATATGTAGGTTGATCCAAAAATAACGAAAATTTTTCTTGTATAATCTTTAAGTTGGTCGAATTTGTCTGAATTAAGGGCATTGTAAAATTTGGAGATTTCTTCACGACGATGCAATTCTCTTAAATCAGTGTCACACTGCAGATCAATAATCTCAAGTTGTAGCTCTGTCGACACACTATCAATATCTATTGAAATCGATCTTCAACGTAGAAAATAGTGGTTACATAGTGTGAGACGAGACGCAAGGAAGACGTACTGAGAAAATACATTTACGAAACAACAAATTCTTCAAATTTAAACTATTATAATTGTCAATATTTTTTAAAAAAATATTAAAAAGTTATTTGTAATCAGAAGTACAATTAATGATGGTGGGCCGCAAAAAAATACCCGGCGGGCCGCAGTTTGCACCCTCCTGTGTTATACTATAAAGTATGAACGTATGGATACTGAACCAGGCTATAATATAAACTAGTTGAAATGATCGAAATGTGGCTATATAGCAGTGACGAAGGGTGGAGGTAGACTGTTAAGATCCGACATAAATAGTCTACAATAAACTTTGTGAGTCATATGTATTTGTTTTCTTTGAACTGAGTGTACAATTTACAGATGCTGTTGGTTAGTTTTTTTTTAATTCAATTAAACACTGCGCAAACAAAGCCATTTAAGATAATAGTCAAATAACAATCGGCTATCTATAAAATTTTATAGATATAATAATATATTGTTTTATCTACTATGGTTTGGTTGGGCAGGGGTTATTGAATTAAAAAAAACTAACCAGCACATGTGTCGTAAATGACGTATTCTTAATTCAACAAAAACAAATAAGTGTGAATGTAAAGTTCGCATTATTTTGTCGAATCGCGCATAGCATACAAAAACTATTATGATTTGATTTAGGCATGGTTTAATTGATTTTGAAAAACTGTACACCATATGTAAATTATAGCCTTAGTTCAATAAAAACAAATACGAATGACTGACAAAGTTGAATGTGCACTATTTATGTCGGATCTTAACAGCCTATCCCCAACCTTCCACACTGCTATTAATTTATAGTGTACCTATGGACATATCCTCAAAACTCCTTGAACTGGCAGGGTGACAAATGCTGATATCCTCAAACGAATGATTACAAGAAAATTGATCAGAACTAACTTCAGTGGGGCCTTGTCAGCATCTGCCTTGTCATTAACTGCCCATGGCTGCAAGTCCACAGCGGCTTGTTGGGCTTTGAAAGTAGACTCGGTGCACAATGGCAAACAGTTCGCACAAGGTGGAGCTCTAATAGCGTCTGTAGCACTCGCGTCAGTTAGGTCTCCATCTCCAGACCATGCATCCTCCCAGGTTTCTAAAAATATATTATTGTCTTCTTATGAAAGATTGTGGAACGCGGTTTCGAGACAAGTGAAGTTCGACAAAAAACCAACAGACGTCACCCCGATCGCACAGGTTCGGGTCACTTGACACCTGAACAGTTTTTTATGGAGTCAAAGCTTAAGTTAATACATACCCGACATCCGTGTGTTCGCCAATGAAACTAAAATTCAGATTTCTTTTAATAATTTAAGTCACGTGGTTTTTAATTTTTGATGCTATGGGAAAGTTCAGCCCCACTCTTGGTATTAATAATTGAAATTGAAATATATTAGTTATCATTTACTACACCTTGGTGGCCAAGCGGCTTAAGCGTTGGCCTATAGCAGCGGTTCTTAACCTTTTCGAAGTCACTGTGCATTTTTGATCATAAGAAAAAATTGCGGTGCACCAAAAGCAAACGGTCAGAAAGCAAAGAAAAATATGCGGACATAACTTTTATTACAAATAACATTCAAAAAAAAAAAATATTAAAGAAAGGTATATCTACATATATGGAAAAACTGTACATAACTAAAACTCCCCTAACATAATGGAATTTATTTGATGTGAAAATCAATAAAATTAATGTGATACTTGAGTTTGTCGGATCTTGCAGATTTCAAAAATATTAGGTCGAATATTTGATATAGCTACCCTCAATTTCTTCGTCTAAATTCGTCGTTTTCGTTTTTTAGTTTTTATAAACTATTTTTGTTGAGAAATCGAGCTCACACAAATATTATGATGTTGAAAACTGTAACAAGATTTTCAGTGCCTTCATGTAGATAGCTGGTCAGAAATCCAAAATTCTCCATAGTTATTTCAGAAAATTTAATTTTTAGAGTACGATCTTTTAAGGTGACAAATTATTCATCTTCCTGGTACATTTTCATAATTTCGCGAAAAACTTTTTCGGTTTTCACCATTTCGCGGATTTTTATGCTTTTATCATGTTTTCGCGGTGCACTTGCAACAAGCTCGCGGTGCACAGGCTAAGAACCACTGGCCTATAGAGTCGTGGGTCCCAAGTTCGAATCCTGGGTCTAGCAATTACACATATTGTTTTTCAATTTGTGTATCAGTCAGAGTATGGACCTAATAGGTTGAGAAAGTAGCTGACAACCATTTCTCGTAAAAACAAAAATATAAAAAAAAACAAAACAAATATTATGATCCTATTAGGATCGGACATGGTTTAAAAAAATCATTTACCACTCCACTCAATTGAAACTAATCACAACTCATTGGTTTATGTCGTCCGTTGGAAGATAATAAGCTATCATAAAGATTAGACTGGGTATCCATAACAACTATTTTAAAGACGAAATCAATAACAGTAAGCTGCAACTTGCAACCAACTATCGAGTGCCGTGAACTAGTTACCCTCCCAGAGTTTCAGAAACTTTCACTGTAAGTACTTATTCATTGCAAAATTGTGAGTAGTAAGTAATTTAAAGATTAATAAACACAATAGACTGCAATGCATACGTGGAAATGATAAAATTATCATAAAAAATGAGTTGAAAGAATTGTATTTAAGTGAGATCGTCCTGGAAAACAAGTTCCTGCCTCGGATCCCTGTTGAATTTTTGATAAAGCTCAGGGCTTGAAATAGACGGAGCGCACCGGAGCGCCGTTCCGGTTCGTGGAATCGGTAAAATTATCGCTCCGTCTCGTGGAAAAAATAATTTGCCCATCTGAGCTAGATAGGCCGTATAACAAAAATTCTAACACACTTATTTTTATAAAATTTGATAACTATGTAAATATCTGCAGAAAATTATAGAGCGCTCCGGTTCGTAAACTTTTCTATTTCGAGCGCTGATAAAGCTGCTAGGATGCAGAAGATATTTAGAACAGCAAATAAAAAAAAAATGAGTTTGGAAGGCTACATACGCCTAAACCAAACTATAATAGATAAAAAATATTATTCTATCTATAAAATGATTTTAGATATTTTATAGATAGACAAGTATTTTTTAACTATTATCTATTATAGTTTCTCATGGTTTAATTTAATTTTAAAAACTAACCAACACCATCTGTAAATTGTAGTCTTAGTACAATGAAAACAAGTATGTATTACTGACAAAGTTTAGTGTGCACTATTTATGGCAGATCTCAACAGCCTACCTTCACCCTTCGCCATTGACACTCACCAAAAGGCAAATGAACACTGACAATAAATACTATTAAGGCCATGCATTAGTTGAGGCACGGTCTAAAAAGATCGTTGCTAGGCGATGTGCGGATTGCGGGTCGCGGGTGAAAATGACGCCTGTCAAACGAAATATTATTTCTCATATAAATCCAACATACGTCCATTTTATGTTCTGTTTATTATTCTATTAGTATCAATAATAATATATTCATTGACATGTTTGCTTTTTAAAGTAAATGGGTAAAGTTTTTAGTCATCTTTACACGATTTTAGAATTAATTGGCCCGTCGCCATCACGCAGCAAAGTGACGTGCGTCCGACTCCACGTTCTCTCAATGAATGCTAAGCAAGTACAAATTTTCGTCGCGCGTACAGTTGAACATTATTTGGCGTTTCACTGATGCGTCACCTTAACTCTAACTTATATAACCAATCAATATAATAAAGTAGGTAAAAACTCCATTACCTACCCATCAAGTCAAGGGTCACAATAAAAAAATATAATAAACAAATTATGAATAATTTTGAAAAACACTTCTGAGAAAATAATATATCATAACCAATAGAAAATAACTTTCTGAAAAAAGAAACACACCCGGCAGGAATCGACCCTGCATAGTGGACAATGCGCACGGGGCGTAAACCCAAGAGATGCAGCTTCGATTCCTGCCGGGTGCCTCTAATTAATTGTTGCTGATGTTTTACACACGCCTTAAAATTATATAAGTTTGTTGAAGTTCTAACTTTTCCAATTCTTCAAGCACATATTGTCGGTCAAATCGCATGTGTCCTGCGGAGTCGGTGCTTGCAGAAAGTGTGGAATGCATCCGCAAGCGGTCTTCACGCTCCGGATGCGACAGTTGACTATGCAGTCGCTGTACGAGTCGTAAACGATGCCCTTGTCGCCTGACGCCAGACAGCCTCTGTCTTTGGGCACCAGACCCTGAACGCCAGCGGTGGCATTCAGGAATATCACGTCGAGCGCCATATAGAATTCGGCGTTTGGGGCCACGGCGCGATCGACGCAACCACCGCTTTGGACATCTGGATAGTCCGTTGGATTGAAAATCAGAATCTGGAAATATTTCTGGAGTGATTTAAAAAAACAATATAATTATTTGTGTTTCTGACATATTTGGACATATATACATATACACCAGGGGTGAAGGGTGGAGGTAGACTGTTAAGATCCGCCTTAAATAGTGCACATTACACTTTGTATGTCATACTTATTTTTATCCTTGAAATAATACTACAATTTACAGATGGTGTTGGTTAGTTTTTAAAATTCTATTAAAATCTGCGAATCCAAGCCATAATAGATAACAGTCAAAAAATACTCGTCTATCTATAAAATATCTAAAATTATGCAATTCAATCATACATAACTTTGAATATTTTATAGATAGAATAATATTTTTATATATTATATTTTGGTTTAGGCAGGGCTTAATGAATCTAAAAAAAAATAATCAACAATATGTGTAATGATAATATGTATTCATAATCTAACAAAAACAAATAAGTATGAATGAAAAAGTGTGCACAATTTTGTCGTATCGCACAAAGTATACCAAAACTATTATGATTTGGTTTAGGCATGGCTTAATTGATTTTTAAAAACTAACCAACACCATCTGTAAATTGTAGTCTTAGTTCAATAAAAACAAATACGTAAGTATGACTAACAATTTTTAATGTGCACTATTTATGTCGGATATTAACAGCCTACCTCTACCCTTCGCTACTGGTATGTAGTACACAGGGGAACACACAATTAATGGAAACTGGCTTACCCAACCGAGTATGGTATAACAGGCTACGGATCTATATTGTGGTGAAATATAGGATAAACTTAAACATGTGTCTGCCTGTCAAGTCTGTATCATATGATATGCATTAAAGTTTGTCGCGTAAACGAAGCACGCGTTTGATAATTGAGGCTAGTCGGCGTGTTTTATATTTTTTTAGACTAGTAGGCCATCCATGGACTGAAATCGTTTGCGGTTTCGAATCGTGAGCAATACTAAGCTTATCTTTTCTGGTCATCGAAATATATTTCCACAAAGTATATTATAAGCATCTGATCGTATCCGTTTATACCATATACTTACACTTACAAATTTAGTGAAAATATATTTTCATGAACGAAAATCATAAGTTTAGTATGACACACGGATCTAAACCGCATACGGTTTCAGTCCATGGATGGCCTCTAGGTCATAAAATATTAAAGATAGGCCCGGCTTCAAAACCTTCGTCCATGGTAACTGGTTTTAATGTTTATGTCATATTAGTCTTCTCTGTGTGATAGGTGTACCAAGCTGAGCTTGGGCACCCAATGACATTGACATAACTAACTATAGTGTCCTTTAGGTAGATAGATATTAACCGGAAATTGCATACATTTGTTACTTGATGAAAAAATAATCATTACGTTTTATTAAGTTGTTTTTTCTGGGCCTCCAGAAATTTTGCAACCTTAAAGCTTTAAGTCGATCTTGATCATTTGGTCTGTTTCTATCCGAATTCTTTAGATTTCTGTTTGTTCTTCTTAAATACACTGAAGTCCCTCTAAATGTTTTATTTTACTTC
Organism: Rhyacophila brunnea; assembly: GCF_057557595.1. Taxonomy (NCBI): domain Eukaryota; kingdom Metazoa; phylum Arthropoda; class Insecta; order Trichoptera; family Rhyacophilidae; genus Rhyacophila; species Rhyacophila brunnea. The sequence continues at coordinate 33,297,491 of NW_028232827.1, read as the reverse complement.
CACTTGTTCTTCTCTCCCTTGTTCATTCTTAAGTCTTACCGTAAAATCATGTGAATTCAGTTAAATACACTTGAGAACATGGCAATCTCAATCTTGGGTAATTGATCCAGAGCCAGTCTGATGCTTCACAACCAAACATAGGTGGTTGCACCATATTTGGTGGCCGTCATTCCTTATTTCCCACCTACCCCCGAATCCAGTATTATTGTCACAAGACCAAGTGACCGGCAGATACTAGGTCACTAATCGATCGTAAGTACGAAAAACGGGAATCACTCCAAGACAGCCGTCGCGCGTGGTCAGCACAAGAGACATCAAGAAAACAGTCGTGTTGCGGGCCTGTTAAAAGCCTAGCTGTCGTTAACTGCCGAGTGATTCAAAAGTTAGTTCAAGACACTTGTGTGTGTTGGCCTGTTTTCGCTAAACCACAGTTCATTGATTAATTCAATCCTACAGACATACCTATCCTCATCAATCATACAACTCATCATCATTCATCCACCCCATATTATATCATCCGTCAAGTGCCGCGCACCGGGTAACCCAAACAAACATTACCACGCGAGTCATAGTGCAACCAAACCACGGAGCCATCATAAATCATCATAAAGGTCAGTGTCTGGCATACTGTTAATTCCCCCCCCCCCCCATCCCTAGATCCGGAATCCACATCATCTTTAAAATTACAGTCCACTTGCGAAAAGTGCCACCAATATGTTACCGTGATATATTTACTTTGTAGATATTTTGATTAATATACTCACCTTGAACCCCTCATTTGGAACACTGGTGTAAAGGTAATCATCAAGTTTTGGATCCACCACAATAGAGAGCCCACGTTCTTGGGCTGACATCGCTTTCAGGTCTTTTGGAATAATTGATATATTACTAAAAATAAAATAAGTATTTTATAAGTAAAAACGGATAATGTTTATTTTATTAATATGATATCCTACAATATACAGGCATTCAAAATAAATATTTACCTATAAGTGCTCTGCCCTTCTCTTTGATAGTTGAATATACAACAATACCCTTCGGAAGTTTTTTGCAGAAAAAATATTTGTGAACAATCGACAATAGCTCCTCTCCAAAGACATCGTGTCAATATTTCTTCGCAAGTGGGAGCTAGCTAAGTATAACAAAATATAAAAAAATAATAAATTAAAGCCAATCTTACATTAATAAGGGAGTAAAAACATTACCATATTAAAAAAGGTTACAATTCGATAAGCATACCTCTAGCGGCGATTCATTAAATTACAATGAATGCCATATTAACATAGATACAGAAAAGATTAACGCGAGGCTTGGCGGCGGCGCTCGTATTGTTTTCGATGTCAAAGTATTGTGAGAGTATTGCCAGGATTGGAAGATATTATTTACCACTTCCTTAAATAGGTATATATTTTCGTAAATTTCAAATATAATGTTAGGTATACATTTTTTCCCCAATAACTTAGAATACATTTTAAATGGAAACATTTAAATTTCAAGTGTGTTTTGTACTTGTCATTGCGGCAACTCTTTCGATAACGTTGTTGAATGGCCGAATGAGATTATTTTGTCGTTTTTCTTCTTCACAGTAGGAGATACGATGATTTATAATATTCCTACTGCCACTTTTCAAAACTTTTGCCATTATTAACACGTCTGAATGACTGATACCGCGCACTTTCAAGAAACGTTAAATGCTTTCATGATGGGGGGAAAGAATACTGAAAGCCGAGAGGAGGGGATTCTAGTCCTTCAAGCCACCACCCCACATCATCTTAAACTTTTCGCACTCCAGTCATAAAATCTTAGTAAAAGTACCTAAAATATTCCAAATAGTTTATTAACAATAAAATCCACATACATTTCTCATAAGAGTGTCGAGTTGATAAGGGCGAAGGATTTGGTCCAGAGCATCCATTTCATTGCCTGGGGGTATCTCGTAATCGTACGTGAGACCCATGTAGCCAAGAAGTTGGATCAGTTCAGCTTCATTATAGTCGCTTGTCCCGTTGTCGATCCTTGAATAAGTGAAAATATATAGTATACCTAACTATAAACATACCACATAAGCGTGAAGCTTTGGAAGGACATAATATAAGGCAGTGGCGAAAGGTGACTTTTGGAAAGATGTAGGCTGTGGAGAAAGCACACTTGTCAGATAAACTTACGGGAAATAAGAAGATAATCCGATATTACTACTTTGGAGGGTCTCGTGGTTGAGGGACGTGGCCACTATGATTGGGAATGACCAGGAGGTGTAGATGGAGAGTTGTCATGAGGAGAGATGAGCAGTCGAGATGAACAGTCGAGATTTGGTGGTTGCTCCACATTTTTAAACCTTTTATTTGCAGCGTAAACAGTCGGTACAAGAGTATGTTATAAGAGCGTTATGTTACAATACTTATGATACTGTTCCGAGGTCCGAGCTCGGTGGAATAGAATGTTGTGCGGAGCAACTTACACTTACTGATCGAACCGAAATTAAGATTGATACTAATAGGTATTTAGACTGACTAACTCACACTGACAGTCAAACAAGTCAAAAAATCCTAACGTGTAGCGCAGGAGCAGAGCATGTTCATAAATACTTCAACGCTCTCATTAGCATTTTATGGGCAGATGACACGTCGATTGATGAATAACAATATTATGTTTACTTACAGATCCCTTGCGAAGATTTCAACCTTGCTCAAACTCAATTTGTTGTATGAGCAAATTGCAATAGCTGGATGTGAAATGTCCGAGATGAAAGCTCCGTCAGGTACTCTGGATGTCGCCGCTAAGCTCTGCGATGCTCCCATGCCTGCGATCGTCAACACGAATGCTGCGGCAGCCATGGCCGATAAGTGAATCAGCACCCATATCACTCTGAAAAACAAAACAATTTCTTCTACTAACAATAATTAATATAAGATTCTGCTGGCGAAATTTTATGCTCAAGTCAACACGCTATTGGGTTCATCGGGCCGTCCGACCTGGTCACCACAAAGGCCTGTTGTGGGGTTCAATACAATGAAAAGGAAGCAGACGAGAGTATGCGATGTGATAGAGGTCGCTAACCTGATGAAATCGCAATGGCCTGGATAGATGCCGTCATACAGTGGTAATTAGGGATTGCAATACCGGTATTTCAAAACCGGTATTTAATTATTTATCGATACCGAAATACCGGTTTCAAAAATCTAAAATACCGGTATTTTCGGTATTAAGAAAGCATACACGTTTATGTTTTTGAAAATGAATTTAATGTAATTTTTTCGTTACTTGCTACTAAATGTCATGTTGTGAACGTCCTGAATTAATAATTTGTTATGTAATCAACGTGTCTTTTTCAAATAAATAAATGAATTTAATTTAGTATATAAGATTAATGCTGCCAAAACGCAAATATATTGACAGAAACCAACAATAGTTATATAATGATAAAAAATCTTTCAAATATTTATTGAATTAACATATTAATGAAAAGAAAACATTCATTTCAAATACCTATTTCCAATTATTCTATAACTTTCGTAGTACATCCAAACAACGTTGAATTTGCGAGAGATTTCTTTTAGTTGGACTTATAGTACCTATTTGTAAAAAGTAGCAGTTATAAAATATTATGATCTATCTATACATATTTATAAAGGTCGACGTAATAAATAATGTATGTATGTTCTATAGCTTGCTATAAAATAGTGTTTTCAATAGAATATAATAGCTATATTAATTTATTGATAGGTACTTTTTTACTATATTATATTTTGAGGAATACCAGTATTAATACCGGTATTCAATAAAAAATACCGGTATAAATATTATTTTCATTCGGTATTGCAATCCCTAGTGGTAATTACATTGAATTAAAAAAAATGCAGTTTCCTATTGCGGTCATGACGATATCTTCACATAGATTTGTTTGTCCGTATTGTTTTACCTTTGTTTTTTGTATCTTATATAATATCAAATTTTCAATTTATTATTATAATATCATTAGATACATTTATTTTTGTTTAGTTTCCGTTCCTTTCCCTCCCATGGTATTTTTTTTTTAATATTAAATTTCGTCTTTCAGTAAACTCAGCAAAAGCTCACTCGAGAATGTGGTGATATCAGTCTTAGGTATCTGCTCTTGACACATTCACAGGCGTAAACAACTGATGATGCTTCACACCCAAATATATGGCCTCGTGATACACTCGATTAAGACTGAGTGTGATGCAGGGCGGGTTGGTTTGGAGGGTCCGTATATGTGTAGGCCAAATTTTATGAATATCATTAAACTAATAAGGTACTAGGGTGGTGTTGTGACGTTGCCTTTAAGCAACAAACTGTATTAGTCGTTGTTTAGTGTGAATGAAATTGTATTTAAAAACTTACAGTACTCTGCAGTGGATAAAGTGCGCTGACAAAATAGTTTCAGTTTTTATTCACAGGTGCCACTGTTAATTTACAATAATATTAAACATTGAATGTGATCGATTATAAAAGTAATATGTACCTATATAAATTAAGTGGTTGCCATTATGCATTTAAGGGTTAACAATCTTGGAGTAACTATAGACTATAGAGCAGCTAGACGCATCCAAAAAAAACCTTTGTATTGAATTACAAGTATCTGATTACATCGGCTTTTAAATTATGGAAAAAAAATATGTTCGATAATACATCAAACCTTTCCCAGTTTTTCAAGCTGTCATCCACTAAATATTGATAACAGTTGATTGAAGAGTTCTCGCAGAAATATTTGGTTCTTATTTTGGAGGTTTTACTCAGGACTTCCTTGAAACGTTTCCAGCGGGCGGCGATCTGATGTCTTGTTGGCAACTTCTTCCTTTGCTTAATGATCATAGACTTTAGTGAGTTGGTGGCACCTTTTTGTTTCACTTCTTTCATGATCAATAATTTTATTACCGCCTATTTAAAATACAAACCAAACAAAGAGACGTTATCTGATTAATTTACTGAGTGCCTGAAGATGCCGAGAAGCAAAACTCTTGGCAAAACTGATTCCATTGGGATAGTAAAAAACTATTATCAAACTCGTTGAATATTCAAAATGTTGAGTATTAAGACAGTTGCAATGCATTAATTTAAAAAGAAATCATGACTAATTTCATCATGTCGCACTTCGTAATGGTATGCGTGCGCAGCTCTCAATTTTACCCTCTACCAAATGCGCCAAAAGAAGTATAACTTCAAAAATATGTTTGATAAATAATGTGTATACATTTATAATTTCTAAATCTACGATGGCCGCACGGCTAAAGCGTTGGCCTATAGTGCCGTGGGTCCCAGGCTCGAATCCTGAGTCTGACAAATACACATAGTGTTTTTCAATTTGTGTTTGAGTCAGAGTATGGACTTTAGGTTGAGCGAGTGGCTGAAATCCATTTCTCGTAAAAACAAAATCTGTTAATACAAACCTCCACTCTGTGGAGGCCCATATGATCTTATTAGGATCGGACATGGTCGGAAAAAAATCTACAATATTATGCATTTATAGAAAAAAATGCACAGCAATATTTACACACCAAATTATTATGTAACATTGTTAGCAATTCCATAAATGTTGATTCACTAAATATATGTTAGGTATACGCGGCAAAGAATTTTCCAGGCGAAAAATTGTAGGCGCAATAATTTTTTATATTTATATTTTGTTATTTATTAGTTATTTTGAATACTTTGTTAAGGAAGAATTGAAGACGAAAAACGTTGTTAGATAATATACTCGTATTATCCAAAGCACAATTAATACTTTTATTATTAAAATTCACTTATGGTTTCTGTTTAAACAATCGACTAATAATAATTGAACCTCCACCAAACAATGCCAAGTATTGACTAAAGTGTAATTATATTCAAAGGGTAGGTTTTTTCTACTCTTATAATTGTACCGTATATCCGGTGTATCCATATCACATCCGGTACTTGAACAAATCGGAAAACAAAACAATTCTAGCTATTAATGTTAATAAGCTTCGTCATTATTTTTTCTTGGTGATAAGGGTAGCTATCTAAATATTTAATTTAGTCAGTCATGCTCCAACTACACGACCCGCAAACCCGATGACTCACGCTGATTTTCGTGAGCAATCGTCAACCTTAAATAGCAATTTCAAGACAGTATCAATTCGATTGTCTGGTCTGGACGCTTATTTACATTGGTTCCATAACATAAGCTATGTTTATTATTTTGATATGAAATATTAGTTGTGTAAATATATACGTTGTCAGCACAGGGCTCTACTCCTACGCGCACTTAAATTACCGGTAAATCTGTCCCCCAAATTTTTGTACGCATATATATGTTAGGTTTACGCCCACGTTGGTCGCGCGGCTTAAGCATCTGTCTATAGCGTCGAGTGTCTCAGGTTCGAACCCTGGGTCTGGCAAGTACACATATTGTTTTTCAATTTGTGTATGAGTCAGAGCATGGACCAAAAAGGTTGAGCAGGTGCCTGATGTCCATTTCTCGTAAAACAACCTGCACCCTGTGGAGGCCCATATTATGATCCTATTATGATCGGACATAGTCGGAAAAGAAGAAAGACTTAGGTATAATTTTTATTTGTGGTTGCCCTACTAAGAAATGCTAAGTTATCCACTGTATTTAATATAGTTTTACGGATGACACGCGATTCTAATCTGTTGTAAGTGCCCTACACGAGCAGTGAAATTGGGTAGAAATATTATGATTCCGTAGTTTTGAATACTTTCATTGATGATATGCCAGGAAATTGATTATCTCTAGAGAATACTTGTTTTCTAACAGCCCCGAATAGTAAACCAATTATTATTTTTGTTTTATTTTTATTACAATTTTCCATTTTGTCAATACATCAATACTTGTTATATGCATTAAGACATTGTGAACCGGTCTATATCTATTTAAATAAATAAAATATTTAAAATATGCGTGTCTACCAAAGACGTTGAACAAAGCCTTCTTATATATAGATATAATCAGGGCTTATATATAGATATAACCGGAGAGCACCGGAGCGCTGTTCCGGTTCATAGATGATATAGTAGTATAATATAGATATAATAGTAGATTGGGGCAGGCGTAACAAACTGGACTTCAATATTATATGTTGATATATTCTATCTACGTGAGAATGAGTATAGGTGGACGTTATTTTATAAATTCTTAAAATAGGGTCTTCTTAACTCATCCGGTGTACTTTCTTGTACCTATTACTACACTATACTAATATTTTTTGTATTTACACATTTATACTGTAGAATAACTTAATATTGTAGTATTACTGTTTTAATAATATTTCTTTGTTTCTTAATGTCATGTTGTGAACGTCTTAAACTTATAATTTGTAATATCCACAATATGTAAAAATAAATGAAAATTGAAAAATTTAAATTGAAAAAAAAATAGACTAGACAACAGATATTTTCATAAAATATACACAAAATAAGACAAATTTGTTAATATTTTCAGAAATTTATCTAGCGTTCCGGTTCGTAAAATTTTCCATTTCGAGCGCTGGATATAATCTAAGTATATGAAAGTGAAGAAAAACAAATAACCTCTGATCTACTCATGTTAATACAAACTGAGAAGAGTCAGAAGGGTCCGTGGTTGATGTTGGATAGTAAAATGGCACTTATGACCAACTGAAATATCCTTCAGTGATTTAGATAGGTAAACTACAGAAGGCTTCATCTGGGAGAAAAATGGTTTCGTCAACATATTTGGTATCTAGATATCTAATAAAATAGGGTTTGCAATACCGTATGACAACATCAAAATTTTTATTCAGTACTTACCGTAAACTTTACCGCTCGAAATGATAAATTCCACCCAGAAATCGTAGTCGAGACAGAATCTTTTTTAGCTCAGCTCAGTTAGTTGCAAACCTAAGTTGAGATCTTTTCTTGAAGCTCTTGCAAAAATATGTATTAGATCCAAAACATACCTCTATGTCCAAAACCATAGTTAAAATAAAATTCTATTATTATTTCACTTTTGACGGATCATTCAGTCATTTTAGATATACCTACAGTTTTTTTAGCAATTTCTCTGCTATTTAAAAATACCGGTATTTTGATTTTTTAAAACGTGCAGTTCGATTCGATTTTCGATTAATACCGGTTTTTAAGATACCAGTATTGCAATCCCTAACCTAATATTATTATATTACAAAATATGTAAAATGTAAATATACATACATTTACAACAATTCGAAATTCAAAATAAAATCTACACTATCATAATTTACAGTAGGCCACAATCTACGACAGTATTTTCGGTGTACTCGGAGGATCGCACAAATTATTGCCAATAAAACTATTACGATCTTCTCAGTTCCTCCCAATAAAGCTCTCTAGATGGTCTCTCGAACTGTTTCTCCTTAGCTGGCCCTCCAAATATGAAGTAGATAATCTCGAATATACTTATAATGCTGCACCCTAGTATTAGGCCGCATAATCCTCCCAAAGAACCTGAAATATTTACAATTACAATTTAATATATTACTTCAATGATACAAATAATAATTCAAACATAATTGATTGAATAATAAAGATTGGTTGCTAATGTTGCTATTATAGTATTGATATATTCGTGAATGATCAAGTCCATGGCCCCCATAAGGGGGCTGACAGGGCTCTAGCCTAGGGTTCCCGGGCTTAGAGGGGGCCCGGCATGGCAATTCGAACAGTTAAATGAGAAAATTTGCTCTAATAATAAAAAAGTCGCCTGCGGCACTATTTTCCTTAATGATTAGCATTTCAAAGTATGTGGCTGTGCGATGCAATTTGATGTGATATAATATTATGATGATTGATATAAATAAATGTTAATTCACGCGTAGAATTTTATCTTATATATCTTATATATATATATATTATGTGTGTTTCCTGACTACAAAATGGCTTTTAATCCAATATGCCGAATGGTTCCATGTTACTTGGGTACCACAAAAGGAAGCCGCGATCAGTGCTTCATAATAATGTGCTGTGTGCCGACAACTCAATCAACTGGATTTATTTAAAAATCGCTAAAATACATGGAATATTCTGGGGTTCCATGGAAACTAGGGAATCCAATCCCGAGCCAAAATTCTGATCCCGGGATTTCGGGATTACAATTTGACAATCCCGGGATCCCGGGACTGGTCCCGGGATTGGCATTTTTTTCCATTGTTAATATAAAATGTTTATATTTACAAATAACATTGATAAAATCGGTCAAAAATAAATCTAGTATAAATAATTTATACTATTTAAGAGATTTATTGTTAATATTGTGTACATTCAATCTTGGAAATACACAAGTTTAATGAAGTAAATAATATTGTAATATAAATAATAATGTGAATTTAATATGAGATTGCTGTTTCTGATAGTAAAGACATAATGAATGGATTAGCGAGATTTAAAATAGTAAAGCAAATAATCATGGCGTACTTATGGCCTTTCCGCATCATAAATCTAATTTTTCGACCATGTCCGATCCTAATAGGATCATATGGGCCTCCACAGAGTAGAGGTTTGTATTATCAGATTTTGTTTTTTTTACGAGAAATGGCTGTCAGCCACTTGCTCAACCTGCAAAATCTAATTAGTCAGCCAAATATGAAACTGCCGTAAAACGTATGATATCATGGTGGAATTACTTTGTTAAAAGTGCGAAGCATTGTTTTTTTCCAATCTTTCTCATTTTTAATAATTCATGTGAAAAAATAAAATGAATCCGCAACCTACGCATGGGTATAAATCAAACTTCATTCAAACTCAGTTTATTTCTAATGTAGTTATTTTTTTATTAAGTATTTTTTCTGTTTTATTTTCGCTTTTATTTTATTCTCCATAAAATTGATAAAAAAAATCAATCCCGAAATCCCGGGATTATGTTTATCAATCCCGGGATTCATAGGTATCGAAAATAGCTCGGGATCCCGGGATCCCGGGATTCGAGATCCCGGGATTGGAATCCCTAATGGAAACCACTTGAGGAAAACTACAGTGTAGAAAAAGGCCGTTTCAGGATGTGGGGGGCATGATCCAGTCATTTGCCTCAAGTCACCGGCAGAAAGTTGTTTTGGGATTTATTGCAAGGGATAAATTATAACAAATAAAAAATTTATATCCGGTCGGGTTCCAGCGCATTTATTCTATACACAAGACTGCTATCGACCGCTAGTTTGTGACAAAATCAACTTATTGAGAATTAAAGTAAAGGCATATAGTATCTCTTATTTGATAACCCTATTAATACAACTTATTACAGAAGGTTGGCTAGAAAGGGTGGATACAGATCCCCCGTAGTGTACAAAAATACGAAAATCGATGGAGTTAACATTTTTTACTACTTATTTCACTATCAGACTGATCTCAAAAGGGGTATGATCAGGTATAGATAAATCAATATACACTGGCATCGTAGGCGATTCGCACGTGTATACAATTTGTTTGCTACTCATTACCAATACAACTGTGAATCGGATGCCTTTTCGTACCCTTTCGTTACAAATCCTCACGAGATTTTACATCAATAAAAATAGCTGGCTATCCTTATGTCAAATTACCATGATGCTGATAATAGTTATATCATGACTTACTCATCCAGTCTATCCAAGAGGTCAATATGTCATGACTGAGGAAAAGGACAATGTCTTTAGTAAAGAATACATGTATCACGGAATGATCCTTGAAAATTATGCTTCTTCTGAAAATAAAACAAAAATGAGAGGTAAGAAATGTGTGGTAGGTAGCAAAATTTTCACAGCAGCTAATTTTGTTTCAAATACACGGCAGAGGATATTATAAATTAATTTTATTTGTTAAAAGTACTATTCTGCATATTTCATTTATAACATCTAGATTCCTAAAACTATTATAAAGTTCTTACATATTTTTAGCATACGAGGATTTTCAAAAACATCTATGACTGTTAGTGGCAGAGCACACTGCAAGAATCCGTGCGATGCGCGCACGGTGCAGGCGGCCTAAGCGCCACTTGGTTTTTACGCCTCTCGCAAACTATTAAAAATAACTGAGAAAACTATAAACTACAAATGGATCCACTATATTGATTCCGCTTTGGAAATTAAGTCGGAACCAACTTTGGTTTATCAGTTAATACTTGGAGAATGTTTTAGTAGAACATAATATGGTTAACTATCTCGTGTTTAAATTTGGTAACCGTACTGAGAAGCAACATGATGGTATAAAGTTTCATAGTTAACATACATAATTTTGAAAAACACTTCTGAGAAAGTATATTATAACCAGGGAACTCAGAAATAATGGGAACTGAAATACCCAACTGGTAAGGCTACGCAGGCAACCGATCTCGGGTAAGGATAACATTAAACGCGTGTTAATAAAACGTTATTCTAAACTTGTGCGTTGCCCTGACAACTACTGTCGGTAATCTGCTCAGTAAAAAGTTGTGGTAATGATACAAATATGAAAAATAAATAGTTTCACAAGTAAGCATATTTTTATTGTTATTTTGAATATTTATGTCAATATCGTAACATGCATTAAAATTTATTTTCTGCATGGCATTTGACGTTCACGCACAAACAATGTTAAACGTTATTGACGAGTGCGACGCACACCACTGTAATGCATATAATGCGTGTATTTTGTTTGAATAACAGGGCCGCATTTCAGACAGGGAATATTAGACAATATTTATAATAATCAATTAGGGATAACTGTTTTCGTTTATCATAATGATTTATTGTTGCATATGCAATATGCATAGGTAAATGTGCATTTCTTTACTGTCAATATTCATTTTAATTATAAAATAAAAAAATAAAATCAAGTTATTAAATGTTTCAGTTATTAATTATTGCTCACCGTTAATGTAGTGTATTTAGATACCGTTTTGTCATCAAGTAAGCAATTATTTAAAATTTCTTTTTGTACCTACCCATATTTATTCGGAAGGGAAGTGATGATGCCATGTTTAGAGAGATCTTCCATTATACATGCGACAGAATAGTCAAAAAACTTGATATTTGATTTATATGTTATATAATGATATTTTCTGTTAATATATAATTATAAATGCGATTAATGTTATGCCTATTTAGAATTAACTTTGTATGTAAATATTTATGTACTTATCTTGTTATTACTTAATCTTATATATTATGTCACGTATAAGTTTGATGAGGTTATAATAATTATATTTAATATTTTTCATAATTATTCTGTACAATGTACAAACATAGATATATACTTACTACAAAATACAATTAATATCCTTTTTTCAATTTCTATCTATCTATCTATCTTCAAGTATATTCCTAACTGTGTGTGAAAAGTATGTTAATTTAAAAAACGCGTTAAAACACCAATATTAGTAATATGTATTTATAATATTATATTGTTTCGTATGAAATATTTCTAATAAAAAGTAGACATCAATGATGCGGCTCTGTGTGCGCTGTGAAGGTCATTTTTTGTCCGCCCACCCTATTAACGCACACTTCTAAAATCCTGCTTCAATTTGCAGCGTTTGCAGGACCTTGGATCAGAGTTCTATTTATTTTTCTTTTCTGTGATTATAACCAATAGAAAAAATCTTTTTTGAAAAAAGTAAGCCACCCCAGTAGAGATCGAACCCTGCATCTCTAGGTTTACGCCCCGCCCCGTCCACGCATTATCATCTATGCTACAAGGCAACGTACTAATAGCGACAAATTTTAGTGTTTCAAAGTGTGTAAAAAGTAGCTTGATTTCGAAGAGCGCTGATGAACAGGTATTAAAAAGGCAAATAGTTAAAATTTGTCGCTATTAGTACGTCGCCTTATAGCATATAGGATAATGCGTGGACGGGGCGTAAACCCAGGAGATGCAGGGATCGATTCCCTGTCGGGGTGGCTTACTTTTTTCAAAAAAGACTTTTTCTATTGGTTATAATATACTTTCTCAGAAGTGTTTTTCAAAATTATGTATGTTCAATAATTAGAATGGTACATTCTTAAATCTTGCGAATTATTCGTTGAATAAAAGAAATAGTTAAGTTGATAATAATAAAATCGAAGTTCTACTGTGCGTTGGTACGCAAGGAACACGGCTTTATTTCGTCGAACTATAGCCGCTCTCTATAATATTATTACTCTGAGGTGGAGACCTATAATATAATCTTTTTAGTATCGGACATGGTAAAAAAAATATTTAATGAGATGGTACACAACAACTTAAATCGATTAAAATATAATTCATATTCCATCAAATATCCTCAATCGATGGTATTATCATTTGTTGAGATTATTGAGCTAAACTCGTATTAACTATATGACCTTTAACAAATGATTGTATTGCCATCTTTTTAAAAATTGTATTACGGAAAAAAAAACAGGACTTTATTCTTGCATGTAGCTGGTTTTATTGATTATACTAGGAAAATCTACGTTGATACCTACTATAATGTTATTACTATGGTTACATAGGCATGTGGTAGACGATTTTTGGTAAAAGCATTCGTGTACACGGATTTAATAAATTTAATGGAATCTAAAAATACCCTTAAAGGTAATCAAATTATAGGCGAGGTCACGAAAATCGCGTGACATTAAAAGATTTTCCTCGGGTATATGACATAAGCCTACAGTGATTCCAGTATGATAAAAAATATATCAAAACACAGCAGGCAAAAAACGAATATTCTCATTGCATAATCACTGTTAATTTTATTGTATGGTTGCGCCCAACATGGTACAGGAGCTACACATTGTTATTTAATTTAATAAAACGCATTTTTTTGTAGTACTTATTCCACTTTTAATCAATAAATTAGGACCGGTTTCGTCCGCCTCAGAGGGACATTTGCAACTTGTCAAGAGACTGATTGACTAGAGTTGAAAATGTCCCTCTGAGGCGGACGAAACCGGTCCTAATTTATTGATTAAAAGTGGAATAAGTACTACAAAAAAATGCATTTTATTAAATTAAACAACAATACAATGCAGTTCGACCATCAATTGACAGTTCCCAATTGATGAAGGTGACGTGTATAGATTTATTAAAAAAAACTTAAGAATACGCGCTCTTTGGGACCGGATAACGTCCCTACATTTTTTTTAAAGGGGTGTGTTGATTTTGTCAAAGGCCCACTTGCATATATATATAATCTTACAATGGAGACAGGTATCTTTCCGGAAATATGTAAGATGTCGAAGGTGACTCCAATTTATAAGAGTGGTACAGAGTCGTCAGTAGAAAACTACAGGCCGGTAGCTGTTCTCTCTGCACCAGCAAAAGTTCTGGAGATGATCACGCACAGCATGATTTCTCCAAAAATTGAGTCATTTATAATGAATGAACAGCATGGATTTAGAGCAGGCCGATCAACGGAAACCAACCTGATGGTATTCACTGATTATGTGTCGTCAGTACTAGATAGAGGCAGCCAGGTTGACTGTTCTTACAATGATTTCTCGAAGGCATTTGACAAAGTCGATCACGATATTCTAATGGAAAAGCTCCAACTTATTGGATTGTCGGATCGATTTTTGAAGCTATTCGGGAACTATTTTAGGAACCGTCAACAATACGTTTCGTACGGCCTTTATCAGTCACAGACCTTTTACACATTTTCTGGTGTCCCCCAGGGTCATTGCTGTTCACGATTTTCATATATGACATAGCATTGGTAATTAAAAATGCTATGTTTTTGTTGTTTGCTGACGACTTGAAACTCTTCATGAAAGTTGTCACCTTGGACGATTGTCGTCAACTCCAACTTGATATAGATAATATATTAGATTGGGGCAGGCGTAACAAACTGGACTTCAATATTGATAAATGCAATGTTTTATCGTTTACTAAAACCTCACGAGTATTGTTTTTCCAGTACTCGATGCATGGCAGAGTTCTCTCGCGAATATCATCTGTAAGAGATCTTGGAATTACGTTTGACGGTAAACTGACGTTTAGTGGTCATATAGATACCATTTGTAAAAAGGCGCTAAAGATGTTGGGCTTTGTCTTGCGTACTTCTCGGGTCTTTTCGAATGTTACGGTACTAAAAATTCTCTATAACTCCTTAGTTAGAAGCAGACTTGAGAGTGGGTCTGTCGTTTGGGCCCCGCATCAGTTGAAGTACAGCCTTATGGTGGAGAGAGTCCAAAAGAAATTTTTGAGACTCCTTTACTTTCGGCTGTATGGATATTATCCGTGGCTCTATCCGACTGATTTTCTCTTAGGGATTCTTACATACTGTAGCTTAATATTTAGAAGGGATCTTTATTTAGCTACATATTTTTTCAGACTTATACGCGGCGTAAATGTGAACTCTGCCATTCTTGGTGGTGTTGGCTTGTGTGTCTCTGATAATTACCTTAGGAATCGAGGGCATCCGTTGTTTGTTCTCCCACGGTGCAGAACTAACCTGCCATTAGTAATGCCAATTGGGAGGGCAATAACCATGTTTAATGAAATCGCTTCGGATATTGATATATTCCACTTACGTGAGGGTGAATTTAGGTGGACGTTGTTTTTTAATTTCTTAAAATAGGGTCTGCTTAACTCATCCGGTGTACTTCCTTGTACTTATATACTTAATATTTTTTGTATTTACACATTGTGTTATGTACATAAAACTGTTTTAAATATTTTATTTCTAAATGTCATGTTGTGAACGTCTTAAACTTATAATTTGTAATGTCCATAATATGTAAAATAAATAAATTTAAATTGAAATTGAAAATAAAAGAAAGTTAGCTACGCAGACAAACGGTATGACACGGTAGCAAAAATTCACATACATAGAATGTGAAATCTCTACGAAATCATCTCTACGAAATGATTTTTGTGAAATATTGTCGTAAAATATGATTACATGTAACATTTTAACAAAAACATTTAAACGTGGCACAGTTCGCCGTGAGCTTTCTTATCGGAAAGAGACGACCGTACACTATTCGGTCTCCAATTTTATTAGATTCAATATGAACATTAATTCAATTTTCATAGCTGATTTTGGCAAAATTCATGAATTCAAGAATGAAAACCTAACCTAACCTAACATATTATAATCCAGTATATTGGCAATTTTTAAAATTTGTTTGCTGCTGGCTTCCTGTAGTGTAAAGTGTAAACCGACAAGAACCGTGTTTTATTTAGATGTGAATTTTATGTCACTACTATACGAACCAAAGATGTTGGACGGTCTATAATATACGGCCATATATTTTTGATACAACATTTCACGATGAAATGTGATACGGCAAACTGCATACGTACAAGTTTCCGGACATGGTAACGGAGTATGAAGGCACACGGAGGAGTATTTGAAATATTCCTCATTTTTTTAGATTTAAAAAAATCTATTAGCTTATTTGAATTGTTGATTTACAACGATCAACACAAATTCATTTGAAAATTATAAATAGGTGTTTCCATATTGAGTATATGACATCAGTGTTATTATGACAATAGCCACATAATCAACAAATTAAAAACTCACTTTTTTAGAATAAAATATTCTTTGAGAAAATTATTCAGAAATTGATAATTTTCAACGAATTACTTTTTTTAAGAAATGTGGGATTAAAATTATAACGTAATTTGAATAGGGGTATAAATATGACGAAATGTGACAATTGGGGATGTAGGGGGTCAAAAACATAAAGTTATAATCAAATTTAAAACTAACTTTAATGGCGTCTTATCAGCATCCTTCTTGCTATTAACTGCCCAGGGATGCAACTCCACAATGGCTTGCTGGGCTTTGTAAGAAGACTCAGAGCATAGCGGCAAGCAGAACGAGCAAGGTGGAGCTCTGGAAGACGCCGGTGACTCTCCACCGTCGATGAGATCGCCATCTCCGGCCCATGCATCATCCCATGTCACTTAAAATATTTTTTTGGCTTCTATAAATGACGTTTTGAATTTTTTTGTTTCAGGTAATATTATTTAAATTATATACATCAAAGACAGAATATAAGAATTTTAAATGTGGTAGGTGCTAGAGTTTCATGGACATTCGTGACCATCCTAAAAAAAATCATCGTCCGCCAATACTGCCGCATGTAGAAATCATCCGGTTTTCTGACAGTTCGTTTTTGTCCAGGTTTTTACTTTGTAGATCAATATGGATGGCCACATGCCATCCATTACATTTACCAACACTGATCCCCTTAATTCGTAAGAATTCGTTGTTCAGATCATCCCGCTAATTCTATTGAAGAAGAAATATATTTTTTTAGGTACTCACTTTTCCAATTCATCAAGCACATATTGTCGGTAAGATCACAAATATCTTGTGGAATCACCGCGAGTAGAAAGTGGGGCACACATCCGCAAGTTGACCTCGCGCTGCGGATGCGGCAGTTGAGGATGCAGTCGCTGAACGAGTCGAAGAAGACGTCTCGATCTGACGCCGCCAGGCAACTTCTCTCCTGAGGATGTAGGGCCTCCACGCCAGCACTGGCCTGCAGGAAAACCGCGTCTAGTGACATGTATACTTCAGAACGTGGTGCCACGGCGCGGTCGAGGCAACCACCGCTTGGGACATCTGGATAGTCCGCTGGGTTGAAAATCAGGAGCTGGATAGACGAGGAGTTTTGTTAAAATACATAAATTAACATACAGTCGTATCTAATTACAAAAACCGATAAGTTTAAAAATTTATATTACTTTGTATTGGTTGGTTGAGCGTTTGTGGACTGTAATTTTGAAGGATGCTGTTGGATTCCAGATCTGAGAGGGGGGATTTACACGAACGATAATACCAGGCACTGATCTCTGATGTTGAGAGGGCTGGCGCGCGCTGGGCCGGTTCGGTGTCCACGCACCCATGCACTGGTAAATGGACAGATATGAGGTTGATGAATGATGATGATAAGTTCGGGATGGATGATATAGACGCGACGTTTGCTCAAACCTTATCAGATTTAGCGTAATAGGGTCGAACAGATGTGTATTATATGAATCACGCTGTAGTTAGCGACGGTAAAATAACAAACTTCCGCGCTCGGCTCTCTTGGAGTAACTCCACTTAACTTCCAACACGGTCAATTATGACCCGTGACTAGTATCATTGTGACAATAATAAAGAAGGATTCGAGGGTAGGTCGGAAAAAAGGAATGACGGCCACCACAATTATTTGGCTCAACCACTTGTAATAGTGACGTTTAGTTGGTTTAAACGTTAGTTTCTTTTTTATCGTATTTTATTTTCAAATTAGAACAAAATGCCATTTTTATTAATAATAAACCTTTTTTGCATTAAATATATGAACAATAATATTGGACATGTAAATAATCATACAAACTTAATTTGAAAACACTTCTGAGAAATGTATAATTACTAAAAAAAATGTTTTTGAAAAAAAATATGACACCCTGCAAAGTCGAACCTGGGCCCTTGCGCACTCACCAGTATGCTATACGTGGTCTATCTAATTTAGATAAAGTTAACTAATGGCTTTTATAATACTCCCTTAACTACTTTCTAAATTGCATTATATACCTTCTTATTGGCAGTCGGCTTTTAAATAATAGTATTGAATTAAGTACCTCAATTACTAACTGGTGTCAGGATCACTCCAAATTTTTGTTATAACGTACTTGCACTTGCTATAAACTGATTCAAACACTATCCATGGAGAAATTTCCTAACCACCATGCATCCGATGTGTTATTTAAAATTCAATCAATAATATCGTAATTTTAAAATCAAGATATTAAAATTAACATTTTTAAATTTAAAAGTCGACCGCAACAACAAACAAGTTGATTTTTCCTGGAGAATATAATAATTATGATAATATATTATTACTGTACAGAGTTTACCTTGAACCCTTGATTTGGAAAACTGGTATAAAGGTAATCATCGAGTTTTGGGTCCAATACAATGGAAAGGCCACGATCTTGAGCTGACATTGCCGATAGATTAGTATGCGTTGAGATATTACTGAAAATAAAAAAATAAATAAATAAAGGTGATTTTTATGTTTACTAGAAGTCGTGCTTTATTGACTCTTTTCGTTGTTCGAGATTCCAGATTTCGAGAATTCCGAAATATTTGACATTGACTTTGACTTCTCGAGAATGTTTTTTAATGTGTTCTGAACTAAATCAAACTCCTCTGCAATTTTTTTTTTTTTTTTGAACTTCAGGGATAATTTTGCAATTCTATTTTTTATCTCACGCAGTGGAATCAGCGAAAAATGAATTGTAAAAGTCAAATTTCAGGGGATTTTTAACATCTCCCAGAAAACAAATAACAAAGTGATAATGTGAAATGATATCTAGTCAATAATATGATTTTTTATTAAGGTGACGCATCAGTGAAACGCTAAATAATGTTCAACTGTACGCGCGACGAAATTTTGGACTCGCTGCCATTCAGTGAGAGAATGTTGACCCAGGAACACGTCACTTTGCTGCGTGATGGCGACGGGTCAATTAATTCTAAAATCGTGTAAAGATGACTAAAAACGTTACTAATTTACTTTAAAAAGAAAACATGTCAATGAATATATTATTTTTGTTACTAGTAGAACATGGTGTGTAAAATTCCCACCTCCGCTCCCGTTATGTATATGCAGCTACGTCATACGCGGCCGGCTAACATAACCCTTACGTGTGCCAGATCAAAGAATTTAAGCCCTCATTTTGTCCCGAGCAGAGCCGCACGGGACTGGTGATGCAACCTTGCACCGAAGTGCGAATGCATGATGTTAATTTATATGGCAACTATCAGAGTGACTTTAGTTTGAAGAGTCGCAAGGGGAGTCGAGAGTGTCCCGCCCCCCGTACGCTCTGGCGAATTTAGTAAAGGCCGCAAAATTAGCCTCGGTTGCCACCATGTCCGCGTGTCCTATTGGGCCCGAATGGGGTCGGACCCGGGCAAACAACTCCACTCGTTCGGGGCCCATAAGTGGACAGTCCCACAGGACGTGCTCTGCGTCCTGCTGGTCGTGTCCACATGAGCAACCCGACCCATGTCCTGCCAAACCAAACCCCTGCAGTTTGGCCGCAAAGTTTCCATGGCCAGTCATGAATTGACTAGTCCAGTGGGTAGGCACCAGTCTCCTCGTCATGTGTCTCACCGAGACATCTGGAAAGTATAGAAAAGTCTGGCGGCCCTTAGAGGAGGCCACCCATCTCGCCTGCCATGCCGCATATGCGGTCTTGTAGACCAGCTCAGATACAGTTTTTCTGTAGCTCACGCCCTCCACTCTCGATGGCGGTGTCAGAGGGACACCGGCGAGAGTTGTATTGATCCTCCTCATAAGGAGAGTGATCGATCCTCTAATTTGAACGTGCAAGTCGAGGGGAAAGACCCCCGCAAAGACCGCCAGGGCATCCGAAGATGTGGTCCTATAGGCCTTAGTAAGGCCAATCAGAGCAGCCCTCTGTCCGCTAAGCAGAGGCTTTGGTGTGCCACACGCTGGAGGCATAGCCAGCGATGCCCATGAATATAGCCTCGTAGGCGATTCTCAGGGCCCGAGGCTTTAGGCCCCAATTGTTGCCCGCCAGGCGAGCAACCTTCTGATAGGCTGAGTTGGCCTTAGCCACAATTACTTTAGCATGCTTCAAAAAGGTCTGCTTCTCGTCCAGAACGACCCCCAAGTAGGTCACCTCTCGAGAAAACCTTATAGCAGAGTCGCCAAAGCGCACTGCGGGTGATCGCTTATTTATGTTTATCCTTGAGCTGCCCTTTAGGAGGATAGCTTCCGTTTTGCCAGGTGCAAATGCAAGCTTATTAAGCTTACCCCAGTTAAGGATTCTCGATAATGCGTCCTTAGCTACGCGCTCGAGTGTCGGACGGCTCGACGAGCCAACTAGTAAAAGAAGGTCATCAGCGTACGCGACGAGCGTGCAGCCCTGTGGCAGAGGTAACGTCAAAACATCGTCAAAAAGTATATTCCATAGCAAGGGGCCAAGCACGGAACCCTGCGGACACCCCATGGTGGTCTCCCTGTAAATCAATTCAGTGCTAGAGTCGTATATAACTTCCCTTTTATTAAAATAGCTTTGCACTAGGGCAAAGAGGTCCCCCGGGATCTGTCGGAGCCAAAGCTTAGATAGAATTAATGGCCACCATGCGGTGTCGAAGGCACCGGCTATGTCCAAAAAGAAGCCTGCCACAATAACTCCTTCTGAGTCCTCAACAAATTTCTGTGCAAATCTGATAGCGTCCTCAGTAGACTTGCCGGGTCTAAAGCCAAATTGCCTCTCCGAGATAGGGTAGATTCTCTCAAGGTGGTCCTCCAGTCTTCTGCTGATTAACCGCTCCAATATCTTACCCAGCACTGGCAGAAGAGTGATTGGACGGTACGCTTTTGGGTCATGCGGTGGTCGTGTGCTCATCTTAGGTATAATCCTAAGGAGACCCTTCTTCCAACAGTCCGGGAAGATGCCCCTGCTCATGCAGTCAGCATACAGCCCGACTATCTCATGAGGTGCTCGAAGCCACGCCCTTCTGGCAATCACATTGCTAATCCCATCAGGTCCGGGGGCTTTGCCCGCCCTGAGGCCATCAAAAATTAATCCCACCTCCGACTGGGTAAGCTCAGGAGAATGGTGAGTTTCCAACGGCAAGATTGCAGATAGTCTTAGTTGACAGGTTCTGTCATCTTCATGTGCCGTAGGTATGTCCTGTGGAATTAGAGCTTCCAGCAGTATGGATGCAGACTCTGCGCTGTCCATCGCAAAGGTGCCATCGGGGCGCCGCATAGCCGCCATGACTTTACCAGGCCTTGAGCCCAGCTTTATCACGCGGAAAGGCGGTCCCCACGGATCATAGCCCCCCATTTCAGAGACAAAATCCCGCCAGTGCTTTTTCTTGGCTTTATTTAACTCTTTTTTGAATTTTGCCCTTGCGGATTTATAAGCAATCTCCGTAGGTTCGTCATTTCTGGGTAAGTCGTTCTGAGATCTTCTAGCTCTTTGCAATTTTCTTTGGGCAAGTCTCATGGTCCTTCTCAAAGACGTCAATTTTGGTATCCACCATGGCGCAAGGTTGGGTGGCCTCAGAGAGGTTCTACCCAGCGTTGACTCCGCAGTTTGAGTAATGAACGCAGTCAAGTCATTGGCTCTTTGGTGGAGATCGTCAGCCGACATGGCAGAGGCCAGTCCACCAATTTTGACGTCAAAAGCATCCCAATTGACACCGCTCGTCCGAAAGCGCCTGGGAAGTAGTAGGCTCTCGGTTTGGCTCAATGGGGCCGCATCTCCCGCAACTCTGAACGAAAATGTGATCAGACGGTGATCGCTAGCCACCGCGTCCGTGTGGACCTGCCAGTCCACGGCGCGTCTGGCAACGCCACTGGATGTCAGAGTGACATCAATATGTGACTCACCATTTCTGGTGGAGAAAGTGGCCGGCCCGTTAGGGTCATTTAGCACCGTCAAATCAAAGGCGGCCAAGAGCTCTTCGAGTGGCTCAGGTTTGTCCTTGTTACGTCTGGGCCCAGAGGGGGCCCAGAGCAAGGACTGGACGTTAACGTCCGCCCCAACAATTATCTGCTTGCCTCTGCAAGCATATAAGATTTTCTCCAGTTGTTTTGTGCAATAGAGGGTAGAAGAACTGTACTGAAAATACGCAGATATAACTACAATGGAGAGCCCCCTGTTATTAGCAATCTCCGCCACCGCGAAGAGCTCATTGGATAGATGCGAGAGATGCAACACAGTCAGTGCGGTGTCAATTACAAATATGCAAGCTAGAGATTTCGGGGTAGCTTGTATGATACGGCCACCGCTTAGGCCCCGATTGGGACCAAAGGCGTATGGCTCTTGTATCATAATTATGTCCGTATTCTGATCCCGAGCAACCTCAAGCAGCTCGGCAGATATGGCTCGACCTCTGCCCACGTTTATCTGAGCGAAGGAGATCATTGCGGACAGTAATCAGTGCGGCTTCTTTCCTCCTCAATAGCGTGTAGGCGCGCGGGACAGTCGGGATCGGTGGCCAAGTGGCCGTTCGGCTTCTTGTAGCGCGTGCACGCAGGGCACTTGCCCGGTTCGTCAGCGGTGGGGCAATCTGCTCTGTCATGCCCTTCTTTAGTGCCGTGGCCGCACGTTGTAACCTTAGCGTTGCAACCCTTAGCCATGTGTCCGTATAAGTGGCACTTTGCACACTTGACAACTCCGCAAAAGTCACGCACAGGGAACGAATTCCACCCCATGAAAAGTCTGCCATCATTAAGCAGCGCCTCTCGAGCCTTTCCAGGGATCGACATTATCATATGACAACGTTCGGTCTTCGGTCCCGCCTTGTGGCTCAGTTTAGTTCCAGCGTAACCCTCAGATGCAAGGCCAGACGCCTCCTGGGTATTGTTTATGATTGCCTCCTTGAGCTGCTCTTCTGTCGTCTCAATGGGTACATTAAAAATTATGACGCGGGGAAGCTTTCTCCCCGCGACTTGGGCCTTTAAGCCGGCCTCAGTCAGCCCAGGGGCAGCCATGAGCCGCTTAGCCTCGTCGTCACTTTTGGGATGCACGATGATCCCGCCTCCCCGGATCTTGCGTACCCCGGTGATGTGCACTCCCAAAGTTTCAGGCACAATAGTTTTCATGACCGCTTCCTTTGTGGCAGTCGATTCTTGGCCCTCCTTAGTCGGATAAAACATCACCCCCGGCCTGGCGACAGTTTTCGGAGGAACTGGTGGCCATTCGGAGACTCTAGTTGGTTGAGCCTCTCTACGGGTTACGTCACTCCAAAGAGCCCTGGGAGGAGCATTAGAAGGAGCCTGGATGATGGCTCTCGTTAAGGAGGCACGATCCTTCACAATTGCCTTGTGTGCCTCCAGCTCTATCGCCATGGCCCACGTTTCAGTGATTGCCATCTCAAGCTCCTCGGCAACTGCGTTCACGGTTGCTCTGGCAATACGACTGTCCTTCTCGAGGGTGGCAAGCGCCCTTTTGATGGCAATTGTCGCCCTGGACGCACTCTCCTGAGACTCAGAGAGAATACTCAAAGCCACGGGACTGATCTCCTCGCAAGATGCTGAGGTTGAACCAGCCCTTGACTTAACGCCCTTGCCCTTTGAAGTGGTGGAAGTGCTCTACTTGTCTTTCTCTTTTTCTTTCTCAGGCCTTTTATCCTTGACCTTAGGGGCCTGCTTTGGGTCACCAATACCCTCAGCCACGTCCGACTTCCGCTTCCTAGTGGACATTCCTTCCACTTGCATGGGGTCCCCTTTGTGGTTGACCATGGCGCTAGGTAACACTCGTCACACGTCACTCACTCAACCACAATTTATCGCACAATAAATATTATTGTTACAATAATTACGTAACTATTATTAAACGAATTAAAGTCACAATTCCCGGGAAAGTCCAAGGGGAAAACACACCAAAGTTTCACAAATCGTATTCCAAGGGCAGGCGAAGGTATTAGTATAGAAACGGGATCAAAAACTTGTGAAGAGCAGGGTCAAAATTGAAGATAACGAAAGCGAAATAATAGCGATGCAAAAACACGTCCGCACGGCTCGACAGTTCAGTCGCAACTCCTTACTAATAGAACAATAAACAGAACATAGAATGGACGTATGTTGGATTTATATGACAAATAATATTTCGTTTGACAGGCGTCATTTTCACCCGCCACCCGCAATCCGCGCATCGCCTAGCAACGATCTTTTTAGACCGTGCCTCAACTAATGCATGGCCTTAAGTAATTCGATTACAATTATTATCATACCGTCAGTGTACAGGCCAATTGCCGTAACCATCACTTTTCTTCAAAGTGGCATTTTGATGGTAATGGACTTATTGCATACTCTTACACGAACTGGCCAAGTATCATAAATCCCAAAAAAATATTCCATATCAAAATAATTTAAAATATTTTTTTAAGCCGATTGTAACTTGACAACAAATATTCCAGCCAAATGCTATAAACCCTCTCTAAACGTAAGCCAAAGGGTATGTACAGAGTAAGCCACTATATTTGTAATAAAATAATAAATAAATATTAAGAATATAAAATAATAAGTAAATCCAATGCCTACAGATTTTTTTCACTTCTTGAAAAATGTGATATCTGTGGGTTACTCTACTTCGCTTTTACAGTGACGATACATATTCAGATACACGTTATAAAATTTTCTTGAATTACGAGAATCTCATTATCATTTTTTTAAGAAACATGAATCTCGAAATTTTATGAAAAAACATTCTCGAGAAACGAGAATTTCTTAAGATTTTTCGAGAGTTTAATGTTTACAGATTATTGTTATAAAATATTGGTATCTTATATACCTTAAAAAGTTGTCCCCTTCTCTTAGATAATTGAAAATACAGCAATATCCTTCAGAAGTTTTACGTAGCGTAAATAGTTGTAGACAGTCCACAATCTGTCCTCTCCAAATGCATCGTACCAATATTTCTTCACATGTAGGAGACAGCTAAACATTAAAAAAGTATTTTGTCAATATAAGAAACATCACGTAGGTACCACTTAACAAGAGCGACAAGAGGTTATAACAGGACAGCCCTGTCTCTCGCGGATATTCATTGAATTGAAAGCAAATTATTGTAGATTGGTCTTGGTAAAAGAATAACATACAAATACTTACCTATTTTTAAAATAAGGTTTTTTACTTAGAGAATAGTTATATAGTTGTTTCGAACACAAATCCATTTTCAGAACTCTTGGAGGGTCTTGGCCTCCTTCAAAAACTTCTTCCATCCTGAACGATCCAGCGCTGACACTCTCCAGTTGGTTTGACCGAGCATTTTTAAATCTCCCGTGGCGCAGTCCAGCCATCTCAATTTCGGATGTCCAGGTTTTCTTTCGCCATCGCGGTGCATACATAGCTCGTTCGCTGGTATATTCTCCGGCATTTTATGGACGTGGCCGATACAACGCAGTCTCTGCATTTCATATGCCACGTGATCTTTTCACCCCCATAACGTGTGTACAGCTCATGTGTAAGCATGCAATTATTTAGTTTTACTTTCATTTACCGGTACAGAAGTAGGTATGTAGTTAAAATACATTCCATTAAAATTTCGGAGCTAGGTACCTGTATTTAAAATATGGGGTCTCCATACTATGTTCTATACCATATTTTTTTGTTAATGACACGTTCGATCTGAAACGTTCACTAATATATTGCCCACGAATGGTTTCCAGATTAAAAAAAATAATGAGGTATTGTCAATCTACTTTTTGAGATAATGGAACTAATACAATATTGTATTATTGATAGCGAAAAGAAAGTATGGGATCTGGCGGGGCTCGGGGTGAATGGCCGAGATCTTTAAATGAGGTATTGGCACGACAAAGATATCCAGGATGTCGTAACCCCCCTATTATAATATGAGATAACATAAGCACATATTAAAAATTGTTTATTATTAATACAATTTACCTACACGTTTCATAAGCGTGTCGAGCTGATAAGGGCGAAGAATTTGGTCCAGAATATCCATTTCATCCCCTGGGGGTTGTGCGTAATCGTAAGTGAGGCCCATATAACCAAGAAGACGGACTAGTTCATCTTCAGTATATTCGTAGGTTCCGTTATCGATTCTGGAAGAAGAAAAAAAAATACGTTAGTAATACAGAATCTATGTTTCTAATGGGTCTAGAGATGAACAATTAGTAATTCAAAAGCGTTAATAATTAAATTTTACCGTGCTGCAACAGCTGATATCATCGACATAATATTATATTACGTTTTACTGTAATTTATTGCATTAGATATAATTTGGTGCGCTGCACATATTATAACGATGAATGTGACCTACTGAAATGACTTCGCCAGGACTAAATGTAGATACGAGTAAGTACTATATACACTAGTGACTGTTAACCTATTTTGTTCGACGGAACCCTTGAGATATTTTCTAAGATTTGTTTCTGGGATCCTTTATCTGGCCAGTATATAATATAATGGATGATCCTTAAATTTAAAAATAAATGTTGAGGCAGTAGACCAGCGATTTCCAAACTGTGAAGCGCGGACTAGTGCAAAAGAAAACTCGAAAATTTGAACAGAAATGGTTTGCTATTGCACCTTTCACATTATTTCGAAGATCTTGATTTTATGAATTTTGCGTGGGTACAGAATCTATTTGACGATTAACAAGATGGTGAATTTGGATTGACTACTAGTGAAAAGGAAACATTTATGGAATTAAGATGCGATACTTCATTGAAACAAAAATTTCGGGGCGAAAGTTCAAAAGTTCCCTGGTTCAATGTTAGTTCAATAATATTAAATAATATAATACTTTGTAAAATCGTCAAATCATTATTGTTAATAATTCGAAACGGGATTTTCTGCATTAGCTGCAATGAAATAAATATCGAGCCCGGTTAGCAGTGGAAAAGAGCTACGAGTAGGTAGCACTTTAAACATTTTGCTAATAAACTTTTCAGCCTAGTTCATGTATTAGACAAATTAGATAGTAGCGCTACGGTGGTGCAACTAAACTAAATGTATCAAATGCTCATGGATTGGTCAAAATGTACATTATAATATTATCTATGGTCAAAATAGATGATCGCGCTCCGGTGGTATTTTTTGCAACTAATCAAACCAAACAAATGTGTCAAATAATGTCATTGATTATAATATAAAAATATACCAATCAATAACTACAATGACGTTCATATTAGGTATCCATTTACTATGCGCAAAAAAAATCTAGAACTATAATATGATAACGGAAGAATTTTATTGAAAAGTATTTTCGCGATTTGATTCCTGCTTGGGTATCAAACGTGCAATGGTCGATTGAATGTTTGTGATAATTTGTTGACACTTGATAGCTAACCTCAAAATGGACAACCTAACCTAACCTAACCTAACCTAATAACAATAATATTATATTATGTCCAATTATAACTAATAAAACCATCCGTATTAAATTTACTTTTTCTTCTGTCATGTTGACAGTTCAAGAATTCCATACCCTGGCGAATTCATGTACTCTGCAGAAAATTTACCTAATTCATGAACAAGGCAACAGGCTTGACTATTACATGAATTAGCCAAAATTTTGCCCATTTCATGTAATAGTTAATTTCGCACATTCGATGTAACATATATATATATGTATATATAGTACCTAAAACCTTGTTATTATTCTTTTATTGCGTTTTTTAACTTTGTTTTATTATGTAATACATTTTTTACTATATAAAAATTGTATTATTTTATGAAATAAGGGGTTAGTAACATAAAGTATGGAAACCACTGAAGGAAACATTAAAATATGGAGGCAAACTGATGACCAATACTGAAAGCTCCGCCTATTTCGTCTCCATCAATAGAGTTAGTACCGCAGGCTAAAATATTTGGGTGAGATGACTCAAATCTCCCCGTATTATTTTTATAAATTTATAATGTTAAAAACAAAAATAATAATGCATAGTAGGTGGCGATTCATTACTGGCAGCTGAGTTTCAATTTTTTTCTCTTCATACCTTGTAGGTACTACAAAACACCCCTTCTCAATTAAAAGCATAGTTATTTTAATAATAACTGTCATATCAACCAAGAGAAACTTTCAAACAGCTTTATTGTTTAAAAATGGCTGGGAATAGAATGCTTCAAGTGTAGGTATTTTTTGCATGCGTTTGCGAATTTTCGCGGAACCGTATCGATTCTACTACGTACCTATATTTCGTGCCCAAAACTGCAAACACACACAAACATAACATGAAGAGTACACGGAAAAAACAGGCTCATCGCATTTTTATCATTTTGAGATTTAAATGCCAATTTGTACAGCAGAAAAGTACTAACGAATGGTATCATTAAAACTACTAAAATTCCATTGCTTCATAAATGAAGGGAGAAGAAGAAGTCAGCTCATTGTGTGTAAAACAGCACAAAAACGTAGGATATGTTTTTATTACTTTTTTCACTTTTATTATCATCATCAGCCTGAATCTATCCTCCATAAGGCCTCTTCAAGCTGCTTCCACTTCTCTCGGTCCTGTGCGGTGCGTTGCCACGTACTTCCGCAGAACTTTATCATTCCATCGATCCAACGGCCTCTAGCTCTACCTTGCGGACGTTTTGTACCTCTTGGATACCACTGGATGACTAAATTCGTCCAACGATTGTCTTTTCTTCTAGCAATGTGTCCAGCCCATCTCCATTTGAGGAATTTAATGAACTCTATCACATCGCAAACCCTTGTCTGTTTCCTTATCCATTCATTCCTCTTTTTGTCCTTTCGCGTTATGCCCAGCATGCACCTCTCCATACAGCGTTGTGCTGCTCTAAGTTTCTGGATATCTCTTTTACGTAGGGTCCATGTTTCACACGCATATGTTATTACGGGAAGCACACACTAGTTGAACACTTTGCGCTGTAGGCACAGTGGAAGGTCACTTTAGAAGACATTATTCAGGCGGCCAAAAGCAATGCAGCCTAGCTCTGCGAACTGCGAACGATTTCATCAAATATACATCCATCTATAGACACTTGTTGTCCCAGATAGATGTACTTTTTCACTTGTTCGAGCTGAGTGCCATTGATGAGGATTTCTTTTTGGTCCGCAAAGCAGTTAAACATGACTTTATTATATTTATTAGACTTTATTATATTTCAAATTAAATGAGAAATCAATATAAAAATTATTCTTATACTTAATATTAAACCTATTTTCCAACCAATAACGATTTCATCCTTCTTTTTGCTCTCCTGCACAATTTTCATATTGTCGACGAGCCTGTTTTTCTCAATATCTCATTTTTAGTTGGCTTAACTATAATATAATACTACACAATTGCTAGTTAATACATTTTATAAAATATTAGTTTAAAGTGCTATCATTTTGATAAATTATCCCAGCTTCTAAATAATATGTTTACTTACAGATCTTTTGCTAATATTTCAACTTTGCTGCGACTCAATTTATTGTATGGGCAAATAGCAACGGCTGGATGCGGAATGTCTGAGATACTGGCTCCGGCAGGCACTCTGGATGTCGCTGCTAAATTCTGCGAGGCTGCCATGCCTGCGATCGTGAGGACGAATGCTGCGGAAGCCATGGCCGATAGATGGATCATCACCCATATTACTCTGAAAGAATATCCCACTAGCGTTTGAGAAGGTAAGAAGAAAAAAGGATGTGTCTCAATTTTTGAAATGTACAACAGCCACTCTTTGAAATGTTCAAATTAGATCAAATAAATGAATTATTTTTAATTTAAACAATGGTCAAATTAGCTCAATACATTGTATTCATCAGCAGCTTGAATCTATCCACTGCTGGATGAAGGCCTCTCCAAGCTGATGCATCTAGGTCTACCATGCGGACGTTTTGTACCTCTTGGATACCACTGGATGACTAATTAATATAATACAACTTATAATGTAAGTAGATACCTAAAACCACGGTATTGTATATATATATATATATGTGCACAACTCAATTTGTAAGTGATGGAGATAAGCTAAAAGATTTAACTGTTGCTCTACTCATTTGATCAATTATCATGGATTCCGGTATTAGTGTTTTGACTGTTTTGAGTGTCGACGTTCACGCCAGCCCTCGGTGATTGAAGTAAAGAAAATGTTATTTAGTAATTAATACACCTACATATGTACAAGTATGAGGTATCAAACCTTTCCCAAGACTTCAAAGTATTGTCCACCAAGTATTGGTAACAGTTGATGGAAGAGTTCTCACAATAGAATTTGACTGCTTTCCTTGCACTTATCTTCAAGTCTTCCTTGAAATGGCTCCAGCGGGCGCCGATCTGATGCTTCGTTGGCAACTTCTTCCATTGTTTGATGATGATTATTGACTTGAATGCACTGTCATTGACTCTTTTTTGAACTACTTTCATGATCAGTATCTAATAAATAATATAATGATCTATTTTGAGAATAACATTTAATATCATTAAAGAAACGTCCACTAAAAGTCTAATTAACCATTTGATTTGTGTTAAAATACGAAGAAAATAAAATATAGAAAAAAATACTTAGTTTTAATAAAACTATAGAAAAAATATGTTGTGCCTTTTTAGGTCTTATCTCACCCACGATGGCCGCGCGGCTTAAGCGTTGGCCTATAGCGTCGTGGGTCCCAAGTTCGAATCCTGGGTCTGGTAAGTACACAATGTTGTATTTCAATTTGTGTATGAGCCAGAGTATGGACCTAATAGGTTGAGCAAGTGGCTGACATCGATTTCTCGTAAAAATAAAATCTGTTAATACAAACCTCCACCCTGTGGAGGCCCATATGATCTTATTTGGATCGAATATGGTCAAATAATATTAAAAATAAAATCTTCTGATACCGAAGACAGATTTAGATATTAAATATTATAAGCTTTTGTTTTGTTCAAGTTTTTTACATATGACAACCCTAGTTGTAATTAATTATTCGTAATCTGGTAGATTAATTTCATTTCTTTCGAATGTTCTATATTTAAAATATTTTACTGTTTAATTTTTTCAAGTTCGTATATGTCAGAATCAAAAATCTTTCCACACACAGCCTGGACATTTTGACGGAGTTACGAAATATATAGAGAAATATACTGGGCCGAAAGAAAATATAATATAAGTACTTGTTAAGGTTAGAAAATGAAATAAATAATATTGGAACCGCGACAGTATTAATGGGGATGATGGTTTTCGTTTGAGAAAACTATGACCTCAGGTTCTTTCAGAAAAATATAATGTCTGGTCTGGCATCTGATCAAATCAATTTTACGATAAGTATTAATAGTTACAATACACTTTATTATATTATCTGTTGAGAATAGCATATGTAACGACACCAAACGGAAAAGGAATAACACAATATGGTGAAGTCAAAATAAGCTTAAATGATAGAATAGAAAAACAGACTAGGTATACAATATTGTAATATTTATAGGTGTACGTATATTGAAAACGGCTGTACATTCACGAGCCCTCTGCTACCTACGTTGCAAATAAATTGTATTGAATATTATACCCAAACCTCCTTTACCTGTTATTAAAGTATACTTATAGTTTTGATTCTTAACGGAGAAAGACAATTATTCTTATCATCATAAGAATGTGGACAGTTAGTATATTTAATTGAAGTTATGTAGGCAACTAAAAACTAAAAAATATTTTTTTAAATGATTTTTTATTGCCAATACTACATATCGCTAACGAGAGTATCAATTAGGTACATCAGTGAAATATAGAGGATTAAGACGGTACTTCAGTAAAACGGAAAATAATTTTCAACTATAAGTGCGACGAAATTTTGTACTCGCTGGCAATCGGAGAGCGAACGTCGAGCTGTGAACACATCATGTCATGTTGTGAACGTCTTAAACTTATAATTTGTAATGTCCACAATATGTAAAATAAATAAATAAATTGAAAATTGAAATAAATAAATTGAAAATTGAATCAATTTGTTTCTTGATGGCGACGGGGTATTAATTCTTAAATCGTGTAAAGATGACTAAAAACGTTACCCATTTACTTGAAAAAGAAAACATGTCTATAAATATATTATTATTGTCACTGATAGAACAATTAATAGAACATTAAATGGACGCATGTTGGATTTATATGACAAATTATATTTCGTTCGGCACGCGTCATTTGCACAATCCGCGCATCGCCTAGCCACGATCTTTTTAGACCATGCCTCATATCGTGACCTCACAAAGAAATAACGCCCGGAATACGTGACGTGAGAATATGGTTGGCTACCAAATTATAGGTACACTGTATGGGCCATATTCCTTCTTTGGGGCGAATATTATGTTATTATAATTTAATGGTAAAAGCGCACAAGTTGTCAGTACGATCCTAGTTTTTTTACGTAACTATTCCATACGGTGTAAGATTCTAGTGTTGAAAGAGAAATCATTACCTATTCAGAAAAGTCACAATTTACTTTTATTCTTTGTTTACTTTGGCTTGGAGCAGAGCTGGAAATGAAATCGGAACTGAAACTGGAACCCTATATCCTAAATCTTGAGAACCCAGAACTAGAACTAAAATGTCGGGGTTATGGAGGTTTCGTTGCTTTTTGATTTTTAATTTTGCCATATAGATATTTCTTACGATATATCTGAGAAGAATTCTGCAGTTTTTTGGACATATTGTCAGGCGCGGACCGGACAACCTGGAGAGACTGGTAGTTTTGGGTAGCCTCCAGGGAACGCGAAGCAGAGGAAGAGCGTTTGCGCGTTGGAGCGACTAAGTGAAAGAGCTGACTGGGGGCACCATCCATTCTGCCCTGAGAGAAGCGGAAGATCGAGAAGGATGGAAAGTCTTGGTCGCTCAAAGGATGGCGAAATTTAAATGTGGTCACGATCCTCAGCCATGAGTGCACGACCAAGAAGAAGATATAGATATTTATTCAGTATTTTTGGTACTTAATTAATTCAAAAAATATTAATTGATACATTATATTATATTCCAACATAATATTTAGCATAAGTTTTTTATTAATGTCGGTGTCACATACATAATACGGACTATAATAGCCGAGCGGCTACGCGTTAGGCTTATAATGTAGGTCCCAGCCCCCAGGATTGAATCTCGGGTCTCTCAAAAACTCACATGTTATTTTTCATTGTGTGATGCGCCATGTTTAGCAAGTGACTAACATATATTTCTCGTAAAACAAAAATCTGTTAAGAAACCTTTTTGTGAGTCGGCCCAGATCCACATAGAATTGTAGAGCCAATTAAAAAATATATAATATACCTAACTACTACTAGGTGTGTAGTCTACTATTTTTTTTAAAACCGGAAATGAATCACGGAACCCGGTCCCGTAATTTTAATTAAAATGAACCGAATCTGGAACCATAAGTACCTGTTAACATTGTGAGTTGTAACAGCTCTGATTGTGAATAGATTTACTGATACAGAACAACGTATTTTATCTTACGCAAATAAAGCTAAGTAATCAACGACGAAAATATTAATAAATTCAAAGGGTAGATTTTTTCTTATTAAATATAGTTTTATATCTAAACCGGATATCCGCGCTGTCTTATCGCATCCGGCAATCCGGAAACTTAAGGATAGAGTACGACAACATGTTAATATAAAAAATGTTTGGTAAGGTATTACATTATCAAGTAACTGACCATGAAAACGTACCCTCTATTTTATATGATACTATAGCAGGTAACTGAAAGTAATAATTTCCTTTTTCTATTTCTCAGTCTTTCATTTTGTAAGTTGGAGTCTTCACTCGGTCAAAATTTTTTCTAACGTGAATGGTTTTAAAGGTTTTTCAAAAGTATGTTATAAATGTTATAATATAATAAAATAATTACAAGATAAAAATAAATATACAACGTTTTTAAATTTTCTGATGAATCATATAAACTTAACTTGATTAGCTTAAACGATCAAAAAAATTTGTACTTGATAGAATTACTGAATATACTGAAATGTCATTTTGACACTTAATATTTATTTCCATAGTAACGCACGTATATATTAATAATTTAGTTGCTAGGACCCCCTTAGCAACCAACAATAATAACTTTCCATACAAAACAGAATTAACTGAATATGAATTCAATTCTGCTTAAAAATGGCTAAAAGCAGGGCTTTTTTTGAAAAAAAAGGTGCCGGAACTCACTTCTTGCCAAACAATTTACCTATTGTAAAAACGTCATATATTTGAATAAAAGTATAATTAGTGATTTCCATGGTACCCACATCGTTAAGCGGGCCCCCTACCTATCACTAAGGTTAAAGGCAGTGTGATGCTCTATACTCTGTAGTATGTAGTGTTTTTCAAATGGTGTTCGAGGTAAAATTAAAGGTATTCAGTGTATCAACAAACATTAATCAAAAAATGCAATTACACAACCACATAATATATTAAAATGTTAATACGCCCGAAGGAAATTAGCACCACAGGCGATTTATTTTTGCGATTGGAGCAAACTTGTGATGTGCGTTATTTCAATTATCTGGTCGATCCCCCAGGCTAAAACCCTGTCAACCTTGTGGGGGCCATGGTGATTTCCAAAGTTCAGTCCAATTTTCATCTGACAAATCGTCTCGATTCCTTTTCTTATAGTTAGAATCTATGGCCAAATGTCTTCTTCCACTGAGTCACCACCGATCAATGTATTTTGAATGATCGAAAAGACGTGTCAAATGTGATCCGACGAGTTTGATGACCAAAAGTGCCGGAACTGTTTTGGTCCTTCAACGAAGCTCATATTAGGGTAATAACTAAATTCATTTGCGAAAATTCGCGTTCACATTCGCTTGAAGAAATGGTAATAGAATTCAATGCATATATCAAACGCGATAGTTTTTCATGTCTTTTCATGAGATGATTCAGGAAAATTAACTTGTACTATGTAATCGCGAACAATGTTTCATTTAATTGCTTTTGAAACATTAAAAATACCGTGAAAAAAGGTGCCGGAACGTCGTTCCACCGCGTTACATTACAAAAAAAGCCCTGGCTAAAAGCATTAAAAGAATGCATTGTCGTCTTGTTCTGATATATTCTAAAAGTTTCAAATGTCTAGCTAGTCCAGAAGTTAGTTAAAAATCGATTTTAAGATTTGTACCGGACAAAGAACCACCGGACAAATAAGAATACGAGCTAAGAAAAACGTTGTAAAATAGAATATTCCTAAACATTGCGCATAGCAGCATAGTCAATAATGAATAAAAAATCTTTTGTTTTATTGTACCATTCACTAAGATCATCCACCATCAGGGCGATTTTCACTCTATTGACGGCTATCCGGAACTGTTCAGTGGAGTTGAACGTGTATCAATAATAGATTTTCTTAAGCCACAAAATGAGGTGTATTTCCATTGATGGTTTTTCATATAGCATAGGAGGGCAGTCACTTCGTGAGGAAGTACCAAATTCAAGGAATCAAAAAGCCCGGCAACGCAACTTTTGCTATATATTAACAACCAATTGAAGTCCATCAATCCTTTAATATAGTGGTAAGAAGTGTCATCGCATCTTTCACGATCTTTATGCGTCTAATGATTTCTGCTTCACCTTTTCCACTGGTGGTCGATCCCAAATATTCTGGCAGTTTCTAGATTTCTGTAGATAGAAGGTTAGCCCAGTCGATAATCATCGATTAGGTACCTAATGAATGATTTTATTTTGTTAAAATATTCACGATTAGAATTTTTAAAAGTCAATAACTATTATTATAGTTCATACTGGTTATGCAGGAACTTGGATCATCGTGATCAGCTGACGAGTCAAGGTCACATGATCAAAAAACAATACAATTACATAATTAAAATAAATTAATGTTCCAAGAAAAACAACCGTGTGGTGCACGTAATAAGGTCAAGATTGGCGCCTCACCAGAAATTCAATTATGCCACGCGTTTGTTGGGTAACACGAAATTACTAGGGTGACCATTACCCGACTATTATTTACGTTTTCACATAATATTCTTAATTGATTCTTTTTTTCTGATTCCTATGAACTGGTACTAGAATATAGGTACATTCAATTTTGGTTAAATATTTTCCATTGTGTCCGTTTTTCAGTGGTTACGAATTGGGAATGAGATCATGATGGTTCCGCGCCACCGACTGGACGTCATATAACCAGATGGTGAGACAAATAGATGACGTACATCTGAGAAGTGAAGAAATACACTTGTGTTAACCTGCAGATAGACAAGCAAAGCTAATACTAATTATAAAATCTGTACCACCTCTTCTGGGTGAGACTGAATCACAAGTGTGGAGAAATATGGTATGACGTGTTAAAGATTATGTTATTTTAAATACGTACCTACTACCTATACATGTATAATATTATGCATTAAAGTTTGTCAAGTAAACGAAACGCACATCCAATATTGATCATATTATTTTAGGACACTGAGAGGTTTGTATTTATTGGGTTTTGTGGCCATAACATGTTGTATCAAATTCTTGGTCTATGACGACTGACTTATAGGTGGACTACAGACATACATCGATAATTTGCTCAAATATTGCAATAATACTTTAAAAAATTGGACTATATTTCGACTGTATCAACGAAATTTCGATATGACTTCTAAAACAAAATTTAAAAGATTTTTTTGTGACGATGCATGTCTCATTCTGTAATTTATTGTCTTATTTCTTACTTCATATTTATAAATGAAAAATAATCAAAATAAACTGTGATCTAAAACTGTACAAAATTTAAATTGTAATATAAAGTTGTAAAACATTGTTAAGTTTTTATATTAACACATTTATACAATTTGTTTTATTTTTAAACCTTTGTTTGTATACTATTATATATACCGAATATTAATTATAAATATTTAATCCAGCTTCGGCTTTGTAATTGAACGTTTGGTCGCCCTGTGATAATACATTCGCAATCGCATTGCACTACATTTTACGCAATAAATTACAACGCGTTTCGCATAAGCGTTGTATTTTGATCTCCAACAACGCTATTGTGCCACCTTAATTGTCATTAAATACATGAAACGATGTCGCAAATAATTTCTAATGGATCATATTACATTTGACGATCCAATTTAATCAAATTTTACATGAGGACCATAGACAAAATGTCGTTTCAAGTCAAATGTGATTCGCTGTAATGGAACAACACTACACTATCAAGAAAAAAATTAGTTAACTTTACGAATATTCTCACTATTAAATCCAATATTTTGGGGTGTCTATATTATAAATTCAATTATATTCTGAAGTTATTCACAAAAATTACAAGATAAAAAGAACTTTTTATACACCACGTTTTTAAATTTTCTGTTGAATCATATAAACTTGACAATTCTATGTATTAATAAAAACTTTTTATTGTAATTGATAGAAACACTGAATAAATAGAGAATACTAAATGACATTTTGACATTTCATATTGATTTCCATAGTAACGTACGTATATATTAATAATTTATTTGCTAGGACCCCCTTAGCATCCAACAATAATAACTTTCCATACAAAACAGAATTAACTGAAAATGAATTTAATTCTGCTTAAAAATGGCTAAAAGTATTAAAAGAATGCATTATCGTCGTGTTCTGATATATTCTAAAAGTTTCAAATGTCTAGCTAGTCGGGAAGTTAGTTAAAAATCTTCAATCGTCCAATACAAATCTTGGACAAACAAGAAAAAATTTATACTGGACACGCAAGAAAAAATCTGTACCGGACAAACAAGAATACGAGCTAATAAAAATGTGGTAAAATACAGTATTACTTCTGATGATATCATAATATTATACTCTGGTGTAAACTAGTAAAATACTTACTACATAAACCAGCTATAGTAATATGTTTGAATTTTATTTATTGTTGTCTAGTAGAAATGGGAAAACTGGCCGATTTTGAAGATTAAGTATACTTACTACCAGTATAAAAAAATACTTAGTATATAAACTTGTTCCAAAATACTTACTAGTATTTGGAATACTATATAGAGCGTTTGGCGTGCGTATGCGACAAAAGTTTCATACTCAACTGAAACTAAAACCAACTCCATATTAGTATTTGAAATACGTGTCGGCTCAGGGAACTCAGACTGTGTATCCGCTTCAATAGAGTTGCTAAAAATTTGCTGAGCTCCGCTTGTAGAAAAGTCCCATTTATTATAAAATTTTAAACATATTTAAAATTTATGAGTTGTTTTTCTGTTAGGTTACAATATTCTTGTTAACAAAAATGAATAACAGTGATTTTTTAAAAAAATTGTAAACATGTTTTGAGCGGTCATATAGCAAGCCTAAGCCTGTGCGTCATCTCACCACTGTGCTGCGACACAAAACTTATGACCTATTATTTATACATTTGAACGCAATAGACTAATAAATTAAAATATACCTATTCGCGCGCATTTAATGTCAATAGTGTTGAAAGTCTACCAACTGGCGAGTGCACAGAACAGCGACTCGCGATGATATCATCACAAGTTTTTTGAAATAAGTTTATTGGGCCACACATACTGAGTATGGGTAGTTTCATCCGAAACTTGAGTACACAAACTGGTGACAGTATTTCCAACTCACCTCCATTGTCTAGTCTAGAAACTGCAGTCAACTCCTAGAGTCATAATATGGTGTAATACGGTAAGAAATGCGCGTGCACGGTGAAATTATTGGGTAAGTAGGTAATGCTTTTAAATTAAATTATAATGTGTAAGACTGTATTAACGTAGTGGGTGCACACTGTTGGCATTATAATTTTCTAACAAATTCGTTCGCAATAGTTTAATTATTATGTAGGTGCGTATATAATGATTTCTACACATTTTGTTTTATTAAAGATAGTTAGATATATCGGTTATTACATATTTAGTTGGAGTAAAGGGGAGATAAGAGAACGCACCAAGCAGCCTTTCATCACGCTGAGAATGAAGAGGCGACGATGGACCTGGTTCGGCCACGTGCTGCGGATGCCAGGAGAGAACTTCAACCTGGTTTCCGGCTTCCGGCGTCCTGGAAGGCCGCTAAATAATATATATATATATATATATATATAAATAGAGTGTATATGGCGGATCTACGGGATACTGGTTTGACCTGGAACGAAGTAAGAAGACTGGCTAGCGACAGGGATTCTTGGAGGTGCCGCGTGTTGTCGATATGCTCCAGCTAATGGGCGGAGCGGTTATTATGGCTGAAGAAGATATAAGTATTTATTAATATTTCATTTATTGTAAACAGTAACTTAATTTTGCTATTGCGTTCAACGCACATGGTCTGCGCACGCGTAAAACGCAACTGTTTACGATGTATAGGTAAAATCAAATTAATGACGTTGTCGTTTTATTTGCGGACTGCGCCTACGTAACGAAAACACTACTGAATTAAATGTTGAGACATAATATTGTCAAAGGGTGATAATAAAATTGTATGGTTAAAAAGCAAAACTATCAATACGCAGTTATTTTCTGTTTCTGAATTAACTATTACGATTGTGTTTGAAGAAGTTAGATACATAAAAAGACATATAATGAATAAAAATACAAATAAACCAATAACAATTATATTACCCCAATACAAAAATATTTTATTTTATTTTATTTATTAAGGAAAACAAAAAGTTACATATTGATTACAGAAATTTAAAATATAATAATAAAAAGTTATTGCAACCAGCAAAGTTTCCATATATACGATAGCCGCCTGTAGCAGCCGATAACAGTCATATGTGTATATCTTACGCCGAATGTGCAATATTGACTATTACATAAAATGAGAAAAATTTTGCCTAATTCATGTAATAGTCAAGCCCGTTGCCTTATTCATGAATTAAGTAAATTATCTGCCGAGTGCGTGAATTCGCCAGGGTATGAAATTCATGACAGTAGAAAAAGTAAATTTAATACGGATAGTTTTATTAGTTATAATTGGACATAATATAATATTATTATTATTAGGTTAGGTTAGGTTTTGTAATTCTGAATTCAACTGAATGTCCATTTTGAGGTTAGCTAACAAGAGTGTCAACAAACTATCAAATCATACTATCACAAACAAACAATCGACTATTGCACGATTGATACCCAAGAACGAATCAAATCGTGAAAATACATTTTAATAAAATTCTTACGTTATCGTATTATAGTTCTAGATTTTTTTTGGGCATAGTAAATGGATATTAACGTCATTGTAGTATTTGATTGGTATATTTTTATATAATCAATGACATTTGACCAATGGCATTTGACACATTTAATTAGTTTGATTAGTTGCAAAAACACCACCAGAGCGCGACCATCTATTTTGAACAATGCATGAGCATTTAACACATTTGGTTTAGTTTCAAAAAACACCACCGTAGCGCTACTATCTAATTTGTCTAATGCATGAACTAGGCAGAAAAATTACTGCCGAATTCATGCAACTTGGCAGATATTTTGCCTAATTCATGAATAAGGCAACGGGCTTGCATTTTTCATGATTTAGGCAAAATTTTGCCCATTTCATGTAATAGTCAATTTCGCACAATCGGCGTAACATATATAATAGATGCGCTGGTAGACAAATCACAAAATAAACTGAGTCCTCTATATTATATTGTATACTCAGCTACACGTATGACCGGGGCTAAAATGCGAGCCGGATGAATCGTGCAATTGGGCCTACGCACCTACATTATATTGTGTATGTTACCTACAGCGACTTACAGAGTATAATGTAGTAAGCTACTGTTGAACATTACCTTAATTAGAGCTGCCAACTTTCACGCCTATAAAACATTTGATTTATTAATATGACCTGTAAATAACTGACCGAGTTGCATAAGATGTGGTTGAAACAATAAAGTTGTATCTGCATACTTAGTTTGACGAGTTTTTTATATGCAAACATTGCAAGCAAGGAACTCAGAAATAATGGGAACTGAAATACATAACGGGTAAGGCGAAGCAGGTAACCGACTCGAGTAAGGAAGAATCCGGGTTAAACTTACACACGTGTTAAGAATACGTTTTACGTCGAATACTAAAAACTGCTCTCGGTTTATGCATTTACGCTCATTTAATGTTGGTGTATTACACACACTATTGCACGTGCATAATGCGTTCTTCATTTTCGTAGGACACTCACACATTCTAAACCCTGCATCAAGATGCGGCGTATTGGATATAGCCTATCAGTATTCTATTTATTATCTGTTCTGTGATTGCAAGGTTCATTTGAGATTTCCTTATATATATATATAATCATTATATATAGAATTAAGAAGGATTTTTTTGTTCGCCAAGCTTCTAAGTAAAACTAAACTATTAATGTTTAACTAAAATCTAAATGATCACATTGCTGCTGAATGAAAGACTCTCCAAGCTGATTCAATTCCTCCCGGTTATATGCGTTTCATTTCCAAATGCCTACTTCCACAGCACTATTTCGACACCAACATCGAGGTCTACTTTTTGAATGTTTTCATCTTGAATACTATTATATATAACTAGATTTTTCTAACGATTGACTCTTTGTCGAGCTTCATAATTGATACTGTCTTATAGTTTATTATATCAGAAAGAATAAACTGAATAATAAAATATTTAGTAGGTAGATAACATCTGATATTTATTTTTAACATATTTTTCTTATCTAAAGATGAATTAAATTTATTATTATAATTAGAATATAATAATTTCTTCCGCATAATATATAGATTCGTATATTATAACTTTTAATTAAATATTAATACTCAGTCAGTAATACTTAGTCAGTGTGTATCAATTAATAGTCAGTGTGCGTTTGCCTTTGGTGAGTGTACACAGTGCCTGAAGATTCCGAAAGACGAAACCCAGGTCGTAGAAAACGACTCAAATGGAATAGTACAAAACTTAAATCCATTAGAATCTAATTAAACATACTAATCTATTATTATGCTCATTGGCTCAGGAATATGGCTAAAAAGGCAATTATTGCATTGAGATCCAGACCCTGAAAAATAAAATGAAAATAATAATTACAAGATAAAAATAACTTTTTATATACAACGTTTTTAAATTTTCTGTTGAATCATATAAACTTGACTTCACTAGCATAAACGATCAAAAAAATTTATACTTGATAGAAATACTGAATAATGAAATGTCATTTCATATTGATTTTCATAGTAACGCACGTATATATTAATAATTAAGTTGCTAGGATCATCATAAAGTATTAAAAATGCATTGGCATTGTGTTCTGATATATTCTAAGTGTTTCTAATGTCTAGCTAGTCGGGAAGTTAGTTAAAAATCGATTGCAAGATTTGTACCGGACAAAGAACCACCGGACAAATAAGAATACGAGCTAAGAAAAACGTTGTAAATCAATGAAAAACTCTAGAGGCAAAGCAAAGAGGTTACTTATACTTAAATAGGAGGCAGGTGAACAAATTAGTTCCCTGTCAAGGAATTGGGGGTTCTAAATTCTCGATAGAAGTAGATGGTAACATTCAAGAAAAGACAATTGCAATAAATTGAAAAAAATAAACAAGCCACCGGAAGAAATATTTACATTACCTATCAACATTACTATGTACCTAAGTAGAAGTTGTCCTTGTTGGAAAAGTCAGCAATCTTGCACTTATTCGCCAATTTATTTTTAGTTCGTCCCAATAATATGTTAGGCGTCTCCGGAAAATTCTGCATATGCAGTTGGCCCTATCAAAGTTCATCGTGAGCTGTTGTGTCAGAAACCGATATCCGTATAGCATTGAGATCAAATTAATGTCTAAATATAACACTTAAAAATACAAAATAAAAATCACCGGAATACAAGTTAATGCCGGATGAAAATAGGCAGGTGAGTAAATTTGAGATTATAATCATATAGTATGTATCGTATGTAAAATTATGAATGATTCAAAAATAGGTTAGCAAGTAGGTGCTCGTTGAAGTCGTAGATACCCATCAAATATGTGATAATAATGACAACGTTAACCAATCGCGTCATTTTTAGATTTCAATGCTATACGGCCATCTCTTTCGGGTAAGACAGCTCATTGTGAACTGTGATATGGTGAAATGTAATACGTACAATCAACATGTAACATTTATAAGGAGTATTGTAAACATGAAGTGTTTAATTATTACCTAAGTTTTTTTGGGATCCTAAACTTAAATTCGGCTCTGTATGAGGGTTCCAAAGGAAATTTTTAAGGACTTTAAACGGCGTTTTCGTAAAGAAAGAATATTGAGTCTTTATTTTACACTAGTTGGTAAAAATCGATGCGGAAAGTCTGGGACTAACGATTGTACTCGGTCAAAACCAAACGCCGCCTATTCGACGCTTGCATTCTGACGGTGCTGCTTTACGGTAGCGAATCATGGCATCTTACGAAGGCTCAGAGCAACCGTATACTGAGCTTCGAAAACAGATGTTTGTGACGAATACTGGGTGTGCGGTTGTATGACTTTAGGAGCAACGAGGAGATAAGAGAACGCACCAAGCAGCCTCTCATCACGCTGAAAGTGAAGAGGCGACGTTGGACCTGGCTCGGTCACGTGCTGCAGATGCCAGAAGAGAACTTCAACCTGGCTTGCCTGTTCTTCAAGCCGACCGGATTCCGGCGTCCTGGAAGGCCGCTAAATACAATCTACAGAGTGTATACGGTGAAGCTACGGGATGCTGGTTTGACCTGGAATGAAGCAAGAAGACTGGCGAGCGACAGGAGTTCTTGGAGGCGCCGGGTGGTGTCCATATGCTCCAGTTAAGGGGCGGAAATGGCCAAAGAAGTACTAAAGATTGCAATTCTTCTTCCACCCTGTCATGACCCTGCATTAGGGCATAGGGCAAGCACAAGTTCGCGCCACTTCCCTCGGTCCATCGCCAACTCTTGCGCCTCCCGCCATGTCAGACCTGCATTACGTAGGTCGCTTTTGTAGCACCGCTGCAGGGTGAGGGAGGGCCGGCCACGGCGACAGAACTCTTGAGGCTGTGCCACAAGGGTACGAAGTGTCGCACTCTTTGGCGGCAAGAATTTTGGTGCAAAGATTGCAATACCGAATGAAAATAGTAATACCGGTATTTTGGAATTTCCTATTGAATGTGGAAAAAACAGAAGTATCTACCAA
Organism: Rhyacophila brunnea; assembly: GCF_057557595.1. Lineage (NCBI taxonomy): Eukaryota > Metazoa > Arthropoda > Insecta > Trichoptera > Rhyacophilidae > Rhyacophila > Rhyacophila brunnea. The sequence continues at coordinate 33,253,066 of NW_028232827.1, read as the reverse complement.
TAAATATATATATATATATATAAGTATATATATATATATATACATTATGTATTATATATTTTTAATTATTTTACTTTCATTAATATCTTATAGCACGTGCCATTGCTGGTCTCCAAAGACATTAAAAGGCAATGAAAGTAGACTAGACATCGCGTAATACGACAAAAAATACAGTTATCTTAAATCTTCTACATTAATTAATACATTTTGTTTCCACTCCCAATACCGAATATTATATTGGTATTATCTGATTTTTAAAACCGGTATTTTGGTATCGAAACCCCTAGTTAATACATCAGTTCAAAGAAATGCATCGTTTAATAAAAAAACTAATCCCTAAATCTCAGCATTTCGAAATTAATAGTGTGCGTGATTCTGGGATTGAAAACTCTAGACCAGTAGTGGCGAACCTACTACCTTGTAGATATAGATCATCAAGTACTAGTCCAACAAGTTCTTCTTGGCTACGTGTTAAAGCTGTGAACTAACAGGCTCCTCCCATTTTTAACCTCACTTCGATTCAAGCGCCTTCCGGTTAGCGACGAGTTGTCCACGTGTTAAAACTGTGAACTATGAAGCTCCTCGTACTTTTAACCGCACTAGCGACTTCCGGTTATTGCCTAGATCTTCTTGTCGGACAGAAGTGTGCGGTTTTTAAGTGCAACTAACTGATTTTTTTTTGTTTAGCTTAACTTAATTAAACCTACACAATATTTTAAATTATAATGGCGGTTTTAGTAAATATCTCGAAGCAAAATTTTATGGAGATGCCTGACTTTGAAAATACTTGTACTAATACGTACTCTCAAATGAGTAAATAGGTTCCTTCATTTTAAATATTATGAGTTACAGTTACATAGATCGTCAACTATCTAATTACTTGGTAAAAGACCAAAGGTATAGATATATATATATATATATATATATATATATATATATTAGTTGCATGACAGGTACATTACCTTTTATAAAGACATCCATCTTTCGTCGGATGTTAAAACAGGTTTCTTGTAATCAGTCAACTCGTGATTTAGTATACATACCTTTAAAAGTAAGAGTTCACCCGTTGAAGCTCACCATAGGAGAACAAGTGGTACTGTTCGGTTAAAGCGGAAACAGCGGAAAACGCATTTTGAAAATAGCCGATAAACTGGATTATCTGTTAGTTTCGGTTAGTTTAGGTTAGGTTAGGTTGGGTTAGGTTAGGTTAGGTTAGGTTAAGTTAGGTTAGGTTAGGTTAACCTAACAAATAATCCAGTTTATCGGCTATTTTAAAAATGCATTTTCCGCTGTATCCGCTTTAACCGAACAGTACCCAACAAGTTTTAAAAAAATCCATTATTTGACATACTATAACTGTCATAAAAGTTTAATGATATGACATTTTTGTATTTTTTTTAACATATTGAGTATGAGTTAGAATCGGAGCTCGAATGAACCTTAGCGCAACTGCGGTAGGTAAAGGTAAATCGTTTTACAGTGGCACCATAGGTACGGAAAATGCGGCTTGCAGTTGTAGTGGTATTGTTTGCTAGCATTGAAACGGGCAGTGTCCCAAGCAATTCAATACGCGCGCGAATCGCCTATGGTGCTACTGTAAAATGATTTACCTATACGTGAAATTATCCGGACTGTCGCTCTGTCTCGTGGACAAAATTGACATTGAAAAAAGTGGGTACCTACATCAACACACGCTAATTTTAGGAGAAAAAAATATTCATTCTAATCATCGGTGGATATTTATATCAGAAATTTAATTGTTATTGTATTTATCCGTCCTAGGAGGATATTATTACATACCGAAAAAATCGGAAAACTACTTTCACTTTCCGAGCTAATGCTCTACCTTTTAAGATTTTCCCATAATACCTATGTGTGTTTCTGATGTTTTTCAGTAATAAAATATTCTTTTTTATGTTTTATTATCATTTAATATATATACCTACATATTCTTTTTAAACACTACAATAGGCCATGAAGTCCAATGACAGTAGTGCAATTAGTAATAGAAGTGAAACAATTATTACAAACATCCAAGCTTTGATAAAATCACGTACATATATTGAGACTTCACAGGGATCGAACCTGGAGCCCCCTGATAAAAGGCCAGCACTTAAAACACTAGACCACTAGTCCAATAATCTGACATTCTTAAATCTTGAGTGATCTCTGAGTCTTAACATTATTAATTCTTAAGCAGCGACAGGCAAGAAAAAGGCAAGATTGGCAAAACTATCAAACCAACGTAGCTAACTTTATTTGTAATTGAATGCGATTGTTTATCTAAATTCTCGTGTATACTTTTCTAGAATGTGTACCGAATGACTGGTCTAATTATAGGCTATCCGACCTGATCGTCGCAAACGTAAATTTTTATAAACAACGAATAAATCACAGGCTTTACAATTTAACATTCTTTATTTAACCGTTCAACGTGCTTTCCCAGTTTAGCCACCTAATTACGACGTAATGAACTAAAAGTCATATGCGACTGGCTTTTATGATGTGAATCAAGATACCAATAATAAATACTTACCTTACCCGATTTAGGTCGGGTGTGATAGGGGTGAGTTGGAAGGGGGGTTTTATTAGGTTGTAGATAATTTAATCATTAAGGGTAGTAACTTTTCAGGTAATTTAATTTTCAAATAATATTTAGGTTCAATAAGAAGGGTTTCTTTGACATCTATGGAATATGTAAATCGATTTCCTGACAAAGGACGGGTAAAGTCAATTTCTGAGCTGGCGCCGGTGAATAGAGAGGTGTAAGCATTGACTAACTTAATACTGCCTATTTACTATTACTACAGTAGTGTAGACAGGACGCGAATGTACGTAATACGTATTGCCTTCTCGTAGTTATGACAGACTAAACCTAAACATTGGCTGTAGGTATATATTGTTACATATTCCAGGAGTTGAAAAACTTTTAATACACAAGATATAATTGAGAATCATTTTTTAAGAACGCTAGTACCATCCACTAAATTGCCCCCTTTCATAGATAAGGCTGAATATTATGCCTAGGCCATGACACTGAATTGTGAATTACGATGATAGTATAGTTGTTGATTATCTTCGAATGCAATGCGGTAACCTGTTACACGCGCGTTAATATCATTTTACTCCCTATTTCAATTATAGTTTGTCAATTTATGGCTACGGCCGTATGTTGTAGCTTTACCACTGGGGAATGCCAAAAGAAATGGCGTATTTCAAAAAAACACTACCTTATTCTTAGGTCAATAATTATTACAAAGCAAACATTATTCGTAGAATATTTATCATATTTGAATGGTCAAAGACATAGCTTATAATCAGTATATTTAAAATTATCTTTAAACGTGCAAATCTTGCCCATTTTTTGAATAATACAATGCCTAATTCTTGTCAAATTTGGGATCACATAGATTATCAATATAAATTTTTATTATAAATATTTCACTATAATAATGTCGACATAAATTTTACTAGTGGTTTTATATATGCTTTTAAAAATTAATAAATATAAAAAATCTTAACACCACTTCACATGGACGTACTGAAATATGACTATATTCTAAAACATTAGAGCGAGAGGCTTAAAAGAATACTATTTTATGTAATAAAAATACTTTATGCAGTCATCAAATGTTTGAAATAAATATAAAAGATAATAAGGCTTCAAAATTATGAAAATAGATTATCTACAACGTTTAAGGAATGTCCAGGATCATGCTTTGAAAATAGCATAAAAGCTCCATTTTGACGTAGGCTGAGCATGTGGGCCGTTAAAATAGCTGTTCTGAAATGGTAAACGTTTTCTCGGCGGTATTATGACAAGTTTTGAAAAGAGATTTTCACAATCAACGTTTCGCACTTTATTAAAAAAAATCACAAGTCGCTCGCGAGCCTTGATTTGCCGGCCCATAAATAAACAAAAACAATGTTGGACTTGCGAGCAACTATGTATCCAATTTTCATGGTGACCCAATCATCCTTCGTATTCTATATATTTGCATATTACAAGGCTACAGGTCAAGCGAAGAAATAATGAGATCGAAGGAGTCCTATAATATTATGTAGGTATAGCAGCTATATTTGTAAATATAAAGCTAGTTATACTAGTACTAATCATTCTAGGAAAATACATGCTTTCATCGATTCAGAAAAAAAAATATGGAATGAATCTAATTAAGTCTTAAATCCTAATTTCACTAGTGCGTTCAACGCATGCGTTTTGCGCTAGTATATTATGAAATCAGTTCAACAAATAAAACACTATAAGATAATATTATGAGATTCGAATATTTGTTTTCTCGCTAAATCGACATTATTACGAAATTACCTCTTCATTCCGCCAAAAAAAAATTACCGAGATATTTAAGAAATTCCATTGTGAATGAAAGTCGAGAGCCTTTTTAGATCTTCCTGCCAAAAACCCCAGAGTTATTTTTAAATTCCGGTTGCGGTCGGCAGCTTAAGCCTAGTGACAGTTTCCCGATATTTCGGAAGATAAATTGTTCAAGGTTCGAGATTGGCGTTTTCTGATTATTTATCGATACCAGATTTCTCGATCACAGTCTTTTTATGCGATATTTATAGCGTAGAAATACTCTGCAGGCGATATAAACATTATTACGTAAATAAATGGTATGTCTGATTAATTACTAACCGAAACTTCAGGCATGGTTGTGAGATGTGTTCTTAACTTGACAACCTCTGGATCAGCTGTTTAGTTACAACTAATGAAACAAGCATTAGTGGGTACCTACCTTCTCTTACTCTGCTTGCATATTTACTATTAAAATCTGATTCTACATGACTATTACATTGCAAGTTCGCTGCAATTAAAATGACAGCAGGGTTGTTGACTATATCAAACCGATGTTCGGTGAGGGTCCCCTGAATAGTTTAATATAATCAAACAATTGGAAATTACATTATACTTATTGCATTTTTTACATATAATAAGATAGTTTTTTTTTTGGTTTATTTTCTACTTCAAAAATAACAGAAGGAAAAGTATAGGTATGTATTTCTACAGATTGAAGGTACATCATATTATAATATTATAGCCTAACATAATATTACAATAACATAGAATTAAATAAATCTGAATCAAAAAAAAGAATTATAATTAAAAAAGAATGAGTATTTTTTATTAATACAGGAATATCGCTGAAATTATTGAAATTTAGCCATATTAGTGTAATTTCTTACATAAAGATGTATAAAGATAATATTATTATTACAATGGCCCATGATAGACCCAGGTTTGAATCCTGGGTCTGGCAAATACACATATTATTTTGCAATGTGTGTTTGGAGTGGCTAACATCCATTTTTCGTAAAAACAAAAATGTGTTCATAAAAACCTTCACTCTGTCCTCATATGATTTTCTTAGGATCGGACATGGCCAAAAATATATAATATTATTGATTGTGAGTGAGGTCCATTCAACTTTATATTGGAAATGGCACGTTTAAAGTAAAGGTTGAGTTATAAAATGGATCAATGGTGGAGTAATACAATAAATGTTATAATTAATTTGAAAAATTTGATTAGACTGCTATATTATGTAGGTAGCTACTAGATTTTTTTTTTAATTTTTAGATTCTCACACAGTATTAATAGGTACATTTGGGCAGGTACCTACTTACCAACGTATTTATTTTATGAATTATATATTTTTGAATGCATATATTATATTATGCGGTATCTGATCCTAGTTATCCTAGGATACAGTTCAATCTAGTCTCACGGTGTGATATGCGCAAATAACTCTGGTTGCATTGCGCAATACAGTGGCGATGCACAGCCTCAGCGAGAAAGTTGGAAGGGGGCGCCGGAAGCTTTTCGAACCTGGACTGGTCACTCCGTAGCATCAGAAACCTATTTCGACAATCACAAACTAGTATCGCTCTCAGCTGTTGTAAATAAACGAACGCTGCTCTCTGATCAAACGATTGTTTACGCCAGGATTCTTTTTTTGAAAATCTGACGGATAAAATACTGTTCGTTTGTTTTTTAATCGCTTTTTATTAAATTAAATGGTGGCTTATCACAAGATTCTTTTTTTGAATTTTTGACGGTTCGTTGTTATTCATTTGTTTTCCATAGACATTTTACATAATTATCTGCCATTGTGTATTTTATTGTGAACATTATAAATTAATTCGAAAAGTAAGTACTGAGCAATCTTATTTTAATTTTAATAATTGACAATTATAAAACTGTATATTGTTTTAATGCAATGATGCTACCCAATAATTTTAAATGTGCTATATTACCTATGATTTAAAAAAAAAAAACTCAACATCTAACAGGAAAGCGTCATTAATGTGGAAACATTACATTGAGTTAGTAGTGGAAATTAAATGCATTACGTTTCGCATTAAAATATGGAATTTAAAACACACATAAGTAACATTTTTATATATATTTTTTTTAAATATTTATAGATTCAATATTTCACATTTTCGCGGTAATTATTGTAATAAATTATTGGATTGCTATATTGTGTTCTTTGCTCTTCACCCCTCGACATTTTGGGCTTGTTTTTATTATTTTTATTGGAAATATATAATTTTGAAACACCCTTGAAACATACATATTGTTACATATTAGAAAAATGACAATGCAGCTATTAACTACTGTTCGGATGGATATATTATTGTGTACTTGCCTGGTCAACGAATTATGTTATTCAAATCCCGTTCGGTCCAACTATTTTTTAGCGTTTTTTTTATTTAAGTATATTTATAACGTTTTTAAAAATTGTGTTATAAATATAAGTAGATACCATAAATAATTAGAAATTAGCAATCTACACTATCTTGTTGCCAGTGAAAATGATGTGGTGTTTTTTTTCTATCAATGTGTATTTTGGTAGTAAAGTTGTTATGTTTGTCTCAGTTATTCTTTCATTGTTTTCTAATTTTTCATCATCACTAACGGCTAGCTATAAATCCTCGTAAAAATGTGTTACAATACCTCCACATTATGTAGAAATATGGTGATTTGACTATTATAACTCAATTTCGTTAAAAACTAAACGTTTCCTAGTTCATTGTTTTAAATAATAAATCCATGTTATATGTACCCAATCGTTGTAATAAATCGTTAAATGGCCAGGCATTTCATTTAAGATGTTGCAACATGCGGCACAATTACATCTATTGTTTTTAAACCAACTTGTTTACCTGTCTAGTACTAAAACCAGAACATAAAATGACTTGTGAACCATTGCATAAGATTTTATGTTTATCCGGAATGTCAGATGAATACAGGGGCGGCCTGAAGTCGTGCGCCGTGTGTGCCACGTATGCGGGCGATTAAATCGAGGAGCGGTGATAAACGGAAAAATTAAAAATTATGTGTTAGATACTTTTAGTATACATTAAGTAAATAAATGTTTAGAAAGTTAGTAAGTACGTGTTTTCAAACTTTGGTGGTCCCGGTATGAATACACTTTTACATTTAAAATATATTAATAATATATTGTTTGAATTGTGGATATGTGTGCTTGTGATATTTCCCCTCTTTCTTGTCATTTTAGTAAAGTTATCCTCTCAATATTGCCTAAGCGAATGGCTAAAAAACAATCCTCATTATCAAGTTCATCATAAATTATGTTTATATGAATTTAACATATTTCTGCAAACAAGATCCAACCCACACTTGTAAAATTCTGAGAAAATTCAATACTTATTTGAGTCATGATTGATTGAATGTGTGATCACATGATGTGTGATTGTTTAATTCAGATGTAGGTATATATTAAATTAATCACATATATTTTTTTTAAATCAATCTTCTCAAATATTGAATTTTCTCATAATATTAAACTTGTTGGTTAAATCTTGTTTTCAGAAATACGTCCAATTGGATGTTGTGCACAGGCACACATGAATATTGTTGTCAATATTACTCATAATATTCCAGTGTATTTATTCTTGTGCATAAACCATAATGTGATGGGTCTAGGACGATTTGGCGTCGGGACAACTGGACGCCACGCAATTAAAAAATAAATAGATATTAGTTACTTATAGGTACTTTTAAAAATAAATTTATTATTATTTATATTTAAATTATTATACGAGTATCATGATTCAATAGTTGGTGAAAATTTAAATATTCACATGTAAATAATGATTTAATCGTGCACATGTTTAAGTTGCAACGAAAAAAGAGTTTTTTTTTATTTTTATATAAATCCTTAGGTATGGTAATTCTCAATCCGCAATAAAGAACATTATGTTAATAGTAAAGTGAATTAAAACTACTAAGTAGTAGATAGAGACTGATTAAAATTCCTTGCCTACGTTCTGTATACGTGTATATGACAGTACGGCGTCCGATTGGCCTGGCGTCCAGTTGTCCCATTCCCAATGCGACTATGGTTTCCTTGTTTCCTGGTAATCATTATCGTCAGATGTAGTCGTTCTTCTGATGGTTGAAAATCTAGGAAGTATTTTTTTTTTAGATCTGTGCTCACAATTATTGATAACAACATTTTTCCGTCCTATATTATGAAAATATAGTGAATCTAAAAACACAAAATCAAGACAAATATGTTAACCATTTTGTAAATTGAACAAACAATAGAGATATTAGTCGAAACATTATTGTTATTACTGTACATATATAAAATAATGATAAAAACAAAACTATAATCTTTCACAATATGACACTATTTATAAATTAAATTAAAACGTGGTTGATGTAAACAACCTAATTTTGTGACTGGTATGCTTTTTGTTTGACATATTCTTTGTATTTTATGATACGTGCTAGTATCCTAGCAGCGGCCCTGGTCAGTTGCATTTTTTATTTAGGCAAAAACTACAATTTGTGTATTGTTAAAATGCTGGCCTGGTTTGAAGATAATGGATGTTATTTTGATTGTGATATGTTGAAGATAATTGCTTTAATTATTTAACAACGCTTTTGTAATAGGCATCTACTGTTTCACTGCAAGTTATTGTATAAACGCGGGTACAATATAGTTGCATTCAGGCATCGGTATAAATTGTTATTTCGGAATAATCACAAAAAACACCTGTCTGCAAATACAGTATTTTGCTTTAAAAAAACAATAAGGCTTGATAAACGCCCACGGTGGCCGCGCGGCATAAGCGTTGGACTACAAAGCCGTGGGTCCCAGGTTCGAATCCTGGGTCTGGCAAGTACAAAAATTGTTTTTCAATTTGTGTGTGTCAGGGTATGGACCTAATAGGTTGAGCAAGTGGCTGACATCCATTTCTCGTAAAAAACAAAAATCTGTCAATACAAACCTCCACTCTGTGGAGGCCCATATGATCCTATCAGGATCGGACATGGTCGAAAAAAAAAAAAAAAAAAAAAAAAATATATATTATCCTAAAAACATAACAATTGATAATATGTTGTGGATCAACTGACAATATGTGGTCGCTGTAGGATTGGTTTGTCGAATAGACCAAATGTCAAATGTTCAGGAGACGAAAAACAAATTTGATTATCCTATATTTAAGTATTTAAGTACGGTATTAAAATAAGGTAAGGTATTTAAATTGTCGTTTTTACAGCATATGAATGCTATTTTCATTACAAATCAATTTAAAGAAAAGGATGGTTCTGGTCCATTTAGATACAAAAAATCATTCTGCATTCAAAGGTAGATTTCGACAAAAACGGTTACTCGACAAACCAATCCTTTAGCGACGATGTGACAACTAATAAATTTAAATATAAGTTAGAACTAGTTGTCACATCAACACGCCATACATTAATATTGTGTTAAGCAAGATTCAAACATGTAACTGCTTTGTATGAAAAATTATAAGCATTATATTCTTATCATTGGACTATATTCCATAGATATGGTGTATACAATGTTGTTATTTTACATCATATAAATATTATCATCATTATTTATAGCACTACAACGCTTGGTGGATCTTAGCCTCCTTCAAAAACTCCATCTGGACGATCGAGCGCCGACACTCTTTAGTTGCTTAGACCGAACATTCTTATATCTCCATGGCGCAGTCCAGCCGTCACAATTTCATCATTTCAGGTCATCTGTTCCCTCGGGGGTTGCGTACATAGCCCGCTTTGCTAGTATATCCTCTAGCATTCTATGCACGTGACCCATCCAGCGCAGTATCTAGATTTTCATATGCCACGTGATCTTTTTTCTCCCATAAAGACGTGTGTACAGCTCCTCATTATACCTTGACCTCAAAATGCCATTCGCTTAACGGCCCCAAAGATTCTTCTCAAAAGTCTCCTCTCAGAAATATCCATATTTCTCTCATCCTATTTACTGAGTGGCTAGCATTCTGATCCATACGTTAATAATGGACGCAGGAGAGTTTTATATAAGGTTGTTTTGGTTTTCTTGAGAGTGCCTTGTTCTTTAGAAACATTTGGACTCGAAAATAGCACCTGTTGGCGAGGGTGACACCGCGATTTATTTCGTCGCTTATATTATTAGTGTTTGTGACACTGACAAGAGACACTGGATAAATAAATGAATCCACAGTTTCAAAAGCATGGCCGCCAATGATAAGACTGTTATTATCATTTGTTGCACTGTGGAGAACTGGCCTATTAATATTGTGTACATATTTTATTTAGCCATCGATTCGAATCTTTCAAAAAAGATAGTCTTACAAGTTCATATACATAGAGATATAGTAATATTATGTTGAGTACATTATTAATCTACCAATGTATTTTTGTTGGAAATACACGCCACCACATTAAGCTAATTTACATAATTATTATCAGGGGATCAAAAACTATTAATAGATTTTATTCGATAACTCACTTACAATCAAAATCTAATAAATTTACTATAAACATAATCGACGTTGATCAATGGAGTTAGTTGGTGATTTCATTTCACTGTAATCTGGAAAAAGTACTTTTCCTCTCAGTAACGAATTTAATTTTTAGGGTACTAGGATATCGCAATTTTTGCTCTAGAGTAAATACAGATCTTAAGCGTTGGCCTATTGCGTCGTGGGTCCCAGGTTCGAATCCTGGGTCTGGCAAGTACGCATATTGTTTTTCAATTTGTGTATGAGTCAGAGTATTGACCTAATAGGTTGAGCAAGTGGCTGACATCCATTTCTCGTAAAAACAAAATCTGTCAATACAAACCTCCACTCTGTGGAGGTCCATATGATCCTATTAGGATCGGACATGGTTGAAATAAATAAATACATACAAATCTAGATACAAGCTTCTGACAGTGTTCTATTGTAATTATTGTTCATGAATATTATATAAAAGGATTTTATTTCCTGTACATAATTTTAGGTAGGTAACTATAATTTGTCTATGATTACTGCAATATTAGTGTTGCAATAATTCTATAATTGGGTAGTTTATTACCTATGTTCTTAGAGTTATTAAAGTAATAACGCATCCTTTTATATGCATTGTCTTAACATGACCTTTTGAACTGTAGGTATATTTACTTGTATTTTAAAATATTATTATTATAATCGCTTTCTAAAAAGTATGTAGGTATTGAATGTGTATCATATTTACGTATATGGGTGCATTTATGAAAATTTAATTTAATGGGCTTCCTGTCTTTTGAACCTAGTGTTAACACACAAATTATTCAATATTTGTTTTTAAACTTTTACTGTCATTCAAATACATGCAACTAAAGTATCATAAAAAGGGGTCTAGACTCAAACAAGGTTGGTAGCCTGTGCTATAGTGTAATATAAGTAAGTATGTAGAACTAACTTTTTTTAGCAACCTGTTGTTCGCAATTCATAATTTTAATTCGTAATTCAAAATGAAAAAAATATGACGCCCGGTTAGACTCAAAACTGTATGCATTGGATTCGCGCCAGTGTTCTTTACGAATTGAGCCACGTTTGTCCAATCTTATTATGGCAAAATTAAGTAGTAGTATTTAAATTATAAAATGATTAAAATTGCATTCATTTTAGAAATCGGATTTTGTAGCTCTAAATCAAATTACCTTAATTACTATCTGATCAGGATCTCTCCAAAATTTAGTTATAATGTACTTGAACTTGCAAATAATTAAATTAGATAGGGCTCACGTGGTTTTGAGATGTTTTCAAATATTATGTTCCTTGTGCAATTCAACAGTAATTCAACCTAAATTATAAGATATTTAATATGTCACTACCTATCGGTGTCATAGTTATTAATACTTTACAAAAAATAGTGTTATATAATGTTAAAGAATCTTAACTGCAAAATGCATCAACATTCCATACGACTAGTTTTTTTTTAGAGGAAGCTAAGTGTTATTACGGAAGCTTAGAAGATGTAAAATGTTTGTACTTAGATACAGAGTGCGCTAAATAAAGTGAGGCCGAAGAAACTTTATTGTTTTCACATTAATTTAAGTGCGTAATAAGGTTAACCTACATTCCTGTACTAGTAGCTCAGGGCTTGAAGTGGAATAAATACGTCTTCAGCTTGCCAATGTAAATTGAAATGTTTAATCAATTTAAAACATAAGGAAATTTGGGAATTCTTCATGAACGCGTTCGAACAGAAATTTTTGCTGTTCGTGACCCAAATGACCTAATTAATCAGAATGAGACTTACGTTCGTATTTAAGTGACTCACTTTACATGCATATAAGTAACTAGAAATACAGAATTTTCCCGGAAGAGTGAATCCCGCTAATCGTTGACTAAAACCTATCGTGATTTACTCGATAAACGAAATGAAAATTAAAGGCAGGAAAAAGGGGCTCATTTCTGTCGCGTGAGTTTGCCTTTTATTTATTATTTGATACCTATGTAACATTTTAAATCAAAAAAATTAAATTCATCTAATACGCGTAAAGTGTGAAATGGTAGTGAACAAATGCAGAGCATGCATATGTGTGATCTTTGGACAAACTATTATAATAAATGTTTAAAACTGATAATTTTAATAGAACGGTTTAAAATTTAATTTTTCCTTATAAAACGAGAAAGAGACTGCAATTTTCAATTATATATTATCACTTCAATAGTTTTAACAAACGAAACTATAGAATTCAGTATGTATACTTACTTATAAAGAAATTACGAACTTTGCACATTTCGTAAGTTGACCCAAATTTTACGACAATATCTTCTTGGCTACGTGAAGGAAGGCGCTGTTGTCGACAAAATGGGAGGAGCTTGTTAGTTTATAATGGAAGTGCGGTTAAAAATGGAAGGAGCATGTTAGTTCACAGTTTTAACACGTAGCCAAGAAGATGTTGTCATTGAGTAAATACCTATGTTTAGGTAAGTTTAATTATCAACCATCTTGATGGGAAAAAATGATGATCATTTGACATAAGTATTTAATTTTAACCTACCACGTACCTACATACACTTAAATATATAGTCTATATACACTTATCTATTTAAATTTATTTACCTGCGAAAATTATTTGGCGCATGCATTTGGGGCCAATCTGTATTTTATAGCAACATTGAAATTATTTCCATTTCATTCGAGCACAGTGTGGGTATATGAATCAAACAGAGACGCGCATATTTTATACAAGAAAGTAGCTATATTGCTTTCACTTGCGCAACTAGTACCTATAACATAGTACGTTTGCTTCCTATACTGATATATATGTACGTAGGAACGCAGGTATGACCTCGTGTACTTACTATTACATATTATTATTATGTGACACAGGTGGATAGATACTTATATTAATTAGTTTTCCGTAGCACTTGATACATTAGTACTGTCTCTAGTAGTAACAAGTCTAGGTGAATATTTCTGAGGTGGTTCGGACATGACAATATTTCGCGAGAGGGGAGGATTCGGTGGTGTAACACACATATCAATCTGCGGCACGATAAAAAGGATGTCACAGGTATTTATAAATACTACAACAGCGCTCGAAATAAAAAAAATTACGAACCGGAGCGCTCGATAATTTTCCTAAAATAGTAACACAGTTATCTAATCTGAACCTGGTATATTTTCTAAAAATATCCTAGCTACCTCAGACGGTTATATTAATTGTTCCACGAAACGAAGCGATAATTTTGCAGATTTCATGAACCGGAACGGCGCTCTGGCGTGCTCCGGTCCATTTCGGGCACTGTGCTGCAACGACGGTATTAACACAATAACTGCTAACCTTTTAATTACTTTTTAATTACCACATTTAAATAACACGTTAATTATATCTAATGACCAACAACCCCAAACGCGCCAGTCGCGGTGTTAGCACTAAATGAGTTAAAGGAATACCTGCATGTATCTATAAATTGAATATATACTACGGTGCTATTGTGTCTGCATTTTTTTATAATCTAGAATTCTCAAAGTTAGTCTGTACTCTAGGCATAGCCCCCACATTCGGAAGTAGGCCCCCAGACCAGGATGTTTGGTGGGCCCCCTACCTATCGCTAAGGTGAAGGGCAGCGTGATTTTTTTTACATTAGTGTTCCCTAAATGGTATTCCACGGAACCCCCGTGTTCTTTGAGGTCAAATTAAGGGTGTTTCGTGTATTTTTAGCGATTTTTGTAATTTTAAATAAATTCAGATTGACTTATTGAGTTGTAGACACTCACTACATTATAAAGCACTAATCGCCACCCCCTGTGTGGTGGCTAAGTAACCCTTCGACATATTGGATAAATAGACATTTTTATAGTCAGGAATATACTAAATATAATTATAAAATAATATTCTATACATGATTTATCATTTAACTTAATCAATCTTCATATATCAAATTTAATTTCATATTATGTAAATAATCGTTACATATAATAGCGCCGCATGCGACTTTTTTACCATTAAAGCAAGTTTGATATGTATGTATATCTCACTTAACTGATTACGCCGGACCCCAGGCTAGAGCCATGTCAGCCCCCCTTTGTGGAGGCCATGACTCTAGGGCTCCAAATGTCTAGAATCGTCACTGGCAATTAATGATTACCCCTTAGGGTAAGCACGAAATTTAGGAAAAGAAATATATTTTCAGTCTTTGTACCAATATAATAAAAAAAAATAATCGATAGGTACATTTAAGCATTTTTTTAATAAGATTGGATAGGGGAAAAGATTCATTATGTAAAATCAGTTTCTGCCTATCTACATTAATCCTACTTGATTCAAGACTTTTTTTTGGAAGCCTTAAAATAATCTTCCAGCTAAACTATTATCTATTATTAGTGCCGTCATTAGATAAAGAGCTGGCCTTAAGCACGATTAAAATGCTGCTCCCTTGCATGCTTTGTCTCAAATTGTGTCTATATTATAAAAATATACATGTATTGAAAAGCAAATGCAATACAAAACATTAAATTTCTCACTTCTATATTTAATAACACATGTATAAAAGCAAATACATCAAGCAGTGGCGCACCCAGGGGGGGAGCCAGGGGGCCCTGGCACCCCCCAAAATAAAAATTATCAGAATGTAATTCACCAGCACATTTATAGAAAAATTTCTTAGATTTTAATTTCTAACACAAAAATTTCGAAAATGTAGGGGTTTTTTAGAAACCCAATCCCTAATAAAACTGTCAAAAAATTCTTGGTGTCCACTCGAATTCCGGAGTGGTGTACACCGAGTGCAATAGACAAACGACCGATAAACGAGAAATTAGTCTGTATTGTGTTGAAGAGGTTTGTGTATAAGTTAAATGCAATAATACTTTATTTTGTCCATTGTCAATTAATATTTTGGAACCTCAATATTAAAAAATCGACAATAAAAATTCGGCGAAAAGAACGACTACAACCACCACAGTCGGCGGTGGTGTAAATCAAAAAAACATTTTTTTCGGTGGAATTTGGCATAAATATTGTAGCTCTTGAGTCTAGACCAGTGCTTCTCAAACTTTTTCATACCACGGGCCCCCGAAATCAGAAAATAAAAATTCAAGGCTCACCTCCCCAAAAATTTTAGTCTTTAGTGAACAACAGTCAGTGGCGCACCCAGGGGGAGGGGTGCAAGGGGCCCTGGCACCCCCATTTTAAAACATTTTAAACTTTTACCAAACTTTAACAAACCCCCGTTTTAAACATTGAAATTGAAAGCCAATAAACTATACCTTTGGGCTTAGACAAATAAAAAGACGGCAAAAAAATGATTTGTCATTATTCTTCAGCACCCTTTTTAGAAAAATTTCTTAGATTTTAATTTCTAACACAAAAATTTCGAAATACTAATGTCGGATTTTTTTAGAAACCCAATCCCTAATGGAACTGTCAAAAAATTCTCCGTGTCCACCCGAATTCCGGAGTGGTGTAGGTCATAGCTTGGGAGGGCTGACATGGCTCTAGCCTGGGGGCCCGGGTTATGGGGGGCCCGGCGTGTCGGGTTGACCAGATAAGTGAGATAAACACACATCGTAAATTAACTTTAATAGTAAAAAAAGTCGCCTGCGGCGCTATTATACTTCATGGCCATGAACATTTTCAATTACTTATATAATTTTGCAATATATTTTTTGATTATTATGTGTCGATACTCGACAGCTCCATTATTAAAGTAGATGTATTAAAAATCGCCAATAATTCACCGTATAAGTACTCTTAATTTGAACTAAAACACAATTTGGAAAACGTTAATTTAGTGTTTCACACTGCCTTTAATCTTAGCGGTAGGTAGGGGGGCTGCCAAATATCCTAACTTGAGGGCCCGTTTCAGGATGTGGGGACCATGGTGTAGGTACACCGAGTGCAATAGACAAAAGACCGATAAACGAGAAATTAGACTGTGAAAAAGAAAAAGAGCCTATGGGACTAATTTACATTCTCCTCCTTGCCCCCCCCCCCCAATATTAAATCCTGGGTGCGCCACTGACATCAAGTACAGGCAACCACGTAATTTCCATAAAACCTACTTTGAAAGTTGTCATATTCTCTTTCCTTCTTCGATTTGCCACCCCTAAAATATACCACTTCCAAACAGTGCATGACAGTCGCCCCGATGAATCATCACAACATTAGTACCTATTTATTATAATGATCGTCTCGTAGTTTTTTACGATAAAGTCGATAATATTCTACCATAAAAATCAAATTTAAATGAAAATTTTGATAGATTTTGACATGTATTAAACCCAGATCCCGGATCCCAGGCTTATGGACCATCCCATCGAGTTTTTCAGTAATATTTTTATTTTATTCATATGTGAATATTATTAACATTCTTTCAGTGTCCTGTAAACGCGCCACACTTGCAACGTGTTTCGTTATGTTTGCTATATTCTTCATGTTGGGAATCGCCTCATGCAGAGCAGCACCCCAGGGTTTCGGAGGTCCACCCAACTACGCCCACGCAGCAGTGCTGAGGAATGCCCAGCTGGAGTCGAGACTGTCTCCTCATCAGCGAAATCCCTTTTACCAAGATCCAAGGACTGCGAGAGCGCTTGCACGGTCGAGCTGGCTCGCCGAAGGAGAAACGCCGGTAAATTCTATTATACTTGCATTGCAATACTGATAATTTTAAAATAATAATATTTAAAAAATCACAGCCAATACATTAATCTGATATTTTAGCAATTACAAATCCGAATACTGAATTATCAAAAGTGTTGAAGAAAATCTAATCATTTTAAAATGAAGCCTAAAAAATATAAATGAAAGTGAGGCTAAATAAATTTTGCAAAATCAGCGGGTCTATTCTATACACAAGGCGACTATCAACCGCTAAAGTGATAAATGTGAAAACATGCAATTTGGATGAATAAAAAATATAGACCCAACGATTTTGATCGATTTTATTTTTAAATTTTAAGGTAAAAAGTCGTGATGCTGAGAAGATTCCGAGACGAGAAATCTACAACGTCCTGGTGCACGCTGGTTTCCTTCCAAGACAAAGAAATTCGCAGGACTTCCTTCAGCGTTTATAGAGATCTACTTTATCTTCCAAGCGTGGAAAATAATATATTTAGATCTCCAGAATACCTACTATGATAATAAAAACAAAATTTAACTGATATCCAAATTTGAGGCTTGGCCAGAAGATATTATATATTATTATAATAGTGATAGGGGAAGTTATATTATGCAAATGACTTCTTAGATATTATCTTATACGTAAGTTTAAGACCCACGGTGGCCGCGTGGCTTAAGCGCTGGACTATCACGCCGTGAGTCTCAGGTTCGAATCCTGGGTCTGGCAAGTACACATATTGTTTTTCAATTTGTGTGTGAGTCAGGGTATGGACCTAATAGGTTGAGCAAGTGGCTGACATCCATTTCTCGTAAAAAAACAAAATCTGTTAATACAACCCTCTACTCTGTGTAGGCCCATATGATCCTATTAGGATCGGACATGGTCGAGAGAAAAAGTTTAACTTTATCATAATAATAATATATTCTTATACCTAGTTTTAAGTAGTGCCTATGACTGTGTACTTATTTGTTTATTAATTAAGTATTTTCGGTGAGTAATCAAGATGTTCCGATCAGTGAAGGGTCGCAACTCTCCTTATTGAAGATAATGGAATGACAAATTTAAGAATAAAGATTGGTTGTAAATAATATTGTAAGAATTAAATTTAAACGTTGGAGATAAATAAAACATGACATTTCGTATTCTTTGTTTATTGACCTTCGGAAGAATAGGGAAGGAATTCATCAAACTGGAAATTACAAGATAATATTGTTATAAAAATATGCTAACTACATGCCACAGTAAATTTCATCTATCCATGGGATCGCATTTGCTTTTAAAGTTGTGTCGGGCGCTCTCTACATACATAAAATCAAAGGCATTGATGAAAACCTTGTTTTATATAAACGGGGTCAAATTATATGAAAATGTAGCTGAAAAGAGGATCACTAAAGAGTTAATGATTTAATTAACTGTGATAATTATTGTGATAAGTATGATATTTGTTTTCCATTATTACACTAGGTAAAATTAAAACGCCTTGTATGCGTAAATCATTTTTTAGAATATTTTACTCGAAAAAAAAACAGTACTTATGATTTACAGAAGTTAAAGACACGAAATCGGAATGGAATATTATCTTGAATTTGCCGTTGAAAATATTTTTGGCCGAAAAACTATTAAAAACTTTGATTCAGATTGAAACAGAATTACTTAAATTTCCGGGTTTAAAATATTTTCGACAAATCTCAAGTCGAAGTCGACCGGGCGAAAGATAATTTAGGACGGGTGAGTTCAAAAAAGAAATAAGGATATTTCTCGAGTACTCGAGATACTCGCGAAATCAATAAAGCAATTTAGAATTCTCAATAAAAAAAATATTCTTCAATTCGAGAATTCTTGAATCTCTAGGAACGAACATAGTCGAGTAATCATAAGAATACATAGGTACACACGATATAACATGATTTTTTCCGACTATAATCCTGTTGGATGTTAGCCACTTGCTCAACCTATACGCTGACTCATTTACAAATTTGAAAAACAATAATGATATGTAGGTTATTACTATTATTTTTTTTATTCATTCAGTTTATTTCTTAATTATGATTGTTTTATATCTCATATATTAAATATTGCTGTATTTTTAAACATACAGTGTAAAATATTAGGTATTTTATAAAAACTAAATGTTGAATACGTCCCATAAGCCTGAAAAAGTTAAAGAAACGAAAGGTATAATAATACAAACTCTGCCTGTAAACTTTGCATAAATTTGCGAAAATGGAATGCACGAAAGCATAGTTTAGTTAGTACTTATCTAAGTTATAATATTGTTATCTTTTATCAAACACAGCCGTCGTGGATAAGGTATTAGACCTTATTGCAGGGATAGCAAATAGGATTTGATCGGCGTGCCAAAATAAGCCGATTTTTTTAAAATTCGTGGCGCGTGCCATTCCCTTTTAGGTGTAGGCATGATAATTTAATCTAAATATTCTAAATCAAATTTTTATTGAATATAAAAAAAAACAATTAGGTACATTGGTAAATATATTGTTTATTGAATACCTACTTATTATATTATAAAGAGGAATGAGTGGATAAGAAAGCAGACAAGGGTTTGCGATGTAATAGAGTTCATTAAAAGCCTCAAATGGAGATGGGTTGGACACATAGCTCGAAGAAGAGACAATTGTTGGTCAAATCTAGTCATCCAGTGGTATACAAGAGGTACAAAACGTCCAGGTACACATAGAGGCCGCTGGATTGATCAAATGATAAAGTTCTGCGGAAGTACGTGGCAGCGCAACCCACAAGACCGAGAGAAGTGGAAGCAGCTTGAAGAGGCCTTCATCCAGTAGTGGATAGATTCAAGCTGATGATGATGATGAATACAATACGAATACTTAGGTATATAAAAAAATGATACACATAAAATGAAAGAAAATATGGAAATATAAAAACATTAATAACACACAAATTTTTGTTTGAGGTTTTTTGTTTCGTGTTATTCGCTTTTTGCAAATCAATACATGCTGCTGAATCTTCCTTTGTCATCCTATATCCAGTCTTTGAATGTACATGATTCGATATTGACAAAAATACTTTCACATGAGTACGTGAAAGAAAAAAATGGTTGATAGATTGCTAGTTTTATAACAGATATAAAAGTATCTGGCATGCTTTTCCATGTTTTTAATATTATGTTTTCAATTCGGCATTCCGATTCATCAATTTGAGAAAGCCAATGACATTCCAATTCTTCAATACATTTTCACAATATGTTTACATTTTTTTTACTCCAAATAGGATTAGATTGCAAATCAATAATGTCAGTACATATACATCAACATGATTTTGCTTTGATTTTATATTTCTCGTTTTGAATATTAAAAAATTGATGGAATTAATTTTTTTGGCGTGTCGTCGAAAACTTTTAGCGTGCCAAGTTGGGCACGCGTGCCACGTATTTGCCATCGCTGCCCTATAGCAATATACGGCATATGTATGCGTCATAATTTTTCATTATTAGTTTGTCTGGTTAACTTAGGTAAGCAGGTACTAGGGGTTAAAAATCGACAAACATGCAAGGTAACATTTTCCGGTAGAAATCTGAGTTTCCGATCTGAACATTCGGATTACCAATTAAATTAACAATAGAAAACTATTCAACGACACGAAGTACGCAGCGGAAAATCGGCAAATTTGTCAAAAGATGGCGCGCAATTCGTACTTACTAGGTGTATAAAAAAATAATACTATATCTATATGTTATATTGTATTTATGAATGTCAAGGTTCAATAGATAAGATTATTACATAAACGCAAACCTTTCGATGATTAAATTGATCGGAAAAACGATGTTTCGTGTGAACTTATAACATTGTAGGTAGGTAGTTATCCGAAATTCTGCACCAAATCGATTTCAGTTCTCGGCTAGAAAGAGACGGCAGTATACGCTTTTCCTTTTGGCACTCGTGTAGTGCGGATTGCTTGACACAGGCGCTATGGAACATTTTCCTTAGAGACATTTTTCAGTTATTAATTCCTACGGCGGACGACAAAAAAAAAACAAGGAAATTATTGATTATTTTCCACAACAATACGCGGCTGGGCGAAAAGTCGTGTTTGCCAATATAGGCGATATTAGAGTATTTATTTTCTTATAAACTCATTAATAGTGTTAAATTGAGAGATTGTTTATGACGTTTGTGATTGGTTGTTGTGTTATGCAGTGCCTGAAATAAGTGTGTCTTCAGTACGTGATATATTATTTGAAAAAGGAAGATTGGGAAAAATAATTGTAAAACAAAAGAAAATCAATCAAAATTTAAATTTAGAATGTGTCACATGGAAATAAGGTTGTCAGTCGAATAAATTGTTGTGAGGTTACATGTCTTCGTAGTGCTTTTTGTTAAACAATAATAAGATTAAATTGTTACGTTTTATCATAACAATGAAAAATAAGTGTGTTCTTAATATTCTTTCAATGCTGTCTAAAAATATAACGATGACATGGGAGCAGTTGCTATATATTTGAAAATCTCAAAACTACAAACCTAAACAGGTAATATTGTTATTTTCCCTACCTTTTATGAACTTTACTTTAAAACAGTGATTCCCTGACGCATTTTTTTCGGGAACCCTTGAACTATTTTTTATATTATGGAGAACCCCTGCTATCTGACTGACACTGTTCATTTTACGTCTAGATTACTGGTTATAAATAAACATGATGCAGGGAATTTTATAACTATAATGGTAATAGTGACGCAGATGACCGCATGACCTTTTATAACTTTATTTTTAGACAAAACCCAACCTAACTTAACCTAACCTAATCTACCCCAACCTAATCTAACCTAACCCAATCTTTGTGGCAGCTCTCGTGGTGCAGTGGATAAGGTGCTGGCCTTCCACCCGAGAGTCTAGGGTTCGATCCCGGTTACTAACATATAGAGTTGGGTTTCGGGAATTTCCCGACGGGAATTCTCGAGAAATTTTCGAGATTTTCCATCCCGAATCTCGAGAATTGAAATTTTTAACATTTCGGGAAATCCCGGATCTCGAGAATATTTTCTCGTGATTCGGGATTTCTTTATTATCAAATATTAATTGAAAAACCGATTTTTCTATATGAAAAAAGTGGACAGAAAACACAAAACGTCCAAAGACTTATCGGGGAATTTAACACAATTAAGCCAACGTCGACTCAAGATGAGCGCAGCAGGGAATTTTGTGCCTCAAAGGCGTACGCGATTGTCAGACGCAGCGATTGACAGTGTGTTTTTTGAAATTCTATTTTGATAAGTAACGTTTTGAATTATTTTTGTTTTCCTACATCTATTTGTTTGTCTTCTTACATAAAAAAAAATCATATTTTTTTGGAATCTGTCTGTTTTTACACTGATTTTAGGATTTTTAGAGGTTTTTTTTAAATTTCCCGATATCTTGAGGAATTCTTTTCTGGAAATCCCGAATCTCGATATTGAGATGTTCTCGGGAAATACCCAACTCTACTAAAAACCACCTTGTACAAAAAAGCAAGGACATGGTTATTAATTATTCAAAAAAAAACCTAATATTAGTGTGTGATACTGATGCATCAAAATGCATGAAAATATCAAACATTATAATATTGGATCGAAAAGCATCTGCGCCGACAGAAAAAGGTATTTGATATAATTATCTATCTACATGCAATAAACTGTTTCTGCCAAAAAAAATGATAAAAATGGTCATGCGGTCATCTGCGCATAGCCCCCACATCTTGAAGCGGGCACCCAGGCCAGGATATTTGGCGGCCCTCCCTACCCATCGCTAGGCTTAAAGGCAGTAGAACGCTCTACAGAATCGTTTTCTAAATGTTGTTTCAGGTAAAATTAAAGGTATTCGGTGTATTTTAGCGCTTTTTTTGTATTATTGAATACATTCACTTGAATTATGGAGTTGTGGAATGTCGACACACAATAATCAAACATTGAATCATATAGGTATATATAATATTTTTTGTACCACTTTTGAGTAAACGTATGTAAGGTATCATTCAAGCTGTTAATATGTACTTTGATATTGTGTGTGAAATGTTTCGTTTATGCTGAGCCTACAGGGTGACAATTTGCAACATTAAATTTGAATGTACCTACTAAATAGAACAACACGTTAGTAAGTTGGAAATAGCATTTTATGTAGGTATTTATACCCCGTTTACACGTGCATGGATTTACTGCTGACAGGACGTACTATCGCGGCCATATCAAGAAAATGCACGTGTAAACATTTGTATTATCATGCAAGTTGCAAGATTGCATGCATGAATCAAAAAGTTCGGAAGGTTCTAAATTTTCACGCGACAGTTGGGATTGTTCGATATCTGCACCTGCGCAGTAGAACGATAGTGGTGAACCTGCCGGTAAAAAAACGAATTACTATTGAAGTTTCGGTCTAGGATCTTAGTTGGAGATTACCCGAGACGCGCAATATCCCGGAATTTTAGAAAAAGCGAGCAATATTCCGAAATTTGTTACATTATAATTTTGCATGTTACGAGTAAGTAATGTTTAACAAGGTAAGAATTCTTATGAAGTAGTTATCTCTTTCAGAATGCCCGGGGCTCCAATGCTATGCGAGGGTTGGGCGTCACGCTTGGCTCTTGGAGTCCAGTGGCTGGGCGCTTTGGGAGTCGCTGGTGCCGGACGAGGACTTATCCCTGCACTCCCGCTGGCTGCAATCGTTGCAGCCCTCGGAGGTGAGTTTCTTCTGTCCTGGTGTAAACTCAATCATTGCACTGCTACATATTGCGTTTTATTTAATTATTAAGGTGATACATCAGTGAAACGGCAAATAATTTTCAACTATAGGCGCGACGAAATTTTGGACTCGCTGCCATTCGGAGAGAGAACGTCGAGCTGGAAACACGTCAATTTGTTTCGTGATGGCGACGGGGTATTAATTCTTAAATCGTGTAAAGATGACTAAAAACGTCACCCATTTACTTTAAAAAGAAAACATGTCAATGAATATATTATTATTGTTACTGATAGAACAATAAACAGAACATTAAATGGACACATGTTGGATTTATATGACAAAAATTATATTTCGTTTGACACGCGTCATTTGCACCCGTGACCCGCAATCCGCGCAGCCACGATCTTTTTAGACCGTGCCTCAACTGAGGTATAGCCTTAATACAATCATATCGTATAATTTACATGCACTACTAAATACATGGTAACAATGACACCGTTATTATTAGATATCTGATACCAAACAATATAAAATTAATATTCTTATTGAATCTAATATAATTGGAACATTAGGTACTGTCTGCAATGCTCCAGGAATACATTTTATGGTGAAATGTAATACGATTTACAAGTAAACCAATAATAATAATTGTAGGTGGCCGTATTTTCGAACAGTATAACCATATTTCACTCTTTACGTACTGTGACCACATTTTCTTGGAAAAAATAAAGGACTAATTTGAAAAATAAAAGGTTCAGAAAACAGTTTATTAGGAGATTTATTTTATTTTTATAATATCATGAATAAAATTATTTAGCAGAAAATTTTTCTCATAATTACACTTAAAATAAATACGTGCTTCTAAAATTTCAACCCTTGGTTTGTTGATGTAAATGGATTATTTATATCAGCTATTGTTCAATTAACAAATACATAATATGATGTATGCTGATATACAACTATAGCGTTTGAGCCCTTTAACATTA
Source organism: Rhyacophila brunnea (assembly GCF_057557595.1). NCBI lineage: Eukaryota > Metazoa > Arthropoda > Insecta > Trichoptera > Rhyacophilidae > Rhyacophila > Rhyacophila brunnea. The sequence goes on along the minus strand of NW_028232827.1, from coordinate 33,227,993 downwards.
ATCTAGGTACATATTTTGGAAACACATCAGTTAAATGCGATGATTGTGCTTTTTCAAGTTAAAGGTTGAGGTTGATACTGGTACCTACTCATTTAAGACAGTACTTCAGTGAAACGGCAAATAATTTTCAACTATAGGCGCGACGAAATTTTGGACTCGCTGGCAGTCGGAGAGCGAACGTCGAGCTGTGAACGCGTCAATTTGTTTCGTGATGGCGACGGGGGTATTAATTCTTAAATCGTGTAAAGATGACTAAAAAACGTTACCCATTTACTTGAAAAAGAAAACATGTCAATGAATATATTATTATTGTTAATAGAACAATAAACAGAACATTAAATGGACGCATGTTGGATTTATATGACAAATTATATTTCGTTCGGCACGCGTCATTTGCATAATCCGCGCATCGCCTAGCCACAATCTTTTTAGACCATGCCTCAACTGAGGCATAATAGCCTTAAATGCAAAGTAAATAGAAACACGCCAACTGGTGGATACTGTAATAAGTCCATTTAAAGTTATGTGTGTTCTTATAATCGAAATATTTCGATTTCATTTTTTTTTGTACTTTTGGTTAAGCTAGAAATAAACGATGAAAGCGAGTTTTTCAGAGAAAAAAATCCAAACTACTCCCTGAAATAAGAGACTGGCATATAATATAAGACTTATGGTCACCGTGCCTATACGGCCTAGGCCCTAGACTTAAGATACTATGTACCTAGCTAGCTAGAGCAAGGGCAAGTTAATCCATAAAATTAACAACCTATGTACTTGGTTACTTAACTATCACAAATTGTGCAGATAGCATACATAATTACGTGCCGTCATCAGTAAATTATAAGGGAAGCCATAGTAGTGTTTTTATGACCGTAATCCGTACATAAGTGCTCAAATTTTCTAACTTAATGACAATCAGTGGTGGAAATGGAAATGATCACGAAAAGAAACAATGATAAATTGGGTGTTGTTAATAACCATTCATTAATTTTCCTTGGGCTGTATTGTAATATTAATATATAATATATACCTAGTCAAATCTTATAGCATGTCACTGTCTTGCCAAGACGAATGTTCTACAGATACTATAGGTGTTTTTACGTCCATAAAAATGTGTGTTGAATCTCCGTGAGGGGGCGCGACAATGATATTCGAATGATTCGCAAAGTGATATTATGCTATGTTGTGGGTATTAGAAATAGGCTGTATTATAAAAAAAATCGGCGTCACACGGCGAGCAAGACATCAGTAAAGAACTCAGTAAACACATTTGAGTGTGTTGCAACCGAAGTCTTGGGAAGTTCCTTTTGAGACATTCCCAGACCTAAACAACTGTGGATATTTCACATTACCTTCGATGTATTGAGATACATCCGATTAAGACCGGGTGTGGTACGTAGGTCCCCGGTTAGTTTTTAGGTTGTTTAATTGTAATATAATTCTTTTAATTAATTAATATCTAAAAGTTTTTTCGCAACTTTATCACTTTGGCACTTGTGATTACAACGTTGTCAAAAATGCTACAACCTCATAAGTAATAATAATCGAAACTGATGTAACACGCAAAACAATCAACCCTCGTGACTGACGTATTTGCCATTGGTTACATAATCTTTCGCTTATATTTTAAATATGTTCATAGCAAACTAATTTTATTTGTGTTTATTAATAATAATTGTCCCAGGAAGACTGCGAGCTCTGTTTACAGTGAACCAAACTTCGTGCTTCAAACAATCAAAATAAAATTTAGGAATTCAAGTCAGACCAACCCTTAAAAATGTTGGAGGATAGTGTATATCCCTAGGTTATAAGTATTGTTTTATTATGCAGATTACAACATAGGTCCCTACCTACACATCTTTATAATTTATGTAGGTTGATAATGTAATAGTTTTTTTTTCTGTGAATATCTCTATATTGTTGAGTACAACCCGGCACCATACGATAAATGTAATCAAAAATTTCGTTATCGTTGACTGTTGTATAACAGGTGTAGTAAACCAATCGTAACTTTGTTAGTAGGAGGATTCCAACGCTTTGAAAGCACTGTTTTAAAATACATAAGGTACTAAATAATATATTAACTATTAAAATAACTTCCTCTAAAGTCTAAAGAAGCATACAGTAATTAATTAACATGTAGTATGTATACTAAAGAAATGTGTACGTTTGTTCTTCTCACAGGACTGTGTGCTCGAGAGCTTCGCATTTTGGACACCACGAGTGGCAGCAGTGGAGTTTCCACTCGACGAGGGCCTTGCCGCTTCATTAGGTCATGGCTGGCACTCCTGTCTCGGCTGGCTGCCCTGGCCGGTGGCGCGAGGGCCTTGGGAGGTGCCCTGGATGCTCTCGGAGGTGCCAGAGCGAGACATTGGCTGTTCGGCGAAAGACTACCGGCAGCCGAGCCCCCTTTGCCGCCGGCTGCGGAACCTTGGCCTGATCCCATGGCAGTCGGAGCTCTGGCTTTGCTCTGCCTCATGTTTATGTGTGGATTAGAGGTACTAAAATTGATAAATATCATAAATAAGTAGACTGTGATCTGTGATGAAATGTTGGGGTAATTTTGGCCAACGTAAAATATACATTCATGATTATAACTAATACATACACTAAACTTATCTAGTTGGTTTCAGTCATTTTTAGTATTTAGAAATTAATAAATTATTTATTTATTCACAGCGTAAATACATATTATTTTATATTGGTAAAGATCCGAGAGTTAAAACTGAGTGACCAGCCCAGGTAGTGGGCAAGGTCCGACTGACGAGTGCTTGTCTTTGAGGAGCAACGTTAGCAAACTCCTGGTTATGGACTGGTTGATGAGACAGAAACTGGTTCTGGCCTAATCCCGAAGTTAGTGGATGTCAATATATTGATTTATATTTTTATATTCATGTACAAGGAGAAGTACTAGTGCTACTATAATAACAAAGCTCGATTCGATATAAATAAAAAAAGATTTCAACCAGAAAGCAGGTGTTTTTTAAATTAAAAGTTATTGAAAAACTTACATAATAATACATCTTAGAGAGAGCTTATCAAACTGTGTTTTACTGATAAAAATAATAGATAAATATACATAATAACAAGATGAAAGAATACAACAGATGCACATTTTGAATTTTAAAAAAATATTTATTTTCTAATTTTTTTTTGATTTAAAATCTTGCATATTTCGTTATTTCATTAGATGTAACACAATACTCACTGAAGTATTTTTTTTTCTAAATCTTATATTTTAACTATTCTGCGGTCATCACGTTAGAAAAATAAGGTACTCTATGAGGGTAGATTGGTTAAACGATTTCTCCATGCGCGCGGTAGACGAAAGGCTTCTGCTTCTGAAGATGTTGGCTATGGATTCGAATCCCATGCAAAATTCACAATATTTGAATATTATATTATTGTTGTTTGATCCTGATACGGCTGAATGGATTGGACGAATGGCTTACAAACATGCCTTAAAGTAACGTCCGCGTTGCGGAGACTTATGCTCACCTTAGGAGCGAATAATATGTCAATTGTCCTCTATTATAATAGGTTAAGATGATATTTATTTTTATTTCAGAATACAATAACGCTTACGTGCATTTTGACAACTTCAGTTTTGACGGGGGTAATTTCTTTTGCCATGGTCGGCAGTCTCGGCGCCAATTTGGACATTTGGAAGGAGCAAAGTTTTATGCCTAACGGGTGGAACGGGGTATGTATGGCCTTAAATACGAGACATTATGTCATAGTTCAGTTTTATGTTTTGTTTCTAGTTACATTGTGCCATTAAAATATTCAGATTTGAGTACTCTTTTTCGCTTGCCATGCGAGTGCTTTTAACCAATTAAACTAACAACCCAAGCGTCCTTCTTGTGAATAATTTCGAATAGCTTTATGCTATCTGAAGTGCTGTTACGAAACGGCTACCATTTTTGTTATAAATAAAAAAAATTAAATAAGTGAAAAGATATGCAAATTCACCACTGCCTGATATCTTAATATTCTCTGAAAGACTATACTTGAGTAAATTATTTTTGGTGGTCAATTTATTTTTATACAGGTACTAAAATGGCAGTTTTGGGATAACATAATAATCTTATTATAAAGAGATTTTTTATCCTGTGTCCTTAACCGGATTCTTCTTAATCGGACACGGTGGTTTTGCCTCCAAGCTCTGTCAGCTTGGCGTAATAGCTTATGTGGCGAATTGCAGGATGCCCATCACATCCTCTAGGAGTGTCCCCAAATGTCGGTTGAAAGGGAAGAGCATCTCAAGTCGGTCCGACCCTCAGTTGGACCGGTCGGCCAATGCGACTTGGTATCTACGAGGGAAAATTTCTCAGCTTTTAAAAAGTTTGCGGCATTTTACGGCGAGCGAGAAGGTGTTTTCTCATCGTGAATTGACCGTAATACATTATAGTGCACGCCAACCAAGGTTTTGGGAAGTTGCTCCTGGGACACTTTCGGTTCAAATTTGAACAGCGCCTATCGTTCGTTACGTCACGGTATACGCCTGCATAACGGGTGTGGGGACGTGGCGGGTGGTGGAGGGAAAATATTAATATAGTAATTTATTTTTCCCAGATGATACTGTTGGCGGCATCATGCACTTATGCATTTCCTGCGATGTGGCCAGCTACGGGTTCAGCAGGAAGGAGAGCTATAGCGGCCGTTCTGGTTATCCTTCCACTCATCTGTATGGCGGCAATTACTATTGTGTTCAGCATGATTTCTCCATACAGGTATCTAATAATGCTATTTACCTCCTAAAATATTATCAGAAAAAGAAATATGGCACTCTACAGCTCAGTGCAGATAATTTAACCATTCTGTCGAGAGATTTTAAAATGTGAATTATTAGTACCTACGCGGAAAAGTATCAAGTTGTTCAGAAAAGTCAATGTAAATAATGCTAGCTATGTATTATTTGGGTTTTATTTTTGAAACAATGTACATAATATTCTGTGGAAAGCTCTCATGAATGCGAATGTAATAGTGGCTTTACATGTGCATGAATTTACTTGCACCTTATGTGTGTATTTTAAACTATCTCAATAATAACGGTTTACATGTAAAAGTGCTGACTGTCTCTCCCAATCTCATTCTTCAAGCGTAAGCGAGACGCTACGATGTCTTCGTCTTGTGATATTTGACAGATTCACACAGGTTTGGTCAAGTTCATAGGTAATCGGTAGACGTCAAAATATTCTGTGCGGTGTAGTTAATATTTCTTCCGGCAGGTTCGCCACTAACGTTTTACTGTGCATGCGCACCGCCATGCAAGTACCAATTATTGCGTGAAAGAAGCTTCTGAACTTTTTTGATACATGCATGCAAACTTACAACTTGCACGACAATACGTCTTTACACGTCCATTTTCTTGTTATGACCGCAATAGTACGTACTGTCAGCAGATTCATCTGTAAACGGGGTATAACAATGTGAAAATGTGAAACAATCAACAAAAAATGTGGTCTCTATGTTTGAAATACTTTTTTCTTCAAATTTGGTTAGTGTTATAATTAAGCGATAATATTGATACAACAGTTTCAATAAATCAAAGATAGATGGCAATATCTGTACCCTGACATACAATGTTAATACATACTGTAGTTTAAACGCTAGAAGATATCTATATAATTATTTTGACCATGTATTTTTTCTGACTACGCGGTGGTATTGACCTGACGTGTCCTTCATAACTATCTTAAAAATTAAAAGCATCAGTTGTTTGTTCTTCCAAGGTACAGAACTAACCTGATATTGGTGAAGCCAATTGGTAGGGCAATAAATCTTCCAAATCGCTATGGATGTTGATATTATATTCCACCTACATGAGGATGAGTATTATATGTGGACATTGTTTTATAAATTCTTTAAATGGGATCTACTTAGGTCATTCGGTGTACTTCCATCTACCTACTTTATAATTTTTGTATTTACTCTTTATACTGTTCTCAGTACCTACTTAATCAGCCTTGCAACATTCAGCTGACAACAATTTACCTGACTTGTATTGTATTGAAGAAAAAAGTATTTATTAAACGTAGCCTGCATGAATATGAAAGCAAAACAGAAAAAAGGGACCATGGTTTCCCGATGTAATTTATTTGACACATTTTTAGATTTATCATTATTTTTATAATGAAGTTCATAAAGTTACCGAATCTGTGAATCTAGCTTAACTTTAAAATATGGCACAATTTAATGACACAGGCTATCCTGTTAACGATTGGGAAGATGAATAATAGTAATTGTTGAATGGTTTCTTAATAAATAGAATTGAATCGTAATTATTCACGTGTGAAAATATCGCTAACAATCACAAATATGTCAAAACAAAAATGCCTGCTGTAAACGAGCCACCGTGTTTCAATTTCAATTTGAAAAAACTTTTGAAATATAAATACCATGAAGAGTTTTAATACTAAAGTTTCATAAGTGTTGTTATAAAAAACTCTTTGATCATCTCTATCATCATTAAATAGGGAATACAGCGAGTCCACTGCTCCTCTCATCCAAGTTTTTGAGTCTCACGAGCCCCACTGGGCGAGGCCGGCGGCGGCATCATTTGCAGTGGTGGGTCTGGCGCTGGCCATCACTGAGGTCCTTCCGCAGGCCGTCAGCTTACTCACCGTCATGGCCAGCCCTGAGTGGAAGGTCCTCACCAAGATACTGGCTTACGAGAGTACCACTACTGGCAGCCAGGTCTTGGCCGTCTTCAGTGTGGGTAAGTGCTTACGCAGTAGAGGCTCGACGACTTTCTAGGTGGTTGGGTTTAGCCATTAATTATTAAATATACATACCTACCTACTTTCTCATATTATACATTATGTAGTTACCAAGCTACATAATATAATAATATGATATTTATTATTAATGAGGAAATAAGTAATATAATTATCTGAGTCCTTACTTAATCATATCTAAAAATCGTGCTTAAAAATAATAACTTATTTAACAATAATAATTATTATAGACTTACCATTATCAATTTTGAACAACGAGATACAGCGAATGTTTTTACTCACCTAGGGGTTATTTGATTCGCTCCCCAGTATGCCTATACTAACGCTAATGCATTCACATTCTTTGTAGAACGAGATTTGTACCGCGGCGACGGGATGGGACTGAGTGACTAAATATCTCTATAAAATTGCGACGCGTTTAGATGGATAAAATTAATTAAAGAGTTCATTTAATCATGTAATTAAGTGGGTAGGTATATTATGACAATGATAAAAATATCGGACGTCTATTTTTGACATGATAACGATGTGGGGATGGTCCCTACGAACCCTTAAGGTAGAGCCGCCTCATGCTTACGTATATTCACGGTGATTCACTGGTAGATTGTTCATCTCTGAGGCAATGAATGCATGCTCAAATTTCACATCTGGGAAAAATCTCAGCTAACAATGCTAAAAGCCATTTTTCTTAAAACCTAAATTACTACCTACCAGTAATTACTCTGTGGAGCCCATATATTTTACAAAGTACCTACCCACATTCATGACATTTGGGGAAAAGATATTTTTTAACTTTTTATAATCTATAGGTTTGATAATATTAGGTACTGTTCATTGTACTATTCATTCACATGACGGCAGGGTGTAGGGGACAGCGCAGTCATAAATACAAATACAAAAGTATTGTCGAATGGCGCAACGGTGTCTCATAAGAAGGCTATACTTCAGCTGGGGCATGGTCTAAACTAAAACGATCGTGACTACGCGAGGCGAAGATTGTGCAAACGACGCGTGCAGAACAAAACATAATTTGTCATAAAAATTCAACATGCGTCCATTTAATGTTATGTTTATTGTTCTATTAGTAATAATAATAATATATTCATTGACATGTTTTCTTTTTCAAGTAAATAGATAACGTTTTTTAGTCATCTTTACACGATTTAACAATTAATTCCCCCGACGCCATCACTAAACAAATTGACGTGTTCACAGCTCGACTATCGCTCTCCGATTGGCAGCGAGTCCTAAATTTCGTCGCACCTATAGTTGAAAATTAATTGCCGTTTCACTGAATAATTATGCTCTTAATATAATCGTCCAGTGAAACTCAACTTGTTGTCAAAGTAAATTTCATCACTACAAGTAAAGCAAAGCTATGAATATTTTTTATAATTTATTATACCTACAACCTTAATGAACTATTAATTATGCTGAGCAGTTGTAAAATTATAGCTAATGAAGATAGAATTTTCGAAAATGTCAATAGAAAATAATTCTTTAGTTTCTCTTTTGCAGGTAGTCTTTCAGCCATTCTGGCATTTGCGTGTCCGATGGCGCACCTGGTGAAACTGACGTGCGCCGGCCAGATGCTGGTGTGGACCCTCGAAGCAGGAACACTGCTGCATCTTCGCTGTCAACCGGAAGATCAGATAGATGACCCATCAGGTAACGAAAGATAATCTATGTCAGAATTTCTTATATGGTTAGAGTTATGTATGAGTATTATAGAAATTTAGTAAAACACACCAGCAAAGAAATATCGATCAAAAAGTTTGGACTGTAACTACAATTCATATATTATGCACTTTTCGTTTTACAACACTGGATGACGATTTCACAACATTTTTGGTACATACCTAGGTATAGTTGAATAGAAAAATAAATATTTTGTGTGTGATCTGTTTTAAAGTTTTGTAATAAATACGTATGGGATGTCGTTTGCGTTATTTGTGATTTTTTATCTAAATATTCTAAATAATGATAGTTCAGTGAATTTGGATATCTCTGTAAGTAAAAAAATGATAACGGTCTGGGGCCTTATGTTGTAACTTGCGAGTTGAAGTCGCCCGGTCGACATGACGTCATATGACATCATTGTGACGTACTACCGGAGTGATAATTGCATTCGAGAAATTAACGCTACTCAAATACTGGCGTTATTCATTGTCCCCATACACAAATAGGTGTTTCAGCATAATAATATCTATAGTGAGCCGTGTGCTTGGGCGGCTCGTCTCGATGCGTGTAATTGAGGTTACGTCACAATTACGTCATATCGTCGGGTGACTTCATGTCACAACTTATAACATAAGGCCCTGTCCTTTCGCTGCCTATTACATTGTCAATGTTTTGTTTCTGGTACAAGTTGAATAAATGTTTCATGTTCAAAATGGTCAATGTATGTTGTATTTCAGTCAATGAGTGTTTCTTCTACTTTCTGCAAGTTTATACATTTTCGACTCACGTCAAAACCGCGTGAGCTTTGTTTTTAGTGGTTTATGGATTTTCTATTTAATTATTATCTATGACTGTGTTAATCTGGTGTTTACATATAAATTATCTATGATCTGCTGGTTGGGTTCTGTTCAAAATATTATCTATGCATGCAAATAATGCAATTAAAAAAAGCAATTAACATTAATTACCATGAATCATGAATAATAATTCAAAATTGATATTCATATTTCAATCAAAGTTTTCACCTCCAGATAGGACATCGATAACATTAAAGACCGATAAGACCATTTTTGGTTTGACTAACCGACAGTGCATTAATCTACGAAGTACGAAGCAAGAATTGTTAGGTAAAAATAAATAGATGCCACTATATATATATATATATATATACTGCGGAAACGATACCATCGACTAAATCTGTGGTAATGTGTTCACTCCATTAATGTCATCAGAAAGCATGCCGTGTCAGTATTTTATTCCTCCACCATTGCACACCATTGTAATCCTGATTGATTTTAGTTTTAGCACTAACACTGAAGTATAAAAAAGGGTTAAAATATTATTTGTATGAAGGTATTTTCTTTGTAGACGTGCGGTACAAGCGGCTAGCGGGGGCGCAGGCCAGACCCGGTCCATCTAAGCAGTCTAGAGGGGCTCGCCTCGCCGCTGGCCTCTGGTTCCTTCCGAGATCCGTTCGTCAGGCAAGCATGGCGCCGGACCCACAGAAAGCAAGAAAAGGTATAAGAATCAATGCAAGCACCAGAAGAATAAAAAAATGTTAGGATTATAATATGTTACAGTTTGTTAACGACCTCTGGACATTGAAAAACACCCACGATGGCCGCGCGGCGTCGTGGGTCCAAGGTTCGAATCCTGGGTCCGGCAAATACACATATTATTATTTTTCAATTTGTGTATGAGTCAGAGTATGGACCTAATAGGTTGAGCGAGTGGCTGACATCCATTTCTCGTAAAAACAAAATCTGTCAATATAAATCTCCACTCCGCGGAGGCCCATATTATGATTGGACATGGTCGAAAGAAAAGAAGAAGGACATTGAAAATGAATTAGCCCTGAATTTGAAAGATAAATTCTTTATTAATTTTGAGTTGTTTAATTTGAGCTCTTAACAAAAAAGGCAGTATTTTGTCAATGCATTTGATGAATGAAAAATCCTGTCTTATCTGGCCTATTATGATGGTGATATTTTTAACTAATATTTTACATACTTATATGAATAATAAAAATAATGGAGATTTTAATATATTTTAATTTTAATTAAAATTTTCTGAAATATTTATTAATAACAACACTTTTCTGATAAAAAATCAGATTATAATCTTTGTTTTATAAAGTAACTAGCTGACCAGGCGAACTTCGTACCGCCTCAGAATCAATAATCTTGTGTTAACTTATTAGCTGAATTATATTCAGTTTTTATTAAGTTAAAATGAATACTCAAAATGAATAAGTTCAATAAATGTGCAAAAATCAAATCAAAATGAAAAGTATTTTAATTACATTGAACTCTACACACTGTACACCCACGATGACCGCGTGGATTAAGCGCCTGTATATAGTGTCAAGGGTTCCAGGTTCGAATCCTGGGTCTGGCAAGTTCACAAATTGTTTTTCAATTTGTGCCTGAGTCAGAGTATTATCCTTATACGTTGAGCAAGTGGCTGACATCCATTTTTCGTAAAAATAAAATCTGTTAATACAAACCTCTACTCTGTGGAGGCCCATATGATCCTATTAGGATCGGACATGGTCAAAAGAAAAAAAAAGAATGTAATTCACGTGGCAGCAAGGCATTTACTTTATTGAAGTTGGTCGAAATGATTCGCGTAGCATTGTTGCACTACTTTCTGTTAAACTATTTGCTGGATGGGTTGCACTCAGGTCGATTCCCTTCATTGAAACACCTTGTGATATACGACGTTTTTCGTTTTGTTGTCAAGTGGGAAAACGAACAAAGCAGATGGTTTGCCGACACATGAACATTTTACGTACAATTGACCGTGAGAGAAACATTCATTTTATAGATTCAGGCCACAAACACTCAAGGATTAGCCTTGTAATTTGTTGATCGTCATGCCGAATGCAAGATGAATTGGAAATTGAATTCGTTTAAACTTGAATGGCATATCGGTTGGGATCATTGAAATTCTCGAAATGAGAACTTCCTCACCTTTGAACATTCCTTTGATTATCGTCGCGTGAATCAAATTGCCCATGAGTTTTCTCACCACCAAACGCATTCCGTTACATAGTTTTGGTTGGTTCAGATTTCAAAGCATAATGACTACCGAGCCAACCTTCAGTTGTAAATTGTGCGGTGGCAAGCCAGGCAGATCCAATGTGTTTAAAAATTCAGTTGGATAGTTGGTTGCTTCGTCTTCGTTTGTTACATAGTCGATAGATTTAAAGGAATGCAGTGGACCAACGATTTGATTTTGAATTGTGAAGTTTAAGTGATCCACATCTTTGTTCTTTGCCCCAAGACTGCTCGATCACTCGACCAATTGTGATTTTTGTGGTTAGCAATGATGTTCTGTAACACTTTGTTGATGAGTTCGTCCTTAGTTGAGACGAAATTGCAAAAATTCAGCGGAAACGAAATCAATCCGTTCGATTCATCGACCGTAACCGATAGTCAGCAATTGCTTGGAGAAATTTTCGGCAGATGGATCGTTTAGCAATGCAACTCGCATGTTTGTCGTCAGCTGAAGTTTCTTCACATAGCGCCACAGAGTCGATGATTTGAGGCAAGCATTTATTTCATCGGCAACGGCCGATCTTGGAATGACTGGTAGTGTTTGGCGGAAATCGCCCGATAGTAGAATCATTACGCTTCCAAAACTTCTTGAGTCATTACGCAGATCTTTCATAGTTCGATTGAGTGCTTTCAATGCGCCACACGCCATTGTGCATTCATTTCAGGTGATGATTTTACTTGCTAACAAAACTTTAGCCATTACTGGGTGTTTTGCAATGTTGCATGTCGGTTTTCAGTCGTTTGCAGGTTTAAGGGCAATTTCAACTTTGAATGAGGCGTTCGGCATCCTTCTAGCAACATGGCCACTATCCCAGAAGAAGCAACTGCTACAGCATTTTCGGATCTCGCACGAACAGTGGCCAAAATCAATGACATGAGGAATGTCTTCCCAGTTCCACCGGGCGCGTCGAGGAAAAATAAGCCACCATTTCCATCATTAATTGCCTTCATTAATGTATCGTACACTTCTTTCTGTTGGGGGTTCAACAGTGGTACATTCGTTCGAACTGATTGGTTCAATGCATCTCGATTATATTCACGTTCACGTTCCAATTCTCGATTGAAAGCGTCGTTCATTCCACGATGTGGCGTTGGCATTCCTAACTTCACTAACAAACTGCCGCACATGAGGTAACACATGTATTCGATCTTTAAAAGCAAAGCCTGGTTATGTATCTCCTCATTCACCTTGAGATCGGGATTCACTGAACTGACACGAATTCGATGTAAAATGTCTTCTGACATGTCATCCTTGTATTTGTTCCACAGTTCAAGTGGATTGGACGGGAAGCATGTCGAAATAATGATAGCAAATAATGTGCGTATCTGATTTGGTGATGTAAAAACAATTGCTTCAGCGATTGTCATATCCCAATGAGTATAGTTTTCAAGCAAATTGAGCTGTTGACATGAAGCATGAAATGTTGGGCACACTACACCATTGACAGTAAATTTCGACTATCATTCTTTCTTTTGTTTGTTTGTTTCTTGATTATTGTTTCTGTCATATATCAGAAATGGCGTTGTATACGGATTTAAATTTTTGTGATTTTCTTTTATTTTCGAATGCGCGAGTTCATTGTTCAAAATGTCAAAATGTATGAGAAAAATAATTTTGTGAATAATTTATTTTTCCGTGATTTATCCGATGTTTTAATAGTTATTCTGCTATTCGGGGCTAAGACAAATCCAACAAATCAAAGATCGTGAAAATCGGTCCAGCCGTTCTCGAGTTATAAATGGTGTAACTAACCCGACTTTCTTTTATATATATAGATTTAGAAGTCCTCAAGTTATATTGTGTCAAAGATAATTTTTCAGTAAATTATTAATAGTATTTGATTATATATCTTGTAACTCCATTACTAGACATCTCTTACACTCTACCTTAAGCCGTTAAGTCTTGGTTATACAGAATACACGTGTCGGACATGACATTACTTTATTATTACTGTTAAGATGAATGTTGTGTTACTTGCCTAAGGAGATGCAGGGGAAGAGAGAGAGTGCTTGCTGTTAGATGAGTACGCGGCGACCAAGCCAGGAGTTACAGAGTCCGACCACTCGGAGCACTCGGAAGTGTCTGATCATCAAGAACAGTCCTCCAGTGACGGTGAATCTTCTACTGATATTGATGCCGTGGTTAAGGAATATAAAGACAGAATAACAGTGAGTGAAAATAATAATTGAAATAAACACCTAGTTACCTACTGACTATAAATTATTGTAGATGGTTCAAATTAAATAAAAATTGTTTTGACGTATTGTTATTTAAAATTATTTATATCTTGGATTATAAGGGTGAAGTTTGATGGTAAAAATGGGCTTTGGTACCATCAAGTTCAAAATTGGAACTGCGGTATTAGAGTTACCCTATTTGTTAAAGAATAAAAGTGCTAGATATCTAATGAAACAAAATTTGGCTTCAGAATGAACATTTTAAATATAATACCATTTTCTGATACCTACCTATATAATTTTTTTTCATTTGATCATGTCCTGGCTATAGAATTTTATTTTCGACTATTATACAACACTGTTGAGAAGCGCACAGCCCTGAAATTTTTGGTGTTTACTTTAAGGTGGTATCATCGATTCCTGAAGCTGGAGGGGGTGGTCCAGGAGCAGTACCGAGTGCTTCGTCTGGAAAGCGAGCTACCATCGGTGCCTTCATCATCACAGCTTTCAACTTCCTGATCGGCATCGGCACCGCCCTTTCTCTACCGGCATTGGTCTTCATTTCCGTTCCTGGTATAAATAACTGTGAAGAATTTAAAAGTTAATTTATTTAATATTAATACTATCGACCGAAGGTACTTAACACAATCGTTGCGTACCTTTTAATTCATGTTTAATTACCGCATTTAAATAACATGCTGATTGGATCGATCGGCGCTTAACGGGGACACGGCAGCCGTGTCATCCGCGTCGAATGAGTTTTAATGGAATTTTAATTTAAATTCTAATGTATTTAAGTTTTGTACTATTCCATTTGAGTCATTTTTGCGACCCGGGTTTCGCATTTCGGCATCTTCAGGCACTGTGTACATTCACCAAAAGACAAATAAACACTGACACCATAGATACCGAGTACTAATAACTCTAACTTATATAACAAATCAATAAGTGGGTACAAACACTTCAACTTTTCATAATTTGTTTGTTATATATTTTTTTAATGTGACTCTTGACTTAATATGTAGGTGATATTAAGTTTTCACCTACTTTATTGTATTGATTTATTATATAAGTTAGAGTTAATAGTATTCGGTGTCAGTGTTTATTTGCCTTTTGGTGAATGTACACAGTGCTGAAGATGCCTAAAGGCGAAACCCGGGTCGCAAAAAACGACTCAAATGGAATAGTACAAAACATAAATCCATTACATAGAATGTTAATTTATTTATTATCTACTTATCTGTCAAACAATATATACCTATGGTAAAACTAAAAGAATATGTAGGTATGTTATTAAGCAAAACTGTCATATTTGGGGCGAGGAAAACCCACACGTGATTCAAGAGAGGCCGCTACATGCTGCGAAAGTTACTGTTTGGTGAGGTTTTTGGGCTGAAGACGTCATCAGGGTACCGTACTTCTTTGAAAATCATTAAAGAGCAAATGTCACTAGATGACCCGGGAAGGTCATTTGAATGATATTGTGTTCCATGTGCAATAGCAAAGATCAAATAATTGATTTCAATACATATATTCGCAAAAAGTTCATTATACTTATGTTTTATTAACTTTATTATAAAACAAATTCGTACCAGAACTTGGATAACTATTTACAGCGCTCGAAATGGAAAAGTTTACGAACCGGAGCGCTCGCTATTTACATGGGTATCAAATTGATAAACATAAGTGTGCTAGATGTTTTGTTATATGCCATATCTAGCTCAGATGATCAAATTATTTGGTCCACGAGACGGAGCGATAACTTTACAGATTTCACGAATCGGAACGGCGCTCCGGTGCGTTCCCGTCCATTTCGAGCCCTGACTATTTACTTATATGAATTGAAATAGGTATGGATTTTATATAAGTCCAACTTCGACATTGCTTTGGTGCATTAAATAAAATTATATTGCAAGTGACAGGACGTTTAGAGCCCTAACACATTAGCGTTTTAATGAACACACCACTTAGTTGTACTGCTAAGTGGCGTGTTCCTTATTTCCATATCTACATGTAGAAGCACATCGAAAACGGAAGCGCCACTTAGCGGCGGTTCTATTTAACGCTAATGCTAATATTCTTAAACAAGTTTTACAGTAACTACTTCTACATTTGTTTTATCACCAAGAATTGACAGTTAACGTCAATGTAGTAATTTTGTTGATCGGTTTCAGTGGTGGTGGGAGGGGCATTGCTGTGCTGGTGGCAGCCGGTTCGCACCCCTACGATCGGAGTATTCCTCTGCACAGCATGTTCACTTCTTTGCGCTCTGTTAGCCACTCCGCTATTGGCTGATGCTTGGCCTGCACTGGTGCTCTTCTCACTGGCTGGTAAGGATATTGTACTAATGGAAACTTATCCACTGTGTGATTAATTATTATAGTTATCAACTACCTATTTGTTTGTAAAGGACTTTCTTCAATATTGAAATTTACCCCCATTGCTACATGTTTATGTCATTGTTTGTGGTCATACATAGTTATCAAAATCGAGTATCTTTCATGTTTGAGGCTTGTTTTAATTAAGCTTGTAAGTACCTACATACTATCTAATTCAAATACCTACATATTGGTTTAATTTAAAGAATATCATTTGTATTTGTCCATGACAAAATGTTTCAAAATGAGACATGTCCATGCTTTCAGTTCAAAATACGATTTGTCCATTGCTTTTTTCCAATCTTTAAAACTTAATAAACACGGATATATGTATGTAGCATATTTGTTTTTTTATGTTAAATTAGCACCAAAGTTATGAATCATCCAGCCTTCTATTTAATTTTGTTGTTCTGTTTATAGCTACATTTATAAAATAGACGGTTAAGAAAACATTCTTCTTGAGATAAATGGAGACTATTATAGTAGAACCATTATATCTTGGCGCCGTATGCAGTTGTCAAGACTTAAGCGGAGGTCGGGGCTGTAAAAATTTACCTGAAAGTGCGGGGTGAAACGTAGTTCCCCTGTTTGCTGCTAACACGTCCGTAGCCATGATACTATAAGTAGTAAGGCTATAAACATATTATGAATTTACCAGACCCGGATTGAGTAAGTGGCTATTATATTTAGTCTTAAAATTATCTCTTTCATCCATCATCATTTTTACTTTTTAAATTAAAAAGAAATACTTACGTGGTTGAGCAAGGAATCAGATTAGATGTTTTATGAAGCCGTTTCTAGAAGTCAGGGTTACGTTTCGACTTAAGCTACTAAATGATTATTTTACACCGGGAGAAGCCCGCCTGTAACAGGGGTGTATCAGAAACTTTTCATATTTTTTTTCATACAAAAACGGCACTTAATTAAAACTGGAACCTTCATCGATTTTCATAGGGAAACCAAAAAGGCTCAATCTACAAAAAGATTCAACGTCTTTGGGTTTTTATATTTTTTCAAGCCGCACATTCAAAAATAATAGTCCTCAATTATTGTATTTTTATTTATCAATTCACAATAAAACCATGTACATATGTTACCTTGCAGGTCTAGTTATGTATGCAAGGAGGTCGACAATCTGCGGAGGGCCCGGGATTGGCGGACGCGGAAGATCGGGTGCGCCGCCCTTATTAGGCCCCCGCCCCGCACGGATCACCCATCTCGACACCGTCTACATCGCCAGGTGACACAATAGCTCCGATACAGATTCGGACCTTCAAAACCTCGTCTCCATAGATGACTGAAGTGGCCCAAGTATTGTTACATGTTCTAACTAACAGGGTGTTTGGGTTTTGTGAATACCCAAAGATTAAAGCTATGTACAGACTGAGACGTATACACATTGGGTGCCTCCAGGGAAGCATGCAAGTTTTTCTTAAAATGTTGACCAACCAGGCAGTTGAGAATGGCCTTTGCAACGAGCCTGACAACCCAAAAATCAAATAAAAACATTTTTTCCTTTGTTAATTAATTTATATTTCAGGCCTCTGTTGATTAAGAGACCCAGGGCGATATTCCCTTTAGTCCTATTATAAAAAAACCTAGGCTTGTGTCCGACAGTAAGTTTAGATTTACAAGCATTCAGTTTAAAACTTTGCTAAAATGATTCTTTTTCATAAAGGGTACCTATATGAAAACATGATATCATTTCAGTCATATTGGTTATAAAGTCGGATCATTACTACAAAGGGCTATAACTAGGGTGTGGCGGGGGGGGGGGGTTATTTTTCTATTACAACACTTCAACTGTGATTGAATTGATAGCCATAACAAAAATAATATTCTGTACGTTGGCGCGTTGAAAGATGATATCTGATGCACGAATTTTATGATTGATAATTAAATGGCATATGTATGTAGTAATCAATAAAACAAAACCATCCATTCGTAAGAAATTCAAGTTACAGGGTTTATCTTGGCATCTCTGTACATATGTGTAATAAATGACTAATCGAGTGAACCTAAAATTGTATTCAAATGCTTGCAATCTTTAGCAGATATGTGAAGTTTGATACAAATGAATCTGAAAAGGCAAAAATCATTAGTCTTTTTTATTAATAAGCTTTTGATATAATGTTGAAATTGGCGGCTGATATTCCAGTCTTGTGCTGTTACAAAAAATAATTTAATAAATGAAAAACATAGTTTATGGAATCATGTCCATAATTAACAGCTTCCATGTTCCGATATTACCTTTGAAGTACATACCGCATAGAGCTGGGTTTTTTAACTTTTTGAGTTGTGACCGATATAAAACATTTTTTTTGATTTCGCGGCCTAATAAAAATTTTGTGAAATACATACATACATATTAACAATTAATTAAATACCATATTTTAATAATGATAGATACTCATACTGGCTTAAATCCCCAGCATCACACCAACGCAAATGTAGCACAATACAGATTGAGCGTCTCTCTATACAAAATACTTTCGATGCTTAATTTTTAAACTTTTTTTGTACATGTATCACGTAACGTATGTTATTATTTCAAAAATATTTTGCGACCCACTCAGTATGCCAATTGACCCAATTTCGGGTCGTGACCCGTAGGTTAAGAATCCCTAGTCTAAAAAATAAATATGTGGAGACTATGACAATTAAATTTATAACATAACATGCACGCGTCCCTGGTATTGTCCAACGATGTTAACTGGTTTGTATGTAACTTAATATAAAAAAATCACATTCATTTTCTATGGTTTGATGTCACATTTTCTATAAAGGTGCTAAGCTTCAATGTGATTGAAAATAGCATCGAGCTAGACTTGTTTTTAGATGCTTGGAATGAATTTCTGTATTTCTCCTATATTGTTAATAAAGTAGGAATCTGCAAGGAAAATACTAAAGTTAGTTGTATGTAAAATGAGAATGATTTTTGGTACATTGTCTACCTTTAATATTGTACTAATATTTATAACGATTACAATTACTTTTATTTAAATTGTTACACCAATATTCCGTCGAGTCATTCACTTTTATAGATACGTAATAATTGACTTAAGAAATCGAAATGTAAGAATTATTCGTATGATAAATTATAATGAATTTCTAGTAAGATAATACAATTAAAAAGTCTTTCTTTTTTCAAAAATATTTTACAAGTTACAGGACAATATAGAATCCAAATTACAAAATGTCTCGCGTTAGTACAAAATTAATTTTAATCTTTGGAGTACAATTCAGGCGATGATTAATCATTTAATTACACCCAATATTGATTAAAACTTAAACGTTGTGAAATTTAAAGCAATATTTATTACGATCCATAATAAATCAAAATTTAGCATCGAAGATTCTTAATTACAGAGCATTCTGAACACACCAATGTCAGTTATTTTTAATTAAATTTTCTAGTCAGAGGCTGACGACTATAATTTGAGGAACGCCTCAAGTTATAATTGGCAATCTATAGGAGTTGCTTTCTTTTGAAAAATTGTATAGTGAACAATAGTAGAAAGTAATATTGTAGTTTTACGAGTAGGTATTGTGGCGGATGTCATCGCCATTAATTAATGTTCCTGGATAGCAAGCATTTTTTTTTACTATCGTATGCGGAAACTATAATATCTGAAAAACAATAGATTAGAATATTATATACCTGTCATAATAAAAAAATCACGTTTTTGGCAATCTTTCAAATAAAAATTATGAGAATTATTAATTGAAATGGGTGTTCAATTTTGCCGTCCTTGTATTGGCTAAAACAAGATTGCAGTTTTAGTTAAAGTGAAAAAAAACGGTGCTTTTAAATTCTGAATAATTACGGAATTATTGCTTTGTAAATATGTAATACGTATGTTATTATTGTTTAATTTGTATCTAAAAGAACCATTGTAATAAAAACTGATATATATATGTTTATTAAATTAATTAATTATGTTGCGAAACATGGTAATAGCCACTATTTGATTTGGCTTCATTTGGAAAGTCATCAACTAACAAAATATGGTTGGATGCAAAAATTCAACTTCAAAAATGTTCACTAGAATTCATCATAATGACATATTGTAAGCCATTCTGTTTCCAAATTTTCTAATGCCTTATATAGGGAAAAAAAACAGTAAGCTATATTATAAAATTTGCTCTGTTTTGTGTAAGTAAAAAAAGGGGGCCTTTTGATAATAGTATATTTCATGAAAGAATTTTATGAAGAGGTGCTTTAAAAATATTATATATATTTGAAATGTCTAACTAAATACATTTTGTAGGATATATTATTATATTTCACTTGTAGAAAATTAATTCTGGTAAATCTAAGGAATAAAATTTTTACTGTCATTTATAATGTGACATAGTTTTTCTGGTATAGTATCTAAAAATAAAATTTTACTGCTTATAGGAGGTATGTAATATGTAAAAATATAAGCACCAATCTGTATGCAGCTATTTTATTATTATGTCAAAAAATGTACCAAATCCAGGGAAATTGTTAAATGTATTAAATTAAAAAAGTACAATAAATTAGATTTTCAATACTACTTTGCAATCTTTGGATAATTTTAACCGTTCACCAAAGAGATCTTTCTAGTCATTATATTGTATTACATACATAATATAATAATTTCAAATGCGGGGCTGTATTTTTCTATTTCAAATAGTAAATAACCAGTACCTAATTATGGTACAATTAAATTAAATATATAATATTAGAGGGTACCTATATTAAAAATTAAGGAGACATTCATTTTGAAGGGAATATTTTATGTTATAGGTATTATAAAAAAAAAATGTACTAAAAATAGTCATAAATAAATAAATAAGAAAATGTAATTGAGAATTTTTATTTTTATATATAATTTTTGTAACAAATTTTCAATAAATCACACATTCTTCAAGATATTATTCTATTATATAAGTCAGATTGTCCATTAATAATACAAGGTCGTATGTGACATCTTTTTAGGTTGTACAATGAAGCATATAATGCCACTCGTATCTCATTTTTTTTGACCATGTCCGATCCTAATAAGATCATACGGGCCTCCACAATGTGAAGGTTGGTATTAACAGAATTATGTTTTTACAACAGATGGACATAAGCCACTTGCTCAACCTAAAAGATCCACACTCCCATACCCCCAAACACGAATTGAAAAACAATAATTTGTATTTACCAGACCCAGGATTCAAACCTGGGACCCACGACACTATAAGCCAACTCTTCTGCTCGGTCGTTATAGCTGATAGTCCTGCGTAATATATTTATAAGCCTAAGCTTCTCTGCTTACATGAACCACCGAACAGTGGGTTCGACCCTCCGCTCGCCGGTCGACCCTTTCACCGTAATAAATATAGAAGCCAGTCGGTGCGGTATGCTTGCGCGGTATAGAAGGAGCATATATGCACTGTTAAAAAGTATGTAAGTAGTACAGTCGAACTTGGTTATTACGAGGAAGATGGGACCGACTGAATTTGCTCGTTATAAGCATTACTCGTCGTTACATAACATTTTTTGCGCCACATTCTATAAGCATAGAACAAAAAAATCTGAAAACCATCATAAAAATCCCCGAAACAAACACGGCATTCATAAACTACAAAAGAAGTTGTTTATTGTAATGAAGTGCTGAGCCGCCGGCGCTGGTAAGTACCTACTGACTTCACAAAATCTTGGATTTTTTACATGCAATTTCAACCATATGCGTGGATACTTTTTCAATGTTGTCAGCGAAAACACCAATTAGGTACTTTGACACTTAACTAGCGTCATAAACGTAATCCATTCCTGTCAGCATCATTAACAGTTTTGCTCAATATACCCGAGAAGTAGCTTGTTATAAAAGTGAATAAATGTATGGAGAAAATCATAAACTAATATTTCAACGAATTTTTTCTCATTACATCTGAGATCTCGCTATTTCCGTGAACGTAATAAACAAGTTCGACTGTATATTGGAAGACATTTTTATTAACATTGCTATAAAGTACCTAATATACAATATTGTAATATCAAAGCAGTGACATATTATTTAGAAAATTTAATGAGATATAAAACCATTTTAGCGACACACTTGTGCAAAGATCACAAAAATAGAGTCATTTTTACATCAACAATTTTGGCTGGCCAATAAATATTTTTAACAGTCTTACAGACATACGATTTATGGTTGTATCAATGATGGCTTTAGAATGTTCTGTAGCAAAACATTATCACACTAAAAAATACTTATTCACTTATATTAATATACGTTTTATCATACATCATATACGAAGGAGAAGATACATTGTAATATATGCAAGTAATCAACATAATAAATTGTCATGTTGCTTACCTCAGACACACTGTGGATTTGTGATTATTGAATTTTAACTTGTTGACCGCAGAGCATTTAATTACTATTTAATTACCGCATTTAAATAACATGCTAATTATATCGAATGACCAATTAATTAGTGTACAACAGGTGTGCCATCCACTTTGAAAGGATTAAAAGTAAGTATTAATATTTTATACTGAATTCACACAAGAGTTAAGAATGTTATATTTTTAATTAAAGAAAATGCAATATACTTTGAAAACTTTCAGTTAGCAGAATTTGAAGTACAGTGAAACCCCGATTCTACGATTTTCAAGGGACCCTAAAAAAACCGATAAAGCCGGGATATATAAAAAAAAAAAAATTCGACGTCTTGAATTATTTTAAGTTTCTCAGCTAGAGTTCTAGTTTTCTTCATTGGGGGCATTTTAGTTGCGACTTACAAAAATTCGTTATACGAGATGCGAGGCAAGCCTGAGCGGCCAGTGCAAAGTGCAAACAAAGCAACGCGACTGAACGGTCAGGCTCATAAACAAATCTACGAAAGCGAAATGAAAAATATTTAACAAAAACGGTCAATCGGGATAATATTTGTGACGGGACCACAATATTTAGACGATTGATCGAGGAAAACGATAAATTGGAGAACGGTTAATGTGGGATTATTTAACATTGTTCTTATGGGTTTTTGGCGGGACTTTCAAAAATGAACGATCCGTGAGGGAAAAAGATTTATGCGAGAACGGTAGATCGGGGTTCTACTGTAGGTACCTACCTCAGATAAAATGTACATTTTTTTGAAATAGGTCTTTTTCTGAGGTTTTTCAAAATTAGTATAAAAAAGTAAGTGTGTCTGCTTTTACTTTATAACTTCAGGTTAATGCCATATTTATAAACATATACCTACTAAAAAAATTGCCAAGTTAAAGCAATTAGTTATTATTATTGACCCAGCAAATTGAATATTTTAATAACAAGACATATTAAACTCTCACTGGTTCTTAATTATTCTTAAAAATGCTATGCTTTTATGAATGAAATCGGTCCAAATGGTGCAGTAAGTAAAAATAATGGAAGAGAAATACACATACACACACACACACTAACTCATCAATATTAGTGCTTTGCAGGTTGGCTAATCTCTATTTAACAGCGAACTGAGCATATGCAATGAAGTATTATTTATATGAACACATACATTTTAGCCCATAGAACTACCACTCAACCAGTTTTCAAAAATATCAATTTAAAATATAAAATTATCAATTAGTCATTCTTTAGTAATGACTTTAAAAACCTTATTACATTCTGATATCTTTTAATACAGAGCTTCCCAATACATGTGATGCAACGGGAGACGGAAGTGGGCCACAGGAATATTGTTTCATATAGTAAAATCCAAGCATTTACTGAACGTTGACATTAAAAATATTTTTTTGAATAATTTCCATTGTCTGTGTAGGGTAGCTTTTTCAGGCATAGACCCTGATATAAAAAAAGTTAAGAAGTTTCTAAAACAAGCGCAATTATCTCATTGAAAGGATCGATTACCTACCTAGCAATTAACTTCATAAGTTAATATTTATAATGGAGGTCCAAAAAAACATCTTAGTTTAATTTACCTAACGATTTTCCATTCCTTCTTAAATACACAGATAATAAAATATTTTAGTATCGATCAAAGAATATTAATTGCTATGGAAAATGCCGATCAACATACAGTTTTTAATTTTATTATGCTATTGCAGTGAACTTTTAATAGAAAGAATTGGATAAAAATGCAATTTCTTTTTAGAGGAAATGCAAAATATGTAAATTTAAGTGTAAAAGGAAAAAATAACTACGTAATGTGTATGTTGTCTTGCTCTGCCTCCTTCCCAGCATCCCTTGTTTCCTGTCCAAACTATTAACCCTTACAGGTAGGGAAGCGCTGCTTTAAATCAACTAAATGATATTTTAATGAATAAAGTTATCATGATAGATTGTTATCAATTATTGATTGAGTGGTACATGTATCACAGACGATTACCCCCGAGTACTAAATATTCAACAATAATAATATGTATAACTAACTGCATGATTGTTTTCTAAATCACAGTCCGCATTTGGCAATCGTCAATGAGTTTAGTCATTAAAGACAGAGCTATATCATAAATATAATAGATTACAATCAGAAAATAAGACAATAATTTGTACAGTTTCTCTTAATACATAGTAATTATTTCAATAGTAATATTAGAATATTTATTATTTAGAAACAAATAACCACAGGCACAACAGTCTTTTACGTGGGAAAGCTAAATCGTATGAATAGATTATTATAAGATAATCAGAAAATTAATACTACATATTGACTGGCGGTAATTAATTATTGATGAAAATCTAATTTATATTTCTTTCTGTAAAATATGTAACTTTCCATATTGATTGTTTTTGCTGCCAGGTTTCGGCATTCGACTTGATCTATTTACAACAGCCGATCTGCATGGAAATTTACATAATTTATACCTCATATAAGTTGAAGCAGAAGAAGATATTAGTTTTAATCCTACGTGACGAAAGTGCGTTAATAATTGCACGTTTAGTAGGGAGTTTAGAGGGACAGCATTTTAAAACATTTAAATCCGTTAAAATCTATCGGTAGAATTATTTTTCAAATCTATTCACAATATTGTTAGATAGTTTAAGCAGTGGCGGCTTGTGGATAAGATATCTCGGGGTGCTGCGGTTGATTAAAAATAAAAAAAATGTTTATTAGGATTATATTTTACTATTAACATCAAAATTAAATATAAATTATTAATTATATTAATAAGTAATTAAAATAAAGAACTATGCATAAATTGCTTGCAGAAATAAATTTTAACAATGTTGTAACAGTGCATAATATGGATGAGCCGCCACTGAGTTTAAGCGTCTTGAATAATTTGTAATGTCAACAATATGTTTATACTACTAACAAAAAATAAAATAAATGTGAAAAAAACATACTTAACCTAATTATGTATACACAACAAATCAATATGAAGTCGAAGCTTGGTAGGTACATATATAAATATTATGAAATGTACAGAACTGTCTCGCTTTATAATAATGAAATCATAATGGTAGAGTTACAATAATTATAACATAGGATTTCTTGTTATATTTACTTTATTATAATTAATATTTTCTGTCAAATAGGTCCATACTATTAGACTGTGGGATTAACAACTCCCAAATAAAACAAGATAACTTAAAAGTATGTTAGACTTTTTTGCTCCTAAGAGAAGAATATAGGGTTCTACAGAATTATCTTAATATTATTTTATCAGGAATGGTTGTCAGCTAATTCGTTCAACCAAATGGGTCCTGTATGGAATGGAAAAAAAGGCAAGTATGTTAACCTCTACTCCACTGTGGACGTTGTATCAATATTAAAACATCATAATGCCCAAATTACACGAGCAGACTCGACAAATTGACTTTTGTCGATCATCTGGCCTGATCGACAAAAGTCAATCTGTGAGTGAAATAGAAACTTCTATTATAGTCAGACTCTTTGATCGGGGTGAATTATTACCTAGAAGGCAGGCTCTGTCTCCGGTTGCGCACCCTATCAATGCTGTCATTTTAATATCAGCCTTATAATAATAGTCCCCAGACTTCATTATTTTAACAGAAACCAATTCAAAACAAAAATAAATAATATGTTAGTAAATACAATCGGCAACTTGTGACTTAAAAATACACATATATCTCAGTGAAGCTTTTCACTATAAGTCATTTAAAAAAAAAAAAAAATATGTCATAATTTAATTGACAGTCCTATTTTTTTAAATATATTTTTGACATTTAGCAAAAATAATGTGCTGATAAAAATATAATAATAATTAATACAAGTCACGAACATCTGAATCATAAAATTTGACAAAAGACATAACATGACGAGAATTACTTGGCCATCAGTTAACCTTAAAGGATCTGTCAAAAGCGTTTTCTCATTTCGAACAAGGAATAAACATCATATTTTAAATTTATCGTGATGAAAAACGCTTTATGTTATATAAATAAATGATTCGTCATACGTAACATTTCACTATAAAGCAAGGTAAGTAAGTATATACTAGTGCAGTGATATTTGACATCAGAAACTATGAGGGAAGACTGTTTAGTGTAGCCAGTAAGCTGATCGATAGATATCTTTACTAGTAATTTTAAACACAACGCGTATTATATGAACCAACCACAAAAAGCGGCAAGAGGATATAACTGGTAACTAAATCGTTGCGTGTAATTGATAAAGGATGACGGTTGATCACGACAATTGGCACGAGTCTGCTCGTTTAATTAGGTCGTAACAGTGAGTATAAATAAATGAATTACACTGAATAATGTGTAATTCTAAGAGGTAGAGATTATTGCTATTAGATATTATTACAAAGTGGTTAAGACACATTTCACATAGTACTTAACTTAATACATAATAATTACAAATAGACCGTTAATCATAAAATTGTGACTTTAACAATATAGTATAGCTGTAATTATATTATGATGCACGTCGCGTACTGTCACGATGACAAAATTGGTCTGTGGTTTCGTCATTTTGCAGAATATTTTGAACGATCACTGTGTAAATTCAATGATGGAGAGTGCCAACTCTAAAGTATTTTGAATTATTATTCATGTTAATTTTAACAGTTTTTACCTGTGCACACGTTAAAATTACTTTCGATATTACATCCATAGATAACATTTTGAACAGAACCTAACCTGCTGACCATAGATAATAAACAACATTCTTATGGAAAATACATAGTGGCAACCGCTAAAAACAAAAAACACGCGATTTTGACATGAGTCGAAAATGTGTAGGCATGTAGAAAATGATGATAAATGACTTCATTGTTGTTCTAGTAATTTCAGCAGACTTTGTTGACTGACAATGTTCGTTTAAAGGTTCAAAATGTGCTACGGGATGGGAGCGTCAGTCTGATATTTTAACCACAAAAAAACGACATAACATATTTTTTTCTCATAGCGGCAGCTTACTGTGGCTTCGCGTGATAGTACGCGACGTGAATTATAATAATAATCACAGCAGTGTCCATATAGAACTGCTCTGTAGACATAAGTATACATTTTCCAATTTTTGGTGTTGCCACCTTTGTTTTAATTGAGGTAATATAAAGTTATAGTCCAGTAAGATAATTGACACAAAGATAAATAATCTTTAACCAACAAATTGAAAATACCCAATAAATAATCAGGTACATGAGTTATATTAATAATATAGTGATTATTATAGATAATGTTTAAGGGCGGACGTGAGCGTGGGTCAAAATTGAGCTTTTTTTCTATTTTCAAAGCATGATCCTGGACATACCTTGAATGTTGTAGATAATCTATTTATATAATTTTGAAGCCTTATTATCCTTTATATTTATTTTAAACATTTGATGACTGCATAAAGTATTTTTATTACATAAAATAGTATTCTTTTAAACCTCTCGCTCTAATGTTTTAGAATATAGTCATATTTCAGTACATTAATGTGGAGTGGTGTTAAGATTTTTTACATTTATTAATTTTTAAACGCATTTATAAGACCATCAGTATAATTTATATCGACATTATTATAGTGAAATATTTACGATAAAAAATTATATTGATAATTTGTGATCCCAAATTTGACAAGAATTAGGCATTTTATTTTTCAAAAAATGGGCAAGATTAACACATTTGAAGATATTTCTAAAGATACTCATTATAAGCTATGTCTTTGACCATTCAAGTGTGATAAACATCCTACGAATAATGATTCCTTTATAATAATTATTGACTTAAGAATAAGGTAGTGTTTTTTTGAAATACGCCATTTCTTTTGGCAATCCCCAGTGGTTAAGCTACCACATACGGCCGTAGCCATAAATTGACAAACTATAATTGAAGTAGGGAGTAAAATGATGTTAACGCGCGTGTTTGAACATGTACCTGACCGAAATTTTTTTTTTTAAACGGTACATGTTCTTACACGCGCGTAATAAAGTAAAGGATAATAAGGCTTCAAAATTATATAAATAGATTATCTACAACGCTTAAGGTATGTCCAGGATCATGCTTTGAAAATAGAACAAAAGCTCCATTTTGACCTACGCTGAGCATGTCCCCCCTTAAGTAGGTATTGATATTTACAAATATATTGCCAAGTTGGGCAAAGGATCTAGAAGGGTTGCAATTTTTAAGTTATCGTGTAGCCCCAGTGTAGGGGTGCTATCTAGAGCTTCCAAACCGGTTTTAACCGAAACCGGCTAACCGGGGGTTTTTAAATTAACCGATAACCGAGTAATTTCATACGGTTAATCGCTCTTCTTAGTACCTACATAAGTATATGAACGAAAGAGACAAACATAATCAAAATATTTGTAAGTTATTTCAGGAATGACACCCCTTGATAGTTAACAACAAATAACGTTGCCTACGTAAATTACTTTATTACGTATCGTTTAAATGGATTACCCACTTATTCTTATTAGTAGGTATTGCGGTGGCTTTTTTGTTTAGTCAAATTTCCAAGAATAAAAATAATAATCTATAGTGATGACCAGGAGGGTATCCACAACTTCCTTGGGTTTTTTTGGTTAATGCCCTAAGTTGAGTGCACGTGTCTTATGCCGTGTCCAAACTGGCAACAAGTTGCTGGCAACCTCGTTAGATTTTATGATAATTATCGTAAAATTTAATGAGATTGCCAGCAACTTGTTGCCAGTGTGGACACGGCATTATGCATACATATTGTTACCTTCATAAAATATATCTGCTGTTTTTGAATTTTATATTTTAGAAAGCCTGGTGTCCATTTTAAAACCATTAGAAATAATTTGTGTGAAAGTATTGAGCAAAACTGACGCAACAATTTTAAAACGTAGAGGGAGTGCAATGCGTTAAAGCATATAATATTATCTTCAACCAGAAGCAAAATGACTCGTACTCGTACGATAAATAATTGTACCTACGTACATATTATAAAAAAAATATTTTGGTTATAACCGGTTAGCCGGTTCTTAAATCCTAAATTAACCGTTAACCGGTTAGTATTTTTATCCCGATTAACCTTTCAGGGAGTACCTTTATTAGTACTGGTCATGCTATGGGGAGTGAGTTTTTTTTGCATGAATATTTTTTTTTTTTTTAAATCAAATCAGTGTAATATGAAGATAGAAATGTTTTAAAAATAGTAAAAACAAGAAAACCTCACGTTTTAAAGGTTTTATCGTAAAAAAACCGGTTGCGTATTCCAGGTGTAACCAACCATAGATTGACACCAAAACATTCGAATATTTTCACAATACTGTTTATAACTTAACACTATTATCAAACTTAAAATAAAATGGTGATTCGATAATGGCATTATTTGTCTAGTATATTTTTACGGATTTTTTTTAAACCAAGCTCATTAAAATAACGGTGGCCAGAAAAACATACATTTCTTCTTCCGCCGTCTTCACCCACTTTTTCATTTTCGACATCGCAAATGATTTCTGGGACGCAGCCGTGGCATAAATATTTGTTTCAGAAACTATTGTGTTGACAATATATTCCGTAAAAAAGAGCTGAAAAAGGTCCAGCTCAAGGTAATCCCCTTCTACATTTATATTCCCTTTTATACCGGACTGAAAATCACCAAAATCGTTAGGTGTTGGAGTGAAGGTTGGGTTATTCCAGGTCTTTGGTTCTTCCCGCCTGTATTTAGCACTTCGTTGGATGTCTGGATCCTCGTCATCAGAAGAAGAAGATTCATAAAATTCCATCGATATATCATCAATGTTCTTGATGTTCTCCTCTTCATTGTCACTGTTCATCAAAATTTCGTCAATGTCTTTGCCTCTTTGGAAATCCATTTTAGGAATATAGATCGACACAAATAAATCACGGCAATAAAAACACCACTAAGTCCCTATATCAAATGTCAACACAGAAAAACATCTAAAAATCGCGGGAAAAGTATGAGAAAACTCAATATAAAAACTTCCAAACGCATTAAAATACCGTAAAACACAGTAAAACATCTAAAAATCGCGGAAAAAGTATGAGAAAACAAAATATAAAAACTTCAATTCACAATAAAATATGGTTATAAACATCGAAAAATTGCGAGAAAAGTATAAAAACACAATATAAAAACTTCAAATCACAATAGAATACGGTTAAAAACTTCTAAAAATCGCGGGAATAGTATGAGAAAACACAATATAAAAACTTCAAATCACAATAAAATACGGTTATAAACTTCGAAAAATTGCGAGAAAGGTATTAACCCGGCCGGCGCCGATGTCACACACCTTGTACAAATCGGCCAAATTCGCAATGCGCATGTGTATAAATCGATGCCACCGCGTCCATATTTATCATACGGGACTGATTTTTTCACGTAAATTTGGCCTGATTTGTCCTTCTCCTGCCACCTATGACATATTTTAAAAGCATTGGTTCTAAATATAAAATAATCACCAAAGTTTCGAACCAATTCGTACGGCCAAGTTTTGCCGGTCGACAGAAATCAGTTTGAACTGCGCGCCGCGACTGCGCAGTATACGACAGACTTTCAACCGAGCGGGCCATTGCGCGGGATTGTATTTATCGCATACAAGTTGAATATTTACCGCAATCGTTGATAAATACTTTTTTTGCTGTCTGGTGTACTTATCACATTAAAACTGGCATGATTAAGGCGAATTCTTTGCCTCAATTTACGATCAAATGTGACTTCAACGCCATCTAAAGGCATCTACAGGCATCTACCATGAATTTCTAAAAATGTGTTACTAAAAACTTTCGTCGATCGCAACCAGATGGCAATAAAATATAAAATAAAATATTGTGTGTCGCCACATATTAAAAATCATAAGCTTGATAAAAATGCATTTAAATTTATTATATATTTACTTACCTATGTAAAAATATTTACAATTAATATTTTCCCCATAAAATATTTACAATTCTAACATATCTATTTGATTTGATTTAAAGTGTTTATGATTTTTACATTTTGTTTACCGTAGTTTTTTTTACAGTGGCAATACAAGGGTATCCTGTCCAGTCAATGAACCAGATTTTTTTACGTTGTCAATACGAATTAACCTCTTGAGACCCGAGATAGAACCAGTCATGAGAAAAAATATTTGTGCATTTTACTGTTCCATAAATATTATTAAGATCACAAAAAAAAATTAAAATATTTTTTTTACTATATATTAACTAAAATCCACTACGTGCACGTGTGTGCATCTCAGGTCACAATAGAGTACAATATTGGATACAGTACAAACAATGAAATGAAACAAAAACAATGTGATATCCATATAATGATACAATTTTATTAGAAAAATAATACAATAATCATAATAATATAATGGTGATTGGAAAATTATATTTATTTAGATTAAAAATATAGTACATTAACGGTCAAAACCCTAAAATACTACACATTAATAAGCGCACTTCAGGGAATAGGTTTAGGGACAACCATTCTTTGCTGTAGAAGTAGATCTGTGTTTACTCAGTGTGTTATTGAAGCTAATGGTGAAGAGTTTCTTGGATGACCTTGTATCGATGATGATACTGATGGCTAAGTGACTTTCATACCAAATCGTAGGGTTTGCAAGTCTGATTTTCCATGACTATGAAGTATTCCAATCACAGTGAATATTTTCTTTCCTATAAGTTTGCATGTACAATGAGCAAACAATTTCATGTCCATGTCCAACAAGTCCATGTCCACAGTGGTCAAAGATCCTCACAGTTTACATGCTTGATGTCCTGTGAAGGCAAACACACCACTGTGAAGATTAATGCGGCTCATCGACTTGTAATCAGTATTTTACAACAGCTGACTGAGTGATGCATATCGTTCTTCGTCTTCTTTGAATCATAACACGTATTGGCCTGAAATAACGAATCGGTGAGGTTGAAGCTGGTAAAAAAGTCATATGTGTAGACGTACAAGGGGAGTTGTTGGGAAGCCAACGTAACATCACAGCGTTGCATTGAGATTGTATCGTATCTTCATCAGATAGGTAGGATTCACTTCCCCACATGGAGAATAATTTATAGAGCAATTGGAGTCCAGCACCCAATAAACCATATATGGCCATGAACTGAACTCTTCAGCTCAGCATCATTCGTCTTATTAGGCTCAGCGTACTGAAACAATAGAAAATACAATACTATGAATTAATCGATACATTTATTCCTATTTATTAAGTATTCAACACCAGGAATATAAATACTAATGGCCAATAGTATTAATCACTAGGTATATTAAGTATATTAATTATTCTGTCCATCGAATCCTCAATATGGAGATCACAAAGCCCTTTCATCACAAACTGTATCAATTTAATTGGTACTTAATTGATTTTTTAGCAGTGCATGCACTTGCCTAATAAAATGATAAGTTTGATATTTATGACTAAATGATAAAGTAATATAATATGAGCATTGATACCTTATGGTTTCATAAGCCAGGATAGGATCCTGGATTGTGATTTTGAAGGATGTATCTCAGCCTCTAGCAGTGAGTAAAGTTCACTGGTTCTCCAGAATAAAGTCATCATCTGGGCCCAGGAGATGAATGTGAACATCATTACTGTCGTCAGGGTTATATCCTCCACCAACTTCGACATCATTATCATTCAAAATATCACCAATATGCTGGCTATTCAAGGATTCGTCTAAATGTAAACAAAAAACATAACCTCAATAAATCAGATATACTAATGTCAAAATATATCACTCTAGACCTGAGTTACTCATGTGTGTACCGAATTTTGAAACTATGGTATAATATTTTACAAAAGTGTAAAGATAATTTAAAGTATACGGAATATTACTATGATTCATTGTGAAACTAAATACATCATTGGTTTTTAATATAAATAAATATTAATATTTAATTAAAAGCACTTACTTGTCAGAGTTGACTTTTTAGCCGCCATTTTTGTCTTGTGCAAATATCCATAACTTCAAAGTCAAAATAACAATTTATTTTAAAACTACATAGGCTAGTGTTTTGCTCTAGTGGTAGAAAAATATACTATCTATACCACTGTAGTCAAATGCGGTTCAAGTATCCATTCAAATCATTACTAAAAAATATTTAAATAACGTCCACATATGTGTACCTCAGGACGCAAGAGGTTAATATAAATATTTTTCAACAGTAAAATTCATTTATAGTAGTAAATGAACATTTAAGTACAAATGTTTATAAGATTGAGTTTAATCTTGTACAATTGACAATTACATCGAATTTCTACTAGAGGTGGAATAAAAGAATGATATGAAATGAATAGCAAAACAAATGCCATTCGAATTATTATTAAACAAAATAAGGAATATACAGTTGTACTTGGTTATTACTAGGAAGGTTGGACCGGCTGAATGTGCTCGTTATAAGCGGTACTCGTTATATCAGAGAATAGGTATTTTTATTGTAGGCGAAAACAACAATTAGACACTTAACTAGTGTCATAAACGTAATCTGTCCCCGGTGGCATCCTGTCCGATCGGATTTTATTGCTTAGGGTCGAAATGTCTTTAAACGATCAACACATTACCAGTATTTTAGCTCGGTATATCCGATAAGTATCTCGTTATAACAGTGAATAAAAATGTACGGAGAAAATCATATACCAAATGTCAACGACTGTTTCCTCATTACATCCGAGATCTCGCTATGTCCGAGATTGTAATAACCGAGTTCGACTGTAGTTATAATTATAACAATTTCGATATTATATAGACATCCCAATTCATTTCGTTTCAACCATGTCCGATCCTAATGGGTTCATATGGGCCTCCACAGAGTGGACGGTTTGTATTAACTAACTAACTATATCTGAGATAAGAATAAAGTAAGACACGCAACGAATTGAATAAAAAAGAAGTTGGAGGTAAGAAAAAACGTAAATAAACATGCGAACAAATCTTGATAAGCAAACCCAAGGACAAAATAAGTGACAAATTAAAAAAAAAATTGTAAAACGTAAGAAAAAAATTTAGAATTTGAAGTAAGTGCACCACTGATTACATAATATTCTAAGAAAAAGACAGAACGTTATTTCTTTGAAAAAATCTAATGTCGATTTTAAAGAACAGTGCAAGATAAAATAAAAGATAGTTTTATTTATTTTACCTATAAATGTGTAAGTGAAATGGATTTGGAGATATAAAAAGAAACCTTATTGGCCCAGTGGTTTCTAGGTGTGGACTTTTGTAATTCCCTGAAGATCTCGAATAAATAATTAAAAATTATCAACACCTATACCATATTCCTAGGTATCTACTATGATTGAAAAGTAGATCTTAATTTTTTGTATTTATGATTGCTTCATAAAAAAACAATATTTACGACTTTATGATGTAGCAGATAAATGAGCAACTAAATAGTGATCCAAATATTATGAAAAGTTCAACTATCAAAGCATCACGGCATAAAATTAGTAATACCACGGTTATACACAATTTATTGTACCTACCTATTGTTATAATTTTCTTAGTTCATTTAATCGTTTTTAATTTAATTTATTTTCAAATTCACCTCTTATGTGTTCATTCACTGAATTGTTTACCCTATATTTTATGGAGACTAATAATAACTTCTATTTTCTACATACTAAATTATCAACCTCCACTTTTTGACAGGACGGCATACAGTTATATAGGCACGTAGATAATAATTTTAAGGCCGTAGACAGGAATGAACGTTTGATGGCCCAAATATAGTACAATAGTATGTATGTAATTAAAATTAGGGTACAAGTCGGTTATCCTGGATACAGCGGCAAAGACATTTTGAAAATAGCCTATATACTGGATTATTTGTTAGGATTACCTAATCTAACTTAAACTAACCCAAACTAACAAATAATCCAGTATATCGGCTATTTTCAAAATGTGTTTGCCGCTGTATCCAGGATAAACATATAGAACAAAAGTTAGTGAAGTGGAAGTTTGTCGAGGCTGTTTTGATCGGGTTAATTTGTCTTTGAATAATATTGTGACTAGAAATTTGAACAATTCTTATTATTTTTAACATTGTATATTGTTCATAATTTTCGCGACTACCACGTGAATAGACGATTTTTTTTTACTTATAACATTTTAAACACTTAACATAAATATGGATAAATTGTACAGTTACTAGACAAAGATTAAATTTGATGTGTGTCAGAAGTATCTTAGGCATTTTCGCTCGTATGCTTTCTTTATATTATTATGAAACTATATTTATTTTAAAATCGCTTTATAAAAGGTAGGTACGTCAAAACAGTAATAAATATCTGAAATAATTACACAACACTATTTCAGAAAGTGGAGGTTGATATATGTAGTCCATTGACATATGCTCCAATATCGCAAACAAAAATTATTGACAGCAGAATTAACACAGTTTTTGTCTTCGTACCTGGCGAACCTTTATTTTCAATGTATGTGTGTGTGTATGTATTTTTTAATCTATGCAAGTACTGTTTCAAAAATAGTTCGATTTATTTCCGCGTTAGCAGCATATGTCGATAAAGTCTTGTCAAATATTCATTTTATTTACAATCGATTCGTTAATATACAAAAATACAAGATTAAATTTAAATAACTAGCCTAAAAATTATTAAATAATATTTTTAATAGAAACGCTAATCGTTTTTTGCGATAAATTAAGTCTGAACCGAGATGTTTCGATTTTAATTGCATGCTTTCTAACCTCTAAATCGATGTTTTTTAAATTTGAAAAAAAAGATATAAGGATATAATAAATTCCAATTAACGTTTAGCGTTTCCCTAGGTAATAGATTTACGTACATTTTTATCGTAATTTTGATAATAAATCTTATGTCATTCATTCTTACCACCCGATAGAAATGTACCGAATTTGACACGTATTTTTGGTATATAGAACTCCACGATACATCTTAATTTTTTATTTTATTTTTCTCATTACTTTTGAATATATATTTACCGATTAATAAACTTTTCTAGCTATTTTTCGATAACAACTTTACCTAGAGACATCACCTTAACTATTGAACGTATGATTTTATTTTATCGCGATTTTTAAAATACTTTTTGTACTGTCTACCGTGTCCCATTTTAGTGAATGTGAAAATTAATACTGATATCAATAACTATGGTGTGTGAGTTTAATGGTTTCTGTGATTTGGCGTTTCTTAATACTGTAGTTAAACATTTTAAAAACATTTCATAGTTTTATAGTGCGTAAATATGGAGGAAGAAAATGTGCGTACTAATGAGGAATTGGACTCAGATTATGACATGTCGGAAGAGGAATTGGAACAACATGAGACTGATCATGATGTTGACGATACGGACTCTGACGAGCCAATTGAATTTTTGCGGTCATGGAGAACTGGTCCGTATATTCCAATATTTCACGAATTCAATGATTGTCGATCTGGCGTGACATCGAACGACTTGGACGAATCCTCTCCCGAATGTCTTTTCTTTGAACATTTTTTGAATAAAAATATAATGTCGGAAATAGTGAACCAAACGAATACATTTTTTAACCATTCGTACAGTGCGGGAGACCTCGGACCGAAATCGCGGTCACACAATTGGACAGACACGTCAGTGCCGGAGTTGTATACATTTTTTGCCGTATCAATGCTGATGACTCGAAATAAGCACACGTCGATAGAGGAACATTGGAGTACCGATCCTTACCTGCATGCAGACATTTTTGGGAAAATAATGGCTAGAAATCGATACCAACTTATTTTACAAATGCTTCATTTTTCTGATCCTAGTGTGACTGCCTCAAATGATAGACTAGCTAAAATTAGATTACTGTTAGAACACACAAGAACAATTTTTAGGGAAACTATGATACCGTATCAGAATCTTTGCATAGATGAGAGCATAATCGTGTTTAAGGGTAGATTAATTTTTAAACAATTCATTCCTTCCAAAAGACATCGATTTGGAATAAAAATGTTTGTGATGTGTGACGTAATGACAGGATATATTATTGACTTTATAATTTATTGTGGGGAAGGGACTGACATACAAGACAATGAAAATCTCGGTATTTCCGGTGCGGTAGTGACAACGCTAATGAAAGACTATATCGGGAAAGGTCACACCTTATGGTGTGATAACTGGTATTCGAGTCCGGCGCTCTTTAAATACCTTCACTCTCACAAAACAAATGCTTGCGGTACAGTGAGAAAAAATCGTAAAGATATGCCAGAGTTCAGCAAACTGAAAAAGGGAGATACCGAGGCTAAGTACAATAGTCCACTTTTGGCTCTGAAATGGCACGATAGGAGGGATGTTCACATGCTATCCACCCTCCACGATGCATCATTTGGACCAACGGGAAAAGTGAACTATAGAACTGGCGAAAACATTGAAAAACCAAAATGTGTTATAGATTATAACAAAAATATGGGTATGGTAGATAAGTCCGACATGATGCTTAGCAACTTGTCGTGTATGAGAAAATCGATCAAGTGGTATAAAAAGGTCGCATTCCACATGATCGACTTATATTTATTAAATGCTTTTTATTTATATAAATTTATTAAATCTGACAAAAAAACATTGGGCGATTTTCAACTCTGTGTAATAAAACAACTAGTGGACAAATATTGTGTGAGAATTTCAAATGCACCCCTGCCTAAGCCGACAGCGTCAACTAGCGATAATCCCGTACGATTATTGCCCAAAAGTGCAACGGGACATTTGCCAGAATACATTTTACCGACACAAAATACCGATAAGCCTAGAAGAAGATGTTTCGTATGCGGGAATTCTAAAAAAAATCCGAAAAAAACAAAACTCTCTCGCTATATGTGCCCAACGTGTGATGTTGCGTTATGTCTGTCACCTTGCTTTAAAATATATCACACATCTAAAGAATTTTAAAATAGGTTTATTATTGTATTTGTTTTTTTTTTTAATATGTGAGTTCGTGTTAATTTATCAATAATATTCAATAAGTGAAGTGTTTATGTAGTTTAAATATATTAAAAGGGTCCCCTTTATATTTGTTTACGACTCAACCCGAAGACATTAATATGTGATTTATCGATATGCACTTGAAAATTAGTAACGCTCGATTCGTGGGAACGTATGCACAAGTGTCGAAATATTACACACCGCGCAGAGCTCTAACTATTTGCTACAAAATGGCGACCTGCTGTAAGTTCTTTCAAATTTGGATAGCATTCGTTTGTTCGAGTGTTTCTGATATTATAACTGATTTATTACGGTTTTTTAGTGTGTCGAAATTATCTTAATGGCTTTGGGTTCTCGACTGGAGCTGTGACATATTTTTTATTGCTTTTTTTAGTATAGAACAAAGACGATAATGAAATTCATGCGTAGTTATGGTGCGTCATACGATTTTTGAGGCAGGTGCCGGGTTAAAACACAATATAAAAACTTCGAATCACAATGGAATACGGTTAAAAACTTCGAAAAATCGCGAGAAAAGTATAAAAACACGATATAAAAACTTGAGATCGCATTAAAATATCGTAAAACACAGTAAAACTTCTAAAAAACGCGGGAATAGTATGAGAAAACACAATATAAAAACTTCAAATCACAATAGAATACGGTTAAAAACTTCGAAAAATCGCGATAAAAGTATTAAAACACAATACAAAAACTTCCAAACGCATTAAAATACCGTAAAACACAGTAAAACTTCTAAAAATCGCATGAAAAGTATGATAAATCGCGCGCGCGGAAATCGATTGTTTGCGATTTATGTACTTGTCCGAACTGGTAGGTATGACGTCATATTGATGTCACGTGACATACGAAAAAGTAGAATTCTGCAGTTTGTAAAGTTGAAATCTGTTTTGAAATGGTATAAAAATACACCCAAGTGTCCATAGATGGTGTTGCAATTCATAGTTGAAGCATAGACACACCAATAAACCCATACTACTAGAAAATGTACATATACGTCCATACTCCTGCATCCAAAAATCGCGCCGACGTACATATACGTCCATACTCCCGGAAAGGTTAATTGGAAGCCTTAACTAGCTTACTTTACAATACGAAATTATAAATATATAATAATGTGCACTCACACAGTTACCTATAGGTTGTAAGCGATTTTGTGACATTTTGTAACAAGAATGGGGTTGAAAAATTTATTTTTCTAGTAAATGTTTATAGTATAGTTTCTTTTGCGGTTCACTGTCAAAACTAGGCACAAAGTTAATTTTTAAGATCTCTTTGAATCCTTCTGCCAGAGCCGGTTCTTTAAATTTGTTCCTGGAAAAAAACAATTAGCGTTAGTAACGAGAATATATTTTGATGTAACTCAAGAAAGATATATTTTTCATTTACGACATAATGGCTAGACACCAATGGCGAAGGGTGAAGGTAGGCTGTTAAGATCCAACATAAATAGTGCACACTAAACTTTATCAGTCATACGTTTTCATTGAAATAAGACTACAATTTACAGATAGTGTTGGTTGGTTTATAAAATTCAATTAAACCCCGCCTAATCTAAGTCATAGTAGACAATAGTCAAAAAATATTAATTTATACTCATATTACTTTTGTCGGATCATTCATAGCATACATAAACCATTACGGTTCAGTTTAGGCAGGGTTCAATTGAATTTTACAACCTAACCAGCACCGTCTGCAAATTGTATACTTAGTTCAATGAAACTCAATATCACTGATAAAGTTTAGTGTGTACTATTTTTGTCGGATCTCCACAGTCTAACTCCACTCTTCGCCAGTGGTCTGAACACATACAATCAACGTATTAATATCGCTGAAATTCACTGTACACTGCTACTGAATTATTATGGAATCCATTATAATGTAACAATAATATTATCAGTAGATTTTAGTAGAAGCGTCGATCAAGGAATGACGTATTAAAGAAGAAACAGTGTTGCTATTTGAATAATAAATAAACTTTTATTATTATTCAATTTATATTGTGCCGTTTGCATATTTTTACCATTGTATGACAATTAAAAAATATGTATGTGAACTGGACTGTGTATGCATCTCAGCGGGTCTATTCTATACAAAAGGCTGCTTTCGTCCGCTAAAACCGCTAACTAGGGTATGTTTGTATCAAATTATTAACACATATTGTAACAATTATAATTAGCCGGTATTAATTGTTGCAATAAATGATATATTTTAACGGCATGCCCCCTGCCTGTGCTAAAATTTAGAGCATGAGCGATATAGAGAGAGAGCGAGAGAGAGACAGTTTCGACTGATTAACTGATTACAATACAATTACAATTATAATATTTCAATATAAAATGTATGTAACAAATACTAACACATTATCACGTTAGCGGTCGATAGTCGCCTTTTGTATAGAATAGACCCGCAGGAGTGTATTGTTCCATGCGGTAGTCGACATGATGTCTACACATAAATATTAGGTCCGATTACAGTAAACAATAAACCAACTCACTTGTACATGTTAAATACGACGTCTTTGACGACAGAGTGTGTGGTGTCAGTGAGTTGCCGGTACTTGTTGTTATGCTGCGAATGAGCTAAGGACACGTCCATGAAGAAGCACCTACACGATAAACCGTTCTTGGATGCCAGGCTCACCCACTTTGCACGCGACTTCACGTCAGGGTTTGTGCTATCCGCTATTATGCTCTGGCCATTCTGCAATAACAAAGAGGGGCGAATCGTCAAATTATTATACGTCAGGTTATCAGTTACCTACTTTGCGAGCTTGCACCTCTAAAATAATATATAGATGTCCATTTGTGTAGTTATTTACCTAGGTAGATTAACAGAATACATACTGAAATTCAGATGATGATGATTGAACTAATACAAGTCGCCGCATCCAAATATATATATGTTTTGAGAGGTTACGTGCGACTCTCGCTAGGTAGATGTGCGCGGTCTTCATGTGCAAACAACGTTCCTAGAAGATTTGATTTATGGCTGTGCGGCATATGAGGCGAGTTTAGATGTGAGACCTGGCTAAATGTTTTCAACATTCTGTAAATGACGTCTTGTTTTCAAATAATAAAATAAAAATTAAAATTCATTTATGATTTATTAATGTTTTTAGTATTTGTATTTGAATGACAAGTCAGGCCAAAACATTCAAATTAAATATGTTGCTATGAAAATTTAACACACAAAAGTCCACGGAATGTAATCCAAAGTTAGAAATAAACTTGCAAAGTATGTACATAATTACATGTTTCAAAGTGTGAAAATGTAAAATGTGAAAACTGTTCTCAGCTAAATTTTTAATTACATGTCACATATACTGTCTTGTTAAATCATCAAACCAACAATTAATTATGTTTTGTTTTGATCGTTTCAATCAATAAAGATTGGATGACTGCGCCGGTCAAGAAAATAAAGACAACTAATAGAGTAGAGTACCAGTAGAGCCTGTGTTTGCTGTACCACTTTGATAACTCTTGACAGATTCAGACGGAGAGGGTTGGAGGAAGCCAGAATACGTGCAATATCAAAGTTCAAAGAGACTAAAGATTTAAACACACTAAAGGCATTTTGATAACATATAACAACCAACCTTAATAGCTTTAACGGCTTCAGATTCACATTTCACCGAGGAATTCAATAGGTCCCGGCATATAACCTTGTACTTCCCCTTCGAAGTCTTCTCCATTTGTTTTGATATTGATGATTTCCCACTACCCGGAAATCCGACCATCACAATGACCTTAAAAATAATTACACAAATATATTTAATACATTAAAATAACACTCAATATTACATTTTCTATATCATAACACGACTGTTTCTCTTTTCTATTCTGATATAACAATAACACGAAATGACGAAATCCCAGCCAACTATCTGGCCTGAGTGAACACAGCATTTAAAGAATACAATGCTGTCAATGATGAAACAAGGATGTTAATTCGGATTGTAACTTTAATTTTTTCT
Source organism: Rhyacophila brunnea (assembly GCF_057557595.1). Lineage (NCBI taxonomy): Eukaryota > Metazoa > Arthropoda > Insecta > Trichoptera > Rhyacophilidae > Rhyacophila > Rhyacophila brunnea. The sequence continues at coordinate 33,185,681 of NW_028232827.1, read as the reverse complement.
GGTTTTCCGAATTGTTCCACATGCATTGGTTAGGTTTTTATGTAGGTGCTCTAATAACTTTGTGCTGGTATACTAGTTATCTACCAAAAGGTTGTGACCGTCACCATTATAATATCCGAGCAATATGGAAACAATTACTCCTTATATTCCAAGATTATATTCGTTAGTAATGTCTGTTCCGTTTCCAAAATCTACTATGTAGCCCGTCAATACGTCAACTCAAACAAAAAAATTAATTTTAATAAACGGCTGCTCGTAATGAAACACCCCACAGGAGGCGATGTGAAATCGTGAAGGATTTAAAAGTCCTAAAGGGAAAATTCAGACTGTTAATGTCGAAGTACCTAATCAAATATTTGCCTTCCATTATCTCGCAAAGTAGATTGGCAGCATACATTTTTTTACATTTTCTTCTGAAAACCACGAAGAATCAATTGCGGAAAAATTCAGATTGATAGGACCAATAAAAAGATAAGCGAGTCATAAACAAGCCTCTAGTGGCATAATCTAAATGATCTGCATCTGCCTCCGGTGAGCTCTGTAGTGTTAGAACACATTGTATTTTGGTTGATTGATCGAAAAAGGTATGCACTGTCGCCTCGAGTGGTTTTTGAACCATAGACATCTGGGTATATGCATACAAATTCCATTATTTCATAAATGTCAGCAAATGGGAGCATATGGACACCATGTGGTGCCTCCAAGAATCCCTGTCGCTGCCAGCCTTCTTGCTTTGTCCTAGGTAATTGCAGCATCTCGTGGCTCCGCCATATACACCCGGTAGATAGTATTTAACGACTTGTCATCACACTGGAATACGATTAGCTTGAAGAACAGGCAGGCTAGGTTGAAATTCTCTTAAAGCATTCGTAGCACATGCCCGAGCTAAGTCCTACGTCACTTAAATTCGGAATTCATATATCCTTGTTTTTCGTAAATGCATACCACTGAACATCTGTATCCATCATAATAATTTGTTCTCGAAACAGTCTATGGTTACTCTGCGCCTTTGTAAAATGCTATACTCATTCATTACCATAAATCAGCACATTAGCACCTCCTTAGTTCATATTCGCACCTCAGACACAATGGAATAAAATATATTCACTTCAAAAATATAATTTGATCAATTACCTCTTGATTATTGACTTTCAGTTCCTTATTGCTAATAGCTATGTCTATTAATTTTGGATCGAAGCTGGGGGGTTTGTGTACCGGTTCCTTTGAGCCCCTGTAGTGGGCCTCAGGCGTGCTAAATTTGATGCCAATATTCTCTGCGAACAGCCGATCAGCCAAAGAATGGTCCTTAGGTCTGCCGGCGGCATCTCCGCAGTAGAAACTCTCGGCTATGTCAATCTCCAAATTGTCATTCTTCTACAACAGAGAAATAAACATGTAAAACCTAAAAGTCTGTACACACACAAGTGGACAACATCGTAAACATGGCAATTCAGCTTGACTCGCCCATCCTCAGAAAAAAGTAAACAAAACTTAGGGCAACAAACCATCACAATCACTGCTGACCTGTTAATTATTATTTAATTACCACATTTAAATATGTTAATTATATCCAATGGCCAACTAACGCAAACGTGCCAGTCGCGGTGTCACTAAATGAGTTAAAACACTTTATGATAATTGAGGTGCTGAGGATTATACCAATACAAGTGCACCGGTGACTAAGTTAAGTAAATCAACTTCAAAGTTAAATAAGCGATTGCCAATTCTCGATACATGTAAGTTGTACGTATGCAGTTGGCCATAGAATACTTTTTCGTGAGCCGTTGTCCTTGAAACACGTGTTCATATAGCATTTAATCAAATGTCGAGTTGCTTGTTGAATATTTCACTGTGGACAATATAAACAAAGCCATGCAGCAAAAAGTATGCTGGACTCATTCAAGAGGAGCGTGCCAGGATTCAAAACTGGAGGAAAGCGGCTTTGGACAGACCTAGATGAAGGCGAATGGCACATAGGATTTTAGCACCAGGAAAATGAACACGATATTGTATACAGGCGGACCTCGACTTACGAACGTTCGACTTTCGCACAATTCGCTATTTCGCACATTTCAAAAAAAATCGTTTTTTTAAAACGTCGCGCTGGCCGTGGGGTTAAGATATCCCCTTCTCGCTCGCTCACAAGCAAGTGCATTTCTTGCGTCACTTGCATCCTGCTCGCACCCGTCACTTTGCTTGTGAGCTAGCTAGGATAGGTTTAGTCTTGCGCAGGAGCGCATGCGGGCGTTGTCGTGTTGTGCGTTTTGCTAATTTTCTTCATTTGAAATATTTCACCATAAAAATTTATAAACATAAGTGAGAAACGGAAAAACTGCAGTGTTGATACGAACAAAAAGAAATCAAGGACATATAAACTTCACATGACGTTCTGATTGCGGTGAATCTTTTGCTTCAATCGGACGTTCGTATGATACAAATAGGTCTACTACGATTTGTTCAATTTTGAAAAATAAAAATGAACTTAAGGAATACGTTCAAAATTGTGGAAATATATTATCTTTAAAGGTTGTTTCCAAAAGACACGGCATAGTTATGGATGAAATGGAAAAATATTTGTCATCATGGATCGAGGACCAACATCAAAAAGATGTCCCTCTGAATATTTCAATTAGTCAAGCGAAGGCTCTTAGTTTGTACAAAGATTGGAAGGCTAGAAAAAGAAGATTCTAACACAATTTTTCAAGCAAGTAACAGTTGGTTTATATTTAAATTCACTGGAGAATCGGCTGATGCGGATAAAGATGCTGCAAAAGAATTTATTTCCTCATTATCCAAAATTATTGAAGATGGAGAATATTCCTCTAGCCAAATATTTAATGTAGATGACACAGGTTTATTTTGGAAAAAATACCTAGTCGTACATTCTTATCTAAGGAAGAATCAGTTGATAAACCTTCTAAAAACCGATTGACATTGCTTCTTGGTGGAAACTTGGCTGGTGATTTAAAATTGATGCCAATGTTAATTTATCAATCAGAAAATCCTAGAGCATTGAAAGGAAAGGATAAAGAATTGCTTCCAGTAATCAAATAAAAAAGCCTGGGTTTACTGCGTTAATATTAAAAGATTGGTTCACTTTACATTTCGTGCCAACAGTTAAGCAATTTTGTAAAGTTAATGATTTACCATTTAAAATATTTTATTTAAAATAAGAAAAAGAAGAGTGGCAAACAGTTAACTCTTGATAACCTTTTAAGGGAAACACCCGCATACCCCACTTTAACATGTCTCTTAAACATCTTATATTTACTTGATAAATAAATATTTCAAAATACACACAATTTTTTTTTTTTTTACTTCCCTCTACTTTCGAACATTCAACATTCGCACACCTTTTCAGGAACCAATTATGTGCGAAAGTCGAGGTCCTCCTGTATACAAAAAAGGTGGGAGCGGGAAGGTGGACAGGAAATAATTGGTGTAATCAAATTCTTTACCATGTGGACCAGCGTGTCCCACATTCCAGTGGACGGTTTCCGATAGATGAGTTTCCCCGATGATATGAACACCTGGACAGGCACGCCGAGCTTTGCGATCAGGTTCTCCATTTTTCTTTTGAACTCGTCTATTGTAATTTTGCCACTGCCTATCCTGGCCTGGTTTGTAAAGAAAGCGATCTTGTATCCGGACGAGTGGCACTCCTTCAGCTTGCCTGGCACTTCCGGGAAGGCGATTTGCCAATCGTCAGCATTTTTAGGGAAGACATTCCCCGATTTAGTCTTTATAATTGTTCCATCAATGTCGTAAGCTGCAATCTAAAAATAGCAACTGACATTTTAGGTTATATTATATAACATGGGGAAAAGCTTTAGAAATAATAAAATAATATCTATTAGAAAATATTGAGTTGAGTGGGATTCAAAAATGTATTTATCGCTTGCCAAACAAGGGCTCTTAATTAATAATTATTATCTACCAAAATTTCGTTATGTTTTTACGAATATTGAACCAATTAGTAATGTCTTGTTAAATTTACAAAGATGGTAGTTATTATTGACGTAATTTTAAAACATCCAAGAGTGTAATTAATAAGTAATACATATCTGCATGTTTAGTATTTGGGTCGGCAGTTTAGTGGTACCCAAGAGCCTTAACTAAGTTTTTTTCTAGAAATATTTCCTTTAAGTATGTTTCCGAGGTAAGTACTTTCAAATCCTACGTTTTTAAATTTTATGTAAATATCGTAATTTTTTTGAATAAAAAATGTTAGGGGTAAAAACATTTCTGGTTGACTTCCCGGAATGTTGGTCATAAAGTTAAAGCCATAATAAAGCAAAATATGTATTTCTATACAAATCCATATAATTTCAATAGTATCAGTCAGAAAAAAAATATGAAATCTTAAAATTTAAATTACATTTTAACCGGTTAGATGCCACGACCGTATATATACGGTCTACAATTCCGTGGGCGCAGTGCCGGCCATAGTAAATGACCGTATATATACGGTCCACTTTGACACCTATTTTTACTATCCAATGACAATTATTTTAATAATAGAAGCATATGGTAAACACAGCAACATCTCTTGGAATCATGGTGTAATATTTTTGTATTTGCAAAAACATTTTTCTGTTTTAAAATCAGTGTTTTAAAATAGCTTCATCTCGTTACCGATATGTGTCGCTCAGCAGGGTTGACACACACGTGTTGACAATATCAGTCAGTTGTCTTGTAATATTTGCATTGCTAACCTAACTTTGTTTTACGGGTGGAATACTGGAATATTGTGATTTTATAATTTATTTCTTTTATGACAGTTTTATAATCGTGTGTAAGTTTTTGTGAAATATTTGGTTTTGATTTTTTTAATAAATGGCGAAGCAGGTGACAAATAGTGCATTTATTTGGTAAGTCTATATGATACACTATTAATTTATTGCCAAAAAATATATATTTATTAGGTTTTATTTTTTAAAAGAAAATCGCGGCCTTTCATGCACGGCCATACTAAAACTCCCGGCATATAACAGGTTAAAAACAAAAAAATAAATGCTGGAAAAGCACTACTGATAAAATCTTATAGGTTAACACTCGTTTCATACACTGCGAATATTATCACATGAGAATTTTCTGTTGAGCGTAGAATTGTATAGATAAGGGGTAGTCAACCTGGTACCTACCGCCTACTAGTGGGCGTTCCAATCTTCATGGTGGGTGGTAGGGGTTTTAAAAACATTTTAAAAAATTGGCCTGTAAATTATTGAAATCGTGCCTCATTTGAAAAAAGTACATTATAGAGAAAAACTTTAAATTGAATAGTCCATAATATAGTGCAGTGTAAGTGTATTATGAATTGAATAGATTGACGACAATTTACCTTGGAACGAGAGATGACACCTTTCGACGTGAAGATGTAGAGCTTGCCGTTATCGATCTTCTCCATCGTATCCGCAAGAGTTGGATTCATTTTTTGTTCCTTTTCGCAACTAGATTCTGTACCATTCCAAGTCTTCAATTTCTTGCAGTGTTTAATGTCAGGCTTTGACCCCTGTTCCAACTGATCAAACACTCGTTTCAACGTGTTCGAAGAGCAAGGTTTCGGTTTGCTTTCTTCGTTACAATCAATCACAGGCACCTTCGGAATGTTTGATTTATCGTCCGAGACAAATTTCACCTCATATATGAGCTGTGATAAAATTACCTCCAGATAATCCCCGTTAGTTATGGGTATTATATCACCCTCGACAATTTTAAAGCCGTTCACCCCGGATAGACTTTTCCCTATTTGTTTGACATAGGCGATTTGTTTTTCGAAATCGGCGACAACACTCACTAAAAAATAATAAAAGAAAAACTAAAAAAAATTGCAAAAGAAGTATAACTTCTTTGATATGTTCAGGGATAGTGAGCGGTTCTAAAGATTTTAGCTGTAACCCATAAAACACTAAGTAGTTATAGCAGAATCCGAAGATGATCTTGAAAGTAAAAATAATATATTATGCACATACCATTAATATAAATATATAATATAAATATCATTATACAAGAATGAAAAGAATGCTGCATAAATTACAACAAAAAAAAACAATTTGGCATTAAGGCTATACCTCAGTTGAGGCATGGTCTAAAAAGATCGTGGCTAGGCGATGCGCGGATTGCGGGTGCAAATGACGATTGCGGGTGCAAATGACGCATGCCAAGCGAAATATAATCTGTCATATAAATCCAACATGCGTCCATTTAATATTCTGTTTATAGTTCTATTAGTAACAATAATAATATATTCATTGACATGTTTTCTTTTTAAAGTAAATGGGTAATGTTTTTAGTCATCTTTACACGATTTAAGAATTAATTCCCCCGTCGCCATCACGAAACAAATTGACATATTCACACCTCAACGTTCGGTCTCCGATTACCAGCGAGTCCAAAATTTCGTCGCGCCTATAGTTGAAAATTATTTACTGTTTCACTGAAGTATCGTCTTAAGTAGTATGTATTGAAAAGATCCTGCAATTTTTTGTGTTTCACTAGAGCTTATTGTTAAGGGGGATGCTTCTACCTACCAGAGGCACCTAGCGGAAAAATACGAAGCTTGCAATTTGAGACTTTTTTGATAATCAACTAATAACTAAACAATAACTATATCAATTAAGTAATAAATATGTATCTGAAAACATTAAAAAAAAAATATTTTTTTTTTAAGTCAAAGATAAACTTACATTGTAAAAAAAATCTGAATTTGTTACATATTTATGTCCACAGATACATTATTATTACATTATATTTTATGGTCATATTTATTATTAAAATTTGGTTTATTAAGTTTTTTATGTTTTGACATAGAGATTTTTGACTAATTCATGGTTTGATTCAATCAATTTTTATAAAAATATAAATGTGTATAACTTGAAATCCTTTTTATTCATATGAAATCTTATTTAGGTATGGATATTATACGTCGTACTCACATTACGACACTAGCGGCCACCCTGACGTTCTTATAAAGTCATCGCAGTATAATACAAAATATAGCGACGTTGAATAACACACTAATTAGTATGTATGATGCCACATTGTTTTTTTAAGGGTTTAGAAAACATAAACGAAACGAAAAAATCAAGAACCGTGTGACTTCGAGATCGCGTAAGTCGGGGTATTACTGTATTTATATATTTATTAAATCTTGGGGTTATTTTATAGCCCACTGCAAAACAGAATATGAAAAAATTTCACTGAAATATCGACAAAATAAATCTGTATGCGGAATGTAGAAGGCGTTAAATCTAAAATCGCTACTTTTCAGGAGAGCCCAAGTAAGATTGATTTTTGGACCATTTTGTATGGGAGCTCCAATGTTCTGTGTGGAATTTAGTATTTCAGATGCATTCATTCGACATATCCTTTTTTTCATTTGTGCATATGGTTTATTTGGCATATTTAACTTGTAGTAAAACTATAATTTGTACTACATATAGCCAATGACATTATTAATGGACGACGCACTCAATACAGTAGCTAGCAAGTAAATTCGCATGTATAGGGAGACGCCACGCAATTTCCATTAGGCGATATCACGCATCGAGAATTTATAGCAATTTGACCTTTATTGTAATGGCGTTAGAGCAGTGTTTCTAATGTCAATGTTCATTTGAGCGAACCCGTTCGAACCGAACCATTCGGCAGACCCAACAAAAAGCATCAGGAATTTATAACAATATCACCTTTATTGTAATGGCGTTAGAACAGATTATGCCATTCGGCAGACCCGACAATAAAGTGAGTGTCATTTTCTTTTCCAGATGATTCGTCCATATTAATGTCATTGCATATAGCACATACTTTAGTTTCGGTTTTTTGAGCAAAACAGTGATCGATTTTACCATACATTTTATAACCAATGGTAAGATAGGAATCATTATTTCGATTTTGCCGATAGATGTCATTGTAAGTTGTGGTTGTTAGATATAATTTGTAATCAAATTACGCGAGCCGGAGATGATATTATACATGGCCCGGATTTTGGCAGTTATTTTTTAACGGCGATATTCAAACAGTTTTAACCACAAAATGTTAGATTGTGATCGGGTAAAAAATATTACTGGATTCTATAAGGAGGTTGATTGATTATTTATGATAATATAAGTACTTAAATGTTAAAAATAATTTTAACAAAAAAAATTTAATACAGCATTTTTATAATACAAATTGTTTTTTTGATGAAAATATATAGAAATATTACTACAAGTAAATATTTTTAAAATTATTTTTCCCGTAATTACACTATCCGTTGTATTTAAGTATGAGTACCTATATATTTTTTATTAAAAAGAAGAAAATCATGGATTTAAGAGTTAAGACCTATCACTCTCTTTATTTTACTCACAGAAATGTTTTATATCAATAACATAGCAATAATATTTAATTATTGATATAACTATTTTTTATTTGACTTATGAGTATTTTTTGACTAATCTGATAAGGGGCATAGAATCGCTAGGCCCCTCCCATTTTCAGCTGTGAGATGGCGATCCAAAGACGACATACATCAATCGGCATCAAATATTTTCACTTATTTGATTATGATTATAAAAGTAAAATTACAAAAATATTACTTAAAAACTCTACGCTTGCACTCGAAACAGAAAAAAATTCCGATGAATATTTATTCCAATAATGATAATTATTATAGTTTATAGTTCCAATAATGATAATTCCAATGCGACAACTTTATTTTTGGAGCACTAAAATTAAGATTTAAGAAACTATATTATATCCTGTATGTTGGTCACCACGGAGGATCTCAGATCATATTATTGCGCCACATTACCACAGCATATTATGACAAACAAGTAATGCTATATAGTCAGTCACAGTAATGCTTGAAAAATAGTATACTGTGTGCCAAAATAATGTGCTATATACTTGGCAAGTCAAATGGTTTCATTTAAATGCGCTCAACTAAACTATCTATATCGCAGGTTTCAAAACTGTTTTGCCTCGCCGGCCGATGTATTTCAAAGATTTTTTTAGCGACCCTCCCATTAACAACTTTTTACTCTAACAACAAAAATGAAAGTGTAGATTTTGAATACCAAAAAGCTAGTTTGGAAATATTAATTAAAACTTGAACGTACATAATTTTGAAATACACTTCTGAGAAAATATATTATAAACTCTTTTTGAAAAAAGTAAGACACCCGGCAGGAATCGAACCTGCATCTCTTGGGTTTACGCCCCGTGCGCATTGTCCACTGTGCTACTAGGTGACATACTAATTACGACAAATTTTAACTATTGGCCTTTTTAATACCTGTTCATCAGCGTTCTTCCAAATCAAGCTAATATAATATATCGTCTCTGTTCTGGCAGAACACACTAACTGGAGAATACTAGTTTTGAGTAATTTGACTTTGAAGTTGTTAAAATGTTTGAAATAATGGTCTATCATGTGAGTTTATTAAGTAATCGTAAAAAGGATGACCTTAAAATAAAGACTGTTTATTTATTAAGAAGGTTTCCAGACGGTAAAGTTTGAAATAAGGAACATTTTGGTACTAACTCAATATGTCATTTTTTCGAATTAGTGTTTTCTGCCAGAACAGTGACGATATTTTCTCAGAAGTGTTTTTCAAAATTATGTATGTTCAATAATTAGAATGGTACATTCTTAAATCTTGTGAATTATTCGTTGAATAAAAGAAATAGTTATTATAAATTAAAACTATTAAGATGAAACGACAGATATTTCATATAAATAATAGATTGAACTAGTATTACAAACATACTACATTGGCGTGAGGTTTGATAGTTTCGACAGGAAAAAAAAGTGAATAAGTGTTTGCTTAAAAGGAAACGACCAAGAAGAGATTCGCTCATCTGAGCGACCAAGACTATACACGCTTCCAGTTACTATGACCAATTATTTTTAGCGGTCTTGTCTTGCGATTTGTTGAATTTGGCGTGCACCATCACTATTAAAATTATTTTACAGTGATAATTTCCGTATCTAGTGTTGATAGAACAAAATTTATCGAAATTTAATTTATTCACAAACAAATAAATACAGATCAATGTGATTGAAAAATTAACAAGTAGGTACATTGCAATAATGGCTACCATTCCAAATCTGCCTTCATGTCTTTACAGCTTTGTTATTCTATTCTGCCAACATATCTGCAGGTGTCCACATATTGGATGGCACGTATATACATACTGTATTTAGAAAAATGAATATATTCTGCTGTTACAATATGTAAATTGTACGTAAAACATTTCACCGCGGACAGCATAAAGTCTCCAATTTTATTAGATTCAATATGAACAATAATTCAATTTCCAACTTTTGGCAAAATTCATTAATTCAAGAATGAAAACGTAACCTAACCTAACAAATAATCGAGTATTTCGGCTATTTTCAAAATTTGCTTGTTGTTGGCTTCTTGTAAAGTGTAAACCGACAAGAACTGTGTTTTATTTACATAAATTTTATCTCAGTACACGACCCAAAGCGGTTGGACGGTCTTTAATATACAGTTATATATTTCCGATACAACATTTCACGGTGAAGTGTGTTACGGCGAACTGCATACGTACAAGTTTCTGGACACGATTCTTATCGTGTCCAGAATATTGAATATTGATTATATCGAATATTGATATTTTGTATATGAGTGTCAATGACGAATTTACAAACAATTAAAAATGGCAAATTAATATCATATTAACTTTTTGCTTTTTTATGGACGCATGCATTCATAGGTATGAACACAAACTTCCAAAATACCATTTTGGACTTAAATGAAATGATTCTATGTGTATTGGTATTGTGATATCACATTTTCTACATCGCCCCTATCCCCTTTGTCAAAAATTATACCATTATATCAAACCCCCTCCGACGGCTTAAAGCACGATGTCATATATGGACAACCGGCAGGGCATAAAAGAAAGTATCGCCACTGGTATTGTATCGTGATATAGTGCAGGGATGGGCATACACGAGGTCAACAAAAGCCACATTCTGGATTTTCATATATATAAAGAGCCACACCATAGTCACGCTCTCACGTAGTATTAAATACACAAATTCAAATTAAATTACATTTCTACACAAATCTTAATTGCTAATATAAAGTATAAAAATACACATATAAGAAAACTCGCGAAAATACAAGTATAATGGCGAAAAAAAATACCAAGGTATATTTCTATCACGAGATATTGGGAGCAACGTTACTTCTAATTTTTCTATTGTGTGCGCGAATCATCAACGCATGAGCAGTGGCGTAACTAGGGTTGGTGTCACCCGGTGCGGTAAATTTACACCCCCCCCCCCCCACAAACACACATACTTACAATTTTTAATTAAAACTTTTATTTTAAGGTATTTATTAATTCCAGTGAATTTATATAATAATAACACTAACAATGATATTTTTTGAAATAAATAAAGAAAAAAAGTATTGATAAAATATATTAAGGCCTTATGCCGACAGAGAACCTAGCGTTAAAATACGAAGCTTGCAATTTGAGATTTTTTTTTGATAATTTACAATTTCAACTGTATTAATTAATAAATATGTCGCACCGTGAGTGTAAAACCAACGCATCTGCAAAAGACATGTTTTGGATATATTAGGGTTTGAAGTCTTCGTTTTGTTAGGAGAAATAGATTTTCTAAAAAAAAAACATAATATTTGGTTTATATCTACATTATATTGCATGTTCTTTCAGTTACTTTACTTATACATGATCAGGTTCACGACTTCTGCAGTTGTTTTGCATTTAATCTCAAAATTGAAAAATTTGCAGATACGTTGGTTTTACACTCACGGTGCGATGTATCTGAAAACATTAAAAAGTTTTTTTTTTTAAGTCAAAGATAAACTTACAATTTTATTATTATTGTTAAAAATGTAATAAAATGTGAATTTGTTGCAGGGTCACATCTTATTATTACATTATATTTTATGGTCATATTTATTATTTTAGGATTATCTTCCTTTTTCTTTCACAAATAGAACCAAGGAGTATTATCATAGTAATAAAAATAACACTAAATAAATGACCTAGATCCAGATATAAGACTAAGCGGGTGAATTTTTGAAATTTCAAAGGTATCAAATTTTTGATCGAGTGATTGATTAAATAAACAATAATTACAGCATCGACAATAGTGAAAAGTTTTGCAACTTCACGATTTACGTAGGTAGCGAATTTTTAATGGTGAACAAAAAGCGTAGGTATGTTGTTTAATATTATGATTATCGTAAAAAATCCACTTTAATACATTATATTGTTTGTATTGTTCTAAATAATTGAGTTAAATATTATATCACTTACATAAATTTCACGAGAAATTTAACATTGCCATTCAAACAACACAGTAGAAAATATCACAATAAAAAATCATCGGTCAAATAACGGTGTTTTGTTACGCGGATTCAGAATATTGACGAAACGATTTTGGGCAGCAAAAGGGAAAGTGAACACAGATAATTAATCAATACACTGCGGATGCGGCATGACATACAGCCCAATAAGAAAACCTCATAATTTTTTCAACACTCGGCATAATATTACTGAAAAATATAGACCTGTCAGATATAATATTTAACACGACTTACATTGTTGTCTAGAACACGATATGTCAGTGATCGCGCAGTACGGATTGCGACCTACGATAATTTCCTTTAGATTGTGCAGGATAATAGGAGTGCACGCTCCTTTCACCTCCATTAAAAGGCATTCCTGCGACATATTTGATGGACACTGCCAATGCCATAGAGCCAATGCCAAACTGATCCTACAGTGTTGCCAAGTCAAAATTTAAAATTTCAGTAGAATGTGACAAAAAAATTCAGTAGATTTTACAAAATATCAGTAGATTTCAGATTCTGAATACCTACTCATTGAATGACCAATTCTTTTCTGGATTTTCAAAAAATTACACGTAAAGTAATTAACGTCTCGTTTTTTTAGAGTAAAATGCCGCGTAAGGTAATTAACGTCTCGTTTTTTTTAGAAAAAATTCAGAAAGTTCAAAAATAATTAGCGAGGGCTTCAAGAAATATTCCATTGCAAACTTATTTTCCAAATTTTCATTGCATTTCATTTCATTTCAGTGCATTAATCATGTCAAGTTTACTATTAACATAATCATGAATTTACTCAAAAATATTATGGAAAACACAAATATTAGTAGATTTTAGAAAATGCAATAAGTATATCAGATAGGTATGATTTAAAAATAAGGAAAGAACTCACCTTGTGCAGATAACAAACGACCTTGATGCTACTTTAGAATATTATGGTCTTGTAATAATAATTATGAAATAAAATAACAATAATAAAACTATTCATCACCATCTATTTATTGTTTTATTTATTGTTTGTTTTCGTTATTATTGTTTTCTACACAAAATAATGTTAGTTTATAATACGATTTATCACTACACTTAAGTAGGCACCTAGTTATTTTTATATCACTGGTTTCACGATTACTACTAAGGACAATTTAAAATGTTTTCTGAATAACAAATGAATCAGGAAAAATATTTTAAGAAGTTCAAAAATAATAGGTATCAATATTAACGAACTTGTATTAATAATTTTAATATTGCTATAACTGCTGCTATCGGAGAATGCTAGAATAAAACTGATGACAATTAAGGGCACAGTAGAAACCATTTTCGACTGTCTAAACTCTAAACAATCTGATGAAAACAAAACTATAAAAAGTAGGTACTAGATAGGTACCCAGTTGTTCCTTGTTCGAGTTTCGAGATCCCATTGTTTGGTGTAATTAAAATAATTCCTAGTTATAGAAAGGAAATCTCTCCATTCGCGATGTTTTATTCAGTTTTATTTTCATTCTAAATATCATGAGAAAGTTTTAGTTATAGATATGCCACCATAAATTGTCCGGTTTTCGAATTTAGTACTAAGCTCACCACAGTATAAAAAATATTGAATGATATATCAAAATCAGCATGTGGCGCTCTCACTAATCGGAAGACTTATAAATTGTTATATCATATAATTATGTACATTCACCTTTACTTGCTGAAAGGTTCTTGAGAAACCTGACCTAAAATTTAAAATTGCTATTCAGTAATTAATACCTAACCAAATTAAATGTTCAAATTTACTTTATGTACCTGAGCCGGATCCAAAAAGTATCATTCATTCGAACTTACGTGCATAAGAAAAATATTTGAAACCAGAAGAAAAAAGTTTTTTTGCGTTCTAAAAAAAATATTTGTGTGTTGTTTATAAAAACCCTTTGTACTAACAATGATTGAAATGTTTGAATAATGTCTCTTGTTCTTCGGTTTCCTTCTTATCAGCTTATCACTAAACTTAACAATGATGCAATTGTTCATCCCTATTAAATTTTATTTTTGCTGGTCACACATAGCATAGCATTAAAATATAATGATTATTGAGTCATGTTACGTTATGGTGTGACGTTTTACGTAATAAATAATAATAGGTAGGTATTAATTTATTATTTTCTAAGCAATGATGATGTCAGTGGGTTAAAATGCCGGTATTGGGTAGCGTAACAATGCATCCTTTGTTAATTTAGAAGCGTGTATCCAAATCAACAAAGGCGTGCGTAAATCTTTTCAACTTTATTAATAAATTCACCATCGTTGACTTAAAAATATGGGAAATAGCCAAATATCAGTAGATTTCATGAATTTCGAAAAAAAATCAAAAATTCAGTATATTGGCAAAAAATATCAGTAGATCTACTGAAATTTCAGTAGACATGGCAACGCTGTGATCCTATGCCAGTGTTGCCATATTTTGAAAGAGGAATTATAGTACAGAGCCTCCAAAATTATAGTATTTGGAGATAAAATATAGTACGCGTTGTCATCTGTTGAAAATGAAAATTTTACCGATTTTTCATAGTCGGCTTGTTTTTTTTAGGAAAAATATTTCGTCGCGGGCCGCAGGTTCCCGATTTTTCGTGGTCGGCTTGTTTTTTTTAGGAAAAATATTTCGTCGCGGGCCGCAGGTTCCCAAATTTTCATGGTCGGCTTGTTTTTTTTAGGAAAAATATTTCGTCGCGGGCCGCAGGTTCCCAAATTTTCATGGTCGGCTCGTTTTTTTAGGAATGTTTAGGATGCAGAATTATAGTACTTTTATATAAAATTATAGTACGATTTTCAAAATTATAGTATTTTGGGCGTACTATACCTATTTTATATCGTACATAGTATTATAGTATTATAGTATTATAGTATTATAGTACAAATACTATAATTATAGTACGGTTGGCAACACTGTCCTATGCCAATGCAGCAGTGTTGCCAACCGTACTATAATTATAGTACAATACTATAATTTTGAATCCGCGAAAAATGTAAAATACTATAAGTTTACGCAAATAGCACAAAAATACTTTAATTTTGAAGGATTCGAGACGAAAAATGTTCCTATACTATAGTTTTTTTAGAAATACTATAATTTTTACCCTTTTGTACTATAATCAACATAGAAAAAGATGGCAACACTGCAATGCAGTGTTGCCATCTTTTCAAAGTGGGGTTATAGTACAGAGCCTCCAAAATTATAGTACTTGGGTAAAAAATATAGTACGCGTTGTCATCTGTTGAAAATGTACCTATAGGTTTTTTGTTTTTCAGAAAAAATAACTGAGAATTTGATAAACTCCGAGACCCCTTTTTATTTAGGTACCTCTCCCGACCAAAAATGCTTACCGAAGAAATCATGAAATCATATATTAAAAGATTTGTCAAGGGATTTTTTTTCGAGCATTTTTTTTTTCCAAGTTCTCCAAATCTTCTTATATTGTGAAATTATAGTACTTTGCACCAATTTATCGAATGGAAATATCGAAATTTTAGTACTTATTACATATTTTTCTCGATATTCAAAATTATAGTATTTTGGGCGTAATATACCTGTTTTATATCGTACATAGTACACGAACCAAAATTATAGTACAAATACTATAATTATAGTATGGTTGGCAACACTGTGCCAATGTTTTAGTGCCGTCGATTCGAGAACGCGAATGAAAGAATGTATGAATGAGATAACATTCATGCGCACAACATATTAGTCGACATAAAGCTTATTGACAATGTAGGGTGGTATTACACTCTTAAACAATTAATAATTGAATGGATATAATATAATTTCGGAAAATTTTTCATTTTAGGTTAATCTAAACAACGAAAACCATAAATAATCTATGAATCCAAAAAAGTCGAAACCACAGCAAGAATTATTTTGTATGGCATCGAAACGACGTGCCAAATTTGAATATTGTCAATATTTCTTTAGATTATTTTTGAAAAGCAGTCCTATTTTATACAAGTTAACATATTAAGCCTGCGAGGCAATCACTTTTTCTAATAGGTACCTAACTACTATATTTAAAAAAAAATCATAAAATGGAGGAAAGAAAATTAAAGTTTCCTTGTGGAAAATATGAAAGGGCTGCCACGTTTCACGCAAAAGTTGCCGCCGCTGTCAAAAAACTTATAGGTAGGTACATACTTAGGTGTCTTGCGTCTCACAAAAAATATTATCGGAGAATTTAAGAAATTTCAAGGCTTTTTTATTAAATATATTAAAGAAATCCATTTCAATTAAAGAGATTTCAACAAAGAGATTGAAAGACTGTTCAACCAATTTATTAGCAAAGGCTTTTTTTACCTCTTTCCAGCAACTTTCATTCTCGGCTCACCATATTCCCCTCTACAAAATTATTATAGCTAAGTAGTAACTTTTGGTTTATTTTTTCAATGCCGAATGAAATCTTTAAGATATTATTTGTTGCGGTTAATATTACCTATTATTCGAATTTGACTTTGAAGTCCTTGAGATAGGGTTTGCTCTTTCTTCTTCGCGTGAGGTTATATTCTACTAATTTATTTTCCTTTTTCTTGTCGTTGGTCATTCCTCCCTCTTTATTTACTGGTCATACCCGCGCGTCCATTTTTTATGTAGGGAGTTTGGGATCCCTTTGTCCTCATTCTGGATTTGACTTTCTTATGCCAGCGCTCCATTGGCGAGCCAAAAGTCCGACGACAATAAGTCTTCAGATTTTTCTACGTTCTGCTACTGGCCAACAGACGTTCAACGAAACGAGTAGGTATATAATTAATTTGACGAGTAAAACAGTCGACTTTGACAGCATAGATAATATACGTATATCTGACAGTTAAATCGTGATGGCGTTAAATGATACCGACGTTTTATGTTTTTTGGGTTATTGGGTGGCAGATAATGTAATAACGAAGCAAAGGGTACACAAATACTGGGTGAAACATTGGATAAGGAAACGAACGACATTATCCCACACAAATTTAATACGAGAATTGCGTTTGCAACCGAGCGATTTCCGCAATTATTTGCGAATGTCGGAGGATGTATACACAGAACTGTATAATTTGGTCTCCCCATTTATTAAAAAAAAAAATACTATGATGAGGGAAGCTATTTCTCCTCATGATAGATTATGTGCAACCCTGCGATTTTTGGCTGCCGGCGGAACATTCACTGACTTGCATTATAGAACTGCGATTGGAAGACAAACTCTGGGCAAGATAATTCCCGAAACTTGCCAAGTCATCATTGACGTTTTGAAAGGAGAATATTTCAAGGTGTGTATTATATTATACGTCATCTAATAAAGTTGGGCAAATTTACAAATATATCATTAACAAGTAGACATTGGTTGGTCTTATAAAGTGAACGTTTAGTGGATTGTTTTACCTATATAAATCATAGACGGCAACATCATAAGAATGGCAGACAAGATGCATTTGAGATAGGTATATATATAGTCACAAATAAGGCCATCGTTGACATGCTAAATACTCAATAGACCATTAGAATGCTGTACCTAGCCAGGACTCTCCATATAGGCTGTAAGCAAGCTGCTTAATTATTCCTGTTGAATGTATTGTAATACTAGTCATATTCTTCGAAAAGCAAGCATGGAATTTGATTTCTAAATGAGGCCACATAATAATATAGGTTTGCTAACATAGCTCAAATACTTACCATTTGTTGTATCGCTTAAGCTAAGGTTTATAGGCATAAAAACAAACAAAAAAACAAATATTTTTACAAGATATTTATTCATACAAAAAACATTAATTTATTATACCGGCTTTTGTACATTTTTGCTTAATATACGATAAACTGGTTGAGTATGAACAGTAGTTGCTGGCATTATTTTGTCACTTTGTCCCATAAAGGCAACTTCATGCATCAGCTTCTCGGCCAGCAATCTTTGTCCCTGTGACATCGATCGTAGTTTCATGGCCATCATTTTGCCAAAAACATCAAATTCATCTTCAGTCTTGCTTAGTTTGTCGGTGATTAATTCTAACACTTTGTTGGCGCTATCATTCGATTTTTTTCGTTTGAACGATGGGGGTCTGGTGCTCTATTGAGATTCGACCTTGGAGTAGTCGACAACGTGGATGTTGAAGGCGAATATTCTATCTGTAAATAAAATGTTGATTATTTTTTGTTGCAGTTCCCTGATACGCACGAAGAAATGGAGACGATTGCAGAAGAATTTAATAGTAAATGGCAATTTCCAAATTGCCTGGGCGCAGTTGATGGGAAACACATTGCAATCGTGCCACCTGCAGGCGCCGGCTCCCACTTTTATAATTACAAACATTTCCACAGCATTGTTTTGATGGCGATTGCAAATGCTAATTATGAATTTATTTATGTTGATGTTGGAACAAATGGACGTATTTCTGATGGAGGCGTACTGAGAAAATCTGATTTTTTCAAACGTTTAGACGAAGGCAGATTAAAAATACCTGCACCAAAAAAACCTACTGCTAATTCTGATGCACTGCCATTTGTTTATATTGGCGATGAAGCCTTTGCATTACGTAACGATTTCATAAAGCCGTATTCACAAAGGCAATTAAATCACAGTAAAAGAATATATAATTATCGGACATGCAGAGCCAGGCGAATTATAGAAAATGTTTTTGGCATTTTAGCTGCTAGATTCCGCATTTTTCAAGCTCCAATAAACATGAAAATTGAAAATATCAATACAGTTGTATTAACTTGCTGTGTGCTGCACAACTTTCTTCGTCGCAAATCAACACATACTTATACTCCTTCTCATGACCTTGATAGGGAAAATCCTGAGACAGGTTTAATAGAGCTCGGACTGAGGTCACAGGACACCTTAGCGCCTTTGGAAGCAACGACTAATCGGAACTCGACTGCCAATGCTAAGAAAGCGCGAGGAGATTTCGAAAAATATTTTAATACTACCGGGGCTGTCACATGGCAAGAAAGTATGATAAGCAATAGATAAATTAAACCAATGTAACAATTTAGTTAAAATGTTTTACCTCAATACAATCTTCGTTGTTTAACGAGTTGGAGTAACTCTCATCAGGAGACATGTTTTCCAAATCGTCCACCATGCTGGATATTGAGCTCGATTCTATAAAACAAAATGTAAATTGTTAAAATACAACATAATACTCAAACTTGTTTTTTATTATCTCTCCCCTAAGTACCCATTCCTTCATACGGTTAATATTGATATTGGTATAATTGGTGTAATCCAGTATATCGGGTATTTTCAAAATGTGTTTTCCGCTGTATTCCTCATAACCAAACTGTACCATTAATTTTGATTGATGATTGACGATTTATTGATTGTCTCTGAAGGAACCTAACTCGAGCGATTTTTGATTTTATGATCATTTCTTTTCTTCTTCTTTCGACCATGTCCGATCATAATATGGACCTCCACGGAGTGGAGGTTTGTATTGACAGATTTTGTTTTTACGAGAAATGGATGTCAGCCACTTGCTCAACATATTAGGTCCATACTCTGACTCATACACAAATTGAAATTCAATGTGTACTTGTCAGACCCAGGATTTGAACCTGGGACCCGACCACGACTCAATAAGCCGCGCTTCCACCGCCATGATCGTACCTATATATTATTATTTCTTACCTACCTCAGCAAAGAATAAATAATTTTATTGTGACTAGAAATGATTCATAGCTGTATGTTTTAATTGCTTAATAGTAGCTAATCTAATGCGATGTCACTTTCAGAGATACGACAATGTCATAGTCTGCACGTGTATAATAAATAGCTTTAAAGCATTCCCTCGTACCTATATATTATTATTATTTATTACCTACCTCGGCAAAGAATAAGAAATTTTATTGTGACTAGAAATGATTCATAGCTGTATGTTTTAATTGCTTAATAGTAGCTAATCTAATGCGATGTCACTTTCAGAGCTAGGTACGACAATTTCATAATCTGCACGTGTATAATAAATAGCTTTAAAGCATTCCTACGTACCTTCCATTTGGTCGTTCAAGAACTCCAAATTTTTATAGTACCACAGTTTGGGTAGATAAACTGCGTCTGTGCCGGCTCCGCTTCGATATGATGTCCTTACTTTATTTCTCTCCTTTTTGTAACCCGACCTCAATGTCTGTATTTTCTTTTTAACATCGTCGACCCTTGCCTGCGGCTCCACCTTGATTAAAATCTCCAAAAGTTCCGCATACGCCAAGGACTTGGCATCACGATTCTTGTATAGTGGGCTGGTCGTCTTCCACAACGATGGGTTGTCTTTAAAACAACTAATAAAATCTTCCAAGAAACTTTTCGAATGCACACTCGTAGATCTACCATTGTTGTTATCGATGTGAGATGTCCGAACACTTTGAATGACAGTAAAATAATGATGGCGCTGTCGTCCGTCGGCATAGATATAAATAATGTGACGGTAAAGCGTGGTGAACGTACGAATTTCAGCGGCTCGGCGAGTAAAATATCAAACATGTTTGAAATCCAACGAGCCTGGTCTGCGGATTAAAAAGTCCGCAGACCTGGGGTGCTCCACGCGAAAAAAAAGTCCGAAGACTGTAAATCGTCTGACTTGCGTGCCAATGGAGCGCCGGCATTAGTGTTTACATGTTGCGTCTGACAGTTCATTCTAACTATCAAAAAAAATTATCTTGGACGAACGTTAAGTGATAGTTAAGTGAACGTTAAGTGATCAGTGATTATGGCGCAACATCTCAATGACCATGAGGAGGATATTCTAAAAGCAATGGACACCAGACGGCGGAGCAGAACTGCTACAGGAGGAAAAGTTCAACGTACGAGTGTCGATTAAGATGCTGATGTTTGAGGTATCCTCGTTACGTACCTTATTTCAGCAGTGGGACCGGCAAGGAGTGGCAGAACGCCCAAAAAACAATTCTTGGCGGCCCCTACGGTCGTAGAATTAGGTCTAAATGATAAGTTGCGTAGGTGCGACCACTCGTCATCAGCTAACTAACATTTCTACATTAACATCCGTGTGGACCGAGTAAAAGACAACGAACCTATAATTTTAACACTGACTGGGACTGTTTCTTTAATGTGAAAAATAAATGCGTCTGTTTGTTGTGTGGTAGTAGTATTGCAGTTCCGTTAAAACATAATGTTGAACGACACTTTCAGACAATTCGTGCCACTTTTGATGGGAATTATCCACCTAAATCTGAAGAAAGAAAGAAAAAAATATGTCAACTAAAATCAAGTCTAACTGCATAACAGACTGTTTTCACTAGAAATGTGGAAAATTCTAAAAAGGCCACCATTGCTTCTTTCAAAATTTCTCACATGCTCGCAAAATTGAAGAAACCCTTCATGGATGGTGAGTTGTTTAAAAAACTATTTTTGACTGGTGCCGATTGTGTGTTTGATGGATTTTCTAACAAACGTGAGATTGTCTCAGTAATACAAGACTTACAGTTGTCAAATAACACCGTCACAAGAAGAATACATGCAATTTCAACAGATATACAAAGTCAGTTAAAGACTGCCTTGGAAATATGTGACTGGTTCTTACTACAATTTGACGAGTCAACAGATATATATCAGACACCGCACAGTTAGCAGTTATGGTGAGAATGGTATTTAGTAACTTCACAGTAAAAGAGGATATGTTGCAAATATTACCTATGAAAGGACAGACAAGGGGTGAGGATATTTATAATACATTCAGAACATACGCCAAGTCAATAAATATGCCTTTGCACAAGCTGTCTGCGATAACCACTGATGGGGCACCAGCAATGGTAGGTAAAAACAAAGGATTTATTGCCCTCTGCAAGAAGGATGAATCATTTTCAAACTTCATGTCCTACCACTGTATTATCCACCAGGAAGCTCTGTGTTGTAAAATACCTATTGCCATTTGAACACGTTATGAAAATAGTTACAAAAATAATCAATTCTATTCGAGCAGCTCCTTTGCAACACCGACTTTTCAAGGCCCTGTTAGAAGATACTGAAGATAAAAAACATGATCTTATTCTGCATACTGAAGTACGTTGGCTCAGTAAAGGAAAGGTTCTTACAAGATTTGTGAGTTTAATTGAAGAAATAAAAACATTTATAAACGATAAAAAGGAAAATCTAACCTAACCTAACCTAACCTAACCTAACCTAACCCTACCTAACCTAACCTTACCTACCCCAACCTAATATTAGGTACCTAATAATATAATCTTAGATTGTGATAACGAAGTATCAAAATCTATGAGCATTTAAAATTTTAAATTAACAATTATTGGATCGAAAAACCTATGTGCCGACAGAAAAAGGTATTTATTATAATTGTCTACTGGAATAAACTGTTTTCGTAAAAAAAATCATAAAAGCTCATGACGGCATCTGCGGCACAATTACCTAAGTTTTAATTAACGTCACTTTCTAAATAGGTAATTATAGTATTATTTGAATCTGAAAGTAGGTACCTAATACATACTTATGTTTTGCCAAAATATTGTTTAAAATCATTAAACCTAATTTTCATAGTGTTTGTATTCTTTTACGATTAATTGGTTACAATAGTATATTGATACGTGAAGACTACTTTTTCCTTAGTGCAAATCGATCATTTGAGTGTTGTAGTTGATTTGTGAATATCATCCATTTCCGATGTGACGAACATCTTTTTAAATGTTGTCAGCGCTTTGTGAAAACAGTCTATTCAATTGTGCGAATATATATTCCCCTTTAATTAATAAATGGACCGCGTATTAATACTATGGCAACACTGGAGTGTACGTCAAACTGTCAAGCTGCCAACTGTGGCCAACTTCGTTTCGCTTATTAACGATAGAAGACGTGTCTCGGATAGTCGGATGTGATTGGATATAACAAATTTATTATCTATTCAAATGATAATTGAAAATTCTTATAACTTTTAATTCTTGTTAAGGATTCAACTTCTAGTTTAACTATTGTTTGAGCATATGGTATCAAATACAACATTTCTATTCATAATTAAATTTTACGAGTACCGTAATGTTTATGTGACGTGTACTTCGAGCATATTATTTTGAGAAAATATTGTTTGTGATAATAGGTATATTAATTTTTGCATAATTTGACTGATATTATCATCATAGGCAACATGAGTACTTCACGTAATAGAAAGTCTGAAGGGTTGATGAAAAAGTTAGACAGTGGAGATGGAATTGATATTGAAGTGAATTTAAAGTCATCAGACATTGAAATTCCAAGTGACATACGGGGTGACAGGTTAAACATAGCATTGCTACTGTTCCTATATACTCTCCAAGGAATTCCACTGGGTCTGGCTTCTGCCATACCTATGTTACTTCAGCAGAAAGGCATAAGTTACAAAGAACAGGTATTGCAATATGTTTTACTTTTCACAATATTATACACACCATAATTCATATCAATATAAAAATAAGGGGTAAATGTGCCGCAGATGATGTCAAGAGATTTTATAACTTTCTTTATAGACCAAACCAAACCTAACCTAACCTAATCTAACCTATCTCAACCTAATATTATCTAATATACCTAATCTTAGTTTGTTAAAATGATACATCAAAATGTATGAAAATTTCAAACTTTCAATTAACAATTATTGGATCGAAAAGCCTATGCGCCGACAGAAAGCGGTATTTATTATAATGTCTACATGGAATAAACTGTTTTCATAAAAAAAAAATTATAAAATCTCATGACATCATCTGCAGCACAATTACCAAATAAGGTACAATACAGTTATGGGGAAGCCAGCGGCAAACATATTTTGAAAATAGCCGATAATATAGGTACTGGATTATTTGTTAGGTTGGGTTAGGTTAGGTTAGGTTTTCATTCTTGAATTTATGAATTTTGCCAAAATCGGCTATGACAATTGGCGCGGTTCCCACCTGGCTTCCCATAACCGACTTTTACCAAAAATAATGATACATAAATCATATTAAATTCTACGTATTGGTTACATTTAAGGCCATACCTCAGTTGATACACGGTCTAAAAAGATCGTAGCTAGGCGATGCGCGGATTGCGGGTCGCGGGTGCAAATGAGGCATGTCAAACCAAATATAATTTGTCTTACAAATCTAACATGTGTCCATTTAATGTTCTGTTTATTGTTTTATCAGTAACAATAATAATATATTCATTGACATGTTTTCTTTTTAAAGTAAATGGGTAACGTTTTAAGTCATCTTTACACGATTTAAGAATTATTACGGCCGTTGCCATCACGAAGCAAAATGACGTGTTTCCAGCTCTACATTCTCTCTCCGAATGGGAGCGAGTGCAAAATTTCGTCGCGCCTATGGTTGAAAATTATTTGTCGTTTCACTGATGAATCACCTTAAGTAATACTTAACTGTTATCAGATAAAAGTGGATACAATAATCTCCATAGTTTTGTTAAAAGTATTTATACAGTTAAGTATACTAATTGTAATAAGTAGTGAAATTAATTGAAAATTAGCATAAAATCCATAGATTTAATATAACTCAGATAAAGTCGTGTCTCAGACGGCCGTACGAAAAAATGCGGTAATTGTGCCGCAGATGTTGTCATGAGCTTTTATAATTTTTTTTACAAAAACAGTAGTTCTTCAGCAATTCACAAAGCAATCAAAAATACCTAAAGGTGGACTTGGCTGATTTTGAAATCTAGCGACACAATTATAATAAATATCTACACTTTTCTGTCAGCGCATAGGCTTTTCGATCCAATAATTGTTAATTTAAAATTTGAAATTTTCATACATTTTGATGCATCATTATCATTATCATAATCATTATCATAAACTAACTAATATTTGGTTGGGGCAGGTTAGGTTAGGTTTGGTTTGGTCTAAAAAGAAAGTTATAAAATCTCATGACATCGTCTGCAGCACATTTACCAAAAATGCAACCGCTTCAGTCTTTTTCCTGTCCCGTTCTATCCTTTGTCCCGCCCAGTCTCGTGTCTCACAGCGACTGTGCTGGACATATTATGCGCCCAGCATGCTAAATCATTACTCATCAGCTGTGCTACCCGCTTGATAAAATCATTTATTTTTGAGACCATTTTACAATATATATATTTTACTTTTTAACACAACATGCCACGAGGCCCAGTGACAGTATCTTACTAGTGCACGTGAAACAATTTAAAAAACACAGGGCTTGAGGAAATCACATAGAATTATTGTGACATCGCCGGGAATTGAACTCGAAACTCTTGGATGAGAAGCTAGTAGCTTACGTATTGAACCATGGGGGCCGCAAGATAAAAAAAAAGAACCAGCAGTTTATACTTTAACTCCAATAGCAATTTTTTAATTTTTTATTTAAGTATGTACCTACTTAAATATTATTTAAATATATATTAGGTATATGAATTAACATGTAATGATTGTGACCACATATATGTTGGGAAGACTACTTGCAGTTGCAATATTAGATTTAATACACCAATATTGAATGAGCGTCAGTGCATAAAACGAGAGCAGTTGTCAGAATGAAATACAAGCATATTCTTAACACATTTTTAAGTTTATCCCATTGACTTCCACACTCGAGATCGTTTGCCTGTTTCTCCACACACGTTAGGTATTTCAGTTCCCATTATTTCTGAATTCCCTTGGTTTATTTTATTGTTTGAGTGGTTATGGCACCCTTTAATATTAGTTGCAAGTTCATACTTCGAGTAATAATATTTCAAACTCAATTTGTGAGAAATGAAAATTAGATTATTAATTGCATACTGGTTTAAACTGTTTCGAGATCCCATTTCAATCTTCTGACAAATTTATTGCATCATAGAAAATCGCTGCTGGAGATACGTGTCTAATTTATTAAATAATTTTGGTACAGTTCAGCTATGAGGAATACAGCGGAAAACACATTTTGAAAATACCCGATATACTGGATTATTTGTTAGTTTGGGTTAGATTAGGTTAGGTTGGGTTAGGTTAGGTTAGGTTTGGTTAGGTGAATCTGACAAATAATCCAGTATATCTGGTATTTTCAAAATGTGTTTGCCGCTGTATTCCTCATAACCGAACTGTACCATAATTTTTATATGACAATGTGGTAAATAGATACTATGGTATTGTATTTGGCACAGAATAGATTAATAAGTAGATATGAGAAAGCCATCGCCATGGATCAAAGTTCTGAAGCAGGGTAGTTTATGGCCTAATGGTCATAAAACCCAAGTAAAAAAATACAGCGACTGTCTCCAAATATTGAAAGTACGTTACATTAACGTGACAAACTAAAATGCTTATTATTATGGTACAGACGTTACTATTGAAAATAGCATATTCTTTAATACATGTTTAAGTTTATTCCATATTTTTCCACACTCGAGATCCCCAGCTTGCTATGTCACACCTAGTAGGGTAAACCGGTTCCCATTAATTTTGTATTCCCTGACGATTCTCTAAATTAATATATTGTATTGTTGTTTTTATTTAATAAAACGCAATTTTTTTGTAGTACTTATTCCACTTTTAATCAAGAGATTAGGACCGGTTTCGTCCGCCTCAGATCCCCTCGTCGATCGCCTCGGTCCTAATCTCTTGATTAAAAGTGGAATAAGTACTACAAAAAAATTGCGTTTTATTAAATAAAAACAACAATACAATGCAGTTCCACCATGAATTGACAGCTAATAAAAAAAATAAAAAAATATATTGTAGTAAACATACATAATTTTGAAAACACTTATAACCAATAGAAAAAATCTTTTTGAAAAAAGTAAGACACCCCTGCAGGAATCGAACCTGCATCTCTCGGGTTTCGCCCCCATGCACATAGACCACTATGCTAAACGCGCCATACTTAATTGCGACAAATTTTAACTAATGGCTCTGTAAGTAGTCTGTAATAATTGTAGTAAAGTGTTCTGTCGGGTGTATGGTGTGATCTTTTAGCTAAATCTAATGGTGGCATAATTTTTATGAAATATTGTGTTTATTTTAGGCAGAATTCAGCTTTGTCAACTGGCCCTTCAGCTTAAAGCTGGTGTGGGCACCGATAGTCGATGCTCTTTACTGGACCAAGGTCGGCAGACGGAAGACATGGCTGGTGCCAGCTCAGTACCTAATCGGTATCGGTATGCTCATCATATCATTCAACGTGGATCGCTGGCTGGGAGATGAGCCAGATATGGTTCCGTTGACCATGGCCTTCTTTGCTCTTAACTTCTTAGCCGCTACCCAGGATATTGCCGTGGACGGATGGGCTCTCACCATGCTAAAAAGGTAATGGATATCTCCAGCTGTAAACCTAATTTATCCAATCCTAAGTATCTATAGTTCTGCCTATGGTCGAGGGATGGCATCTTACTGTCACCCAGTAGCGAAGGGTGGAGGTAGGCTATTAAGATCCGCCATAAAAAGTGCACATTAAACTTTGTTAGTCATACGTATTTGTTTTTATTGAACTAAGACTACAATTTACAGATGATATTGGTTAGTTTTGAAAATCAATTAAACCCTGTCTAGACCGCACCATAATAGTTTTGGTATATTCTGGACGATACCGCAAAATTGTGAACATTTTTTCATTCATTCTTATTTGTTTTCGTTGGTTTAAGAATACATATTACACATATTGTTGATTCATTTTTTAAATTCATTTAGTCCTGTCTAACTAATCTATAATAGATAAAAATATTATTCTATCAATAAAATATTCACAGCTATGTATGACTTAATTGCATAATTTTAGATATTTTATAGAATAGACGAGTATTTTTATCTATTATCTACTATTATCGATTATGGCTTGGTTTTGCAGGGTTTAATTGAATTTTAAAAACTATCAAACACCATCTGTAAATAATTGTAGTCTTATTTCAATGAAAACAAATGCGTATGACTGACAAAGTTTAGTGTGCACCATTTATGGCTGATTTTAACAGCCTACCTCCATCAAGAGTCTATGGACTACACCTACCAGTGGGGAGTGACGAGAATCCGATTATTTCATTTTTATCTTGACAATGAAATTACAATATAAGCAACTAGTGACACCTTTGAATACTATGGTATTATTGGGTCTGTTATCGGAACGCTGGTATTTTCAATCTTCCTATACGGTGTTGTAACATGGACTCTCAGAGAATCCGATAAGTGCACAATGTTAATGTCATACTTTTGATCATCTGCAAGAGACACATTCTTCAATTTTTTGGTCACAAGAAGAGATCCGAGCAACCTGGAGAGAAGAGTTATCATTGGTGCCGTCGAAGGAAGGAAGTCACAAGGTTGTGTGATTTATTGCGATCCAAACTAATGTTTAGGAAAAAAAACGATCCGAGCCACTTTTTGTAGAAAAAGCTCACTCAAGAAATAGGCTCACTCAGTAAACGGCACAAGCCGCATTGATTGGTGCATTCAAATTTTGAAATTGACTAATTGTTAGCACTCGGTTAAAATCAATACTGCGCATGAATTATCCATACTAAAGAAGCGAGAAAGACCGCGTATATCCCTAGATCCAATACAGCGGACGAGCGGAGTATTGCGGCAATTCCGAAGGTCTAAGTGATTTTTAAAATAATCCTATGGCAATACCGCGTATGTTGCACAGACGCATACGATAGTAAAAATATATTTTCTAATATAAAATATGAAGACACAATAAACTGCATTTAAATTTATTTTTTATCTTTTTTATTGACGAAATTGCAAGGTTTTTTGTCCCTCCTGAACATTTTCATAAATGGTTCTTCCGTGGTATTGAATTTACATAGACGATATACCATTTTCATATTGTTCTGTTAAACTTAAGTCTTAAAATAATTATTCTTGCAGATGCAACGTTGGCCATGCGTCAACTTGTAATAGTGTTGGGCAGACGGCAGGGTACTTCCTCGGATATGTGGTCTTCATAGCGCTGGAGTCGGCTGATTTCTGCAATTCCTATTTGAGATACGAAGCTGAACCTTTGGGAATTGTTACATTGTCAGGTGAGATATGCTCAATGTTTTGGTTGATATCGGCTAATTTGGTTGTGTTTATAGCAATGGAAATCGTGCCTCTCAGCAATTATTCTTTTACGTATATCTAATTACCCATACCATGTTTAACCTTTCCCTGCATGATTTTTTTTCTTGGTGTCAAAATGTCTTGTGAATGAAGGAAAAATAATATTTTTTTTTCGAAAATTCCATTTAATTTTGTGTGTTACTGCATGGTGTCGCAGATTTACGACATTAGAAAATCTTACATTTCAGTATGACAAAATACGAAACCAAATGATAACAATTGTAAAAAACTAATATACACACCTTATTAATTTGATGTGTAGATATCTTTATTCAACCAATGTATATTTTTTTTTATTTATTTACAAATGCAGATTTTAGCGTACATACGAATTCGTCAACTGTCAAAGCAGAAATGCATAGGCTTGCTTGCTAGAAATGCATTATTTCTTGAAATG
This sequence comes from Rhyacophila brunnea, assembly GCF_057557595.1. Lineage (NCBI taxonomy): Eukaryota > Metazoa > Arthropoda > Insecta > Trichoptera > Rhyacophilidae > Rhyacophila > Rhyacophila brunnea. The sequence goes on along the minus strand of NW_028232827.1, from coordinate 33,155,924 downwards.
TCCAAACAAAATCGGTAAAGTAGGATGTTTATGGTAAAACAGTTCTAGGCATCGAAAAATGATATTATTTGATAATTCACACAGATTGCATTGGCTATATCGAAATAGTTTGAAATGTCCCAAATGTGCAACACTATGCAGTGAAGGGTTGATCCTAAGCGAAGCATATAAATGCTACCACCAATCTGATCTAGCCTGAAGACTTGATTCATATTGCACCAGGAAACCGGTAAAGTTAAGAGAATTGAAATTGCTTTGTGAGGTTCTAACTTAGCTGTAAATACACAGTATGATACAGTTCAGCAACATTTTTAGTTTCATGCTAAGCAAGAAATATACATCAGACCACTCAACAGCCTGAGGTTGGTCCTGCCCTCCTCAAGTCGTCTTCCCCAGTCTGTTTTATCCTCCGTAATGATTTTCAATCCTGAATTCTCATCGCATGCGCATCCTAATGTTGATGGTTTATATTGGTACCTATTAATTGGGTATCTACTGATCAATCGTTTAGGAATCAAAGCTAGTATTTACGTTACATAACATTAATGGAATTTTAAATCACATTAAAATTCATTGTTGAAAAATTTCCATGTGATTAGTAAATGCATCGGTAGCTTAATCTGTAAAGTTCACCGTCTGGAATGTGATGGATGTGGGTTCATTTCCTATTTGGTATATATATCTGTGTGACAGGATAAGGTAGATAAATCATAAAAATCAAAAAAAAAAAAAAAACACGCGCGTTAACATCATTTTACTCCCTACTTCAATTGTAGTTTGTCAAATTATGGCTACGGCTGTATGTTGTAGCTTAACCACTGGGGAATGCCAAAAGAAATGGCGTATTTCAAAAAAACACTACCTTATTCTTAGGTCAATAATTATTATAAAGCAATCATTATTCGTAGGATGTTTATCACACTTGAATGGTCAAAGACATAGCTTATAATTAGTATCTTTAGAATTATCTTCAAATGTGTTAATCTTGCCCATTTTTTGAATAATAAAATGCCTAATTCTTGTCAAATTTGGGATCACAGAGATTATCAATATAATTTTTTATCGTAAATATTTCACTATAAAAATGTCGATATAAATAATACTGATAGTCTTATAAATGCGTTTAAAAATTATTAATAAATGTAAAAAATCTTAACACCACTGCACATTTATGTACTGAAATATGACTATATTCTAAACCATTAGAGCGAGAGGTTTAAAAGAATACTATTTTATGGAATAAAAATACTTTATGCAGTCATCAAATGTTTAAAATAAATATAAAGGATAATAAGGCTTCAAAATTATATAAATAGATTATCTACAACGCTTAAGGAATGTCGAGGATTATGCTCTGAAAATACGATAAAAACTCCATTTTGACCCACGCTGAGCACGTCCGCCCTTAAATCTGTGAACTTTATGTATTTATTATTTAATTCGTATATTCTAAAGAGTATTTTGGCTTATCCATTTTAGGGGTATTTGAAAAGCACAACCAACCATTTTAACGGGTTTTGAAATTTACCCTAATTTTTGATCATGCGTATTGACGGTTTTTGGCGTTTTTTAAAGTTCAATCTTTGGCGATCATATAGGTAACAAAAATATACATCTAAATACATACCTAACTCAAAATTTTTCAAAAACCATTTTAGGGGGATATGAAACTAGGCGCTTCATAAATGTACATATGCATAAATGAGAATTAAAATATCTGAATTAGGTAGTAAATTTCATACAGAAGCATAGAAGTTCCCATAAAAAGTATTTCAAAACTTAATTTTCTTTTAGCCTTTCTGAAAAGTAATTATTTTAGACTTATCGCTCTTTTCTTGTCGCACACAGGTATGTTTCTAGAATTTTTTCAATTATGTATTATTTCTGAGTTGGTTCCAAATTTTGAAATTGATTGAATTAAAAAAATTGCATAAAACACAAAACTAAAATGGCACTATTTTGTGATAACAGATTGCGTAATAGTTTTATTCAAAATTTCATGCTGATTTGTAATGCACACAGCCTTGAAGTATTAATATTCAGTGAAAATGCAATCAACCGCGTATTACATCATTTATAGGTATTACATTATAATTTTATACAAGGTTTAATGATTATTCGTTCACTTTTGGGTAGTTAAAAGACTATTGGACTACCATTCATATGGCTTAAGTCCCAGCTTGGTTATTACCTCTAATAACTTCTTTCTGTGCTATGTTCGTTATTGAACATTGGCAATGATTTTGACTTGCCAATATTAATGCTTCAGTTGCATGATTATTTTTTACTTAATTTTATCATAATTAGATAGGTGGTCGCTGGTGGCTAAATTAGTGAAGCACATTATTCGGAATCCGATAGATGCGGGTTCTAGTTCTGACCGGCACCATATTTTTTTCAAGATTTTTTCTATTACCAATGTACGTTTCTGAAGTGTTTCCTAATTATGTATAACTTATCACTATCTATCACTTCTCTAAATAAGGATGAACTACGGAGTTCAAACCAGTCTCTCAGATTTTTGAGTTAGAGTTAGAACTTTCTTCTGCTAAGATCAGCGCATCTATTCTATACACAAGACTGCTATCGGCAGCTATCGAGGGTAGTTTTTCATATGTTTGTATCGAAGTATTATAATTGTTACAATAAATTAGCCGTCTAAACAGTCAAAACTGTCTATCTCGCTCTAAAATTTAGCACAGTCAAGAGTGATGTTGTTAAAACATAGCACTTATTGTAACAATAATTACAACTAACTTATTGTAATTGTTACAATAACTTCGATACAAAAATATGAAAAACTACCATCACCGTGATAGCAGTTTTGTGTATAGAATAGATGCGCAGGAGCCCAGTTTCTGAAACAAGTAGTATCTAAGCTACATAAGCGCCTTGCTTTGATTTTGTATGAGAAATTTTATTTCTGCTTCGATTTAGGTACACAACTCCATCTAAAAGTGGCGTATGGCTATGACTTTTACGCTTCCCCAGTAGAGGCGCCAATTTGTTGTTGGCGGTCGTCTGTTTTAATTTTGGCAGATCGAAAACAGATAAGATGTCGAAACATAACATTATAAGGCTCTGTTATTTATTGTTTTTTGTCTTTTAAATATTATCGTTGGAAGTGATATTTTGTATTAAATTCTTATTAAAGTATTTATTGTTATTTTGTAATATAGGTATGTATATAAATATTAGGTATGAAAAATACATCAGCGCGTCTATTCTTTACACAAGTCTGCTTTCGGCCGCTATCTAGGGTAATAAAGTATCCAAGTATACAATGAGTTAGTTGTAATTGTTACAATAAGTGCTGTTTTAACAGCACCTAGCTTGGCTGTGATACATTTTACAGTGAGATAGACAGTTTTGACAGTTCAGGCGGCTAACTTATTGTAATTGTAACAATAAGTGTTAATATTTCGATACTTTCCTACCTTATTTAAGCCGCGTTGACACGGTTCAAGTACGATCCAAGTAGACTTGGATAGGAATAATTAGTATGAAGATGTCTCATCCAAGTGACAGCTTCATACTATTTATTCCTATCCAAGTTAACTTGGATGAGTAGGACGCGGTCCAAGTAGCTTGGATAGGAATAATTAGTATGAAGATGTCTCATACGAGTGCACTTGGATAAGAATCAATAGTATGAAGCTGTCACTTGGATGGCACTCGATCCAAGTGCACTTGGATCGTACTTGGACCGTGTCAACGCGGCTTTAGCTACCGAAAGCAGCCTTGTGGATAGAATAGATACGCTGGAGTTCTATTTACATTCTCGTATTTACCATTGTAATATCAATATTAAGTACATAAAAGGTAAATAATTGCCGTAAGTAGCTTCTTTAAGAATAAATAGTTTTAATAATGCTACTATAACAGTTACAATAAAATATCGTACTGTCATTACCATATTTTAGTTATTTTCTTGTTTACATGTTAATTTTAGAAGTCAATGTGTTAATGCTGATGATTATGAACATGTGCAAGGAAATTGTAAACATTTTTCAAACAGTCAAATTTTAGAATAGGTACCGATAGAATCTAAATTAAGGAAATGTATTTTATTTGATCATCTAGCTTGCTATCACAATCTATGTTATTGATAAAAGTAAATGGAAATTTTATTACCTGCTTGAAATCACCAGTAATACATAATATTATGTTTCTCTTATCAAATCTTACTAGTTTTAGCTGCAGGTCATAATATACCTCATAATCACATACATATTTATGGATTTCCTGTTTTTAATCTCCTTGTTAAAATGTTAATAGTTTTAGAATGCATATTTAATTTATTATAGGTAGGTATTATGTGTTTATGATTAATGTAACTAGTTTTGATAATTGATCATATTATTAAGCTAAGATAATTATTTGAGTAAAATAGGTATTTCATTAGACATTTTGTATGCAAAAAGTGACTTGAATCCCAACGTTTTCTTGCGTTTCAATGTTTCTACTTTATTAATAGTATACTGCAAACACAAGTAAGTGGATAGATGAGATATGATTCGTTTTAAAGTGAATGCAACAATAAATTGAATGGACCTTATTTGCAATATCAATGAGGCGAAATTTTCAAATGCAACTATGAACTTTATGTTGCAAGATCGATTTAATTAACCTGTATAACTGCGCTGAGCATGTAAACATGTGCAAATGAATCGAGCCTATGTTGCGAAGAGCAATTACTATTACTTCCTTCACCCTGTCACGCTACAGCATTGGGGCATTAGGCAAGCGTAAGTTTGGTTCACTTCCTTCTGGTTAATATCAGCAGCATTCAAAATTTCTCCCAGCATTTCATCTAGTGTGAATTCCCTGAATCGTGTAGCGATATAGTCGGTTGATAGCATGGTGAAAGCTTTCGCAGCGCCGGTGTAAATTATACGTTGGCTTATCGTGTCAGGGGTGTGCTAAAAATGTATGACATATTGTTGTAAAGGTTTCCTGAGGATGTGGGCTTGGGTGTTCATTGTGACCACGACCGTGGTGGCCATGCTGAAGGGCGAGACAGAAGTCCCGAGAGCAGGGCAGCCCGAGTGGGGGTGGCGCAGGGTGACGGCTGCCTACAGACAGCTCTACTCCATCACCAAGCTGCCGTCCGTGAGGACCCTGGCTATTGTCTTGCTCACTGCCAAGGTTATATTTTAAATTATTTTTCTATATATGCTATATTGTTTGGCTTTTTCTTGGTATACTGATGACAATATCGTGAATTATTCGTTATAAAAAAAAAAAGTTAATTAAAAATTATTAGCTAGTTCGAGTAAGTTACATCATAAAATATTGGAGAAATCCGAGACGTCGGTTAGTAAATAAATAAATAAATAAACAAAAACTGATTGTCAATAGTAGTTTGATTTGGAAGAATGCTGATTGATGAGCAGGTATTAAAAGGCCAATAGTTAAAATTTGTCGCAATTGGTATGTCACCTCGTAGGATAGTGGATAATGCGTGGACGGCGTAAACCCAAGAGATGCAGGTTCGATTCCTGCCCGGTGTCTTACTTTTTACAAGAAGATTTTTTCTATTGGTTATAATAATAATTACAAGCCGTCTGCAAGACCTAGCGAGACAGACTGGCGACCGCCAGCTGGCTCAGCTAGTAATAATTATTTTCTCAGAAGTGTTTTTCAAAATTATGTATGTTCAATATCTGAAGTGTTAAAACTACTCTAATATCAAATATTAACTTTATAGGAATAGTACTTTGTGACAATAAGCAATTTAAGTGTTCCATTACAACTACCTTACTTATTGTAATTGTTACATTCTAATGGATTTCAGTTTTGTACTATTTGTAATTGTTACAATAAGTGCTAATACTTCGATACAAATCTACCCTAGATAGCTGCCATAGTGGCTGAAAGCAGTCTTGTGTATAGAATAGATGCGCTGTTAGATGTTAGCTCGTACATAAAATGGTATTTCCAATTTATTACTTTTTAATTTGGTATGAGTATGAGTCAATCAATGTTCAACGTGAATAAATAATGTTTTATCTTGAACATTATAATTTTCTAAATACACTATTCGCAAAGAAAGCAAAAGTGGGATAAGTCAAAAATAATAGTTTCGAGATAACTGAACATGTTTGTTTCATACAAATCAAATCATTAATTATGTGTTTATTTTGTTTTTTCTGTGGTTTATAATACTCGTAGATGATAATGGTGAGATTGTTTGTATAATATTATTAACAGACGGTTATTTCAGTTATCCCACTGTTGTTTTGTAATTACTTCTTTATTATTATTAATGTTATTCTTTTAAATGGGATATTACAATTTTATTTAAAAATCTCTGTTTCATTATATGTGGGTATAGCTTTCACCATTTAATCGGAAATTTCTGAAAGAAAGGTTCCGTTACAAATTGACATTGGATCCTTGTTGTTCTGTGGTTATTTATCTATTAATTTATCTTGTAGGTGTCATGATGATTTGTTTTTTGGATTGAAGGTTGGATTCAGTGCCAGCGATGCTGTGTCGGGATTAAAACTTATTGAAGCCGGAGTTCCAAGAGAACAGCTGGCGTTGATGGTCATTCCGTTGGTGCCAATACAGGTCATCTTGCCTCTCGTGAGTATATACAACTTCCACTTTGGATGATTGTCTTACCATAATTCAAAATGGAACAGTTGTTAATGGGTACTAGCACTAAACACATACAAAGTTTTCTCGTTAGCAAAATCATTTCCAGAAAAAAACCTTAATATGACTGGGTGAATCATGCGAATTATATCTAATATCTATCGTGTCCAGTAATTTGTACGTACGCAGTTCACCGTATCACACTTCACAGTGAAATATTGTATCGGAAATATATGGCCGTCTATTAAAGACTGTCCAACTTTGGGTCGTATAATAGTATTGACATAAAATTCATGTCTAAATAAAACACAGTTCTTGTCGGTTTACACTTTACAGGAAGCCAGCAGCAAAGAAATTTTGAAAATAGCCGATATACTGGATTATTTGTTAGGTTAGGTTTTCATTCTTAAATCTAATAATTTTGCCAAAATCAGCTATGAAAATTGAATTTATGTTCATATTGAATTTAATAAAATTGTAGACCGTATAGTATACGGTCATCTTTTTCCGATAAGAAAACTCACGGTGAAATGTTTTACGTACAATTTACATGTAACCAATATTTATGTCATTCCTCAGCTGTTGCAAAGTGTCCCACCAGCTAACTGTGGCAAAAAGTTGGCAGGCAACCATAGCATTACAAACCTAAATGAGATTTTATTATACAATGAATATAATATGTAGATACATTTTTCATTTATTTGCCAATATGTTTCTCTTGTTAATTTTCTTTGTATAGGTAAATGAACCTGTCAACTGTATCAATCTTTTACGTACAGAGGCGTGTGAATAAATATGTTTTCTCTTCCAGATTCTGAGCAAGCATTCGACCGGTCCCGAGCCTCTCAACTCGTGGCTTCGAGCGTATCCTCTTCGGGTGTTCTTTGGGCTGGTGGCTGCAGCCGTTGTTGCTGTCACACCGTTCCTCCTCAAAACTACTCCGCTGCCGGTTTATCTGGTCCTGCTTTTGGCTCTCTATGCATTCCACCAGGTGAGTCTACAAGTGAACATACAATATAACATTAATTGATGTGCTGTGGATTAAGGGAGTATAAGTGATATTTTCACGGCAACACATACCTATTTATGCGTGAAACAGGATTCAAACATATAACTGCTTTGTATGTTAAGTTATAAGCTTTTTATTAACAAAATTGGATTGTGTGACTCATCTCTTGAGAATGGCTTCTGTAACGAGTCCGAAACATCGAGAAAGAAGTAAGAAGTACATACAGTGAAAACCCAGAAATCTATAAATATGAGTGACGTGTGTATAAAATGTTATTATTTTCAAAGCAACGTATCTAATTTGAATATTTTTGTATGACTTCTACTAAAATAATATAAATATTTTTTCTTGGAGTTAATATCGTATCCTCACCTCATTTACAGAATGTCGAAAACACAATATTATATAAATGTGCAAATTTACAATCGTGTAATATTTGTCTTGTCATATTATCCCAATATGGGACTGGCCAAAAGCCAAATGCTTATCTTAAAAATACATATTGTATGTACTTAAAACTGAACTCTAATTACATTGTAATAAAGGTAATTCTTACAGATTTTTGTTAGATGTATATATGTAATCTTTTTTGGAAAAGAAATAATTATTTTATTGAGATACTGTATGAAATGGTATAACCAGGACCTATATCAATGGCAGTTTCTGATGAAAACACGTCTTATATCCCATTTGTAAACAGAATAATAAAAAAATATGCTAATTAATATGAAATAATTTCCCATTTAGGTGTGCTTATTCAGCATGTTTGTGGCTGTGATGGCGTTCTTCGCCAGGGTCTCTGACCCTTTGGTGGGCGGGACATACATGACCCTCCTGAACACGCTGTCCAATCTGGGCAGCAATTGGCCCAACACTTTGGCGCTGTGGGCCGTCGACACTGTCACATTCCGGAACTGCGATAACTTGCCTCTCAACGCCACCCAATCGCTCATGGACAACACGTGCACTACGCATCACGACAAGCAGGTCAGTTGATATTTATAATTCGTGACTCCAAGAACAAAGAAGAAGGGGTTGGCAAACTGCGGCTTGCGGGCTACATGTATGCTATAATAAAAGTTCTGTTTGTTTATTTCAATTTAAATTTACATTATTTTAAACATTGTCAGAAAAATAACTACACAAATGCTGTAACTGTATAAAAATTGGGTCGTAAATCTAAATTTTTGCCGTTATAGAAATAAACCTTGTAATGAGTGACTGTAGACTGCATATGGTGGCCAAACCGTGGCACATGCGCTAAGCGTGGCACATTGGATGATTACAAGTGGCGCATTGCATCTTTGCGCCTACTTATTCTTTTGAAGTAGGTGCCATAACTGAATCCATCTTCATATTTTCAACACCTGAGTGCTCTCGGTTTAAGTCATACAGCCTTCTTACTCATCAGTTCGTCCCATTTTTCTGACAGTTTACAATAATTGTAGGATATCAACGGTGTGTGTGAGTGTATGAGAGAGTGTCCATCCATGAAATTGAATAAAAGCAAAACAAGGTTGCGAATAACTGATTCAAATTTGAAGAATTGCTCTCAGTAACAAATTTAACACCAAACATTGAAAGACTAGCGAAATCCAAACGCTCAAAAGCTCCCAGTGCTCTATCCCGCTCAGAGCTCTCTCTCTCTCTCTCTCATCGCATCTAACAACTGTGGTCCAGAGTTATTTTCACCAAACGAGACTCTCTGGCAGCTGTAGCACCATCAGCGGGGTCCACGACAGCGATCACCCTCTCGTTCAAGAGATCATTTCTGACTATTGTATATTGGTGCTCCAATAAACGTGTTTTTGAGCTGACATAAATTAATTAATTTAATTGCGTGATTGAGTTATTCCTTTTCCTCTCCTAATCGAAGCAGATCCTATCCCTATCCCTATTTTCCCATCCCAACCGTGAATGTAAGAAGGTAGATAAGGTGCTTGAGTTGTATGGTGCATGTGAACTTGTCTGTGAAAAAAATCGTCACATGGTATGCAAAAGGTTGGCCACCCCTGTGCACTGTACATAGTAAGCATAGCCATCTATAGTCAGGCTGCGGCACAACACTATGAATTTAGATAGTAGTGCTAATTACTGCTTATACTTCGAATGCAATATGGTAATACATTTATAGAAAATGGTGATTGTTTCATGTTGAAAAAAATCGTGACGTTAATTAATAACATTGCAATCAAAAATCTTCATTTAATGCGAACAGGTTTACCGCATTGAATTATGGCACTACCATCAATACTCACAATTCAGTGCCGCGGCCTGCTATAGACGGCCGAGTATTAGAAAAATATACGATACTTATTTGTGCAAATGGGACTTGAAGTCTCAACCAATCAATCACATTCCGTGGGCATAACTCCAGTTCGACGACATCCTTTATTTTATTTTAACCGAATATCAAGATGACAATTAATAATAATATAATAGTGGCATTGCATATACGTAGCAGGTGTTAACTTGCATTTTGGATAACCACTTTGTACATAATATACAGAATTGATCCATCGAAATAATAAGATGTTATGGAGTTAACTATTTGGAATAGCCCTTCTAGAGTATTCAGCATGCCTCCAGAAACAATTATAGCACCTGTTAATGATTATTATCCTGAAAATGAAAATATTAAATCATGTTCACAGATGTGTACAGACGCGGGTGGGACGTGTGTGACATTCCTTGATGGCTTCTACGTGGAGACGCTGGCTTGCTTTCTGCTGGGCCTCTGCTGGCTGCGGTATGGCAGACCGGCCGTCCGAAGGCTTCAGTTGTTGCCACCCTCTCACTGGCAGCTGCAGAAGCCTTGAGATTGGGTGTTGCCCTCGGGTGACAAATTAGGACAAATTCAAATATAAACTTATAGTTTTTATACATGCTTTTTATCCCCTTGACTTGTGAGGTTCTTGCGTGTTTTTGAATGTAAAATGGCGTCATTAATGTATTTGAATGTGAGTGAATGATGTTTTTATAATAATATCGCTGTTGTATCTGCTAGATCTTGGCTGTATGTAGAAATTTAAATTTGCTTGTCTCGTCAAGTTTTGTACGACATACATTGTAGCAGGTCCAATAGCGATATTATTTTCTAATATGGTTTTTCAAAATTATGTATTTTCATATTGTGTACATAATAATATTATATTGTGTGAACAACTAACATAATTATATTATGTTGTAACTTCAATATGTAATTACAGTAAAACCTCGTTAATACGAATTCCATGGGACCGAAAATCGAAAAAAAAATTCGAATTACGAATTATGAAATGTATGGGGAAAAATATTTAAATTTATTTTTTTTTATTTTCATTAATTTTGTTTCCGATCACAGATGTGCCTACCGAATTGGGTCATTAAATGTCAGGTTTATTTTTATTACCTTCTTAAAATAAGTAATTTTTGATTTTTTTAAGAAAAGTCTGTGACAATTTTCAATGACTGGCTCATGAAATAGTGTACTTTATTACGATTTATTGGATATTTTTGTATGCCTGGGACTCTGAAATCATTTCGAATTACGAAATTCGAATTAAAGGTATGGTTTTATATGAAAATAATGTTCAAGGGACTTTTACAAGGGTTTTCTACTAACGAGGTTTTACTGTACGTATATTTTTATGTTTGTAAGATTTAATGAATTGTTATGAAAATAAGTAGCCATGTAAATTATTAAAAACTCCATTAGTCAAAGGGGGTTAAAGTTTCTAATACAGGACAGTAATATATATTATTTAATTTATTATGTTATTATTTATAAAATTTATCAATCATCATAATTTCATTTATTTTAAATACAAATCCCCTTTTCCTGACTTCAATTAATTTTGTAAATACAGGTATCATATGATGTCCCCCTCTTTCATAGCATTGGTAGTATTGTAATGTCGACTCCAATGTAGAATTTTGGTACTCATATTAGATAAAACTTACTATGTGAATGAAACAGTGTGTCAAGTGATTTATATAGATAAATTGGTACTGTTCGGTTATACCGGAGGCAGCGGAAAACGCATTTTGAAAATAGCCGATAAACTGGATTATTTGTTAGGTTAACCTAACCAAACCTAACCTAACCTAACCTAACCTAACCTAACCCAACCTAACCGAACCTAAACTAACCCAAACTAACAAATAATCCAGTTTATCGACTATTTTCAAAATGCGTTTTCCGCTGCCTCCGGTATAACCGAACAGTACCGATAAATTTTATAAAATCTTTGTGAATTACCACCAAGCAAATGCTGAATCTCTTGAAAATATTTAAATGATTTCTTTTGTAAATATTTTTATTTATAATTTATTTTCTGCTGCTGTCAATCATAAATTACGCCATCTTTGCCAATATGCAAGCCAGAGCCGTCGTCACATCTTCATATGAGAAGTGGCTGCATTTTCCGCTCTGTTATCCCCTCGTTTATTACGAAGTCTTATGTCCAGATTCCATCGCAAGCATCTGTGCTGGAAGCCTATTATACAATTCCTTTGAATCATCATAAGTTGCCTTGCTTATTCAAAAGCAGCACTCAGAATGCAAGAGTTGAACTTGTAGCATTTGGTTCTGATCGTATGAGTCCTAGTCATACCCATTCTGATAGGGAAGATTTCTTTGTAAAGCTACATCTCTCGTGATGTGCACTCGCTGGTGTCGATACACATGTGGTACATAATGTCATTTACATTGATTTTAAGGTCCACTTACTATGCATCCTGTCGATTGTCTCTTGAATACGTCCAATGGAGTTGATGAGTTGCTATACTGCAACACGTTGAATTTATCGATGTTATTTTGTTGGCATTCAAAAAACACATGTAACTTAACACTATACGGTCCGCGAATTTTCGCGAAGAACCTACGCCAATATCCGGTATTTTTTAATGAAAATCAACAAATTTCGATCGCGAAGTTAAAAATGATATAACTTTTGAACCTATTGATATATTTCAATAAAATTTTCAGAAAATACTTAAAATATATCAATGCATCAAATTGTGTCATTTATTCAACACTTGTCAACCTCTGGCCCGCGTTCCATAGAGGTAAAGTATATAATTTGTAAATTTTCGTATATTATTTATTATATGTTATTAGATTAGTTCAATTTGTTAAATATAATGTAAAGGAAACAGCCTATTGATATAAAGCATCACAATATATTATTTTTTAATTAAAAAATATAATAAAATATTCAAATACAAAATGTTTTACACCGCTAAAGAATACGTATCAATTCATTTTTAGCGCTAGCTACTCATAACGCTGATTAGTGATTATCAAATATAATAAAATAACAAAGACTTCACACAAACTGTGAAGTGTTTAAAAATAAATGCACATTCATTCCCGAACTAATACTTACTAGTGATTTATTGGTTTTATGATTTTTATGGCCTAGCCGATAAAGGCAGTGCAGTGGCGTGCATATTTTCGAGTAAATTCAAATAAATAAAATGCACGCATATACATTCCCACCGCTTATTACAATTTGGTATTATTGTAGGAATCGAGACAATCCAATAACAGTGCAGAGGCGTGCGTAAAAAATTCATATAACAAAATCTATGAGCAATAGGATTGTAAAACAAACATCTACATTCCACAAAAATATTTGAATCAACACTCAATCTTATGGATAATACCTTTAGATAACTGGCTAGGCACGAAATAATTATTATCACACTAAAGCTGAAATTATTTGAAATAGTTTATAAAACTATGAATGTAAAATGAACTACCAACTAATACACTTTTTTTAAAATTATACGAAGAAAACCAATTACCAATATGTAGATGTAGAGGTACTTTACACTCTTTGGACATGTAAATAGTTTCTTTTCGAAGTTTATGTGAGGAACACACTTTACACTTTCTTCTTAAACGTTTATTAGTTGCGGAAATCTCCGGAAATATTTGATTGTGATTGAAAATTACACTAAAATCTCCGATATCTTCAGTCACTGGGAATATCTGACATACAATCCGCATAGTTTTCCTCTGTTTAAAAACGAATGGTCCTCCATTTTTAAAAGTTTTTTTGGAGATAAAACTAATAAAAAATATATATCCTAGCTAAAATATACTTAGATTAATTATTTTTTCAATGAAATTAGTGCAATATAAATAATAATAGCTATTATTTATGCAGTTACACAAGCAATAATCTCCCGAAAAAAGCGAACGAAAATGACAACGCGATACAAGTTTACATTTATAACTGTTCTCATTTTCAAGTTAAGATTTCTATCATGGATGATGAAGCATGGTGGATGTTTCATGGGTAGTAAACCATTAATGACAAATTATCAAATAGGATGCAATTTCATAGCTAAAAATCGCGTTCATTTAAAAAAAAAAAGAATGCAGGTTCATAAATGGGTGACTACCACTGAAAAGGGTCGACAATTAAATTTCGAAGTTGAAGTGACGACACTGGAATATAACATTGAGTGTTTATTACCTTTTTTGTTTACGCCTCGTGATTCACCCTAGAAATGGGCTTGTAACTAATAAAAAAAATGGTATAGGTACAAAAAAATACTGAATGGTATTACGTCCGCCATCTCTGTAAAAACCCCGAAATATTTTTTTTCCATCATGCTTTTACTTCTTGCACATGTCATTCAACCATCTGTCGATAGATCTTGCAACCAAATATTAAATTTCATATTTATTTTTCACAGTAAAGATATGCCTATGTGAGGACGCCACGTAGGCGTCACCGGATCGTAACGTTCGGCTTGCAATGGACGCCAATGTGGCGTGACCGGACCGTAAAGTGTTAATGTACCTCAGCATCCATGCAACATTTTTTGTTGAAAAAAACATCTGGTGTCGCATACAACAAATTTAGAAGCATGTAGCATGAATGTCGCATGTGTGTAGTTCAAAAAGTGACCGTTGCATACCGCAGAGCCTATACTATTTTACAGTGTGCCTGTCACCTTTTAAGCTAGTAGATACGATTGCCATCGGTGTCAGATCACAAGAGAGAAAAATTGTTAAATGCCGGCGATTATAATGAAATAACATTTCAGGCTACAAAATATCTTTCCAATAATAGGAAACTGTGCATGTAATTGATAACTAATGTACCCAATATTTCCGCCTTCTTATTTTTTTAAACGTCAATAGAAAATTACTGTTTCTTTGTTGGATCTACAATGACGTTAATCCGTTTTGACAGATGCGTCATTGTCGCAGATGTGTACATAGGAGAGACTTGCAACATTACTGGCAGTTATGATTTATGGCTATGTTATGCAATAGTATTATTTTCCTTAACAAATATGGTATCTCTTAAAACATTTCATAATAATTGTGTTTATACAATACATGTCAGTGTTTACATACATATTTAAAATATTTAATGATTACTTATGTTTTTGAATTTCTCTCTAACTATTTTTGCCATAATATGTAGAAATTTATATGTGATACATATAATATGGCCTAACATTCTGTGCAATTTTCTATTTTTTCTATAGTTATCCATCCCATATAATATTTATTATTACATATTATGGTATGTATATATTGTGAGAAAATAGGTTGATGTAATTCTATATGCAAAAGGAATATGGAGATAGTTTTAAAATCTCTAGTTTTCAGTTGAGTCATTTCAGTTTTGGACAACTTTGTGTGTGAATTTAAACAATATGGTATTCGCCACATATAAAAATTGTTTTGTTGGCTGGCGAATTATATCAATATTATTGTGTCATAAAATAATTTTAATATTCGGTGAATGAATACTAAATGATATTATAAATTATAATCATGACATCTAAATGATATTATAAATTATAATCACAACCGATCACCAAGGAAAAACTTCAAAAGATTTTAATGTGGATTTCTATGTTTCTATGCAAAAAAATGTCAGCAGCTTGAATCAACATGTCCCCTTTCTCCTTATTTAACTCACGTTTAATTTTTTTTCTGACATATCTCCCTTTTCCTTTCGCACAAACAATTATTTCATCTATAAATAAAAGGTGCTCGTCTATAGAAAATAAAACACTTTTGATACATATAGCTTATTATGTATTAATAATATTTTGTATATAGGTATATAGTATGTATATTTATATACATTTCCTTTTTAGTTATGTTACTTTCTAAGGAACAAACTTTCTAGTTTCTATAATTATTCTGTATTTTCTGTAAGATTGCGTAATATTGTATTGTTTCATGCCGGCATTGACTTATAAAACGTGGACAACTCATTACATATCTCAATATTTAAGGCCGAATGCATAGAATGTCAAAATTTTGTTATATCGAAATAACATCGAATGCCATGCAAAAATCTTAATTAGCAATACAACGCTTCATTTTGCACTCAAAATTGTTGCCATTTTTTAAATTACAATTGACAATGATGGCTGCGCGGTTTAAGCGTCAGCCTATAACGTCCTGGGTCCCAGGTTCGAATCCTGGGTCTGGCAAATACACATATTGTTTTTCAATTTGTGTTTGAGTCTGAGCATGGACCTCGTAGGTTGAGCAAGTGGCTATCATACATTTCTCGTAAAAAACAGAAATCTCTTAATATAAACCTCCATTCTGTGAAGGTCCATATTATGATCTTATTAGGATCGGACATGGTCAAAAAAAAAAAAAATATAAAATTATGAAAACTGCACAATATAAATTGAACAATTATTATTTATACTTAGTTAATATTATATACTTTAAATAATTTAATGGCTGATTTATCAGTGTTTAATTGAATACGTTGATACAGTATACCTACAGTGTCTTCTCATTCATATATTGTTTTATTGACATGGCATTGAAATTCTTATATTATTAAGATGGTGTCTGTTTACATAGTAGATGTCAACTGTGAGAATAATATGATAAGACGTATTTAATACTTCTACTGTTTCTTGTTTGCATATATAATCAATACTTAAAATTATTTTCTTTTATCGGAAACAAGTATTAAAAACGGTTGAATTAATTTCTTGTTAAATTACGATAGTTGTCAGACTCGCAGGTTATTCATCGCTTGCGCATACCATTGTATACAACTTACGTCGACAGAGTTGTTCTCGATTGAACATTAATTGATATTTTATGCATCTCGGACTAAGTGGACGAGTTAATAGAAGAGAATAGCAAGCCATTGCTTTCTCTTTTATCGATAATTTGCCGTCATTACTCCGTGGCCAAACTGTAAAAGAATGGATGAAAATTTGCAATGTGTGCTCTGTGTTATTAAAGATGACGGCTCTGAACGGAATCGTTTAGTATTAGCAGTGCCACAAATGTTAAATGTAAGTCAATGCTTGTTTTTGTAAAAGCTCTTATCAAACTTTCTTACAATTGGATGGCGTTATGTGTTAATCACAGAACAGATAATAAATAGAATTCCGTTAGGCTATATATTAATACAGTAAAATTTACTAATGCAGTAAATTGTGATGCAGGGTTTTGAATGTGTGAGTGTCCTACGAAAATGAACCACACATTATAGACATGCAATAGTGTGTGTAATACACCAATATTAAATGAGCGTTAATGCATAAACCGAGAGCAGTTGTCAGTATTCGATGTATTCTTGGCACGTGTTTAAATTTATCCTGTATTATTCCTTACTGAAGATCAGTTGCCTGCTTCACTTTACCCATTAGGTATTTCAGTTCCCATTATTTCTGAGTTCCCTGGTGTCAATGTTCTGTTAGAAAACAGCTTTTTCTCTAAAGTTAGAAGCAAATTGAACCCTCAATGGGGTCTTCAATCCATGTTAACTTCTCCATACAAAGTTCTTTAAATAGTTGGTATGGCGAAAGGTGTTGATCGGTGATTGCCCGTTCGACAGACAGAGGGAGGGAAGTGAAGTCATAACCGATCTCGACTCCATGCGTACTGCCTGTGATAAGGGAAGAACAGTATGGTGCGTTGAAATTTTGTTGAAAATTATTTCACTAAAGCAATCTATCACTGTAGCTGAGTATCAGCGTATTGAATTACAATTTCTTGGGTATTATATTGAAATACAAAAAAAAAAAAAAAAATTGGGGATTGATTGTAAAGTCCCAGGGCAAATCTCTGATCTAATTAATAAAACGAAATAGGATTCTTTTAAAATTATATATATATTTGCGTGAATACAATAACTTTCCATTTGGTTATCAAAATAAAGTTTTCATTCTATTGGATTCTGACTCGTGTCTGTGTCGTTTTGGATAATTTTTGATGAAATAAGCTAGCAATAGCCTTAATAATATATAGCGTTATCCAATTATAAAGGTGATTTGATATTATTGAACTTCTTGTTAATTTACTATTTGAACAAAATTTTTTAATTAAATTATTTTTTATTCAAGACTGAATAATACAAAAGATTTAAGAATGTAACATTCTTCATTGAAAATATAAAATCTGCAAAAGCTCCAGAAACATCCCGATTAGAAAAACAACTATCGCAAAAGCACTCTCCCGGCATGAAATAGATGTGCGTTTTTTTTCTAATAAGTATATATCTGCGGCTTTTGTCAATTATGCATTTTGAACAAAAATTGTTTGATTGTACAAAGTATTTTATAAAAAAAACATAACATTATTTTCATTGAAGCATTGAAGTAAATATTGAGGATGATAAACAAAATGGGTGTAAGAGACATTTTGGAAACATTTTGGTTTGATTGTGTCAAAATGTCATCTGTTATTCTGTGATGAAATTACAGGTATTTTTTTGGTAGAGCATTTAGTGAACATTATAATATGACAAAGTTAATAAAATTCTTCTCTCATAATGTTTCAATTAATTGTCTTTTATCCCCTTTTGAGTTAAGTTTCGATTTGAAACAGATTAAGTGCCAGTAATGTCATTTGCTAATGACACTAAGCTCTTTTTAAAATAAGCTGTAACAGACTTTTTTGAATAGGTAGTATGCATTATATTTTTTTCTGGTACTTAGCACGTTATCCAATACTTTACTTGAATTTTTGTTTTAGAAATAACATGTGATTGTTTATGATGTGTTGAGAATGACAGTTCTTTGTTAGTGATAATTATGTTAATTTACTAAAAACATTCCTTTATGTTGACTATGTTCTGTTATTATTTATTACTGACAATCAATTTTTAAAAATAAATGTGTCGTGCTATGTTTTATAATACAGTTATAACTTGTAACAGAATCAACCATTCATGGTGCTATGTGACATTTTTCCCTCATGAGACAAATTCGAGAGACAAAACGAATATCTTTTAAATATCGTCATACCCGAATTTCAGGTTTTATACAATCTGAAATTTCAGGTTATATACAACCATACATACCTGAATTTTAGGTTATATACGACATGAAATTTCACATTATATACGGTCATCCTCGAATTTCAGGTTATATACGACTCGAATTTCACTTCTGTGACTGGGAAAAAACATAATTTCTCATGTGGAGTCTGATCCTATGAGGCCTAATCCTTATGAAAGTAGTCTCCTTACATTGCACACTTCTCCAGTGGTCCTGCCATTGTTGGGAGCATTTGTGGAACAACTCTTTGAGAATGGAGTAGGGCTAGGCCTCGCGTTCCACATAATGTCTTCTCGTGACTGAAATCGGGTCCCTTTTGAGTTATCGAGGTTATTTATTTATATGCACGCACATATATACATTCGGTAATATGACAAAATAAGTTTTTCCATAATTAATTTATTAAGAATATTATTAGTAATGAAGTAATAAATTTATTTTATTTATAAAAGACATTGTTGGAAAGCAATAATTCTGTGAATTATGTAAAGACTTTTTCAATGATAAACTCTACTGAATCGTAGTATTCAAAAATGACAATATTTTCAAATATTGTGTGAAAATGAAGTTTAATTATAACAGTTTTTTTCATCACAGCTAATCTGTTACTCGGCTATCGTGACACTACCCCGGTAAGGGGTTGTTCATAAATGAAATCACACGATTGTCAGTATTTTTTGACCTCACGCTCTATTGTCATAAAATATTTTCCTGCTCTGTGCTTAAATTCCGTAAAATTCATTGAGAATGATTAAGTAATTTAATTCTATTGTTAGTTTGTCATGTCACACTTTATGCAACACCTAATAACCCCTTCGTCATCACATTACATCAGATCCCCCCCCTAGGATGTAATGTCTTGTGTGATTTGAATTTTTGAATTTATATCGAAAACCCCTAAATTGTAAGTACATACTGTACATATTTTTTTATTGACCACATTTGCTATATATTGTCTTGTAGGTATGTAACAATATTAATTATATTGGGAGGGGGGGATCATCAAGTTTAAAGTGAGTAAAAGGTCATGGAAATAAGTGAAGATAAAAATTAAATTCTATTGTTTTTTTTGTAATCCTATTCCACTACGGGTTACGAATGAAAGAAATACTAAATTGCAGGAGTTTTCAAACATAATGCAATTTATTTATTACATTATTATTTCTTTATTTTAATTGTTTGTTAACATTTATAGCTGACAAGAGAACTGACATATTCGTGTTTTCATTCTAACTTGTTACCATTAATTGAGGAGCTGAGGATTCAAATGATCTAAGTGCATAGTGATAATAAAGTAAATCAACTTCAAATTTAAATATGCGAATGTAAATTCAACATTATGTAAATGAGGTCTTGTTCTCATAACGATTCATTGGTTGATGAATTATTAATATTTCAAGATAATTTGTGTTCTTAGCATTTGAAGGTAAAACATTCAAATTATATGAGTATCAACGTTGCCATGAAAATAATATCAAATTTTATTCTTATTATTATTAAAATGCATATAATTTTTAATACAAAGTAACCACCTACATGTTATGTGTGAACATGTTGTGAAAACTGCTACTATGTCAATGTACTTCTTTAATCCTGAGCACCTCAATTCTTATAAGAAAGTTAAATAGAGTACTGTGATGTTTGTAAATAGAAGAATTGATTTAAAAAATATATATTATTAATTTATTAAATTCTAGAATTTTAAATAGGTACACCAGCAGATTCATTTCAACGTAACACTTGGCCCCGAAAAAAATTAAAATTGTGATTAATATCGTCTCTGTTCTGGCAAAACACACTAACTGGAGAATACTAGTTTTGAGTAATTTGACTATGAAGTTGTTAAAATGTTTGAAATAGTCTATCATGTGAGTGTATTAAGTAATCGTAAAAAGGATGACTTTAAAATAAAGACTGTTTATTTATTAAGAAGGTTTCCAGACGGTAATGTTTGAAATAAGGAACATTTTGGTATAACTAACTCAATATGTAATTTTTTCGAATAAGTGTCTTCTGCCAGAACAGTGGACGATATATTTCAAGTGTAAAGTATCTCGGTGTTTTGAAACGTCAAAAATATTTTTTTTCGGCTGCGTTAATTAGATGAGTCCGTGAGCTATTATTATTTCCATAAAGGTTGCAATATGGGTTAAAAACAATAACCCACACAGAATACATGTTGTTATTTTGGATCCTAAAAAATAATGAAAAGGTGTTATGGTGTTATGTGGTTGGAATAGATGTGTTGTGTAATACTAAAATCTGTTTGATTGTCCACTCTGGTTGCTTGCAAAATAATATGAATTCTTTGTTTGTATACCAAAGTTTATTATTAAATTCACTGGTTTTATGTCATGTGCACAATCTATGAATGAATTTTTTCAGAGCATTCCTTTGAATTGATTTATATAGAAAAATATTATGATATTATTTTCTATGTTGAAATAAAATGAAGTGAAAATAAAAAGGTTTTTGTTTTATATTTAGAACTGTCCGTTTCAAATATTTACAACTATCCATCTTATTATGTGTATGAGGCAGGGGCGGCTCTACCTTAAGGGTTCGTAAGGATTATCCCCACATCGTAATTATGTCAACAATAAACGTCTGATATTTTTATCATTGTCATAATATACCTACTTAATTACATGATTAATGAACTATTTTATTTATTTTTTCCATCAAGCCCATCGCAATGTTATAGAGATAATTATTATTGTACAAATAAATAAAGCAATGATTGTAAATTATGTAATAACATAATGGTGATTACGCAGTATTAAAGCAATTAATAACATTAAATACGCCCTATTTCACTGTGACACCTATATATACAAATTAACAAAGCTATGACACCTATTTTTCGCTGACCAGGGTCTCATCTCGTCGCTGCGGTACAAATATCATTCTACAAAGTATGTGAATGCATTAGCGTTAGTATACGCATACTGGGGAGCGAATCAAATAACCCCCATAGTGAGTAATAACGCACGCTGTATGTCATTGTTCAAAACTGATAATGGTAAGTCTATAATAATTATTATTTATATTTTTAAGCACGCTTTTTAGATGTGATTAAGTAACGAATCAGATAATCATATTGTTTATTCTGGAAAATTACTCATTTCCTCATACGATATTCCTCTATGAGAAAGTAGGTAGGTATGTGTATTTAATAAATAATGGCTAAACCCCACCACTTAGAAAGTCGTTGAGCCGCCACCAGTGTTAGGTATTGGTTTACAATATTCCCATGTCGGTTATTGTAGCCTCTAAATATATGAATTATTTGAATATTTTCTCTGATGTAATATTCTTTAGAGGTTGACCCTTGAGGGTAGAGACCCTTGCTGCATTTTGTAAAATCGCAGGGAACTTCTCCCTGACACATTTTGTATAACAGTTATACAATGGTACAATATAACATAGAGGTAGGTATTATTTTCTGAGGCACTAAGTTCTCTAGCAAGATGCAATGCAAGGTGGAGTGAGTTTATCGAGTGACTTTAGAGTCAGACGTTACGGATAGACTGATTTGTTTCCTCGCGACAGCGTTTTAATGACAGTTTACAGTTACTGTAAACTGTACTTGTCAATCTGTCAAATAAACTCGCTATCTCTGCCAGCAACTACTAGCCTTCATACTTCAGTTCTTCACTCCTCTAACGCTCATCTACCTTCACATCCATCCAAACTGGTGACCTTATCCAGCATCACCAAAGTGGTGAACCCAACATGATTGCTTTAATTAAAAACGGTCATGTTATACCCTTTTTACTCATCTTGTAGAGGCCTAACTGGAACTTGTTTAAGCTATTTTATATTATTATATTTGACCATGTCCGATCATAATAATATGGGCCTCCACTGGAGGTTTGAATTAACAGATTTCGTGTTTACGAGAAATGGTTGTCAGCCACTTGCTCAACCCATACATAAATTATTGAAATGTGTACTTGCCAGACCCAGGATTCGAACCAGGGACCCACGACGTTATAGGGCAGGGTTGGCGAACCTTTTTACGTACACGTGCCAAAATTTCCCAAATATTTTTTAACTGTCTGACGTGCCGAGCAGTTATGGGCAAAAATAGTTTTTAAAAATTCTATTAAAAAATGATAATGTTCTAGAGAACATAGGACACAATATAGCTTTATCACTTTTTTCAATTACGCCATAAATTTCGGTCCACCAATTTTGAAACTGTCTGCCAGAATTTCTACTACTAGTTTCACCAAGTTTTTGTGTCTTATTTGGTATCATTTTTTGTAGATAGAAATGAGATTGTTAATGTATTAATTAGTTTGGTTATTTATGCACAAATTGACACCAGAATTGCTCTGATCAGATTAGGCATTTTCTCTCTACAGTGGTCTCAAGCATTATCGATCAAAATTAGAGGTTTGCGGCGCGGCATTCCCCGCCGCCTGACGAGGTTAGTACGATAATAATAATATGTGACACGTAAAGTCTAAGGACCGACTTATGCAATTATATATTTAAATTAAACGTAATGCTTATTCTTGGAGATTATTTGCCTGCTATTCTTTATACAATTCGATCTGTCATTTATTATTATTATAGGTATTTTTTTCTCTCTTCAAACGCGTGCCATAGGTTCGACACCGCTGCTATAGGGCATAGGCCGATCCAGTGGAACCCCCCAAACATAAACATTGAAATTGAAAGCCAATAAACTATACCTTTGGGCTTAGACAAATAAAAACATGGCAAAAAAATGATTTTAATTTCTAACGTAAAAATTTCGAAATACTAATGTCGGGTTGTTTTAGAAACCCAATTCATAATTGAACTGTCAAAAAAATCTCGGAGTCCACCCAAATTCCGGAGTAGTGTAGGTCATGGCTGGGGAGGGCTGACAGGGCTCTAGTCTGGGGGCCCGGCGTGTCGGGTTGACCAGATAAGTGAGATAAACACACATCATAAATTAGCTTTAATAGTAAAAAAAAGTCGCCTGCGGCGCTATTATACTTCATGGCCATGAACATTTTAGATTATATAATTGTGCAATATATTTTCTGATTATTATGTGTCGATACTTGACAGCTCCATTATTAAAGTAGATGTATTAAAAATCGCCAATAATTCACTGTATAAGTACTCTTAATTTGAACTAAAACACAATTTTAAAACGTTAATGTAGTATTTCACACTGCCTTTAATCTTAGCGGTAGGTAGGGGACCCGCCAAATATCCTAGCCTGAGGGCCCGTTTCAGGATGCGGGGACCATGGAGTAGGTACACCGAGTGCAATAGACAAAAGACCGATAAATGAGAAATTAGGCTGTGTTGAGTAGGTTTATGTATAAGTTAAATGCACTAATACTTTTTTTTGTCCATTTTCAATTAATATTGTGGAACCTCAATATTAAATAACCAAAAATCGACGATAAACATTCGGCGACAAGAACGACTACACCCCACTAGTCGGTGGTAGTGTAAGTCAAAAGAACATTTTTTTTCAGTGGAATTCGGCATAAATATTGTAGCTCTCTAGACCAAGCGGGTAGCACAGCCGATAATATTTGAGTAATGTTTTAGCATACTAGGCGCACATGTCCAGCATGGTCGCTGTTAGTCACTTCCAATCCGCCAGTCGCTGATGACACGCTCAACGGTTACCGCCGTTATGCCTCTAATTTAATAAAAACTGGGAGAAACTGTACAAATATACCGCCGTGTATTGTAAAAATATGTAAAAATAATTATATGAAGAAGAAAAAGAGCCTATGGGACTAATTTACATTCTCCTCCTTGGGCCCCCCCAATATTAAATCCTGGGTGCGCCACTGGGCCGAGCTCAAGCCGCGCGGGAAATAGAGACACGAAAAAAGAAAGAAGATTCAACATATTATTTTGATAAAGCCATAATTGAGTGAATGCCTGATATCAAGTCACCGAACGTCACTGTTAGGTTGGTACCTAATTACACACTTGTATTGATTATATTATTTAAATGAATATTTGATGTCAAAAATACTTTCAAGGTTGATGTAATACTGAATTCATTTTTTTATCTGGTTCCACTGATAGCTATCATCACCGCTAATATAGGAAAAAGATTTTATAACACTGCTTTGATTTATTGATAAAAATGTTTTGATATACGAGTACCTATTAATTATCTATCCAAAATATTTACTTTAGTGGGGGAGCGTAACCCATTATCAGACAATTGTAAATTAGATATCTCTACTAGATTTTTGCTAGGATAATGCTAGATTTTCCAATTATTTTTGTATATCATATAAGGACATGGTTTTAATATTATATTAATTCTCAAATTAATAATTACGGGAAACGTTATCATGTTGTGACAGCACACAAGGGGTGGCTTTTCGTGTCCGGACCCCCACAGAACCGGGGAAAAAATAAAACTATTGAGGTAAATCGCATATAAGTTGTTGTTCTTCTTCTTCAGGACCTCATGACTGAGGATCGTGACCCGGATGACTTGACTACTTAATAGTTCCCTCCGAACCAACCGCCCCGCACCACGCTCGGTCTTAATCGAGAGTACCACGAGAACCTACGTTTGGATGTGAAGCATCACCAGTTTATGCCTGGGAATGTCTCAGGAGCAGATACCCAAGACTGACGTCACCAGGCACCCAAGTGTGCTTTGACTGAGTTTACACAGACTTTTTAATAAAAGTGCCCATGGGAGAGAGGAGCACGGAAAATTGACAAAAATAAATGATTCTAATTAACATATTTAAAAACAAAACAATACGGACATACTAAACAAACTATGTGACTTTCACGTCCGCAATAAGACGCAATTTTTTCAAAAGCATTATAGTTGACCTTTGTGGCGACCAGTTCGGACGGCCAGATGGGTCCAACAGCTGGTTGGACCGACTTGACTGACTGTCAAACAGCCTTCTTAACGGGTTAGCTCCACTTCTCTAAGCAATTTACGACACACAAGGCCTTGGCCACTTAAAGAAGCGTGACACTAATAAATATTGATGCATTTATCTGAGGCATCCAATATTTGCTTTAATATTCCGATGCGGGGTGTTTAAAAGACAAGACAACGCGGACGACGCAAACGGACACTAACGAATTCTAATAATTATGACCTTTAAGCCACGCGCAATTATAAGCACTTGTGGATGCGACAGCTCAGAATAACTCGGAGGTGAAAACTATTAGCTAATTATAATTGCAAGTGAGATATTTATCATAAGATTCGTACGGAGTGTCTGGGTATGGAGCATGTATCCGGAAAACTACAGTATTCCGCGAGCGGGGTAAATGTTGAAGTCAGTGGCACCTGGTAGATTTTGTTAACGCCACCGACATAAAAAAAAATAAAAGATGTCAGACAGAATGTCATCAACAAGACAAGAATGTGAAAAATCATCAGAAAGGTGCGATGATCGCATTGCAATATTTCAGCCAAAATGGACAAAATGCACAAACGCATTTGATAGCATTGATTCAATTTTGATAATAGGACGGGAAAAAGAAAAATTCTGCGATGATCGCATGTGAGAACTCTCATGGTCGTGCCCCTTTAGGTGGTCTCAGCGAGGGTGTGGAGAGGGCATTAGGAAAACTGCCAATATCCACACCAGTGACGTCCCTAGACAAAATGCCGCCCCATTTTTTTTACAGTATTTTTCATCATCCTTTCATGACTAAAATATTTAAGAACTGTGTTGTATAGATAAATTACCGACAAAATATATACTACTAAATCTAATTTCATTTCTTAATTCAATTAATTTTTTAAATATTAATTCAGATACATTTAAAAATACACATGGCAACTTCCAAAACTCGCGAGTGACCGGCAAAAATATTTGGTTAAATTTTAAATTAGGCAAGTATGCATCTACCTATAGGTAATTCAAAAATCTACACGTGTCATTGCTGGTCATCTAGGACGTGACCTCCAAGGATAACGGAAGTAAACTAGACATCGTGAACTCGACAAAAAAATACAGTGTGTTAATTAATACATTTTGTTTCCAACCAGTGAGCCGATTTTTTTAATCGAAAGATATTTCCGTTATTACTAAGTTAAGGTAGCTATTTCTATATATTTATTATTTCTAATGATTCTTCTCGATTTGCCGCCCTTCGAGTAATTGCCGCCCCAAACGACGCTCGACGCTGCCTACCCCCAAGGGACGTCACTGATCCACACCGGTTTGTAGAGTCAATGCTAATTCTTTTTTAATTTCCAGGTTAAGCGAAGGTTCAATTGGGACTGTCAAAACGATCTCCACATTTTAGGCCGCTGACGGAATCAAGATGGCTGTGCTCTTATGAAATCATGTCTTTAAACTCGTCAGCTGCAATGTTCGTTTTCTACCTGGACTTCTGTGCTACTGCTGATGATGAATATAATCCATTAGGATTAAGTGAGATACGATATCCTAAAAAAAATATTGTCTTATCATTGCGTATTGAAATAATGTCTTGACTATTTTAATATTTTTAATAATATCAATCAATACAGTTATTGTAAAGATTAATTATTATTGATAATGAGATGATTGATGTGTTTTTTTAAATGTAAATCCGATATTTGCGTAAACGACATTTCAGATCTATAAAATTCTATTTTTTAGTAATATTGGAACAATTAAGCAAGATGGTCATAATGAAGAGTCTATTATTATTGATGTCAGGAATCTGCATTCTTGTAAGTATAGTGTACAATTACAGAACAGATTAACTTATTTCTGAGTTCCCTGTGTACAATACAATATAATAAAAGGTAGAACAGATTTGTATTTGGCTTTGGATTTTCGACTATGGGAACTTTCACAAGGGTGTCGATTTTACGTATTTTTTCTAACTTTGTACAAAAATATCATAATAATATGTTAGATTAAAGCCTCACATGAGTTTTACTATTTTACCACGTTTTTATTAGCTCGTATTCCAGTACAATTTTTTTCTTGTTTGTCCAAGATTTGTATTGGACGATTGAAGATTTTTAAGTAACTTCCCGACTAGCTAGATATTTGAAACTTTTAGAATATATCAGAACACGATGACAATGCATTCTTTTAATACTTTTAGCCGTCTTTAAGCAGAATTGAATTCATTTTCAGTTAATTCTGTTTTGTATGGAAAGTTATTTGGGAAAAAAATCCGTAAAAAGTAAAATACTATTATTGGTTGTCTTAGCAGCTAAATTATTAATGTATACGTGCGTTACTATGGAAATCAATATGAAATGTCAAAATGACATTTGAGTATTTCTATCAAATACAAAAAAAGTATTTATTGATACATAGAACTGTCAAGTTTATATGATTCAACAGAAAATTAAAAAACGTGGTACATAAAAAGTTCTTTTTATTTTGTAATTATTTTATTTTATTGTTAAACTGATTCGCATTTGACGGAAATCTGATTGTCTTATCTGATTTTTTGTTTATTTTATAGAGGGTATGTACCAGTGGCGAAGGGGGAGGTAGATTGTTAAGATTCGACATAAATAGTGCACCCTAAACTTTGTCAGTCATACTTATTTGTTTTCATTGAACTAAGAATACAATAATTTGCAGATGGTGCTGATTAGTAAAGTTTTTAAAATTCAATTAAACTCTGCCTAAATCTGACCATGATAGTCTAGGAATGTAGGTAGGTATGTTGTGGGCGATCCGACAAACTAGTGAATACTTTTCCAGTCATATTTATTTGTTTTCGTTAAATTAAGAATACAAATTACAGATGGTTTTGGCTAGTTTTTGAAAATTCATTAAGCCCTGCATAAAAATCGGTAAAAATATTATTCTATCTATAGAATATCTAAATCTATGTTTGGTTTAATTGCATAATTTTAGATATTTTATAGATAAACGAATATTTTTTGACTATTATCTACTATGACTTCGATTAGGCAGCGTGTAATTATTGAATTTTAAAAACTAACAATCACTATCTACACTGCAGTCTTATTACAACGAAAACAAATACGTTTCACTGACAACGTTTAGTATGCACTATTTATGTAGGATCCAGCCTACTTCCACCCTTCGCCACTGCTATACTGACACTTAACTATTATACATATTATATTGTACAATTAACTATTTCTTTTATTCAACGAATAATTCACAAGATTTAAGAATGTACCGTTCTAATTATTGAACATATATAATTTTGAAAAACACTTTCTGAGAAAATATATTATAACCAATAGAAAAAATCTTTTTTGAAAAAAGTATTATAAAAGATTTTTTTCAAAAAAGATTTTTTCTATTGGTTATAATATATTTTCTCAGAAAGTGTTTCTCAAAATTATGTATGTTCAATATTATATTGTACCTTGTGAATTGTTTTAATGTTAAAAAGAAATAAAGAACGGCACCGTCAGGGAACACAGAATTAATGAGAACTGAAATACCTAACGGGTGTGGAGTAACAGGCAACCGATCTCTATTGCGGAAGAATGTAGGATAAACTTAAACACGACAACTGCTCTCGGTTTATGCAATGACGCACATTCAATATCTGTGTATTTGAAGGTTGCAACACACACTATAGCACGCCTATGATGTGTGTTTTTTTTTTTTTTCATCAAAATTTAGTGTATTGGGATATAGCCTATATCAGTGGTGGCGAACCTATTGGCACGCGAATGTTTTAATTTTCAAAATACCTATAATAACAAAAGATCAGGTTGCATTTTATAAAAAATTGCAGATAAATAGTCTTGAAGAATAAGTATTACGTTTAATGTAAATATATAATTGGATAGATCGGTCTTTAGGCTTTATGTGAGATATTATATAATATTATCACACGTATCTACCTACTTCACTAGGCGGCGGGGAAGCCGCGCCGCGAACCTCTAATTTTGATCGATTTACGATGCTTGAGACCACTGTAGCGAGAGAATTCGTGATCTGATCAGAGCAATTTTGGTGTCAATATGTGCATAAAAAATTGAACTAAGTAATACAGTGAAATGTCTACCCACAAAATGGCTGAGAATGGCTGTACTGTCGGTTAAGAAACAAAAACTTGGTGGAGCTTGTTGTAGTAATTCTGGCACAGTTTCAAAATTTTTGTACCGAAATGTATGGCGTAATTGACAAAAGTGATGAAGTTATATTGTGTGCTATGTTTTGAGTAATATCTAGAATATCATATATTTTTTTAAATAAATTAGATACCTATTTTACTTATTAAGCTATTTTTTCTCCTTGAAAAACTGCTCGGCACGTCAGACAGTCAAAAAATAATATTTGAAAAATTTTGTCAGTTAATGTACGTAAAAAGGTTCGCCAATCCTGACATATTTGAATTCTATTTATTAATTCTGTTCTGTGGATAACACTAATGCTAATTCACGGTTTTCTTATCCACAGGTGACTGCCGATGCCAATAATTACACCTTAAAAGGTAATATCGGCAAATCTTCTGAAAATCGAGGTTTGACGAAAGCTGCAAACTGCATGCGTCCCGGAAAAATGTGTGATGATTGCAATAAGCTTGTATATTGCATTGAAATGGGTAATAGCGTTTATGCCAAAGAGAGCATGCACGATTGTAGTATAAACGGACAAACATGTCTGGATTCCATTAACGATTGTTCCCTGGCACCAAACCCAAAATGCGACGAATTAAAACCGAAATATAAATTTGTTTGTCATCATATAGGAATATTTCCTGATGCAGAGGACTGTACAAAATACCACATATGCGTTCCAATGAGCGAAGGTAGTAATACGGCAAATCCCACGCCGTCAACTGTCAAGTGCAATGCTGGGTACAGCTTCGATTCTCTAACAAATCGTTGTCGTAATAAGTTCATCAACAATAGTACATGTGAACAGTATGCCCAACGGTGCACAGTCGCTGGCCAGAGTGGAAGTATCCCAGGAAACCCGGGTCTCTATTACATATGCCTGAGAGCCGATGGCACTGGACCTTATTACCCACAGATGTTTTCATGTCCCGACAACCTGGAATTTAATGACGGAAAGTGTGTTGACACAACGCCTCTTTTGGGAGTAGATGAACAAGGAAGATGTATTGAAGAGGGATACTTCACCGATCCACTTTCATGCAAGAGTTTCTTCGTTTGCACTGCACCACACATTCCTCCTATTAAACAAATGTGTAAAGAAGGATTTAAATTTTCGCATATTGCAAAAGCTTGTATCGAAATTAGTTGTTGAAGAATTTAAAAATATACACTGTATTAAATTATGCATTTATTTTTTATGTCAAGCGGCATTTTGTAAAACTGAATAAATTGGCAGGCTGCTACTAAAGATATCTAGTGACAGACTTAACATGCATTTAAATATATTTTTTTGTCAAACTAAAAAGAGTTTTTTTTATTGAATGTATATAATTTGAAAACACGTCAGAGAAATATATATTACGACGCCCAGCGGGATACGAACTCTCGCCCGATGGATTCGCGCCAATGTGCTCTACCAAATAATCTACGTGCGTCCTATTTAATTGTAATGAAAATAACTCAGAGGGTTATTGGATCAGGACAGGTGCTATTGCAAATTTTGAAAAGATTTCCCTCTGATTAGCGATGGACAAAACATCGAGAGCGTCGACAGCTTCAAGTACCTGGGGGTACACATCACGGGAGATGGCATTTTGCAGAAAAAGCTCGCTATCCGAATGGGAATGGCTGGAGCAACATTCAACTCGATGCGAAATGTCTGGGACTCACGATTGTACTCGGTCAAAACCAAATGCCGCCTATTCGACGCTTGCATTCTGACGGTGCTGCTTTACGGTAGCAAATCATGGTACCTTACAAAGGCTCAGAGCAACCGTATACTGAGCTTCGAAAACAGATGTTTGCGACGAATACTGGGTGTGCAGTGGTATGACTTTAGGAGCAACGAGGAGATAAGAGAACGCACCAAGCAGCCTCTCATCACGCTGAAAGTGAAGAGGCGACGTTGGACCTGGCTCGGCCACGTGCTGCGGATGCCAGAAGAGAACTTTAACCTGGGTTGCCTGTTCTTCAAGCTGACCGGATTCCAGCGACCTGGAAGGCGCCGCGTGGTGTCCATATGCTCCAGTTAAGGGGTGGATATGGCCAAAGAAATTAACTAGTACTTTTTAACACCCTCTGAAGTACCTCACAAATTGCGTTAATTTTAGGAGTCGGCTCTTGTATGTTTAATCAAAGTGTCAATTACATTAATTAATGAATAATTAATAAATTAAATTTCATTTGTTGCTTTACTTTTATAATTGTTAACACTAGCAACCGAGTATAACTATTATAAACCAATCAAATCAAGCTCCAACATGATTGAGCTGGTAACTAAATTGTTCCGCTCCATGTAATTACTATTTTAAAGACGATAATTGCTCACGACAATCATTGAATCTGGTTGGGTCTGCGAGTCTGCTGGTGTAAGTGGGCCTTTACAAACTTTTGGTCTGCTATCCGAGATGGCATTGTTTAGTAGTTGGGCAGTTGACTGTCCATTTTTGGTACATGGTCTGTCTATCGCAGTTTTTATTTTGACCATGTCCGATCTTAATAAGAAATAAGGTCATATGGGCCTACACAGAGTGGATGTTTGTAATAACAGATTTTTGTTTTTACGAGAAATAGATGTTAGCCACTTGCTCAACCTATAAGGTCCATATTCAGACTCCACCTGGAACCCACGATACTATAAGCCGACGCGTAAGCCGCTCGGCCATCGTGGGCAGCTACTAACTTTAAACATACAATTTAGAAAATATTGTCACACTCGATTGTCGACTCGCCCATTAACTATCAGAATCCAGATAAGAAAAGTATTCAAATAATTTATGGTAAAATACATGTTATATACCTACCTAATACATGACGTTAATGTTATATTCTTACATAATTATTTATTCTCTAGTAATAACTTAATAAGATAATTAATCATTTTAATGATAACGTATATTATTATGTTTTAATTGTGATATTTTTTTTTGCCTCTTTCAAAGAAATGAATAGGTACTATATTGAACACTATTATCTCCCACGCTCAGATTTTTTTTTATAACTATGTCTCTCTCGACCAGTGCTTCTCAACCGTATCGCATCACGACACACTAGTCAAATACTGAATTAAACTCTTTATTATTAAGCATATATAATTTTGAAAACACTTCTGAGAAAATATTTTATAACCAATAGAAAACATCTTTTTGAAAAAAGTAAGACACCCGCAAGAATCAAAACTGCATCTCTCGGGTATCGCGCCCACGCACATATACCACTATGCTAAAGGAGTCATACTTAATTACGACAAATTTTAACTATTGGGCTTTTAATACTCACTGAAACGCTTTCCGATCGGCTTTTGTATTGTTGATATCTTTGAGAGGAGAGTTTTGAGAAGAATTTTTGGGGCTGTCCAAGAGTGGCAATTAGAGGTCAAGCTAAAACTAATAGTTGGATTGCGCCACAGGAGATTTAAGAATCGATCAAAGAAACTGGAGAGTGTCGGCGCTGGATCGTCCAGGATGGAGGAAGTTTTTGAAGGAGGCCAAGGGTTGTTGTAGTGCCATAATGATGATGTACATATCAGAATTTTAATGAATATGTTTGCATACATCTGTTGCAGAATAAATGGAATTAGATGAATACATTTTGAGGCTACAGATAGTAAGGAGCAATGATTTGAGTCTGCCTGTCTAGGATGGAGGAAGTTTTTGAAGGAGGCCATGACACCCGCCAAGGGTTGTAGTCCCATAAATGATGATGATGATTGCGTTTTTCAAAAGCAGGATATATAATTTGTATGAAAAGTAGTGGTAATTTGTTGCAATGATTTTCATACGTTCTCTAGTACAATATGAGTTTTACTGTGCGCAACAATATCTTGCGGCACATTTGTTGGGAAGCACAGCTCTTGACTTTTGACTCTTGACAGGCTGATAAAGATGTGATAATATTTTTTTTTATAATCCGATATCGTGTGGAAAGTTCTTATTCATTTAAATACTAATTAATTAATTGAACTAAATTGATATTCTTTTCATTAATAAAAACATAAAAATAGTAGGTATTATTATATAAATTATTATCGTCACACAGCACACAGTATTTCTAAAACTCGGTAACTCGATTTTTGCTGTTTTTTGAGAACACTACCTACTCTACTCAATATTGTGCGTTATAATATTATGACACGGTTTGACCAGGCTGCTATAATTAGTCCAAATTTAGTAATTAGTGATTCAATCTTATTTAAATACTTTATTGGATTCATTTATGAGTCAGTTTTATTGTATAATCAGGCATTTAACATACATGACTTAACAGTATGAGATCTGAAAAAAGAGTCGTTTACATTCACTAGATGTTTAATAATATACAGGTTGGATACTGAATAGATATATATCGTAATTGGGATATTTTCACATGAACAAGGTTTAAGGGAGAGTCCCCTAATCCAGTGGTCGGCAAACTCATTAGTCAATAGAGCCAAATATCAACAGTACAACGATTGAGATTTGAGAGCCAAATTTCTTCAACTAACTATACAGGTAGGTGCACTGTTAACGATTATACAAATTAAATTGTAAGTATGGTATCCATAAAATTAAATAAGAACAATGACTGACAAACACTTAATGTGAACAATGGCCTTTCATCTCATTGAAAAGTTTGGGTAAGTCAGGTTTGTATGCTGTTGTTTTTTTAATTTTAGGCACGATTCCAGGTTCTTATTAATAAGACGACTTCTCAATTTACTCTTGATAAGGTTCATGCTTGAAAAAGATTGTTCGTATGAATATGCAGAACTGGAAAGGTAAAGAACAGTAAACGCTAGTTTTTTCAAATGATCATAAATGAGTCAGGAATACTATTCCAGGTATTAAAAATCATCATGTCTTCCTTCTCCAGGTCTTTTAAAGCAAACTACTAAACTTGTGCTGTGAAACATGTTCACATTTCTTTTTCTCCAATATGTCCATATCAGCACAGAGATGTTCAAATTTAGAGGTCCATAATTCTTAATCCATAAGCTTTATCTATAATAGAGTTGATAATCTTAATCACGAATTCCATAACTTTGCAAATGTTTGCGCACAAAGCTCTTCTTGACGAATGATGCAATGGTAAGCAAGTATCTCGTGATTTTTTTCCAATCAAAATAGCAACAACCCTTTTCTTACGCCGGTCATACTTAACGTCTATTGAAATTGACACAATTTTATCGAGTGAGATAATATGATGTTTTTCCATACACTCAATTACAGCATTTGCAATATCCTCTCCACGTGTTTGACATTTGAGTGGTAATAATACTACAAGTTCTTCTTTAGGACCTGTAGATGAAATAAATCGTACAAAACGTGAAATTTGTGCTGTATCATTTATGTCACAAGACTCGTTAACTGCTATTGATAACGCTGAAACCAATTAAAGATCTTCAGCTTGCTGGTTGGTTATATTTGAAGACATTTTGACTGTTCTATCTTTCACTGTTTTAGCCCGTAAGTGGTCATTTATGGCAGAGACACACCCAAGGGGCCAAAGAGCCACATGTGGCTCGCGAGCCGTGGTTTGCCGACCACTGCCCTAATCAATAGATGTTACACAAAAACATCATAAACCATCATAAACCATAGGTTTTATGGTGTGACTAATTACGATTCATATTATTGCACATACTACAACATTGTGTGAATATAGTTAGTTCTTAAAATTATACAATAAATTTGATCTATAATCGATACTTAATCTTAGAG
The DNA here is from genome assembly GCF_057557595.1 of Rhyacophila brunnea. Taxonomy (NCBI): domain Eukaryota; kingdom Metazoa; phylum Arthropoda; class Insecta; order Trichoptera; family Rhyacophilidae; genus Rhyacophila; species Rhyacophila brunnea. The sequence continues at coordinate 33,120,310 of NW_028232827.1, read as the reverse complement.
ATATCCCTTATTTATTGTTAGAAAAACATACTTTACTAAAAAAATTAACAATATAACATATTATTACTGTGGGAATTTGGTTAGTTATTGACTTGTGATTACATTAAATCATATTGCATAGTTATATTGATTCACATCTTATATCTAATAATACTTTATAACAGTTAGTATTACCGAATGAATATGTAAATACCGGTATTTCGGTATTTCTTATTGAATGCCGGTACTAAGAAATACTAACACTAGTTAGGTATTAATACCGGGATTCGTCAAACGTATTATAAAAAAAGAAGTAGATACCTATCAATAATTATAGATATTAAAATCTATTTGCAACACTATTTTATAGCAACCTAAAGTACCTAACTACATTTATTATGTTAATATTTATATCCATATAATATTCTATAACTCCTAATTTATATTATACTATCAGTCCAGGTACAGGAAAATATCTTTCAAATTCAACATTAATAAATTGTTGAATATACCTATTAACAACGTTGGATTAATAGTTATATAATAATTGGACATATTTGCCATTACTGATTTTTTTTACGAATTCATCGCTACAATTCTATAAGTATATTTGTGGTATTTTTTTATTATTATTATTTTAATTTTAGGTTTCAATCAATATATTTGCGTTTTGGAAGCATTAATCTTAATTATACTTACACCAAATTAAATTGAATACCTATACAATATAGTAGTAGTAATAAAAAAATAACATTAAACCATTTTAAAATCTTTCTTAATACCGAAAATACCGGTATTTTAGATTTTTGAAACCGGTATTTCGGTATCGATAAATAATTGAAGACTGGTTAATACCGGTATTGCAATAATTAATTATATCTTAACACAGCTCATTAAAGCGTCCATTGCCAACTCTCGCGTCTCCCGCCATGCCAGACATGTAGCGCGTAGATAGATCACTTTTTTAGTATCGCTGCAGGGTGAAGAAGGACCGGACCGGCCACGGCAACGGAACCCTTAACGGCCCACGTGCGCCACGTAGGTCAAAATGGAGGTTTTATGGTATTTTCAGAGCATAATCCTGGACATTCCTTAAACGTCGTAGATAATCTATTTATATAATTTTGAAGCTTTATTATCCTTTATATTTATTTTAGGGCGACCCTGTGGCCGTTTCGTACCCCTTGGGTACCATTGGATGACGGCATTTGTCCAGCGGCCGTCCTTTCGGCGAGCAATGTGCCCCGCCCATCTCCATTTCAGCTGTTTGGCAACGTCTATTACATCGCGTATTCTTGTCTGCTTCCTAACCCATTTGTTTACCTTACGGTCCTTTCGCGTGATGCCCAACATGCACCTTTCCATGCCTCGCTGTGTGACTCTTAGCCTTTGGACATCTCTCGTGTTGAAGGTCCACGTCTCGCAGCCATACGTGAGCACGCTGGATTGACGAACTGGTAAAGTTCGGCGGAAATACGTGGCAGCGAACGACACAGGACCGAGAGAGTTGGAAAAAGCTTGGGGAGGCCTTCATCCAGCAGTGGATTGACCCCGGCTGATGATGATGATATTTATTTTAAACATTTGATGACTGCATAAAGTATTTTTATTACATAAAATAGTATTCTTTTAAACCCCTCGATCTAATGTTTTAGAATATAGTCATATTTCAGTACATCCATGTGCAATGGTGTTTTTTAGATTTATTATTTTTTAAACGCATTTATAAACTCATTAGTAAAATTAATGTTAACATTATAGAGTGAAATATTTACGATAAAAAATTATATTTTATAATCTCTGTGATCCCAAATTTGACAAGAATTAGGCATTTTATTATTAAAAAAATGGGCCCGATTAACACATTTGAAGATAATTATAAAGATACTGATTATAAGTTATGTCTTTGACCATTAAAATGTGATAAAACATCCTACGAATAATTATTGGCTTAAGAATAAGGTAGTATTTTTTTAAAATTTTTATTTCCATTGGCATTTCCCAGTGGTTAAGCTACAACGTATGGCCGTAGCCATAAATTGACAAACAATAACTGAAGTAGGGAGTAAGATCATGTTAACGCGCGTGTTTGAACATGTACTGAACTGAAAAAACAATCGTTTTTACTAATATGTTTTAAAAATATTAATTTAAAAATTAAGTTACCTAGTTGTAATCTAGAGGAGACGAGTTTATACGAAAATGATAAAATGTCACCTAACATTATTTGAACATACGACAATCTTAAACTGTAGTTCGACCAATAAACGATAGCTTTTAAATATTATTATGTACTAACAATAAAATACAAGATGACTTCAATAAGCAGTGTATCATTTTATCTGATAGTTGGAACTATTCTTGTAAGTACTTATGTAATATAATTAATTTATATAAACCATCTTTAATCCCATGGCTCAATTTAGGCTCATAGTTATTTTGCGTAGACAATACACTAAAATATATCTGTACCTACCAGTGGAGAGGGGTGGAGGTAGGCTGTTACGATTCGATATAAATACTGCACTAATGTATTTTCATTGTACTAAGAATACCATGTAGTGTTAGTTTTAGAAAATAAATTAAACCCTGCCAAAACCAAACCATAATAGTTTAGGTATGTTATAGGCGATCCAACATAAATAGTGGACACTTTCTCAGCCATACTTGGGTATCTGTATTCATTGATTTAAGAATACATATTACAGATGGTTATGGTTATTAAATTCATTAATCCCTGCCTAAACGAAATGATAATCGATAAAAAATATTTTTCTATCGAGCTAATAATTTTTTTTGACTCAAAATTATTCATCAAATCTCTATATCTACTTAGGCGCAGGGGTTGGCGAACCTTTTTACGTACGCGTGCCAAAATTTACATTTTTTTTTTCGGCTGTCTGACGTGCCGAGTAGTTTTTCGTGGAGAAAGAAATAGTTTTAAGGAATTCTATCAAAAATGATGATGTTCTAGAAGCCACTCACAGAGCATAGCATACATATTATATTTATTACTTTTTTAATTATGCCATGCATGTCGTTCCAACGAATTTTGAAACTGTCACTAATTTACTACTACAAGCTCCACCAAGTTTTGGTTTCTTATTTGGTACAGCTATTTTTGTGGGTAGAAATGATTTTTTTTGTTACCGTATTACTTATTTTGATTATTTACGCACAAATTGACTCCCGCCGCCTGATGGGGTTAGTGCGATAATATTATATGTGACGCACAAAGACTAAGGACCAACCTATGCAATCATATATTTATATTAAACGTAATGCGTATTCTTGAAGAGTATTTACCTGGTATTTGTTATACAATGCGATCTATCATTTATTATTATTACAGGTATATTTTCCTCTTCAAAATAAAACATTTGCGTTCCATGCAAAATCATCTCGCGTGCCATAGGGTCGCCACTACTGTACTATGGCATGGATTAGGCAAAGTTTAATTGAATTTTAAAAACTAACAAACACTATCTACACATTGTAGTCCTAATTCAATTAAAACAAATACGTTTGACTGACAGAGTTTAGTGTGAACTATTTATGTCGGATCTTAGCAGCCTACCTCCACCCTTAGCCATTGGTACCTACATAAAAAATTAAAGATCGCGTGACCGTTTTTTAGTATATTTTTCTGTTTACATAATATTGGTAAGTTGACATAATATAAATAGAATAATATAAATAATAAATAAATAAACATAACCGAAAAAAACGATTTTTTTTCCGATTTGGTACACGTTCAAACACGCGCGTTAACATGATCTTACTCCCTATTTCATTTATCGTTTGTCAATTTTTGGCTACGGCCGTATGTTGTAGCTTAATCACTGGGAAATTCCAATGGAAATAAAAATTTTAAAAAAAATACTACCTTATTCTTAAATCAATGATTATTCGTAGGATGTTTTATCACATTTGAATGGTCAAAGACACAGCTAATAATCAGTATCTTTATAATTATCTTCAAATGTGTTAATCGTGCCCATTTTTTGAATAATAAAATGCCTAATTCTTGTAAAATTTGGGATCACAGACATTATAAATATAATTTTAATTACATTAATTTTAGTAATGGTTTTATAAATGCGTTTAAAAATTAATAAATCTAAAAAATCTTAACACCACTGCACATCGATGTACTGAAATATGACTATATCCTAAAAAAATAGAACGAGAGGTTTAAAAGAATACTATTTTATGTAATAAAAATACTTTATGCAGTCATCAAATGTTTAAAATAAATATAAAGGATAATAAGGCTTCAAAATTATATAAATAGATTATCTACAACGTTTAAGAAATATCCAGGCTTTTGTTCTAAAAATACCATAAAATCTCTATTATGACCTACGTGGGGCTTGTGGGCCCTTAAGTTTAGTCACAAAATCGTGTGTCTAATGTTCTACAGTTCAAATACATTATTATATAAAAACATAACAATATTAAATAAGGGGATAGTTACAAAACAATACTAACATTATTCTGTGTGTGACAAGAAAATTAAAATATTACGCAGAGAAAATATCGTCGCCCCAAAAGCAAAAGGGCACTTGTGCAAAAAGTTTTGAGAAAACGCATTTTAAGTTTTTTTTGAGTGAATAAATCATGTAGAAATTATACAACAATATTTTGAAATGAAATTCAGAGCACATGTGACTTTTTACTCAAAGATTGAAATGCAATTTATAATTTATTTTTATTTTTCATGTCTTGTGAAGATTCTTGTCACAAGGGCCCTTCAAAATCTTTTTTTTTTGTACAAAGGCCTTTACACAATAAAAATAATTACACACAGTAGGTACCTCAATGACGTTTATGTGTTACGTTTTTGTTATATGTTAACTGAAGATTAGTTTACAAATAAACAAGTGACCTTTATTTTCTTTCGTAAATTATGGTTTCATGGATTTAGCCCCACAAATGCCATTTTGCTTATAATGTAGAAAAAAAAATTACAAACAAAACTACATTCATAGCTCAAACCCATCAAAATGTCTATGATGTGCTACATAAATTAAAATTTAACAATAAATTAAGCATTTATATCATCATCATTAGTAGGGGTCGATCCATTGCTGGGTGAAGGCCTTCCCTAGCTCACACCAATCTTCTCGATCCCTAGTTCTTTGCATAACTTTATGAATTCGTATGGTTCATATCGTGTACGGTATTAATGTTGGCGTTTTTGAACGAATTGTATGAAGCGGTTGTCCACTCGCCGAGCGACATTTCATTCCGTTGCCATTCTGCTTTGACCTCTATCACATCGCGTACTCTTGTCTGCTTCCATATCGATTGGTTTCTTTTGTGGAAGACCTATTCAGGCGACTTGACTGGTGTAACAGTGGAACCACCATTAATGGAGAATACTTCAGTCACATGCGGCGTTATTTTACTAAAAGGATATTATCATTAAATGTGACTATCCTTTGCGATTCGTTGTGATATGATGATTGGTATAATTAATAAGAGAATTCAGGTGTATAATTTTATTTTATAATTATTTTTAGAGTACCTATTTCCTGACATAAATGATAAAAATGGCTATTTTTCCAATATGGCGAAGGGTCGTATGTTACTTGGTAACCACAAAAAGGGGTCGCGATCAGTGCTTCATAATACGATGACAACTCAATAATTAATTTGGGTAATGGATAATGTGAGCTTATTAAAAAATACATGCAATACCCTTAATTTTACCCCGCGGAATACCATTTAGGGAACACTGCTGTAGAATACCACACTACCCATAACCTTGGCAATAGGTAGGGGTGCCCGGAAAACATCTTGGCCAGGGGGCCCGCTTCGGGATGTAGGGGCCCCGGATGCACGAATTCAAATTGCTATAAGCACGGACATCTTATATACTAATAATTGTATTTAATCTCAGTTTGAAAGTGGCGACGTTTACAATTTTTTTTTGTGTTATTAGTATATTTTGTGATTATAAATAGTGAAACCCCGATTCTACGTGACCAGAATTAGCGTTTTCCCGCTATTTGCGTATAGTTTCTGCAGTTCCGTTTCAGTTAGGTATATATGATTCCCGGTTTTATGTATTTATTTCCAGCAATTTACGTCTGTAAAATTAAAAATCCAATGTGAATTGATTTTATTTTAATAACTACATTAAATTCAATTGCTGACGGACGTTATATTATGGCACGGTTTGACCAGGCTGCTAAAATTATCCAACATTAGTAATTAACATGTTTATTTTATTGAAAATCCAACACATTATGACGAAAAGCTGTCTGCAAGACCTAGCGAGACAGACTAGCGAGAGCCAGCTGGCTCAGCTAGTTTGTTATAATACGCTTGGGCATGAGGGAAGTTGCGCAACTAATTTGGCCTGTTGCGCAATAAAAGCGATATATTACGGGGCTGATCGTTCAAGTTGCGTTGAAACATGTATACTACACCGGAACCGGACTATACCACCCCGGAACTGGACTTACCTGAGTCACAAGATGACAAATGGGAGCTTGTCTCCAGAAAAAAACAGACGACGACAGAGGAGGATGACTATGAGCCTCCCAACAGAACACAACAGATCCACAACAATTTCAAAATCATGAAAGAAAAACGATATAAAAGTCAAGACGAACATTACCTAAGGTATGAGAAAACATACATAAAAGAGGAAAGACACCATATCGACTCCAAAGGCTACTAGACCTCAGAATGTTCCCTAACAATGAAACTTCTCCAAGAATACGAAGAAGAAGTAAACACCCGCCTACTCAAACTAGGCAAAAACCCAGATGAAGCTCCGAAAAAGAAGAAAGAAATACCGAAGAAGACGAAGAAAAACACAGGAAGAAAGAAGAACAATCGCCGATGAGCAACCACCTACGGAAGAGAAGATTGGAAGATCCATGTCGCGAAACATGGAAGCTGTGTCAGTCGGCGGACGCTGCCGAATGAAGAGTGCTCCAAGCTCACTCTTATATGAATTAATTTTTGAAATTGCAAAAATTTTAAAAAATTGAATATTTTTATACAACACTTGGACTTGAAGACAGCAGCCTCGCCCGGTCCTCATCAAGAACCGGGAAACTCACATCGCCACCCGAATGGATTGTACGGAGGAACAACACTTGACCTTGGAGGCTGCTGCATCCCCCGGCCCTCATCAAGGACCGGAGACTAACATCACCACGTCGAATCACGCGAATCCTTGCCAGCGACCTAATAATAGAGATGAAGGGGATGAGGCTAACTGCCGGAGTGCCCCATAAAACACCAAAGGAAGATCAAAAGTCAAGTCAAGTCAAGTTGCGTTGAGTAACCAAGGTGATAACGTCTCGATAATCTCAGCTAGGTAGTTCAGCCGCGGCTGGTACACTGGTATCGTCAACAAATTAATAGTAAACAACAGTCAATTTGCAACATAAAATAAAGTAATTCAAGCACAATACTTATTTGCATAATTATTCTGTCAGTTCAGGACGAAATGACGATGAATTTCCTATTATATTCAGTCGCTAAGCTTTGTTATAATATGTATAAAATATCACTTAAAACACACAAAATTAATATAAAAATAATTACAAGATAAAAAGAACTTTTTATATACCACGTTTTTAAATTTTCTGTTGAATCATATAAACTTGACAATTCTACGTATTAATAAATACTTTTTGTATACTTGATAGAAAGATTGAATAAATATAGAATACTGAAATGTCATTTTGACATTTCATATTGATTTCCATAGTAACGCACGTATATATTAATAATTTAGTTGCTAGGACCCCCATAGCAACCAATAATAGTGAGTAGTAAATATTACTTTTAACGAATTTTTCTGAAACATACAAAACAGAATTAACTGAAAATGAATCCAATTCTGATTAAAGATGGCCAAAAGTGTTGAAAGAATGCATTGTTGTCGTGTTCTGGTGGTATTCTAAGAGTTTCAAATGTCTAGCTAGTCGGGAAGTTAGTTAAAAATCTTGGACAAACAAGAAAAAATCTGTACCGGACAAACAAGAATACGAGCTAATAAAAACGTGGTAAAATTAGAACGTATTCAAATGTGTATTAATGACGTAGTCAGTAAAGCTAGAAAACACTAATATTAGACAGAAATTTTGGTACAAGTCGGTTATGTGGAATATAGCGGCAAACACATTTTGAAAATAGCTGATATACTGGATTATTTATTAGGTTAACCTAACGAAACCTAACCTAAACTAACCCAAATAACAAATAATCCAGTATATCGGGTATTTTCAAAATATGTTGGCCGCTGTATTCCACATAACCGATTTGTACCGAAATTTTATATCAGATTAGTAAAAAAGAGTAAAAACTTTTTTATACCTATTGAAGATTTTTTATTATTCGCAGGCGGTAGTAAAAGCAAATCCGGCGGTCAACATCGATCACACTTCAACAGGCGCGCTTTTAACGACTGATGGAAATTGCACGCGCACAGGGAAATATTGCGATGGCTGTAAGCAAGTAATATATTGCGTTGAAATGGGTGGCGAAGAAATTATTAAGCAAAACCTACATGAGTGCACTAATGGACAGACATGCTTGGATTCGACAAGCGATTGTTCCGTGGAGTTTAATCCAAAATGCCATGAATCAATTAACAGTTATAAATTCGTTTGCCATCAAATAGGAACATTTCCTGATGCAGAAGACTGTACAAAATATCATATATGTGTGCCTGACCAACCAGGAAGCAATGCTGCAAACCCTACATCATTTCCTGTCAAGTGTACGGATGGGTACAGTTATGACTCTATGACAAATCGATGCCGTATAAAAATGGTTGATAACGAATGCCAGCAATATGCGCCAAAGTGTACCTCCTTGGGCCAGAGTGGAAGTGTTGTAGGAAACCCGAGTCTATATTATATTTGTATGAAACATAATGAAAACGGACCATATTTTCCACAAATATTTATGTGTGTTGATAATCATGAATATAATGAAGGAGAATGCGTAGACAGAGACAAACTTCCTTCGGGAGTAAATGCAGCAGGACAGTGCACAAAAAAAGGGTTTTTTCACTATCCTTCTGTTTGTAGCAAATATTATTTTTGCAATAATGTTGATGCAATTGCAGTACAATCAAATTGCGGTACTGGTGCGAAATTTCGATTTTCTAAAGGATGTGTGGCATTGACTTACTAAAGATATTGTAGATAAATTTTCAACCAATTGAAAAACCCATCCAAACAATGTGACAGAAATACAAAAATTACAATTTTAATTGATTTAAATTTAGATAGTTGTCATTTGTTTTCTTTTTTTCAAAATTTATTTTGATAAAGTTGACTCCTGGATGAAGTTTTACAAAAAAAATCAAATTTTATCTATTTATAAAAAAATCCATCGATGGTCCTAGAAACCCGTCAAAATGAGCTGTATAAATTAAATGCTAATTATTAGGTACAAAGTTGCATTCGGGACGTATTTTTAAAATGAAGATGTCGTAGCAAATAACATAATCTACTAAAATATTCATAATTGAGGAAGTGTAAAATCAATCGATATTGTTTTGTATGGACAACATCTGATCGTAATAGATCTTTGTTCTTCATCGTTGATTCTTTCTGTCTTCGACGTTTCGGGCTCATTGCAGAAATATGTGTTATGATGAAGTGTAGTGTAGACGTGTGAATGCAAACGTCGCTCTAAGAAAGGAATCCCATTAGCTCAGAGAAAACATTACTCTGAGCAACTTTTGCTCTTAGCTACTCGGATTCCTTTTGGCATTCTTAACCCAGTCGCACATTGAAAATCGTCTCGTCCGGGATAATAGTCATAAATCAAAACTGAGCGCAACATGCAACTTTCTTATGTGCGTATGTATAGCGAGGCCTTGCAAGGACAATGACGTCACCCGACAAGCCGAAATGAATGACGAAGTGCGACATGTTGAGATTATACCTGCGCTGCATGTCGGGTGAAAATAGTTGCATGTGCCTAAAGATGTTTCTTTCAAACTAAAAAATTGCATTCTACCAATTTGCGGAGCTCTATTTGGCAAGGTGTGTTTTATGAATAACGATGGCGTCACATCGACGTTTTCGACATGTTGCGGAAAGAGTTTTGATGTGAGAGCCGGCTTAGAGCGACGTTATATTTTACCTTTTTATAATAAATATTACACGATAAAAAGATGACAGGCACTGAAATAGACAAAGACAAGATAGAAAAGTAATGGCCAAACACGGTTAGAACTCGGGCCAGAAAATTCAACTGTCTCGGTAGTTTAGCGTTTTTTCAAAGGGACCGTTTTGCATTCACCCCGCCGGGAAAAAAATAATGACTCTATTTGTTAATAAGTATAAAAATTCATCACTGTGAAGGTGTCAAGCTTTTTTTTAAATCTAGTGTCAAGTTTTAAAATTGTCTGCGTGTGTTTTTTACAATACGCGTGTAATCGTTTATATGTGTTGTATGCGTGACATGTACTAAATTAGTTTAAGCCTTGTTAGATTGTGTTTTTGTTGTAGCTCGTTATGTGTAAGTGGAATTGATATGTGCCATCTGGTTGACCAAGTCGACAATCAATTTATATACATACCGACAGACAGATGTCGTTGGATAATTATATTTTTTTATAGAGTACTGAGCTCAAACCAGTCTCTAAGATTCTTGAGTAAGAACATGTTTCTTCTGTAATATCTGCCACTTACCAAGTTGCTAGTTAAAATTGCAAGCTGGATTTAGAAGGATTATTTATCTGCTCTAAAAAGCTAGTAACTGTGATGATGTCATGACTCATCGCTGCTATCGGATTAGTTTGTCGAATATCCGTTTTTGTCAAAATCGACCTTTTTTAATGCAGGATGATTTTTTGTATCTAAATGGACCAGAACCATCGGTTTTTTAATTTCCTTTGTAATGAATACAGGATTCATATGCTGTAAAAACAACAATTTAAATACCTCCGTGTATTTAAATATAGGATAATGAAATTTGTTTTTCGTTTCCTGAACATTTGACATTTGTGTCTATTCGACAAACCAATCCTACAGCGACGTCATGAATAATAAATTGTAGTCATTGTTTGTCACAGACAACATTGCAATCAGATACCTAGGTATTTTAAAAAACTTATCAGTTTGCTTCAATCACAAGAATCACACAAAGTAAAGGAAACACCGAGAGGATTAATATAATTAGATAAGCAGATACCTCATGGGCCCGCGTCCTGAAGCGGGCCTCCAGGTCAGGATGTTTAGCGCCCCCCCTACATATCGTTTAAGTTAAGGGCAGTGTGGTGTTCCAAATATGTGTTCCTTAAATGATGTTCCGCGGATCCCCAGGGTTTTAAAATGTAAAATTAAGGGCATTCCGTGTTTTTCCCAACATTTTTTTGTATTTATAAATCCACTTGATATTTCGAGTTGTCGGCATCATATTATGAAGCACTCGTCTCGAGTCCTTTTTGTGGTAGCCAAGGAAGCCAAATAATATATGACGCATTGCTATTTTTATAAGTCAGGAGACACAATTATCATTTAACTGTATCTCGAATTAACCGAATTTCATCACACAACCACATATTTAATGATAATACTTTAATCGAAATAGCACCGCAGCGACTTTTTTACTATTAAACCAAAATTTGTGGTGTGTGTTTATCTCACTTAAGGTGATGTCTTTACCTACCAGAGTCACCTAGCGGAAAAATACGAAGCTTGCAATTTGAGACTTTTTTTGATAATTTACAATTTCAACTGTGTTAATTAATAAATATGTAGGTATCTGAAAACATTAAAATTTTTATTTTTTATTTTAACTTAAAGATAAACTTACAATCTTAAAAAAATGTGAATTTGTTGCAGGACTCCATCTTATTATTACATATATTTTATGGTCATATTTATTATTAAAATTTAGTTTATTAAGTTTTCTAAGCTTCGCCTAAGAGATTTTTGACTAATTCATAGTTTTAATATTTTTATATTTATTTTAAAAAACATCGATTTTTATAAAAATATAAATTTGTATCACTTGAAATCCTTTTTATTTATATCAAATTTTATTTAGGTATGGTCCCAATATTGAAGCTCAATTAAAGTTGTTCTCTGATTCGCAGGCTGTAGCGAAAACAATAGCCGGGCTAACGTTTGAAATCGACCAGTCTTCAGGAGGTTTGATTTTGGCGTCCGCTGATATCTGCATACGTCCAGGAAAATTCTGCAAAGACTGCAATAAAGTCATTTATTGCATTGAGTTGAGCGGTGGACACTTTATTAGGCACGATCTATACGACTGCACCAATGGACAGACGTGCCTGGACTCCATTGATGATTGTTCCCTGGAGCCGAATCCACAATGTCAGGGCTCAACGCCAACATATAAATTCATTTGCCATCAAGTAGGAACATTCCCTGATGCAGAAGATTGTACAAAATATCATATATGTGTGCCGGAAGCACACGGTAGTAATTTTGCAAACCCTACGCCTTATTCTGTTAAGTGTAGGACTGGGTACAGTTATGACTCTTATGAAAATCGCTGTCGAAACAAACTGGTCGCCAATAAATGTCAGCAATATGCGCCATCTTGCACAGTTGCAGGGCAAAGTGGAAGTGTACCAGGAAACCCCAGTCTTTATTATATATGCATGAGAAGTAGTGGAAATGAGTTATATTTTCCACAGATGTTTATGTGTGTTGAGAACCATGAATATATTAAAGGAGCTTGCTTAAACTTGGATGCGCTTCCTTCAGGAGTCAATGAACTTGGAAAGTGCACAAAAAAAGGAGTTTTCCATTACCCTTCTAATTATAAGAAATATTATGTTTGCGATGCTCTTAACACAACTGCAAAAGCAGTTGATTGCTTCAGGACTGCAAAATTTTCATATGAGACCTCAAAATGTGAGCCCATGAATTGTTAAAGATTTTGTAGAATTACTGTTTAGTCACATTAGTAATAGTATGTATTTAATTATATTAGTTTTGTATTTAAATGAGAATTTATTAAACTAAAAAACAGTACTCTCTCAGTAATCCGCCACCCCAAAAACCAGACAAGTGTCCAATCAGTGAAAGCGGAAGATTATGGTGCATACATACAAAATATGGTAACAATTAAAACAGGTACATAGGTATTTCGTAAAAATAGTTTTGTTTTTGAGAAATTTGTATTAGAAAATTACGGTTTTATTTATAATTAAAATCAAGTATTTATTAAATTATACATATTTATAAACTAAGTTTATAAACTAAATATTAAACAGTATATAAATCACTTGACACAACCAGTTGTTCAGTGAGGCAGATATTCTTGAATGGCTAAGGATTCTTGGCTTTCCCTATGAGCAAAAGCTTCAGTTTGTGTGTCCCGGTTGCATTAGAGCACGGCATAATTATTGTGATGCGGTCCTTGGGTTCTTTCCTCCCTGGTCATTACTTTCTTCGCGATGAATGTACGTTTTACGAAGGAGAAGTTTCCAAAATAAACCCGTCTCATCTGCGTTGTATACTTGTATGCGGCGGACTACTGAATTTGTCAATAATACCGGAGAATTATAGAGCTTGATTTTGTACTTTCAACTAGTAAAAATAACGGCAGATTACTGAGAGTGTATTGTAATGCAAAAAAATTCTCGAGGGCGTGATCTTGAAGCTCCTTACCGGGGCGTGGCATATTTTAATAAAAAAAAAACTTTTACAATATATTTTTTAGAAATTCGTATATTTAATTAAATAAAATAATACCCAAAAACCGTGTTAATAACAATTTATAATAATTGTGCATTATTATTTCATAGTGAAAAGATTCCTTAATTTTAATTTAAAGAAAAAAGTTGGATGTTGTAAGAATATTATGTTAACTGAAAACAACGTAGTTTAATATTTTTGTGAGGCTGATAGTACCATACTATTATAGATTTTAATTTTATCACCATACGTCAGTGTAGTGTTTGTTCTCAGATCTTGAGAAATTTTCATTATAAATTTTACAGTAAAAAGCAGAAAAGAAGAATATGAAAAATTTATGATCGTCAAAAAAATGAAAATAGTGGATGTTCTTTATGTATATTTACGTATTTCTTTCCTAAACCTATGTAGGTATAAAATGGGGAATATATTATATTCGCACAATAGTTAAAAAATAGACAGTTTTCACAAAGTGCCGACAATGTTTAATTAAAAAGATGAAATTCACATAGGAAATGGATGGTTTCACAAATGATCGATAACTGTCAAATAATGGTAGATTTTAACTAGGTATCGAAAGAAAGAGTTCTCACTTGTCAATAGATTATTGTAGCACTCAATGAATAGGTAGGTGTATCAACGGAAAATATAATATTTTGCTCTTCTTTTCGATTAAAATAATTAAAAGAATATTTTAACATGAGTATATTATTACACTTTTAATAGTAGGTATTATAAACACATATATTAGTAGGTATACAGTCTGTGAACAATGTCATTCAAAAAGACATGAAATAATGTTATAATCATTATTATATAGATAGAGCATAAATGGTATTTTGTATGTCTTCAAAAATAGATTATCTGTCCATATTCTATTATGTTGGTATGGGGCTATTAAAACGACAATTTTTACAGTAAAGTCATACTTTATTAATTAGCTATTGATATATCTGAAACATGACGTCTCGCGTAATGACGTGACCATAGCCGACCACAGTGACAATAGACTAATAACTATTTTGCTTGGTGAAATATTGTTTTGATTTGTGAATTTCCTCCTTTTTATATGTGACTAGTAGTCAAAACTAAGTTTACTTATGTTTTTAAAATGTGTTACGTTACCTTTGTTTGGTATTATTCAGTTTATGTGAAAACTATTTTCTAAATTATTGAATATTTTTTTGTTGATGTGAATGTTGACTAACGCTATCTAAATGTACTCGTACATATTTGCGAGATACAAAATTACAAACAAATCTATTATTGTTTTTCGATGGTTTATCAATTTTGTCTTGTTAATATTATGTTATGTTTAATTAATTAATAATAAATATACATATAATAATGAATGAAAAGTAAAGTATACTTAATATATTGGTGATTAAAAAATAATAAAAATTGGTAGGCATTAATTATCTTTTACAAAATTTTCAGGGCGTACAATAAAATGATTTGTATATCACATATTATAATAATTATTGTTCTTTTATATTGTAAACGTATTGATTAATATATTATGGAATTTATGTGGTAGAAAGTACTTCACCTACACGTACTGATTAGTGATTCCTAAATACGGGTTGAGTTTATAATAATAATTGCTGTCTTACATATATCTAAATATATGTTAATATAGGTATATAAAGAAAAAAGATTTATAATAAAAACGTCTTTTCATTTGAGGTATCTATTCAAAATGATTAGTTGCGAGCAAGGGGTAGCTATTGAAGGAATGTAGGCTATGGTAGGTAACTGAAAAAAAATATTAGAATACACAAATTTACAGGGCTCGAATTTGCGTTAAGACGTGTCGAGGAAACGCGCGTGAGCATTTATATAGTTTTGTGTTTAGTATAAAGCATAATAATTACACTTTTGGTGATATTACATGGCAGGATGCACAAAAGTATATTAATCTACACGTACATGTTTATATTGACACGAGTATCTCGTAATGTCTACATTTTGAAGCTTTCTTGATAACTGACGTTTCCGTCTTGTTATTGTCTATGCTTTAAAATTGAGCATAGACAATAAAAAGTCAGTTGTACAGTTGGGTAAAACCTCTACAGAAGTGAGTATTGAATTACATTTTATAATAGTACAAGGTACATGATTAGTTACGTGTAATATTATTCTAGATACATTGATGGTGTGCATCCCTAATTTTGAGAGCTGGGCTAGATAAGTTACAATGTTGAATGCATAAAGAATATTCTAAATATATTGGTACTCAATGAAAATCAGATAAAATTCAACAATACGTGTTAAGAGACTATTCTAGAGAGAATATTAACCAAAAGAATAATTTATATTATGAATGTGTAGTAGATAAGTAAATTCAGGGAATTCGGGGTTTTTAAATTTGGTATTAAATTCTAGACAAGTAGATAATAATATTACAAACAAACAAGTTTAACATGATAATATTGAGATAGGTATTACAAAGAATTTGCTAATATGGTTAATAAGATGCAATAAAATTCTATTTCTTAACAGCGCTAATTGGAGCAATACCGAGCAAGAGAAAGTGATACAATAGGCCTCACGTGATAGCAGTAGGAAATAGTATCAAGCAATAGTATCATCTGCGCAAGTTCAACAACGCTACAGGAGCCAACGATGACGGATTTCTAGGAACCCGAATGGGTGTGATGGGGTCTGCATTCAGCTAACTTGGAGTCGCATGGAGGTCAGAGCTGTATTATGTGAGAATCAAATGTTGTTTGTCCAACGCGTGCATTCTGCCTGTGCTCATGTATGGCTGTGAGCTGTGGCATCTTACTAAGCTTTGAAGGTCTCGGCGTTTGAGCTTTGAGAATCGGTACCGAATCTTAGTGGTTAGTACATTGGTACGACCGCGTTACAAACTCTCGAGTTCCTGAACGGACACAGCAGCCATCGGTGATTGAAGGAATCACAAAGAGACGCTTCACGTAGCTGGGACATTTATTCCAGATGCCGCCAGAGAGTGCGACATTCCATACCCTTGTGACAAAACATCAAGGATTCTGTCACCGTGACTGTCTCTTTCTCACCCTACAGTGGTACTAACTCACCAACTCTCGGGAGACGCGAGAGTTGGTAATGGACTAAGAGAAGTGACGCGAACTTATGCTTGCCCTATGTCCTAATGCTGGGGTGTGTCAGGGCGAAGGAAGTAGGTAAGAGCGGAAATGAAATTAATGTCTCCGCATAGGAAAGAATCTGAATGGATTTATGAAATTAATACAAATAAAATAAAAATTGAAATTATTATTTAAATAATTCATTGTTAGTCATTTTAATTCCACCAATAGTTGCCGGATAAGAAGTAATTAAGATTATATACCATTATCTTAGAAAATGATCTCTTTATAGTTAATATACCACCAGAAAAATAAAATGACGTGTTGATTGAACACACGACATGATTTTTCAATTCCGATAATTAAATATTATAATCTGCGAAACAAATAACTTTCAAGACCAGTCGTGATGGTTGAATCAGCTTTGGGTACTCGTTGATTTTACCCAGGGACGGATTTATAAAAGCAGTCATTTTTAGGGAGGCGTAAAATTGTTTATTTGTACAACACGATTAGTTGAAAAGTGTTCGACCAAAAAATACAATAATTACTCACATGGAGGTTCTAAATCTCAATATCGTAAGGAGTCATGATGCTGTGGATAGAGTTGGGTATTTCCCGAGAAAATCTCAATTTTGAGATTCGGGATTTCCGCAAATGATGAAATTTTGAATTCTCGAGATTTCCAGAAACGAATTCTCGGGAATTCTCGAGATATCGGGAAATTTAAAAAAAACCTGTAAAAATCCTAAAATCAGTATAATTTTTATTTTATTTATGTAACAAGACAAACAAAATAGAAATTGGAAATCAAAAATATTTAAAAACATTACCTCTTATTAAAATGGAATTTCAAAAAACACAGACTTTCAATCGCTGCGTCTGACAATCACGTACACTTTTGAGACAGAACATTCCCTGATGTTGCAAAAATTGTGCTCATTTTGAGTGGACGTTGGATTAATTGTATCAGTTTTTGAACGTTTTGTGTTTTCTGTCCACTTTTTTAATATATATAGAAAATCGTTTTTCAATTAATATTTAATATTAAAGAAGTCCCGAATTGTTAAAAATTTCAATTCTCGAGATTCGAGAATTTTCGTCGGGAAATTCCCGAAACCCAACTCTAGCTGTGGATGAGGAAGTCGTAATTTGGTGGTTGCTCCGATGGATAGAGGAGCGCGTTTTATTTGCAGCGTAAAAAGTATATTACAGTAGTTATTTTACAATACTTATGATACTATTCCGAGGTCCGAATCTCAGTAGAATGAGATGTTGTGCGGAGTGATACAGAGACTGAGATTCTAACAGACCGGGCACTTATATTCGAGTGGGATATCCAATGAATTATGATCCGCTATTTATTGAGGTACTAATATTCAAATTAACATCTTAAAAAGAATATTTAGGAAATAATCTCCTATATATTATTATCCTACAGCTTTCCCAGGTTTTGGCGAGCGATTTTATGCCTTATTTGTCATATCCGATGGGTTCAAAAAAATAATCCGTTCTCAAATCGTTAAAAATCATAATTTCACAGTTGACACACGCTGGATTAATTTCCAGTCGATTCGGTGATTTTTGTATACTTCCCAATACTGGGAACTTTTTGAACTATTTTGAACCAATGAAACTTATATAAATTTAATTAGCTCATATAACCCAAAAATATTTAAAAGGTATTCAACAATAATTGGTGTTATAATATACATAATATTTTAATCATCATCAGCCAGTATCAATCCACTGCTGGATGAAGGGTTCCGCAACCAGATTCCACTACTAGCGGTTAAACAAATTTGTGATATTATGCCTATTTCTATCACCTGAACCAATCCACAGCTGGATAAAGGCCTCCCTAGCCTGATTCTATTCCTTTTTGTCATTTGAATTGCTCTATTTATCAAAATCGGTGATATTATATTTATTCTCAAATTCATATCGTCATCATCATCATCATCATCGACCTGAACCAATCCGCTGCTGGATGAAGGCCTCCCTACCCTGATTCTACTCCTTTCTGTCATTTGAATTGCTGTATTTATCAAAATCGGTGATATTATATTTATCTACATATTCATATCGTTATCATCATCATCAACTAGGATCAATCTACTGCTGGATGAAGGGTTCCGCAACCTGATTCTCCTACTAGCAGTTAAATAAATGTGTGATACTATACCTATTTATATCATCCTTATAAACATCGACCTGAACCAATCCACTGTTGGATTAAGGCCTCCCTAGCCTGATTCTATTCCGTTCTGCATTTAAATTGCTGTATTTATCAAAATCGGTGATATTATATTTATCTACATATTCATATTGTCATTATCATCATCGACCTGAACCAAAACACTGCTGGATAAAGGCCTCCCTAGCCTGATTCTATACCTTTCTGTCATTTGAATTGCTGTATTTATCAAAATCGGTGTTATTATATTTATTTACATATTGATATCGTTATCATCATCATCATCAACTACGATCAATCCACTGCTGGATGAAGGGTTCCACAACCTGATTCTACTACTAGCGGTTAAACGAATTTGTGATACTATACCTATTTCTATCATCCTTATCAACATCGACGTTAACCAATCCACTGCTGGATAAAAGCCTCCCTAGCCTGATTCTATTCATTTCTGTCAATTGAATTCCTGTATTTATCAAAATTGATGATATTATATTTATCCTCATATTCATATCGTCATCATCATCATCGACCTGAACCAATCCACTGCTAGATAAAGGCCTCCCTACCCAGATTCTACTCCTTTCTGTCTTTTGAGTTGCTGTATTTATCAAAATTGGTGATATTATATTTATCTACATACTCATATCGTTATCATCATCATCATCAACTAGGATCAATCCACTGCTGGTTGAAGGATTCCGCAACCTCATTCTACTACTAGCAGTTAAACGAATGTGTGATACTATACCTATTTATATCATTCTTATTAACATCGACCTGAACCAATCCACTGTTAGATAAAGGCCTCCCTAGCCTAATTCTATTCCTTTCTGTCATTTGAATTACTGTATTTATCAAAATCGATGATATTATATTTATCTTCACATTCATATCGTCATCATCACCATCGACCTGAACCAATCCACTGCTGGATAAAGGCCTCCCTACCCTGATTCTACTCCTTTCTGTCATTTGAATTGCTGTATTTATCAAAATCGGTGATATTATATTTATCTACATATTCATATAGTTATCATCACCATCATCAACTAGGATCAATCCACTGCTGGATGAAGGATTCCGCAATCTCATTCTACTACTTTCAGCGAAATGTCAAACTGTCTGACGTGAATAAAAAACCCATCCCGAAGAGAAAACTATGGCGCCATCTATGCATAATTCACAATTATATTAAAATCCAACACCGCCAAGTCGTCTGCAAGACCTAGCAAGACAGACTGGCGAGAGCCAGCTGGCTCAGCTAGTTATTATAATTGAGTCAGCTACTATTTTGGAGTTTGCTTCATCGGACATTGCTGACTATGTGGAAAAATGGATATGGCGGAAAATATAACTACAGTAAGCTATTAATTTACTGAGTTTGCAATAATTTGACAGTACGGGGAATGGATATTATTAGAGAATTTGTAATTGCAGTAATGTATTTAATATCGCTGATCAGATTGAGCTGTTTATCTCTATATATAGTATTTTTGGGATTGCATGCAATTCTCCCAGAGGTTACATAATTTTTGTAAGTATTTTTTGATTGCAGTGTCATTGTGTTTAGTATAATATCACCCTGTGACTTAAATCGGGTCTCTTTTAGTAGCATTATTCTCTTGAAGAACGGCTAAAAATCACCATATAATGCCGAGAGAGTAAGGCCCTTTTCACACGGGACACCTGTATCCAGCCGCATTTACATATAAATGAACGCGAAACTCGCCTATTCATTTATGTGTAAATGCAGCCACTCCACACATCGGTGGTTGGACACAGATGTCCCGTGTGAAACGAGCATAATAAGCTTGACAAGGCATAAGAGTACTGTGTTTGATCAATTAAGTTTGAACCGAGGACTGACATGTCAGCTCACGAAATCGAGTGTCTATAACGCGCTCGTATCAGTGTACCAGATTGAAACTTTTGGGTGGCGATGGATTGTATAATGAGCAAGACGGTTAGAGTTGACAGTGGGATAAGTCTATCTTTAGATGATTTTTAATATTGGAGTTAATCAATAATTTTGATCGATCTGAAGTACATTTTAGATCTTTTGTACATTTGCACATTGATTTTGTTAGATTCAAAGACATCTTAAGTTAAACGCTCTATATAAAATGTACAATTCTCAGTTCTAATGGACACATATGTGACTACTAATAATAGTTACGAATAGTAGAATAGAATAGTTACGTCGGTAAGACGGTTACGTCGAAAGTTACGTCAGTAGAATAGTTACATCCCATGGAGGTAGGCAGGTCATGTGTTACATAGGGGCGTAATACAAATATTACAGTTTTTGAGAGTAGTGGTGCTTTTCATTAAGCAAACGATAATGTCACTTCAGTATAAAATAGGTAACAATCAAAACCTTAGTTTAAATATCTTAATTGAAGCACAAAACATCTGACATCATGACTATTATTGTATTGTGATACATGTTGTAATTGAGTTTTATCGCAAAGACAACATTTTGACAGGAATGATTTCAAACTTGTCAGCACCACTTAAAATCACCACTGTTTCAGAGTAAATTTCATGGAATTGCTCTATTTCTCGGTAAATGGTATGTACTTATTTCAATTTGTAGGTACCTACCTGAAGAAATTGCAGACAATTTTAAATATAAAAATGAAAGGGGGTGGCATTTTGCCTAGTGACGTCACTGTTGTAGAGTTTCCATTTATACCGCCGAAAAATATATGGATCTAAATATATGTGTCGCTAGCCATGTCCATAATAGATGAATAGGAGAAAAACAGCCTTTTGTTTTTTCAAATACACAGTCACAAGGGTGAAAGTTTATATTATTTCGGGTATAGGATATTTAAAATTAATAAAATCCTCATTTTGATAATGCAGAAATATTAAAAAGCAGTAGTTCTTCAGCAAATTTACAAAAAAATCAAAAATATCTAAAGGTGGACTTGACTGATTTTGAAATGTTTTTGAAATTGAAAATGAAATAAAATTATCTCTTTTAAACATTAAACTACAGTATGTAAGCATACCTAAGAGAAAGGTTAATTCCATAGAGCCACGGATAGTATTCGTTAGTTTATTAGTAGTGTGCAATAAGCTTAACTTCGAGACCAGATGAGATTAGACATTTTCTTTCTCACCTGTTTCCTGGAGAATATATTCCGCAGCAATGGTGAAACGCATTTAAAAGGATGATTATAATAATATATTATATATAAGAAAAAAATTGAATAAGTACGGGCCTTTTGTTAATCACTAATTCATAGGAATACATTATATTTAATTGATTGCGATAATATGTGTTTGTTCACAATCTATTGATCATCGATACAGATAAGATTGATAATCAGAATTTATGGTTTGTTATGACTGTCGTGAAGTATTTAAAGAGATACTGAAAAAGACTGCGTACCTATAGATTTCTTTTACTCCTGAAAGTGCTGAAGATCAAGTCTTCAATCATGGTGCTGCAAAATTCTTTGTTTTTATTCGTGCTTATTGGAGCAGCCCTTGTAAGTACTTTGAATAATTACATCAATCCGATTAATATTATGTTATAATATAGTTATTATCTAGTTTATGAACTGATTTTTAATAATCATTCCACTCAGGGATCGATTTACGATTAAAGGGACCGTGGATTAATACATATTGCCCCCCCCAAATAAGCAGCTTATTAAGATATTTTTTTAAATATATTTTTTTTACCTCAGATAAAATTCTACTAAAAATTATTTTGAAAAAAATACACCCGTCGGGATATGAACCTGCAACCACTGGATTCACGCCAATGTGCTTTACCAATTAAGCTAAGGGCATCCTTTTTAATTTCGACGAATTAAACTAGTAGTTCTTAATTTCTTTTATTTTGTTAACTGTCAAGTCATGGTGGAACTGCATTGTATTGTTGTTTTTATTTAATACAACGCATTTCTTTTGTAGTACTTATTCCGCTTTTAATCAAGAGACTAGGTAGTTGGTATTCAGTTGAAAATGTCCCTCTGAGGCTGACGAAACCGGTCCTAATCTCTTGATTAAAAGTGGAGTAAGTACTACAAAAAAATGCGTTTTTATTAAATAAAAACAACAATAGTAGTTCTTACATGAAATGCTTATCAAATTGCGTTAATGTTGTTGGTATTTTAATAATTTATAAAACATTTAAAAGCCCTTTTATCAGTTTAGGTGTCATTGGATAATGTAAGCTAAAAATGCTGATTTATTATCTAAATTTAAACAGCAATTTACAGCGTGAAGTGGGAAAAACGACTTAATCATAATTTTTGTTGGTTTTTCTTTAATTATTTCAATATCATATTAGGAATATAAAAATCAAATTATTAATTGTCACGCAATTTACGGTTACGTCTATTTTACAACGTTTTTATTATGTCGTATTGTTTGTCCGGTGGTTCTTTATCCAGTAAAAATCTTGCAATCAATTTTTAACTAACTTCCCGACTAGCTAGACATTTAAAACTTTTAGAATATATATAAGAAAATGACGACAATGCATTTTTTAAATACTTTTAGCCATCTTTGAGTAGAATTGAATTCATTTTCAATTAATTCTGTTTTGTATGAAAAGTTATTTCGGAAGAAATCCGTAAAAAGTATAATACTATTATTGGTTTCTAGGGGTCTGGGGTCCTAGCAACTGAATTATTATTATATACGTGTGTTACTATGGAAATCAACATGACATGTCAAAATGACATTTCAGTATTCTATATTTATTCAGTATTTATATCAAGTATAAATTTTTTTGATCGTTTAAGCTAGTCAAGTCAAGGTTATAATATGATTCAACAGAAAATTGAAAAACGTTGTGTATAAAAAGTTATTTTTACCTTGTAATTATTGTATTTTAACTTTGACCGAAAAACACAACAAAAAGGTTTTTGTGCCTCCTGTAAATTTTGATTTGGTGGATTACGTCCTTTTTTCTGTCTACAGTCGTTATATTAATATAATGGGTCTGTCTTCGTTGATTTTATTTATTTATTATTATTTATCACTTTATTTTTATTTCAGGCTCAATACGAGATGGAAAGTATCTTCTTGCCCTACGCTGATGTACCTGAACCAGCTAAATGCACCAAACCAGGAAAGATGTGCTCGACTTGCACCAGTGTATCATACTGCATTGAGATGCCTGGTGGAGACATGATAAAAGAAGACTTGTATGACTGTCCGGCTGGTCAAACGTGCATGGACTCACTCAACGACTGCACGAATCAAACCAATCCTAAATGTGACTCAAACATTATTGATTTCGCGTTTGTGTGCCACCAACTTGGCATGTTCCCAGACCCTTTTGATTGCACTAAATATCACATGTGTGTACAAGGCAGTGATTCCAACAAAGCAATAACTGTAAACCCTAAACCAAACTCGTACAAATGTGGAGGAAACTTCAGTTATGACCCATTGTCTACTCAATGTCGTAACAAACTGGTAAATGGCACTTGCAAGAGCTTCGCTCCTCCTTGTACCACAGTAGGTCAGACAGGCATGATTGGAGCCAATCCCAGTATGTACTATATTTGTCTTAGGGCGGCAGGTACCACTACGGCATTCCCGAATGTTTTTTTATGTCCATTTGGTCAAGTGTTCAATGGGCAGAGGTGCGAGGATCAATCGTCTCCTCCTGCAACGAATGACGATGGTAAATGTGTCGTCAAGGGCCTATTCGCGGATCCGCTGAATTGTAAAGCTTATGTGGAGTGTCCAGATAAGAATGCCAACCCAAACAAAAGGACATGTTCAACGGGACTTAAATTTAATTACAAGCAACAAAAATGTATTGAATTCCAATGCAATACAAGCATTTGAATTTGATTGATAAAGATGAGCTGTGTATTTATCGCGATTATATTATTAGTGTTATCTTATGATAATACACATACATGTATATCAGGCTTACATCTAACATCTTATATATAAAAACCGAAATACAACATAAAAATTTTCAACAATCCTTTATCATTTTTTTTAAACAAAATAACTATCCAAATAAATAACCCCTTAAATAATCATCATAATTTGTCATCAAAAAAATTACTATCCGCAGCTGTTAAAAAAAAATATATTAAAAATAATATACTTGATTATAAATAATTTAAAATGAAATAAAATTATTTATTTTATATAATATATATGTAATTTATTTATACCACCCTTCCCATTTCACTTAGTCAATTTAAACTTGGAAACTTCAGTTTGTTACGAATGTATGAAGCCATTATCATTTAAATTTACATGAACAATAATTACATAAGGTCAAATTCAAATGTCTCAAAACCCAGGGAACAGACAATATAATTATGTGAGGGACAGGTGTATTTTTTGGTTTTGGTTTGATAATTGAACCAATTTATTCAGGTGGAATGCCGTGAGTGGATTCACCGCAGTGGTATCCCAAAACATAACACTAATTATTTAACTAATTATACGACTGTAAATTATTACCACAGAGTAAATTAATAAATAAAATTCATATAGGCTATACCCCAGTACACTACACTTTTTAACATCTTTTTGAATGTGTGTCTTACGAAAATGAGCCTCACATTATTGACGCGCAATAGTGGGGACACTCTTGGGCCGCGTGGCTTTTGCGTCGGCCTATAACGTAGTGGGTCCCAGGTTCGAATCCTGGGTCTGGTAAAATATGGAAGATGTCGAAGGTGACTCCAATTCATAAGAGTGGTGCAGAGTCGTCAGTGGAAAACTACAGGCCGGTAGCTGTTATTTCTGCACCAGCAAAAGTTTTGGAGATGATCATGCGCAGCATGACCAAAAATTGACTCATTTATAATGAATGAACAGCATGGATTTAGAGCAGGCCAATCAACGATGGTATTCACTGATTATGTGTCGTCAGTACTAGATAGAGGCAGCAAGGTTGACTGTTCTTACAATGATTTCTCGAAGGCATTTGACAGAGCCGATCACGATATTCTAATGGAAAAACTCCAACTAATTGGATTGTCTGATCGATTTCTCAGGTTATTCGGGAGTTATTTTAAGAATCGTCAACAATACGTATCGTACGGCCTTTATCAGTCACAGACATTTGAAACATTTTCTGGTGTGCCTCAGGGCTCAAACTTGGGGCCATTGCTGTTCACGATTTTTGTAAATGACATAGCATTGGTAATTAAAAATGCTATGCTTTTGTTGTTTACTGACGACTTGAAACTCTTCATGGAAGTTGTCACCTTGGACGATTGTCGTCAACTCCAACGTGATATAGATGATATATTAGATTGGAGCAGGCGTAACAAACTCGACTTCAATATTGATAAATGCAATGTTTTATCGTTTACTAAAGCCTCACGAGTATTGTTTTTCCAGTACTCGATGCATGGCAGAGTTCTCTCGCGAATATCATCTGTAAGAGATCTTGGAATTACGATTGACGGTAAACTAACGTTCAGTGGTCATATAGATACCATTTGTAAAAAGGAGCTAAAGATGTTGGGCTTTGTCTTGCGTACTTCCCGGGTCTTTTCGGATATTACGGTACCAAAAATTCAATATAACTCCTAAGTTAGAAGCAAACTTGAGAGTGGGTCTATCGTTTGGGCTTTGCATCAGTTGAAGTACGGCCTTATGGTGGAGAGAGTCCAAAAGAAATTTTTAAGACTCCTCTACTTTTGGCTGTATGGATATTATCCGTGGCTCTATCCGACTAATTTTCTCTTATGGATGCTTACATACTGTAGCTTAAAATTTAGAAGGAATCTTTATTTAGCTACATATTTTTTCAGACTTATACGCGGCGTAAATGTGAACTCTGCCATTCTTGGTAGTGTTGGCTTGTGTGTCTCTGATAATTACCTTAGGAATCGAGGGCATCCGTTGTTTGTTCTCCCACGGTGCAGAACTAACCTGCCATTAGTAATGCCGATTGGGAGGGCAGTAACCATGTTTAATGAAATCGCTTCGGATATTGGTATATTCCACTTACGTGAGGGTGAATTCAGGTGGACGTTGTTTTATAAGTTTTTAAGATAGGGTTCATCAAAGTTCACTCTGTGTGCTTCCATCTGCTTTATTTATTTTCTTTTTTTATTACTTATTGCATTATTAACTCATACTTCTCTGTATTTTTATTTAAAAAAAAATATGTTATGTCATGTCGTGAATGCTTTGAATTTATAATTTGTTATATTCATTATATGTAAAATAAATAAATTTGATTTGATTTGAAAATATGTCACATTCTTAAATCTTGTGTATTATTCGTTGAATAGTTAAACATAAAATTATTAGCAAGTCCAAGTGATCTCTGACGTCGGTTAGTAATTAAAGCAATTAATATCTACTTTGATTTAAAATACAAATGCCGATCGCCAATAGTAACTCAATTTGGAAAGCGATTTAGAAAGATTTGTAAGAGCCGTTCGTTAAAATTTCTCGCAATTAGATTTGATACCTATAACATTGTCGTCTGGGTGTCTTTATGATTTTTTTTATCGGTTATATATTTTCTCAGAAGTGTTTTCAATATTAATTATGTATGTTCAATAAAAAAAATGTTACAATCTTAAATATTGTGAATTATTAGTTGTATAAAAAAAAGTAAATTACACCAATATTGAATGAGCGTCAGTGCATAAGCAGAGAGCAAGAGCAAGAGTTGTCAGAAAGCAGTACAAACTTAGAATGACGTATTCTTGACTCGTGTATAAGTTTATCCCATATTCTCCACACCCGTTAGGTATTTCAGTTGGCATTAATTCTGTATTCCCTGATCATTACCTACGTAAAAGTACAAAACAACAACGTCCCGTTATTGTAGACAAACGATGCATTGCTGCTATACGTCAGATAAAGGAAGGAAACATAATAATACGATTTTTTCTATCGTATTATTCAAATTCAAATCGTTTTTAGACGCGCGCTTAATTGCCTTACCCAAATCTTTAGTAGTATTGCATATCTGATGTCTAAAGGTAGTTATTGCATTAGCCCGTATAACGCATAAGTTAGATAGGTAGGTATATAAGGCAGTGGCGAAGGGTGACTTTTTAAAAGAAATAGGCTGTCGAGAAAGCACACTTGTCAGATATATACAGGTATACTTATGGGAAATAAGAAGATAATCCGATAACACTAATGATAAATAGGTACACACTAATGACAGCGACACACTAAATCGATTACATTTCAAAAGCTCACTGACGATATTAAATTGAGCGATGAGTTTGGATTATGTATTTTCCTAAATTTTTCCAATCGAATGGGGAAGGACCGAAAAGTTCTACGTAGTATCAAAACCAGGAAACTACAGTACCTCGGCCACATTATGAGAGGACAAAAATACACCATTCCCCAAATTGTCATTCAAGGAAAGATCAATGGGAAGCGTAGCAGAGGACGGAGCCGCATTTCGTGGCTTAAGAACCTCCGTAAATTGGTACGAGTGCAGCTCCACTGAACTGTTCCGGGTAGCAGACGACAAAGATAAGATCGCCTTGATGGTGGCCGACCTCCGCTAGGGGATGTCACAATAAGAAGAAGATTTTCCTAAACATTCATAAACGTAACATACATAATTTCATCAGTAAAACTAGACATTTTAAAATACTCAACTGACTGAATAAATTATGTAAGTCTATGACTGAACTAACTGATAAATTAAAATCAAGAGATAAAATTATCATTTATTATTTAAATAATATATAAATAATTTATATCTGATTGAAGGGTTAGATTTTTTTAAAATTATCTTATTATTAAAATTATTTTGACAAAGCTGCAGTCATCGACAAGAAATATATGCTCTACAACTTTAGGCTGCATTTCTGGCGCCAACGAATTCTTTTACTTCGCGCCAGACAGAGCTGATGTCATGTAACTATCGGCCTTACAAAATATACGCCGAAATCTTTTTAGTCCAGTCAAATTAGACCGAAAAATACGTTATGGTTGCAAAAGGTCGGGCAGAAGATTTTTTTTTTAATTTGTTTATATAGTTATGAGTGACAAGAAAACGAGTTTTGCCAATTCATATGACTTTGGCACAACTTTTGGCGGGCAAAAAACCGCAAAATTTTGGGTGTTTTTTTGGTTTTTCGCTTATATCTCAAAAACGGTTAGTCGTAGAAAAATATTGTTTTACGTAAAATTAAAGCTTATTAAATTTCTTAAAAATATTTTTATTACACGTTTTTTCCTTTCTTTATCTGTTTATGAGATATTTGCTGTTGAAAACACGCGTTTTATCAAAATTTTGAGTGTTTTTTTGGTTTTTCGGTTATATCTCAAAAACGGTTGGTCGTAGCAAAAATATTGTTATATACAAAATTAAAGTTTATTAGATTTCCTAAAATGTTTATTCAATACATTTTTTTCTATCTCTGACCGTTTATGAGATAATTGCTGTTGAAAACAGTATATCGTCGCTCTAGGATTATATTGTCCAAAGCAACAATATGTGAAATGTTCAGGACACGAAAAACAAAGTTCACTACCTTATATTTCAATATTATTATTTTATTTTTACATTTAATAAATAGGTTGGGTAGGTAATGGTGGGTTTATTACATTCATGGAATTTGGGCCACAGGTAATGGAGTGACTAGTTAGATAAAGTCCATTACCTTCGCTGGGTTTTTTCAGTTAATATGCTATTGATATTAAATATTTTGTTATTTTTATTTGAAATAATCCTATAATTACCTTTTATTGGCTTAAGAATATCTTTCTGATTCAAAATATGGTCAGTAATATTAAAATTATTAAGAATTGAAATTATTAGGGTACCTACTTATATAACAATAAAATATTAGTTACCTATTAAAAAAAATATTTGGGATTTATTAATTAGTTAATTTGTTTGGGTTTACAAACTAGTCTTTATTGTCAATGGGCGCAATGTTCCAGATGGTGCGCGGGGATGGGGGGAGAGTTAGTGGGAGTGGTAGAAAGGGCCACATTCTAATTTCTACTTTCACCAGCATTGAGACTCACAGCACCAACATTAACAATCAGTTTATTGTGGTTGACGGAGGACATCTCATACATAAAGTAGTTTGGCCCCGAAATTCATGCTTTGATGACATTGCGAAGATGTATTCGGATTATTTGACAAAACATTATAAGTTACAAATTGAAGTTGTATTTGACGGATATCCATCCAATGCTGCATCCAGTGGGACAAAGTTTCTAGAAAGATTACGCCGTATAAATTTAAAACCATGCCCTGAAATTATGTTTCAATGAAACACTGTCAATCAGGTGGACCAGTAACTTTTTTTGAGCATCGGAAGTAATAAAAATCACTTGATAACACTACTTAAAACACATTTCTCACGGGTTGGCATAAAAGTGAACCAGGCAGAAGAGGATGCCGATGTTTTAATTGTAACTACTGCCATTTCAAAATCAAATGAATTTAAAACCATAGTAATAATAGGTGAAGATATTGACCTTCTTGTACTGATGTCGGCAAGAGGACAATTCTTGGACAACTTATTCTTTCGAAAACCTGGAAAGGGAAGTAAACCAGATGTGTTGTTCTTGACAAAATCGTTTAAATATGACGCACGTACCATTCTTTTCACACACGCGTTCAGTGGGTGTGATACAACATCCTCTCTATTTGGCCATGGAAAGATTAAATTGTGTGGTATTTTGGAGAAGAATATTCAGTTGAAGGAAGTGGTCACAGTATTCAACAATCCAGATGCCAGCACTGATGAAATAGCTGTAGCAGGAGAACAGGTACTTATGAGGTTGTACAGTGATGCCTGTAGACCTGAGGAAACACTGGACACTGCGTTATCGGCTATTCATGAAATCGGACAAACAGATTAAATTTAATCTATCAAGACTACCACCAACTCGAGACGCAGCGCGACACCATTCGCTTAAGATCCTACTACCAAATGCAAACTTGGCTTGGCAATGTTAAAAAACCAGAATATTGGGGGTGGCAGCGATCCAGCAATGGCCTAATACCCGTGGAGATCATTAAAGATCTAGCGCCTAAAAAAATACTGAAAGTACTTTCTTGTGCATGCAAGAAGGGGTGCAGTAAAGCATGTACCTGTCGAAAATCAGCGATGAACTGTTCGTCAATTTGAAAGAACTGCAGTGGAGTAAATTGTGAAAATGTAGCAGATATTTCTGGATTGGAGGAAGAGGACGCTGAAGAAGATGACTTTTATATTCAAGCAGAACTTCCCAGTAATGAACAGGTAATGGATGATATGAAATTAATATATATATATATATATAATATCTCTCCATTCTTTTCAAATTAATGGAATATATATAGTTTTGTAGGATAATGATCCCGACATGGGAGCTGCATTGCAAGACTTTGACGACGTAAAACCTTTGCCTACTCCACCTCACCAAAGCGGCAGAAATGGTTAAAAAATTAAGATATTTGGTGAATATTATTATTCTGTACATATTAACATTTGTTTTTCAATCATTACTAAAACTATGAATATACTTTATTTGTAAGATCTTAAGTTTAGATTAGTATTTCTTCTCATTAAAGTTTGATTTATACTAAAACGCGTGTTTTCAACAGCAAATATCTCATAAACAGTTAAAGATAGAAAAAAACGTGTTATATAAATATTTTTAGAAAATTTAATAAGCTTTAATTCTATGTAAAACAATATTTTTCTACGACCAACCGTTTTTGAGATATAAGCGAAAAACCAAAAAAACACCCAAAATTTTGCGGTTTTTTGCCCGCCAAAAGTTGTGCCGAAGTCATCCGAATTGGCAAAATTCGTTTTCTTATCACTCATTACCATATATATAAATTAAAAAAAAAATCTTCTACCCGACCTTTTGCAACCATAAAGTACAGATTGACTGGACTATTTAGTATGAATCGATAATTTTATTTAATAGAGCAGTGCTCCGCGACCTTTTATCACCCACGGCACACCAAAGTTCTTCCCAGAATTTCGCGGTACACCACACGGAAAACAATTTAATATACACCAACACATGAACCGTACATACTGAAAGGGGACCCAAGGCTAGGATCTTTGGCGGGTCCCCCTACCTATCGCTAAGGTTAATCCATTTGCTGCGTCCAATACAACTAGTGCGTTGCCCATCAGGTGGTCATTAGATATAATTAGCATGTTATTTAAATGTGGTAATTAAAAATTAATCAAAAGGTTCGCAGCGAATGGGTTTTAAAGACAGTGTGATACTCTAAAATAGCGTTTTTCAAATGGTGTTCAAGATTAATTAATTAATGGTATTGATTGTATGTTTAGCGATTTTTTGTATTTGTTGTCGGGCTTTATCTAGTTGACCTGCTACGCCGCCCCCCGCCCTTAGTCTGCCCCCCCCCCCAGGCTAGAGCCCTGTCAGCCCCCTCCTTTCTGGGGGCCATGCACCAAAATTACATAAATTTATGTTTTTTAATTTGATACATAATTAAATATACATAACAGACGATGAAAACTAAATGTACATATTTCCATGTATTTTTGTATTATCAATATAATAACTAATTAAACTGAGGTAGTTTCAATGAGCGTAAAAGTTTTATATATTTTGACTTGATATTAATTGGAAGAGCAACCGAAGTTCTTGGTCAAGGACCCATCCAGCAAGACTGTTTTTTACTTTTAATTATAACTTGAGTTGAAAAACTTTGCTCACCTAGATATGTCGTAGAAAATGGGAGCTGAACTGCGATAGCCTTAGCGGAAATCCAAAGATATTCTTTATTTACTGATATCCAGAAAATGTCCAAATGAACATAGGCGAAGTTCAGATTTAACGTCCTGTCCCATCGTTTCTCAATTCAACAATTTCCTCTCGAATTTATAGGGAAAGCGCTTCTATAGAATTTTCGGCATCGGTTGCAAAAGGCTTTCGAATCCAGTCATATTGATTGTATGAAGTGGTGAAGTTGGTGGGCAAAGGCTGACTATGGCCTCAATGATGTATACCGATGCCAATAGGTATACCTCTAAAAAATGTTGAGACGCCACTGTCCAAGAAAGTCAGCAAATCCTATCTCTAGCCTCCGCGTGGCGTCCCCCGGGCAATGCAGATAATGTGCTGTATAACGCAACATAATATCTGTAGCTAATAGAGAAGGGTGCAAGGCGAAACTCTGGCGCCTTAAAACGAGAGACCTTTGGCTACGGGAAGGATCACCCAGACAGAAAAACCACACACCAACCCGTCTGGACAGCGTGGTGTGTTATGTCCAAAACCTTCATATGAAAACAAAAACTTCTAGAACCCGGCCCTCATTCTCCGGAGGCCAACCTGATACTGATCACGGCAGCGATCAGCGAAGGAAGGCAGAGGGTGCTAAAAATCTCCGGAGACCCGGAAAAGGCTGCCAACAGATGACCATTGCTACATATAACGCAAGAACATTGTCCAGCGATGCCAAACTTGTAGAGTTTCAAGAAGAGCTCCGGAATATCCACTGGGATGTTGTCGGACTCAGCGAAGTAAGGCGTAAAGGTGAGAGTATTATTACTTTACAAAGCGGACATGTGCTGTACTCCAAAGGAACCGATGAAGGACGCACGAGCGGTGTTGGATTTGTTGTCAACAAAGCCTGGAGGGACCGCATAGTCGAGTTCAACTGCATTTCTGACAGGGTCGCAAGCGTGATACTTAAAATCAATGCTAGGTACCGCATTCAGATTTTGCAAGTATATGCTCCGACACAGAGCTATCCTGATGAAAAAGTGGAAGAGTTTTACGAGGAAATAACATCCTTGAAAAATAAAAGTAAATGCCACTTCAACATCATAATGGGAGATTTCAATGCACGTATTGGATCATACCAAAGAGATGACGTAGCGGTCGGACATTTCGGACATGGCTCAAGGGATGGTAGAGGGGACATGCTTGTGGAGTTTGCTGAAACCAACAATCTTCACATCATGAATTCCTTTTTTCAACATAAACCTACACGTAAATGGACGTGGAGAAGCCCGACAGGAAGGACCAGCGAAATCGATTACATCCTCACTGACAGAAAATATACATTTTTAAACTGTAAGGTGATCAATCAGTTTAACACCGGCAGTGATCACCGGATGGTGAGATGTAAGATAAGATTGAACGTCAAATCAGAAAGATCCAAACTGCAGAAGAAGTCAAATGCTCGCGTATACCTGCAGAACAATACTGAATTCCAAAATGAACTCAAAAATGCACTATCGGCTTTCTTAGATGAGAACGAAACCGTTTCCCTATCCAACGCGGAGGATATAACGAATATTATTCTACAATGTGCAGAAAAAACAGGCGTAAAAAGCTCAGAAGTTACACCTTCCACCAAGCTTTCGAAGGCAACATTGAATCTTATGGAGCAGAGAAGGAAAACCAAGAGCGATAGACAGGCGCAAAACGATATGGAGTTTTCATCACTTTGCAAAACCCTCCGAAGGAAGATTAGAGAAGACCTTCGTAAATTCAATGTAAACCTCATACAAGCAATTGTGAAAGCAGGCAGAAGTTTAAACAAAAACAAGCAATGCTTGTCGATAGGAAAACGTCAAATCACAGCACTAAAAGCAAAAGATGGTTCTATCGTCAGAAATTGGGAACACTTGTTAAGCCGAGTTGAAGAGTTCTACAGCGATCTCTACAGTGATGACACTGACAATACGACTATAGACTTAGATCTTCAGAGAAATGGAAATTCGGAAGACCATACTCCCGAAATTACATCCTGGGAAGTAACCCATGCTTTAAATTACATGAAAAGTGGGAAAGCCCCCGGGGAAGACGGTTTAACGATAGATATCCTCAAAAAAGCAGGAAAGGATGCAAATGAAGTACTTGCACAATTGTTCACAGCCTGCATATGCAAAGAGGATGTCCCAGAGGTATGGAAAAATGCCAGCATTGTCATTCTTCACAAAAAAGGTGACAGAGAAGACCTAGCAAATTATCGTCCAATAAGTCTACTCCCTATTCTCTACAAGACGTTCACAAAAATTCTCTCAAACCGTCTGCAAAATGTACTAGACGAGAACCAACCGAGAGAACAAGCCGGATTTAGAGGAGGATACAGCACTATGGACCATATCCAAGTCGTCAGAGAAATCATAGAGCGGTACCAGGAATACAAACTGCCACTATGCATGGGTTTTATAGACTATGAGAAGGCGTTTGATTCGATAAAGAAATGTTCAATACTCGACGCACTCAGAAAACAAGGAATCCCTGGACGCTATATAAATATTTTCAATAATATATACAGTAGCGCAACAGCATCTGTAAATCTCCATAAACCATCGCGCAGATTTCCTATCAGCAAAGGAGTCCGACAAGGTGATACAATCTCACCTAAACTATTTACAGCTACCCTTGAAGACTTATTCAGGCAACTTGACTGGAATGACAAAGGGATCCCCATAAATGGAGAATACCTGAGTCATCTGCGCTTTGCCGATGACATAGTAATTTTCTCGCAAGACTCAGAAGACCTCCAAAGCAGAATGCAGGAACTCGCTGAAGTAAGCAACAAAGTAGGTTTGAAAATAAATGTAACAAAGACGAAAGTCATGTTCAACTGCTTTGCAGGCCAAAAAGAGATCCTCATCAATGGCACTCAGCTCGAACAGGTGAAAAGCTACATCTATCTGGGACAACAAGTATCTATAGATGGATGTATATTTGATGAAATTGTTCGCAGAGTAAAGCTAGGCTGGAGTGCTTTTGGCCGCCTGAATAATGTCTTCAAAAGTGACCTTCCACTGTGCCTAAAGCGCAAAGTGTTCAACCAGTGTGTGCTTCCCGTGATGACATATGCGTGTGAAACATGGACCCTAAGTAAAAGAGAGATCCAGAAACTTAGAGTAGCACAACGTGGTATGGAGAGGTGCATGCTGGGCATAACGCGAAAGGACAAAAAGAGGAATGAGTGGATAAGGAAGCAGACAAGGGTTTGCGATGTAATAGAGTTTATTAAAAGCCTTAAATGGAGATGGGCTGGACACATAGCTCGAAGAAGAGACAATCGTTGGACAAATCTAGTCATCCAGTGGTATCCAAGAAGTACAAAACGTCCACAAGGTAGACCTAGAGGCCGCTGGATCGATGAAATGATAAAGTTCTGCGGAAGTACGTGGCAACGCAATGCACAGGACCGAGAGAAGTGGAAGCAACTTGAAGAGGCCTTCATCCAGCAGTGGATAGATTCAGGCTGATGATGATGATGATGATGAATGATGACATTTCTTTTGCAGCAAAGTTAAATATTTTTGAGACGGATCCAAAATAATTAATTTTTTGTTTAAACTCCTTCTAATTTATCAGAGCACGTCAATATATTATTTTCATTCCGACCTTGCATTGTTTTATTAAGTTCATGCAGGTGCTCAAATATATTACCAGCCATGTACGCAAGTTTCGCTACTAAGTAAGTATTGTATAATTTACAAAAATATTTAGTTTTTTTTGGAAGCAATGCACCGCGGCACACCTATCATCGTCTCGCGGCACACCGCAGCACTGCAATAGAGAACAGATGGGGCTTGTTCTGTATTTTTTGCTTACGACGTCAATATGCATTTTTATTAATAACACTATAATTACATGCTTATAATCAACTATTTCAATATATTTATTAATGTTTTTAAATAATATTTAAAATTGAATTATACGGAGATTATGATAAGATGAAATGTCAAAATATTAAATATTATGTATTATTCTTTGTCTGAGTTATGTAAGTTTCATAGGAAAAAAACCCGCCATCCCATTTTTGGCTATAAATGTGCTCCAGATGAAAATAAGGTTAGAAATCATGGTTTTCCAGAGCTTAGAAGGGGTTTAGTTGATTTTTAAAAATTAACCAGCACCATCTGCAATTTGTATTATTAGTTAAATGAAAATAAATAAGTGTGACTGACAAAGCTTGGTGTGCACTATTTGTGTTGGATTTTAACAGTCTACCTCCACCCGTGGGTCTAGGACGATTTGGCGCCGGGACAGTTGGGCGCCATGCAATCGAAAGAATTTTGAATATAAATAGACGTTCGTGAATTATAGATAGGTAGTTTAAAAATATATATTTGATATTATTATTTATATTTAAATTATTATTTAATACTTGGGGAGAATTTAAATATGCACACGTAAATAATGATTTAATTGTGCATATGTTTAAGTTCCAACGAGAAGAAAGTTCTGTTATTTTTATATAAAGAATCAGGCATGATAATTTTCAATCCACAATAAAAAACATTATGTTAAGAGAAAAATGAATTAAAACTATTAAGTAGTAAATATAAACTTATTAAAATTCCTCGTCTACTTTCTGTATAGAATCGTAACGACCGTCTATTTTTATTCGACAGTGCGGTGCCCAATTGTCCTGGCGCCCAGTTTTCCCATTCCCCCACCCGTCGCCACTGAGATATATATAGCAGCTACAAATAAATTGTGAAAGTTGTGCTCGATACGTTCCAGTATGCACTTCCCAAGACCCTGGTAATGAATGAAATGCAAAAAGTATTCATACTACTGTCTACTTAAATATTACGCTTAGAATTTCAATGGGGGGGGGAAGAGATTGTAGAAAAAAATAATATTTGAATGGTTGACCCAAATAAAGAAAATTAAGTTTAGATTTCCAGATATGTGATAATGGCATTATCATTTTTCTGTGTAATGAATTATATTTATCTAATTGAGTACGTAATCAAAACAAGACGTACTATTAGTCCGACTTAATGCATTTTACCTGTCGTAATACAATACTTTGAATGTCTTGATCATGAAAGCGATAACTGCCAAAAAAAAAACAATAAGTATTTCAATAAATCACAACAATCATCATGTTATTCCTGGAATCTGATAGTTATATTAATATGATAATATGTTACATTTAATTGATCGAGATAATTAAATTTGTTGACATAAAACAGCTACTTAAGACACCACTGAATCCGATTTCAATGTTAGTTGTTATTTTACTACTTAGAAAAGTATTACCCACAAAATCTACTAACAAACTGTCAAAATGTCTCTAAATAAATTTGCTTCGTATCTCCTATTCTGTGGTATACTCATAGTAAGTATTTTCTTTATTACCACGTTTTTATTATCTCGTATTATTGTTTGTCCAGTACAATTTTTTTCTTATTTATCTAATTTTTGTATTGGACGATTGAAGATTTTTAGCTAACTTCCCGACTAGCTAGACAATTGAAACTTTTAGAATATATCAGAACACGACGACAATGCATTTTTTTAATACTTTTAACCATTTTTAAGCAGAATTGAATTCAATGTCAGTTAATTCTGTTTTGTATGGAAAGTTATTGTAGTTGGTTGCTAAGGGGCTCCTAGTAACTAAATTATTAATATATACGTGCGTTACTATGGAAATCAATATGAAATGTCAAAATGACATTTCAGTATTCTATATTTCGTCACTGTTCTGGCAGAAAACACTAATTCGAAAAAATGACATATTGAGTTAGTACCAAAATGTTCCTTATTTCAAACTTTACCTTCTGGAAACCTTCTTAATAAATAAACAGTCTTTATTTTAAAGTCATCCTTTTTACGATTACTTAGTAAACTCACATGAAAGACCATTATTTCAAACATTTTAACAACTTCAAAGTCAAATTACTCAAAACTAGTATTCTCCAGTTAGTGTGTTCTGCCAGAACAGAAACGATTTATTCAGTATTTCTATCAAGTACAATAAAAAGTTTTTATTACTACATAGAATTGTCAAGTTTATATGATTCAACAGAAAATATAAAAACTTCGTATGTAAAAAATTTTTTTTATCTTGTAATTATTTTTAAAGTATTAACAATAGGAAGATGTTTAAACTGTGGTTTCTTGACGAAAAGACGTTGATTAGAAATAACAATCACTTCTTATTTATTTTCTTAATTTTTAAAAATACCAGTTTCGTCCACACGGACATTTTCAATTGGCGAATAAAAATAGTTCTATACATAATTTTTGAAAACATCTCATACACTAGAAAAAATCATTTTATTGAAAAAAAATACAACCCTCGACGGGATTTGAACCTGTATCTGCTAGATTCGCGCCAGTATGATTTTCCAATTAAACTACGAGCATCTTACTAAATTACGATAATTTAAACCAGTAGTTGGTATATGAAATGCTTATCGAATTGCGTTATAATGTTGGCTACCAGTTTTAGTATATCGGTTAGTAATTAAGGAATTAATTGGTACCTACCTTAATTTAATATACTAAAACCGATAATTTTGTTTTAATATTATTTAACTTTTATTGTTTTCGACAGCATACAACAATGAGTAATAGTAGGCAATGAAAAAATAACAATAAATTCATTTTCGAAAAACATAAACGTGTATGCTTTCTTATTTCCGAAAATACCGGTATATTGTTATTTTGAAACAGGTATTTCGGTATCGATAAATAATTGAATACCGGTATTGCAACCCCCACTCACCAGTATCTGTGGACTAGTGAGTGACGCTAGAGCGTTACACATTTTTGTTATGTTATTGTTATGGTCCCAGTTGTTTCCTACGGTTCGCGCGAGGTAAACCCTTTTCCCCGTTATATTGTATACACTAAGTAATCTGCGACTTTTAGAATTCTATATACTGTATTATTTTTTATATTGTCGGCCAAATCGATACTTGCTAAAATAATAATTTTTTTATTTATTCTTTATTACACGATTTATTTGATAAAATAAAAATCTGTACCCGAGAGCCAGTGTATCTTAAGTCTACAAAGAAAACATTCCAGACAACTTAGTTTAATATTTCTCGTGCTCTTATTAATGAGATTACGGTTTTGTGGTTTTAGTAATTTCAGGTTTTTCTAAAAATACGATAGAGGTGTCACAACTTATGTATTTTATCTATTAGCTTTTTTGAGAATACTACTCAGGTATTTAAGTAGATAAATCATGTTTAATATTTCTATTTCATATTATGTAGTCATATCTATTCTATAAATTAAAGTAATGTGTTCTTATTTGCCTTTTCCCAGATTCCCGCTATTCCGAGCAATGGCGAAACATACATATTAGACCAAATCACTATCGAAACACTGGACATTGATGAAGTCAATTGCACCAAACCGGGGAAAATGTGTGATAGCTGCGACAAAGTATCGTATTGCATAGAACTCCCTGATGGCTCCTGGCTAAAGGAGGAATTGTACACTTGCGCAGAAGGCCTCACCTGCCTTGACACTATTGGCGATTGCACAAATCAGCCAAATCCCCAATGCGACCAAAATGTTGTAGACTACGAATTCATCTGTCACCAAGTTGGCATGTTCCCTGATGCCTTCAACTGTATGAAGTATCACATGTGTTTACCATCAGCTGCAAGTGCAATTAAACCCATTCCAAAACCAGAATCCTTCAAATGTGGCGAAGGTTATAGTTACGACCCTCTTTCGACACTCTGCAGAAATAAGCTGGTTAATGGAACATGTGAACCTTTTGCACCAGCGTGCAACACAACAGGACAAAGTGGGGTAATTGCAGGTAACCCAAGCATGTATTATATTTGTCTCAAGAATGGTACAACTAGCTTCCCTCAGATGTTCGTGTGTCCGTTCAATGAAGAGTTTAATGGTGCCAAATGCGAAGATCCTACTCCACCAACCGGTACAGATGGTGATGGAAAGTGTACGGAGAAGGGATATTTTATTGATTCCTTGTCATGTAAAAATTATATGGATTGTTCAGATAAAGGGGTTGTTCCCATCCGACGCAACTGTGATTTAGGGAAAAAATTCGATTACAAAGAACAAAAATGTATACTGTTTGAGTGTTGAATAAATATACC
The DNA here is from genome assembly GCF_057557595.1 of Rhyacophila brunnea. NCBI lineage: Eukaryota > Metazoa > Arthropoda > Insecta > Trichoptera > Rhyacophilidae > Rhyacophila > Rhyacophila brunnea. The sequence continues at coordinate 33,079,605 of NW_028232827.1, read as the reverse complement.
TATTATGTATAGGTACAATAAAATTGTCTTAGGACATTATTTTACTACAAATTTATTGACATAATATTAATTATTTCTCGTATACTACATAATATTATGTATATTATAATCGGATATCAGTGAATGAAAAATTCATTAAATAAAAACAAGATTTAAAACTTATCAACCTTATTATTTATTATTCATTCAATAAAATTGTGATATAAAAGTTTCTGGCCAAAACGGCGCATATTATTTTTTTATATTCATGGCGCTAAAACTCTATAGAGGTCTTGGCTTCATTGAGCATCTGCTTCCATAACCACTTTCCTGAGTTTAAGACGATAAAGGTCTTTATATCCAAATTGACACTGTCCCTCCACCTCGTATGGGGTTGACCAGGTATTAGTTTGCCTCCTTGCTTCCCGATTTTCTTTATAATGTGGGACTCGCCATTTACGGTAGCCCAATTTGATGGACTGTACGATGTATGGGATCCCGTAAAAAGCGTATCCGTCTCTGCCTTAACTGTGTATCATTAATGGGTCCGAAGATCACGCAGCACGTTCTGCTGAAACGAGCTTAACACTCTCTATGTTTTTGGTTATGCACCAGGTTTCCGAACCATACATGAAAATTGGTTTTAATATATTATAGTAACTATATTATTACATACCTAGAAGTGTGGCTTCGGCTTCGGACCCTCACCCGCTTCCTATCAAAACTCCACTCGCATGCACTAATGCAAATAATGTTTAATTTCCATTATCTCAAAAAGCAGACAACAAAAAAAAAGAAAAAAAGAAGAAAAAGATCAGGACTGCCCCTAAATTTCATTACATTGTATTGGTGACAGGAAGTAGGCAAAATTTGAGGGTGTCATCGAGATGATAGAGTGCATAATATATTATAATATAACAGAGGCGAAGGGTGGAGATAAGCTGTTGTAATGTAAATGGTATAGATATCAACTTGTTATTATATGAAGTTAGTAGACAACATATCACAACACTGAATTAAATTACACACACAATATATTATTATCATTATTATCAGCCTAAGTAATCCATTAGTCAGTGGCGAACGGTGGAGGTAGGCTGTTAAGATTCGACATAAATAGTGTACACTAAACTTTGTCAGTCAAACATTATTGTTTTCAATGAACTAAGACTACCATGTGTAAATATTATTTATTAGTTTTTAAAATTCGATTAAGCCCTGCCTAATCCAAGCCATAGTAAATAAAACTAAAAAAATATTCGTTTATCTATAAAATATCTAAAATTATGCCATTCATTAAACCATAGATAATTTTAGATATTTTATATATTATGGAAGAATACTTTTATCGATTATGTTTTGGTATAAGCATAGCTTAAGGGGACGTTCTACAGAATTGGCCTTGAGAATTGAAAATATGATTTTTTAACGTGTGGTCCATAATATCTGGTCTACTAGTTAATATAAAAAGGTCGAGTCCAAGTTGTTTGTGTCATCAAACTTGCTCGACGACTCGATCGACTCATATTTCATATTTATTTCATCAGGGCTGTCTGTCATAATTTTAAATTTTTATTTATATTATATATTATTTAAGTTTTGTGCATCTAATGCCGAGTCCACACTGGCAACATGTTGCTGGCAACCTCGTTAGATTTTACGATAATTATCGTAAAATTTCTTAAGCAATTATGGTAAGTATCGTAAAATTTAATGAGGTTGCCAGTGTGGAAATGGCTTAATGTCCACTGTGGTTCACGTAGTGGCATGGACCTGGGGTTAACTAATTCAGGAAGTCAACACACATGATAGAATTTTTTCCAGTTTTGGTTGCATTATATTCCAAAACTCTTCTGTAAAAATCGTTTCCGATTTTATAAATGGAAATTTCTGGGTGTAGGTACATAGTAAACAAACCTACGAATAAAAAAAAGACAAGAAAGAACATACTGATTCATCGCAGTAAAATCTGGCAACCAAATTTGCCATTTTGAAAAGCGACGATTTTGCGTAAACAAATATCACGTGGTCTGTACGTGTGCGGCAAACTTCGAATGTGTTTGTAATTTTGTGTATTTTATGTTTGTGTATCACGCATTGTCGGCCATATTTGCGGGCCTTTCTGATTGCCGTGATTTGTACACATCTTCCTTCCTGTCTTTTTTTATTCGTAGAAGCAAACAGTATTTTTTATTAGTTATATGAAGTTGGCCTTGAATCTGTAATAAAATAATACACAATTAAAAGATTTTGAAATTGAAAAAACACATTTCCAAGCTTCCAGCCGTGCTCACTCATGAATGTCATTCGTCATTTAGATAAGTATATACACATTTTGATGTTATCTTGCAAAGTGCGAATGTAATGTTTTCAAATAATTGATATGGATTAATTATACCATCGTCTTATTTTCTTGAAATCATAAACATACTATAATAGTATTTGAGTATCAACCTTCGTTCAATTTGAATTGGGTTATAATAATAATATACCCGTATATATATCAATAGTATGTTTGCTACAAAATCCACCCAAGTTATCAGTACGTACTTGCACAGGTTTTAATAAAAACTATGATGAAATTAACATTTTAAAAATATTATATTACATAATATTATTTTGACAGCCCTGTTTTCTGATCGGCATATATCTTGCAGGTGTTTATAAAATAATAATAATGTTCAGCGGCAGACAATATCAAAAATAATAATAATGTTTCTTGAAATAAAATCTCCGATGATTAGTGATTTTTGCGAAAAGGCGACGCCGAGGTCCTTTTTATACTAAATTATATTTGAATGTCGAGCTCTACTGAAGAAAAAAAATACTAAAACAATCTGTAATATGTATTTTTAATTTAACAAAAACAAATAAGTATATGTGCACTATTATTGTCAGATCGCTCATAGTATAAATACCTAAACTATTATGGCTCATTTTTTTTTCGACCATGACCGATCCCAATACGATCATACGGGCCTTCACAGATTGGTGGTTTGTATTGACGGATTTTTCTTTTTACGAGAAATGGATGTCAGCCACTTGCTCAACCTATTAGGTCCGTCCATACTCTGACTCATACATATTTTTGAAGTGTACTTGTCAGACCCAGGATTCGAGCCTGGGACCCACGACGCTTATGCCGCGCGACCATCGTGGATGTATGGCTCAATTTAGGCAAGGTTTAATTGAATTTAGAAACTAACCAGCACCATCTGCAAATTGTATTCTTACTTTAATAAAAAAAAAACAAATAAGTATTACTGACAAAGTTTAGTGTACACTATTTATGTTGAATCTTAACAGTCTACTTCCACCCCTCGCCACTGTAATATAATGCAAGTTATCAGAGAATAGACAATATGAATAATTGAGCTTATTGCGGAAACTATGGTACATACCTGCAAAATGTAGATTGCATTTGGGTGGGTGGAATTAGAGGGCGGGCAAAACTCCACCGTTTTCGTTTAATTTTAACGTACTGTTATGTCCCTCTGGGAGGAAGGCAAAGGAAACAGGTGGCTTGTGTTGACAGGAACCTGATGTGGCGTGGGGTCTAGGACGATTTGGCACCGCGAACTGGCCTCCGGCGATTGGCCTCCGGTAATTGGCCGCCGGTACAATCGGACGCCGGCCCAATTAGACGCTGACCCAATTCAACACCGACCCAATTGGCCGCCGGGAGATTGGACGCCGCACAGTTGAATTAAATGCGCAAAGGAATAGACGTACGTTACAATTTGTTGGAGTAAATAAGTAAGTCAGTTTAATATGCTTCCATCTTCTCAGTAGTTGTACTTTATACATTTCGCGCTTGACACATTTTTAATATGGATTGAGAATAATTACTATGCGTTATGATGTTTATTAAAGGAAAATATTTCTTCCCCCGTTAGAACTTAAAGATGTGCATAATCAATTAATTTATTGTGTATACTTAAATGGGTACTTATTTATATTTACAACAAATATTAAAAATAATGTTAGATTTTATAATGAAAATAACATTATATTTCAGCGTTTTATCGACTTAATATTATATTAAAGCTTAAACATGTATATTCTTTGGCATAAATGCGTATTTTAAGAAAGTATGAAATTACAAACAAAATATTAAGTAAGTTATCTGCTAAGTATAAATGTTTCACTAGTTTGATTGATAAACTACTTAGGTACTTACTTGACAGGTACCACCTACCCAATTTTTATAATATTGATTTAGATTGAGAATTATTATGCCTTACGATGTTTATTAAAATAAAGGAAGTTTTTAGTCGTTAGGTATAATTAAATATATTTTACAAATCAATCAATATTTGCTTGATTTTATATTAAATTTACAACAATTATTTGATTTTTTCAGCGTGTTCTAGGTTTAAAACAGTACAATTAAACGTATGTATTAACATAAATAAAAAAGTATCTTCAATATAATATTTATTTATTTAAAATAACAGAACATTGTGGACATAAAAAATCTAAATTCAAGACGTTCACAACATGAGATTTGTATAATAATAATAATAAACATAAGTATAGTTTTATACTGAAAAATAAAACTAAATATTATTAAATTACTAATAGTAAGTTATATATTGTACCTACTTTCAATGCATCAGTGGGTTGATTAATTATCAACATGTAAATATAATTCATTTAATATGTAAGGTAGGTTTCCAGGTATAATTTTATAATAATATCGGCATATTATTTTTTATTGGCGATAAAAATGTTAAATATCAATTTATGGTGGAAAGATTTTTTTTTAAATTCAATAAAACTCAATAGGTATGTAGTACTTACGTCAAAATATTGAATAATTGCTGAAGTGAAAACAATATTCTTTTTCTTCGTTAGGACTTCATGACTGAGGATCGTGATCCGAACGATTTAACCGTTTATCGTACCTATACTTATTAAAGAATAGATGATATTTTGTAATATACTTAACATTATTTTATACAGGTGAATAGCTAGATACTTTGAAGTTCGTTTCATATTTTTATTCTCTCTTTCTTCTTAGTCGCGCACTCATGGCTGAGGATCGTGACCACATTTAAAATTTGCCATCCTTTGAGCGACCAAGACTTTCCATCCTTCTCGATCTTCCGCTTCTCTCAGGTCAGAATGGATGGTGCCCCCAGTCAGCTCTTTTACTTGGTCACTCCATCGCGCAGACGCTCTTCCTCTACTTCGCCTTCCCTGGAGGCTACCCAAAACTACCAGTCTCTCCAGGTTGTCCTCCGGTCCGCGCCTGACAATATGTCAAAAAAACTGCAGAATTCTTCTCAGACATATCGTCGAGAGCCGTTCCTTTATCTTCAGTCTCTGGATGATTGACTGGTTCGTCCTGTGCTCCGTCCAAGAAATGCGAAGCATTTGGCGCCAACACCACATCTCAAAGGCATCAATTGCCTTCCGTTCTCTTGCCTTCAGGGTCCACGACTCGAATTCGTATAGAATTCTAATGGGTATGTATTCATGAACCTACAATTTCGTTCAGCAATTAGACAAGAAAATTTAATAAGTTTCTATTTACTAAGTAGTTGTAATACATTATGCGCTTCTGGCTGAGCGAATAACGCGTCGGCTTATGATGTCATGGATCCCGGGTTCAAATCCTGGGTCCGGTAAAATACACATGTTATTATTCAACTTGTGTTTAGAGTATACTTCTATTATGTTGAGCAATACTTTAACTTAACTATGACTAGTTATTAGGCCTGATACTGTTTATAGAAATAAAAGTACTCTTTTTTAATATAATATTATTAAATTACAAATAAGAATATTGTACTTTGCATCAGTAACGCAAACATGCTACCTACCTGAATACAGGTAATATTTTCAAAGAATATCGGCTTAAAATGGGTTTTTAAGTTAAATCCTTTTTGTTTTTCTGTTATGTTTTTTACTTCCAAAAACGCCTAGCTTATTAATTATATACTAGCTGAGCCAGCTGGCTCTCGCCAGTCTGTCTCGCTAGGTCTTGCAGACAGCTTTTCGTCATAGTGACTTGGTGTTGGATTTTAATATATTAATTGTAAAGCGTATATAGACGGCGCCATAGTTATCCCTTCGGGATGGATTTTCATTCACGTCAGACAGTTGAAAATTTAGCTGATTTGTCAGTTTTACGATCTGCATGTCGTCACTGCCAATACAAATTTGGAGTCATGTGCGTAGTCTATTCTGGAGTCTGGCCTTCTCAATATCGTCTGACACCATTTCAGGCTGCTAGGCCTAGCAGAACAGCTGGCAATCGCCGATTGCTACCACTGTCATTTTAATTTTAATACAATATATGTGTAGGTATGTGCATTTAAATATGATAAATAATTATATATCTCAATCGTGATTATCATAAATAGCGATCCAATATAACGCGAATATTAATCTCTTTTGGTTCCCATTTACATAATAGAAAAAGGTTAGCAGCATAAAAAAATAATTTAAACATTATTTTGTTTCATTGTCTATAAAAAATAAATGCTTGGAGCCATAGAATAATATTTTAAAAATCATATTTTGATTTACAAATTAACCTTAAACAATATAGTTTCCCGGTGCAGGACATTCATATCGAAACAAATGTTATAGTTTATTAAATGTTATAGTAAATATTGCAGTTTATATGACCAAGAAGAGTAGAATTAGGATGGGATAACCTTCATCCAGCAGTGGATTAATCTTGGTTGATGATGATAATGACGATATTATGAATGGGTAAATATAATATCAGCAATATTGATAAATGTAGCAATTCATATGACCGACAGAAATTCAAACAACTTAGAAAGGCCTTAATCCACCGGTGGATTAATTCAGGCTCATAATGATTATGGAAATATAAATAGATATAATATAATATCACCGATTTTAATAAATACAGCAATTCAAATGACAGAAAGGAGTAGAATCAGGCATAGGAGGCCTTTATCCAGCAGTAGAAGGGTTCAGGTCAATGATGATAAGGACGATAGAAATAGTTATAATATATTAGTAGAATCAGGTTGCGGAACCCTTCATCCAGCAGTGGATTGATCCTGGTTGATGATGATGACGATATGAATATGTAGATAAATGTAATATCACCGATTTTGATAAATACAGAAATTCATATCACAGAAAGGAGTAGAATTAGGCTAAGGAGGTCTTTATTAAGCAGCGGATTGGTTCAGGTCGATGATGATGATGATGACGATATGAATATGTAAATAAATATAATATCACCGATTTTGATAAATACAGCAATTCATATGACAGAAAGGACTAGAATCAGGCTAGAGAGGTCTTTATTAAGCAGTGGATTGGTTCAGATCGATGATGATGATGATGATAATGATGATAATGACGATATGAATATGTAGATAAATATAATATCACCGATTTTGATAAATACAGAAATTCATATGACAGAAAGGAGTAGAATCAAGCTAGGGAGGTCTTTATTAAGCAGTAGATTGGTTCAGGTCGATGATGATGATGATGACGATATGAATATGTAGATAAATATAATATCACCGATTTTGATAAATACAGCAATTCATATGACAGAAAGAAGTAGAATCAGGCTAGGGAGGTCTTTATTAAGCAGTGGATTGGTTCAGGTTGATGATGATGATGATGATAATGATGATAATGACAATATGAATATGTAGATAAATATAATATCACCGATTTTGATAAATACAGAAATTCATATGACAGAAAGGAGTAGAATCAGGCTAGGGAGGTCTTTATTAAGCGGTGGATTAATCCTGGTTGATGATGATGATATATGAATATGCAGATAAATATAATATCACCGATTTTTATAAATACAGGGATTCATATGACAGAACGGAGTAAAATCAGGCTAGGGAGGTCTTTATTAAGCAGTGTATTGGTTCAGGTCGATGTGATGATGATGATGATGATGATGACGATATGAATATGTAGATAAATATAATATCACCGATTTTGATAAATACAGAAATTCATATGACAAAAAGGAGTAGAATCAGTCTATGGAGGTGTTTATTAAGCAGAGGATTGATCCTGGTTGATGATGATGATGACAATATGAATATGTAGATAAACATAGTATTACCGATTTTGATAAATACAGCAATTCATATGACAGAAAGGAGTAGATTCGGGCTAGGGAGGCCATTATCCAGCAGTGGATTGGTTCAAGTCCTGGTTGATGATGATGATGATTATGATGACGATATGACTATGTAGATAAATAACATTAGAAATTCAATACTGTCAAGAATACAATAAACGTAGAGAGGCCTTCATCTAGCAGTGGATTTATTGAGGCTCGTGATAATAATGGCATTATATATAGATAGGTAGATAATAATATAATATCACTGATTTTGATAAATATAACAATTCATGTGTTAGTAAGGAGTAGAATAAGGCTGAGGAGGCCTTCATCCAGCAGTGGATAGGTCAAGATTGATGATGATAGGGACGATAAAAATAGGTAGATATTATACAATATCACACATTTTGATGACTATTACAATTCGTATTAATTTCTTTCATTGTTTGCAATAGCAACTTTGTTAGTTTAATATGACTATCTGATATATGGAAATTAGTAGCCTAGGTAATTATTCAATAACAAAAATAGTGGGTGAACAGCCACAAAGAAGTATTTAAAAAAATCAAATTTGGAATATCGCGTTATCTATGAAATTGCCGACAGTGGCGGACGCGCCTGTCAAAATTTTATTTACGTAGTGAATTGTACCAAAATTATGGTTTTTTCACCGTAAAAAAGTGCGCCAATGCCTACATTACGATATTTGAATAAAAATAATCAATTCGTTTGTCAAATAAAGGATTAGAAGGTCTTAAGCGACGAAGACGTCATTCTGACAGGCGTGGACAGTAAATATGGCGATCGTATACGGTGTGTAAGAAAATATCGGATATAAACGTCACGTACATGTAAAATCATGGAAAATTTCTGAAATGTGTTCAATTCAATTGGTAGATGAATCGGTAGCGCACATTTCGAAGTGAAGATGTAAAAATAACAATAAAATGTCGCTTAAATGAGCTGTTAGTGCATTTTCCAAAATCTCTTAGGATAATAATATATGGGAGACTAGCTGAGCCAGCTGGCTCTCGCCAGTCTGTCTCGCTAGGTCTTGCAGACGGCTTGGCGGTGTTGGATTTTAATATAATTGTGAAGTATGCATAGATGGCGCCATAGTTTTCTCTTCGGGATGGGTTTTTTATTCACGTCAGACAGTTTGACATTTCGCTGATAGTAGTATAATGAGGGTGCGGAATCCTTCATCCAGCAGTGGATTGATCCTAGTTGATGATGATGATGATAACGATATGAGTATGTAGACAAATATAATATCACCAATTTTGATAAATACAGCAATTCAAATGATAGATAAGAGTAGAATATGGGTAGGGAGGCCTTTATCCAGCAGTGGATTGGATCAAGTCGATGGTGACGATAACGATATTAATTTATGTAGATAAATATAATATCACCGATTTTGATAAATACAGCAATTCAAATGACAGAAAGGAATAGAATCAGGCTAGGGAACTCTTTATCCAGCAGTGGATTGATCCTAGTTGATGATGATGATGATAACGATATGAATATGTAGATAAATATAATTTCACCGATTTTGATAAATACAGCAATTCAAAAGACTGAAAGGAGTAGAATCAGGCTAGGGAGGCCTTTATCCAGCAGTGGATTGATCCTGGTTGACAATGATTTAAATAATATGTATAACACCAATTATTGTTGAATACCTTTTAAATATTTTTGGGTTACATGAGCTAATTGAATGTATATAAGTTTCATTGGTTTAAAAAAATATCATTTAACAGCCATAAAAAAAATGTTACGCTATCAAATTTTGAAATAATATTCTATGGTATCCAGTGTTGCCATGTCTACTGAAATTTCAATAGATCAACTGATATTTTTTTTCGAAATTCAAGAAATCTACTGATATTTGTGTTTCTCCATAATTGTAAATTAACTGATGATTCTTTTAATAATAAACTTGTAATGATTTACGCATGACCTTTTTTGATGTTATACACTTCTAAATTGACATAAAAAGCATTTTAACTCTACCCAAGAGCGCCATTTTATCCATTAATATCGTATCATCATTGCTTACAATAAATTAATATAATTAGTTATTGTTATTCTTATTAGTTTTCTAATAATTATATATAGGAGACTAGCTGAGCCAGCTGGCTCTCGCCAGTCTGTCTCGCTAGGTCTTGCAGACGGCTTGGCGGTGTTGGATTTTATTATAATTGTGAAGTATGCATAGATGGCGCCATAGTTTTCTCTTCGGGATGGATTTTTTATTGACGTCAGACAGTTTGACATTTCGCTGATAGTAGTAGAATGAGGTTGCGGAATCCTTCATCCAGCAGTGGATTGATCCTAGTTGATGATGATGATGATAACGATATGAGTATGTAGATAAATATAATATCACCAATTTTGATAAATACAGCAATTCAAATGACAGAAAGGAATAGAATCAGGCTAGAGAACCCTTCATCCAGCAGTGGATTAGATCAAGTCGATGGTGACAATGACGATATTAATATGTAGATAAATATAATATCACCGATTTTGATAAATACAGCAATTCAAATGACAGAAAGGAATAGAATCAGGCAAGAGAACCCTTCATCCAGCAGTGGATTGATCCTAGTTGATGATGATGATGATGATAACGATATGAATATGTAGATAAATATAATTTCACCGATTTTGATAAATACAGCAATTCAAAAGACAGAAAGGAGTAGAATCAGGCTAGGGAGGGCTTTATCCAGCAGTGGATTGGTTCAGGTCGATGATGATAATGACAATATAAATATGTAGATAAATAATAATATCACCGATTTTGATAAATACAGCAAATAAAATGCAGAAAAGTATAGAATCAGGCTAGGGAGGCCTTAATCCAGCAGTGGATTGGTTCAGGTCGATGTTGATAAGGATGATATAAATAGGTATAGTATCACAAATTCGTTTAACTGCTAGTAGTAGAATCAGGTTGTGGAACCCTTCATCCAGCAGTGGATTGATCCTAGTTGATGATGATGATGATAACGATACGAATATGTAGATACTTATAATATCACCGATTTTGATAAACACAGCAATTCAAATGACAGAAAGGAGTAGAATCAGGATAGGGAGGCCTTTATCCAGCAGTGGATTGGTTCAAGTCGATGATTATGATGACGATATAAATATGAGGATAAATATAATATCACCGATATTGATAAATAAAGGAATTCAAATGACAGAAAGGAATAGAATCAGGCTAGGGAGGCCTTTATTCAGCAGTGGATTGATCCTCGTTGATAATGATTTAAATAATATGTATAACACCAATTATTGTTGAATACCTTTTAAATATTTTTGGGTTATATGAGCCAATTCAATTGAATGTTTATAAGTTTCATTGGTTTAAAAAACAGCCATAAAAAAAATGTTACGTTATTAAATTTTGACATAATATTCTATGGTTGATCCAGTGTTGCCATGTCTACTTAAATTTCAGTAGATCAACTGATATTTTTTGCCAATATACTGAATTTTTGATTTTTTTTCGAAATTCAAGAAATCTACTGATATTTGTGTTTCTCCATAATTGTAAATTAACTGATGATTCTTTCAATAATAAACTTGAAATGATTTACGCATGACGTTTTTTGATGTTATACACTTCTAAATTGACATAAAAAGCATTGTAACTCTACCCAAGAGCGCCATTTTACCCATTAATATCATCATTGCTTACAGTAAATTAATATTATTAGTTATTGTTATTCTTATTAGTTTTAAATCATATCTAATAAACCACATTTTTCAAAATCTTCTGAAATTTTAAATTTTAAAACACAAATATCAGTAGATTTCTTGAATTTCGAAAAAAAAATCAAAAATTCAGTATATTGGCAAATTTCAGTAGACATGGCAACACTGCTGGGTTGATCGCATAGTCAGTGTTGCCATGTCTATCTACTGAATTTTAAAATTTTGACTTGGCAACACTGGGTTGATCGCATAGTCAGTGTTGCCATGTCTACTGGAATTTCATTAGATCTACTGAAATTGTTGTCAGGAAAAGAAGAAATAATGATATTTGTGATGAACAAAAGTAACTTTTTACATGATTTTTAAAAAGACACTTGTGAGATTATGTCAATATGCACGCTTTCACCAAACACAATCGTTAAATTTCATACATTTTTGTCAATCAATGGTATTTTGAAGAAAAAATCAAAAAATCTACTGAACTTTGAAAATGTTAGTTGGCAACACTGGTTGATACCTTTTAAATATTTTTGGGTTATAATGAGCTAATTAAATGTATATAAGTTTCATTGGTTCAAAATAAAAATTGATTCAACAGCCTTACAAAAAAAAAAAACAAAAGTGACATCATATTTTAAAATTTTCCTTGGTTTCGTAAAACGTCGATATGTCGTACGCCCGAGTTTCAATGAAATGATCAGTTTTAATCGGAATTCGTATAAATGTTATTGTTTATTTGAATATTTATAGTTATCTATGGGTGCTTGTTATAAATGTGAGTTATTATATAGTGCTGTGCATTTTTAAATCATTAGGAGACGTAAATAATATCACCTGTCGTTTTTTACATAAACAACAAATAATGACGGATGTTACCTTGTTTTTAAAAGTGATTTTTTTGTGACTGTGTTAAGTTATATAAAATTGTGCTCACTTCAACTTACAGTCACTCGAATGCATCTCATAAGTAAATATGTGGTGAGTCAATTGAAATACCGTATGTTAGTATACATAGCGTAATAAATTTATAGTGTCAAAAGACTTGATTTCCGTCAGAGGTGTAGAAACTTAACATAAACAGAGAACTTAATTTATAAAAATTTAAATAAATCAGTTCTAATATGTTTATCGATCAATCTTATTATGATTAGTTTGTGAAAATTGATTGTATATATCGGTTAAAACGCATTTTAAATTTAAAGCGGCCATTTTTGTTTAGTCGGTTCGAGTGTTGCAAACATTGTGAAAAAATAAATTCCCATATTGTCAATAATGTGACGTATGTGCCGGAAAGCTTTAGAGAAACATCAATATTATATCGCAAGATAACTTAAATTCGGAAAACCCTTCCTTTCATACTCTATATGACCTATTTGAATTTCGAACATTCAATTAGTGTGTTTGGCGTTTGAACCCATCGGACGTGACGAATAAGGCACACAATCGCTCGCAAAAACAGGCAAAGCTGTAGGATAATAATAATGAAAGATTATAGGATAGGTACCGATGTTGTCAATTGAGGATTGTCGTTTTATAAATTATGGTGAAGGGGTTTTCAATAAAACTAATTGCTTAGATCGAGGGTTTTTAACCTATTTTTTTCAAACTTTCATTAGGAAGGTACTGATTTTTAATTTACTACATTTATCATCTGTATAATATCAGAATTATGGAATTATAATATTTTAAATGTCCAATATTTTCAATTTAAATTTTGGTCTTTTGATGCATTTATCTGTGATATGTCGTTTAAGCGTAATTTTTGTAATTCTCATAAGCACGAAACGAAAATTTGCGATGTAACCTTAGAAGTGTAGTTTTCTCAATAATTTAATCATTTGAAGATTTGGCCATAAGAATATTTTCACGTATCTACTGGCATGAAGATATTTGATATATTTTTATAATTTGGACCCATATAAACAGACACGTAAGTAATAATGTGTAATCAATCGTCGAAATATTTTTTTTATTTAATGTTCATGATTAGTCAGTCATATTTTTTTTAAAATTATTATTCTATTCAAAATATTTTTATTGTCGTAAAATGTTTTGTAAAAAAACACACACACAAATTACATGAATGAAACGGCACTGGCCAATGTTGTAGGTACTCCTTTAATTGTCTGTGGTTTTACCAAGTCGTTAGGTACCAAAATATAAAAAGACGTAAATCACCTGGGTACAAAGTTGGAATTGTTTCTATTACAATAACATTTAATTTCGTAGGTATTATATTATTATTTTGACTTAGTTAAAGCAAATTACAATACTTCAAAATTATCATTAACCTATTGTATTTAATATGTATGACACATTTTTAAATGAATAATTAATTATGTTTTATTTTTTGAAAAAAAAAAAATGGTTTCTAATCTTGAAAATTGGATATAAGGTATCTAATATTCATAACAAAAAAATTCTCGACTGAGTTTTTAAATTGCCTATAAACATTAAAGTTTCTTATTAACACTTTTATGTATGTTTGCGTTACTGATGCAAAGTACAATATACTTATTCTTAATTTAATTAAATTATATTAAAAAGGGATACTTTTATTTCTATGAACAGTGTCAGGTGTCAGTATCTATCTATTCACCTGTATAAAATAATGTTAAGTATAATACAACATATTATCATCTATTCTTTAATGAGTAGATATAGGTACAATAAACGGTTAAATCGTTAGGGTCATGATCCTCAGTCATGAAGTCCTAAAGAAGAAAAAGAATATTGTCTTCACTTCAGCAGAAAACATAAAAATTAGAAATTATTCAATATTTTGACGTAAGTACTACATACCTATTGAGTTTTACTGAATTTAAAACAACGTCTTTTCACCATAAATTGATATTTAACATTTTTATCACCAATAAAAAAATAATCTGCCGATATTATTATAAAATTATACCTGGATACCTACCATACATATTAAATGAATTATATTTTTTTCCCGACCATGTCCGATCCTAATAGGATCATAATTATGGGCCTCCACAGAGTAGAGTTTTGCATTAACAGATTTTGTTTTTTACGAGAAATGGATGTCAGCCACTTGCTCTTATATTTACATTTTAATAATTAATCAAGCCACTGATGCATTGAAAGTGGGTACAATATATTACTTACTATTAGTAATTTAATAATATTTAGTTTTATTCTTCTGTATAAACCTATATTTATGTTTATTTTTATTATTATATAAATCTCATGTTGTGAACGTCTTGAATTTAGATTTGTTATGTCCACAATGTTGTATTTTCTTAAATAAATAAATATTATATTGAAGATACTTTTTTATTTATGTTTTGTACTGAAGACGCTGAAAGAATCAAATAAATGTTGTAAATTTAATATAAAATCACGCAAATATTGATTGATTTATAAAATATATTTAATTATACCTAACGACTAAAAACTTCCTTTATTTTAATAAACATCGTAAGGCATAATAATTCTCAATCTAAATCAATATTATAAAAATTGGGTAGGTAGGTACCTGTCAAGTAAGTACCTAAGTAGTTTATCAACCAAACTACTGAAACATTTATACTTGGCAGATAACTTACTTAATATTTTATTTGTGATTTCATACTATCTTAAAATACGCATTTATGCATAATAATATACATGTTTAAGCTTTCTTATGATATTAAGTCGATAAAACGCTGAAATATAATGTTATTTTCATTCTAACATCTAACACTATTTTTAATATTTGTTGTAAATATAAATAAGTACCCATGTAGGATACACAATAAATTAATTGATTATGCACATCTTTAAATTCTAACGAAGGAAGAATTATTTTCTTTTAATAATCATCATAAGGCATAATAATTATTCTCAATCCTTATTAAAGATGTGTCAAGCGCGAAATGTATAAGGTAAAACTACTGAGAAGATGGAAGCATATTAAACTGACTTGCTTATTTACTCCAACAAATCGTAACGTACGTCTATTCCTTTGCGCATTTAATTCAACTGTGCGGCGTCCAATCTCCCGGCGGCCAATTGTGTCGGCGTCGAATCCATTCGGCGTCCAATTGGGCCGGCGTCCGATTCTACCGGCGGCCAATTACCGGAGGCCAGTTCGCGGTGCCAAATCGTCCCATTCCCTGTGGCGTGATGGTATTACCTTTCCTTCGTATCCTTACCAGGGACAATACTTCTGTGAAACTCCTGATGTAATACTCATAGATGTTACGTTTAGAGACCGTCGTCTTGAAGGTAACCGTCAGGTAATTTACCTTCAAGGATGTATTTAGACAAGATAGCGAGATTATGATCGGGAAACGATAAGTTTTCATGGAAGTTAAAACATAAAGTTTGTTCAATTGGAAATGCAAGTACATAAAATGGAAGACAGAGTATACGCGTTACAAAGACCTTAAAATAAATGACAACGGCGCATTTCTCCCCCCTCTACATTGTCTTTTAACTGAGACCTTGTGAGGTATGAGAGGAAGACCTCGGTTTCCTGACTAATATTTCTAGGGTTGGGTTTTGTGACTACATTAATGCCCTTTCCCACATGTAATCTAGCTAAGTATTGAGCTGTTGAATTTATTTTACCTTCGCTTTTCAAAGTCTTTCGAGGGAAACCAGTTAAGAAAAACCTTCTTCCTAATATCATCCTTATGGGTCCAACAAACAAAAAGTTCATCCTTTAGCGGGATGTTCGGGTTGAAATTATGATCTTGTGTGGATCATTTTATAGCATCAAAGATGTTCGCCCAGTCCCTAGGGGGTTTCCCCCATTTTATATTTTATACAAGTTTGGATCCCACCTGGGCTTTAAGCCCGAATCTCATTCTGATGTACATTCTAAAGCTACCTAGTTTAACTCTTAGGGCTTCCAAACATTCTTTTACCTGTACCGCTAAACTTTGAAAGGGATCCCGCCGGGTCAGAGTACAGCCGTCCGCACCCGCTGTGGAAGAGGTACCTGTAATTGAGTGAGGGGGGGGGGGGGTGGATCATCAGGATTTGGAGAGTCAGGGGGCATCATCTTAAAGTGATAACATTTTAATCAGTTTATTGCCGTCTCTCGTATGATCTAGCGTGGGTACAATGTCGAATGACTTCCGACGCCCTTTACATTTGTGTTTATCAAGTTAAGAATATTATGTAAGAAACTGTATCACATTACATGGTTGTAGTTTATTAACCCTTATAACTTATAAAGTTTGGTAGGTATAATATAACTACATAACAGTACATGCCTACATATTGTTTTTTTGTCATACAATTATAATAGAAAACAATAAACCAAACGCAATTTATCTGTGTTATTAATAGAAATAGTAACATATTTCTTATACATTTGCGGCGCCTCCTATAAACTAAATTCATGTGGTTTTTCGGATTTATAAAACTTCTAGAAACATACCGATCGATATTTTTTCGAATAAAGTACTTTTATAAAATATTATAGTGAATTATTAAATAAAAAAGTAATGTTTCATTGATGAGCAATATTGTAAAAAAAATATATATAATATTGTTATCGTGTATTTAATATACATATTACTATTACAAAATAATTAATATAATGTTTTAAAAATATATTAATATTAATGGTGTTATAAATTTGGTCACCCGGTGATAGACAGCATTATGCAGTACCGTATCCGTTCCGCGATGGCGTATGTATATGTCTACAGAATTACTAGTGAAGCTAGAGGGAATATGGGGAATGGTTAACCCACGGACGATTAAAAATAAATATTGTAGATGAAAAATCAGGCTTCAAGTGGACAGCGGTTTTTTATGATACCATGATTCGGTTGTATAATAACCATGATTAGATATTAATTCTGTCGTTGTCTCCATCCGAATTTTTGGAGACACACAGCGACCATTGTCAAAAACTTGCTCGAAAGGACATAAAAATATCTGAGGAAAGAAAATGTCCGAATTCTCGTTTTTAAGACAAATAAAAAACATTTTGTCGTAACCAGGGATAGCGCCGATTAGATTTCCTTCTTTAGGACATGCTGGTAGGCGAGATTGACATTGTGGTGATGTTTCTGAAAGCTTGATTCGACATAGTGTAGTAACAGGATCATAACCATATCCTTCACGGCATTTGAACGTTGTTGGTTTTATATTTATATTACTTATTTGTTCATTTTCACCGTCATTTACTTTGTCGGACAGACACACGTGGTATTTAGTGCAGTCGTATGGATCAGGGAATCTCCCTACTTGTTGGCAGACGAAAGTGTAGTTTTGAATCGATGCATCGCATTTAATATTTGGCACTTCGTCACAGTCGTTTATTGAATCAGAACAAGTGAATCCGGCTTGACATTTGTACAAATCGTACGCCATCCATTGTCCATCAGATGCTTGCAAACAATAAGACACAGTGTTGCAGTCTTCACATTTTTTTCCGGATTGATGGCATAGCGCTGCACCTTTTTGATATTTATCGTTCTCAAAAAATATTGAGAAAAGTTGAGCGTGGATCTGAAACGACAAAGACAACAATATATCGAAATGGAGAATTGTGTGTAATAATAGCAGGAAAGTCTGAATAAAAGTTTGCAAGGTATATTAATAATTATTATTCATACATCCGATTTGTAGTTAAAGCCATAATTATCAATGGGATCAAAAATCAACATATTAGTAATCATAATAAAATATTTAAATTTTACGAAAACTATTAAAACTTATAAAGTATTTTTTTAACATAAATATGAATTCTATTAAAATAAGATATTAGATTAACTAAGGTGATTCGCAAAATTATTTGAATGACGTTCAAATGACTCTCTTAATATTGTATTACTATGTATGAGACTTTTATTTTATTTATTAAGGAAACAAATAGTTACATTTTGATTAAAAATAAATGCAAGATAAAAAGAACTTTTTATATACAACGTTTTTAAATTTTTTGTGAATTATTATGCTCAATATGCTCAAGCTTGTACTTGATATTATGAAGTAGATAAAAAACAAACAAACAAAAATAGAATACTGAAATGTCATTTTGATATTTCATTTTAATTTACATAGTAACGCACGTATATATTAATAATTAAGTTGCTAAGACCACCCCCTTAGCAACCAATAATAGTGTTTTACTTTTTACGGATTTTTCTGAAATAACTTTCCATACAAAACAGAATTAACTGAAAATGAATTCAATTCTGCTAAAAGATGGCTAAAAGTATTAAAAGAATCCATTGGCATTGTGTTCTGATATATTCTAAAAGTTTCAAATGTCTAGCTGGTCGGGAAGTTAGTTAAAAATCGATTGCAAGATTTGTACTGGACAAACAACCACCGGACAAACAAGAATATGAGCTAATAAAAACTTTGTAAAATATGTTCAAAAATAGAATACTTAGTGAAAAGTTATTGCAACCAGCAAAGTTTCCATATATAAATTATAATATAGTTAAGCCTAACAAGATATAAAGTAAGAACATAAATATAAACATAAATATAAACTACATAAGAAAAATGGAGAAGAATAATGAATAATTTTAGATAAAAAAAATAACATTATTTTTTATATAAAAAACATTACATTTAAAAATTCGATCAATGTCCATTATACGAAATTTTGGAAATACATATAATAATTAAAACAAGAGCGCCGAATAAAAGAGATTTGTGCATAATTAGAATCGCTACGGCTGACATGGTACAAAGCTTGGTTTCGCGTAAATCTTGATGGACAAGGGAAACCCACCCTTTTGAGTAGGTTTGGCGAGTCAACAAAACCATTGAAATCTTGAAAAGAAAATACTGATCAGATAGAGAACATCGACTTTCCAAAGATGGTACAATAAAAGTTGCAGTGGTCGAAATAGAATTAGCTAAGTATATCGTTTCTATCATTATATAAACCATAACAGTAAGCTTTAAAATTAACGTGCTTACGAAATCGGTTTTGTACTGCTTCGACATTTATGATAGTTTGTTTTCGTATCGAATTTCGTGTTATTCCTACTTTTTTCCTCGACGTTTCGGACTCGTTGCAGAAGCCATTCTCAATAGATTATGCATTGATGTAGGTATACTATTAGGCAGTTAGTGTTATGATATGTACTATATAAAATACGAGATTCCGTGATAGACCCATTTGGTATGAATGCGATAATTATTAATGTTAAAATTATATAACAGGAAAGTCCCATAGAGCTGTAACGTGACATGAGAGCTCAAGTTAGATATAAACAAAGCAAACATAATATCTGGATAAGTAGTGAAATGGCAACTAAATTTATTTTCCTTTTAAAATATAATAATAATATATACCTCGTTAGTGAAGGGTGGACGTAGGCTGTCAAGATCCGAAATACATAGTGCATATTACACTTTGTCAGTCATGAGTAATTGTTTTCATTGAACTAATGCTACATATTTTATATAGTGTTGGTTAAAGGTTTTAATCTAAGGTTGATTAGTTTTTAAAATTAAATTTAACCCTCCGTAAACCAAGTCATCATCATCATCATCAGCCTGAATCTATCCACTGCTGGATGAAGGCCTCTTCAAGCTGCTACCACTTCTCTCGGTCCTGTGCATTGCGTTGCTACGTACTTCCGCAGAACTTTATCATTTCATCGTTCCAGCGGCCTCTAGGTCTACCTTGCGGACGTTTTGTACTTCTTGGATACAACCGGATGACTAGATTTGTCCAACGATTGTCTTTTCTTCGAACTATGTATCCAGCCCATCTCCATTTAAGGCTTTTAATAAACTCAATTACATCGTAAACAAACGTAAACCTAAACATACGTAAACCAAGTGATATCTAAAAAATATCTGAAATTATACCATTGAATCATAATAATATTGTTTGGTTTACTCAGTGCTTAATGAATAAAAGAAAAACTAACCAGCACCATCTGTAATATTATGTATTATTAATTCATCGAAAACAAATAATAAGTTTGACTGAAAAAGTATGCACTATTTTTATCGGATCCCTTATCATCATCATCATTATCAGCCGGGGTCAATCCACTGCTGGATGAAGGCCTCCCCAAGCTTTCTCCAACTCTCTCGGTCCTGTGTCGTTCGCTGCCACGTATTTCCACCGAACTTTACCAGTTCGTCAATCCAGCGGCTTTTAGGGCGACCCTGTGGCCGTTTCGTACCCCTTGGGTACCATTGGATGACGGCATTTGTCCAGCGGCCGTCCTTTCGGCGAGCAATGTGCCCCGCCCATCTTCATTTCAGCTGTTTGGCAACGTCTATTACATCGCGTACTCTTGTCTGCTTCCTAACCCATTCGTTTCTCTTACGGTCCTTTCGCGTGATGCCCAACATGCACCTCTCCATGCCTCGCTGTGTGACTCTTAACTTTTGGACATCTCTCGTGTTGAGGGTCCACGTCTCGCAGCCATACGTGAGCACGGGTAGCACACATTGGTTGAACACCCTACGCTTAAGACATAATGGATAGCATACTTAAATGATTATGGTTTGGTTTAGGTAGGGTTTTATGGATTTTTTAAAAACTAACCAGCATCATTTGCAATTTTTATTCTTAGTTCAATGGAAATAAATAAGTATGACTGACAAAGTTTAGTATGCACTATTTATGTCAGACCTTAACAGCCTCATGCCTCGCCACAAATATACATACATATTATAAATAAAATAAATACAATGATTATTATGACCATAACATGGATTAAAAATATCTACTAAAATATTCAATTTGATTTGTTTATAAGAAATTCTTAAAATAAAGAAACATTTAGGTAGGTACTCGCAATTGTGGCGCTGAAAAGTATTAAAAACAATGTACAAAAGTTATTCGACATTTTTTTAATAACTCTAAATATGTATTGGTACAAAAATGATGGTATAGTATACCACCAATGCGATTTAAAGCTTGACTGATTGAACAACAATATTATGCAGAATGATAGTGTTTGCAGACGATGTTAAAGATTGGTATAGAAAAACTAAACTGCCATAATTCAAAAAAATATATATTACATTATTAATTGTGTTACGATTTGTTTCACTACAACTAGGGATTGCAATACTGAATGGTTATATCAATACCGGTATTTCAGTATTTCTTATTGAATACCGGTATTCGTCAAAACATATTATAGAAAAAAATAAGTACCTATCAATAAGTATGACTATTAAAATCTATTCAAAACACTATTTGATAGCAACCTACAGTACCTTTGTACCTATAGTACCTTTGTAAATATGCATAAGTAGATCATAATATTTTACAACTGCTAATTTTTACAAAGTCCAGTTACAGAAAAATCTATCTGAAATTCAACGTTCGTTGAATATGCTATCAACGTTGGATCAATAGTTATAAAATAATTGGAAATATTAGCCACGAATGTTATCTTTTTCGAAATGTGTTAATTCATCGCGACAATTATTAGTCTATGAGTATATTTGAGGGATTTTGTTTTAATATTATTTAACCTTTATTAGTTTCAGTCAATATATTTGCATTTTGACAGCATAAAACTTATACATTAAATTTAATATACAATATAGTAGTAAGTAATGTCAAAATAACATTAATTTCAATTTCGAAAAACATAAATGTGTATCGCTTTCTAAATACCGAAAATACCGGTATATTGGATTTTTGAAACCGGTATTTCGGTATCAATAAATAATTGAATACCGGTTTTGAAATACCGGTATTGCAATTCCTAACTACAACAGACCGCTGTGACATGGTACGACATATTTTTTACGCATACGCAAATCAGTCCAGTGCCAAATAATTATGCACCCGAGCGGTACGATTTAGGGGGCACAAAGCATTAAAAAATATACATTAAAATTTTTTTTTTAAATTTGATTACATACACTGAATATTATGTTAAAATATATGATGTACCAGTGGCAAGGGGTAGAAGTAGGCTGTTAAGATTCGACATAAATAGCGCACACTAAACATTGTCGGTCTTAATTATTTGTATTCATTGAACTACGAATACAATTATTATTTGCAGATGGTGCTGGTTAGTTTTTAAAATTCAATTAAACCCTGCCTAAACCAAACCATAATAGTATAGATAATATGTAATGGGTGATTCGAAAAAAATGTGTAAAGTTTTTCAGTCATACTTATTTATTTTCGTTACTTTTATTATTTATTATTATTTATTTAGTACATATTAGAGATGGTGTTGGTTAGTTTTTTTTTTAAATTCATTAAGCTCTGCCTATACCAAACCATAATCGATAAAAAATATTCTTGTATCTATAAAATATTTAAAATTATGTATGGCTTAATGGTATAATTTTAGATATTTTTAATAGATGCATGAATATTTTTTGACTTATTATCCACTATGGCTTAAATTTGGCAGGGTTTAATTGAATTTTAAAATTTGCAAACACTATCTACCCATTGTAGTCTTGGTTCAATGAAAATAAATACGTTTGACTGACAAAGTTTAGTGTGTACTATCTATGTCGGATCTTAACAGCCTACTTCCACCCTTCGTCACTGTGATGTGCACACGTATGTAGCATTCCCTTTACGATGCTAATCAATTCCGTCCGTTCCGGTGATGTCATCTTGGGTTACCATACGAGATTAACAATATTACAGTAAGGAAAAAGAAGATACCTTGCTTAGCAACCTAAACAAGTCTGATAAGGTTTAATCATCGTGGTGCAGTGCGTAAGGCGCTGGCCTTCCATCACGGAGTTCTGGGTCCGATTCCCGGTGAGGTCAAGAATATTTACATAATTTAATATGTAAAAATTCCTCAGGCATGGGAGTTTTACGACTATTATTGGGCTTGTTTAATAAAGAAACTAATAAAAAAATATTTTTTCATTGTTTTATCTATAAAATGATCGAAAAGGCATACAAACTTAATTATTATAATCATACAAGTATTTCTATACATTCCTAAAGCCTAAAAGTCATAATACTATCTTGATTTCACAACTTACTTCTTTTCTCACAATTGAGTAGGTATATGTCCCTTTTTATCGCATTTACTTTCAGATCTATCTCTTTTGTTCGTAATGGAATGTGACGCTCTGTTTATAGTGTATTTATAATTTATGACAGGAAAATGAAATCTGACGGATATACATATATCAATTATAATATGTATTTACCGGATAATGCTATCGATTATTAAAAAAGTAACATTTTAATTAGATTTAATATTGATGGTTATAGAAATAGACGACTAAGTGAATATTAACTGAAATATTTGCAATTTAATGGGCTGTGTAACCTAAGGTGACATTAACGTAACGGTAGTGTTAAGTTATGCATCGGAGATGTTTTTAAATTATTTATATTATTGAAATTTGTTTGTTGCTAAGCATAAAAATTACAATGATCGCAAATTTGGATAACAATATTAATATTATGTTTTAAAAAACTGTATTATTAGTTTAAATGTTAACATTTTTATAACTCTACCCTATTCGTAACCATTCTTATGTCGATAGAACAGTTACCTACAGATATTTCCTGAATTTTAATGTATGGACGTTGAAGACTGAAGTTAAGTAAGAAAAATAAAATGTAGGGTAGTATACCTTTTTAGTAGTGCAATGCTTTCGAATACGTATTATATTTTACTGAAGTCGTCATAATATATTTACACAATGTATAGATGGTTTGAATATTATTGACTAATAAATAATTATATTGTTTGTTGTCAAAGTACAATTAGATTAATTAGTTAGTGTAGCTAGCGACATTACAAGGAGTGGACGAGCAGGGCAGTTGCCCCATACGCAAAAATGTGCAAAAATAAGAATTATCAATATTAATATTATATACATGTATGGGTTTATGTCGGAGTATTATATTTTAATTAAAACCACGGATTCAAGTAAATTAAATACCATCGAACTTCGTTATTACGAGAAAGATGGAACCGATTGAATTTTCTCGTTATAAGCATTACTCGTTATATCAGAGAATGGGTATAAATGAGCTGTCACATAACACAAAATTTCGCAATTCAAACAAAAATACACAATTAGAATTTTTCCCCGAAACAAGCATGGCATTCATAAGCTACAAAATAAGTTGTTTATTGTAATGAACGCTGGTAGGTACCTACTGCAGCTTAGATTTTTTACATGAAATTTCAACCATATGCGTGGATACTTTTTCAATGTTGTCGGCGAAAACACCAATTAGGTACTTAGACACTAAACTAGTGTCATAAACGTAATCCGATCCCGGCGGCATCGGCCTACGGTCGGATTTTATTGCTTACGGTCGAAAATGTTTTTAAACGATCGACGCATTGATAGTTTTAAGAAAATTTTTGACGATATTTTTGCACGGTATATCCGGTTATAAAAGTGAATGAATGTATGGAGAAAATCATAAACTAAAATGTGAACGAATGTTTCCTCATTACATCCGAGATCTCGCTATGTCTGAGACTGCCGTTTTTGTTTCCAGAGCTCTCATAATATAATATTATAGGTAGTTGGATGTGAATTGATTGGCAAGTGAGAGTGTATATTTTGTATATAAATATTACACTGTTTATATTATTATAGTTAAGTACGCTAATAGTGAGCGTAAAATATTGAACTCAATAACATTAATAGTTTCGTGCATACATATTTAAATACGTATTAAATGAAAAAAAAAAGCTATCAGAAATATAATTTTTGTAAAATATATATGCACCCCGGGCGCTAAAACACCTTGTTCCGCGTCTGAGCGTAACTCAATGTATTTCAAAATCTTTCCATTATGGAAAAAGTTCATAGTTCAATAACTGATCACGCCCTAGATACCACTTTATGCATACACATGATGTGATGCGATAGCTTACATGCCGTGTCATAATGAAATCTTGCATTCATACCGATAGTATTATCTCTATAAAAGTTAGTACACAACTTACACTACGTCCGTATTAATTTATAAGATCAAAATATACTTGATGGGATTTGAATTTGAATTCTAGTTTAATTAGCTGGGTACTATTCCATTCAAACGGAATAGTACAAAATCCAAATCAATTATAACAATTATAAGAATAGAGAATAGAAGAAGAGAGAAAAAAAGTAATAAAAGCGATCAAAAATCCTAACCTTCAAGTCGATCAAACCTGTGTAATTCACATGATTGGAGATAACCAAATTGTCTGCTGACCACTACACTAGTTAGTTTTTGACAGATCATGGTGGATTAGCTGCCAAGCTTTACGAGCTTGGACTTGTTACCCGGCCATCATGTCCACGTGGCGGAGAAGTAAAGGATGCAAACCACATCAGGCTTCAAAAATATATAAAAAGATTATATCTATAACGTTTAAGGAATGTCCAGGATTATAGTTCGAAAAATGCAATAAAAGCTCCATTTTGACCTACGCTGAGCATGTCCTCCCTTAACTGATTATTGCTTGTTATTTTTTTAAATATTGTAAGTAAATTATACCTTACATATTATTAATTACATGTTTCGTAATTCTCTCACTAGATACCCCTAGTTTCATAACAAAACCTGTACTATTCCATTCAAACGGAATAGTAAAAAACTCAAATCAATTATAATTATAAGATTTTGCCTGATACATAAGGTTTTTAAAAATTGCGTGTCTTCAATAATTAAAGTGGATATTTTAAAATGTCCTCATTTAAATTGATTTCACAATATGTTTATTGTCATATTTTTTGTTATTGCATCTGATAACTCTAGTCGCGATAGTAAGTAACGAGATCCTGAGCGAGAATGATGATTGTACTTCTCAGAACTCTGTCGTGGTTCTTATGAAGGATAATTATTTAAAACGTTTTCTGTGTTTTGAGATAGCAGATCAAATGATTCTTATTTTATTTCGTTTAAAAATGATGCAATGGATATTAAATTGTAAATAGTCTGGACTAGATACACACACACTTATTTTTAATTCTTTGTAATTTAAATGTACTTATGAAATAGATTATTTTATTGTTAATAATAAACGGTGTCGATATATATTATATTATCCATTTTCGGATAAAGAAATATGTACGTACTAATTAGTTGATAACATTACAAGCAAAGACAGTAGGTACCCACATAATATAACAAAGGAAGAGATACACAAACTTTAAACTCTATATTCAATTCAATTCATTTTTTTCAATTATTTTTTTTTTAACATATTGTGGACATTACAAATTATAAGTGTAAGACGTTCACAACATGACATTTAGAAACAAAGATATATAAATATAACAGTATTACATAAAAAAAGAGATAGATCAGTAGATAAATTAGATAGGTACAAGGAAGTACACCGGATGAGTTAAGCAGACCCTATTTTAAGAATTTATAAAACAGCGTCCACCAAAACTCATTCTAACGTAGGTGGAATATATCAACACCCGAAGAAATTTCGTTGAACATAGTTATCGCCCTCCCCATTGGCATTACCAGTCCTTGGGAGAATAAACAACTGATGGTCTCTATTTCTAAGATAGTTATTAGGGACACACAGGTCAACACTGCCCAGAATGGCAGAGTTCTCATTTATACCTCGTATAAGTCGAAAAAAATACGTAGCTAAATAAAGATTTCTTATAAATTGCAGACTACAGTATGTAAGCATGCCTAAGAGAAAGTCAGTTGGATAAAGCCACGGATAGTATCCATACAACCTCAAGTAACGGAGTATATGCCAATGAGCTTAATCGACTAAACAAGTTTAACAATTATTATGATGTTTAAGGCCCGTTTGAGACGGGACACCGGCGTCGCGCTCGATATAATATAGGAGGTCTTTTTATTATGTTTATGAACGCCTCAGAGCTAATGAATAATGGCATAATTTCGCGTTATAAATTAGAACATAAAACTGGCTGCGGTAATAAAAACAAGTGTATCGGCGGCATGAGAATGTAGCGGCCGACGGAAAAATATACCTGACACGCGTTGACTCATTAGCTCTGGGGCGTTCATAAATATAATACAAAGCCCCGTTTATTTGAATACAAAGACCTCCTTATTATATACGAGTGTGACACCGGTGTCCCGTCTGAAACGGGCCTAAGGGTGTTTCATCTTCTTCTGGTATTCCTAACATAAGAGTGCCCATACAGCCTTATTTTAAAAAACTTTAATTTTTAATAACTTTTTGTTAATACAGGTGATGAGCATTTTAAAGTTTAAGCAGTTTTCAAAATCAAATTTATCAAAACTACCTTTCTATCAGATCAAGGTCGATATTATGTATACTGCACATAAGAACCTTGGCCCCCACAAGGAGGGAGGGGAGGGGGGGGGGGGGGGGGTGACAGGGCTAGAGGCTGGGGCCCGGCGAGGCGAGTCGACCAGATAAATGAGGTAAACACACATCACAAATTTGATTTAATATGTGGTATTATGTGGTTGTACAATACAATTTTTAATCGTGTATCAATACTTTACAACTCCATAATTCAAATGGATGTATTAAAATATACAAAGAAGCACTAAATATACACATTAATTTTACTGAGTAAACCATTTGGAAAACGCTACTGAAGAGCGTCACACTGCCTTTATCTTTAGTAGGTAGGTAGATACTAGATAGGTAGGGGGGGCCGCCAAAGATCTTAGCCTGGGGGCCCGCTTTAGAATGTGGGGGCCATGATGAGAACCGTGGAGGCGTGATAGGCCGAAACGACTTGTATAATCATTTGAGTAAAGGGAAAGCATACAGAGGTCAATCCGGTCTCATAAATGGTTTCCACAACCTGCGGACTGCATTTTCCATAAAAATCATATATCACATGCGCGCCCAAACTGTCCATGGAGCTTGCGGATAAGCTCACTGGAGGGATCAAATTCAATTCAATTTTTTTTTTAAATATTGTGATACAAAATATAAGTTTAAGACGTTCAAAACATGACATGAAACATTATTATGAAGAAGAGAGATAAAAAAAGTAATAAAAGCGATAAAAAATCCTAACCTTCAAGTCAATCAAACCTGTCTAATTCACATGATTAGAGATAACCAAATTGTCTGCTGACCACTACACTAGTCAGTTTTTGACAGATCATGGTGGATTAGCTGCCAAGCTTTACGAGCTTGGACTTGTTACCCGGCCAACATGTCCACGTGGTGGAGAAGTACAGGATGCATTGGAATGTCTGAGAATGTGTTCCGAGAGGGAAGAGATGTCGATTCAACCAGCTGTTGGACCCATCGGGCCGTCCGACTTGGTCGCCACAAAGCTCAATTACATTGCATTTCAAAAAAATGTGGAGTGTTATTGCGGACGTGAAAATCTCTTCCCATAGTTTTTGTATGTCCGTATTATTTTATGATTAAATTCATTTTCTTTTATATGAGATCTCCGTGCTTACGCAGTCAAAGCTCCCTTGAGACCGAGGCGACCTTAGTCTTGGGTATCTGCTCCTGAGACATTACCAGGCGCAAAAACCTGATGATGCTTCACATCCAAACATAGGGCCTCGTAGTACGCTTGATTAAGACCGAGTGTGGTGCGGGACGGGTTGGTTTGGAGCATTGTTTGTGTTGACGCTTTCACAAATGGTTGTCATATGTGGTGAGCAGTGGTATAAATTTTCGCGTGCCATTGGTTTATGACTTCTGCCAATGTAATAAATTGGGAAAGATAATAATTATTTACCTTCATGTATGTCCTATATTCAGTTTGAGAGGAAAAGTGAGTGACAAATAGTAATATAAACTGACATTACTAATAAGAGTAATAACTCAACATGTATATTATTATTAGGAAAACAAGCATAACATTATTCTCTGTAATCATTGTTGCAGTATGGGTATGTACATAATTTTATAATTTTAGGTTTTATTATGAAACTAGGGGTATCTAGTGAGAGAATTACGAAACACGTAATTAAATAGGTATAATTTACTTACAATATTTAAAAAATATAACAAGCAATAATCAGTTAAGTGACATTGTGAATTTCACAGTTTCCTAAAGCGATAAACAATTATGAATTATATTCGTTTCAACATACATTTTCCTTGGATTATTCATGTAACTTCTTCAACGATAATAGTAGTATGTTTTTTTTGTAAACGCATCAACGATTTTATAAGAATATATTAACAGAAACAACGAATTAAAAAGGAATAAAACTTCACTGTTGCACAACGGCGGCCATATTGTTTGACGGTCAATTGTTTATTCCAAATTAGAAATTATTCCTCATTTCATTTCATGTCAGATTTTTTCACGCCCAAAAGGTGGCATTACTGGACAAATTACCCTGAACTGCTTATTGTAAAACGAAGATGCCTTGTTTAGCTTGGCGTTTCAATGAAAATCGCAAAAATTCAAAATTGTCGGTTAATTGATTATTGCTAAACAACGTCCAGCTGTGCAATGATCCAAGCATGAAGCCGTAAAATCCGCCATATTATGTGGTTTCGTTTTTGTGTACTAAATGTGTAGTATTCGCGGTTTTATCATTATTTTTGTGACGGGATAAATATTCATTGAAATGTTTTGTTTTTTGAGTACATGCATGTTATGTGTTTGAATATTATTCTTCTCGTGCCATCCCCAAGCGAATGTTGGACACAATCAGGGCGATATTAGCCTTATCATCTTCTACTCTGTTAAGTGGAGCTGCACTCGTTTTAATGACGGAGGTTCTTAAACCACGAAATACGACGTTGTCCTCTGCTACGCTTACCGTTGATCTATTCTTGAATGACAAGTTGTGTGAAAAAAATGTTACCGAGGCACTACAGTTTTCTGGTTTTGATATCACGTAGAACTTTTCGGTCGTTTCCCATTCGAATAGTTTTGAGGATACGTTTATACAGCCATATCTCGAAAGCTTCAACTCTTCGCGACTTCTCTTGGTGCAGCATTTATACTTCCATACCATAGAAAAGAATAATGGAGAGAACAGAACAACGAATCATATGCAGTCTGAGATCTGAGTTATTAAGGTGTTGATTGCTAAGGAGGTGTCTCATATTGAGAAAGGCACTCTTTTTTTTATTTCCTGAGACTGGTCCCATTTCTCATTGACCCATTTTTCTAAAATAATATTTATAATTGGTCACACATTCAATTGGTACGCTGTTAAGGCCGTACATCAGTTGAGGCACGGTCTAAAAAGATCGTTGCTAGGCGATGCGCGGATTGCGGGTCGCGGGTGCAAATGACGCCTGTCAAACGAAATATTATTTTTCATATAAATCCAACATACTTACGTCCATTTTATGTTCTGTTTATTGTTCTATTAGTAACAATAATAATATATTCATTGACATGTTTTCTTTTTAAAGTAAATGGGTAACGTTTTTAGTCATCTTTACACGATTTAAGAATTAATTGGCCCGTCGCCATCACGAAGCAAAGTGACATGTTTCTAGCTCGACGTTCTCTCACTGAATGCGAGCGAGTCCACAATTTCGTCGCGCCTACAGTTGAAAATTATTTGCCGTTTCACTGATGCATCACCTTAATAACAAAACTTGTGTTGGTGTTTGGTGTTTGGTGTCGCCATTTTGTACATAATTTACCATTAATTATAATTCCACGTGAAAAAAATGACTTTTTATATACAACGTTTTTAAATGTTCTGTTGAATCATATAAACTTGACTTGACTAGTTTAAACGATCAAAAAAAATTACTTACTTGATAGAAATACTGAATAAATATACTGAAATGTCATTTTGATACTTCATATTAGGACCCACTTAGCAACCAATAATAGTTTTACTTTTTACGGATTTCTTCCGAAATAACTTTTCATACAAAACAGAATTAACTGAAAATGAAATCAATTCTACTTAAAGATGGCTAAAAGTATTAAAAAAATGCATTGGCATCGTGTTCTGATATATTCTAAAAGTTTCAAATGTCTAGGTAGTCGGGAAGTTAGTTAAAAATCGATTGCAAGATTTGTACCGGACAAACAACCACCGGACAAATAAGAATACGAGCTAAGATAAACGTTGTAAAAATCATCAGGTTTTGAAACATTTTTTTCGTATGAATTTGGCCCCTTTTATTTTTTTCGAAAATCAACCTTGTGTGAAATCGCACATAAAATAATTACGCATTTACATATTTTTATAAAATTGACCGTAAGTATGACTTACAGGTTTTTATAACTAGACGCCTTAATTTAAGTCTTTATTGCACAGTTAGATATAGAAAAGAGTATTTAATGATTCATTCGTTTAATATATTTTAAAATTTAAATTGTATCTATTGATTTATTTATTTAAGAAAATATGTTTAAACTTAATAGTTTTTATTTATATCTAATTGACCTTTCCAATACCGAAGCTATAATTCATATATATGATGATGATGCATGATATGATGTCATACAGCCACAGTCTCACAAACTCAATTATGTAACAGATTGGCTGTATCTGAGTGCTCGAAGAATTTTTAATAATTGAGGCCCTCAATAATGATAAAATATATTTTGTTGAGAAGAAATTATTTAAAATTTAAAGGCCTTTCCTGAATTTTATTATTATTTTTTACTAAAGTTTATAGACAATTTAATTTTTAAGACTCTTATCAAAACAATGATAATGAATATAGATTGGAATGCTTCCTTTATAATTGAAGCCTCCCCCTCAATAATGATCTATGTTACATGTTGGCAGTTTTTAACTAAATATATAACAATGATCTATATCAAATTGCTTCGGGTTTGGCATATTTATTTTTTTGATCTAGCAACATTAATCACTTATTTTTATTCCTCTTCCAATTTTCCATGTGAATTTTTTTCTGTGAAGTCTTTTTGCATCCACATGGTTAACAAAAACTTTCATATCATCCTCCATTTTGACAGATACGTATTGTAGGGAGGCCAACATAATGGATCAAAAACTAGTTACTTAATGTTGCTTGATCAAAAAAATAATTATGCCAAACCTGAAGCAATTTAATGTAGATCATTGTTGTATATTTAGTTAAAAGTTGCCAACATGTAACATAGATCATTATTGAAGGGGAGTCTTCAATAATAAAGGAAGCATTCCAATCTATATTCATTGTCATTGTTTTGATAAGAGTCTTAAAAATGAAATTGTCTGTAAACTTTATTTGTCATATTACTTTAAATGGTTGAGTTTATGTAGTTTTTTTTTGTATTTTCAGGCATCTGCATTGTCAGAAAAATCCTTTACCGAGGCGAAATTATGCGGGGTAATAAAAGAATCAAATAATATTACAAACTATGCGGACTGCAAGATGGCAGGAAAAATGTGCGACGATTGCAACAGTGTATCATATTGCGTTGAAACAAATGAAGGCCGATTTTTAAAGTACCATATGCATAAATGCGAAGCTGGTTATACTTGCTTAGATTCAAAAAAAGAATGCGCCGATCAACCAAACCCAAAATGCGACTCAAACATATTGGGTTACAGTTTCATTTGTAACCAAGTTGGGCTGTTCCCAGATCCTTACGATTGCACAAAATATCACATGTGCGCGAATACAACTTCAAAAAATCCAATGCCTGACCTCAAACCATACACACTTCAATGCAAAAACGGATTCAGTTACGACCCTTTGACGACATTATGCAGAAATAAATTCAACGGAACCTGCGAATCACGTTTACCAGCGTGTAAGAAGGATACCGTTGGAAGGATACAGCATCACCCGAATATGTATTATATCTGTTTATTGGGAGCGTCCGGGAATTATTTTCCACAGCTTTTTCTTTGTCCGCATGACCAGGTATTTAACGGTGAATATTGTGAAATTGTTTTGCCTCCACCTTCCGGTATGGATGAAAATGGATTTTGTTTGGACGAAGGATCTTATTATAACTCTGCAAACTGTAGTGCATTTTGGTACTGCAGTTTGCCTGGAATTATGCCTGAGGAATTAAGCTGCGGAGAAGGAGTCTGGTTCAATCATGAGACACAGGAATGCCAGGAGTTTGACTGTTAAAAAGACACATTATTCCCTTTTTTAATTGCTTATTTCCCAAAAATCTGCTTAAATATAAATTATTCAGCTTAATACGATAAGACAGTTCAATATAGAGAACAGCTTAATGAGATTGAAAATAATGTTAAAACCATCGCCATGGATTAAGGTTTTGGAGCAAAGTTCTTTATAGTCAGGCTATAAAACCCAAGTAAAACAAAATTCGTCGGTATTATGATAAAGACGTAAAAAATATTGAAAAAAGCATTTTATTTCACACGCGTTTAAGTTTATCCCTTATTTTTCCACATTCGAGATCCGTAGCTTGTTATATTACACCCAGTAGGTAAGCCAGTTCTCATTAATTTTGTAATGCATGGTTCAATGACTAAAAAGCAGATGTCTCTTCTCACGTATTGCACTTTGGATTGTAAATGTTAGAATGCCTATTAATTGTCAGGTATCAAAACCATTAGCTCGTTGATAAACAATGGGAAAATAACTTACATACAAGGGCGGCTCTACCTTAAGGGTTCATAGGGACCATCCCCACATCGATATCATGTCAAAAATACAAATCCGATATTTTCATCATTGTTATAATATACCTACTTAATTACGCTTAAATGAACTAAGTGTTTAATTTATTTTATCCATCTAAGCCCGTCGCAATTTTAAAGAGGTATTTATTATTATTATACAAATAAATAAAGCAATGATTGTAAATTATGTAATAACATTATGATTACGTGGTATTAAATTGATTAATGAAATTAAATACGCCCTATTTTACGGTGACACCTATGTAAAATTAACAATTAAGAAAGCTATGGCATCTATTTTTCACTCACCTGAGTTGGGGGTCACTCAGTCCAATCCCGTCGCCATGGTACAAATCTCATTCTACAAAGTATGTGAATCCATAAGTGTCAGTATACGCATACTGGAGAGCGAATCAAATAACCCCATGGTGAGTAAAAATGCTCGCTATATGTCGTTGTTCAAAACTGATAATCACTCATGTCTATTATAATAATTATTTTTAGTAATTGTTAATATTTAAAGCATGGTTTTTAGATGTGATTAAGTAACGACCCATATAATCATATTGTTTATTCTGAAAAATTACTTTTTCCTCATTAATAAAATCATATTATTATAGTAGCTTGGTACATTCTGTATAATACGAAAAAATAGGTAGAAATGCATATTTAATAATTAATGGCCAAACCCCACCACCTAGAAAGTCGTCGAGCCTCCACTGCTTACATATTTGAAATGCTGTCAGGATATAATATTACGTGTGTGTATGTCATTTCAATAGGTGGACAATTACCACATTTGAGGCATGTATTTCCAAAAATCAAAAATAACCTACCAATAATTATTAAATTTGTGATATCGTTCGAAAAACTGTAATACATTCTCGGAGATATTGATATTTTGTCGATTGTAATGAGGAGTAATTCTAGTATATTATACAATATCTGTGTTAAATATCAGAAAGTTTTGATGAAGAGTTTCTTTTAAATAAAAAACAAAATCAAATTGTCATTCCATATAAGACCAAAAAAGAAATAATTACAATATGTATGTCGTATGCCTCCCAAGCGAGATATATAAAATTTTGCTTGTTATATTTTTTTTTACTTATTATTAAAAATGACAAAAATACAAACACAAAAGATTTTTTTTACAACTTCATCACACATCACATTATAATAATATAATACAGTTTTTTGTAACTAAGGTAAAATTTGTGATTTGTGGGTTACGAAATACCAATTACAGTTTGTCGAACTGTCCTAATATGGGGTCCCAAGTTTTAGAGTATGTTTCTACCAAACTTTGCAAGTTAATAAGGGTT
The DNA here is from genome assembly GCF_057557595.1 of Rhyacophila brunnea. NCBI lineage: Eukaryota > Metazoa > Arthropoda > Insecta > Trichoptera > Rhyacophilidae > Rhyacophila > Rhyacophila brunnea. The sequence goes on along the minus strand of NW_028232827.1, from coordinate 33,044,069 downwards.
AATAAATAATAGCCATGTAATATGATGCACTACCTACAAAAATATTCTATCTTGATAAACACAAGTGTGCTCTCATATTACTATGAACCCACGCTCGGATATCACACACAAGCAGTCAATAAACTAATTAATATGGTATCACCAAAATGTATGAAAAGGGCCACGCACCTTGCGCTTTTGTCTATTATTTTAAATTCATTGTAACGCGTATATTATATTATCCGCTGTACATACTTTCATTTCTGTTGAATAAGCTTTAATGTTTTAACTTTCGTGAAAGCTTTATTAATTCCCGACCATCTCTCGCCATCTAGTAACACATCCCTGAAGGTAAATCACCTGACAATTAATTACCTTCATGACGATTGCTGTGCATACTACTCAGGAGCCGCACAGAAACATAGTAGGAAATAAAGTAAGGAGAATACCATCACACCACATCAGGTTCCTGTCACACCACGCCACCTGATTCCTTTGTCTTCTTCCCTGAGGGATATAACAGAACGACAAAAGACTTTTGTGTTTCAAGCGTTAATGGTATTTTACTTACATGTTAAATATTAGCCAAAGAAACCTTAATTTTAATAAATATAATCAAAATAAAATTGGACATCTTAATATTGGTTTATATCTTTCACTTGGAACATAAAAATATTGTGTTAATTTCTTGTTCAAAGTTTCTTGTGAGATTTGGTATATTTATGTAGACTTATCGATTTTTGGACATAGAGTAGTTCTTAACATTTTACCATGTCATATTATTATCGTTAGTAATATTGCACATCATATTTTCGTTACATTTTTATAAGGTGACGATTATTATATATTTTACTGTGAATAAAATAGTTGTTATTCCATAAATATTTTTATTATATACATCAAATTATTATTACATTCATATTATATAATTTATTATAATAAAATACATGGCATTTACAAACAATACAATATTATAATAAGTCAAACTGACGAATTTTTTTCAATAACTAAGTAACAAAATTATACAAATGAAAATAATTAAAAGTGAATGTTTTTATTATACATAACTATTGGAAAACAATAATAATTATAATCTGTACAAATAAATAATAAATTATATCACATGGTTATAAAGACTATTTAGAAAGGTACATAATAATTGTTACCTATAAGGACAGTTACATGTATTAACTCTTTCACGCAAAAACATGTATCTATATTAGGATGTTGATGTCAAACCGTTTTTTTCCCTTTACTTGTTACTTGTGCCCCCTGTGTATTTATTAAATGAATAAAATGGAGCTGTCAATGCTCTATGTATTTTTGAGATTTCTAATTTAACTAAAAATTAAATAAGTCAAAAAACATGGCAAAATAAATGTTTTAACAATTAAAATAACGAATGGATATATTTATGCAAGTACTATTTATAGTTGGAAATAAATAATTATTTATTATTTAAAAATATTAATTGCGCTAAATACTTGTATTATCTATAAATGAATAATGTATAAGTAACTATTTAATATCTGTATGTACATGCCTTTGGATAGTTTTTTTGGAGCATCTATTGTAAATTTTATAATATGGTCTACAAAAATATTTCATTTATTTATATAAAAAACAAAAATAATAAGAAATCCTTTCGATATAATATTATGTTCTAAGCCTTGAATTTAATTGTGAATGTATGCATATTCAATATATTTTATCACGTGAGTTAAAATAAGTTAAATCATAAAATAAAAAAAAACTGTGGGATGTTTGCCACAAATTATTTTGATACTTTAATAATAGTAAGTAAGATAAGTAATCAACTGTTTTTTTGACAATAATACTGAATTTAATATACTAATTTAGTACCTTCTCTGCAGAAATAAAGTTAGAGTAGTGTCATACTATAGAGAGGTGCGTATTGGATGGAAAGCGTATGCACAAAAAAATAGAATTATAAGATAGGAACACATACAAGGGTATGTGAAACAATACGATTGGTTAAAAACCTAAAAATAAATGGGCGAGAAACAGCTCGAAAGAGTAAATTTATTCCAGTTTACTAATTTAGCCATGTTTAAATAAAGATTATCTATATTGTTATGTTATAGTGAATAACATAACGATGTTCCTAGACCAAAAGGGCGAAAGAGAAGACGATGTTACAGCTATTTTATGGTAGGGTATTAATGAAAAATATATTATGAAATCAAGATTTTAAAACATAAATAATAAACTTTTATATATCGCACAATAAAATATACTGTTTTCGCAAAGTGCTGATAACACTAAAAAGGATGTAATTCACAACGGAAACGGGTGGTTTTTCATAAATGATCGACAAATTTAATGTCAAATGGTAGATTTTCACTATGTAAAGAAAATAGCTGTTCTCACTTGTCAATAAATTATTGTAACACTCAAAAATGAATAAGTGTATCGACGGAAAATATGTTTGCTCTTCTTTACAGTTAAATTAATTATTTAAAGAATATTAAATTTGGTTCTTGTCGGTTGAAGAGAAGCTAGCGGCAAACAAATGTTGAAAATAGCCGATATAATTACTGGATCATTTTTAGGTTAGGTTAGGTTTTCATTCTTGAATTAAATTAAAAAAATTCGAGCGGTTCCCGCCTGGCTTCCTTACCGACTTGTACGGAATATTTTAACATGAGTACCATGAACACCATTTTGGATTAGCAATTTCGATATAATTATTATAATATGAATATGGTTTTTTTATATAAATATTTGTGGTCTTTGGTGAATTATGATAATACATGCAAAACTGATATTTTTATTTATAATTAATGTTGAAATATTATTTTTTCTTGTAAACCGAAAAAAAGAAACTGCAAATGTTATTTGTATGAAGGTAAGTAGAAGACTATCTGCATAATTTTTGTTTGGATTGACCAAATTAAAGAAACAGCTCAGAAAACTTAGAATGAATAATTTATATCATAATATAATATATTATAATATATTTCAATTACCAACTCGGCACTTTATAGTTGGACCAAATAGCACATAATAATATGTGCCTATGCATACATACATATAATGTAATACTATGTATCATATGTTTGATATACTTAATTTATACTTAACAACAAAAAATATTGAATGAATAATATATTTGATATTAAACTATGATGTATTTTCAGGCCAATTTAATATAATATATAATATACTTATAATTATTTAATTTAAATTAATGAAACTATTAATTTAGAATTATTAGTATTTCTCTTTAGGCCAATTAAAAATCAGTATAATCAAAACAGACTTTCATCTATGGGTATGAGCAAATATAGAATTATTATTTTTTAACAGTAGCGAAGGGTGGAGGTAGGCTGTGGAGATTTTATATAAATAGAGCACACTACACTTTGTCAATCATACTTATTTGTTTTCATTGAATTAAGAATATAAATTGCAGATGGTGCTGGTCAGTTTTTAAAGTTCAACTAAACCCTGCCTAAAATAAACCATGATAGATATAAAATATTCTTCTATCCATAAAATACTTCAAATTATGTCTGATCTAACGGCATACCATCTGCAATTTGTATTATTAGTTCGATGAAAACAAATAAGTATGTCGGACAATGTTTAGTATGCACTTTTTATGTTGGATTTCAACAGCCTACCTCCAACTTTCGCCACCGTAATATTTTAAGTAAAAATTAATTTTTAATATAATAATTATTACATACAATTGTTTTAAAAATAACATGCAAGTTAGGTTATCATAAATGGGTATTAATAATTAAACAAATGGCTAATGGCATGATTAGAGTCAAGACACACGTGCATCAAATTCAAGACATACTGCGCTGTACATCTACGCAATCCCAAGGCTCATTTTATAGTCAACCCGTGCACGATACTGTAAACTTTGTAAACAGTATTGATAATAGTATTATCTTTACTTCGAATGCAATATCGTCGGTAATTTTCTACAAACACGTATCTCAAAAAACACAACTTTTCAGGAGAGGCAAATAATAACTTTATTCTCTCAGTTTTTAATTTAGAAATAAATTTTCTTCTATGAAATATCCATTTAGTATAGTTACACATATTTTCATGAAACAAATGTTATGTTTGCTTTAATTTATCGCACTATACTTTCGACGGATCAGTCATATTGTCGAAGATACGAGAATGCGTTGCAACTTTACTGTGAATATTACTGCATTAATACGTATCTTGACTTACGAGAAAGAGCTTCAGTATATCAAACACGTAACTCAAGATACGAGTTTATAATATTTATAAATGTCTTTTATTGTGTTACGAGTATTTGTAATTGCTTAAATCTATTATGTTATTAAGTATGTTTTGAGATACGTGTTTATAAAAAAATATCAACGATATATAAATATACAAACTGTTTGTAGAAAATGATGGGTTTTGCACATTGAAATAGGTGGTATAGATGGTAATAATTTGAACGAAAGATGCAATCTAAAATCTTCATCTATGGTGAACAGGTTACCTCATTTAATTCGAAGATAATCAATAACAGGCAGTACTAATTAGCAATTCAGTGCCACGGCCTGACGGTGGCTATAGTCTGCGTACGTTACACATTCAGGCAGACTAGGTTAGTCCATAAAATGGATTAAAAATAAATCGGTTCATATTAAACAAAATCAACAATAACTAGGCATGTCTATTTTGATAAATAATGTATTTTGTTTTGGGTCAAACAAACATGAATCTAAATAATTTTATGAATACCAAAAGTGCATAATGTTTTGGTCCAGTTGTAAGAAGACGTGATATAAGAATGTATATTTTCATGACTGATGTTAATTATTATCAAACAATATATTATTATGTAAACATTTACATACGTTAGCTTACGACAAATTCAAGTTTAATTTAAAACTAAATTATTAATGTGTGCTTGCACATCGGTAATTTGAATAAACTGAAAAATATCATATACTATTTTATCTAATAACGTGATATAATTTATATATTATTACCTACTAAATATTAATAATCCTACAGATAATTTGACTATATTGCATTATAATGGATTGATAATATTAACGGCTATAATTATAAAGTATAATAATATATTATATGATTTATAATAAAGGTATAAGACCAAACAATTTTCTTTTGTTATGGTGAAATTACACACAATGACGATACGTCACATAACTGCCGAAAACCCCGTTTCTTATATTGGCGTCCTGTGAAACAGAGTGTAAATACGATGTCATAGCTGTCATAATATGTATGTACTTATAATATGTCGGAATGGCATATATATTATGATCATAAACACTAAAACGCTCTAAGCATATAATATGTGCCAGATCGTCATTGTGTGTAATTTCACCATTAAAAACAAGGAAACCGGTTATTTAAGTAGGAAACAAATAATTAAATAATGGACGATTTTTGTCTATGGACGAGTTGAATATCTATTGAAATAATACATTGTTTCGAATGCGAAGCGTATTGTCAGAAGAGGGGTCTAATTTAATATATTCTCTTTAGGCGTTCTTCTCTGACGGTGTTTTTAGAATTCATAAAAAGACATTAATATAATAAACATAATATTAATACGCCTTTTTGACAATGTTAAAATACATTTTTCTCAAAATTTCAGTCTAGTACTTACGCCCCTCTTCATTTTGATGATTTCTTACGCCCATTGCGAAAGCTATAAACATAACTACAAATCACACGAAGTAACTTTACTGGCTAGGTGAATATTTCCGTGTCGGTTCAAACAATACGAGGATATTTGCGGGGATATCCCTCATGAGTCATTGGACGCTAAAGACGCACCTAGCGCGTAACGATCAGGTGGCCATTCGATATAATTGGCATGCTATTTAAATGTGGTAATTAAAAAGTAATTATCTAGTCAGCAGTTACTAGTTTCAAAAAAATCGTTAAACGTTCAGCAGATCTATTCGTAACTGTTATCACGTTATCACATAATCCAGATATGTTCGTACTGCCAAACTCAAGCGGATAAAGTTGAACCAGTGCCATCTAGTCGGTAATGAGCCGAACACAAGAATTTTGTATTGACACGTCAGACATATCAACATAACCTTTAATTTTGTGATTGCTGCAAAATAGTCACATCTTGCGTCTCAATTCTCAATATGTAAAATTGACATGCTCTGTCTCGTTCTCAAAGTTATCTGTTGGCTGTTTAAATATATCACCTTTTGACAGTTCAGATGGTTAATTTTTGTTACATAATTAACCCCCAGAATACGTAAAGTGATAAAAATGTGATATATTTATCACAATTAGCTCTTTTTTGATGTAAGTGATATGTTAGAATATAGCTGCAGCTACTGATTTGTGGTTACGTTTAGTCGTCGCAATGGGCAAAAAATAATATGTCTAAGTTTATTGTAATAATTGAAAAGTGTGAATACATAATAATTATTATACGTCAGTCATGGGATAGTGTTATTGTATATATAATAATAAAAGCTAGTAGCATACACATATTATAATAATAAACATTATATTGGAAAATTGAAGAATAACGTTGTAATATTAAGAAATTATTATTTTTCAAATGTGTTGAATATATATAGAAAATAATATAACCAAAAACACACAAGCACTTACCTAATAAAAGGTTTTAAGTAGATAGGTGTCGACAAGCATTAAGCTAATTTAGTTTAACATTTATGTCTCTTGTTTAAGATGTTACAAAAATATTACACTACCATGGATCAAAAATGTCAATTTCTTTTTTATTAATATTTTTTTCACCATAGGACTTTTATTGGCCTTATAATAAGTTAGGTAATTACATAGTCATACTAAGTATACGTAATCAGATACATTCAGTGACTATTTTAAAATGCAATAATAGTTTTCTTATATAAATTACATATTATGCAAAACATTACAAATTTTAGTGCGTTAAATTGTGCTGGCATTTATACAAATTTTTCAAACAATTAATTAATAAACGCTTTGCCAAAAAGCTATTTTTTAATATAAATATTATATTGTTTATTATTTTAATGTCCAACAATATTGGCGGCAATTACTTTTAATCGTTTAAGTATCAACAAAATATAATTGTAATAAAAAATGATTTTCACTCAATAATTAAATAAATAAATACACGGTAAATTGAAATCTAAGGGGTCGACCATATATGACATCTTGCTTAGAGTGGTGGCAGGTGTCGATTTGTGGAAAATCAAAAATTTGTTTTTTTTTCAATAACCTATTGGACTATTTAAGCTTCATAGCCCATTTACACGTGCATAGGTTTACTGCTGGCAGTACGTATTATCGTAAGTATAAACACGTATTATCGTGCAAGTTGCAAGACTGTATGCATGGATCAAAAAAGTTCAGCGGCTTCTGAATTTTCATGGCGAACCTGACGAAAAAAATACGAATTACACCGCGCAGAGCATTTTGACGTTTACCGATTTTTACAATCTATCTGAACCTGTCAAATAGCACCACACAACGACAACAAACGCGTTCGTTTATGCTTGAAGAATCAGAATGGTGAGACAGTGAGCACTTTTGTGTGTAAATAATTATGAATTGTCACGATAGTTTAATTTATTTATACGCTACTGTTGTTAGTAAATCCTTGTGTGTGTACAGGTGCTATAATGTTATATTGGTGTCGTGCGAATTATTTTAGCTATCATGCTTTGCAAAGAATAATTAAAGTTTTAAAATAAATGAATCTATTGCTTTTCATGCTTTCAATAAATGTTATATTATATTTACACGAAAATACTTGTGCATTTTAAAAATAAATTAAAATTAATTACGTCATTTGGAGAAAACGATCATTTTCGTTTTCCCTAAAAAAATTGTGCTCGATGAGGAATCATCAGAAAAATATTTCAATATTGGATTTCTTATTAGTCAGTGCTTTTTTATTAGGATTTCGTATGCATGCTTAGTCTTCTCCATCGTGGGGTACGATGGGCTGGCGGTCAGCTCCGGTTGAGCCCCAGCGGGCGGACGCGCCACCCACCAGGAGTCCCCCCTCTGATGCAGCCCCCGCGCCAGCACCAGTTCCCGCGCGGCTATGACTCATACCGTAGCCAAGGTAAAGAACTAACCCTGAAATCAAACATTTAATAATATTTATTAGATACGTTTAAATTCAATTAACTGCTTTTTGCGGAAGACTTAACTTAACTTAGAAGATAGTTCTAGCTCGTTTATACGTGAATTGATTTACTGATGGCAGTATGTAATTTTGCGATCATAAAAAATCAAATATAAACATATACATTTTCGTGAAAGTATAAGAGTTGCATGGATCAAAAAATATTAACAGTTTCTGAATTTTCACGCGATAATTGCAAATAGCATAAAATATGCGCAAGTATAATAAATAACAAAAGTGTCAAACCTATCGAAAAAAAATACGAACTACACCACACAGAGTATTTTGAGCATTACCAATTTTTACAATTTATCAAATAGCACCATACAATAATTACAACGCGACACGCTATCGCTTAAGCCGCGTTGACACGGTCCAAGTACGATCCAAGTACACTTGGATCGAGTGCCATCCAAGTGACAGCTTCATACTATTTATTCCTATCCAAGTGTACTCGTATGAGACATCTTCATACTAATTATTCCTATCCAAGCTACTTGGACCGCGTCCTACTCATCCAAGTTAACTTGGATCGGAATAAATAGTATGAAGCTGTCACTTGGATGAGACATCTTCATACTAATTATTCCTATCCAAGTCTACTTGGATCGTTTTTGGACCGTGTCAACGCGGCTTTAAAGAATGTGATTGGCGAGACAGAGCGCGTAAACATCGCGATAGTTTAATTTATACACTAATGGTACTAGTAAATCCACGCACGTGTACAGGTGCTACTAGTTTAAGTACGCTAATAGGTAAGCCGTGTGAAACCGCTCTGACCATTTCAGTTCAATGGTATGGTCCCAGTTATCATCCAGAGTGAAACTCAAGTAATACATGTTATGAGGCGGCTCTCGTGGTGCAGTGCGTAAGGCGCTGGCCCTCAACCCGAGAGTTTGATCCCGGCGAGGACACAATATTTATGTGTTTTTCTCAAAGCCTGGCTGTTTGTGATTGTTCAAAATTACTAACAACCACTTTGTACGAAAAAGCAAGGACATGGTTATTAATAATTCTAAAAAATACATATTATGACGATACTATAAATTATGTTTTCGTATTAGAATATGAGCTTTTATTAGGAATCGGTGATTTCTGAATGTACCTTCAGTATATCCATAATCTCCCGGGATGTATGAAATATGGCGCCATCGTATTACAACTACATGCTTGTCAGATCCACAGCGTTCAATTGACATAAAAAACCAAGGAACATCGACCGGTGCAGTCGCCATTATCAGTCAGTGCAGAACTAGCATTTATTATTTTGGTAGAAATACGGACCAATGATACCGCTAGACCAAAGTCTGTACCCAGGCAGTCACATTTTCAGAATGGAAAGAACGCTTTTGAATCTCTTAAAAAAAATGTTCGCCATAATTAAACAATTTTGCTTGTTGAACTTAGTCGCTAAATATGATTTGCATTGGCAAAGTTGGAGTCGACATTCATTTGGAACATTGATAAGATGTGCTGCTGAATTGTATAACGTTCAATATTTAAAAAAAATGGGAAATATAAACGAATACAACTATCAGAAAGTGACGGAAAAAGTTATTGATACATAGTTTCAATAAATTGTCAACGATACAGTTTTCATATTGTAAGTAAAGCCTTACATATTATAATATTCAATAAGTATAGAAAGGAAATAAAATTATATTTACCAACGGCCATCCAGACGGCAAACCTTGCCCATGTGAGCGCGTTCAAATGCACCATCAGTTCTACGTTTGCCAGGATGGACATAGCAGGGAGAATAGGAACGAACGGAGCCCTAAAAGGTGGACGAACGGGACTCTGTTGGTGGCCCCATATCACGACAAGACCTGGAAATTAATAATATATTTTTAATTATAGTATTGATTATCCAATTTATAATAGTTTATCAAATTCTAATTCAAATTTATTTGTTTACATACAAATACATTACATACATTACAAAAATTACGACAACGATGGCCGACCGGTTTTGGCTTTGGTTTTTACATATACATTGCTTTTTCAATGTGTGTTTTGACTAACAGGTTGAGCAAGTGGCTAACATCTATTTCTCGTAAAACAAAAATCTGTTAATACAATTTTCACTCTTTATAGGTTGATAATATGAGCTTCTTCGATCGATGGTTTATAATAATAACAACAACAATAATGATAATAATAACAATAATAATCAACATAATGATAATAAGCTTTACAAATTACAAATTCAAGACGTTCACATGATATGAAATAGTTATAAATCTATATTAAATAATAACGAAATAAACGCAGTATTAGAAAAACATTAAATACAACAATAAATTATAAAGTAGATACAATATGGATGATCAATTAATTTAAGCCCCATATAAAAATAAAAAATACTCTGTGTAATTAAAATTTTCTTGATACAACAAACAATGTATAAAAAAATATTAATAAGAGCAAATAAGTTAAAATTGAGACAGACCCTGATGCCGTTTATGTTAACAAAGTAGTTAATACTTACAAGCAATCATCAGCAATATCATGATGAAGGGAGCCAGAAAACTTCCAACTGTATCCGGAGATCCAGAAAGTCTAGTATGGGCACATAGTGTGGCTGATAGTAATCCAAAAGCGGTGACTGAAAATGTCACTGCAGAGCCAGGAGCACATTTTCCCACCAGGGGCCGTAACCAGGAGTGATCGGCTCGGAGTCGTCCTGCCATCATTACCTCGTAAACCTAGTTAAATTGAAATTTAACTGCATTAATATTATTCATTCAATAAAACTTCAAATTTAACTTCATTAATATTAATAATTATTTATTTAGTAAAAGTGGAACCAGGACTGAGCCTTGCACAACACCATTTTAAGTACATTTGTGCAAAGTAAGACATTTAGTATTGCTAGTTGTTGATGAAGATCTTAAACTTGAATATAATTATATATTATTACTATTGGGTAATTAATAATCTTCCATAATATAATATTATTATATCAATGATTTTAGAGTAGAACCGCTAGACCAAACAATGTTTGAATTTATTACAATTAATTTTTATATATTTTAATAAAAATACCAAAAAATATTTTTATGGTATACCTATATTATGGTGGGTTACTGCCAAAAGTTGGTATGTCGCGAAATCATGTTATGGAGTAATTGCAATTTGAATGTTTGACATGCACTCTAAAATCAGGCGTAATGCTAATTTCTTTAATATCTGATGTCCTTGATTTTTTTTCTAGCATACATATTTATAATATACACATAATCCGTTTTTAGCTCTAAATATCTAAATTATCGACACACAATATTATTATGGTAAGGTGAATAAAATAGGCTATATTTGACTACAAAAACATTTGTAACTAGTCTTGGAATTCCAGTATTTCCAATCCCGAGATTGTCGGAATCAAGAAATCGATAAAAATCCCGGAATCCCGTATTCACCATCCCGCGTTTGCAAATAATAAAAATACCAGCATTGTTATAAGATTTAGAACAACAATTCAGTTATTTTTAGATTATAGTGTGTCCAGCACTTGTTGTATTGAAAATTCCGGATAAATGTTTACATAATAACATAATATATAACGGGATAAATTTGGGTAAAACAATATATTAAATAATAAAAATATTACCTCTGATGATATGGAGCCAGGATCCGTGACGGGTGTACCAGCCGGCGAGCTGTCCGGTGACAAATCCATTCCACCAAGTCCCAAAGACCTAAGTTCGGAAGTTGTAGCAGGTCGATAACGCAAGATGATCACAGCAGCACTAACTATTGTATAAGCCATAAGGGTTCCAATGGACATAAACTCCACGAGAGTCTCCAAGTCAAACAGAAGAGCAATAACGGCCGATGATATACCAGAAATAACCAGATTTACCAATGGAATTTGTGTCTTGGAGTTTATGTTTCCTAAGAAACTGAATAGTAAACCATCTTGAGCCATGGCATATAAACAACGAGGCAGGCTGAATAGGGAGCCAAGGAGAGAAGTGGTCATTCCACATAGAGCTCCAACAGCTACGGCATATTTAGCCCAATTCAGATTTAATGCCCCGAATGCTTCTGGTAATGCAGCATCTGGACTTATACTATAGAACGGTACCATCAGAGTTAACGCGGCCGATACCAAGACATATAGAATCCCAACGCATGTCATTGACACGATGGTAGCAACTGGTATAGCATACGTAGGGTCTCTCGCTTCTTCACTTGATGAAGATATACTGTCAAATCCAACAAATGCGTAGAAGCAAGTTGCTGCTCCAGCCAACACTCCTGAAAAGCCATACGGCATAAATCCGCCATGTTTCTCTGACCAATTATCTGTATCAGCGTAGCAGAAACCAACGGATATAACCACGACAATGACAGTTAAGTTGAGGACGGTAAGGGCGTTGTTTATGTAGGCTGAAGTTTTGACTCCCAGAGCTAGCAAAAGGGAGAATGCTATGCAAATGAAGAACGCGAGCAGGTCAGGGTATCGGCTGAGCAAGCGCTCGTGGAGTTCTCCGGTTATGGAAACCGTTGCGTTGCTCACGGCGCCACCGACCATGGAGTCGAGATAGCCGCTCCATGCTCTGGCCACTGATGCTGCACCTGAAATCATTCAAGAAGATTGTATCGTTTTAGACTTAAGGACTGTTTAGAAAAGGTAAACGAAATATAATTATATAATAAATATATTTTAACGTTTAGTGGGGGATACCAATGAAAGTAAATTATGTAACATGTTGCCTTCTAATCAAAACATCGACGTGCCCTAGAAAAACCATTATAAATCTGAAAATAGCGTATTAAGTTTTATTAGCTTTTTATAATATCATATTTTTTGTGCATGTCCTGTAAAAATTTCAGGTCTCTAGCATAAAAATTGACAAAGTTAGGTTTTCGACGATTGTGCAATATATCAACATATTGCGTCGACTAAATTTGTGTTCACAGAAATTTCCGAAAAGTATAGTCATATCTAAATAAGCAACGTGTCGTGCGCTCCTTCTTTTGAATAAGAGGCTCATAATACTTGCTATTACGCTCTTTCACGGATATTTGAATATACACCATGTTTTATATTGATGTATCACATAAGACTCGTAATTTGTTTTGGTATATCTTCGAAAAAGATTGATATTTTCAGAATTTATACGCATTAATAATTAAAAACTGGTCAGTAGTATTATATCCGAATGTGAAAATATTATATTACTTAATATAAAATAAATTCCTCGTAGAAAACAAATTAATTTGCATTAAAATTTGTGAAACTATATTATTTCATCACCTGTTTCTATCCACTGTGGTAAAGGCCTCCTCACGTTTTCTCTATTCTTTTTGGTTAATTATTTTTTACGGGCACGTGATTTCATCGAACTTAAATATCTTGTCAATATAGCATATTATTATAATTCTAATTATCTTACGTTCCTCTAAAACTACTGGATTATTGCATTCATTCAGCGGTCGTTTCATCTGCGATATATTATGTCCGGCCCATCTCAATTTAAGGGTTGGACATACCTAAATACGCCGCAGACTCTTGATTGCTCATTTATTCATTCGATCCTTTTTCTGTATTTGTGTGTGTTCGTCAACATATACGTCATTATTGTGACAGATTGTAAGAATCTTAATTTTTCGGATTTTCTGTTAATTAACAAGACATAAAAATTTGAATGCTTATATTGGAGACTGAAAACACACGTTGACTAAACACACTGCTATTTAAACTCAACAAAAGGTTCAGTTCAAACGTTTTATGCACTCTGCCGATAATTTTGATACGTATTATACCACCATGTATCCTAGTAGGAAAACATAATATACACTAATAAAATAAATTGCTCTTGAAATTATTACAAATTCCTACAAAAATAGTCGGTAATGTTATTTCTAAATTTGACAATTTTTATTATTTAATAGAAAACAAATACCTAGTAAAGATACTTAATTTTATTATTTGTGTAATGGAATACATAGTAATTTTGGACTGATATTTATGACACAAACAAGTTAAATAGGTAATCCTTTTTATGACACTTCGAAATAGTGAGTTTTTACAAAAGACCGATAAAATTTTGTGGGAATATTACCTTTTTATAATAATATTATGACTTCGGCTAAGATCAAAATAAATTCAAACATTAAATTATTGAATGTGGGCCTAAGTACAGCACATGTACATAATATTTTTGCAAATATGACAATGTAGCCAGTATTGTTATTATATTATCACTTTAAATATGTATCGTAGACAAAATCATTAAATTTACTCACTTCTAAGTATCCTGGGAAAATAATTTTGTTTGGCGGGATGTCCTAAAAGGATTAGGCGGGCTTTCAAAGAGACGCATTTATTGGCCGCAATAAAACATTAACAAAAATATACAAAATGCAGCCAAAGAAGCATTTATTCGTTTCTACATAAATATTGAAGAATTTCTTTTAATTTTAAATTTTTGGGCTTGGTGCCTTATATTATACCTATATATTATTATAATAGAAATTTAGGAAAAGATGAAACAAATAAAACGTCGTGTAGATGGTGAAATGTACACAGAATAATTTCTTCGTTTAACTTTCCCATTGATTAGCGACTGAGAATTTTTATCATTAATTACAAATATGTATTAAGTACCTACCTATGTAATCTTTGTGTTTATGACTAGTGACCTAATTGGTATTAATTTATATGATTTTATGATCAACGGTTTATAATTATCGTTATTTTATTTAAAATTTAATTAGTACTTATACCATGTCTGATCGCGCAAAACATATATTGCATTTAGCATCGGGTGGACTTCAAAATAAATTATCAATTAATTTTGAAAAATCTAGTAGTGGTAAGAGTGGTAAGTACATACATTTACATACTTTTTACTTATTGATTATGATTGTTTTATTATTATGAAAGTTATTAGCTATTTAATCCTAGTAAAATTGGACAGAGTTTACATTTTGTATAATTACCTAAATAAAAAAGAATAAGATATGAATGAAAATTGATAATAAACCCTGTTTCTTTGAAAGTTTATAATGAAACGCTTAGATAATGATATCCACGATTTAAAGAAAATACTATTTGATAACCAATTAGCTTATGTTAATATTAAGTTGATTAATTTATAAATTTAATGCATATCGCAATGATTGCTGGTTTGCGCCAACCCTCTAAAATAATTTAATTTTGTGCATTTCTTCATTGTAATTCATACTTATCTGTATTTTTATATATTTAACTATTTTACTATTTAAATTAGATATTTTATGAATATCTACCAAATCATGGTATCTAATGTGCTTGTGTATTGATTTACAGATTATACTTGTATATTGGATGAAGCAAGTGGCGTATTCTGCAATGTGAAAAACATGGTGAATGAAGAATCTCTTGACAACGATGAAGTCATAGGTAAGCATAATATGATATAACCACTATAACAACGTAAGACTATTAAAATATTATTCGATTCTTGGTGAAGAGACTGTGTGTGTATTAACCACTTATTAAAATATAATACAATTTATGTAATATTATTTGACATAATTTCACAACAAACAGGACCGTTTTTTTATGCTTCAATAGAAGATTTTATTTTTTTAAAGATTTTGTGTTGGTTTATAAGTTTTATAACACTATCCAATCAAAGTAGAAGAAACTAACCCTCATAGGTAGTAAATTATGGGGAATAAGTATTTGAATTATATTGCGTTTTATATTGATAAAACCTATTTTTTTGTTATATATGTAGCAGCCGATCTATGTATTTTCTGAATACCACGAAATATTGAGATGTTAGAAAAGATTTAAGTTTTAATATTTCTGAAAAATAAGCAATTCTATAAGGTTAGGTACTGTAAACTCATCTTTAGGAATGTTTTTTACTGGTATCACTCTGTTATCTACTTTTTTAATCATAGGGTATATACATTGGAGTATTAAATTATAATTTTATATTTTGTTTTTACAGATTCTAACGATACGACAGATAAGGATTACATTTCTAGCTATTCAGAATACTGTCCCAGTATAATTTCGTTTACATCAAGTGCTCCAGATATTGACGAATATTTTAAATGCGCATCTCCTGAAGTTTTGGATTACTTAATGGATGAAATATCGAAACCGCAAACTGATTCAATACAAACATACCGCAATGATTATCAAGATATTGCGATTCCGTCCACTTCAGTGCATTGTAATGACATAATCGCCATTCCAGAAATCATAATGGACAATGATACCTTGACAAATGAAAAACCAAATAATCCCAATTCGACTACACATGATGAAAATGATGTACGATCAACGTATTCTCCATCTAAAGGTGCAAAGAGAAGACGACAAGAAATTAATTGGAAAAAAAATATTTTGAAAACATCAATCAATACTGGCTCCACATATATTTCGAAGGCAGGAAAAATAGTCGATGGTGTATAAACTATCCAATAAAAGTAATAAAATGTGAGATATTTGTATTAGCATCAAATAATTAATAACATTATGATTGTTCTTTCCATATTTTTAATTTAAATTGTGTTATCAATAATCCAATAAAATTAATTAAATGTGATTTATTTGTATTAACATAAAATAATTATTAACAATATGATTGTTCTTTCCATATTTTTAATATAAATTGTGTTATCAATAATCCAATAAAATGTGATTTATTTGTATTAACATAAAATATTTATTAACATTATGATTGTTCTTTCCATATTTTTAATGTAAATTGTGTTATTATGTATAAAAATAAACATTTTTTCTCTCTCGTAGTTACTTGCGTTATATTTTAATTTCTTACATAACTTTTTTTATCCTTCCATAATTACTATTTTCCTGAATAATTTATATTACTTATTGTACATATTAACGATATTTATATAAATAACTAAAATAATTTACATTTTTTTTTGATTTTTTAAAAATTATCATACTTAGATACTTTTCTGTAATAAAAACTTCGTACAAAAAAACTGTATGTCAATATGTCTCCTTACTCTTTGTCATTATTTTGTATTCACGCTGTCCTATTTCGAGCTAAATAATGCGCTATAATGGTTGTTCCGTACAAGAGCACGATAACTATGGTTGTGTTTAATAAAATCGTATAGAGTAAGAAAAACGCGACGTAAAAAACCGTTCTATACCAGAATATAAGTCTGCTGTGCGGAGTCAGTGATCTATTTTGTCCGCGCAAAAGCATGTTGAACCGAGTCAAAACATCAAGCGCGTAACATTATTCCAAATAAAAACGATTTTTGGTCATTATCTTAGCTGTTAATCAATTAATCACCATTAAATTTTGATAGAAATATAGACCATAAAATGGTCTATCTGATTTACTTAAATAAGATTAGAAAAAACTCACTCATTTTATATGATGAATTTAATAGCGTAAATATTTTAGTTTTTTCGCTCTCCTGAACATTTGTGATTTTAGACTTACACCGGTTTTTCCTGGGGCCGTTGACATATGGGACAGAGTGAAAGTTACATTAAAAAATGGTTTTGAAGCAACGTTATTTTTATTAAGTGTACTTTAATTGAGCTATTTACGTTGACAGCTCTTTCGAACTATAAACCCATCTTTGGAACGATCGAGTATAAAGAAGAAGATGATTTTATGAACCGAACAGCTGTCAATGTAAATGACTCAATTTAAGTAGACTTAATAAAAATTGCTATGTTTCAAAACCATTCTAATGGAGGTTATACCACGTAAAAATTAGTCCAATTAATGACTACATAAAAATACTTTATTTCAAGGGATTGTTGTTAGCTATTCCTTTAAGCCATTCAGTATTTGCACTGGATCAATAAGCATTGAAACAAATAACTTTTATTCAACACTGAACCCGTGACGCACGGCTTTGTATTTAAGTATGTATTATCATTTAATCGGTCTAATAACTAGGCCAACATACATGCGGCCTGTTTTCGACAGATTTTCTTTTATTTTAAAATCCAAGATATCAAGATGAAAAAGCCAGTCTATAAGCTGTGCAAGTTTCATCAATATTGGTTAGGTAGTTTTTGAGTTATAACAAATTAAACAGATATAGATACAGGCAAAAAGACAAAGTTTTAGTATATTCTGTACTTAGACATTGTAAATAGTCCAAACGCTGATTGATCGGAAAATATTTGAAAATCACAGACAGATACTTCCATTTTGTTTATTAGTATAGAGGCTTGTCGTAGTTCCATTCCATTCTATTATATTTTTATCTGTTTATTACTATCATGTAAACGATGGATAAATTATTTCAAATATTGACTGCCCTGATTAGCTTAATTATTATTTTCTAGTTCATGTACCTACCTATCATGTGCTCGAGCACAATATTCCAACCGATGACGAAGGCCCAGAACTCCCCCACGCTGACGTAAGTGTAGAGGTAGGCACTCCCGGCACGAGGAACCCGGGTTCCGAACTCGGCGTAGCATAGCGCCGCCAGAAGCGATGCCAAGCCCGCCAGTAGGAAACTGAGGAAGGTCGCAGGGCCAGCCAGTTCGTGGGCCACTGTGCCAGTTAGGACGTAGATTCCGGCGCCTACCATGTGTCCGATACCTGAAAATATATTTAAAAATTGATTATCTATCTCTACCAAGGCCTGAACAAAAACGAACCATAAGTGCGAGTGAGTAAGCATACGGCACGCTTATATCTCCGCTCCATGCGTTAGAGTAAGATAGAATTTCTATTCACTTTAAAATCAGTATTATCACTAAAATATCGTTAAAATCCTTAGTGAAAAAATAAACATCTTCTAAAATAATACATTTTTTTTTAGCAAAAAGGCAGTAATTGCACCTATTCATTGCAGTTACTGCTTGTTTATTATTACTTTGTTTGTATTTTAATATCCTACAAATAAAAATTACCACCGTTTTTTATTAATTCACAGTACCTACTAAAGTTTGAGAAAAAACACATTATGTCATTTATCTCGAAAGTGTGTGAGAGTCAGTTACTGCCTTCTTCCTTAGAAGGGCAGTTTAGTGTCCAGTAGTTACCTACCTAAAATTAATTTTCATGTACCTATCACATCTCGTTCATCACAGAAAAATCGTTGAGACCCTGGCATTTGAAAATGTGCTGTTGATGTGAATATGAATTGGTAAAATATAATAGTTACTGGATAAAGTTTTAGCTCTTGCGTTGTCGAAATCAAGTGTGCACAGTCAACTCATCTTATGTGAGGTTGAACCGACTCTGATGATTAGAAAGTGTTTATATAAATTGAAAACTAGATGTACATTTTACCTAATAGAGTAATGTCAAATGTCGACAGACATCTGTTGAGTTGAGTGTCCATCGGGTCGTCATCGAGGGGCCTCGTTCTTCCGAACCTCAGACAGAGACCAGCCAGGACCCTTGCCAGGACCTGTCTTCGTGCGCCGGCCATGATTGAGCCTCTGAAAATAAAACAGTTTGAACTTAACGTAAGTGTGTATTAAGAAATTATGTACCTACTTTATATTATGTAAAGTTGTATTACAGTATGCTTTACAATACTTAATTAAATTTGAAATGCTATTAAAGTTTAAAAGGAGCATTGTTATATACGGCAATCTTAAAGAAAATATATTGGAAATAATAGACAATATGAAAAAACGAGGCATATACGATCACGCCAAGATTAAATATTAATATAGGTCGGTAAATAATATTGTATGTAGAAGGTATGTGTCATAGTATCGCACTTACCATGAATAGAAAGTGGTAACGTGTCCGCTTATAAAGTCGTAGACGCAGGTTCGATCCCGCGTCTAACAATTATTAAGGCGATACTTCAGTGAAAGGGCAAATAATTTTCAACTATAGGTGCGACGAAATTTTGAACTCGCTGGCAGTCTGAGAGCGAACGTCCAGGTGTCAATACGTCAATTTGTTTCGTGGTGGCGACGGGGGTATTAATTCTTAAATCGTGTAAAGATGACTAAACGTTACCCATTTACTTTTAAAAGAAAACATGTCAATGAATATATTATTATTCACGCGTCATTTGCACCCGCGACCCGCAATCCGCGCATCGCCTAGCCATGATATTTTTAGACCATGCCTCAACTGAGGTATAGCCTTAACACACTTTCTTTTTATGTGTAATTGGTCCAGAGCAAGAGCTCTATAGATTGCATTGGCGATGGGTGGAAGGTAGTGTTACGATCCGACATAAATAGTGCACACCAAATTTTGACAGTTATAGGTACTTATTTGTTTTCATTGAGCTAATACAACACAATAGTTTAGGTATGCTGTCGGCCATCCGACAAAAATAGTGCACATTTTTTCAGTTACTTACCTACCTTACCTTACCTACTTATATTAATATGTTTTCGTTGAAGTAAGAAAGTAAGAATAAGTACATAATATTACAGAAGATGTTCGATATTTTTTTGAATTCCTGCCTAACCAAACAATAATCGATAAAAAAAAATCAATCTATAAAATATCTAAAATTGTGTATGGTTTTAACACAATCACTGCTGACCTGTTAATTAATATTTAATTACCACATTTAAATAGCATGTTAATTATATCTAATGGCCAGGCGTGCCAAACGCGCCAGTCGCGGTGTCGGCACTAAATGAGTTGATGGCATAATATTATATATTTTATCAATAATTGAATATTTTTTAACTGTTATTCGCCACCCACCCTTCGCCATTGAACTATTATACTACTTTCTGCCTGATCAGAAAGTCTAGAACTGTCCAGAGAAAAATAAAAATTCGTATGGAAGCAAGTCTGGGATACTACTTGTGGGAGAAACATTCTGTATGTGATACAGATCTGTGTGGAGTGTGATGAATCAGGCATAATAATGAATGAATAAACAGGTACACGTAAAATGGTGGTACAAAACGTCCGTGTTGATTATAAATAATAAGTGGATGCAAGATATACATTTACATATATATTATTTTCATTATCCTTTGTACTAATATTGATATGAAAATGATATGTAACAATATAATTAATTAACTTAGGAATAACCGATAACACCGATAAAATAACAAGTACGTAGTACATTATTTGATGCGTACCAAATAATATACTAAGTAGGTTGTTGTTGTCATAATGTAAACATAGTCACTATTCAGGGTATTGTAATTCATTATTCATCCACCGCCTACCCATTAAAGTCAACCAGTAGAACGTAGAATGATAAGAAAATTATCTATGAAAAAGCTTATATCAAATTATATCAAAAATAAGAGCTTATAGTCAGCGATTTCATCTGCGTGGAGTAAAAATAAAAAAAAGAAAAATAGGCTCCGGTTGGATTGAGATCTGAAAGAAAATTGAATAGGATTTTCAGAGATGTCGGCAACAACTATTATAATATGCGCTCTGAAAAGCTGTAATATGTACACTCTTTCCATGAGTTGCATCCCTTAATAGTGTGTCACCCCTTAGCAACGGATAACCTACCTTCTGTCTGACCAAAACTGTATGGGGTCCAATTCAAGGAAACATTTAATGATAGTGTCACCCAGAATGCTATAGGTGAGGGTTTAAATTAGGAATTTTTTTTTCCTAAAATAGCATTTTTCTGAATTATTATGTATATTCAATGATGTTAACATTCTCAACTATTATACATATATAATTACCCCACGATGGCCGCGCGGCTTAAGCGTTGGCCTATTGCGTCGTGGGTCCCAGGTTCGAATCCTGGGTCTGGCAAGTACACATATTGTTTTTCATTTATGTATGAGTCAGAGTATGAACCTAATAGGTTGAGCAAGTGGTTGACATCCATTTCTTGTAAAAACAAAATCTGTCAATACAAACCTCCACTCTGTGGAGGTCCATATGATGCTATTAGGATCGGACACGGTCGGAAAATATATAATAAAGCCCATGACGTCCGAGCAGCTTATGCGTCGGCTTATAATATCGTTGGTCCCAAGTTAGAATACCGGGTCTGGCAAATACGCATATTGTTTTTCAATTTGGAATTGGAGTCAGAGTATGGACCTAACAGGTTGAGCAAATGGCTAACATCTATGTCTCGTAAAAACAAAAATCCGTTAATACATACCTCCACTCAGTGGTGAAGGGTGGAGGTAGGCTGTTAAGATTCAACATTGATAATGATCTTTAAAATATCAAAACATATGTATTGTTTAATGGCAGAATTAAAGATATTTTATAGATAAACGAATATTTATTGACTGTTATGTACCATGGATTGGATTAGGCAGGTTAATTGAATTTTAAAAACTAACAAACTATATTTACTTGTCTTAGTTCAAGGAAAACAAATACGTTTGACTAATAAAATTTAGTATGTACTATTTATGTCAGATCTTAACGGCCTACATCCACTCTAGGTACGAGTAGGCCCACATTATGATCTTATTAAGATCGGACATGGTCAAAAGAAAAAAAATAGTTAATAAATTTTTAATAAAAAAAATAATTTTAACGATAGCTGTTTCGGATTTTACACCACCATTAATATAATAAAAATAAGCGATATGTTATCATTGAAATAATAAATTTCTTTTGTAAAATCTGCTTACCTCTTAGAAGTCAATAATTATTATCATAATATTATTATATTGAGATACTATTACACATTAGTCACTGGAAAAACCTTCACAATATATTATACATCATTAATTCGTAAGTATCCTATAAATATGTATATTTAATGAAACTGATTGAACCAGCTGTCAGCTGATGGTAATAAGTAGGTACATCGATTTTAAAGACATGCTAAAAAGACAGTATTTTTAACAAAAACAAACAAGGAATTACTAAGTTAAGAATGGCATTATTAAGTTACTATAGCCGTTAATATAATAATTATCTAAGGAAACTGTGGTTTTGGATTATAACCATATGTTTTTCATGACTCATATAATTGTCTGATATCGCTTTTGCTATGATAAGAAATACGTTTATCGTATTATACTTAACATAGGTAAATAAATACAATGTTAGTTAATACAAAACAAATCCGTTTTTTGTCAATCGAATATGACTATTGTTATCGAAAGCTGACGTTTAATTATTAACAATGAATGCAAAAGGTTATCAGATGAATCTGGTTAGGTGAGAATTTTACTTGATTTTTTTTGTAGTAACTGATTAGTTTGAAAGTTAAAAAAACTGAGGTTGATTATGTTTCCGTTTCCTTGTTAGATTTTTTAGTAAAGCGATAAAATATTTTAATTGTTACTTACGCGTGAATGTGTGGCAGGATAGACTGTGCGCGAACTTGTGGTATTTAGGGAAAATTTCGTCAAGTGTTTGCGCAAACGCGTGGCGCCGATCGATGGGCGCCATGTTGGATGCTCCCCACTAACAAGTGGCTGCTTTGCCGATGGGACAATGTCATTCAAAGCCATTCATATGGGATATTGAGAAAAAAACCATACGACTACCCATTGCGTATAATTTATAATTCGTATATCTAGAGGCAGACGTCAGAACTGTATCGTCATATGATTTTTTTTTTTTTTTAAATCGTATTGATTATTGTATTGCTTTTTAGAAATCTGTGCCAACCAATGACTAATGTCATCTTTTTTACAAATTTAAATATAATATTATATTGCTCTAAGAAGCACAACTATTTTATGCATGTTTATCTTTTTCTTCCCGGTGCTGAAACTAGAGCTTGTCATAAAAAAACTCGTCTCGAAGATTCTCGAGAAATAATCAGAAAAGTCCATTCTCGAATTTCAAGAAATTATTTTTCTGAAATTTCTCGAGAAAAAAATTGTTATATTTTCGAGAAATCAGAATATTGTCACTAGGCTTAGCTGCATACCGCAACTGGAATTTTAAAGAAACTGAATAGAATATCTCAACACTGCTACTTTGATTTTATTCTGAACGGAATTTATTAAATGTACCGGTTAAAATATCTTTTGGCCGAAATAGGTAAATAAAAGAGTCTTGAATTTATATCAGAAAATATTAGAAAAATATTGGATCGTAATTTTAAATGTGATATGTGATTTTTCGAGAAATCAAAAAAATAATTCTCCAATTCTCGAGAAAAAAAATCTTGATTTCGAGAATTTTCGAATCTCGACCGACAGATATATAGATTAAGACAAATATAATATTAAAGTTTTAACGATGTGGGTTCAAGTTACAACAACTGATCAACGTTACTCAATTGAATTTTTATTAAAACAAAAAAACTTATAATAGTAATTATATATAAATACTTTTCTAAGATTATTGCTTGTGTTTTCTTTTCAATTTTTTCAGTATGAAGAGTTCAAAAGTCCACGACACTATCGGAATGATCAGGAGAACGGTTAGAAAATAAAATGGCATTTCAAATTTTCCTGTGAACTCCCGAATCAAACCTGAAAATGAAAAAAAAAAGGTTTTTAAAGCAAATTAGAAAAAAAAAAAATTGTTTGTTTTCGTCACGATAACACCTCGTATTATTTCGTCAAATGGCTTAGCAGTTTATACGATTGGAGACTTTCAAGATGTTGCCCCATAGAGTTACTATGATGAATGAGAAGGTTTTAAGATGACCTGCCAATAAGGTTAGAGATTTTGTCTACTTAACTATAAAGCGCAGAAAATTTAAATACTTAGGCCTTATTTTCCGGAATGAGAAGTAATATTTAGTCGAACTCATAATGCAATGGAAGATAGAAGGCAGTACAAACTTAGGTAGAAAGAGATTCTTTTGGACAGATAACTACTGTAAGTGTTTCAATGTCCAAGGCGTTGGGGATTAGGATTAGATAAACTACACATTGGTTGCACACCTTCAATAGAAGACGGTACCAAAAGAAGAAAAAAATAATTATAACTTTATAAGGATAAACTATGAATGTAGATTTTGTTTCCAAAACATTACAATTTATTATTAAAATTTTGTATTTGATAGACTTGAGTAAATTACACCATGATCAATAGTAATAATATGAACCTATACAGAGAGAAAGTTGCATTAGCAGATTTTTGTTTTTACGACAAATTGATGTTAGCCACTTGCTCAACCTATTAGGCACCTAAATTTTGTCAGACCCGAGATTTTAACTCGGGATATATGGTACTCGTATTATAAGCCAATATATTACCGCTTGGCTATCATGGGCGAATTTATTTAAGTAGGTATAAGGAACTTTTACTTGTCAACGTAAACCTCGCTATGACGTTTCGAATGTTTACTTATCTATAATTTTGCGTCATTCTCTTGCTGCTGGAGTAAACGAAAATATTTTTATTATATTATACACTCAATTGCCTTTAAAAAAAATTTTGGGTGCAAAAGAAAAAAAGGAGAAATGTTTAAAATCTCTACTTTCCAGAGTCAAAAGAAAATTTAGTTTTGAATTTTTTTATGGTGATTCCCCCTTTGTCTCACATATGAAATTGAGGTGACTTTATTGGCATGTCTTTATTAAGGATAGAAGATACTTTATACTAATTTAGTGGTTGAACTGTGTACAAAAAGAGATGGTTATGGCGAAAGAGGGAGCTTGGGGCAGACAAGAGAGAAGTGAAGATGTTTCCGGGAGGTGGTCAAGATCCACATTGTTTTGTAATGGCGCTGATGATGAAATGATAAAATCGGCCAAATTAAACTCACGATAATTTTTATAAAGCCTTATTTTCTTTCGCATACAGATTTATTCCCGCTTTTCAGAATCTGGATCTTTTATTTTGTTTTATAAAGGGCCAGCAGTAACGTGACTTTTCAGGTGGCTCTCGTGGCACAGTGCGTAAGGCGCTGGTCTTCCACCCGAGAGTTATGAGTTCAATTTCTGGTGAGGATACTATTTATATGATACTCTTAAAGCCTGGGTGTTTAAGATAGTTCAAAATTACTAACAACCATCTTGTACGAAAAAGCAAGGACATGGTTATTAATAATTCTAAAAAAGTGACTTTTCACAGGGATATTATATAACGTTAGTATTCATACGCAAATAATAATTATTGCATGCGAGATTATAATCAAACTTATTTCAAGCCACCCTGTCGAAAATTCAAATTTAATCGTCCGTCGAAATTTTTACTCACCAATAAGAGGAGAAATGGAGCCATTTAAGATTCCTGTAACTACCATGGTGAGTCCAAAAGCTGAAGCGTATCTCTCCATTGGTAATATTTCTGCGCACATGAGTGGCTTGCAGACGTAATACCAGCCCCTGAAGAAGCCCAGAACCGCTGTCATTATTGCTACTCCAATGAAATCGTTAAACTGGAGGAAGACTGCAAGTAAGCGATTATGATATTATATGAATATAATTTAGTTTTGGAGATTAGAAGCAAATATAAATAAACATTTAAAATATGAAGTACCACGGAGGAATGGTACCTACCGATCGAGAAGGTTTTTAACCAGGTGATTCTGGACAATCGGCGTCAATTTGTTTTAATTATTATTCTAGATATCTATAAGCAAGTAATAGCACCTATACAATTGCATGAATCTACTGGCACCAATAGTGTGTATTTTAAACTATCGCGATAATAATTGTTTATACTTATTACAACTTACACATGCATGGATTCAGTGGCGCACCCAAGATTTAATATTGGGGGGGGGGGGCAAGGAGGAGAATATAAATTAGTCCCATAGGCTCTTTTTCTTCTCACAGCCTAATTTCTCGTTTATCGGTCTTTTGTCTGTTGCACTCGGCGTACCTACTCCATGGTCCCCGCATCCTGAAACGGGCCCTCAGGCTAGGATGTTTGGCGGGCCCTCTACCTACCGCTAAGATTAAAGGCAGTGTGAAACACTACATTAACGTTTTTCAAATTGTGCTTTAGTTCAAATTAAAGGTAACTTATAAGTGAATTATTGGCGATTTTTAATACGTCTACTTTAATAGTGGAGCTGTCGAGTATCGACACATAGTAATCAAAAAATATATTGTACAATTATATAATTGAAAATGTTCATGGTCACGAAGCATAATAGCCCCGCATGCGACTTTTTTTCCGGCCCCCTCACAGCCCGGGCCCAAGACTAGAGCCCTGTCAGCCCTCCCCAGCCATATCATACGCCACTCCGGAATTCGGGTGGACACTGAGAATTTTTCGACAGTTCCATTAGGGATTGGGTTTCTAAAAAAACCTGACATTAGAGTTTCGAAATTTTTGTGTTAGACATTAAAATCTAAGAAATTTTTCTAAAAAGGGTGCTGGAGAATTAAAATCATTTTCTTGCCGTGTTTTTATTTGTCTAAGCCCAAAGGTACAGTTTATTGACGTTCAGTTTCAATCTTTAAAATTATTCTGATAATTTTCATGTTTGGGGGGTGCCATGGCCCCTTGCCCCCCCCCTGGGTGCGCCACTGGATGGATTTATTTGTAGCAATAATGAGTATTTTAAACTATCATGACAATAGTGCTGACTGTCTCTCCAATGTCATTCTTTAAGAGTAAGCGAGTAATTTTATGATACTATTTGACAGTTCGTAAAAAACGGTTATCCGCAAAATGAGTCTCTACACGGTGTAGCTTGTTTTTTGCCGGGAAGTTCACCACTATCGTTCTACTATGCAGGCGCAGATCGAAAATCGCATGAAAATTTGGAAGCTTCCGAACTTATTGAATTCATGTAAGTACCAATTATTGTGTGAAAATTCAGAAGCTACTGATTTTTTTAAATCCATGCACGCAATATTGCAATATGCACAATAATACGTGTTTACATGTGCATTGTCTTGTTATGTTAAGGCCTCGATAATACGTATTGTCAGCAGTAAATGCATGCACGTATAAACAGGATATAAATAAGTTAGTAAGTAAATAAATAAATATATGAATTAAACTAAAATGAATGAATAATGATAAATGAATACATCGTCACTGTCCTGGTAGAAGACACTAATTCGAAAAAATGACATAATGAGTTAGTTATACCAAAATGTTCCTTATTTCAAACTTTACCGTCTGGAAGAAATAAACAGTCTTTATTTGAAAGTCATCCTTTTTACGATTACTTAATAAACTCACATGATAGACCATTTAAAACATTTTAACAACTTCAAAGTCAAATTACTCAAAACTAGTATTCTCCAGCTAGTGTATTCTGCCAGAATAGACGACATAATATTATGTATGAGATAAATTAATAAAATATATGAATGAACGAATTAACGAATAAACGTTTTTTACTCACTTAAACGTCCAATTGTTGTGCCAATTAATCCAAAGTAGCAGAGATAGACACTATTCACGCGGAAAAAATTTCCCACCAAAATCAGAAGCATTTTTGATATAAGGTCAGCTATTGAAGTAATAGAGATTATAGTCGCAACTTCTATCTGAAAGAAATGTATATACTGTAATTATAACTTTTTTAATTGGGTCCTGGACCAACGGTAGCTCATATATCTTATTATATCTTATTATATCTCATTATATTTCATTATATCCATTTAATACCGTTTAATTACATTTGTAAAGCCATATTCCAATAGTAATAGTGGGAGCAGTACGTAAAATTGTAGATCAGTGAACATTCCAAAGGTCATAGCGAGATTTACGTTGACAAATGAAAATTCTTTGTACAGAGAGAAGTCCACCCATTTGTTAAGTTTAGACCTGATAATACAATTAATTGTTTTAGTATTGTTAAAGGTAATACACTTAAAGGTAATTATCAACAAAAAACGTTTTATAGATTTTCACGCAACGCTACAATTATATAAATCGATACACACAAAGACCTTGAAGAAAACCTTGGTCTATAGAGACGAAGCCTAAATATTTGAAGAAGTGAAGGTGAAATACAGTTATTTAAAAAAAAAAAAACAAATTTTTGTGGCGAGCCTGGGAAAAACTGCTCTTCTCATTGGCGACTAACAAGCGTACCAACGCAACGACTATAATATGCCTGCAATCAGGCGCGCACACATACATATTGTTTAGGGGGGTGGTCAATTTTGAAAGTATATCCATAATATTTCTTACATATTTTTAATGCGGCGGGAGGGGATGGGGTTGAGAAAATCTAGCAGGTGCCACTGACTTCCTATGCGGAATACCGAATTTTTTCAGGTAAATTTCCCATACCATTAAATGAATTCACAAGATTTATATTTTTTAGTAGTTATTTATTTCTCAGAAGTGTTATAGGTAGGTCTGTTCAATAACACAATGTAATATTCGTATATCTTGTTAATTATTCGTTGAATAAAATAATAGTTTATTGAATCGTTAGCGAGTGCATGTAGGTTATAACTAAAATTTGGAGAGATCCTGACACTGGTTGGTAATTGAGGTATATTAATACTTTGATTTAAAATACAAAAGCAGATTTTGTAAGTGCTTCAGAGAGTATAGTAAAAACCAAAAGTTAACTTCGTCATCATTAGATAGGACACGTATATATTAGTAGTCAGTGCACATTAGCGTGAATCTGGAGAGACGCAGGTTCGAACCTGCCGGGTGTCGTATTTTGTTCAAAAATATTTTTTCTAGTGTTTATATAAGTGTTTTGAAATTATGGATGTTCCAAAATTTATTAGTTATTAAGTTAAGTAGTTTAAATACCAAATAGTCGTTTTTTTAATCGCTCGGATGTTGTGCTCAATTTTGTGTGGTTTATTTAAATCCTTTCCTGTGTCATTATCAACAATCAATTGGTTTTCCATATTGACAACAGAGCTGTTTTCAATTTCCATACCATTATCTGTTTGCGTTTTCATTTCAGGATTTATTTGAGCCTGTAGTTTGGTACTGCCTTTGTTGGTTTGTGTAGATTCTCCTGAACATAAATTTTAAATTATTTAATATAACATAAATATAATAGACAAATGAGGGCAGCC
Organism: Rhyacophila brunnea; assembly: GCF_057557595.1. Classification (NCBI taxonomy): domain Eukaryota; kingdom Metazoa; phylum Arthropoda; class Insecta; order Trichoptera; family Rhyacophilidae; genus Rhyacophila; species Rhyacophila brunnea. The sequence continues at coordinate 33,014,172 of NW_028232827.1, read as the reverse complement.
ATCTTATTTATAATGTTTAAAACTGAGGGACAATGATAACTGTCCATGTGATGGCAATGTAATACAGTGTGGTATTAACTTTACCTATACGATGTTAATAAAATCCGTCCGTTCTGGTGATTACACCTTGAGTTACCGTACAAAATTGACAATATTACTGTATGTAAGGAAAGTTCCTATTTTGACAACATAAATAAGTCTACTTAATTATGTTTCAGCATTATTATTTTGTTTTATCTATAAAATTATCAAAATCAAACCTTAATTATAATCATAATATGAGTATTTCTATAATTTCTATACATTATTATAGCCTACAAGCTAATATCTTGATCACAACGCTTACTTTCATATCTCTTTCTAACATTTAAGTATGTCTCTCTTTGTCGCATACACTATTATATCTTTTGTTTGTAATGGAACGAAACGCTCTGTTTGCAGTGTGCATTTATAATTTATTACAGGTAAATGAAATCTGACGGATATAGAGTAATTAAACGTAATTACTGGTAAATGCTATTGTCTTTGAAAATAATAGCATTTTAATTACACGTAATATTGATGATTCTAGGAACAGCCGAAATATAAAGATGACAAGGTGCATATAAACTAAAATATTTTCAGTTTAATGGAATGGGTTACCTAAGATGACAGCAATAACGGGAGTATTAGCAACTCAATACTAGACAACGACACTAGGCTCTCGAAGTTCTATGCAAATAACACAACACGGAATTGATGTCTAAAAATCTCATTCAATGTCTACTACACTACAAAATAAAGACAAAACCACTATACAAAATATCTACTACTTCATCATCATAATCATTATCAGGGGCGTGACAACCCGGTGTGGGTCCTGGCCTCCTCCAACAGCTCCCTCCACCTGTCCCTATCCAGTGTGGCCGCTTTCCAATTTGGTACCCCCAGAATACGGCAGTCACTGGCAGCTCCATCTAACCAGCGAATCTTTGGCCTCCCTCTTCTTCTACGTCCTATTGGATTGCTCACTCTCTTTGACGGTTCATTATCATTCATACGGTGCACATGACCTAGCCATCGCAGTCTCCCAATCTTAATTGATTGAACTGCGCTGCAATCTTCGTACAGCCCGTAGAGCTCAGCATTATATCTTCTCCTCCAATTGGTGCCATCCCTGATTGGTCCATATATACGGCGGAGAATTTTTCTTTCAAAGATGTTCAGGGCTCGTTCATTTAGTAGAGTTAATGTCTAAGTTTCCGATGCGTAGGTGAGCACTGACTTTACAAGTGAGATAGTAAGCGGGACTTAAAATGTCTTAACAGACCAAAGTAGCATTTATTCGCAGACATGATTCTCTTGTTGATTTCTTCTGTAATATCATTATGTCGAGTTACAAGAGATCCAAGGTATATGAAACTGTCGACCGTATCAAACTTGTATTCACCAATATCTAACTTTGGTGCGACTTCTCGTGGTGTGACATAGACAGGCATGTATTTAGTTTTTGCCTCGTTTATATTTTGTAAAACCATTCTTTTGGCAGAGGCTTCTAGTGCTGTGGATGCCTTTTTTAGCGCCAATTCTGATATGGTAATGATGTCGATATCATCGGCATACGCCAGCAGCTGCACAGGCTTAGTAAATATCGTGCCGCTGCCACGGGCATCAATCTTTGCATCACGTATCGTCTTTTCTAGCGCAATATATCTACTACTTACTGACCATAAAAACAGTAGCTAATAACTATTATAGACCCTATCTAAGATGTGTAATGCAATTAATGTACAAGTTACTCAAGCAATTTTTAATATTTTTTACTTAATCAAACATTATGCCCTTATTATTTGATATTAACTTATATTGAACTTTACTCAACTATAACTAGTAGGTACTTATTACTTTAATATAGCGTACAAACATACTTTCAACAACCTATACATATGTGTATAAAAAAAATCTTAGGTAGGTACTTAAAATCTAATCTAATTCATTCAGCAACATATTATTTTATTGTGATAACGACATTATCTCTATATGTTCAACCCCTGAAAAATATTGTCCTTCGAAAATCGAACCTACTGTCAAAGTAATGAGATGACTATAATAGTGATTCTCCCTGTCTCCCTCTTTCTCATACGTATAATATGGTATATCTTATTGTTTGTGTTTTAGATTCAATTATTTGTCTGCTGCATCATATTTTGACAAGCGGTGACGCTGTGCTAATGTTTCATCCTCGTCCATAGTGTTTTTATAGTGCATGTTGCTTAAGAGGCTACAGCACCCTATCCCTATTATTTATAATCTACCTTAAATATATGTTAGGTCCACTAATTTCTTATATAAACGCCACTTTATTGATTATTTAACACTTTCACTTCTATTTATCGACTCCTGATTTAATTTGAATCGAGTGTATTTTGAAATTGACATTTTCAGATATATATTTATATATCTTTCTCAAAATCGTCTTTCCTATGTGACATTATATAGATATTTCTTTATACCTTTCCGTAAACCTGTCATAAATTAATTGTAATATATAATACTATCTATATATTACTCGATATGATACTACTCTACTATAAGCTTCTGTCAAGTTATTATGAGATAATCATTTATTTTCTTTCACGACCCAATTAAAATAAACGATTCTACTATTCTTATATTTTTCAAATTTAGAATTTATGTTTTTGTGTACTTATGTTTAATATGTTTTCTCCAGTCTTGCTCTCTCTTTTCTGTTTGTTACAAATTTAAAACAAATGACTTGTAACGTAATTATATAGAATACGCTTATCTAATGAGGGTAATGGCACTTACTGCATTTTTATAGTCATTTGGAAAAAGGTATAGAGATTATAAGACGCAGCGAGCTATTTAATAAAATCTTTTATCAGACTCGCATTATGTATGTAAAATTTTGTAGTCAAGTTCTCTCTTTTTTTCACATAGAACAAAATAAAATAATATTATAATTGAAGTACGATTTATAAAACATAAAAATATTTTTTTTAAACAAGAGCAGATTGTTTATTACAATATGTAACAAACATTAGTAAAATATTGTAAGTAAAACAATAATAATATTGTATGATCAGTCGAATTAAACATAATAAATTTGTATTTTAGCAGTTCATAATGCAAAAGAGAGATGTCACGGAGATGTCACGGAGACTTCGAGATGTGGCTGTATAGATGCATCCTCAAAATTCCTTGGACTGACCGGGTGACAAATGTTGAAGTTCTCAATCGAATGGGGAAGGACCGAGAAGTTCTACGTAGTATCAACACCAGGAAACTACAGTACCTCGGCTACAAAATACAGCATTCCCCAACTTGTAATTAAATGAAAGATCAATGGGAAGCTTAGCAGAGGACGGCGCCGCATTTCGTGGCTTAAGAACCTCCGTGATTGGTACGAGTGCAGCTCCACTGAACTGTTCCGGGTAGCAGATGACAAAAATAAGATCGCCTTGATGGTGGCCGACCTCCGCTAGAGGATGGCACAATAAGAAGAAGAATGAAAATGAAGGTAGAGGGCAGCAGAAACGTAAATAAAAAGAGATTCTCTTGGCTAGGCAACTACTGTAAGTGACTCAATGCCTAAGGCGTTGAGGATCTTATACAACTGGTCCTGGATAGAAAGTGTATCTACTGTAGGTTGGTCGCCAAGCTTCTATAGAAGTTGGAATAAAAAATCTAACATATGAGTACTATATACGGTATTATTCGCCAAATTTCTAGTGAGTATTTATTCTTAATAAAACTATATATAATTACCTTGTCCTTGGGCGTCATCAATTGCCTTTGGTACCAAATGCCACTCTACTGGTTGAAAGAGTGCACTGCCAACGATACTGTGTAAAGTGATTGCTGCCAAAAGCGCCACTGTCCCTCTGTACCCAAATTCACGCAGAAAATACTCTATCATATATGGAGCAAAGATACTCGAAACGCCCACCATGGACATGCAAATGCTCATAAACATGACGCGTTTCTTCACGAAGTAATTGTTGAAGGTTATGTTCGTGACCAAAATAAAAACGCCCCAACCTACTCCGTGGAAAATGCTGAACGTGAGGTACATGTGCCAGGTTTTAGTGATGAAGATGCTGAAGAACCAACTCAGCGTCAGGCATACTGCGGCGAACAACGCTATTTGTCGTAATGAGTGACGTTTTTTGACGCGTGGTACTATTAGCCCTGAAAATTTTACGCATATCAAAACTTGGTTATGAGCATTTAAAAGAATAAACCGAGGGCAGAACTGCTATAATACTGGAATCGTTATACACACAGTGGCATTAAAAGCGATTCGAAATTTCACGTCTTTGTCTGGTAAACTGATATATGATGACTTCTATGATTGTGAAATGTGATGATTGCTAATTCACATGGTCCCAGGTTCGAATCCTGGGTCTGGCAACTAGTACACATACTGTTTTTCATTTTATGTATGAGTCAGAGTATGGACCTAATAGATTGAAGAAGTGGCTGACATCCATTGTTTGTCCAAGATTTGTATTGGACGATTGAAGATTTTTAACTAACTTCCCGACTAGCTAGACATTTGAAACTTTTAGAATATGTCAGAACACAATTACAATGCATTCTTTTAATACTTTTAGCTATCTTTAAGCAGCATTGAATTCATTTTCAGTTAATTCTGTTTTGTATGGAAAGTTATTTCGGAAAAAGTTCTTAAAAAGTAAAACACTATTGATGGTTGCTAAGGGGGTCCTAGCAACTAAATTATTAATATATACTTGCGTTACTATGGTAATCAATATGAAATGTCAAAATGACATTTCAGTATTCTATATTTATTCATTATTTCTATCAGTACAAAAAAAGTATTTATTATTACGTAAAATTGTTAAGTTTATATGATTCAACAGAAAATTTAAAAACGTGGTATATATTATTATAAACTATTTTTTAAGTCGATATCTAGTCTTGATAATATGAAGACCAGCATAGCTATTGACCCAAGAATAAATTATAATGGTTTATTATTAAAATGTATCTACTTATTATTATATTATACTTTTAAGTAGTACGGTACAGCATTATTAATTCTTCTACTCTAAAGATAAGATGAGATGGTTCACTTTAATTATTAGACATTTTATAATGGAATTAAATAACAAAGGTTGTCAGGGAATGGAAGGAAAATTGAACCTAAGCCGGCTCGCACATCTAAGCTCGTCTCGACTGCAACACGTCAAATATGTCGATTCTACTTTGTTGGATGATTAGAGATTGCGCATGTCACTGTCTGTAGGCGTCTATGTGGGTAGCTGACTATGCAACATGAATGCGGAATTCTAATAAGGCTTGATTTATGGCTTGTCGCAGACGAGACGAGTTGAGATGTGCGAACCGATTTAAATATATAAAAACTCTAGTTACGTCAGTCAAAAATATTTAAATAAAACAGTTAAAAGAATCATTAAAATAATATACCTGAAAACGCTATGACGATCCCAGTTAATCCATGAATACTTGTCAAAGCACCAGGCGATCCACCATATTCTTTTATAAAACCATTGAATATTAACCCCATCGAGTTACCGATTGCCATTGAGCATGACTAAAAATTAATTTGAATAATGATTAATACCTACAACATACCGTTGCGATTATCATTGGTTCTTGTTCTACTTATTGTTTTTCAAAAATCCCTTTAACAAAAATTAACATTACGTCGGGGTCATAAGTATAGTAATAAGGGAGAGTCTTGAATTAAACACAAAATTAATTTTACTGCAGTTACTACCTTCCTGTTATTTAACTTACACCATTTAAATTTCAAGATTTCATATATATTTTTATAACTTGAAAACGCCTCAGATATATTATATTATTATTCGACCATGTCCGATCCTGATAGGATCATATGGGCCCCACAGAGTGGAGGTTTGCATTAACAGATTTTATTTTTACGAGAAATGGATGTCAGCCACTTGCTCAACCTATTAGGTAGTAACATACTCTGACTCATACACAAACTGAAACACAATATGTGTATTTGCCAGACCCAGGATTCGAACCTGGGACCCTCGACACTATAGACCGGCGCTTAAGCCACGCGGCTATCGTGGGTGTGCTTAGATATATTACCAACTAGAAAAATGTATGTTCAATATATTATGGAATGTGACATTATCAAAATCTTGTGAATTATTCGCTGAATAAAAGAAATGGTTTATTAAATATATGTCGGTAATATAGAGAAAAACAAGTGACACAAAGAAAATTGTGAGACAATAGGTTAGCACCTATTATCACTGTTATAATAATGCATCTGTAAGTCATAAACTGATGTATTATTAGTATGATTATTATTTAGATTTAGCTTGACCAAATTACGTCCAATTTGTTTTCTAAATTAAATATTTTTAACGGGACAACCTCAATATAAAAAAATTCGCCTACTTTTAAGCCTCAATTACATGTAATGTAATTGAGGCTTTAGACAGATATCGATAGATTATTATAAAAAAATCAGCGTACGTAAGAAAAAGTCTTTCTAGAGTATTTTCTAGAATCAATATTTTTATCGAGCAAATATATAAAATCCTTCTGTATATTATACTAATTACATAGGGTAGAGAAAACCACTCTGGCTGATTGCTTTGGACTAAATATAATTTCCTGTACAAATAAACTTTTTACCACGTGGTGACTTTGTGTTTTAAAGTCACCCAATTTTAGAAGTGGGTCCCACATCGTTGAGTTCTGCTGTCCATTGGAAGGTAGAGTATACGTTTTTTAACTTTGTACTTTTTACTACACAGATACGCCTCTTTGACCGATTCCCTCGCATAAAATTAGATCAAATTTAATGATATTCACTTGTATTAATATATGTAGTAATAATTATATAAGTAGACGAGATTTTTATATATATATAGAGATAATGTATTATGTAAAATAAGTATTTTTAGAATATATTACATCATTTTCATGCTAGAGCCGGAGTGCAAAGTTATGAAGCATAATATATCTACTCTAAACTGGAGGCGTAAGGTTACACTACTTATATAATTATGAGATAATAATATTCTCAATATTGTGAATATTATTAGCAAGGCAAGTATGTTAAAACTAAAATTTGTATTGATTATAGTACCTACGTAATCAAGGTAAACTACCTTGATTACGTAAAACCTACTAATTATTATATACACAACATGAAAAAAAAACACAAAAAAACTTACAACAATCAATGTGAATCCAACACATATCACGTACGCCCATCCTTTTTCGGATGGCACCATCTCCGTTTTTAATTTTGCCCTTTCCATTTTTAACATTAATTACAATTATTATAATAAATAACTAACAATTTTATAAACGACTCACTCTAACGCTACTTTCACCTTTAATGATGAGTTCTTAATAATTTAAATAAAATAATTACTACGATAAAATATATTAATATTGTTATGTACGCAAGACAGTACCACTGTTAATAATAAACGCTATCATTATTTACACACGGAATGTAATTAATTTACTTAGTTATAATAGTCATAGATGTATTAAATAAAAAGAGGGGTAAGGAAACGGCTTTCTCATACAACTGAATGAAGCAGGCCAACAATAGCCGACAACTTACGAGAAATAGCAACGCGATAAAAAAAAAATGCAGGGCATCAAGGGGGATTTACTTTGGCCTTTTAACCGTCATTATAACGTACCCATATAATATAATAATGTAAACGTGGAAGTTTTTCCGCAACTTGATTACCAGCCTGCCACACCATAATTTTATATAACCTGCCTGCTTCACCATACTTTCACATAACCTGCCGCCACTGGGTAATAGTTTATAATTAGCGGTTGTCTATAAAATGACGTTACTTTAATTTTAAATTTTTTAGAAAACAACCCCTCTGTTCTCAATTGTCACTACGTTACAAAATATTTTACTCCCCTAATAATTACGTTACAGTTTTAAGTCCCTCATTTATCCGTTGAAAATACTCGATTTCAATGTGTGACATGGCCCCCACAAAAGGGAGGCTGACAGAACTCCAGCCTGGGAGCCCGTCGTGGCAGATCGACCAGTTAAGTGAGGTAAACACACACCACAAATGAGCTCTGACAGTAAAAAAAAGTTACTTAACAAATATTAACATTTAAAAATATGTGGCTATGTGATGCAATTCGATGTGCTATGATGATAAATATAATTAAATAATAATTCACATGTAGAAGTTTAGTTTAATATTTATAAGGGTCGCATGTTACTTGACTAACACAAAAGGGGGTCGCGATCAGTGCTTCATAATTGAATGCCGAGTGTCGACAACTCAATAATTCAAGTGGATATATAAAAATACGAAAAATCGCTAAAAATACAAAGAACGCCCTTAATTGTACTTTGCGGAACCCTGGGGTTCCATTGGGGGTACCATTTAGGGAACACTAAAATTTAGAACTGCCCTTAACCTTAGTTCGCCCACCAATTATCCTGGCCTTGGGGCCCGCTTCAGAATGTGGGGGCCATGATGTGGGATCATTGATCAAGTAGTATTGTATTATCATAAAAAATGAGGTCATATTTTCTACCATATCCCCTTCCGTTACAGATCATCACATTATATTATCAGACCACATCCCTCAATAGAACGTGATATCATATATTACCAATGACATTAATATGGACGAAGCATCTGGAAAAAAAATGACAGTCACTTTTTTGTCGGGTCTGCCGAGTGGCATAATCTGTTCTAACGCCATCGCAATAAAGGTGATATTGCTATAAATTCCCGATGCTTTTTGTCGGTCTGCCGAATGGCGTAATTCATATTTTAATATCAATATCGCTCGCTCAAATGAACATTGACACTAGAAATACTGTTTTAACGCCATTACAATAAAGGTGATATTGCTGTAAATTCCCGATGCGTGATATCGCATAATGGAAATTGCGAAATTTTGTCATGTGACGTCTACCTATACATGTGCAAATGTCGGTATGCACGAATTTACTTGCTAGCTACTGTACTGAGTGCGTTGTCCATTAATAATGTCATTGTATATTAATATTACAGATGACAGCTTACTAGTGATATATGAATATAAATAATAAAGAATATTGGTGATTTCTTTACATCAGTTAAAAGACATTAATCAATTCTGTTGGACGAAGTTAAGAAGATATTTAATGAATATTAATTAAAGTCCGGATTAAAAGTTTAGTTAAAGAAATTTAAAAGTTACACAATCTAATCGACTTGTGTATTATGGTAAATAATTTTGTTTTATTTAATTATAAAACGTAGAATTTTAAAGTCTAAGTGAAAAGTGCAAGTCACTGAAAATGAATTAAACTAAGTAGTTTATTAAACACAATACAATAAAACTGTAATGTTATAATATTATCATTTAATAAAATGTTGTTTATCTTTGAATTGGTACACACAAGATTGTCTAAAAACTACACAGTATATCTGAATCGGTTTGCGAGAGCTAATTTAAAAAAATGCAAATGTATATTTTAAAATCTGCTACGCTTTGTTTGATTGTACATAATATAATCGTACTTCTATGTTATATTATTGATATATGAATATATTATAATATTATAACGAATAATATGCCAGCGAAGTTCGGATAATTTCTGGAAATAAATCAATCACTGTTGGATAAAGTGATATTCCACTCTTTTCGGACCCTAATTATTCGCTGCCACCTACATCATCTAAACTTTTATGAACATATTATGGTCGTTTAATCCCCATTGTAAAACTGCATTTATTTTACAGAGTGATGTGTCAAGTTTAATTTGATTCCTAGATTAAAAAGAAGACATTGTGAATAAGGATTGCAATATCAGTATTTCAAAACAGGTATCCCAGTATTTTTCGATACCAAAATACTGGTTTTAAAAATCAGACGATACCGATATATTCGGTATTGAAATTGGAAACAAAATGTATTAATTAACATAAAAGTTTAACAGTACTTTATTTTTACGTTACGTGATGTCTGGTTTATTTCCGTTGCCCTTAAACATCCTTGAAGATCAACAATGACACGTGATATAAAATAATAATATTTTAAAGAGATTTGCATAAATATATTAATTGGTAAATATTTTTGTTTTCCATTATATTTTACGAATACTGAAATACCGGTATTACCATTTTCATTCGTTATTGCAATCCCTAATGGTGAATAACTTACTTACCAATCCCATTAACTAAACTTTTTTAACGGGCCGTAAAACAAAAACAGTTTTAAAACCGCTAATAGACGAAAACTTGTGGTATAAACACATTGTCACTATCATAATACACTATTATTTACATAATGAAAACAATGCCATTAAAATCAATTGTGTTTTACTTCGATAGTAATAATATAGTAACATTTCAAAAAAATTAGTTGGTTGGGACAATTATGGTCGCCCTCATCCCTATATTTCTCTCCTACCTCAAATCATCACTATTGCCGCAAGACCAGGCGAAACGCAGTTACGAGTCAGTAGTCGACTGATTATTAATATAAAGCTTCAGTCATTCATCGACCTCGCGATTACAAACACTTACAACCTAAGCCACATTTGAATATCAATTGCCGCGCACCGTGTGACTCAAGAAACAATACCGTGCGAGTAATTGTGTAACCAGACCACGGAGCAAGATTGTCAACAGCATAAAAGATCAGTGCCTGGCATCCTAATATGACCACTCCCTAGCATCCACATCCACCATCACAATCATTCTATTCTAACATTCTACTATAAAAATTGCAACCATGAGTAAATTCGTTATAAAATAATATTATAACTAGCAATTTATTTGAGTAGCTCTGACTATCCGATTGAAATTTGCTTACATTGTCGTATCTTTCCTTTAACTGAATACAAAATAATATTGTAATAATTAATATACGTACCTCAAATCATTAACTTGATACATAGGTATCACAAATTCTTATTATGTATTATTACATATTAAAACGGACACGCTAGGGGTCGTTCATATAATATGGTGTCACACCCTTAGGGGAGGTCTGATATAATATTATAATGACCTGTGACAAGTCAAGCCGAAAAATTCAAATTTTATACGGTTGGTATGTAAATAATGACATTTTATACGCCATGTCAGTGAAATATACTCATATATTAGAATTACAATGGTTATATTATTTTTTCATGCAAAGAAGTTAGATGTTTGAATTCTGTTTCATATTATTTTTTTAATTTGATTTGATTTAATTTGTATTAGTTTAATCCCCCAGCTATACCTATACAATTTAATAAGTTCCATATTTGAAAGTTTCAGTGGAATAAGTTGTAAATATGAAGTATTAAAACGTCGTAAGCGTCATTATTAAGTTTTTTTTAATAAATTAATAAAACTAAGTATGTAAAAGTGATGTTAAAGTTGTGATTCTATTGAGATGCACATCGCGTACTATCACGTGACGCCACAGTAAGCTGCCGCTAAAGGAAAAAAAGTGTAAAGAAGATGATTTCATCCCTTGGCACATTTTGAACCTTTAAACGAACATTGTCAGTTAAGAAAATCTGCCAAAATCACCAGAACAACAATGAGATCACCTCACGTTATATCGCATTGCATCGACATCTGCATGACTCAATGAACGTGTTTTATCATTTTCTACATGCCTACACATTTTCGACTCATGTCAAAATCGCGTGTTTTTGACGGTTTTGAGCGGTTGGCACTATGTATTTTCTATAAGAATGTTGTCTATTATTGATGGTGTGCAAGTTGGGTTCTGTTCAAAATAATATCTATGAATATAATATCGCAAGTAATTTTAACGTACGCATACGTAGAAACTGTTAACATTAATTGCAATTAGCATGAATAATGAATAATAATTCAAAATACTTATACATTAGAGTTGGCACTATCCATCATTGAATTTACAGATGTGGTGATCATTCAAAATATCCTGTAAAATGACGAAACCATAGACTAAATTTGTCGCCATGACAGCGTGACAGTACGCGATGTGCACCTTAATATAATTTCAACTTTTTTTTAATTATACGTCACTTATTATCGATTCATTCTCAGTACTTCAATTAATATATTCCACATAAGTAAGTGAATAAATAATAATTCTGTAGGTAAATACAATGAAAACACTACTGGTAAGAGTTATCGATTTATAGTTTTTTTTATTATAAATTACGTATAATAATATGTACAGTTTTTTTGAGATCAATGGCTGACTTTAACTTTTTTCTTCATCTTTTTTAGAATGAAAAGTTCAAAAGTGCACGACACTATTGGAATGATGCCGAGAACGGTTATAAAATAAAATGGTAATTCAAAATTTCCTGTAAAGTCCCGAATCCAACCTGAAAATAAAAATAAAATATTTATTAAATAATGTTTTGTGGAATGGGTAGATCCGCACGAGTATCTACATTCAGTCAACTTAGAGTCGCATGGAGATTAACACTCCCGTTACTGTAATGTCACCTTAGGTTACCCAGTCCATTAAACTGGAAAATATTCCACCTTATCATCAATATTAAATATAATTAAAATGTTATAATTTTCACAATCATTAGCATTATCCAGTAAATACATTTGTCAGAAACCTATAAGATTTCATTTACACGTCATAAATTTATAATTATTAATGTGGTCTGTAAACAGAGCATGACGTTCGATCAGTGACGTCCCGAAGGGCGGCAAATCGAGTATAGTCATTAAGTGTAATATATAGAAATAGGTACCTACCTAAACTTAGTAATAACGGAAATATCTTTCTATTAAAAAAATCACCTCACTGGTGTGAAAGAAAATGTAGATATTAATTAACATACAAGGTTTAAGAGGACTGTATTTTTTTGCCTGGTTTACAATGTCTAGTTTACTTCCGTTGTCATTTGACGTAACGTTCTTGATGACCAGCAATGACACGTGCAGATTTGCGAATTATATTTGAATTATCGGTAGGTACATACTTACCTAATTAATTTATCCGAATATTTTTGCCAGTCACTCGTGAGTTTTGAAAGTTGTCAGGTGTATTTTTGAATGCATGTGAAACCGTGGACTCGCAATATTGTCTATTGTGGTAGAGATGGTGAGATTTAGTGGTATACCTTTATATTGTTAGCAATGTATCCATACAATACATTTCTCAGATATTGGAGCCATGAAAGGATGATAAAAAATACTGTATAAAATAAAATGCGGCATTTTGCCACTGTCAGGGACGTCACTGCGTTCGATTACGAACAAAAAAGATACATATATCTAAAAGTATATGCGACAAAGATAGACATATGATTATTCAACTATTGTGAGAAAGAGATATGAAAGTAAACGGTGGGATCAAGATAGTATTTTGACTTGTAGGTTGTAAGAATGGATAGAAGTACTCAATGATTATAATTTTGATGGTTTTTTGATCATTTTGTAGATAAAACAAATAGCAAATAATGATGATGAAATTATAAACATATCTATGTTTCAAAATAGGCATTTCCTTTTTACTTACTGTAATAATGTCAATCTTGTAAGGTAATACAAGGTGATATCACCGGAACGGACGGATTTTATTAGCATAGTAAAGGAAAAGTTAATGGTGTATTTGCATCATAACTGAAATGAATAATGTTGATTGCTCAACGCGTGATTACTACATGGATTAGAAGGTCTCGATGTTTAAATTTTTAGAACCGATTTTAATGTAGAAGCGTATGTGTCAACATTTGATTTCGTGAACTGAAAACTCAGTTCTTACTGACTGATCTGATGATGAAAAGGCTTTTCACGTAGTTTCTACATTGGATTGTTGATGCTGTCGAGCATGATACACCCTTTAGGTTAGAAATTTCAATAATTCCGTCACCATGATCCTGGATCACCATGAAGTGGTACTAAACAACGATCTATGCCGAAATGCACCAAGAGGAGTGGCGCAGTAGTCCAATGCTAAAGCATGACAAAGTACAGTAAATATATTGCCGATTACCCAAAGGAGCATGCCACAAAAATAGTTGGACGCGTTGTTTAAAAACTATAACTAAGTATCTCAGTATGGTCACAAAAAAGGATTTCAAGCTATATATATTTTAATTTTTTATAAAAAATAATGTTTTTTAGGATAAGTATAAAAAAATCTTCTCAATATATTAGAGAAATTCTAATAATGTATATAATAAGATGGAATTCTTTAACGAATTCACAATTTATAATTATTGTATTATATTTTTTCAACGTTAAAAAGCAGTGGTGAAGGGTGAAGGTAGGCTGTTAAGATTTCCCATAAATAGTGCACATTAAACTTTGTTAGTCATACGTATTTGTTTTTATTGAACTAAGACTACAATTTACAGCTGATGGTGTTGGTCAGTTAAAAAAAAACCCTGCCTAAACCAAACCATAATAGTTTTGGTATACTTTGGCCGATGAGACAGAATTGTGCACACTTTTTCATTCCTACTTATTTGTTTTCGTTGGATTAAGGATATATATTAGAAATATTGTTGGTTAATTTTTTTTTAAATTCATTAACCCTAGCCTAAACCAAACTACTTATAGATAAATAATACTATTCTGCCTAGAAAATATCCAAAGTTATGTATGATTTAATTGCATAATTTTAGATATTTTATAGATAGACGAATATTTTTTGACTATTATCTATTAGGGTTTGGTTTTCGGAGGGTATGATTGAATTTTAAAAACTAACCAACACCATCTATAAATTGTAGTCTTTCAAGGAAAACAAATACGTATGACTGACAAAGTTTAGTTTGCACTATTTAAAGCGGATCTTAATAGCCTACCTCCACCCTTCGCCACTGTTAAAAAGTATGTTATTGGTTTATATTAATTGTAGACGTCATATTTACTGTAGAAAATTTTTTTCATACTATTCAAAAAGGTGAAGAGATTTTCAACCGCGCTTTTCTCATTATGAATAATTTTATTTGAAAAATATAATTTTGGATACTAGGTAGGTACGAACTTCATTCGGGTATGTGGAACTTTGAAAAGTCATGATCATTTGAATACGTGTATTAAATAAGGCTCTAAGTACCAAAAAGTAGTATTGCCTGTAGTTACAAAATACCGAGTCATGGCAGTAAAATTTCATGAAGCAGACCTTTTGAAAAATGTGGTTTTACAGTGTGAAGCAATCACGGCAGCTTCTATAATTTTAGGTACTAAGAACTCGCAAGTGTCAACACACTATCGTCAGCTATTTTATATTGAATACCGTTGACCACTGGAGTGCTACTTACACCATGATAAATAAAACACGCCAACGGACTTACAACGTCGACAGCTTTAATTATTTTGCTGTATTTTTTTGACTTGCTTAAGGCACCTAGAATATAGTTGAAGTTATTGGCGTTGGTATGTAGAACATTTTTCTATGAAAATGTCAGTTTTTATTATTTTGGTACTTAGCGCCTTAATTAATACACGTATTCATTTTATGTCTGCGTATAGCCCTTTAGAAAAAATGCTAAGGAAAACTTAAAATCAGTAGAACATTGGTCCTTTTGTTTCTTATTTTTTATACGTTTATGCTTCATCTTTATATTGATTTTATATACAATAGTGATTCGTTTGTTTTTAATCCGTAAATTATCCGTTTGAAAAATATACACTCACCAATTAAAGGGGAAATTGAGCCATTCAAGAGTCCCGTTGTTACCATTGTTAGTCCAAAAGCAGAAGCGTATCTCTCTATTGGTAATATTTCTGCGCACATGAGTGGCTTGGCCACAAAAAACCAGGCTCTAAAGAAACCCAGCAACCCTGTCATTATTGCTACTCCAAGAAAATCATCAAACTGAAGGAAGACTGAAAGCGATCGAAACACAAGAACCTGATTTAATTTTAGAGGATAAAGGGTAAACATAAATAAACAGGCTAAAAATAAACGAATAAATGAATAAATTAATAAATGAATACATGAATACACGAATACATGGATACATAAATACATGAATACGCGAATACATAAATACATGAATAAATGAATAAAAACAAATAGAAATTAAAAAAAATATTATATCGTGTATCTTGATCATAATAATGTTAAAGGAAGAGACAATCGTTGGACAAATTTATTCATCCAGTGGTATTCAAGAGGTACAACACGTCCGCAAGTTAGACCTAGAGGCCGATGGATCGATGAAATGATAAAGTTCTGCGGAAGTACGTGGCAGCGCAACGCACAGGACCGAGAGAAGTGGAAGCAGCTTGAACAGGCCTTCATCCAGCAGTGGATAGATTCAGGCTGATGATGATGATGATGCTACCAATGTTTCTTAACCTTTTTACATCCGCGGACCACACAAAAATCAAAAAATGTTTTGCAGACAATTAACATTGGAATAAAATAATAAATATTTATATTTACACTATTTTTGAAACAATTATCGATACATAATACAACCCACTTCAAATTTTGGGTTTATAGGTAACTGTTTTTGAACTTCAGAAAATTTTTGCGGTCCACCCAAAAATCTTCGCGGACCACCGGTTAAGAAACTTCCATTGTATATAATCAAAAAAAAAAGGTTTGAGTGAATTGAAAGCAACTAGGGGAGAAATTTATTCAGCAGTAGCTCGATTCCAGCTGATAAAATAAATAGATAAGAATGTAATTAGAAATGAATGATTGCAAGTATAAAAAACCACTTACTAAAGCGACCGATTGTTGTGCCAATGCAGCTAAAGTAACAGAGATGAATGCTATTCACACGGAAAAATTTTCCCACCAAAATCAGAAGCATTTTTGATACAAGATCAGCTATCGATGTGATGGAGATACAAGTGGCGACTTCAATCTAAAATATATTTATAATATTAATAATGCATATTTTTACTTTATTGTGAGCATTTTAATTGGTTGTCAAGCATCACATTTATAAAATTTTCGTGACATAACGAAGACTACTACAATATGAATGCACTTAATGTGTACCTATTACCTTTTAAACATTCTTATTTTATCACATTTACATAGGTTGCATATTTCACTAGAAAAAATAATTGGAAGAAATTATTTGTATTATATATTTTTCAAAATCCGTACTCATTAATAAAATTGGAGTGTCTGTCTATCTGTTTGTCCGTTTCTATTTGTTGAGTTATAACTTAAGCTTCTGGACCAATATTTATGATAAAACTTTCCAGCTACGTTGTTGTACCAGTTTCGTAGTTTCTTATTATTCTTCTCGTGATTCAAATACTATGAGATCTTTATGCAACCTTCTTCTAAAAAACTAACCTTTTTAATGGTACCTACTAACAATCTGAAACATTCTCCAATCATTGGTTACCAATAAGAATAAAAAATGGTCTCGTCGATTTACTTCTTGAAGTATCTGACATTAAATATTTCATAATTTGGTACCTATCTCTAAATAAACTCTTGATTTTCGATATCTCAAAAAAAAAAAACACACACATAGAACGCCTGTCAAATTACATATAGCATAATATAACAGGTATCGTTTTATAAAAAAAACATACAGAAAATGCATGTCAATCTATATGATACGTAAAAATTTTATTAGATACAAGGATGTCTCCCTTACAAGCGCTGCTACTTAAGAGATCTACGCTCTGCAGGTCTCAAATGGCGGGAGGAGCGACACGTGGTGATGGATCGAGGGAAGTGGCGCTACATCGTGCTTCCAACCCAACACTGGGGCGTGACAGGGTGAATTAATAGTAGTATGACGTGTGAGGGTTAAATATTTTTTATATTTAACTTTTCAAGTTAACGGCCCACGTGCTCGTCGTAGGTCAAAATTGAGTTTTTATTGTATTTTCAAACCATGATCCTGGACACTCCTTAAACGTTGTAGATAATCTATTTATTTAATTTTGAAGCCTTATTATTTTTTATAGTTATTTTAAACATTTAATGACTGCATAAAGTATTTTTGTTACATAAAATAGTATTCTTTTAAACCTCTCGCTCTATTTTTTTAGAATATAGTCATATTTCGGTACATAACTGTGCAGTGGTGTTACGATTTTTTACATTTATTAATTTTTAAACGCATTTATAAGACCATTAGTATAATTTATTACGAGATAATTTTTGTAAAATATTCACGATAAAAAATTATATTGATAATCTCTGTGATCCCAAATTTGACAAGAATTAGGCATTTTATTATTCAAAAAATCGGCTAGATTAACACATTTGAAGATGATTCTAAAGATACTTATTATAAGCTATGTCTTTGACCATTCAAGTGTGATAAACATCTTATGAATAATGATTTCTTTATAATAATTATTGACCTAAGAATAAGGTAGTGTTTTTTTGAAATACGCCATTTCTTTTGTCATTCCCCAGTGGTTAAGCTACAACATACGGCCGTAGCCATAAATTGGCAAACTATAATTAAAGTAGGGAGTAAAATGATATTGACGCGCGTGTTTGAACATGTACCGTTTAAAAAAAAATAAAAAAAAATTTGGTTAGGTACATGTTCAAACACGCGCGTTAACATATATTTACTCCCTACTTTAATTATAGTTTGTCAATTTATGGCTACGGCCGTATGTTGTAGCTTAACCACTAGGGAATGACAAAAGAAATGGCGTATTTAAAAAAAACACTACCTTATTCTTAGGTCAATAATTATTATAAAGCAATCATTATTCGTAGGATGTTTATCACACTTAAATGGTCAAAAACATAGCTTATATTAAGTATCTTTAGAATTATCTTCAAATGTGTTAATCTTGCCGATTTTTTGAATAATAAAATGCCTAATTCTTGTCAAATTTGGGATCACAGAGATTATCAATATAATTTTTTATCGTGAATATTTTACAAAAATTATCTCGTAATAAATTATACTAATGGTTTTATAAATGCGTTTAAAAATTAATAAATGTAAAAAATCGTAACACCACTGCACAGTTATGTACCGAAATATGACTATATTCTAAAAAATTAGAGCGAGAGGTTTAAAAGAATACTATTTTATGTAACAAAAATACTTTATGCAGTCATTAAATGTTTAAAATAACTATAAAAAATAATAAGGCTTCAAAATTAAATAAATAGATTATCTACAACGTTTAAGGAGTGTCCAGGATCATGGTTTGAAAATACAATAAAAACTCTATTTTGACCTTCGACGAGCATGTCCCCCCTTAAGAGATTAGAAACTATTCTAAGATGCGTAGAAAATATAAAAAAAAACCTGTCACACGTTTCTTATCACCCCAATTAAGACTTTTTATAATTATAGTTACAATATTAACAATAAGTTTATAATATATTGCAATATTCTTGAATTACATACCTTTGTAAATCCATACTCTAATAACAGAAGAGGTAGCAAAGCGTAAAAATGTATATCAGTATAAATTCCAAAAGTGATGGCAAGATTTACGTTGACAAATGAAAATTTCTTGTACAGAGAGAAATCCACACATTTGTTAATTTTAGACCTGAAAATATGATTAATTATTATTGTAATGTTCGTTGAATTTGTTATCTATAGTAAATAATGAGTAATAATTTTATTATTATTATTTCAATTCTAAACGCCAAACCATAAAAAGTGCAGGAAAGCGAAATTTAGAAATTACGAACCATTACTTAATTTGATTTTAGTTCTGTAATATCGAAATATTAAAAAAAACATTTTTTGTGTTTCAAATTACAATTAATTTTGAGGAATTTTTTCCAATTTTTAATTTATGAAAAATTCAATACATTGGCAAATAATGTCACTTAGGATACTTAACGGACCACATGCCCAACGTAGGTCAAATCTTAAAAATCTTAACACCACTGCACATGGATGTACTGAAATATGACTATATTCTAAAACATTAGATCGAGAGGTTTAAAAGAATACTATTTTATGTAATACAAATACTTTATGCAGTCATCAAATATTTAAAATAAATATAAATGATAATAAGGCTTCAAAATTATACAAATATATTATCTAAACGTTTAAGGAATGTTCAGGCTAATAGTTTGAAAATACCATAAAACCTCCATTTTGACCATCGTTGGGCATGTGGGCCCTTAAGAAGTGGCATGAAATTAATTGTTTCTTAAATTCAATATAATGCTATCTATGCATTTAGATTTATACAGAACTGTTGAAAATTTCACGGAGAATCGATTGATGTAAAAAAACGTATTTCGAAAAATTGGCATTTAGGATAGATTAGAATTGAGTAGACGAATATTTGTTTTAAATTATTCGTAATGCATAAGAGAAAGCGAGACAGAGAGAATACGTTAAAGTTACACATATAAACGCAAATTTTAAATTTGAAATATCGGAGGATTCGTTTTATTTTAATCGGGTCGTGTTTAAAAGCATATCGATTAATTAGAGTATTGGGAAATTAGTGTGTTATCCAAGGAATTTGAGGATTATTATAATAGCGGTATGGTGCTGTAACATACAGTAATCTTAGACAACATACACAATAAAATAATATTGTTGATGAAGAAGAACCATCAGCTAAGCGTCGTCGTTTGACAAATGAACGAGTTCAACGATGGCGTGTTCGGAAATGTCAGAAGACTACAAAGACTCCGCTAGGCTGATGAAGTAGCTGTGAGCCGCTTATTAAATATTATTGGTTCTAAAACACCAAAACAGTAAGAAAGATTCTTTTATAATTTATATAACTTTTTCTTTAAGCACCAATGTGCATGGTTGCTACATCAGTCCCGTGCAGCTTCATTTCGTGATAAGGAAGTGTGGTACTAAATTTTTTTCATTTTGACACGTTTATATCGTCATGGAAGGCATGCACAAATCTCGACTGCACATACATGGCGGGTGGAGATGGAGCAACTCAAATCATATAAGAGAGAGGGAGACGGGGAGAAGACGCATACAATTTTGATAGGTGGTACTCTCACCGGTAATATTTGATAGTATGTTGATGTAATACCTATTGTTCCTGTTTGTATATCCCTCACATTTACTGATTTTTTCGGCAACTTCAGGCTTAATTATTAACTACATATTGTTAAAGAAGGGCGCTTAGAAGTCCTACATTATCGAATTGAGTTGAAGAAAGCTTTGTAGGGGACTCACATGAATAAATTAAGATTTTTGTTATAGCGGATATTTAAAATACGGATATTAAAGGTAGGTTTTTAGATTGTTACATAGAAGAAACAATTTATAATTTTATGAAAAATTTCGGTTAAAGTCTTGGGCAATAGTAGATGTAGTGGTGAGGGGTGGAGATATGCTGTTAAGATTCGACATAAATAGTGCACACCAAAGTTTGTCAGTCATACTTATTTGTTTTCATTGAACTAATAATACAATTTGAAGATGGTGCTGGTTAGTTTATTAAATTCAATTAAACTCTGCGTAAGCCAAACCATAATAATTTAGGTATATTTTGGGCGATTCGACAAAAATAGTGTAAACTTTTTCGGCAATACATATTACAGATGGTGTTGGTCAGTTTTTTTAAATTCATTAAACCCTACGTAAACCAAACCATACTCGATAAAAATATTCTTATATCTATTAAATATCTAAAGCTATGTAATATGGTTTAATGGCATAGTTTTAGATATTTTATAGAGAAAAAAATATGTTTGACTATTATCTACTACGGCTTGGATTAGGCAGGGTTTAATTGAATCTAGACACTATGTAGGCATTGTAGCCTTAGTTAATTGAAAATAAATACGTTTGACTGACAGAGCTTAGTGTGCACTATCTATGTCAGATCTTAACAGCCTACCTTCGCCCTTCGCCACTGAGTAGATGTATATACATACTTAACATAATTATATAGCAAATGAGTCGTCGAGTTGCAAAAATTCGCTCTGAACATTTTAAAATCCCCTTTATTATAAATTTCCTGACATTTTCGTGCAAATTACGGTACGTACTCGTAATCATCGGTTTATGTCACCAAATATGGTGAGAAAATATAATTATTTGAGTAGAAAAGTTGCCAGGGCGATTGACTACGCAAATGTTAGCATATTATGTAGTATACTCAGTTAACGGACAACTTATGCCAATAGATGTATAGTAAAATGATATATTAAATAAAAAGACAAAGCAGAGACCATACAAATTAAACTTGTATTTATTTAGAAAATGTTTTCGTACCATATAGTTGTTTTTTCGTCCGCTTCAAGAATACGCTCAAGTTTTTTTAATTTATTTGAATCCATTTTTGTTTCATTGATACCACAAGGTTTGATATCTACATTGACAACGGCGCTGTTTTGGATACCCAAGTTTTCATCTGTATACGTTTTCATTAAAGGATTTTTTTGATCTTGTAGCTCAAATCCGTTTTTATCATTTTGCACAGGTTCTCCTGAATATAAATTTTACACCTTTTTTAAGAAAAATATTCAACATAATAACATACCTACAATAAACTTAATTAAAACATTATTGTATGTATTGTTGGTCAGAAATGGTAGTGGGTTTTAGTTTTTCAATTATGTAATTATGTTCAATATACATTCTAAAATCTCATAAATTATGTATTGATTAAAAGAAGTGGTTTTATTTCATATAAAAAATATTTTTCGAAATCAAAGAAAACATTAAATAATCGTTTGGTATCAAGTCTCGATACTGGTATAGGTACACTATTTTAGTGTTAAAACGTGAGCAGAGGTTAAAAATATTAATACAAGAGTAACCTAGAATTAAAGCTCATAATATTTTGTATTAATTTGGTCATTGCGTCAATTTACAAAAAAAAGAAAAATCAAAAATCACTTCAAAATCACGTAAAAATAATTTTCAAAGAACACTGTTAATTTGGTGACGTAGGTTTTGACACTAAGATCTTTCTGGGATTATTATTTGTCATATCACAATGAGTCTTTGAGCTTTATATCGTCTCTGTTCTGGCAGAACATACTACCTGGAGAATACTAGTTTTGAGTAATTTGACTTTGGAGTTGTTAAAACGTTTGAAATAGTCTATCATGTGAGTTAATTAAGTAATCGTAAAAAGAATGACTTTAAAATAAAGACTGTTTATTTATTAAGAAGGTTTCCAGACGGTAATGTTTGAAATAAGGAACATTTTGGTATAACTAACCAATCTACTATTTTTTCGAATTAGTGTCTTCTCCCAAAACAGTAGCGATATTATGTTTTATTAAAAAAATATTATAAATAACCGATTTTCTCACTGTTTAATATTTTTAAAAATTTAATACATTGTTGCCTAATCATGAAAATATTAATCTACTAGTTTTTCCTCTTATTTAAAAACTAGTCCGCCGTGATTCTAGGCTACTCACATCATCAATTACCTTGTTCTTGGGTGTTATCAATTATCTTTGGCACCAAATGCCACTCTACTGGTTGAAAGAGTGTACTGCCAACAATACTGTGCAAAGTGATTGCTGCCAAAAGTGCCGCTGTCCCTTTGTAGCCATATTCTCGCAGAAAATACTCTATCATGTACGGAGCGAAGATACTCGAAACGCCCACCACAGACATGCAGATGCTCATGAACATTACACGTTTCTTTACAAAGTAGCTGTTAAACATCATGTTTGTGACCAGTAAAAAGATGCCCCAGCCAACTCCGTGGAAAAAACTAAACGTGATGAACATGTGCCAGATTTTAGTGATGAATATGCTGAGGAACCAGCTCAGCGTCAGGCATATGGCGGCGAACAACGCTATCTGTCGTAATGAATAACAATTTTTTGCGTGCGGTACTAGAAGCCCTAGAAAAAATAATACGTATAAAAAATTACATAATATTACCAAAATAGTGAAAAAATGCAAAGATGTGAAAAAAAATCCTTCTATAAAGAATGGAGTATAAATGTATGAATTTGAACATAAAGATGACCTATGTTTCACATATTTACTCAGTTACAAGTGATTTGGGATGGCAGGTTCATTTTGCAGAGAACTGCTATGACATTTATTTGCTGATTTACAGAATTCTCTACAAGTCGAAATTGTTATTTACTTAGTTGAAAACATTTGTGAAATTTGTATACAACCGTTTATAACTGCACTCATGTACCTAATTTATCAATGAAAAAAAATGGCAGCCATTCAGTAAATAAAAAAATCTGAATGGGAACTGACTGATAATGATATTCGTGGAGTTTACCAACCATGCTTCGTTAATTTTATGAATAATTTTAAATTTCAAAAACAAACACTTAAATTGTCAATAATAATAATATACGTCATGATTTGAAAACACTCTATAGTCTATGCTTCTGAGAAATATATAACCAGTAGAAAAAATCTTTTTAAGCAGAACTGCGGCCCTCGGGACTCAAACTTTATCTAATTTTTTTCGATAGTAACTACTTATAATTTATTAATATTATTTTTAAGTGATAAAGGCAACGATATAATACGAATTATTGATAATGGTGTAACAACAGAAATAGGTAGGTAATAATTAGGATAGTATTAATAGTCTGATCATCAATATTTATTTTATTACCTGAAAATGCTATTACGATCCCAGTTAATCCGTGAATGCTTGACAAAGCACTAGGAGCACCGCCATGTTCTTTTATGAAGTCACTGAAGATTAATCCCATTGAGTTTCCGATTGCCATAGAACATGTCTGAAAATTAATTAATAATGAATAACTACATGTTTTACCTTTTTAAGCTGAAATCTATTATTCTTGAAATATTCTTTATTAAATATTAACATCACGTCGGGGTCACCTGTTTAGAAATAAGAGAGAGATTATTGAGTTGAATACAGATTATTTTTTTGCAAAATTGAATTTTATTATTATATTGATTGAATTTTAAGACACTAACCAGCCCTATTTGCAATGTGTACCCTTAATTCAACGAGAACCTAATAAGTACAAAGTTTAGTGTGCACTATTTATGTGGAATCTTAGCAGCCTACCTTCACCCTTCGCCATCCTTACTCACGAGGCGACGACAGCCGGGAAGAAATAGGATGAAGGATAATTATAATTATATACACAAAATATTATAAATACAAACAATATAAACTTACTACAATCAATGTAAACCCCACACATATCATATACGCCCATCCTTTCTCAGATGGCACCATCTCCATTTTTAATTTTGCCTTTTCCATTGTAATTATTGTAGATGTTTTATTATTATTTGATAATTTTTTTAATGAATCACTATAACACTGGTTTAATCTTCAATAATTTATTTAAAGTTCGAAAATTACGATTCTAATGATAGATGGAAACTAAAAAAAAGATAAATTTAATTTTTGTTAAATAAGTAAGTCATAACACCATTTGTAATAATATGTATTAATGCCATATTTTTGCACAATGATTGTAATTAAGTTGAGTGATAATATTATGTAATAATAAAGATTTCTTGGTGAAAATTGAAAAAAATCAAGTCACTGGACGAAATAGGTACACCTAGATTATTTAAGCGAATAAGTAAGGAAGGGTTATAGTGTCAGATAAAGAAGTTAAAATGTACCAGTCGGTTTATATAATATGACTAAATAAGTTTTATTAATTAAACTACGAAAAGTCGGTTATTAATCGTTATATATTATACACATTGTGTTATTAATGCAAATTAATATATAAATAAAGAATGCAAGTAATTATTGCAAATAAATGTAACTAAATACTTTATAAAACACGTTATGTCAGAAGAATGTTACAGTCTGTAAGAAAATATTGTTCATTGTCAAAATGATACATAATAGGGATGTCTTAAAATAGGTAGGTAACATAATTGATAGTATGAATCGGTTCGCTTCAACTAATTTTCAAATAAGTGCTGTTTGTTGAATTTTATTATTATTTATCATTTTGTAATTCATTCATTCATAAAACTATAATCACAGTCACAAATAACAAATGAGGACTTTCAACATCATTACATACAGATAATGGATTCTGTCTTTGTCGTATATTATGAACACCCACACTGTTCAAGTTATAACATGTACATTATTATATTATGTATTAACGGGACGATAAATATGAGCCTAATATTCCCGAAAATACATCGTAGGCCCAAACCCAATGACATTAATATAGACGAATCATCTGGGAAAAAAAATGACACTCACTTTATTGTCGGGTCTGCCGAATGGCATAATCTGTTCTAACGCCATTACAATAAAGGTGATATTGCTATTAATTCTTGATGCTTTTTGTTGGGTCTGCCGAATGGTTCGGTTCGAACGGGTTCGCTCAAATGAACATTGACATTAGAAACACTGCTCTAACGCCATTACAATAAAGGTCATATTGCTATAAATTCCCGATGCGTGATATCGCATAATGGAAATTGCGTGACGTTACCTATACCTACATGCGAATTTACTTGCTAGCTAGGTACTGTATTGAGTGCGTCGTCCATTAATAATGTCATTGCCCAAACCATAATATACGCTCACAAGTTTGAACATACTCGTTATGAATTATTCATAAGAGAGAATTAAATTACTCTCTTTTATATGAAAGTAGAGAAATCCAAACTATTGAGCATATTGTTGAGGTTTGTGCCCTGTATGTCTTTCCTAGAAGGCTCTCTGCCTTACCCAATGATTTACAGGTGCCTCTGTAGAGTTGTTATCTCGATAACGTGTTTTTTTTAATAACTTCAATCCGTTGACAGCACTCTGCTTCATCAGAGTCATGAGAGTCAATATGCAATGCATTTCAGTGGAATTGAACCAATGTAAAGCACTCCATATAATTCGATATATATTTGCATATAACATAATAGGTATATAAAAATATAAAATGGGTGATTACGGTGTTGTTTACGCCAAAGCCCATGATGGCCGAGCGATGACTGCGTTGGCTTATGCTTATAGTATCATGGTTCCCAAGTTCGAATCTTTGGTCCGAAAAAAAATAACATTTGTTTTTTGAAGTGTGTTTGGTAGTAGTATGGACCTAAAAACTCGTAAAAAATCTGTTGATACAACCTCCGCACTGTGGTGGCCCATATTATCTTCTTAGGACTGAAATTGGTAGGTACAAAAAAATCAACTACCAGATCGCGCGAGCCGGCGTAAATTTATAAGGGACATCATTAGTGGGTATTTAGTGGCAGTATTGTTTTATTGACAATGCAAACAATTTTATCTTATTTCGGTTTAAAAAGTCGTGATAATAAAATTCAAAAATTAATATACAAAGGACCGGACAAGAAAGCCAACTATTATAGCTCGTTGAAAATAATAAAAACGCATTATTTTATGCATTCACTCGCATGGCGGCAGGTTGGCAAAGTTGACCGATGTCATGCCCGCATGGCTAATAATAATTGGTCTCGTGTGTGATTGGATGTTGAAAATAAGAACGGAATGCCAAGAAGCATGTTTCAGCCGACCGATGTCCAACTTGACCTGAAGCTACTACATAAAAGAATAAGATACCAATTATCAATAATCGTCGATAGCGACTCGAAATAACAATAATTAGGTATTCAGGTTTTAAAAAGCTTACTTTGGCTGCCTATGACTTAAGGGGGGACATGCTCAGCGTAGGTGAAAATGGAGCTTTTGTTCTATTTTCAAAGCATGATCCTGGACATTCCTTAAACGTTGTAGATAATCTATTTATATAATTTTGAAGCCAAACTATAATTGAAGTAGGGAGTAAAATGATGCTAATGCGCGTGTTTGAACACGTACCGTTTAAAAAAAAATCGGTTAGGTACATGTTCAAACACGCATGTTAACATAATTTTACTCCCTACTTCAATTATAGTTTGTCAATTTATGGCTACGGCCGTATGTTGTAGCTTCACTACTGGGGAATAACAAAAGAAATGGCGTATTTCAAAAAAACACTACCTTATTCTTAGGTCAATAATTATTATAAAGCAATCATTATTCGTAAGATGTTTATCAAACTTGAATGGTCAAAAACATAGCTTATAATAAGTATCTTTAGAATTATCTTCAAATGTGTTGATCTTGCCCATTTTTTTGAATAATAAAATGTCTAATTCTTGTCAAATTTGGGATCACAGAGATTATCAATATAATTTTTTATCGTAAATATTTCACTATAATAATGTCGACATAAATTATACTGATGGTTTTATAAATGCGTTTAAAAATTAATAAATGTAAAAAATCTTAACACCACTGCACATTTATGTATTGAAATATAACTATATTCTAAAACATTAGAGCGAGAGGTTTAAAAGAATACTATTTTATGTAATAAAAATACTTTTTGCAGTCATCAAATGTTAAAAATAAATATAAAGGATAATAAGGCTTCAAAATTATATACATAGATTATCTAGAACGTTTAAGGAATGTCCAGGATCATGCTTTGAAAATAGAAAAAAAGTTCCATTTTGACCCACGCTGAGCACGTCCGCCCTTAAGCGTCAATTACATTGAGCTACTTTACGAGCTGTTTGTTGGCAAATTTACAATCTGACTGTAAAGTCGCCCAGTGTCATCATCGAACAAGCTAACAAGCAGGTTGTAAGCACTCTACCGATAAAAGTTGAAAGCCGGTCAACTTTACACGCTACACGCCGGCGTGTGGGCCTACTACGTCTGCGCAGTAGAGCGCAGTAGCAACCTCCCGGTAAAAAAACGAACTACGTTCTGTCAAAATAGTCGCTGGCTTGTGGCTTCTCAGCGAATGGGAAGTTTTGTGTGTCATCATCACAATTGCAGTAGCTGAATCGCCCGCTATTAAATTAGCCAACAAACAGCTCGTAATGTAGCTAAATGTAATTGACGCATTAGCATTGAAATATGACTGCTGTCAGTAATAAATTTACCTGTGATAAAAGCAACATCATTGTTGCGACCTAATATTATGTTTTTGTGTATATTTTGTATGAAACTATTTTGAAAGAAATAAAATGTTTCTGTTATCAGTCAGTAAGATTTAATTTGTTTTAAGTCGTCAGAACGACAATATGTACTAATAATATTTGTACAGGATCGAATTTTGTTAGTTAAATATAAAAATGAATTATTTATTTTCAGATATTTTTTTTGGTTCTAAAGAAGGTAAAGAAGAATGATGCTATAGGTACCAAATAAACATGTTTGTAAGGCATAAAGCCCACCAAAAAAGCGTTTGACACGCTCACAACTGAGTAGGCTCCCTCCCACCCGCGCATTACCCTTCACCTATGTAATAAGGGGCACAAGAAGCACAAAATAATTATTATTACAGCGTCTCTCATAACAAAGCAATAAAAATGTTATATTATTTCTCGGGGCTTGTAATTAAAATCGGACACGCAATAACTAAACAAAGAGTACACATTTCTATTATAATGGCTTCTCGCCCGTCTTATCGACGACGCTTCGAGGAGCGTGATTTTGCTTGCTGTGTTCAATAAATGGACTACGTTGTATTTTCTTTAATTCGTATCGCTGAGAAGCGAAAAATGGTGACTCATGGGGCAGGCGGGCACAAGGCGTCGTCAAATCCAGTGTGCGCTGGCGTATTTGATTACGTTGTATTTCCGATGATTTACGCGCCACTTTGTAGAAATTTTGCGCGAGCGCCCCACTCGCTGCGTCAATGGGCTTTATGCCTGAGACCTACGTGCCCTAAATTTAACTCAATTATGAGCTGATATCGTAGAATTAACAACATTTCAAATCCAAAATATTAGTAAAGTGTATGTTTTTACTATACGGCTCCTAGGTATTATGGTATGCAATAAATAAAGTATCTGATACCATGTATATTATTGAAGCCAATGGTTGTCTTAATATACACATATCCGAAGTCAAACTGCATCTCTCATATACATACAAAACCAAGGCATTCGCACATTGTCATTGTAATACTAAGTTAGGTAGGTTCTGGAGTGAGACATGATCACTTCCGGTGCTGGTACTATGATTTGCGAAACAATTATTGTATCTCAGTTAGACGAATCACAAAATAAACGTTTTATATCATATTATGTGAGTATACCGTCTCGCACATCAAAACTCGTCTCGTCTGCAACGTGTCGAATTCATACCTAAATGTGACGTCATCGTTATTCATAAAACACACGTTGTCGAATAGAGCTCCGCAGATTGATCGCATGCGACTTTTTAGTTTGAAAAATATTCTAGTGTTGCTATCAACAAATCGCATGCGTCTCAGGCTGCGAGTCGAAGACCCCATAACGCAAACGCATACCTTCGAATTGGTCATTCCTATACCGGCTCGCTGGTCGCCGCATCCAAATATATACGCTTATATATATATACGCTTCGAGAGGTTACGTGCGACTGTCGCTAGGTAGATATGCACGGTCTTCATAAATGCAACATTAGAGTGACGTTCCTAGAAGGTTTGATTTATGGCTGTGCGTCAGACGAAACGAGTTTAGATATGAGAGCCGGTTGACTCATTCATCGTGGACCAGTTAATTAATATTTAATTACCACATATAAATAACACGCTAAATATATCTAATGCCGACATGGCAGCCGTGTCGTCAGCACTGTTTTGAGTGAGAGTCACGACCATTTCCCGACATGGCACCATGCCTTTTTGTGTATTGTTTCAGACAGACGCACGAAAAAAGAAGCTGCGTCTTTCATATTGTGCATACGAAAATTGTTCCAATACCCGATCTAATAGACATTTGGTACATTGTTCATTGTTGTAGGTATTTCTACAAATAATAATATTGCTATAAATGTGACTTTGCACAGACATATCTGCAAGAAGAAACACGTACCTACCTAATATGAATATGACAACTCGTCAACATGGCGGCCTCGTCGCGTCGTGACGTACAAAGGCCTGTGAGCTTATTACATCACATTTTCTCAACAATACGACACGAATGCAAATGACGAGTTATTGGAGGAACTAGCTTGCATACAAATCAGTTCAGATGGGGTATTATTAAATTTATTGTTTATGCCAGATCTTTGAGAGAACGTACATAATTTATACAATGGGTAGTATTATAATATTCTTGTAATTAGGTCCTACAAACTAAAGATTTTGGCTTACCTTTCACAGACGGCAGAGGGTCAAGCGTATTAGTATAAATAAAACGCAAGTTCTCGCGTGGTCATAATATTAATATTTAAGCAAATAATTTAAATTAGAACTTTAGAGTTTCTCTACAGAAATACCACGTACCTATTAGTTTTCTATGAAATTGATGGCCATTCAGACAATCGTAAATGATAGGGTCTAGGACGATTCGGCGTTGGGACAACTGGGCGCCAGGAAATCGAATGGAATTAAAAAATAAATAGACGTTCGTGAATTATAGGTACTTAAAAATATTTATTAAATAGTATTACATATTTATTTTTAAATTGTTATATGTATTATCATTTAATACTTGGTGAGAATTTAAATATGCACACTTAAATAATGATTTTTTTATTTTTATATAAAGACTCAGGCATGATAATTTTCAATCCGCAATAAAAAACATTATGTTAAGAGCATAATGAATTTAAACTACTAGGTAGTAGATTGAAACCGATTAAAATTCCTCGTCTACTTTCTGTATAATATCATAATTCATAACGAACGTGTATTTATTTCATTCGACAGTAGGGCGCCCAATTGTCCTGGTGCCCAGTTATCCAATTCTCTAAATGATACACACCATGGTTTTATTTTTTTATAATGGTCAATTCGTCACACGACTCTGTTAGTCAATTGCATACATACTTCAATTATGCTTAGCACTTGAATTAGATAGAATTATCCTAATTTAATTTTACACAGTTACATATACAAATACTATAATATTTTGATACAGAAGGATCAGGGGCTTGGAATAAGGGTTTGAATCTCTCAAATAGTAATAATACTTAATGGTGAAGTTAAATTTCAAAAGGAAATCTCAATTGTAGCTACGGGCAGATGATAAATAAATACGGGTGGTACCTACTGTATTCGATGTCGACATTTTATAGAAAGAAAGACCTCGAAAACAATATGTTCTTAGGTGGTCGGAACGAATATCCACTTTACTATTGGGAATGCGTCTGTTGGTTGTTTTTCAAACTTTGTTTGTCCAAAATTGATATTTTTTGCTCAAATTACCTTAAATGCAATTCTTCATCGTCTCACATGCCATGACGATGTATTATGCTGGTAACAACACTTAAATCACTATACAATTGATGACTATGATGTGATATTGGAGGTGAATACCAACGTTTCCATATAAAACAAAGAGGACGAGTATCTAGTCTCTTCTACACTAAACATACAAAGATTGTTAGCTCTCTGGAGGAACAAAAATGGATCATTATGATAAAGTCAAAGTAATAGCCACGCAAATGTAAGAGTAAGTAAATAGTGCGTTTTCTGAGAGTTTCCGAACCAAGAAGTGAGTTCGTCAGGGATGTGTTTTATTTCCCCAGTTATTCAATATATATGGAGAGCATATAATGCGAAGAGCCCTAGATCATTGGCAAGGCGGAATAACAATTGGTGGCCAGAAAATAAACAACTTAAGATTCGCAGATGATACCACACTAATCGCTGCTGATGAAAGAGAATTCACAGAGCTGCTACACCGGGTAGAGGAAGAGAGTCGCAAATACGGCCTCCTTATTAATAGGAATAAGACCAAGTTAATGGCTGTTAGTCGGGCCAACCTTCTACTTACACCAAGTAAACTCCAAAACCTCGAAACAGTCGACGAGTTTGTATACCTGGGATCGACCATCAGTGGAAAGGGCGGATGCGAAGCGGACATAAGAAGGCGTACAGAGATTGTAAAAAATGCGATGACACGCCTTACCACTATATGGAAGGATCGGGGAATTTCGATTGCCACAAAAATGATGCTTGTGCAAACATTAGTGTTCTCGATATTTCTATACGGAGTCGAGTTGTGGGCCCTGAAGGCAAGAGAGCGGAAGGCAATTGATGCCTTTGAGATGTGGTGTTGGCGAACCAGTCAATCATCCAGAGACTGAAGATAAAGGAACGGCTCTCGACGATATGTCTGAGAAGAATTCTGCAGTTTTTTGAACATATTGTCAGGCGCGGACCGGACAACCTGGAGAGACTGGTAGTTTTGGGTAGCCTCCAGGGAAGGCAAAGCAGAAAGAGCGTCTGCGACCTGCGTCTGGAGCGACCAAGTGAAATAGCTGACTGGGGGGGGGGGGGGCACCATCTATTCTGTCCTGAGAGAAGCGGAAGATCGAGAAGGATGGAAAGTCTTGGTCGCTCAAAGGATGGCGAAATTTAAATGTGGTTACGATCCTCAGCCATAAGTGCACGACCAAGAAGAGAAGATGATAAAGTACCTGAACAACTAGTTAGGTACTGTAGGCAGGTTAAAATAATAATCGAACTATCGTGGCACCGTGACGTTTTAATTTGGTGATAGTAAGTATGCAACACTGAACAGTCAAAACAGATTCAAAAGATGGTGAATATAAACGATAGTTTATAAATGCGCTTACGTATAAATTATTTTATGGCTGTAGATTCAACTACACAAAAAAGTTGCGGAGCCCCTATTAAATTTTGTTATTCAAAAACTTGGGCCTAATAAGTAAAATACTATGGGAAATATCTGTTATCGACACACAAGTTATTTGGATTTCTGAATTAGAAGTCAGTTAAAGCGATAAAGGCATATCTTTTGAAGAATGGACTGCACATTCCATGATATTATGAAATATATTTGTCCACACGTAACGAACGTAGAGATAGATATTTGAGTCAATTTAATCCAAATTATTATCTCGCTAACTCAAGTTACTACACAACAACAATGCAGTCAATTCATATTGCAGTGCTTTTGTGCAGTTAAAATCAATGTTAAACTACATGCTAATGAAGTACCATCTGCTATAATTAAACTTAGACGAGGTATAATCTATATTATACTAAAAATCTAATATACGTAGGAGAAATTGATTTCACTTAGTACCTAACAACATAGAGTCATGTGAATATCTTGGGTATACGATCGCCATATAGTGGGTTAACAGTATATTTTTATCTTCAGGCTTAGTGCCTGTCAATAGTCTATCGCCAAGGGTAGTCAACCTGGTCCCTACCGCCCACTAGTGAGCGTTCCAGCTTTCATGGTAGGCGGTAGGGGTTTTAAAACATTTTCATTAGTTTTATAATTAATAATTTATTTAATTAAATGTAATTTTATCAGACTTCAAGCTTCTATATATGCAAAGTATAAATAAAACGATATATTTAACTACAGTAAGTTGTTTTATAAAGATTTATTCTGCCAACCTTAGCAAAAGTCTGACATAAAGTATTTGGTAAGTAATTAAAATAATTATTATTATAAGCTTTAACTTGCTATAACTATTATAAATTATACATTTTATAAAGTAAAGTTACTTCCTTAGAAAATTTTACTACTAACAGAGTTACAAAAGTGGGCGGCAGGTATAAAAAGGTTGACTACAGCTGAGTTTATATCCTAAGGCCGATTATATTCTGGCCGTGGTACTAAATAGCGAATAAATATGGTAGTGCTATTTATTGATAATATTATAATGCAATGCGGTAACCTCTTCGGAATAATCAATCAAACAGATATATACCCACACAAGCCATCACTGTGGTTACGTAAATTGTATGTACTATTAAATTTCACTGAGATAAATAAATGACGCGTTGTTTGTGGACCATTACAGACAGTAATGTTCCAATTTTATTGGGTTCAATAAGTATGTTGATTGGTATCGAATATCTGATAATAACCCTGTTATTATAATCACTTATCGAATATTTGATACACACGAGCACCTTCTTACTAACCGGCTTTTGAACCATTCAAATTTTATATAAATAACTAGCTGACCCGGCAAACTTCGTACCGCCTCAGAATTACAAATCTTGTGTTAACTTATTAGCTGAATTAAAATACTCAAAATGAATTAAGTTCAATAAATGTGCAAAAATCAAATCAAAATGAAATAGATTACATAGTTTTGGTTGGTTCAGATTTCGAAGCAAGATAACTACCAAGTCAATCTTGGATCATTGGACCAACGATTTGATTTTGAATTGTGAAGTTTAAGTGATCCACATCTTTGTTCTTTGCCGCAAAAATTGCTCGTTCACTCAACCAATTGTGATTTTTGTGGTTAGCAATGACGTTTGGGAACATTTTTTTGATAAGGTCGTCCTTCGCTGAGACGAAATTTCAAAAATTCAGCAGAAACGAAATCAATCCGTTCGATTCGTCGATAGGAACACGGCAGTTACCGATAGTCAGCAATTGCTTAGAAAAATCTTCGGCAGATGAATCGTTTAGCAATGCAACTCGAATGTTTGTCGTCAGCTGAAGTTTCTTCACATAGCGTCACAGAGTCTATGATTTGAGGCAAGCGTTCATTTCATCGGCAGCGGTCGATCTTGGAATGACTGGTACTGTTTGGCGAAAATTGCCAGATAGTAGAATCATTGCGCCACCAAAACATCTTGAGTAATTGCGCAGATCTTTCATAGTTCGATTGAGTGCTGCCAATACGCATTTGTGCGCCATTGTGCATTCATCCCAGGTGATGATTTTACTTGCTATCAAAACTTTGGCCATTGCTGAGTGTTTCGCAATACTGCTTGTCGGTGTTTCAGTCGTTTGAAGGTTTAACAGCAATTTCAACGCAAAATGAGCCGTTCGGCATCCTTCTAACAACATGGCCGCTATCCCAGAAGAAGCAACTGCTACAGAAATTTAGGATCTCGCACGAACAGTGGCCAAAATCAATGACATGAGAAATGTCTTCCCAGTTCCACCAGGCGCATCGAGGAAAAATAAACCACCATTTCCATCATCAATTGCCTTCATTAACGTATCGTACACTTCCTTTTGTTGGGGGTTCAACATTGATACATTCGATCGAACCGATAGGTTCAATGCATCTCGATCATATTCACGTTCACGTTCCAATTCTCGATTGAAAGCGTCATTTATTCCACGATGTGGCGTTGGCATTCCTAACTGGACTAACAAACTGCCGCACATGAGATAACACATGTCTTTAATCAAAAGCAAAGTCTGGTTATGTATCTCCTCATTCACTTTGAGATCGGGATTCTCTGAACTGACACGAATTCGATGTAAAATGTCTTCTGACATGTCATTCTTGTACTTGTTCCACAGTTCAGAGAAGTTCAGATAGCAAATAATGTGCGTATCTGAATTGGAGATGCAGAAACAATTGCTACAGTGATTTTCATGTCCCAATGAATATCGTTTTCAAGCAAATTGAGCTGTTGAAATGTAGCACGAAATGTTGGACACACTACACCATTGACAGTTTGAAGTGATTCAAATGATGTCGGCCCACGAAAATTTACCAGCAACAACCGCAAGTAGAATCATTCGCCATTCTTCGGATGAACTGTGTAAATGCGACCAAGAGCATCAGTAGAATGTACATCCGGATGATCAGGATCCGCATCGCTTTGCTTCCGACGTTGAAATTTCTTCGATGAAACGTTCCAAGTGTAATAACGTGGCATCTCAGAGTAGAACAACGTTTGTGCAAACGGATCGTTTTGGCAAATCGAAAAGAAACTGGTCAATGTTGGCGCTGGAGATATTTCAGCACGTTGAGCAACTTTCGATGCGTTGAAATAAACTTGTTGACCATTCTCCAGATGCACCGCCAAATGTACAGCAGTGGGATGACGTTAATGAATGGGGAATGAGAAAATACGCCAAATTGCTTCATTGCAGCTCACGTATCGACAAACTTGATAGTGCGTGATTTCATCGTTGGTATTGGGAGTTTGAACGCCAAAAACCACAATATCGCTGCCTTTGGTGACATATTTGTAGATGTATTTGATGTACTTTACTGAATTGCAAAACTGAATTGCAATAATTGCAGGTATCAGAGATGGCGGTGTATACGGATTTTTTTTGTGATTTTCTTACTTTTCCAATGCGCGAGGAAGCTTCTCGAGGCCGAGACGAACAAAAAAAAATCATCGAAATCAGTCAATCAGTTCTATATCATCAATAGACATCATCAAAAAAGCCGTTCCATACGAAATGTGAAAATGAATGTTCTTCATAATTTCTTTTTCCGTGAATTTTTCCGATGTTTTAATAGTTATTCTGCTATTCAAGGCAGAGACAAATCCAACAAATTAAAGATCATAAAAATCGGTCCAGCCGTTTTTGAGTTATAAAATAAACGGTGTAATTAACCCGACTTTGTTTTATACAGATAGATAGATTAGATCTTCTGGCTCACGGCATTGTAAATAACACTGGAAAATTAATCACACAATTCAAAATTACATAATGAAGGAATTATCGATACGCGCACATTCACAAATTTGATAACCTCACAAAGTGAACATTTGAGAAGGCAACTTATCGTTTGAAAATCACGATCAAAATCGCTATTTGTCTACAGCAAAGTCTTTCGGTACTATCCGAGGCTGAACTGAATCAACTGTCAAAAACGCCATGTTCATACTTTCTTTTGTTTGTTTGTTTCTTGTTTATTATTTCTGTCATGTATCAGAGATGGCGTTGTATACGGATTTAAATTTTTTGTGATTTTCTTTTGTTTTCGTATGCGCGAGGTCCATCGTTTAAATAATTCATCGATATCAGTCAAAAGCCGGTCGATACAAAATGTATGAGAAAATGAATTTTCTTCATAATTTATTTTTTCCGCGATTCATCCGATATTTTAATAGTTATTCTGCTATTCAGGGAGGAGACAAATCCAAAAAATTAAAGATCATAAAAATCGGTCCAACCGTTCTCGAGTTATAAATGGTGTAACTAACCCGAATTTGTTTTATATATATAGATATATAGGTACAATAAATGATTATACCTATTTCTAATTTACTTACCTACATATTTTCTTCTGTCTTTCCCTTTGTATGACGGTGGATGTTATTACTTACGTATTTTTGAGTGTTTTATTCAGACATGGATTTGATACCCACCACCATCCGTCATGTACAATGCTATGAACGTGTCGGAAAGAAGTAATTTTAAGTGCTAATTTTGTCCCGTGACGGAGCCGCACGGGAATGATGCTGCAACCATGCACCGCAGTGCTTAAAGAAGGAAGTTAAGAAAGAAAAAAAAAATATTTAAAAAAATACTTAAACCCTGACGGCTAAAATTATTAAACATAGAACATGCTTTAACCA
The DNA here is from genome assembly GCF_057557595.1 of Rhyacophila brunnea. Taxonomy (NCBI): domain Eukaryota; kingdom Metazoa; phylum Arthropoda; class Insecta; order Trichoptera; family Rhyacophilidae; genus Rhyacophila; species Rhyacophila brunnea. Next base: position 32,976,090 of record NW_028232827.1, on the reverse strand, counting down.
CCAATTCTCTGAATGCTGGTTATCCAAATTCTAAAGAAAATTTATTGTCAAAGTAACCGATTCCAAAGGATTCAAAAAAATTTACTTTTCTGAAAATTATGTAATTTCAATAATAACTAAAATAATAACAGACGAAAAATACGTCACACGCTACTGAACGTAAAATGAAAATAATCGGCGCGCGTAAGTAATCGGGCGGGCGGGCTGCGCGTCTATAGTTATTCTACGTCTATTTTTCGTAACGCTTTTGCGTGGGAGATCACGAGTAAAACGTCATGTTCCATGTTAAAAAAAAATGGACTAGCTCTGCTGTTCGCTGACGTTATGCGTCCTGTGTATCTGCATTGCTACTGAGTGTCACGAGTTGAATTAATGGTCTGAATCTACGGTTTTTATGTTATTTTTATTATAGAAAGCCTCAAAATCAATCAGTGCCTCAGGTTTACTCACCCTTAAACCCGCCCCGCCACTGACCATGCCGATAATAATGCATTGAGTATTGTTTGCACAATGTGAACAAACACATAGATTGTCTTTATTATGAAATAGGTATAAAGCATTCCTGTAAGTATTGGAATTTCCGCCCTACATAATATGGATATACATTAAATATTAAGGGTCGTAAACCTTTGAACACCTTCTTCGAGCCTCACCCAAGGTGCGAAAGTCTTAAATTTAATAATATTTTGATTTATACTGATTACAGATTGGGGATGAAACAAAATTGTTTATAATTAATTATTGCTCGTGTTTTCAACGAAGCAGGAAACACGTATATTTAATTACTGAAGGACAAAGAGGGAAAGGAGCTCAAATGCATAAATGATCTATAGTAGGTCCTAGGGTAGTGTTGTTGCACGGTTTAATCAGGCTGCTATAATTAGTCCAAAATTAGTGGTTGAGCTTTTTAAGTGGACGGTAATTATTTTGTGGGAAGTGAGGAGGTCGGATCTAGGGCGATGGAACAGAATGCCAGACACTGACCTTTGTGATGATGTATGATGGCTCCGTGGTCTGGTTTCAACTTTAGCTCGCGCGGTATTATTGTTTTGGGTCACCCGGTTCGTACACTCACGCACTTTGTGACACAGTTTTATGGATTATATGTGAGGGTTTATGAATGATGATGATAGATTCTGAATGAGTCTGTATCTATTGAGTCAATCACTTAAGCGACGGAAAGCTATTAGAAGCCCGCTCACGCCCGCTATTGAGATGCAACTGAATGTTCTTTGTAACACCGTCTCTTATGACCCAAATTTGCTTATTGATTATCTGGTGATAATACCACTGAGGATTAGGAGGTGGGTGAGGAGATAAGAAGTGGAATGGGAACATAAATGGCCCAACCAATTAGTAATTATCAATAATTTTATCTATTAAAATACTTTATTAGATTAATTTATTAGACAATTGTATAATCAGGTATTTAACATACATAACTTATCATTATGGGTTCTGAAACAACTATTACAGTCCCTTTTTACATTCACTAGATGCTTATTTTATAGGTCGAATACTAGATAGGGATTTATCGTACTCACGATATGTTTCCACGGACAAGGGTCAATCAAGAAGAAACTTATATGTCGATCCCCCAAACAACAGCTGTTGTTCCACAAAAACATCATAAACCATCGATTTTATGATGTGAACAATTACAATTCATGTTACAACACCCTCTACAGTATTGTGGGAATATACCTAGTTCTTAAAATTACACAATAAATCCAGTTAATAATCAGTTGGTACTTAATCAACAAAATCTGAAACATCCCTTGCTAGTTGCTATGATATTAAATTTAACAATAAATCATATTAAAGACCTATTAACTTATCCGAAGAATGGTATGGGGGAGTCACTGTCGAAAACTACCCAATCAAGACTTGTAACTGGACAAAATCTGACATTCGAATGAAATTTTCAAAATGGTGTCCTATGGTAGTTCGTAGTTCCATTTTTGGCCATTCTACAGATAAGTTTGTAGGTCTGTACTATGGGGATTCGGTGAGCCATAAATTGACTTATTGATTTTTGTCTTATATCTAATAATATTTTATAACAGTAGGTTCTGACTTTCTCCAATAATAGACGTCAATACCATAAGAATTCGCTATTCCGCATCCCAACCGGTATATATTAGTATGGCTATGGGTGTGATACAGCATTATATCTTTATGGTTCATAGATACAGTGTAGACTTATTCATTAATAGATTATGTTTATAACTTGTTCATTTCACAAAGATAACGTCTAGACTAGGGTTGGTGAACCTTTTTACGTACGCGTGCCAAAATTTCCAAATATTATTTTTCGACTGTCTGACGTGCCGAGCAGTTTTTCATGGGGAAAAATAGTTTTTAAAAATCGTATTAAAAATATGATGTTCTAGATACCACTCACAGAAAATAGCATACATATATAGCTTTATCACTTTTTTCAATTAAGCTATACATTTCGGTACGCCAATTTTGAAACTGTCTGCCAGAATAACTACTACTAGGCTTCACCAAGTTTTTGTTTATTATTTGGTGCAGTCGATTGAAATGATTTTTTTTCATTCTATAATTACAGTGGTCTCAAGTATTGTAAATCGACCAAAATTAGAGGTTCGTGGTGCGGCATCCCCCGCTGCCTGATGAGGTTAGGTTAGGTTATATATGACGCATAAAGCCTAAATACCGACCTCTGAAATTATATATTTACATTAAACGTAATGCTTATTCTTGAAGAGTATTTGCCTGCTGTTTTTATACAATGAGATCTGTCATTTATTATTATTATAGGCATTTTTGCGCGTATAGGTATTTAACGCGTGTCATGCAAAATCACCCCGCGTGCCACCAGTGGAACGCGTGCCATAGGTTCACCACCCCTGGTCTAGACTCTAGATTTTTGGAGTGTAAATGAGTAGAGAGCACTGGCGACATACAGGTGTCTTATAAATCATGTTTTTAATTCGGGAGGATTGTAGGTAGGCAAAATATAAAATGATTATATTGAATAGGAAATAGGATAGGAATAATAAGAAATATTATGTAAATAGCTATTAATAATTGTAATTTTTTTCTTTTAGCATACTTTAAACGAGGTCGTATTTTAAAATACTAACCTTATGACATTTCTTTATATTTCATCGTTTTGAAGTTAAATTGTGGACTATACCTACTCGATCTGACTTAGAACGGCAATTAATTGACATAAAAATTCGGTCGCGTTTACTCCGACCATGTCCGATCCTGATAGGATCATATGGGCCTCCACAGAGTGGAGGTTTGTATTGACAGATTTTGTTTTTTACGAGAAATGGATGTCAGCCACTTGCTCAACCTATTAGGTCCATACCCTGACACACACACATTGAAAAAAACAATATGCGTACTTCCCAGACTCAGGATTCGAACCTGGGACCCACGGCTTTGTAGTCCAACGCTTATGCCGCGCGGCCACCGTGGCCACCGCGTTTACTCATTCGCTGCTAACTAGATAATGATTTTTTAATTACCACCTTTAAAATGCACGTTAATTACATCGACCGGCCGCCTGGTCATTACGCGCCAGGTGCGTCTTCAGCGTCCGAAGTATTAATGACAATAAAAAAATAATACAGTAACTCGTGGTATTTAATATCAACATTGGTCAGTACGATGAAAGTTTTACAAGCATCGGTGTATTTAAAGTTTAGCGGATTTCATTCTTTATTATTTGTAATGTTATTGTACTATTGCAAGCCATATTAGATAATAGTCAAAAAATACTCGTTGATCTATCAATAAAATATCTAAAATTTTGCAATTAAATCATACATAACATGGGATATTTTATAGATATAATAATATTTTTTTCTATTTTGGGGCAGGGCTTAATGAATTTAACAAAAATAAACAACACTTATGTGTAATACGTATTCTTAATCCAACGAAAACAAATAAGTATGAATGAAAAACTGTGTACAATTTTGTCGTATCGCCCAAAACATACTAAGAATATTATGGTTTGGTTTACGCAGGGTTTATTTAAAAAAACTAACCAACACCATCTGTAAATTGTAGACTTAGGTCAATGAAAACAAATACGCATGACTGACAAAGTAGTGTGCACTATTTATGTCGGATACAACAACCTACATCCACCGTTCGGCACTGCTCAATACATTGTCACGTTGTGGATACGTACCTATACGTAATCTGAGAGTAGGTAAATTCTCACCGATAGAAGAGGAAGCAAGATCGATTCTCTTTCACACAAACCCCCACCCTGCAGCCGTTGCTGATACCTACTTGTACTTTGGCGGACAGGAGGGTTGCACCTTTATCGATCTCGTTCACTTTTACCCTGACTTCTCAACTGGATGGATCTTTCAACTTAACCTACTTTTTGTACATGGCCGGACGGACGCCGGCCACATAAAAATCAGTTTTTCTTTCACTTTTATTGAACTTTTATTAACATTAATTTCTAAAATTCAGTGTCTACAATTTGAAGGGATGCAGAGCAGATGAGTACCCTATTATTTTTATTTATAATGTTTTTTGTAGAATAGCATGTCTTCGCATAAAAAAGATCACCGAGTCTCCTTAATTTCAATTGTTATACTTGTCAAAATAAATTTAATGTTTTTTTTGCCTATAATAAACAACTATTGTTATCTCTAAATCTAGTGTTTTCTTTATTTACATGGTATTTAATTATGTACACACTTAGACAGCACTTGGCGCCCTTTTTATCAATTCAATTTTATCACACACTTATAAGTCTCTTTTATACATAGTTTTCTCAGTCTATTTAAATTCCTTTTTTTTCATATTTTATAGATGCTAGTTCTCTGTTAATCACATACAATTGTCAGCGCGATCTCATGGCCCTGAATAATTCAATTATCCGATTTTACTATTCACGCTTAAATCTAATCATGCTCTACCTTTAACTTGCAATTTCTACAATTTATATTTTTATTCACACATTCACTCTCCTATTTTATTCATATTTTATAATCCATTATAGCGAATATTTCAATTGGCGCTACAACTTAGGACCGATTGTTGAACTATTTTAACATCGATTGTCAATTGTATGTGATTTTTCAGTGGAACTTGTATTTAATTTAATTGAGGCTTTGTCAATTGTTTTATTCTCTTAAATTATTTCTTTTATTCTCATAAAACGGATGATACGTGATCTTTGGCTTGCAGAGATAGATATTTTAATTACTATGTTAGGTTATTTTGTAATCTATATTTTTGTGTATTTATTTCAGCAGTGCTAATTTTTTCACTTAGATATTTTCTATGTTGTATTTTTTTACTAATGCATTATTACATTTTATCATCATACTGGTTTTGAATCAGTGTATATATAATTTTGTTGGGAATATTGTTGTTTAGAAGGAGACTTATAATCTATATTGTTAGGTTTGTTAGTCAGAAAATTTTCATGTCCGACGGCATTTGACTCTAGTTATTAAATCTGTTATAGTATTTTTTCTTAGTGAATTGTTAGAATTATGAATATCATGAATGTCCGTTGAAAAATGAAATGCTTGACCGCAAATCCTATCTAAACATAGTTTTTGGTTCTGTGTTTTCTCAAATTTTGGTTAGAAACTATTTTATAGATGCATTAGTTTGAATTCTATAAATAATGCTAGGTTTATATATTTTTTCTTAGCCAAAAATACTTAATTCATGTTATGTTAAAGTTAGTGCTTTGTATTATCTTCGCTTGATTATTTATATTAATTACGTTGTTCGTTTATTTTCTAACATCCAATTAAATATTGATAGAGGATATCAATAATTTGGCGAAATTTATATAGTTTTGTTTGTTGAGGCCGTAGATGCTTCGAATGCAGATTTTTAGTTTCTCTACATGGCACTGCATTTTTACTGTATATTAGGTAAGGGGCAGTTCGCATCTTTCATTTCAGTCTTACTTTTCGAAGTGTCAACATCTCAGAAGTTAATTGTGTTATACTATCTATACCTACTCTTTAATATATTTTCTATACTAGCTTCCATTGTGCTTAGTGTCTACAAGTGGTTTGATTTTTGGTAAGTTTTTGAACTATTATTTTAATCTTATGTTTGAACTATTCTTTTCAGTAATTATTTTTCATAAAAAGTGTATGGTTTGTAGATAGCTTGCGGCATTGTTCATTGCAAAATCTGCTTGGTGGTTATTTTTCTGGTTATTAGTTATTATTTTAAATCAGTGATTGTTTTATATTATTGAGTGGCATTGTAAATTAGATAAATCTTCTGTTTGAAAAAGTTTAATATTTAAAAGTTTCAATTAAAACTTAGTTATTAAAATTTTAATCAATTCTAGCATCAGTGAGGGTATTGTTTAGTGATTTGCAGATAAGAATATCTACTAGACCTAGTCTTTTCTCAATTAAATATTAGATGAGGTTATAAACAGAATTAATTTCATCGTCTATTATCTTTTCTTGCTGATATTCTATTATAGGGCATGATCAGTAGGTATTAATATTTTTTTAAAAATATCCAATTTGTTACAAATGTTTCTAATTTGCTTTTTAGTAAGTTTCAATTTAGTGGTAGATGTGTCCACATTTAATTATATTAGGAATTAATATCATAGTTAGATAGCTTTGTTGTAATGGCGGATTGTCAATTCATTTTGATTATTTTTCGCTTATTATTTTGACTGTAATTTTTTAGATAAACTACGTAGGTAGGTATATGAATTTATTTTCCCGCGTAAATTATTTCCGTAGATCTCATTCTATTTTTTCATAAAGTTTTTGTTGTTAAGGCAATGTTAAAATTTAATAACTGTCATTTTTGTCAAAATGTGTAGTTATGAAAACATTCATGTAGGTATATTCCTATTACTTCCAAAAACCCATTTCAGGTATAAAACCTTCTTAACATTTTGTTGCAAGTAGTTAGGCAGGGACAAATAGAATTATAGAAAAATAGTAAACAAGGTCGTTACCTACTTTATGCATTTCAGAGTAATTTGAAACCGTTATTAGGTATTTTACCCTTGGTTTTTTCCACACTTAACAATTGCTTAGTTTTTGTATCTCTCACTTAAATAATATTATTTATCTGCTTTCCAATTATATTTACGGCACTTCGGAGAAAAATTCTTTGAATTCACCGCATTTATTTGTTATTGTTTAAAATCTTTACCATTTCTAGGTAGTGGGTTTATTTTTATTAGCCTATTGTCACATTTAGCTCTAGACCCTCTTAATTGCACCTCATTTAGTTTTCGACTTTTACAACTTTATTGTTATTGCTTTCTCTAAATATTTGAAACGGATGTGTTTTTATTTAAAATGCAGTTTATTTTGCACAGAAACACATTAACTCAAGGTTTAAAACCCTCGATTTTATTACGGGTATTTCTTAGCATTCTGGTTTTGTATTGTTTTTTTATTGCAGTTCGGAGAAATTTGCTGCATTTTTATTGTTTTCAACCACTTAGTTCTAGGTATCGATATTTTATTATATTGTTTACTTAGACCTTTTTTTAATTACCCCTATTTAGGCATTCGGTTTTTTCTTTTGACCATATCCGATCCTAATGGATGTTATGGGCTTTTACAAAACCCAGTTCTTGTTAATGTTTTATTAATATTCTTTTAAGCAAATGTCTTTACATTTAAAATACATAAATTTTACCAACCTAGTGTATATACATAAATCTTTGTATTATTTTGGTTGATTTCAAATTATTTTTTTGTAAACTTTAGTAACTTAAAATAAGCTAATGGTTATATTTACCTACTGTTCAATAGATACTGCTCAGTATAAAGTTTCAAGCATTCTCATTACTAATACAAAAATATAATTATATTATGCAGTGGTAATACCTACTTTTAAACTACTATAATCTGCTTACAATGATTCTCACAAGAGTTTTTTTTTCTCTTTTCTCTGCATTCTTATTAATTATCATTTAAAATACAGGCATTTTATTTAATTTTTTAATTTGGTTATAGCTTATTTCTCAGATATGAAGCTATAATGCTATAACATTATTACAGTAGCACACCTTTTTTATTTTTTAGTCAATTTAGAATGGAAATAACCTAGATATTTTTTCAGATAAATTAAACCTCGAAGAGGGCTACAGAAATAAGTTACATCATTTCCATCATTCTTCTTGACTTAGAAAGGACGGATATCACCATATTTCGCCCACCTTCAATACATCGCAGAGGATTTTTGCAAAAGCTAAGTGTCTCTTTTAAATTTGATTGTTCATATGTCATTGTTATTGATAGGTCAGCAGTAATTAACTTTTAGTGTGTCAATCTTCAAGAAACGCGTCGAAGGTTCATCAATTGCTCTACAGATTTTTAGTTTTTTTTGGAAACTTAGTTTTTTTGTTTTGTTTACAGCTTGTTATTTTTTTTCGCAATAGATTGCATTTCAAGCTATATTTGCTTTTATTTAACTCAGATTTACTTATTACAATTATTGTATTCCCATTTGACAGGGGTTGTCATTTATTTTTGGTGTGAATCATCTTCGTTGGTGTGAATTATTTTCGTTGGTGTGAATTATTTTCATTGTGGTGAATTATTTTCATTGTTGTGAATTATTTTCATTGGTGTGAATTATTTTCATTGTGGTGAATTATTTTCATTGTTGTGAATCATTTTCGTTGTTGTGAGTTATTTTTCGTTGTTTTCAATTACTTTCGTTGTGGTCTTCGTCCGTGCTCTCACATTCGTGTGTAGTTTCCCTGTCTAGCAGTTTGATTGTTTTTACATACTCAAGTACACTTTATTATTGAACAATGGAGGATACTGTTGCACAGCTTCCAATCAGCATGGCGGAGTCATGGAAGTCTAGCACTCTCAGGTCAGCTCTGATTGCGAGAGGTCTGGAACCAGCGGATAAACTGTCGCTGATGCAAGATCAGGCGCAAACGTGGAATGATTCTATTGCAGCTAGAGAGGAGCTACAGAAGAACACGGAGATCGTTTCAGATATCTCGCAAGAGGACAATCCAGAATTTCAGCAAAAGGCGTGCTCACACAATTTCCACCAGTCTTATCTCAAATCGTATAACGTTTCATTCGATGGGGAATCTTCCGTACACAAATTCGTGCTGCGGATAGATGAGCTGTTAGAGAGTCGCAATACTCCTAACAGCATGTTGTTAGCGTGCTTTCCTGACTTGTTGAAGGGAGAGGCTTTGACGTGGTTTCGCATGACGAAGGGTCAATTTAAAAACTGGCAGCAATTGCGTGCGGCTTTATATTTACAGTTTGAGGATGTGGCAATTCTCACTGACTTGGCGAACAAAATTCAAACTCGCAAGCAGCTTAACGATGAGAAAGTTACGAGTTTCATTATTAGCATGCAGGAAATTGCCAACCGCTTAGGAACCAGGTACACAGACGAGGAGGTGTTAATTTTTATACAGAAAGGCCTACTGCCTAAATACCAGGCGGTAGTCATAGCTCGGGAAGTGAAGTCGTTTACAGAACTATCGGCTTGCTGTAAAAACGTGGATCGTATCACCGGAACTACTACAGCGCAGGCGGATACGAGAACCAAACTTCATAGAGGCAATGTGGCGGCTGTTCAACAGAGCTGCATTCCCTCATCTACAGCAAATAAAACTTATTCTAATAGGTATACCAGCAAACCGATCGTCACCCAAGCAGCGAATATTATTTGTTTGAAGTGCCAAAAGACAGGGCATCACTATTCTAGTTGCAGGACTATTACTCATCTTTTATGTTTTCGTTGTCGTAAAAGCAAGACAATCACAGCGAAGTGCCCGAATTGTTCGACAGCTACGGTCACGGAAGCTCAAAAAAACGAGCACAAACATTCGGAAGCCGCCCAACCGTAATTGAACAAAAGGCCGAATGGAAATCGTGGCTGAAAGTAGTCGCCGATTTTTATAAATTTTCTTATTTAGCCCCTATGTTACCTTGTGATCATGACGATCCAAGGCCTTTTGCAGACATATTTGTAAATAATGTTAAGTTGATAGGTTTATTAGATACGGGAGCCTCCGTTAGTTGCATTAGTAAAAAAGAATCGGAAAAATTATTAAAAATAGGCTATAAATTATTACCTTCTAGTATGTATATTAAAACAGTCGACGGTAGATCCCAACTCGCGAAAGGAGAGTTGCGGGTACCTGTCACCTTTAATAATATAACTTTTAATTTATCTTTAGTAGTAGTAAATAACATTCATCCAGAGCTCATACTAGGTATAGATTTTTGGAAAATTTTCAGTATTGCACCTCAGGTTTTCTCATCACTGCAACAACAGGATAACAAACATACTGTTTCCTCTGTTTGCACATTAAATAAAATTGTTTTAACCGACACTCAGCATACTAAATTAGAAAATTTGAAGGAAAAAAATTATGCAATATCTTTTGAAAAGGTCGGACTAGGTAGAACTCATCTGGTTTCACATAAGATTGAAACAACTGGCCCGCCTATTAAACAGCGTTATTACCCTTTGTCACCAGTCAAGCAGCAGCTAGTTGAAAAAGAGCTTGATGAAATGCTAGCCTTAGGTGTAGTCAAGCCATCAATTTCTGCTTGGTCAAATCCTATTTTAATTGTACCGAAAAAAGATGGAACAGGACGACTTTGTCTCGATTCCAGAAAACTTAACAGCGTCACAAAATCAGATAATTATCCTCTACCGTACATTTCGCAGATTCTGGATCATCTTAGGGATGCGAAGTTTATTTCTTCAATAGATCTCTCTAAAGCCTTCTGGCAATTACCTTTGTCACCAGAGTCTTGTGAAAAGACTGCTTTTGTTGTGCCCAGACGGGGACTTTTTGAATTCAATGTTTTAGCTTTTGGTCTCAGAAACAGTAGTAACGTCATGCAGCGTCTTTCAGATAGTCTTTTTGGACCGGATTTTGAGTCAAGAGTATTTTGTTATTTAGATGATATTTTAATAGTTTCGGAAAATTTTGATAACCATTTAATTTTATTAGAAAGAGTCCTTCAAAAATTTATCTCATCAGGATTGACAATTAACTTTAAAAAATCTGAATTTTGCAGATCTGAATTGAAATTTTTAGGTTATGTAGTAAATGAGCGCGGTCTGCAGTGTGATCCAGTGAAGCTGGAGAGCGTAAAGAATTTTCCAATTCCAAAATCTTCAAAGGACATTAAATCATTTATAGGCCTATGTTCTTATTATAGACGTTTTATTAATAACTTTTCTTCTATATCTGCCCCTTTATCCCGTTTAACAGGACAAAAGAAAGGCATCTCAAATTTTCAATGGTCATCGGAGGCTCAAATAGCATTTGAGGCTCTGAAACAGGCTCTAATTACTGCACCTGTTTTGTTTTGCCCAAATTTTGGATTGGAATTTTCTCTACATTGCGACGCAAGTGCATACGGTATTGGATCAGTCCTGACTCAAAACTTTGAGGATGGCGAGCATCCGATTGCATATTTCTCTAGAACCCTATCAAAATCTCAACGTAACTATACAGTAACCGAACGAGAGTTATTATCTATTATAGAATCAGTACACCATTTCAGGCAGTATATTGATGGGTGCCATTTTACTATCTACACAGATCACTCAAGTTTAAAGTAGCTCATTAGCTTAGATAATCCATCAGGTAGGCTAGCGCGCTGGGCTACTAAACTTTTACAGCTTGATTTTGACATCAAACACCGACCGGGTAGGTTAAACACCGTACCAGACGTCTTGTCGCGATTAGAGCTGGCGGAAGTCGCGGCACTAAATACAAAATCTGAAGACAATTGGTATGGCTTTAACTTCGAAGGATGTGGTACGAATCCTCTTAAGTTCCCTCGTTTCAAAATTTTTAACAATAAGCTTTTCAGATTTAAAGCAGGTGATCTTCCACTTAGCGATGAAAACTGGAAGGAATGTGTTAAGTTTCCTGACAGGATAGATTTAATTAATAAATTTCATTGTGATGTTAATTTAGCTCATCTAGGTATCTATAAAACGTTTAAAAGAATTGCTTTATACTATTATTGGCCCGGAATTTTTAAAGATGTAACTAACTTCATTAGTAAATGTAGCATTTGTAAGAAATTTAAACATTGCACCAAACCACCTTCAGGTTTGATGACAAATCCTAAAATAGTAGATCGACCGCTACAAACGCTGTCGATTGATCTAATTGGACCTTTCCCCAAAGCTATGGATGGAGCTATGTTTATTCTTTCCGTGGTTGATGTATTTTCAAAGTACGTCTGGTTAAAGGCTTTGAAAAAGGCAACCTCAAAACCTATCATTCAATTTATGGAGTCTGAAATTTTTTTGAAGCACGGCGTACCTTTTTGTTTTTTAGCGGATAATGGTAAGCAGTTCATCTCTAAAGAATTTAAAGTTTTTTTAGCTAAATATAACGTTCCAAAATTGTTCTTAAATGCCTTCTACTCTCCACAGAGTAATACAGTGGAACGCTATAATCAGACCATAAATACCTCTCTAGCCATTTTAGTTGGTAAGAATCAGCGTCTTTGGTCAGAAAATGTGATTCATGTACAAACAGCGCTGAATTCTACAGTAAATATTGCCACTAAGTTTTCCCCTTATTTTTTGTTACATGGAAGAGACATCATTCTTGATGGTCGCTTTCATTTTCCTCACCATGTACCAACCAATGCAACTTCTGGTCAACCAAACATGGTCGACCAAGATAAATTTACTAACAAATTACTCGAACTCCCATTTATTTTTGATATAGTACAGGAGGAATTATTTACTAATTTCTTTAGAAACGCCAAACGTTATAATCTCAGGAGGAAATCAATCCAATACAGCGAAGGAGATACTGTATACAGGAAGAACTTTGTGCAATCATCGGCAGCTAATTATTTTTCTAGTAAATTGGCGCCGAGATTCGTGGAAAATGTTGTTTTAAAGAAAATTTCGCCTCTAATCTACTTGCTTGGAGATAAAAATCTCAAACCAATAGGGAAATTTCATATTAAAGATATTGCCAAATCAGCATAATATTTTTTAAATTACTATTAATCTTTTCATTCAATCTAAATATAACTTATTTTAATTGCACATTACTTTTAAATTTCACTTTTTGTTAAAATTGTACAATACAATTTAAATGATTTTGACAAACTACTTTACATTATTTTTTTTTCTTAAAAGCTAAGATTCTACTTAATTGTGCTTGTTAATATTGCTACCATTTTCTTTCTTTTTTTTTCAACATAATTTTACTTTTGAGTAAGCTAATCACTTAGTTTGCATTTATTAATCTTGGAATTACCATTGTCACTCAAAGACAATAGAAAATACTTTTTTTTTCAAACTCATTTCGAAGGGGGTGATTCTACCCATTATCATGTCTAGAAACTAAGTTTATTCTTATCTACATCTATGTTAATGATTCTAATGTCATATATTTTTTTTTTTTTGCAAATTTTCATGAATCATGATTAATTATGCTCTTATTATATATCGAAACTGATATTTACAATTTGTTACTCTATAAAACTTGTGTTTAAATTAGGTATGATGATTTTGTAATTTTGTATTGTAAATAATATACTTAAATGACGTATGACATTTACTTTTTTTTTCTCTTTTCCAATTAGTCTTATCTTTTAGTATTATACGTTACTTCTGATATCGAGATTTCTTTTGTTCAAAATTAAGATAAAAACAAAATCTTACAAATTATATTATATGTTTTCAAATATTCTTTCAATATGTTGTGACAATTTTAATCTACATAATTGTTTTATCTCATTCAAGGTTCACAACTACAACACTGAAAAGCTTTTATTGGATGAAAAGCAATGTCGGCTTGCAGAGATTTGTGTCGCAGTATTCCAGTGGTCAACAGCCAAATGCAATCCTGTTTTTTTAATTGTGTCTATTACTTTATGGTTGAGGACGTTCAACATCAACTTAAGTTTTGCTAGGTTGTGGTCATGAGGGCTTTTACGCAAATGCTTGCAAGGACAATTCAGTTTTCACACTAAAACATGTTTTTTCTTTCTTTTTTTATTTCTCTTTTTACAACTGTACTGTGTACAGAATTTTTCTTGTAATTTATTGTTACTTGACTATCTTATTTGTTAAATCAATCTGCAAAATGGTTTGGTTTCACTTTAGGGTTATATTTTTTTATTTTTAGTATTATTAATTAATTTTGTGAAATGAAAATTGAGCTTGTATTTGATAGGAAGTAAGTGTTAGTGACTATAAGTTCAGAGGTCTAGTTTTTTTTCAATTTTAATCTATTGTGGATGATTTCTATGCAAAACTTTTATTTTCATACATCTCCATACTCTCTTTAACTGCGAAGTCGCGGACATTTAGGATTGGTCCTTTACTTTGTAGTTTATCTGTGTCGCTCACAGATACTTTGATTTGGGTCGGGAACATTTAGTGAGGAGCTTTACCCAATCACTCTATTTAGTCATTAGTCTTATGGCATGAGTTTCATAAGCTATTGCACTACTATTCTTATTTAAGGTTGAGAAGAAGCAGATCCTATGAATGAATTTGTCACGGAACGGGCTCTAAATTCAGAATGTTTTCCTTGCATGAAAGCATAGTGGTGGCTTGTTTAGCTTAATTCTCGAAACATGACTAAATTCTTTGTTTTGTTATGGATCTTACTTGAATTAGTAATTATCCATGGATATCGTTGGTGGTATCTAACAGTAATTTCGCACTAGCTTTCGATGTAGTTTTTGATGTGGCTGTGTTGCAGCTCTCGTTTATTATGGTTTCTCATTAGATTCGTTTATTTTGTAATTCTCTCAAATTTTTGTTCATGAATGGTCTCACATTAGTTTAATTTTAGATAGTAAGAAAGTGAGTCCAAGAAAGTATATATTTGTGGTAACGGAGAAGTCTCTTTGTTTTCCTTTGCAAGCTTGATGTCCACTTCTACCTTGCAGTAATTAAGCTAGAATTAAATGGAAACTCACCCTTGGTTGTTTCATGTAATTTATCGCACGATTTTCATATGGAACTTCCGATGGATATACAACGATCAATAATCTCCAGTTATGTAACTTGTATAAAACTTAGTGTACCCTTGAAGAAAGAATTGTTGAAATGTGGCGTCGAAGGAGCTTAGAAACACAAATAGCAGACATTAAAGCTAGAATTTTTTGTTTAGATTTTGTTTTTTGCCAACAGTAATCGTAATGTCCTTAATTATTAGTACGCTAATAAGCCTAATATTATTTTTTAGTAGATTCATGTAGAGAAATTGTAGTGGGCAGATTTGTGACTGGGTGTGTCTTAGTGCATCATTTTTCTAAATAACGTTTCGTAGAAGATTTCCACGCATCATCACGCTGGATTAGTATCCTCGTGGGATAAACAGAAAAGTCTGCATACTGATCTGAAATTTCAATTGTATTTAGTTTAAATTATAAATGTACGGACTGCTTACAAACAGTGAGATAGTATATAACCGTTGAGTGAAAACCTTGAAGTGAACACCATTCCAGCAACTAAGAAATTCATGGCAAGTAGGAATTTTATTTGTGGCAGTGGCTTGTATTCTTTTTATGCATTTCATTGTACTGCTTCAATCTTTTATGTTATTTTTTCCACCTGTTATCCTTATGTGCTTATCGCAGGATCTACTGGTTATTAATAACTAATCTTTAACGCAATAATTGACTTGGTCGCTTTCTGTTTTCTTTTATACCAACACAATTTTTTTGCACTAAATCTTACTAAATCAACTTCCCAAGAGTTATCTTATCTTTATCTATGCATTTCTCTTTGTAAAATATTACTTATATTATCAAAGAATTGTAACTTGATACTTTACATCTTTAAACTTTTATGTTGTATAAGTCATTATTATTATGATGTTGCTTGTGCAATACTAGATTTTGTATTATTTTAAATATTACATTGTGTACTTAATGTAATGTATTTACCTAAGCATTACCATTAAAAGGTAAGCTATTTTGTCAAATCAGTTTACTTAATTGTAAACATATTTTCCTTTTTTTTAAAGCTATGTCAACTCGATTAAATGAGAATGTCATAAATTATGGCGAGCTTAAAGATAAATTAATTAATGTTCTCGATATCACGTAACGGTATTAAACTAAAGACTGAATTAAAAATTGTATTTTTTTTTTTTGCTGGTAGTTTTTTAATTTGGAAATGGACATACTGATAGATGTTATTTTAAATTGCTTATGTATTTTTTTTTTCTTTCATTTATTTGATAACTAATTACTACGCTTTAATTTTATCTTTGCTTGTTCTTCATAAAGCTTTTTATTATTGACGAATCATTTATCATCTTTTGCAAATGTTTTCTATTTGAAAACTTAAAACCATTTTTTTTTTGCTATGCTGGCAGACTAACAACATGTATAAATTGTATTGGTATTGTTTAGCATAAGTTTTTGAATTTTTGTATATTTTTTTATTATTTTTTCTGAGACTTTTTGAGACTTCGTGATCAATTTTACTTTCTAGTATTTGCTATCATTATCATCAACATCAAGGTTTTTTTTTCTCAACGTGAAAATGACAATTTTACCTTTGAAGAAACATTCAGTGAAAGTGAAAACAAGGAACGTAATTTCCTTTAGTGAAAAAATAAGGAACGAAATTTCCTTAAGTGAAAAGAATCCAAAGTGAACAAACCGTCTAAATGTTTTTCTCAAACGATGCTCAAAGATTTTCGAAGAAAGACGAGCCCTTGGAACAAACCAGTCTGCAAGATGAGGAACTGCTCTCCACTACTGATCTTGGGTCAGTGTATCACACGATGGTCTACTACTTAGCTACTCTGGCAGAGGCAACTGAACTTCAATGGTCGAGATGCTGACGAGCCGTGGGCAAATTCAACCACGATAAGTCACACCATGAACAGCTGACTGCCAATGGAAACCCTGGGAGGAGTTCAATCTTTTTTTCTTTGAGTGGAAAAGGGGTGTTGTCACGTTGTGGATACGTACCTATCAGTGGCGAAGGGTGGAGGTAGGCTGTTAAGATCCGCCATAAACAGTGCACATTAAACCTTTTCAGACATACATATTTGTTTTCATTGCAATAAGACTACAATTTACAGATAGTGTTAGTTAGTTTTTAAAATTCAATTATACCCTGAGAAACCAAGCCATAATAGATAATAGTTAAAAAATACATGTCTATCTATAAAATATCTAAAATTATGCAATTAAATCATACATAACTTTGAATATTTTATAAATAGAATAATATTTTTTATTTATTATAGTTTGGTTTAGGCAGGGCTCAATGAATTAAAAAAATTAACCAACAATATGTGTAATATGTATTTTTAATCCAATGAAAACAAATAACTATGAATGAAAAAGTGTGCACAATTTTGTCGTATTGCCCAAATTAGACCAAAACTATTATGGTTTCGTTTAGGCTGGGTTTAATTGATTTTTAAAAACTAACTAACACCATCTGTAAATTGTAGTCTTAGTTCAATAAAAACAAATAAATATGACTAAAAAAGTTTAGTGTGCACTATTTATAGCGAATCTTAACAGCCTACCTCCACCCTTCGCCACTGGTACCTATACGTAATCTGAGAGTAGGTAAATTCTCACCGATAGAAGAGGAAGCAAGATCGATTCTCTTTCACACAAACCCCCACCCTGCAGCCGTTGCTGATACCTACTTGTACTTTGGCGGACAGGAGGGTTGCACCTTTATCGATCTCGTTCACTTTTACCCTGACTTCTCAACTGGATGGATCTTTCAACTTAACCTACTTTTTGTACATGGCCGGACGGACGCCGGCCACATAAAAATCAGTTTTTCTTTCACTTTTATTGAACTTTTATTAACATTAATTTCTAAAATTCAGTGTCTACAATTTGAAGGGATGCAGAGCAGATGAGTACCCTATTATTTTTATTTATAATGTTTTTTGTAGAATAGCATGTCTTCGCATAAAAAAGATCACCGAGTCTCCTTAATTTCAATTGTTATACTTGTCAAAATAAATTTAATGTTTTTTTTGCCTATAATAAACAACTATTGTTATCTCTAAATCTAGTGTTTTCTTTATTTACATGGTATTTAATTATGTACACACTTAGACAGCACTTGGCGCCCTTTTTATCAATTCAATTTTATCACACACTTATAAGTCTCTTTTATACATAGTTTTCTCAGTCTATTTAAATTCCTTTTTTTTCATATTTTATAGATGCTAGTTCTCTGTTAATCACATACAATTGTCAGCGCGATCTCATGGCCCTGAATAATTCAATTATCCGATTTTACTATTCACGCTTAAATCTAATCATGCTCTACCTTTAACTTGCAATTTCTACAATTTATATTTTTATTCACACATTCACTCTCCTATTTTATTCATATTTTATAATCCATTATAGCGAATATTTCAACATAAATATGATACACTATTGTCGATAGCCGCCGATAGCCGCCTTGTGTATAGAATAGACGCAGAAGTGTCGTAAAGGTCAGATTAATACACTGTCTAAGTCAAATAATCTGAACGCATTATAGCCGAACGCTACCAATTTCAGGGACCTGTCAAAAAATATTAATTTACTTGCCGTGTTGACTTTAGTATGTTGTATCTCGTTATTATTATTTATTAGTGTAGCAAGTATACCCAATGTATCTTTATTTCTCAGAATCTCTATAGAATAGTAAGACGTAAGAATAGTAAGACGATTTATGCTAAAAGCTTTTAATATAATATGAAGCATTTAAATTGAAATGTAAGTAAAAATTGCGTATAAATTTTATTCATGGTTCATGTATCACTTCGATTGGTTATTTGTGCATTTAAGCCGAATCGATTCATTTAGTTTTTTGATCGATTTTGACAATCTAATTTTATTTTTGTACACGCACCCCGATGATGGGTGGAAATTTTCCTCGGACGCCACCTGTAGCATACCTTTCCAGCGCATGCGCGGAAACGCTTTTTAAACAACATGGCTGCCACGCCCACTAGCAGCTGTTACGGACTGTCATAAATGTATGTCGATTTTTTACGGCGAAGGACACGCAATGATATTATTTACGAATGAATTGCTTTAGAAGAAGGTGGCCTGTTATTATTTTTGATGTATAATATAATAAATTGTAGGATTGAAAACACCACATTTTTGTTTTACAACTACTTGATCTATTGCTTTAGACTGTTACGGATATTTGTTTTTACTGATGCTTAATTTTTGGGCTGTCAGTTGTCACCGTTTCCGTTTTATTTTTTTAGTCGACATTTTAGGGTCGTTGCAGAGGTCCGTTATAAGGAATTCCAGAGACTCTTAGAGACGGATATTTCGCGGGATAGAATAATTGCTGACAATCTATCTTTATACGCCAGAGAAGCTCACGGCTGCTTTACGATGATCTATAATAGTTCTACAGCACGTATATACTATGTGGCTCTTTTGACATCGTTCATGAGGGGTGGTACCATAAATCATTCATATAAGGTGGTTTTAATGAAGACATGATGGTCGGCGAGTGAATATACTATCTCTGGACACATGTTGTCATTACAATATTAAGACTGCTCGCCTTGGTGGGCATGGAATGGGCAATTCGATACCAATAACTAGATGACGCCAATTGGACACATAGATATACACCTAGACAGGTTGTTGAACATCTGAATGCCAGACATCGAATAAAATGCCGTATGAAATACATGTGCGTTGCGTCCTGTACCTACCTACCTGGAAGTAGAAGAGCAAGTATAGATTCTATATATTCTTTTTAATAATACAACAGGCCCAGAAGCCCAATAAAAGTAGTGTAGTTTAACAGTAGAGTTTTTAGTGTGTTTAAGTGAAACAATCACAAACACCTAGGCTTTGAAAAATTCATATAAATATATTGTGTCCTCACTGAGTATCGAGCCCGGAGCTCCCGGATGAAAGGCCAGTGACTTACGCACTGTATTACGAGAGCCGCCGTACACATATAATATAGCAAGGTTTATGGTTGTTGTAAAGACTCTTATCAATATTGTGCTTTGATATTAATTATTGTAGTAAACTACAGTGACGTAACTTAGCTAAACTGGTGAAATATAATGGGTTGGACACGTTACTCAGCGGGTAGATAGACACAGTTCAGGTTTATCAAGTACGGCGAAGGTATATGCATTAAAGACCCAGAGACCAAGAAGAGTGGAAGGAGCCAAGTGTAAGCCTACCATAAGTAGTGAATCGATACTCGGCTGACGAAAATGATAGCTGCAATTATTTATTGTTAAAATAGTTCATACTATTAACTGTACTAAAATGACACGTATTAAAACATTGTTTGTAGTTGTTTTTTTAATTATAAAACTCATATGAATCTCAGAAACATAAATCACGAAAAAATATGACACCGCATAGGACTGAAACCTATGTCTGTTGGATTTCGGCCAACGTGTTTTTTATTTTTTTATTTACTTAGGTCAACCAACAGGATCAATCACATAGGATAAATATGAATACAATATAGAAAAAAAATATGTGATGGTCCTAATAATAGGCGGATATAAAAAGCACACTAAATCAAATTTAATTAAATCAAATATTATATACAGCTGTAATGAATATAATTGGAGAGTTATTGACGAGTTGAGTTGAGTTATTGACGAGTGGAGAGTTATTGATTTACGTGGCTGGGACACGTATTCCGGATGCCGCCAAAGAGTGCGGCACTTCGTACCCTTGTGGCACAGCCTCAAGGGTTCCGTCGCCGTGGCCGGCCCTCCCTCACCCTGCAGCGGTGCTATAAAAGCGACCTACGTGCTGCAGGTCTAACATGGCGGGAGGCGCAGGAGTTGGCGATGGACCGAGGGAAGTGGCACCAACTTGTGCTTGCCCTATACCCCAATGTTGGGACGTGACAGGGTGTAAGAAGAAGAAGAAGTTATTGAAAATTGTTAAAGAAAAATAGAGAGAGAAAAAAAACAGAAAAACATAAAAAAGAATTAACTTACATAGATAAGACAGGCAATGCAAGAAAAAAAATACAATAAACATAAAAATAAGCAGTCGTCCAGATGTAATAATTAGTCGTGGGTTTTGGAGCAACTTAATTTGAAAGAGGCAAGATAACAAAATATATCCACTCGATCACTGTGAAGATTCAAGGTTCTGCAGAGTCGAGCCACCGGACAATTGTAGCCTAAATTAGTTTTATATGTATGAACGTATAAAAGTGAGAAAATATGAGGACGAATATTTGCGTCTTACCAAATTACGACGAAATTAACAAATTCGTGGTCATGCGATTGACGCACTTTACGAATTTCGCTAATATTGGAAATTTGATGTTTTTCTAATATGTATGAGGTGTTTTTAAATTATGTATATTCAACGAAAAATGTTCCATTCCCTAATCTTTCAATAAAAAAATATTATATTATGAATACGATGTTCAGTCTCGTAGGTGGTTTAAAAAATATATTCTCGTCGAAATTAATATTATTCATGTGAAAATGCGAAGCTGGGGAGAGCAAGCGGAAACACTAAATTGAATTCTGGCAACATTTGCTAGGCTTCGATTTAATTTGCTCGAACTGATATGAAATTTAATCAAATAAGTTAATCTTATATCACAATTTATTTTTAAATTTCCAAGAACTTTTATAATCTTTTCTTGGTCTTAATTTAATATAATTGACGAAAAACCTCACAATTTCTTTACGTGAGGCTGCATTGATACCATTCGTGGCTTTATCCAATTGACTCTCGTGGCCATGGTTATTTAATTTATCAGGGAACACGAAAATAAGAGAAAACGTAGTAGGATACATAGGAATTGCAATACCGGTTATAAAAATCAGACAATACCGATATATTCGGTATTGGGTTTAAAGTTTTAGTTGTGTTTGCTATAAAATATTAATATTTTAAAGATATTTTTATATCTATATCTATTGGTAGGTTTTTTCTCATATATTTCACGAATACCGGTATTGATATTTTCATTCAGAATTGCAATCCTTGATTACCTACTGGGTGAGATAGTAAGAAGGTGTAATTCTCCTGTGAGGATAAATATGGGATACACTTACACACATGTTAGTAAAATGTATTAAAGTTTTTCATGTAAACGAAACGTGCATTTAAAATTCATAATATTTGAGGATATTTAGCGCGTTTTGTATTTCTTGGGTTTTATGGTCTATCTATCATTAAGTAATATAATGGATCTGGCATCAAGAAGACAGGTCAGGGTTGTTTTTCACTTCCGAGTAACAAGTGTCACCGCGGGCTTAGTAATAGTGCTTTGCAGTTGTAGTAGTATTTTGTGTGTTAACATAGAAACAGGCAAACACCCGCGAATCGCCTTTTGTGTCACGATATACTGATTTTCCCGTACCTCTCCTTTATATCTCCAAGAACTTTTTAAACATGTAATTTGTAAGGCTCTTTTGTGTAAACGGCATAAATTTGATTATTGAACAATACTTTTATAGTCGTACTCACATATTTTGTTCCCAGGTGGAGCACGTGGGAACGGATAAATTACGCAGTGTAATTATAGTTACGTATTTTTTAAGTTAGTCATAATTTCATACGGATATCCGAAATATTCTCTCTCACGGTTAGCTTCACGAGAGTATTGTTAGAATTACAGCATCCTATTTTTTCCAGCGATAGAACTATCAAATCCTGGAAAATTGCAAACTGGGTTTTGAGTTCATCGCTCTTTACTACAGAGGTCTTTTTGTTATTTGTATTTTAAAACAAATAAACTTATAATGCGAAATAACTTCAGCTAATTTAATCGATAACCATAGTAACGCTTTTAACACTTAACTTTTTTATAAGTTTAAAAAAGCAAGAAGGTTTTATTATAGGCGACCAATTTACATGGTCTAATTATTATAGGTGCGAAATGCTGTTAGTTTTTCGTTAGTTTCTTCGTGGTTGAGGGTTGTAATCGTGCGGAAAAACATGGTAATCTTCTGAGCAACTAAAACTATTCATCCTTCATGGTACTACTTAGCTACGGATTAAATAATAAGTAAATCGACAGAAGTCGTTTAAATTAAATGCTGAAATTGTGTACTCGACGCACTGGGATACCATCCGTAACCATAGCAACCAAACAACTCTTTCCCTTTCACACTTTCTCTTACTTTACCTTAACAATATGTGTTTTGCCACATCTGTAACACTTAAAATTTCTGCGGAAATAATCTCGAAACGGAAAAAATCCACCCAGGTGATTATGTCGCTTCGCTCGGCTCTGAATTCATTAGCTCTCTTCTTTATTAAAAATTCAAGATAAGGGTTTCCTTTCACACCTCGTTTGAGGTAGCTAAGAACAAAGGCGTCTCGTGGGAGATTAAGTTATTTTGCGTCTGAAAATAATATCACAGAACAATAAATTATTGGCCTTAAAGGCTTTTCTTTTTGGTTGCTTCTTTTGCGTGTTTATTGTTTTATTTTATTACAGAGAAATGTATTTATTTATTGTAATGTAAAAATAGATATTATTACGTCGCAATATAACATGTAATGGTAACTACATAGTAATAATACGTACACAATATGTCAATATAGGGGATTTTATTTTTCAAAATTCCGGACATTCAACGTGACCGTGAAACTAATAGTTCTGTATTGGTGTGAAACCTAAAACCTAACGGATAAAAGAGAAAGGGTTATGAACTCCGGATAATACATGGGTCAGTTAAAGATAACCAAATATGGCCCACACGTACAAATAGTGAGATCTTCAAACAATTTAAACACAATTTAATTAATGTCTTTATAGTTCAAAGACTCAAAAGTCTTTTTTTTTTTTTTAATGTGTCTGTTAGTTTGTGTTCCGTTATTACCTGACAATACTTAACCGTAAATTGCATGGTGTTGCCTTTCAGCAAGAAACTGTATTAAACGTCTTTATATATGTTTTGTGCGAATGAAATATTATTTAAAAACTTACAGTTATCTACAGTGGACAAAGTGTGATAACGAAATAGTTATAATTTTTATTCACAGGTGCCACTGTTAATTTATAATAATATTGAATATTAAATGTGATCGATTAGAAAATGTAATATCTGTACCTCAGAGGCAGACGGATGCAAATCCAAATACCCAATTGTTCAGGAGAGCCAAAAAACAATTTTTATTTTAAACGAATACTCATAACTTCTAAGAAAATATACATAGAATGATCATTATTTTTTTTATTCTAATTCAATTAAAGTACTTCTGGAATATGTAAGAAAGGAATAAATATAATACAATTTTATATCTAAAAAAAATAAAATAAAAAACGTAGTGTGGATTTGCATCCTTCTGCCTCTAAAGATATTTTGTTAATGTGCATTTGTATCTTATTTACCTAGCCAAAATAAAAACATTTATAAGTTAAAAAAATTTATAGTTGTAAATATAACAAAGCAAAACACATTTTTTTTTAAATTTTTTATTACGTCATCATCATCATCACCAGCCTGAATCTATTCACTACTGGATGAAGGCCTCGCTAATCTGCAAGCTGATTCCACTTCTCTCGTTCCTGTGCGTTGCGTTGCCAAGTTTTTCCGCAGAACTTTATCATTTCATCGATCCAGCGGCCTCTAGGTCTATCTTGCGGATGTTTTGTACCTCTTGGATATACCACTGGATGACTAAATTTGTCCAACGATTGTCCTTTCTTCGAACCATGTTCCAGCCCATTTCCATTTGAGGTTTTTAGCAAACTCTATCACATCATTAATCCTTCTCTGTTCCCTTATCCACTCATTCCTTTTTTTGTCCTTTTGCGTTATGCCCAGCATGCACCTTTCCATACCACGTTGTGCTACTCTAAGTTTCTGGATCTCTCTTTTACTTAGGCCCAATGTTTCACACGCATGTGGTTACGGGAAGTACACACTGGTTGAACACTGCACTTTAGACATTTTCGAAGAAATTAGAAGGCGGCCAAAAGCACTCCAGCCTAGCTTTACTCTGCGAACAATTTCATCAAATATACATCCATCTATAGACACTTATTGTGCCAGATAGATGTAGTTTTTCACCTGTTCGAGCTGAATGCCATTGATGAGGATCTCTTTTTGGCCCGCAAAGTAGTTTAACATGACTTTATTTTTTGATACATTTATTTTCAAGCCTACTATGTTGCTTACTCCAGCGAGTTACTGCATTCTGCTTTGGAGGCCTTCTGAGTCTTGCAAACTACTATTTATTGTTATCGGCAAAGCGTAGATGACTCACGTATTTTCCATTTATGGGGACCCGTGTTATTTATGGGGACCCAGTCAAGTTGTCTAAATAAGTCTTCAAATGTAGCTGTAAATAGTTTAGGTGAGATTGTATCACCTTGTCGGACTCCTTTGCTGATAGGAAATGCGCGATGGTTTATAGAGATGTTGTTGCGCTACTGTATATATTATTGAAAATATTTATATAGCGCCCGGGGATTCCTCGATTTCTGAGTGCATCGAGTATTGAATTTTTTTTTATGGAATCGAACGCTTTCTCATAGTCTATACAATCCATGGATAGCGGCAGCTTGTATTCCTATTACCGCTCTGATTTTTATGATGACTTGGATGATATGATCCATAGTGCTGTATCCTCCTCTAAAGCTTGTTCTCCTGGCTGGTTCTCGTCTAGTACATATTGCAGACGGTTTGAGAGAATTTTATCTTAGTGGATTATTGGATTTGCATCCTTCTGCCTCTAAGGTAGGTATGGCACTTGCATCTTTATTCTATGCATAACTTGGACTAGGAAATTCATCTTTTTGCCACTAATAGATAAATCCTTTAGCATGACGATTCTTAAAAAAACTCATTTTCCCCAAAAACGGAGTTGCATTCGTCTGCCTCTGAGGTACAGATATTATATTGTATTATACATTAAACAGTTGCAATCATACTTTTAAGAATTAATATTGAGACCATAATATTGTGCACAGTAAGTTTATATACTACATTGTTAGTAGGTACCAATAGCCTACTACTACTAGCTAGCTAGCTACTAGCAATAACCATGTTTAATGAAATCGCTTCGGATATTGACATATTCCACTTACGTGAGGGTGAATTTAGGTGGATGTTGTTTTTTAAATTCTTAAAATAGGGTCTGCTCAACTCATCCGGTGTACTTCCTTGTACCTATATACTTAATATTTTTTGTATTTACACATTTATACTGTAGAATAACTTAATACTGATCTATCTCTTGTGTTATGTACATAAAACTGTTTTAATAATATTTCTTTGTTTCTAAATGTCATGTTGTGAACTTCTTAAACTTATAATTTGTAATGTCCACAATATGTAAAATAAATAAATAAATTGAAATTGAAAATTGAAATAAACTTAGTCATCTTGATGTCATAAAAGATTTTAGTAAAAAAAAAAAAAATATTTAAAAATAACGTACTTACTACAATTTATTACGAATACGTAAATTTGGCAATTGGTAGGTGAGGTGTATGCCTATATCCAATCATTGTCTCGGGGCGTCACAAGAAATTGTGAGCTGAGTGTGATATTAAAAGCTCTGAATAGATTTGTATGTAAATTGAGCAACTCGGTAGCGGATAGGATTGCAATACCAGTATTTCAAAACCGGTATTCCGAAATACCGATTTTAAAAATCGAAAATACCGAAATTTTCGGTATTAAGAAACCACACTCCTTTACGTTTTTGACGATGATGTTAATGTTATTTCTTCATTAGTTTGTACTGTGTTTCCTGTTCAATTGAGAGTGTAAGTTATGTGCTGCAAAATATTGACTGAATCCAACATAGGTGAAATAAAAATAAAACACAATTCATTAAATATACCCATTTATAAAATTGTCTCGATAAATTAACATACCTACTGTTAATATTTCTAAATAAAAAAATCCGTGACAATAATATTCAATTATTCTATAATAACATTATAGAATTTGATGATTGTACGTGTTGAATTGAAGAAGCTTTTTCTGCAGCCATGCTTATTTACACTTAATGAAGTAGCTTTTTTGAAGGCTTTAGTTGAAATTATTAATATATTTAAATTATTTGTTAAAAATACCAATAATTCTTCAATATTGTGATTAATACATAATTTTAAATGTCACCATAATAAATGTGGATAGGTAGGTTTTTTCTATAAAACAATATTTTTAAAGAGATTGTAAAGCTAAATTTACCGATAAGTAGGTATGTTTTAACGAATACCGAAAAACCGGTTAAGATATTTTCATTCGGTATTGTAGTCCCTAGTAGTGGAGTCACCTACATAACAGTCGAGCCCAGGTTCACTGTATCATGCATTGTATTGCACTATTTACAAGTTCCAGAAAAAGTGATACCTAGTTAAATATTATATTATTATTTAAAAAAAAAATGTCAGTTACGACATTTCACCCGTTAGGTAAATTGTTGTATCTGACAAACTGTATAATATGTTCTACGAATTATAGTTGCGGTATAAAAAAAAATGTTATATTATGTATACTTAAATAACTATACTTATTTCAATGTTAAAAAAATCGTGCGTCGCCGTTTCTGTAACTTGCATAAATTATTTTTATCATAGCGGAAATAGTTTTTGTGAATAACTTCGCAGCAATTTGCGGCTGTACACGCGAAATTTAGTTCGCTAAAAAAACACTAAGCCTGTTTGTTATTTTTTGAACACGAGAAAATTTTAAGCTTAAAAAATGGCAGGTCTAATAAAAAAAAATTAATCCACTTGCGTGTTTTGATGGGGAAATATATTTTTTTCCAATGCGGTAACATTTAAGTAATTATGTTGATTTCAGTAGAAGTATATCAATTTTCATCTCTTTGATTTCTATGTCTTTTGGTGCATTTATAATGTATACTAAAAATCAGTCATTACAATATCGGTATTCACTATTGTTTCGTTAATCAAAACCAAAACTATTCAAATAATGACAGCATTCCAAAGTTAGTTTTATACAATTTGTCATTGCAACTTTTTTTGTAGTATTTATCAAAAATTCAGACCATAGGCATATATTTGAGTAGGTACTTAGTACTTTTATTTTACATTAACTAACTATTGTGTAACCCTAAAAATAAATACTATAATATGAATGTATATAATTACTTTACTTACACGAAATCATATTAAAGCTTTTTTGATCAAGATTTTTCGACATCCAAATAATTCTCTACAAACTAACCCGGCCCGCACAACACTGAGTCTTAATCGAACGTATCACGAGGTCCTACGTTTGGATGTGAAGCATCACCAGTTGCTTACGCCTGGAAATGTCCCAGTAGCAGATGCTCAAGTCTTGACTCAAGTGTGCTTTGACTGAGTTTACAGAGACTTTATAATAAAAGTGCCCATGGAATTAACAAAAATAAAAGATTCTAATTTATTTAAATATGTGTAAAAACAAAGCACATACAATACGCACATGATAAACTGTGTGTAGAGATCTTCGCGTCTGCAATAAGACTCAGCAATTTTTAGTTAAAGCATTATAGTTGGCCTTTGTGGCGACCAGGGTCCGACGGGCACAAAAGCTGGTTGGACGGACTTGAGCATCTCTTCCCTCTCAGAGCACATTCTCGAACATCCCCAGAAGATATGGTTTGCATCCCGTAGTTCTCGATTACTAAATAAACCCACGGTGGCCGCGCGGCATAAGCGTTGGACTATCACGCCGTGGGTCTCAGGTTCGAATCCTGGGTCTGGCAAGTACACAATATTGTTTTTCAATTTGTGTGTGAGTCAGGGTATGGACCTAATAGGTTGAGCAAGTAGCTGACATCCATTTCTCGTAAAAAAACAAAATCTGTTAATACAAACCTCTACTCTGTGGAGGCCCATATGATCCTATTAGGATCGGACATGGTCGAAAAAAAAAAAAAAAAAACACAAACTGGGTCTAATTCTGCTTATAATAAAATCATAATTATATTATTTTATTATGTGCGTTTGGGCCTACGGCATTGACCTGAGAGATTGAGCAAGTCGCTGACATAAATTTCATAGATTCTACAGTTCATAAAATGTATTCTATTATAAAATTAGTATTTATTAATATTCAATTAAATACTTTATATTTTAGTGCAAGCACAGAATTGCACTTCTCTTTTCTTTTGAACATGTCCAATATTAATATGATAATATGGTCCTCTACAGAGTTGGATGGATGTTAGCCATTTGATAAACCTAAACAATATGTGTATTTTACATACCCAGGATTCGTTCCACGACATAAAAACTGACGTATAAGCCACTCAAATTTTACTATTATAAATTCCATCAGTTACTTGAAAAACATGTGAAACATAATAAATGCTTGTCTCTGAGTTAGCCGGATCGCACATCACAACTCGCCTTGTGTGCCTGACGGCCATAAATCAAAACTTCCTAGACCCGCCGGTCAGTGTTGCATGATACAACCTCGCACATCTCTAGCGACATCGATATTCGCCGCATTCGCGCGTAATCTCCCGAAACGTCAAAATATACTCTAGCTAGACGACGCCATTGCGCAAATATGTCATCAGACGCGGAAAGAGCGTTTATGTATTATGTATTGGTACCGGAGACATTTAAGGAGAAGTCTCTCGTCTGCCATTTTTATTGTGTTGATTGTATGAACAAACGTCAAACGCGCTGACCAGCGATGAGCGAGCAATGACAGAGACAGAGATGGCCGATTGTGCAGCTGTGCGCATGCGCGGAGTCGACATTCGTCGATATCGACATGCAGGCTCTAGCAAACGCAACTCGTCGCATGCAGGAGCGTCGCAGTTGCATCGGCCAATCTGCAAAGCTCCATTTGATAACGTTTGTTTTTTGGTTTACGATGACGTCACATCGACGAATTCGTTGTAAGACGCATGCGGCGAGTTCTGATGTGCGAGCCCTCTTAGACGTAGCATAATTGTCGCATCTGACAGTATTAATGCGGATGATTAACTTTCATTTTTAGATAAATTGTAATATTTTTATGTATCATTGTTTTAATTTCCTGTGATGCCACCAGTCGTTGAAAAAAGTATAACTCAATAATGATGTTTAGTGTTTAAAAACATATTTTTCTGACTGCCATAAAAACGTGACGTAACTTCCCAATAAATTGACCCTTTAACTTTGGTAAAGTTACGTAGGTGCTTGAGTCAAAGCTTCTTTTTGACGATGTTGTTTGACAAAATGAAACGTTTCATTATGTTTAATGTCGGTATTTTACAGTGGCCAAATTGCCTGTTGGGGGAAGGTAAACAAAATATTACAAAGTAAAAAATAACAATATAAATTTAATTATTAGCTGAAAACAAGGTCGGCTTGACTCAGGAGCCAACCTTGACTGAGGATGGAAAAACCGGAATTATCAGAATTAAATAAAAATATTATTTTAACGATGTTGTTTAGTTTATTCGCCGGTTGAGACACTGTAAAATTATTATTAAAGTAAGAATCCAGAAGTAAGATCCAATTTGATCTACCGAAAACATGGTCATTGCATTCATATAAAGTTAATTAATTTATATTTTAGATATTGCTGAATTGACGTTTGAAGTTCAAATGAATAACTTTTATAATTTTACTACGGTATAAAGTAAGTTGTAAATAATTACAAGATAAAAAGAACTTTTTATATACAACGTTTTTAAATTTTCTGTTGAATCATAATATTAACTTGACAATTCTATGTATTAATAATTTAGGACAAATAAGGCAATTGTCAACAAATAATTTTTTTGCTATTTTGCAACAAACAAACAAATATAGAATACTGAAATGTCATTTTGATTTCCATAGTAATGCACGTATATATTAATAATTTAGTTGCTAGGGCACCCCCTTAGCAACCAATAATTGTGTTTTACTTTTTACGGATTTCTTCCAAAATAACTTTTCATACAAAACAGAATTAACTGAAAATGAATTCAATTCTACTTAAAGATTACTAAAAGTATTAAAAGAATGCATTGTCGTCGTGTTCTGATATATTCTAAAAGTTTAAAATGTCTAGCTAGTCGGAAAGTGAGTTAAAAATCGATTGAAAGATTTATACTGGATAAACAACCACCAGACAAACAAGAATCCGAGCTAAAAAAACGTGGTAAAATAACAGTATTATGTAATTAACCATTAAATACATTATGGCCACACTTTAATTTTATTGGCATATTACTTCTTTTAATCGATCACATATAATGTTTAATATTATTTTAAATTAACAGTAGCATGTCCTGTCAATAAAAAGTATAACTGTTTTGCCAGTAAATTTTTTCAACTGTAGAGAACTGCAAGTTTTTAAATAAAATCACATTCATACAAAAAATATAAAGAATAATATAGTTTGTTACTGAGAGGAAAAACCATGTAATTACGGGTTATAATATGTGCTACCATCTCGTGGTTTAAATCTGGAATGTATAGAAAATTAAATCTAGTTGATTCTTTTCATAGATAATAATATTTAAATTGTTGTGTTATCTGGTAGATGCTGCAATAGATCAGTATACCATAAAATAGTAACGCCAATAATGCACAGTTACTACTTTGTACTCCCATTCTAATGCTCAAATTACATTGGCAGATTGCGTCTGGCCCGATCGTCTGCCACGATTGCCAAAATCTATTATCTATGGCTTTCCGGGATCGTGAGCGATCATGAGCAAATTGGAACCAATCCTATTTCCGTCTGCCACGATTCACGAAGGTTGCCGAGAACGTACAAAAATACCTCCCGCTTGCGAGGTTGGGTTTGACAGCTGAGTTTTGACGTAGAATTGCGAGGAAAAACTGTTCAGTGTAGCCACCAATCTAACGAAGAAATAGTTTTCGGTCAACCTATATTTTTAATAATAGCAACACTATGTTTATTTTAAACCAATCAAAAGCAAGGACCAACGCGATCGAATCGTTGCATGTAATTGCGTATAGTGTAAAGACGTTCGGCGGTCGGCGTGGATCGTTGGGTCTGCGTGTCTGCCAATGTAATTAAGTCTTAAGTGCTGCAACGCACCGCAGTCATCTGTTTCTTTTTTGAAAGAAATAGAAGACTGAGAGGAGTGGTGTCCCGTTCGCTCAGAATATGACTGATTTTCAGGGTGGTCAGGTTCTACAGCTATAAGGGTACATCTAACACGTGTAAGTATCAACTAACTAAATGATCAAAAAGGTTGATAACTGTCCTTTAGTTAATATATGTAAGGTTTGCACGATTAATTTTCCGTCCGATTCCCTCGTCAAATTAACCATGGACGCACATTATAAGTGAAACTATTTCAAATATCTTATTACATCAGATTGCTTGTTTATGATAAAATATTATGTTTTTTTTTAAGTACTAAATTAGCACTCACCAATTAATATATTGTGAGATATTACTATT
Organism: Rhyacophila brunnea; assembly: GCF_057557595.1. NCBI lineage: Eukaryota > Metazoa > Arthropoda > Insecta > Trichoptera > Rhyacophilidae > Rhyacophila > Rhyacophila brunnea. Next base: position 32,943,779 of record NW_028232827.1, on the reverse strand, counting down.
CGTAAAAGGTAGGGTGGAGCTTTCGGCAAAAGTTCCAGTTTCAACGTCTGAGAATTTTGCATCAAACTTTCAAGGCAACTTCTTAACTAGCTGATGGAATATCGACTCCATAATGAAGACCTCGCCATAAAGTCGATACACCAACTTGTATTTCAATAACAAAGCTTAATGGTTAATTTAGTATACTGTATTCATTAACGCCATAGGCTCACTTTAATTTGAAAATTTAATAGTTTTTAATTATTGAACATACATAATTTTACATAGACCACTAATGGAGTCATACTTAATTGCGACACATTTTAACTTATGGCTATTAATACTCTCTAAAGCGTTTTCCAAATTGGGCTACTATTGGCGATGGGCTTTCGTATTTTAAATCAAAGTAGGTATTACTTTAATTACTAACCACTGTCACCGATCTCTCCAAGATTTTTTGTTGTAACTTACTTGAATTCGCTTATAATTTTTAATTGACTGTTAGTTAAAATTCGTAGGAATTATGTATGACTCCTTTAGCATAGTGGTCTATGTGCGTAAGCGCGATACCCGAGAGATGCAGGCTCGATTCCTACGGGGTGCCTTACTTAAAAAAAAAGATTGTTTCTATTGGCTATGATACATTTTCTCATAAGTGTTTTCAAAACTATGTATGTTCAATAATTAGAAATAGGCGGCTCTCGTGGTTCAGTGGGTAAGGCACTGGCCTTCCACCCGAGAGTTCTGGGTTCGATTCCCGGTCATGAAAAAAACATTTATGTGTTTTTCTCAAAGCCTGGGTGTTTGTGATTGTTCAAAATTACTAACAACCACCTTGTACGAAAAAGCAAGGGTATGGTTTTTAATAATTCTATATATAAAAAAAATAGAATTGAATCTTGTGAATTATTCGTTGAATAAGAAAAATATTTAAATAAAATTTAAAATTTTTAATTAGATTATTTTTTATAGAACGTTCAGATATAAGAATGTAACATAGATAATTTAAATTAGCGTTGATAATATACATTACACGTATTAGAAAAACATAAAAATATGGGTTAAACGAGACATTTTTTTATTTTATTCTATTAAGGAACACAAACAGTTACATTGATTATAAATAAGTATAAAAATAGATTAAAGATAAAATATTGCAATCAGTAAAGTTTTATATCTAAATTACAATGTAGTAAATACTAGGAAGATAGAGAAAAAAATACATAGAGAATATTGAATAATTATAAATAAAGGAATAACATTTTTATAATACTATAGATATATCGATAATAGGTATTATTAAGTGAATGAGAGAAAAGAAAAGCAAAAAAAGAAAATTAATGGGTACGTTTGAATTTCAATTACTGTCGATTATATAAAATACGCAATCCAGACGATTACCCGGATTAACTTTACAGATTAAGTTATCTTCTCAATTATTATCATCATCAGCCTAACAATACAGCACGGGACTTAGCATACTGCAAGAACTTCCTTCATCTCCTTATATCCTAGACCGGTGTTCTTCCAACCAACGGAGTTTGGGCCTAACAGTCGATCAGTCTGGTATCCATGATTGCTTTTGGTGGTTGAGCATTGTTTATTATTGCTATATGGCCCGTCCATCGGAGTGCGAAGATACATTCAGCAGATACAAACATAGGGTCTGCTTAGCTCATTCGGTGTACTTCCTTGTATCTAATTTATATAAATATATTTTTTTTGTATTTACACTTTTCTACTGTTTAATAGCTTTTATATAATATAATATTGTTTAAATAATATTTGTTTGTTTCTAATTGTCATGACGTTGTGAGCATTTTGAATTAATAATTTGTAATGTTCACTATATGTAAAAGTAAATAAAATTTGAATTTGAAATTCTTCTTGGAAGAGGTAGTAGAATTCTAGGTTATACTGAATACGCGATTATTCTACGCCTATATATTCTACGCAGCACCTTTCTCTCGAATATAAGTGTAAGCTCATCGGCCTTGGTGAGATCCCAACACTCCGAATCGTAGATCAGGATAGGTTGAATCAACTTCATGTACATCAAAATTAATTGTTATTATTAATATAGTGTACAAGACTTTAGCTGACAACAGTAGCACCCGTTTGTTGTTATAACTCTCCGTTTTATTTTCTCCTTCACCTATTAACCTTCCTTTTATATTATGTTTCTAGAGTGTTTGGAATTTATTTAATTACATAGCCAGAAGGAAATACTCATGATTAGCGGAAACAACAAAGGTAGACTCTATGTCGTAGGCTCTACGCCATAAGCTCTACGGCGTAGATATAGTGGCGTAGACTCTAGGCGGAGAATTAAAGTCACAAGAAGATGATGCTACGGGCCTCTGAATATTTTCAGATATGTGGATAGCCAAATAGCGAACACTAGAGTTATCTGCACTCCACCATTTACAGTCCACGATGGCCGCGCGGCTTAAGCGTCGGCCTATAACGTCATGGGTCCCATGTTCGAAAACTGGGTCTGGCAAGTACACATTTTGTTTTTAATTTTGTGTTTGAGACAGAGTATAAACCTATTAGGTTGAGCAAGTGGCTAGCATCCATTTCTCGTAAAAACAAAATTATGTTAATGCAAACCTTCACTATATGGATGTCTATAATGATCTTATTAGGATTGGACATGGTCAAAAAAAAGATTTATCTCATTAGGAAGGTGTTAAGATTCCCAGTAGAGAGAGACATGGAAATTAAGAGTAAGTATGTAAAAAATCATAAACCGGAAGCGTTCTAGGAAAATGTTTCTATAAGAGGATTGTTGTTTAGTATTTTGGTTATATTTTTGCCGCCTGACATAATATTATAAGGTAAATTGTAAGGCAAAAAAAAAATAAGTTATCAATATTGCCAGTTCGTATTACAATAATATTATCACCGTATATACGAAGTAGCGGAGATTAATTAATTTATTATGAGTGTTGCTATCGCTAAAATTGTCTTGTCAATAATTTAGGCGATTAGTAAGCAATTGCTCCTCGTAGATAACGCTGTTAAAGTTAGTCTGTGGAGTCCAGTCGATGTCATATACTGTCCGTGGCTTTATCCAACTGACTTTCTCTTAGATATGCTTACATACTACAGTCTGCAATTTAGAAAAGATCTTTATTTAGATACCTACGTATTTTTTTCGACCTATACGAGGTATAAATGAGAACTCTGCCATTATGAGCAGTGTTGACCTGTGTGTCCCTGATTACTATCTTAGAAATAGAGAGCGTCAGTTGTTTATTCTCCAAAGGTGCAGAACCAACCTGCTACTGGTAATGCCAATTGGGAGGGCGATAACTATGTTCAACTAAATTGCTTCGGGTATTGATATATTCCACTTGCGTGAGGGTGAGTTTAAGTGGACGCTATTTTATAAATTCTGAAAAAAGGGTCTACTCAGTAAGGTTAGTGTACTTCTTTGAAATTATATAGACGTTTAATTGTATTTTCACTGTTTTTGTATGTTTATATTATGATCTCTTTTTATATTTTCATTTATATCATTATAATGTTTTATGTCATATTGTGGACGTCTTAAACTTATAATTTGTAATTTCCACAATATGTTAAAAAAATGAATGGAAATTGAATTTGAATTATTATACTGGTCTGTTTTTTCTTGTGACTGTCGTCTGTGTCATATTATAAGATTCTTCGGACACACTGTATACCGAGACTCTTGTTTGGTTAAATTCTTTGAGAAATATATCAGGCAAAAAGATCAGACTACATTCGCTGGTGAGGTCTATTAACCAAATGAAGAAGATCACCGGAAAGTCTATAGTGTCAATCATAAGGTTTGTAGAAAAAGTTGAAGAAATCTAACTCAGATTTTTGCTATAACTATTCTTGAGTAAATCACAATTGTTGGTCATGAGTGTGACGATAAAGAAAATTGAGTAAGGAACAGAGAAAGAGAGAGAGAGTAATATAATATAATTCACAAAACATATAAATATATATTATATGTATTATGTTATATTAGTTCGTCAGTATCTCTTCAAACAAGGGGCAGAGATAGTTGAAATATAATACGTATTTGAAAACAGCAAGCAATTTCATTCAAAAGTAGGTTGTGTGTGGGGTGTGGTAGGTGGTGAAGGGGATGAAAGGAGGGGAGGGTCGTTGCCATGGAAACCGCTATGGACGCTTCAAACCGCTAGGTAGGTACTTACATTTATGATATCATTCATACGAATTTATATTCTATAATATATTAAGTTCGTTTGATATCATATTATTTTAGTCGTGTTTTCATATCAAGTGATTTAGTACCTATATATTATCTGTGGTGGTACAACAATATTTACTTCTTAGAAGGATAGGATATTCATGATCTGTTAGAAATATTATTTCAACTGTCTTCTAGGATAAGGACACAAGGACAATATACCAGAATAGAGTTACGCTAACATAACGCCCAGTCCATTGACCGTAGATATAAATCTGGAGCTAAATGCTAGAAATCCATATTTAAAATTATCAATTATTTTTCACAGGAGCTTTATTTGTTTCTCATTAATAATAATAAGAATATATATAATTTAACTGTGGCTATAATTGTGCTAATCTGTTCTCATATAATATAATATATAATTAACTTTAACTATTGTACCCTAGTACTATGCTAATCTCAACATATAAATAATCACTCGTGTCAATATAAAGTTAGTGTATAATACGTCAAAAAATTATTTTGACATACATGTTAGCTGTGCTCATAAATAGTACTTCTCGTTGCTGCCCATATTCAAATCCAGAAATGTCCACAGAGAAACTAAGACCCGGGTCTATAAAACCGTTATACGCATAGTCGTTGCATACGGGTGCGAGTCATGGACGCTAAATATGAAAGCAGCTGAAATGGTGGACTGCTTTGAGAGAAAGATCCTGAGGCGGATATACGGACCCATGAATAATGGTGGGGAGTGGAGAATTAGGTACAATACGGAACTATACCGCTTATACCAAGATTCAAATCTTTCCACCTTCATAAAACTCCAGAGGCCAAACTGGGCAAGGCCATGTCCAGCGCATGCCTGAGTCACGGATACCGAAGAAGATACTCGAAGGAAACCCAGGGGGGAAAGTTCAGTGGGAAAGCCACGCGCACGATGGGGTGATAACATTACAAAAAATGCCAACCAACTGCTAAAAATCAGGAACTGGAAAAGACGTGCGGAGGACCGTTCCGGCTAGAGGACGGCGGTGGAGGAGGCCAGGGCTCGACTTGAGCTGTAGCGCCATCGAAGAAGAAGACGTCAGCTGTGCTCATATTTTAGTAATATTACCACATCGGCTGATATAGACATTTCTAGTATTCAAAGCAGGTATATTTTTAAATACTTTCTGATACTTGAGTCAAAACTTTTGATATCGGAGTTTATAGAGTTAGCCCCAGAAATAGTGTCACATAAAGACATATAAAACTTTTAGGTGAACGGCAGAAAAAATGTCATGATTTTGTGGTGGAATTCTAGTTCGAGATGGAGAGGTATTTTTATTTATTTTGATACTAATTTGAGCAAAGCACATGTATGTCATTATGTATTATGGAACTGGCTTACTGAAAGGGGGTCGAGATTACAATATACTCCCCGTTGCTCCAAAAATAAGCCTGGGGAAATTATATTTTGAATCGGATGCTTGCTAATAGGGTCGAATGACAATTTACTTTATTAGGTAAAAAAATTGCCAAAAGCGGGTATGTCAGCTACTTCTTGACTGCTTTTGTCTTGTCCCTTTTACTGAAGCACGGAGTGTGGGAAAAAGCGTAAATTTAAAATACAAAATAAATTGGCTCTAGTTTGGTCAATCAAGATATAAGGCTAATATAAATAGTTGCCGAATAAACTGAAAAAAAATGAAAGTCACATCGGAAATGGATGGTTTCACACATGAAAGACAACTTACTGTCAAATGGTAGATTTTAATTATGGAAAAAAATAGTTCTCACTTCTTGATATATTGTATTTTACTTATTACCATATATTTGTACGGTGAGACAATAAATACTACATAATTTGTATTCTATTTTATTTGATTGTAAAACGACAATTTCCACAGTAATGTCATATTTTATTTGACAGATCTGAAATATATTTTGTGAATATCGTCCCTTTTCTATGTTAGAAAATATTTTTACCAATTAGAACTAGTTGTCAAAATTAAATATAATTTTTTTTAAAATGTGATTGTGAATGAAATGTGTTGTTTTTGTTTATCTTTGGTATTATTTAGTTTATTTGACAACTATTTTCTAAATATTTTAATATTTTTTGTTGCAGTGTGCGATTATTTCCCAGCCTTTACTATTTCACCGGTTCACATAGGTAGGTATTATTTTTAATGTTTTTTTTATCTGTTTCTTTATTAAACACCACAACAGGCCGTGGAGCCCAATAACAGTGGTAAAACTCCCAGGCTTGAGGAATTTACATATATTTTGACCTCACCGGGGATCGAACCCAGAGCTCCGGGATGGAAGGCCAGCGTCAGGTAACGATATTTTAAATCCTTATATGGTCTATTTCACACGAGTATGAGGAAGGTACAAAATTTACCACAGTAACACACCTGCTTGAAAATCTAAAAAAATGATTTAAAACAGAATTAGATTATTTAAAGTGCTATGTTCAAGCTTCCCCACATGATTAGATTGTGACAAATAACAGGATATATCCCTTGGGAATTTTTCTATATGTCAATTGAAAAAGAAGAGCCACTCAAGGTGTGTTCGTATTTTGTGAATCTGTGGTATCAAACGTTGAGAGTGGATGGTTCTTTTCAATTATGTTCTGTCAAACTAGGGATTATGTGAACAAACTCTAGTGTACCCCATTTACAACCAGGGTCTTGGAAAGGTCTTTTCAAAATGCATATGCCAGAACCTAAATATAGTTTCTCGTTCCTTATACCATAGTATACGTCTGAATGGTGTGAAGATTCTCAATTTATTGAAGTATAAAAAAGTTTATTCAATATTTTATATACACAAGGTTTTTGATTCTTTATTGTCGAAATAAAATATTAATTAATAATTGATCTCTAAGCAGATTGCTTACCGATTGGTGGAATGTGAAGTACCTTGGTTTAAATGTAAATATAATAAATACTTCGCATGAATAATAGACGGATCGATAGCTTAGAAGCCAAAGCCCTCACCTGGAAAGTTAAAGATGTGCGTTCGGGTCACACTCATTCCAATTTTTATTTTTAGATTTTTTCTATTTTGTTATATACATAACATATTATCGTCACCTCAATACTACAACAGATAAATCTGATATGGTCATTGTTGGGAATATAAAATTTAAACTTTACTTGATTAACATAAATCAAGGCTATAATAATTATTTAAAATAAATATGGAAAAAAGTGCCTGTCTAATTGAGAACAATTAAATAATATTCAATTGTATGAAAAAATATTGTAAAAATATATTATTTTGTTTACTTAATGCATTATTTATGGTTTTAAAGCTGTCTAATATTTTCAAACACAAAATTGATACAGTTCCCATTAACTTCTGACATACCTAGTTTTATCATTTTGTAGAGAAGGAAACATAGAATCATATTCAATAGCTATCTCAAAAACAGTGAAGTTATCTAAGAAGAATCTAGTTGAAGTATTGAGGTAACGATACGTAAACCTATATACCTATATAAATTAAAAATATCACACACTTATGTTATACCAATCCAAATACAAGGAGTAGTCTATCTTGAGTACCTAATAAATTGGGTGACAAGAGATATAGAGATTTGAAACCATTAAACAATAAGCGGCATCTTTTTTAAAGAAGGAAAATTTGGTACTTATAGTTTTGGAACATTTACAAGTATAATTACATAATAGTTTTATATTAGTATTTTATGGAATCAAAGCTTACGTGCTAAAATAAATCCTATATAGAAAGAATATAAGGATTTGAAGAAATGGCTTCAGAAAATGATTTTAAAGTTATTATAGTAACTAGCGAAATTGCTTTAAGACAGAAAAATAAATCAAGAGTGTCGCTCATGTGTAGAAAAGCTAAATCGCTCTGATACATGTTCAGCAATTAAACGTATGATTTATGGTAACCATGGATATCAAAAAGATAGAATGGCAACTATTGAATGTCTAGACTTGTATTAAAATATGAAAGTGAACTGAAGAGAGCTGAAAGTTATTTCGCTTTGTAGATTTATTAGGGGGTACCAAACTTCAAACTGATATTGCCTGCACCTGTCAAATTTAATACTAATCACAACGATTTTAATTTCAAAATAATTTTAAAGTCGCAATTCAATAAAATATTTAATAATATACCTCCAGCGGGTCTATTCTATACACAAGGCTGCTTTTAGTCCGCTACGGCAGCTAAATAGGGTAGAAAAGTATCGAATTATGAACATTTATTGAAACTATTCCAATAATTTATTTATATTTGTTACAATAAATACTATGTTCTAACGGCACCTCTCTTGTCTGTGAACAATATTAGACCGAGATAGACAGTTTTGACAGTTCAGACGGCTTTATTGACGGCTGAATTTATTGTAATTGTTACAATAGTTAATAATTCGATACTTTCCTACCCTATTTAGTTGCCGTAGTGGACTAAAAGCAGGGTTGTGTATATAATGGACCCGCTGGTATTGCCAATATAAATCATAACGCTTGAACGTGTAATTAATTTTTGGAATTGCTTTATTAGTAATTACTATATACATTGACCATTTCAAATACAAAACATGTTTACTTGTACCGAAACTAAAGTATTCATATTATAATGTTGCGTATAACTGCCTGTGATAGAAATATAAGTTAAGTAAATGTATGTCAATCATTTGCATATCAGCATGAATCATTGACGACAAGTAAGTAGGTGGTTGCAATAATTCCTTTAAACTGCCCTCGTAAAAGCCTGCCGAAAGTGACACGTCGCGAGTGTCCTTTGAGACCTCGAAAGCCTCACTCCACGGAACCCCCCTGCCACAGCGTCTGACACGCATCGCAACAAGTGCCTGAATCGCACGACGCCAGAAGAGACGCCGCGGCGCCGACGTCCGAGCGAGAAGGACGCCGCATTTCCAACAGGCCCCGCCCAGAGTACGGCGCCTAACCTTATCTAGTCCCCTTCAAAGCCTCCCGCCGATCAGACGTACCTTCTCATATTGTTTAATTACCAATTTAAAAAATCAAAGATTTCAATTCAAACAAATCCAATAAATTTGCGATAGTAATCGTCATACGACAGTGAAATTAATTTTGAATTTATTTGATAAAGTGAAAAAGCAATCATGAAGACTTCATCATTTTCTCTTCGAGTTATGCGGAGGGTAAGTTTATTTTTTATACTAATTTAATATACAAGAACAAACCCTTTTAACGCATTTATTTACTAGGTTAATACATTTACGAATATATCTATTTGTAATAAAATACATCGGCTATTGCAGACAGCAATGTTATATTATTTTTAAATTTAAGAATAAACTATAATCAACACTATAAAAACAAATTAGTTATATAATATCATACGATACCCCTAAAATACATATACAAAGATTTTTTTATTTTGATAATTTAGAATTTTTCTACTTCCTGATTTATTACTATGTTACTACGGAAACTTTTTTCACTCATACGCCCTTTTGAAGTGAAACAAAGAAAGAGTTACAACTTATAACTCTAGAAAATATTATAGGTCTTAACTTATATAGTATATCATATTTTTAAAAACTTAAGACGTTATTAAATAAAATTACGTATTATGATTGACTACCTACCAAAATGTTTCTTTTATTTTTTCAATGACTAACATTTTTTTGAATGGAGGATAGAAAAAAATAAATGGCCCACATGCTCAGCATAGGTCAAAATGGAGCTTTTATGGTATTTTCAGAGCATACCCCTGGATATTCCTTAAACGTTGTAGATAATCTATTTATAAAATTTTGAAGCCTTATTTTTTATATTTATTTTAAACATTTGATGACTGCATAAAGTATTTTTATTACATAAAGTAGTATTCTTTTATACCTCTCGCTATAATGTTTTAGAATATAGTCATATTTCAGTACGTCCGTGTACAGTAGTGTTAAGATTTTTCAGATTTATGAATTTTTAAATGCATTTACAAAACCATTAGTAAAATTAATGTTAACATTATTTATAGTGACATATTTACGATAAAAATTATATTTTATAATCTTTTTGATCCCAAATTTGACAAAAATTAGGCATTTTATTATTCAAAAATGGGCACGATTAATACATTTGAAGGTAATTCTAAAGATACTAATTATAAGCTATGTTCTTTGACCATTCAAATGTGATAAATATCCTACGAATAATGTTTGCTTTATAATAATTATTGACCTAAGAATAAGGTAGTATTTTTTTGAAATACGCCATTTTTATTGCCATTTCCCAGTAGTTAAGCTACATCATACGGTCGTAGCCATACATTGAGAAACGATAAATGAAGTAGGGAGTAAGATCATGGTAACGCGCGTGTTTGAACATGTACCGTTTTAAAAAAATATATAATTATATATACTTATATATATATATTAAAAAATATTTTTTTTTCGGTTTGGTTATATTACACTATATAATGTTAACATTAATTTTACTAATGGTTTTGTAAATGCGTTTAAAAATTAATAAATCTTAGCAGCACTGCACATGGATCTACTGAAATATGACTATATTGTAAAACATTAGAGCGAGAGGTTTAAAAGAATACAATTTTATGTAATAAAAATACTTTATGCAGTCATCAAATGTTTAAAATAAATATAAAGGATAATAAGACTTCAAAATTATATAAATAGATTATCTACAACGTTTAAGGAATGTCCAGGGTTATGCTTTGAAAATACCATAAAAGCTCCATTTTGACCGACGCTGAGCATGTGGGCCCTTAATGTGACTTTTTAAATATATTAAAAACGTCTACTGAATGGATATAAGATATGCAATATTTAATACGTAACTTGAAAAAAAAAGATTATATTATAATTTTATCAAATAAGTATGATCCGATATTATCAATTTCAATTATTTTAGATAATTTTTGCTGAAAGAGATAATATATAAACCAATTTTCTTTGGGTGCCGTATTCTATTGAAAGTTGTAGACCGAATCTCGGTACATCTGTCTATCATCGGTCAGATGTATTATATCACCAATGCCTTGAGCCGTTGCGTAGCGAAGGAATTCTCCTTCTTCCTACTCCACTGTTGTCATATACCTTTCTCTGGACTATGCGTTATTATACTTTTCAATACGGAAATGTGGTCGATTGTAGTTTTCTTGGCATATTGGAGTGTCTTTAAAGGTCCTCATTTGTAACGTGGCAAAACAGGAATAGAAAACTCTATTAGTACCAGAAAATACTTAAATTATTTCAGTAATTCTATAGAAGATCAACAATTAAATATAAATAAAAAAAATCAAATTAAGAACACTTAAGTATCAAAATTTTCATTTCTTAAAATTAATAACCATGTCCAAACAGGAATTCTAGGATCACTTATTTTATAAGTAGTTCTTTTTAATTTACCTTTGCTTTGTCTTTGAAATTAAAAAACAAATCTTTTTAGTTCTGTTATTGGATACGTGTTAATTAATTGTTCTTTTCCGTAAATTGTCTTAAATTATATGACTCGTAATTCCGTTATTAGATGTCCTTTACTACTAGAGGTTCTTAAGAAGTATTATGCAAATATTGAAATTCAATTTTCTTTAATGCCATGAAATGAAGATTACAAATTATAAATTCAACAAATTCACAATATTAGATGAGAACGACAATAAATGATGTTATAAACAGACTATGTAATACGAAAATTAATATTATGTTATAAAACAACGTCCCCCTAAATTCACCTCACGCAAATGGAATTTTATATGCTTTATCAACTATTATTCATTGTAGTAATACAGTGTGGGAGAGAGAAGGGAAATTAAAACATTTATTTTAGCATCATAATAATATGGTACTTAATAATTCATTAATAATAATGAACGTAGTAATTATATTGCACAAAAAGGTATATTGACTAAGCTGGTTACCATTTAAACGATAAAGTTAAGATGTATTGCGCAGGGTAGTGATTGAATGAATGCTAACTCAAGTTATACTGCGTGCCGATAGCTCTAGGAAAGGGTATTTGTATATTATATTTGTTTTACATGACGCTATTTAACTGTACCACAACAATTGATAGCAATTCGACAATGTTTTCAATGTGCTTAAATTTGGAAATATTTGTTATTATGCATTTTGGCAGCACTAAATATATTGAAAATATATTACTAATTGTGGCCTGTGACCTTGATGCTCTTATTTTGCCTTCTTTACTATATTATACTATTGTTATTTATGGATAATAAATCTTAGAGAATACATTTAATGTGAAAAGCTTAAACAATTAAACTGTTATGGTTATCCAAATATTTATTTTTCTTAATATGCTGAGTCCATCGCGCCCTATCGGCGCCAATTTGGCGCCGGTGTTACAGGATGCAGGACATGATGAAAATCAAAAAAAAATTAATCATATTTTGATTTTTTTAAAGTTGAAATTACTTAATAATAGATGTAGCTATAATTTTATGATGTTAGTTATATACAGTCCAATATATTTTTTAAGAAATATTTAATTTATGAAATCGATTTTTATTTAAATTTGTCAAAATTATGATCAGTTCACTAGGTATGAGGTGTTTGAGACAGTAAAAAACATACAATAACCATCCATCTTCTAAATATCTCAAAAAGTATTATATTTAGCTCCAGTTTTAGTATATCTTCCTTTTATTATTTACTTCTATCATGGACTTTTTATCTATGTCATGTTGTATTAAAAAAAACTAAAAAAACCCAAAAAACTATATTTGACATGTTTTTTTCATTCAACTTGTACACAAAGTTTACTTAAAATGTAAATACTTAACAGAAAAATTTAAGACCTATAGATATTTGAAAGATTTATTTGAATTGAATGAATAATACTTGTACATGAGTTATATCAATTTTAGTAATCAGTGTGCCTTTTTAAGTGATCCTGAAAAGTTAATTCTGTCTACAATGGGTTAGTAAAAGCCAATGAGTTTTAAGACAGGGAGCTCCATTGTGAAATGATAATATTTTTTTTTGATTTTGCTGGAGTTTGAACATAGGACTGCTTTAATGCTAAATTATTTGTCCGAAGCTCTGCCAACCAGGCTACGACAACTCGCGATAAATAGTGATGTTTTCTTTTATATATTTCAATCACGGTTTAATCTACTTTGCCTCAAGTTAATTGAATGATGCGGATTACAATAAGGCTTATGTAGGGTTGTATTACTCTTTCTAGTCTATGTACATAAAATCAATAAGGCATCTAAATTGAAAAAAAGATACGCAGAGAGTAAATTTATCTACTATTTAAATCGGGTTTTTTTTAAGCATTTTTTTTAGTTGCGGTAGTGTAAAATCGTCATAAAGAAAAGAATATCAGACCAAATTCGTTACGAATCATTATAATGTATCTGATAAACATGATATCTAAAGAGGTTTATTTTTTTTATAAAAAAAATTGAAAATAAATAAAAATAAAATTTAAATATAGAACATTTTGAAACAAGTGAAATGAATTTATGTGTCAAACCAATGAATTGATTAAAAGAAAAATGCTCGTTTTAGGATGTAAATATTTATTAGGTGTAATTTTTTATTAAGGAATTGAGAAAAAACAGTTATAGTGGTAAACAAATCACAAAAACATAAAACTAAATGGATTATAATCAGTAAAAAATATATATGTATATGAAGCAGTGGCGAAGGGCGGAGGTAAGCTGTTAAGATCATCCATAAATAGTGTACAGTAAACTTTGTCAGTCATACGTATTTGTTTTCATTGAAATAAGGCTACAAATTACAGACGGTGTTGGTAAGCTTTGAAAATTCAATAATTTTTCTTCTTCTTCTCTTCTTCCACCCTGTCACGTCCCAACATTGGGGCATAGAGCAAGCACAAGTTGGCGCGGCTTCACTTCCCTCGGTCTATCTCCAACTCTTGCGCCTCCCGCCATGTCAGACCTGCAGCACGTAGGTCGCTCTTGTAGCACCGCTGCAGAGTGAGGGAGGGCCGGCTATGGCGACGGAACCCTTGAGGCTGTGCTACACGGGTACGAAGTGCCGCACTCTTTGGCGGCATCCGGAATATATATATCTATAAAATATCTAACATTATTCAATTAAATCATATATATTATCTTTGGATGTTATAGATAGAATAATATGTTTTATCTATTATAGTTTGGTTTAGGCAGGGTTTAATGAATTAAAAAAAATGAACCAACAATATGTGTAATATGACTAATATGTATTCTTAATCCAATAAAAAACAAATATGTATGAAAGAAAAAGTGTGCACAAATTTTGTCGTATCGCCCAAAGTATACAAAAACTATTATGGTTTGGTTTAGGCAAGGTTTAATCGATTTTTAAAAACTAACCAACACCATGTATAAATTTTAGTCTTAGTTTAATAAAAACAAATACGTATGACTAGCGTTAACGCTAGTTTAACGTGCACTATTTATGGCGTATCTTAACAGCCTACCTCCACCCTTCGCTACTGATATGAAGTACATGGATTATAATATAACAGGAGTAGCCAACTTAACTTGATTTTGCAATAGCCTCTATGTGGCTCCATATTTAGTTAATGAAGTTTGGTAGTTTGGTAGTTTGGTCTAGAAAAAAAATGCAGCTGATGAACATGACTGACATTGCAGTTTACTTCCGGTTTAATGGTATTTTACTAAAAAAATAGTGCTCGATTTGATGGTTTATGAATTTATTAATTTAGAGAACCGGAATCAAGACTTAAAAAAAATAGAATGGAGGTAATCGAATTTGAAACTAATAGCAGTAGTTACTTTATTTACTTGGCGTGTTCGGAATCTTATTAGTACTTCTCCCAAAAACATTTCGATAAGACTCTATATTGTCGATTGCCTTCAGCAGGTCTATATCGTTATTTCATTTGGCCCAATTCAGCAGCAGAACAGGACGTGATTGGAATCCTGCACTACACATCATGATATCTCACTTAAAACATTTTCAACTAATTGTAATCAACTAATTATTGATCTTTCCGTAATAAAAAGGTGACAACAACCTTTAAAAATATTGGCTAATTTGATATTTTAATGGGGTAGTAAAATTTATACTTCCTAAGTAAATTTAATTTATTATGAAATGTGAGTATTTACACGTTTTAATGAGGCATTATATGTATCGAGGTCACTTTGATACTGGTAAAATTATTATGTGTTGAGAAGTAGACATAATCGGGGAAAGTATACATTATTTATTATACACAGCTTGTATCTACATATACTATATCTTGATTTTAATTAGAAACATGATACGGGTATATTACATACTTGGAAAGAGTATAAGATACTTTTATAAACAATATAGGTGGGTATTTATTAAAATAACATATCAACTAACATTGTGTTTATTTGTTACATAAAACTGTCGAAAAAACTGTTTTGAGATAAAATAAATAATATAGCAGTAAAATTAAACTACACCGAGAAACCAACAATTATTTAAAGAGACTGTTTATATTAGACAATTCTGGGACAAGTACACAATTATTTTGCATAGATAATCTAGAAAAAAATCCGTTTATAATACATATCGAAAACTTTTTTTAAGCTCTGCTTACCAAAATAATCGGTGTGTGTATGTACGTGCGTAAGAAGTTATACTTCTTTGGCGTAATGAGACATAACAAAACTTGTGATAACCTAGATTCTTCGACTAGCTCTTAATTATCTTGTTAAATTACACACTCAAGAAAAAAGACCGCTTATCGGAGCGCCGTTGGTTTATTTATATACATTTTAACTAATATTACTAAATTATATAGTAATTTTTCGTTGTTATTATTTTTAAAATAACAACAGTCACTCTGACGCTTAGTCGTTTGTTTACGCAAGGAATTGCAAATGATCGACAATTATAATTTTGTTGCCTAGGCAACGGAACAATTCTACTATCAAACTTGCGTTTGTATACAGCTGACTGATTCACCGCTAACTTCATACTGTCGCGCAATTTCGTAACGGTGTGCACGCGCTGCTCTCAGTTTCACTTTCTATCAAACACCCTAACACAAGTATAACTTCAAAAATCCTCTCGCCATCAGGTTTTCTTCAGGTTTTTAAAGCTTTTACCGAAAAAACTCCACAATACCGTCGAATTTTTACAATCCAGATTCTAAGAGTGGGACAATATTTTTCTGTCCATGTAATTTTCCTCGTAGTTAGATCTATTTTTATTTTTCTAATTTTGCCAGGAATTATCCAAATATACACTTTTAAAAAAATCGGGTCAGTTTACTTTAAAATTCAGAAATTTCGAGATACCGTGCTGTTATTCCTCAGGGAGCAAGTCAAAGGAAACAGGTAGCTTGGGTTGACAGGAACCTGGTGTGGTTTGATGGTATTATCTGGTTCGAGATCTAGTGCTGGCGGAGGATGCTTCACATTCCATGTTTCTGTACTGGAAGAGCTTGGCGTCAAAGAATATTTGTCAGCTAACTGAGGCACTTACTTAAATTATTCGATCACATGTCCCAGTTTTTTTTATCACCTATTTGTGTTTTAGTGATACAACCGATTAAGACCGGGTATGGTACGGAGTGGGTTAGACGATGGGTTTTATCAGGTTATATAAATTATCTTTGATTGTCATAATAATTAACACACTGCCTTCATATTATGAGTGAATGGATATATGGAATAATTTAGTCATAAAAATAAACGTACATGTATATAAGTAGATAGATTCATTGTTATAGTGATCGTATATCGATATCTGATATAATAATCATTAGAGTGTGCTTACAACGAAAAACCATTAAGTATGTCAAAATTTCACTTTTTTTTACATAATGATGAAGTAAAAATATATTATTGATCGGAAAACGCTCTATTATTTGCCAAACACACTTCATTTTAAGCTTTTGTTGTGTAATATTATATTATTTTCATGAAACGTATAGAGTTTTTGAGCTTTTTAAACCGTCAAAATAACAAAATTAAAATTTTACAGGAAATGCAACAAACTGCTCTATAAGCAGAAGAAGAAGAAATACTTTTTTTGTATGCGAATCATTTGATTTATTTAAAAAATTGGCAGTAAAGAGGTTTGTCTTGTGAAAATGAGACATTTTAAATCGGAGGTTTCTATAAATAATTAAACAATGAACTATTTCGTTTATTCATCGAATAATTCACAAGATTTGAGAATGTAACATTCAATATATCGAACATAGATACTTTGGAAAAATCTCACGCATATATCCCCACTTGAAAAAATATTTTTTTTAGAAAAAAATACGGCACCCGACAAGACTTCGCACCAGTGTGCTATTCCAATTAAGATGATACGGGCGCGTCTTACTTAATTAGGTACGACGATTTAAACTATTAGTTCTTACACGAAATGCTTATTGAATGCATTACAATGTTGGCTTTTGTATATTAAATCATGGTAATTAAATGCATTAATTACTAACCAACGTCACGGATCATTTTAATAATTTAGTTTTTATAACGTACTTAGATTTGCTAATAATTTAATAAACTAATTATTTTAATCATCAAATAGTTCACAAGATTTGAGAATGTAATATTCTATACATTGTACATACCTATATAATTTGAAAATATCTAACGTGACGTCGGCTAGTAATTAAGGCATTTAATTACCTGCCTTGTTTTAATATACAAAAACCGATAGCTAACATTTTAAACATCTTAAAATAGTGTCCACTTAGCTCATTCGGTGTGCTTCCATGATTTATAATTTATAATTTTTATACCTTTTACTTTACTTTTCATACTGTTTTTGTGATACTGCATTTATTTCTTCTTTAAAATGTTTAGTACTATTTATTTGTTTTTAAACTGCATGCTGTGAACGCCTTAAATTTATAATTTGTAACGTTCACCGAATGTAAAAAACAAATAAATTTGATATTTGAATTAATTTGAATTTGTAATGCAATTCATTAAGCATTTTATGTAAGAAATACTCTATTAATACTATCGACCGAAGGTACTTGATGGAATTTGAATTTAAATTCTAATGGATTTAAGTTTTGTACACTGACAGTGTGTGTTTGTCTTTTAGTGAGTATACACAGCGCCTGATAATGCCGAAAGGCAAAACTCAGGTCGCAAAAAACGACTTAAATGGAATAGTACAAAACTTAAATCCATTAGAATTTAAGAACTACTAGTTAAAATCGTCGTAATTAAGTAGGATGTCGGTTAATTGAAAAAATACACTAGCGCAAAACTAGCGGTTACTAATGAGGATACGCATGAGATGTTTTCGAATTATGTATGTTAAATAATTAAACTTTAATTTTGGTATTATATAGAACATTTATGAGCCTACTCTGCCTGAAGTAAGAAGAGCATTAAGAACGCTGAAAAACAATAAAGCACCTGGAACCGACAGGATAACAGCCAAGCTGATAAAGAGTGGTGGCCCAATACTGGAAGCAAATATCTACAAGATAATTTTCAATATTTGGGTAAAAGAAATTCTACCTGAGGAATGGAAGATGGGTATAATCGTGCCTATTCTGAAAAAAGGAGACAAAACAATGTGCGATAACTACAGAGGGATCATAATTCTAAACACAGCTAATAAAGTTTTCTCATCTGTACTGTATAGCAGGTTTTTTGTTAGGAGATGAAATAGGGAACAGGCAGGGTAGGTTGTTTGACTCCAATAATAAGAAGATTGATGCGTGAATGAAATGAACCCTGGTTTTATTATCTCCTTCCAAATAAATATTAATTTAATTATTACAGATAAGTTTACCGATTATAATTTAGTAGAACGAAAGCAGTTTATGCGTTATGAGAAATTGCTAAGTCGATCGGGCAGAATTGAACGATAACCTTACGGTTGGATCTTTGATAACTGACTGACAATTTGATGTCATGTAATTGAGTGTTTTATACAGATTCGATACAATAGAAAATGCTGATCATTATTTGGATATTTTAATAATCATGCTTTGTTGTGCAATGCATAGCTTGTTTGTAAATTATAAATAATTGATTTTAATTTTTAGGCAATTAAGCAGTTTTAATTATTAGGCACGATTGATTTTCATATAAACAATTTTATGCATATAATGTTGTTTAGTAATTTATAAATAATTGATTAATATAATTATTTTGCTAAATTAGCTTTCTGTTAAAAATTGATTGATTCACATAAATCGCTTGTTCTACTATTTCAACATTGCTATGTTGCAAGGTTCATTGTAATTATAAATTAACTCGTGCAGATGGTAGGGTAATGACCCCTACAGGACCCCCTTTCCAGTAATCCGAGTGGAGGATTGCGATACAGGAAGATGTTGAAGTGGGTGTTGACTGGCTGATGGTGATGGATTGATGTGAAGATCTGGTTGTGTGTTGTCTTTTTTCGGTACAGCGCTCGCGTTTCGTGGATCAGACTGTACTGACAATTTTTTTGCTGAGAATGCGTCTCTTAGTTCATTGCTTGGCACATTGGCTTTGCTTCTATGTTGAATTGTGCTTACAAATCATAATGTCGAAAATAATATTTGTCATTTGAGATGCTTGATGTAGGTCAGGTTTGAATGTTGTGAAATATGATGCTTGCAGTGGTTTAATTCGGTTGTTTCATAACTGTATTTGTTTGCAGGTGTCGAATTGCTTCGTTTTCATGTTTTGAAATTGTAACTCATCTGGCTCGCTTAGATTTCCCTTGATGTTTGTGATAGTGATGTATTTACTTTTATTGAGAGTTGTAAAAGTCATTGACCTAACGTAGGTAGTATGAAAATAGCATTAAGTTATAATGCAGAAGCTGGGGTTGTGACTTGAATTATTTGATAGAGTGTCCAATGTAGTTAGGCTTGTAAGTTCAACCAAGGTATTTTCGGGCCATTTGAAAACATTGAGTACGAGGGAATTTGTCATTCGGCTGCTCGTTAGATGAAAATCTTCTGGCATTTCCTACTTGCAGTTTGTGCAGAAGTGTGGAAAGGGATAACTTAGCTTGTGAGTGGATCCACAGGGCTAAGAGGGATATAAGCTGTCGAGGGCGTTCGCGCCTGCTCGGATGAGCTTAGAGGCTGCTCTGTTAGTACATATCATTTGTATGTGCGTTAACAGGGTGCAGTGGAGTAGTTTGAAAGTGCGTTATCGAAACTACGAAGGGATGTGAAAAATAGTTGGCTGAGTTTTGAGAAGTCTAAAGTTGGAGTATCAAAGGTTGCCTAAGACAATTACACATAGTCAGGAATCTATCTAGTGTTAAGAATAGATCCATCGAGTAAGAATGTCTTAGTGACAGAAGTCAAGGGTTGCTGCTTCTAAGTGTAACTAGAGATGCTAATTTCGTGGTGTGTACCTATATATGAATGTGTGTAGGAAAACCTTGAGCTTGCCTGAACGGAGTGGAGTTAACGTGTCGTCTGGATGCATCTGGTGGATGACGATGGCCAAAGCGGGTTGCTTGGTGTCCTCCGTCGTGACGCCTGTGATGCACTGGTCAGCTGCTGGCTGCACCGGAACTGCCTCTTCCTGATTTGCTGCGAGGTCCACGGTGCTCCGGTGATTTGGCTGCGCTGGCGGTTGGATGAATGTGGCTGATGAGTGCAAGGATGCGAATCCTTGGTGGGTTGGTGGTCTGCGTGGTCCGGTGTCTCGTTTGACGTGTTAAGACTCTGGAGTGGGCAGAATCTGATTGGAATGTTGTGGCTGGCCTCTGATGGTGAAGACGGATTGTCGAAATCGTGGAAGTTGTCATCGAACCAAGGAATTGGTAGTGCCATTAGCGTGCACTGTAGTAGATCCTGGTGTGTTGTAGTTGTCGATGTCTGTATGTGTCCAGATGATGCGTCTTCTTCCATGGTGAGTTTGGCTGAGGCTGGTTTGATGATGATGGTCATTGTCGTGTCAAAGGTTCGCAGAACTGCGTTATAGTTGAACGCGTTGGCTGAGCGCGGAAATGGCGTTTTAGTTGAACGCGGTAAACAGCACGGCAAACAGCGCGAACAGCACGGCCCGATCGACTTGCAATCCCCCAGAAAACGCAGCGTGAAAATGATAAAAATTATAAAACGGAGTCTGCAAAATTAAATGAGTTGAATTGAATGAATTTAATTTTTACACCACTTATGGGTGTGTCGAGGGTCACCAATATCGGAAGTGAGATGCGGATGACCAAGTAAATATTTATTTACTTTATTACGGATAAGTTTACCGATTATAATTTAGTAGAACGAAAGCAGTTTATGCGTTATGAGAAATTGCTAAGTCGATCGGGCAGAATTGAACGATAACCTTACGGTTAGATCTTTGATAACTGACTGACAATTTGATGTCATGTAATTGAGTGTTTTATACAGATTCGATACAATAGAAAATGCTGATCATTATTTGGATATTTTAATAATCATGCTTTGTTGTGCAATGCATAGCTTGTTTGTAAATTATAAATAATTGATTTTAATTTTTAGGCAATTAAGCAGTTTTAATTATTAGGCACGATTGATTTTCATATAAACAATTTTATGCATATAATGTTGTTTAGTAATTTATAAATAATTGATTAATATAATTATTTTGCTAAATTAGCTTTCTGTTAAAAATTGATTGATTCACATAAATCGCTTGTTCTACTATTTCAACATTGCTATGTTGCAAGGTACATTGTAATTATAAATTAACTCGTGCAGATGGTAGGGTAATGACCCCTACAGGTTAATGATCTATGGTGAAGAAATCCTAGTAGAATACCAAGCGCACGAATAAAACCTTACACTCCACCACCTGTTTATTGATTTTAAACAAGCTTTCGACAGCGTGAATAGGGATAAGATGCTGCAAAGCCTAAAAATTCTGGGAATTCCCTTAAAACTAGTAAGGCTAATATAAACCACACTGACGGATACTCAAACAGTTGTCACTGTGCAAAATGAGCAAACTGAAAGCTTCAAAATCGAATCAGGTGTGAGACAAGGGGATGCGCTATCCACTATGGTATTTAACCTTGTAGTGAAATCGTGAAACCAACATATGAGATAACAGATGTGCGCTTATGCTGACGACATAGTAGTTACAAGCAGATCCAAACAGAGGATGATCAACCATGGTGGCACTATGAAAATAAGAGCAGAAAACGCTGGGCTGCAAATAAACCAGTCAAAAACTAAATATATGGTCAGCACACGCGATCAGGTACCGCTGCAGAATATAGACATAGGACAGCATGCATATGAAGGGGTGGACAAGTTCACGTATCTCGGATCCAGCCTGAATACCCAAAATAAGACAGCAGAGGAGATAAAATCCGCCTTATCTCCGGGAATAAATGCTGGCATGCCTGCAAGCAACTGGTGGGGTCGAAAATTCTAGGCCGAAGAAGTAAACTTCTAATTTATAAAACAATTATAAAGCCAGTGGTCACTTATGGTTGTGAGACTTGGTGCTTAACTCAAAATGAGGAAAACAAATTAGCTGTCTTCGAGCGCAAAATACTCCGCAAAATCTTTGGACCCACGTTGGAAAATGGGAACTACAGAATAAAAATGAACCACGAGTTGGAAGAGCTGATTGAACAGCAAACAATCATAAGATACTGTAAGTCCCAAAGACTACGATGGGCGGGACATGTGGAGAGAATGCCTAAAGTTAGAGCGCCCAGGATCATGACGAAGTGGCTACCCCAACGGAAGAGACCCAGAGGCCGTCCAAGAAGGAGATGGGCTGACGCCGTAGAAGTGGACTGGCTTCATATAGGAAGACCCGGTAACTGGAGAAGTGTGGCGAAAGACCGGAGTGAGTGGAGAGCGGTTGTGGAGGAGGCCAAATCCCACCCCAGGATGTAGCGCGGTGGAAGAAGAAGAAGAAGAAGATAGAACATTTAGGGATTTAATAAACTATTTTGTATAATTATATAATATTAATGATAAAAATAAGAAAAAAACATTTTAACAAAATTGTCACATCGGATGTTTCACATCCGACTCGCTCGACAGGTCGGAGACGATTTGTTATTTTTTAATAAAAAAATAATTTTCGTACAGAAAATAATATCAATTCGATAAATTAAGTTTTTTCAGTAGATAGTTATACATATTAGTTTGTTATATTTTTGATGCCGATCAATCTTCAGTCAGTTTATTTTTGTAGAAAATTGTCTCTACGATTTAATGCGGATCTTCGCCGTCTTTTGAGGAGGTTTCTTGACATCTTTAATTGAGTTTTTATTAGAAATGTTTATAAAACATTCGTTAAAACACTTTGTCTTCACATGAATAGGTAAAACATGAAATGGCACAACGGGACCCTATGTTTGGTGTGAATCATCATTTTTTTTATTACTGCGAATGTATCAGGAGCAGTTAGGTACTCAAGACTGAGGTCATCATGCACCGAAGTGTGCTTTGACTGAATTTACAGGACTTAAGTCAACGTACCCATGGGAGAGATGAGCACGTAGAGGCATTAATACAAATTGTAGAAAGTAACAAATTAAATCTTATACAAAACTGCCGAATATTTTAAGTGAATAGATCTTCACGTTGGCAGTATGACGCCGCAAATTTTCTAAACGCAATACAATTGGCTTTTGTGGCGACCAGGTCAGACGGTCCGATGGGTCCAACAGCTGGTTGAACCAACTAGAGCAGCACTTCCCTTTCAGTACACATTGGTTTGCATCTTGTATTTCTTCACTACATGGAGATGTTGAACGGGTAAATTATAGATAACGAGTAATTATATTTGTTTGCGACCATGCCAATACATGGTAAAGGTTGTTGAGTTAACAATCGATCTTTGCTTCGGACTTTTTATGTGAGTTTTTTAAATAATAAAAGGTTACAATCGTAAATACGCTTTAGATGTTATAAAATCATACCTTTTTAATAGAAATAATTTTAAATTGACTAATAAATAATTATTGAACATACATAATTTTGAAAACACTTCTGAGAAAATATATTATAACCAATATAAAAAGTCTTTTTTTGAAAAAAGTAAGAGGCCCGGCAGGATCGAACCTGCATCTCTTGGGTATACGCCCCGTGCGCATTGTCCACTATGTTACTAGGTGACATACATAATTATGACAAATTTTAACTATTGGCCCGTATATACGCATATATATTATATACGCACATAATATAATATTGGGATCAGAGAGAATATGATTCGATAACAAGTCTTTGTGCCAAGTTTCATAGGGGCGCACTGTAAGAAGATTGAAAAGCAATTCAATACATTGACACGGTCTTTACTTGGTAATTATATGAATCCATTATCTATATTCTATTGGTGAGTATTGTAACGAAAACAGAAATAATCAAATTTATGGAATAATTAAAGAAAATTGAGGTTTTTTAAAATTTATAATATTATAGATACTCTTTGATATACTATGAAGATGAAGTACTTTGTTAAATTCTTATCTCCTTTTTTTGGATCTAGGACGATTCGGCGCTGGGACAAATGGGCGCTATGCAATCGAATAAAATTCGAAAATTAATAGACGTTCATGAATTATCATAGGTACTTTTATAATATATATTTAATACTTGGTGAGAGTTTAAATATGCACAAGTCTAACGAGAAGAGAGTTTTTTTATTTTCATATAAAGCGTCAGGCATAATAATTCTCAATCCGCAATATTTTTTTTTTAGTAAAATCAATTAAAACTACTAAGTAGTAAATAGAACCTTATTAAACTTCGTCTACTTTCTGTATCAAATCGTAACGAACTTTTATTTATTTTATTAATGGACGTTATTTCATTCGACAGTGCAGCGCCCACTTGTCCTGGCAATTAGTTGGCCCAGTGCCTCTTCTCTATATTATTGAGATTGTAAGTTATGAGACCAGAACCCTCATTTGTTAAAGAAAAAATCTTTAATAAACGTAAATATTTTAATTTGTTTCAAAATCAACAAGTCGTTAAACTATCAATTGCTTCATATAGAATCAGCGTTTTTGTTACAGACAATGATACAGCAATCGGCTTTAATGCTTGCTCATCAAAACACCTCGTAGTTGTAAGACACTGTGATCAACAGGTTTCTCAATCATAACCTAGATCAACAATAATTTGGTATGCTTTATTAACGTAGATAAACAGTAACGTTTGTAATGTATTGATTTCATATATATAAATAGCGAAAGACGTTTGATAGGACTCAGTCTCATCCTTCACTCGTGACTCGTCATTCAACTCGACCAACGTCACTCCGTCATTCGTTCTCGGTATTATCATTAACAGTAGATCGGTAGTCGTCGCTACCGGATCGCGGCTTGGTCTGAGCACGAGCTCACCGTGATTACTGATACGTGATTTTAGTAGAAGTAGTTAATCTTTACTTCTACCATTGTAACCCTTTGCAATTCTTCATTAGAATAATAAACTCTACATCCATCTCCAATACTGGTGGTTTTATCTACCCTCATTACCTTCTCCTCATCATCCCCAAAAAAAACCATGTATGGATATATTATTATGTATTCATGAGAAACGTAAATCATAAACGAATGATAAATACCACAAAGTATCGTAATTGGACGGTGCATGGAAATGGCACTGTTAAGCGTAACTACTAGAAATGACTAAAAAACCAACCAGTGGATAAAAAAAAAAACACGTGTAGGTAGGTATGCAATGTGTTAGATGTCATGAAAGTGTTATGAGCTGTGAAATGCCAATAAGCCGAATCTATTGCTGCGCACGCGGATAATCCCTGACTAAATGCTGTTATATTGTAGGACATAAAAAGCACCGAGTCTGCTGGTACGATGGAGTCATTGAGTTACGTATAAATATGTGGCAACAAAAACTTAGAATCGAAAGTGTGGAAGGATCTAGGGGCAGTGGATCTACCCCAACTGATGGCAGTAATATAATATTATTATGTGGGAAAGACATATGAAAAATGTGTGCTGACTTTGAAGTGCTATGATATAAAACTGGGATATGTTTCAGCAGAAATATGAGTGTGCATATTATATTTTCCCATATACAAGATGCTTGGTACCTATTATATTATAATATTTTTGAGAGTTGCATGATATTGAGAAAGAATGAAAAAAAAATACAATATAGTGATTAATATGACTATGTAAGTTAAGCGTATAAAAGGTAAATTAAAAAAATATATTTATGGAGTTAGATCAGTGTTTTGCGTTTTTTTTTACTAAAATAAGTGCAAAATGTGTGTTATTATTTCAAGCAAATCTTTTTGATATAAAAAATTTGGTGTCTCGCGAAATATTAATCAGTTTCAAAGAGTGTCGCTAACTTGAAAGAAGGTACTTGATGGAATTTGAATTTAAATTTGAATGGATTTATGTTTTGTACCATTTTATTTGAGTCGTTTTTTTTGCGGCCCGGGCTTGAAGATGCCGAAAGGCGAAACCCGGGTCGCAAAAAAAGACTCAAATGGAATGGTACAAAACTTAAATCCATTAGAAAAATATATAGCTAATAGTAAATTTTTACACTCACTTCCGAGAAGCGTAATAGATGTTGGCCTTTCGCACAACACATTTGGTCAATGCGTTGAGTCAAAAATACATTGAAAATAATTACAAGATAAAAAGAACTTTTTATATACCACGTTTTTAAATTTTCTGTTGAATCATATATAGTAACGATTTCCATAGTAACGCATGTATATATTAATAATTTAGTTGCCAGGACCCATTTAGCAACCAATAATAGTGAGTAGTAAATATTACTTTTAAAGAATTTTTCCCAAAACATACAAAACAGAATTGACTGAAAATGAATTCAATTCTGCTTAAAGATGGCCAAAAGTATTAAAATAATTCATTCCCGTCGTGTTCTGATATATTCTAAAAGTTTCAAATATCTAGCTAGTCGGGAAGTTAGTTAAAAATCTTGGACAAACAAGAAAAAATCTGTACAGGACAAACAAGAATACGAGCTAATAAAAACATGGTAAAAAGACAGTAGCTTGCAGACACTATTCTCGTAAATATTATTTGAAAAAATATTACACTCACTGTCCTATTTAATATAGATGTAGCTTTTTACATATTGAAGTCGAGCGACATTGATGAAGACTACTTTGATACTAACTTTAATTCTTCAGAACCTTGCAAAAAGATTACATTGTTGATGAAGCATAGAGTTTACAAACTTGCAAACATCCCCAACTATATTCGATGAAGCGAAATAAAACATAAGTAATTAGTATGTATTTTATATAAAAACATATATTTGGTATTGTTGAACGTTTTGATTAAGTTTCAGTCGCCCTGTATATGTAAAAAAACCTTGTAGCTTTGAGATATACCTACACATGCTTTAACTAAGGTGTGGCTTCGCACCGATTTATTACAAGAGTAGATATTTTTTTTCACATTATTTATTATTTATTTCAATACAATATATAACAATAAAAAAATGTGCAATTTGACGTATGGTTCAATATCGTAAATGTGTAATTTTGTATTTAGCTAATTAAAAAAAAAACATTATGATTTAGAAAAACCTCAGAAATACAAAAAAATAATAATTTTATTTTTAAAAACTAAAATTAAATTTTAATAACTATGATTGTTTTGATTTTAGAATGTAAAAAAATGGAGAATACATGTATTGTAAACAAGCGCGAATATATAGATTTTGTCCAGATGTAATAATTATTAATATAATCGAAAAACTACACATATTGTTGTACCTGAGTGTTGTACTTATTATTTATTAACTTTTTTTCTCTCTCCACCACCCGCCATGTTTCCACATATTGTGCTAAGTTTCGCAGAAGCATCTTACCAAGACATTGGTTGGCTTGCACCAGAGTGAGCGTGATTTCTACTTTGATATACTTAGTAAATAACGGTTAATTCTCGATGAGAAAAGACTCTCTTGCTCGCCGTAAAATGCCGAAAACTTTTTGAAGACTGAGAAATGTTGTAACTAGAAAAAAATACAAGGTGGCAGTGCCACCTGTCAACGCCATTGAATATGGCTTAGTTTTGGAATATAAATTATTTAGAAACTACCAGACACAGTACACTTTTCCGTCAATCTGTCATAAATTAATTGTAATGTCGTTTGGTACTGAAGTATCTGTCGAACTATTATGAGAGAATTTATTTTCTTTCACGACCCGATTAAAATATACGATTCCTTTATTATTGCGTGTCGGCTTATTTTTTCAAATTTGTAACTTCGTATATTTTTTCTCTTAACTTACCCCCTTTAAAACGGCTTCTCCATGGCAATCACCAATCAAGGCAAATATAATATAATATATTTTTTAAATTTAAAAACTCACATTGACCAAAGTGAAAGTTGATATTAAGGAAAGTACCAATAGTAATAAAGTTTTACATCGAGTTAAGATGATAAATTTATTTTCACTTGATGCCTCAATATAAAACAGGTACAAACAATATAAAATTCGAAAGAATTTCACTTAGGCGCGCATTTCATTTTTGTTTTCTAAGAATTTTCTTCCCGTGAAAATTCCGCGCCGACCCGCAAGCTGTTTTCCCTTCCGCGCGAACGAATTCCTCGGAAAATATCAAAAGGAATTTTCCTTTTAATCAGATTAAACAGGCGTTTTGTACTTACCTCTCGCTTAAGTGACGGAGCCATGTCACTCAGACACCTCTCGATAACGCCATATTATTTAATATATCGCTGTACTCTGTACTGCTTGTTATTTGCATGAGTAACCTACAGGTTTTGTATTAATGGACGGGCTGGCTAAGGTTATATTTTATTTGAAACTGTAATAATACTTGCTTTTCCTATATCTCTTCACCCATTGTGTAGGTATATACTGTAGAACACACGTTCCCAACCTTTTTCGAGTCGTAACCCCATTTTATCGAAGTCAAGTGATTCGCAACCCTGATAAATTGTAAAAAAAATATTTTTAATAACATACGCTATTTGTTTGCTTCGTCTTCAAAGTCAACATTATTTTCAGTTAATCTTGTCCATGTCGAATAATATAATATGCAAAAACAACTGCAGAATCCTTTCAGAGTCAATAATGTTAAAATAATAATATGATAATATTTATACGGTTATATTCTGTGGTATAAAGTTTGGACCCACGGTTTACACCCGCGGTGACCGCACGGCTTAAGCGTTGGACTATAAAGCCGTGGGTCCCAAGTTCGAATCCTGGGTCTGGCAAGTACACATATTGTTTTTTTAATTTGTGTGTATCAGGGTATGGACCTAATAGGTTGAGCAAGTAGCTGACATCCATTTCTCGTAAAAAACAAAATCTGTTAATACAAACCCCCACTCTGTGGAGGCCCATATGATCCTATCAGGATCGGACATGGTCGGATATTATGATAAAGTTTGGAAGCGACCTATATTTAGCTACAAATTTTAAGAACTCTGCCATTCTTGGTAGTTTTAGAAATCGCGATCATCATTTTGTTCTCCTAAAAAGCGTAAAAGTAACATGCAATTGGTATTTCCCATTAAAATGGATACATTTTTTTTACCATTTCCGATTCTAATAAGATCATAATATAGGTCTCCACAGTATTAAGAAATGTTTGTTTTTACGAAAAATGGATGTTAGATACTTTCTCACCCTATTAGGTCCATACTCTGACTCGACAATAATTGAAAAACAATATTATGTATATTTGTTAGAACCAGGATTTGAACCTAGTACCCACGAAATTATAAGCCGACGTGTAAGCTGCTTTGCCATCATGGGCGTCAATTGGATATAATTGAGGTTAATCAAATTACTTTGCATAATATTAATAAATTATATACACTTGAATGGGGGTGAATTAAGAAGACGTTGTTGTATTTTTTTAAGGGTCTATTAAGCTCACTTCTGGTGTACTTCTATGTACTTAATTGCTGAAATCATTAATCTATTTTATTGTTTTATTTATTATATATAATGTCATGTTGTCAATGAATTGAAGATGTAGTTTGTTCACTCTATGTAAAATGAATTTAAATTGAAATTGTCGTTCCATCCAGGCGATTATCATTTTATTGTTTACTACCCGGCACAGTTAGGTAACGCTATTTTAAGCTATGAAATGCACCATAATCCTCTACTATCGTTAACCTTTTATTTGATAATGATTTCGGGAATGTTGTATGTACATCTGTACTTGATACTGTCCCAAGGGCGTCAACGTGATCGAATTTGTAGCTGAATCATTGTGTGTAATTGCTATTAATATTATATGGTTGACGATTTCTTACAACGATCGGTGTGAGTCGTCGATTCTGCGAATCTACTCATGTCACAAGAGTAGCAATTCTCAACCTTATTTTTGTACCATTTTAAAAATCTCGGAAAAAACTCTACATAGCTGAGACAAATTAAAGTCTAGAGGAATACAAAAGAAAGTGTAAATCAGAGACACGCGTAGACAATTACTAGATTATTAGACTACGTAGATTATTACCTTATATTTTATATACATCAACATTTACTTATTCTACTCTAAGTTACTAAGTTATACAATACATACCTTTCTTCATTTTCCACTAATGTTCAAACAATAGAATACACTTAATTTCCCTTCTTCTTCAATAATATCTATTTCACTATTTAAGAAGATGTTGAAGGGTTTCATTTATTTATTTATTTAAAACAGGCATATTGAGCACATAACAAATTATTAATTCAAGACGTTCACAACATGACATTTAGAATAAAAAGGACAGGTAAATTAACTTAGAGAAAAAAAAAACAAAGCAAAAAAATATTTAAAGAAATAAAATATAATGCAACAATACTTAATTTAAATAATTACAAGATAAAAAGATCTTTTTATTTACAACGTTTTTAAATTCTGTTGAACCATATAAACTTGACTTGACTAGCTTAAACGATCAAAAAAATTGAACTTGACATTTCATATTGATTTCCATAATAACGCACGTATATATTAATAATTTAGTTGCTAGGACTCCAGACCCATAGCAACCGATAATGGTGTCGAAATAACTTTTCATACAAAAGAGAATTAATTGAAAATGAATTCAATTCTAAAATAATGCATTGGCATCGTGTTCTCATATATTCTAAAAGTTTCAAATGTCTAGCTAGTCGGAAAGTTAGTTAAAAATCGATTGCAATATTTGTACCGGACAAATAAAAATACGAGCTAAGAAAAACGTTGTAAAAAATAGAAATTAAACAATAAACTAGAATTAAAAAATATATATAATGCATTGCTTAAAATGTCAATACATCTCTAGGGAGTGGATTGACATAGAGACTGAAATACCGACTGAATATATTATGAATAACGATTTTTCGGTATTTCTTATTGAATACCGGTATTCCTCAAAAGATATTATAGAAAAAAATAAGAACCAATTAATGAATATAACTATTAAAATCTATTAAAAACACTATTTTATTGCAAACTACCTATATTTATTATATTGACCTTTGTTAATAATATGTAGGTATAGATCATAATTAATTTTTAAAAATACTATTTAAGTCCGGGTATAGAAAAATCTATTTGAAATTAAAAGTTTGTTGGATGTACTATCAACGTTGGATCAATAGTTATAGAATAATAATTGGAAATATTTGCAAAGAGTTTTTTTTTCAAAATGTGTTGTTTATTTTCATCGCGACAATTCTATAATAATATACTTATTTGAAGGATTTGTTTTAATGCTATTTAACGTTTGTTCGTTTTAGTCATATTTACGTTTTGGCAGCATGATATACAATACAATACAACAGTAAGTAATGAAAAAATAACATTAAATTAATTTTTGAAAAACAGATATGTGTATGCTTTCTTAATACCAAAATCAACGGTATTTTGGATTTTTGAAACCGGTATTTTGGTATTGATAAATAATTGAATACCGGTATTGAAATCCCTAGTTTAATTGTTTAAAAATCGTTCACAATAATTCTTTTTTCACTTTAATACCATGTTTCAAGTTATTCCCTTTTTCGGAACCCTTGAAACAACCGTGGTACTTGATTGAGAAACATTGAATCAGAGAGAGCACAATACAAATCAATCAATGGTCAGGAAGATTATTTCGATACAAGAGTTAAGTCAAGACCATTAAACCCTTGAAATATTATTATTAATTATTATTATTAATTTAAGTATATACATTTAAGGTTTAATTTATTATTTTCGTGCAACTAATCAGGCTAATTATTATCAATCAGCGGATCTAAGGTCATAAAAAAGCTTATTACGAAAGAGTACAATTCTATTGATTTTAACACGAGCCCCTAAAGGTGGCAAGCATTTTTTATTACTTTGCGAATTAATAGTTTGTTTACACACATAAATTGAAGGCACGAAGCACACAATGGATTGACTACAATTTATTACGATGTGTTAGTTACACTTATTAGTAGTTAGCTGTCACTATTTCTTATACGAAGATGTCTTATTATTTTTATATGCATACCAATTACGAAGGGTGGAGGTAGGCTATTAAGATCTGACATAAATAGTGCACACTAAACTTTATCAGTCAAACATATTTGTTTTCATTGAATTAAGACTACAGTGTGTAGATAATGTTTGTTAGTTTTTTAAATTCAATTAATCCCTGCCTAATCCAAGCCATAGTAAATAATAGTCAAAATTATGCTATTAAACCATGCATAACTTAAGATATTATATATTATAGAAGAATATTTTTTATCGATTACGATTTGTTGCAGGCAGGGTTTAATGAATTTAAAAAAAAACTAACCAACACCATCTGTAATATTTATTATGTATTCTTAATTCAACGAAAACAAATTTAATAAGCATCACTGAAAAGTGTGCATTATATTTGTCGGATTGTCCATAGCATACCTAAGCTATTGCAGTTTGGTTTAGGCAGGGCTTAATTGAATTTTATAAACTAACCGAAACCAGCTGCAAATTATATTATTAGATCAATAATTAAAACAAATAAGTATGACTGAAAAAGTTTGGTTTGCACAATTTATATCGAATCTTAACAGCCTACTTCCACCCCAAGCCACTGATGCATATTCTTGACTATATTCATATCTGTTGGTTTGTTTTCTGATCTTTCTATATTACGCCCAAAGTGCACCTTTTCACACTTCTATATAATGTAATAAAACAATATAATGCACAAGTATATATTTATTTAATTTCCATATAAGTATCTAAATATTCATTTTAATAACTTTTTTGATTTGTCAAATTTCGGATTGTGCTATATTTCCATTATTAAATTTATAATTTCTTGCAGTTACACTATGTATAGGTATCATTATATACTTTACATCACTGAAGTTACAACCATTATCCAAGTATTTGAAAATAAAGTTCTATGAAGATACTTAAGCCGGTTAAAAAAATAACCAAAAGTGGCGTATCTGTACAAAAAATGCAGAGTTCTATAGAGAGAGATATAGTCAATGACTTCAGGGAGCGAAGACTCAGATGGCCAGGTCAGGTTGTCAGATGCAAGAAATCTATTGGTCTTTATAAAGTTTACAAAGGAACTCCTGAAAGCCTAAGGAGGAGATGGACGGAAAACGTCAAGAGTGACACAGAAGGGTTGTATGACCGACTGTAGAGGGAGAGGGCCCGGTATATAATATATGCATGTAAGACGGTTGCGTAGTCGGCCATAGACGTGAGTGGGATATAGCGTCAGTTTAAGTAAGTATCATCTTTATCTCATTGCTTCAGTCATGTGGCGGAGAAATACAGGATGCAAGCCACATCCTCTTGGAATGTCTTAAAATGTGTACGGAAATGGAAGAGCTGCTCAAGTCGGTTCAACCAGCTATTGGGCCCATCAGACCGCCCGATCTGGTCGCCACAAAGGTCAATTTTATCGCATTTAGAAAATTTGCGGCGTCATACTGCCAAGGTGAAGATTTCTTCACTTATAATGTTCGGCAGTTTTGTATGAGCTTTAATTTGTTACTTACTACAATTTTTAATATTGCCTCTACGTGCTCATCTCTCCCATGGGTACCTTAACTTTAAGTCATGTAAATTTAGTCAAAGCACATTTGAGTGCATGGCGACCTTAGTCTTGGGTAACTGCTCCAGAGAAATTCCCAGTCATAAAAATGATGCTTTATATCAAAATGTAGGGTCCCGTGATACGCCCGATTAAGATCGGGTGTGGTGCGGGGTGGATGTGGTTTGGTGGGGCCATTAACTTCAATACTTCAGTTTTCGTTAATTCATTTGCTTTCACGATGGTGTCACTCCATCTGCAAGGCGAACGCTTTCGTTCACTTTTGGAACCATTTGTCGGATTTATTCTAACAACGTGACCGAATAAGTGAAGGATCCGTCTCTTGGATCACAAATACTATATATTCTTTCTCTAGTTTGTTCCCTAGAAAGTTAGGTGTCAACACCGAATACAAAGATTAAATGTATTAGCATGTTAATGGGTATTTTTATTGGTTTGGGTGATAATGCAGTTTTCTATAACTTTGTGAGTCTGGGATTAATGGACAACACAATTCTCCGCAGTATTACCTTTTCGCAGCTACTGGAGTTTTAAATTATATTTTCTACCAGGTATTTTTTTTTAGAAAAAAGAAGTATCATTGTGATGTTTTCATATTTTTTTAATGTTGCGAATTAATTATGTTCTTCATTTCTTGAAAAATGAGAAGACTTGTCTAAAAGCTATTTAGAAAAAAAGTTTTGAATCCTCGAGGTGGCAACTGGTGTCAAAAAAAGCTCGTTAGTGAGTACTAAAAATAATTTGAAAACTTATTCAATTTACTTAATAGGAATATTTTAAGAAAAACTCACAGATTTTTTTACCATCCGCCGAGTCGCAAAAAATATTTTGTTTTTCTGATTTTTTAAAGATCTATTTACTGCAGAAAAAGTCTAGATTTTTAATAATAAAAAATAAATGAGTATCTTGTAATAATATTTTACATAAACTATCTGGTAGGTTGCTATGTAATAATGTTACATATGTTTATGTAGTGGGCGATTTATGACTCGAGAAACTTTTTTTGGATAATTTGTTTAAATTATAATATATATTAAATTATATACCAGTGGCAAATAGTGAATGTTGGGGAAAGGTATGCTACAGGTAGATTTAGATGCTAGATGAATTTAATTTCATTAGTTTTTTATTTGCTATAATTACTTATTATTAATAATTATTATTAATTAATAATTTACAAAAAATAACAATTGACAACACGCAGAATCAAACCTAAACTTGCACTACTGATCCATTGATAGCATTTTTATTTAATTATTCGAGTCAAAGACGGCTTGCAAAACGCGAAAAACATAAATATGTGTAAAAACTAAATTAAACTAGACAAATAGTTGCCTCGATTCCTTTCATCCATACAATGTGGAATTGGTGAAATTGGTGACGTCATCGGCGTATTTGATTTAATTGTTGAATGCGTGGAAAAGCTGCGATAATCGAGAATTCACTACTTAATTTCATTTAAATATTATTTATTTTACAGTTCATTACATAAATACGTCTTAGTTTAAAAAATTCTTTGCAATCTAGGGTGGATTTTATAACAAATATTTGCCATTTTTCAATTTCATTTTTTTTGTACATATTGTGGACATTACAAATTATAAGTTTAAGACGTTCACAACATGACATGAAACATTTAAAGAAGAACGAAAAAGAAAAGTAATAAAATGGATAAAAATGAAAATATAAATAGAGAACATAATATAAACATACAAACGCAGGGGAAAAACAACTATACATCTATAGTAAGTAGTTCAAATAAGTACACTGAGTTTGATAAGGAGACCCTATTTTAAGAATTTATAACCTAAACCTATACATAAACTCACCCTCACGCAATTATTAACACCATTTAATTTTATTTCACCTTTGCGATGATAATAAATTCCGTCAGTTTCGGTGATGTCAGCTTGGGTTACCGTATCAGATTGATAATAATATTACAGTGAGTATCGATGATTCTAGGAATATCCGAAATATAAAAATGACAAACATATTTGCAGTTTAATGGGCTGGGTAACCTAAGGTGACATTACAGTAACGGAAATTTTAATAAAGATTTTTTATTAAGGTAGCAGATTCTCTATCTTTTGCCTTTTAAGAACAATTAAAAGCTTTCTTTTCTGTGAATATATATGCAAAATAATGCTTTACGTCTGATTCTGGAAAGGTTAAGGCATTTGAATGTTAATAAACTACGCGCGATATTATATACAATAATACTAAATTACGATTGCCGATATGCCGATGATACTGTGCTGATTGCTGATAGTTTAAAGAGTTTACATCAACTGGTAGAAAATGTTAATGAGGTCAGTAATTCTTATGGTTTAAAAATGAACCTCAAGAAAACAAAACTATTACTAGTATCAAAAACAGCGACACCAGACACCAACACAAATTTTGTCATTAACAGCGAACCAATCGAACGTGTGACCTATTATAAATATTTAGGTACATGGGTCAATGAGAAATGGGACCAGTCTCAGGAAATAAAAACTAGAATTGAGATCGCAAGGAGCGCCTTTCTCAAAATGAGACGCCTCCTTAGCAATCGAGATCTTAACCTAGGTCTGAGACTGCGTATGGTACGATGTTATGTGCTCTCAATTCTTTTCTATGGTACGGAAGTATGGACGCTAAACCAAGAGATGTCACGGAGACTTGAAGCTTTCGAGATGTGGCTGCATAGACGCATCCTCTAAATTCCTTGGACTGACCGGGTGACAAATGTTGAAGTTCTCAACCAAATGGGGACGGACCGAGAAGTTCTACGTAGTATCAAAACCAGGAAACTACAATACCTTGGCCACATTATGAGAAGACAAAAATACAGCATTCCCCAACTTGACATTTAAGGAAAGATCAATGGGAAGCGTAGCAGAGGACGGCATCGCATTTCGTGGCTTAAGAACCTCCGTGATTGGTATGAGTGCAGCTCCACTGAACTGTTCCGGGTAGCAGACGACAAAGATAAGATCGCCTTGATGGTGGCCGACCTCCGCTAGGGGATGGCACAATAAGAAGAAGACTAAATTACGGGCGCGAAATTTACCTCGTTATCTATTAGTTTATTTTGTGGTCTTTCCGCATTATGCTCAACATGCATTTTTGATTTTTTATTACGTTAAGAGTTCATATTTCACACGCATACGTGAGCAGCTGTAGCATACATCGGTTGAACACTTTACGTTTAAGATACAATGGGAGGTCACTTTTGAAGATACTATTCCGGTGCCGAAATGCGCTCCATGCCATTTCTGTTCTGAAAACTCATATAATAACAGTTAAGCTTAAACTGCATTTATAATATTATATTATACTATTTTCTTATCTGTTAAAACTTTATAACTTTAACGATAATCCAACGGTTTAATCTTCTGAATAAACTTTGTACATAGCTTGAGAGAAAGCAATTGAAAAGCTTTAAAGAAAATAGTTACTGTAGTTTTATGACATCTCGATATTCTATTTTCTGCCTTAAATTTTTCTTCCGTATAATTATATTACTTCTCACACCTCGCTTGAAGCTTTCACGGATATAATACGTACAGAAAATACATAAATGATTTTTCCGAAACTATGAGGTGACTCACAAAAGACTAATGTGGTAAGTTTATTTTAATGAATTGAATGATTTTTAAAAACTAAGCCGGGTCGCGCACTAGGCAGCCAAAATCATCTTTGTGTTTGTATTAAAATGTATTCAAGCGGACGTAGGTACTAGGCAGCCAAATATCGTTGGCTTATTGTGGCTGCTGCAGCCAGGTTTTCGCAGCTTACCTGCCTAGTGCGCGGCCAGACTAACTGTCACTTAAAGTTGACAGGCCATGGTGAATTCGCTGCCAAGCTCCATGAGTTTGGACTTTACCCAGCCAACATGTCCATACAACTACAGGATGCAAACCACATCCTATGGGAATGTCCGAGAGGAGAGAGATACTTAAGTCGCTGCAACAAGATATTCATGTTTTAATATTAATAACCGCGGTCACCCATGGAACTTGACTGTGATCATAAATCACATATAATTTAATATAAGTCGCACATAGCGTTGGTGCGACATTATCGGTAGAAAAACAACATCTGTTTGTTGCATGTAATAAATTTCACTCGACAGGTAAAATAGCAAAATACCACACCGGCGTATGTGTAGTAGCTGCTTTTTAATTTATGTCGGCTAGCCGCGTAATTCAACCAGCTGTTGGACCCATTAGCAAGTCCGACCTGGTCGGCACAAAGGCCAATTATATTGCATTAAAAACATTTTGTGGCGTCTTATTGCGGACGTGAATATAATATCTTCAGATAGTTCCCATTCCCGAGATAAGTGCCTTGCGCATTGGACCACGAGGGCCAAAGAACGGTTGGTCACACTGGATTATTCGAGTGTCATACTGACAAAAGACGCTGACTGAATATTCATAGAAACGTGTCGACTTATAATATCGTAAATTCCGGGTTCGAATCCCGGGTCGGGTATGGAATGTAATGTAGATTACATTATAATTTAAATAGTTTCTTTTTAAATCTATATTTTGCTTATTATTCTTTCCAGTAATTTACGCAAATGAAGTCATGGTGAATAACCAGTAAATAATAATAGTTTAGAATTAGTTGAATCAATAACAAGAGTAGACTTTTATTTTTATCTATTGTCATGTCATGATTAAATTTAATCGAAGACATTGAAGAAAATCCTTAAATTAGTTTCTAATTTAGTTTCACTGTGGTGGTCAATTTAGCGTGAACTCAGCGGATACAACGTTGAGTTACTTCAGTAGATAAGCACAATTACTTCGGCAGAGACAAGGGATACTGACTAGACCAGTAGATATTTATTATGTCTCCCATTTGTTCAGACAGCGAGCTTCCGGGGTGTTTTGCCCTCTGCAATTTCTATTTGCCATCCCTGTCGCAGACGCTTTCAATCGAACGCGTATACGTTCAATATATCTTTTCGTCACGTACATGTCGAGAAGGACATGTTTTTTTTAAAAGGGTATATTGATTATGGCAAAAACTTAAGAGTGAAACAAAATTGTGAAACATTTTTTTTGTTTATAATGCAAGCCTTCTTGAATAATAGGCATACGTTAAGAACTTTAACTAATCCAGAGTAACACAGTTTTAACAAAAAAAAAAACAAATATTAGTAAGTTGTTAACACAGATTTAAAAAAAAAGTCATGTAGGTGCTTAAATATTAAAAAAAAATCAAGTGCTACGATAAAAATCAAATAAAAAATATCAATTCCAACTACCAATCCAATACTTAGTAAATATGTATTTATATCAATAATTATTTATCTCTTTCCCAGAGGCCAGAATCCCATCATATAACTAAAAATATTTATTATTGAAAATGACAATGATCTTAATAAAAACGCCATTTTTTTGTACCTAATCTACTTTTTTATTAAGGCAAATCCTCCACCTACCAGAGGCACCTAGCGGAAAAATACGAATCTGCAATTTGAGACATTTTTTTTTAAATTTACAATTTAAACCGTATACATACTCGTATGTATCTGAAAACATTAAAAAGCCAAACATTTTTTTTATTTTAGGTTTAATATAAACTTAAACAATTATTTCAAAAAAATGTTATAAAATGTGAATTTCTTAAATGATCCCATCTTATTATTACATATTATTTTATCGTCATAATATGTATTAGTTATCTATAATAGTGTCATGAATAGTTTTAATATTTTTTTATATTTATTTAAAATAAAAACATAAATGTGTATAACTTGAAATCCTTTTTATTTATATCAAATCGAGCTTCAGTACTGTGACCATACCTAAATAAGATAACCAGCGCAGCACATAAAAAAACATACACACAGAACGCATACATTTCGCACAGCACAGCACACTCAGATATACACATACACTCTCCTAGTCTGCGAATTGAACATATTGAACGCATTTAGCGCATGGACAAGAATGTTGACAGGTGGCACTGTCATCTGGTATTTTTTATAGTTTAATTAATCTTTATTGTGATTATTATTCATTAAATTAGAAAAACGTTATACTAAATATCAAAATTATAAACTAACGTCAAATTAAAAACATACTATGCTATTTAAATTATATTTAAATAATTTTGTCATGATAATTGAACATATTAATTCAATAATCAATCTTATTATAATATTGTAATAAAATATTGGCCCTCTTATATGGTTAGTATGTATGTGATGGAAGATGTGATTCAAGATGGAAGTATCGTGCGTAACTGGGATCATCTACTGGATACTGTTGTAGAGTTTTACAGCGCTCTATACAAAGATGACACTGACAATACTGACATCAATTCAAATTTTCTGGTGAACAGAGAATATGGAGATCCTCTTCACGAGGTTACTACCACAGAGTGCATGAAGAGTGGAAAAGCCCTGGGAGAAGATGGGCTGACTATCGATGTTCTCAAACGGGCCGGGAGGACGGTGAGCGAAGTGCTTGCACGTCTGTTCACAGCTTGTTTGCACGAAGAGAATATTCCAGGGTCATGGAAAACTGCCTCTATTATTATTCTCCATAAGAAAGGAGATACAGAAGATCTTTAAAACTATCGACTATTTAGTCTACTGCCAATTCTGTAAAAGCTTTTCATAAAAATAAGGAACGGCAATAAAATAAAAGGAATTAAAAACGGCCGCTGGGCAAATGCCGTCATCTAGTGGTACCCAAGGGGCACGAAACGGCCACAGGATCGCGCTAAAAGCCGCTGAATTGACGAACTGGTAAAGTTCGGTGGAAATACGTGGCAGCAAATGACACAGGACCGAGAGAGTTGGAAGAAGCTTGGGGAGGCCTTCATCCAGAAGTGTTTTCCCCCGGTTGATGATGATATAGTTAGTGTTTCGACAACTTACTGTTATTATTAAAAAAAAAAAACTCAAATACTCTGTCCAGAATCTAGAATCTATGCGCTTAAATTTTCATTTGGCCTCACTTTATTCTGTTTAGTAAATAAAGTTTTACGCGTCGCAATGATTTTTCGTTTAATGGGAGTGTTTCCTCGCCCCCATTTCATTTCGAAGGCTCTATTTCCCGAGGTTCAAAGGCTTTCTCGGATTTAACGGATCGCTGTACAACATCCGGTGGCTGTATATTCTCTACTAGAGGTAAACATCTATTAGTCCCTTCCAACGCGATTGTGTTTTGAAAAATATTCTAATAAGCTTCACGGTAATGCACTCTATGTATATTCAACAAGTTACTAATATATTATTCCTTATTATTTACCCGTTTTAACTAGATACTAGTCTATAATTAATTTTTACTCTAAACTGGCATATTGACCGGAAATACAAGTCGATAACGGCTCTATGTTATTTACATATTACTTTATGAGGATTTGTTACTTTGTCGCTTTCATCATCATCAGCCAGAGTCGATTAGATTCTAGATCAAGGCGTCTTTTAGTTCTTTCCACTATACTAGGTATTTAATGTAATGTAGAGTATATGCTTCACAACTTTGCGTTTCGGTTCTAAGATGAAAATGATGTAATATTTATTCTAGAAATATTTTTTTTTATATATATTACATATCTATTTATTTATTTATTACTACAGTATATTAATACAAATGAAAATCATTTGATTTAATTTTATTCGAGGTAATCAGGTAAAAAGGCGTATCAGTGTAGTACAAAGTGAAAAAAGTGTTAAGTTATAAAATATATAGTCTACTCTATAAGT
Organism: Rhyacophila brunnea; assembly: GCF_057557595.1. Classification (NCBI taxonomy): domain Eukaryota; kingdom Metazoa; phylum Arthropoda; class Insecta; order Trichoptera; family Rhyacophilidae; genus Rhyacophila; species Rhyacophila brunnea. The sequence goes on along the minus strand of NW_028232827.1, from coordinate 32,901,976 downwards.
AATGACCCCCCGCCCACTGCAATTTCATCCGCTTGATAACATCTATCACAAGCAGGGAACACATAATTAATGGGAATTGAAATACCTAACGGGGGTGGAGTAACAGGCAACCGATCTCGAGTGTGGAAGAATATGGGATAAACTTAAACATGTGTCAAGAATACGTCATTCTATGCTTGTTCTTCACTCTGACAACTGCTCTCGATGTATGCGCTGACGCTCATTCAATATATGTGTGTTTGAATATTGCAACAGACACCATTGCACGTCTATAATGTATGTTTTATTTTCGTAGGACACGTAAAACACTGCTAGTAGCCTATCTGAATTATATTTATTAATTTGTTCTGTAATCACAAATCATGTAGGAGCTCTTGTTTACCTGATTATTTATTGGTTTTTTTGTGGTCTCTTAGTTTATATGTTGGTTGCATTGGAAAGAAAAATAGTTGGTGAATTCAAATTTATTCACACTGATACTGCTATATAGCAGGCATTCATCGATTTGGTGTGTCATTGTCATTAGTGTGTCGATTCATCAGTAGTGATATCGTATTATCTTATTATTTTCTGTAAGTATTAACTGATAACTGCGTTCTTTTTCTTTAATCTCTATAGCCTAATTCTTTCCAAGAGTCACCTTTCGTCACTTTGTACTGTTACTTGGTATTTTTTTCAGTAATTACTTAAAATCATAAAACTATTGACATTTCTATTTAAATGAATTTTATACCTTTAATATAATCATATTATTTAGACGATGACTTTTAGATATAAAGTATTATGTCTTATCGTAGTGATCGCTTTGGGGCGTAACTCTCATCACGTGGCCATAAAGATTTTATTGCGTAAAATAACAAAATTTTCCCTCAACTTTTTGCCATTAAAAGGCAGGCTTTCGAGAAGCGACATTTGAAAGAAACACACGTATATTATAAGAAAAACATTAACGTTAAGTTGCCGTCGTCTGAAATGCTATCTAGCAAAGTTAGTGGCGTCATATAAACGTTTATCTGATAGTATATGATAATTAAAAGACCTTTCAAACTTATCCTTTTTTTGTACTACTAGCCAAAGATTAATTGGGCACTGGAAATACGATTCAATAAAATAAATGTATTGTTGTACGTAAATATTTGTACGAAGGGATATTAACCGAAACCTTTAAACCAATTTATAAACGACAGAAAAATATTCAAGCCGAATTAAATTTTTCATAATCATCATCAGCCTGAATCTCTCCACTGCTGGATAAAGGCCTATCCAAGCTGATTCCACTTCTGTCGGTCCTGGGCGTTGCGTTGCCATGTACTTCCGCAGAACTTTATCATTTCATTGATTCAGCGGTCTCTTTGGATACTCTTGGATACCACTAGAGCATGGTATCCCAAACTATGGGTCGCGACCCACCAGTGGGTCACGGGCGAATGTTGAGTGGGCCCTCGCCTCTGTATACATGAATTAAAAAAAAAAATTTGCAGTTCACGATAAAATTCGAGCGTTCATGAAAAAGCTTATGTTGTAGAAAAGTTGTATTGAGAATGGCAAGTATGATTGTTTTGAAACACTTGAAACTTTTATTATTGAAAACCAAGTGCAGCCTAAGATGAACGTACTGTCTGAAATTTCCAGTCATTTATCACTGTTAATAAATAACTTTGACGACTATTTTGGGGAAGAGATGAAAAAGTTTGATTCGTTGCGTTGGATTTGTAACCCATTTCAAGACGACTTACCAACTAGTATGTCAACAAAAGCAAGTGAAGAACTCATTGATTTATCAGAAGATACGTCACTGAAAAATAGTAAACGCAATAATAGCAATCGTAAACAGTTAACGAAATTCTGGCTCTCGGTTGCTGATAATTATCCTTGCCTGTTCGATGAAGCTATGAAAGTCCTCCTCCTCTTTACTACCTCATATCTATGTGAGGTCGGATTTTCGGCTATGGTTAACATTAAAACTAAATACCGAAATAAATTGGATATATCAAACTCACTGCGATTAAAAGTAACTAAAGTTGAAGTTGATGCTAAAACTGTAATGAAGAAAAATAAGAAACAAATACATCCTTCCCATTGAAATAACTTTGTAAAAAAACCTTGCAGGTGTAGGTATTTAATTAATATTTTTTTTTATTTAAGTTGCGTTTCTTATTTCAACAGTCTTTCATTTATATTGTTAACACTTATAAAAAATATTTTTTTTATTTCAATTAGAACAAATAACACAGCATTAAGTAGTTCCACGACTCGTCACTAGGGAATCTGAGCATTGCCAATATTTATGCCCTCTTTTCTCTAAGACAGCTAAAAGGTGGGTCCCAAGATTGGAAATTTTTGTTAGATGGGTCGGAGCCCAGTCAATTTTGGGAACCACTGCACTAGATGACTAAATTTGTCCAACGATTGTCCTTCTATGAGCTATGTGCCCATTTTCATTTGAGGGTTTTTTGCGAACTCTATTAAATCGCAAACCATTGTCTGTCTCCTTATCCACTAATTCCTCTTTAGATATAGTTATTTGTACAAATTTACGATTAAGTGGCATTTTTTGTGGGACAAAACATTTATTGGAATACAGTGATATTTTATTTGAATTTAATAAGACAATTTAGGGTTTTCAATTCAAACAATACGTAGATATGATTAAATAGGTTTCATTAGTCTGTACCTAAATACTTGCAGGTATGAATAAATATTTGCTGAACCTATACAACGATTCACGAAGCGCACAAAAGCTTTAAATCCTTTAGATATTTTAAAATAAAATATATTTAGTGATGTTTCATTTAGACTTTGATAATATTATTTCGAAACTAAACACTATTATTGACTGTTTATGAATTTTATATTGTTTTTTTTTTAAATTAAATATTGTTGTGATTTAAAACGTTTAGCGTGATACACCGATATATAAAAAAATGATTATATACATCAAAAAATGAATATTAACTATTTTCCGTAAATCATAATATATCTACCGACTTTACTAAAATAAATAAATTTAATAAATAACTAGTTTACTAAAAAAGCCTATTTTTTAAATCGTACAAATTACCATTTCGGAAAAATCTGTGAACCGGCATGATGCTGTTGGCCAATAATTTTCTTCCATACAAGTGTTTTCGCGAATGTTACATCAAGCTAAATAAGGAATGAATTTATTTTATATTAGGGTTCCCTATAACCGGCGTCGTATACGTGCCTTATATATTGAATTTTAATTGCAGTTGTTTTCGCCGGCTGTTCGTTTATTAATTAAACAATGAGTATTGCTAGGGGTTTTCAAAATGTGCACGTCAGCACCCTGGGGTACTAAAGTATAATAGATTTTTTTAATAATCCATAAAAAATAATTCAAGTATCAATATAGGTTTGCCTTCAACATCAAAATGTGAAGTGACTTCACTTTCATTTAATGCCAAACGGTATTGTAAAAATATACAGTTGAACTTGGTTATTACTCGTTATATCGTTATATAACATTTTTCACGTCACGTTTTATTTAAAACTCATTTAGTGCTAACACCGCGACTGGCGCGTTTGGAGTAATTGGCCATTAGATATAATTAATATCTTTTTTAAATGTGGTAATTAAAAGAAAATTAAAAGGTTAGCAGCGATTGTGTTAAGCATAGAACACAAAAAATCTGAAAACCATCGTAAAAATCTCCGAAACAAGCATGGCATTCATAAACTACAAAAGTAGTTGTTTATTGTAATGAAGTGATGAGCCTCCGGCGCTGGTAGCTACCTACTGACTTTGCAAAGCTTGGATTTTTCCATGAAATTTCAACCATATGCATGGATACTTTTTCAATATTGTCGGCGGAAACACCAATTAGGTACTTATTAACTACCCGGTCGGATTTTATTGCTTAGGGTCGAGGACGTTGTTTTGAAATGATCGACACATTAACAGTTTTTCTCGGTATTCCCGAGAAGTAGCTCGTTATAAAAGTGAATAAATGTATGTTGAAAATCATAAACTAAAATGTCAACGAATGTTTCCTCGTTGCATCCGAGATCACGCTATTTCCGTGATCGTAATAACCAAGTTCGACTGTAGATCAAAACTGAACGAATAATGGTAAATGAGGTTAGCTGTATCTACTTTGATTCCAGAAATGTTTTATGTAAATTCAAAACATGAAAACACGAATATTGAGATTTTGTTTTTTTGCTTTTGGTGGCGCCATTTTCATTAGCGTATGGAAATTGCAGCTCTTGTGCAGTTTTTCGCATGCTGGACCTGTTGAGGTCAAACCAACCGCACATTTTCACCTGTATTATTTTAACCCACGCTCAGTTTTACCATAATAAAGGCATAGTTTTGAATATTTATTGATATATTACAATATAATATTGTTAAAATGATATTAAAATTTATTTGCTATTTCAAAAAAATCGGTATGTGTACTATAGTCTATAGTATTCTTTAGTCTAAGGTACTTATATAATACGCACGTTAGAAGTTATACATCTTTGGCGTAACAAAACAAAAACAAAACTTGTGATAACCAGATTCCTCGACTAGCTCTTAATTATCTTGTTAAATTACACACTCAAGAAAAAGCGCCGCTTATTGGATCGCCGTTGATTTATTTCTATACACTTACAAATTATGTAATTATTTATCGTTGTTTTTATTTTTAATGTGACAACTGTCACTCTGACGTTTAATAGTTTGTTTACGTAAGGAATTGCAAATGGCTGACAATAATAGGCCTAGAGGCTAGGCAACGGAACAATTCTACTATCAAACTTGCGTTTGTATACAGCTGATTGATTCGCAGTTAACTTCATACTGTCGCGCAGCTCTCAATTTCACTCTCTATCAAACGCCCCAAAAGAAGTAAAACTTCAAAAATGTGTGTATATAACAAGGGGACTAGGAAAGTTAAGCCAAGAATAACTACATTAATAATATAGCCTGTGGTATAAATTAGAATAACCGAAATAGTATCTTCCTCTCAGTCTTTGAAATTGAAATTTTTGCGTAAGAAAGTGTTTTTTAACGTTTTCTTTATTGCGTTCATTTCGATTCCTTGCAATTTTTCATTTCGCGCCACTTCTAAATCAGTTTTATTTCAATTTATTCCGGCAAAGTACAATCAGGATGTCATTACTTTGAAATTTTGCGAAGGAAAACTCTGTTCGTTTCCCGCCCGTTTTCGTTCGCATTAAAATCCGACAGAGGCGCTGCTATACGCTGAAAGAGCCCAATCATTCAATTAGTTACCCATTTTGAGTTGTAGAGAAGTTGAATGGAGAACTAATAATTCTGAAGGCGACGGAAACGAATCAGATGTTGATTTTATTAAGAGCATTTTAGAGGTGTTGTTAAAAAAAAACTACTATGTATTACTTACCATTCTGTATTCAGTGAATTCTATATTTGCATACTGTATTTTCAAAGGAAGAACGTATACAAAAGTATAATATTGATGTTGAAGAAAACCTGCCTATATTATTATAGACGGATTCAAAATATTTGAATCGGAAGCTGGTAAATAGAGCTCATAGACTAATGATTACATTAGTTACGAGCCATCCATGTAATTTTCTCAGATATAAAAATGTTTTTGACTAGCCAAAAGAAAATTAAACATTTTTATTAATACACTTTTCTCGTGATAATGTTTACTATAAATATTGAATATATTTTTCTCAAAAATTGAATAACTCATAATGGAAAATCTTAGTTTTTTCCAATTTGAATTTAATCAATGTATTTTCATACCTAGTTTAAATGATTTCAAGAAGAATTTACGTATTTGAATTAACTCATTCGCTGCTGAGTAGATAATGATTTTTTAATTAGCCCCTTTAAAATGCACGTTAATTACATCGATCGGCCGCCTGGCCGTTACGCGCCGGGTGCGTCTTCCGCGTCCAACGTATTAAGTAAAATAAATTATTATTATATATTACACTTTAAACTCATTAGATTACAAAAACTTGCAACGCAAAATGTGCATTACTAACTCCATTCAATAATTTTCCAAATATATTAGAATAAACTATAGAATAGACTATTTTTGTAAAAATCAATACGACGATGTTTCTAATAATACTATTTTATGGTATTTATAATATAAGTTATGTGGTCATTATTATTATATTACTTTCGAAGATAAAAAAAAGACAAGTTATTATATTGTCATATAGGTTTTTCTTACAAAAGTTACAAATTATCTAGAATAATCTCAATTTCTTCAATTTCGATCGTCACATAGCATTCCGGCTCTTCAGGTTTTGAAAAAGTAGGAAAAGAAAACGTATATAATAAGAAAATTCTTCGAACTTAAGGGGGGACATGCTCGTCGAAGGTCAAAATTGAGTTTTTGTTGTATTTTCAAACCATGATCCTGGACACTCCTTAAACGTTGTAGATAATCTATTTATATAATTTTGAAGCCTTATTATCCTTTATAGTTATTTTAAACATTTGATGACTGCATAAAGTATTTTTGTTACATAAAATAGTATTCTTTTAAACCTCTCGCTCTAATGTTTTAGAATATAGTCATATTTCGGTACATAACTGTGCAGTGGTGTTAAGATTTTTTACATTTATTAATTTTTAGATGCATTTATAAAACCATTAGTATAATTTATTACGAGATAATTTTTGTAAAATATTCACGATAAAAAAACATATTGATAATCTCTGTGATCCCAAATTTGACAAGAATTAGGCATTTTATTATTCAAAAAATCGGCAAGATTAACACATTTGAAGATGATTCTAAAGATACTTATTATAAGCTATGTCTTTGACCATTCAAGTGTGATAAAGATCTTATGAATAATGATTGCTTTATAATAATTATTGACCTAAGAATAAGGTAGTGTTTTTTTGAAATACGCCATTTCTTTTATCATTCCCCAGTGGTTAAGCTACAACATACGGCCGTAGCCATAAATTGACAAACTATAATTAAAGTAGGGAGTAAAATTATGTTAACGCGCGTGTTTGAACATGTACCTAACCGAATTTTTTTTAATTTTTTTTTAAACGGTACATGTTCAAACACGCGCGTCAATATCATTTTACTCCCTATTTCAATTATAGTTTGTCAATTTATGGCTACGGCCGTATGTTGTAGCTTAACCGCTGGGGAATGACAAAAGAAATGGCGTATTTCAAAAAAACACTACCTTATTCTTAGGTCAATAATTATTATAAAGCAATCATTATTCATAAGATCTTTATCACACTTGAATGGTCAAAGACATAGCTTATAATGAGTATCTTTAGAATCATCTTCAAATGTGTTAATCTTGCCGATTTTTTGAATAATAAAATGCCTAATTCTTGTCAAATTTGGGATCACAGAGATTATCAATATATTTTTTTATCGTGAATATTTTACAAAAATTATCTCATAATAAATTATACAAATGGTTTTATAAATGCGTCTAAAAATTAATAAATATAAAAAATCTTAACACCACTGCACAGTTATGTACCGAAATATGATTATATTCTAAAACATTAGAGCGAGAGGTTTAAAAGAATACTATTTTATGTAACAAAAATACTTTGTGCAGTCATCAAATGTTTAAAATAATTATAAAGGATAATAAGGCTTCAAAATTATATAAATAGATTATCTACAACGTTTAAGGAGTGTCCAGGATCATGGTTTGAAAATATAATAAAAACTCAATTTTGACCTTCGACGAGCATGTCCCCCCTTAACTGGAAAACATAACGTGGTTATTAGTTCTTAGGTGTCTATTTGACGGTAAGTCATATATTGCGAGAGCACATTAGTAATTTATAGATACGAAAGGTGAATCAATGCGATTTCGACATTCAAAAGTGTAACACAAAATGTTAATTAAAAACTTCTACAAAGTAATGGAACTTTAATACTAAATATTTATTTCGGGTAATAAGTTTGAGTACATTGCTTGGGTCTACGTTCACCGTCTACAGGAACCACCGTTTATCTTCAAGTCTAATACCAGCCCATCGATTATCCGTTACTCTACAATTTCCGCACCCCATTTATATGCGGTCGTAATAATTACACCCCTGTACTTATAGTCTACTTATTTTATTTTAAATAATTGCAACCAACCGAGATAAAATAAATAAAATAATTTAATATGTTCAGATACAAATCTAACAAAAAGATATAGAGGTTGGGCAAATGAAGGCTGTTGAAAACCGTTAATATCAATCGCATTGTAGAAGCTTTGTTGACTAAACTTTGCGAAAGATCTGACAAATTGATTCAGATGGTTTCTTTAGCCCTACAAAGGACGGGATGAAAGTTGCAAATGGATAAACTTGATTTAATAAAAGCTATACGGGGTGAAAAGATTTCAATACAAAAAATAAAATTTATGCATGTATTTTGGTATCATCCCGAGGTAGTGGTAAGTGGGTTTTTTATTGTATCGATATTGTCGTGTTCAAATCCGAAATTGATATTGGCATATTGTTTTTTCTTTGGATTTGTGGGATATAATTTCTCGTTGTCTACATTTGACGCATTTTCTAAACACTTTCTTATTGACAAAATTTACTCAAAACTTACAATTAATAACATTATTATGTGGATAGTATGAAGTGTATATCATTTTAAGTAAAATATTATATAATAATATTGAAATAACTGATTATAAGGTTACTGAAAAAAATGGATTACCTGCAATGCAAGTCAATTCGCCCTCCTGATTATTTTCAATTTTGTAGTAAAGCTTGTTACATGCGTACTCTGAGATTTCTTTGCCAGGGCTGCGCTGAGGTAAAAAATTGACCATTATAATTCAGATGACTAATCACAAATAATAGTAGCTACGAGTACGTAACAAATATAATCATAACCATTAATCAATAGGTACCCTGGAACGAACAAAAAGTTATTATAACTGTTATAAAAAGTGATGGCAAAAAATGATTTGTAATTCTCCAGCAATCTTTTTAGAAAAATTTCTTAGATTTTAATTTCTAACACAACAATTTCGAAACACTAATGTCGTGTTTTTTTAGAAACCCAATCACTAATGGAACTGTCAAAAAATTCTCGGTGTCCACCCGAATTCCGGAGTGGTGTAGGTCATGGCTTGTGATGTCTGACAGGGCTCTAGCGTAGGGACCCAGGCTGTGGGGGGCCAGGCGTGTCGGGTTGACTAGATAAGTGAGATAAACACACATCATAAATCTGCTTTAATAGTAAAAAATTCGCCTGCGGTGCTATTATACTTCATGGTCATGAACATTTTAAATTATATAATTATGGATTATATTTTATGATTATTATATGTTGATACTCAAAAGCTCCATTATTAAAGTAGATGTATTTAAAGTCGCTAATAATTCACTGTACCCATAAGTACCCTTAATTTGAATTAAAACACAATTTGAAAAACGTTAATGTAGTGTTTCACACTGCCTTTAATCTTAGCGGTACGTAGGGGTCCGTGAAATATCCTAGCCTGAGGGCCCGTTTCAGGATGTGGGGGCCATGGTGTAGGTACACCGAGTGCAATAGACAAAAGAGTTATAATTGTTATATAATATGTAGAAACTTCCTAACAGGTAGATAAGTTGTTATTTCAAATTTCGTTAATATTGGCTACCATTTTTAAATCAAGGTATTCATTGAATAAAAATAATTTAATTATTATGAAACGTTTTAAACTGGGGCCTGGCCCTATACAACGTTCTTCATAAAAAAAAACTAACAATTTGTTAGTGATATTATGACATATTCAATATTACTGATAAAATATGTTAAATATAAATAACACAGTTCTATAAAAGTATATTATACAATTATGTATCTATTCAACGCTAGTGGAATAAGGCTTGATTACACGGGCTTAGTGCTAATCAATAGTAATCACCACTCGCACTAATACCGCCCCGTGTAAACAGCATTATTGCGAATAGCGAGTACTGATGATTAGTATAAGCCCGTGTACACAAGCCCATAAGCATAGTAAAATAACCATATAATTATTATATGACGGTTAGGTAGTATAAATTTAATGTATGTGCGAATGATTTTAACTATTCTATCAACGATTTGATGTATTTAATCTCAGTTTTTTTATTTGCTTAGTCATTTAAATCCGTAGTTTAAGATGGAGAACCATACAAATCTCCATTATTTTTTGTAATACTTCACACTTTGTAAAGAATTGCAATACTTTCATATAAGTTACCCCAATCTCTAGCTAAATTTAAAAATATTAAAAGCTGTGAGAAAAAATATAAAACGTTACAACTGTTGTAAAAGATTTTTTTTATTTCTTAATAACATGAGAGCTTTTCACAAAAAAAATCTTGCAAGTGTGTGAAAGCTTTCAAATTCCTGAAATGATATAAATATTGTTAACTAATAACAAAGATTCTAAAGGAAATAAAATTTCAATGGAGCTTTTGTATATAAAAGTGGAGTTGAAAAAAAGTTACTGAGGGTAATGTATTGATTAGGGATTCCAATCCCGGGATCCCGAGCTATTTTCGATACCTATGAATCCCGGGATTGATAAACATAGTCCCGGGATTTCGGGATTGATTTTTTTATCAATTTTTATGGAAAATAAAATAAAAACGAAAATATAATAGAAAAAATACTTTTAATAAAAAATAACTACATTAGAAATAAATTGAGTTCGAATGAAGTTTGATTTATACTCATGTGTAGGTTGCCGATTCATTTTATTTTTTCGCATGAATTATTAAAAATGAGAAAGATTGGAAAAAACAATGCTTCGCACTTTTAACAAAGTAATTCCACTATGATATCATACGTTTTACGGCAGTTTCATATTTGGCTGAATAATTAGATAGATTTATGAAGCGGAAAGACCATAAGTACGCCATGATTACTTGCTTTATTATTTTTAATCTCGCTAATCAATTCATTATGTCTTTACTATCAGAAACAGCAATCTCATACTAAATTCACATTATTATTTATATTACAATATTATTTACTTCATTAAACTTGTGTATTTCCAAGATTGAACGTATACAATATTAACAATAAATGTCTTAAATAGTATAAATTATACTAGATTTATTTTTGACCGATTTTATCAATGTTATTTGTAAATATAATTTTTTTTTATTAACAATGGAAAAAAATGCCAATTCCGGGATCCCGGGATTGTCAAATTGTAATCTCGAAATTCCGGGATCAGAATTTTGGCTCGGGATTGGATTCCCTAGTATTGATTAATTGAAATCATTTTGCATTGCAGATCTGTTTGTAGTTAGAGGCGCAAAGTAATAGATTTGTCAACCCTCGTAGTTTAAATGAACTCGATTTTAATACCGGGATTCCGGGGTTGATTCCAGCTGAGGTAACAATATAATATTTTTGTGAGTGGTGATTATTACACTATTACTACGATGGACCATCCGACTTGGTCGCCACAAAGCTTAATTTTATAGTATTTAAAAAAATTGTCGCGTCTCTTACAACAGAAGTAAAGATCACATAAAATGATTGTCAGTCTCAAATTAGTTCATTTTGCATTACATGCATGGTCGCAGCCATGACCTATTTTTGTAAGCTTTCAAAGCTGTTTCCTTATGTCAAAATCACCCAGCACCAAAAGCGACGGCTGTGCGGCTGGCCAATTCACTCCCTAGAGATGTAGACATTTTTAGCGATGCAACATGTATTTAGTTTATGCAACGTGTATCCTATTTTATTGTATAATTTGTATTTTTCTTGAATTATTGTTGTTTTTTATTTTATTTCTTTTGCTATAAAATAGTTTTTTTTCTCTCATGTAATTTGATTTACCTGTAATTTTTATTCTAAATGTCATGTTGTGAACGTCTTGAATTAATAATTTGATATGTGCTCAATGTGTCTTTTTTATATAAATAAATGAACAGTTCGAAAAAGTTTCATATTTATCAGTGCAAAGTCTTTGATTTTGGCTAGACATTTCCACAGCCTGGCGCCACTTTTTTGCAATACGTAATTTAGTAGATAAAATCATGTCATACTTTTAATTGTATTCGTTGATTTTGAGAATCACCCGTTAAGTCTAGTATCAAAATACTAGAATCTAAATACTAGTTATATTAAGTAGCAATCGAGCTTGCATTCCAATAAAAGCTGAAGTTATGGTATTGGCTATTTACCTATTAAATAATATAAAATATTCCAAAAGTCCGGCGACCAATCCTGACTTGTATGAACTAGAGACCGCAAGGGGATGGAGGAGGTATTCTTGTATAATATTATATAAATTAAAAGTATTGTAATAAAGTTGTTTTTTGAAGATATTATTACGAATAATATAATTACTAGGGGGCGGATTTATATGCAACAAAAAACATGATTATATGCATGCATGTATGCACTTAAAATCAATAAAATATGCACTAAAACCGAATAAATATGCAGTTAAAAATTGACATTTTTTGTGGGAAAAATTGTAAATACCCACTATACCCAATATTACTGACAAAAAATTGAACAAGTAGTTAATAATTTTTCAACATAATACGATAGCAGAACAGAAAAACACAAACAATGAATATAAAGATAATCAATTACAATTTTCAAAATTGCTTTTCCACAAGTACAAATAATTGAATAATAAATGCAATATAAACCAAACATAACTTAAAAAACAAAAACGACACACTTAACTATTCCTAAATACTGTTTTCTGTTTTCTGCCCGAAAAAAAAATTACCTACAATTTTTTTTCATTATTATGCTCTGGCATTAAATTTTTCCGCATAGGTATAATGCCTAATTATATCTGTCAGTATTTTATAAATGTAGAAAACGACCTCTCAACGTCCACAGAGGCGATTGGGCAAACTTTAAATAAAAGTGCCCGAGTTGACTTCACTTTTTCTGATAAATACACAGCTCGGAGATGGCATTAACAATGCAAGTGCATTTAAACTATCTACCTTCCTAACTTAGTTATATTTCGATAAAATAATTAAAAAAAAACTAAAATTAATAATTCAAAAGCTGTAAAATATGCATTTATTTATGAAATATGCACTTTTGTCTCAAATATGCTCCAATGTCTGAAATATGCATTTATATGCACAATAAAATTTTATTTTTGGATTTTGTGTCTTTCAAAACAGATTTCTGTGCAACTCTCATAGCTGTGCATACACCCTAACAAAACATGCACTAGCATATAAATCCGGGCCCTAATAATTACGTATCTATTTTTTTTATTCAAACGAATAATTCATAAGATTTAAGAATGTTACATTCTTTTTGTTGAACATACAGAATTTGAAAACACTTACAGAAATATATAAAAAAACGCTTCAGAGAGTATTGTAAGAACCATTAGTTAAAATTCGTCACAATTAGATAAGAATACCAAAGCATGATGGTCGATGTACGTAGACGTAAAATCCGAGAGATGCAGACGGTTATATATTTCTTAGAAGTGTTTTCAAAATATGTATGTTGAATAGTATAGTTAATGTTTTACTTATCTAAACACTAAAACTTATATATAACATTGTATCTTATCCTTTGTTTGTTTGCTAGAGTTTGCATAGATTACATGTTATACAGTTAAATCTGTAATGCTTCACACGACGTTCCAAAACTTTCTTCAATCCTAAACCACACAGTTTTACCTCTCGTATATTAGTCCTTTGACGTAGTACTGATGCAACTTCTAATGGAAACTCCTGAACTGAATGAAAACTATTTAACTCCAGATGCATCCACTCGTGCAACTTTGTAGTCGGCAGGAGTATCAGCTTGTAACGCAGTTACGTCAATTAACACTTTGCCTCTGAATTTTGTAGCAATTAAAATGTTTCCACCGTAAAGTTACTTGCATTTAATCAAATTAACCCTCTGAAACATTATGCTTGCATTCAAATGTTTAGTGCCTAAATTATAACAATGTTATCGTCGAATAAAATATATATTTTAAAAAACCTTAGAAGTATATAATTATTATATTAATTATTACCATAGAAAAAAAAAGTTGGACCAAGTTTAAGGCCTTTAATCTATCTTTGATGCATTCATATTATTAAAATTCCTCCAATGAAAAGTGACCACATTTGAAATTAAATTACTAATCATAATGATATTATCAATGACGTAATTGTAGATAGCGTCCAGAGTTTTCCAAATTAATTTATTTATGACGTCCTTGCACTAGTTATTTGGCAATAATTTGCATGAAATATTTCGAATTGCAAAGTGTTTAAAATTTAGTCAAGGAAAAATAATCAGTTTTGTAATTAAAACAGAATAATGATATTAGTTAGTGATTTATAGATAGCGTCAGAATTTACCATAATTTATTCATGTATTTGATCGCGACTTGGATGCTTTGGCTATTTGATAACCTTCTCTATATCTTGATTCCACCATTTGAAGCAATCATTGACACTCAGAGTGGACAACCAGTAGCAGTCTTGATTTCATCTGTATATTATTTGTAGGTAGCTTTTCGTCGCCGTCTCCGACCTTTGACCTAGCCATATAGTATATACCATGAGTTTCTCAGGATATTCACTTTACCTTTCACAAAGATTGAATGTAGAGTTTGCTGGTGATTGACAAATTCCTCTGTTAAGTCAATTTTCAGACTCACCATCCGTCTCCATCTAAGTCTTCGTTTAAAAAAAACGTCTAAATAGATTTTATTTTTAGATTGTCTTTCCCGTCCATGTCTTGAAGATATCAGATGTTTAAGAAGTCTAACTAGACATATTTTAGTATATTTGGTAATGTATTTGCTCTACCAAATTGTTTGCAGTATTATATACATAAAAATGAAGTTCACTGGATTATTTTGGATATGTTACCCATTGTGAAAAATACCATTTCATATAAGTTATCATACTGAGGAAAACGATAAAAAAACTGATGAATAAGAAAGGGCGATAGAGTGGTTAAAGCAATGATTAAATTGAATTTTAATACCAGGGGAGTTATTAAAAATGAAAGTATTGTAAATATTTATGTAATGCGTAGGTAGGGTGCGAAGATGAAATAATGCAGAAGTTAAAGAAAACACTGTATAATAGTTTAAAATTACTTAATAAAAGATTAAGCACGTATAGATATAATTAAAATAAATAAAAAAAGAAGATAATTACATGGTACATATTTTATAACAATTGAGACTTTTGATCTTTATTCGCAGGGAGAGAGAATACATTTATACAAACATTATGATACATCGTTACTTATCTGAACCTCCTTTGTTCTTTGATATAAACTGATTCTATTAAAAAAAAAATCTAATGCAACTACGAATTTAACTGGATGCCCTCCGATTGGCATCCGTCAAGGTAAACTGATTAGTAAAGAGATCCGTCTATAAGTGAAGACAATTTTAAAGTGATCGAGTAAACGAATTGAAAGCCTTTCTTCTGTCACCAACGTTGCTTTTTGTGCAAAAGAGAAAATTAATTTCTTGTCTTTGTCGTTTAGATCATTCTAATATCTACTTTTGAATAAGGTATATTTGCAACGTGACAGACATAATTTTTTATAAACCATAGGTTAGTTGTATTATCGGTAAAGTTGGAGATAGCTTTGATGATTAAAAACCTTCCTAAAGTAAACGGCATTCAAAGAATGAAAATAGTTTCCATTAAAAGATCATCTTATTATAAAAATAAAATACGTGCTATACTACGAGCGGTGGACATCAATTTTAGTAAAAATAAAAAGGAAAAACAGCGGTATCAATTTTATTACCCTATAATACAACATATAAAAGAAATTATATGAAACATTTCAGCGGGAAACGCGGGCCTTTCCCTCCATAAAACTTTCGCGCAATAATGTGAGTTGTTTTTTGTTATTACTTATCCAGAAGAGAAAAATAGGCTGGCCATTTTTTCACGTCTTTGTCCACTTATATTTATTGAATCCTACGCGAGTGGAAATATTAGAAAGTGTTAGAAAAAAATGAACGTAATGCTCGATGTATGTATTTATTATATTTTCTTTTATAGGAGTATGCGTTGAACGTCAAATTATGTTCAATCTAATTACACGAAAATATAATAACATTTATAATGTCTAATAAAATCTGTTGGATAATGATGTCACATCACGTCATGACGTCAGTTTTATGACCATTTTTTAAATATTGATTTCCTTATTTAATTTAATTGCAGAGTATAAATAAAGTGAATAATCAATTATAAATAAATAGTTAATAATTATAATCTTTAAATAATTTTATTGATTACGCTATCATACTGATTTAAATATGATTGAATAACAGATAAAGTATTCCAAGTGACTATTAGTATATTGTAGACGAGACCGGTGTAGGAGGTGACCAGGTGTAGATATGTAAGACTGGTGGTAGATTACTCGAGTGAATTAAGGAGAAAGTTTATTTTACGTGCTAAAAGTAAATAGTGCAGAGTACCACCCGGTGAGATATGTTCAGTCCGGGAAGTTATAATAGAGTGTCCTATCTAATCAATCATGATTCGCTATATTATTGACGCACTATTGAATATTATGTTGAAATGACTATTCAATAAATAATTGTGGATCAGCTATTTTACTGAGTATGCGATAATTATTGGACATTTCGCTGAACTGAATATTAATAAATTATATAATTAAGGTCAATTATTTCATTGATTTTGAATTAATTGGATACTGACTGACTCTACTGGAAAATGGATATTAAGAAAATGAATACCTATTATAATTGAGAACTAGGTCGCACGGATCTGATTATGGTTGCATTTTTAATATTTATTGTCCGTTCATATAAATATTACATTATAGCAGGTACTTAAATAAATATGTAAGATATATGATTAATATGGACTGGACACAACGCGACGCTTGCATGAATCTCTATTGCAGTGTTCTCGCGTGGCAATTTTTGTCGTTCAACTGCCTGTTGATTGGCTTAGTTCAGTATGACTAAACTCGACAAGAGTCGTGAAATATCTAAGTACACCAATTATTTTTTCACATTAATAATATTTCTTGTATTATGTTCCTTCTTCTATTTTTATATAAAAATAATGGTCCTAACAAAAACTACGTAATATTTTGCTTACGTATATGCGCCCACGACGGCCGAGCGGCTTACTCGCTGGCTTATAATAACGTGGTTCCTAGGTTTGAATCCTGGGCCTGGTAAATACACATATGGGTTTTTAATTATATTTGTGTTTGGAGTCAAAACATGGACCTAATAGGTTGTGTAAGTGGCTAAAATCCATTTGCTGTACAGTAGCATTTACACGGCAAAATTATTAAGGGTATTTATTAGTATATTTTTTTGTATTTTTACAACGTTTTTATTAGGTCGTATTCTTATTTGTCCGGTGGTTGTTTAAACAGTACAAATCTTGCAATTGATTTTTAACTAACTTCCCGACTATGTAGACATTTGAAACTTTTAGAATATATCATAACACGATGCCAATGCATTCTTTTAATACTTTTAGCCATCTTTAAGTAGAATTGAATTCATTTTCAGTTAATTCTGTTTTGTATGAAAAGTTATTTTGGAAGAAATCTGTAAAAATTAAAACACTATTATTAGTTGTTAGGGGTCTGGGGTCCTAGCAACTAAATTATTAATATATACATGCGTTACTATGGAAATCAATATGAAATGTCAAAATGACATTTCAGTATTCTATATTTATTCAGTATTTCTATCAAGTACAATTTTTTTGATCGTTTAAGCTAGTCAAGTCATATGATTCTACAGAAAATTTAAAAACGGTGTATATAAAAAGTTATTATTATCTTGTAATTATTTAATACCTACATCAACTTGAATTATGGAGTTGTCGAGTATCGACACACTATTAAAAATTACATCGCACAACCATATATATTAAAATATTAACACTATTGAAGTAAAATAGCCACGCAGACGACTTTTTTACTATTAAAGCAAATTCGTAATGTATGTTTATCTCACTTATCTGGTCAATTCGCTAGGCCGGACCCCTCCTAATCCGGACCCTCAGTAGAGCCCTGTCAGCCCCTCCATGAGATCAGGAAGAGATTACTTATACGAAACAAGCATTTAAAATAATATGTTCGCAAGATTATTATAACAGATAAATTTGCAACGAAGAAAAACAATATATGCAAATATATAAACAAAATATTCAAAAAATAAATTTTCTTATGCCAATTTTTTTCAACATCGCCCTTGAATATTAAGAATCCGAAGTTAAATAGAATTGTTTGTTTTTTCCTTTTCTTATATAAAGTGATATCATCAATATAAGAAAAACAATGCTTACTAAGCAATGTGTAAAGTTGGTAGGTGATAGAATACAAAACGTCAATTACAGATCTCCGCGATAAAAGGTTGCTTGTACCAGGGATTATAATTCCGGACATGTTTTTAAATCCCGGGATTTGTAAAAAGCAAAAGAAAATTTTCCCGTTTTTTTACCAAATAAATATTATTTTTTTATACTTGATCTTAGTGGGTACATAATATTAAGGTTTTTAGCTTCTTTATTGTATTAAAATATTACTATATAAATAAGAATTAACTGTATTTATTGTCAGTGTGTATTTGCCATTGGTGAGTGCGTATTTAGTGCCTAAAGATGCCAAAAGGTGAAACCCGAGTAGAAAAAAAAAACAAATGGAATAGTACGAAACGTAACTTAATTATAATTTCAATAAATAATATTTATATTAATAAAATACATTCAATATATTTCATATTATGTAGATCCTGATTTAATTAAATAATTTATTTTGAAAAAAGAGTATTATTGTATTATGAATATTGGCCAATGCACCATAATATAATAAAATACAAATTACGAGTATGTACACAATAAACTTATAAACCGTAACTATGAAATCTACAAACATACGTATTTACTGATAAAACAAAAAAAAAATAACCTATGTGGACGTGTTGTCCACAAAAATATTAAATAATTAAAATATGGTTATCAAACAGCAGGCGCAGACACCTGGTCTGACCCAGAATAGGAGAAGATAGAAGTTCTTGGAGGAGGTCCGCCCTGGGTTGTTGTGTCACTTATGATGGTGATGCTGATGATGATGCCACGATCGAGAATGGAATTATTTTCACTTTATGTGCTCGAACATTGAATACCTGTGTTCCAACACATTTTTTCCGGATCCAAAACTAATATAACCTAACCTAATCTATAAATTTTGAGAGTGTCATTCTGAAGCAGAGGATTACTATTGAAATTGAATGAAAAGGGAATGCAAGCGCAGCCTTGTGTACACTAGATAATTAATTATATAGATAGACGTAGTTGTTAACTCACTCGATTTAAGTGGCGGCCAATAGCGTCGTGGGTACCGGATTCGAATCCTGGGTCTGACAATTACGCATATTGTTTTTCAATTTGTGTATGAGTCAGAGTATACTAGGTTGAGCAAGTGACTGACATCCATTTCTCGTAAAAACAAAATCTGTTAATACAAACCTCCACTCCGTGGAGGCCTATATAATCTTATTAGGATTATTATTATGGTCGAAAAAGATGAAGATAAGGATTTTTTTTGTATGTCTTTTTATGTAAGTATCTATTGTCTTTTCAAAATTCATGTACAACGAATTCTAAATTTTAAAAAGTTCAATCATGGGATAACAAGAAATTTAGCGGCATCCCTGGAATAGAACCCCTAGTCTACTAACTTAAGGACGAAAATTCAGAAAACATTTTCCCGTTCGTATTAGGTGGAAATGTTTTAACATCGTGTTGTTTGGCGTCATAAAAAAAGGTAATTTATTGATGTTCCAACCACAATAAAAATATAATAAGATTTTGAGAATGTAACATTCCATTGATAAGTATGTCATGTTTGTCATTCGTTGTAATTTGTCGTCATTAGATACTAGGCTCGTAGCATAATTGGTTAATGCACGGATTGGCGTGACACCAATGGTTATACGGGTTCAAATTCCGTCGAGTTTCGTATTTTTTTTCAAATATTATATTTTTTAGTGGGTATCTGAGGTGTTTTCAAGTTATGTATGTTAAGAGCAAACATCAGTGAAACGGAAAATAATTTTCAACAATAGGTGGAACGAAATTTCGCATTCGTTGTTAATCGGAGAGCGATAGTCGAGCTGTGAACACGTCAATTTGTTTTGTGATGGCGTCGGAGGAATATATTGTTAAATTGTGTAAAGATGACTAAAAAACGTCACGTATGTACTCGAAAAAGAAAACATGTCAATGAATATATTAATATTATTACTAATATAACAATAAACATAACATTAAATGGACGCATGTTAAATTTTTATGACAAATTATGTTTTGTTCCACACGCGTCGTTTGCACAATCTCCGCGTCGCGTAGTCACGATCTTTTTAGACCATGCCTCAGCTGAAGTATAATAGCCTTAAGGGGGGACATGCTCAGCGATGGAGCTTTTATTCTATTTTCAAAGTAAGATCCTGGACATTCCTTAAACGTTGTAGAAAATCTATTTATATAATTTTGAAGCCTTATTACCCTTTATATTTATTTTAAACATTTTATGACTGCATAAAGTATTTTTATTACATAAAATAGTATTCTTTTAAACCTCTCGCTCTAATGTTTTAGAATATAGTCATATTTCAGTACATAAATGTGCAGTGGTGTTAAGATTTTTTACATTTATTAATTTTTAAACGCATTTATAAAACCATCAATATAATTTATGTCGAAATTATTATAGTGAAAAAATTATATTGATAATCTCTGTGATCCAAATTTTGACAAGAATTAGGCATTTTATTATTCAAAAAATGGGCAAGATTAACACATTTGAAGATAATTTTAAAGATACTGAGTATAAGCTATGTATTTGACCATTCAAGTGTGATAAACATCCTACGAATAATGGTTGCTTTATAATAATTATTGACCTAAGAATAAGGTAGTGTTTTTTTGAAATACGCCATTTCTTTTGGCATTCCCCAGTGGTTAAGCTACAATATATGGCCGTAGCCATAAATTGACAAACTAAAACTGAAGTAGGGAGTAAGAACATATTACGCGCGTGTTTGAACATGTACCTAACCGAAAAATTTTGTTTTTTTTAAAACGGTAAAACAAATGTTTAAAATAAATATATAGGATAATAAGGTTTCAAAATGATGTAAATAGTAGAATGTCCAGAATCATGCTTTGAAAATAGCTTTAGCTAGAAAAAATCTTTTTTTTAAAACGGTACATGATATCGTTTTAATTCTCGTGATAAACCAATGAAATCGATGATATATTCTCTCATTGATATTGGTTTATAATGTAGCTATACTTAACTCTTTTAAAGCAAATCACTTACGTTCAGTCACTTTGCTACAATCACGATCATTACGCTCTGAATATAAAAAAGATACAAAATTGATTTACGTACGCTTCATACATATTTTGGAGATGTAAAGCGTGTTGAAAGTGTTCATTTACAAGATAGGCACCACGTAGATCACAATAAAGATTTCGCAGGTGGCAAGCTATTTTACTGGCATGAGTTTTTAAATGAAGTATTACTTAGTGTAGCAAAAGCTGCGTGAAAAAGCTCAGAACGAAAAAAGTTTAGGACTGTGATAGCGGCGCCGGGCGCGGCACTTTTTAGCATTGCTGTAATAAATATTACAGTGAAAGTTCACGTTACAGATATCGCTATAATAAAACCAGACTATAAGTATGTCATATCAAATGGCGAATGGAGATAGCCACTTTGACTCCAGTATCATTATACCAGTCAATTATTGACTGGACATGGCGGCTTCGTTGCCGGGCTCTATGAGCTTGATTTTGTTACCCGTTTAACGTGTCCATGTGGCGTAGAAATATAAAATGCAAGCCACATCCTCTCGGAATTTCCTAAGTGTGTATGGAAAAGTAAAGTTAGTTCAACCAGAGCTAGTCATAGCATAGGCCAACTATATCTCTTATTACTTCTAATTTTTAATTTCGCTTCTACGTGCTCCTCTCTCCTATGCGTACTGTTAACGTAAAGTCATGTAAATTCAGTTAAAGCATATTTGAGTACATGTTGACCTCAGTCTTGGGTAACTACTCCTTAGACATTCCCAGTCATAAAAATATAATGCTGTGCGGTGGATGTGGTTTAGTGGAGTCATTTACTTTAATATATTAATTATATAGACGTAATAGGTTTGAGATAACTGAATCCAAAGATTTTAGCAAACAACCAATTATAGGCTGTACTTAGAAAGCAAAATAATATCCGACATATATATAATATTATGTACATAGTAATTTAAATCAAATATGTTTTGAGCTACGGGTAAGCTGTAGTCAGTATTTTACAACAGTCTCCTCTAGTACACACGAATTAGACGAGGTGTAGATGAGAACCCTTCCATTCTTGTTGATGTTGCTCGATTTTTATCTGATGACAATCTCAGTAATTGAGAGAAGCATTTGTTTGTTCTTATAAGACAGTGTTTCCTAAACTTTCGACATCTGTGTACCCCTTCTATAATTTTCGTAACACTGAGTGCCACTCGTCAAAAAAAATGCATATACTTTAATAACAATAACAAAAAGTAAACAAAAAATAAAATTCATTCATAATAAAATTTAAATAAAATAAATAAAAGTTATATTCTAAATATGATTAATTTTATAATCAATGAGAAGGATGAAACTATTTATGTCGAGGCGACAGATCATCGTAATTTGGTTCTGTGGTTATTAATTTTAATCTAAGATGCAGTTCCATATCCAAAAGCCTGTTCCTTTTTTTGACTTAATGTCTACAAATGCTGAAAAACCAACTTCACATAGAGAAGTTGGAAAAGGCAAGATGTATTTCAGGACTTTCTCTGTTAAAACTGGATACACATGTTGCATTATTTGCAGCCAGATTGGTGTAAAAGTACCCTCCTTATATTTATTTTTCAAAAATCCGTCTGAAGCTAATTCCAACAATTTCTCTTTTTTCGCATGCGATAAATCTTCTAGCATGTATGTTGTATTGATGTTGTATTAATGCTTGTTGCACCAGGCGCAGCTAAAGCCCGGTGCAGCGCGTACCCCCACCAAACTCTTCCCGTACCCCAGGGGGTACGCGTACCACACTTTTGGAAACACTGTATAAGTTATAGAAATGAAGAGTCGTTCGTAATTCCAATTGGCAGGGCAATAACTGTAATCAAACAAATCGATTCGAGTATTAATATATTGTATTTTCTTTTATCGTGTTCAGTGTGTTATTCGTGTTCAAAATGGCTTGAATTATTAATTTAAATAAATTACACTTTTATAGTATGTACTAATTCCGCTTTTATTAAATATTAAACTGGAATTAGAAGTATAAAATTGCGTTTTAATTATTTTAAATAATATATTATACTTACGTGAGTTGGGTGTACCTACGCTGTTTTATAATTTTTAAAGAAGAGCATATTTAGGTCACCATGTGAGAAAAACACGCTTTGTTGTAAAGCAATTTTATGTGGAACATACATAACTTGAAAACACATCTTGAACTCGTATAACCATTGGTGTCAATTTGTGCATTAAGTACTTTAAATATTGTCGTCATTAGATAGGAGGCTCGTAGCATAATTGGTTAATGCGCAGATTGGCGCGACACCAATGGTTATACGGGTTCAAATCCCGTCGAGTTTCGTATTTTTTTTTTCAAATATATTTTTTTCTGAGGTGTTTTCAAGTTATGTATGTTTAATGGAATGTTAAATTCTCAAAATCTTGTGAATTATTCATTTGAATAAAAGAAATGGTTTATTAACATTTTTTATATGCTGTGCTAAAAATACGGATTAATAAATATATTTTATAAATTATAACGAAATTGACAATTAAACAATTGTAAAGTTAAACTTTAAACTATTCTTTTTTATCAAATTCTTTTAACGGGTTGTTTTCAAAAATGTTTAGTATTTTTTTGCACTCATTGGTCTGCTGAAATTTTTTTGTGTTCCCTGGGAAAATCAACTCCTGATTGTCGTCCTTATAAAAATAGTATATGTTATGTAAGTATATAACAATATTTGTAACGTATTTTAATACAAGTTAAGAGTTCACCATGTACCGGCTATAGAGAGGGTCGTTATTTGTTATAGACGATATTTGACGTCAAAGTTAGGTAAGAAATGTGACAAAGTAGCAGTTTTATATACATGGCGCATACTGGGCAAGTCTCATATTAACGTAAGGTCATAGTAAATTGGGAGTTTCGAAATAAACTTAGGTGTTGATTAAGGCTAAGACTGCCTTTGGAAAAAGTTTGGTATCGTATCTTAGAATATGTCGATGCGTAATACTACTGTAACTAACAATGATGAAAAAATATTGAAAGGGCGGACGTGCTCAGCGTGGGTCAAAATGGAGCTTTTTTCTATTTTCAAAGCATGATCCTGAACATACCTTAAACGTTGTAGATAATCTATTTATATAATTTTGAAGCCTTATTATCCGTTATATTTATTTTAAACATTTGATGACTGCATAAAGTATTTTTATTACATAAAATAGTATTCTTTTAAACCTCTCGCTCTAATGTTTTAGAATATAGTCATATTTCAGTAAATAAAATGTGCAGTGGTGTTTTGCAGATTTTTCACATTTATTAATTTTTAAACGCATTTATAAAACCATCAGTATAATTTATATCGACATTATTATAGTGAAATATTTACGATAAAAAATTATATTGATAATCTCTGTGATCCCAAATTTGATAAGAATTAGGCATTTTATTATTCAAAAAATGGACAAGATTAACACATTTGAAGATAATTCTAAAGATACTCATTATAAGCTATGTCTTTGACCATTCAAGTGTGATAAACATCCTATGAATAATGATTGCTTTATAATAATTATTGACCTAAGGATAAGGTTTTTATTGTTTTATTGTTGTATTATTTTTAGTACACTTTTTAGAGTCACATTTTTAAGAATAAATAACATTATCACATTATTCAAGTACTTAAGCTTATAAATATGTATACAACCCAGAGTAATTATACAATAGAGAGCGCCTATTTTTCGGCAAAATGAAGCCGTTTTTCTAGCGTATAACAAACAGTAGAACAACGATTTTATTATTATCAATTTAACTATGTACCAAATTTAAACACAATATATTTAACCATATTATGTTCTATTAAAATAACTAAAAATAATTACCACTAACTTTATATTTAGCACAAAAACAATAAATTTCAGCAACACGTGCTTGCAGTTATTAATCAGCCAAATCAATTTTTTCCGGCGACGTTTTCAATTTTTTTTAAATTCAGCAGGAGAAATTCTCTAACGCATAAAGCGGAGATATAAGCGTGTCTAATGCTTACTCACTCGCACTTATGGTTCATTTTTGTTCAGGCTTTGGTCTCAGACCATTAATATACCATTTTATTTCATTAATTTAAAATAATGATTAAAAGTAATGAAATAATACCATAAGGAAGTAATGTTATTGCCAAACCCTTTTTTCGAAGCCAAAACAATATCAGCTCTAAAAGCATTGATAGGTATTCTATAAAATACGAAACGACGGATAATCGTAGAAGCCCTGTCGATACGTGTCAGGTATAGACATCAGGTGGTTTAAAGGCAGCACATCTGTACACAGTACACCGGAAGTGAATGACAGCGGTCTCTTTTAACCACTTCCGCTAATAGGATACCTTTTTCTTGTTTATGCTATGTTTTTAGCGATCTCATCGGACGATTTTGCGAGGGAAAAATATTTTAAAATCCGAAAACGAACGCTTAAAATGTTGCAAAGTATAATAAATTGCGAAGATAATACTGTTTTTGTATTATAATAAAATTTTATGCTGTCATTACGTTTTATTGCAGCAGGAAAACGATATAATAAATAACTTTAATGGTTTACTGTCAATCGTCGATGGAAAGATAGTAGGTAAGTATATTAATTAAATTAATACAAAAAATATCGAGAGAATTTAGCCAAAATGTCGTGTTACAATTACTTTCAGCTTTACATGAGAGAAATTTAAAAAAAAATCGAGGCAGACAATGACGGCTTAACAACAGATGTTTTGGCGCTAACAGAAAATATGAATAACTTTACCCAGTTCACTCTTGCTGACATATTTATGAAATATTGAAGATTACCTATATTGTTAACAACAATCAAACATAATATACTACCCATTTTGTTAATATATATTAACAAAATGGTATTAAATACGTAATATATATTAACAGAATTGTATTAAACCCTTTTCGCTTAGCAACTCGTTATAATAATTTGAAGTCCACATAATTTAACAAAGGTCAAGAACCGTCAAGGTCCGACCACCATATATATATATATATATATATATATAAAGGGTGTTTTTTTAGAGGTATAGAACTTTGAAATGGAATAAAACAAAGATTTTTTATATTGACATGAAATTTACTTTATTCGAAAGATGCTCTACTGGTATTATAATTTAAATATGACTTCTGGCATATGACCGCCATTGCTGGCTCGGACGTAGTCTAATCTGGAGGTCCAATTTTCGATGACTTTTTCCAACATTTGTGGCCGTATATCGGCAATAACGCGGCAAATGTTGTCCTCCAAGTAGTCAATCGTTTCGGGCTTATTGGCGTATACTAGCGACTTCACATATCCCCACAGAAAATAGCCAAGCGGCGTTAAATCGCACGATCTTGGAGGCCAATTCACGGGTCCGAAACGTGTAACTATGCGGTTACCAAACGTTTCCTTCAATAAATTGTGGCACGAGCTGTGTGACATGTTGCGCCGTCTTGTTGAAATCACAGCTCCTGCACATCATGGTTGTTCAATCGATGAACGAAAAAGTCAGTGATCATGGCTCTATAGCGGTCACCATTGACTGTAACGTTCTGGCCAGCATCGTTTTTAAAGAATTACGGACTAATTATTCCACCAGCCCATAAAGCACACCAAACAGTCAATTTTTCTGGATGTAACGGTGTCTCAACATACACTTGAGGATTATCATCACTCCAAATACGGCAGTTTTGTTTATTGACGTATCCATTCAACCAAAAGTGAGCTTCATAGCTAAACAAAATTCGCTTATGAAAATCGGGATCAACGGCAATCTTGTTTTAAAATAAATTTTCACAATTTGGAAGCGTTGTTCAGGCGTCAGTCTATTCATGTTGAAATGCCAAACCAAACTAAACATAAATCACTTAACAGCTGACAAAATGGCCGCCAATTAAAAAAGTGCTGCCAGTTTAAAGTTCTATACCTCTAAAAAAACACACATCATATATATATTTAAATAGTCGACTGGCTGGAACATTTATGAGTGTATAATTATATTGAACACACATAATATATGACTCACGACGGGTCTTGAACCTGTAACGGAATCTGATAAACATTTCATGTAAGAACTAGTTAAATTCGTCGTAATTAAGTAGGATGCCCGTTGCTTAATTGAAAAAGCAAACTGATACAAATCCAGCGGTTACAGGTTCAAATTCCATGGGGTGTTGTATTTTTTTTCTCTAGTGGGTATATGCATGAGATGTTTTCAAATTATGTATGCCAATATATAGAATGTAGCACTCTCAGATGTTGTGAATTATTCGTCGAATAAAAGAAATAATTTATTTTATAATATATATATATAAATATACATATTTTACCATGAATTAAATTACAAAAGATCGTTACCAATATTGACGAAATTTGAAACAACACTTCAAATATTTTTATCTCTTCATGGATAGCAATTTAACCTGTAAAGGTTTTTGGTAAAGTTCCATATACGGATTGCGACTGATGTGGGTTCAAATCTCATTCGGATCAAATTTTCCCAGGATTTTACTAATGAAGAATGTTACATTCTTAAATATTGCGTAGTATTCAGACTTGAAATTAAAATATAATTTAATTTAAAAAACCTGTATTTTTTAAATCGTGGGATTCGAACCCATACCCATGCTTCAGAGACAGGTGCTCTAACAAATTCTTCGTGATGTAGTTAAAAAATCAATTAGTGATTATTAACACTTCAATGTCCGCACCTTCGCTTTGACATTATATGATAAGAACGATAGTAATTACAATTGCCGAGAAAGTGTAATTAAAAGATTGTGGGTATGGCATTGTTTTTTTAGCATGCAAATAAAAATACTCCCATGTGAGTATTAATCAACTGGTCGCTCCCTTATAATATATGTGTGTAATATGAGTCATTACAATACTGGGAAATTGGAAATACAACGTATGGGACATAGTTTAGCTACCACGTAGAGTGTAGACAATGTAGAGAAACACGGTGTTTCGTATGGTTTTTGACGTAAAATGGTATTTGACGTAAAACGTCTTTGAAATTAGCAATTCTGATATTGATTTCTTACGAAATTAGTAGCAATTTTAACAACTGAGCAGTAACATGTCGGCAGTGGCGGCTCGACGACTTTCTAGGTGGTGGGGTTAAGCCATTAATATTATTAAATATACATAATTTCTCATATTATACATAACACAAATGCATTCACATACTTTATATAGAAGGAGATTAATTTGTACCGCGGTGACGGGATGGGTCTGATTGACCCCAATAAACGCTATAGCTTTCTTAATTTGTACATAGGTGTCACAATGAAATAGGGCGTATTTATTTTAATTAATTATTTTAATACCACGTAATCATCATTATGTTATTCCATAATTTATGAGCATTGCTTTATTTATTTGTATAATAATAATAAATATCTCTATAAAATTGCAACTGGTTTAGATGGATAAAATAAATTAAATAGTTCAATTAGTCATGTTATTAAGTAGGTATATTATGACAATGATAAAACTATCGGACCTGTGTTTTTGACATGATAACGATGTGGGGATGGTCCCTACGAACCCTTAAGGTAGAGCCGCCCCTGCATGTCGGCTATTAATATCGTGGGGTCTCGGGTTCAAACCAAGGTTCTGGAAAAATAACAAAATATTATTTTGCATCAATGGTCTCAATCATGAATTCAAGAAGATAATTAAAATATGAAAAGCTCTTTCAAGCATCGACCAAGATATAAACAAGTAGTGTTATTTTATAATGGATTTAAGTTTTGTACTATTCCATTTGAGACGTTTTTTGCGACCCGGGTTTCTTTCAGGCATCTTCAGGCAAGAGGGGTGCAAGACTTATCAATGCGCTCCCGAAAGACACAATATTCATCTTCAGTGCTGTGTAATTTGTTTTTTAAATTTAATTTATTTCATTGTTTATGTTTTTTTTTAAATTTTTTTCTTCACTCTTGGGAGAGTAATATTTTCAATATAATATTAAAGTATGTATTTTTATTTAACTTGTTTGATTAGAAATAGATTTTTTTTTCAATTTAAATCTCATAATATTTTGAACGCCCTGAATTCTGATTTACTATGGTCACACTGTTTTCTTCTTTTAATAAATAAATAAAATTAATTTTATAAAAAAGGATAAAATAATAGTATAAAACTTTTACACTAGTAATATATTTATTTCTAAATAAATTCAACCCGAATCCCGAAGTCCTTAAGATTTGCATTCTAATTTCATGGAATCGAAGCTTTCGTATTTTTTCTTATTTGATCTGGATTCGGATCTGAACGTTTAAACATGTTAGAAAAACAAATTTGATTTTAATTGGGTTTTTCTTTAACACTTTTTCAACACTACAACAGACACTGTGGTCCAATTATTACAGTTCTAGTGAAACAGTAGCGTAGCAGTGAAACAATTTCAAATACACACATACATTGAAATAATCACATTAATGGATCATAATGGCACCGAGAATCTCTCATCCGCCACATTAGAAGCCAGTTCCCGATACATTGGATTATGTTCCTCGTCCTTGACAGATCATACTAAACTTAATACATACATAATTTTTGAAAACACTCATACTGGTTGTTATTTGTAATTAAGTCATTTTTATAATTTGTATTTATGTATTATGGCGCATTGGTTAATCGCTGTAATGCCATAATACTATTTTTTTTACAAACGTTTTTCTAAGGTCGTATTTTTTTTGTCCGCTGGTTGTTTATCCAGTATAAATCTTGCAATCGATTTTTAACTAACTTCCCGACTAGCTAAACATTTGAAACTTTTAGAATATATCAGAACACAATGCCAATGCATTCTTTTAATACTTTTAGCCATCTTTAAGTAGAATTGAATTCATTTTCAGTTAATTATGTTTTCTATGAAAAGAAGAAATCCGTAATCCAATCCACTATTATTGGTTGCTAGGGGTCTGGGGTCCTAGTAACCAGATTATTAATTTATACGAGCGTTACTGTGGAAATCAATATGAAATATCAAAATGACATTTCAGTATTATTTCTATCAAGTACAAATTTTTTAGATCGTTTAAGCTAGTCAAGTCAAATTTATATGATTCAACAAAAAATTTAAAAACGTTGTATATAAAAAGTTATTTTTATCTTGTAATTATTATAATTTGTATTTATGTATTATGGCGCATTGGTTATTCGCTATAATGCCATAATACTATGTTTTGAAATAAATACATGTTGTTATTACTAATATTAAAAATGGACATTTCTTTCTAAATCTTTTAGGATGCTGAACATATTAATCTCACTTTTGACTAACAGCTCTTGACTTGGCTTAGCATTCTCAATATTACAAACATACGTAATAACCTGATTGTATCATTCATTTTTATGAATCACAGTATGCCAAGCTATTATCACATGTCAGTAATCATGAATAACAATCACTGCCGTCCACTCCAAAATCAATATCATTATTTTCGTCCGGCATTATGAAATCAAATTTCGCCGCCCCTCTGCTACATTTACATTTCTGGATAAGCGATGACAACACGCTGTCATGTATAAAAAAAACATGTAAAAAAGGATTGGAGAGCATGTAAAAGAATGTAAATCTGTTTTGACCTTTCGGGGTAGCCTATTTACATTTTTGACTATACATAATATACGTTTCGGACTTCTACTCGTTGTCTGTTCGTAGAAAAAATAATATTATATATTACATATTATAGAGTATTGAAAAAATATCATTTATCAACATGGATTACTTTGTATTTAATTCAATAGTATTAGGGTAAAAGTAGGTGAAAACTCCATTACCTACCTATCTAGTCAGAGGTCACAAAAAATACAATAAACAAATTATGAATAGTTGAAGTGTCAGTAAAAAACCCTAATTAGTAAAAACCCTATCTTATTAATAATAATACACTCGATAGCATATTACTATAATAAATCGTCAAAACCTAATAATAGATCATTATTCTTTATAAACAATAAAAATACTACACTCAAGAGGTGTAAATCGTCAATTCTAAGAAAAATAATTAGTGGAGTTAACTATAACTGAGATATTAGTATTTAATTAATTAATTATTAATTAATTAACTTTATTGTATCGATTTACTATAATATAAGGTAGATTTAAGAGTGTTCGTTGTCAGTGTATGTTTACCTTTGATGAGTGTACACAGCACCTGAAGATGCCGAAAGGCGAAACCCGGGTCGCAAAAAACGACTTAAATGGAATAGTACAGAGCTTGAATCCATTAGAATTAAAATTCAAATTTAATCAAGTACCTTCGGTCGATAGTATTAATATTATCAATAGTATTTATTATACAATGTTCAATATATTATTTAAGACATTGGGTTTTTTAAAAATGCGAATTATTATTTTTCAATAAACGAAATGCCTTCCTTATCGACGACACTCAAATCAATACGGTTAACAACTGTATCTAACTCTAACAATAAGTGGCAATTAACAGTCGTACTATATGTATAATATGACGAGATTGCTTATAGAACCAAAGTGGTATGTATCATATTTGGGCATACTTCAAAAGTAATTTCCCATTGTTTCTCAAGCATAATATATTAAATGTTAAACCAATGTCCATAGACCCCTAAAGTAAAATAAAACCAACAATTATAAGTAGCGTGGCGTGATATTATGAGTAGCGTGGTGTATATTTTTGTGTAAGAAATGTTTGAGACTCCTTTACTTTGGGCTGTATGGATATTATCCGTGGCTCTATGCGACTGCCTTTCTCTTAGGTATGCTTAACACTTAAAATTTAGAAGGGATCTTTATTTAGCTACATATTTTTTCAGACTTATACGCGGCGTAAATGAGAACTCGGTCATTATTGGTGGTGTTGGCTTGTGTGTCTCTGATAATTACTTTAGGAATCGAGGGCATCAGTTTTTTGTTCTTCCAAGGTGCAGAACTAACCTGCCATTAGTAATGCCAATTGGGAGGGCAATAACCATGTTTAATGAAATCGCTTCGGATATTGATATATTCTACGTACGTGAGGTGAATTTAGGTGGACGTTGTTTTATAAGTTTTTAAGATAGGGTCTATCAAAGTTAACTCTGTGTGCTTCCATCTACTTTTATTTTTGTTATTTTATTTTATTTCTCTTTTTATTTTATTTCTTATTTTATTACTTATTGTATTATTAACTCACATTTCTCTGTATTTTTACATGTCGTGAATGCTTTAAATTTATAATTTGTTATGTTCATTATATGTAAAATAAATAAATTTGAATTGAATATTGGGCATGACGCAAAAAAACCATAAAATAAACCAATAGATAAGGAGTCAGACAAGACTTAGAGTACGCGATGTAATAGAGGTCTAATAAAAATGATATGGTGGTGATGGTGGATATACCTACCTACGTGACAGCAATATAACGTGGAAAGACCACAAAAGAAACCAATGGATCCTTATCCAGTCAAACAATACTACGTGATGTAATAGATGTTGCCAAACATGTGAAATGTCAATGAGATAGCATGTAGACTTGTTGGAGACGATCATCCAGTGGTAAATCAACCCGGCTGAAGACGGTGCATCATTGACGACATTCTATATAGTAAAAAAGGTAAATTACAATTAATAATTTTAATAAAACAGTTTTGATCTGAATCCACTTCTTTATTAAATAATTTTACCGATTGAAAATGATAATTGGTTGAAGTTGAAAATATCTCTCCAAGGCGGAAAAAACCGGTACAATTATTTAATAAAAAACTGTATGCAGTACAAAAACTGTGTTTTATTAAAATTATTAATACAATGCATTTCCACCATGAATAATTGACATTTAACACAATTATTCAAGAAATTAAATTACTATTAATATATATGAGAATAATAATATGTATATCCACAGAGTAGACGTTATTTAAATTGTTTTTACTATAATGGATGATTCATTTGCTTAACCTATTTAAGACATAGGTACAATAATTTAAAAAATAACATGCTTTTTTGTAGCAGTATTTTTAGAAAATTTATGTTATAATATCTAACTGTATATAACTTATATATACTTCGTCCTATATATATCCTTTGGAATGCTCAAATTACATTTTAAATAATGCAATACATACTCATATTTGCCAAAATGTCTATTATGTCCTTTGAATTAAATTGACTGAATAAAGCAGCATATTATTTGATATCGTATTTTCGTTAAGTGTAACTTTTTATTAAAAATTAATCCAGCATGCTTCCAAGTAATAAAGTCGAAAAGAAATAAAGAGTCACATAATCCCTTACCAAGGTTAGTATTGATATATTATAATGTATATATTAAGTATGTCATATTATATACTAAGAATATTTTTTATAAGTGAGTTAGCATGTTTTGATGTGTTCTGAAGTCTTTCAGATTGAATTTACATGTTTTGCAAGTTGCCTAACTTTTGAAAAATGCGGCGATCAGAAGTGATTTACTTCTAACCAACTTTTCAGCTTCGTGAATATCGGAAAATATATTTTTTTATTGATATTTACATAATAATATGTATTGACACAAGTTTGATAAAATGTTATAAAACCTATAAACTCTTAAATATTGAGAATAGCATAAATTGTCATCACAGTACTCTACATTATATTATCTGACAATGAGAACAATCAATATAAGTTTCTTCACAAACTTTAAAATAGTAAAAACATCACGTGGCATATGAAAATTCCAGCTGTGAAAATGGCATGTGAGTTATTTTATTAGTAAGGCGGGCAATGTACGCGTCCCTCGATAGCAAGAGATTCCAATATATTACGTAGACGGCTGGAATCAAGATTGCCAGATTGCACCATGAGAGATTTTTTGTACGATTGCTCAAAGCAACTGAAAAGGATTGGAGTTGGATCTTCCAGAAGTAAAGGTTTTTAGAGGAGGCCAAAACCCGCCAAGTATTGTGCTAAAAAAATGTCAATAACCAGTTACAATTAATATAATATATATGCGTGTTTATGACACTGGAATATTATTCTATTGTATTATTTCATTTAATTTTTCTTTTTTTATGTTATTTGGAATATATCGACCACACCCGACGCATTTTATTACCACGTTTTTATTAGCTCGTATTCTTGTTTGTCCAGTACATATTTTTTCTTGTGTGTCCAGTACATTTTTTTTCTTGTTTGTCCAAGATCGAAGATTTTTAACTAACTTTCCGACTAGCTAGAAATTTGAAACTTTTAGAATATATCAGAACACGACGACAATGCATTTTTTAAATACTTTTTGGCATTTTTAAGCAGAATTGAACTCATTTTCAGTTAATTCTATTTTGTATGGAAAGTTATTATTATTGGTTGCTAAGGGGGTGGTCCTAGCAACTAAATTATTAATATACACGTGCGTTACTATGGAAATCAATATGAAATGTCAAAATGACATTTCAGTATTCTATATTTATTCAATATTCCTATCAATTACAATGAAAAGATTTTATTTATACATATAATTGTTAAGTTTATATGATTCAACAGAAAATTTAAAAACGTGGTATATAAAAAGTTCTTTCTTGTAATTATTTTTATATTTAATACAACAACATGTCATGAGGTCTAATTGTTTCGGTAGGTAGTCAAGCAGTGAAAAAATCACTGAAATACCCAGGTTTGGTAAAATCACAAATATATATTGTGACTTCACCAAGAATTCAGAGAATAGAATTTAAGAGAAAGACGTTATTCATCATAATTAGATAAGACGCTCGTAATTTAATTGGTAGAGTACATTGGCATAAATCTAGTGAATATAGACTCAAATCTCGTCGGGCATCATATTTTTTCAAAATTTTTTTTTTTCTAGAAGGTATCTTAAGTATTTTAACATAATATGTATGTTAAACGTAGTTGTTTGCCAATCCTGAAGCCTGCCACCCGGATGCTGCACACATCCCTACATAGTTCGGCCCTGGCTTAATATGTTTGTATATATTGAAGCAAAGATTCACATCCTCCATAATAGCAACAAAACAAATTACGATAGCAATTCTGTACAATTATTATTTACTGAACAAATAAAATAATACTTTAGAAAGTTATCCCAATAGCCTCTCCGATAAAATAATATAACATATTTGACGTTCAATTAGGAAACGCGTGCTTGATAATATTTTATTGCTACAGAAAAGTAGATATTATTTTTGTTTTATTCAAGTTTTATTAACAAAAATGTTCCCGAGCGTAATACAAAATGAGTCTATTCCTATTGTTATCGAATGCATAAAATTGTTATTGATAGAAAGAATTGTATGAACATAACAATAATTGAATTCGTATTTATAGTATAATGGATTGTATTGATATCTCACAGAAACTAGATAATGATAATAAATGATTTTCATAATAAAATAAATGAATGAGTAGTTTTTATAAAGAAGATATACTCGTAATGGTGATACTAGAGGAAACATAAATTATTGATTAATGATGAAGTCTTGGAGTATGGGGTATGCTTTTATCGTGATTGGATAAAATTTTATTCGGCCATATAATATTATTCATATATATAAGTCATAATATAGTCACATTAGAATTATTAATCACCTGCATCGCCGTAGTGGACAGAGCCTACTAATTCTAAGGTCTCCTACACGCCAAGGGTGACTGCCGCCCGGGTGCCAAACCAAAGAGAAACATTTATTATTTAGTAGTATAAAGAAATTATTCTATAATTATTTTATCGTCATCAAAATCATCAAGTCATCGGTATTGCTTTATTATTTTAATAGTTGTATAATACGTAGTGACGAGTATTTCATTATTGACTGAGGTCATTACTTCTATTTTATGTGGATAGACGTTACTATATAATTATTACCAATAGTTTAATTGGGCTAATTTAAAAGTGATTCCGATTCGAATTTGTCCATAAAAAGTTCTGCGAGCAAAGGACTTGCACTATCACTTTCCCCACCGAAGCTATCAAACGTAGTGTTACTCTTATGAATCCTATGGCACCCTTACTATATGGTCAACCGAAGATACATAAGACTAATATTCCTATTAGGCCCGTGGTATCATATACGAATACGCCAACAGTCAAATTAGCATATTATATTAATAAATTTTTTAAACATCTAACAAATTTCAAAGCCAAAAGAAGCGTAGAAAATTCAGTTTACTTAATTAATAAAATAAATACCATAGATTTACCTAGCAACTGTAAGCTGGTATCATTAGATGTAACCAGTTTATTTACTAATATTCCAGTTAAAGAATGTTTAGAAATAGTGTACGAAAAACTAGAAAAAGCTAAAGTACACCCATTCGAGTTAGAAGAAATTTATTCTTTGATGAAATTATGTGTTGAAAATAACTATTTCTCATTTAATTCAGAGTTTTATAATCAACTTGACGGAGTCCCTATGGGGTCTCATTTAAGTCCTTTGCTCGCAGAGCTAATTTAAAAATTCAAAAAACATACATAGCCGCGCTAAAGAGAAACATATTGTTTAGTGTAATAAAGAAGTTAAATAATTATTTTATCGTCATCAAAATCATCAAGTCATCAGTATGGTCTTATTATTTTAGTAGTTGTATATGTAGAGGTATGTCTATTGCAGACAAATGCAGTATACAAGGAACGATTATTCAATTGAGAGACTATTTGTGAACCACTTGATTGAAATGTTTGATATCGACTCCATATATTAAGTTCGGTTAACGTCAGTTTATGCCAATTGCTTTTTTTTGTGACGAGTAAGTACTTTTTTATCGACTGAGATATCGATATTATAGTATTACCAATAGTTTGATTGGGGTAATTTAAAAATTCAAAAAAATATTTTCATTAGTGCGACAATCGTGAAGTTTTTCGTTTTTCATAAGAGGGCTTGACAATATGTTCAGTATCAGTTATAACGACTTTGAAATGTCGATTTTATAAAATGGAAAAGTTTTCTCGTATGAAACCATAGACAAGTTTAGGGCTTTGTTTACCAAAACTCAAAGGTCAAAATTTAAAACCAATTCATTTAGCAAAGGTCAGAGGGAATTAAACTGTCACTTTATTTAGAGATGTATAAATAAGATAAACACGCCATAATTGAAATTAAAATATCATAATTAAAACAAAGTGAATATTTACTTAGTTAAGTGTACGTAGTTAAATTTAAATTATTGGAAAAAGACATTAATATAAAAATTAAACAAAACGATTTTAAAATTATTTCATATTTTTATGTGGAAAAAGATAGTTACTGTCCATCTATTGCTAGATGAATGCACTTCTTTGCTGTCTTCGCTCTTCTTCATCTTCAATCTTTCGTTGGGGTTTGGGTCGAAATCCCGAAGGCCGGAATCCCGAAGGCTGAAATCCCAAATGCTGAAATCCCGAATGGCCGAAATCCCGAAAGCCTAAATCCCGAAGGCTGAAATCCCGAATGCTGAAATCCCGAATGGCCGAAATCCCGAAAGCCTAAATCCCGAAAGCCAAAATCCCGAAGGCCGAAATCCCGAATACGGAAATCCTGAACGCTGAAATCCCGAATGGCCGGAATCCCGAAGGCCAAAATCCAGAAAAATAAAAAAAATACCAACAGTACCTAATAATTGCGCATTTGTTCTAAAAAAATGGTTTTTTGTCTCTCTTATAAAATTTGCGCAATTCAAGATAAGTGTTAAATTTGCGCAATTATTACTGTTAGTATTTTTTATTTTTCGGGATTTCAGCTTTCGGGATTCCGGCCATTCGGGAATTCGGCCATTCGGGATTTCAGCATTAGGGATTTCGGCATTCAGGATTTCGGCCTTCGGGATTTCGTCCGGCACCCCTTTCGTTGTCACTGAAACGCTTATTTCATGCATCTTGATCGCCGTTCAGGTATTTTTATATTTCTTGGGTACTAATGGATGATGGGATTTTATCTACTATAGAATTATAGCAATAATTATTACCGATTTTGCCCATTTGACAATGTCTTTTTGAAGCCGACGAAACTGGTCCAGATTTTTATTAAACTAAGTGAAATTATTACTTCATAATATAATATTTTATTTTAACTAATATCGTATAAACAACAATAAAATAAACGTCGTCGATATACTGTTTGAGATAATGGAACTTAAGAATTGTAATAACGCAGAAAGGGTGAGGTCGGGTTGTATTCGAGAGCTGAAAATAAAGCACCATGGGTATAAAAATATAAGCTAATAAAAAATACACAACAATTTACACCAAAATTTTGCATAAAAATATCGTTATAGGCCTAATTTTACGTGGAAATTGGAAGAGACAGGTAACATTTGATTTCCCCGGAGCTTTTTTTCACTTTAACGATCCATGTCTCATTTGATTAACGAAATTAATTTGGATGGTAAAGTTTTGCTCATAGCACTTAATACATTGTTATTTATCGCCCATTAAATGTCAACCCGTGAAATGATTTATGTAACTTGCAACCCAATTAACGTAATTTACTTTTTATTACATACTTTATTTTAAATGTATGAAAGAAAATCAGTGAATATATTTCTATGTCGGAATCTGTGTTGAAAAGGTTTCAAAATAAATCAAAATATAAAATAAATAAGTAAAACTATGAGTCGAATCAATGCCTATGTATTAAGAATTTTCACATAAAAAAGTAAAAATTCACATATTATGAAGATTTCTAGAATTCGATCTTCGTTAAGCTCACCTAAAATTAATGATTGTAGGCTCATCTTCCTTTTCCTTTTGTACGCATACATTATCTAAATATCAACTATATAAGTGTAAACAATCTATTCTTGCGAAGTTTTCATACACAAGGCGGCTATCGACGGTAGTTTATCATATGTATGTATTGAGAGGTTAATTGTTACTGTGTTCACTTTTAGATAGACAGTTTTGACAGTTAAGGAGGGGAAATTCAGGATGCCATTTAAGTTAAAGTTCCTCCACCAAACCCGCCCCGTAGCACCCTCGGTCTTAATCGAGAGTATCACGGGACCCGTCAATTGGTGATGTGAGGCATCTAAGAATTGGCCTGGGAGTGTCCTGGGAGAAGATGCCTAAGACTTAGATTGCTACGCTCAAAGTGAGCTCTGACTGAGTTTACTGAGTTTACTCTAATGCAAAGTGCCAGGGAGAGAAAAAGCACATGGAAATTACTAAAAAGAAAATGAACCTACTTGTTTATTAAATTAAAGAACGAAGCTAATCATACAGGCAGCAAAATTTATGTGAAGAGATCTTCACGCCCGTAGTAAGACGCCGCAAATTTTTTGAAAGCAAGATAATTGGCCTTAGTAGCAACCAGGTCGGACAGGCCGATGGGTCCAACAGCTGGATGGACCGACCTGAGCATTTCCTCCCGTTCGGAGCACATACTCAGACACTCTCATAGGATGTGGTTGGCATCCTGTATTTCCCCTCCGCATGGACATGTCGGACAGCTTACAAGTCCAAGCTCGAAGAGCTTGCCAGCGAATCCACCATGACCAGTCACAAATTGACTGGTGTAATGGTCTGGAGTCAGATATTTGGTTATCTCCATTCGCCAGTGTATGTCTGGAAAAAACGTATATGGATGCCATACAGGATGCCAACCACATCCTCTGGGAATGTCTTAGAATGTGCTCCGAATGGGAGGAGATGCTCAGGTCGGTCCAACCAGCTGTTGGGCCCATCGGGCCGTCCGACTTGGTTGCTACTAAGGCCAATTATCTTGCATTTAAAAAATTTGAGGCGTCTTACTGTAGGCGTGAAGATCTCTGCACATAATTTTTGCTGTCCGTATGATTAGCTTTATTATTTTTGTTATATATATACATTAGAATCATTTTTATTTTTATAATTTCCCTGTGCTCTTGTCTTCCCGGCACTTTGCATTAGAAAGTAACCTTAAACTCAGTCAGAGATCACTTTGAGCGTACCAACCTTAGTCCTGGGTATCTTCTCCTAGGGAATTCCCGGCCTAAAACTGAACTAGATGCTTCACATCGCCAATATAGGGCCACGTGATACGCTCGATTAAGACCGGGTGTGGTGCGTGGCGGGTTTTGGTTTGGAGGGATTAACTTCAATAGTTAAGACGGTTAACTTATTGTAACAATTTTATTACCTCAATACATAAACATCATAAGCTACCGTCGATAGCCGCATTATGTATAGAATTGACCCCTTGAGGGGAAGATATTGTAGGTATTATTAAAAATGCACGTTACAATAATTATTACATTTTTTAATATAGATATCGGGGAATTTGAGGTAACACCTCGAAAATTACAGTTATTATTATGGAAAGATTGTTCAATTTTTCAATCACAATTAATAGTGGCGAAGGATGGAGGAAGGCTGTTAAGATCTGACATAAATTCTTCTTTTGACCATGTTCGATCCTAATAGGATCATATATGGGCGTCCACGTTGTGGAGGTTTGTATTAATAGATTTTTGTTTTTACAAGAAATTGATATTAACCATTTGCTTAAGGGGACGCTCTACAGAATTGCCCTTGAGAATTGAAAATATGATTTTTTCACATGTGGTCCGGAATTGTTGCACTACTGGTAATATTCAAAGGTCGCCGACAATGCTTTGGTCTAAAGTAAATAATGTTATCTTAATTAAATTTAAATCATAAACACTGTCGAAGTGAATAAAGAATGGGGTGACCAAAAAATGATATCTTGTAATATTCATAAATGTTCCTAAATTCAATTTGTTAATCAGTTGTTTGGTGGCAAGTAATTGCAATCAATATGATGGATAGCCACGATATAAACTTAATAATATATTAATAACGTTTTAACCTGAAATTTTCCGAGAACTAAACATACGAAGGATGTTGAAATACATATCTACCTACATTTTTATTTAATGTGCTATCCAAAAAACATTATTAATGAATAGTATGTATTTTGAATGTGTAAGACCTATTACATAATTGTTAAAAAAATAGGTACATATTGTTTAATTCTAATGCACATTTAAAAAAAAACGTGGAATATAGTTTATTATAAAAAGAAAGTGACTTTTTATTACTTACCCGATTGGTTTAAATTTAGTCTGACACTTTTACAAACAAGTAACGCAACTTTACTTTTAGTTGGTAGGTACAATAATTATTGTATTTTGTTGGTAAGTAAAGCCAATGCAAGAAATAATTTATACTTATAAAAAATGATTATTAACGTGGTCACCCACAGATTATTTTTTATTCAAAGCTAGCGGATCGCAGAGAACAAGACAAAAAAAACTGCCGACTTTATCGAATCACCCAGGGCTGTCGAAGACGTCTTACTTGTTTTTATGATAAATTGTTTTTAATTGTGTGGAATTTGGCGGAAAAATATAATATATACAGTTGCTTACCAATCGGTAATCCAATGAGCTGGGTTTTGTTTACTCTTCTGCCGACATCCTATAGTTTTATTTTTTATCTTGCCCATCTCGCGTAAGGCTATCTGATATTATAAAAGTCACACTGTACAACAGTGTTTAAATCTAATATGTAATTGCACCGGTTTAATTAAAAACTATAACGAAATTAACATTTTAATGATTTACAGATTTTCCTATGTTATATCAACTTAATAGCAATTTTAATGAGACAAGATACATATTACGATATATCCAAAATACACATCATCAGATAATATGTGAAATATTTTGATAATCAAAAAAATAATAACAATACAAAAATAACATAACATAATCAGCTAGTCTTTTCATAATTATTTTAGATGAATGTTGTATGCCGCTTGACGCTTGGAAGTATGTAATTATTCCATCTGTACCCTATTCTATCCGTAAGCTATTTTTAACTTTAAATTTGTAACTCTTTAAAACGTACCATTTATTAGATTGATATTATTTTGACAGCCCTGTATTCCGTCGGCCGGCATCAGGTGTTATGTCGCATACATGTTATGTTTGAAGGTAATAATAATAATAATAATGATTATTCATTCGACCGAGAATTGCAATTAATAATTATTGCGTTTCTTAAAATAAATCCCCATTGGTTAGAGGTTTTTGAGGTTAGACTGAATTAAAATGACGTCCTTTCAACGCTGAGATTGCTCTCTGAATGAACTATGAATGACCTTGTTGCTGTTCGGCCTATTCTTAACCTATAAAGCTATATTTTTATATATATATTTCTGACTCGAAACACAAATTGAAAAATAATAGGTATATGTACTTGCCAGATCCAGGATTCGAACCTGGGATCCATGACATGATAAGACGACGCGTAAGCTGCTTGGCCACCATCGGGGTAATAGCGTATAGTGTTGGTTAAATTTAAAAAAAACAATTAAACCCTGCCTACCCAAATTATAATAGTTTAAGAATGGTTTGGGCGATTCGTTTTTCAGCAATAAATATGTGTTTTCGTTGATTTAAGGACACATGAGTCGCTTAGAATCATAACTCACATTTTGCATTTTTGTCGTTTTTGAGTTAAATATGCCAAGTGATTCTAAATGCATTAATCTATATACAGAAAATAGTTGGGTATCAAAAAACACTTTAAACTATGTGAAAATCGTTGACAAAGTTCACTGTTGGAGTCAAAACTCACATAATTCAAAGAATAATGTGAGTTTTGACTCCAATGCCTTTCTAACCAATCAGAGAGCTCTATTCCTCAAAGTGTCATGGCGGATTTCGCATCTCAATAAGAAGTTGCTGTTCACTTGTGCAGTCATTGTGTTTGATAATTTCGGCGTTGTTTGTTAAAAATTGACTAAAAATAATATAGAATTATTCAATATGGATATAAATGTATCCACAGTTACAGGTGGAGTCGTAAGAAAGTGAGGAAAGTACATGAAACTGTAAGAAAAATAAAGCCAAGACTGACAGGTCAGTACCAAAATGTGATATTGAATTTCCATTGATAATAACTTGTGTTTTGTCATTGTCATTAC
Organism: Rhyacophila brunnea; assembly: GCF_057557595.1. NCBI lineage: Eukaryota > Metazoa > Arthropoda > Insecta > Trichoptera > Rhyacophilidae > Rhyacophila > Rhyacophila brunnea. The sequence goes on along the minus strand of NW_028232827.1, from coordinate 32,858,810 downwards.
TTATACCTTCTGTATAAAATACAAAGTTTAATAATTATTCTTAGCAGTCTCAGTAACTTAATTAAGCCTTTTAAAGAATTTGTCATTGGCTGTTGCCAGCCAATTTGCTCTGGATCTATAGGCTCTATTGTTTGACATGACATTACTCACATGAGTTTGTAAAAGTTGTTTTGAATGAAGTTATAATATTATGTTAAAATAATTTGGTATGTATTATTATATATTTGTTATTTTATTACTTTGCACAATGACACTGTCAAAAAAATTCAGCTCAGTGCTTTATTGATATATTAATTATAACCATGAATACCTATAAAAGATTCCACTGAGTTATCAAAATAAACTTTACAATGAGTGAGACTTATTTTTTCCAAGACCCAATTATATTTTAGTTGGTATCTACGTATTCCTTTTGTTCCACAATATAGGGCAAATACTTCCAAGGGTTTATTAAGTTGGTTTGTTTTATTTTGGTTTCAGATACAAGGCCAGTGGATAGGCATTCCATATCCCTTATGTACACATCAGAAAGGAGCTAATCTTTGCAAATCGTTGTCAATCAGAAGCATGCAAGAATTTGATCATAAAAAATGTGATATCAATAAAATTCAGTGTCTGGAGTAACATTAGGACGATGATCTGATATTATTTAGAATAAAATTTTTGATTAGTGTAAATAATTATGTAAGAACAAAATAAAATATGACAAAATGTCCCAGAATAATTAGTTTTATTCAAAAATCCAATCATTCCTACCAAATTCATATAAAAAGTATGATGTATCTACAATCTACATCTATTAATATTTGTGTAGCTTGGAATCAAAACTCACATTATTCCTACACCTTGGGGTCATAACTCACATATTCACAAAGTTGGTGTCAAAACTCACATTATGAAAATTTTAAATGCTTCCCGTAACCTTACGAGCATTATATATAAACAAAAAATAATGTCAATCGACTCACTCACTCATTAATATTCAAGTGTGTTCAATACTTTTCTTCTAATTACTAAAAATAGTGCTCTGGTGGTTTTTTGCGATTATCTCAAAACTCGATTTTTGGAATATGTGAGTTATGATTCTAAGCGACTCACATATTAATTCATTACGCGCTGCGTAAACCAAATCATGCTTAGTTAAAACGTATTCTTCTATCTTTAAAATATCAAAAATTATTTATGATTAATGGCATAATTTTAGATATTTTATATAATTATAAACAGATATTTTTTGACTATATTATCTACTATGGCTAGGATTAGGCAGAATTTATTGAAATTTAAACAATTGAAAAGCGCTATCTACACAATATTATAGTCTAAGTTCAATGAAAATAAATACGTTGGACTGATAAAGTTTAAAAAAAGCTTAAATTCGCCACTGATGCACAATGACTATATTTCTGCTTGGAAAACAGTGCAGTAGCTTTCGAGCTTAAATTTTCTGGGGGTTATTAATGTTCCATTTTTGTAGGCTACAAAAGCTGCCCCTAATTTGTCATCGATTAGACTGCCATATGTGTAGATCTCCAATCCTGCGATGTGATGTTTTGTTTTAGTGTCTTCGTCAACTGTTCCTATGTGTTCAATATTTTCTAGATGTCTGATACCAGGATGTGCAAGTTATCTGCAATGTATTTTGTTGTAGTGTATTAGTGTGTAGTGTATTCTTTTGTCCATGTGGCGGCTAAAAATCTCAAACTGTATGTGGCATATCATCAACGACTTCCTTATACTAGAAAAGGAGCGATGGACTCTCAAGACTCTATGTAGACAGCATAAGCATGAAATTGACCTCCATAAACCGTACGAAATACTAAACAATAAAAACACAAGAACAACTACACAAAATATTTAATCCTGACTATAAAGAAAATAAAAGGAATAAATGGAGGAACATAATTAACTGTACATCAATGCAACTAACCCTCCACAGGGACCCGCGACACGTCATGCATGGGTATCAAATGTACAAAACGAGGCTAAAATCCAGAAGAAGCTCTATAGCGACAAGCATACCTCTGACCGTCCCACCCGAAGAATATAGACTATCCGCATGGGAGGCGAACCTAGCCTTTGAGGGTCTCGAATATTGGGTAAAGCCAGCAGAGCATCTACCATCCGGAGGCAGTCTCGGGTACCGTACATGGAAAGTCCTAAACAAACCAAGAACCATGGTAGGGCACACTCGAGACAACATGGTGAAGTGGGGGTTCTCTGATGACCAATCCTGCGAGTGCAGTGAAATGCAAAGCATGGAGCACCTCTTTTCATGCAAGGCTTGCCCAGTAAGCTACAATTTCGACGAGATCCTACAAGCCGAAGAAAATGGTGTTGCCTTCGTCAGCCTCTGGAGCGAAACATTGTAGCTACTAGCTATTGAAAACCCGACATGACGAAGACGATGAAGACCCTCCTAACCACCTTATACGAAGAAGCAAGGACATGGTTATTTATATATTATATATATAAAAATGACTATATTTTTTAAAAATATCTCAAAAACGTTTTATCGTAAAAGAGATGATTATATTATAAACTGATATGAACTTTAAAAGCTACAAAAGGTATAAACAAGACTATGTATTATTAACCATTTTGTCTGAGTCATCTTACTTTGACTGGGAAAATACTTATGATTTTATGTAAATGTTTTCTTATACGTTATGAACGCTATGATTATATACTAATTTATCTAAAGACATAGAAAGCGTCTACTGCGTCAGTATAATAATTCTTGGCTTAGCTAGATAGAAATAAATATGCCAACAAGAAAATATATCGCAAAAACAAAAATAGGTAAACGCCCACTTTTGGTTAAAAACATTACTTTATTATTATTTAGGCCTAGAGAGGAATATTAATATCATTTATCTCTGCCATGAAAACTAATTAAACGAGCTATTGTATATATATACCTGGGAACTTGACTAAACCTTCGTATAAATACGAATATACGGGTAGATCAATATATATTATTTTGATACAATGCAAGTACTTGGGTTATAAGAATGGGTTCTCCTGTAGAGTTTCATAATATAATATGCCCCTTTGGGATCAAATATTGACATTTACTTATAAATTTGAATACAAATAAACAATAACAAACTCTCATATTTTTGTAAAACACTATGTAATGCCACAGTATATGCCTGCATAACGGCTGTAGAGGTGTTAGTGGAGTGAAAAGCAATCAAGTACTAATCATTAATACTCGCTAGTCAGATTAGTCAATAAGCTACTTAAGACGGTACTTCAGTGAAACGGCAAATAATTTTGGTGTGACGAAATTTTGGACTCGCTGGTTATCGGAGAGCGAACGTCGAGCTGTGAACACGTTAATTTGCTTCGTGATGGCGACGTTGGTATTAATTCTTAAATCGTGTAAAGATGACTAAAAAACGTTACCCATTTACTTGAAAAGGAAAACATTTCAATGAATATAGTATTATTGTTACTAATAGAACAATAAACAGAACATTAAATGGACGCATGTTGGATTTATATGACAGATTATATTTCGTTCGGCACGCGTCATTTGCACAATCCACGCATCGCCTATCGTCTTCGATATACGATCTTTTTAAACCATGCCTCAACTGAGGTATAGCCTTAAAAGGCTGACTAGAGTTTGTACGAGATGACATGTAAAAGTATATTAGTTAGCATCATTGCAATTTAAAAAAAAAATAACAGCACTGCTTTTATTTTTATTTGACACTAAACACTAGTTGGGCGGTTTACACGTTGCGATAAATAGCGACTGCGAGTGGAGTTATAGTGAGGGTGTGTATTTTTTTGATCTTGTTCAATCCTGAGAAGATCACATTATGTGCTTCCAAACAGTAGAGGTTTGAATTAACATATTTTTGTTTTTACGAGAAATGGATGTTAGCCACTTGTTCAATCTTTTAGATCCATACCTTAAAAAATAATATGTGTATTTGCCAGACCCAGGACTCGAACCAGGGATCCATGACATTATAACACGACGTATTAGCCACTCGGCCATCGTGGGCGCTTTTATATTAGATATACACACAACAGTTGAGAATGTTACATCGAATATACATCATTTGGAATATCCTCAGAAACATGTAATTTTAGAAAAATTCTTGGACCATATTTTAAGCCTTCATCTATAGCACTCTAGGTGACAATACCATTCAATGTTTACTTGAACCGGAACCCATACAGTCTTGATCAGTCACGTCTCGTGATTGAAGGTTAAGAGGCGACACATAATAATTAAGGGAGGCAACTCATAGAAAGAGTGTTAATATTACAACGTATGTATGGGTGTGTTGGTAATTACTCACAAATTGTAAATATGATGACCTTCTATTTACTCGTCATTACATTTTTAATAATGTTTATTAGTATTCGGTCTGTTTACACGTGTCGGTATAAGTGCTAGTAACTAATACTAATTATTGGTACTAAGTTCATGTAAACAAGCCCATTGTCAAGTATATTAAGAGAAATATAAATAATTACAAGATAAAAAGAACTTTTTATTTACAACGTTTTTAAATTTTATGTTGAATCATATAAACTTGACTTGACTAGCTTAAATGATCAAAAAAATTTGTACTTGATAGAAATAATACTGAAATGTCATTTTGACATTCATATTGATTCCATAGTAATGCACGTATGTCAGCACACGCGATCAGGTGGCGCTGCAGAATATATACATGGGACAGCATGCATATGAAGGGGTGGACAAGTTCACGTATCTCGGATCCAGCCTAAATACCCAAAATAAGACAGCAGAGGAGATAAAAATCCGCCTTATCTCCGGGAATAAATGCTGGCATGCCTGCAAGCGACTGGTGGGGTCGAAAATTCTAGGCCGAAGAAGTAAACTTCTAATTTATAAAACAATTATAAGGCCAGTGGTCACTTATGGCTGTGAGACTTGGTGCTTAACTCAAAACGAGGAAAACAAATTAGCTGTCTTCGAGCGCAAAATACTCCGCAAAATCTTTGGACCCACGTTGGAAAATGGGAACTACAGAATAAAAATGAACCACGAGTAGGAAGAGCTGATTGAACAGCAAACAATCATAAGATACTGTAAGTCCCAAAGACTACGATGGGCGGGACATGTGGAGAGAATGCCTGAAGTTAGAGCGCCAAGGATCATGACGAAGTGGCTACCCCAACGGAAGAGACCCAGAGGCGGTCCAAGAAGGAGATGGGCTGACGCCGTAGAAGTGGACTGGCTTCATATAGGAAGACCCGGTAACTGGAGAAGTGCGGCGAGAGACCGGAGTGAGTGGAGAGCGGTTGTGGAGGAGGCCAAATCCCACCCCGGGATGTAGTGCCGTGGAAAAAGAAGTAACGCACGTATATATTAATAATTTAGTTGCTAGGACCATCCGCTTAGCAACCAATAATGGTGTCGAAATAACTTTTCATACAAAACAGAATTAACTGAAAATGAATTCAATTATACTTAAAGATGGCTAAAAGTATTAAAAAAATGCATTGGCATCGTGTTCTGATATATTCTAAAAGTTTTAAATGTCTAGCGAGTCGGGAAGTTATTATGCCAAATATGCAATATTAGTATGGGGCAGTTGGGAGGGCAGTAACCATGTTTAATGAAATCGCTTCGGATATTGATATATTCCACTTACGTGAGAGTGAATTTAGGTGGACGTTGTTTTATAAGTTTTTAAGATAATGGTTTATCAAAGTTCACTCTGTGTGCTTTCATCTACTTTTATTTTGTTACTTATTTTATTTCTTATTTTATTACTTATTCTCTGTATTTTTATTTTTAAAAATTATTAACATTTATTTTATGTCATGTCGTGACGCTTTGAATTTATAATTTGTTAAGTTCATTATTATGTAAAATAAATAAATTTGATTTGATTTGATTCAAAAATCGATTGCAAGATTTGTACCGGACAAATAAGAATACAAGCTAGGAAAAACGTTGTAAAATAAGTATAAGGTAGGGATACTATACTAACAGATACTAATCATAAGTAATAAATGACTTCTTAACAAAACAAAAAGATTTTGTAGTGTAAACATGCGGTGGAAAACGAAAACAATTTAATTCTTTTTAACTTTCATACAAACAATAATTTTAAAGTTTACAATGACAACTCGACGCGCTGTGTTTTGAACAAAACTAAGTAATAATGAACTGATAATAACTATTTACTGTAAAGAGAGCTTTGTTGTTTGGCATTCAGTTTTAAACTTCGAAAATTTTTATTTCTTATTATTTTTAATTTGTCAAGGCGATATTTTTCTTACCACTTGCTACACAGAATAATGCGGTATTTCTGCACTCCTAGTGGATAAAAATAATAAGCTTCAACGTAGATTTGAAATTGGTTGCTAGATGCAACATGTAATTACAAAGAAATCGTCTGTGACGCGACTTCCGACTATATCCAGCATTCATTGTAAAACAACCTACTTACCTTTGTTTTATAGAATATTATAACTTAAAATGAGAACATGAATGAATGCAGTGGTTACAGAAACGTTTTATCTTTCATCCTATTTTTCCACCTGACTCACGCCCTTCGATTAAATAAAATCATGTCCGGTGGATCGATATTAACATAATAGAATCCCTTCCGAACATGTCATCGCTCCGACGTGTGTATCCAAAGGCAATGTATATCTCTGGTGTTTTTTTCGTTTAACTCTTATTGTATAATAAGTCGGAAAATGTTCTTGTAGGTACTATCATTTTCATTCGAATTCTAAAAAATGAAACGATTTTTTTTAACCTTTTCATTATTAAAACTACAATATTTACTTACTTTTGAGTAAATTAGAGAAGTGAGTGATATGGAAGATTTAGTTACTAATTTTTCCGTACTCTATCAACTGACGGCGTAAGTATAACCAACTGATAAACGTATCACTGGGACTGCCCGCTGATGGGATCTAACCAAGCGAAACTGTTTGCCAGGGTCCATCCATACACGGGATTAATTGACCACGCCGACTTGACATCAACACAGGCCAATTTTGAGGAATTTAAAAATTATGGACAACGGAATAATTGTGATCCCTCCTTAAATTCATCACTTTCAACTCCTGACTCATCTGTTTGGCAGAGTTTCAATACGCGGGTATATATATTATTTTGTTTATTTTCTAAATTCATTCTTTAAGCACCAATTTGCATGGTTGCTATATCAGCCTCCTGCAGCTTCTATTCGGGACAAGAAAGTGTGTTTGTAAAATCTTTTCATTCTGTCACGTTTATATTGTCATGGAAGGCAGCCGTGCATACATAGTGGCTGCATATATATGACGTATGGAGATGGGGTAATTCAAATTATTGACGATGTCAAAATCGCTAACTTTCGTACATATTTATATATTTTTTAAATTAAAGAAAAAACATTTAATTTTAATAATTTTATAATAATTTTCAACTATAGGCGCGACAAAATTTTGGACTGTTTTTGCTGGCATTCGGAGAGAGAACGTTAAGCTGGGAACACGTCAATTTGTTTCGTGATGGCGACGGGGGTATTAATTCTTAAATTGTGTAAAGATGACTAAAAACGTTACCCACTTACTTGATAAAAAAACATGTCAATGAATATATTATTATTGTTACTAATAGAACAATAAACAGAACACTAACTAAATGGACGCATGTTGGATTTGTATGACAAATTATATTTCGTTCGGCATTTGCACCCGCGACCCGCAATCTGCGCATCGCTTAGCCACGATCTTTTTAGACCATGCCTCAACTGAGGTACAGCCTTAACAGTTTCAATTTGTTATAGCTTTATATTTTAATGATTATTTTTATCTTTACTATTTACTCAGATGTGTAGAGAAGAATTCGAGGACTAAATTAAGGGTTTCGCATTTAGATGTAATTTTCTAGTAAATATTGCGTATAAATCCACTCAGTCACTAGATGTCTATAGTAGTATAACCGTGCAAATTGGTTAGTTGTATTATTAAATATAGATTTGTAGGAAATAGATTTTTGATAGCTGTTATTCGCTCACTCATGGACCGGATCAAACTTATTTTGAAAAAAAAACAACACTTCAACTCACAAATACGCAAAGATTAATATTATACATAGTGCCTAAATCAAAACACAATAATTATGTAATTTATAGTTTATAAATGATTTTTAAATATTATTTAAAAAATAAATAGGTATCTTTTTACTTTACATGAAAATATTGAAATATACAAATAATATTTTCGTAATAAAAATTAAATAAAAATATTGAGCCAAAATATTAAAATCTGGGTATTTTTATATAAATCATCTCACAGCTTGTGTAATTTTATTAATTCCACTTATATTTTATGACGAAAATAAACGTCCCTAATTATTTTTTGCGTATAAATCTCTTACGGCAGTGCTTTCATAAACATAACTGTATTTACAGAGCTTTTAATGCCTGTATAATAAAAGCTATTAGCTTTCGTTGATTGAAGAGATTCATTCCACTTTATGTTTTGTTGAGCAAACAAGGTTTGAATAGATGTATTTTAAAATGGCGTATGTTCGATTTTCTATTTTATTTATATTACTTAGAATTTTTTTCAATTAGGTTGTGACACATCTCTCTCGGGAACTTTTGGAAGAGGATGTAGAGATTGTAGATGAATACTACGAACCTTTTAGAGACAGATTTAAAGCTGATACACTAGATACTAGATACACGGCCACAGGGTCGCCGTAAAAGCCGCTGAATTGACTAACTGGTAAAGTTCGGCGGAAATAATTCGGAGAGAGTTGGAAGAAGCTTGGGGAGACCTTCATCTAGCAGTGGATTGACCCCGGCTGATGATGATGATGATGATGAATGCAAAATAATTATTTATTTATTCAAAAAACATACTAAGTACATAGCAAATTATTAATTCAAGACGTATATAACACGGTTACATGTAAGTTGTACGTATACAGTTTATCGTGGGAGACTAATTCATGCGCCGCAGTACTTAAAATATGAGTTCGTATAACATTTTATCAAATGACGAGTTCTTCGTTGAACATTTCACCGTGGAATACATTTGTACGTATCTTACAAAATGCGGCGATAGTTTGCAAATAATAGTACTGTTCCAATTAGATTAACCCTAACCTAACCTAACTTAGTAAAGACATCTCATAAAATTCGCCACATGTTGTAGCATACGTACAAAAATATACTCCACAGTGAAATGTTCAACGAAGAACTCTTCACTTGATTAATTGTTACACGAACTCATGTTTCACGTACTGCGACGCACGAATAAGTGTCCTGCGGTGAAATGTTTACGTACAAATTTCCGGATACGATATAACACGACATAAATAGAATAAAAAAAATACGTAAATCAAGATATAAAAGTAATATCTATAGAAAGAAATAAAATTATTAATTATAGAATAAAAAAATAAACGAAGTAACACAAAAAATGTCTACGCCTCTAAAGGTTCGAATAAATTATGATCACGTCACGTACTGTCAATGCTGGTACACTATCTCTACAAATTCAATGATGGAGAGTGCCAACTCAAATACTGTTTTATGTTAATGTACAAATATTTACAACAACTTTAATGCATTATTATTCATTTTTTCAAGTTCTTATGAATATTTATGAGTCTCCGACACCTTCTTACACCATGAATCCATGCCTAACTAAACTATATATGCACTGTAGATGTCAGAAAAATGCGCGGAATGTGGCACTAGTGCAAAGGAAATGGCGGATATTATATTTGTCTTATTCTGTAATACTAAACATTGTGTTTATATTTAAATGCACTAATACAGCTATCATTTTTACCATGAAAATATCAGATTTTACGATTCGGTTGTTCTAGCGACCAAATCGCGTCGCCAAATCGGCTATGTTTATATAGTGACACCAAACCGTCTCATTTCTACTGGAGCGTGACAAGGTAAAGTAAGTATATTATGAATAATGTTTTATTTAACCGGAGTTTCAAGATAATTATTGTCACATGACATGTTCATTGAAGTTACTTAGAATATTAATTATATTTTATATTAATTTCGAATATTGCACATGTGCTTTTCAAGTAGGCTTCGATTCACTATAATCTTCTTTAGAAATAAACCTCTGTTGTTTTACAAATCATTAAATTCACTGAAGGTGACGGTACTTCATATTTAATTAAGTGGTAGATAACTCATAACGCTTTAAATCATTTTATTATATAAGAAGCCAGTTTTACTCAGGGAAAGTATTTATCAATGTTAAAGAAAGATAGATAATTATGTAGAAGTATTTGTTAGATAAGATACTAAGACCTAAATGTAAATAGACAATATATTTTATAGATAATATGTTATACAATAGATGCTAGAACTCCAGAATAAAAAATACATAAAGATAAGGTAAATTACTATAATATTATTATTTTATACGGAGCATAAATGTGTCTCCATAGAATGGATGTTATGAGGTTTTCGCACAATCCATTGGGTTCTTGTACTGGATCAAATACAGATTGACCAGTGTGGGTATAATATAATATTATTATATACCCACACTGGTCTGAACAAAAACTAACCATAAGTGTGAGTGAGTAATCATTCATCACGCTTATATCTCCGCTCCACGCGTTAGAGTAAGATAGAACTTCTACGGCTGAATTAAATATTTTTTGAAAACGTCGCCCGTAAAATATGGATATGACTGATTACATTCATTTAAAAACTGCGAGCACGTGTTGCTGAAATTTATTGTGTTAAATATAAATTTGGTTGTAATTATTTTTAGTTATTTTAGTATAAAATATGGTAAACTATGTTGTGTTTAAATTTGGTGGCCGTATTGAGAAGCAACACGATGGTATAACATTTCATAGTTAAGTTGATAATAATAAAATTGTTGTTCTACTGTGCATTGTAGGCAAGAAACACGGCTTCATTTTTACGAAAAATAGGCGCTCTCTATTATATAATTACTCTGAGTTATATAGCTATTTATAAGCTTAAGTACTATGTAAATAGTAAATTAAAAAATTTAAAAAATTAAAATAAAATGTAAATTAAGTAAATGTGACTCTAAAAAGTGTCCGAAATAAACGTTTTCTTTTACAATCACGCGATGCTTTAAAGCATTCCTGTGGAATTTTGTATGGTGCATACATCCCGTAGATTTTGTTAACAACCGTTTGGGACGTCTAAATCTGGTTATATTGAATATAAAACAGACTAGGTTGAGATTTATTTGAAAGAAGCTGCATAGTTATTACTTATCTCATAGTTACTGATAAAGTCATTACATACTAAGTAGTGATTGGTTGTAGGTATCAGAATCTGATATATATGGTTATTCGTAATATTCAAAAGGTTCCATAAAATAGTATCAGTATATAAATATTAAGCATTCAACAGGCGGAATTTTTTTCTGATTAAAGGCAATAATTGACAGCTGTAAATATTTTAAGTTGGATTTGAGCACATAACTCATACTTTTACTGAGAGGCTGCTGATACTTGGGTTGATACCTCAGTGGTAGAGGGAGTCTTCAAATTCTACTCGGTCAAAGAATACTTAAACAACTACTTTTATAAAATGTACATAATATTTCTCTACTTTTCTTTTTATCTTTTCTTTATAAAACTACAACAGGCCAAAAAGCCGAATAAAATTATTGCAATGAAACAGTAGTGTATTAGTAATAGAAGATAAAAACACAGAGACTTTGAGAAAATTGCATAAATATATTTTGATCTCACCGGGATCGAACCCAGAGCTCTTGGATAAAAAAACCAGCTCCTTTCACACTAAGCCGCCTGTGTACTATTCGGTGACTAGATTCATAAAGCAATCGTCTCTTCTTCGAGCTATGTATCCAGTAAAAACTAGACACGAAGGCCAATAGATCGACGAAATATTTAAGATATGCGTACATAATATCTGACAACGTAACACACAAGACAGGATGAAATTGAAAAAAGCAAAAAGAGAGAAAAAACTTGGCTGATTCAGTATGATAACGATGACGACATAGGGAGTGGCCCTCATAGTTTAATGCATAATGCGCTGGTCATTCATCCAAGGGCTTCGGGATCAATCTCGGTGAGGTCACAATACATTTATGTGATTTTCTCAAAGTTTTGGTGTTAGTGATTGTTTCTCCTATATTACTAATTAAACTACTGTTTCACTACACCATTGGTTTATTAAAGAATCGGGTAATGATAATAATTATTCATTAAATTTAATGATGAACTGTATTAGCTTGTTTTATAGCGAACTCCGTAGATATAACTTAATAATATTACTTGATAATTGATGAGTTTTGAGAATTATTATTAATACTTTTTTAACTTTTAAATATTCCCTAAAAGTTTTAAGGTTAATTATTACCATTTTTACCTCAAGGCACAGTATAATAACTGGCGTCTTAATATACTAGATTTCCTAATATTTTAACCGACCTTTTTATGAGAAATTGGTTCATGCTTTAGATCGAAAATCACAAAAAATGCATTAAAATTGTATTGAGCCGCGAAATTAAAACTCGTGACCAACGAATATAAAAGTAAAGGTGAAGGAATACAAAGGAAATGATCTTGGCATAATTTTTCACTTAACATTACTTTACTTTATCTTTTTACACGCATCGGTAAAGTTATATACCTCTACATGCATGAAAGCTTCTATGATTCATCATTCGACATGATGAACCCTTCTTTTAGATCGATTTTGGAATCTTCTACAAATGTGGATTGCTACGATTTTTTAGCCAGGAAGTTCTTCTTTTACTAAAAATCTTCCTTTGAATGATAAGACGCAGAAAATATTACCAGCTAAGTAATTATACTTCTGATTCTATTATTTCATTTATTATCATCTACTCCATAATCTAGTGTAAATTTAGGCTACCTCCCGGCGTTCCTTATCAGATTTTTACAAGAGATGGTTATTATGTATTTGAGCACCTTATTATCAAAAGATACCTAACGACCATTTTCGAGTTTTTTCAAATTTTGATGCCAAACTGTTCTCTATGGCAATACCTATAGAATAAATATTCATTCGCTTGCGTAACTGCTTTAAATACAGAGATAATTCATGTTGAAAATCATGTTCAGTATCAAATCGTGCTCAAATCCTTAATGGTTTAGTTTCAAAATAGACTCATATCTATACAACCTATGACATCAGGGATAAAAACCGCCATTTTGATTTTTCGTCCAATTAAAACCCGGCAGGTGACGTGTTATTATCTACTTCTTTATTCATTAATTTTATCTTTTCTTATATTTTGCAATAATTAAGCCCACAGCAGTTTTTTCGCTTTTGCCAACAATTGTGTTCGTGGAGTTAAGCAGGTTTTGATAATATACGCCTCATTTTATTGACATAGTATTACATCAATACTCTGTAACAGAGAATACAAAGGAAAAAATCTAGGAATAATTTTTGACTTAATATTACTTTCCTTTATCTTTTCACTCATATATGAGTAAAATTATAAATCTCTACATGCAATTAAGCTTCTAAAGAGGTACTGCAGTACTACTGTAGGTGGTGAAAGACGAGGGGGAGAAAATGGGGTGTTGGAAGACAATGGACTACTATTCGGTCATCAGACTACCTAATAAAAAGTAACACCTATTTTATAAATAGATATCTACAGTTTCTCTCACCTGTAAGAATACTTCTGTATTTTGATGTCATGAGATTTTATGCATGTAAAAGAATACACATCACATTTAAATGGTTTTCCACTAGTATGTGTAATTTTATGCATTTTTTGGGTCAAACTGTCGTCTTATAGTATATACACAACGATTGAATTTTACTAGTCTTTTGTTTATACGTATATTTTTAAACTATCATTTTTGACTCATTCGGTATCCCAAAATTTTATAGAAACTTAGCTCTGGATAAAAGCATGCATTTAACTACAACATGTAAATAAGCCAAACGTGAGATCTGATCTCACTATAATATATAATTCATTCAAGCTAACCCTATAGTACTAGTGATAGCCCATAATTTCGTTCACGTGAAATAAGAAAACTGAAAGTAGTCAGATATATTATAAAAAAATATTTGTACTATTAATTATTCGATATTCATATTATTACACATTGTTGACACATGATCTGTTCGATGCGCTTCTCAAATCTTTTGGTTATAAGTACCAATAGTAATATTATAATCTAAAACATATGAAAGTTTTATCAATATTCGTGAAGTAGTTTTTGAGTTATAACTAAACAAACGGAAAAAAAACTTACAAATACTCTTATTCTAATAATTAAATTAATAGATAATTTTTTATTTTTTTTTGGATTTAGAGTGAGAGTGCCTGAGATTTAATTATTACTAATTGATAATATAAGAAAAATCCCTTTATAAGAAATGTTTATAGCAATGCTTCTTAATTAATGAATTAGCTAATTTGTAAGTAGGCAAACACAAATAATAGGAAACCATCGCAAAGTGTTTTGAGAACCTAATCTTAAAATCAAAGCTTGTCTCAAAGACAATAGAAAAAAAACTTTCTTCCTCATGTTTTCCCAAAAGCCAATCGCTAATTCACTTGGGTAATGTAAAAACCCTCAATAAATCGTCGGGCGGAATTTTCTTTCGAGCTTTTCCATTGCAGTATAAATAGCGGCAATATTCTCGAGTGCGCTAGAGCCTTAGAGGAAAGCCTTGTTTACTGTGAAACAGTGGCACTTGAGTGCCTTCCCACGGGGATGTTTTGTTGAAAGATTGATTCAATCTATGGCAGTCAGTGGCGAGGAATTGATATTAATTGTTTAATATTAAATAACCTATAAATAATGAAAATATACCTAGTGAGAAACTAGGTATGCTTTTAAATATAATAAAATTATTGGATCTGCAATCATAGCTAATTTAAGTACCGTTCGTAAAAAATAAGACAAATACTTTCCACACAAGCATATTATTATTTATTTAATATTTAAAATATTAGCTAATGCGTCTTCATTAATAGGCGTTTTGCCAAATTTGCATAAATTTGCTGCGTACATATTTTTTTAAATCTCATAAAACAACAAGGACCGTTCATTGGTTGGCCTATTAATATTAGGCGGTGTGCAGCTAATGAGACATCGGCTGATTAGTCATGAGGTATCCAAACTGGAAGTGATTTTTTTGCAAAGGCTACTCCATGAGAACAACAAAAACTCTCAAATTATATGGTGTGTGTATAGCAATTCCAATATTTTGTATCATTCATAAGATAATGATAAAAAAATATGAACTATAATTTGACACCGTTTAATATGAACGGATTTTTTTTGAGAATTTTTATGTTTCTATTAATTGTATCGGCAGCTTACTTTGTAAAGCTCGCCGTTCGGATTACGATATATGTCTTTACCCATTCTAATTAAAAGGTCCGCAGCGATTGGGTTTTAATTAGTATATTTTAGAGTTATGTTTGGACAAAATGTTGAATTTATTCTGCTGTTTTCAAGTTAAACCAAAAAACGACAGAGCGCATTCTCGGACGTTACTGTTTATATTATTATACTAGTCATAACATTATTATGGGTTATATCCCAATATAGTGGGTTTAGGGTTTAGGCTATTCTTTTAGTTTATCATACTCATAAGATATAATATAAGTTATAACCGCTTGCTTCCGTCTATCAGAATAAATCTGATAGTCCTCGCCACTGACGGCAGTACTTCGGTAAATACAATAGAGATGCAATAAAACATTTTATATTATACTCTACTTTTGTTATTGAATTCAATCGAACTGTAAACAGATATTCGATTTATGGTTTTAATGATTTCAACTTAGGATGCACTGCCAAATGAAAACAGCAATACAGTTATTTTGGTATTACATACTTATAGAATACAGGTACATATTCATTAAAAATAATAAACAAACAGAAATATCTACCAATAAAATATAATCATAAAAACATCATACTTAGGTGTAAGAGCAATATTAATGAAAACATTAATATTGGGCGGCGCTTTTCAATTAACTCTAATATGACGAAATGATTCTGATACAGGAAGGGGGATGCCAGGCACTGACCTTTAATAATGCCACACACTCTCTACCACTATCTCGCGGTACTACTGAGTCACCCTGTGCGCGGCAATCGACGGTCAAAACCAGTGCAAATAATGTCGTCTTAATGTTTTATAGGTTACAGGTGTTTACAAGCACACGGTTAAAATAAATAATGACTGACTGTTAATAGTAGGCCTGGCAAGAATAACTATGTTAGGTGGGTAAGGCATAGGGCCGGCATAATAATTGGCCCAACCAGAGAATTTATAAATTATATAGAGAAACAAAAATATGAATAATAAAAGAGTAAAACTAAATAAGTGGCAAAAATAATACTTATGTAAGTACATATTATTATCAATGACATTAACATATTATTATATATAAACCAATAAAAGAATAATTATAAAACCATAATTAATATACAATATATCAAATAACTTCTCAAGAGTACGTAAACAGCGACTGCATTTATTACCTCTCGATTGTCTATGATTATTCGCTGTCACAGGTATTCAGTTGAACGGCACTCACATCTTTTATCGGTCAAGCGATAACCAATCTTAGCGACCATCTTCAAAGCAGACCATTTCCAGTGTCCAAATGTTTCGAAATCCAGGAAACAGACTGTCGTATTTTTTGGCTTTATTAGAGGATTTATTAGACTTGACAATTGAACTGATTTATTCAGGTGAGATGCCGCGAGAGTATCCACAACAGTAGCATCCCAAACCATAAGTCATTTCCCTTCCCTCCATGGAATCATTGGGATACCAACAAGTTATTTGCTGCTATCTTGTCGACAGAAATCATGAGGATCATATCTTGACGAAACTCCCGATGAAACCAAACAAATCAAATTATTGCAATTGAATTAATTATTTAAAATATATATTATATTATAATATACATTAATTTATTTTGTAATTTGAGTGTATTAAAATACCTGAGGCTAAGGTGGTGTTGGGAGCTTGGGCAGAAGGGAGTTTATCTAGAAGGGATATCTATATTTTGTTTTTAAATATAGGTAATGTATTAAATACTTTAATTTAGTAGGCATTATGCTACGATAAAAAAAATCCGTCAAACATTGGCTGCAATAAAATTCTATAATATACTATCAAACTTACTTTTCATCAGAGCTAAACACCTTTCTTCTCCATATCCCAATAAACCATATAAATCAATTTGACACTTTGGATATAAAAGCTGTAAATATATTTTTATCGCTAACTCAAATCTTTTGATCCACTTACGGCACTTTTTCGCGTCGCAAAAGTTTAATAAAACATGGGGACATATCCGCATTGGTAAAAAGCTTTTTAGATAATATTCGCATCTCAATTTATTATTAAAGTGTATATACACGAAACGATGTTAAAGGTCTTTGCCTGTTCGTAGTTACTTTTTATCACTATCTAATTTGGTTTGGTGCTATTTTCTATCGAATGTTAGCAAAAAATGTGCAGTATACCTCCTTATACTAGATAAAAGTTATTTAGTCTCATTCTACAAGTTTTATAAGTACTGAGCGTACCCAAGTCGTTTATTTTAGTAGCTTGAAAATGGTGTTATAACGGAAACAGCTATTGACTTTAAAACATCCTCTAGAATTTAATATAATATAAATATTACATATGATTTTGTAAAATAGAATTCTCAAAGAAATGCTGACTCAGTCAATAGATTTTTATGATGTTCGGATAAGTACATTTAAAAAAAAATAATCATACCCTTGCTTTTTCGTACAAATTGGTTCAGAGAGATAGTTAAATTGAGTTTCTACATATTTGCATTTTTGTCATTATGATATTTAAAAAAAATCTCTATTACTATTTTTTGGTCAATTGTGCAGTTAATTAAGTTTCTCCATGTATGTTTTCAATTTTATTTATGGCTACAATTAGATATTTTGTGTTATTTTATTGTTTAGTATTTCGAGAGGTGTTTGGAACAAAATTTCGTGATTATGTTATCTACACAGAGTTCCTAGATCCAATTGCTCCTTTTCAACTATTGGGCAGTCGTTGATGACATACTGTTTGAGGTGTGTTTAGCCGTCACATGTACCGCAGTCATTGTTCCTCAAAATAAATCTTTTTAGATATACGCTCAATGCTCTGCAGCCTGTTATTAAAATATGTGTGAGTTTGTGTGATGCTTTTATATTCCTGGCAAGATTGATGGCAGACATTATATTTAGAATATTTTTTCGCGTTATTTATCCTATGGCGGATGTTATATATGTACTGTTCCATGGCCTTCACAAGAGGTGGGCTGACAGGGCTCTGAGGGGGCCTCGCGTGGCGCGATTACCTTATAAGTGAGATAAACACACACCACAAACTTTCTCTTATGGTAAAAAAAGTCGCACGCTGTTTTAAGCAAATTAACATTTTAAAATATGTGATTGTGTGAAGCAAATTTTGTTTATTGTGTGTCAGCATTCGAAAAATTCATAAGTCAAGTGGATTTATTGAAAAATACAAAAAATAGATAAAAATACACTGAATTCCCTTAATTTTACCTGGAATACCATTTGGAAAACGTTTCTGTAGAGTGTCACACTGCTTTTAACCCTAGCGATAGGCAGAGGGGGTGACAAAGATTCTGGTCTGGGAGCTTGCTTAAGGATGTGGGGGCCATATACTGTTCAATAGTTCTATTGTGTCTTCGTTTAGATTTTTTTTTGCGTAACTTAGAGGAAGTTTGTATAAGTTCAATGCCTTTTGTTGTGGCTAATGTTTAACCCATCTCATCAAGAAGAATCTAGGGTTTGTTCCTATCATTAGGAGCGGTGCTGATAGTGTTAAAATGTCTTTTACCAGTAAGTGTATATGAGGGTTTTTGGAGAGCTACAATACTGGATTGTCTACCTAAAAAATATGTTAACAGACTTCTAGCTGTGAATTATAAGATAATATTTATCTCAAGTGTAAACCTACGATATTAATAAAATGGTATTATAAAATACATGCGTCGTTCATAAACAAATAAATAAACTTGTCGGATAAATTTCTCAGATTAAACAAAAAACCGTGGCGTGTATATCGTGATATTAAGAGTCCGTTGAGAAGGGTACACAATTTCACTTCACTGCGCACGTTAAGGGGCGGCCGCAGAATACTTATGATAACATTTTCTAGATTTTTTTTTTTTACAAAAAGACAAAAAGAAAGACCTCGGTTTCTTCATATAAAGAATTTCCAGTTGACTACACACGTCGATGCTAATGAAAAGATATGGTTCCCCCTTAAGCAGATATTACTTTCATGAAATAAAGTCTGCGTCGAGACATAAATAAATAATATGTTACATTTTTTACAATTTAAAATGATTACGTAACCATCAAATCAAATCAAATCAAATCAAATTTATTTATTTTACATATAATGAACATAACAAATTATAAATTCAAAGCGTTCACGACATGACATAAAATAAGTGTTAATAATTAAAAAAAAATAAAAATACAGAGAAAAAGTAATAAAATAAGAAAATAAATTAAATAAGTAACAAAATAAAAGTAGATGGAAGCACACAGAGTGAACTTTGATAAACCCTATCTTAAAAACTTATAAAACAACGTCCACCTAAATTCACCCTCACGTAAGTGGAATATATCAATATCCGAAGCGATTTCATTAAGCATGGTTACTGCCCTCCCAATTGGCATTACTAATGGCAGGTTAGTTCTGCACCGTGGGAGAACAAACAACGCATGCCCTCGATTCCTAAGGTAATTATCAGAGACACACAAGCCAATACCACCAAGAATGGCAGAGTTCACATTTACGCCGCGTATAAGTCTGAAAAAATATGTAGCTAAATAAAGATCCCTTCTAAATTTTAAGCTACAGTATGTAAGCATCTCTAAGAGAAAATCAGTCGGATAGAGCCACGGATAATATCCATACAACCGAAAGTAAAGGAGTCGTAAAAATTTCTTTTGGACTCTCTCCACCATAAGGCCGTACTTCAACTGATGCGGGGCCCAAACGATAGACCCACTCTCAAGTCTGCTTCTAACTAAGGAGTTATAGAGAATTTTTAATACCGTAACATCCGAAAAGACCCGGGAAGTACGCAAGACAAAGCCCAACATCTTTAGCGCCTTTTTACAAATGGTATCTATATGACCACTAAACGTCAGTTTACCGTCAAATGTAATTCCAAGATCTCTTACAGATGCTATTCGCGAGAGAACTCTGCCATGCATCGAGTACTGGAAAAACAATACTCGTGAGGCTTTAGTAAACGATAAAACATTGCATTTATCAATATTGAAGTCCAGTTTGTTACGCCTGCCCCAATCTAATATATTATCTATATCAAGTTGAAGTTGACGACAATCGTCCAAGGTGACAACTTCCATGAAGAGTTTCAAGTCGTCAGCAAACAACAAAAACATAGCACTTTTAATTACCAATGCTATGTCATTTATAAAAATCGTGAACAGCAATGGCCCTAAGTTTGAGCCCTGGGGGACACCAGAAAATGTGTAAAAGGTCTGTGACTGATAAAGGCCGTACGAAACGTATTGTTGACGGTTCCTAAAATAACTCCCGAATAGCTTTAAAAATCGATCCGACAATCCAATAAGTTGGAGTTTTTCCATTAGAATATCGTGATCGACTCTGTCAAATGCCTTCGAGAAATCATTGTAAGAACAGTCAACCTGGCTGCCTCTATCTAGTACTGACGACACATAATCAGTGAATACCATCAGGTTGGTTTCCGTTGATCGGCCTGCTCTAAATCCATGCTGTTCATTCATTATAAATGACTCAATTTTTGGAGAAATCATGCTGTGCATGATCATCTCCAGAACTTTTGCTGGTGCAGAGAGAACAGCTACCGGCCTGTAGTTTTCTACTGACGACTCTGTACCACTCTTATGAATTGGAGTCACCTTCGACATCTTCCATAATTCCGGAAAGATACCTGTCTCCATTGTAAGATTATATATATATGCAAGTGGGCCTTTGACAAAATCAACACACCCTTTTAAAAAAAATGTAGGGACGTTATCCGGTCCCAAAGAGCGCGTATTCTTAAGTTTTTTAATAAATCGAAACACGTCACCTTCATCAATTGGGAAGATGTCAACGGATTGGGCACCGCACGATCGTTTTCTTGACGTTGAGGCGACATCCAGATTCGGAATACTACTTGCGTAGACGGACCTGAAATGACCAGCAAATGCTTCTGCCATTCCATGTCCAGTCACCTCTTCGCCCTTCCAAGTCATCGAATTGGCAAATCCACCATCCTTTCTTAATGATTTTATATAATCCCAAAACGATTTAGGATTTTCGCGAATGCAATCCCTTACCGATTCCATATATGTTCGATAGGCCAGCCGAACAGCTTGTCTCACTCTCATACGATAAAGGCCAAACATTTCATAGTCATGCTGACCATGCTTAGCCTTCCAAGCTGTATGATAGTAGTGTTTGAATCTAATGTCTTTAATAATTTCCCGTGAAAACCACTTCGGATATCGTCTTCCACCTCGACATAGTGACTTCCTTGAAAAACATTTATTAAACACATTATATACAACATTATAAAAGTATTGTACCGCCTCATTCACATCAAAAATCTCACGCAACTCACTCCAATCTACTTCACTCATTAAAGAGTAAAGCAGCTTGAAATTTCCACCATCAAACTTCCATCCCCCACACCAGTTAGCTCCGTGTGAGGGAATTTCCGTTCGCAGCGGGCGAATCGCATGAAATACGTGTAAAAAAACCAATGTAGGGTGGTACACATCCTCTCGTATCAAAGGTAATGTACATCTCGAAATTGATAAAATAGCGTTACTGAAAATCCTATCCAGAAGTCCACCTTTAGAGTTAAGAATATCATTGTACTGGGAAAATCCAAAAACAGCACACAGAAATTCCAGTTCACTCTTGACCCTTTCACCGCTGCGCGCTGAGTTTAGGTTAAAATCTCCCATCACAATAACCCTCTTATCCCCAAATACGACGTTACTAGATAACATTTTTTCAACAAAAAGTTTATACGCCTCCACTTCACTTGCTGGAGGAAAATACACGACACAAACGTAGACAGTTTCTCCGTTACAGGTTAGTTTAACCCAAAGGTCCTCGTTAGAAGTCTCCAAAATACGAAAACGTTCGGCCTGCAACCCTTCCATATTTCTAACTCCCAGGAGGCAGCCTCCTCCCTGCCTGAGGCCTGTTCCGGAGTCTCGATCCCTTCTAAAGACAGCATAATCACTACCAAAATATTCACGACTGAAAACACTGCCATTAAACCACGTTTCAGTTAACGCTATGACGTCATAGTCGTCAGCTAATACGCCGTTCAAAAAATCCACAGATTTTGTCTTCAAGCCGCGAACATTCTGATAGTAAAAAAAACAGTTTATCTGAACGGTGACTGTTCCGAAGTCAGCTAACCGGCAACCGTGGAGTTTCCACTCTCGACACCCATTCTTTTATGAATGAATGACGTGGCCAGTTATCCGCCTTCAAAACAGTGTCCGTGACATCAGAAGCGATACCTACCTTGAAGGATGCATAGTCCCCCCTTGATTTGATTTTCACGACTGTGAAATCAGCGGTACATAACTTATTTAAATAGGTTAAAACATCAGCCGTTGTTGTATCTCTGTGAAGCGGGCAGATGTGATACTGCTTCACAACAGTTTTTGTTCGTCCAGCGAGGTTTCCTCGAACCGCAACACGCCGCTTCCGTGCGACGGTGGCCCATCCATCAACAATCCTAGGCGTAGGTAAATCTTCAGCTGGTTTCGGTTGTGAGGCCTCAGGTGACGATGAGGAGTCCTCTTCTGGGGCGACTGCTGGGATAACCCCGAGTGCAGGATAATTTTCTTTTCCAGGACGCAATTGTACTAACGCGGCATTTTTTGAATTTGCATCGATTTGTTGTTTCGTCGATGCTCGGCGCTTACTTTGCGCTCGCGTTTCAACAGTCGTTTTCGAACTTGCTGTACTAATTGGTTTCACCGTATTATCACTAATTACGGCGGACGTAATTGCTGGCGAAGTACACACTGTATTTACTCTATTTGAGTCACTGGGAGTTGATTTATTTAATTTAAATGAATTTATTTTGAGGAATTCCTCAATTCCCTCCACTTTTTTCATAAGTTTTTCTATGAGGGCACTTTGTTTGATTATAATATTCGTTAATTCAGTAATTTCAGCCATTTTGTTTCAAAGAAATAATAAAACAAAACAAAAATTTTGTGAGACAACACTATGTATGTGTTAACTGCGCGGCGTAACGAGGTAAAATTCATGGATATCTAATCAGTAGAACTCTCGTTTATTTAGCCGTATATATATATATATATGATTTGTGAATCGATCTCGCGACTGGAAAATAAATTTATGTTGTATATTAAATAATAACATTTACTGCGTGGATTATTAATATGAATTAAAACGGTACTTAATTGATTATCAGTGTTTACGATATAGAGAAGGATTTTCGAAGATGGAATACGCCAAACCACTAAAGAAGCCACAGAACATCATATTAATTAGATATGATTTCGAAAACCATTCGCCAAGACCAAGATTTTGAGGCTAATTTTGGTTTATGACTTTTCAAATTCAAATTTATTTTATAGACAAATTATAAATTCAAAGCGTTCATAATATGGCATAAAGTAAGTGTTATTAATGTTCAAATAAAATACAGGGCAATACGAGTAAATAATAAAACAATAAAAATAAAACCACATGGTAGCACACAAAGTGAATTAGGTAGATATCTTACCCTATTTTAAAAACATATAAAACAACATTCACCTAAATTCACCCTCACAAAAATGGAATATATAAATATCTGAAGCGATTTGATTAAACATAGTTATTGCCCTCCTAATTGGTATTACTAATGACAGGTTAACTCTGTATCCAGGGAGAACAAACAACGGATGTCCCCGATTTCTAAGATAATAAGAGATATGCAAGTCCATACTACCAAGAATGGAACGATCAAGCCAAAAAATGCAAGAAGTGCAACGTCCGCAGAATGTTCTCAAATATTGAAAGCTCTTTCGTTTACGTGAGATTCCACATATACGTAAATATTAAAAATAACTTAAAATTTACCCCAAATTGTATATATATTTGAAAATTATTATACCTTCTTACAGTCATACCGAAAACTTAACCGTCTTCACTTATTTTTGTGTTCCCTGTCTTCAATATACCATAATAGAAAAAAGTGTTGGTGGAACTAAATTATGATGGTTGGACTTTGTAGAAAGAGACACAGCATACCAAGACAGTGGAGAGAGCATAGAAGATAAGAGGGGTGTGGATATATTCTGGAGTCAACCAACATCCAAATTGGGTAGTAGAGCCGATGATAATCATGTTTACTTAATTCACCATCTCAAGTTTTATATTCTGGGAATAGGATTAGTACAAGGTTGTGCTATTTTCTAAAATTATACGTCTAAAATTCTGATCAAATTGAGGTGCATGTCGCCTCCATGTCGCCTACTGTCACGTTGTAGCGGCGACAAATTTAGTCTATAGTTTCGTAATTTTGCAGAATATTTTGAATGATCACCATCTCTGTAAATTCACAATGAAGAATGACACCGATGAAGAGTGGCAACTATAAGTATTAGTAATTTGAATTATTATTAATAATTATTCATGCTAATTTTAATTAATTTTAACAGTTTCTACGTGTGCGTAGGTAAAAATTACTTGCAACATGACATCCACAGATAATATTTTGAACAGAATCCAACCTGCAGACCATAGATAATAGACAATATTCTTACCGAAAAT
The DNA here is from genome assembly GCF_057557595.1 of Rhyacophila brunnea. NCBI lineage: Eukaryota > Metazoa > Arthropoda > Insecta > Trichoptera > Rhyacophilidae > Rhyacophila > Rhyacophila brunnea. The sequence goes on along the minus strand of NW_028232827.1, from coordinate 32,833,977 downwards.
ACATAGTGCCAAACGCTAAATACAAAAAAAAACGTGATTTTGACATGACAGTCGAAAAGTGTAGGCATGTAGAAGATGACAAAAACATTGAGTCATGCAGGTGTCGATTCAGTGCAGTTCAACGTGAGGTGACCTCATTGTTGTTCTGCTGATTTCGGCAAATTTTGCCAACTTACTGACAATGTTAGTTTAAGGTTCAAAATGTGCTACGGGATGGGAGAATCAGTCTGATAACATTTTAAAAACCAAGAAAAACGACATTACACACTTTTTTTCCGGTAGCGGAAGCTTATTGTGACGTCACGTGATAGTCAACAACATGCATCATAATATAATTCGCGCTTTATAGTCATACATGAGTATGATATTAAAAAATGCATTTTTCCTTACATAATAATATGTCGTGATCCCCATAATATGAATCTGATGATTTTTTACCCGACTTACGTGCCACTGGATAATCGAAGCTGTCAAGTTTAGTGATTATCTATCCTTCGATGAATTTTCTTAGCCCATTGTTATATTTTAAAACGTGAGATGACATCTATTGTATCGTGCGCCATTCTTCGCTACCATGCCAATAGGTTGATTTAAAAGGTAACATAACAATGGATTAGTCAATCAACCAATCGTTAAAAAGTGCCTGTATTTTCCTGATAAATTTATTATTTTTTTGTAAAAAATATATTATTATTATAACGTTAAAATTTTAGCATTTATATTATATAACTAGTCTTTCCTTTATCTCGCGTCTGAAAATTTCAAATTTCCATAGTGTATGTATCTAATTATATTATACAAATGAGTTGGGAAAATTGCTGACAACCATTACTCATAAAAAATGTTGATATAAGCTCCACTCCATGGAAGACTGCATACTGTGGCTTGAAAATAGTGATTACTAATTAATTAGTAATAATATCACCGACAACTTCTTGTGACAGAATTTTAATCGAAATATAAGCATTAGATGTCTCTCTACCTCTTGATTTTTTTTAAACCGTGGGCATTATGCATATCTGATTAGGCGTGTCCGTTTATTACAACGTTTTTCTTATTTGTCCGGTGGTTCTTTGTCCGGTACAAATCTTGCAATCGATTTTAACCAACTTCCTGACTAACTAGACATTTAAAACTTTTATAATATATCAAAACACGATGCCAAAGCATTTTTTAATAATTTTAGCAATCTTTAAGTATAATTGAATTCATTTTCAGTTAATTCTGTTTTGTATGAAAAGTTATTTCGACACCATTATTGGTTGTATATACGTGCGTTACTATGGAAATCAATATGACATGTCAAGTACAATTTTTTTTTATCTTTTAAGCTAGTCAAGTCAAGTTTATATGGTTCAACAGAATTTAAAAACGTTGTATATAAAAAGTTCTTTTTATCTTGTAATTATTTTTGTGTTTAAATTGCAATAATAAAATGGTTCAATTATTCGTCTAATAAATGAATCTTTGATTGAATATTTGAAAATTTTACTACCGAGGTTATCCTCGAGATGGCGGATTTGTCCTACCATTTTTTTCCTTTATAGCCATAATATTATTAGAGAATGGAATAGAATAATCTAATAGAACTAGCCTAACTGATTTGAATGGATTTGTCTACGTATCACCTTCGAACCCATCAATGGCAAATAGTTGGAGATGAGGATATAATTATGAGAACTACGCTTTGTACGGGCCCGTATATCTGTATATATATGTGATGACTGGGTAATGTAAACAGGATAAACAAGTCACGCTTAACTAAAGAAATTGACATTTGGGATGTCGGAAGGCAAACAAAGACCTGGTCGACCACGTACAAGATTGAAGGATAAGGAGGATAAACTAGAAGAAATCAAATTTAGATAGACTTGATTGATGTATGTAAGCGCTGGAGGAGGCCAAGAGCCACACATGGTTGTAACGTCAGGAAGAAGAAGAAGAAGAAATAGCCCAACTTATTCAACTCTAATTATTATGTGGTGAAACGAAGTGGTCAATGCTTTATTATTGTTTTGAATTTTTCACCATCGCAGTAAGTCATCGATCATAAATTATATTTTTAAAAATAACTTAGCGAATTATATTTTCGTACATAACATTACAGCTAATCCAGTCTATGGTTATTTTTTTTTGTTAATTTTTTACATCCAAAGTCAAATTGAAACCACTTTTCATATATCTCTACTTACGAAAAACATGAATAAGTAGAAAATTTAATATTTATCCACAGTAACCACGTTGTCATAAAATATATAACAAAACATACATTACATAGACAAAAATATAATATCATATTATTTTATTAAGATTATGAGAAAATATTGTCGATGTTGAAGGATCCACATGGTTTGTTTGCTCGCAGCATTAAACCGGATGTTTTGTTTGCCTTTATGATAAAATACAATAGGTACCGTTTCCTCTTACTTTGTGGTCTTATATCATATTCCCTCAGGACTATCTTAGTAAATCGTAAACATTACTTACCCAAGAAGTTGTGAAGAAATCTTTACTGCACGGTTGTGTATAGGTTTTTATTATTATATTGGACATAAGTTAATTTGTTGACAAGTACGATAGTCTAAACCAGTGGTTCTCATGTGCGGCCACCAGCGCTTTACAGATTAATATTTCAAAAATTTATTTATAAAATTAGTTGAATACACATGACTTGTCTTAAATTTTTTTCCACGCTCAAATGATCCATAATGTCAATCGATTTTTTCTACTACTGTATACTCAATACTGTGAAAGACTATTCAGTGTAATGCACTTCATAAAAAAATAAATAACGAAGCCAGTTGACAGATGTAAACTTAGAAGTGCCATGCGGCTAGCATAAAGAAGTGTTGAGGAATTTCCACTTGTATTATTTTTAAATAAATAGATATAGGTATGTACAAAATGTTCAAATGTCTTTTATTAAATAGACTTGTCTATAAATAAATTGATCCATTTTTTAGGTAAATAAAATATAGCTGTAATTTTTTCAATCACAACAAAAGTGAAATTTGGTGCGGCCACCAGACGTTTCCATAGAACTGTCAATGTCAATAATTGTGCGGCCACAGTTAAATTTTACGTGAGAACTACTGGTCTAAACTCTAAAGTCAGGTAAACCAATAATTGATGCTTATTTTAGGAATAAGAAAAAAGATAATTCAGAAATATGAATTGTTTTGATAACTCTCAATGATCATTTTGAGATGTCTCTTTTTCATGACGGATGATACTATTATAATATGGTTGCGCTTTTCATAGTGGACTGTAATTGATTGGTGGGATGATCGTGATGGTGAATGTGGATGGGGGGGGGGGGGGTTACACGGGAGTTACCAGGCACTAACATTATTGCTGTTGAGGCTAGCTCCGTGTCTGGTTGCACTCACTCACTCGTTCGGTATTGTTTGTTACCCGGTGCGCGGAACTTGATGGCATACTTTTGATGAATAAAATGCAGAAAGTGATATCTCTTGACATATAGCATGATATAGCTAACGTAATATGCTAAACTTTTCTGATTATTTCTTTGATCTTTTATATTAGAATTGAGCATACAAATGGGTGTATAACCCACAAGTTTCAAGTGTTATGAGCATTGCTTGTATTGTGGGTATCTACGTCCCACTCTATATAGTAGGATCAAAAAGATGAGCATCTTATCATAATTATTTTGAGGCCCAGTTTTAGGTCGTAGCTACATAGGATTTTCTCCAGTCAGTTCAACAACAGCATTAGCTTTCTCGCTTTAGAATTGTATTTTAATATTTTAATATTGTCCCAGTTATCATTACCAGAATGAAAACTAGGTTTATATGGAATATACTATAAGAGTAGTTCATTTACTTCGAACTCTCTATCATCTATCTATTTTATTAGACAATATAATATTCAATTGTTATTGATGTAAAAGATCTCGTCAAAAGAATGCGAAGAAAATGTTTATAAACTTTAACGATTACACAGTATTTAATGTAATACAAATAACTTTCGAAAATAACAATTTTATTTTGCTGATATTAATTATTAAAATAAACAATTTATCGGCGAAATAACGTAAGAATAATGTGTTACGCTTAATATACAGAAACCGTCGTTTACCACAAATGTAAAATTGTGGCCTTATCGGTTTATGAAAATGGATGCCTAATTTATTATAGTTTTCATTTGATTAAAGTGATGTCAATTTACAATAGTAAAATATAAATAAAGAAAAATAAATCAATACCTATTTCAGTTTTGACAAGTAGATTTCACACTAATAAACTAATAAACAACTAATAAACACTATAATAAATAACTAATAACACTAATAAATAGAAGGAAATAATATCGATTTTGTTTCGTGGAATAGTAATAGGTAGTAGGTTATTTCAGAACAATACCTAATAATATAAAGAATGTTGAAGTATGTTTATCTACTACTATACCTGAATACGATATATCATATTTATCACTTTTTATTGATTTTGGTGTTAAGTGATATTTTCATTGTTTTTGTACACACACAAATATTATTTGATAATCGTTTTTAAAATATGGTTAATTAGGTTCCTGCGCATCTATTTTATGCACAAAATTGCTATCGCAGCTATCGAGGGTAAATTTTCATATGCTGTATTGAGGTATTATAATTTTTTAAATAAGTTATTTGTAATTATTACAATAAGTGCTATGTTTTAACAGCACCTCTCTAAGCTGTGCTATTTTTTAGAGCAAGATAGGTAGTTTTGACAGTTTAGACGGCTAACTTATTATAAAAATTATAATATCTCAATACAAAAATATGATTAGCTACCCTCAATAGCCGCCGGTAGCGGTCGATAACAGTCTTGTGTACAGAATAGATGCGCTGGAGTAAGAGAAAGATAGGATTTTTGTAAACTAAATACTTTATTTTTGTACGTACCCTTGATAATGCTGTTACAACCTGTCGAATTTAATACAATTTATATTATCATTTTGTGAAAGTAACCCTCTTATCAGATTGTGACCCTGTAAGCTTTTTTATATCTCTTTTATATCACTTTATTGAGTAGCTGACTGTGATTAAATTCTTACAGGTAGTAAATAAGTCGTAAAATATTTATATTTTACCCCGATTTGCAATAAAATACCAAGCCGGTAACCTTTTAGTCAAAGCACGCTTCTAATTTATGGGTTTAAAATTGCCAACAACGTTTGGAAACCGTCTATAAACTGGGCTTTGGCAATTTAATTTATATTGAGTGTTACAAGGTGTTTATTGCATAATAATGATCGCTCGACAAGTTTCAAAGCTAGGCGAACGCTTTTTCGAAAGCTTTATGTAGGAAATTAAATTATTCAAAGCTTTCTTGTGTAATCAGCATACTCAATCTAATTCTTTACATTGAACTTTCATTTAAACAGAAAACTTTAATTTTTTTAATTCTTTCCATTTGTCTAGCATTCATATTTTACTGGTGTGGAGTAGGGAATCCAATCCCGAGCCAAAATTCTGATCCCGGGATTTTGGGATTACAATTTGACAAACCCGGGATTGGCATTTTTTTCCATTGTTAATATAAAATTTTTATATTTACAAATAACATTGATAACATCGGTCAAAAATAAATCTAGTATAATTTATACTATTTAAGACATTTATTGTTAATATTGTGTACGTTTGATCTTGGAAATACACAAGTTTAATGGAGTAAATAATATTGTAATTAAAATAATAATGTGAATTTAATATGAGATTGCTGTTTCTAATCCTAGCCTTGCTAAGTAAAAAGACAGTGTTTTTAGTTTTAGAGAAATGAGAACCCAAGTTTTAAACTACCCTTTCTCTTATATATTATGTAAAATTATTGGATTGTTTTGACATAATCTCTTTAGAGTGTATATTTTTTATTTATTTACCGCGTTTTTCTTAGCTAGTATTCTTGTTTGTCCGGTGGTTGTTTATCCAGTACAAATCTTGCAATCGATTTTTAACTAACTTCCCGACTAGCTAAACATTTGAAACTTTTAGAATATATCAGAACACGATGCCAATGCATTATTTTGATACTTTTAGCCATATTTAAGTAGAATTGAATTCATTTTCAGTTAATTCTCTTTTGTATGTAAAGTTATTTCGGAAGAAGTCCGTAATCCAATCCACTATTATTGGTTGCTAAGGGGGTGGTCCTAGCAACTAAATTATTAATTTATACGTGCGTTACTATGTTAATCAAAATGACATTTCAGTATTCTATATTTGTTTGTTTGTTGCAAAATAGCAAAAAAATGATTTGTTGAAAATTGCCTTATTTGTCCTAAATTATTAATACATAGAATTGTCAAGTTTACATGATTCAATAGAAAATTTAAAAATGTGTTATATAAAAAGTTCTTTTTATCTTGTAATTATTAGTTTTTAACTACCTTTTTACTACCTACTGTTTTAAACAACCCTTTCTCTAATGTTATGTAAAATTATTGTATTATTTTGACATAATCTCTTAATATAGAGTGTATATTTAGAGATTATGTTAAAACAATAATATAAAAGAAAAGGTAGTTTAAAACTTGGGTTCTCATTTTACCAAAACCAAAAACTTTAAGTACGTCTTTTTACTTAGCAGGACAGAAAAGCTGTTAAAGTAATCTACTAGTAGTCAGTCACCTAGTCCTGTTTGACACAAGACTTATCTAATGCTTGAAATATTCAGCCGTTATTGAATATCAACTGACAAACAAGATCACAGTCACAAGCATAAAATCACTTCGATAAAAATATTAATATTAGAGAGTAATCGATCGATCTTTAATCCAAGCTAGCAAATTGATGTGATGCCAGAAAGTCTCACAGAAAGGTATACATGTTGCAAGTCTTAAACATATACTCAGTGTTACAAATTTCTCCGAACTCACATACAAATGAATAGGTCTACGATGTATTTTCGGCAGAATTCGATCATTAAGAATATCACCAGACGAGGAATTCCTTACGCAATTTACGGCATTTTTCAAACTTTTCAAGGTTCATCATTTTTTTAAACTAGACATTTAGACATTTTTCTTGATTTTAACTGACATATGGGTTTAGCAATTATGTCGGTGTGATGCATGACATTTAGAAAACTTTATTAAAGTCGCTGTGTTCCGCCTGAGCTTTGATGGAAGGATTATTCGAAAGGATTTGTATGCATAATAGTTTCGTTGAGAATAACATTAAAGTTTCTTGGTGCTTGAGTTAGTTCATACTATAATATAAAATTAAGTTTTGTACTATTCCATTTGAGTTGTTTTTGCGAACGAAGTTAAGTAATTTTGCACCTTTTTTAAAGTTAAGTTTACAGTTTTTATTTAACGATTGGTTCGAAAATTAAGTTATAATTAGATTTATTCATTGTCAGTGTGTATTTATCAATGGTGAGTACGCATAGTGCCTGAAGATGCCAAAAGGCGAAACCCGGCTTGCAAAAAAAGACTCATATGAAATAGAACAAAACTTAAATCTATCAAAATTTTAATTCAAATTCCACCAAGTACCCTCCCTCGGTCGATAGTATTAATAATATAAAATAAATGTTTCTATTTCACCCAAAACTCGATGGACCTATGTAATGTGATAATATCTCGATCGGACCACTCGGTTGATGGGAGTCGTGAAGTTGGCGAGTCTAATTTGGACATAACGAAGGTAGAATGTTATAACCAGCGGCGGCTCCTCTAATACCATGCAAGTGCTACGCACCGCCTGCATCTTTGAAGACATCGCTCAACTTTTCATTGTTATTCATACGTGTATCACTCACTTCGCAAACTATGAACAATACTCCGTTCGTGCGCAAAGCGATTACGATCCAAATAGATTTTCAGTTTGCACAGGATTACAATGAGGTCATTATATACTACTTAAACCGTGGTCGAATGTTCCTGTGATGACGTTTTGTGTAGAATTTTTTTTTGTGTAGAAATGCTATCCTGAAGACCACCGGCCGCCACTGGTTATAACATATTACAAAACTAGTGAGTCGTAGTTTTTGGTATTCCTTAGGGATATGAAGTTTACATAACAACTTGAACAAATAAAAGAATATGACTATTACAAATGTTTACTTGTGGAGTTTATATTTTTTAGGTTACAAATAACAATACATTTCACAACTCGCTTTTTATTCCCTTGGTCTCTATAAAGTAAGCCGCGGGGACGGCAAAAAAGACAAAACATACAGGTAAAAGTGGATAATGTAAACAACAAAAAAATGCACCAGCAGACAAGGCTTTGACGTTGCTGTAAACGTTAAAGTACTTACACATCTGTTTTTCTTTTGAAGCCATGTTTTTGAGTGAGTGAAATATTGCGTACATTTTTCTTTTTAGTGATTTAATGGCGTCTATGTCTAAGTTTTCACAATACATACTATTTACATAGTAAGTATATTATTAAATAATGCAGAATGCTTTGTCAGTGGCAAAACCTTAATACTAAGTAACTGTTCAACGTTTATATCGGTTCATAAAAAATCTAAAAGACAAGAAGAGCGGATTTTTTTTATTATCAGGCACTAATATATCGAGGGCTGTGCAGTTGGTCAATGCGCCTCATAGAGACGTTGACATTTTTAGTGATGAACTATGTAATTTGTTTTTAAAATTCAATTTTATTGTTTATTTTCTGTTGACTTGATTTACTTATTCTTTTCATTCTAAATGTCATGTTGTGAAGGTCTTGAATTATTAATTTGTTATGTTATCGGTATATTTTTTTTAATTAAACATACCATAATATTATAGAAATTGAAATAATATTGAAATAAACTGAAAATAAGTAATTCATATTATTTAATAAGTAGGTATAGAATGAAAAAAAATATTCTAACTCGAACTTGAACTCTGATTTTTGCCTTTTGGCTATTCAGACTGTGTATATTATTGTCTACCAGCAACATGCGGTAACCTTTTCTTGTGGTGATGCTGTTAAATAAAAAATATTTTTTCCTACTATTTCTAAGGGTTTTGTAACTAAAATAAATCTTTGCTGATGACCGGTGAAAAAAGGTTTTTTTTACCATGTCCGATCTAATAAAATCATAATATGGTCACCCACAGAGTGGATATTTTTTGTATTAACAGATTTGTTTTTACGAGAAATGGATGTTAGCCACTTGACCAGCCTATTAGATCCATACTCAAATACAAATTGATAAACAATATGTGTATTTTCCAGACTCAGGATTCGAACCTGGGACCCACGTCGTTATAGGCCGACGCTTAAACCGTTCGGCCGGCGTCGTATCCCGTATTACGGAGTGGTAACTCTGCAATATTCTATTAATATTTATTTAACAACAATAATATAGAATCTAAGAAAAAGTATTGTTAGATACTTAAACTTTCTACAGAATTGTGTAAAAATATATATTAACTCATAGTACTTATTTTCAAGATTATATCTGGGGATGCTCTACATATCTTCAGAGTTAACTGCACGTCACTAACACAAATGGTAAATAATACCTTTACAACTGACAAAGATTAGAGGTTTTTATTTATATCCTGAACTACTATCATATAAAAGGAACTTAGATAATTATGTGATTATTCATAAACAAAGAAATGGTTAAATATAGTTGCGCTTTTCGTGGACTGTATGAAGGGAGGTTTTAATGATTTGGATGTTGGTGACGGACAGCATAAGCAGGGATGTGTCCAGGTACTAACTTTTGATAATATTATGCTGGTCCATACTGCGGGCTCTTGCGGTATTCATTTGACTCACGGGTCCTGCATTCACACAAATGTTGCTGAATGTTACTCTCGCTTTCACATGAATCAATCGGAACTTTCTTTATGTATATGGATGTTGACACTTAGTGGGTAATGAATTTATGATTGGGTGAATTACGGTAATTGACGCAGCGGTCGAACCGTAACTCGTGTCTGATTGCTGCGGTGACGCGTAAGCGGTCTTTATGGATGGAGTTTGTAATGAAACTTTCGAATTGAATTGCCACGTTTGCGACGGTCAAACTGTATAAAGTCTTGACGCGCTCGTTGTCTTGATGTAACTTATTATTTATCAATCACCGTCGACTGATGACTCTGTAATTTCAGTTTAGTGCCTGGACAGCGACAATAAATGGATTAGAAGTAGAAGGGAGATAGCGGGATAAGGGCGACTATAATTGGCCCAAACAATATACTTAAAATTAAAAATCATTTCTTATAGTAATTATTACACGTTTGTCTGCCATTTATTTAGTATGTAGCAGATATGGCGAAAAGATATATATGAAATTACGTCTTTATTGATTTATCATGGTAATATCGCACCGTCGAAATCATCCAGTGTAGCCGTCACGTTACTTGCGAGAAAAATAAGAGACGACAAGCCTCCTGAGAAATAAACTTTCGCAGAAGAATTTCCATAGAGTCCGCAAAAACGACCCGCGAGAAAAATGAAAATAATTTGTTGAGTTTCGCCGAAACGAGCCAACACACAAAGAATATTTATATGGGTTAGATAGAAACACTGACTGACCAACAACAAATCACTGACTTACTTAAAAATAATATGTATAATTATCATTTCATCTTGACGTAATATCTGTTACAAAATAATATTTAATTCATGATTATCTTTCTACTAGAGCTCTGCGTGCAAGCATGCTTCTAGGATTTATCATAATAATATATTATTATTATGTTATTCAAAAATCCAAAGGGCATAATCTTATTTTATATCATGTCAAGATAAAATTTCTTCGATATCTTTATTTTAATGTACGAGTATATATTATATATATATATACATATATATATATATATAACTATTTTCCTTGTGATAAATTCTCAAACGAGTATTTTCTGACTAGCTTTCTTCAAGACATGCTCGCCTTTTATTCGCTTGGAGCTCGTACTCATCAGCAAAATCTTCTTGGCTATGTGTTAAAACTATAAACTAACATGGTCCGCCTATTTTTAACCGCACTTATATTATAAACTAACAAGCTCCTCTCATTTAGTAGACAACAGCGCCTAGAAGCGTAGCCAAGAAGATGTTGCAGAAGAGTAAGTCACTTCTGATCTTTAAATATTTTCCCTGCTCTCACGTGGTATCGTTTCCAATTCTGATATTATAGAAAATTTGAATTAATATGCATCCATTATATGATGCGTGGTCATGACCTCTTTTGGTTTCCTTATGTCAGATTTATTAGGCACCAATAGCGAAGGCTTTGTGGTTAGTCAGTGAACTTTCTAGTGATTATTATTATTGAAATGTTGTGTAGGTATTTTGTGTTTAAAATTACACTTTATTATTTAATTTGTTTTTATTAAGAGAATTTTTGTTTATTGTTATTTTTTGCTATAAGATTATTTTTTGGTTTGTTTTTCTACTAATTTGATGACAATGCCCGTTCTTCTCATTTTAAATGTCAGGCTGTAAACGTCTTGAATTAATAATTTGTTATGTATTAAATATACTTTTAGTCTGCTATATACGTAGGTACACGTTACAATTAAAATTACACTATTGACAAAATTGTAGCGGTCCTTAATTTGTTTTCTAAATAATTGAAAAATAATATTTATTATCTGTGTATATTATGGGCTAAAATGCATTAGAATCAGTCATATTTTATATAATAAAATTGGGTGATATTATATTTACTCACATTCCCGAAAAATGTGGGTTGAATCATTTTTGTGTAACTCCGTTAGAAAGATGAAAATAATTATTATTCGGGCGAGGTCCCACGGTATTTTCAGAAGGCTTTGACCCCACAAAGGCATATCGTGCTAGTCGCAAAAAGCCGCCTGCTTTGTAGTCATGACGTTTTTTAATTACAATATCGACTGAAATATAATTATTACGTACAGGTAACGCGATATGACACCTGCGAATCAGATTATGTTTGCAATTATATTGAACATAAATACGAATCTACAATCTATGTTAATAACAAATTTTAATATATATAATATATTATGTAGGTATATAGGTATATGTATCTCTGATTTAGAAATATTTGTTTTTCAATTAGCGGTTTAACTATCTCCATGATACCTAAGGATCAAATATATCTCGTTGTTTATGCCGTTTCTTCAGCAATATTAACAAATCTTGCACATAATATTAAAGCCTATATTGTTGATAGGTACAAGTTAGTAGGTACCTAGTTACATTTCGATATCTCAAAAGGTTTTAAAATGGGAAGAAACTTTTTGAAAATAAGACATTTGTAAAAAAAAATTAACACTAGGTGAAATAGTCAGACATCAGCGGTGGAGTGGTAAGGTGAAGTGCGCGCGTCTAGATCCGACCGTTGAAACGGGGAAGGCTCGAGCGCATAGCTACGAAGGCGTTGGGTAGAATACTCGATTGGGGCAAACTGAATATGCTGGTATTCGGTCCTGGTAAAACTGAAGCTCTCCTTCTGAAGGAACGCTCCAAGGTTGGTATTCACAGACGAAAACCCACAATTCGTATGGACCTAACCCCCGGTACGTTTCTTGAAGAGAATTGAGTACCTTGCCGTAATTCTTGACGATAAGTTATCTTTTATCGAAAACACTAATACGACCGCTTCAAAGGCTAACATAGTCTATCAGAGGATGGCTAGAATGATGGGAGGAATTTAGTGTCACGAGATATTCTTCAGCGAATTATATGATACAAAAATACAGCCAGACTTAAAGAAACCATATTTTAGAGAAAAAAACGGATATTATTGGATGTAAGAAGGTGCCACACACTACGACAGAGCGTTTTATTCTAGACATCAAAGAATAAAAATAAAAAACTACATTACATCGAAAAAACTACCACCGTTGGGTGTTATAGCCTCTATAAAAAGAATCAAAATAACTTCAACCCCATCAGAAGTAATTGCTTGTTCTTTCATTCAATACTCCAATCACACAAGCCGACTCCTTACAGACGTAGTTCTATGAAACATTTCAGTGACTATAAACCTGAGCATAGTTACAAAATAAATTAAGAAGGTATAATATGTATATTTATAACATGTTTCCGTTCGAATACTGTTGGAAAATTTACACACCTACATTGTTTTCAAGATAGTAATAAAAGCGAGTGAATTATGTTAGTATCATAAAATAAAGTTATTTTAATAGAGTTTTATGAAGTTTCGTTATCTCGCTAAGCACGTTTTAATCTTCATTATAAGTATCACAATGTTTTAAATTTGAACTCCTAAGATTCTGTGCTAAAATTGTTATTTTAAATCTTAATGTAAAAAAAACACTAAAGTTACTTACTTACTGAATTACATAATCTAGACTAATATTTACACATCTCGTTCAAAATAACTTCGTAATTAAGTATCAAATTCTTGACATGGGAAAATATTCCCAAAGGTTAATGATACTCAAAGACTTAAATTCCTTTAAACATAATTATGATGTAATTGGAATTATTACATGGTTGAGTGAATCAAGGTACAAAATTATTATAACACATTATTATTTATGAAATATAAAAGATGTTGTTTAAGTATTTTTCTTTCTTTGGAATTTGATTAGCACATCTCACGTGCTGGCTTAATTACTGTATATCTTAAGTAATTTCAATGGAGTATCTTTAAACTAATACAGAAAAATCTTTTGAGTATCATTTTGTAGGTATATTATGAGTGACGTACTGATTGCTGATAGTTTAAAGAGTTTACATCAACTGGTAGAAAAGGTTAATGAGGTCAGTAATTCTTATGGTTTAAAAATGAACCTCAAGAAAACAAAACTATTACTAGTATCAAAAACAGCAACACCAGACACCAACACAAATTTTGTCATTAACAGCGAACCAATTGAACGTGTGACCCATTATAAATATTTAGGTACATGGGTCAATGAGAAATGGGACCAGTCTCAGGAAATAAAAACTAGAATTGAGATCGCAAGGAGCACCTTTCTCAAAATGAGACGCCTCTTAGCAATCGAGATCTTAACCTAGGTCTGAGACTGCATATGGTACGTTTTTATGTGCTCTCAATTCTTTTCTATGGTATGGCAGTATGGACGATAAACCAAGCGATGTCACGGAGACGTGAAGCTTTCGAGATGTGGCTGCATAGACGCATTCTCAAAATTCCTTGGACTGACCGGGTGACAAATGTTGAAGTTCTCAATCGAATAGGGAAGGACCGAGAAGTTCTACGTAGTACCAAAACCAGGAAACTACAATACCTCGGCCATATTGTGAGAGGACAAAAATACAGCATTCCCCAACTCGTCATTCAAGGAAAGATCAATGGGAAGCGTAGCAGAGGACGGCACCGCATTTCGCGGCTTAAGAACCTCCGTGATTGGTACGAGTGCAGCTCCACCGAACTGTTCCGGGTAGCAGACGACAAAGATAAGATCGCCTTGATGGTGGCCAACCTCCGCTAGGGGATGGCATAATAAGAAGAAGAATATAAATGTATCTGTTGAAATTAAAATTTTCTACGCTCGATATACAATAATTTCTATTATAGTGAATACCGCTGATAATTTATATTGACGAAACTGTCATGTTTATCAATGTACGAAACAAAATAAACAACGGTACCTAGCGCACGAGATTAATCGATAAACCGTGAATATCACGTATCTACGATTTCCTTTCATTGAAATATAATAAAACTATTATTGTAGACGCAAACCAATAAACAATAGTTTTTTCAAAGTAAACGCTTGTGTTAGGATTAACAAACAGATGACAATATAATAAATAGTGATATATATACATTTCAATAATATTTTTTAACCTAATTAAAAGTTAACTAATATTTTATAAATGTTTGATTTTGTTTACCAAAAATGACGCATTTTTGTATAGTGATAGTTTCCGAATTAGATAAAGTATTAACGTCATAGTAATTTGTTATTTTTAAGAAAAATCAAAAAATCGGAACCTGGATACGAATCCCAAACGGGGTAAGAGACAAAATGTCACTATTTAGCGTTGCTGTAATTACTATTAATTAATATCGTGTAATAGTGTTGACCCTAATTTAATATAGTTAAATGATTGTTTTCTAAATATATATTTAAAAAATAAGTTTAAAATTTGGCGTACTTATTGAATAAATTTATATAATAATTATGAGCATACATTATGATATTATAAATAGCTATATTTAATAGGAATTACTAACGTTTTCAATAGGACGAACGAGAAAAAAGAAATTATGTAAGTATTCAAATAATATAAAAAACCCCCGTAAAGTTAAGCTGATAAAAAAATAGAGAACAGAAATTACTAAAAAGTCACATAAAAGTTTTGCAAATGCCGTCAGTTAGTAGATAGATGGTTTTATTGTTAATATCATCATATAATCTGAATAGTATTGATATTTACAATACCGTAGTTTGTCAATTGAAAAATCTTTAACCAATATTAAAGTTTCTTTTACAAGTTATAACTTATATATTATAGTCTTTACATAAGTACGTACTTCTTTATTTAATACGAAGTGATTCATAGCTTCGCAAAAAATTCCAGTAAACTTCGGAGTAAACAAAAATCAAGAAAGTTATGTAATACATGACATTACAATTTTTAGATACGATTCCATTAAAAAAAAACGTTTCAAGTCCGTTTAGTACGATATATTTATTTTTTTACAAACGATAAATTATAACACGTTCTTCTACAGTAGAATAACAGAATAATATATTTTTATTATTTTCAAATAGCTGGCCAAAACACGCCATCTTATTTTTTTATACACAACAAACTAGCAAAGATTCAAACCAATTTTTCACTTACACCTGTCGTCAGAAATACAAAGCTCATTTCTGATATAACTGCGATTTTCGTTAGCTGTAATGGAAATTTTTCAAAGCATGGCGCTGTTTAGATATTTTTAATTTAATTAATAATCATTCCAGAATTAGTTAGTTTGCTACCTTAGTTGTTGAATGAGGATTTCTATTTCTATGTAAATTTATGATACCAAAGATATCTAATGTCATTCATCAGTGCTTTAGTAAATTAATACTGATGTTCTTACCAGTAAACAGGCCCTGGGCTTAGTCCGTACGTATTGGGGGTCCGAAAATCTCATCTCATTTCGATTTAATAAATTTTAAATTGCAACTTGTGCATTTTTATTGGTCTAATGACAAAATGGGTTCATTGGTACATGCCGCTAAACCCAGAGCTCAAAATGGACCGAAGCGCACCGGAACGTCGTTTCGGTTCATGTAATCCGTAAAATTATTGCTCCGTCTCTTGAAAAAGAATAATTTGACTTTCTGAGCTAGATAGGTCATAACAAAAAATTGAACACACTTATTTTTATAAAATTTGATAATTTTAAGTATAAGTTATCTTAAGAAAATTGTCGAAGCGCTCCGGTTTGTTCACTTTTCCATTTCATGCACTGTAAATCATTATATTTAAGGGCAGTTTTTATTATGCATGCTCAGGTTGCAAAAATATTAAACTGAAATGCATCACGAACATTCGTCAATAAAATGTTTTTGATTCATTTGCATGTTGTTTGTATTTTTTTGTGTCTATTAGATGGTGTGACATATTAACACGGTATACGTCTGATATGTTTGTGCATTATCAATATTTATTTAGTTATATTATATATTTATATTTTACTGTAATTTATTTTAGAAAAAATACTTTCCTACTTTGCGCTGGTGGCTGCTGGTTACTCGGATTCAAGAGTTTTTCATGCTCCACAACACCTAACAATTTGTGTTTTCCCTTTGGTTATAGCCGCTTTAGACAATGAAAAAATTCGAATATGGCATTATTACCATCTTCCAAACGGTAAAGTTATGGTGGTCAACTAACCAAATTCAGCGTCTCACCTTACTTCAGTAGGTACTAGAATTGTACCTTATCTGGCTTACACAGATAGGTACTTGGTCATTTATTAAATCGATATAAAAAAATATTGGTAGTAATAATAAACATAATATAGTAATTTGAAAACACCTCAGATATATACCTACCCACTAGAAAAAATCACAGGATCCCGTCATGCATCATATTTTTTTCAAACATGATTTTTTCTAGTGGGTGTACATACATCTGAGGTGTTTTCATGTTATGTATGTTCAAAATATGGAATATTGCATTCTCAAAATCTTGAGAATTATTCGTTGAATAAAATAAATGGTTTATTAAATAATGTATTATGTTCCGATTTATATGTGTATTTCATATTTATAAAATAAGAACATGTATAATACGAAGCCGTTTTCATTTTTATTTGCAGCCTCCATTAGTAAATTGTTGTTTATCCCTTACAATTCCATGTTAGAAACAGATTGACAAACTTTGAAAACATAAAATAAAATTCCTCCAAGGTGTGTGAGTTGATTGCGCACGATGCCGATTGTGTCATTCCGGCCATCGGTTGTAACATTTTTGTATCATTTCATGATGCGATAAATTGAAGACACCAACCAATAAATAATTGATATTTAAAAGTATTAGTTTGTGTTAGCATTAATAGATGGGAATATAAATATAAATTATAGCTAACTATGTTTTATGAATGAAAAAAATAATATTTAATTCAGGTATTTTGAAAAGTAATATATTTTTTTTTTAATAAAGTATTGTTCGAATAAAATTATAAATTATTTACTAAAACTCTTCGAAAAATACAAAACATTAACTAGTGTTAGTACATATCTATAATCTACGTGGTAGGAGAATGAAAAGAACAAAGTTTCACTTATGTCGCTTGCTCACCACACACACACACACACAAGTAATCTCGGCAATCATCTTTAAAAGTATATAAATTTAAGGCAATCATTCTTTTTAGTAAATAATAATAAAAATGTCTACGCAAAAAATAATTTAATAATATTATATCAGTTACAAATTGAAATTCGAAATGAACGGAAGTGAGCAGTTATAAATTTCATCAACTAGAGCTTAAAGCGCGATTGAAACTTTCTGATTCCGACATATTATTATATAGCACAGCTCGATCGCTAGAAAAGCTCTCGGCACCGCGCCCTAAATCGTAAAACGCCCCTCCCTGAAGCTTTTTTCGCTGGAAGTAGTCTTTCAACCACTCCGGTGAGACGCTTTCAAAGGATTATGAATGATTAGTGCTATCGAATTAAATTTAATTCTTTTAATCGACGCTTTTAATAATTAATTTCAGACGTCGTCTTTATGGTAGGCTGGCATCGATTTAACGAATTTAGCCCCTATCTATGTAATTGTTTATCATATAATATACTCATGATTTAATTATAATATTATTGGAAAGTATTTTGATTAAACTAAATGAAAATCAATCTCATGTAGTGGCAAACAGATTATTTAGTATTAGTATTATAACATCATGACTGCGCACTTCTTACTAGCGATTAACAAAGCTACTTACAGACCTCCATCTCTTACGTCTTACATGTATATTATATAGTATAATCTATGCGTCTGACCCCCCCCCCCGCTTTCCTTCATTAAATTACATACAGTGCAATGAACTGACATCGTGACAATATGTTGGTTGTAGAATGTCGAAGGTTGTAGAAGCGCAGGAGAAAAGTGAAAAGCCAAAACTTTGCAAATAAGAACGAACTGTCAATGAATATCATTCGCTCTAAGTACCGAATTTGCTACAGGTCACTAGAGTTGTCGGAAAATAGTGACTTTAAGCATTAGGACGCCTCAAAATTGTTGTTTTACTGTATTAAAAAATAGCCATACAATATTTTATACCACTCTCTGATACAATATTAAGTGTATGTAGGTATACAATACATAAATATTTGATAACGCAGTGCTTGGGTATTCGAATATTATGTTATCACTCGGACGTCGCATAATGCGGCGATTACATTATGATCACGTCACATTCTGGCACGGCGAAAATTTTTGCCTATGGTTCCGCAGAATATTTTGAATGATCACTATCTCTATGAATTCAATGATGGAGAGTGCCAACTCTAATGTATGAGTATTTTGAGTTAATTATCATTATTCATGCTAATCTCAATTAATTTTGACAATTTCTACGTGTGCGTAAGTTAAAATAAATTGCGTTTTTGCATCCATGGATAATATTTTGAACAGAACACAACCAACAGAGCATAGATATTAGACGTAAATACCTGACACATATATTAATTTAATATAAAATCCACAGAGAAAACGACTAAAAACAAAGAATACGCAATTTTGACAGGAGTCGAAAATGTGTAGGCATGTAGAAAATGATAAAAAAACGTTCATTGAGTCATGCGGTTGCAAATGTAGCGTGGTACGCGAGAGGTGACCTCATTGTTGTTTTGGCGATTTTGGCAGATTTTGCTTACTGATAATATTCCTTTAAATGTTAAAAATGTGCTACGGGATAGGAGCATCAGTCTAATAATATTTTAAATACCAACTAAAACGACAATATACACTATTTTCCCGCTGCGGCAGCTTATTGTGACATTACGTGATAAGACATAACGTGATGATAATGTATTTGAAGCATAATCCACTATAATAATAGTGTGCAATAACCTATTACACAGAGAAGGGGGTTTCCATTCTGTTCAAAATAAATAACTGTATTACCTCCAGTTATCATTAAGTTTGACTCAGTCTAAATATCTAGCTCGCCTAGTTCAATACATTGACCTTGCTTGACCTCTGAAAATAAATACTCGGCGTTCAAGCCATATCAGAGTCAAATTAGTTATTCGATTTAACTAAAATTACATATTCATATTAATAATAGTTACTATTATAAACATTAATAACCCACAAAAATTTTGATCACACCCCATAACTTTTCAGTATAAATAAGGGAAGGATGAATAAAAGTACCCCGTATTCTTATAATTTAAATTTAATTAAGGTATCTAGAAATTAATTTACAATAGGAATAATAGGCTTCACTTTTAAATTATGTATCTTAAATTTTGATAAAAAACATTAATGATTTTGCAAATTGTAAAAAATTAAGCGAGATTGAGTAATTTTTATTAATTTCATGATTTATCAGGTAATTCCACAAAGCTCACGACCGGTATGAAAAATAAGCAACTATGAAAAATCTTCCCCTCCTAATTCAGGTTATCAATTCATAATTACTGGAATCTTATAAGACGCTTCCATTAATCTAAATTTATGTGTAATTTTCCTTTTACCGGGAAAAACTTTGCAAATTATTCCCTCATTAAAGGCTGTGTAACTTTTACACCGGGCTTTCCCCTTGTAAGTTTTTAATCTTTTTAATGCTACGAGCCATATTATTATTATAATAAAAGTTTCACGTGCCTATTGACTACTTCTCCCTCTTATATTAGCAAATAATTATTTTTTAATGAATTCCCTCTTGAAAGAATTTCAGTTTAAATACAGATTAATGAGAAACTTTTTTAGTACCTACCGACGTATTAACATTATCTTAAGTTCACTTGGGTTCTACACAATTTTATTATTATGTACAATATTATATCATACGGTACCGAATCATGGCACCTTACGAAAGCTCAGAGCAACCGTATACCGAGCTTCGAAAATAGATGTGTGCGACGGATACTGGGTGTGGTATGACTTAATGAACAACGAGGAGATAAGAGAACGCACCAAGCAGCCTCTCATCACGATGAGAGTGAAGAACCGACGTTGAATCTGGCTCTGCCACGTGCTGCGGATGCCAGAAGAGAACCTCAACCTGGCTTGCCTGTTTTTCAAGCCATCCAGATTCCAGCGTCCAGGAAGGCCGCTAAATACTATCTATAGAGTGTATACGGTAGAGCTACGGGATGCTGGTTTGACCTAGAACGAAGCAAGAATACTGGCGAGCGACAGGGATTCTTGAAAGGCGCCGCGTGATATCCATATGCTCCAATTAAGAGCGAAGAAGAAGAATTGTTATTCATTCTCTATATTATATTCAAATAAAATTACTTCGGCTATCATCATTTACTTACTTGAGGTTAATTTCGATACACATTCTTGTATAATTTCTTAAAATATATAATAATTAGCAGAAAAGCCCATCCGAGAATTTACGAGAAAATATCTAAATTCTTGTAAATTTTATCATTAGGAATAGTGATGCTATTCTAACATATAACTTAACATCCAAAAAAACTAAATGTGATAAATATATCACATTTATCATTTTACGTATTCAGGCAGTTAATTATTACAATGAGTTAACCATGTGAACTGTCAAAAAGTGCTATCTTTTAACAGCCCCTCTCTTGGCTGTGTTAACTTTTAGAGCGAGATAGAATACATCAACTACATATTGAGAAGAGAGGTGAAAGATGCAACTGTTTTGAAAAATAATTACGTAACAGCCGCCGCCTTAATTCATAGATCCCCTCAAGCTATCAAATATCGAGTGGCTAGTAGTAACATAATAATATATTTTTTTTTTTTTAGAATGATTAATAACCATGTCCTTGCTTTTTCGTACACGGTGGTTTGTTAGTAATTTTGAACAATCACAAACACCCAGGCTTTGAGAAAAACACATAAATATTTTTGTCGTGACCGGGAATCGAACCCAGAACTCTCCTCGGGTGGAAAGCCAGCGCCTTACCCACTGCACCACGAGAGCCACCAACATAATAATATTTGTTTTACTACATGCTGCAATGACATTTCTAATAAAACTGTCGGTATGTTTAACGTTTCAATACAAAATTATGGGGTTCGGGTGTATACACCAGCACGAACATACCCGAAATCGACCGACATGTCTACCGACATGTCTACCGACATGCCTACCGACCTAAATTTTCGCCGTATTATACCAATTGCTTGAGATAACCATCGATAGCCACCGATAACGCCTTATATGTGGAATGGCTTCTATGTTAATTTGGACCAATGAAAATAATGGAATCTTGCTAAAGTGCTAACTGTTAAGAATAGCTGCGCAGGCGTATGAAATGGATTGGAACTGTATTATACAAATAACAGCAAAGCTGTTATCATTTACTTTGTAAATCTGTTATCAACTTCAATATTGTAATGTTTTTAAAGACCCGCGCGCATTCCAGCCTTAAATTTTTAGAAAATGTAAAATTATATAATGTTTGACTCGCTTGGTAGTCACTACACTATTTTTACTCCATATTATTAAGTCAAAATATATATTTTTTTAAATATCTTTACTCTGTGTTTATTACTATATTAATAATTTATTTATAACTATATCTTTTTTGATTGTCAAGTGTCATGTAATTGTGAACCTAATTTAATTGAATACGTTAATGTGCCAAAATAAAATATACAAATTAAACGAAATACTATATAATAATCTAATTCTAATTCTTCGTCCTGGCGTTACAGCCTTGAATAATAATCTCCTCATACATATTACTCTAATCACGTCTATCCAAAGCAACTTCTTTCCAGTTGTGGATATCAAAAATCATTAAGTTCTACATAACAATAGTTATACCAAATCATTAATATTTGGTCATTACTATTGACTACGTATTCGCATTGGTGTTACTACTTCTAAATATATTTATTCCTGTTACGAAATATTGGAACAATCTTTCCACTTTAAGCATAATGTTGCTTTACCCTCTTAAGTATTGATATTGATTTCCTAATTAATGTGTGCACAGACGTTTCAATCAGCTGCCCCTATAATAATATATCAAACTACGGGCGCCAATTAATTCAGAATTGATCCCAAAAGTCACATCAATTATGCTATACAAAGGTGTAATATCAGTCTTTGTTTATAAAATATATTATAACTACCCTTGATCGATCCATTGCTGAATGAAAGCCTTCCTTATTTTTTTTATATTCTCTGTCCCTAGTTCTTTGCTGTCACGTATTTCCGCTGTGAGTTGTCGTTTAGTAGCCCTTGTTTAGCTGGATAAATAATTGCTCTTCAGTACAGTTCTAAATTGTTGTATTTCTTTTTTTTTGTCATCCGTTTAATTTCCATTAAATAAGGATTTTTTATCCAACAACTTTGCATAAAATGTATGTTCAATAATTAGAATGTTACATTCTTAAATCTTTTGAATTATTCGTTTAATAAAAAAAGTAATTAATTAAAAATTATTAGCAAGTTCAAGGAAGCTACAATACTAAAATATCTTGGAGTGATCCGTGACGTCGGTTAATAATTAAAGAAATACCTACTTTGATTTAAAATACAAAAGCCAATAGCCAATATTAGCTCAATTTAGAAAGCGCTTCAGAGAGTATTGTAAGAGCCATTAGTTAAAAATTGTCGTAATTAAGTATGGTATCTTTAGCATAGTGGTATATGTGCGTGGGCGCGAAACCCGAGAGATGCAGGTTCGATTCCTGCGGGGTGTCTTATTTTATTCTGTTTGTTATAATATATTTTCTCAGAAGTTTTTTTCAAAAATTATGTATGTTTGCATAATTTCTGATGCATTGGACATAAACAGTAATAAATAAAATAATTCCAACTCATTTGGCTTATGCAAGACTGATATTAAAATGAGAATAGTAATAGTAAAAATTACATGTCGTGACTGCAACCAATTTTGGACGAAAAAACATATAACCAAAACGATTAAAATGCATCTATTAAGATCTCTTGTCTTCCTAATTTGTTTATAATGCCTTTGAGACTTTAGAGAAGGTAAAGGCAAGAAAAAAACCGAGACTAGTCTAAACGGTTTTGAAATATGGTGATGGAGGTGAATTTTGTGGATCGCCAAACGTACCAACGATTCTATAATCATATAACTCCATATTCGAAACTCCTCGGTTTGCCAGTCACGTTCCAGCAAAGTAAATATATTTTTTTCATTCTCTTGGTTATATTAATAATATGGTTTATTTATTGAATATATTTTTTGTAATATCATTGAATTATTTGCGTTTTAGTATATATCATGAAGATATTTTCTTTCATTTTAATGGCATATGAAACGGAGTTTTAAAGACACGTGTAAACATCAGACGAGAGGATTTAAAGTTTATGTAGATACCGCAAGGAACAAGAAAACCGGTGCATTCTACCTTACTTTGGAAGACGTATATGACTCTTTTAGGTATTAGCTGAATATACATAGTATTAAACTTCAATAAACAAACTGTATTACAAAGTTATTGTACTGTGGAATAAAAAATATTTGTATGATAAATTTTGAGTCTTTGCACTACAACAAATTATCGATATATTTTCATTATTAGATACATGAAAAATTCATGTATCGCTAAACCGTTTATTGGCTTTTAATTTAATGTATGTATAGCAAAAAATGTAAACAGATATGGTGCGTGTTGGAATATGAGCATTGGACTGGTGACAAGTGACATCTATTCTGCTATTATTTGTGTTTCGATAACAATAATCGAAAAGTTGCAACTATTTGATGTATTTATAATAATGATTAAATACGCCTATACGAACGTAGCAGTATTAATTAATATAACCCAATATATTATCAAACATATTGAAATTTACTTTTTGGAAACACATGTTATACGAATCTATTGCCATGTCAATACAAAATATACGTTTCCAGTAAGTATACCTTACTAGGTATACTGTATCCACAATGTGTAAATTTATTAACTTAACTGTTGATAATGATAATTAAATATGGATTAAAAGCTTATATTCAAAATTAATTTATAAATATTCAGTTTGAATCATGCCGTAAGCATACTTTTACCATTTAACCGATAATATTTACCAGATAATTAAAAGTTTTCGGGACACTCTGACATCATAATGAGATATTATTTAAATACATTTTAACTTGAGTAGTTGTCATTTATTATTATTTGAATGTAGGTATACATTTAATTTTGATGTTGTTTTGTTTTAACTTACTGTCAAACAAGATATTCTTGGCTACTTGTTAAATCTGTGAACTAACAAGCTCCTCCTATTTAGTTGATGACAGCGCCTTTCGGCTTGTGCCTAAATCTTTTTGTTGTGCAGTAATTCAATATTCTGTGCATATCGGGCTAAAATTATAAGTTAAACACAATTGTAAACTGTAATAATAATTATTTTTATTGATTGATTAAAGATAATCAAAAAGTATTGTGATTTTGAAATATGATGGAATAGGTATAATAGATATGTAATAATTAGAGTGAAAATAAACACTGCCCATTTAATGGCAATTTCGTCAGCTGATTGTACTTTATAAATTGGCAAAATTATAAATATAAAGATAGCAAAGTTACTATATTATACTAGTATGACTATTTAAAATAAATATTATACCTACTCGGACATACACTATAAGATTATAATATTATAGTGACTAAGCCTTAATCAACATTTTAAATATATTTTGTTAAAATGTAACACGACGGTGATTTACTTTAAACTAATAATTAAAATTTTGAAAATATATAAACCGGAAATATCTATTCTATATTTTCTTTTCTGTGAAAAGCTCGCATTAGCTGAAATATCGAGGATCAACTCAGTAGAGGAAAGTTTCCATCGTGATGAACGAACAAATTCCGAGTTATTGAGATCAAAATAATTATTATTCTTATGTGATTTTTTTCAAAATCTAGGTATTGTTTGTGATTATATAACTTAATTAATATACTAATTCACTACATTGATTGGGCCTCATAACCTAGTGCAAAAATATAATATATATATATTAGTCCTTTTATATATCCTCGTAGCATGGAAATGGAAATGTTAACACATTCAGTTATGCGGATGTGGCAGTGCAGGGATTGCAGGAGAAACGTCATAACTAGAACATTTAATATACATAACATAGTAAGAAATACAAAAGATAGCGATCTATTATCGGTGAAAAGCCAGATTGTTATTGGTTATAGTCATTGTTTATCTCAAAATCATTAAGAATGTCAAAAAATATAAACATTAAAAATTAAAATTAAAAATTTTAATCGTTTTTTATGTAAAACCACCATTAAATATTTTATTTAATTAAAGTATAAAAACAACAAATAAATAATCAAAAAAATTTACTGAATTCCAGTCAAGTAAAGAAAGTTATTTTAATATTTTAACGGTATTTTTGGTAAAAATAAAAATCAAACACGTAAATATAAAAAAAATAATGTTACCTATTGGTTTTATGGCTTGTTAGTTTTAGGTATGTTTATTATTAGACTATTATATTTGTAGAATTTACTCTATACATACGAGGAACAATAGTTTTGCTTGTTTTAAACACACACCACTTGAGTATATATTATATTGAAGAATTATAACTCAATGTAACTCGATTCATAGATAGCATTTAACAAACACTCACTTTAGATAATTTATGTTTATACAACAAGGAGTTAAGGTGAATTTACCCTATACAAACAACCCCTACAAAATAAGCTGCGTTTATGTTTGCAGAAGGCTTAGTAAGTGTCATAGTCCACACGAATCGTTGAATATTAAACCTGAGGTAGTTTTCGTATTTCCACGAAAGCTTAAAGCTCCTCTTAACATACATATGTATATAGGTATTAGACGTAGTTGAAGTAGTTGAAGTAGTACCTACAAGCATATGATATCTTATATGCAAACATGCACTATGACGTTGCTTTATATTTTAGCATCATCAGCTCTTGTAATTTTCCAATTTAGAATTTTTAAATATTGTTACTTCTTAGATATTTAAATTTCCTACATATTTTCAATAAAAAATAATATTACATTATTCAACATCTTGTAAAATCAATCTTTAAGGAAAACATATCTCTACCGAAATGAGATATGTATACATTTTGTACCTTATTTACCATGTCTTTTAGAGCTAATTTACATTCTAATCCTTACCCGTTAGGTATTTCAGTTCCCATTATTTCTGAGTTTCTTGTCTATAACCTAATGTAACCTTATGTAATATACACAAGCAATGAAATCAAACAACGATCAAAAATTAACATTATGGATGAGAAAGAACAATCAGTGGGTCAATTCTATACACAAGGCGGCTATCGGTGGCTCTCAACGGTAGTTTATCATATTTATGCATTGATGTATTACAATTATTGTTACAATATACGTTATCCATATAAACTGTTAAAAATTAACACAGCCAAGAGAAGGGGTGTTAAAACATAGTACTTTTTGACAGTTCAGACGTTTAACGTAAAGAATTAACCGCCTCTATAGATAAATATGATAAAATACAGTCAATAGTCGCCTATAGCCGCCTATAGCCGCCTTGTGTATAGAATTGACCCACTGATGGTTCTTTCTCATCCATACTGTTAATTTGTGATCATTGTTTGATTTGATTGCTTGTGTATATTACATATGGTAACAGTAGGTTATAGCCAGGAAACTCCCAGAAATAATGGAAACTGAAATACCTATCAGGTAAGGAATAGCAGGTAACCGATTTCGAGTAAGGAATAATCCGCGATAAACTTAAACACGTGTCAAGAATACGTCGAATACTGATAACTGCTCTCGGTTTATGCATTAACGCTCATTTAGTATGAGTATATTACATAAACTATTGCACGTGCATAATGCGTGTTTAACTTTCGTAGGACATTTACACATTCAAAACCCTATATCAAAATGCAGATTAAACATAGCTTATTGGAATTCTATTTATCATCTATTCTGTGGTTATAGCACACTATCCCACCCTCAAATCTCTTGGATAGCATACTAACTATTTCTCGAAGAATTCTAATAACTCGATATGCTATAACTGCAATGTAAGTATCTATTAATTATTTTATTTCCAGACCGGGATTAAGCTAAACAATCAGTCCGACTTTCAAATTTAGAATTTTCCTTTATAAAATGTATATTATACGCCTACTTTATGTATCGCTTTCTCTAACACATATATTATAATACAAAGTAATTATACATTTTTCTTTAATATAGTTATACAAAAACAAAGTATAATATTTTTGTATAGTTACAATTTTACTACAAAATTTAATAAACCAATTTGAATTATTTAGTGAGATAGTTTTATAAACTCCTAGCGTGTTTATAATACCACTCTTCCTGAAAGAAAACGCTCACGTACCAAAACCATTTTTCATATTACATTATAACTACTACATATGTCATAATATATTTATTGATGAGAGTTATCTGTAGTATTTTATAGAATGGTTCATTTATTATAGAGCAGTTTATTATTTTATATTAATATCGATAAAGTGCACTGAATAAAATCAGTTTCTACAAAATAAAATAAATCAATTGTAGCGTAGAAAATTACATTTAAAATTTTAATTATTTTTTTACAGATTTGTGTGGACATAACAAATCAAAATTCATAACGTTCACAACATGAGATTTACATTAAAATAAATAAAAATTCGAAAACAAAATATACAGCACGTCACTGAAAATGTCTATGTTTTGGGTAGCGGATTGACTAGTCTCTTATTCCTTGCTTATGAAACCTGATAGGCTTGACACGAGGAAACGGTTTCGACTAGTTCTAGAATAGATCATGGCTGTGACCACATAGGTAATTGACAGGCGCATGTAAATTCAAATTCTTTAGGACACCAGGATTAGAAACCATCCCTCGCGATAACAGGCAAACATGTTTCAACTGCATAAATGACCTACGAGATTAAAGAGAGTGAAAAGCAAGTAGGTATGCCTTGTAGAAAGACAGTCGGAAAATAATTATTGGAAAAATTACTGAAAGTTATACGTCTTAAAATAAAGACACCGAAGAAATTTCTTCTAGACGCTTTCTAAAATAAGCTTGTGTGCTTCTTGCTTATATAAGTAATTTATTTTTTTCATCTGTGCTGTGCGGATAACATAAAACCATAATACAACATAATAATCGTAAAACAAAGTTAATTGAAACATTACCATGGAAAGGGTGAAAGGCTGCTCAGTAATAATGGTTTTGACGATACCATTTGATGCGCTTTCTAAATTGCGTTACTTATTTAAGAATATAAAATTCTTTTAATAAACATAAATATATAAATTCTAATGGATTCAAGCTATGTACTATTCCATTTAAGTACATTGAATCATTTTGAATCCATTAGAATTTAAATTCAAATTCCATCAAGTACCTTCAGTCGATAGTATTAATATTTTAAATATATAATTTAAAAATACTTCTGAGAAATATATAAATGCTAGAAAATATCTGTGATTTATTCGTTGAAGTGCATGTACGCTATAACAAAAATTCCGAGTCATCCTGACACCGGTTAATAATAAAAATAAATAAAATAAAATTATGGTAGGTAATTAACAGATTGATTTAAAATACAAAAAACGACTGCCAATAAGGAACGCAATTTAGAAAGCGCTTCAGAGAGTATTGTAAAAACCAGTAGTAAATTTTATCGCAATTAGATATACATTTATTGTTTTGTGAACAATGCAAATGGGCGTGAATCCCTAGGGGCGTAGGTTCGAAACCTGCTGGGTATCGTATTTAAATAAAAAAAGATTTTTCCTGTGATTAAAATATATTTCTGTATAGTGTTCTCAAATTGTGTACATACTTATATACTTACACCCAAAAAAATATTATAATATTATATTATATTCTGAAGAACACAAAAACATACGCAGTGCGCAGCTCAGATTTTTTATGCTGACAAAATATATTAAGTTATTATGACTTATTTTTGAATTATGAGCTGTAAAGTAAATAAATATGTAAAAGTTTTTTGTCTGTCCTTCGAAAGAAGTTCCGTTTTATTCTCTGTTCCAATGCTCGGATCGAACTCATAAAAAAATCCAGCAGTATTTTTGTTTGCCTTCTTATAAAAGATTGACGACAGAAAGTAGGCACATAATTACATAAAGGGAACGATCGCTATCCCGGAGGAAGTATTTGACGAAATTGAAAATACATGGCCATAGTGAAAGACGTGTACTAAAATAAAATGAAAATATAATACTATGTTGGGTCACTCTAGTGTGGTCGAAGTCTACGATGTAGCAGGGTGAGATTTATTAGTAGCGTATTGGTACAATAGTATGTTATACATGATAGTTACTAGCTAAGTACTCTGATTCGAGTGACATTGAGATAAATTGTTCTTCGTTCTTTATACAATAAAAGGTAGTACATTAACATTAAATTCTGTTACATAATCATATTAAACTAAATATAGAGTCAGCGTTTTAAATTGGGTGGCGAAATGAAATATTATTTGTTATTACAGTTGTAAGAAAATACTATGAAAAATGATTATTCAGCTAATACACCGTAATGGTATAATGTGCTGTGATATGATGTAATAATACACCGTCTCTAATTTCGCCAATCGACTTGCTGGTCTAGCTAACTAACAATAGATATTCGATCGCTTATTATTCTGCAGCTACAACTACATTGTCTTACAATGCACATTACGTTACATTATTTACGGATATACAGAAAACACTATTTGGCATATTAGTAATGGGCTTATAGACCATTCTGCCATGGATGAGGATCATAACCACAATGAAAATATAGCCATATTCAGAGTGACCAAAATTCGTCATTCTGCTTCTCTTATGACATAATTAAGACTGTACTAAACTTAGTCGTACCAACATGCTGGTGATTTTCTCTCTCTAGATTATATTATGATATATTAAAAAAAAAACTATAAAATAGATTGTGTAAAAGTGTGAACTTGAACTTGCACGTGTTTGAACATGTACCGTTTTAAAAAAAAAAAAAAATTTCGGTTAGGTTCGCGTTACCATGATCTTACTCCCTACTTCATTTATCGTTTGTCAATTTATGGCTACGGCCGTATGTTGTAGCTTAACCACTGGGAAATGCCAATAGAAATGGCGTATTTCAAAAAACTACTACCTTATTCTTAGGTCAATAATTATTATAAAGCAATCATTATTCGTACGTTGTTTATCACATTTGAATGATCAAAGATATAGCTTATATTCAGTATCTTTAAAATTATCTTCAAATGTGATAATCGTGCCAATTTTTGGAATAATAAAATGCCTGATTCTTATTAAATTTGGGATCACAAAGATTATAAAATATAATTTTTTATCGTAAATATGTCATTATATAATGTTAACATTAATTTTACTAATGGTTTTGTAAATGCGTTTAAAAATTAATAAATCTAAAAAAAATAACACCACTGCACATGGATGAACTGAAATATGACTTTATTCTAAAACGTTAGATCGAGAGGTTTAAAAGAATTCTATTTTATGTAATAAAAATACTTTATGTAGTCATCAAATGTTTAAAATAAATATAAAGGATAATAAGGCTTCAAAATTATATAAATAGAATATCTATAACGTTTAAGGAATGTCCAGTATTATGCTCTGAATATACCATAAAAGCTCCATTTTGACCTACGCTGAGCATGTGGGCCGTTAAGTACTAAAGAAATATGTACATGATATTATATGTTTATTGCAAATAATTCGTAAATCGTATATTCCCTTGTATAGGTACATGGAGCATTCATTATATTATTATCTACCGCAGTATGAATGAAAATAACGATCATACTGAAATAAGTCAGTCTGTATTGGAACTTGTCTTAAAGTAATGTATCGATAGTTTTAGGTCAGTACGTTTCTGACATACGCGTTATTTATGGGAGTCTGATACTTATCAATACAAATTTTGGAGCATGCAGTATTTATTAAGGTCATTATAAACAACCTTCATACTGAGTGAATCTTGCTAGAAACATATAAAAAATGTTCAAGAAAATTGAAGGTATAGTGTTTATAGATTTTAGGGTTTTCACCATGTGATATTTTTCCTTATTTTCTCGACGTTTTGGGTTCGTTGCAGAGGCCATTCTTAGGAGCTTTTAAAAAACAAAAAATGGTCATCTTTAACAGCTATACTAATTTGGAAAAAAGTCCAAGATTAATGTGATATTAAGTGTCTAATGAATGCTAAAATATATTCATAAGAAAGAAAAAGCGCCTATTTTGTGATATAAGGAATTGTTTAAGTAATATCAAAGTGAAAGTCGTGAAAAGCTCGCATCAAGCGTACTTCTTCTTCAAGACGACGCGCTCGTGGACATGTCGATAGAGCCATAAACTGCCATTTAATGATATTAGTTTCTATTGTTATACAACTCACATTAAAATTTTACCTTGGTTACTTGAAAAACTTTTCATTTATGAATTTAGAATACAGCGATTTTCAAGCGTAAGAAATGAGGTAGAGAAGACCTATTTTTTGGACATATACCCATAGGGTTTTTCAAAATGGTTAATGTCGGTATTGGATTAGTGAATAAAGTATTTGTGACTACTGTCAGAGAACTGTCTATAATACAAAAATGCTATCGCTTTCATACTAAAGTAGATGATATTATTAAAGTTAAAATAATATAATTAAATTTATATAATATAAGTAAATACATATATATATAATATAAAGCTCTATAATTTAATTTTAGTTTATATCAAATTATATGAGTGATACCAGTAGATTATTATTTTTATATATATCTATTTATAAATAATGCAGTATAATCTTAAATAAATAAATAAATAGTAATTAAAATAAAAAGTATTGCTTGCGGTAAATTTTCCGTGAATCAATTATGATATACCTTATAAATTTAATATTATACTTCCGTAAAGTATGTTTGACATATCACATATTGAAGAGTAGAGATTATACTAACCCTGTGTATAAAAGAATTGCCTGTAATATATGTAAATAGGACGCCTCTTATATCAGGATTTGTTATGAAAGGATGCGTCGATTGCCAACGCGTGTGTATTTTATCTTCCAAAAGTTCTTGTCCTTCGAATCAATAGGCATATATCAATTTTGAAAAGAAGCTCTCAATACTGAATTGAGTTGAATGTACTAAAATAATATTTATTGTTTACATCCATATTCATCGCAGGAAATTCATACATATTATATTAAATTTTTAGCATATGTTTACCAACGTTCGAAATTGAAAATTATAGAAACTGGAGTGCTCGATTATTATAATATATCGAAAATATTAACACTTACTTACGTAATTTTATGTATTTATATTATAATATGAATATATATAAGTATAGATTTTTTTTATTATATTACGTATATAATGAAAATAATACAAAGGTAGTGAATTTAATTACTTTTCTACATTATTTATTTTTTTCCACGAGACGGAGCAATAAAATGTTGAGAGAAAATAATATAATATACACGTTTGTGAGAGTCAGATAATGATAGATTATATTAAAAGTGGTAAGTATTATTGAACGTCGTATTATCGGTAAGTATTATCGAAATTTAATAACAAAAATATTGACATGTGGCACTGTCACCTGATAATTTTTTGTAATATAATAATAATATTGTATCAATTAAATGGTGGAATTTATGGGATTGTTTTGGGAAAAATATGCATTAAAATAGGGTTGATATTGAGGATGTTAGAGAAAATTCTATATTCTTTGTCCAGACCTCATAACTGAGGATCATGTTCCAGATGATTTGACCGTTTGACGGTCTTCTCCACGGTTTTTGCTCCTACCATATAGGCATTCAGTGGTACGCAGGGATTTCGTCAATATGAAATCTGTGGCACACATGATTTATTTTGTAAATCTAGGAGGAGCTCTTCTTTGTCTTCACCAACATCATGAGTTTTTCCATATCGTAATTTTTCTATGGGATATATGACCAAAAAACTAAAAGAAAACTAAGAAGAGTCTAATTGGAGAACGCTGATTATGAACTGGTTCGTTTGGCCACATATTCTCAGCATTCGCCTCCAGGACCACATTTAAAAAGCGTTTAGCTTCTACCTTGGTTGCAATTTTGACATGGTAGTATTTTTTCATTATTGTTTTTTTTATATCAGTTACCCATATGCTCTACCCGATGAATATGTTCTCTCACATACCAAAGTAATATTTGTATTAACTATTGAGTTTGTCTAATAAAATTAAGGGCAAATCCGCCACATAACGAACGAAAAAATAGGTATTGCGAATACAATGTTTATAATAAACTTCAAATAAATAAAAAAAGCTTAAAAGTAGAAGCGTGTTTAAAAGTTTATTGTTTTTTTATACCTAATTTATTTAAAATCCACTTCATCTGACAACACTGGTTTATTAATTCTATCGGGGTTCAAATAGATTACGCTATCATTTAATTTATTTTTTATATTATATATACCTTTGGCAATATGTTTATGAAAAAAATTTATAGTTATAATATTGCAGATTTTAGTTTTAAAATAATGTAATTCAACACCCATCACGTTCAATGAGATTCATTGAAAAAAATATTAAAACAATATTATGTTGACCACCTTTAAGTGAAAATATGAGTATAAACTACTATTTTCATCAATGAATCAAAACATTGATTGAAACATGAGATAAATTGTATGAGTAGGATTCACTCATCAAATAAACATCTAAATTGTAAAACAAATTTGTATTTTGGTGTAAATTTAAATAACATAATATTTATGATCATTTTTCGTGACAGAAATGTAAGTATTTTTTAATTTATTTATTTAACACGCGACTATTTCTTTCAATAATTTTGCATTTAATTTGGCAGGCGTAAAAAAAGGTTTAGCATCACCATAGACTATAGACGAAACATCAAAAGTCTGTATAAAAAAAATGTTATAGCATATTATATGCTTTGTTATTTCTAGTTAACTATCTAATATGTATCATACTATAAGTCATATGCATATACTGAAAGCCTTTTATGCGTACGACATTTTATTTAATACGCAAATTCGCGTAGCACCGTAACAGTGTCGTAGAGCCCGTTCACAAATATGTTTACATTCTTAATATAGAATGGATTAATAATTTATGTCATGTTAAGCTCTTCTAAGCTTTTTGGCAGCATGTAAATAATTGATTATCAATGATAAAGGTTTTCCCAAAGATGTAAAATTTTCTTCCATAATATTCATATATTTCTGTGTTACCATTAAAAAAATGCTGAAGCCGTTTCCAGTAAAACCTTGACCTACTTCCATATCTTTTTTCCGGTACAAAATACAGTTTTTGAATTTCTACAAAGTATCATTTTAAGATAATCTAAAAGTACACACTTTTATATCTTTATATATTTTTTTAATTTATGATCTGAAGGCAAGGTTTTTCATAGTATAAACAGCCTTAATAAGTACCTATTTGCATTTGGTACTTGTTTATTAAGAGAAAATTTCAAGAGGTATTTTGAAAAGAATTAACAATTTTATAACTTAAAGAAATAACAAAAGAGACATAGCAGTATTACATAACTTTACTCATTCTACGGTTGGCGTCGCTTCTTTTGTATATTGCGGTGTTTTCAACTATTAAATAGCTGAGGCCTGGTATATTATTTGAAGATAATATTTTTCAATTCAATATACTTACGGTAATATAATATTACATTGTCTCTTTCTTATACGTTATATTGTGAAATCGATGAAATATGCTCCATTCTATGAATAATTCATTATTTGTATAGAAAGAATAAAATACAATTAAGTTGGTACGTGGATATTATCACCAGTGGGAATGGGAGAACTGGGCACCAGGAAAATTGGGCGTTGCATTATCGAATGAAATAATAATCGTTCGTTACGATTTTATACGAAAGTAGACGAGTAATTTTAATCAGTTTCCATATAATACTTAGTACCTACCTAGTTTTAACTCATTTTGCTCTTAACATAATATTTTTTATTGTTTATTAAGAATTAACATGCCTGAGGCTTATATAAAGATAAAAGAACTCTCTTCTCCTCGGAACTTAAAAATATGCACAATTAAATCATTATTTGCCGCCTGAATAATATCTTCTAAAGTGACCTTCCACTGTGCCTAAAGCGCAAAGTGTTCAACCAGTGTGTGCTTCCCGTGATGACATATGCGTGTGAAACATGGACCCTAAGTAAAAGAGAGATCCAGAAACTTAGAGTAGCACAACGTGGTATGGAGAGGTGCATGCTGGGCATAACGCGAAAGGACAAAAAGAGGAATGAGTGGATAAGGAAGCAGACAAGGGTTTGCGATGTAATAGAGTTTATTAAAAGCCTTAAATGGAGATGGGCTGGACACATAGCTCGAAGAAGAGACAATCGTTGGACAAATCTAGTCATCCAGTGGTATCCAAGAAGTACAAAACGTCCACAAGGTAGACCTAGAGGCCGCTGGATCGAGGAAATGATAAAGTTCTGCGGAAGTACGTGGCAACGCAATGCACAGGACCGAGAGAAGTGGAAGCAACTTGAAAAGGCCTTCATCCGGCAGTGGATAGATTCAGGCTGATGATGATGAAATCATTATTTACATATTGTGTATATTCAAATTCTCACCAAGTATTAAATAATATTATAATACTTTAAATATAAATAATAATATTAAATATATATTTTAAAAGTACCTATCATTCATGAGAGCCTATTTATTATCAAATTTGATTCGATTGCGTGGCGTCCAGTTGTCCCGGAGCCGAATCGTCCTAGACCCATCACCGGTACGATAGCATTTACCATTTCATAACTGAAGCAATGGCCAGTACTGTTATATAATATTCACTATATATGCACTGTTTATTACTCGTATGCGTTTATAAACAAACGGTTTTATAGAATTTTCCAACTAAGTGTAATTTTTTTGTATGTGAATACCTACGAGTAATACTTGAAAATTAGCAAATCGATCTTATAGTATAAGTTTAGTGTGAAGAAGAAAATTGCAAGGCAAAGTTACTTATAGTTAATCTAACCGGAAGACAGAAAGTCCTTTCAGTGCTTCCCTTTCATATGTTTAGGCCTAATTATGAAAAAAAAGAAATATATATTTGTTTGAAATATAACTATGAAAAATATTTGTAATAAAACACTTGATGTTGTTTCTTTTAAATTTATAACTGCCATTTTTGGCGTTTTGGTATAATATAGGTATAGTGCGTACTATTTTTGTGATTTTTAACCAGAACATTTTAACTAATAATCGTTTGGCATATTAGAATACCAACTTATGATGCAATAATAAAATTTTTGACGCATTTTGTCATTTTACGAGCAGTTATAATATCTACAATTTTATTATGGTGTGAATGTTTTGGTTTCATTACAAGTCTACCATGTTTAGTTTTTTGCTTATATTCAGTATTACGTAGTAATTAATAAAATATACATAAATAGGTTAGAACATGATTTATTTTTACAATATCAGTATTTTATATTTAATAATAAATTGACTGTTTACGTAAATTTAAAAATGTATCGAAGTATTTTTGACAGATACGAACGATAACTGTATGAATTTTGTTTAAAATGAATGAGTTAAGTCAGGTTTAGTTAAGTTAGGTTTAGCTAATTTTACAACAGTTTTTTAATCTACTTTCTTACACCATTTAGATAATATATTAAAATATTATATCATACAGAATTAGCGATAGCTATTTAAATTTTATTATTACTACATATTTCGACTCTTGGTGGTTCGCGGACTTCTAAATAGGAATCCATGTTTCTTCTTACATAATACATGTGCAGAGCATAACTCGTAATAAGCTTTGAAGGAAAAAGGCTTTAAAAGTCAACTTGTACTTCCGTATAAGGGGATTATTTTCTTCAAAAGAAAATGGGAAATAAACGAAGAGAGAATCGAAGAAAAGGAAAGCTTACGTTTAATATGTTTCTTATATTATTATAAAAACCACATCTAAGATGAAAATATTATAATTGCGAATAAAATTTACATTACTAGCAATACGCATTTACGCGTCAATACAATGCTTACAACAGTATTACAATTTAATGTTTGAATTCAATATCATCACGTTATCTGCTGTCACATGCTGTCACAGTCAGCTGCCGTTACGAAAAAAAATATGTAATGTCATTTTTATTGGTATTTAAAATGTTATCGGACTGATGCTCCCATGCCGTAGCACATTTTAAACCTTTAAACGAACATTGTCAGTTAGCAAAATCTGCCAGAATGGCCAGAATAATGAAGTCACTTCACGCGTATTGCGCTTCATCACCAACCACATGACTCAAATAACGTTTTTTTATTATGTTCTGCATGCCTACACATGTTCGACTCACGTCGAAATGCGGGATCTTTGTTTTATTATTTTTTTTCCTCTACGGATTTTCAATTAAATTATTGGTCAAAATATTATCTATGGATGCAATATCGCAAGTAATTTTAACGTACGCATACGTAAAAACTAAACTTTTAAAATTAATTGAAATTACCATGAATAATGAATAATAAATAATTCATAATACCAATAAATTAGAGTTGACACTTTCCATAAATGAATTTATAGAGATAGTGATCATTCGAAATTTTCTGCGGAATAACGAAACCATAGACTAAATTTATCGCCGTGCCAGCATGTGACATCACGTGACGTGATCATAATGAAATCGCAGCATTACTCGTATGAGCTATTTTGTGGTACCTATTTTTATCTACTGCTTGCTGCAGGTTCAGAGCGTTATTACATACCCATTACGGAAAGTTTTGGGATCTGTATTATCTTTTGATAAATGTTGTTAGCTTGTTATTGTACTAATACACTATATCTATTTAATATGGCTAAAAAAATAAAAGCTTCATAAGAACGATCCGATCCTCAGTTGATCGGCTGGTCACGACCAGGAAACATTTCTCAGATTTAAAAAAATGCGTCATCTTACTTCTTATCAAGGCAAAAAAGTAACTACGCACATTTTAGGGCACGCCAGCAAGCTCATAAAAGGTTTCTCTTAGAACAGGAAAACTTTAAAAGACGTCTCACTTTCGTTACGTTATGGTTTCCGGTTTCCGGTTTTTTGTAAACCAACTTGGCGTACCCCTACTCAAGCGTTGAGGCCTGATTATCTCCACTACGAATTCTTGCCATAATTTATAATCATACACAATTTAATTATGACTTTCATGAGATACATATGTATAGATTAATACATCTTCTGAAATCGACAGTATAAACAGCAATATTCATTATAAGAAAGTCACAATACGGTGAAAATACACATTAATTTGCGGCGCTTCCCTTTTATTCGAAGGCTCCTGGTTTGATTCCTGGTGATGTCATAATATATTAATGTAATTTTCCGATGTCTGGGTGCTTGTGACTGTTTAACTTATATCACTGACTACACGAATGTTTCACTATTGACTATACTATTGTCATTATGGCTCATGGCTTCTTGTAGTGTTAAAAAAATATAAGTACATGAATGATATTTGTATTAATCTTGAATTATTTCTATATTTCGTATCGTACAACGTAGTTCAAGTGTTTTCACAACGTTTTTGATTAACAATACAAACAATGACCCCTCCAAACCAACCCGCTCCGCACCACAGTCGGTCTTAATTATGCGTAATACAACGTCCTACGTTTGAGTGTAAATCATTAGCAGTTTTTACGCCCAATAATGTCTCAGGAGCAGATATTCAAGTCTTGGGTCTCTCAATGTGAGCTTTGGCTGAGTTTACTGATTGATGAGATTTAATAAAAGTGGCATAAAATAGACAAACATGGAGAATTATCACACATAAATGAATTTAATGGTATATTTATATTATTATAAAAAAAAAGGTTAAAATAATACGGACATACTAAAACTATGTGAAGAGATCTTCACGTACGTAATAAGTCGTTATAAAGTTGTCCTTTGTGGAAACCAGGTTGGACAGCCCAATGTGTCCAACGGCTGGTTGGACCGACTTGGTCAGGAGTCAATTTGGTTGTCTCTAATCGTCATTGTACATTAGAGGAAAATAAATATGCGTGACTAATAGTATATAACATAATATATACAAATAATATATAATAACTTTAAGAAAATTAAACCTACAAAACAGCAAAAGGTGACCGCCAATATTAATGGCATTTTTTTTCTCTAGGTGCCTTTATGGATATCTTGCATTTACTATCGAGACTTCTTTAAGGAGTTTGGCACGCAAACTACTCTACTTGATGCTAGTCAAATTAAAATTGTGCCGGCTGAGAAATATGCCTTATTGAAAACTAGGTATTCTTCTACCCGCATCGGGTATTGCTAATTTGAATTCGGCCAGGGGCTATGAAACCGCCTTACAAAAACCCTGGAAAATTCTTTGTAGCCCAAGGCGGTGGTGATTCTGATGAATATTTTGTCGTATTCATTGGGAACTGAGAACTGCAATTTATAGCAGAGTGTTTCCTGTGGTAAAAGAAATATATGACAGCAATCACTGGATCTGAAAGGCACGAATCATCATTACATGTCACCATTTATTATTGTGATTCTTTTATAATTACATTTTAATTGTATAGTTATTAAAATAAAGCAGTCTTGTGTATAGAATAGATGCGCTGATCTAGTTATGATTGAAGAAATTTTGAGGATAATTATCGCTCTATTGTTTTGTTTTGACAACAAAATATACATATTATAGTGTGTCACTCATTTAATACTGAGTGGTACGATTGTATCTGTAGTTTATTCCATGTAGACTTACGTCCAGTCTTATTTAGTACATTCCCCCCCTAATTAATAGAAAATATGCTTCTGAGTATATTAAACAAGAAGTCATACTAAGGTTAAATGAATCTATGTACATTTTTTTTAAATGTACAAAATGCTATAGTAAATTTACAAAAATTAAAATTCCCACAGTTTGATTTTATGTTTAATCAGCGCGTTAGTTAGTTGACCACATCGTTAAATTATAATCCAAAATTAAGAATGTAAACTTTTGTAATACAATTTTAGTTTTCTTTGCTATTTGATGAACGTAAAACAGTAGGTATTTATTTTGCTAAATACTTCTATGACACGTTCTCACGCGAACCCATAAAGAACTCAAGTTTAGTATATTTTTAGTATTTCGTATTCTTTGTCGAGTACCTAACAAAGTTCGTATTATTTGATAAAATTTAAGACGTTTTGTTATTGCTAGACACGCACACACACAGTTAGACGTAATAACTACTTACTTTAG
Organism: Rhyacophila brunnea; assembly: GCF_057557595.1. Classification (NCBI taxonomy): domain Eukaryota; kingdom Metazoa; phylum Arthropoda; class Insecta; order Trichoptera; family Rhyacophilidae; genus Rhyacophila; species Rhyacophila brunnea. Next base: position 32,793,157 of record NW_028232827.1, on the reverse strand, counting down.
CATAATTAACAAATAAAATTAACCTTGATAAAATGTATATATCACTTGGTATTCACTACAAAAGAAATATTTACGGAAAATGTGAAATGTGTGGTGAATATCAAGTGATAAGATTTTTTTTAATGATTTTACTGAGGTTTTAACTCACCTTCTTCTCATCTAGAAGAGGATACGTCGATCAGGGCCTTACTCCAATTCTGTTAAAGAACTTTACAATTCTGCCAAGCTCTTCTGTTCTTCCCACCCGCCAGGTCATCTTCCAATTCATTGACATTCTCAAAGATATATATGCAATACTCTGCTGTACTCTGTGTTGTTCATATTTAGGGCATTGTCCTGCTATATGTGCAATGTCCTTCAGAACATTATATTCATCGCAAAGCTGCGAATCGCTTCTTCTCATGAGGACATCAATTTTTTTACCCATTGTGTGTCCTGTTCTTTCAGTATCAGCTCAAGCTCATTTCTCTTCAAGGAATTGATAAGATAGCTTTCACGTTTGTTACCTACTGTATTCTGTTTTCGGCGTTTCAGATAAGATGCATTTAGCTTAGATGGTAGGGCATATTGGTTTTCAAACTTTTTCAAAAAAAGTCATTGTAGTTGTTCATAACTTTCCGTTGGGATCACCATTTATAGTAAAGCTGTTTGGTATTTTAATTTGGTATGATTTCCAATGACTAAGTTTAATTTTATATGGATACATATTTGATTAATGAACACAGACTGTTTTAATCGTTGTTAATTGTTTATTGCTCTCGATGGCCAAGCGGCTTATGCGTCGATTTATAATCTCATTGATTCCAGATTCAAATCCTGGATCTGGCAAATTTACATATTGTTTTTCAATTTGTGTTTGAAGTCAGAGTATGGACCTAACGTGTTGAGCAAAAGGCTAACATCCATTTCTCATAAAAATAAAATCTGTTAATACAGACTTACACCCTATGGAGGCCCATTATGATCCTATTAGGGTCGAACACATACAACAACAATAATAATAATTCTTACATAGGTATCTATTTGAATATCACATGATAGTATGGTTTAATTATTTTGGTAGTTTAATGTCTATTGCGGAGAAAACACGTCATTATGCGAGAAATAATTATTCAATTGAGAGATTATTTGTGAACTGCTGGATTGAAAGGTTTGATTTTGACTCATTATTATATATTACAATAATATGATAGTCAAAGAGCAGCAGTGAAAGAGTGGAGTAAAGTGCCGGCAGATGGTTGGGTTCTTAGATTGGACCGTTGTATATCTCTTTAATTATAAAAATTCTAATCAAGCTAGTATATAATATCTATTTATTCTGTACATACATATACTTTATATTCCGTATTCCAAGTGGAAAAATATGTAAAAATATTATATGATCGTGTTTAGTAAAAAATACAATCTTCGATTTAATTAATTATGATACAATTAATTCAAGAGTCGTTAGATTGTATATTATATTCTAAAGCGATGAAAATTGTATGCTATCGAAGATACAAAAATGTGAATATCAAATATGTAAAGAAACAAAAAAGGTTTCAAATAAAGTAATGAAAGAAATTCGCAAAGCTTACAATTTGCCCAATGGTTGTTTTCTTTTAAAATTTATCCCTGCCTGATTAGATCAAAACGGCTTCCTTTCTGGAGGCTTTATTCTAATCAGAAAATGTCTTTATATTATAATTGATAGCGTGTCCCACGTTACAATGAGGCTTCAGCACGCTTAGGCAAACACCTCTCAGATATTTAAGGGTTAATTTTACCCCCGTCAACCCTTAGTGATCCTTCCCTGTCAAAGCAAATCCGTAATTATTATTTGCGAAAGCCAAAGGGCAGGTTATGTAACCTGATCATATTTCATGTCAGTCATTACAATGAATATGATACACACTGTGACTTACCTGTATGATTCTAGTCTTGAGTATTGATGGATAAAATAAATAATAAATACCAAAATTATAAAAATGTCATAATAGGAAGTACTTGGTAACAGTCCGTACTTATTATAAGAAAAAAAGATTTCATGCTAATTCAAGGATCTACATTTTTTAGCAACGTCAAGATGTTGTGATCGAGATATTTCGTCTCAAGAATTCTTTAAAATTCGAAAAATATATTATTATATGTAATTCGGAAGCAAAATTTCGACTCAAGAAAAGTCACAAGGTAACAAGTACACCACAGTAATTTGACATATTTATGCAAATTTAGGAAAGTATTTTGGTATAAGATAATATGTACTTATATAATAATATGTAGATAGCTACCTATCCCAAATAAATGAGCGTGACATTTTACAGCCTACGGGAAATTAATTTAAAATAAGATATGTATTGATTTAGTTATTTATATTCCTCAATCATAACAAACAAATTTTTCTTTATGGATAAATTATAAGAAGACAGTTTAAATGCCTAAAAATGATACTTTTATTAATGTGTATTTAGTTTCTAGAACATGACTTATTATATTGTGTTGAAGCTATTTTTTCTGTGATCCACATTGGAATCGTTAATATGAATTTTATAAGTAATCGAAGTGATTAACGTGAAACTATTTTTAAAAAGATTTTACGTTTCTCTTCGAGATAATTTTAACAGTTGATAATAGTCATTATAAATAAAATTAACTTTTTTGAATTCAATACCTTCAGCTATGCGGATGGAGGAATCACTATAAGACAATCATAATATGGCGATAGTAAAAAAAAGTAAAATATTTTGTTCAAAACGAAATAAAACAAAATCACAGAACTAGTCATTTAATTAATAAGTCACTGTGGAACCGGAAAGGCAGCAATCTCCGCAATAGCTTCAGGCTTGGCCTGGCATATGTCTAAAAAGACTTTGGGCAAAGCATATCTGTTACATGACTACGATGTGCTCCGTAGTTTGAATTTCACCATACTCGCAAAGTCAGGACTTTTATGTAAGCATCATAAAAGAAAACCAGATTTGGTTCAGACAGACGCTATATTTGTGTAGAAGGCTAAAGCCAGGAAGCTCTTCCAGCGGATTCTCAATATCACGAGATTCCTTCACAGGCATCCTCTTGTTTGCTCTCAACCTGAAGTAACTTATCTCTAGCACAAAAATGATTCCTCGAGCTAAGACGATTCATTGTTGAAAACTTATGTCAACATAAATAACGGTAGTATTTCGTTGTTTAAAATTTTATGAAATCCCTTTAATGTTTCGCGATCACTGGATAACTATAACATGAACATTTAAAAAAAAGTCAAGTGACGAAAATGAAAACGAGAAATTATAATAATGTATATAGGATTTTTAAAACAATGCCTAGCTATATAAAAATAATGTATGTAAATATAGATCACACAAGCATGGTAAATTCATCTATAAATCTCCATTCTTGGTATAGAAGAGTGACGGTCTGTTATTTATAACTAATATGGTAAACGTTACGTGATTTTTGATGGTCGAATTCCCATTTGAATTAGTGCTTAAACAAGAACACAATATATTGTTATTGTATATTATGTATTTGAATACTATCTTGTGTATTTTACCTGTCCTCTTACACCATTTAGATTACACGTAATCTATACGCAATTCATCTTTATGATTGATCGTAAAGGTGTATTGCATATAGATAACGTAGAATCTAAATGGTATAAGAGAACAGGTAAAATACACTGTTGAAAAAGTAAATCTGTATTTAAATCAATACTTTCCCACTTAATACCATATTTTGGGCTCGATTGATTATTCTTTTTCCAAGTTTTATTATGTTGTCATTTATAGTGGTTGTTCTATGCTTGTTGTCTAGAATATGTATTTTAGAGCTTTTTCATAATTATAATATATAATATGTATTGGTTAAGCTACTTGATTAGAGTGCCGTCCATTAAGCTCACTTTTTATACAGCCAAGTACCTAGTATAAAACAGCTTTGTGTCTTCGACCTAAAACCATATAATATTTCCATGTTCTGTCTTATAATAAAAATGAGAACTGTATGCATTAAAGAAGTTAAAATTTCTTTCAAATAAACGCAAACGATGGCCAAGCACCTTACACGCCGGTATGAATTGTCGGTAAATGCACGCATTGTTTTTCAAGGTGTGCTTAGTATCAAAGTATGGACCTAATAGGTTAAACAAGTGGCTAACACTCATTTCTCGTAAAAAAATCTGTTAAAACAAAACTTTTACTGTGTGGAGGTTTACATGATCTTCATTGGATCGAATATGTCAATTTTTTTTTTTACTTCAAACTACATTTAAACATTGTTAATATTGTCTAAAAAAGAAAATATAATTTTGATTCTATGAGTTATAAATGTTATCCACGTCTTGCTCAACCTATTGGGTCTATACTCTGGTTCAAAAACACATTGTAGAAGAACATGCGAATTTGTCAGACCCGGCGTTCGAACCTGGGACCCACGATATTATAAGCTGCGCGGTAACCGATCGACCATTGTGGGAAATTTACCGTTACTTTTATTTGTTATTTATTATTAATGAATAAAATTTTATTGATCAAGTCTATCTGACTCAATGGTGAACTAAAATTTGGTAGTTATATTATTTTCCACACTTTTCGTCCTATGTTATTAGTTAGAATTTATTTATTTTTTAGAAAAAGAGTATTATGGCATTACAACGATTGGCCAATGCGCCATAATACATACAAATTATACAAATGACTTGATTCCTTATAACAACCGATATAACAATAAAGTAGAAAAGAAAGTATGTTGTCTATAATGCAATGGCCGGAGTAGTGTAACGGTAACATGTGCGGCTGTCAATGTGTTTGTTCTCCCCATTGGTGTAAAATACATCAATGGTTCTCCCAAGGTTCAGCACTAACCTGCCATTAGTAACGCCAATTGGGAGGGCATTAACTATATTTAATCAAATCACTTCGGATATTAATATATTTCACTTACGTTAGGTGAATTTAGGTGGACGTTGTTTTATAAGTTTGTATGATAGGGTTTATCAACCAAGTTCACTCTGTGTGATTCCATGTACTTTTATTTTAATTATTTGATTATTGTATTTTTTACTCATATTCCCTGTATTTTTTTTTTTTGAAAATTGTTAACACTTACTTTATGTCATGTCGTGAATGCTTTGAATTTATAATTTGTCATGTTCATTATATGGGTGGTTCACAATAATTTAACTCCTTTTGTAAAATTCAGGAATTTTTTCACTGTATCTACTTACCATATTTTGATATTACATGGATCAATTTACATAAAGCCAACCAACCCACCCATTTATGTAAAATAAATAAATTTTAAATTTGAATTAGAATCAATATGTTCATGGTTTTTTGATTCTTCATTTATTTATTAGTCACTCTACTGGAATATTTGGCGAACCGCGCATAAAGACGTATAACTTTCAAATATACAAATAATATACTGTATAAGAGATAAGGGATATTCTATCAAAATAATCTTCGAGATATTTGAAGCATTACTCTACACGGTTGAATGAAATTTTTGAATAGAAAGAAATTGCAAAGAGGACGAGAAGAATATTATACGGATCCTGAGTGTGACAAATATATATTTCTTTGAAAAATTCATGAACCAAAAAAAAAATAATTCGCGTCAGCTGAATTTGAGTAGAACCTGACAAGAGGTTCCCTTATTTAAAGAGAGTAAACGAATTCAAATATTATGCATGAAGGTATATATTATTATTAGCGATTTGGTGGAATGAAAAAAAAAACTCCATCTATTCATAGCGATATTATATTTTAATATAATATATTATAAGGATATAATACTTCAGAAGGTTTCTTATTTCTTCAAATCGCAGTGGTCAAGACTCCATAATCGACGTTAGATAAGCTACCCACCACGATTTAAAGTAAAACGTATAGTATTCCACGATTGTACAGTCAGTGACGTCCCATAGGGGTAGGCAGATTGAGCGTCGCTTGGGAGCGGCAGTTACTCGAAAGGCGGCAAATCGAGGAGAATCATTAATTGTATATAGACATAGGTATCTAAACTTAGTAATAACGGAAAAAATATCTTTCCATTAAAATATTGTTCTCACTGGTTGGAAACAAAGTGTATTAATAAACATAAAATGTTTAAAAGGCCTGATTTTTTTGTTAGGTTCGCGATGTCTAGTTTACTTCCGTTGTCCTTCGACGTCACATCCTTGATGACTAGCAATGACACGTGCATATTTGCGGATGATATTTAAATTATAGGTATAGGTATTAATTTATCCAAATATTTTTGCAAGTCATTCACGAGTTTTGTAAGTTGTCAGATGTATATTTAGATGTATGAAACCGTGGACACGCAATATTGTTTATTGAAGTATGGAATTTAAATTAGATTGAGTGGTATATATTTTGTTAGTAATTTATCCATTCAACACATTTCTTAGATATTGGACTCATGAAAGGATGATAAAAAATACTGTTTAAATAAAGATTTTTAAAAGATTATATAAATAAAAAGGATTTCAAGTTATACACATTTATATTTTTATAATAATCGATGTTTTTAAAAATAAATATAAAAAATATTAAAACAATGAATTAGTCAAAAATCTAAACGACAGAAAATCTAAAACTTAATGAACTAAATTTTAATGATAATTATGACCATTAAATATAATGCAATATTAAGATTTGACCCAGCAACGAATTCACATTTTATTACATTTTTTTACAATTGTAAGTTTATCTTTAAGTTTAAAAAAAATAAAAAATCTTTTTAATGTTTTCGGATACATATGTATTAATTAATACAGCTGAAATTGTAAATTATCAAAAAAAATCTAAAATTGCAAGCTTCGTATATTTCCGCTAGGTTCTCTGCTGGCATGCGTCTCCCCCTTAACACATTACTTTAATAACTTATTTACCAAAATTAAGTACGCGTTTCGTTTACGCGACAAACTTTAATACATATTACGATACAGATGTAACTATTAAAAATGACATATTCTTTAACACGAGTTTTAGTTTACACTCGAGATTTAATTAAACCTTGTTACAGTCTCAACCAGAATGCAACCCACTTGCCACTATTTTGTGTACATACCCTGTTTGATGCATGCAAGTACACTATGTGGATGTTATTTGGAATCCCAATATTTTGTATTACGGTGTAACATCCTTCAAAAAATAGAATGTTTGGGTACTTATATCTCTACTATATCTCATAATATATTGTGTATTCGTCTAGTTATTTCATTAATTTTCAGAAATCGTTGTCTTAAAGTGAATGTACAAATTTAATTACGAAGCCCATGTTATTTCTTATAAGCTACATTCATAGTAGGTTAATGTATTTAACATAACAGGTAGGTATATAAATTTAGGTTAACCCCTTCGTTGCAAAATACTAAAAGCAAAAACTTCGTCGAAAGCTCTCAGCGGTATAACTGCCTACATCTCGAAAAATTACATAATTGAATGAAGTATTTTACCCGCCCTAGCAGTTTCGGGTGGTTTATTTCACCCCCTGCTGCCTCATTACATGGGGCAGGGGGTAGGAAAATAATCAGCGCAGAGTGGGTAAGTTATTAGAGCTTTTTAAACACCACTGTTTCATTCGGTAAGGCTTTCGCGAGCATACAGCCTTCAGAATTATTACCCCACGTTTTGTGCCAACGAGCCTCTTTGAATGAAAGAATTTTTCCCTTTTTAGCTCGGCTGTAATATAAATTTCCCCCCCGTAGGTTCGATGGCTGCTTTGTAATCATGAGTGAAAGATTCCGTAAAGTAATGCCAATTGAAGAGGAAATTAGAAATGGACGGATATTGGATATTTTATAATTTGATTGAATATTTTAATACTATTATAAAAGTAGGCCATAAAAAATTACTCTCACAGAATTATAATTCTTCCGAAACTGTATTCTTCTTCTAATTAAGAACCTCATTCAAATTGAAATTGAAATTGATTTTCCTATAAGTTTACGAGGTAGAATATGACATTAATAATATAAAACATACATAATTTTGAAAAACACTTTCTGAGAAAATATATTATAACCAATAGAAAAAATCTTTTTTTGAAAAAAGTAAGCCACCCCGGCAGGGAATCGAACCCTGCATCTCCCGGGTTTACGCCCCATCCGATGATGATGAAGAGCGCTGATGAGTGGGTATTAAAAGTGGCCAATAGTTAAAATTTGTCGCAATTAGTATGTCACCGCGTAGCATAGAGGTAATGCGCAGATGGGGAGTAAACCCGGGAAATGCAGGGTTCGATTCCCTACCGGGGTGGCTTACTTAAAAAAAAAGATTTTTTCTATTGGTTATAATATATTTTCTCAGAAAGTGTTTTTCAAAATTATGTATGTTCAATAATTAGAATGGTACATTCTTAAATCTTGTGAATTATTCGTTGAATAAAAGAAATAGTTAATGAATAATATAAGGTAAATAGGTAACATTATTGGTATGAGATTATTAATACATAAGTATAAACAATACATAATGTGCTAAAGTGAGCTAAATATACAATATCTTCAGAATTTATAAGACAACTTCCACTTGAAGTTATCTTCACCATCACACATGGCAGGTGAGTTCTGCACTTTGGAAAAACAACCAACTAATGCTTTAAATATTTAAGATAGTTATTGGCTATAAACAGATTGAAAATTGCAAGAATACTAGAGTTTTAATGATTCTTCAAGGACTATAATATAGTTCATACATAATTTGAAAATACTTCTGAAAAAAGTAATTATATAACAACTTTCTTGTAATCTTCTGTATATCGTATTTAAAAAAAAGGATTTTTCTGGTGCGTATATAATATTATATTCTCAGAAGTGTTTTCAAATTATCTATGTTCAATAAAAGAGTGTTACATTATTAAACCCTGTGAATTATTCGTTGAATTAAAATATAGTAATATAAGCGATCTGTATTCTCGTAGTTCACTGTAATATATTTAGGTATAGTATTTAAAGTAATTACCCACAATGGCCAGGCGACTTACGTGTCGGATTATAATATCGTGAGTTCCAGGTTCGATTTCTGGATCTGGAAAATACACATATTGTTATTCATATTGTCATTTAATTTGTGTTTGGAGTCGTAGTATGGATCTTATAGGTTGAACAAGTGGCTAACATTCATTTTTCGTAAAAAAAAATCTGTTAATACAAACCTCCACCATGACGTGAAAGTAGATTTTCTATTAAATTGTTTGCTTGTGATTTTATTAAAATGTTTTATGAAATTAAAGTAAAATAAATATATAATTACCATGAACCACAAAATAAAATAGTAGGTATTTATTCGACATATTTTAAAAGTTTACATTACAGTTTCATCAAAATATTCTCTATTGATACAACATTTGTATTTATTAATACCAGCAATTGAATTAAGAACTATTGATAACAATAGTTACATTATTAAAAACATTAGAAGTAATTAAATGTTATAATATTCTTAGAAAAGAAGCTGTTCAAACATAATTGAAATAAATTCACAGAATACATCAATATAATAATATTTGGTACTTTTGGCTCCAGACAATTAATATCGATAATAATATATATATTAAAATGACAAATAACGTGAAATTCATCAATCAAAATAATATGTAACATTTAAAAAACAATTCAACATTGAACGTTTGCAGGTAAATGGTGTGATTATTGTAAAGGTTGCTATCATGTACTTCTCTCACTCGGAACTCATCCAGTTTTCTTGTCAAAATCATTTAACCTCATGCGTGTTTTGTTTTCAGTACGGTAGAACAAAATGATATCGTAGGTTCGACCAGAATTTGTTAACATAGTAAGATAAATGTTACAGCTGTAATACAATATTTTTTTTGTACAAAAAAACACAGTTGACACCATTAAAGTATTTCACTTATGTAACAAACAAGTTTTTCAAATAATATTTTTCAAGACTTTCCATTATAATATTTTATGTCGTCTTCTACTGCTTAAATTTACACTCTATTCAGTCGCTGACTCTCTTATTTATACTCTTATGTAAAAGTTTGAGTATTTTTATTCAGAGCTGGAAGTGAAACTAAAACTGAACCCTGAAAAAACGTTCACTTATTTTAGAACCGGGATAATAACTTCAATCGATAATTTTGAAGCTTAATAACCCTACTATTATAAATCTACGTTAGATTTATAATATAATATTTTCTTTAGTCATTTATTGTTTAATCAAAAATATCTTCTGGTAGCAACTAGTTCATATTATAGTCTAAGCTACGATAAAACCACTCTATTTGGAACCAGTATATTTGCAGCCGCGGATTTGGTTTTCCCCTAAAAGCAAAAAATCATTGTGAATTTTATTCATAATATTATTATGTACTATACCGACGGTGGCCTTGCTAGGAGAGTAACCGAACCTAAAACCGGGGTCTGTAGACTTGACCCCGCGGCTGGAAAAATATGTTGTTTTTGAAATATGTGTTTCTAATCTAGTGAAAAATCCCAATGAGTAAAATGAATGCATACTCTGGGCCACTGAAAAAGGAATATATGAATTTGCTAGACCCGAAAATCAAACCCGACACCTACGACTTTATAATATTACCACTCACCCATTTAACATGGTAATAATATTTATCAATCAAAAAAATTCTATAACCTCCACTATGTAGATCCATATACTCCGCTCAGGAGTAAAATGCTAATTCACTCTTTTTACAATAAAAATAAATTTATACATATTAATATATTGTATATATTGTTATGTAGCACAATAATAAATGTATTTTTATGAATAAAGTTGTATACGTCTTTCAAATCATGGAATCCATATTATTATGGAAAACTCGATAAAAAGAAGAGGAACCTACTTGTAATATAGTGATATTCGTAATAATTCGTATTGTATTACGTTTGAGATAAATATAAATTATACACCACCCTACATGATATATAGATATGTGTAATTTATCATTTTTTGCCACTACAACCTTTGGTGGGTCTTGGCCTCCTTCAAAAACTTCCTCCATCCTGGATAATCCAGCGCCGACACTCTCCAATATTGTAGCACAGTCCAGCTATCTCAATTTCGGCCATCGTTTGCCGAACTCATGACTCAGGGATTCCGATTTTTAATTTGTCATAACCAACACTTGGAGATAAACCCTAAGGATTATCTTCCTGAAACTGAACCTTTAGAAAATATAAATTATACCAGCTCTGGGTTTTACCCGCCATAAGTTTATTGGGAACCTGTTTTAAGTTTAGTTTTACAAGTAAGTCTTGCGGGAAAGTCCCGGAAGTAATTTTCCCTTTGTTAGTCGATGCAGTAAGTGGAACAAATGGCCTCAAGAAGGTGTTTGTGTCAAAAATTGATTGATTACGTTCGTACTTAGGTACAGCCCCTACTATGTGCTTGCGTATAAACTAATATTTGCATATCAAGCGTATGAATACAGAGTAGTATCAGTTTATTCGATAATAATTTCTATTGTTTCTAGAAAATAGTAATTTTAATGAAATATTTTTTTTTCATTGACATAACAATCCAATGTGGATGTTGGCAGCTTCATCAAGAGGTTTCTAACGAGATTGATTGAGGGAACTAGATGTTAGTCAATTGATCAATCTATTATGACGTTTATTATGTTATGGGTCTCTTTCATCTCAGATAAATGGATGGTCAGGTTTTTGTGTTGTATCATAACTCTTTTAGGATGGATATACGTACTTTTCAAAATTATTGACTAATTTTAATTTGTTGTTTTTACGGTCCATATTTCCACATCATAAAAACATAATATGGAAAAAACCAAGCCTCAAACAAAAATAATTACCTTAAAGACTTAAAGAACTTGGATTATTTAATTTACTGTTTATAAATTAATAATTATTCTAAAATAATAAACCAAAGTAACGGAGAAACAAGATACTACTTTAAAAGTCACAGAAAAACCCTATAAAAAATCTGGGACCAATTAAAATTTTAAATTAAATATTTCACTCTCTGTGGAACAGCTTTTATCCATTAATCTGTCTATCTAACATACCAAATTGCGAATAATCTCACATATTTATACTATCCGGAATAAAATTCTTTCTATAATAATTGGTTGCTCTTTTAATAGTGGATTATAATTATTGGTTTTTATGGTGGATATGGATGCTGGAGGGGGGTAATGTTAAGCTACCAGGCACTGAACTTTTATGCTGTTGAGACTGGCTACGTAGTCTGGTTGAACTATCACTCGCGCGGTATTGTGTGTTGGGTTACTCTGTGCGCGGCACTTGAGGATACATATTTAATGAATGATATGATAAATGACGTTGACGAATAACAAGAGCAGGTATCATGACTTGCAAGATATTCAGAATTATCTCTTGGATGACGGTCACACTATATACAATTGACCCACCCGTCGTCTTCGAATAACTTTTGAATTGGTCTGTATGAGATTTGAATTACTCGCGACGGTCTAGCTGTAACAAGCCTAGAACGCGCCCGCTGTCTTCATGTAACTTGAGGTAACTAAACCTGTTGTTCAATCACGGTCGACTAATGACCCGTAACTGGACTTGTGACAACAGCTGGGGATTTGAGATAGGAGGGAAATATTGGGATGAAAGCGACCGTAATTGGCCTAACCAATAATTATTATAAAGCACTCTTCTTCGTTGGACTCTATGACTAAGTGTCGTGTGCCTCATCTTTTGGCTATCTGACTACCTTCTCCACACACGTCCGTCTCTGCATTCACTAGCCGGGCATGTGCTATTAAAAATCCGGTGGTAATCTACATCCAGTCGGAAGAAGGTTCTCTTAGTCTTCTAAAACCTTCAACAAATAGACCTCAGCAAGTGTAATGACCTCATAATAACATACATGGATTATTTCTCAGGTTAGTTATAAATACTATTTGTGATTACCTTAATTTAAATTAGAAAATAGGTAGCCATTACCAAATAGAATTAGAGGCAGCATAGATAAGAATTTATTCGCATGAAAGAAATTATATATTAAAAAGATACTTAATTACATACTAAATGATTTTGTAGAATATTATGAAAAGAATTTAAATAGAAACACTAATATTTTATATTATTATTTAAATTATTAAAATATCATGCGCTTTTTTGGTTGTGGAAATCTAACCACGGCGACTAACTGTGCAGTCTTTATGAAATAATATATTCCCAGTTTTGCGAAATGAATGCCAAAGTAAGCACTCTCTTAATTAAAAAGTCTTCTCTACCTACATCCGGGCCTGGAAATTTTAAAACCGCAATGATTCCAAAGCCGCCCAGCTCGTCAGTGATATTGTATAGGGAGACCTGAATGAATGTTATAATCTTAATATTAATGCTATCAACAAATTGAAATTCTAATATATATAAGTTTTGTACCGTTCCATTTGAGTAATTTTTTGCGACCCGGGTTTTGCCTTTCGACATATTCAGGTACATGCGTACTCACCAATGGTAAAAACACAATGACAACGAATACCTACAGTTAATTATTGGAACTATTATTAGTAGGAACTAATATAATAAATTAATACATTTTTTATGTCATCATCATCATCATCATCAGCCTGAATCTATCCACTGCTGGATGAAGGCCTCTTCAAGTTGCTTCCACTTCTCTCGGTCCTGTGCATTGCGTTGCCACGTACTTCCGCAGAACTTTATCATTTCATCGATCCAGCGGCCTCTAGGTCTACCTTGTGGACGTTTTGTACTTCTTGGATACCACTGGATGACTAGATTTGTCCAACGATTGTCTCTTCTTCGAGCTATGTGTCCAGCCCATCTCCATTTAAGGCTTTTAATAAACTCTATTACATCGCAAACCCTTGTCTGCTTCCTTATCCACTCATTCCTCTTTTTGTCCTTTCGCGTTATGCCCAGCATGCACCTCTCCATACCACGTTGTGCTACTCTAAGTTTCTGGATCTCTCTTTTACTTAGGGTCCATGTTTCACACGCATATGTCATCACGGGAAGCACACACTGGTTGAACACTTTGCGCTTTAGGCACAGTGGAAGGTCACTTTTGAAGACATTATTCAGGCGGCCAAAAGCACTCCAGCCTAGCTTTACTCTGCGAACAATTTCATCAAGTATACATCCATCTATAGATACTTGTTGTTCCAGATAGATGTAGCTTTTCACCTGTTCGAGCTGAGTGCCATTGATGAGGATCTCTTTTTGGCCTGCAAAGCAGTTGAACATGACTTTCGTCTTTGTTACATTTATTTTCAAACCTACTTTGTTGCTTACTTCAGCGAGTTCCTGCATTCTGCTTTGGAGGTCTTCTGAGTCTTGCGAGAAAATTACTATGTCATCGGCAAAGCGCAGATGACTCAGGTATTCTCCATTTATGGGGATCCCTTTGTCATTCCAGTCAAGTTGCCTGAATAAGTCTTCAAGGGTAGCTGTAAATAGTTTAGGTGAGATTGTATCACCTTGTCGGACTCCTTTGCTGATAGGAAATCTGCGCGATGGTTTATGGAGATTTACAGATGCTGTTGCGCTACTGTATATATTATTGAAAATATTTATATAGCGTCCAGGGATTCCTTGTTTTCTGAGTGCGTCGAGTATTGAACATTTCTTTATCGAATCAAACGCCTTCTCATAGTCTATAAAACCCATGCATAGTGGCAGTTTGTATTCCTGGTACCGCTCTATGATTTCTCTGACGACTTGGATATGGTCCATAGTGCTGTATCCTCCTCTAAATCCGGCTCGTTCTCTCGGTTGGTTCTCGTCTAGTACATTTTGCAGACGGTTTGAGAGAATTTTTGTGAACGTCTTGTAGAGAATAGGGAGTAGACTTATTGGACGATAATTTGCTAAGTCTTCTCTGTCACCTTTTTTGTGAAGAATGACAATGCTGGCATTTTTCCATACCTCTGGGACATCCTCTTTGCATATGCAGGCTGTGAACAATTGTGCAAGTACTTCATTTGCATCCTTTCCTGCTTTTTTGAGGATATCTATCGTTAAACCGTCTTCCCCGGGGGCTTTCCCACTTTTCATGTAATTTAAAGCATGGGTTACTTCCCAGGATGTAATTTCGGGAGTATGGTCTTCCGAATTTCCATTTCTCTGAAGATCTAAGTCTATAGTCGTATTGTCAGTGTCATCACTGTAGAGATCGCTGTAGAACTCTTCAACTCGGCTTAACAAGTGTTCCCAATTTCTGACGATAGAACCATCTTTTGCTTTTAGTGCTGTGATTTGACGTTTTCCTATCGACAAGCATTGCTTGTTTTTGTTTAAACTTCTGTCTGCTTTCACAATTGCTTGTATGAGGTTTACATTGAATTTACGAAGGTCTTCTCTAATCTTCCTTCGGAGGGTTTTGCAAAGTGATGAAAACTCCATATCGTTTTGCGCCTGTCTATCGCTCTTGGTTTTCCTTCTCTGCTCCATAAGATTCAATGTTGCCTTCGAAAGCTTGGTGGAAGGTGTAACTTCTGAGCTTTTTACGCCTGTTTTTTCTGCACATTGTAGAATAATATTCGTTATATCCTCCGCGTTGGATAGGGAAACGGTTTCGTTCTCATCTAAGAAAGCCGATAGTGCATTTTTGAGTTCATTTTGGAATTCAGTATTGTTCTGCAGGTATACGCGAGCATTTGACTTCTTCTGCAGTTTGGATCTTTCTGATTTGACGTTCAATCTTATCTTACATCTCACCATCCGGTGATCACTGCCGGTGTTAAACTGATTGATCACCTTACAGTTTAAAAATGTATATTTTCTGTCAGTGAGGATGTAATCGATTTCGCTGGTCCTTCCTGTCGGGCTTCTCCACGTCCATTTACGTGTAGGTTTTTGTTGAAAAAAGGAATTCATGATGTGAAGATTGTTGGTTTCAGCAAACTCCACAAGCATGTCCCCTCTACCATCCCTTGAGCCATGTCCGAAATGTCCGACCGCTACGTCATCTCTTTGGTATGATCCAATACGTGCATTGAAATCTCCCATTATGATGTTGAAGTGGCATTTACTTTTATTTTTCAAGGATGTTATTTCCTCGTAAAACTCTTCCACTTTTTCATCAGGATAGCTCTGTGTCGGAGCATATACTTGCAAAATCTGAATGCGGTACCTAGCATTGATTTTAAGTATCACGCTTGCGACCCTGTCAGAAATGCAGTTGAACTCGACTATGCGGTCCCTCCAGGCTTTGTTGACAACAAATCCAACACCGCTCGTGCGTCCTTCATCGGTTCCTTTGGAGTACAGCACATGTCCGCTTTGTAAAGTAATAATACTCTCACCTTTACGCCTTACTTCGCTGAGTCCGACAACATCCCAGTGGATATTCCGGAGCTCTTCTTGTAAAAAATGGTACGTAACAAAACCATTAAAATATTACTTATTTTTTCTTCTTAAAATTATCCGTGAGCAAATTATACTAAAATCTATCATTATCGACGAATTTGTTTTTTTTTTAACAAATTGGTTAAATTGGATATATGATTTTATGAAGAAGTTTGTCATTGCCGGTCCAGTGCGTAAAACGCTGGCGTTTCAGCCGAGGGCTCCGGATTCGATTCCACGCATGTATATCAATGAATCATATGCTTCTTAAAATGACGCCCGATTTTCAGCGACTCCGCCAGTGTTAAAACTTACTGTTTTAATATCAGCGGACTTAACTCGATATAAGCTCACTTAATATTTGTCTTGAAAACGACTTGGCAATAATTATGAGTAAGCCCGATCTAGCTTGCATCTTACTCTAACTAATAGTCAGCGCATGACGACTTGCTCTGTCCGCTCAGACATGACATTGCATATACCCTTAGGGTCACTATTCCAAGAACGCAAATTTAGTTTTACAGCCAGAGCAATACGGGTGAAATTCTGGAAATCATGTTAACGGTCTTAACGCATTATACCTACAAGGAAATATTATAAGACGATATTCGTAATATCTTCTTTTGTGGTACATTTTTAAAATGACACTTGTATAGGAACTCCTCATCTAGTAGTATATCAATGATTCCACGTGAGGTCACAATATGTCCACTGTTCAGTTTTTATAATATATCGACATCTACGTCATGGCGCTGTTTGCGTGCTGGCGGTATTGCAACGGTATTAGCGCCATAAACGTATACGTCTTGATAAATAAGTCAAAGGTTATGTAGTTTTCTCAAAGCCTGGGTGCCTGTGATTGCTATTAATGATATTACTAAATATACTAGGCACTGTTTTAATATACGTCATTGTGCCTTATGATCTGCTGCAGTTTTAAAAAAGTCTCAAAACATGTGACGTCATTTATGGACAACCTCTTAATATGTCGCATTATGCGTTACATGACTTCATTTTGATTTTAAATTACGAACGAGAAAAATCACAACCGGACCGAGCAATTATAATTATTATTGACGAACAGAAAACGTGGACGAAAGAAAATAACGAATTAGTTATTTTAATTGCCACCGGTACAAATCAATCTGTATCGCTAGTCTTCAAATATACTGTTGGGACATTTGTAAAATAAGTTTTATAATTATCATGAGTCATGATAAATAATTATGATTCATCAAATAATTATGAATATTATATTTGGAACCACCGTGTGAAACATTTTCTCATTTCGCCGCGCAAGCAATCTTAACCCTTTGATCCATTTCCATAATATTCGAAAACATTAATTATTTCATACTAAAAGTACCCCCTACAAAAAGCAACTTAATTCTGCGTAACATAAATTAGTAAATACTCAATTAACAGAAATATTTTAATAGAAACTTTACCAGAGAGGTAAAATTTATTAATGTACAGAATTTTTACTAATATTACATTAATTTATATGGTTTTATATTACATATATTTTTTTTAAATACCTACATCTCATCAGAATGTATGAATTTAAACATTAAATTTTCTCTAAAACGTTGTCAATGATCAAGGGTATATTATAATAATAATTGTAGAAAAATACTAATAAAATTATAAATATTCACTGTAATCTAAATACATGTAATTTATATACGGTGATACGTATAAAAACAGCAGACTTAAAAAGTGCAAACGAAACTTGATTCTTTTAGTACCAGTTGGTCTATTCTATACTTATCGACCGCTAAATACGACGGCTAACTAGGGTAGGTTTGTATCAAAGTATTAGCACTTATTGTAACAAATACAATTAGTTGGTTGTAATTGTTGCAATTAAGTGCTATATTTTAACAGCACTTCTCTTGGCTGTGATAAAATTTAGAGCGAGATGGACAGTTTTGACTGTTTAGACGGCTAACTTCAAGTGCTTAAAGTCAGACAAGGTTATCTACAAAACAGTGTTTTTTTTTTTTTTTTGAGATAACGTTATTTTACATTTATGGCTACATGATAGTCAAACAACGTTGTGTCAATCTTTTCTAATTTCTTATTAAATTATCAGTAAAGTTTAACGCTAACTAGATAAGTTACCCTTGTTATCATATTTTTTAAAAACTATCCCTATAAATTTTAACATCATCATAAGCAAGATAAATGTACAATACACAAAAAATTATAAAATATTAACATTAGGTTTTAAATAAACATTTCCCTTGTTGAGTTACAAGAATCTAAAATAACGATTTTTGGCTCTCCTGTAAAGTTGCACTTTTGTAGATAGTGTTGTTTGACACTAAGCCCTCGACTTATTGTAACAATTATAATACCTCAATATAAATATATGTAATACATACTATCATTTTATCACTTTAGCGGTCGATAGTAGCCTTGTGTATAGAATAGACCCGCAGGATTACCGAAAGCAAGCTCGTCAACATCGAACATTAACGTCTTTCCACAATGGATGTGTCTGGATATATTATTCAATAACGAATAAACAGGATTTTGTTTGTGTTTTTATATAACGAACTTTCGGCTTTAACGAATATTCACTCACCCACACTAGTCCGTTATATCGAGGTTCTACTATGCTGTAATTAGTAGGGTTAAAATAAAAAAAAACGACTTAACGCAACCTATTAATTATATAGAATATACTCAATAGATGCATACCGTAAACCTCAACTGAAAAGATCCTTTTCACCCCGTTTTGCATAATTGCCGCTGGAGGCCTTTTAAAGTTTACTGAGATGACTTTAATGACAAACAAAGTATCTCTGATGATCTGTCTGTATGCGCTGAGCACTAATTTTACACTTTGTTAGTTACGACTAGTTACTAGTTTTAGAAATATTAATTTACTAATAATTAATATATAGTGAGTATGAAACACTACGTTGGGCAAGTTTGTACAGTGGCCATCGTGTATAAATAGTATGAATCCGTAACTAGTCAAAGAAATTTACGTTGTTTTCGATGTATTCTGGATCCAATGAAAGTAACTAATGGGTTGGGCGAATAGGTAAGAACTATTTCCTGTAAGAAAATCTGTTAATACTATTCCCATTGTATTCCACTGTGTTTAGGAAAAAGGGCGTAACCCACACAGATCAAATTTTACAGGAGAAGCAAAAAACGTTTCTTGAATGATTTTGGTTCAATATTAATAAAAAAATAGGCACATACATTGGGTGCATGATGATTGATGATTTGGTGTAATATATTTTCGATCTACTAATAATTAAAGAAGTTATTATAGAAAAATCAATAAAATTGAGGGTAAATGCTTTTTTCCTTAAATTAAAACTTAATTAAAGCTCAATTAAAACCTGAATTTAGATAATAAATCGGCATTTGTGGCTTAATTCCTTTTAACAGTACGTGTATTTAGTTGTATACATTGTTAATATATAATAAAAGCACTTTTAGAAAAATAGAGGGTTACGCCCTTTTTCCTAAACACACTCGAATATGCTTTGCTTAAGATCGAGCCTGGTAATTTACTTATTTTTATAATACTTCTAATGTAAACATAAAATATAAAATAAGTTAAAATTTGTTTTTTTTTTTGTTAAAGATTTTTTATTCAATAAACACCGTTCTCCGCAACAACTTATTTTTGGAACCTCTCCTACTCTAGTCTAGTAATAAATACACCTCCACGGCTACGGCCATATTCCCAGCCTTATCACGATCAAGTATAAAAAAAAATTTGCCTCTCCTTTACTTAGGTAATAAGGTTTATACCTTCATTTATTGTAAGTATTAATTTATTATATAAGTGAGAATTAAGTGTATTTGTTGTCAGTGTGCATTTACCATTGGTGAGTGTGAATAGTGCATGAAGATGTCAAAAGGCAAAAACGACTCAAATAAAATAGTACAAAACTTAAATCAATTTAAATTTAATAATATATTCAGAAATGTTTTTATCAAATATTTTTTTTATTGTCTACTACATTTCGTGTAGATTATAATATATTATATTATTTATGTTATGTATGTATAATTATTTATATTATTATAAATTGACTTTTCTGTTTCTATTTATTGTTAAATGGATGTTTGTCGTAGATGTAATTTCATATAATATTATTTTGTGTTTCATTTATTTATACATATTATTATGTATTTCATATAATATTATTATTTATGTTAATAAATAAATGTAAAAAATACCAGGGAAATCCAGTACCGATGCCTTTATCAAAATATTATGGAAAGTATTTTCACATATTCTTCCAAAATGTCAGAATTCAGTTGATTGGAAGAAAGTCAGTCAAGGAGAATGATCTCCTATATCTCGGGGCTCAGGTTGTTCAAGTCAGTCCGGTCCACTAAGTCGTGAAATTGGTATTCAAATTGGTATTAAGTATATTATCTACCCATCAAAACGCAATTAGCTATTTATGCCAGCGGCAGGTTACGGCTGCTTTACGAGTAACGATTATCATTGTTTATTTTCATTCTTTTTTCAAATATTATTTTTATCATTTCCTTTTCCTTCTTTATTTAAATTAAATGTAACGTAATTTAGGTTATTGATAGTTTTTTCCGCAATACGCAGTAGAGAAATTAATTTAATGCATTTGAAGGCAGTGGTTAAAAACGATATTTACAAAGCAATTAAACACTTTCAAAAAACAAAGAAACAATGTAAGGAAGAAATAAATATATGCAGTATCACAAAAACAGTATGAAAAATACAAGTAAAAGGTACAAAATTGTAAAAATATTAATTATAAAGCAAGGAAGCACACCGAATGAGTTTAAAGTTTTTTGCTTAACATACTAAAATAATGCACACATTGTGCGGTGTCTACAGTGACGTCCCATGGGGGTAGGCAGATTGAGCGTCGCTTGGGGGCGGCAGTTACTCGAAGGGCGGCAAATCGAGGAGAATTATTTGGTATATATAGAAATAGCTACTAATAACTAAAATATCTTTCCATTAAAAAAATCAGCTCACTGGTTGGAAACAAAGTGTATTAATTAACATAAAATATTTAAGAGGACTGTAATTTTTTGTCGGGGTTGTGATTTTTAGTTTACTTCCGTTGCCCTTCGACGCCCTTGGTGATCAGAAACGACGCGTGCAGATTTGCGAATACTAAATTACAGTCGGACTTATTAACCAGACGTGTTGGCCGTCAAAACTAAAGTTGCAGGGGATGCATTTATATATTTTTTTAGTAATGTATCCATATAATACATTTCTTAGATATTGGAGTCATGAAAGGATGATAAAAAATACTGTATAAAAAAATAGGGCGGCATTTTGGCGCTGTCTAGGGGCGGCATTTTGTCTAGGGACGTCACTGGGTGTCTATAATATATACTTAATATATGGTGTACGTAAAAGATGTGGTTTAATCGGATATCGTTGTATACTGATCTACCACTATGCCACAGAAAAATTCCTGCTTTGGCAAACTTTTGTCACAATTGTTAACAATTTGAAGTCATAAATTCGTAACTCATTTTTGTAAAAATGACAATTACGAGTTTTTAGCTTAGGAATGTAGAAATTTTAACTATTTTTGGACTATAATGAATCTTGCGTAAAAAAATATATTTATTCATAAAAATACTTTGTGGGAATTTGTGAATTTGCAAATCGACAAAACTTATTTACATAAAATCTTACAAACATTGCCAACAACAAAAAAAGTATATTAATGCCACAAGAAGGCGACAACAAAATGGATTGGTCATATATATGTAGTAATAAATTCGTTAAATTTGATCTCCGCATAGGAGCTATTTTGCTTTACGGATCTACATTAAAAAGTTTTTGTCGAACAAATCCCAGACATTCTTGTTAAAAGCAAAAACTATCATTTACTTATCATATGAAAAGCGATAAAAAATGTACATACTATGTAGGTAAGAATCAATACGTAGGGTACTTGACTGCACGTTTTGCTAGCATTTGTCCAAAAACTGTATAGTATAGAGTAGCAGAAAGCTTACTGTTATCAATAGTCACTAATTACCTGTTTTTCGGTGATTAAAAGCTTGTTTACATAGGCTTCGTAATAAAGTTATGGAACTCCCCTCTGTATAATATCTCCCCAATGACAATAAATTGTCTTTTGTTTAATTCATCGACACCCTAAGTTACTAATAATGTACTATTGTTAAGAATATTCGATCGATGTACCTACTCAATATTATATTATTGATCAACCCCAATTTATCCACCCTATCTAGCTGTGTTACTACACACATACAAACCCTTGTACATGAACTAAGCATCACTAATATTACTTACTTACTATTTCATATTAATACTATTGTAAATGATCCTTGGATCCATTCAACTCGGACCATTCAACTTGTTCAAACATAATTCAGCTTTGCTCACCGAGTTGTTTCACTGCGGATCGAACTTTATTGAGTTCTTTCCCTTTTATTTATACACCATGTAATTGTAAATTGAGTATTGACGAATAAACATCTCTGAAGATTAACATCCATCGAGTCTTATTACTGACATGAACCTTCCACTGGATCACGAGAAGGATCGGAGCCCGTTGGTAAGGATTTCCGTTGCCGAAAACATAACAATAATAATAATAAAATTAGTAATTGCAATAGCTACCAAGCTTCTTAAAAAGCTGAGTAGAGTTTACGCAAGTTAACAAGTATAAGTGTATAAGCAGCCCCGGTTCCATGGATAAACAGAACATGAAGAAACAGAACGGTGACAAAACACAACAGAATAGTCATAAAACACAACAGTGATAAATATAACAATGACCTTTCAGGAAAAATATAACATTTAATATTGAAATTGTCGTATTATAGTCTATATTATGTTGTAAAGAAAATAAAAAAATATAATTTCTGCACTCCTAATCGTTGAAAAGCCTCAATTAAACGGGACTCAACTCGGTGTTTCCGGCAAGATAGGTATCTCGTCTTAATCAATATGTTCAAAATGCTTGGGTATAACAAAATAATGAGTTTAAGTGTAGAGTTGTGCATGATTATCAAAATTAAGGAGATAAAATTAAGTTTTTACGCGGAATGGCCAACGTGCAGTGATTATATTATAATATACGAAATATTTATATATATTTCGTTTATAAACTTAAGTTTTATAAGTATTAAATTAATAAATAGATACGACAAAAATGAATGTTTTATTTTCCTTTGGCTGTTCTGTTTATTCATGTTCTGTTTTATCACTGTTCTGTTTCTTCATATTCTGTTATACCATGTTCTGTTTAAAAACTATTAAAAAACTAGTTCGGCAATAGTTGGATAGTTAATATTATGTTGCAACAAGTTGCGATTCCGATTGGAGTTATAGTGGGGGTACGTATTTACGATTAGTAATTAGTAAGAGTTTCTATTTGCTCGGAGTCGCATTTTTACTAATGGTTATTAGTATTAGACCTACTTACGCGTGTCATTATTAGTCAACAAGTCTGGTTTTAACATTTTTTTTAATCTACTAGGTCATTTCATGACCAGTTTAAGACATAATATCTTTTAACATAAACTAAAACTAAAGTGAGCTTTTTTTCTTTCTCATCTTATATTCTGTTACATAGGTCAGCTCTATGCTGTTTAGTGGTCCGTGGTCATATCTGTCTTCCTACAGTAAAGAATTTCTAACAAGAGAAAATTCTCACAGAATGAGACAGCGCTATAATTTTCTGAAACTTTTATATAAATCTTCGGTCGGAGCGAGTGAGAGGGGCGATGATAAAATTGCTTTCGTCTTCTCTCCGTCTTTGATTTATGGGCAAGCACTAGAGGGCTTCCGGAACTCGTAAACTGCGCCCAGTATGGCATGTAAACATCTAATGATAACATAAAACGCACCCAGCAAACACATGGGGTCGTTATCTTTTGCGTTAATGATGGAAAATGATAGCAATAACACAAATAAGTTCAAAGATTTATTTTCCGTTAGCACTTATATTTAAATGAAAAGTAAAAAAAGGGTAATTTATCATTTTTGCTCCTAAGCGAACTACATATAATATTTATATGTCCGGAAGTAGTACAAACTTTTTACGAAGAATGATAACTAGCAATTCACTCAACCTATCGGGTCCTTGCTCTGAAGCATGGATCCTCAACTTTTTCTCTGCTCTGCATCCTATAAAATCATTTTTTAAAACTATTTTTTTATTCAAAGAATAATTTAGGGGATCTAACATTCTTTTATTAAGCATACATAATTTAAACACAACTCAGAGAAATAGTTGGTGGAGCACATGGGGGCAAATCCCAGGAGCGCGGGTTCGAACTCTCTGGGCGTCGTATTTTTTTCAAAAGATTTTTCTAGTTATTATATACTTATTACTTCTCTGAGGAGATTTCAAATAATGTATACTATATTAATCTTACCACATCTTATAATTAATGCAATATCACATTTAAGGATGAATACAAATTAAACCATAATAATATATAATAGGACTGGGAGTAGAAATGAACTTTAAATAATTACAAGATAAAAAGAACTTTTTATATATAACGTTTTTGAATTTTCTGTTGAATCATGTAAACTTGACTTGACTAGCTTAAACGGTCAAAAAAATTTGTACTTGATAGAAATAATACTGAAATGTCATTTTGACATTCATATTGATTTCCATAGTAACGCACGTATATATTAATAATTTAGTTGCTAGGACCCCAGATCCCTAGCAACCAACAATAGTGGATTCCTTCCGAAATAACTTTTCATACAAAACAGAATTAACTGAAAATGAATTCAATTCTACCTAAAGATGGCTAAAACTATTATAAAAATGTATTGGCATCGTGTTCTGATATATTCTAAAAGTTTCAAATGTCTAGCTAGTCGGAAAGTTAGTTAAAAATTGATTGCAAGATCTGTACCGAACAAATAAGAATACAAGCTAATAAAAACGTTGTAAAATAGTTACCTACTTAATGTATTTTAAGAATTATTATTATTAACAAAAATCATAAATATATCATCATCATTTATGGTGCAACAGCCAGGAGTGGGCCCTGGAATCCTCACGTCGTCTTTTCCAGCCTGGTCTATTTTCTCCGTAATTATTCAGAAATCTGGGATTCCAATCTAGTCATCTAACTATCGCAACTTATATCTTCAAACACTCTCTACCCAGCGCATCAAAACCCTTCTAAATTTGTCGTTCCAGATCCATCCGTTGAATATGACCAGTTCATTTTAATCAAGAAATTTTGATGGTTTGGATTTTATTGTGTGTCCTAAGTTTCTCGTAGATTTTGCGATTGTGACGTATGCGCCACATTCGATGATCATTCTTTTCTCTTAATATCGTTTTCAAGATCTTTGGTTTGAAAATCCCGAAAAACCGTTTATTGACTTCTTGTTGATGACCCAACATTCTGATCCTTATGAAAGATAGCATGCTTGGTTGGTTTGGTCTAGGATACCAGATTATAGCAAGACCTACCCGGGGCTCTTCCGCTATGACTGATTTCTGTGTTAACTTCCATCTAAATCAAGTGAATACTATCCTTATGCTTTCTTCAGACACTCTATATACGTATGTAAATTCTAGACTTCAATTAATCGGAATCTATTTTTGGATAAAGTATTTTTTCATTATTGAGTGTACAAAATAGGGTTGAAATTGCAATTTCCATAAATAAAATTAGAAATTGCAATTTCCATAAATAAAATTAGAAATTGCAATTTCCATAAATAAAATTAGAAATTGCAATTTCCATAAATAAAATTAGAATTGGGAAAGACAGTTCAATTTGTATGCTAATATTATATAACGTACTTCTCCGAATATTAAGGTATTTTAAAATAATTATTTCTTTGCCTATTAAATTTGCACAATATTTAGTAGGTACTAAATGAAAATGTGTTAAAAGAAAATCTGTGTCATATACATTGAAATATATAATATCTAAAATACATTGACCGCGGGTTTGAATCTCAAGTCTCAAATGCGGCGTTTATTGTGTTTTATATATAAAACATTTATACTTAATAGATTAAGCAAATAATTATAAAAAAAAACAAATATGACAAAATATGATTTAATGAAAAATTTAAATATCGGTATTTTGTTATATGGACACCATAAAACATTTGTTCAAACTATAAGTTAATTAAATCAGACGGATAATTATAGAAACTTACTAATCAATATTAATAAACGAAATTTTAGAATTAGACACCTGCGATAACCGTGAAATAATGTGACCGATTTTGAAGTCTGGAGTCGGGTTTGAATCATGTTGTTCCACATGAATCAAAATATTATATTGATTTTGAATATAATTTTGGACCCAGAGTATGGACCTAATATACAATTTTTTAAATAACCATGCCCTTGCTTTTTCGTGCAAGGTAGTTGGGAGGGTAATTAATGTGCAGTTAATTATGTTCCTCCATTTACACCTTTAATTTTCTTTATGGCGAGAATAACATATTTTGTGTAGTGTGCTTGTGTTGTTTAAAGGTTTTTTGGGAAAAATTTCATCTAATATAGGGCAGTCGTTGATGAAATGCCACACAGTTAGGACCAAATATGTTGGAGCATATAGCTAACATCCATTTGTCGAAAAAATGTTGTCGTTATATCAATTATTATTATTATTAAATACTTGATCGTTTCCGAAACAAAAAAATATATTAATTATTACATCACATTCAACACTATAAGCGTGTATAAAAGAATATTTACCAGATCAATCAGAGTACAAAGGCTGCCAAATATATCGAACTAAAATTATTTATACATTAGCTGTACAAACTATCCAAGGACGTGCGAAAAAATATCGAAAATCTTTTTAGTTATTAGTAAGTATCTATAATTACATTTTAGGAACTTGCCTCATGTGAAACAACAGAAAAAAGTCCCTCTATAAAGATGTTACCTAATTTGATCATCATATTTTTACCAATATTTGTAAAAAAATGTTTTGCAAATTATTTCTACAGTTATAATTGAGTCATCCAAATGGCCAGAATATCTTCTACAATCTTCAGATAAACTTTTGCAATGCGCTTTGCAAACGATTTCCCATTATTTTAAAGAGCTATCACATATTACAATATGCGCACATACTTATAATAGAATAATACTATTTTTTTCAGTGCATTGTGATAATGACAGGAACGCTATTCAATTTTTTTTCTTCATAATCTGTCATCGACTTTAAAATAAAAATTTTAAAACTTTGTAAAATAAGTAGGTACCTATACACATTTATAGCTGTAATTTTTGGAAAATTGTATAGATTATATATAACGTTAAACGTCGTCAACAGAATTTTTAATTATTATTTATTTTTAATTCTACGAATTACTCGTAGACTTCATGACTATTTCATATTATTATGATATGCTAACGTTGCGTATCAACACCAGTATCAGCACGTTCTGTCAATCGTGGTCGCAGCCATGACCTATTCTGGATCAGAACCGTTTCCTCGTATCAAGTCTATCAGGAAATATTAGCAAGGGATGCAAGACTAGTCAATGCGCTACACAAAGTCATGGACATTATCACTGATGTAATGTGTATTTAAAAAAAATATTGTTCTCTCTTGTGAGGGTAATAATATTTCCTAAGTATGAATTTTTATTTTCTTTTATTTTGTCAACTGTCAATTCATGGTGGAACTGCATTGTATTGTTGTTTTTATTTAATAAAACGCAATTTTTTTATAGTATTTATTCCACTTTAATTAATATATTAGGACTGAGGCGGACGAAACTGGTCCTAATATATTAATTAAAGTGGAATAAGTACTATAAAAAAAATGCGTTTTATTAAATAAAAACAACAATATGAATTTTTATTTAACATATTTGATTATAACCATATTTTTTCAATTAAAATCTCATGTTTTGAACGTCTTGAATTTTGATTTATTATAACCACAATGTTTCGTATTTTTTAAATAAATAAATAAATATGCCAACGTACAAAATACACTTTCTGTGGTAAGATACAAATTTTATTATAATGCGTTTCATAAATCCAATAAATCCATAAAGTGCTGCAATACTATATTTTCACAAAGATCACTCTCTAGTATGATCCAACCAATGTGTTTTTATAACGTTATAATTATCAGAGTTAAATAAATATAATTTAATTAATATGATACAATTTCTGCAATGTTATAGAAACTGTATCGTTAATTGAAGCACTATAATATTATGGATTACATTAGCAATTCAATACCCTGTAAAATGGTTTTATTGTTCTCGTAATTGGCGAATTTGTACACCTCGTCATTGTCGAGTTGACTGAATGAAGTCTTGCGAAGACGCGAGACGGAAGGCTGTGCCGGAGGCTGTATTGATATTTGTCTGGAGGGGGTGGCGCCTACCCTCCTGCACTATTCCTCCAGCCGTAGAGCCTTATTCTACCCCTACCAAGTACTCGGCTTAGGCAGAGGTAAAAAAGCGAAGAAAATATTACTATATAAAGGCAAATTTTTTAAAAATGTTTTATATAATATATACTTAGTTCATAATAGTAAGAAACGGTCCTAGAACGGTTTCTACTAAAAACAGAGTATATTATGTTTCATGTAAAACTGTTGAAATGGTAACGTTGTAATAAATTAATAATAATTAAACAATAATATTCAATTTCAATCAATAATGTTGGTTTCATCGTCTACCAAGCAATTTTGTTTCACATTTAATAGAATTGAATATTTGATTAAATACATCTTGAATATTGTATAATAACGCTTGTGGATTTTGACAGATATACTAGTAGACTGTAGTAGAATATTGCATCAATTACATTCATAATGTGTAATATCTTTTGGATATGTGAATACATTTGGCATAATATGGGTACCTAAATACCAGACGTGTCTACATTTTTATTGAACATATATAATTTGAAAACACTTCAGAAAATATTATATAACCACTAGAAAAAATATTTTTGAAAAAATGCGACGTCCAACGGTTTACAAACCTAGGTTTCTAGGATTCGCGCCCATGTGCTCTACCAACTAACATAATATGTGCATTCTGTCTAATTATGACTAAATTAACTAGTAGTTTCTAATTAACTAATACTCTCTGAAACGCTTTCTAAATTTCGTTATTTTTCAAAAAGATTTTTTCTAATTGATGTTTTGTCAGATGTTTTTTCAAATTATTTATCTTCAATAAAATAATGGTGCATTCTTAAATATTATGAATTATTTGTTAAATAAAAAAAAATTAATTGATAATTGGTTATAAGTGATTCATTCAACCTTTCTTTTTGAGTAAAGAAAATAATACAAAATATGTAAAGTAAATGTTGACCCTACACCCACGATGGTCGCGCGGCTTAAGCGTTGGCCTATTGCGTCGTGGGTCCCAGGTTCGAATCCTGGGTCTGGCAAGTACACATATTGTTTTTTCAATTTGTGTAAGAGTCAGAGTATGGACCTAATAGGTTGAGCAAGTGGCTGACATCCATTTCTCGTAAAAACAAAATCTGTCAATACAAACCGTCACTCTGTGAAGGCCCATATGATCCTATTAAGATCGGACATGGTCTAAAGAAAAGAAAGAAGAAGTGTTGATTGCAAAATTTGTTGAAATGACGTTGATCCAGATACAGGTTATTGGTACCAACATACTATTTACCATCCGATCATTTGCGCATGTGCGAATATATTATATTCATGAGAATATTAAAAAAAAACTATGGTTTACTGTGGAGATTGAGGAAAGATTATAATCACCACGATATTACAAAATATTTTTTTGATCACACATTGATCACTTTGCGACACTGCTTCTTTATAGTCTTAAATAATTCGAGTCAATATGTCGGTTAAATTAGTTACATTAGTAAATTTTAGTTTCTATTGCAGTATTTCAACAGCCGTGAAATATAACATAGAAATGGTAATAAAATCTTGAATTAAAATATGTCGTCTATGGTCAATTATAATATGGAAACCCGTCTCTATTAATTGAAAAGAAAACAGTTATTCAATTTCACCCATCCGAAGGTATTTTGAATCTATAAGTGTATTGATACTATCACAAATGAATATTATATTTATTATTTTATGAATGTCAGTCCTTGTACTAGGTACCATTACTTCACTATTCTTATTTTTTTTATAGTTTCCAAATGACATCAGCTTTATTGTGTTCTGCCTGTTTTTTAGTATTAATCTATTTTTTCTAGTATTTATCCATGCCTTTTTACCTGGCTCATTTCCTCGAGCTAGATACTGATATTTTTCAAATAATTAAACTGAAAAATATGCTGTTTTTAATTTACTTTAGAACAAAAGCAGTCACCAAAAATTAATATACTTACATATTTTCTTCTTTTTATGACATTTCCTATAAAAAGGAAGTTTGTAACCAAGTAAATTTAGAATTGCCATTTTATCATTTGCTACCGGAAACAGCTTGGCAAAATTGCATTATACTGTGCGAAGATTTTTAATCTACAAAATACTGAGTTAGACATACTGTATTTTTGTTATTTTATAATGTGACTGAAATATGACGGATTTATAGTTTTGATGTTACGGAGAACTTTTCGGTGATTTTCGATTTGTTTGACAATATCGGCATTAGTTAGCTGTCTAACGTATTTTAAATCAAGTGTATGAAACCACATTTTGAAGGTCTTAACGCTTCATGATGTGTCATTATTTATTTTATACACCCCCATACCATATAATTAAATAGAATACTAAACTATAAATGTAAAAAATGTAAAACACGAATATTAATATTGTTATTATCTGGAATTTATATATTAATATTATATAGGTACAATCTTCCTACTAAGCAGTGCTAAAAGATATAAAAAAAAACTATACACTATTAAAACAAAATACAAGTTTCCAGAAACGCTTTACTCCTCTTTTGGTCTACCGCCACCTCCTTTTACTTCCTTAGTCTCCAAGATGAGGTGTTTATTTTGACACAGTCTAATTTTCCTAACACTTTTTATCCTTTTCAATAAGTTTATTAATGAGGAACGCGTTTGACATGTGGGTATCTTCCATGATTGTGATATGGTTTGTCCAACAAAGGATTACTATAAAATGCATGTAAATTTATGGTTATACCTTCCTCATCGCATGTCATATTTGTCGCATGCAGCTCGAAAAACCCTTTTCAATATCCTTTTTTGAAAAATATTTTTTTGCAAGGCTTAGCAATTCAATTCATAATATAATATAGGTCAATAGGGTACCTACTGATAAGGGTTTCGTTTGAAATAAGTTTTGATCTGAAGTATTTTATATTCTGTAAACCGTTGTAAGGTTTGGCTACAAAATCATTATTAAAATACGTATACTTGAAACACTGCCATTAAAATAAGGTGTATTTTGTAATTATGTGACGTCATGAAAACTTATATTATAATATACCAAAAATGTCTGTACGAAAAAGCCTACGGCAATAAAAAATATTTTTAAATACAATATCATTACAAGTATTTGAAAAAATAATATTTAAGAAAAAATAATAGTCGGATCAAGGAACATTCTACACAAAAGAAAATTCTTCGAATTTCTCAAAAATTTTACGTCTCATTGAAGACGCTATGCGAAAGACAAGAAATTTTTCAAAAAAGAAAACTGAATTTTCACCGTCTCTGTTAAACTTACAACCCCTTTCCCCTCGCGGAGTATTCATCCCTCTATTCTCTCGCCACCCCTTTCAGCCGCGCAGGCGCCTTCGGCCCAGTCGAAACGCTTAATATGTTTAAAACCTGCAATTTGAAGAAATTATGCTGCCAAATAGGGAATACCGGTCATGCCTCATGATAATTTATATGCAAATTTAATATTACAACCTGTGAGGTACTCTTATATACTTTCCTACTTTCACCAATTTAGATTCGAAAATGTGTTTACTAAATACATTAATAAATTGTATAAGCGAGTGTAAGGTTTATTAGAGAATCAGCTGTTACTAATTACTTACATAATGAATAATTATTTATTTTATTGAAAAACATAATTATCGAATATCACACATATATTTGTAATACATATCCTATAACCTGTAACATATAACATACATTTGACCACTATTAGAGTGTAAATAATTAGCAATTTGAAAAAAAATACTATTTATTATTGTATATAAACAGTTACACCGCCCCTCAGTTGAAGCATATGGATACCACGAGGCGCCGCCAAGAATCCCTGTCGCTCGCCAGTCTTCTTGCATCGTTCTAGGTTCCTTTAGCTTCGCCTTATACACTCTATAGATAGTATTTAGCGGTCTTCCAGTACACCGGAATCCTGTTGGCTTGAAGAACAGGTAAGCCAAATTGAGGTTCTTTTCTGGCATTCGCACCACGTGACAGAGCTAGTTCCAACGTCACCTATTCACTTTCGGCGTGATGAGTTAGCTAGTAAGCTTGATGGATTCTCTTATCTCCTCGTTGCTCCTAAAGTCATACCACAAATATCTGTTTTTGAAGCTCAGTATATACGGTATACATAATTATTGACATACATTAAGAATTATACATAATATATAATAAATTATAAAAGTAGAAATACAATAATAATAATGATAAAGGAGTATAACAAAACAAGTGACAAAAGGTGTAAAATTAAACGATACGAGAACATTTTTTTCTATAATATATAAACTAATAAAATAATAATATAAAATATTGATATACTTAGTTTTCACAAGTATATAAAATATCTCTTCGAGATCCCTAGATACCTCAAGACTGGGGATTTCAATCCCGGGAACCCGAGCTATTTTTGATACCTATGAATCCCGGAATTGATAAATATAATCCCAATACTTTCGGGATTGATTTTTTATCAATTTTTATGGAAAATAAAATAAAAACGAAAATATAACAGAAAAAATACTTATAATAACAAATAACTACATTAGAAATAAAGTTTGAATGAAGTTTAATTTATACCTACGTGTAAGTTGCCGATTCATTTTATTTTTTCACATAAATTAATAAAAATGAAATAGATTGGAAAAAACAATGCTTCGCACTATTAAAAAAGTAATTCCACCATTATCTCGTACGTTTTACGGCAGTTTCATATTGGCTGACTAATTAGATTTATGAAGCGGAAAGGCCATAAGTACTCCATGATTTGCTTTACCTACTATTTTAAATCTCGCTAACCCATTCATTAAGTCTTCACTATCAGAAACAGCAATGTCATATTAAATTCACAGTATTATTTATATTACAATATTATTTACTCCATTAAACCTAATGTATTTCCAAGATTGAACGTATACAATATTAACAATAAATGTCTTAAATAGTAAAAATTATACTAGATTTATTTTTGACCGATTTTATCGATGTTATTTGTAAATATAAAAATTTTATATTAGCAATGAAAAAAAATGCCAATCCAGGGATCAGAATTTTGGCTCGGGATTGGATTCCCTACTCAAGACTACTTAAAACAGTGACACCGTCTTCAAAACAGACTGTTCCCAGGGTACATATGTCTTGAAACCAAGGGGAAAGACAATTGTTTTATTTAAATTTAAAATTAGCGGTTGAGATGGTTGGTACCTACAACGCTATCAAATTAGTAGGTACTATAGATTTTTAAAACGTCATTGCAGCAATTTTTTTTTTATGATTCCCACTAAAATGATAATTTGTGTTCAGTATTATTTGACAAATCATACTGGAAAGATGCAAAGTTATACAGCGTATAAAAGTTGTTAAAATGTATTAAGACAATAATGAATCTTTTCGTGGTACATTTCGGGCCAATTCCAAATGAAATTTATGGCCAACATAATCAACCTACAGAGCTTACTATTCATAATTTAATTCGGTAATTTAAACCCATCAAAAAAGAAAGTGTGGATGAAAATCCTGAATAATCAATTACACTTCGTTCCAGGGGCGGCTCTACCTTGAGGGTTCGTAGGGACCATCCCCACATCGTTATGTCAAAAATACACGTTCGATATTTTATCACTGTCATAATATACATAGGTAATTAATTACATGATTAAATTAACTATTTAATTGATTTTATCATACTGGGGAGCGAATCAAATGACCCCATGGTATTAATTAAGTTAATATTTTTAAGCACGCTTTTTAGATGTGATTAATAGACGACTCAGATAATCATTTTATTTATTCCGAAAAATTACTCATTTCCTCATTATATTATATCATATTATTATAAGTATCTTGGTATATAATGTATAATGTGAGAAAGTAGGTAGGTATGTATATTTAATAATAAGTGGCTAAACCCCACCACCTACAAAGTCGTCGAGCCGCCACTGCTTCGTTCTTAAGAACTTGGACTTTTCTTACAGTTTACATCTAAAGACGTATAAAATACAGCTAATATAAGAGCTTAGATCGAATGACCGTTTGGTGTGTTGAAATTTTGCTGATTAGGCTTTTGAGCTTCTTGAAACGGACCCAATATTTCATTCAAAAATCATCTTATCAAAAGCATAACTGTCACATTTGGAGTATTGAAAACCCATATGCATTCTTGAAACACATTTACATCTACAAAAATTAACAGTTTGGTGTGATTTATGGTCTGGAGGTGTAAATACACCGTATTTTTTTGAAAACGAAAATTGCAATGCAGTTACTGTCAATGGAGAACGCTACAGAAACACTATGCTTACTGATTTTTTTCTGGCATGAATGTAGTTTCAAAAATATGGTGCAACATACCATACAGATCGTAACACAATCAACATATTGAGAATAAAATTAAATATATATATCTTATTTGATAACCCTTTAATAACAGATTTTTGTCTTTTATGAGAATTGGGTGTTAAGTCATTTTCTCAACCCATCAGGTCGATACTCTCAGTCCAAATAGACACTGAAAAATATTCACTTGCCAAACTCGGAATAATTATAATAGGGATTGATTATAACAAGACATATTACAGCTAGTCCATTGCTGACTTTAACGAGTTTTATAAATTAAATTAAACATTACAATATTATTTTGCCAATGTTTTCTTTTCTGGACTATTCTATAATATAATATAAAATTGGACTTTTCCATACGATAGCGCATCTGATAATGAGCTCATATCGATTGGTTAACTGTTTACATTGCCTTAGTCCATTACAATTATTGGGAATGGTGTTTGCTTTGCTATATTTGTAGAGCCTTTTAATCAGCTAATGAGCGTTTACTTCGCTCGAATTTCCTTTATGAGTGAATCATCGGAAAATATTGACCGTTCTCATTATGGCTCCAAACAGATCTGATTGTATCGCTTTATGCTTTATTTTTGTTCGTTTTGTTTAGGATTATTCATAAAAAAATTGAAATACACTGTTAGAATGTGGATGGCTTATTTTATTATCAATCGAGAACTTTATAATAACAATTTGATTTTATTTCGTTGGTGATTGGTAATACACGCGATTTATTTATTTAAACAATTATTATCAGTAAAGGTTATTGGTAGAGAAGAGTTTCTGAAACCGTTAATCTGATTGGATTTTGCGTTCACTATAGATGAATAATGATTATTAAAATGAAAGTTTAATGCAGCGCAAAAAAATCATAGATACGCATGCACGAGCATATACGAATATGACCGAGCTCTACAAGTACGAGACGTATTTCATATAATAGGCATACTAACATATATTTTCACTGTATTACGAATTACCAATTATTATACATAACAGTCTTGTGTATGGAATTACTTCCGTGTTAATTTGGACCAATAACAATAACAACAACGTGTCAACTGTTAAGAATAGCGAATATACCAAATTGTTCCTATAGCTAGACTAAAATAGTGGGGCTGTATTGCCATTAAATAGACATATTATTATTGTTACGACCGCATATGTAACGTGGTTAAACGTTAAGTTTAGTGAATTTTGGGAAAAACTCGTCGTAAAATATATTTTCAATACGCAGAAAGGACGAGCGAATACTTAGGAAACATCACGGTAAACGTGGGAGTAGTTCAACAAAGCACTTAGCTTTTCTACGTATTTCACTTTCTTTTACATTGTCATTTCACCCCTCTATAAAATGTTGCCCACTCATTTTTTATATATTTTTTAATAAATCTTAGAATACTTTAAAATGAAACGTTTTTTTATCAAATAATAATATTCACAAAACAAAGTCATACATCTTTTCAGCTTACAAGTATTTCATAAATTAATATGTAGAAGTCAATAAATGTATTGAATAAAAAAATAGTGACCACTAAATAAATTACAGTAAGTATAATATGGTTAAATATATTGGTTGCGCTTTAGCGGACTATAATTTTGTGACAGAATTAGGATTGTTTAGGATTAGGATGCCTGGCACTGACCTTTTATGATGTTGATGATCTTGCTTCGTGGTCTGGTTGCACTATCACTCGCACGGTATTGTTTGTTGCACTACCTATGTATTTTCTATACGAATGTGGTCTATTATTTATGGTCTCAGGTTGGGTTTTGTTCAAAATATAATTGAATTTACAGAGACTCGTTACTAGGTTACTACATAATTGAATTTACAGAGATCATGTTCGTTCAAAATATTCTGCAAAATGACGAAACCATAGACTACATTTATCGCCGTGACATCGTGACAGTTATACGCGACATGTATCTCAATATAATCACAACTTATTATGAAACAGAGTATTATGAAAACTTATAATTTCGTGTCGTAATAAAAAAATGTCTGGTTTTCTTTTATCTATTTTTGATTTGCGTGATTCGTTTTTTATTTAATCTTTTAAAAGCCATAATGAGATAAAACCTTCTCATCAGCCTTTAACAAAAAAAACATTAGAAGTATCCGACGTGAAATTTCAATAAAAGGAATTTAATAGGATCCCGATTAGTTTTTCTTCTTTGAAATTCTATTGTAAATTGATCACCGCAATAAATAAACACTTCAATATACCAGCTAAAGCACTCGTTTTGTCTACATATTATTTACGAATATTGTTAACGAAATTCTCGGTACAACTGATTCGTGGAATTCAGATACCTGAGCAAAACGTTCCAATAAATTTATTAACGTATTCTCTGAATCGAATTCGCGCGGGAATATCCTTTTCAAATCTTTTAAACAATTTAGGTGCGTAGAGTAACAATATGTCAAATACTTTTTTTATTCTAAATAATTTTAATTTTGTAATGTAATAATTTTAAGTGGTAGTAAATGTACTTACACAGATCATTACAGCATCCCGTACCGTATATACAATGTGAATGGTATTTACTATTTATTAGTAGCATCGAATATGCGGAATTTGGTTTTAACCGAGTACGGTCATAAATTCCAGAGATTCTTCATAGACTTAAATATTGCTCAAGTCATTCTCACTCGAACAACAAGCTATTTTTACAATGCGCCAACTCAGGTACGAGTATTTAAAACTGTTGATACTCTTGATTGTTTGGTCATGCCTTCTAATTGGGTGGAAATCTGAACCGAGACAGGTGCTTAAAACGTTTATTTTCTTTGCGTTAATTTTCATGTTGAAATGTCATATTCGCCGCAATCTCGTCTCAGATATGTGTACTAAAATAATGCATTGTTTAGAACCGGTCTAAGATAAATCATCCTCTATAAAAGTAAAGTTCTATAACAAACAGAAAAGACAACCGTGTTTATACATATACTATCATAAACATTCATAGAAATTTAACCTGGCTTGCCTGTTCTTTAAAGCCATCCAGATCAAGGTGTCCTAGGAAGCCGCTAAATAATATCTATAGAATATATACGGCGGAGCGAAGGGATACTAGTTTGACCTGGAATGATGCAAGAAGACTTGTGAGTGACAGGGATTCTTGGAGGCACCTCATGGTGCCCATATGCTCCAAATAAGAGGCGGATAGTCAAGTGTTCGAATTAAGAACGAAGCTCATCACAATATATATATTATCAAATGTTAACTTGTAGCCCCTCACTTAGCGGACAACTTATATTGTTGGATCTATAGTAAATTATTTTCTAATTTAATTTAATAAAACGAAAAGTTATATCATGCTTATTCTACTTTTATTTAAAATCTGACAATGCATTTCCACTATGAATTGTCGGTTGACACAATAAAATAAAGTAGATTATTTGTTTCAAACGATTATATTTTTGCAAATACGTGTTTTTATGATAGATATCGACCACGCTTTACAGTTAATGTGCCAGTGCCTAAAGATAGATCCAGCATGGATTGTGAAATAGGAAAGTAGTTATGTAAAGTGGTCAATATTAATTGCAAATGTTTATAAAGACAATCACTGGGTATTTAACACATATAAATATGTTTTGTATTTTATTAATTCAATATGAAATTTACATTTTAGTTATAATAATTATGTCGCTGAAATTCAAAATTCGCTATAACACTTTTTTTTTTTTTTAAAATAATTAAGATATATATATATCGATGGATTCGTTATTAAAATCTCTACATGAAAATTTTATCCAATCTTTCAAAATCAGCTACGATTAACTGTCATTTATGAAACAAAATCAATGCATCTATCAATACCCGCTATAACACTACTGAAACATTCAAAAACCTTTTTAGTTCAAAAGTTTTTATTGATTTTCATTAACATAATAAAAAAGTGTTATAGCGGGTTTTGAAATTCAGCGACACAATTATCAATATCATAATGTTGTCATAGTAAATAGGAAACTATTGTGACCTGGAAACTAGATAAGTATATGGTTTAATTTTAAATTTCTAGAAAAGACTCACCATCTGAGACACTCGAAGAAAAAGTGTTAATAAGTATATGATGAGTACTAAATGATTACCTAGTTTTTAAATTAACATAAATTCTTCATTATTATTGTTTATTATAGTTAGTCTTTCTGATCAATGTATATAAATCATACACTCTTTAATGACATTGTTACCGTAAGACCTATATATAATGGTTTTGTTGACTCGCCAAACCTACTCGAGAAGGTGGGTTTCCATTGTTCATCAAGATTTACGCGAAACCAAACTTTGTATCATATCAGTTGTAGCGGTTCTAATTATGCACAAAACTCTTTTATTCGGTGCTCTTGTTTAAATTATAATATGTATTTCTTCACCGTTGATCCTTTTAATAATTCACTTGTTTCATTTAAACGCGCTATCTCCAAAATTTGTATATATGTATTATGTTACTTTTTTTTGTATATAATTTAATTATTCATTATTCTTCCTCATTTTTCTCATGTAATTTCTTTATATGTATGTTATTCTTACTCTCTATCTTGTTATGCTTGCATGGAAACTTTGCTTTTTTTACTTTTTTTTTTACTTTTAAACTTTTCGTTATTATATTTTAAATTTTTGGAATCAATATGTAAGTGTTGGTTTCCTTAATAAAAAAAGACAGATTAAGATATTTTAAAACTAATAATGTTCTGGGAATAAGTGTTAAAAATAAGAATGAATTTTTCTTTCTGAGAATAGAGCTCCAGATCCACAAAAGTTAGATTTATAGTGAACATATTATTATCACTCAGCCAAAGAAGTCAGAAAAATAATATTTAAAAAAATATGAGAAACGTTACAGTATTACAACAAATACATAGTAAAATACTGGAGGCTTAGTACATCAGATTGATTTACCCCACAGGTGTAATTGAGAAGGTACAACACCTGTTCTGATCCCCATGGTACATACAGCAAGTTTAGTTTTTTTAAAATAACTGATGTTTTGTATACTCATGTAAAAATAATAAAATATTATATACGGTGATAAGTGAATTCAAAAACTTATTGTCCAATCAATGCATACAACGTATCTAAAAACATTGAAAAGATATTTTTTTAATTAAAAAAATGAAACTGTAAAAAATGTCTTTATCATTAAATATAGTTAGACCAGATTTTTTTAGAGAGTAAGTGACAATACCTTTTTTTAATTTAAGATTAAATTAAAATTATTAGAAAATATAAATGAATATAACTTGAATCCTTTTTATTTAATATATTTATTCGAGCTTTGGTATTATGACCGCATCAAAAGCTCTATTCGATATCAATATTTAAAAAAAATGAGTTATACACGTTTTTATTATGTATAAAAATCGTTATTTTTTAAATAAAAAAAATGCGTTTAAATTATGAAATTTTCCAAAATAGGATCTTAAATATTTTGTATATGAGTAATAAAGTAAAGAAATTTCAACTATAATTACCTCAGAAACTACTTTCACAGACTTGACGATATAACTAACCAATTAGTAACGTGTTTGAAATATTTTTCTTTTTATCACTTGTGTGGATACTATACTATATACTTATATATATAAAGCTGTATACCTTTCATTGTAATGATAAAATAAAAAGCTTTTCTACGAATATGATATGTAGCTCTTTTTGTTTTCATAATATTAAAATTAACGTGAGATAAAGTTCATAGTAGTACAAATTAGTGTCATACAAACAAAACATAAATTTCGTTGGAACAAAATGGTCATGATAAGTTATTTAATTGTTTTGTGTCTCGTTTGAGATAATTTTTATCGTCATCACTGGTTGACGAAGACCTTCCCATAGCTTTTTCCATTCATCACAGTCTCTAGTTATTCGCTGCCAGGTCGGCCAAAGGTGGTGCGTATGCCAATCCGGCAGATTTGAAGGCAGTATAATACCATTTGGATATCACTGACTGGCGTTTAGTGGCCATATCACATGCATTTATAAAAAGTCGCTAAAATATTGGGCTTCGTCTTTTCGGATGTTACTATAAATTAAAAGACGGCTTGAAAGTGGGTCTCTTCTTTAATGCATTCTATCAGTTGAAGTACTATATTATAATGGAGAGGATTCAAACGATTTTTTTACACTCCTTTACTTGAGACTATAATAGATATTACTATCTGTGCTGTTGACTGACTTTCTCTTAGGTTCAAGTATCATTAGCTTTTTTGCAGTTTACATAATTGCATTCTGTAGATGCAGTCTCTCATTACATCTAGAGTGAAAAAATAACATTGGACGTGGCTTCAAAAGAATTTCAACCTAACCTGCCTGTTGTTTAAGCCAATCAGATTCTGGCATCCTGAAAGGTCAATAAATACTGTCCAAAGGGTGTATACGGCAAAGCGTAGTATTCATAATATATGCTTTAACTGGGGAATTGAGAGATCAACAAAAAAAGAAAAAATAAATAAAATAATTAACAAATTTATTTATAATTTTCAACTGCAGTACACTTTAAAATCGACTTTTCTTCTTTGAGTTTCAATTCTCTTTTTCCGAGCTTTTTTTTCTTCCCCAAGGCACATTTGAGTTATCACTCAAATTTTATACGGTACCTATTAAAATATAGTCTGTCTGTAACGCATGAGAGAAAAAATGTGTAGGAGATGACAAAACAGGAAATGAGGGTAATGTCAAAGAAAACATGCACATAAATACAAATTTTGAAAAATAAACCGGCACGCAAAATATAAAGGTATCGTTTATTTTAATCGGGTCGTGAAAGAAAACAATAATGATATGATACTCTCATGATAGTTTAACAGATGCTTACAGCGCAGTACTAGCATATCGCTACATCATAAAAATGATGACAGGTGGTACTGTTACTCGATATTTTGTTCAGTATTAAATAATGATTTAATATAAGTACCTATATCATTAATAATATTAAAAATAAATATTTTACATGTGATATTATTTCTTTGTCGTGTGTCCAGGTTATGTAAAGCAGTGCTCCGCAACCCATGTGCCGTGAGACGATGCTAGGTGTGCCGTGGTGCAATAGCCAAATTTGCGTACATGGCTGGTAATATATTTGAGCACCTGCACGAACTTAATAAAACAATGCAAGGTCAGAATGAAAATATATTGACGTGCTTTGATAAATTAGCAGAATTCAAAAATAAACTCGAACTTTATCTCTACAAATGTTCCAAAGGAACTACCAAACCATCATTGAAAACAAGCAATCAATTTTGGATCCGTCTCAAAAACATTTAACTTTGCTGAAAAAGAAATTTCATTAGTACTTTCATACAATCAATGCGACCTGATACGAAACCCTTTTGCAACCGATGCCGAAAATTCTATAGAAGCGCTTTTCCTATAAATTCGAGAGGAATATGTTGAATTGATAAATGACGGAGCGCTAAAACTGAACTTCGCCGATGTTTCATTGGGTTTTTTCTGGATTTCGGTTAATAAAAAATATCCTCAGATTTCCGACAAAACTATCGCAGTTCAGTTCCCATTTTACTACGCTAGTATTAATATTTTAAAGCTTCTTATTGTAGGATGCAATTTATTATTATTGTCTCAATACTCGACAAATAATTATTCCAAGCCCGACAACTAACCATAATTATATTAATATAATATTACCATACGAAAAATTGCTAAACATAAAATCAATACCATTAATTTTACCTCGAACACTATTTTAAAAATGCTATTTCAGAGTATCAAGCTGTCTTCAACCTTAGCTATAGGTAGGGGGCCCCGCCAAAGATCTTGGCCTGGCCAGGATGTGGGGTCCATGTTATGGTGTATAAATTGTTTTACGTGTGGTGTGCCGCGGAATTCTGGGAAGACCTTTGGTATGCCGTGGGTGGAAAAAGGTTGCGGAGCACTGATGTAAAGGATTGGAGTGTGCCGTAGGAAAGGTGTTGAGATATATGCAAAAAAATGATTAGGTTCATTAAAATTGTGTTTTGTCGTCTTGTCTAAATATTATTTTTATATAACCTGCCGCCATACGAGTGATCAAAAATAAATTTTGGCATAGTGCCAATTTATTTTGTTTCATTCGGTATCATAGTGGCAATGCTTACAAAACAAATAAACACTTTATTTCGTGTAGGGGCACTCTGTA
The DNA here is from genome assembly GCF_057557595.1 of Rhyacophila brunnea. NCBI lineage: Eukaryota > Metazoa > Arthropoda > Insecta > Trichoptera > Rhyacophilidae > Rhyacophila > Rhyacophila brunnea. The sequence goes on along the minus strand of NW_028232827.1, from coordinate 32,750,053 downwards.
CAAACATAGCGCAAGACACATTTTTCCAACATTGATTTCAAATCAATTATTCATCATTCACAAAATGACAGGTTGCCTCTTTTAACCTACTACTTTATTGTTTGCCCATAAAATAAAACTTCCTATGGAATAATGATACAAAAAAACTGTTGTGTTTGATGAATGCTTTGTGTTCAAACACAGTGCAAATTTAATACAAAGCTTATATTTTCACCTAATAAAATTTGGCTACAGTTAAAGGTAATTAGGCATACATTGTACTTTGTATGATATATATTTCGTTTAAATCAATCATAAATTTCATTATTATCACTCGTTTGGACTAGATTAATGTAAAATACCAAAATAACTGATCAATAAACATAATAGTTATTTAAGAATTTTTTCTACTCACAAAATAATCTGTTACCCTCCAAAATTTTCCTATAGGTACGGTGTTGAAACATAACTTTAAGAGAATCTGATAATATAATTATTGGCGCATTTGAGATGTGGTGCAAGTGGAATAGGCTCTGCCTTTCATGGACGGCCCGACGTACATATGTCTATGCACTGTAAAATCTTGCCATTGAAGACTATCGGCTAATTATAAGAGACGCTTTCTTAAATTCTTTGGTCACATGATACAAATTGATCAGGGTAGCCTGGAGAGAAGAGTGATATCTGGTGGCGTCAAACGGAGAAGATGCAAGGGTGTGCACCTTCGAGTAGGAGCAACGCCATCAATAAAACGATTGATTCAACAATAATGGAACTGTAGTAATCATACTAAGCATTAAATGAATGACATAATTTAGTGCCAGTGCCTAAAGATAGATCCAGCATGGATTGTCAAATAGGAAAGTAGTTATGTAAAGTGGTCAATATTAATTGCAAATGTTTATAAAGACAATCACTGGGTATTTAACACATCTAAATTTGTTTTGTATTTTATTAATTCAATATGAAATTTACATTTTAGTTATAATAATTGTGTCGCTGAGTTTCAAAATCCACTATAACACTTTTTTTTTTTTTTTTTTTTTAAATAATTTAGATATATATATTGATGGATTCGTTATTAAAATCTCTACATGAAAATTTTATCGCATCTTTCAAAATCCGCTACGATTAACTGTCATTTATGAAACAAAACCAATGCGTCTATCAATACCCGCTATAACACTACTGAAACATTCAAAAACCTTTTTAGTTCAAAAGTTTTTATTGATTTTCATTAACATAATGAAAAAGTGTTATAGCGGGTTTTGAAATTCAGCGACACAATTATCTATATCATATCGTTGTCATAGTAAATAAGAAACTATTGTGACCTGGAAACTAGATAAGTATATGGTGTAATTTTAAATTTCTAGCAAAGACTCACCATCTGAGACACTCGAAAAAAAAGTGTTAATAAGTATATGATGATTACTAAATGATTACCTAGTTTTAAATTATAATAAACCATAATAAACAATAATAATTAAGAATGAGAATTAAGAATTTAATAATGTTCTGGGCATAAGTGTTAAAAATAAGAATGAATTTTTCCTTTCTGAGAATAGAGCTCCAGATCTACAAAAGTTAGATTTATAGTGAACATATTATTATCACTCAGCCAAAGAAGTGAGAAAAATAATATTTGAAAAAATATGAGAAATGTTACAGTATTACAACATATACTTAAGTAAAATACTGGACGCTTAGTACATCGGATTGATTTACCCCACAGGTGTAATTGAGAAGGTACAACACCTGTTCTGATCCCCTTGGCACCTATAACAACGTTAATTTTTTTCAAAATAACTGATATTTTGTATATTCATGACTCATGTAAAAATAATAAAATATTATATACGGTGATATTTGAATTCAAAAACTTATTGTTCAATCAATACATACAACGTATATTAAAACATGAAAAGATTTTTTTTATTAAAAAAATGAAACTGTACAAAATGTCTTTATCATATAAAAATTTATTATAAATGTCTTTATCATATAAAAATGTCTTTATCATAAATAACAAACGGAGGAGATGCAAGGGTATGCACCTTTGAGTAGGAGCGACGCCATCAATAAAACGATTGATTCAACAATAATGGAACTGTAGTAATCATACTAATCAGCATTAAATGAATGACATAATTTCATTTTTATAAAATGTAGGTTTTGTTGTTAAAACAAAACATTAGAATAATAATAAAATTATTGTCAGTGTTTCCTCAATCATAACTAGATCAGAAATGCTTTTTTTGGTAATTACAACAATATCTATTGTAAAAAATTATGTACTGCATTAATATAAATAAGAAGGACAATCTATAAATCTTCACTCAACTCATCGAGTCCGTCACGAGACATGGTATTATCACGAGTTTTTTGCTCAACATAGTACATCCGTTATTGTACTCGAATTACGTCTCTCAGTGCATTCCTATAATTATTATTCTCTTGATCATATCGATCTCATCAGAACATCATTACATCGCGATTATAATCTCACATCATCACCCTTATTATTGTATTGAGTGTATTTTTGTATCAACCAATAAACTTTCGTCTCAATAATCAAGCAACAACGATCTTCCATCACCTCCACCTCATTCTACCTCCAAAGAACTAACAAAATCAGCGTACGATCGTTCTGGATGGAAGAAGTGTATTAGAAATACTTGTAAATTCACCGATAATCATTTTAATGAATATTCAAAGAATATAGGTAATCTAATATGGTAAAAAAAATATTAAAAATGTGATAAAATGCTTTTACAATAATTCATAGTAGTAAAAACTGTTTATAATAGACGCATTCTCAAAATACCTTGGATTGACTGCGTGACAAACGTTGAAATTCTCAATCAAATAGGAAAGAACCGAAAAGTTCTGTGTAGTATCAAAATCAGAAAAATATAGTACCTCGGCCACAATATAAGATGATAAAGGCACAGCATTGCCTAATAAATCTGTCAGAAAAGAAAGCATAGCAGAGGACGATGCCATATTTTGTGAATTAGTAACCTCAGTGATTCACACGAGGGCAGCTTGAGCAACCTACGTTTAAATATGGAACGATAAGAAGAATAGTAGTTTTTCTGTTTTACTGGGGGGGGGGCTCCAACTAAAACCATTTAACAGAATAATATAACACAAACATAGACCCCTCCAAACCAATCCATCCCACACCAAACTCTGTCTTAATCGGGCGTATAACGAGGCCCTATATTTGGTGTGAAGCATCAACATTTTTTACGCCTGGTAATATCTCAGGAGCAGATATCCAAGTTGCTCAAGTGAGCTTTGTTTGATTCTAATGATTTTACTCTAATACAAAGTGCCGTAGTAGAGAAAGGTATGGAGAATTAAAAAAAAGAAATAGAATTTTATAATATATTTATAACAAAAAACGAAGCCAATCAATACGGACAGCAATATTTATGTAAAGAGATCTTCACGCCTGCAGTAAGACGCCGCAAAATTTTTAAAAGTAATAAAATTAGCCTTTGTGACGTCCAGGTTGGACGGCCCGATGGACAGAATAATACTATTAAAACAACGATGGTACAAACTGATTCTCACGTAAATGAAATATATCACTATATTAAATAAAATATTATGTTCTTTTAAATAGGCAAATGAGATATTGTTTGTTTTATAATTTTGAGATGAGAAAGCAATTAATGATGGGTCAAATTTTTCAGATAGGTATGTATCAGAGCTGTACTGTAACAGACCAATATTAACCATGTTATTATAATTTATTATTTTATTTTTTTTAAGTACCATGATTATTTAATTTTTATTACTATGGATTATTATTGTTAATTTATTGTTTTAATAATTATGAAGAGTATAGTATCTATTACCTTGTATAACAACTAAAATGCACTATGCAATAAAGTTCGATTGATTCATTCATCGATATGTACAAAAAAATACTTACAAATCATTGCTTGTGACATGCGAATGGGAATCATTAATGTTATCGATTATAACGCTGCGCTGGTGGGGATAGAACCTGAAGGGGTGAAGTAGGCGGCGGCGGAGGGGCATAGTCTTCTTCAGGGTAGTTTGCGACGGCGCTCTCTCAATGGGGCGCCTGTGTTACAGCCGGTAGCACGCCCTTAGAAGCCTCCTTTCACCCGTCCAGTCGAAAGGCCAGCACTGTAAAAACAACCCCGTTACATTCACGGTGTTTATTTTCAACCCCCAACCGTTTTCGCCACTAATCTCACCGAGTAATCTATACGTGTCTCGACACTTCTACAACAATATAAAAATAAATTTAGTTTACCTTTTAATTTATAAAAAACACTTTTAAAATACTTTATTAAATCTGTCATTAAAACACGACGAAAATAATAGTTCTCTTTTCGATTATAAATAATTAAAGCTCTTTTTAAAAACCTCAACCATTCGTTGGTGTATTAAAATTTACATAGTTGTATGTAAAAGTGGAATTTTTCGTATATAAATGTTGATAAAAACAACGTTTTCTTCAAGTGATTTACCACCCCTCCTTTAATATTGCCGGCACTAAATTCTGAACTGTCAAAACAAACCGGGCATGTTTTAAAAAAATACGTGCAATTCTCGAAAAAAAAAGATATCATTGACATTATTTTGAGCCGGCAAGAAAGTCCTAATAATAGTGGAAGTATTAAGGTTGTATTTTTGAAGAGCGAGAAAACAAGGGAAGCTTTTCCCTATTAACCCCAAAAGCTGCCGACCTACCCCAGTGAGATTGACAGACCGCCCTACTAAAGCTACCCTCAGGTAGGTTTTATTTTGCGTCGCTCTTGATTTGAACTGAAAATATCTTGCCATGAGAAATTAAGTATTTTCGAGAATAAAGATAATAGAATTCTATTAAGTAAAGGAATGTATTATTTCTATTTATTATAATATAGGTAAGCATTTAAAATATATTAATTAATAAACATAGGTAATGTGAAAATACGTAATTGGACACATTACCACAAATATTGACTATGTTTTTATGATTGTATTACTTACCTACCTTGGTTCATTGAATATTTTTTCATAAATAATTACAACCTAGTAATAGACACAGACCGCATGTCACTGATACTGTTAGTGTGGGCTTAAATCCCGCATCTGGTAAAAATCACGTGAATTTTTTGTTTATGTTGAGTTTGATACTGAGTAAAAATCCAAATGTTAAACAAATTATTAATCACTATTCCTGGTAAACATACTATTGATAATATTTCTGTCTTCTATGTAGAAGCATATATGCTCAATTTTGTGAGTGAACATTAAATATTATGTAGTTACAAAAGTATATTTTGAAACAATAATATTAAATGTTTGAAGCGAATTTAATAAAGTAATCCGTTAACTAAAATTTTTGGTGAATTATATTGATTTAACAAGTTATTAGTAGTATTAAAAACTAAGTAAAATAATTTAATAACCTTGTTACATTATAGTTTCATTCAATTAAGTAGGTTATATAAACTTTATAATATTCATTTTTCACTTCAACTTTTCATTAAACAATATATTATTAAATATATATGACAATCAAAAGTTAATTACCACTTTCGCCCCTCAGAAAAACGTGTTGGCCTCCGCGAGGTGGAGGTTATGTTATATGTTAACAGATTACTTTTAAATGTGAGCTTTTATAGTCAGTCATCCAATAAATTGGTTCGTTGAGCCGAATCAAACACACATTAAAAGAATAACATAAATTATTTAGCCAGCCGCGGGATTTAATTTATATCGTACAGATTTAGAGATGGCATATATTGTGATAAATGATTGTAAATATGAATCTATCAGTGGCGAGGAGTGAAGGTAGACTGTTAAGACTCGACATAAATAGTGCACACTAAACTTTGTCACTCATGCTAATTTGTTTTCATTGAACTAATAATACATATTGCAGATGATGCTGTTTAGTTTTTAAAATTCAATTATACCTTGCCCAATCAAACCATAATAATAGTTTAGGTATGCTATGGACGATTCGTCTAGTTTTTCAGTCATACTTATTTGTTTTTGTTGAATTATGAATACATTCTACAGAAATTGTGTTAGCTAGTTTTTTTTAAATCCATCAAGCCCTGCCTAAATCAAACCATAATCACTATAAAATAATCTTATATCTGTAAAATATCTAAAAATATGTCTGACTTAATGAAATAATTTTAGATATTTTAGCGAAATACGAATATTTTTTTGACTATTATTTGCCATGTGTTGGTTTAAGCAGGGTTGAATTGAATTTTAAATACTAATAAACATTATTTACACATTGAAAAGTTAGTTCCATGAAAACAAATACGTGTGTATGCATTTTTTATGTCGGATCTTAACAACCTACCTCTACCCTTCGCCACTGGAATATATACAAAAAAATAATTTGTATAAAAACTCATGTAGTGGCATTTAATTGAGTGGCAACTAAAATATATGGTTTTATTGGAACTTGTCATTCATAGCGAGTAATTACTTACATTATTTAATCTATGCATAATAATATATCTAATCATTTCTCTAATTCACTGTCGATAATAAATTATAGAAAATAAGTTTATTTTGTTGTTTATTTACCACGACACTAAAACGACAGAATTTATTTGATATTTGTCTTTAAATTACGCTAATGGTAACTTTTATGTTTTTTCTCTAATAAATAATATGAGTAAAGTGAAAATTCCAACACTGTCACGATTTGCGTGATTACATGACATTTAAAAGCTACTCCAATTTCATTACAACATCTACAATATATTTTGATAATAACTAGCTTTGGAAAAATGTGTTAGTAACAGGAAATGATATTATCCCCTTCTAATAAAATTCCTAACGACTATAATAAATCAATTTAAATTAAGATTAGTAATGTTGTTGTTTTTCTTTGATATTTTCATTAATTTATAAATATTACAAAGATTATAATATTGATAGAGTTTGAATTTAAATTCTAATGGATTTAAGTTTTGTACTATTCCATTTGAGTGGAATGGAATACCTAGTTTTTTTTAAGTAATTTTGTATTATAAAAGACAGAAGATGAAATCAGTGATTGCTTGCAAGAAACATAGATTGTTTTTATTTAAACAACCAATTTTCTTGCTTTGAAATAATTAAAAGCGTTTTCGCTTAATAGTACAAGTGCCTATTTATTATATATATATTTGAATACTTACCTATGTATAGTAAAATTTGAAAGAATACATTCCTAAAAGAAAACTAAAATATAACCTAATAGCTGAGGCAATACAAATCAAAATCTTTTTAACGGTTTTTAAGTTCTAAAATCGTATATAACAAAATATTTTAAAGTCTAACAAAATTCATATATATTTTCCACCGTTCAAAAATATCAAATTGCCTTTCAATATTAATGAAATTTCAACATGCTAAGTTTTGGTTTTATAAATAACTGATGTTAATCTTCCAATCTTTGTATTTTTGAAAGTATTTCTTTTAACACGTGGCCAAATTTTTTAAACACCCTAATTCAAACTCATTTCCAAAAAATATTTGTATGGATACATTAATTGATATTGTTTCTTATTGCCTCAACTATTCACCTTACCTTAAGCAATATAACTTGATTAAATTTGTGTAAGATAATAATTCAACTATATTTGTATTACTTTTAGGTATTTTTTAAATATTTCCTAAGTATGTTTATATTATTATTGTGTATGCACCATCCATCCAAGAATACGACAGCAAAAATAAAACACAAGTTGATGAATCTATGTGAAACAGATCAAAAATATATCTCAACGCATATAATATTTATGAGAAACAGTAGGTTTATTGTATGAAAGCTATGTAAACAACTGATATTAACAGGTAACAGGTGAAAACAACTAATTATAATATTATAGATATCTTAGTACACATAGATTATTATGATTATATTATTTATTGTTTCAATTATTATCTAATTTGATATGTCTAGGTTAGGTTATTCGTAATATTCTGTGTATATTCTTTTTAGAAGTATATTACACTGTATTTATAATATAATGGATAAGTTGTAAGTATACTGCTTCTTTAATACGATCTGATTATGGAAAAAGGTGATACTAGGTCCAAGAGTAACTATCAATGTAGAAATAACCTAGATAGTATAATAATTAGTACACTTTTTTCAAAGAAGTTTTTTCTATTGGTTGTGATATACTCTCTCAGTTAGTGTTTTTCTAAATTATATAATGTTCAATAATCAGAATGATATATTCTTAAATCTTGTGAATTATTCGTTTGAATAAAAGAAATAGTTAATTAAAAATTATTAGCAAGTACAAGAAGTTGCTTAAAAAAATATTGGAGAAATTCCTAGACGTCGGTTAGTAATCTTCGTAATAGTAAAATAGCTACCTACTTTGATTTAATAAACAAAAATCGATTGCCGAAGTAACATGATTTCGAAGAGCGCTGAGTGGTAGGTATTTAATAGCCAATAGCTTAAATATTTGTCGTCATAAGTATGTCTTCCGTAGCATAATGGCTGAATGCGACGAGTTTGGGGCGTTTACCCGTTGGAGATGCCGGGTTCGATTCCCGACCGGTTGGCTTACTTTTTTCAAAGAAGTTTTTTCTATTGGTTGTGATATACTCTATCAGTTAGTGTTTTTCTAAATTATATAATGTTCAATTAGTACACTCTTAAAAATATTTTTTTTTATCATCTAAACTTATTTTTTTAGTATTTATCTCATTGCATTGGTGAGTGTTTTGTAACATCAGGTCATATTTTACTAAACATTATAATTAAAATGAATATGGAATAGCTTTTAAAAAATATATGAATCCAATTGCGTACGGGCGATTATAACAAAAGTGTCATAATAATAATACTATCGTCCGAGGGTACTTGATGGAATTTAACTTTAAATTCTAATGGATTTAAGTTTTGTACTATTCAATTTGAGTAGTTATTTTTTTGGCGACTCGGGTTTCACCTTTCGGCATCTTCAGGCACTATGTGCTCTCACGAAAAGATAAATACACACCGACAGTGTATTTGTATCTGTCTTCTGTAGTATTTGCATTTTGGTAAGTGCACATAGTGTCTGAAGATGCCGAAAGCTGAAACCAGGATCGCAAAAAACGACTCAAATGGAATAGTATAAAATTTAAATCCATTAGAATTGGGTGGAAGATTTGATTAGTGGCCTTAAAAAAGTCATCCAGTTTTACCCAATTAACGCCAGGAATAATGGAACAGACGTTATCAATTTTTGTTAGTTATGACTGTATTTTTGCAAACAATATTAACTTAAAATCGCTCAAATAAAAAGAAAGAATGAAGTGTAATATGACAGTATAATGACAGTGTAATATCAAACACATCAATAGACAATATACGCGTTTTTTAGGTGTATTCTTCAGCCTTTCGCCATACAAAAAGACGAATAATGTCAAAGTTATTTAACTTATTAAGGTTTATAATCATGCACAGTTTAATTTATATCACCCATTTTACCTGAAACCAACTTCGTAATTTAGTGAGGACGCTCTCGTTTTTAACGCGTGTTATAAAATTATTTTTTCTCCACCTATTACAAAAGTTTTTATGGCCAAGAACATTGCCTTCGGGGAGCAATTTGCAATATAAATAATTAGTTTATGGCATATGAGGCTGTATACCCTAATTTATTCAGAAATTTAACACTGAAAGTTTTGATAGTACAATCCAACTCAGAAAGATGTTACAGTGTTTATTTGCGCTTGTTTATTTAATCTAATAGTTAACTGCACACAAAATATTTTTTACACTGTATTTAAATCATATATCTGAATCGAGAAGGGAGTCCATCAGGGATATATTCTATCTCCTCAGTTATTTAATATATGGAGAGCATATAATGCGGCGAGCCCTAGATCTTTAGAACGGTGGAATAATAATTGGAGGACAGAAAATGAATAACTTTGGATTTACAGATAATAACAAGCGCAAAGTGTTCAACCAGTGTATGCTTCCCGTATTCGCATGTGCGTGTGAAACATGGGCCCTAGGTAAAAGAGAGATCCAAAAACTTAGAGTAGCACAAGTTGGTATGGAGAGGTGCATGCTGGGCATAACGCGAAAGGAGAAAAAGAGGAATGAGTGGATAAGGAAGTAAACAAGTGTTTGCAATGTGATAGAGTTCATTAAAAGCCTTAAATCGATATGGGCTGAACACATAGCTGGAAGAAGAGACAATTGTTAGAAAAATTTAGTCATACAGTAGTATCCAAGAGGTACAAAACGTCCGCAACGTAGACCTAGAGGCCGCTGGATCGATGAAATGATAAAGTTCTGCGGAAGTATATGGCAACGCAACGCACATGACCGGAAAAAATGGAATCAGCTTGGATAGGCCTTCATCTAGCAGTGAATAGATTCAGGCTGATGATGGTGATGAATTACTGCTGACAGAAGAACTTACAGAATTCTGCATCGGGTAGATCAGAAGAGAAAGTTGCAAATACGGCAATCATATTAATAGGAATTAGATCAAGTTAATAGTTATCGATTGAGCGAACCTTCTACCCGCAGTAAGTATAATACTCCGAAATCTAAAAACAGTATACATACTTGTTTGTGTATCTAAGTTCTATAGTTGGTGAAAAAGGTGGATGTGAAGGAGAAATTAGAAGGTGCATATAAATGGCTAAAAATGCGATGACATGTCTAACCGTTATATGGAAGAAACTAAGAATTTCAATCGCCACGACAATTATACTTATGCAAATATTAGTATTCCCCATATTTTAGTAAGGAGGTGAGACATGGATTCTGAGAGCAAAGGAGCGAAAGGCAATTTATTTATTTAAAATGTGGTGTTACTTTGGATACATTGAATAAAGTACAAATTTAATAAAGAAACGGTTCTCGACAATTTGTCAGAGATGCATTCTGTAGTATTTTGGAAATATTATTTGACGTTGACCGGGTAACCTTGAGAGACTGGTGGTTTTGGGTAGTCTTCAGGAAGGGTTAAGCAGAGGAAAAATGTTGGTACGCGGGAGCGAATAAGTAAAGGCACTTACTGGGGGCAGCTATACTCAGCTATGATAGAAGTTAAATACCAAGAGAGGTGGAGAGTATTGGTTACTCAAAAGATGGCTGAATTGCAGGGTGGTCATGATCCTCAGCTATACGGATAGGACTAAGAAGAGAATACAAGATATATCTTTATATATATAGATTTCCAGATAATCGTACCGTTATTAATGCGAGCTAGGGGTCTATAAGGGGTGTAGTTGTTAATCGTTTCGTTCAACTACCCCCGTTATTATTTTATATCAGAAGGTTGCTTGCATATGTGACAAGTAATGGGCAGCGTTGAATGATAACATGAGTTGGTATTTTTATCGTTTATATTATGGTACCAATAGATTTATTGTTATTACACATCACTATGAAAAGACAGTATGTTAATTTAAGTTTTGAGTAAAGGTTTATAATAATACTTTTGGAATATATATTAAAAGAGAAACGGATGAGCTGCTCATGTCGACTACCTTATTGAAGCGCTCTATGACAACTGAGTCATTTCCGTTGCGTTCTTGTCTATGCTCTAGAAATGCGTATTGACAAGAACATATCAGTTATAGGATATTATAAAACCTCTACAAGTCTGCCAGTGGCTTTTCGTGTCATAAAATGATGACTAAGATGAAGTAATGTTTTTTTTTCATTAAATAATCCTTTTCTGGAGAAGGCGGTTTTCTATATATGTGCACAGAAAATGCTGTATTCAACTAATGTAACACGTATTTTGTGTAGTTTAATAAATATACAAGATTACAATATAATAAAAGTGGCTAATCCAACAAAGTTATAATACAAAGCCAGTACTTAATAATAATTATTGAGTAGAGATTCAACATCGTATTGGCAACGCAATGTATAATAATGTATCAGTATATTGAAAGAGTTTTTTCGTTCAATAATATTTGTATAGTATTTTTGTAACAAGAACCGATATCTTGGTTTAAAATTTGGCAATACTCCAACGAATTTCTAAGCTAGAATACAAAGCGTAGAACATTAAGAAATCAAGGGGTATGATAATGTAGCTACTTTTATATTGAAAGTATGTACATATAAATGCAGCTACCCACTCAATATTTAGTTTGGATACTGGTTAAATCAATAAAGATGATCATTAAATAATAATATTTTTTTCTATTACAAAATTATTCCAAAAAAAATTGAAGAGATTTTTTATGGTCTTTGCCCTTATTTTCTTCCTAGATGGAGTATATTGACCTCGCTAAGTCTTGGATAAAATTAATTTGAAAAAAAAACTTATATTGGTTCCCTCTCAATTGAAGAATTATTCTTCTACCCATTTGCGATTCTAGTAAGACTATATGGGCCTCCACGGAGTGGAAGTTTGTATTAACAGATTTTGTTTTTACGAGAAATGGATGTCAGCCACTTGCTCAACATATAAGGTCCATACTCTGATTCATACATAAATTCAAAAACAATATGTGTACTTGCCAGACCCAGGATTCGAAACTGGGACCCACGACGCTAAAGGAAGACGCTTAAGCTGCGCGGCCATCATATTATATTATATTAAATATTTATCATTAAAAACCGTAAAAATGTAGTGAATCCATTGATGAATCATATGCTTCTTAAAATGACGCCCGATTTTCAGCGACACGGCCAGTGTTAAAACTTACTGTTTTAATATCAGCGGACTTAACTCGATATAAGCTCACTTAATATTTGTCTCGAAAACGACCTGGCAATAATTATGAGTAAGCCCGATCTAGCTTGCATCTTACTCTAACTAATAATCAGCGCATGACAACTTGCTCTGTCCGCTCAGACATGAATTTTTGGTAGCTTGCAAGCTTTGGGTTGCAAACACTCTTAGGGTCACTATTCCAAGAACGCAAATTTAGTTTTACTGCCAGGGTAATAAAGGTGAAATTCGGGAATCCATGTTAATGGTCTTAACGCATTATACCTATGGAAATATTATAAGAGGATATTCGTAATATCTTCTTTTGTGGTACATTTTTAAAATGACACTTGTATGGGAACTTCTCATCTAGTAGTATATCAATGGGTGGAGCACACTGCAAGAAGCTATGCGATGCGCGCATGGTGCAAGGGGCCTAAATGACTCTTACTTTGCGCACTACGCTATGTGAAAAGAAAGTGCTTCTCCTCTTGCTTTGGCCCTATTGTTCATGAAAAAAAAATTAACAATAAGTCCGGATATTTACGAAGTTTGCTAATATTCTCGTGGTATGAATAAGAACAACAAGGTTTTATGGATTGATATTCGAACTGATCTGACGTGTTATTAGAACAATAATTTTTTAGTGTATTAATTTTTTTTTGTTTCTTTCTATAAGTGGAATTTAGGTATGCACATTTTTACAAGATATATCGACGTATAATAATCTTATTTTGTGAATAAAGAATTGGTTGAATAGCAGAATAGATAATATAAAATGTACTTGGTTCAAAAAAATTCAAAACATTTGCCGCCAAAATTACATTCAAAGCTGTATTTAATAAATTAGTGTTCAGGTGATTATAATGTTATAGTAATACATTTTATTGTTTAATGAACCAACGAGCATCGTTGAGTTTTGACGCATTGCTTGAGTCGATTTTGCAGTTATGGAAATATATTTATGTTTCATATAGAATTTTTTTTCACCTAAGTTTCAGTTATATAATATTATATTGTATGCCGCAGAATTGACAAAGCTGCGTGACCTACGCGGGTAGTTGACAGCAATATAATATATCGATGTAGCTAATTTAGGTGCTAATCTAAGCAATCAACTCACACGCCTAGTGGTCAAGCTATTTTTTTCAGGTGAGCTTCCGTACAAAAGGTCTTGAACTTCTTTTTTTGCAGGATTAATGACCAAATTCAGAGGCGCCTTAGCGTATATTATGTACTTATGTATTTGAGAATTGTTAAATTCCTCAAAAGTGAATGATTTTTAAAATATCCTTTATTATTAAATCTTTTTAGATAGGTACATATCGTGACTTACCTAACCAAAATATTAGTATAAGAATATTACCGTTTTTAACTAAACCAATATAACTTAAATACTTAACTTAAATAACATCCTAATTTAAATCTAAACCACTTTTGACAACTGAAATATATGTAGTTTATTAAAATATATAGTTATTCGGTTGTTAATGTTTATATTTTTAATAAGTGCTATATTTTTAGCATTACAAATATTGTCATCTCAATCATCAGACTTCTGTATGTATGATACTTACGTGGATGTGGATAACTATGAGCTTTGCAAAGTTCTTGCAAGTGGAAGAAGATTTAGACATCTTTCAGAAAATTGAGAATTTTGATTGGATTGGATGTATATAATGATATATAAGTCGCCTAGAGTCATATATAACACACATATTCCAAAAATCGAGATTTGATCTCAAAAAATCACCAGAGTACTGTTTTTTTGTAATCAGAAGAAAAGTATTGAACTCCCCGTTGAATATTAATAAGTGAGTGAGTCAATTTACATTTTTTATATATATATAATATTCCTAAGGCTGAAGACACACACCACACTATGATAAATAGAGCTCCCTAGTTGATTGCAAAGGCCTTGTTGACAGTACTCACATTAATCATTGAAGATTGTGAGTTATGACACCAACAATCAATTTTGTCAACGATTATCACATGGTTTATCGTGATTTTTGATAGTCAACTATTTTTATTTATATACGTAAATGCCTTTGTGCCATAATAATGATAAATTTACATGCCTAACAATTAATCCAATTCGTAAATTCACGCATACTGACATAAATTACTTTTCCGCGCAAAAATCTGCATGCAAATTGTTTATATTAATATTAATTATTAATATGTTGTTAATAAAATGTAAATTATAAATAAATCTATAAGTAAACCAAAATACTATCTTTAAGCTAATTTGGCGTATAGTGGCTATACTAAATTGCGTTATTATTGACTATCGGTTTTTTGATAAGCATTTCATGTAGAACCTACTAGTTTAAATTATCGCAATTAGGTAAAAGGCTCGTAGCTTAATTGGTTAAAGCAATCTGGCACAATATCAGTGGATATACGGGTTCAAATCTCGTCGAGCATCGTATTTTTTTCAAATGTGATTTTTTTTCTAGTGGGTATAATATAATATCTGAGGTGTTTTCATGTTACGACATATTCAATATATGGAATATTAGATTCTCAAAGCTAGTGAATCATTCGTTGAATAAAATAAATGGTTTGTCAAAAATAGCTCATGCTGATAACGTCCATAATATAAAATTGAATAACTCTATATATAAACCAGATAATTGTCAATTAAAAGATGTATTTTAATCTATTATAACCATCATCCACCTTTTAGAAGCTGCTCTTTATTAATACTACGAAGGGTGGGTCATAACCCATTGTGCTCCCTAGGTCTCACAAATAATAACATTTAATGAAGCGAAAGAATCGCCGCGAGGTCATTGAAGGGTTAACGATATAATTTTCGAGGTGCGTGTTTGTGAAACGCATCGAATTATTTTAACACGCCATAGTGTGTACAAAACGCGCATTATTTTTTTCCTTCACCTTTCATGGTCTACCAATACACTATAAGGAAATATGAAACTATAAGCATTGTTGAGTATTTGGTTGACGATTGTCGTGAAAGGCCTAATGTATATAATATTACAATAATACTTTTGGTGACAGAGTATTATTTATATACCTAACAGATTTTCATTTATAATAATAATATATTATAATAATAATATATTGTATTGTATGGACGACTAGTTATGTGATATTAATAATTATGTAAAAATCATTGATTTGACATCATGGCCAGCGTCGTTATCTTAACGTTTTTGTTTCCAGACCTAGATTTTTGAAATGCCTATCTTGCCCACAAAATATACTTCTAGTATAATATTAAGGCATTTAATCTATAGATTTTTGATAGTTTACAATGTATTATAAACAACTAGATTATTACACAAAATTTTCTCGTAAATTAATATTGTGATCATTTGTACCTATCGCTTATTAGTGTAGTAAAAATTTAGGCTATACGTCAGTTGAGGCATGGTCTAAAAATATCTTGGCTAGGCGATGCGCGGATTGTGCAAGTGACGCGTGCCGAAAGAAATATAATTTGTCATATAAATCCAACATGCATCCATTTAATGTTCTGTTTATTGTTCTATTAGTAACAATAATAATATATTCATTGACATGTTTTCTTTTTCAAGTAAATGGGTAACGTTTTTTAGTCATCTTTTTACGATTTAAGAATTAATACCCCCGTCGCCATCACGAAACAAATTGACGTGATCACAGCTCGACGTTCGCTCTCCGATTGCCAGAGAGTTCAAAATTTCGTCGCACCTATAGTTGAAAATTATTTGCCGTTTCACTGAAGTCCCGCCTTAAGATCTTTTCATTTAAAAGTTCTATTTTATGATTTGAAGGCGTTGTTTTTTTCAAATTTAATCACAGTAATATTTTGTTTCATAACTTACCTATATTTTTATTCAACGCATAATTCACAATATTTAAGAATGTAACATTCCTTAATAATTATTATTGACCATAAATAATGTTAAAATATCCAACAGGATACGAACCTGCGTCTCTCGGGATTTTTTCTATTGGTTATTATTTATATTAATTCTCAGAAGTGTTTTAAAATTATGTATTATCAATAAAAGAATATTAAATTCGTAAATATTATAAATTATTCGTTGAAGAAAAAAAGTAAATTAAACAAAATGTTAATGTGATTTGAAAAAACAACGCCTTTAAATCATAAAATAGAACTTTTATATAAAAGATCTTAATTTTTACAACACTAAGTTCAAGTGCCTACGCTATTATAAAATTTTTGGAGCAATCCCGATATGAGTTAGTGATTAACGTAATTTAATACTTTGATTTCAAATACAAAAGCCGATTGCCAATTAGTAACACAATTTAGAAAATAGTTCAGAGAGTGTTGAAAGAACAATTAGTTAAAATTCGTCACACTTAGATATGATACCTTTAGTACAGTGGTCAGTGCACATGCGCGCGATTCCCGAGAGACGCAGGTTAAAATCTTGCTGGGTGTCGTATTTAAAAAAAAAACTATTTGTTATATTATATTTCTCAGAAGTGTTTTCAAATTATGTATGTTCAATAATTTGTTTATTTGTAAAATATACTTATGGATAACTACGAAATAATATATAACTTCGTCAATAATTAGTAAACATTTTTATATAATTTTTAATTATAGTATTTAGATTAACAACCTCAAAAGTCGTAAACAACCATAGTATGTTCGTAATACGTCAAAACTCATCTCTAATAATACAAGCCATGTTCAAAATTTGCCGCCAAAACTCGCTGGCTCTATTTTGTAGGTGTAAAAATAAAAATCAACCAATAAACTGCTTTTTATTGAACATATAATATTGTTTAAAAATACTTCAGAGAAATAAATATTCATCAGATTAGAATCCTATTGGGTGTCGTAAAAAAATGTTACATTCTGGAATCTTGTGAATTACATATTGAATAAAAAATAGTTATAATATTAAATTATTATTATTACAAAAATTTGGATTGATCCTGGTTTTTGATTTTAAAAACAAAAGCCGATTGCCAATTTAAGGTAGTATTGTAAAAAAAATGATTAAATTCGTCGCCATTAGATAAACTACGTATAGTTTAGTGGTCAGGTCAAATGAGAATGAGTTCTTGGAGTGCATGTTCGAATCGTGCTGGGTGTCGTATTTTTTCAAAAATTGTTTTTATAGTGGTTATAATACTTCTAAGAAGTGTTATAGTAAGGGAGAGTGAGATGGGATAGGTTGATTCCAATGAGTAGAAGGATTGTGTGTGATAAAGTAGACCCAGTTTATTTACCTTAACTATAAATGATACAATTTTTAATACGTATGTAATTTATGACACGTACTATGATATTAAGTGAATTTTGCAGTTAATAATTACGGAGATGCGTTGCGAGAAAATCACTAATCGTTAGAACGTAGATGCGACTGGAAGTTAGAATGGCTTTATTACTTGTGTTGCTTTAATCTCTCGCCCTCTTGGTTTTTATAGTAATTTGAGACAAAGGAAATACTAGGTTAGCTTGGGGCGAACAACCCGTGGATGCATGTCATTGTTTATTGTATGACCGATGGAGAGTTCATGCCCTGGTAAACAATTCGTAGAAAAATGTCTCTGTTTGCATTACAACATCGCGTTATAAATTAATTAATAATAATATATTTTATGATACAAAGTTGCACTATTGCATTCTTTCACGATCGGACCAGTAAATTTCTTGCAATAACAATGACTTGTTATTATTGTGTTCGCATTTCTGAATTCTTATAAACAGTGAATTTAGCATGAAAAATTATTATATGTTATTGTGAGGCAGTTTGCTCATCCGAGTTCACTGACCGCAGAGTGTGCCGTTCACAAATGATTAGAAATTGATATTGAAAGACATACTTAATACTAGCTTTCTTACAAAGTAACATAGGTTCTAGGGTACGTAAACAAGCTAAGATGCTAACTTAAATATACACTCTGCTTAAAGATCCGTAAAGTACCCACAGTGTTTTCAAATTATGTATGTAAAATAAACTGATGGAAAACGCCTTGAAAATAAAAATATATTTTTTCCTGAAATATTTTCAGTTTCTGTATAGGTACTATTGCAATAATAATATTACATAACATTTTATTTCGTTAAAAATGCTCATACTCTTAACATAAAGTACAGTGTTTCTGATCACGAAGCATATTATTTATGAAATTATCGGCCTACACTGAAAGCTTTCTAGATGCAAGATATTACAAAATTGATTACGCCAAAATGTTTGGGGGCTATTTGAATCGCGGTCAGTACCTAAACCATCGTCGCTAAAAAGGTTATGTATTTAAATCACACCATCAAAGTTGAGCTACAATATATTATAGTTTTATTTGATAGTGGCGGCGCCTTTCAGCAGACTGTAATATGATGGAATGATTTGGATTCTGGAGGACATGGGTGTAACAAGGATGCCAGGCACTAACCTTTAATGATGATTTGGCTCTGTGGTCTAGTTCTCACTCACTCACAATACAACTCTCGCGGGCTATTGTTTATAATTATTATAAATGCAAGGATAATGGTGTCAGGATACATATTAGGGCTGCCATAATTGGTCTAATCAGGTAGGTTACCAGTAAAATACGTGTAGATACTTGACGTATTTTTATTTTGATTGATATTAATTAATTATTATATAAGATGTTAATGTTGAAAACATACAGGTAGGAGTTAAAACATAGCACATCATGACTAAACTTGTAAGTGCGCGTGTTGACTATAAGTACCAAGGATCGCCGTGGACTAACTGAGCTAATATCGCTACACATATTATTGAAAAGTTAGATATCATAATATAATTTTTACATTTGTTAAGAATTTTTGTTTTTTATTTCTTAAAACTATTCATTAAAGCTTGAATGCATGATGTAAGTATATATTATTATATATGCACAGTGGCACCTGTAAAGCCGCGTTGACACGGTCCAAGTACGATCCAAGTACACTTGGATCGAGTGCCATCCAAGTGACAGCTTCATACTATTTATTCCTATCCAAGTGCACTCGTATGAGACATCTTCATACTATTTATTCCTATCCAAGTGCACTCGTATGAGACATCTTCATACTAATTATTCCTATCCAAGCTACTTGGACCGCGTTCTACTCATCCAAGTTAACTTGGATAGGAATAAATAGTATGAAGCTGTCACTTGGATGAGACATCTTCATACTAATCATTCCTATCCAAGTCTACTTGGATCGTACTTGGACCGTGTCAACGCGGCTTTAAATAAAAACTATAACTATTTTGTCAACCATTGTGTCCACTGCAGAGATATACAAGTTTTTAAATATATTTACATTCATCAAAAATATAAAGAATAATACAGTTTTTTACTGAAAGGCAACGTCATGCAATTAATAGTTAATTAAATATGTAAATTAGCTCCACATCATCATCATCAGGTATGCGTAACTCCTGGTAGATGCTAATTTACTCCAACAACTCTCTCCACCAGCTGTCTTTTTGCTTTTTAATTTGGTACTTTAACGGCCCACATGCTCAGCTATTTATATAATTTTGAAGCCTTATTATCCTATATATATATATATTATTTTAAACATTTGATGACTGCATAAAGTATTTTTATTACATAAAATAGTATTCTTTTAAACATCTCACTCTAATGTTTTAGAATATAGTCATATTTCGGTACATCCATGTGCAGTGGTGTTAATATTTTTTAGATTTATTAATTTTTAAAAGCATTTACACAACTATTAGTAAAATTAATGTTAACATTATATTATAGTGACATATTTACGATTTATAATCTTTGTGATCCCAAATTTGACAAGAATTAGGAATTTTATTATTCAAAAATGGGCACGATTAGCACATTTGAAGTTAGTTCTAAAGATACTGATTAAAAGTAATGTCTTTGACCATTTAAATGTGATAAAAATTCTACGAATAATGTTTGCTTTATAATAATTATTGACCTAAGAATAAGGTAGTATTTTTTTGAAATACGCCATTTCTATTGGCATTTCCCAGTGGCTAAGCTACAACATACGGCCGTGGCTATACATTGACAAACGATAAATGAAGTAGGGAGTAAGATTATGTTAACGCGCGTGTTTGAACATGTACCTAACGATTTTTTTTTATTATTGAAAATGTATGTATATGACGTGTAATACGTGTATATTATAACTTATACAGACTAGTTGACCAATTACATCAAGTTAAAGCTTATTTCAAAATCATATTTTTCCTTTAGTAAGATACTGTCATAATATAATATGTTGAAATATTCACTATAGGCCGCAGGATTACTTTTTCTGGATTTTGATGTATGATAAACTGTTAGTACTACGTCAACATAACTCCTTATTATTATGTAAGTGACTTTGATTGAAAAAATATGAGTGATAATAAAATATAAGTAATTTATCCGATAATTTTTGTACAAATATGTCGCTAGATTTCAAACTCAGCCAAGTCCATAATATATGAATAGGAGAAAAACTACTTTTTGTTTTCTCAAATACATAGTCACAAGGGTGAAAGTTTATATTATTTCGAGTATGGAATATTTAAAATTAATAAATTCTACATATAGATAATACAGAAATGTCAGAAAGCAGTAGTTCTTCAGCAATTCACAAAAAAGTCAAAAATACCTAAAGGTGGAATTGCGGTAATGTCAAATAATATACATAATATAGGGTGTTTATAAAATGAAAACATATAAAAATTTTAGTAATGACCATGGTATATGCTTTATTGCAAAGATAATGTTTTATGCCATGTGTTTAAATATGATTTCGAGCAAATGGGCTCGCCGCGGCTGGCTCGAAGAACGCGCAATCTGGACGTCCAATTGTCGACCACGTTTTTGAGCAGCTAGGGCCGTATATCGGCAATAACGCGGCGAATGTTGGCAAATCGTATATCATCTCTAGTTTATCAGCGTATACCAGCGATTTTATATATCCCCACATAAAATAGTCCAAAGGTGTTAAATCACACGATCTTTGAGGCCAATTTACAGGTCCATAACGCAAAATTATGAGTATGGAATGTTTTCTTCAATAAATTGATTGTGGTGCGTGCTGAATGGAATATTGCGCCATCTTGTTGAAACCACAGCTTTTACAAATTAATGCCATTTAATTGGGGAACGAATAAGTCAGTACGCATGTATCTATAGCGGTCTCCATTGACTGTAACGTTCTGGCCGGCATCGTTTTTTAATAAATATGGACCAATGATTCCACCAGCCCATAAAGTACACCAAACAGTGACTTTTTGTGAATGTACCGACGTCTCAATAATGGCTTGTAAATTTTTTTCACTCCAAATGCGGCAATTTTGCTTATTGACGTAACCATTTAACAAAAAATGAGCCTCGCAAAAATTTTGTGGTGAAAATTAACTGAACTGAACCGTGATTTTCGAAATAAATTTGCACAATTTATAAACGTTGTTCTGGCGTAAGTCAATTCATGGTGAAATAAAAAACCAAACTGAGCACAAATCAACTGTCAGTTCTCAAATTAGCTATCGGTGGAAAAAATGTTGCCAATTCGAAAAATAAACCTCTAAAAAAACACCATATATTACTTTTGCTATAAATTAGAGACATTGTATTTTATTTTTAAAACGTCGCGCTCCTATTCTAACGCGTTATCTTCTATACGGGTAGTAGAAATATTGCTTGTGTTTACAAAATAACAAATCTATGAAGGTCATCGCTCACATTTTGTAAACAGCACCCATTACATAGTTTTCCAAATATTTTTAATATAATGAATTCACGTGTTCCAATTATTTTTAAATGAAATGTTGAGGTGATATTTCTTACTTCCAAACTATTTTTAGAAGCTTACTCCATTCTTTTGGAACTAATTTATAAAAATCCTTCACCCAATAATATAATGCCAGTTTATCAGCATAGATAAAGAGACATATACTTTTTAATTAAGGTTAATTAAACGAATACTTACATTTTATATATTTATTAAATAGGTCAACATTTTATTTTTAAATTATTGTTTGTTTAATCAGTAGATATTTATAAAAGCAAAACATCCTTTATGGATATGAGTATTTGTGATTATTATAACAAGAATAGAGAAAGAATATAAATAATATACCAATCAACATTTGGGGATGGAAGACCGGTTGGAGGTTGCTCGAGTGAATGAAGGAGCAAGAATTCAATTTGCGTAAATTGTATACAAGTGGTACAAGAATAAATAACGCAGGAGAGATGTAAGCGGTCCGAAACTCGACTGAAAAAAGCACTATAATGCTGAGATCTGCTCATTCCGAGGCATAGTGAAAGAGTGTACTACTACGATTAGTGCTCTGTTTGGGAAGTAATGATAGAGTGTGTCATTCCATCAATCGTCCTTCGTTTTTATTTATTGAAATGAAAATTCAATAAATTGGGTAATATGCTGACCGTCGCATGACTGCAACTTCGCAGCGTTTTGCAGTATATCACACTTTCAGAATGTGCTGACCATAGATGAGGTAATGTGCGATACTTGTGTAACTCGCTGATTATCGCGTTGTTACAATCCTGCTGACAAGGCCAGGGGATGATGAGCGCCACAAATATTTAGTAGTCATCTGTAATGTTACGTCACGACATATTCTGAATTCTAATTATTTCATTGATTATATGTCAAGGATAACTGAAGTTTTTAAGTCACATAACATATATTAATTACAAGCAGGTTACATTTCAGATTTATTTGTTATACTTAATTAAGGGGAAAGGCGATTGTTAGAGGATATATACACGATTATTAACTTAAAAGACTAAGAATAATGCATAGTTGGACCGATTGGATTTAAAGGCACACATGCATCGTACAAGATAATATAAAAATTCGGAAAATAATTAAATAAATAAAAGCACAAATAGAAAATGGTAGTTTATCGTATATATGAGATTTTTACAAAGGGGCATTAAAGTAATTCAGATCCTCAGGTATAAAATCGCCAGTGTATATTCGAGAGCAATATATTTTTTTTAATAGTGTTTGTACAATAATATTAATTTAAAACTACAGTTTTTCACATTTTACCTAAATGATTCTAAAAAAATTTATCGTGCTGACAATTTTATGTTATGCATTTTGTAGTAATATAAAATACACAATGCCGTAATTTCCTCTTTAATCTAACAAATTAATCACTTTCCAAAAACAAACACGTTATAATCCAAGTTCAATTAAGCAAGCGTATCTTTGTCGGAGGACAATATATATATATGTGCCGCTTTGAAAGCTCTCTGTGATAAATGGCGTGTTTCCAAACACACTAAGTATTTGGCACTCTCAGTGTTTTACGCCCTGCCCTTACAGTTTACACACTGGCAGTTCCATTCTACACGTTGTTATTAGTGAAATATTAAATTGTTAGATGCATAATGAACTCCCAAGGGGCGTTATTTAGTATTTATGACATTTCACCGCTTAAACTTTGGCGTAACAATAATTACGGTATACTACGCGATTTATTGAAAATACAATATTCTATGAATGTAATAATATATAAGTAATTAATTTAATACTGTATAGTAAATTTGTAAACTTCCATTGAGTAGCAGTAAAGTATTAATAATATTTACATATTTATGTTCTGCTCTGGAAAACATTTTTGCCTGCTATCACGAGGGATGGTTACCAATCCTGGCGTCCTAAATAATTAACATTATTATAATATGTGCCTGTCAATTACCTACGTGGTCGCAGCCATGACCTATTCTGGATTGGAACAGTTTCCTCGTGTCAAGCCTATCATGCACCATTAGCGAAGGGTGCAAGATTAGTCAATGCGCTCCTCAAAGACATTGACATTTTCAGTGATGTGCTTTGTATTTAATTTTTGATTTTTTTTACTGTTTAAAATCGTTTATGTTTTTTATTTTTCTTCTTCTCTCTTGTGAGGGTTATCTATTATAATATAAATCTCATATTGTAAACGTCCTAAATTTTAATTTTTATGCCCACGATGTATTGTTTTCTTAAATAAATATAATTTTGAACACCTTAGAAATTAATATAACTATTAGTACAATATTCATATCCACCGAGATTCGAACATCTCATTCAGTGTTACCAACTTAGAGTTTTCCTGTCAGATAAAGGTTTTATGGAATGCAAAATACGCATCTTGTGTATAGTGTTAAACTTTAGTGTTAAGCATTATTTGATACTACACAAGGCTAGTTTAAAAATCTAATATCTAATAACATGTAACACGCAAAAAAAAGTAATATTTTGGTTTTGAAACAACAAATTCTTCCTCAATCTTTCTTCTCGTAAAACTAATATTCGCAATTACGACTTTTTTTAATGCAAGTTTTGGGATATTATTTTCGTTTGATTAGCATATTTTCTGCATTCACGTTTTTTTATTATCGAGTGTGACATATTTTTGTCAACAAAAATTTACGACTCTGACCTACATACATCATATTGTAACCAGAATACATGTTAATTTAATTAAGTGTTACAATTCTCTAAATATATCGAATATAATAAACGAATTATGTGGACTTTAGTATAATGGTAATTTTATGTTGTACAAAATAAAATTTTGATAATACATTAGAAGAAGATTAAAATGTTTGTTTCTTATTAGTCGTACATTTTCAATTTCTTTCAGAGGAATAACTGGCGATTATGAATATTACAATAATTTGAATAATCTGAACTGATGATGATGATAATATTTTCACAAAAGCTACATAATTGATGGTGAGCATTATATTAATACTATAAATTAAAGCTCTCTTAAAAGAATTCGTGCGTCACCGTAGAGTAAAAACTCGACTATTATAATACTACTCGATATAAAACATTTCGTGAAAGCTCACGATATAACCTTTTAAAGGCTACACCGTAAAGTTATTCGGCATCTAGATTAGAAAACGAAAGCTTCGCAATATATTAGCCGGGAGAGATTTGCATCTTTGACCCGTAATAGAGAAACTACGCGATTCGGTTTTGGGAAGGTGGCTTTGTAGATTTCCACAAAAAACTATTTAGACTGTGGTATTTTTTTTAATTAGCTACTAAAAGCTTTCATATTGTGGATCACTTTGGGTCCAAATTCCACGGAGCATACTGAATACTTCTGAATTTATAAAAAAAATAGTAAGTCTGATTCCTACTCTCACGATTACATATACATATAATATGTGTGTGTATATTTTAATGATGTCGGTAAGTAATACTAAACGATAGTGGCGAATGGTATAGGTAGGTTGTTAAGTAACTTCTGTAAATTTACCTAAATCAAAACTGAGTATAGAAAAAAACAAAATTGATTTTCTCTTTCACATAAATATGCAACGCATGCAGCAAAAGAGAAGGGCATTCGATTCCTTTGATTCGATCACTTTAAACTTAACTTCACATATTATGAACAGATCGCTTTTCTGAAACAATTTACCTTGGCGGTTGCCTTCGGATGGCATCCTTTTAAATACAGTTGAAATTTAGCTTCTTCACAAATTTTTAATATAGGCATTCAGATAAGTATCTATATATATACATAATGTGTCTATAAATGTACTGTATCTGGGATCCAAAGATCACAAGTCTCAATTGTTAAAAATATCTTGTTTTTTTTTCTTTTTTCATTGTTTTTAAATAATATTTTATCTTGTAATAACTAATTGTTAACCTACTTAAATTACAATGTTTTCTTTGACATCAGCATTATTTAATTGTGTACACATTTAGCTGATATGACTCGGTGCCCATATTGTTAATTTACTTACTAAGAATACATTTATGTATAATAGCATTTATATTTCTACTGATATCCATTTATATATAAATCGGTAAACATTAATTCACTGTTGCGATTCCACGGCCTGACATTAAGTGTCAATTTATTTAATCGTTGCTTTACCGGAAGGGCAATTTCTCAAATAATATCTAATAGTTTTTACTATTTCCTTCGACTTTTTTATGTTACATAGTATCCGTTTCTTTCTCTTCCGGTGCTACGCCGATTTCAGTTTGCATGTATTTCATAATTCTTTTAAATTTCTTTGAATCGATTAATTAACATTTTTATACAAAATGCGTGTATTTTGATATGATTAGTAATGTATATTATTACTAACTTTATTAGATTGAAATGGAAGATAAAAAGCAAACCTGTTCGTCATAATGTTTTTAATTCCCTTCAACACGCGAAAAACGGTTTTGGTTCATACGTTATTTTAATATATTGCGTACAGTCCAATTAATGTTGAAATACCTAGGCAGGTACATATTATATAAGTATAATAATATGTACTATGATTTTGCGTCATACTGAACTGACCAATAGTTTACCATATTTATTGCCCTATTGCAGGTATCGGCAACCCGTTTCCCATGCTGAGCACAATAGAAAATTTGAAAATTACCATAAACATAGTAATCACAGCGTCATGAAGTTTTGATAAAAAATATGACGTAGTTAGAGCGACGCCGAGTGAAAGAAAATAATGTAAAATGCTGCATCTAAGAGTATCTGCGTAAAATCTGCGCAATTTCAAGGTTAAGTTGTTCTACTATAATGGCACATAGATATATTATATAATTTTAACCGGTTAAAACTTAAAAGTTTAAGAACTGTGCAGTGTGAAGAAGTCCAAATTCGTATAATATGATGTCAATATACTTTTATTAAACAAAATTGAGCCGATGGTGAGACTTCAATAATTTTGTATCTACAAGTAGTAATAAGAAAATATGGTCGAAATTTACAAGATTTACATTAAAATAGATCGAAATAATATTTTATCCACACAGTGGATATTGTACAGATTTTAGTTTATTCGAGAAATGGTTAATACCCAATTGCTCACCTATTAGGTTCATACTCTGGGTCCAAGCAGACATTAAAATATAACATATGAATTTGCTAAATCCACGAAATCAGGCCGACACATTATTATTCGACCATGGGAAATAGTTTAAATTAAATCTGGCATTTTAAAAATACTAAAATGGTTATTTTTATCACCTCATTTATCATGTCAGTAGAATTTGGCAAAATTCATAAAAGCGCATAAAATATCTTCCGGGAGCGCACTGGCGTCCACGAACACCACGTTTTCGATCCCTGCTCTATTGTATTCAATCAAATTATTTCTACTAATACATGAATAATGAATGATTTGTTATTTGGCTCCTTTTTACACATTCTTATAATATTATATTGCATGTAATCCAATTGATTTTTAAATGCTTTCTCAAATAAGTAGCAACAAAGGCGAATTTTTTATAACCACCTGAGCTTTATTAATTATACCATTCATTGCTCTATAGTATTGAATAAAATTATAACTTTCATGACTGATTAAATATTTTATACTTGAAAGCTTTTACATATTTTTGTAAGTGACAGTATTAATTACGTAATATGATTGTGTCATTTGAGTGCGATATAATTCGATACATACTGAATAAATATTCAGAAACTCTATCAAAATTAATAATCAAAATCTCAATAATTAAAATCCAGACATGAAAAAATATCGGTTAGATTAGGTTACGTTGCCTTAGGTTAGGTTTGAATTTGATTTGCGGTATGATTACAATAGTAATATAATACCTTTTTGTTTTTTTGTAGACTTCTTGTTTCTGTGAAATTATTTCACAGCCTGTAATAATAAATTATTGAGTTCTTTTAACGCTTTCGCTGCTGAATAGATAATGAGATTTTAATTGCCCCCTTTAAAATGCACGTTAATTACATCGATTGGCCCCCTGGTCATTACGCACCGTGTGCGTCTTCCGCGTCCAAAGTATTAATCAAACATTCATATATATTTTCCTTTCGTTAATACACAATATATTTGCCACATGCTATCTTGGTATATCGAATGGTATTTATTATTTATTAGTAGCATCGAATATGCGGAATTTGGTTTTAAGCAAAATTATAAGAAATAACTCAATTATCGATAGTTAAATAACTGATATTAATTCTTCTCCAAATTATTCTCCACTGGTTCTTGGCTTTTGTCAAACTTATCCAGTTTTCTTACCTTTCCATCCTGTTTTTGTCTTCCTCCAGACAGTCAATTATTCATCTCTTTCACTGTTTGCCTCTAGTAGTTTTTGCTGGGGTCAGGATCTTTAGTGTCATTTGACATTCTTTTGATATACTACCTACGTCCATCATAGTGTTTTTGACTTAAATAATTTAACAATGCAATCCTGTTCAACTAAGTTATCCAACCCATCGTTCAAATATTTTATTCTCTAAGCAGCCCCATTTTCTATGAAGTATCCATAAATATTATATAATACCTGTAAATGTATGTACAAACACCCACAGTGGCCGCGCGGCTTAAGCGTTGGACTATCACGCCGTGGGTCTCAGGTTCGAATCCTGGATCTGGCAAGCACACATATTGTTTTTCAATTTGTGTGTGAGTCAGGGTATGGACCTAATAGGTTGAGCAAGTGGCTGACATCCATTTCTCGTAAAAAACAAAATCTGTTAATACAAAACCCTACTCTGTGGAGACCCATATGATCCTATTAGGATCGGACATGGTCGGAAAAAAATGTGTGTTCATTAAGAAGCAGTATTGGCCATATGAGTGGTTCACAAGTATAGTGTCATTTTTGAGTATGCTAGGTTCAAACATAATATTTGAGTATTTCTTATTCTGTAAGGGTATGATTTCCTTTATAATAACTTAAATGTTTTCAAAATAACACTTTAGAATTTCAATTATACCCTTAAATAATTAGAAATACTCAAATTTATTATGTTTGAACCTAGCTTACTCAAAAATAACCAGAATGGAATTGATTCACTATGCTTGTGAACCAACCACTCATATATAAGTCGAATAAGATGAATTCAAGATAATACGTTTAGGATATATGCCTGAAAAATCGTTGACTTTATATTGCATCTATTTATGTCATTATGATGATCTTTTCTCGCGAATAATTGCGAATTAAAATTTACTATTCATATACTACCATAAAATAGTATTAATTTTATTTTAATTCAAATTTTAAATGTATGTATTTACATAATATAGTGAACTTTACAAATTTAAATTTAAGACGTTCCCAATATGCCTTTTTGAAAACAAAGCAAAATATACAAATAAATATATACAAAAATATAAAGTAAATACACGTCTTCATTCTTAAATGATAATATAATTATCTATTTATATACTATGTAGGTATGTATAATATTATATTATGATATCCATATTTATAGATCTTTTCTAAAATTAATTTAATATTTAAGAACCATTAACAAGGGCTGCGAGACTAGTCAATGCGCTCCCCAAAGACATTCATTTTCAGTTTATTTTGTTTTTGAATTTTTATTCTATTTTTTATTCTCTCTTGTGAGGGGAGTAATATTTGCTATATTATATTAGACAAGTATATAACTTCTTGTTTTGAATATAACCAGTTTTTTGTTCAATTTAAATCTCATGTTTTGAACGAATTCTGTTCTGTTGTTATGCCCGCAATACATAAATTAATAATATATTACCTATATTCGTCTCTGTTCTGGCAGAACACACTAACTCGAGAATACTAGTGTTGAGTAATTTGACTTTGAAGTTGTTAAAATGTTTGAAATGGTCTATCATGTGAGTTTATTAAGTAATCGTAAAAAGGATGACTTTGAAATAAAGACTGTTTATTTATTAATAATGTTTCCAGACAGTAAAGTTTGAAATAAGGAACATTTTGGTATAACTAACTCAATATGTCATTTTTTCGAATAAGTGTCTTCTGCCAGAACAGTGACAATATGTAAAACTTTAATTTGTAGTTTACAATTGAATTAAATAAATATTTTCGATGTACAGGTGTTTATTATGATATTTTCATTGGCTATATAATTCGGTACAGATTTTGGCTGTCTCACGGAGAGTCTCAGTAATATTTATTTTTTATGAGAAATAGATGTTAGCCATTTACTCAACCTATTAGGCTCTGGGTTAGAACACATATTGAAAAATATAAATTTGTAATGTTATAATATTAAAATACATAATATTTTATCATGCTTTAATATTATTATTATCTTATGGTCCATTTTTTATCATTCAATAAACGAACACGCTCACACAACGAACCAGTTTTATAGTGTAGTACCAACTCATAATTTTAAATTAAAATAAAACAAACAACATTTTATATTTCACCTAACCACTCGCATTGCTACGAATGCGAATAAAATTCAAACCTCTTTAGGAACGATTTTAAATTCACAAACGATTTTCATTCGCCAGTGTTGCCAGGTCAAAAATTAAAGTGTAATTTAATAATTGTTTGTATAGTAGCCGCTGGGGGACGTTTTAATTAAAGCATTTTGCTCACTGTGGTGTTTTGTTGCAAGGTGCCGCGAATATTCATTCACGGTTCAGTGAAAAAGACTGACCATACGTTTATAATAATTAATAGGTATTAATTGTCATACTCAGCGAAAAAATATTTTTTAACAATTATTTAACTTACCTTTATTTACTTAATGGAAACTATTTTTTTATTAACAGTCTAGACCTGAGAGTAATAATATGTCTAGACAGATTTAATTTATCATATTAAATAAATGATATAATATTTATAAAATATTTTTTGGTTTATGTCGTTATCAATATTAAATGTACTAACCAAATTAAAAAGACGGATTTATATAAAAGTTTTATACTAAAACATTTGAAACATGTTTTTCCACGATTTTAGTAACGTTAAAAGTCAATCTTATTCGTGTTAATAACTCTTAGTAAATATAATCAAAATGGTGGTCCCAATCAGTGCACTAAAGAAATAGTCAAGCTTGGCTGACTTTAAAATGATGTCATTTTAGACTAAAAAAATCGTTGTTAAAATCCTATCTTGTATCCAGAAATAATTAAAATATATTGGTCAATAAAATACTCATTCATCTTGTTATTTCAAAATGATAGACAAAACAAAGACAATATGTTTGATATTTTAGATGTAAAATTGCTGCAAAAAATGTAAAATTACAAACTTTATAGATTTTATATAAAATGAAAGCACCCGTGGCCCCCACATGGGAGGGGGGAGCTGACAGGGATTTAGTCTGGAGCCCGGGCTTGGGAGGGGCCTAGGTCAACCAATTAAGTGAGATAAACACACATTTTCTCGAATGGTAAAAAAGTCTCGTTCGGCGCTATTTCACGAGCAAAATTTTATTTTATAATTATTTTAGTGTGCTTCAAACGGGAGTTGCAATCAGTGCTTCATAATATGTTGCGATTGCCGACAATTTAATTTGATTTATTTAAAAATACACGGAACCCTGGAGGTTCCGCCGAGTACCATTTGGGGAATATCACTGTAGAACATTACACTTCCCTTAACTTTAGCGATAGGTTGGGGGTCCTCCAAACATCTCGGGGGCCTGCTTCTGAATGTGGCGCCCATGAAAGTACCACACGACATATATTGATTATGTGGTTTAATTGGACATGATATAATATTGTGTAAAGTATGAATGAAGGCGACCGATTCTATTGGGTATTTCATTTTAAAATGCTAAGAAATTTATGTCTAAGGTTTAGATAAGCTGATGGTGTCAGACAAAATTAAGGATTACCGCTTGGCTGCGGCTGAATCTGCTACTAGAGGAAACCTACCTAATCAAACGTTTTTGAGCAAAAGATATTGATAACAAACGTGTTGTAAATTATACGAGCAATCACGAGAGCTTGGGAAAGAAATATGGTGTTTGCTTTGTGTAGTTATGTAGGAATATTTACATTATGGTTTTTGAAGTTAAACTTCTTTTGACGCGTTTGAGAAATCAGATCAGAGGATATTTTTGGCGTGTGACATGTAACATATAATTTATTTTTTCACACGAAAAAAATGCACTCGATTGGATTCGAATTACCGATTGGACGGTTATTAGCTGAACGCACTACCTTTACGCCACAGAATGATATAGCAATCGCGACGATTATACAGTATACTATTATAGTTAAGAATTGTTCCGTTGCCTAGGCAGCGAATTAATTATTATCAGCCATTTGTAATTTATTACGTAACAAACAATTAAACGTCAGATTGACAGTTGGTACTTTAAAAATAAAAACAACGAGAAACCATTATGTAATTCAGTAATATTAGTGAAAGTGTATAGAAATAAACTAACGGCGTTCCAATAAGCGGTCCCTTTTTTTGAGTATCTAATTAAACAAGATAATTAAGAGCTAGTCAAAGAATCTAGTTTATCACAAGTTTTGTTTTTGTTTTGTTACGCCAAAGAAGTATAACATCTAACGCGCGTAAGTACACACACCAATTTTTTATAAGGAACATACAAATATAGGTTAATACTTTATATGTCAATTTTTTTTTTATAATATACCTACATAAATTTTTATCAGTTGCTGTTAAAAATATCTAAACATTATGATATTAAAGAATGGTCGCCAATGTACGAAATCTATGCTCAGTGTCCCAGAAAAAAAAATGCCAAGAGCCCTTGAGACCTTTTGTCGTAACGAAGTTTCATTTTATCTACCGCCACCCTCTGAATTTGTATTATATATCATACAAAATAATTGTTTTCGCAATTAAAATTTATTTCCAAGAATTTAATTGATGCAAGAAGCGTTTTTCCAAAACCTTTGTTAGAGAGCTTTTCTGATAATATTTTAGTTGCTTTGTAAATTTAATTTTAAACAAAACAGAATTGTCTTTTTGAAAGGTGTCTGGTTTTATAATTTAATGGTAGTTTTGTTAATTGTCATTTTTTCCTTCTTATTTTTAATTTTTTTTGTGGGTACTTAGTTTCATTTTAAATTTAATTATACATTTTTAAAAAGATTTATTTTCACTTTGCTAAGTAACTTAATGAATACAAATATGTATAGCGTGAATGCCTGCGTATTCTTTACATATTTTTTAAAACTACTAAATTATATACTTAATATAATCATATTAAAAGATTCAAAAGACAATTATTTCTTGTGAAAAAATACATTAATTAAAAATAATAATAATTTAAATAGTAACGGAACGGACTTTTGTACTATTCCATTTGTGTCATTTTTTGCGCACTCACCAAAAGGTAACTACGACAACAAATATGGTTAATTCTAACTTATATAATATTAATACAATAAATTAGGTAAAAACTTTATCACCTACCTATTGAGTCAAGGATCACAATAAAAAAAATAACAAACAAATTATGAATAGTCGAAGTGTTTGTAAAAAACTTATCATTAATAATACAATCAATATGCGTATCAATAGTCAAAACCCTAATAATAGATCATTAGATAACAATCAATAATTAGTGTTAATATTATAATAGAATTTAGATTGTATTCAAAGTAGGTACTTAATCCACATACTTTGAATAGTAACCTTAGCCAATGGCGGGTTTGGAGACTTAGAGGCCCGATGCACTGATTTCCACAGGCTCCGTCACGATAAAAAATATATTAAAAACAACAAATATCGACTAAAAACGTACCTAGTCAAAATAACTATGTGTCTCCTATTTATTCAATTATTATTGAAATCGAATGTGATAATACATAAATAATTAGTAGTTTATTTATTATGTGCTCGTACTTATCTGTTGAGTACTTGAGTATGAGTTGTTTTAATATAAATCCTTTTAATGGTAATAAATCCTTGCATTTTAATATATATTTTTAAACATTTTATACGCATTTTTATTAGGATTTTTGTATAATTTAATAACAATTTTGTAACTGGTTTAAAATGTTTCGAGGCCCCCCTTAAAACCTTTTGATGAATCCATCGCGTCAAAATCGCCGGTGATATTAACAATTAATTGATGACGATAATTTTGAAATATATTATGTGCAAATTACATCAATGTACCGATCAAATCCACTGACCTATTAAATTAAGCTACAAAATACATTCCTCAAAAAATAAATTTGAATATGGCTAAAAAAATTCTAAAATAACTATTTAGATTATTTTTTATCAAAAAAAATCTTAAATTTTAACAATAAATGCGTTAATTTTGTATCAAAGGCTTACATAAAGCACACAAAAATTTAATAGGTCGAATAAAAAGTACAATATTATCATTAATAAATGATTTCAATGTGAAATTCGTTCGAAGGGTTAATAAAAGGCTTTAATCATAATAAAGCTCTGGATTTTTTTTGTAGAAAAAAACAATATTATAAAAAACGCTGGTTCTTAATCTTCGTATAATATTTTTTATTGCCTACAATGAAAATCACAAACCAACAGGCCGAATGAAAGTATGATAATATGATAAACTTATAAATGAATTGCATGAATACATGCTAAAGCACTCACTAGGTACCGGTATAGCTTCAATACACGCTGGCGGATAGCTAAATGTCCCCTGGGGAAGACATGCAGGGAGCAGGTTGTAAAAATATGCTTAGTGGATTGGATTTCTTTGTACTCACATAACTATCAGGGATTTAATTACCACTTTTGAAACAGTATACCTTCGTTGACATTAGAGCGGTTAGAGCGGCAGACGTCTTTGTATAGATACGATGCCGTGGATCAGGGGGTTTGAACACGCGTATTTTTATTCATCAGTTATTCCAAAAAGGTTACCGTGTTAAATGACATTCAAAGTTAAGCAATACCGAACTAAAATTGTGATTATATTGAGATACACGATGCGTAGTATAACATGACGTCACAGTAAGCTGCCTCTACGAGAAAAAGTGTGTAATGTCGCTTTTCTTGGTGTTTAAAATGTTATCAGACTGATGCTCTTACCCAAAGCCCCCCAGCAAAATCTGCCGAAATCACCAGAATAACAATGAGGTCACCCCATGCGTATCACGCTACATCGCCAACTGCATGGCTCAATGAACTTTTTTTTATCATTTTCTACATGCCTACATATTTTCGAAATGTCAAAATCACGTGTTTTTTGTTTTTAGCGGTTGGTTCTATGTATTTTCTATAAGAATGTTTACAGGTTGGGTTCATTTCACAATATTATTGAATTTACAGAGACTCGTCACTAGGTTACTCCATCGTTGAATTTACAGAGATCGTGTTGTTAAAAATATTCTGCAAAATGATGAAACCTTAGACTAAATTTGTTACCGTGACAGTTATTCGCGACATGTATCTCAATATAATCACAACTTAAGAGTATTATGGAAACTCATAATTTCGTGTCGTAATAAAAAAAAAATCTAGTTTTCTTTTATCTATTTTTTATATGCGTGATTCGTTTTTTAATTTAATCTTTTATAGTAAAACCATAGTGAGATAAAACCTTCTCATTATCCTTTAACAAAAAAAACATTAGAAGTATCAGACGTGAAATTATAACTTCAGAAGCAGTTATTCTGCCTCGCGTTAGCTTATTCAATATAGATAGCATCGTACAATAATTTCTCTTTTCACAGAATAAATTGAAATATCGATTTTTATCGCGCTATAAGTTTTGTTTTTGACTTCACTGTCAGATCGCGTGACAGTAAGTCTCTTTGTCAATAGCTTTCGGGGAAATAGGGCAGCAAAAATAACATGCACTAACTCTGCAATATTGTTTGAAGTGTAAATTTTGACACATCGTTTCCGCCACCGATAAACTGTTTGAATTATCGGCATGCGACTATAAAACTATTTGATATTTTGATAATGTTTTCACTTAGATTATACTAAAATAATATAATAGTAAAATGACTTTGACTTTAGACTAGATTTTAGAATATGTATTACCGGTTTTCGGTAAACTGGTTTCCCGGTAAATATAACTAAAATTTACCGAATTACTGGAAAAAATATTGTAAGTTTTAGAAAGCATAATATTATATTTTCTTCCTTCATTCTCATTCGAATAGGAAAGGACCTGCAAGTTATTCGTAGTAGTAATTCAAAACCAGGAAACTACAGTACCTTGGTCAAATTATGAGAGAATAAAAGTATACTATTCCTGAACATAAGACAAGAAAGCTTCTAAAGAAAGATCAATGATAAATACAGTAGAGAACGTCATTACATTTCGTGGCTTGATGAATATTCCACCCACCAAAGACACTTGGTAGAAAAATACGAAGCTTGCAATTTAAGACATTTGTATTTTAATTGATACATTATATAAGTAAATATCTAAAAACATTAAAAACAAAAATAGTTTTTATCTAAAGTCAAAGATAAAAGTACAAATAAAAAAGTAATAAACTGTGAATTATTCATTACAGCATTCTATCTTAGTATTACATAATATTATGGGTATGGCATGTATATTATTAAAATTTAGTGTATTAATAATATTAATACTATCGACCAATGATACTTGAGGGAATTTGAATTTAAATTCTAATGGATTTAGTGTATTAAGTTTTCTCTATAAGTATAGATAAGTATTTTTACTAATAATTAAGAGTTAATTTTTTATATTTATTAAAAAGAATATCGATTTTTATAAAAAATAAAAATGTTTACATCTTGAAATAATTAAGGCATAAGTTAAATAATCGATGAATATAATCTGACAGATAATATGATAGATTTTGAAAAACTGGCTTACCGGTTTTTATGTGTTGGTAGTTAATAAAAAACACATAATACAAAAGTACTAAAAGAAAATAATTCTACGCGAATGTAAAAAAGCAAATAAAAAATAGC
The DNA here is from genome assembly GCF_057557595.1 of Rhyacophila brunnea. NCBI lineage: Eukaryota > Metazoa > Arthropoda > Insecta > Trichoptera > Rhyacophilidae > Rhyacophila > Rhyacophila brunnea. The sequence goes on along the minus strand of NW_028232827.1, from coordinate 32,712,802 downwards.
GATAACTAACTTTTCAACTAATGTCCTCAATAATTTTCTTTTTATTGTCTTTTAACTGCGGAATACCCCTAAATACAGTGGTACTAAAGTGAAAATTAGTGCAAACTGATAATTACCAACGATGCGTGCTTTGTATAAAACTTTGACCGGAAATATCCGAACGTAAAGCCGAGCGGGGCTGATTACTGGCACGATAGCTGCAGCGAGTAGGTCATCAAATCTGCGTGGCCTGATTCCAGCCCTGATTAGATTACGCCAGTGTTAATAACACTACTTCATTTGATACTATAAAAGACGATGTTCAAAAATAGCATCGGACTCAGGCTATTTTTTATCCAAAATAAAAAAAATGTGTTTGAATACATTTTATTTTATTATTTATCCATAAAACACTATTAATACGAAACGATAATTTTTGTCAAATACGCCACAGTATACAATGGAAACAAAGTGTGCAATCATTATAATTAATTATCTAAGTATAACATATTATTATTATGCAATATACGAAAAAATATTTAAATACGAATGCCTGAGTAAAACTGGGGATCTAAATATTTTAGCAGCAGGTAAATTTATTTATTTCAAATAATTATAAACTTGTTGGGTCACTACTGTGGTGTTCGATGTGTGGGTTGAGGATGATGATAATGAAGTCTACGATGTAGCAGGGTGAGAATTATTAGCAGCGTATCGGTACAATAGTATATTATACAATGATAGTACATATAATCTACTGAGATAGTTATGAGCTAGGTACTTGGCATTTAGATAAATTATTCTTCGTTATTTATACAATAAAAAGTAAAACATTGACATTTAATTCTGGTACATAATCATATTGGACTAATTATAGAGTCAGCTTTTTAAATCGAGTAGCGAAATGAAATATTATTTATTATTACAGTCGTAAGAAAATATGATACCATGAAAAATGATTATTCGGCTAATACACCGTAATGATAAAATGTGCTGTGTTATGGTGTAATAATATACCGTATCTAATATTGCCAATCAACTTGCTGATCTAGCTAAGAGTTGTTTGATGGAAATTGATTCGCTGGGAATATGTTACTGCAGAGTAATTTGATACATTAAACAATAGATATCTGATCGCTATTACTATGCAGCTACAAACTTATCCGCATGTACAAAAAGATATAATAATTTAAGAAAAATAGATCAGTGTTATAATAGGTATTATTAAAATAATACGTTACCATAGTTATTCATCATCATGAAATATTACATCTGTCATTCAAGAATATCATAATTTTTCGACAATATAAAGTGTTAAGTTTTATAATTTTAATCAATCGTTTTAATTATTAATATTTTGTTTAAAACATGTATAATATAATAATAATGTTTGCTGCATTGTCACTTTTCGTGGTTTTACTACTTCACAGTTTTACTTTTTTTGCTAATACCTATCATAATAATACAATATTCTGAAAATACATAATTTGAAAACATCTCATGCATATACATACTAGAAAAAATATGACACCGGACGGGACTTGACCTTGTATCTAGTATGCTTTTCAAGCTACGGGTATCCTAATGAATTACGACGATTTTAACTAGTTGTTTTTACATGAGATGCTTATCGAATTGCGTTATAATGTTGGCTATCTGATAATTCATACATTCCATTCTGAGTTAAATTCACTGCTGATCAGTTAATTACTATTTAGTTACCACATTTATTTATCATGCTAATAGTATCTAATGGCCATCTAATGCCGACACGCCAGCCGTGTTGTCAGCGCTAAATGAGTTAATTACCACAATACGGTCACTGCTAAAGACACGCCTGGCCTAGCAATTAGCATGATAATTAAATGTGGTAATTAACTCATCAGCAGTTAAAGTATTAGATCTAGTGTTTAGCAGTGAAAGACTTAAAACATAGTTAATTAATAATAATAATTACCTTATCTTCAGGAAAAGAGGTACTGACTATGTTTCCTCCCCCCTCTTTAAGAAGAACCGGAGAGTGATATCTAAAAGATTTAATGCAACTGTAATGATATACTAAAGCAATGTGAATTATGAGATAATATTCATTTATTAAAAAAGAAAAGAGTGTGAGATGCAATTATGAACAAAAAAATAAGGCTTTCGGTCAAATGCGGTTCTTTGAAAGGAGAATATCATTACAATCAGTTGAATTGTCCGGAAATATAATATTTAAGTTGGTACCTACCAGGTCGAAAAAATTCTTACTTGAAAGGAAATTTACTCACAGTAAATGAGATGACACAATTCGGCTAACTTTAAAACCGCGCAATAAATTCGACAAAAGAAAACATTTCTTTGAAAAAAGTAACTTTGCCCTTCGCTCATTCAACACTGTCACAAAGAATTCTCAATAAAGGGGACGAGAAAAACGTCTTTGCTAACTTTGTTTAAAATACGTCAATATCCACTTTTCTAAATTTAAATAATTCTTTAATACGTAGTAAATAATATGTATTATTATATTGGAGTCCCGACAAACTCGTCCGAACCAAAACCGCCCGCCCAGACATTGCCGCCGAAACAATTTAGAAATGAGACAATTTTTATATACGAGTAATATAATATTTTTGAAACACAAATAAAAAAAAACATACGAATAAAGATATAAAAAATGGTAGATATTCCAGGTATTCTATTAGGGAACTCAGGTATAAGTAGGGATTCCAATCCCGAGATCCCGAACTGTTTTCGATACATATGAATCCCGGGATTGGTAAACATAATCCCGAAACTTTCGGGATTGATTTTTTTATCAATTTTTATGAAAAATAAAATAAAAACGAAAAAATAACAGAAAAAAATGCTTTTAATAAGAAATAGAAATAAACTGAATTTGAATGAAGTTTGACTTATTACCTTATTCACATATTACATTATTATATAACTTATTATTGTAAGTAACTTACACATGGGTAATAAGTCAAACTTCATTAACTGTTGCCAATTAATTTTATTTTTTCACATACATTATTAAAAATGAGAAAGATTGAAAAAAAAACAATGCTTAGCACTTTTAACAAAGTAATTCAACCATGATCTCATACGTTTTACGGCAGTTTCATATTTGGCTGACTAATTAGAGTTATGAAGCGGAAAGGTCATACACCATGATTTGCTTTACTATTTTAAATCTCGCTAACCCATTCATTAAGTCTTTACTATAAGCAACAGAAATCTCATATAACATTATATGTAAACACTAAACACAGTATTGATTTTACATGTACATAGTTAAACATAAATTAAAAATATTATCGGCAATGTTTTTGTTTTTAGTACTTACTTAAGTGTTAAGGCGATGTCTTTATCTGCCAGAGGCACCTAGCGGAAAAATACGAAGCTTGCAGTTTAATCATCCTAGCATTTAAAAATAATTTTAAACTGCTTTAATTGATATAATATATTAACCATTATATAATTAAATAAGGTGTTATATATAAAGTATGTAAATATGTTTTTTATTAAATTACGAGTAAAATCATACAAATATTAAATTTTAACAAATTTATGTTTCGTACTATTCCATTTGAGTGGTTTTTTGCGGCCTGGGTTTCGCCTCTCGGCATCTTCAGGTACTATGTGCACTCACCAAAAGGTAACTACACACTGTGACTCAAATGGAATGGTACAAAACTTAAATCCATTGGAATTTAAATTCAAATTCCATTAAGTACCTTCATTTGATAGTATTAATAATACAAAAATTAAATAAATATTAAGAAAACATGATAATATGGTCATATACGAGGCATTACGTACATATTTTATTTATTATGACGACATACATATTTTCTAAAATTTAAAGTGGAGTGTTGAATGTCTGCTTGTATACAATAATCTTATAATCAAGATGCGTTACATCCGCCTTTGCTAAATATATTATCTCAGATGTTGGAAAAAAAAATCAAGAAAAACACTAAGTCACAAAATAAAACAAAAACAGAGAGATCTCACTAGAACTTTAACACATACTCGCGAATGTTATCTTATACGAAGCATAAGTAGGCTTTGAAAATGACAGGGGTGGATTGAGAAATATAATACGAAAATAATAGAATTTATTTTTATACTACGTCATTTAGTTTTAAAAATCTCTGATGTGAAAAAATTGAATTTGGCACTGAAAACAGAGAGACAAAATACTGGTTTAAATGCACAGAAACTAATATAGATTTTAAACTTGACTTATTAAACATACATAATTTTGAAAACATTTTAGAAAATTTGAAATAAGTAAGAGACCCATCAGTAATCGAACCTCCATCTCTCGGGCATCGCACCCATGCACATAGACCACTATGCTAAAGATGTCATACTCAATTGCGATATATTTTAAAGAATGGCTCTTAATACTCTCTGAAGCGTTGTCCAGGTTCTAGATACCGGTTCGATTCCTGGTGTTTTCCGAGTGTCTTACTTTTTTCAAAAAAGTTTTTTTCTATTGGTTATTATATATTTTCTCAGAAGTGTTTTCAAAATTATGTACGAGTACTTCAATACTTTGAATGTTACATTCTTAAATTTTGTGAATTATTCGTTGAATAAAAAACAAATGTACTTTATATGATGTTCTTTTTATATTGTGGACGATTTTAAATTGTAATTGTTAAAATATTTGTATTTAAATGAACTATGTGTTTCTGATACACTTCCATATTATTGATCCTTTCAAAGCGCTGACTTTCTTGAAAGTTCGTGAATTATAGATATTCGCATTGCAATATTTCTCGATGCCACAGTAGAGCCCTCACTAAAATTGATGAGAAGACAGTTAGTTATTTCAACAAAACCTCACTCTCGCCCTGTCAAACAGGCTTTAGTTTTCACTTTTATCTCAGCGCAACAAAAACTGAAAATACTTGATTGTTTCAGCAGAGGGTGACTACTACTACAACAGTAATTTCTTTCTTCCGGGGGATTCCCTGGCTTTTCCAACCTCAGCTTGCAAGGCCGCACATAAAAATATGGTGATTTAACGCTAGTAGAAAAGACTCTTTTTGATTACACTTCCGGCATCCATCTTGGAAAGAAATCGGAAAAGCGTTGATGTTTGCTTATGGTTGTTTTTTATTTGTATTTTGTTTTTTTATTACTCTCTCTTCTTGCGTATTCTTTAATATCTTTATTCATTAGTTTCTTTGATAACAACAAGAAATTTTCTACAATACGTTATCTGATTCACAAAAAAGAAAATACGTTGCAGAAAACTGTATATAAATCGTCTGGTATCAAAGGTAAAACTATCCTATATATACATAATGGGATAGTTCCACCTTTGATACCAGATGACACAATAGACTAAAACTAAATATATGAAAGAAGGGATGAAGCTGGACAAACGGTTAATTAACCTTATAATTGAGTAAGCAAAAAGTAAAAGGGCTTCCTTTTATCACTTATACATTAAGATATACGCATATAGGCACATTATACATTTTATTATATTACATTATAGAGATAGAGTATACTGCACTACTTTTAGTATAATTTGAACACTTAGAGACACAAAAAGGAACTCTTGTACATTTTTTAAATCGAAAGAAACCTTTTTGCTACTTACCAGTGGCGCGTTTACTAACTTAGAAGCATAACGTATTGATTGATTTTGAAACCCCCTAAAACGAAAAAATACAATCAAATTTTCATTTTCCAAATGAATCCTTGCATTCAAACGATTTATTATTTTGATTTGACATTGGAAAACAAAATGTGTATTTGCCAGACCCAAGATTCGAACCTAGGAGACAGGACATTGTGTGCCGATACGTTAACCACTAAAGTTGGCCATATTATATTATATAAATATATATATTTTTTGTTTCTTTTAGTACTTCAACATGTCATAAAGCCCAATGATAGTATTTGTAGTGAAGAAGCATAGTAATAGAAGTAAAATAATGACAAACACACAGGCTTTGAGAAAAGTCCATAATAATATTGTAATATCCTAGTCCTATAGTGAAACAACTCAAAATTTCAAAGTTTTGAGTTAATACTACCGTTCGATGTAGAAATGTATTTTCTTTATAATTCAATAAAAAAATCTTCAACGGATCACAAAATCGAATAAACCTTTATAGGATTAATCATTAATTCAATTATAAACGGGAATGTCTGGGTTGATTATTTGTTAAACTGTTAAATTTCATTGTGCATTGTTAAGTTTATTGAACCAAATAAAAGATAAACATATTCACTTCCAAAATCAAGGCTTTATCATCTTCTTAGATCAAAGTATTTTGAGTTGTTTCCTTATAGAATTAAAGTATCATTGTGATCTCACCGGGCATCGAATCCGGATATTCATATCAGCAAACAACACAGATATTACAATAATTTTAAAATAAAATTATTTAATATAAAGCAAAAAGAAATAAAACAAAAACATCTTTAAAAGTGATATAAATAATGATTGAGCATATATTTATCGTGTCTGATATAAATTTATTGAGTATACATTGTTTTTTTCGTTTATAATCAGTAACCAAAACTATCAGATGAAGCGATCATCAAATACCGCTTTCTAGTTTACCTTGACTTTGCCGACCGCGCACTTTGAAAAGCGGAAACAGTTTTCAATCTATATCCGGTGCAGAGATCGCTCCGGTAGCGGTCATATCGTAAACTACCTACTCATTTGTCAGACTCTTCCTGTTTCCAAAGAGCTATAAATTCACAACCCAAAGAGCAACGAAGCCAGTTGTGAAGTAAATAAAACAAGCCGTTAATTAAACTATACCACTCTCCTACAAATACATAGTGAATACAATGGTATTCATTACTTATATTCAAAGTAACTTTGGTGAGTTTTGGTGAGTTTGGTGAGTCTAATTTGTGTCGTCTAAATATGTTTCTTCAAAATTTTAGAAAGCATCAAAATAAACCATCATTTACACCTTGTACGTTTTCTTAACATTAAAATTAAGTCTACATTTAATACTTTTTCAGGATTTAAAAAGAATGGGCAATTTCGTCCACGAGTAATTTTTTTGGCCGAACGGCTTATGAATCGGCGTATAATATCGTGAGTCCCAGTTTCAAATCCTGAATTTGGTAAATACACAATAATATTGATTTTCAATTTGTGTTTTAACCTAATAGATTGAGTCTGTAGTAATAGAACATCCATTTCTCGTGAAAATAGAAATCTGTTAATACAAATATTTACTCTGTGTGGGCTCATTCACTACCTGAAATTAACAGTGGGATAAGTCAAAAATACTAGTTCCGAGATAATTGGACTTAAATGTTTGTTTCATTAAAAACAAATCGTTACTATATGTTTTTTATATGGTTTATTATAGTAGTTGTGTGATTATTTGTATTACATACTAATAATGCGATAATTTAAATTATCCAACTGGAGCTTCGAAGTTACAGGACATTATTTTATAATAAATACAACATTGGAATATTTTTCTCTTAAATGGGGTTAAATTATTATAATTTAAAAAAAAATCAGTGCTTTATTATCTAGGTATAGCTTTCAGCAATCAATTGGCATACTTACCTCAAAATTGACTTATGTCACTTTATAATAGCAATATTAATAAATGATCTTATAAGGATCGAACATGGCAAAAAAAACTATTTTAAACAGAACTAAGTGAACTGTATAAGCAGGTGTTTTAACTGTAACCATAGTACCTATGGCGAAGGGTGAACTATGGTTTGTCTATGGTAAATGTTGACTTAATTCCGTGGACAATCATTGATTCTAGAATTGAGGCAGTATTAAACTGGTAAATCACACAGCATCTATAATTATTGTAAAATCTCAACATAAAATTGACTGTTGCTTCAACGGAGATGAATCTAAATTTGATTGAATTGCACTAATTTCTCATAATATATTTGTAGGGTCAATACCCTACCATCCAGCATGACTTGGCAGGAAACCATTAATTTATAATTACAATATATCTTGCAACATAATATTGTTAAAATTACAAAACAAGCGATTTATGCGAATCAATCAAATTTCAACAGAAAGTTAATTTAGCAAAATAAAATAATAATTCAATTAATCAATAATATCGTTAACTAATTAATGCTATGTAAGTTTACCATGATATGCACAAAAGTTGTTTATATGAAAATTAATCTTGCCCAATTATTAAAACTGCACAATTGTTCAAATTGAAATTAATTATTTATAATTTACAAACGAGTCATGCATTGCACAATAATCCTCATAAGCATGATTATGAAAAATAGTCATGTAGTTGATCGCAGCATTTTCTATTGTATCGAATCAGTATAAACCACTCAGTAGAAGAAAGCAACATCGTCAGTCAGTTATCAAAGATTTAACCGCAAGGTTATCGTTTCTCTTCACCCGATCGAACATCGCAATTCATCAGAACGCATACTCGTGATTTCACTTATCTAAATTATAATCTGTAAACGTACCTGTAATAATTAAATTAATATTTATTTGGAAAGAGATAATAAAACCAGGGTTAATTTCATTCACGCATCAATCTTCTTATTATTGGAGTCAAACAAACCTACCCTGCCTGTTCATTATTTCATCTCCTAACCAAATATTTATTGAGTTATTGTTGTACATACAGAGTACCGGAAGGAAGAAGTTAGAACAGATATAATTAGTTCAACCATTTTTTTATCATCAGTCTGGATGAAGGCTTCTTCAAAAATACTCAGAATCCGAGATTTTTTCTAAAAAAATATTTTCGTCTAAAATCCATATCAGTATTTTATACTTATATTGTTTTAATTAGTAAATAATATTTTGTATCGGTGGTCTTTAAAACTTTGAAACAATGTGAGTTCCGGTTGTGGTTCAACAAAAATCCGTAACCGTTACTCCGGGATGATTCATCTTAAATACAACTATTTCATGTGTCATCAAAGTTTCCGAGCGCACTATAGACCCACCACCGCAGTATTGTAAGAATATATATATGATAACTTGTTTCGTTTATAAAAGTTGGTGCAATAATAGGGAAAACTAAAAAAATTATCGTGGTCTCCAAATGTGGTAGAACGACAGCTTAAAGAAGTTTTATGTATAAGAAAATTTATAATACCACAACTCAGTTAATTTTTCAGACGGTAAGCAAATAGCATTGTGAAGGCGTTATCGCCCCTCATCAATTAATATAACAATCGCGTATTTAACCAAATCGAAGACAGTCTTATCTCTGATATCTCAAAATATCTCCTAATAAAATATGTTATAAACTACCTAGTGGATCAGAAGATAATATAAACTGATGTTGTTTTTACTATCCTCTAACTCAGTGGTCGGCAAACTCATTAGTCAAGAGAGCCAAATATCAAGAGTACAACGATTGCGATTTCTTTGAAGAGCCAAATTTCTTAAACTTAAACTATAGATAGATGTAAGTACACTGATTATTAACTTAATAAGCTTTAATTAAAGTTTAAAGTCTTAATTAAACTATAGGTAGGTACCTACACTGAAAAAGACTTGATGTCTTACATAATCATGATATTATTTATTCATAAAAATTAAATTGTAAGTAATGTATCCATTAAATTAAATCAATAAAGTATACTTTCAATATATAGATCATAGATCAATATATCAAGTCTATAGAGATATAAATTACGTCAATTATTCTCTTTAAATTAACAATTGCCTTCCATCTCCTTGAACAGTTTGGGTAAGTCAGGATTGTATGTTGTTGTTTTTAATTTTAGACATGATTCCAGGTTTTCGTCAATAAGACAACTTCTCAATTTACCTTACTTGATAAGGTTCATGCTAGCAAAAGATTGTTCGCATGAATATTATGTAGAACCGGAAAGGGAAGGAACAGCAAACGCTAGTTTTTTAATTGATCATGTTATGAGTCACGAATACTATTCCAGGTGTTAAAAATCATCATGTCTTCCTTCTCCAGGTCTTTCAAAGTAGACTACTTGTGCTATGAACCATATTCATATTTGTTTTTCTCCAATATGTCCATATCAGCACAGAGACGTTGAAATTTAGAACTCCATAATTCTTCATTTTTTAAATCCAGCAATTGCATTTCAAAATTTCAATGTTGCCAATGTCAACATTAAAGGGAGAAAAAAAATTGTTTAACAAAGACTACAACGCTTTGCTGTTTCTGAATTCCTAAAACCTGTTGAGAAGAGCTTCCCTCATATTTAAAATTGTTGTTTTGAAATAGCAAATGTCAACATCAGAATTATTTTCGTAGCGAAGTTTCCTTTCCTCTGCAGTTTACGATTAAGCTGATTTAGATGAGACGTAACGTCTCACATGAAATATTTTTTGGATCAACTGATTGTCCGTTACCTATTTCTGGATAGTGAACACTATTTGCAAGGAGAAATGCTTTAATTTCTGTTAATAAGGAAGCAAAACGTTTTAAAACGTTTCCTCTTGATAACCAACGTACCCTGTTAAACAGCAGAAGATCTGCGTACTAAATTAACTAAAAAAAAAATTGGCGATGATTAAGAGTACTAACCTTGCAAATTTCTTTTGGAAATGTCTGCGCACAAAGCGCTTTTTGACGAATGATGCAATTTGCTTATTTTTTTCTTTCAAAATAGTAACAAAGCCTTTTCTTAGACCGGTCATACTTTACGCCCTATCTGTTGAAATTGGCACAATTTTATCGAGTGGAATATGATGTTTTTCCATGCACTCAATTACAGCATTTGCAATATCTTCTCCACGTGTTTGACCTTCCAGTGGCAATAATCCTAAAAGTTCTTCTTTATACATCTTTATATCTCATATAGGTAAATGGTTTTAGAGTGGCACCATGGGTACGGCAAATGCGGCTTGGAGTTGTAGTGGCATTGTTTGCTAGTATTGAAACAGGCATAGTCGCAAGCAATTCAATACACGCGCGAATCGCCTATGGCGCCACTGTAGAATGATTTACCTATACCTGTAGATGAAATAAATTGTAAGTACAAAATTGTCCTGTATCATTTATGTCACAAAACTCGTCAACTACTATTAATAAAGCTGAAACCAATTTAATATCTTCGATTTGCTGGTTGGTTATATTCGAAGATATTTTGACTGTTTTATCTTTCACTGTATTAGTCCGTACGTGGTCATCTGTGGAAGAGCCACACTCAAAGGGCCAAAGAGCGTGGTTTGCCGACCACTGCTCTAACTTATAACATATTAAGTAAACTATTACAAAAACATACTTATTAGGAAGATAACGCCAGAACTAAAACCAGATTTTGAGTCTGTCCAATGTGTTCTGCCAATTTAGTCACCCGCATCTTACCCTTATAGCTAGCCAGCATTTAAAAAAAATCTAAATTTTAGTCACAATTTGTTAATTTACTATTTTTTATTCATCGAATAAGCGATTTGAAAATTTTAAATTCATTAATAATTAAAATATACAGTTTGGAAACACAATACATCATAAAAATATCTATTAATATCTACCAATTTAGCAATCTACGTCTTACTTAATTACGATGGAATTAACTAATCGTATGCAATTGGAGTATTTTACTAATTTTGTTAATATTAGCGATTTGCCTTTATGATTTCAATCAAGATTTAAATAATAGACAGTTACCTTGATTATAAGTCAACGTAAAATTTAGTTATTTACAAAAAGAATAAATGCAGGTTCAAGTCCTGTCCGGTGAAACTCTGTGTCATGTCATGATTCAGTGGTATGTCAAATAGTATATTTTCCACAAAGAAAGTAACATTCTTAAATCTTGTCAATTATTCGTTGAATAAAAAATAGTTTATTTAATTACAATAAGTTCGTACATCGAAGAAAATATTAAACTCTACGCATTCGCATTGTATGCTGTCTGGATACATTATGATATTTTGTGACAAATTTTGATGTCATATCCTTCCCTTGAGGCAATTTTACTTTTTAAAAGCTTTGAAATTCTATTTCACTAGTGACTAGCTCATCCAAATAGATGTTTGACTTTGCGTGCTAGGTGCAATCAAACGGATTGCGCAACTAACGATGGCTTTCCAATTAGTTCAGGGCATTTCATAGGCAATCGATATATGCTGCCTGACTGCTTTGCATATTTTACTTAATTGCTACATGGTCATAATGCATTATGCATTTATCGAATCCACTGCAGGTCGCCATTATGTCTGATGGTGACCTTGTTATTGACAGATTTTCATAATGATATATTATGCCATAAATATAATGTGTGATACGAAATTATCGTATTACGTGGTTCGACTATTTTGATTTTGCTAAACTAAAAGTGCACAAGGGAAATTTTGACAATAAATACTTCAGCATTACAAAAGCGAGGAATATTCAGTGCGAAGTTAATTTTCTTTTGTTGGTAGAGCGTTAGTAAGCATATTATATTATCAACAAAATTAATAATATTATTTCATTCTGCTCCCCTGTAAACTGTCACCCTTGTGGTTAACCATTTTCTACCAAACTTGACAGTATTAAATAACATTATATTATAGACTACACTTGAACTATATAATACCATATGTATATTAAACTACCAACCAGCCTTTTCTTTTTACCGACAATCTTAATGGCTGACATTTTGTAGGTCAGTAGAGTTGATGCATTTAGTTTTATGATTATGGATTATACCTTGGTGTTATTTTATTAATAGGTAGGTATATTTAGCGACATTTATCATTAGCTAATTTTATTATATTCATAACACCTTATCTTGTTTGATTGCTTATGAGTTATGACTCTTATGAGTTATGAGTTATGAGTAATAATATTTTAATGAACTTACTGAATGTATTAACATTTAGTATCTTATGTATCTACTACAGGTTTTTTACAAACACTTATACACAAATTTCCAATAATTAGTTTTTATAATTTCTCCTTTAAATTTTTACGATTTTTATTGTATTAATTTGTTATATTAACGAAAATTAACTGTATTTGATGTAAGTGTGCATGAAGATGTTGAAAGATGACAACCAAGTCGCAAAATGCGAGTCAAATGAGATAATACATGAGGTTTCAAGTATGCAACATTTTTTATCAAAGCTTTTGTCTAGGTTACAACATTCGGTCATAGTTTTTTCAATACTTTTTTTGAATAGTTATATTATACTATATGTATATCATTTGAAACACCCCAAACAATTTATAATCATCGAAATTTTAAAATATCAGCAAATCATTTTTTTAATATTTATTTATATTGCACCATATAAATAGCTTCCTTACCACCTTAATATTATATTATATATATCAATAATCAAATCAGAATTAATAAAAACAAACCGCGATTCTCAGAAATACAAAAAATGAAAGCCTATTTTTATTTTTGTGTTTATAGAGCTGTTTTTTATACCTATTCTTCTGAAAAAATTAATTTTATTACACGGAAAGTTTTATTAGTTTAACAACGATATCTATCTATTAGAAAGTATATTTTTGTACCGACCAGGATATAAACCTACATTCATAAAATTACGCCCGATGTGCTTTACCAATTAAGCATTCTATACTCACTACCAAAATGTACTATTAACTAACTATACGTAGGTACGTGCTTCAGAACACAATATGGCCAAATTTTATGAATCAGAAACAAGGTATTTTATGTTCAAGGTACATTGATTCCTATGTATACATATTATTATGTTTTATGGAATGTTATGTATTAAAATTGAATAAACAAAATGTATATTCTTTGTTATTATTACTGTTTTCTTAACTAACTAATCTTATACTTCGTTAAGTGGTAAGTAAACAGTAATATATAAATGAATGTATTTTTTTTTTTAACTAAATGGGTTTATCGGAAAAACAATAAATTATGGTCGGGCAATCAATCCTTTTGCCAATTAGTATTTAATCCCCCGACACCTCGGACTTTGGTCGTCGGATTTATTTTTCGCAATATCTTTTTGTGCGTCTGACAAATGGTCTTTTCTTATTTTGCGAAATTACTCCGACAAACGTAAATTACTTTTATCTCGCCTTAACTAACAAACGTATAGTCTTTGAACTTTGTTTTTGCACTGCCATAACAATCATTGTTTTTATATTATTGAAAGGTCACGGATTCTTACGTAAAATTACTTACATATACACCTGTCTATATTCCTATAACGAAAATGTTAACTATTAGCAGGGTTGCTTATATTATTATTATCATCACCTTCTTAAAAATACCATTATTTTCTTTTTAAACATACACAATCTTCCATTACTTTGTCGATACCAAGTCATAGGAGAGAGTAGAGCAAAATTTACCATGAACACGTACGCACAAGAACGCTTAGAAATTGTATATATTAGTTATAACTATGTAAATTTAATAAAATATTTCTTGTATTCATTGAATAAGACACAAGATTTCAGAATGTTACATTCTTTATATTAAATATACATATTTTGAAAAAATCTCATGCATATACACACTAGAAAATATAATTTATTTTAAAAAGCACACTGGCATGAATCTAGCAGATACAGGTTCAAGTCCCGTCAGGTGTCGTTTTTTTCTACAAAATGATTTTTTTCTAGTGTGTATATGCATGAGATGTTTTAAAATTATGTAGGTATATTATATAATATAAATTTAATATTTGGCAAGAGCAGTGGCGAAGGGTGGAGGTAGGCTGTTAAGATTCGCTATAAATAGTGCACACTAAACTTTTTTAGTCATATGTATTTGTCTTTATTGAACTAAGACTACAATTTACAGATGGTGTTAGTTAGTTTTTAAAAATCAATTAAACCCTGCCTAAACGAAACCATAATAGTTTTGGTCTAATTTGGGCAATACGACAAAATTGTGCACACTTTTTTATTCATAATTATTTGTTTTCGTTGGATTAAAAATACATATTGCATATATTGTTGGTTATTTTTTTAAATTCATTAAGCCCTGCCTAAACGAAACTATAATAAATTAAAAATATTCGTCTATTTATATAATATTCAAAGTTATGTATGATTTAATTGCATAATTTTAGATATTTTATAGATATACATGCATTTTTTGACTATTATCTATTATGGCTTGGTTTCTCAGGGTTTAATTGAATTTTAAAAACTAACCAACACTATCTGTAAATTGTAGTCTTATTTCAACGAAAACAAATATCTATGTCTGAAAAAGTTTAATGTGCACTGTTTATGGCGGATCTTAACAGCCTACCTCCACCTTTCGCCACTGGGCAAGAGTCAGGCATCGGTTAGTAATGATTACTTAATTTAAAACACAAAAACTGATAGTCAAAAATAATGCAATTTAATAAGCATTTCATGTAGGACCTACTAGTTAAAAATTATCGTAAATAAGTAGGAGGCCAGTAGAGTAATTGGTTAAAGCATATTGGCGCGATAACAGTGGATATACGGGTTCAAATCCCGTCGGACATCGTATTTTTTTTCAAATATGATTTTTTCTAGACGGTTTTAGTTATGAACTTCTCAGTATCGGATATGGTAAAAAGGGTGAGAGAAAACATACACAAATAAGTATGAGCGACAGGAAAATAGTAAGATGATGTCAGCGACAGGCGGCACTGCCACATGGTAATTTTCTAGTTGCTTAAAAAACAAATAATATAATATGAAAAATTAACTATGTTTTTAATATTTAAAATTCATATTTATTTATCTACAAATAGTGAACTTTACAAATTAAAAATTCTAAGATATTTAAAAAAATAGATAGTACTAAGGTATATAATATCGTCACTGTTCTGGCAGAAGACACTAATTCGAAAAAATTACATATTGAGTTAGTTATACCAAAATGTTCCTTATTTCAAACTTTACCGTCTGGAAACCTTCTTAACAAATAAGCAGTCTTTATTTAAAAGTCATCTTTTTACGATTACTTAATAAACTCACATGATAGACCATTTTAAACATTTTAACAACTTCAAAGTCAAATTACCCAAAACTAGTATTCTCCAGTTAGTGTGTTCTGCCAGAACAGAGACGATATATTAAAAAATAAATATAATATTCAATATTAGTAGAACTGTATAAAAAGTACCAATATATAGATACATGAAAATACACAGAATGAGCTAAGTAGACCCTATTTTAAGGATTTATAAAACAACACTCTCTCATTATAATAGTCTTCCTCACGTAGGTGAAATATATTAACTATTGTATCTAGTGTATCTCTCAGATCCATAGTGATGCTTTAAATATTCAACCATTAAGTAATTGCTTTCGCGCTATTTTCAGTTCATTAATATCTCATACGCGACAATATTAATGGTTTTTCTCTCGCTAGAAGTCAAGACTCTTTTAAAAACCGTTAGTATTCTGCTCAAAGCGTTACCAGGTTTTTCGAGTCATGCTGAAACATCAGTCAAAACGGACAGATACTGCTGGTATACGAAGACCGTGTTTATTCCAAACTTTTCTCTTTAGTCTCTCAGAGGAACCCCATAAATAATGGCTTTTCACTGACAATGGGTTTTTTTTTATGAAAATAGAGACTACAAACAAATTGAAAGTTTTTTATTTATCTTAGAAATATGATTATTTACAAACTAACAAGACGTGAAAAAATTGTGTTTTATTTACTTTTAGTATTATAAAGCCTTGCTATTATCTGTAAGCTATTAGCATGGCTATAATTGAGTTGCCTAGAGTCAAAACTCACATATTCCAAAAATCTAGTTTTAAGATAATCGCTTAAAATCAACAAAGCACGTTTTTTTTGTAATTAGAAGGAAAGTATTGAACTCCCTTGAATATTAATGAGTGAGTGAGTTGATATATATGTTGTATATATATATACATAAAGCTGTAGCACAATATGAGAAATGGTTAAATGTAAGTTGTACGTATGCAGTTCATCGTGGGACACTTATTTGTGCGCCGCAGTACGTGAAACATGAGTTCGTATAACATTTTATCAAATGACGAGTTCTTCGTTAACATTTCACCGTGGAATACATTTGTACGTATCTTACAAAATGTTGTAGCATACGTAAAAATATACTCCACGGTGAAATGTTCAACGAAGAACTCGTCATTTGATTAAATCTTACACGAACTCATGTTTCACGTACTGCGGCGCACGAATAAGTGTCCTGCGGTGAACTGTTTACGTACAAACTTCCGGATACGATGAGAAATTGAGCCCCGTGATAGGTTAGAAAGGCTTTGGTGACAGAACTCACATTATTCATTGAAAAATTGTCAACGATTTTCACATGGTATAAAGTGACTTTTGAAGCCAACTATTTTTCTTTATATAGATTATTGCTTTTATAATTACATGGTATATTTAACTAAAAATTGTCGAAATTGCAAAAAATGAGTTATGACTCTAGGCGACTCAATTAGACAGATACCTAATAAACATGTTATCTAAACGTCTAAGTATTATTATTTAAGTAACTGTTAAACTGCAAAGTAGGTATACGGTATTTTTATTGGATCTACAGAGCCTACCGCCACTATAATGGTTTGGCTTAGGCAGGGTTTAATTGAATTTTGTTTGTACACTTTCGGCGGTCTCGTTGTAAAGGGACGAAACCGCTGTAGTAAGAGGCCAGGAGTTGTAGATGAAGAGTCGTCAGGACCAGAGATAAGAAGTCAAGATTTGGTGGTTGCTCCGATGGATGGATAAGCGAGTTTTTATTGCAACAGTAAACAGTCGGTACAAGAGTATGTTACAGTAGTTGTGTTACAGTACTTATGATACTGTTCCGAGGTCCGAGATATTGTGCGAGCTATACAGATACTGAGATAATAACATACCGGGAAAAGTTATAACCGAGTGACATGTCCAATCAATTGTGATCCGCTATTTATTGACCGACGCAATATTCAATAATATGTTGAAATGACTATTCAATTAATTGCGGATCAGCAGCTATTTTATTGAGTGTGCGCTAATTGGACATTTTGCTGACTATCGTTGAAATTAATATTAAGAAATAATATTAATTTTTGAGGTCACTTATTTCGTTGAGTTTACGATAATTAGATACTGACTGATTCTACGTGAAAATGAATATTAACAAATAATATTATACTTGAGCTCTGGGTCACAGAAATTCGATAACGGCCACACACTATTTGTGTATGTATATTATGTTGGATCATAGTATAGCCTACCTCCACCCTTAGCTACTGTTGCATACTATATACATATGTGCACTTGTACATATAATTTTATAATCATATTTTTAACAATTATTGCAATGTAGTCTTGTAGTTATAGTTTATAATGCCTGACACAGCATTAAATAAATTAGCAGCTATCAGACTGGAATCGATATAACATTATCAAAGGCAGAATAATAAAATTCAATTTTCCATTTGTGCGAATGAAATTCTCGTTTGTATGTTATGGTTTTGAACACATTAGCTTCAGCACATTTCACAATTATAATGTGGTATCGATATACAAAATTTAATATTATAATGTTTTTACGATGCATATCATAAAATTATTAAAATTAGTGTCACAAAAATGGTGATTTATTTTACGAGATGTAGGTACCTGTCATTTATGCTAAATATAAAAGATTTATTATTTACTTAAAAGTACGGGATTTGAACCCATACATTATAAGGCATGTATTTTCAAAGTGAACTTATTCCACTTCAACAAATTTTTGATAAAAGCCAAAAAACTGTTTACGGTGTTGATATTACAATATAATATTATGTTTTTTGTGTTAGAATAAGTTAATTTTGTAACTAACACCGATTTTTAAGTTGATTTTTCTACTGGATTGAAAGCTATTAGGTTAGATTAAAATTTTACCCATAACTTCAAGCTTTCATAACTCATTTTCGTCAAGTAGTGGAAAACCTTCACTTTGAAAATACACCTCTCATATCCAATATTATCACGCTAATATGCTTTAACCAATTAAATTACTGGCCTCCTACTTATTTACGATAATTTAAACTAGTAGGTCCTACATGAAATGTTTATCAAATAGCGTTATTATTGACTATCGGTTCTTGTGTTTTAAATCAAAGAATATAGGCGTCGTATTTTTTTTAATGTTATTTATATAGTGTGTATATATGTGAGGTATTTTCAAGTTGTATGTATTCAAATGTATGTTCAATATAATGGAATGTTATATTCTAAAATATTGTGAATTATTCGTTTAATAAAAGAAATGGTTTATTAAAAATTGTTGCAAGTTCAAGTAGACTTTATAACTAAATATTTGGAATATCTATTAGATTTTTGGATCCATTTTCCATCAGCGGGAAGTCGCAGAGGACGTATTCAGCGCTTTGATGTTTCTACCCACATATGTATCCCGGCCCCTGTTATATCAAACAATACAACCTCCATCCTGTGAAGGCCCATGTAGTGGTCAATGACTTCGGGTCTTGTCTGCATTATTTTGACATTGTAATAATTGGCAAATCATTTGAACTATCGCACAATAGTCGCATCTGCAGTCAACATATTCTACACACGTGACATCGAAGTGCAATAATGCAGAGGCCAGCAGATTTCTCAATTGCAAACTTCATCAGCAATGACTTGCAATAATATACTGAATATTCATGCATATAATTAGCAGGTCATAGTTGATTTTTTGCTCAGTCTAAATACCTATTAGTATCAATCATAATCTCCATCCGATCAGTAAGCTTCGTGTAAACTGCTCCTATTCCACCGAGTTCGGACTTCGGGACAATATCATAAGTATTATAACATAACGCTCTTGTAACATACTCTTGTACCGACTGTTTACTCTGCAAATAATACTATCTCCTGCATCCTTCGGAGCAACCATTACCAAATCTCGACTTCTCATCTCTCCTCTTGACGACTCTCCATCAACACCTCCTGGTAATCCCCAAACTCAGCGGTCTCGTCCCTCCACAACAAGACCTGCGAAACCAATATGTTTTACTTAGGATCGAACATGGTAATTTATTTTCATTGTACTACTTACTTAAGCTGGCGCTACATACCACATGAGTATATGGTTGATTGCAGAATCTTCCTCCATTCACTTCTATCCCAAGCTCAATCTCTCTTTTTAGTTGATCACACTCAGCATCCGGTGGCAGCCCAGAGGTTCCTTCGTAAACTTTATGGGGAGCTCTAGATCCATTGTATCTCATAACATTACCGGCCAATCTGAGTCTTCGCGTCCTAGAGACATTGCCTTCTATTACGCTTAAATATTGGTCGCAGTGCCAAAGCATTGAATGCGTCACCTTTGGTTTTTTAAACCGGTCAAAGTATTTTTCGGACAATTTCGTTTTTGAATGCATATGTAGCCTTTTTTTGTTTCTTTTTTAGACTAAAGGTTTCAAACTGATACAGAGCAATTGAATTCATAGTCACATTTTACGTCTGGAGTTTTGTCTTTTTTCAATCTACTTTAAACGCGGAATCTTTTAAAACGAAAAAAACAAATGAGACCTACATTTGATACAAAAAGAAAAAAATGAAAATCTAGGGCTATCCCCGTTTGAACAATCTTTAGTATTTCGATGAAACTATCCATGCCTGTTTTGAAAAAGAAAATTTCAATAGAATCAACAAGATTGAGATGTGAACTTTTTTATCAGCTGTTTTCGAAAGTGCTGATAAGCGTGTACGTTCACATTTTATTTGAATAAGTTTTGTTCCCGTATTGATCCGAGACCCTCCCCGTGTCCCCCGGCTCCCGAATAGCCCCTCCCCAACCCTTCCATGTCAAGAATCTATTGGGCGAAGTAAAAAGCAACCGTTCTATTGCCTCCCTAGCCCCCGCGACTAGATTGTATTTATGTAAGCTGACAGGGATTGCGTTTAGGTCAATAAATCCTCTACATATGAAACAAAGTGCTCTCTATAAAAAAACAGTACAGCAAAAGTAGCTTTTTGCTTACTGTGTCAGCAATATTTTAATATCTCTTTGAATATAATATGTTATATCAAGTAAATTTGCTCTCTTAAAATATTAAAATATCAAATATCTGACAAGTACACATATTGTTTTTCAATTTGTGTATGAGCCAGAGTGTGGACCTAATACGTTGAGCAAGTGGCTGACATCCATTACTCGTAAAAAAAACTGTAAATGCATACTCTGTTGAGGTCCATATTATGATCTTATTAGGATCGGACATGGCCGGAAAAATATCATAAATTATCCTTCCATTAAAAAATAACTGTAAACAAAATAGCATATAAAATTAAGTGGGAATAACCTATAAAAATCAAATAAATTAGCCAACATATTAGCACCTAAGCGTGAGATAACAATGACCCTTTCTAGAGTTCAGTTATTTTTTAGAGGAATAGTCATTAACCAATCAATCAACTTATAGAGTTTATGTTCTGGATCAAATACACATTAAAAAAAACTATTTATATATATTTTTGACCAGTCACAGGTTTCAGAAGAGCGGTATACTACTCGTATCCAGATAAACACGCTCATAATAATTACAAACATTATAGATTTATTTAACGGAATCTCATTTGGAGCTATTTATAAGTATTTGATGCGAGCAGCTTTATCATTTCAGATATAAAGTACTTGGTTAATCAGTAGACATTCATGGATTGTAGTGGTCGTAGTTCGAGTTCTATTAAGTTAAAAATAAATCTAGGATTTTAAAAATAGTTATTGGTGTTTCTGAAGTTATTCGAAATTACTTAGTAATATTTTAATCCTGTACTATTTTGTTTGAGTCTTTTTTTATGACCCGAGCTTAGCCTTTCGGTATCTTTAAGTGTTATGCCCACTCACCAAAATGCACACTGTTTATAAATACAGTTAATTCTCGCTTACATTAGAAATTAATGCAATAAAATAACGTAAAAACCTTATTAAAAGAACAAATATAAAAACTAATTTTGGAGATTTGAAGTGTTTGTAATCTTCTTCAGACATTTCATTAAATAAAACGAAATGTTCGTTATTTCAGCCTATTTTATTTTCTGTACTACTAAATAAAATTGAAGTGTTTGTCTGAGATTTTAAAATGATTTTAAAGCACAAAGTTTATTTAAAACTTTGGTATGTCTGTGTCCATTATAAGTTTAAAAAATACTCAACCAATATTGAAAACATTTACACGTTTTATCGACTACATAGTTAGTAGCAATCTAAGAAAGTTTTATGTCAGCCTCTATACTAATAAATAAAATTGAAATCTGTGATTTCGAAATATTTTTAAAGCACCTTTTTATCCGTTTTTATTGATTATAACTCAAAAACTTCTCAACCACTATCTTGTAAGGTTTATATACTTTATTGTTGGCATCAATTTACCATGGGTTTCAAATTACAAGATAGACTTATTGAAAACAAAACACCTGTAAATATATTTTGAGATGTGCATCTAAGGTGCATGTGTGCGGCTATCGTGGTGCAGTGCGTAAGGCGCTGGCCTTTCTTCCTGGAGCTCCGAGTTTGATTCTCGGTGAGGACGCAATACATTTATGTAATTGTTTCACTTTTATTACTAAATCCACTTTAGTTAAACTACACTACTATCATTGGGCCTCTAAGCCTGTTGCGGTGTTAAAAAAATAATATAAAAGAATCGAATATAAGAATATGTAGAGGTGCGTATCTACGTCCAACCGTTGTCTATCGCGCAGGTAGAACACATATTATACTAGAAATTATTCAGGAAAAATGAACTGTTGGCTAGTAGGGCGCGCGCCTACATTCAACAGTTGTCCATCTCGTCTGTTTGCAAAATAATATTAATTGGATAAAATACATTAGAATAAAATCAGTCTATTTCTTCATTGTACGTTTATATAAGTCTACTTTAATTCCACGTAGAACAAGTCACGGGGATCCCTCTTCTTATACTTTTATTGTGAAGGACGTATAAAAGATTATTTTATAATATTATTAGTATTTAAAGTTAGATGTTTCTCTCATTGAGGTGACCTCGTGTGACTTTCAAAAATATACGCCTGATCGTATACATAGTTCAGCTATATTCACTTGCAAAATAATTTCTTCGTGTAGAATTCTATTCTATATTTTATATGTGAAAATGATAACAAAAATTAATAGAATTGCCTAACACGGCAAACTTATGTTTTATGCGAAAGTCATTAAAGGTCGTATTCCTGTAAGAAAACATTTCATTCTAAATTCAAATACGCGTACATTTAAGTTGAAACATAATTTACATGTTTGTGTAATTATAATATAAACAATATAATTTAAATGCCACAATAGGATTTTTAACAAAGGCACTTGAATAGAGTACATTATACGACTATGTTATTATTAATGGAGATTTAATTCTGTGTCTCAACTGACAAAGTAGTTTTAAGTTTGTTTCGTAAATAATATTGTTATGACTCAGCGGGTCTATTCTATACAAAAGGCGACTATCGACTTCTAACGTGCTAACGTGATAATGTGTTAGTATTTGTTACATACATTTTATATTGAAATATTATAATTGTAATTGTATTGTAATCAGTTAATCAGTCGAAACTGTCTCTCTCTCGCTCTCTCTCTATCACTCATGCTCTAAATTTTAGCACAGGTAGGGGGCATGCCGTTAAAATATATCATTTATTGCAACAATTAATACCGGCTAATTATAATTGTTACAATACGTGTTAATAATTTGATACAAACATACCCTAGTTAGCGGTTTTAGCGGACGAAAGCAGCCTTTTGAATAGAATAGACCCGCTGAATTCCCAGATTTGTATGTAGTCTATTCCATAACTAAATAATATAATATCAAAATGACAGCTTTAGTCATATGTATTTTATTTTTACTTTGAAAAACAAAACAATAAGAGATTTAGTATGATAATTAATATGATGTCTAACAATATCCATATTATATTGACTGCAGAAAGAAAAAAGGACGTAACATGTATTTTTCATCAAAATAGGTTTTATTTGATAATAACACCACACATGACTAAATATACGTTGTATCCAAAGGATGTTAATTACAAATGCCAATTTATTCTCTAAATTTTGTTATCAGTTTAAAAAAAAAGTTTGGCAAACACGACTCAACCTTCATATTTTTAATTAACTGATTAATTAATATCAGATTAGGAATATAAAAACAAATTATTAATTACAATACATTTCAAGGTTATGTCTATTTTACCATGTTTTTCTTAGCTCGTATTCTTGTTTGTCCGGTGGTTGTTTATCCAGTACAAATCTTGCAATCGATTTTTAACTAACTTCCTGACTACCTAGACATTTGAAACATTTAGAATATATCAAAACACGATACCAATGCATTCTTTTAATACTTTTAGCCATCTTTAAGTAGAATTGAATTCATTTTCAGTTAATTCTGTTTTGTATGAAAAGTTAATTCGGAAGAAATTCGTAATCTAATCCACTAATATTGGTTGCTAAGGGGGTGGTCGTAGCAACTAAATTATTAATATATACGTGCGTTACTTTGGAAATCAAAATGACATTTCAGTATTCTATATTTGTTTGTTTTTTTGTTTGTTGCAAAATAGCAAAAAAATGATTTGCTGACAATTGCCTTATTTGTCCTAAATTATTAATACATAGAATTGTCAGTTTATATGATTCAATAGAAAATTTAAAAAGGTGGTACATAAAAAGTTCTTTTTATCTTATAATTATTGTATTTTAACTTTGACCGAAAAACATAACAAAAATGTTTTTGTGCCTCCTGTAAAATTTGATTTGTGTGGATTACTTCCCTTTTTCTTTCTACAGTCGATATATTTTTTTAAAATCATAAAGTGCCTCATGATAATTAATAGATACAAAGTGAGAATTGAGCAATGAATTATAATATTAATATTATTTTTATTTAAAAGTGAATATACATAAGATTTAATAATGTTAAATTTGCATTTTTTAACATACATAACACTGAAGTCTTAAAAATCGTAAGATATTGTGGGAATGATATTATAATATTTGTTATTATAATGTTCAATATTTTCTTATATATATATATATATAGAATGTTATTATGCTCTACTAAGTAAAAATACAGTATGTTTGGTTTAAGTGAAATGAGAACCTAAGTTTTATACTACCTTTTATATTGGATTGTTTTGATATAATCTGTAAATAGACAGTGTATATTTAGAGTTTATAACAAAACAATTAAATAATTTTACATAATTTATTATCTTATGAAGATATTATTTTTATAATGAAAAGGAAACGCCTTATAATCTCATA
Organism: Rhyacophila brunnea; assembly: GCF_057557595.1. Classification (NCBI taxonomy): domain Eukaryota; kingdom Metazoa; phylum Arthropoda; class Insecta; order Trichoptera; family Rhyacophilidae; genus Rhyacophila; species Rhyacophila brunnea. The sequence continues at coordinate 32,687,667 of NW_028232827.1, read as the reverse complement.
ATATACATATTATTTAGACTCCCGAAAATACTCAAAGTCTATATTTTCAATTTATACACTGCATGTGGGCCATTAATCTAATACTTCATATCGTCTCTGTTCTGGCAGAACACACTAACTGGAGAATACTAGTTTTGAGTAATTTGACTTTGAAGTTGTTAAAATGTTTGAAATAATGGTCTCTCATGTGAGTTTATTAAGTAATCGTAAAACGGATGACTTTAAATCTTTAAAATAAAGACTGTTTATTTATTAAGAAGGTTTCCAGACGGTAATGTTTGAAATAAGGAACATTTTGGTACTAACTCAATATGTAATTTTTTCGAATTAGTGTCTTCTGCCAGAACAGTGACGATATTATATTACGATTGAATATTGCTGGAAGGTCAGATTCGGTTGGAATATTTCAAATTATCTGCATAATACAATTATTATTTTTTTATAACCAATCACCATCACGACGACGTCATAAAAAATGACAAAAACAAAACATTCCACTGGTACATACAATAATCAATACCCACAAACTTTACGACTTCATTGATAGCGCGTACGTATGCACATAGAGGAAACATGCCATCTCGAATCTACACGGAAATCCCCTCACATTAGATTCGCTATAAACTGCCTCGGGGGCTGAAGAATCTGTCCACGGCGTTGTCGCTTTCCCGCGCGTGATCAAGCTTGGCCTGTCGCCAGGGAATTTCCCTTTCCCCGGAGAGAAAAGCTCTCCATTCTTATTTCCTATGTATTAAAGAGAAACGTTATGTATTTATTTTATATGTACTACTACGTTAAGCTTCGCGCAATGTATGCTGTCAATTCGGGCGTGCATTGTGGAAACTTGCGAATCGTTTCGGTTTTTATTTTTGTTGCAAAAGCAATTTTTAAAGGACTCTTATTCTACTTTACTTGAGGGATTTAAATTCAAATATTTATTTGCTTGTCTTTTTAAAGCACCTAGTCCACGGTTGTAACAATGCAACCAAATTTGCATCCGTAATTGGCAGAGTTTTCAATTTTATTATTTAAAGATCTGCTCGTTTTCCTTATTGGTTTAAAGAAGACTTGCATCTTTTAATTTATTTTTCAAATATCTTGAATTATGATGATGTACACCAGTGATCGCCAAACGGTCGCTCCCGAGCTACTGGTAACTCGCGGTGACATTTTCGGTAGCTAGCGTAGGATAAATGTTATCATATTTATAAATTTGTGGCGTAGTGACTTTAAAAAAGTTGAGCCGCTTGGACAATTTGTTTCAGTTCCTTTTATTAATTTCAAATTATTGCGCTCAACATGAAGGCATTGTTTTGTTCTACCTATATATGTGAATCAACGTTTCTCACTATGATAATGGTTAAAAGTAAATATAGAAACAGAGTCACAGATGTACATATTGATACATAATTGCATTCGGATGGGAGTGAAAAGGTACTCACGAGAATTGAAAAAAATGTGTTGGAAAGTGAATGCCATTCTTTTCAGTAATTTTTTAATTTTACTTACTCATTTCAAGATATTTTTTAATTATTTTTTTGTTCATATATATAAATATATAATTAAAGTACGCATTTTATATTTTATTGGAAGCCCGCTGTCCTAATTTGTTTTAAGTAATATAATAATATTATGGAAGTATGGACGCTAAACCAAGAGATGTCACGGAGACTTGAAGCTTTCGAGATGCGGCTGTATAGACGCATCCTCAAAATTCCTTGGACTGACCGGGTGACAAATGTTGAAGTTCTCAATCGAATGGGGAAGGACCGAGAAGTTCTACGTAGTATCAAAACCAGGAAACTACAATACCTCGGCCACACTATCAGAGGACAAAAATACAGCATTCCTCAACTTGTCATTCAAGGAAAGATCAATGGGAAGCGCAGCAGAGGACGGCGCCGCATTTTGTGGCTTAAGAACCTCCGTGATTGGTACGAGTGCAGCTCCACCAAACTGTTCTGGGTAGCAGACGACAAAGATAAGATCGCCTTGATGGTGGCCGACCTCCGCTAGGGGATGGCACAATAAGAAGAATAATATTATGTGTAGTACGATAAAGGAAGATGATAAAAAATATAAAGAAGGAATATGTATAAGTAGCTCACTAGACAATTTCAATTTCTGAAAGTAGCTCGCATCCCCTTTGAGTTTGGAAAAAAGTTATTTTTATCATTTAAAATTTATAATTAAACTGTTTACTACGTATAAGTTTACGAATTTACCATTATTTCAATATTAACCTCTTAATTTTCTTCCAAATTGGCGTTATCATCAGCCTGAATTGATCCACTGTTGTGTTAAAGCCTCTCGTATCATTATAGTGCCTGTATACGTGCATGGATTTACTGTATGTGACTTAAATATTAGTGCTGACAGCCTCGTCAATGTGGTTCTTCTAGGGTAAACGGGACTCGTTAATGTTATTGTACTCGTAAGATGCTTGTAACGTTCTACACGTCATAAAATTTGCACTATCGCGTGAAAATTCAGAAGCCGCTAATTTTTTTTGAGTCTTGCAACTTGCACGATAATACGACATGCTTAGATTTGCATTTTATCGTTATGGTCGCGACAATACTTAGGTTCTGCCGCCAGTAAATCCATGCACGTAGAAACGGGTTATTATGTAATTTAATCATGCACGTTATTCTGCAGAAGTCAACTATTTAGTTGATTTAGCGTCTTATAAATATACATTTACAGATATACAGTTTTTCATGTCTTCGACATCACTTAGTGATTTGCCTAGATAATATTATCTTCTCTTCGAGTTATATGCTCCTTATTTTAATTATAGCATTAAGCAAACTCTATTTAACCACTTACGAGTAATTGTTTCTTAATTTATCCAATTATTCTTTTTTTTTTACTCATGATTTATACCTAGCGTGTATCTCTCTATAGTACACTATGCTACTCTTAGTTTATAGACCTTTTCTTTACTAAGGTTCTATGTTTTGTTTACATGATATGTGACTAAGGGACATACCAAGCCGTTGATTGAATACTTTGCGTTTTAGGGACAATAGGAGGATACTTTTGAAGACATTATTCAGCCAGCCAAAAGCACTCAAGTCTATCTTTGTTCCTCAAACAATGTCATTAAATATATATAGAGATGTGAATTAGGATGAGGGTAGGTAATATTGCAATGATAAGACACGGATAGGATGCGTGTATTTACGAGAAATTCCCAGTTTATTCCCCCAAAAAAATACAAATATTATCACAATGTAAAATACTATGATTACTACATCGGATCAAATTACATATATTATAAGAAATACTACGGCAAGTAGTAAGAAAGCAAATGACGATACAAATTTATAAGTATTACGTATGTGACAAAGTGATGTGCTTCTATTGAAATGCTCAGAAAGAGTGTGTTGTGAATGTCTATGAGTGCATTATTTATTAACTGAAAATTTGCTACGTGTTTTACTATTTTTCAATGACAATAAAATACATGTTTGATTTTTACCACGTTTTTATTAGCTCGTATTCTTGTTTGTCCAGTACAGATTTTTTCTTGTGTGTCCAGTAAAAAAAATTTCTTGCTTGTCCAAGATTTGTATTGGACGATTGAAGATGATTTTTAACTAACTTCCCGACTAGTTAGACATTTGAAACTTTTAAAATGTATCAGGACACGACGACAATGCATTATTTTAATATTTTTAGGCATTTTTAAGCAGAATTGAATTCATTTTTAGTTAATTCTGTTTTGTATGGAAAGTTATTATTCTTGGTTGCTAGGGGGGTCCTAGCAACTAAATTATTAAAAGATACGTGCGTTACTATGGAAATCAATATGAAATGTCAAAATGACATTTCAGTATTCTATATTTATTCAATATTTCTATCAAGTACAATAAAAAGTTTTTATTAAAACATAGAATTGTCAAGTTTACATGATTCAGCAGAAAATTTAAAAACGTGGTATATAAAAAGTCCTTTTTAACTTGTAACTATTAGTTGTTTTCAGGTGTGTTTTTGTTTCATAAATTTTAAATAAATAACAATAATATAATTTTCTAGATAATAGCTTTGTTTCACAAGTATTGTTTTTGCGATTTTGAGCAATATGATGTTGCAATATGCATTATAGTTATGAAGTAATGATTTTATGCCAAGTCATACTGGATGGTAGAGTATCCACCCGACATATATCTTCTTCTTGGTCATACACTCATGGCTGAGGATCGTGACCACTTTTTAATTTTGCCATCCTTTGAGCGACCAAGACTTTCCATCTTTCTCGATCTTCCGCTTCTCTCAGGTCAGAATGAATGGTGCCAATCAGCTCTTTCACTTGGTCGCTCCAGTGCGTAGGCGCTCTTTCTCTGCTTTGCTTTCCCTGGAGGTCACCCAAAACCACCAGTCTCTCCAGGTTGTCTGGTCTACGCCGGACAATATGTCCAAAAAACTGCAGAATGCGTCTTAGATATAATGTCGTGAGCCGTTCCTTAATCTGTAGTGTCTGGATGATTGACTGGTTTGTCATGTCTTCCATCCAAGAAATACGACGCATTTGGCGCCAACACCACATCTCAAAGGCATTGATTGCCTTCCACTCCCTTGCCTTCAGGGTATTATATACCATCGTGTTGTTTTAGATATATTATATTGTAGTTCTTTGATATTGATTTTTGAAAGCAGAAAACTACTTTAATAACATGTTATTGGCATGCAAAAATTTACTCTCCCTTTCATTTAAATTCCTTTATATTGTCGAAGTTGTTCGACAAACAATTTAAAAATTCTTTCCAGTTTACAAGTTGTAATAATAAAATTACTTTTGAAACTCATCTAAAATTTTAAACGAATTATAAAAAAAAGTTTTAAAAAGTATTTTCACAATATTAGCATTCTAATATTGTTTTTAGTTCGCTCATACGCTGTATAAAATTGCATTTTTCGAAAATGAAAGCCTCGAATCGCCCGCGGTTACTGCCGAAGAAAATGCCTAAGTACAGTCGTACTCATAAATATGTATACGCTCTTTAGCCGAATAATACGTCTAGGTACTGCGCAAGTATTTATTTACGCGACTGTACACGTGAATGTCATACGAGAAGTTTATTTTTCTCTTCAAATATTTTAACGTAAGCATATATTACATAAAATTAGTTTGACAGTCTTATGAACTAGATTTGAATAGAATTTTGTTGGCCAGCGATATATGTATTTAATATATTATGTATAAAATAGTCGATGGGGAAAATGGATATTTTCTTTTATAAAATGTCGTACATAAATCTTACATTAAAATAGGGAAATTTGTCAAATCACCCAGTCAGTGATTAGTCATTCATAATAATAATATATTGTTTGCTGTTTTACATAGGTGATTCATTTTTTATCTTTTAATCTATTCTTATGTAAGTATTACAATCGGTATAATTCTATTTCTATGACAAAAAACGATATATTTTTAAGAAAATGACCAAACTTATTAAGAATATTATTACTCAAAATATAAATTCATCATATTATATTGTAGTGCATTTAATATTTAACATCCATGGTCATGGAGAGTTTATTCCGGAAACTGAAACTATGAAAGTTACTTCATGTTAACTCTACCACGATCATAAGGGTTTGAGGAAATGGTGGTTAATGAAGGAAAAGCATGTCTAGCTAAATCTATAATATACACCCTACGAAAGCTTTTCATACTAAATGCGCAATGCAACCAATCCAAAATCTCACTGGATGAAAAGATTCGATTAGATTCGATTCAATTCAATTCAATTCAATCATGCTACGAACGAATTTAACAAAAGAATCAAATATGATTCGGTCACATTGTCAGTAGAAATCTAAGCAAAGCTCCTTTCTATGAGTAATTTAGTATTAGAAGAATTATATTTTGATCTTCTACAGTAAAATACATTATATATATCTGTCTATAGTTAGTTCTGTATACAATAGAATATTATGTTAATTATCTATGCGGAAGATTGATAAAGTACCTGTTATCTTATATATAATATTAAAAAAATATATAATTTGGTTGTATATAATGATTAAATAAGACTAGAAATACCAAAATGATAATTTTAACTGAAATTTAGTAGGTATATAAGTCAATATTTTTGTCAAATTTTATGTTTATTTATTTACTGTGGAGGTTAAATATTATCTGAATTTTATGATAATCCAACATCTATGTCATCCTATCTCTGTATAATACTCAAAATTAAATGAAAACAAAATAATTCCATACTTATTTCTTGTGACTGATTTTATGATTCAGATAATAGGTTATCCAAACATATGCAAATGGAGAGACCATAACTTTACTGTTATCCATGTGACTACTACATGTCATACGCAGATCGAAAGCTTAGAGTAGCAGCCCATTCATACATACACTACAAGATTTGCATATCAGGTTCCACTTTGGTACTGAGACTTTCTAAGAATTATCTATGTATGATAATATCATGCCCAGTCTTGTAGAGTTTTTCGCTTTTTTCTTTTTAAAGACCTTTATATAATATATGGTGACAAACAACTCAATCCGTGTCAGCATATTGATCGGCGATATTAAATATACTACCAAAAATACAAACTCTCTCATGATTTATGTTCCTATATTGTAGTATCCAATTATTGTAAACTCAGTAAATAGCTTACCGCGGATTATTTCCGTGACATCCATTTTTTCACATACTCAACTATATCCGATGACGCAAACTCCAGATAGTAGCTGACTTAATTATTTTAGTGATTTCCTAAATATAATTTTTAAATTATTTTGATTGTGAGAACGTCGATAAATAACGCATTGAAAGGTAATTCGATTGTAAGTTTCCGGTATAAACACATCGTACCATATCGTCATTGTATTTATTATATAGTACCGATTGTACCCCGTACTTATGTAACCGTAAATAAACTCTCCCTTCTCCACCATCACAAACAACCACGACCGTCTTTCATCTGCATCACCTATCCACCGCCGAAGTAAATGCCTACATATACCTGTAAAAATGGATCCGTACTTTCTATGTTTTCTTCTTCTTTGTAGTTTCATTATTGAAAACCATGATTCTATTATAAAACTAACAAAATGGCTTTTATAACGTTTTAAAAATATACACTAATTTGATAACCCTTTATAAGAAGAAAAGATTCGAAAATAAGAATATATTTTTTTCGTATCCCTTTCAAGAATTCAGAGTAAAATAAAATTGCTGATCCATAATTCATCTGTGTTTCAGTCACGATTCTCATTAATGAGAGAAACGACACAGAACAATGATATTAATGACATTAATTAATTACTTAGGAAATTTATAACGTAATACTTTTTACCACAGTAATAATTATAAATATACCATCCAACCAGTTTATTTCAAAGTGTTTAACGTGACAACTTGCTTCCTTCTTAATAGTGTCACTTTAACACTTATAAAGTTAACCATAAAACTCCCAAACTCGTCGTAATTTATCGCAATACTTCATTAGAAACTTAAATATAAATTAAAACCCCACAGTTAACGCGAGGAAAATTTTATCCCAGTAACGACAAACAGATACTTCGCGTGCTAAACTTATTAACTTTAATTTCTTTAATACAGTCCAAAATATTATCATAAAAACTATCATCAAAATAATAATTAGTAGTAGTATATTATACTTTCAAAACTATTATATTTTTATCTGTATGTAACTTGACTGATTTTTATGTCTGGCTTGACCGAGAGAAAACTCTATCATAGTAACGGCAAACCGATAGCTTGTGTGCCAAACAAAATATAATCTTGAAGTATTTAATTCTTTGAAGCATTATAATTTTTTTTTAACTATTAAATGTTGCTAGATATCAGTATTTGTAAAGCTTTTCTTTAATCAGTATTGATCTCTCATGCCTAGAATTTCTTTACTTAACGTTTTCGCTCATTGTTCTCGAACCCAAGATACATTAAAAAATAAAACATTATTTTTACTTTAGGATTAAAATCTGCGATGCTTTTTTTAGTAGTGAATCGTGTGCCTCACCTAACGCGGGAGTTTTATTTATCATAAACATAAATAAAATATTTTTTTCTAGCACTTAACTACTAAAATTTTAAAATTTCTGTAATTTGAATATTTTCTTTCTCAAGTAGGTTATTTCTAGTATTGTTTGGTGTCCTAAGAGGAGAATTTTCCTCTCGCCGTATGCCAATACACACTTACTAATTTTGCTACATTTAGCACTCATCAACATCAATTCTCGATTGCCACTCGACCAAGATGAAGGTCTGGTAGACTTGCATTGATACCTTTCTTTATACTTTTAAACGACAAACTAAGACATTCCCAAATGATGTAATTGTAGATATAATGATAGTTTTTGATAAATATAGTAAATTTTATTAATCACTGAATGCTTTCAAAATTTTACAAAGTCATATCAAGTCTGCCAAACTGGTAACACGCTTTTTGTATCATTTTTTTTCTTGTTCTATCGATGGGTTTTTGAAGATTGTATTTATACGATTATTTTGTTAGGAATTCAGATTTATTTGCATGATCGTCAGGTAACGTGACCTCTACCCCGTCTACCATAATGCATGCAATAACGTAGACTTGAAAAGCTAAGCCTAAAAACTTTGCGAATAATATTATTGTCTATGACTGCAGTTTTGTCCAAAATAATTAATAATAAGATAATTAAAAAAAATAATCTACATGGCATTCAATCACATAGATACCTATAATTAATATAGATTGTATTTAAAAATTAAAAATAATTTTATGTTATGATTTTTAATATTTAGGAAAATACATAATTTAAACTCATCGTTCAATTTTATATCGTCTGTGAGCTATTAAAATATCATCGATTTAGTGTGTTGTTGATATTAGTGTATACCTATTCATCATTAGTAATATTGTACTTTCTTTTTATTTTCCTTAATTATACCTGACAAGTGTGCTTTTTTTCCTCTGATCTCCGCATCTCTACATCTTTCCAAAGTATACCCTTCGCCACTGATATTCACAATGTTTTGTTATGAAACGATTCATATATATTAAAAAAAGGTTCATTATATAATTAGTGGACAGCTTTAAAATTAACCCCAAAGAAGGGTGCAAAAATCTCTTTTCTTCACCGGACTACTTCACTGCGTTCACTTCATAACTTATTATAAGTATCCTTAACATAAACATAAGTGTAGTTTTTCCAACTTAAATTAAATGGCGAGCATGTAATAATTTAACCCAACGCTAGGGGTGAGAATGGTACTTAAATATCTCCCTTCAAATAATGGCGCATGCCTCTCAGATGTACAAACTTATCTTATATCTTAGAAAGTTGCCCAACAACATTGCCGCATTGCTAATTAAAACTTTCGTCTCTCATTCTCTGGGACGGAAAGAATTGAAAACAAAATGAATTAGGATGGACTCATTAATCGAAACTGCTTTAGCGTCTCCCTACTACAGAAGTATTGAGACAAATTGGGTTATTTCTTAAATTAGTTTCCTCTGGGAAATAGCTACATAATGTAATTTAGTATATTTTTATGGAATAGTCTTCAAAAGTTATTGCAAATAACATTACCATTTTATTTGAAAACTAAAGCATTAGAATATCAATTGATAAAAATGGTCAACATATAATACATTCTAATAATAAATAATGTAGATATTAACAAAGCCACATTAAGTCCTTACTGAGTTAGGTTTTAAGAATGTAAATATGATTTTTTTTAGTAGGAACTATTATCAATATCACAATAACAAACTAACATCTACGTTGACGTTCAAAAATGCCCTTTTTAATTTATTCCATTATTTAATATGCAAAATATAGTACTAAAGTAACATTTTTTATTAAAGCTCAGGTTTTTCGTTTTGTAACAGAATTGTTATTTTTACAACGTTTTTCTTAGGTCGTATTCTTATTTGTCTGGTGGTTGTTTCGATCGATTTTAAACTAACTTCCCCACTAGCTAGACATTTTAAACTTTTAGAACATATCAGAACACGATGCCAATGCATTTTTTAATACTTTTAGCCATCTTTAAGTAGAATTGAATTCATTTTTAGTTAATTCTGTTTCGTATGAAAAGTTATTTCGATACCATTATTAGTTGCTAGAGGGTTCTAGCAACTAAATTATTAAATAATATATACGTGCATTACTATAGAAATTAATATGAAATGACGTTTCATTATTCAGTATTTCTATCAAGTACAAATTTTTTTGATCGTTTAAGCTAGTCAAGTAAAGTTTATATGATTCAACAGAAAATTGGAAAACGTTGTAGGTATACAAAAAGTTCTTTTTATCTTATAATTATTTGAAATAAAGTTATGGAACCTGGAAATATATTGATTTAATCGTCTGTTCACACAAAAACGATTGATGCTTTTAAAATATGGAACTGTGACACTATGTTCAAAATTCATCAAAATATTTTAAACTCCCTGCAATAGTTGAAGATAATGATAGACTTGGTAGTTTGTATATTTCAACTTACAATGCATATTTTGAAATAGCCTCACCCTCTAGTTTTCGATTTGCAATGTTTTAATCAACACGATACTATCCCTTCATCTAGTATAAGTTGGACCAGGTATTTTTTACTTTCCGGCTTTTTGGATGTATTTTTTTTCTTGCCTAAGATTACTTAATTTGAGATATAATATATGTAGACTATTTAAAAAAAAAAAAACTTAAAAGGGTTGTTTAGGATGAAACTAATGAGATGAGATTAACTGAAACATGTAAACAGGCCGACTTAGTACTAAGCATTAATATTCGGCGTGTTTACTCGTATCGGTATTAGAGCGAGATTAATAATTAGTACTAATCCCATGTGACAATACTTACTAGGCGACTTACGTGGGCGAAGTCGGCGAAGCGTTGAGCGGCGCGCGTAACTCAAACGTATAACCGTGTGTGAAAATGTTCGTTGACAAAGTCTTTTTCAACGCGCCGCCGAACGCGCTTACCTAAGACGAGCCGTTAAGGGTCTCTGTAGTATCTCCACCGCCATCAAAGTCTTATATATAAATTACTATCTTGCGGAGGGATCCAGGTTAAATTTTCGGTGAGATTGCAATACTTTTATGCATTTTCTCAAAATCTACTACAATAATGTTTCATTTAATTAATGTCATTGGACCTCATGGCGTGGTGTATTTTTAAAAATAATATTTATTATGTATGAATATACTCGTATATGCATTTCGAGTATCATCGGTCTAATTATCTTGGAATTCAGCAACATGTTTTTTTTTCTTTTGATAACTTTTCAGATAACTCAGTTTATATCTCGTGTCTAATATTTAGCTCAAAACAATTCTATGGAAATATTTTTTACGCGAATAAACCTTATATGAGTCCATGATTAATCATCATGAAAAAATGAGTGCTGTAAATTCTAACAAATTGTTATAAATTGTTAAACTTTTAAAGAATTATATAAAGCACAACTCAGAAAGAATGAACTCTTTACCCGAGTTCCATTCTTGCGTTGACATGTTTACTCCGTCTAACAAAAGCTTCATTTATGAATAGCTTTTGCAATCATTAATTTTCAAGCTTTCGTCTTTGATCTACAACAAAGTTGTGCGATGTAAAGTAAAAGAAGGTCTTTCAAAATAGACGAATAAAATATATATAAAATAAAAATAATATTTTAATAATTCTCTCCAAGGTAGAGCATAATAGGATAAATAAGAACTTTTGAGAACAAAAATAAGTTACAAAAAACCAAAATTGTTTATTATTGTTTTATTTTTATTGAATAAAGTATGGTACAGTAGACATTCTCACTATTTACCTCTCTCTACCTGACTGCGTATTGAATACATTTAACACATTAAGTGCAACGATGAGAATCTTGACAGTTGGAAAATTTTTCTAGTAAATAATATAATATTCATTTATACAGTCACTTAACTCCATTATGCTCTACGATCGACTTAAAGTTGCGCCATGTTATTTTTTGTTATTCCAGATCTGCAGCGCGTAGATATTTCTTATAAAATCGCTACATGGGTGACGTAAGGCTACAAAAATAAAATCGTAGTCAAAAGTTTTAGTGCTATAATATTTTAGATATTTGCAGTGGAGTTTAATAATAACAATAGATTATTAGTAATTTTATAAAGGGAAAAAGCTACCGCACGAACATAGACTTTCATAGATTTTAAACACACACGTAAAATCATATAACGTAGGTTCTTAACCGGTTAAACCAGTGTCATCTACTTATATAATATTATACTTAAAGCTATGAGTTTCAAAGTCGGTTATTTATTCTGATTGTGTAAGTACGTTTGCCTCGTATATAATAATATATTCATAAAATATCAAATCCAGCTCCGGTCGCTAATTAAATATATTTCAATAGGTGGTTGATTGTAATGTAGTTTATAATATTATAAGTCGATATTTTTTATGTTTTACCACTAACTTTAAACATGATTGGTTCATTAATTTTAATGATATAATATAATGACATCTTATAAAGTTATTGACTTTCTCTGATAATCTTTAAACAGTTTTTGTTATAATTATAACTGATATATTTTCAAAAATAAATTAAATGTGTTTGAACGTTTTATTGGAAGTATCTCAAAACGGCGGAGGGAAATTTTGAAACTGACACCCTCACTTACATATTATTATGACATTGTTAACTGAGTTGATCGATACTTTTATTTACTAAATTATTAAATATATTATATTATTTATCGTTATATTAAATTTGAACTCCCTCAAAACCAGCCGAGGCGGAAGTAACGCCTTCCATTATACTAAAAGTGAACATACTTTCCATTCAAACTTTTTACAATAATAATTGATTGTTAAGAAATACACATTGTGTCCTCAAATAATTCATTAATCGATTATTTGACATGATAATAATTCAGGTTTTTTTCACCACTAAACACTTTTAGTAAAACATATTTTTTTTTATAAAATAATAGTTATCATCATCAGCGGATTAAGCTTCATGCAGAAACCCTTATCAAAATATTTCATCCTGTTTCCTAAATACACATCATTCTATCTAATATGTAAAGTTGTTACATTTCACCGTCAACAATTCACCGTGACCTGTTTTACCGGAAAGAGATGTAAATAGCAAGATGCTATTTTCTTTATTATTGAATGCATACTGATGAATACAAAATTCATTGATGTTTATCTAAACTCGTAAAAACAGTTTTAATGGAGTCAAAAGAAACCGCCACAAATAGATGAAATACTCTACAAGAAATATACACCATTACATATTATGAAGTTATTGAGTTTGTATATTATATATATAATATAATATAATATTCGAATGAATGTTGGTAACTAGCACCGTTGTTTGGAAAAAAAAACTACAGTTTATAAATAAAATTCATACATATTTAAAATAAATCAAACTTGTTAAATTGACTGGTTAACATTTAAAAGTATATACTCGACTTTGCATATATATTATGCAGTGATCTAGCTAAGGGTATATTGTTATTCTTTTCATTTGTAATTACCATTTACCCTTGTTCAATAACCAGTATTTGTCACGAATATATTGAACAATAATTTAAAAAAATATACATACTTTGAAAACACCTCAAATATATTATACCTACCAGATTTTTTTTTAAATACGATGCCAAAAGGGACTTGAAGTTGTTACCACTGGAATCGCTACAATGTGCTTTAATCAGCTGACATAGTACGATTATCCTACTTAATTACGACGAATCTAGTTGTAATGTTCATACATAAAATTCATATCGAACTGGGTTACTGTTGACTATCTGACATTTTCTAGTAGTAATATATTATGTGAGGTGTTTTCAAATTGTGTATAATCAATATATATCTCAAACCTTGTGACTTATTTGTTGAATAAAAAAAATGGTTTATTAAATTTTTATGAACGTTTAACTAAAAATTGGGAGAGATCCGGGCATCGGTAAGTAATCAATCCAATTAATGATACCTTAATTTAAAACAGAAACAACGACAGTCAACATTAACGCAATTCGATAAGTATTTCATGTAATAACTAGTAGTTAAATTCGTCGTAATTAAGTAGGATGCCTGTAATTTAATTGGTAAAATCACATTGGGATGAATCCAATGGTTACAGATTTAAGTCCCGTAGGGCGTCGTATTTTTTTTCTTTCAAGAAACGACTTTTTATAGATAAGATACTAATTATAAGCTATGTCTTTGACCATTGAAGTGTGATAATCATCCTACGAATAATGATTGTTTTATAATAATTATTGACCTAAGAATAAGGTAGTGTTTTTTTGTATCTTTAAAATTATCTTTAAATGTGTTAATCTTGCCGATTTTTTGAATAATAAAATGCCTAATTCTTGTCAAATTTGGGATCACAGAGATTATCAATATAATTTTTTCTCGTAAATATTTTACTAAAATTATCTCATCATAAATTATACTAATGGTTTTATAAATGCGTTTAAAAACTAATAAATGTAAAAAATTTTAACACCACTGCACAGTTATGTACTGAAATATGACTATATTCTAAAACATTAGAGCGAGAGGTTTAAAAAAATACTATTTTATGTAATAAAAATACTCTATGTAGTCATCAAATGTTTAAAACAAATATAAAGGATAATAAGGCTTCAAAATTATAAAAATAGATTATCTACAATGTTTAAGGTATGTCCAGGATCATGCTTTGAAAATAGAACAAAAGCTCCATTTTGACCTACGCTAAGCATGTTCCCCCTTAAATAAAGAGGAATGGTTTTATAAATAATTTCACTACTTATATAAATAAATCTCTTTGATAACATCGTTAATCTATTCACACAATGTTGATATATCTAAATGTATTTAAAAATTGTATTTATAACAGTAATGTTTGTTATAATGTAAAGCTAATATATTAAATCCAAATCATCCTGTGCACTTAAGTAAATACCTTGTTTTCTTTGTCCACCTATTTCAGTATACCATTTTTCATGTTTTTGTTCAAATTACTTTGCAAAGCCGACCTGAATAAGATTCCCCGTTAACCTGTTATTTTCCCAGATACCAATAAAGCCTCCAAACATTTCCCAGTTCAAGACCTGTGATCTGGGACAATTGGCAGGGAGCCATTTTAGTTTCCCTCTTCGTAAAACTTGACACAGTTCTGCGTCGCTTGGGATGATCCCCCATATTTTAACACGCAGCGCCCCTCTATAAAATTGTATAACAGATACTATTTATTTAAAAGCAAAATATATTAACTATCTATTTATTTGGTACAAAATTGTAGCAATACAATTTTTTCTAAAGCTCTTAATAATTATATAAATACAACGTATTAACAAATGCAGAGTTAAACCAGAATCATCATCATCAGCCGGGGTCAATCCACTGCTGGATGAAGGCCTCCCCAAGCTTTCTCCAACTCTCTCGGTCCTGTGTCGTTCGCTGCCACGTATTTCCGCCGAACTTTACCAGTTCGTCAATCCAGCGGCTTTTAGGGCGACCCTGTGGCCGTTTCGTACCCATTGGGTACCATTGGATGACGGAATTTGTCCAGCGGCCGTCCTTTCGGCGAGCAATGTGCCCCGCCCATCTCCATTTCAGCTATTTGGCAACGTCTATTACATCGCGTACTCTTGTCTGCTTCCTAACCCATTCGTTTCTTTTACGGTCCTTTCGCGTGGTGCCCAACATGCACCTCTCCAGAATAGTTAAAAATTATTAGGTACTTATTCTGCAGAAAAATAGCGAGTACAAAAAAATCAATTAATAACTTTGTATATACCTTTAATTAACTGCTCAGTGTCAAAATGCTCAAGTAATCACAGCTTATTGGAATTTATAGTGGAAGGAGGGCTTTTGTAGGGAATTGAATCACACTGTTATTTAGCGGCAAAATAAAGAAAACACAGAACTTGATATTCGATACCTCTATGCAAAATTAGATTTATTATTATTAAAACAATAACACTAGGGGTAGGCATTTGTAAAGTGAAAATAATTAAAAACGGTACACATTAAATTTGATAATTTTTTGCTAATGTTATACGTTTTCTATTTCGCAGTTTAGATCAATAACACTGATACAATATTATACCTACTAGCATTTGTTATTATGAATTTTGTTTAATTATATTTTCAAACTAAACTCGAGTGATTATTTAACGGGATCAGGGCGTAGCAGTTTTTGCCACCCTAGATACGGGGTGAGATTGCAACTAACTTTTATTTATAATATAAACAAAATATTCTATTGCATCAATGATGCATTTTTTGAGGGGGGTTAGATTTATAGAATCTTCTCTGATAGTTTCGACAAAGATAACTATAAACCAAAGGTAAATACCTTTTCTTTGGACGCTTTATGTTACAGATAAAAAAAATTATTGTCTTTATATTAAACCAGAATACATCCCGATTTTGTTTTATAGATATTTTGAGTTAGTTATGATTATATTCTAGTTACCAATGAGGGATTTAGGCATTGTGGATTTGATGTTATATGTAAATACAAGATAATATATAGATCATCGAAATTATTTTTAATTGAATATCAATATTTAATTACATTATCGTACGATTTACATCATTTTATATTTCGTCTGTTCTACTATGGTACATTTCAATACAAACTGACATTCTCTTAGGTATGCTTACATATTATTACAGTCTGAAATTTAGAAGAGATCTATATTTAGCTACGTATTTTTTTCGATTTATACGAGGTATAAGTGAGAACTCTGCCATTTTGGGTAGTGTGGACCTGTGTGTCCTCTATCTTAGAAATAGAGAGCATCAGTTGTTTATTCTTTCAAGGTGCAAAACCAACCTGCTAGTTGTAATGCTAATTGGGAGGGCGATAACTATGTTCAACTAAATTCCTTCGGATATTGATATATTCCACTTGCGTGAGGGTGAGTTTAGCTGGACACAATTTTATAAATTCCTAAAATAGGGTCCCCTTAGCAAACTCGGTGTACTTCTTTTAACTTACATAATATGTATAATTGTATTTTCACTGCTTTTGTATGTTCACATTATTACGTTCTCTTCTTATATTTTCATTTTTATCCCTTTTATTACTTTTCTTTTTCTTTCGTCTTTATAATATTGTTTTATGTCATGTTGTGAACGTCTTAAATTTATAATTTGTAATGTTCACAATATGTTAAAAAATAAATGAATTGAATTGAATTGTAAAGTACATTTTTATATAAATAAAAATGTATATCTTTTTTTCTGTGCACCCTTGATAGTAGGCCTATTTTATGAAATGATCACACAGGATAATAAGTATTTTTTTTTACCTTGACGGTTGAAAATGACACGCGAAAAAAATGAAAAAATATTTTATATTATTTATTTATTCTACACATTGAGAAGCTTTGTGTATAGGACTCCAAAAGCAATGGTAACAAAACAGCGGGAAATACATTCACGACAGTTGGGAGTAGACTAGTCGCCATGTTTTAACACGTGTCCCTTACTTGTGGCGCCATTCGAATGTTATCTTATTTTATTTAAGACTTTTTTACAGCCAGAAGTTTGGCAATGTCTGCCAAATCGTAATAACTTGACTGTTAAATAAAATTTTTGTGCGTTTTTGCTAAAATATAAATCACTCAGGTAAAATATAGGATTAGGTGATATAGAATATATTTAATTCATTGATTTTTTGCAGTAGTGGCAATATAATAGTATCAAGAATTTAACAATTTTACTTAATTATATTAGATATAAGAAACTTAGCCAATGTTTTTTTCGTATTTATTTCAAGAGTAGCAACTAGGGGGAATGATTAATTGCGACCACAATGAAATTAAGAGAGGCATATTATGTTAGGAACCCAGGATATTATACAGTGGAACAGGTACGTAACTGGTTCCACAAATTTTATTGGACAGGACATGACGTATTGGTGCAAAAAATATTTTTGTTATGTCATAGTGTTAAGATATTAGTATTATTCAGTGTACTGTAAATACAATAGTTACATATCAGTGGCAAAGGGTGGAAGTAGGTTGTTAAGATTTGACATAAATAGTGTACACTAAACTTTGTCAACCATACGTATTTGTATTCAGTTAGTTTTTAAAATTAAAATTAAACCCTACGTAAATCTAGCCATAATAAATAATAGTCAAAAAATATTCAAATATTTATAAAACATCTAAAACTATGCCACTGATTCATATTTTTAGATATCTTATAGATAGGGGAATATTTTTTACCTATTATGGTTTGGCTTAGCCATGTATTAAAATAAAAAACTAACTAACACCATCTGTAATATTATGTATTTCATATTCAACAAAAACTATGACTGGAAAAGTGCACTATTTTGTTAGATTGCCCATAACATTCCTAAACTATCATTTTTCGGACTTGGTAGTTTGGGCAGGGTTTATTTGTATTCTAAATACTAACCAGTACTACTTACCATCTGCAATTTGTATTCTTAGTTCAATGAAAACAAATATATATGACTGACAAAGTTTAGTGTGCATTATTTATGTCAGATCTTCATAACATACCTTCCTTCACCCCTCGCCACTGGTACATATATTATGAATCTATTTAACCCCATATAATTTACATTTTACATAACTTCTCTATAAATTATTATTTTCAGTTTTGTTTTGACGCTTGTTATGTCATTGTCAATTAATTGAAAAAAAATACATCCACGGTAGCATATTTGACACATCTAGTACCGTCATATTTCAAGACACATATAGTAGCTATTATCAAGAATGGTAATCTATAATTAATTATTTCTTTTATTCAACGAATAATTCACAAGATTTAAGAATAAACAATTCTAATTATTGAACATTGCTTTTTTCAAATAGATTTTTTCTATTGGTTATAATATATTTTCTCAGAAGTGTTTTTCAAAATTATGTATGTTTAATAGTAATAATTTATATTATTCATATTATATTATAATCATGAGCTTGTATCTATCCACTATGGGCGTAAGTATTCCGAAGCTAATTTCACTTTTTCATTCTGTGTTGAATTGTCATATACTTTTGCAAAACTTGACCATATCCACAATCCAGCATCCTCTGGGTCTACTGATAAAAGTTTGTAACTCCTAAATTATTATTATGTGGTCAGGAAAATGTTTGAAAGTTAACAAGTTACAGAAAAAAATTGCAAGACTACGTACGATATTCTTATACTATCATTGAACATACACTTATCTATTTAAAAACAAACCTGTATTTAACTTACGTTTAGAAGATGACAAAATTTAAATTGGATTAAACCTAATTCATACTTAATCCATAGGATGTTTTTGATTCTTAAAAATTGTAGGCAGTAATCGTACGATATTATAATATACAAATTAAAATAATAAATTAATTAAACAATTGTATAATAACCAATAGTTCAAAATTGAACTGAATAAGAAACTAAAAGTTATATTATGATAAGCAGAAAGGATATCAGTAAACAGCTGCATTCAAATGACATTTTAAAAGTGCATTAGTTATGGTGAAAATTACTTTGAAAATGGGTTATGGTAAAAATGGCATTTTTTAATAAAAAATAATGGACCTTTAAATATAAATTAATAGGTGGTGCAGTGCGTAAAGCGCTGGCCTTTCATCCGAGAGTTCTGGGTGCGATCACGATGAGGACACAATATTTATGTGTTTTTCTCAAAGCCGTGTTTGTGATTGTTGAAAATTACTAACAACCACCTTGTACGAAAAAGTAAGAACATGGTTATTAATAATTCTAAAATATATAAACTGTTATTAATATATAATTATACATACCAAATCAAATAAGGAGCAAAAATGTTAATTAAAAACGAGTAGATAACAAACTGCTTTGAACAATTTACCGAATATATTTTTTACTAGTATCTATTTATGAAAATACCTAATACGAGTGTTATAAAATAATTATTTGAAAAAATATTATAACCATTGATATTTAATATACATAATGAGCTTTATTACCAATTTTAATACGACGACGTTTAAAAAATACTCCTTTATGGTATTATTTTATGTGGTTATTAAAATATTAATTTATAAGGTGAAGAAAGACAGGGTATCATAATGAAATATTATAACTTTTTGATAGAAAGTCTACATATTTTAAGCTTGCAAAAATATCCCAAATTCTTTATTGCGTCAGTGCAGGATAATTAGTAAAAACTATATGACATATATTACTGTTTTATAATGTTGGAAATTTAATTTTACAGCAGTGTGGATATTATTTATAGATTCTTAGAATGTTTAACCCAAATGCTAAGAAATGATGCTGTGTAAAAATATTTAATTTTCACAACAATCGTTTTACAAAGATGCTCTATGTGTAACAAATGCGACATCCAGAATCTAGGTGACATTGTCACAGCGATAGATGCATGCTTTTTTAAAAACCAGTTTCAAGGTATTATTACAAAATCCAGCAATGCGGATTGTATTAGAATGTAACTGGGTTGACAGGGCAGTAGAACTTTTAAATTTTGGACAATTCTCGGCCATCGGACGTTATTTATTGACTTTATAAACTGCACTTACAGTTTTGAAAAGAGATAAATTTGATGACATTATGCAGAAAGCAACCTTTTCACATACGATTATAATAATAGTGCAATATGCACTATTCAAAAAATATATAATTGGAAAACGTCCAAAAAAATAATTGATATTTGCACATGATACCACACATAATTAAGTGTTTTTAGTACACCAGTTTTTGTAATCTCCTTTGTAAAAAGAATTTACTTGTTAATTTACTTTGAAAGAATATTAAAACTAGTTAGGTACACAGGTATCAATGTTTTAAAATTAGAATTTCTCCATTTGTATATATCTATAATATTTTGTAAAGTTACTTTTTGTCTTATTTAATATTTAACCAATTATTGCTGATTGTTCTTTGCGAACATTTAAAAAAGATTAAGTATATTAGTAATTACACTTAAGGAATAAATAATCATTATGTAACCAACGTGGAGTAATCCTATAGTGCCCGTTTTTTAGACCGTCCATGTGGGTCCGATTGTGGCATCTTATAAAAATTACATTTTTTTTAATCTGTGGTTCAGAGCAAGGACCCAATGAATGCAAGTCTTTTCTAAATAAGTACCTACTCCGTTTAGCAGTAAACATGATTTTTTATGAAGGAACTACCTATTATAATACATAATCAGCAAATGGCTAACAACCGTGTCTCAGTCAAAATAACTTCTACGTCGCAGAGCCTACATGATCGCTTAGGAGCAGATGTTGTACATGATTTATATATTTTTTTAAATCGTAATTAAGTAGTTAAACAGTGCAATCAAATATGACGGCCCTGAATATAGTATATTTTTTATAGTTACCAAATCAAAAATATTAAAACATTCTAAATATGATATCTTGTGTTTAAAAAAACATTAGACTAATATTAAACGGTGCACTTACTGCAGATATTTGATACAATAATTAATGACTTTAATCTTAATTTGAAATGTTTATGAGCTATTTATATTAAATTTAATATGATTACGAAAATATTATTTTGACTTCAAAGATAAAAATATATATGACATTTTTCCCGTAGAATCTACAAATTGTTCTAAATAAGCTTCCAGATATACCCCAAACTCATTATTTTACAACTTTATATAGTACAACTGCTTTTCAAGTATAAAAAAAAACGTTTGTTTGTTAAATTTAATATTGGGCGAGGTCCTAATTCTCGTCCATAGATGGCTTTATTATACAATTGCTATTACACGCTGACAGATATATTTTGAAAATGTATTGCATATTTTGGGAGCATTCTGAATCCTTATGTTGGCCTTATATGCGTTCACTTGGACTCAATACATGATTGTTATTACACGTTGACCATGAAACTATAACATTAGTCCGATTTTACTGACTTTCGCGTCACACATTAGGAGTGGTATTCGCTGGGCCATAATATAGTCGGTAAGGGTGTGTGGTGTCGCAGTGCGTCACCCTCCGAACCTCCCCCGGCCCTCCATTCATTACCTAGTCACGCCAAGTTAGCCTTATTTTTCCCACTTTGCCTCGGCGCTGTCCGAATTGCCATGACAAATTATTACTATGGCCGATTTGCCTCTACGCCGCTACGCTTCTACGTCGTTCGTGCTACGCATAATTTTGTTCTCGGAGGAATTGTTTGGCGATTTCGCTTTCTTCGCTGAGTAATTATTCCGCAGTGCTCTTTGGCTTATCAATATATAACGTTCGTTAATTACAAATTATTTTTTATAATTTGTTATGCCCAAGACGTAGAAAGAAACTTTGCTAATCAACATGGGTGCCCAACCTTTTTTCCCACATTTGCCTAAAAATGTATTGTTAATAGGTTGAAGAAGTAATTAACTAATTACCATTTTACGAGTATTGGCTTCCACGTGGGAAGATTGTGCATTATTTCATTCTCTCTACAATATCCAATTGAAGTAGACGAAACCATTCCAGATCATTATTAAATAATGTTGAATATTTTTTTTTGACCATGTCCGGTCCTAATAAGATCATATTGGCCTCCATAGAGTAGTCGTTTGTATTACCAGATTTTATTTTTATGAGAAGTGGGATGTCAGCCACTTGGTCAACCAATTAGGCCCATCATACCCTGACTCATAGACAAATTGAAAACAATATGTGTACTTTCCAGACCCAGGATTCAAACCTGGAACTCACGGCATTATAAGCCCATGCTTAAGCCGCGTGGCCACCGTGGGTGTATAGAATAAATACGTACTACCAATATTTTGAAAAACCTCAGTAACAATACATATTACAAAAAAAACTAGAAAAAAGTTGGAGCGAGACAGACTCGAACTCAAGAGATTCAATTTCTAGAAGAGTGCTTTTGCTCCTAAGCTAGCGATTCATAAATAATTCATGCGAATTTATTGCACATTTTCTATAATCAAAAATATAACATTCCTAAATCTTATGTATATGCAGTAATTAAAAACTTATAATAATGTGTTTTAATTGAAGTAATAAAAAGTTTATATAGTAGAAATTTAATATTTTTTCTCAGAAAGCAATACCTAAGGCGCTGACCTTCCACCTGGGAACTTCAGGTTTGATTCCCGATGAGGACATAATATATTTATGCGATTTTATCAAAGCCTGGGTTTTTGTGATTGTTCAAATTACTAACAACCACCTTGTACAAAAAAGCAAGGGCATATTTGCAAAAAAATATGTTAGACTTTTTTGCGATCTAAAAATTGTATAATATAGAGGTCAACGACTTTAAAAATAATATTTTCATATAGTATATGCCATAATAATATAATAAAGTATGAAAATGTTACCTACATCAAAATATAAAGGATAACGAAACAATTTGTAGTCACCATAACACATTACTTTACATAATAATATAATATAATTTAAATAAATTTAGTACTAATATAAATTATAAAAATCTTGTTTATAATGTTCAAGCCGCTATCAGAAGATTTATTTCAATTTTGATTAAAATTTATCAACCACCATCAAGAGCAACGCTGTCAGCCATTTTGATACGGGGGACCATTTCCTGTGGCTCAGCTTATCGCAAATGGCGTCCGGGTTCCTGCGAGCTTCCCGCCAAATTTTCCCGCGATTTTCAAGTTAACGCTATGTTTACACCTTAACATTATTATGTACTAGACTAGATAACCTAATTTAAAATTGGAACTACATCATTTTAATTATTTACTTAATAGATTCGAACAACTAATATTATACAATTTCTAAGCGAGTAAATAATAAAACAATGATCTTTTTTCCAACAGTAAAAAATAATAGTTCTTTTATGATACTTATATATTTTATGGGAATTGGACAACTGGGCGCCGCACAAATGGATGAAATTCGTAAAATATAATTTGATATATCAAGCACAATACACTACTTTTTTTCTTCAACGAATGATTCTCAAGACTGAAAAATACCGGCCCACGATGGCCAACCTGGCAAATTATGTTGTTTTTTAATGTGTGTTTGAACCAAGTCGCTAACATTCATTTCTCGTAATAAAAAATCTGATAATCTCTACGTTATAATATAATACCATAATATTATGTTCTTCTCGGAATTGGACATTGGTTAAAAAAATGCAATATTTTTTATATATAATTTGGAACATCTCAGAAATAATCATATTAGAAAAAAACTTATGGTCATATTATTACGAAAGATTATTCAGAGGTATTTCCAATAATTATGTATAATAAATATACAAAATTTTATTCCTGAATATGGCAATAAGATTGCCGATTTCTACTTTAGGTTGTACAGATCCCTAAATCTAACACATCTGATGATGTAACTTATATAGTTTCCAAGTTCAATTATATTGAAATATAGTCAAAAAATTATTTTAAATACTTACAAAAAATATTTCGTGTTATTATACATCTTCTTTCATTTTAGTAGCTTTAGATAAGTTGTGATATTTGGCAAGTTGATATGGCGGTGTAAGCTTACCATAAAGTTTCGTGTCTACTAACTTAGATTGAGCACGAAAAATAAAGCTGAATAAAAGTAAGAATTTTTGTTGTGAGTGACTTTTCTTTGAAACACCTTTCAAGTATTCGGCACTACAAGTTTTGATTGGCTTTCTTCAGCAAAAGTATTTAAATTATAATAATATGATCAAAATGATATAAGGAACTTATTCATAAAGAGGACTTAGAGAGTTTTGATAGTAACATCAAAGAAACTCATTTTAGCAAAGTGTTAAAAGATGCGTACTTATTTAAAAAGGAAATTTATAAAGGTTTTACAATTATAATTTTTTACTGAAGGATACTGAAAGTAAGACGAATAATTAATAACATTGGATAATCTATAAAATATTTACTATTTAAATATGTCGTTAAATCGACCTGGATATCGAATTACTCATGTAGGTTGTGTAGTCAATATAATCTCTCTACGTTAATAAGCTATTTTTTACTCGACGAATTTTTTATAAGATTTAAGAAAATTACACTATTTATTAAACATATATAATTTGAAAATACCTCAGATATAAAATCATCATCAGCCTGAATATATCCACTGCTGGGTGAAGGCCTCTCCAAGCTGATTTCACTTATCTCGGTCAAGTTCGTTGCTTGTCATGCACGTCCACAGAACATAACCATTTCATCGATCCAGCGACCTATAAGTCTACCTATCAGACGTTTTTTACCTCTTGGGTACCATTGGATGACTAGATTTGTCCTTTTTTCAAGCTATATGTCCAGATCATTTCTATTTGAAATTTTCAGCGAACTCTATTACATCGTAAACTTTGTCTATTTCCTAATCCAGTAATTTATTGTTCTTTCGCGTTATGCCCAACATGCACCTCTCCATACCACTCTGTGCCACTCTAAGTTTCTGGATCTCTCTTTTACTTAAGGTCCATGCTTCACACGCATATCTGATTACAGGAAGCACTCATTGCTTGAACACTTTACACTTTAGGCACACTGAGAAGTCATTTTTGAAGACATTATTCAGACGGTCAAGATATAATATATCTACTATGAAAATTATTTGAAGAGAATACGACTCCGGGCGGGAGTTCAACCCGAGTCCATTGAATTTTCGCCAATGTGATTTACCAATTGAGCTATGTATGTCCTACTTAATTCGACGAAATTTACTAGTCTGTATAGGTAGATTTAAAGTAATACTTTAAATCTACCTATACATAACTTTGAATATTTTATAGATAGAATAATATTTGTTTATCTATTATAATAGTTTGGGAAGGCCGGGTTTAATGAATTTATAAAATGACTCAACAATATGTATTCTTAATCCAATGAAAACAAATAAGTGTGAATGAAAATATGTACACAATTTTGTCGTTTCGCCCAAACTATATCAAACCTATTATGGTTTGGTTAGGTGGGTTTCGTTGATTTTTAAAAACTAACTAATACTATCTATAAATTGTAGTCATGGTTCAATAAAATCAAATACGTATGACTAATAAAGTTGAATGTGCACTATTTATAGTAGACCTTAAAAGTCTACCTCCACCCTTTGCTACTGATTTTTCTCATATGCAGGGAAAAGTAAATGTTTAAATTTTGGAACCTATGCCAACCATATTCAATGTTTAATTTTTTTAAAATACCATTTTCAGTGGACCACACGATTCTCGAAAAGGCCTTAAAATTATTTATAGAATACAAAGCTTACATTTTAAAACCACAGAGATCCTAAAATACAAACTTTAATGAAACTTTTTAGCAGGACTCCTGCGGTCAAAACAAAAGGCGGCGAGTGTAGTTAATGCTCCATCCCCCATCTGGGCTTTTGGGCCATTAATTTTGAGTGGCCTACTGTTGCCTTCCTGATGGCTTTTTAAACACCCTTCCCCTATCATTAGAGAATCTCATTACCATAGACTCAGTACCGGAACGATTTTCACTTTTTTTGCGTAGTAGAAAATTTAGCAAACTATACTAGTCGATGATAAAGATAGTAGACTTTGTGATGGTGTAGGTCAGCGTTTTTCAGAATGTAGTTCCGTGGATTGCAACAAAATTATAGATTCTATACTAAGCCTACATATTCACAAAATAAACTAACGTAAGTATGTTTAGCACTTCGTGTAAAAACTGTCAACATTTTAACGGCCCACATGCTCAGCATACGTCAAAATGGAGCTTTTATGCTATTTTCAAAGCATGATCCAAAGCAAGACATTCCTGAAACATTGTAGATAATCTATTTACATAATTTTGAAGCCTTATTATCCTTAATATTTATTTTAAACATTTGATGACTGCATAAAGTATTTTTATTACATAAAATAGTTTTATTTTAAACCTCTCGCTCTAATGTTTTAGAATATAGTCATATTTCAGTACGTCCATGTGAAGTGGTGCTAAAATTTTTTATATTTATTAATTTTTAAACGCATTTATAAATAATCTTCGGTACCATTTTTGGCGGCATATTGATTATTATGAGTTTTCTATAATATGACCAACTACCCTGAAACTAGACAACGTATTTAGAACAATATTTTTCAAACAATTTAAAAATGCTATCACACTTTACCATCGACCTTCATCGATATTCATGAACTTATAAATTTTGTTCCCAATGTTTCTTGGTGTAAGGATACATCATTTATTAATTTAACAGAAGGTTGCTTTTGGCGCGTGTGTGTGGCAACATTAAAGATACACTCTTCTGTCTTGGTAGTAGGACTTATCATATTTAGTCACATATTATAGATTACAATTACACTTTATATTACAAGGTTTCACATAATACTTTATAACATAATATTTTGGCGGACATGAGCATCCAAGTGTAACTCTGTCTAACGGAAGAGGGTTATTAGTGAACTGATATTCGGTCGTATTCGTTTTCTACTGTTTTCTATGCCCCAGACATGAGCATAGACAACAGTATGACAGTTGTTGTGGTTGATAATATCTCTACAAACTCACACTGTCTAATAAGCAGTTTGGAGATAATGAGGTAGAGGAGGATGAAGTCCTTGTTGTTTGGATGTTGTGAGGAAAGAGTTTATTTATTTGGTTTATCGTTACAAGAATAAATAAATACAATGATAAAGATGAAGGAGTGATGTTAGACTCGCAGGTACGGATGTACTGATGAGATTAAATTTAATTATAAGCTGTCTGGCGATGTATCGAGATATTAATATAAACGAGAGACTGGACTCGAGTTGAGTAGTGCGCCGAGTGATGGACTTGGGTGGTGTGAGGATTTATGGATTATCCTTGCTATTTATACAAACTTACGATCGCTTCCGCTCCATTGTTTTGTTTTGACTACAAAACATACCGTGCATAGCATTTATAGCGTCACCCTTGTAACGCTGAGTGGTATGATTGCTACAGCAGTAATTCCCTATTCTAATCATATAAAAAAATTACTTCAAAATTTATATGTGTAAGATAAACCAGTTTCTGTCACTTTTACAATTATTGACGAATACAAACATTTAAAGAAATCTCATGTATTGCCTAGCAAAAAGAAACTGAATTATCATCAAAGTACTAAAGCTCATATGATACAGCAACTCATTCGTAGAATCCATCTTGTAAAAAATATAAAAAGGTTCTGTGACTAAATTCAATAAATTGAGAAGCACTGATGTTAGTAATCTAAGTTCACGTTAGCTTGAAAAAAAATAGTTTGATGTTAATGTTGCCAATTCAAATTATAATTCCTCCGATTAGTAACATTTTTTTATTGACCAAAGTTAAAGATGTTAAAAAATTACCTTCTTCTATAATCTACACAGATAGAAATTTTATACTTAGGATAGGATTTAAGAATAAAATCGACTTTAAGTAATAGATACGATTTCTACTAAATCTATCTTATTATTGAACATTTTTTTTTTAATTCGTCATTCTGATTTTTAATTATTGAAGTAAAAATGGCGTAATAAAATATTTTCTCTCTACTACAAATTAGCCACGAGTTATTTAATATTACTGAGTAATTTTTAGCTCGACGATATTAAGCATGACATAAAATCAAATACAATAGTATTAAAAATATTTAAACAAAATATATGACATCATGTGTTTATATCTATATAAAACGTCTATCTATATACACCATAATGCAAGAGGAATATATTATTATGTATATCCAATACAATTTGATTGACTAAAGCAATCGCTCTCCCAATGAGCGTTACCAATGGTATGTTACCTATTTATATACCATAGGAGAACTTACAAACAACAGTTTTCTCGATTTTAAATATACTTGCATGCCACACAGGTAACCACTTCTAAGAATAGTAGATTTTACATTTTTATGCCATGTGTAAGATGAAAAAAAGGTGACAAATTTTTTTTTTTTTTTGATTTTACCGAGGCTTTGACTGCGACTCGCTGTCATATCGCCTCTTCTCTTCTAGAAGGGGATCCGTCGATCAGGTCCTCACTCCTATTCTGTTAAATAGCTATACAATTTTGCCTAGCTCTTCCGTCTTACCCACCACCAGGACACCCTTCAATTCGTCGACATTCTCATAGATATCCGCAATTCGCAGCTATACTCTGTGAAGTTCATATTTAGGGCATTGTAGTGCTATATGTACAATGTCCTCTTAAACATGACATTCATCGCAGAGCTGCGATTTGCTTCTTCCCATGAGGACATCAAAGCTTTTTCCCATTGTGTGCCCTGTTCTTATCCTCAGTTTATAACTTAAGCTCATTCCTCGTCAAAGAAGACTCTACAAACCAGGGCACCTCTCGTGGTGATGGTAGAATAGACTTACCCTTTTCTTTCTAATGATGCCCTATGGTAAAAAACTATCCACATACTTTGGCCCATTTTCTTTATAGCCTCATTCCAGTCCAGGTTTTCTGGTATCTACTAATATGGTACCCCTGAATCGCCAGCTTCCTTTGCCAGATCATTCGCCCTTTCATTGCCCTCAATACTCATGTGCGATGGGATCCATTGAAGGCATAGATCTCCTGTGACTAAATATTATTTAAATAAATTTAAGAGTACAATTGATATATAAGGATATCTCAGAAAATCAGTCGGATAATACTCATAATGCATTAAAATATAAGAGTCTCCAAAATGTCTTTATCTGCCTGAATTTGTAGCGCACTTTTTCACTAACTGTCAGTTTACTGTTAAAGATAAAGCGAAGATCTCTTAAATATGATACATGTTACTACCATGTACCGAGTATTGGAAAAACAATACTCACAAAACCTTAATTACGATAAAAGATGACATTTATTTTTATTATTAAATTATTGTATCAAGTTACAGTTTACGCTAATCATTCAAAGGGTCAAGTTCCAAGAGAACTTTCAAGTCATCAGCGAACCATGTTTTGTTATTAATAAAAACCATGAATAGAGATGGCACCAAGATTGAGCCCTGAAGGATATGTTTTGAATGTCGGTCTAAAAATTATTTACCAGAACTGCACTAAGATAAAAACGCCTTGCTTAAGCATGTGCTGGTTTTTTACCTTTATATCGTCGATTGAGGGAAATTTAAGAAACAAGACAATATCTAATAGAAATGTGTTACACAATTTAATTATGACAACGACCAGTTTTATTGGCTAAAAGATATATTTTCAACTATAGGTATAATACGTGAAGAATTGACATTAGTTGATAATGTCGCTTCAAGCGGACAAAATCGAGCTGATTATTAAATTTATGTATAGTATAAGTAACTACATGAAACGATTCAACTAAAAAAAAAACTCAAAAAGTTATAATATTAGGAATACGAAAAGGAACTATCATAAATATTTTTTTTATGTTATCAATTAAATACCTATCGTGATGATCGCATTTGTAATTATTATTTATTTTAATATATATTATATGTATATACAGATTATCCGTTTATTTTAAATTATTTAAAAACATACGGCATAGTCATTATGCGTCTTTAGTCGCTCGTATATGAAATAAAGGATTGTTCTATATTTGTTTCTACAGACGTCACCGAATAGAATCAAAAGTATGGATAGTAATTAATTTTAGAGCTATCTTTAAAAAAAGATTGTACAGGTATATTTTATTATTTTTTTTCTTATTTTCTGAATGAATTATTAAAATATTTCATTAAATTAAAAAGAAAGATAGAACAATTTATTCATAACCTAATGTCCTAATACAATATAAAATAATAATTAATATTGAACAATGGATAGTTCCAATTTTGATTCTATAAAACTTTCTACAATATGATTGTAATACGGAATCTACAGATATAATAATTATTCAGTTAGGTATTAGTTATATTTTAAACTAAGTCTTTATAAATATAATATAGGTACGCTACAAAAAAAATATACCTTTTACCAATAATGTGTTTATTCTACATCTCAACGACTGTCGTATTCTCGGATGGACTTCTGCATACATATAACTTCCGGTGGAATTGTTTTGTGACGGATTTTTCTTTTTTCATCTCTCTCCACAGAACATGGGGATGAAATCAGTTTCCGGTTGTCAAGTGCTGCCCTCTTCACGGCGGACGTCCAGAAATAAAACCTCCCAGCGAGCTTTTGAGACTTTAAGCTCGGCTTGTTTGCTGTCATTTTAAAGATATTTTAAAAATTACGCAAAATCTTCATTTAAAAAATATATAATTTTAACCGACAATTAAAACGAGTCAATTTATTATTGTGTTAATATTTAACACAATATTATTAAAAATATTCTTAAAATACTTACTTGAGGTTGAAATAAATATTATTATAAACAATTTAATTAATTTGAATTGCAGAATAACAGATTATTGTTCATATTATGGATTTTTTTATAATAAATAACACAACGAATATAGAAATGAGGTCAATACAACTGAAGAATTAAATATATAATCAATATCAATTAACGTCTATTAAAATCCTACCGAAGCAATATATTTCACGTGATAGAAATTTTGTTGATGAATATTTAAATATTTAATAAATAAAAAGAATAAAATAAAATTTAGTAATGATTAAAGATTGTTAGTATGTTGTTTTTATACATGATATAAATAAATATTTCAAGGTTAAGTTTAAATAAATAATAAATATTAATAATAATTAAAGTTGACGATAGTCTATATAAGAAGTTTTGAATAAGAAACTAGTGAGATTTTTCAGTGTTATTAAATAATTAATTAAATTAATAGTCAAAATGGCGTTTGCGGCAGCTCGTATGATCCTTAAGGACAAGAGAAGGAAGACGTCAAAGGAAGAATTCCGGGACCCCAGAAACCGTAGCAAGGTAAAACAAAGGAATGCCAATTAAGTAGTTTTTCTCTTATAGCGTACAATAATTAATAACAATTAACATTGATATTTATTTTTCAGGTTATTTCTTCTTTAAACAAAGGCTGCAAGAAATATGTTTTATAATATGTAACTTTAAAATAAATATTAAAATAAATATATTAGGACATTATCGAAATAGATAAAAAAGATAATGGAAACAAAAATATACATAAATTGTCGTTTATCTGCTTCCGCATTCTTATTTATTAGTTTAGAAAAAATATCACCATTGACTTAAGCTAGCACTGTATAACCATATTGAAATTCTGTTTTCTTTTGAGCGACCGAGACCTTACCAACTCTCTCGATCTTCTTCTTCTCCCAGGGCAGGGTAAAGGCTACACCCAGACAGCTCTATCATTTGACCGCTCCAGCGTGCCAATGCTCTTCTTCTGCTTTACCTTTCCCAAAGGCTACCCAAAACCACCAGTCTCTCCAGATCATCCAGTCCGTGCAGAATAAAATGTCCAAAAAACTGCAGAATGCATTTCAGATACATTGTCGAGTGCTGTTTGTTTATTTGGAATTTCTGGATGATTTACTGCTTTGGCCTATGGTCTGTCCAAGAAATACGTAGTATTCGGCGCCAATACCACATTTCGGAGGATTTCGGATTTCACAGGTTCCATGACTTGAATTTAATATATGAAGAACTTTTCAGTCACTTCAGTGACAAAGTCATTAATTAAAAATCGGTAACGTCAATTTTACCTTTTTTATATATGTATGGATTCTGATTTAGTAAATACTTTATCATCTTACGTATATTATGAATATAATCAATTCTGTTTCGTTCGTTAGTGAAGTAGAATTAAACCGAAGATTGCCACCATTTTTTATATTTTATAACTAACTTAAATTATAATTTTTATTAATTTTAATGATGTTAAAGAGAATTTATTTTGCTATTCACTTTTTCTAATTGTTAAAAATTTTATTGCAATACTCGACGGTTTTTTACGTTTATCTCAAAATGGTGGAATATAAAGGTTACTTACTTTAAAACTAATATGATTAATTAGCACTACCATTATAACTCGCAATTTAGTGCCGCGGCCTGACTATATACAGTCTTGATTATAACAGTGAGAACACATTTAAAAAAATAAATTATAATGACTTGTAAAGAAACTTTCGTTTTCTTGTTTGTAAAAAAATAGCAATCCAAATGAGTAAGTACGTGCGCAAAGCAAGGGATACAAAATAATTTCCGCCTATTTCTTTTATTTGATGCTTTTTTATAACTGCGAAACGTTTTTTAATGCTTTTTTTCTCCCCCGTCATCTCCTCAAGAGGATACGTTATATATAACGTCGTTATGTTTATGTTTTTGCTATCCTAGACACGAAGGAGTAAAAAAATGGAAGTAAATACAATATTTCTACAAAAAATATATATATAGCCTCGTGTACAGACGGTAGATAAACAGAGCTTTTTAAATTACTTTTCAATATCTTTGTTTATTTAAATTTTATTAAAATTATAAGACATTTTTTTTCTTCATCTCCTGTCACGTCAACATTCTCGTTCTGATCATGTATAGCAGTAGTTTTCAAACTTAATCGTCTGGTGACATTCTTTGTATCGAAAATTTATTTCACGGCGCCCTAAAAATATATCAATTGATGAGGAGGGTGGGGCATATTCTCAATAGGGGCGCAGTTCTTCTTCTCGTTAAAAAAATAATTGACGCTATGGTTTATGAATATTTTTTACTTGTTTTTCTTTCCACCACCTGCCACGGCTTCACACCCATTATGCAGGCATATATCATGACGTAACAAACGTTAGGCGCTCTTCAAAATTGTGCCTAAAGTGTCTTAGGAGCAACTTCCAAAGGCCTTCGAGTATGCGTGAGTCTTACTTCGATATAATGTATTAGGGTCGATTCTCGATGAGAAAAGACCTTCTCGCTCACCGTAAAATGCTGCAAGCTTTTTAAATATTGAGAAATTTTCCTTCGTAGATACCAATTTGTAATGCTCGACCGGTCCAACTGAGGGTCAGACTGACTTGACAAGCTCTCCCCTTTCAACCAACATATGGGGACACTCCTAGAGGATATGATCGGTATTATGCAATTCGCCACATACGCAAGTCGGATAGTCTATTAGGCCAAGCTGAGAGAGCTTTGAGGCAAAATCACTGTATCCGGTTTAGAACTGAGAAGACAGTACAATAATCTGTATTCAGTCTCCATGCGTCACTTTATATTTGGACAACACAAATGCGTTTGCCTACTGTTAGAAGAAGAGGTCCATCGCCCCTGCCTTTATGAATTACTGATAAAATTTTGACATTGACTACATATTTTTTTATTAAAGATTAAAAAATATTGTCAAATGCACGGATAAAAATATGACATACCAAGAATAAATATTTTTAGTCGTTCAAGTTAAGGTTTGCTCCGATTTGATTTTTTTCATCCATTTTATCCTTTTCATGCAGCTGTGAAGTAACCTAAGCTTGTGATAGTGATGATGTAAATATAAATATAAGTATAATATATATAAACAGTAAAGATAATATTATATGTTTTGTAAAAAGGGTAAATGTAAATACATTTCTTGGGAAGATAAATAAAATTACTTCAAGGCCTTGGATTGTGTTGGTATAATTTATGTAATTTACGCAGGTGGTGTTATGTCGTCGAGAACCTTTATAAATGAGAGTAAATGATTCAATGTATATAATGTATTCATTGCCTTATACATTCAAACAATACAATATTTAGTAAGTATACAATATTTTGGCAGAAATTTAATATTGTTTTTTTGCTGAGATTTATATAGCCAATGTTGCCAATATAATGATACTTCAGTAAGGAAAGTAACTAAACAAAATATTGTGTAATAAATTTCGGTCGATACATTTAATATATTGTCTTACTCTCCCGGTGTCATTAAAAGATTTAGTATCAAAATAATATTAAAGTCAAGTATGTCAGTGTACACACTCTAGACTAAATTAAAATAGCTGATTTGAATGATTTTCTGTAGTGTTGACCTTATTCTCTAGTATTTGAGAAGCGATTTACCATATTGTAAAGAAGCTTATCTTAACCTAGTTCTGAAACCACGTATAATTCGTTGTTATGTTCTCTCAATACTTTTCTATCGTATAAAGATATTATGTACGCTAAAGCTTGGGATGTCTCGAATAGTTAAGGCTTTCGAGATATTGCAGTTTAGATACATCCTCAAAATTTCTCGGACTAACTGGGTGTAAAATTTTGACGTTCTCAATCGAATAAAAAAGGATCAAAAATCTCTGCGTAATATCAAAACCAGAAAACTAAAATATAAATGAAGTTGTATCCAATTATAAAAATTCAAACCATAATTTTGATAATCTAGCATATTGTGGTCTCTATTCAGGGTGACAATAGAGGATTGTGCACCACTTGGTTGGATTATTTTTATTTCAACATTAATTTTCTTCTGTATAAAGATGCATGCCTTAAAAATCGATGGTATTATACAAGATACGCCGATGACGTCAGACTCATAACGATTAATCCAGAAGATATGGTTGCACCACGCGAATGTGTAACACAAGATAGACTACGGCATTAACATAATTCAAACCTCGATGATAATAGATTTAAACTACGTATTACCAATCAGTTCACCGCTAAGCAAGGCGGGCGTAGTTTTGCAATGCTCAGGTCTTGTCCAGATAACGCGTGTCTCACCGCGATATCCCGCGATACTCAACCGAACTCTATGTTAAAAATTTATAAAACATCGTCCACCTGAACTCATCCTCACGTAAATCAAATATATCAATATCCGGAGAGATTTGGTTGAGCAGTGTATTATTTGCTTTTCTAATTGACATAACAGCATGATAGGTTAGTTAGTTAACAACTTAGGAGAACAAATGACTGATGCTCCCGAATTCTAAGATAATTATAAAGAACACACACACTAATACTATAAAGAATTGGAGAGTTCTCATTTACTTTTATTTGAATCAAATTTTATGATTATATGACAATATACCTATATAATATTCCAAATTTCGTGACCTTTTTCCCAAATACGAGGGTGGGTCAATAATTCCTTAGAAAAAAGCATTGAAACAGTTTTTATTTTTGTATTTTTTTTTTATTTCTCAACATAATCTCCTTGGAGGTCAATACACTTGGTTAGACGTTTCTCAATTTTTTTTAAACCGTCAGAAAAATAAGTTTTCGGAAGGTCCTCAAAATAAGCATTTGTCCGATCGATGACTTCTTCATTTGAAAAAAAACGTTGTCCACTTAGCCATTTTTTTAAGTTTGGGAAAAGGAAAAAGTCACTGGGGGCTAAATCTGGCGAATACGGTGGGTGGTCGACCAATTCGAACTTCAATTCTTCAATTTTAGCCATTGATCGTAAACATGTGTGAACACGGGTATTGTCCTGATGAAAGAGGATTTTTTTCCTGTTTAAATGAGGCCGTTTTTCTTCAATTTTGTTTTTTAGCTGGTCCAATAAAGATGCATAATAATCCCCTGTTATTGTTTTTCCTTTTTCCAAATAGTCAACGAAAATAATTTCACGTGCATCCCAAAATACAGTAGCCATAACCTTACCAGCTGATTTCACGGTTTTCGCCTTCTTTGGACATGGTTTGCCTTCGCAATCCACTGCTTTGACTGTTTTTTCGTCTCGGGAGTATAGTGGTGTATCCATGTTTCATCCTACAGTCACAAAGCGACGAAAAAATTCATCCGGATTGCGTTGCATGAGCGACAACAGGGCTTTAGAGGCCACCACCCTATTGCGTTTATTGTCGACTGTGAGCAAACGCGGCACCCATCTTGCAGAAATATTTTTCATGCCCAATTTGTCATGTAAAATAGAAATGACGCTACCTTTTGAGATCCCTGTAACCTCAATTATCTCACTCAACTTTAATCTTCGGTCACTTAACACCATATCGTGGATTGTATTGATCATTTCTGGTGTAGTCACCTCTACAGGACGTCCTGAGCGTGGTTCATCCTTTGTTGATGTACGACCACGTTTAAATTCATTTAACCAGTTATAAATAGTTGCAAGTGAAGGAACAGATATGCCGTGAACTAAATCCAACCCTTTTTTTATTTCCTTTGCTGTTAACCCTTTTATATTAAAATGTTTAATAACAGCTCTAAACTCAATTTTCTCCATTTTCCATTTTTCCATTTTCCACAAGCAAATTTTTTTTTTAAATGTACGAGAAACACACAACAACCCGACCAATCTGATTGAAACTTCGCAGCATACTGAATCGGTAGTGCCGCTGCATGAAAACAAACCGCTTACAGTACTAGTCGCGCCACCTGTCGGCTTTTCTAAGGACTTATTGACCCACCCTCGTAGTATAAAATAAATTCATTTTTACATTATATATCAAACGAGTTTTCCCGGTATTCCCTGTGCTACCTTTGAATGATGAAACGTCTAAGGCCATATTTCTAAGTGTAGGGCAGGAAGTGACAACTTGACGGGCCAATATCCGGTAAAAGGAAACTGACATGTACCTTCCTACTTACGACATCTGGGCTAAATACTTTGCAACAGGAAATTGTGTGGTATTAATCAGTTTGATCGATCGACGTGTTTTGATTCATTTTTTTCCTAAGTGACATTGAAGATTTTGAGATCTGTTAAAATTGACGGAAAATAAAATACATTTTTTTTTAATATATTAGCTTTTCCTTCAACCACATAAGTTATATACACATAATAGAATGTACTGACGAATGTTGGATGTCATTCAAAGCTATGGTAAAATTTACTCCCTAGAGCTTGCATTTGCAAACCTTATTCTAAAAGTATGTCAAATTATATGCGTAAAAAATCAAAATAATATAAATATTTAACATGCATAATTTGATAACATCTCATGCATATACTCACTAGAAAATAAACCATTTTAGAATAAAAATTATGACATTATACAGCGTGTAATTGCTGGATTCACGCCAGTGTGCTTTTCGAATTAAACTACGAGCATCCTACTCAATTACAACAATTTTAACTAGTGGTTCTTATACGGAATGCTTATCAAATTATGTAAATAATGTTGGCTATCGGTTTTTGTATATTATTCGCCGAATAAAACAAGTGGTTAATTATAAATATGCATTATTTATTTGATGTAAATTTATGGCTAACAATTGAATACTTTAAAATAAATCATATACGTATATCAGTCAAATGATTACAACTTCGGTGTATTTTAGATAAGGGCTGACGTGCTCAGCGTGGGTCAAAATTGAGTTTTTTTCTATTTTCAAAGCATGATCCTGGAATACCTTAAACGTTGTAGATAATCTATTTATATAATTTTTAAGCCTTGTTATCCTTCATATTTATTTTAAACATTTGATGACTGCATAAAGTATTTTTATTACATAAAATAGTATTATTTTAAACCTTTCTCTCTAATGTTTTAGAATATAGTCATATTTCAGTACATAAATGTGCAGTGGTGTTTACATTTATTAATTTTTAAACGCATTTATAAAACCATCAGTATAATTTATAAAGACATTATTATAGTGAAATATTTACAATAAAAAATTATATTGATAATCTCTGTGATCCCAAATTTGATAAGAATTAGGCATTTTACTATTCAAAAAATGGGCAAGATTAACATATTTGAAGATAATTCTAAAGACACTCATTATAAGCTATGTTTTTGACCATTCAAGTGTGATAAACATCTTACGAATAATGATTGCTTTATAACAATTATTGACCTAAGAATAAGGTAGTGTTTTTTTGAAATACGTCATTTCTTTTGGCATTTCCCAGTGGTTAAGCTACAACATACGGCCGTAGCCATAAATTGACAAACTAAAATGATGTTAACGCGCGTATTTGAACATGTACCGTTTAAAAAAAATCGGTTAGGTACATGTTCAAACACGCGCGTTGTTTGAAATAAATATAAAGGATAATTAGGCTTCAAAATTATATAAATAGATTATCTATAACGTTTAAGGTATGTCCAGGATCATGCTTTGAAAATAGAACAAAAGCTCCATTTGACAGACGCTGAGCATGACATTCATACTGCCAGGCATCATCTATAGTATGGTAAATAAAAATCGACAAAAACTAATATTATACTGTTTCGTAATTTGTCCGTATGTATACAAAATAAGTCAGTATTACCAGATGAAAATAATTTAAAAAATAATATGACGATTTTTAGATATTATGTTCGTATCTATTAAATTTATGTAAAAAAACTACTCGATTTTTAGATACAAAATTTTAAGTTTTCTAGTGTATCATTAAACTCGGTCTCACATACAAACTCGTCTTGACTGCAACTCGTCAAGTTTATCTATTTATGTGATGTTATTTTCATTCATAAAATACGTTATGTAACTTAATTTACTGCCACGATCGGTATTTTGTTTATAGCCACAATAAACAAGGTTTCAAATTCAATTAATTGTAAAATGCTACTATCCATGGATACGTCTTAATGTTTCAGATAAATGCAGTTATTTATCTGGATAGTTAGTCGCTATAGAGGCGTTTCTCAAAAGATTTAAAAATAATACTAGCCTAAAACGTCAAGATAAAAGGTAGAAAGATTTAACGGTGACAACCACAGAACAGATAATAAATAGAATACCGATAGGCTATATTCAATACGCCGCATGTTGAAGCAGGCTTTTGAATGTATGAGTGTCCTACGAAAATGAAACACGCATTATGCACGTGCAATAGTGCGTGTAATACACCAACATTAAATGAGCGTAAATTCATAAACCGAGAGCAGTTTTCAGTATTCGACGTAAAACGTATTCTTGACACGTGTGTAAGTTTAAAACAGATTCTTCCTTACTCGAGTCAGTTGCCTGCTATCGCCTTACCCGTTATGTATTTCAGTTCCCATTATTTCTGAGTTCCCTGGTGACAACATAAAAATTAATACGATAATAAGCAACCATGAAAGTCTAAAATAATGTAAAACAGTTCAATACAACTTTCGATATAAGTATATTTATATTTTTATTACATTTATTTCTATTTACTTATTTACAATTACCTACGAAACAATAAATTGCTTCATTTACAATTTAAAAATTTAAAATTTAAATTATTCATCCAGAACTAAATTTTTTGTTACTTTTTACCACCAGGAAACAGAATTGTCTGTAATTAAGCTGTTCATTTTTGTTTAGAGTGTATTTGATTCTGGTTAATGATGTTTATATCCACGCCAATCTCACGTAAATGTGTTGATCTAGACCTTACCTTTTTGACTTTGGTTAAAAGTTTTACTGACCGGAAAACTCGTCAGAGAGAGAGAAAGAGGCGTCGGGGCTTAATAATTGGATGCTTAGGGTTATCCTATTCTATCAAAACCTTCCAGAATTTGGGACTATCCCTTTTTGCTTGGGACAACTTTGTTATGGAAAACACGGGGTCGTTTTGACCTAGTTGTAGAATTTTAAAACGTATACAATGAAATAAATACGTTAGCATGCTGTATGAAACGATGTTTAATTATAATTTATTTATTTTTTTGTATTAAATAAAAGATTTTGAAATTGTTTTTATTTTTGATATTTATGATTCTGATTCTAAATGTTACCAGATAAAATTAATGATCAAAAATCACTCATGAACTAAATGCAGGATTTTTTTAAATCAAAAAATTAATATATGCATATAAAAGTAAAACATCATGTTTGTTTGATATTATTTTCCTACTTTGAGAAAGTAAGTGTCTTCTAATGAAATAATTACAAGATAAAAAGAACTTTTTATATACCATGATTTAAAATTTTCTGTTGAATCATATAAAGTGACAAGTCTATGTATTAATAAAAACTTTTTGTTGTACTTGATATAAATACTGAATAAATTAATATAGAATACTGAAATGTCAATTTTGACATTTCACATTGATTTCCATAGTAACGCACGTATATATTAATAATTTAGTTGCTAGGACCCCCTTAGCAACCAACAATAATAACTTTACATACAAAAAGAATTAACTGAAAATTAACCCAATTCTGGTTAAAAATGACTAAAAGTATTGAAAGAATGCATTGTCGTCGTGTTCTGATATATTCTAAAAATTTCAAATGTCTAGCTAGGGAAGTTAGTTAGAAATCTTTAATCGTCAAATACAAATCTTGGACAAACAAGAAAAAATATGTACTGGATAAACAAGAATACGAGCTAATAAAAACGTGGTAAAATACAATGCTTGTTTGTTCAAATTACTTTTCCTGCCAATTCAAATTTTGAATTTTCACGACAGAACACAAGATAAATTTTGCATATTTTGGATTCGATTTTAATTTGATATTCTTTTGTTTGACTTAACTGTCAGAATTATTTACATTTTGACACATTGTATGTCTAGATACAAATATATTAATATTGCACAATGTAATAATTATTATTGTTTTGTTAAGTAAGCTTAAATGTATATCGATCAATGAAGCAACTTCGCAAAGTCGGGTACTTCAGATAGTGTACTATAGATTATAAAATCATTATCAATTATTGAAAAAAATATAAACTACTTTAAATGTACTTAGTATTATGGGATATACATAATATATTGAGAACTAATGAAAGCCTTTGATATCGATTTTAGGGTTTTCTGATAAAGAAATATTTAATAAGACGTTGCATACAAATAATTTATCAGAATCAATCAAGTCTTAAGTCAAGTTTTATACTATAATAAATAAATTCAAAGGCATTATTATGAATAATTTCTAAAAGTATTTTGTAATCACACTTTGTTCAATATAGAAAACTGCAAGTTTTTAAATAAACTTTTATTCTGCACCATGCATTCTTTATTTAACACCACACATTTTAATGGTACGTTGATTCAAAATCCAAAAAATTGGTTGCCGATATTACGCAACTAAATTGGATAAACATCTCAGACCCATAAT
Source organism: Rhyacophila brunnea (assembly GCF_057557595.1). Taxonomy (NCBI): domain Eukaryota; kingdom Metazoa; phylum Arthropoda; class Insecta; order Trichoptera; family Rhyacophilidae; genus Rhyacophila; species Rhyacophila brunnea. The sequence goes on along the minus strand of NW_028232827.1, from coordinate 32,645,950 downwards.
TATATATTTTCGACGTGATTAGGTGTGATGCAAGTAGAATTATGTATGTTGAATAAAGAATGCTACATTCTCAATTTTTTGAAGTTATACTTTTGGGGTGTTTGGTAGACAGTGAAATTGAGAGCTGCACGCGCACACCGTTACGAAATTGCGTAACAGTATGAAGTTAGCTGCGAATCGGTCAATTGTACACAAACGCACGTTTGACAGTAGAATTGTTCCTTTGAATTTACTATCATCGGCCATTTGCAATTCCTTACGTAAACAAACGATGAAATGTCTGAATGACCGTTGTTACTTTAAAAATAAAAACAACGAGAAATAATTATATGATTTAGTAATTAATTTAAGTTAAAGTGTATAGAAATAAACCAACGGCTCTCCAATAAGCGGCCCCTTTTCCTGAGTTTGTAATCTAGAAGAATATAGGTTATCACAAGTACTTAAATGCACCGATTTTTTTTAAATAAATATTAAATCATAGTTTACGTAACTACAGTATAATGTTTTATATACAAACAATTTCAATATTATGAGATAGTCCATCTTTAAATTCCCGGGTTGTACAGACAGACAACTAACGACAGTTTAGTGGCCATCCGGCCCATTTTCCATAACGCCTAGCGATTATATCATGCATAAGTGATAGGGCCAATTCTCGCATCGGACCCTAAGGGACTCATCAATTATTGACCGGGCGGATCGTTTCACGACCCACTGCGATATGCCGGAACGCTTTTTCCGGGGCCACGTGTAGAAATTAAATGTTTGGGAATCCAAAAGCAGGATAATTTTAAGTCTGTATTATAATTAACATCTCCACTACTGTTAATTTATTATTGTAATAATCTATATCGTAATTACGCTTTTAAAACTGGTTATGTAAACATTTTTATTTAATAATATTTATAATTATCATCATTTGTGGCGAAACAGTTCGGGGTGAGACCTGGCATCCTTTGTTATATATTTTTTCTTATATTGTGATTGTTGACTTAATAGGTAGGTGATAAAGTTTTAACCTAGTTTGTTGTATTAATTTGTTATATAAATAAGACTTAATTATTGTATTTGTTGTCAGTGTATATTTTCCCTTTGGTGAGTATACATAGTGTATGAAGATGCCGAAATGTGAAACCCGGGTCGCAAAAAACCACACAAATGGAATAGTATAAAAATTACATCCGTTAGAAATTAAATTCAAATTCCATCAAGTACCTTCAGTCGATAGTATTAATATTATAAATATTGTATTAAATTTGACTTTGAAGTTGTTAAAATGGTCATGTGAGTTTATTAAGTTATCGTAAAAAGGATGACTTTAAAATAAAGACTGTTTACTTATTAAGAAGGTTTCCAGACGGTAAAGTTTGAAATAAGGAACATTTTGGTATAACTAACTCAATATGTAATTTTTCGAATTAGTGTCTTCTGCCAGAACAGTGACGATATATTGATTGCAATGCTAAAAAATCATGGGGTTGCTGCCAAAAGTTGCTAAGTCGATAATTTCGGTATTTAGAGTTAACAACGGATTATGTTGTGTCTATATTATTATATATACGTCATGTACTCTAGAAAAAAAATCAAGGTCATCCGACAATAGAACATGCACATAAAGTACGGAGAATTTATCATTGTGCCTGATTTTAGAAGGAATATCAAAATTTAAATTATAATTACTCCATAACATGATTTCGAGACTCATAGTTAATATTTAAATATTCCTCAAATTCCTCGCAGTTGTGACGTACGCGCCACACACCAACTCTATTATTTGCTCCAATATCGTTTTCATGATCTTTCGTTAGAAATTCAGAACATCGTTTTCAGACTTGTTGCCGATGACCGAACATTCTGTTCCATTTGAGAGGACTAACCTCACCAGTATTTTGTATTTTTTGATTTTTATGTTCTGACATAACAATTTTGATTTAAATGTATACTGGTACCGAAATAGCACTTGTTAGTTCTCTTCACATAGTTTTATAATATGTCTTTATTGTTTTGGCTTTTTTCTTGTATTATATATTTATTAATTAATTAGAATCTTGTATTTTTGTAAACTCACCGTTTGCTTCTTCGTCTCTGTAAACTCAGTTAAAGCACCTTTGATTAAATGGTGAACTCAGTCTTGGGTATCTGTTGCTGAGAAATTTCCAAGCATAAAAATACTGATGCTTCACATCCAAATGTAGGACCTTGTACGCTTCATAAAGATCTGAGTGTGGTACAAAGTATGTCGGATTGGAGGGGTATATGTTTGTGTTGTTGGTTAATATCTCTGTATTCGTCTTCTGATTTTTGTTTCCATATCATGATTGTTAGCATAATATAATAATAAAATATTAGGTACATATGTCATACTTATGCAGATTAAAGAAAACGTCAAAATAGGACGTCTCTTGTTTATAGTTTCCGTCTTTAAATTTATCAACGTACAGGATAATAATTTTACTAAGGATATCAATGAGAAATGGGACCAGTCTCAGAAAATAAAAACAAGAATTATTGAGATCGCAAGAAGTACCTTTATCAAGACGCTTCCTTAGCAATCTGATACGGCATATGGTACGTTGTTATGTTCTCTCATTTTTTTATGGCATGGAAGTATCGACGCTAAACCAATATATGTCACAGAGACTTGAAGCTTTCGACATGTGGCTGTATAAATGCATCCTCAAAATTCCTTTCACTGACCGGGTGACAAAATATATTGAAGCTCTCAATCGAATAAGGAAGAACTGAGAAGTTCTGCATTGTATACAAACCAAGAAACTATAGTACCTCGGCTACATTATGAGAGGACAAAAGTACAGCATTCATTTAAGAACAAAATCAATGGTAAGCATAGCAGTTGATGGTGCCGCATTTCGTGGCTTAATGCAGCTCTACTGAACTGTTCCGGGTAGCAAACGACAAATCTAAGATCGTATTGATGGTGGCCGACCTTTGCTAGAGGATGGCACAATAAGAAGAGGATGAATTATTATTGAATCTCATATAAACCCTACAAAATACGCCATCACAATCTAAAAGTTTATAAGGTTCTCTCTGGGTATAGTCCAAATCTTTTGAAAAACCTATATTCTATCCGTTGTAGTTTACGCAAATCTGAACGCACTTTTTCTATATGTACACGGCGTTATCGAAATCCATAAATTATGAGAATCACGAACACTCGCCGGCCGACGTTTGTTAAGAAAACCATTTAGCGCCGCGTAAATCTCCGCGATAAAAATCTTAGGGTTATTTTTTTATGCACGCCATGGCGAACTTCTTTCAAGGCCTATTCTTATCTCCGCGCTAAGTTCAGGTTGTAAAGTGTATGAAAAAAAATATAACACAAAAGAATTGATAGCGGCGAGAGATTGTCAATACTGTATCTTTCGAGAGTATAAATAAATGTATTCAAGGTGTAAAAAGGGGGACTGCGATAATGCAAAGTTAACGCCTGCTTTAAAGCTTTAGGGCAACGTAAAAATGAGCTTTCAGCCGTGCGATAGATTATTTATTGCCTATTATCAATTTGAAATATTGGAAAAATACGCCTAACAACTTAAAAGCTTGGACTTTGTTTTCTCTTCACATATTTTTTGTCTTCACTCTTATTAAGTGAGTAAATTTATTCATCGTCATCACTACACATATTATTATAATCTGGGTCTTGGCCAGCATTGCCAAAAAAATATTTTACAAAATCGGGATTTTTACCATGTGAAATAAAAAAAATCGGGACTTAGTAGCAAAAAGCGGGACAACCTAAAAACACATAGTTCAATATTTATAATGTAATAATATAAATAACACAACACAAACTGCAAGGCTCGTTAACTATCAATATAATAATATTAAACAATATTTTTTCTCGAAACTCGCCTATTTGTATTTGACTGAAGATTTTACTTCCAGAAGAGTTTCTTTCTGCTGCTTAACCCAATGCTTACGGGCCGCACAAAATTGTGTTTTTGCTAATTACTTTTCAAATGCAAATTAACACGTTAATTACAAAATTAATTAAAAGGGCCCGTAAGCATTGTGTTAATATATTGGTAAAATGCAGCATATTAGCATATTGTCATGTTTAATTGAACAAGTAATTTGGATTTTATTAACTCAATAAAATATATCTGTTACTTGTATCTGACTATTTTGATAAAAGCGTCGTTCAATGAGCAGGCACGCTGTCGAAGTTGCCATCTCAATGGTGTTGTCAGTGTAATATAAAATATATTCCCGACTTCCTACTCAAACATTAATCAACTATTCTTTTACTATTATTCGTTGAATAAAAAAAATGGTTAATTAAGTTATTGGCAAGTCCGTGACGTCAGTTAGTAATTAAGATAATTAATACCTACTTTGATTTAAAATACAAAAGCCAATTGCTAATAGTAACTCAATTTAGAAAGCACTTCAGAGAGGATCATTAGTTGTAATTAGATAAGATGCCTATAGCATTTTGGTCAATGCGCGTGGGCGCGAGCCCCGAGAGACGCAGGTTTAATTCCTTCTGGATCTTCAAATGATGTATATTCAAACATTAATCAATTCACTAATCAATGTTTGTAGGTATATATTTGTATTTTATAGCGCTATATCAGTAACATCTCTCCTTTTTTCATTTTTTATTTTCAATTAAAAACGGCAACGATATAATATTCTCATGAAAACTGTAAAGCTACGAAAAATTGAATATAATAGAGATAACTCTTAATGACCTCTAGATATATTATATATACCTGCTACTTGATTTTCTTACTATATTAGAAATACTATCTAGTGGAATGTGGGTAGTTATGAGATCTATGATACTATTATAAGGAATGACGTCTGGAGGTCATTTCAAGTAGTTTTTCATGTGCAGGTTTTTTTTTAAATATCGACTTTTAGATACGGTGGGATATGTTTTATCTTCTTAAATTAAGCGCGGTGTAAAGTGCTACTGTAAATTTATTGGAAACATCCTATGACAGAATACGACAGATGACTATTAATATATTTTACTGATATAGTAACTTATTTAATTTTATTTTGAATAATGTCAATTTCGCCCATGTTCGATTTTACATAGATGAAAAGGACCCCAAGTTAAACTCATTTTTATGGAAATATATTAAAACTATGTCTCATTAAAATAATCTCACAAGAATATCCGAGAAAATTTATGACCCTAACCTAAGAGTATCATGAACCTCCACAGAGTGGAGATTTTATTAACAGTTTTTTTTTATTTTCACGCGAAATGATATTAGCCACTTGTTCAACCCATTATGTTTATTCTCAGGGTAAAAACCCATGATGTTTGATTTTTCCGCTGCGGTAACGGAGATGTGCTCACAAACGAAAATAGTGGGTAAATTAACCACCCGCCTTCAGTTTGGGAAAACCTGATAAATTAATCTCATTGGTTGCATACCATTTAATGCGATAACCCACTGACGTGGCATTATTAAAAAATAACCAAAAATAATAAGTGAGTGTTAAATCAAAACTCCGTTTTTATAAAATTTTTAAATGAAAAATTGTTTAAATATTTTTAGATATTTATTAATCATTATAATTATTTATAAATTATAAATCGACTCGAGTATTAGTAGCATGATAACAATTAAAAATTGTTGCAAATATTACCCACTAATGTTGGATATTCAGTATTGGAATACATTAAATTAATGCATCGACATACGTTTAGATTATTAAGTTCACTGTATTATCATAAACAATTCACATAGGTCTCTACAGAGTTTTGGTTATAATACTATTTAAAGTTTTTATAAGGAAGAGTTGTTAGCCATTATTATAATCTATTGACATGACATAATATTATGCACTTTTTCAAACTTCGGGTTCGCATCGACGATTCACAGATTAAAAAATTTTAGTTTTAACGTAGCTACTTGAACTTTTTAATATATTTAATTTAAATTATAGCCTACTCGCTTATTCTCCAATAACATGTTATTCTTTATAAAATGTTTAAAAATATTTAAGATAAAATATTATAATTATAAAATACATAAAACAACAAAATATTTTTTATTAGATAATATTGTATGTAAGTATATTTAAACAAAAAAGATTTTGATTAATTTTTACTGAATGAATAATAAACTAGGTTTAAAAATATTCTTTAATTCGATTCTTTAATATAATAATATATACGTAGGTATACGTCTAATATAATATTTATTATGATTATGTTTTAATATAAGTTATTTTTGACAAATATATATACAGCAATTTTTCTTCACCATACAATTATGGCATATTTATTTATGATTGTATAATATTTGACGGGTCGACTTTTGTTACATGGAAAATATGAACTGTCAAAAGCATAAAAAACTTAAATAAAATTCAAATTTACTGCCTGGAGCGTCCTAATTTCAATATATTCTTGCTTCCTCAGTTTTCCATATTTCATAGTTGAACGCTGGAATGTTCTATTTTCACGTCGGGTGGAAAATTTCATTCAAAATCGAGTTTTTCTTCTCGCGGATCTGAGCCCATTTTGAACTCAAACAAAACGTCTTTTAAGATCAAAAGGCTCTCGATGGAGGCTTTCAAACAATTTCGCATTTTTCATACTCGATATCAGGCTTTATCAAACGCGGGATCGCATTTAATCGTCAATAATATTAAAATTGTACGCTCATTTTTTAATTTATTTAAAAAACCAAATATGCGTGTTCAATTGATCGATAATTATGAATGCAATATGACTTTCTTTGACCACCCAGTATATTCACACACTATATCAGATAAATTTTATTAAAATTTTCATTAGGAACGTCCTAAAAAGAGCTCTTCAAACCCTAGTGGTGAAAGGCCTGTACTAAGTTATTGAAGTTTCCTAGTTTGATTTAAAGACAATATTATATTGGTAATGTCCAGATAAGAAAAAATCCTTTCTCTTGTTGTATAATACCGCAAAAGAATTAAATATTTTTTTATTTATAGAAACCGTGTCAAAATAACTGATCAGTCCAATTGATGATTGAATAAACTTGAGTAGATCTTCACTTTCCACACCGCTTTTATATTAATACTAGAAATTTAATAATATTATAGAAAAGAACAAACAAGCTTTTTACTAATGACATTTAACAATTTAATTACTCATTTCGTAGTAATTAAAAAAAATGAATATAATATTTAATGTTACTTTGCTCTCCAGGCCTGATGGAATTCATCAAATTATTTTTGTGACACCGAAAAAAAAATACTTTTGCCATGAAATCAATAGAAGTCTCTAGCACCAATATGATTTTAAAACACTGCTACCGTAAAGAGGCCGAGAAGATAGAAATTTTTGACAGCAATTCGAACGACACTTTGTATTCCATTTCAAAAGCATATTCATTCTTTTAAACATCGAAGGCTTACAAAAATGCTACAAGCAGAACCTTATTTCCCGTAAATCTTTTGTTACATCAAGGACACTAGCGGCCATATTTACTTTAGAATATTGAAACAATGATTTGAAATTCTTATTACGTACCTATACTTTAATAATATTTTCAAATAGCGTTACATAGCTTTTTATTTAAAAAAAAAATATTACTTGAATTTATTTTATCAAATATATCAATAAATGTTAACCTATATTTTTCAAATCTTTTCTTAAAAAAGTACCTATGACGTGATATTCATATATGGATGAAGGCCTCTCCAAGCTGATTACACTTTTCTTCGTCTTGTGCGTTGCGTTTTTACGTACTTCAGCAACTTAACCATTCCGTCGATCCAGCGGCCTCTAGGTCTACCTTGCGGACGTTTTGTACCTTTGGGTATCACTGGATGACTAGATTTGTCCAGCGATTGTCCTTTCTTAGAGCTATGAGTCGGTTTTTAGCGAACTCTATTACATCATTTACTCTTGTCTGTTTCCTTATCCAATCATTCCGCTTTTTGTCCTTTCGCGTTATCCCCAACATGTACCTCTCTTTACTACGTTGCGCTACTCTAAGTTTCTGGATATCTCTTTTACTTAGAGATCCATATACATATAGGGTATTCTATATATATATAAGTAATTATGACGAGGTGACAGTACCACTTGACCGCATTATCATACGTCTTTCCTTATTTCCCTCTTTCTCATACGTTTAAGTACCTATATGTTTTGTCTTCCTGTCTTTATTCTAGTGTTTAGACTCAATTATTTGCCTGTGAGCTACCGCATCAGCCTAACGGAGTCCTTGTATAGTCTGCTAACTTTGTTGACCACGTCATCGCTGAACTCGTTGCTAAGCTAATAGTTCTGCATTATTTATAATGTTTCTATTTTTTTATTGATTGTGTGCGTTGCCTAAGGTTACAATATATTAAAGTACCCTATCTCTTTTGTAATTAGGTACCCTTAAATGTATCAGATAGTTGGATAAAACTACAGATAGTATCCATACAGCTTCAATTAAAGGTGTACTGTATCGTCATTCGTTATGATATAGTTACATTTACAATTTTTTTTTATTTCATTTAACTTTGGAAATATACAATTTTATAAAATTCCGGTTAAGGATCAAGGTGTCTACAACAATTGTATTGTTTTCATTTGAAGTAGTAACAGTTACGAAACAGTAACCAAATATATATTATTTTTTTATGTGTGTATTTAAAGCTTTTTTTCACTATTTTAAGAAAAATAAAATTACTCATATTAAAAATAGTATTAAACTCATTCTTTTATTTTCATTTATCAGGAGACCAAGCACGATTTTCTATCCCAATGACTCGGTATATTGATATAATTCTATGAAATACCTGTTTTCTTTTATATCGTCCTGGAATTTGGCAATAATATAAGTAGTTGATAATAGTATTATAATTTATTCATTATCTAGTCACATTCAACTCTACTATACAAGAACTGCCGCGATTCACAAAAAAATATATGTGCCAATGCACATTATTAAAGTGTAGGTACTGTAAATTTATATAGCTACTTAAATTACCTTCCGCTATATAAAAGCCACGGTAAAATTTCAATTGGATGTCAGAATTTAATAAAAATACAAAAATTACGTGGTCGGCTGACCATAGATATTGATTTATATATGAATTTGACAATTATAACTAAGTAAATATTATGATTTTTTAATTAATATTATCTTCATTATAACTCGTCGTCATTTTTATGTTGACATGTTTAAAAAATACGGATAATCGACCTCGCAGAAAAAATCAGACGTTTATTAAAAAAATATTACCTACTTTCAATTAAATATAATAAAATTAATAATTAATAAGACATTATGCTATTAACAATGGTTTTATGTTTATCACATTATTTCACCATAAATATTGTTTATTAATATATATCGGAGTGTCTTCTTTAGAGTTTAAAATAGATAATTATTACAGACCAACATTGATTGAGTTACATCAGTGGATTTTTTGTTTTATCAATTTATTAATAATAAATTATTAATTTAGCAACCATAAAATAAACGAAAAAGATATAAACTATAATGTAGTTTACGACCTGAGCTCAATTGTTTGCCGCGTAAAATTCAAACCAAAATTTAGCGTTAGGACCTCGTAAATAATATTTTCCAATCAATATTCCAAATTAATCGATTCTAGCTATATGTTATCAACCACAGGTACATTAAATTATACATACTGATTCTATATTATACACCGATTCATATGAAAAATAATTGACACTTTTATTAATAATTATTATTAATCAGTCAATAGTATTAACGCAATACCGTATTATATAGATTATGAGTCATCCCAAATCCATACAGACTAAAATAGGGAAAAAGCAACAGTCTTATAATAATTGATATAATATCACGGTAGGTACCTATATAATATTATAAAATACTGCGTCTATCAGTGGAAAATGGTGGAGGTAGGGTATTAAGATTCGATATAAATATAGTGCATACAAAATTTTGTCACTCATACTTATTTGTTTTCATGGAAATAATTTGGTGCGGTGTCTAGTTTTTAAAATTCAATAATTAAACTCTGTCTAAACCAAACCATAATACTTCAGGTACCTATTCTATTGGCGATACAACAAAAATAGTGCACACTTATCTGTTTCCGTTGAATACATATTAAATTCATTATGCACTGCCTATAGCAATCCATAATCGGCAAAAAATACTCTTCTATCTTTAAAATATATAAAATTATGTATGGTTTAATGGCATAGTTTTATATATTTTATATATAAACGAATATTTTTTATTACTTTCTACTATGGCATGCATTAAATAGAGTTTAATTTAATTTTAAAAACTAACAAATACTATCTACAAATTGTAGTACCTACCTATTAGATCAATGAAAATAAATACGTTTGACTGACAAAGTTGAGTATGCATTATTTATGTCGGATCTTAATAGTATACCTTCACACTTAGCCACTAGCGTTTATACAATATAATCAATAGGTTGTATAGTTATAAAACAGAATTATAGGATAAAGATAAAGATTTTCTTTGATGTCTTTTGTTTAACTGTTAATAATATGTTTAGGTAATGTACTGTTATTATTTCTCTATCTGTGTTTCCTGTCTTTATGCTAACTTGTATTTTTCTCTTACAAAATACTCTATCGCCTTCTATGTCTATGTATGTATGCTACTAGCGCCACACGCGACTGCCAGTCGAAGTTTCCAACTTATTTTGTGTTGAGTAATTGATCAAAACAAAAACATTGACGTGGAATGGGGAAGTAGGAAAGTCAGAAAATACGGAAGTAAAGTTTTCTACGAAAAGAATAAAATATGATCAGACAGCTCACGCAATCTTACAAAACCTACTTCAATTTAAGTGGATTTAGTGTTTTTTATAGGTACTCTGTTCGAGAAGCTAAGATGCACGATAAAAATTGAGTTTTACTTAACAAATATATTTATTTAGATTAACCATAAATATTTCCAATAACGAAAACTAAGTACAATACCTAATAGTTTGTGAGTAAATTTTGATTTGTGAAACTGTGTTTCCCAGACTGACATCAAAATCGATAGTTTTGTTTTTCTGGTAAAAATACGTAAATCATACACACCTATAAATTTAAAAATAATTAATTTCCTATTGCTTCTATTAAACGCTATATATTTTTTTTCGACCATGTCCGATCCTAATAAGATCATATTATGGGCCTCCTATTATCAGATTTTATTTTTACGAGAAATGGATGTCAGCCACTTGCTCAACCTATTAGATCCATACTCTGACTCATACACAAATTTAAAAATAATATGTGTACTTCCTAGAACCAGGATTCGAACCTAGGACTCATGACGCTTAAGCCGCGCGGCCATCGTGGGTTGCTATATTAGTCATCAAGAAATCTAAACTATATACACTCATATTTTAATAAAACCGTGTTTCCAACTGATTCTTTTTTATTTAATTATGTAATTAATATTGGTACTTAATATTTAATATATTTTACATATTATCCAGAATTGTTCATGAGAAAATTATTGACTGTTATTTAAAGTAAAGATTCTACGGAAAATTGCTATAAAATGATTTTCTTTATTTCATTCAAACATCGCATAGCTGTCTGACTATATTATCACGAAATCAACAAAAAAAAATACTTTTATGTTGAATGTTTATTGAATATTTGCTTTGGCTTATTTTTACTTAACATTCTTTAAATTCAGAAATATTTTAAACTTACTTCCATGGTTATATCAATGTCATATTTGGTATAGTAAAACCTTGTTATATATTGTTCGACTGGTATTCGAGTGCGAAGCGCGAAACTATGTGTCTCAGTGTATCAGTGTTTGGTTATTCTCTTTCAGGCCCGCAGCGCGAGTACAAGTAGCTTTAGGAGCGTCAGCCAGGTAAAGCCTGAGGGCCACGTGGGGCTGGTAATCCGTACACTTACCCAAATACCTTGCACGTGTCATTTTTATACCCATCTTTGGCACGTTTACTCTATGGGTTAAAGCAGATCAGCAACAAAATGAAGTCTATACCGATCATAAAAAACACGATACGTAAATATGCTAATCAATATTATGATTGTCTGAAAAGGACAGTTTTGCAATAGTGGTTGTATTTTTATGGTCTGTTTTGGAATTATTTTGTAGCTTATATATGTCATGACTCTAACATGCATCCCTTAGAAAACATTCATCATTTTTTTAGAAAAGTTAGCGACATTAAAGTTCATTCTTACACAGTCTTTCGAATAATATTCATGGTTTTTGTGTGCCCATTACATGATAATACTATTTATATCACATTTATAGAATAATATTTTTCATTAAATATTAATGTAAATGCATGGTATTATCTAGTAGAAGTAAGATTGATTTGTATAATCATAAGATAATAATTCACATTATTTATTAAAAATAAAAACAAACAAATCAATACGATTTTTAAGCTCAACACTTACTAAATAACCCCAAAATGCTTTTAATTATTTGAATTAAATACTTATTTACTATGTAGTTATAGATTATTAAAATAATTTATTACCGACTTAGTATTTTAATAACATTAAATTGTTAAAAAAATATATTGACTTAAAAGTTAGCAGGTACTTGAAAATTGTGCTAAGATTTCTTGACTTTTTTAACATCTTCAGTATGTAACAAATTAAAATATTTATACTTATTTAAAAATAATTTAGATTCATATTTTAATGACGAATAACGTGGTGGGTTTATATTTTTTATTTGAGTCTTGCAAATATATATACTTCATAATTTTTTTTTTATTCTAGGGAGATAACTAATACAATAAATTTACATACCTATTACAAACATCATAGAAAAAAAATCTTCGTCTGAACGTTGAATTTATACATACATATGTCACTTGTGAGTGGGTTGTTTAGTTAATAAAAGCACTCACCCATCAAGTGATAGATATTTCTTCAAATTCCACTCGGGCCAAGATTTTGTTAGGATTTATTTATAATATGTGTGTTTTTTGAGGCAATACACATATATTTTTAAAATAATTAAACGTTGTAATGATTCAAACTTTATAATAAAAGCTCAATACCTAAAATAGTAATGAAAATTTAATTATCTATATCAATTAATGTGTAAGTGTGTTTATTATTTAAATTATTTAATTACACTCACGTGAGTGGATTCATTTTTAACTAAAAATACATTCTAATTAAGTTTTGTATTAGGTATTCAACTCAACTTACCAAAAATTTACCTTTATCCTCGGATATTAAGGAATTCAACTATGGTAAATATACAAAAGTCACAAAATACAGTTACTGCTCATATTTTTTTTATCGTGTTCGATCCTAAGAAGATCATTATGGGCCTCCACAAAGTAGAGGTTGTATTACCAGATTTTTGTTTTTACGAAAAATTGAGGTTAGTTACTTATCAAGTCGATACTCTGAATCCAAAACACACACTGAAAAACAACAGGTGAGTTTTTCTCAGACCCGGAATTAAGAAACTTGGAACTCACCACATTATATGCCTGTCGTAGAGTATTATATTATAAAAGATTTACAGAATTAAATAATTAAAGAGAGAGTAAAAAAGAAAAGACCATAGTCCGGTAACGATCGGACCCATTTTTTAATAAATAAGATCTGATAATGCCACCAGCGTGTAAACCGCACCAAACGGTGCATTTTTGTAATACTTGTAATGGAGTCTGTAGGGTCTCTTCTGAATTGGTATTACTCTATATGTGGTAATTTTGCTTAATAATAAACCCGTTAAGCCAAAAATTCGCCTGAATCGCTGAAAAAATTTTGCGTCTATAAGTTTCACGAATTGACGAGTAATTTTATAAGTAAATTTGGATTATTTGGTAGCAGTTTTCAAGCGTCACTATATTATTCATGATGATTTGTCAGACTATATTAATCCACAGCTCGGTTTTACATAATGTTCAGTATAAGCAAAAAATAATCCGTTACAAGCAGTATGTAACTACATTTATTATATATTGTGACCTATATATTTATTGTAAGTGAATTCTTCCAATATCGCAAAGGTAGCTAAAAATGATTGCCATGAAACAGTACAAAATTTAAATCAATTATAATTTAAAATCAAGTACCTACCAATTAAAAATATATTATAAGCTCTAACTAAAATATATCGATGTTGTTTTCCATTTCCCTATATCACGACTAACAATATTAAATCACACATCCCATACCAGCCCCTTTACTTCTAGTTGCCTGGTAGCCCTTAGCACAAAAATTTTAGATATCAGCCATATCTAGAAAATTAATATTCCATATTTTTGTGTTTCATGAACCAGACAAGTACCATCACCATTATATTATTATTGTTATTAATTAATGTTTTCATTAATTACCATTGTCTATGATATGTTTAATTGAAATTTACTTATGACATTGCATGGATTTATTTTTTTCTAGGATATAGCTCACATCATCTTAGTTGTGTTCTAGTGTGATTTTAATAAAATGTTTATAACTGTGTAATTATATTTTGAATAATTAATGATTTTTTTTTCTATAAGACACAATATTATAAATATTTTTTTTATTATTTTGTGAAAGGATGTTTTAGTCGAAAGAAACAATACAACAAAAATTATGAGTTTTTTCAATATTTTTATTTTTCAGTAAATTTTTAATATTTAAAAAAATAATAGGTACCGTATGTATTGAGCATGGCATATCCTCATGCTTACTGTCTGGCCCGATGATGAAAAGTCTTCGTTGAGTCGTTTCCTGGAGTCGTGAGGAGTCGTGAACGAATTGGAACAATTCCAATTTTTTGGGGACCATCGCTTCAATTAACATTGAGCTTTCATGAGTGGCCACACAAGCGTGTCCTGTCTTGCGTTTGATATAAATAACACCACAAACATGACGTTTGTATAATGAAGGCTGCTTGTCTTTATTATATATTATATAATAGACAATAGTAATACAAAACAAAAATAATACCCTAATACCCTAATTAACCACTCGTAACTTGTCTAAATTTCATTTTGTTGCTTTACATACTAATAATTATTATTCACACTGTCTAGCAACTAAGCGTATATTATGAACCAATCAAATCAAGGGCCAATATGATTAAGATGATAGCTGAATCGTTCCGTGCATTTTGTCACCTTTAAAAGAATTTATAAAATTACGATGTTTCAATAAAAATTGGGCATCAAAAATGGCATATTTAATTAGGTAGAGATACGATGAGTTATTTTTTTTTATTTAAAAATTATAAAAAAATATTCACTTTTTCTAGATGCGTGTATATATTAAATTTCAATATTTACTAAAACTTAACAGAAAAAAATATTATTCATATTTTTGTATAGGTCCCTTATAATTATTACTTAAATAAAAAAATCAATAAAATAATAAATAATATATTTCGTAAATCAATATTTTATAACAATACATATTTTATTTCGCTGGTGATCAATCTCCAGTCATCATTTCCATGAATTCTGAAATTTAAAAATAAAATGTCATTTTTAGAATAAAAAAATTAGAGAACTCTAATTTACTATCCAGTATGCAAAAAATAATTATCATTATCAAATGTCTAAAAACCAACGCGTCTTCTAGCTTCCTTCAAAAACTTGTTCTATCTCTTATCCTCTTTCAGTGCCATCCAGGTATATTGACTGGTTGATCCAACATCCTTGTTGACACCGTCCAACGACCGTCCGTACTATTCCCAGGATGCAGAAGAAATAGCTAACAAAATCGAATCACTAAATAAAATATACAATATGTTCAGTAAATAACCGAGTCCAGACGAACTATCTGTAAACATGTTTAATAAAAACAAAGTTTAAAAGCATCTTTACAGTTATTTTATAAATGACCGTGTTTTCTTGTATCCCGCTGCGGATGGAAAACATTTGTAAACTTACTGACAGACAAGCAAGTGTGGTCATATGTGGGAGAAAATTTTAACTATTTCGTTTAAAATAGTGACACGGGGTATTGTGGAATATTTTTTCAACCATTCAGATATAGTTTGACCACGTAAACGCCAGTTTAATTAATAATACCTGCCCAAACTTCAAAATTTCAATGCAACACAAGCAAAGCTTGTAAGTGTGGACATGACGTGTTGAGTTTCAAACAAAATGATTGTATACATACTGTTTTGTAGCGGTAAAAGTTTATAAACTATTGTATAATTTGCATATACTTCACTTGGTTACTTTAGACTAGAATGCATATCCAGAGGGAACAATTATTATAGAAAAAGTTAATAAAGTAACTTCCACTCTATGCACTACTTTGGAACAAAATTAGCAAGTTGCTTTTATTTTTATATTTAACCAATTAATAATAGCCAATTGTTATTTTTTTTTCATATTTAGGATTACTGCATATTTTCAAATATACCCAATAGTATCGCTGTGGTTTACATAATATTTTTTGCAATTTTTTGTCACGATTGTACAATTTACATTTGCTTCTAAATTTTTAATATATATTTTTTAGATTTGTATGTCCTTGCTTTTTCGTACAATGTGGTTGTCAGTAATTTTGAACAATCACAGAATACCCAGGCTTAGAGATAAACACATAAATATTGTATCCTGATCGGGAATCGAACCCAGAACTCTCAGGTGGAAGGGAAGCGCCTTACGCACTGCACCACGAGAGCCGCCTAAATTTAATATTGGATGTATATATTTTGATTAAATTCAAATATAATAAAATTATATTACTCATATTTTTTAAACGATAGTAAATTATTTCGTAGAAAAACTATTAACTATAAAATTGACATTACGATAAAATTTAAACTTTTAACCTAAAAAGCAATCAAACAAATTGCTTAAAATAATAGTTATAATTTACATTGAGATGATTGTAAAAAGGTTTGTAATATTTTTATAGATGCGATCAATGCAATTCAATCATGTTTTTTATCACAACCATTTAGATTCATATAAAAAGCCAATTATATGAAATATCATTAGTATAAATAATTTAGTACAATAAAATGGAGTTGACAAATCTATTTATTTTTTATTTTAAATTGCATTACATATTATAATATAATATACTGCAATGATGAGTGTAAATACGAAACTGGCTATATAATTGACTCGTTCTTATTAACGTATTAAGCAAGGTCACGGATTCAAATAAATCTCTTTCTTATCATATCATCCCCTAACAGAGGTCGGTTATCATCAGGACGATCGTCACTTTATCATCTGCTACCAGAAACAGTTTGGTGAAATTACACTTATACCAATCACAAAGTTTTTTAAGCCACAAAATGCAGCTTCGTCCGTTTACCATTGATCTTTCCTTGAATAACAAGTCCAGGAATGTCTTCTCATAACGTGTCCATGGTATTATAGTTTTCTAGTTTAGATACTATGCAAAACTTCTTGGTCCTTTCCCATTAGATTGAGAACGTCAACTATTATCACCTGGTCAGTCGAAGGAGTTTTGAGGATGCGTCTGTATAGCCACATCCATAAAGCGTCGACTCTCCGTGATATCTGCTGGTTTAGCATACATACCTCCATATCACAGAAAAGGTTTGAGGAAACATAACAGTAAACCATTCATCTAGGTTAAACTTTGAATTGCTAAGGAGGCATGTTATTTTAGGAAAGGCACTTCTAATCTTATCATTTCAATTCATGTTTTTTATTTTCTGAAACTGGTCCCATTTTTCATTGACTCCTAAATAGTCATAGTGGGTCACACATTCAATCAGTTTGGTGATAATAACAAAACCTACGTTGGCATTATAGATAGGTATAAAATAATCACATATATTTCAAATGTGTTTATCCATTCTTATAGAAAAATAAAATCAATGACCGTGGCTATAATCGATCTTTCGTGTTTCAATTCCAATCCACTTACTTAATTAATATTATTTTTTCTAGGTACAAAATTTACCACATAACAGAAATACTATCATAAAATAATACTTGATACCTTCAAAGTCCACTGTTCCTGAGTCATCGGTATCAATTTCTGCAATCATTTCATTGAGCTGGTCCGGTGTTAGCTGATCATCGAGAGCCATTAGAATCTCTTTCAAACTGCTTGTAGGAATATAACCGTTGCCTGAAATTAAAAAAATATTTATTGATGTTTTTATACACAACAATATAACAAAGGTGATAAAATCCATTACAATACTCGGCTATCTACATATAATAATATTAGTTACAAAAAGATTATTTAATTTATGTATTATTTAAAATCATTTAAACTTGCAATTTAATTACTTTATATTTATGTGATGACAGTTTTATCGACGATAATAATAAAGGCTTTCGTCGATAGCCTAAAGATGTCAAAATAAGTATCTCGGAATGCAAAAAAACTATTTCAGTACGAAACTAAATCAGTTAGAATTTAAATTCAAATTTATTGAAGTATGAACTTTCAGTCGATAATGTTAATATAAATTACGTTGACTGTAATATTTATTTGAAAGTTTTGTGTCGTTTAATAGAAAATAATAAATTATAAAATACGGAGCTTTTTCAGTAAGTATGTATACATTTTGTAAGCTCGAATTCACCTTCTTTGTCATACAGCCTGAAAGCAGCTTTGAGTTCTTTCTGAAGGGCCTCGTCATCTTCATCCAAGAAATGAGTGGCCACTCTACAGAACGAGTCAAAATCCAGCTTTCCTGTACCTTAAATAATAAAAAATAGACTATTTAAAAAATAATTAAAAAATAAAATACCTAGGTACAATTTAATTACAGATAATTACTTAGTACTCTATGTAATAATAATATTAATATCTTCATTAAGCAAATACAAGATTATATTTTGAATAAATTCAAATACATTTTCTTGTTTCTATAAAGATAGGTAATTATATCAATGTATGTTGATAATATATTATATTTAGACTAAGGATACTAGCTGCACTTTATTTGGCGAATGATTAATAAACAATCCTACAAATTAATAATAAAATCGTTAATATATTCTAGACTTTCAACTATATACCATTATATAATACGTTTTTAAATATTTTTGTACATTTTAAAATTATTGTTATTATGGTGGACACATCGGAATTGATTATGCATTGATAATAAACAAAACAAAAAATTATCGTTTTTTTTTATTGTATAGTCGTATGGTACAGATTTGATGTGAAAGAATGATGAAAAGTAATATTTCTAAACTTTTTTATCAATGATTAATTATTTCATGTTGTTAATGGCACTGAATTGATTCATTTGATTAAAAAATCTTAACCGACTTAAATTTATTTCAAATATTATTTTCCCTCCAAAATATACTAAGGCTTCATTTCAAAGTAAGATTCAGAATCAATTTCGTTTTTATTTGTCAGTAGTTCCAAAATAATAATATGAAAAAATAAATATCGTAAATACGTAAAAATTTCAATAATATTACCACATATTGGAAACATAATATATATGACTCTTAAATTTATATCGGCAACATTTTCTATTTCTACTTTCCTTTTTTTATATACGATTAAATTGTATTTTGTTCGATCCCGAATTTGAACAAAAATGGAGAATTCAAAATTAAGCATTTTCGAAACGATGTACGTACTTATTTTCAAAAAATATTTACACAATATTAACATGTCCCTCGTAATATGACTTGTCAGTCACTTTCGAAAACAGCTTGACATGACAAAATATTGTAAATCATCGTAACTGAAAATTGAATTAATTATAAATTTTACATTTTGTTGCGACAGTTAATTTGGATGGAGCTTATTAATATGACATAAATTGAATGTGAAATTACGAAGCATCGCTATACAGACTACATGAATTTAAATTTTAATTAGTTTCAAATTGAAATCTCTTTTACAACAGTGACAAATTTATCATAAATTATCATCTCATCATCAGAGCAAGTATGAACTACTTATATAATATAATATATTATATATATAATTATAATGAGCAGTTATAGTTAAATAGTTTTCTTTTAAAAAGTTTATTCTGATAAAAAAGTTACAACAAAAAATTTGGTTTTGATCCGTGACGTCGGTTATTAATTAAAGTAATTAATACCTTCTTTGATTTAAAATACATAAGCCGATTGCCAATAGTAACTCAATTTAGAAATCACTTCAAAGAGTTATTGTAAGCGCCATTAATAATTTATCGCAATTAGATATGATACCTATGCATTGTGGTCGATGTGAGTGGGCGCGAATCCCGAGAGACGCAGATTCGATCTTGCTGGGTGTCGTACATTTTTGAAAAAATATTTTTACATGGAGCATTTACTCTTTACATTTACTCATGATCTCCGACGCAGAAGCGTTACGAAAAATATAAGTAAAATTACTATAGACGCGCAGCCCGCGCCCCGCCCCGATTACTTACGTGCGCCGATTATTTTCATTTTACGTTCAGTAGCCTACATTCTGTGCGACGTATTGTTCGTCTTTTATTATTACTTCTTCAGTTTTATAATTGTAATTTTATAATTTTCAAAAAAGTAAAATTGTTTATATCCTTTGGATTCGGTTATTTTGACAAATATTTTTTTTTGAATTTGGACAACATCATTCAGAGAAACAGTAAAACATGTTCCATGTTTAATAATTTTAGCCGTCAGGGTTTAAGTAACTATCATCTGAGGGGCCAAGGGGGGCAAAGCCCCCACGCGAGGCACAATGCGCCGTGTTTTTTCTATTGGTTATATATTATTATCTCAGAAGTTTTTTTATGTATGTTCAATAAAAATAATATTACATTCTTAAATCTTGTGAATTATTCGTTGAATAAAAAAAATAATATTATATATATTTTTTTTAATTGACTCTATAATCCGATATGGATCTAACAGTTTTTTTTTCTGTACGAAAAATATATGTTAGCCACTTTCTCAAACTATTAGATGCATGCTATAGGCTTAAATATACATTGAAGAAAAAAACATGGGAATCTACCAGAAAATCCGAGACTCACTACTTTATAATCCGATACGTTACCACTCGGTTGGTAGCATTATTTTTTGTCATAACATATCGATTAAATTTATAGTAATAAAAACTTCTTGAAAAAATACCGTCACTGTCTTCTCCTTCCAATAATGTTTCTAGCTGTTTATCGTCGTAGCTGTGCACCATGGTGTTGAGAAGTACGCGTACCTTCTCTTTTTCAATTTTACCTTGTTTACTTGTATCGAACATGGTAAAAGCTCTCCTTAGCACTAAAAAATAACAATAATTATTATAATCTTTCACGTATAAAATAATCAAATTAAAAGACCCCATTTACTTCAAATAAATACAAGAAAAAATATTCCTTTAAATTACAGCGGCACTTATGAATTAGTATGTAATGCTTGTGGTGACCAGATATACATCGGAAAAACTCAACGAGCCTTCAAAATCTAGATAAATACCAGGAGTTTTTTTTAATTTAAGATCTTTGGGATTAAGAAAACATGCGAAATCCAAGGATTATAAACCCGAATAGTTACATGTCTAACTAATTACAATATATTACATAATAAATATTACAGTTTTAATGTACTCACTCGCTAATTGTTCATCATCTACTACGGCTGCCTGAAAAAAAAATGAATGAGATTAAAATAAAGCCACATATATTGTAAAATGCCTTCATCATTTAGCGAATAGAAGTGAAAATAAATAATTAACAAAACCAGTAATATAACTTTTAAGATTGTGAATTAGTTTGAAATGAATAACGGGACGTCAAACGAGATTTTATTGCACGTGTTTATTGTAGTTAAAAACGGAAGTTCCTGAGTGATCACAATGTTTATATTTAAATAAAGAATTAATGTACATTAGACGTTAAACATGACTACTCACCTACGCATTAGAAAAAAATACAATTTTGTTCTATAATTAGTTTATAAGGAACGGGCAGGGTGTTTAGTATTATAATACCTCGCAACTTCCTCAGAAAAATTGTATTGGTTACATTAAAAAAATAAAATTACATTCATGTTCAACTACGCGTGGCTCATCGTTGACACACGACAAGCAAAAAATAAACATTCTCAGAGACTTACTCGACCAAATCGAAAAAAGGCGATTGAAAAGGCAATTATCCTTTTTTTTTTTATTATCTGTTTTAAGTAATCGTAACTTTTAATTAAAATTCAAGTGGTCTGATTTGGTCTAGTCTTCCAAATACAATAGTACATCGTCTCACATGCCATAACGATGCACTATTGTGTTGATAACATATATTTTCTGTGAATTATGCTTTGAAAAATAATGCTTTCTCTTTAATGCATTTTTTGTATCTACTTGTACAATGTTTTTCAACCATTGTGACCAAATTGTCTTATGATTTACCTATAAAGAGCATTAACATTATATCAAATCTTCGTACATACGTGATGACAATTAACTGGTTAGATTATACTATATTATCATATTTTTGTAAATTGATATGGCAACGCAAAGGTGGAGGAAGCGCCGGACGCCAACTACCGCGGCTATATCATATATATATCAAAATACTGTTTGACACTATTTGCACCGGGAGTTTAATAAAATATTAATTATTAATGATACGGCATTATAGAGATCAACAATCATCACGGGAACTCCGGCAGACAGACGGTCCAGCCTTTGCCTCCTGGATATCAAGTCCCGGACAAAGGACTCACAACATATTTATTTGTTAACATACATTTTGTTACTGCTTTTACTGAAAAGTTTTGATGGTCCTTTGGATTACATGTAAATTATACGTAAAACATATCACCGTAGCATAGTTCAGCATGAGCTTTCTATCGGAAAGAGATGACCGCATACTATACGGTCTCCAATTTTATTAGATTCAATAAAAACAATAATTCAATTTTCATAGCCGATTCTGGCAAAATTTATGAATTAAAAAATGAAAAACTAACCAAACCTAACAAATAATCCAGTATACCGCTGGCTTTCTGCAAACCGACATGAACCGTGTTTTATTTAAAAATGAATTTTATCTCAGTACTATACGAACCAAAGAAGTTGGACGGTATTAATATACGACCATTTATTTACGATAAAACATTTCATTGTACAGTGTGATACGGCGAACTGCGTACGTACAATTTTCCGGTCACGGCTCGTTTGAAGTTAGCTATAATGATACAATAGTTTGGCGCAGTCTTTATTATTACATTGATAAATGAAAAAGATTAATTACTAAACATAGTATTTATTATTCCATAACACAATTTCGCATTGATACTAAAAAATATAATATATCACTGAGCTCATTATCTACATATTATTATTTATTACTTCTGTCATCTCTTTAGATTAGGGACTGTGAACATCCGTTATTTAATTGGCCTACACAAAGTGTGTGGTCAAATTGATTTGGTCTGAATCACACTTTATTTTAATGGGAAGGTCTTATCAAAGTAATAATATATTAATGCTCGGTATAGCGTGGGAGTTTTTAGCGGGTAAAATGTACCGACTTCGTAAGAAGGTTGAAAAACACTGCGCTAGTATAAAGGTCCAAATGATAAATCCTAAAATTTTTAAATGAAAGTTTAAAGCCAACAAAATATATATTTTTTAATTTCATTTAAAACCACACAGCATACGGAATGAAAACATTGGGTGTAACACATGTTTCGGGCATAAAATAAAATATTCTACAAGTATGAGTTCATGCAGTGTACACTACACATTAATAATTAACAAAATAAACACTGGCGGTGATTTCATTTTAAAAGCTTTATACACGAGTGTAGCACGCTTTGTGATTTTTTTAACGATTAGCAAGCCACATAGCATAAAATAAGGGCTGTTTGGTACTTTAATGTAAATACATTTATTTTGTAAGTATAAGTAATACCTACTAAAAATTATTTTCTACAAAAAGAGTCACAATTAATTAATATAAGTGTTATTTTAAAAGTATATTACACCAATATTCATTTCTATTTTCAGGATTACTATTTTTTTCGAAATTTTCAACTCACAAATTTGAAATTCCAATTAATATTATATTTGAATCATATTAGCTACCCGTAATACGGTAATAATATACCGTTAGACCGGGACTCAAACCCACATCCATTAGATTCCGATTTCTGACCATTTTAAATTTTTTGGGCACTTTTAACAATAATTTATTTGCGCAATGTGCCTGGAAAATAAGTAGATTACAAAAACCGAGGAGAAGTCATCAAGTAAATTAATTCATCATACAACCGAGGATCCAGCATACATCACAATGCTAGTGGATAAAAAGTGGATAAGGCTGATCCTGAATTCTGCAGTACAAATTCTTGAGTGATCACAATCTTCAGTCATTAAGTTATCAATGCAGTAGGGAATATTATAATACGTCAAAATGTATATGCATTAAAAATGCAGTATAATTTGCTAAATAGGTTGACCAAAATTGCAATATATATAACGTGGAGATACTACGTACTGCCAAAAGTTGGTCTCCGAATCATTTTATGGAGTAATTGCAAGTTGATGTTTGACATGCCATATAAAATCAGGCATAATGATAATTTCTTTGTTATTTATATACATGTTCTATATATCGGATGACCTTTTTTTTTTCTAGCATACATATTAATATATAATATACACATAATCCGTTGTTAATTCTAAATACCTAAATTATCGGCTTATAAACTGTTGGCAGTTTTCATTTATGACTGGACATTTTTTTTACTTTCACGATTTTTATTGTGTTTATTTATTATAAAAGTAGTATTTTTTTTCTTGTTTGTGTTAATTATTGTGTATTTTTGATAAGTATTGACTGAATATGTCGAAACATTCAAATATAATAATAAAACACTAATATCAATCAAAATTTTAATTTAAGTTCTACCAATAAAAGTAGGTACTGTCAACAGTGTCAACCAATAGTATTATCTGTAATCCATTAATGAGATAATATGATGTTTCTATTTTTTTTTGTAATAAAATAATGACCTCGACTTCTACTATTTGCATTATTGTTTTTAAACGCAAGAACCAGTCACTCTGTATATTATGTAATTGAAATAAAAATAATATTAAGTTTGTATCAAAACACGTCTGTTTAAAATCACTATTTGTATTTACGTACAAGCTTGTTTGATTTTAAATATATTTTGTTGAGAGAAAGTAATAATAATATTTCCTACGCATTTATTAAAAACAGATAACAGAGATATTTTTTGTTCCCAGATATATCTCAACCATGTTATATACATGTAATAAATATGGAATATTTCTACTTTTGATATCAGATGACACAATTTACAATGTTGTATATTTAACTATATATTGAGTTAATATTACATACTATAAACTTACCATTTATTATTATTTTCGGGATGTTTGATAGTTGTCATACGAAACAAGTCGTAATCGGAGGGGCGACAAGCGAAAGAAAACAATGCAATAAGCTTCAAATTGAATATGCGTTCAGTCGTTATTAGCAGCCCTAAGGCATAAAATCCACTAAAGCGGGCTTGCGGAGCGCTCGCGCATATTCTATGTGAATCATCGAAAATACAACGTAATCAAATACGCCAACGTACACTGGATTTGACGACACATTGTGCCAGCCCACCCTATGAGTCATCGTTGTGTGGCTTCTCAGCGGCACGAATTAACGAAAATACAACGTAGTCCAATCATTGAACACGGCAAACAAAATCACGCTCCTGGAAGCGTCGTCGATAGACGGGCGAGAAGGCATTATTTAATAACAGTGAACTCTTTGTTAAGTTATTGCGTGTCCGATATTTCGCTGGTAGAATGATGTCATCGTGAATATTAATTACAAGCCCCGAGAAATTTAATAATATTTTTATTGCTTTGTTATGAGAGACGCTGATAATAATAATTATTTAGTGCTCTTTGAGCCCCTTATTACATAGGCGAAGGGTAATGCGCGGGTGGGAGGGGGCCTACATCGTAGAGAGCGCACCGAGCGCCACTTTGGTGTGCTTTATGCCTAACAGTAATAATTACATTAGCCCAATGTCAATTTCTGCGCGTAATAAAAAAATGCTTTTACGCATGTTTATTGTTAAATGGGCCCACTGCAAAGGATAAATTTAATAAGCTATTTAGATTTTTATATATTTTTTCTTTAACATCGATTTTAATAAAAAAGAGAAATGCGTATAACATGCTTCTTTTAAAAATGAATACAAACTATTATATTAAAACTGTGAATTAATAACAAAAAAAACTATAACGATTTTAAATTCCAAGTTTATCTTCGACATTTTTTAATCAAACATACGAGTGTTATTAAAAAAAAAACTTTAAAATGTAAATTGTCTTAAATTGCAAGCATCGTATATATTTTCCGCTAGCCGATTCGTCTGGTTAATGGATCATTCGCCTTAATTATCTATATGTGAACGAATAAAATTAACAACTTTAAAATATGCATTAAATATTATTTTATCTGCTCTACAACCCTGAGTAGTTTTTGATGTCCTCCTGAAAAGGTTTTTTTAAACATTATTTACGATAAAATTAACATTGCAACTCATTCGTTTAACCTATTGCGATGACACATAAATACATAACCAAAAATGTATTAGAATTTTGAATTATTTATGGAGTGGAATTCGCGATCATCAATATCAAAAGCGGACGTTCTGATAGTCGTGATAAGCTTGCTACAAATGGATTTATATTGCATAATGAATTGCAGTTAACTTCAGTTGTAGTCTATAAGTAATCTTTTTTAAGCTCATCTTTATAATATACTGAGGCTGCATCTAAAATCTAGTCGATACCTTTTTAAACATACTTGGATAGCATAGCCATAGATTATAATTTTTTTTGTATGTCAAACATTTAAAAGGCTCTCATTAAAAGTGTTGGGGTCACTTTAGTGTGGTGTTCGATGTGTAGATAGAGGATGATGATAATGACGAAGTCTACGATGTAGCAGGGTGAGATTTATTAGCAGCGTATCGGTACAATAGTATATTATACATGATAGTTACTAGCTAAGTACTCTGATTCGAGTGACATTGAGATAAATTGTTCTTCGTTATTTATACAATAAAAGGTCATTAACATTAAATTCTTTTACATAATCATATTAAACTAAATATGGAATCAGCGTTTTAAATTGAGTAGCGAAAAGAAATATTATTTGTTATTACAGTTGTAAGAAAAAACTATGAGAAATGTTTATTCAGCTAATACACTAGACAGCTAAGACATAGACTTGCTGGTCTAGCTGAGCTGTTTACTGGAAATGGATTGGGAATATATTACTGCAAAGTAATTTGATATTTTTATAAACAATAGATATTCGATCACTTATTATTCTGCAGCTACAAAAGTACTACATTTTGAGTTAACCCATTTATTCTCCCACCCCGAAATTTCTTTGAAGGGGCCAACATTAGGTCCTTGAACTAACATGTATAAATTTGTGCACGTGGTTCCACATAATATTATGCAAGAATTTTTAATTCTCTAAAATAATACGAAAAAAAAAACACAAAAATTTCTGAGTTTTGCGAATGTTAAATCTTATTATTTACGTACACTCCACACTAGTGGTGCACAACCCGCGGCATTTTGTATAAATAATTAATAATAAAGTATGCGAAAAAATTAATATCCTAATAGTTATACTGCCCCCATAAGCAAAAAGGCAGCTTTTTTCCAAAGTCATATTTTGAGATAATAAAACATTAACGTTTTTTCAACTTTTCTTAATAAATTTTTCAATAATGTGGATGAATCATTTGATATATGGTATAAGCAAAAACTAGTATGTTTTCAATCGATGCTGTGTTTTTGCTTATGAATCTCGTTATAATGTCTTTTTTGTACGACTACATAATATGCCATGACATAGTACGCTATAGTGTAGCTATTTTGCCCCGTTTTACGTAAAGAGTATTAAGCATTACAATCTATATGTGCGGTATGAGCACGTGGCAATGTTCGGTGCCAAAGGCTACTGCAAAGTACTGATTTCCGATAAGTAGAGTTTGAGACTGCAATCTATATAAATGACATTGAAATGCGGTAGCCAAAAGATATATTTATATTAACTAAGTGTAGCTAATCTGCTTCTTGGTATCCGTAAAAAAATAATAAACAGAGTGATATTATTAAGTGATATTACTGAGTTGTTGAGTTACCCCATCACCACCCGTCGTGTATATGCAGACTTATAAAAAGGCTCTGGATCACTGGTCTACCTACACGAATAAACGTATGCCATAGCCGTTCATTAAATTTATCTCTTCCTTCTCTACGCTATAAAGACGAATAAAATTTTTAATAAAAATAATTTTGCTTTTGAGTCGAAGAATGAAATCAACGTACCGTTAACCGCCATTAAATGTTTCAGCGCTTTGAATGTATTTATTTGTATTTTATTTGTTTGTTTTCACTCTCCCTCTCCCTCTCTCTCTAAATTCAAGGAAAAGTATTCCACACCTTGTTAATAATTCGAAAATCTGACGAAATCGTTCACTTTGTGAGTTTAACATAAAATAAATTGTATTAGGTACGACTACTTTTTTATTATTCCGACTTTTTATTATTCAAAATAAAATACTTCCTCAATAAAGCACATTAATTGCAAACCCCAATGTAAAATTTACCAAATATATTTACATAACTACGTACCTACATCATGTTATATATCATTAAAATTAAAGATAAAGTGCACGTAGGTAATGAAAAAAAACAATTTGCTATAACATTGGACATAATATTATCTAGAAAAATATTTATTTATTCCTAATTTTCAATGACGACGTTTTTATAATATTAATGAATTTAATATATCATATTTAAAATAAGATAAAAAATACAATTCATTAAAATGTCATATTATAATATATCACTCATAGAAAGTCTACAAAATATTCAGACTAAACTCCCAAAGGTTTTTGACCTTCACATGGCATGGTTACCCCTTAAGTATACTTATAGAAGTGACCAAAATTT
This sequence comes from Rhyacophila brunnea, assembly GCF_057557595.1. Taxonomy (NCBI): domain Eukaryota; kingdom Metazoa; phylum Arthropoda; class Insecta; order Trichoptera; family Rhyacophilidae; genus Rhyacophila; species Rhyacophila brunnea. Next base: position 32,617,077 of record NW_028232827.1, on the reverse strand, counting down.
AAAAAGAGAACAAGTATGGAAAAACATAAAGCAGTCACATACTACAATACAATAAAACAATAGAATATAATTCACAATATTACTGTATTATCTAATAGACCTGTGTTCGGTACTATTTCATTTTGTATACAAGAAGGTCATGGGAGATAAATATTCATTTCTTTAAACCATAATTATGTAACTTTTAGAAGTTGCAAACATTTTCATCAAAATTATATTTGCATGACGTGTCAAATTAATATTGTTCAATCGGTATGTTTGAATAATTATAAAAGATTGGTCTGCATATTATTATGATTAATATCAACACACAATCAACGCGGAGAGGGTGTGTGATGTGATGAACTGTGTAATTATAATCTTACTACTCATTCAATTTGAATGTTTTCTGACTTTATGAATCACCCCACTGTGGGTCTATTCTATACTTATCGAACACTAAATTGATAAATAGTATCAAACTTAGGGTAGGTTTGTATCAAAATATTAGCACTTATTGTAACAATTACACGAAGCTGGTTTTTATTGTTGCAATAAGTGCGATATTTTAACAGCAGCAAGATAGGTGCTGTTAAAATATAGCACTTATTGCAACAATAAAAACCAACTTCGTGTAATTGTTACAATAAGTGCTAATATTTTGATACAAACCTACCCTAAGTTTGATAATATTTATCACTTTATCACTTTAGCGGTCGATAAGCATAGAATAGACCCACTGGATGGTTTCGACTAGTTTTACTTTCGAGCAGTATTTTTGTAGAAATTAACAAGCAAGGTTTTTATTATTGAAATTTAGAATTAATGATCAATTAATTGAGTTATTTACCTATTGTTTATTTGTATGCAATATTTATTTCGAGAAATTGTTGATAAGCATTCGTTTAACCTAATAGATCTATGCTCTAGATTCAAACACTCATTGAAATAAATAGTGTGTATATTCGTGGGGTTGCTGCCAAAAGTTGGTAAGTCGATAATATAGGTATTTAGAGTTAACAACAGATTATGTGTTTATAATAATATTCATATTAGAAAAAAATCAAGGTCATCCGATATATAGTCCAATTTTAGAAGGCATGTCAAACTTCAAATTGCAATTACTCCATAACAGAATTTCGAGACTTATCAACTTTTGGCAGACTCCACAATATATTCCAAAATGCGGGATTTAAGCACGTGACCCATGGTTTAATAATATATGAATCTTAAATATGTAAAACCTAGCTTATCACTATATAATTTTTTAATTTAGCTGACGGAGTTGTTTAACATACTTCTTATTACATGAATTGATTGTTAGCTATTCGCTCAACTTATTAGTTAACCATGCCTAGAATTAAACTCACACTGAAAAAAAGCACGTAATTCTTCCAGAAGCAGAATAAAATTCATACCCACACTTTCAGAAGCAAACATTCCACCACCACGGCGGGCGCGCACTATAACTTCAAACTTCACATGCATACTAAATGGAATGTTAGTATCACAAACTGAACGATTATGTTGCTAACGAGGTGGGTCAGAAACGCGAAATATTAATATTATTGCAAACTCACAGCTTCGTTTCGTAGCCGCAACACGGCGCTGGCTGCCGGCCAAACCCACCTTAACCGAGATTTCAATCCGCTGAACGGAATAAGCAAAGAAAATATTCGACTAATTTAATGAACATGTCCAATGAATATACAGAATCTCCAGCATAACATTATAGCTTACCAGGTATATTCGATTGTTAGTATATTCTACCTGAGTGAGGCCATGTAAAACGGATGTAATATTTTGTATATTCTTAAATAGCGTTGTTGAACTATCTCAATATACTTCCATATTTCTGATTTATCAACGTTTACAGTTTAATACTAATAATAATTTAAGAATGCTAGAAAAATTGTAAGTAGACAAAGTGAGTTTCAAATATTACATATTTTCTCTTTTCGGGTGACTGGTCCAGTCTCTGAGTTAACAGCCTACCTAGCTCAGCCGTGAACAGTGAACATAATATGTGAGGTTCGAGTGTCACTTGACCTCTTCTTCTAGCTTTTTTCTAATATAAGTATATATAATATATTATATATTATACTCTGACGTTTTTCAAAATGATTTGTTTGATAATATAGCATTGCTATAGTAATACCATAGCAATTTCATTTATTCTATCTATTCAGTTAAATATTTTAAAGTCGCTGGTATGTTGAACGTTTGCAATTGTGTTTGCTAATAAACATTTAACTAAACATGAATACTATCGACCGAAGGTATTTGATAGAATTTGAATTTAAATTCTAATGGATTTAAATAAACCTCTGAATTTTACTTCCTCATACAATATAAGGGTGCGTTCAAACCATGGTTCCCCAAAATGAGAACTTGCGCGAGTAGGTAGTAGAGAGAAAAATTATCAATAAATATATAGATGAATTGGTAGGTCAACACTAGGCGCGTTCTTTTTATTAGTTATTATTTTTATTTCAACTAATTCAGTTTCTTATAAAAGTGAACAATATATTGCATTTATGTGCAATTTCATCTTTGTTATTTAATTTATACTAAATAATTTCAGTTGTTTTATTTCGAAACTAGCTTTTCGAAATTCAAAAATTACACACGCAGCTGTATAAATAATATACTTTGAGATACAGATAAAAGAAAACTCCGGCAGGGGGGGGAAGCACTGAAAATTTTGAAAAGAGAGCGGTCAGCCAAAAAAGTTTGGAAAACTATGTTTTAAACCGTAAACAAAACGCATGCGTTGAACGCACAAACCAAAATAAAATTTTGAAAACCATTCTTAATGCTCAATAATATTATAAAAGCTAGTTACTCAGTTGATAGAATTAAACAATACTTGTCAAAAATAATAAATTAATTTATAAAAAAAAAATATTGTATGAAAAATATTTGATTGAAGTTGCACCAAAAAGGTGCAAAAATACAAAATAGGCGAAGCATTAAAAACTAATGACAAGTCAGTTATCTCCACATTTTAAATATATTTCCATAATGTGGTCGTTAATTCACTGGATGTTATTGTAACTATCAAATCCAGCTTTATTTACTTATATAATTGGGTTAAAATCGGAAGTTAGTTGCAAAGGCTATAATGCATGGGTTCCCAACCTTTTCTGTGCTTTGCCCCCCTATGAATTGTTTGATCAAATCTCGCACCCCCTACAAAAATAACAACAATCAAAATCGAGATCCTTTTCAGCCTTGGGCTTAAAAAATCCGATCATAATTCAACTCGGAAGCTTTTTTGCGTGCTATCGGCTTATCCATCCAAAAAGTCCACAATCCAAGTCGGGAGCACTCAATTTTTACAAGTGGGTACCAACTGTGAATTAAAATTTTCTTATTTATATTCCAATGTTCAGTTTTTTAGTATTCACAAAATAATCTAATACTGAAAACTTGATTCTTTCTTCGAAGAATTTTTTACACCTTTCTCGCACACCCTGGGAGTTTGTGCACCCCAGGTTGGAAACTCCTGCTATTAAGGATCTATCAGATGTTTATATTGATAATTACTAATGAAAAACAATTAGAACGTATTCGCACTTAGAATGTTATTATTTATAGATGTGTTTTTCAAAGCAGATAAGTATTTTATATGTAAATATTTTCTAATAATAGTTTAAGAAGGTAGTTAATCAATATTTCCTCACGTATATATTAAGATACTGTTAAAAAATATATTTGATTATTACACATATATTAAACAATTACACTTAAAAGTTAATTTTACGAACAAAACAAACAATTGTGATGTTATTAAATTTAACACTGTACATCTAAACATTTACTACGCACCATTGCGATGCTTGACGTTGCAAATCGCGTGAAGATGCTTAAGTCTGACTCCTTCGAGAGACTTCAAGTGACTAAAGGCGAGGAGTGCTTAACCTAAGGATAATGTGGTTCAGACCGCAGATGATTATTGCCAATACAGTTGTCGAACATCTTTGCAAAATATCGGCTCGTGGAGAGATACAAGAGGAACTGATTAAAGAAAGTATTAATTAAAAAAAACGGTATGGTTATTACATAATTTCACCAATATTTTTAAGATATTAGGTACTGTGGATAAAGCCACGATGGCCGCGCGGCAAGCGTCGGCCTATAGTGTCGTGCGTCCCAGGTTCAAATCCTGGTTCTGGCAAAGTACACATATTGTTTTTCAGTTTGTGTATGAGTCAGAGTATGGACCTAATAGGTTGAGCAAGTGGCTGACATTCATTTCTCGTAAAAACAAAATCTGTTCGTGGAGACCCATATGATCTTATTAGGATCGGACATAGTCGCAAGAAGAAGAAAATTATGACACTGTTTCAGTGTCGAGTAACTATTTTAAGGATTTTGCAGTTCTACTCACTCGTAATTCAGAATTTATCAAAATATACGAATTCACGAATATGAAAAGAAATAATTTCAGCGAAAGCTTAACATATTATGTATATTTGTAGTAGACTATGTGACAAGAGTCAAATAAATTCGACCCTTCAGTCCAAAATGTCAGTTTTTAATTATAATCAATGAGCAACCATTTCATTTTCATCGATGCGAGATAAAATATCGTTACTCTTTTTATTTATATATTTGTAAACTTCGCATGTACTGTACATGCCAAAAGTTGGTAAGTATCGAAATCACGTGATGTAATTGCAATTTTAAGTTTGACTTAACGTCTAAAATCAGGCAAAATGCTAATTTCTTTGTGCTTTATATGCACCTTATATAATATATTTATTATTATATCGGATGACCATATTTTTTTCCAGAATACATAGTATTTATATACAGACATAATCCGTTGTTAATTTTTATTAGCTAAATTATCAACTTACTAACTTTTCGCAGTAATCAATGATACATTACATTAGGTACAATACAGTAATACAGAGCAAATAGAATAATTATAATAACATAATATCACAGTCAAATCTAAATAATTATAACACAGTTTACCGTTAGATGTCTTATCAAAAAGAGATGACCGTATAGGATTGAGATAACAAAAACACGCGTTGTTCGTAGAGAATTGCAGACAGTAATATTCCAATCTTATAAGATTCATAAAAAGTAATAATTTGATATTCATTGGCATCAACTATCTGACCATTCTGTGATTATTATCAGATATTATATTTTATAGTTAGGTACGAATTGATATTTAGGAACACCTATGTGTTATCCTAATTTTGAATCATTCAAAATTTTACATAAATATATACGATATGATTATATTTCTAATTTACGAACCTCCCTATTATCTATTGTATTTTCCTTATATTCTGGTGGTTTTTATTACGTATTTTGTACCTAAATGTTTTATTTAGACATAACTTTGATTTAAATACTATACGGCTATCTATTTAATATAATAATCTCATGATAAACTGTGAGAATGCTAACTGCATAATGTGTTGAGATATAAAATAGAATACAATTTATTTTTAAAGTAAGTACAATAAAATAAAAGTAGTATATCCAAGAAAACGGGTAAACGAAGAATAGGTAGATGACAAAAAAAATATCATTTATTGCAATGCGTGAGTGCCTGAAGTATTGGACATGACAATATAATTACTATCCTTAAGATAATGAATCTTTGATATTGAAGAATGAATATAAAAGTTAATTTTTAAAAATAAACGTGAATAGGGTCAGATTGCTTCCAATAATTTAAGTAGTATTATCAGTAATCTATACTGTCATAGTTTAAAAAATATGTAAAATAATTATTCATTTCTCATATGCAACGTATCTGTGACTTTTCATCTAACTAAAAGATTTCCCTTTGATTTTTCCATTATAGCAAAATGCGAGCTCGCGGCCGCAATTTACTTGTCAGCGGACAAAAATGCAATAAACAGGCGACAAAAATTTTGGGACAAAAATTCTCCGCTATATATTAATTTATATATTTTATATTAGGGGACATGACAAATTACAAAGTTATGGCGTTAACAACATGACATAAAAGCAAAGAAAATAGGTGTTAATAAATTTATTAAACAATCAACAAGGTTATAAGACTAGTAAAAAAATACATGAGCTAAGTTGGCCATATAAAAAAGTATTTATAAAATAGCGACACACATCTGCTTTTAATCGCGCATATTGCGAGTCGCAAATATATAACTAAAGATATCTGCAGGTGTTTAACACTGGAAATGTCTCAGTGCTCAGCCGTAGTGGTTTGGCGGGCGCGGCGCGGCGGCGTCTTGCGAAACTCAAACGTATAACCGTGTGTATTATGCCCAATGACATTAATATGGACGAATCATCTGGAAAATAAAATGACACTCACTTTATTGTCGGGTCTGCCGAATGGCATAGTCTCTTCTAACGCCATTACAATAAAGGTGATATTGCTATAAATTCCTGATGCTTTTTGTTGGGTCTGCCGAATGGTTCGGTTCGAACGGGTTCGCTCAAATGAACATTGACATCAGAAACACTGCTCTAATGCCATTACAATAAAGGTTATATTGCTATAAATTCCCGATGCGTGATATCGCATAATTGAATTGCGTGACGTCTACCTATACATGCGAATGCGCGAATTTACTTGCTAGCTACTGTATTGAGTGCGTCGTCCATTAATAATGTCATTGATTATGCCCCAAAAAACACACTGTCTACGAACATTTCACGCACGGTTATACGTTTGAGTTTCGCAAGACGCCGCCGTGCCGCGCCCGCCAAACCACTACGGCCGAGCACTCAGGAGCAGTCGTCTAAGCCGGCTCGCACCAAAACTTATCTCGTCTACAACGCGTCGAATACGTCGATGTGACGTCATCGTTATTCACATAACACACGTTGCCAAATGGAGCTCGGCAGATTGGTAGAATGCGAATTTTTAAATTGAAAAATACATCTAGTGCTGCTATCATCAAATCGAAGACGCGAGAACGCATACACACACATATGCATTGGTCATTCCTATACCGGCTGGCCGGTCGCCGCATCCAAATACCTATACGTTTTGAAAGATTACGTGCGACTGTCGCTAGGTGCGTGGTCTTCATATACAACATCGGATTGACGTTCCTAGAAGGTTTGATTTATCGTTGTACGGCAGACGATGCGAGTTTAGATCTGAGAGCTGGCTGAGACTTAAATCAGTATGCGTTTAAGTGTGGTTTGACTGAATTTACTTTTACAGACAAAATAATGAGATCCTAATTCTTTTATGGCATCGCAAATATTCAAATTTGACTTAAACAACTGACTGGACCCTGATCTACCAGCTGTTTTAACCGACTTGAATTTCTTTCTATTCTCTTTCTGTGCATATTTCAGGACATTCCCTGAGGATGTGCTAACTATGAGGAAAGTCACTATGTTGAAATGATGCACTATGATGCACAAAGATTGCACCCCAGTTCAATTTGACTAAGTCATGTGCATTATATGAAACGATGTGGAAAGATATCGAATGTTCAATAAAAATCTAATATAGTTACTATCCAGAAGAATATTTTGGTCAATAATTCTTTTTTGGGTTCAGGGGGGTGAGGGGCGTGGCGAGTTGACCAGATAAGTGAGATGAACACATATCACAAACTTCCTATAATAGCAGGAAAAGTTGTGCGATGATCTTTTTATTATTGTGTGTCGATACGTCTTGACAACTTCATAACAATTCAAGTAGATGTATTAAAAATATACTGAATACCCTTAATTTTACCTCAATCACCATTTGGAAAATGCTTCTCTAGAACGTCACACCGCCTGTATGCTTAGCGATAGGTAGGAGGGTCCGTCAAAGATACTAGCCTGTGGTGCTGCTTCAAGATGTGTAATATTCTAAACATGTAGAGTGTCACCAGGTGATGCAGAGATCAGTTTTTTAACATTATGCAATTTGTGTTTCATCTGATTTCGACTTACTGAAAATATTTTTTTTTAAAGCGTCATGAGTTTTATGAAAAATGCTACCTGATTTTTGAAGCTAACGTAACTTTACATAATACTGACATACCTACAGTCGTTCTTGTCAATTAACATAATACGGTCGAAGGATTCGGAAGAATCCCTAACGACGGATAGCCAAATACATCAGTCTAACCGCCGTGCTAATACCATTTTTGTCGTAATTTAACCTACCTTTTTAATATGATATTGTTCGCAATTTTTAACATAGCATAGGTGATGTGCAGCTAACTTTCAAAATTTTAGTCGACGTTTATTCTATTTTTCTCAAAATAAATGTCACCTAACATAATATACCTACCAGGCCTCTTGGCATAGAGATATCAGTACCGTCACTCAGTGGAGTAGAGTTAATCTTATAATAATTATTTTTTCGAAGCCGTGACAAAATAAAATAAAAAATATGATTTACTTATTGAATAAACAAAAACAATTTGGAAAAAATTATGGGCTTTATGACAAGGTATCAGTAAGTGCACACTTCCTTTTTGACATTTTATTGTGTAATTATTGAAAACTAGATAAGTACATATTTCAAAATAAATTGTATGTGAAAGACAAAATAATATTTTCGACAATCTTGTTCAATTTAAGAGACCATCCATAGACTGAAACCGTATGCGGTTTAGAACCGTGCGCCACACTAAACTTATGATTTATGTTTATGAAAAAATATGTTTACTAAGTTTGTAAGTGTATGGTATAAACGGATACGATAAAATGCTTATAACATACTTAGTGAAAATAGATTTCAATGAACATAAGTCATAAGTTAAGTATGGTACACGGTTTTGTCTATGAATGGCCTCTTAATCAAATTTCGGCTACGTTATAGGTATATGGTTTTAAAAAGAATACAATATAATAGATAGAGTTGTAAGGCTCAAATTATCAATCTTTTATTTGTGAATCATAAAATAGGGTCATCAGGACCTATTTTCAAATCAATACAATCCCGGTCAAATCAAGAAGTATTATTGGAGTAAGCTAATTTGAACACTAATTTATTTTTCATACGTAATGCATCCATTGCTTTCCAGTTACGTAAAAGATTTCCCAATATCTGTGTTGATTTTTCCGTAATTATAGCAAGTTGCGAGCTTGTGGCCGCAATTCAGTTTCGTTGGAAAAATCTCAAACAGAAACCTGCTGCACAGTTTCATTACCTAATAAAACTCCCGTAAACCAGTAGGGTCAGCCTAAACTGTATGCAATAAAATATAATAAGTAGCATTGTTGATAATTAAAATCGTTGCATTAGAAGACACAATTATTGTCTCTGTTAATATTTAAGTGTTATTATGAAATTCTGTAGTAAAATACATTGTATAATCTTCAGTTTTCATATTATTTTATTAGGAGATGAACATATTGTTATTTTGGACAAAGTAACGCATATGCATTTTGAATAAGTGCCTGTGCACATCTGTATGAAAAGATTGGTTAAATAATAAAATATATATTATAATATATATAATTATATTATTATTAGTATTCATGAACATGCTTTTCCTTTCATCACTGCGGTGTATATAATATACTGCGGTGAAAATGACGCGAGTTAGCGTGAACTAGAATCTAGTTTAATAAACTTTTTAAAATTAGTAAAATATTTTTTTTTATTCATTCAACACCTCTGTAAAGTGAGTCTAAAATGGTAGGTAGGTACTCGTACATTAAACATAAAATTATAATAAACTATATAAAATTTTAATATATTATCACCACTTAAAAATATATAAAATGACACATACTCGTGAAAAAACATTTAAATACAATGATTGTTTTTATATTAAATAGAAAGTTTAACGACTTTAAAACATATTATAGAATGACACATACTGGTGGAAACCATATACATATAATATGCAGTGTGTTTTTTTATAGTTCAGCAAAACGATTTATTGCAGCAGTTATTAATGTACGAGTATTATTAAAATAAGACACAAAAATATTATGCAGTACCGGTTCCACTTCTTTACTTATTTTAATAATTATCAAGACCGCTTTTGTCCACTGCAAAGGGACATTGTCAACTAGTAAAGAATATATTATAATAATACAGATATTATCAGCCAACAAATTGTATAAGTTATAAATAAAATCATTTACAATATTTAGTACTCTTTATCATTATATTAATTTAACATAACGCTTTTCACCATAAATTTTACTTTGACAGTTACTTTCACAGTTCAATTGACAGTTAACACAACAAAAAAAATAATAAGGCAAAATTATTTTGTAGATCTGGATAATAATTAAATAAAATTTCAAGTAAATCTCTGGTCAAAAAATAATCAGAAAACAATATTATAATCCTCATCTCACCTACACGAGATTATAATAATCTAATGTACGTAGAATTGTATATTATTTACCAATTGACAGTATCCTTTTGAAGCGGACGAAACCGTTACTGACTCTTATTAAAATAATTAGAACTATTACTACACATTGTGTTTTCATATTTTTATTAATTCAATGAATTTCCACCAAACATTGACAAAGTTAACACAGTAATAGTTGAATATATACTTAATTAAAATAAATTTATTATTTGTATAATATGTAAGCACAACCCTGGGGCGAATTCTTTTTTCGATTTTTTCAATTGACATACGCATTATCGATTGATAAACAGTCGGCAATAATTACTATAATCAACGTCATTACAGCTGATGTTCTTGTAAACAGATGAGAATAGAAACCATGACTCCCTTCCCGACGCCACTGTTATTTTTACATCTTGTTTTTTATGTGCGCCTGATCCGAAAACCCATTAATTCGTCATTATCGCAGTCGTTATACTATTTTTTTAACGAGATAGTAAGTAATTTATAATATGAATTATATAGAATCAAAAGAAGAACTATCCATAATTCAATATGCTCGGAGCTAATTATGAAAAATGTCTTGTAAGTTTTCAGTAATTCTTTGCGTTTATGATATATTATTATAGATATATTATATTCCCAGGTATGTATTAAGTAAAGGTTAATTTGTAGTCTGTATAATAATTTATCTTTACAATAATTGAGTAGGTATGTACTTAAAAGATAAAAGAACATTATCCATTGATACCTCGATAAAATTTTATTATACAATAAATAGATCTACTTTTGATTCTTTACAACCCATCTAGGTCATTACGAATTTGAAAAAAGTGTGCTTGTCATAACTTTACTACGTCCAACATTAACAGATTTTGTGCATTTAAATGAATCATTGCGAACGTATTATTAATACATTATTGAGAGCTCTGGAAACAAAAACGGCAGTATCCATTTCCGCAATATGTTAGCGAGTCATTAAAAATGCCTTACGTCTTTCTTATGTGTATAATTTTTAAAGTATTTTGAAATGTTGTTTGTATATTAATAATAATATATGACATGTTAAAATACTTTTTTCAGAAATTATAAATACCTATAAGAAAGATGTAAGACATTTTTAATTATGATCAAATTATAATTTTTACATTTTACTCTTGCGCCTCTTTATTAATCAGTAAAAGTTAGATTAGTTTACATCAGTAGTTGTGTAGTAGTGATACATAAAAAAATAGTGTCGAGTCACTTTTTCTAAAGTACAATTTTTAACATTTCAATGGATATCTACGTAGGTACCAAAGATTATTGATAGACAAAACACTGGAGCGGCAGGATGTTAAAGATCAATACTTGTTTCCATAATTACTTAGGAATTGAATAGACTAAAATCGCGTTGTACATATAATGCGCTGTGTTGTATATTTACTACCAATGTGCGCATGCGTTCAAAAGCTGTAATAATCCGTACGTAAATATTTTTTTATAGAATATCTTGACATCTACCGGATAATTATTGTAAAAGATCGGCAAAACTTCACTAGAGTTTTAATGTTTTTATCAGCAAATAATTAAAAATGAAATCATTTCAAAAAAGTTTTCTTTTAGCCATTAAGTCATTTATTATTTTACTTTGCTGAACCAAAAATTATTCTTATTAATGGCACTCAAATTGAGTGAGTCGACAACTACGTCTATCTTGAACAACCAAATTTAAAGTCATGACCAAAATGACGGTGCTATATAAATTATTATAACGAAATTGTCCGACAAACCAAATTGACGCGGAGTGCATTTTGGCGCCTGGTTAGTATCTTCAAAAGTTTTTTCAATATCCTCTAGTAAACTGTTCAACCAATGTGTGCTACCAGTGATCACGTATACGTGTGGAGCATGAACTCTTACTCATTAAAACCTAACTCATTTACTGCTGACAACGCGACTAGCTTGTTTGCATTAGTTGGCCATTAGATATAATTAACATTATATTTAATTAGTAATTATCTGGTGTTGTGTGTGTTAATGTGTTAATGTAATAAAAAATAAAAAATTATTACGAATAGCGCTACCTGGCATGGAAAAGTGCATATTGGCCATACGTGGAAAACCCGCGAATGAAACCAATGGATAAAGAAGCAGACAAGAGTACGCGACGTGATAGAGGTCACTACGTAGATGAAATTGATATATGATAGTCGAACTCAGTAGATATAGAAGGGTAAAGGGAACTAGAGGAGGCTTTCATCCAGATGATGAGTATGAAATCATATTTATTTTTAAATATTTTCACGAAAAAAAAATATTTTATTTGTAAGGGTTTTTTTCTACGTTGACATATTTATCATTATTAATATCAAATGGTAACCTTCCGAAATCCAATATTACCTATATCAGGGTTGGCGAACCTTTTTACGTACGCGTGCCAAAATTTCCCAAATAATATTTTTGTGACATGCAAGCAGTTTTTTTTATGGCAAAAAAGTTTATTTAAGTTTTCTAAAAAACTAGTTTTTAAGAATTCTATTAAAAAGATTTAAAAATAACAATTGAGTTATTCATATTCTATCTTTCACCGCATTTCTAGACGAAGGCATATCTTTTAGTTTTTGAATATTTTTTCCTTGTTTTCAAATTAATTACATACCTGCCTACTCAAATAGATCGTGAAAACCTTTAAACCACTCTTGTTTCATATTATTATATTCTCCATCAGTGAGCGGTTTTCCATTTTTAGAGATTATGTTTGAGGTTAAATAACAAGCAGTTATTTATTATATTTGAATGACTGCTGATAATTAATTTCATAAGGTTTGTTGATAGAATATTTTTATTTTTAATTCTCAGATCCTAAGGACCGACCTATGCAGTCGTATATTTGCATCAAACGTGTTGTTTATTCTTGAAAATGATTTGCCTACAATTTTTTATACAATACTATTTGTCATTATTTATGCATAAATTTCGTCGTTTCCGTTTGCGCATCGATTGGTACATTATATGAAAAACCGAAGAAAGTACGCATGGCTATGTCGTCATTATTTTTTAATATTATATAATATTATAAGTAAACTTACTTAAGTATGAATATTTATTTATAAAAAAACCGTTTTTAAATATACCTACTTATAATATAAAATAGTAGTTTCTTTTCTATTCGAAATGAAACATTCGCGTGCCATGAAAAATCATCTCGCGTCCCACTGGTGGCACGCGTGCCATAAGTTTGCCATCCCTGACCTATATACAATTTTTTGGATCCTCATTGCTTACCTACTTCCATTAAAAAACATTCTTCGCCACAACGTACGTATTTTTTTGAGAATCATTTTTCTTGTAGAAAATTATGTAAGAGAGCACTCATTGGAAAATATTTAATATATTATTTTCACTACACGGTCACAAAATAATATCGTACCTAATCCGTAGGGTCTGGTGAATATTCACAAAGGATTAGTCGGAATACGAATAATCGTTTTGTGTTTATATTATTTCCACATGGGTACTGTGGAACAATGGATACACTATGTAATCCTGAAAAATTATGAAGCCTTTATTGTATACCTATTATAAATTCATTATTTGACATTTTTATTTTATTTTTAATCCTTCTTTATACGTTGATAACGATAAAAAATGCTTAAATAAAAACTATAAATCATAACCGGTAAGCCAACAAATTATTACATAATTTATGACTAATATTTTTTGAAAAGGTTAAAGTACCTTCTGACTAAACTATACTTTATACTCCATATTGAATAATAAACAGGTAATTAAACTTAAAATTGTAATACTAAAAAGGTAAAAACAAATTAAATTGATTTTTGTCAAATTTTTTTAAAACCAATTGACAGCATTTTTAGTACATAATTAAGTTAGTCGCAATTTTTTAGATGTTAGTCTTAAAGTCAAGTCGCCTCCATATTTAATATTATATGGATTTCTGCAGAGTTCCATTTTTAAAAACATTATTTTGAAGTCGATTACAGATGAATAAAACAATTATTAAATATCGTTGCTATCATTCGCATCACGTATTGATTTTTTTTAAATAAATCTAACGTGCATAATTTCATAACGTCACTGTTCTGGCAGAAGACACTAATTCGAAAGAATGACATTTGAGTTAGTTATACCAAAATGATCCTTATTTCAAACTTTGCCGTTTGGAAACCTTTTTAATATATAAACAGTCTTTATTTTAAAGTCATCCTTTTTACGATTAAATAATAAACTCACATGATAGACCATTTCAAATATTTTAACAACTTCAAAGTCAAATTACTCAAAACTAGTATTCTCCAGTTAGTGTGTTCTGCCAGAACAGAGACGAATTAATATAGTTATTATGCTAAACAGAACATAATTATGAAAAAGATTTATTGGAAAATTTTAGAAGACATTCTGGTTATTTGATTGACTTGATTAATTATTAATTATTGTGGAAAAAATACTTTCACAAATACAACACGTTTTCCTTGGCAACAGTAAAATAATTATAATGGGACCAACTTTATATGAGAATTTTATACATTTGTCTTACATCTAAGAGATATATATTATATAGCTATTGTATGATATTATGTATAATACTTACGACATTTTCATTATTTTTGGCGGTGAGTATTTATCTTAGTTTCAATAAAATAAAATCGTTAAAACGTGAACACACTAACAAAACAAACAAAACAAGAACACTTATGATTTCATCAAACTTCCAACATCGAATAACAGATGGCGTTTATTTACATTGTTGTCTTGATGTTTTACATTTTTGTGTTACCTACTTACTTATTTAACATATTGTACGAAATCGTGTCACTTCATACGAGGGTATGCCAGCAAAATGACTCATTGATGATCCTTCACCTCACCACAGGCATTAGATACTCTCTTGCCAGTTAAGTTGCCCCATTTCTTCAAATATGTCTTAGTCTTTTCAATGCCTGTCATACATTTATAGGCAGTTCGTGTCCCGGTGAGAGTTTTTCTACCAACCCCAGGCATTGATGAGTCTTTCTTTCCATGTGGAGATACGAATCTCGTCTTTGAAACAGTCCAATTCTGTTATCATCTTAAAGAAACTCTTCCTGGACTTGAGGTTTGAGGTTTCTAAATTGTCTGGCATCATGCGTCCAATTCTTACTGTCAACGTTAACCTTCTTCTCTAACATCTAACTTCTCTTCGTACACCAGCAGAAGAACTGCCAAGTGGGTAGAAGTGTCCAGATCCCCCCCCCCCCCGCCGAGGAACGAAAAGAATACAAACTCTTCTTTTGAAATATTATTTCTTCTTCGTCAGGATCTCATGACTGAGGATCGTGACCCGGATGATTTGGCTATCGAATAACCTTCTAGACGGATTGGCCCTTCTCCTCTTGGCATTCTACCATACGCAATGCCTGAATTAGTACAACTATTTGACCCATCCAATATTTGCTTTAATATTCTGATATAGGCAGCATGTCTAAGTGACAATATAGCGCGGATGACACAAACGGTCACTAATAAATGATACTAATAAGTAGATACCTTTAGTGAGCTCGCGTAGTTATAGCCACATGCCAAGTGCTCATCGCTATGCCGAAACTGCGGAGTATCTGTGTATGGAGTATGTACCGGGAAAAGTGCGTTATAAGTAGTGGGCGGAAGTCAGTATCACCTGTTAGTTTTGTTTACCCTACCCTCCCTCGCCGCGTTAAAAAAACAATAATACATAATTGTTTATATTTTTTTTGAAATGCCCCCCCCCCCCATACCATTTTTCTGTGTGCGCGCCTGACATAGTATCCTTATGCGTATAATTCGTTGACTGAAATATTCACGTATTTGGCATGAACTATTCCGAGAAGTTAGTAGACGATACAGGAAAGATCGTTCTGAAGGCGGCCGTCCTCTGATAGGTGATGGCACAAGAAGAAGATGACCTAGTTACTAGACTAACTGCGTAAACATACTATCGTGATAAGCACAAGGTCATAGAATTTTCATCGATCCAGCACATCATTCTACGCATTTTACCACGTCAAACATACAGCGCGTAGTTATATAATATAACTAAATTATGTGTTATAATACTCGTCAAAGCCCTGGTTAATAATTTTATTATTTTCAATAGAGTTCGTTATATTCGAATTTTTATTTCTTCTAGTACTAAAACCTGGGTTTGAAGAAATCCTATACCAATCTTCTTAACCCTAAATAGTAATTGGCCCATATTCGAGTGGTAATAGCCAATCGGTCCAACGTAATGTGGGGCAGATTTAAGTGGCACTTATTTTTCAACCAACATATTGGAGTACCATAGCAAATAGAAAACTTTATATAATCGAAATTTTCAAATTTTCTTAAGCTCTCTTCACAAAAGCTTTTCGTTTATAGAATAAATCGCACTTTTTTGGAGATGCGCAAATGTGACAAAATGCACGGTTTGATAGTTTAATTATACCCCAGAATTTGTTGGAAACTTATTAATGTTTTTATTACAGCATAACTCAAATTAAATTGCAATAAAGAAACGATAAAAATACACCCACATAGCATAATAATTTGTCGCGCAAGAAAAATTTAGAAAGTTATTTTTATAAATCAATTGTATCTATATTATAAAACGGTGCAGTGTATACGCGTCTATGTAGATGTGAATACAAAAAAAAGTATAAATTTGCTTAAGTAGGATTTATTATTAGGGAATACCAAATCCCACACATGGAAACGTTAAGATGACAGAACTGCTGCATTCAACAACTACAGCAATATTTTACTCATACTAACTTACTTTTTCGACGATTTGACATAATAAAGATCTACAATAATCTCGGATATCACAGCGGATGAACGGTCCACTTCGCTAATAAAAAAAGATGTTCTGAACAATGGACAGACATAGTTTTTTTTAATATATCGTACATGGTAGAGAGAGACACGTCCACGTATGGTTTAGAGCAGTGATTCAATGATAATAATTATTTTAAGGGGGATCGTTATGCCAACAAAGAACCTAGCGGAAAAATACGAAGCTTGCAATTTGAGATATTTTTTTGATAATTTACAATAATTTCAACTGTATTATTTAACAAATATCTATCTGAAAACATTAAAATGATTTATTTTAAAGTCAAAGATAAACTTACAATTGTAAAAAAAATGTGAATATGTTACATATTTGTGGCATAGGTTACATTATTATTACATTATTTATTATTAAAATTTAGATTATTAAGTTTTCAATTTTTGACTAATTCATAGTTTTAATATTTTTAATATTTATTTAAAAAAAACATCGATTTTTATAAAAAATATAAATATGTATAACTTGATATCCTTTTTATTTATATGAAATCGAGCTGAAATATTGGGACCATACCTAATTAAGTTATCTATAACTAAACAATGTAGTGCGCAAGGCAAGTTCTTTTTACGCCTCTTACGCCACGAGCGCATCGCACGGCCACTCGCAATGTGCTTTGTCGTTAGGATTGTTCAAATGTTTGAATATGTGTATAACAGAATATTGAAGATTCGTTTGCATGTATTCGCTTAAAATAGTCTTTGAAAAATAATAAAACATAGAAGATTGAGGCTAACTCAGATAGTAAGGTGCGGCAATTCCAGTCTGCTTAATGGCGCCACGTTTCTTATGTATATTGCTACTTAGGTACTGATATAATACAGGTATATTTTGTAATTTGAATACGTGTATTAAATAAGGCTCTATAATACCAAAAAGTAGTATTGCCTGTAGTTACAAGAAACCGAGTCATTGCAGTAAAATTTCATGAAGCAGACCTTTTGAAAAATGTAGTTTTACAGTGTGAAGCAATCACGGCAGCTTCTATAATTTTAGGTATTAAGAACTCGCAAGTGTCAACACACCATCGTCAGCTATTTTATATTGAATGCCGTTGACCACTGCAGTGCTACTTACACCATTATAAATAAAACACGCCAACGGACTTACAACGTCGACAGGTTTAATTATTTCGCTGTATTTTTTTGACTTGCTTGAGGCACTTAGACTATAGTTGAAGTTATTGGCGTTAATATGTAGAACATTTTTCTACAAAAATGTCAGTTTTTATTATTTTGGTACTAAGCGCCTTAATTAATACACGTATTCATTTACTCCTCTGAGTTATAATGTGTTATCCAGTTAGGGATTTCCTGACATGTTATAAAATTTAAGGTTTCCCACTAAAAAGGGTTGAAAATACTGTTGATAATACAAATAGTGATGATAATACAAGTAACTTTAACATTGTGTGAACGACACCAGACTGGATCCGATGTTCCTTTGTAGGTAACAACAATATAGTTTGAATTAACTTTATTAGTAGGTAAACGATGAGCAGTTAAAATATACTGAAATAGAATAAATACATAATAATGTTTTTAAATTGACAATGAATAATAAATTAGAAATCATTTTTTTTAAATTGGCAAACTATGGCAAAATAATATAATATGTTTACAATATTAAAAAATAATAATTATTAATTAAAATTATTAATAGACGTCTAACTTATTGTAAAAATTATAATACCTCAATATATAAATATGATAAACTACCGTCGATAGCCACATTGTGTATAGAATAGACCCACATGTATGTTATTGTGTTAAGTATATAAGTTTACTTGAAATAATTACAAGATAAAAAGAACTTTTTATATACCACGTTTTTAAATTTTTATAATTCTATGGATTAATAAAAACTTTTTATTTTACTTGATAGAAATGCTGAATAAATATTATAGAATATTATATTGATTTCCATAGTAACGCACGTATATATTAATCATTTAGTTGCTAGGACCCACTTAGCAACCAATAATAGGAGTGTAAATATTACTTTTAATGTTGTTTTTCCGAAACATACGAAACAGAATAAACTGAAAATGAATTCAATTCTGCTTAAAGATGGCCAAAAGTATTAAAAGAATGCATTGTCGTCGTGTTCTGATATATTCTAAAAGTTTCAAATGTCTAGCTATTCGGGAAGTTAGTTAACAATATTGGACAAACGAGAAAAAATCTGTACAGGACTGTAAACAAGAATACGAGCTAATAAAAACGTGGTAAAATACAAGAAGTTTTTCCAGTTTACTTCAAAGTGTTAGAGAGAAAATCTCTAGTCCCGTTTAAAGTTTCCGATAATAATAGAAAATAACAACTTTTGCAGACGGATTTATTGTTTTACAGTAGATTGCTAAAACGTGGGAGTGAAGAGGTTACACGATTGTAAAATACAATATTATTATATTCAATTGTAAAACAAGTAAAATAGAATTTAGTTTCACTAGTGGTATTAAATATTCAATTCCAACTGAGCGAATAGGGAACGATCATTCATTATTCATATTATTTATTCAATTTAGAAATTATGTCAATTTAGTTGAGTTATTATTACAATAAATTTAGTTGTCAATGTAATTTGTCTCTAAAATGAACAATATATTATTATGTCGGCTGTTTTGTTTAACTGTTGATAAATGTTTTATGATTTAATTTTCTATTCTATCAGTGGCGAAGAGTGGAGGCAGGCTGTGATCCGACATAAATAATGCACACTAAAGTTTGTCAGTCAAACGTACTTGTTTTCATTGAACTAAGACTAAAATGCGTAGATAGTGTTTGTTACTTTTTAAAATAAAATCTGCTCCAAGCCATATTAATAGTCGAAAATTATTCGTTTATCTATAAAACATCTATAATTATGCCATTAAACCATACATCGTTTTAGATGTTTTATAGATATAAGAATATTTTTTATCGATTATGGTTTGGTTGGGCTGGGCTTAATGAATTAAAAAAAACTAACCTAAACCGTATTATGTAAAATGTATTTTTAATTCAACGAAAACCATTAATAAGTATGACTGAAAAAGTGTGCAAGTGTATGTCAGATCCTCCATAGAATACCTAAACTATTATGGTTTGGTTTAGGCAGGGTTTATCAAGCATTGATTTGTTTAGTACAACAAAACAAAACATGGGATGTTTGATAATGTACTTAACAGTCGTTAAGGGTGGAGGTAGGCTGTTAAGATTCGACATTAATAGTGCATACTTTTTCAGTCATACTTATTTATTTTCGTTGTTGGTTTTTTTTTTAAATCATTAAGCTCTGTCTAAACCAATCTATTAATACTAGACAAAAACTATTATTCTCTTTATAAAATATCCAAAGTTATGTTTGATTTATTTAGATAGTTTTAGATTTTTTCTAGATAAATGAGTATTTTTTTATTATTATCTATTTGGGTTGGTTTTCGCAGGGTTTTATTGAATTTTAAAAACTAACCTACACCATTTGTAAGTTGTGGTCTTATTTTACCTAAATGAAAAGAAATACCGACGAATGACTGACAAAGTTTAATGTGCACTATTTATGGCGGATCTTAACAGCCTATATCCACCCTTCGCCACTGGTACTTAATATATTTCAAACGTGAAATCATATTTTTTATTCATCCCTAACTTTTCAGTAAATTGTATTTAATTGCTTGCCTGACAATTCCGTCGCTAGAACTTTAATAATCCACAAGAGTTATTATTACTTTGTTACCATAATAATAATGTTATTACTTGTTACTTACATTTATTTTATGACTTCCACTTTATTGTGCGACATCTGTTGCCAACTAATATAAATTAATGTAAACCGCGGCAGTCATAGATGTTATAGAGGTGTATCACATATTATTATCATTATAATATTATTAATATGGGTGTAGATTTATGTATAAAGGCATGGCTATGAAGCTGTATGTGTATATTATATACGTAGTGTACATAAATATAACAAGGGAAGCGAAAATAATGAGTGCAATTGAAAATAATTAATGGCAATGCAGTCGATTGCGCACACAAACGGTCGTCATATAATAATTTTAGTATTTGAATTTCGAATGAAGTATGCTCGGAAACATTCATAATAATTAAATTACTACCATTTCAATTAGTTAATAATATAATACATATCAGTATTACCATTATGCAAAAATTAAAATCAAATAATTAACAACATTTTCAACAGAAACCTTGTTCAAATTTAAAATAATTATTTCGAATTTAATATAAAGATTTATTTAGACTATTATTATCTTTTATGTAAGCATTTTGAAAACTCCAATAAATTATCTGAAAAAACAATAATAATTTGATAAAATAAGTTTTAATTTAACTCGATTTTAAATTACAAAATGGTCGCCACCATTGACGTGTTATAACATCCGACGTATTAGGTATTATTAGGAAATTTAAGTATGATTGCACCCGTTGTTTAATTAGTATATATAGAGCAATACACATTACCCGAAATGCGATGAGTGCATATTAAGCACTGTGCAGTCCATGCTACTCGTATTAGGTTGTTCCAAATTATGTATATTCAATAACGAATCAATGCTGTATTCTTAAAATGTGTTTATTTTTCATTGAAAAAAGATTGTTTATTAAGTACAATAAATATTGTAATAACACATTGTTGCATATTTTCGGAACGAATCTGTAAGTGATATTTTTTCAAGTTCCTCGAGTATTTTGTGTTTTATCGTGTCCGGAAAACTATATGTATGCGGTTATATGTATTGCAGTTCACCGTGAGATGTTGTATCGAAAACCAATCGCCGTATAGCATTGAGATCAAATAAAAAAAGTATCTAAATAAAAATACGTAATAGTAATTAAAACCACCGGAATACAAGGGAAATACATAAATGAAAATAAGTATGTAAGTAAATTAAAAATAGATACAATCATATCGCACATATTTATATACAACTCAAAATGATTATAAAAGTAGGTGCTCTTAAGTATGAAGTCGTTCGTACCAATCAAATATAAAATTAATATTTCTATTGAATCTAATGAAATTGGAACGTTACTGTCTACAGTGTTGCACGAACAACGCGTCATTTTTTATCTCAACGTTATATGGCCATCTTTTTTCCGGTACGACAGCTCACGGTAAAATGTAAAACCTACAATACAGTTTACAATAATATAACCGTTTTCTTTTCGCGCTTACATAACATCATGGAATAGGTACCTAGTTAATATTTTATTATGAATATTTCAATATTTTACTATCGTTTTTGGCAATGATGATTGATTTTTACGCAATCGTATTTTGTGTACACACTGTCCAAGTAAAAACCTCTTTCAGACAAGTTTTCCACCCTAGAATATTTCTTTTGCGTATATTCACTTTTACGGCCGCACGTGTCTATCTCAACAAACACGTGGAATCTTTATTTGACATCTGACATCAAACGCCGTCTCCCATACACAGATTCAGAAAATACCAATATAAATATATTATGATAAATGTTTTTTGCATAATATTATTACGGACCTATTATTATTATATAAGTTTTCTTCTTGTTTCTTACCATCTGATAATGTATGCACATTCAATATTGTCCAATGAAATATTTACCCCGTTTACACATGTATGGATTAAATTAACTGATGACAGTACGTAGAAT
The DNA here is from genome assembly GCF_057557595.1 of Rhyacophila brunnea. Lineage (NCBI taxonomy): Eukaryota > Metazoa > Arthropoda > Insecta > Trichoptera > Rhyacophilidae > Rhyacophila > Rhyacophila brunnea. Next base: position 32,594,315 of record NW_028232827.1, on the reverse strand, counting down.
CGCGGCCATAACAAGAAAATGCACTTGTAAACATGTATTTGCAACTTGAAAAATTGATCGCATGAATCGAAAAAGTTCGGAAGCTATTGAATTTTCACGCGGCAGTTGGGATTTGTGGTGAACCAGTCGGTAAAACAACGAGCTACACCGCTCAGACTCATTTTGAGGTTAACCGACTTTCACGACCTGTCAAATAGTACTATAAAACGACTACATTGCGTCTCGCTTACTCTTGAAGAATGAGATTGGCGAGACAGTCAGCAATTTTACGTGTAAACAGTAAAGTTATTATCGCAATAGTATAAAATACATACTATTTCTATAAGTATTATCGCGGCCATAACAAGAAAGTGTATGGGTAAAGCTGTATTATCCTGCAGTTGCAAGCTTGCATGCATGAGTCAAAAAAGTTTGGAAACTTCTGAATTGTATGGATTTTTTCGATCGAACGATAGTGCTGAACATGCCTAAAAAAAATAACTTTAATCATTTTGAGGTTAGCCGATTTTCTGTAGTACCGAGAATAGTACTATAAAATGACAACTACGCGTCTCATTTACTTTTGAAGAAAGAGATTGGCGAAACAGTCAACACTCTTACGTGTAAACAGTTATTATCGCGATAGTTTAAAATACAAACTTTTGCTGCAAGTGAATCCATGCATGTGTACACGCGCTAAAACTGCGTAATGCACCCAACATTATTCGGGCTTATTACGTGAAAAAAATTGACGGGAAGCGTCTGAGATTGTTCATATCTGGGAACGTCTTGGGTAGATGTAAAAACGTCAATAAAGTATATGTTATATAAATTGTTTGGGTATACTTACTTTCCCACTGATAGGTTACTTGTATCGACACTTTCGAGAAGAGTGGAAAGTCTTGGTCGCTCAAAAGGTGACTGAATTTCAGTTAGTCACAATCCTCAGCTATGGGGGAACGACTACGGAGAGAGTGAATATCGCACAATAGGGTTTTTTTCCAGATGGAGAAATATTTATAAATATGGACTAGAAGGATTAATTGAAATATTCTGTGTTCGTTATCTACCAATATTGTTTATTATATTAATGTGTGTATACACCATGTTGAAGTTATAAATTCTGTAGACTGCAACACCCGAAAAATGAACTATTGTTTAAGGCATAAGGAAATAAAAATCTTGAAATTAGGTGAGATTAGGCTAATGTTTTTTTTTAAACTGACTACCAGTAGGTACATAAATTTAATAATATAATATCATCTGTTCAAAAAAAAAAGCCATTTTTCGGAAATCTATAAAATTTTGATAATTTTCTTCCGAAATCCTTAATTTTACATTTGGATTGTAGGTTCGGTTGAAGAAAACTACACACTTTTCGACTATGAGATTCCACAATAATTTCAGATTCACCAATTCCTCAATTACATAAATTGCATAAATATACATGATTCTATGTGCAGATATTGCCAAAATAATCTTCGTATACTTAAATTCATATGAACGGATAGAGTATAATTAAATTCGATAAATTGTCATGTCATACTTCTCACATTTTTTAGTATCAAAGCAAACGCTTTAATATAAAATTTACATAATATAAATACATGTGGAAATAAATTTCTTTGATAATTTTATGTAGATAGTCAAAAGCAAGACATATGTTATTTACCATTATATTTAAGATGTATAATCATGGAAAACACCGAAAAATGCATATATTTGTAGTAAACGAAGCAGCAGACTTCAAACAAGAACATGATCCGACATTTTTTAAGCTACTAATATATTATGAAGAAAATAATGATTTCATTATCAATATGCCAATAGTGACTTCAAAATTTCTAATACGCAATACGTATTATAATTTATACTCCTTCTATCTTGAGTCCAAATTCTTTGAAAAATTCTTTTTACGATTGTAATAGGTTTTAACATTTTAAAAAATCCAACCATGTATAGCTGTAACGATGAGCTAAAGCTAATATGGCACCGCGTAATACCGTGAGGTACCTCGTATATTTGGCACCGCATCAAATGCTGACAAAACATATTTCATGCCAAGATAAAGAAGGCACTAAAATATGACAGCGAAGCGTGTACACAATGCTCAAGATATCGTGGGAATCTATCGCGGAATTATTATCGTGCCATATCTGTCAAGAAACAAGATAATGTCATACAAATGTACTCTCGCCCAGCCTAGAGCGATTTCTCACTTTCTTTGAAAAACATATTTTTTAAATTGGCATAAACATTTTAGAATTTTTCAAATAAAGAATATTTTTTTTAAATAGATTATGGAAATAATAAGAGAATTCACTCATCTTTACTTTAATAATTAAGACGTCGTCTATATGTTAATTTATTTATATAAGAAAACAAAACTTTCTGGATATTACAAATCAAAATTCAGGACGTTCACAATATGATATTTACATAACAACAAATATTACCCTCACAAGAGAGAAGAAAAAAACATAAACAATTTTGTTCAGGAAAATAAAGTTTTAAAAACAAAATGCACAGTACATCATTGAAAATGTACCTATATGTCTTTAGGGAGCGCATTGACTAGTCTTGTACCCATCTGTAATGGTGTCAGTCCTGACCCAAAATAGGTCATGGCTGCGACCACGTAGGTAATTGACAGACGCATATAATTTTTTTTTTTATGATACCGGGGTTAGAAATCATCCCTTGTGATAGCAGGCAAAAATGTCTCAAGAGCAGAAGTGACCTACGAGATTCAAGAGAGTGAAAAGTGAGCATGCCCTGTAGAAAGGCAGTCGGAATGTAATCGTTTGACAAATAATTAAATATAATATGACGTCACGCCGTAGGGGGGAGGGGACCTGATATAATGTAATGATTTTTTGCGACAAAGGGTTTAAAAAATGTGACGTAATAAAACTAACAAAATAATAAGCTGGTAGTACAGGCCATTCGGTTATATGGCCGACTACACAACCTTCTCTAAAAATCTCTATCCGGAGCTCTTCTCCTCTCTCCAATCGGTCACACTCAGTTTCTCTGCGACCCTTTTGACGTTGTCTGTTCATCTTCTCTAGGGGCGGCTCAGGGGTCGATATTTTTTTTGAGAATGATATTATATGCTGTGAGAAAATTGTTTCGACTGAAATTTAGAAATATTGAATGATGGGGGGGGGGTTCAAAAATTTGATGCATTGATATAAAGGTGTGATGTAATTTAGACTGAGGGGTAAATTATACCGAAAATCGTTGATTGGTGAGTCGATTAAAAGGGTATAAGTGATATACAAGTAAATTTATTATTATTGTATTAGGAGCAGTTTTCATGATATTTATTACCCATTTATTATGACGTATAAAATAATTCAACCATATGGCTACTTTGTATGAAAAGTTATGATAATTTTATTCCTAAGATGAATTATATTCCTTGAAATTATTTTTATAAAATGTTCTATTTATCTACATATTATTGAAATTTTCAATGCAATATTGAAATGTGAAAGTACGCCATTGACATATTTTTTTACAATAATCATAAAAGTATCTTTATTATAGATATAATAGATATGTTATATTATTAGACTTGGTTATCAGCTTGCTTATTCAAGACGTAATGCACGTGTATTATTTATTCGTGCATTTCGTTAAGCAATGCGACACCCACATGCCCATCGTCCAGCTATCCTGATGCTAAGACGGCGTTGTCCATTCGTTGAATCTTCTCATTCCCAAAATTTAATCTAAATTATAAAATCTGTCCAAATAGTCCAATTTCCAGTTCTCAAAATCTTTCTTTCGATATAAATATTTGGTATAGACCTTAGATGGAAAATCCCACCAAAAGTAGAAAGATAAAAAATGTTTTATTATTATGATATTTTATATAGATATATTTATATTTTGACATAGGTATATTTTTTGTACAATTCCCTCACTTATTTAGTTTATAACATTCAAGAGAATTATAACATTGCATGATAGAAATCAATTATATTGGTGATATGTGTGTGGATTATATAAAAGTAGATTTTTCATTGCTTGATTTTCTATTCTAGGCCCGCAACAAGCCAGCTGATGGAGGCGGTCACGTCAACCAGAAGAATGCCACCGGTCAAAAGACAGCGGTGGGCGCGCAGAAAGGCACCCCTGGCAAGGGCACCCCGAAGACTCCGGTGAAGCCCTCCGCCCAGAAGGGGCAGGTGAAGACAGCTCCTCCCAAGGCGGCTGCGGCGGCTGCAGCGGCAGCGGTGGCCAAGCAGCCCGCAGGGAAGAAGAAGAAGGGACACAAGCATCAACAGTATGATCTGACTGTTACTATTGATTTGGTAAGCACATTATTTACTTTCCTATTACTATATTTTTTCTGCTCTGTTTATCCTGAAATTTTATTATTCTCGATTAAAATTTTGTATTGTTTGAAGTTAGAATTTTTTTGGGGCGTTTGGTTTATTTATTGTTGTCGGCCATTTGCGATTCCTTACGTAAACAAACGATTAAACGTCAGAGTGACAGATGTTACTTTAAAAATACAAATAACGAGAAATTATTATATAATTAATTAGTAATATAAGTAATAAACCAATGGCGCTCCAATAAGCGGCCCTTTTTATTGAGTGTGTAATTTAAGGGGGAGAGGCAGCCAGCAGAGAACCTAGCGGAAAAATACAAATCTTGCAATTTGAGATATTTTTTTGATAATTTACAATTTCAACTGTATTATTTAATAAATATGTATCTGAAAACATTAAAAAGATTTTTTATTTATTTTTTAATTTAAAGGTAAATTTTTAAAGGACAAAAAAAAGGATTTCAAGCTATACACATTTATATTTTTATAAAAATCGATGTTTTTTAAAATAAAAATAAAAAATATTAAAACGATGAATTAGTCAAAAATCTAAACGACAAAAAATTGAAAACTTAATAAACTAAATTTTAATAATAAATATGACCATTAAATATAATGTAACAATAAGATGTGACCCTGCAACGAATTCACATTTTATTACATTTTTTTACAATTGTAAGTTTATCTTTAAATTAAAAAATAAATAAAAAATCTTTTTAATGTTTTCAGATACATATTATTTATTAATTAATACAGTTGAAATTGCAAATTATCAAAAAAATATCTCAAATTCCAAGCTTCGTATTTTTCCGCTAGGTTCTCTGCTAGCATGCCTCTCCCCCTTAACAAGATACTTAAGAGCTAGTCGAAGAATCTAGGTTATCGAAAGTTTTGTTTTTGTTTTGTTACGCCAAAGAAGTATAACCTATAACGCGCGTACATAAGTACACACACCGATGTTTTTTTAATTGACATTATACATTATGCAATATTTAAGAATTTTGTATTCTACATCGGCGCTAACAAATTGTGTACATTTATTACTGTATATGTATATCAGAACTTAATTTTTAGGCAAAGTTACGCATATTTGTTTAAAATAGCGAAATAATGTAGGTAGTTACAGCAAACGGGTGCTACTTTCGTCTATAGAATCAGCTAAATTATAGTATCCCATGTTACAATCATTTTGATTCTAAAAGACGTTCACTACCCTACGACCTACTACCTACGAGTCGGAGTGTTGGACTCTCACCAGACCAATCAACGTGCGCTCAATATATTCAAGAGAAAGTTGCAGTGTAGGATATAATATGGGGTCATACTATAGATACCATCATAATTCGTCCGATGTTTGAATTTAGAACTTTACTAAGATCATCACAGTGGGTATAAAAAGTATTGAGTGATATGTCAAATGTTAGCGTGTGGCGCCCTCACTTAGCAGACAATTTAAATGAAAAAGAATAATAATGTACCTATCTCCGTATTCGTTAAACTTGGTTAAAAGGCTGCGGTTAGCGTACAGACGCTCATGCGACTCGCGTTGAAGTCTAGACTAATTATCCGCTCCAAATGTTTTGCCTGTCCAACGTAGGAGCGTCTTTTACCAGCGGCTTGAGCCAGTGGCACTTCAACTTTTCAATATAAATATTTATTTAATATATTTAATGAAATTGAGAACCTGAACAGACTTATTTGGATTATAACCAGAAGGTATTGTATGATCTTTTTGTAGAATATCCACTTTGTTTGTAAACTTATATCGCTTAACAAATGCACGTTACAAACATTTGGAAGTCTACGCACGTATTCACCTGCACACATTGTTATCAATTAAATGTAGTCTGGGCAGCCCGTATCATACAAATGTATGAGATTTAACCAAAACAACATTCGTCGAGACCACACGGCGTTACTTTTAGTGAAACAACATCTATAGACACGTCCACGCTCGCATGTTTCTTTGTGCGTTTGCATACGTTTTCTATTCGTGGCGAAATACAAAAAAGTGCACATTTGTTTAAAATATTATCTATGAATTATTGTTTTTATACAAATGTTTGCAAAGAATTGATATGCAACTTTAAAACTGTTTATATAATGTTTTTTTTTATTTATCTTGATTTGAGACTTGGCATAACTCGGCACTTGATGGCGGTTCCACAACGTTTTTAGTATTTGTGAATTTGTTATCAAGTAAGAATTATTGCACCATCCATTCTGCCCTGAGAGAAGCTGAAGATCGAGAAGGATGAAAAGTCTTGGTCGCTCAAAGGATGACGAAATTCAAATTTGGTCACGATCCTCAGCCATGAGTGCACGATCAAGAAGAAGAATTATTGAGATCATGTCGGCATATTGAAAGATCTCGACTACACACGCCTACGCAAACAAGTGTAATTTTATAAAGTGTTCATTTTATTATACACGCAAAGTTAAATATTAAAAATATGATGTAAATAAACATAAATAATTTACATAGCCCGACAGTCACTAGATCAAAAGTGATATACAAAATAAGGTTAAAGTATATAATTTCCCACACAGAAGCCGGATTTTTTTTATTGTGTATGTAAAAATCCCGTATTTCACAAAAACAGTGAATTTTCAGCATACCTATAAGATTAACCAAACCATAAAAATGCCGAACTACTAAAAAACAATAAGAATTGAAAATTTTGAAATGTTTAGTAACGCACAAGCGCATTTTTTGAAACGTGAATTATAATATTGTATGAAATCTGGTATAAGTTAATTAAATATTATTTTATTCAGAATTAAATAATATAATAAAATAATAAAAGGTTTCATAGAACTGACCACATATGGTTTTGAAAAGAAATATTATGACGCCGTGCAATAAAATAAGAAATTTATTGACGTGCTGCGTATTATTATTAGTCTGTATTATTATTATTTTATCCGTAACACAATAATTTTGTCGTGAACAATATAAAAAAATAATAATATTTTATTGTTTGTTCCGCATAATTAAAAAAATACACTGGAGGAGGTAATATGATAATAATAATGTCTTCAATAACTTAATTATAGTAGGTAAGTATTTGTATTTACTTAAAAATAAACTTTTTCCGAGACCATTCAAAATCACAGTATTTTGGACGTACCTACTATACCTATAGACATTTTTTATATCGTACATAGTGCGCGGACCAAATACGCCAAATAGTTCGGCTGGCAAAGAAACTTGGTTACCTACGAGGAACGGTTATCAGCCATTCGCCGAATTTATTGGAACCTTGCTCTGTTAAATGTTTTACCTTGTTATCAGCTCGCATCCAATCATAAACATTTAAGTTATTAGCAGTTACTTATTTTTCGTTTTATTTCGCTCAGAATAGGTCAAATTTATTCAGAGATGCGAACGAACGACATATATTTTTAATTTACCACCAATTTCGTCCGATATTTGAAAACATGTCTCACAATAACTTTGTATTTTGTTGTTTTTCAAGAATATATTGCATTTTTATAATATTAAAAAGTTTTAACACCTTGATATTGTCTACACTTGCAAGTTGAAAGTTGTGGTCTGTGATACCAAACATTAGTTATAATATTTTTTCTTATGTTGGATGACGTTCCTATTATGTATGTATGTATGTACCTACCTATGTGAAAAAGTGACGTCGAGACAGCCGTGTTTTCAGTTAGTATACATAATGACTTCAAACTAGAACTACGTATTTTCAGTACCTACCCAGTTAATAATATTAAATAGTATGTCTTTATCAAATCATTCTCGGATGTTATGTCATCTCGAAAGGAGTTCGTTTTTCACGTATGATATCTTAATGAACAGAACAAACATTCACGATTTGAACTGTGAAAGAAAAAGTGTAACATAAATACGTACCTACTTATGTACTTCCATAGTTACCTTGTATTTGAAGATTATTTGAATATCGAGCGTATTTTTTGCACTTCGTTCTTCCGTATTTGTTGATATAACTATACGAATGAAACCATAGTATATGTGCATACCTACTGTTATAACATTCCTTTGTATTTTTAATAATAATTCATTATACATATTGGAAACAATATGCACCACATACAATAAAATATGTTTTATTCAATTAATAATACACCTACACAAAGCGATTGGACCGGGGATGATGGCGATGGGGCGAGGGAAATGGCGCGACCTTGTGCTTTCCTTGCACTACGATGATTGAGCCTGATAGTGTTAAAGTAAGAAATATTTATCACAGTTCAAAAACATAAAAAAATATATTTATTGGGAATTCTGTGCTCCGTGGCCATAACTCAAAAACTCCTGGATGATGTAATGATTGATGAAAATCTTATAGAACACAACTTATAGAACAGCAGCTTATTGGTACCAATTTACTAAAGTTTCTTCTTCTTTTTGTGCTCCGAACATGTGGTCCCCAACCAACCTTCTTCCAAAAAACAACTTTATGTTTTTCATGCTTTGAAATCGTCTTCATAACATAAATAGATTTTTTTGTACTAGTCAGTTTCCAGATATGAATTTCAAAAAACGATATTACGATTATTATTTCAATATAAATCAAATCAAGGTTAATGTGTATTTTAAATCTAAAACTAACTTAAATAAATTTCATCAGTCTACCTATATCAGTGGCGGGCTTAGAGACTTGAAAGGCCGATTCACTGACTGATGTTGAGGTCCCCCCACAATAAAGAATACTACCAACGTACCTAATAAAAATAACAATATATCTATTTCCCTATCCAATTATTATTGAAGATAACAGTGATGACACATAATATTAGTGGTTTATTTTTTGTATGTACAAGTACGTGTGAGTTGGAGGAATTCTGCATCTCTGCATTCAACATCTTCAGGCAATATGTAGGTAATCTTGACTCAATAGGTAGGTAATAAGCTTTTTACCTACTTTGCCGTATTAATTTTATTAAGTATATTAGATATAATTAACTGCATTTGTTGATAATGTTTATTTACCTTTGGTGAGTGTGCATAGTACCTGAAGATGCCGTAAGTCAAAAACCGGGTCGCACAAAACGACTCAAATGGAATACATAGTACAAAACTTAAATGGATTAGATTATTTATACCTGTACATATTTAAAAAAAAAAACTTAAAGTATAGGTACATGCTAGTGTAATTTATAATACTATGGATTTAGTAGGTATTTTCCTTCAAATAAAAATGAATAGCAAACAAAGACGCGCGTAAAACACAAAATGTTTTGTGATCCGAATTAAATATAGTAGCGGCTTCCCAACGCTACCGATTGCAGACGTTTTTGGAAGTCGGGCAAACGAAGGGCGAGGGGAACAGTCAATTTTGTTTGACACACCGCTTATAAGCCGCTGGAAACGCTGCAAATTCGACGAGCGGCCAGACTGTCTACCGCTCACTCTCCGCGCTTTCATGGTGGTCCCCATACATTTTTCGGCTCCGCTCGACCTGGCCGCTTGTAGGCTAACCAAGGGCTAATGAGCAGGCTATCTAGCAAGAATAAAGAGTACCTAACCAAACATTGAGATGTATCATGGATACCAGACCAGACGATCAGAAGTCGACTGATATGCCCAAACTACAGTATTTGGACAGTATCAATAAGGATAATATGTGTCGCTATATTTCAAAATCAGCCAAGTCCATAATAGATGAATAAGAGAAAAATTTGTTTTCTCAAATACACAGTCACAAGGGTGAAAGTTTATATTATTTCGAGTATAGAATATTTAAAATTAATAAATTCCACATTTTGATAATGCAGAAATGTTAGAAAGCAGTAGTTCTTCAGCAATTCACAAAAAAGTAAAAAATACATAAAGGTGGACTTGGCTGATTTTGAAATGTAGCGACACATATAACAATAGGTGCAGCAACCTGAAGGACTCTGACCCAGGATAGAGGAAGAAGGATGAAGTATTTGGAGGAAAATGAGATCCGTCTTGGGGGGTCTATTTGACACCGGACAACTGGACGCCACGGAATTCGAAAATAAATAGACGTTAGGTACTTATAGGTACTTTAAAAAAATATATGTTATATTATTATTTATATTTAAATGATTATATTATGATTTAATAGTTGGTGAGAATGTAAATATGCATTCGTAAATAATGATTTAATCGTGCATATGTTTAAGTTCCAACGAAAAAAGAGTTTTTTTATTTTATATAAAGCCTTAGGCATGGTAATTCTCAATCCGCAATAAAGAATACATTATATTAAGAGTAAAATGAATTAAAACTACTAAGTAGTAGATAGAAACTTTTCGTTAAGTAGTAAATAGAAACTTTACGTTCTGTATACGTGTCTACGACAGTGCGGCGTCCAATTGTCCGGAGTCCAGTCGTCCCATTCCCGTCTTGGGTTATTAGACCACTAATGATGATGAAAATCAGTCTACTAATTAATTGAAAATTAGGAAGTTACATGTAAATGTAAATTGTAAAGGGTGGCGCACATTACCTATGTTTATCATTGATCACCTGTGTAAAAAACTATAACTATTTTGTCATTAATTAATTCACTGCAGAAAACTATAGATTTTTCAATAAAATTTCATTCACACAACAAGATATTAAGAATAATATAGTTTGTTGCTGAAAGACAACACCCTGCAGTTAAAGCGCGAACTAAATTGAGGGGCATGTCGCCTACTATCACGCCGTTGCAGCGACAAATTTAGTCTAGGGTTTCGTCATTTTGCAGAATATTTTGAACGAGCACCATCTCCGTAAATTCACTGAAGAATGACACTGATGAAGAGTACCAACTATAATGTATTAGTAATTTGAATTATTAATAATTTATGATTCATGCTAATTTCAATTCATTTTAACAGTTTCGACGTGTGCGTACGTTAAAATGACTTCCGTCATGACATCTATAGATAATATTTTGAACAGAATCCAACCTGCAGATCATAGATAATAGACAACATTCTTATAGAAAATACATAGTGCCAACAGCTAAAAACAAAAATACGTGATTTTGACATGTTATTCGAAAAATGTAGGCATGTAGATGATGATAAAAACGTTCATTAAGTCATGCAGGTGTCGATGCAGTGCAGTGTAGTTCAACGTGAGGTGACCTTATTGTTGTTCTGGTGATTTCGGCAGATTTTGCCAACTGAAAATGTTCGTTTGAAGGTTCAAAATGTGCTACGGGATGGGATCATGAGTCTGATAACATTTTAAACACCAAGAAAAACGACATACTTTTTCGCGAACCGGTAGCTTACAGCGACGTCATGTGATACTCCGCGACATGTACCTCAATTTGGTTCGCGCTTAAGGCTTAAGACGCAAAGTGTATTGTGAAACCAAAACGTTTGAAAACCTCTGTCATACGCCCTGCAGCTTAACACTCTCAATATAACGTAATTCGTTTTGTAATTATATTGTATTTACAGCATTGGATTAGCTTTTATTGCAGTTACCTGCACGTAAATAATATAAAATGCTCAAATAAAATGTTATGAAAACATCAAATTTTATGGCAACACCGAAGCGCAATTTATTTTATGAATGACTGTATCGGCATCTGATAAATTAAATATTTGGCACGTTATCAAAAGCGACCTCCTACTTGGCGTGATAAAATATTGCTTGTGAGAGAAAAGTTTGATGGCAAATGCAATAAAATATTGTTTTATCAACAACAATAGACGAGGTAGATATTTTATTAGCTTAATTAAGGTCATATATTATGTACTTTAACAGTATTTATAGGTCCTCAATTACCGAAAACGATAAAATTAATGGCAGGTTTTTGCTTGGGGTAGAAGAGATCTGTTTATTTAGTAGATTACTAATAAAATTTCAAAATAAATAAGACTGTCATTTCACTATAATATTAAATCTGATTGGCCGCGTGGCCTAAGCGTCGGCCGATTATAGCGTCGTGGGTTCCAGGTTCGAATCCTGGGTCTGGCAAGTACACATTGTTTTTCAATTTGTGTATGAGTCAGAGTAAGGACTTCATAAGTTGAGCAGGTGGCTGACATCCATTTCTCGCAAAAACATAATCTGTTAATACTTTGGACGCAGAAGACGCACACGGTGCGTAATGACCAGGCGGCCGATCGATGTAATTAACGTGCATTTTAAAGGGGGCAATTAAAATCTCATTATCTCTTCTGCAGCGAAAGCGTTAATACAAACCTCCACTCTGTAGAGGTCCATATTGATCCTATTAGGACCGGATATGGTCGGAAAAAATAATCTAACTTCGTCGGCATATTAACATAATAATATAAGTACTGAATATCTATAATTTAAACTTTATATTTATTGAAAACGTATTTGCGTAATTAATTTTGTATCAATACAATAAAACACAAAATTTTCTCGGGATTTAATGAATCTAAAACGGGATGCTATCGAGTGCTAAAATTCCTTGGCTAAAATGCTGATCAACGCAGAATTAAATGAATTTGTGGTTTAATTCGTTGTCATATTATGAACATTTGAAGTTTCCAATGCATTATCATTATATAAAATTTATTATGTAATTAACATAAATAATAAATGAATTTTGTCGAAACAGTTATTTGTAGGTTATAGGGGTATAATTTTTTAGACGATCTTGTCAATCAATTCGCATTAAAACTCTCAGGAACATGATGAAATAAAATAAAGTATGTATATCAGTCGATCTGATTAAGGATAGTTTACCGAAAATGCATTTTAATTTTAAAATCTATTAATATGGACGATTGCAGATTGGAAATTATTTGTTATCCTGTGTGTCAAACATGTGATTTTTTAAATAAAGTAGCGTGTCGAATCGGAAACCACTTATAGAACAATAATTTAAATACATCGTAATCATGGTAGACCTTTCTCAAATTCCACACTTCAATTTTTGAATAAAGAGTTTTAAGGAATTTGTTTTTTTTACATCAGACATGACAAATAAGGCACACGATCGCTCGCCAAATCGGAAATAGTTGTAGGATAATAATATATATAATGTAGATTATTATATTTATTGGCGTATAACAAACACAAAATTATTCTTACAAAATACTTTCTGTTGCACTGAAAATAATGTTCTAAATATTACAAATATATGATTGCATTATTAGCGTTGATTAACATTTAAATATTTCAACTATGGAGCCAAGTATCGAAACCGGTAACTTATCGAAAGAAAAGTATCGATTTTTATTTGACGGCCCTGGGTTCAGCTACCAGTAATATATTCCTACAATGAGAACACGGAGAAAAGAATATTATACATACAAACATGAATATTTAATATAAAAATAACAGTATCGAGGTAAAGAGTAGAGCCTGCAGAAGCAAAGTTGTTCTGTATCTACTTGAATACAAATCGGTGTTTTGCATATCCAAAAAGTTTTCATGAGAACTACTAACAAAACCTCCTTTTGCGTGTTTTTCCGTATTGCATTAGCAAGTATAAAATACATAAATATTATTAAAATAAACCATTTTTTTTATTCAGTGAATAATTGAAGAGTGACATTCCAAAATGTACTAAGTCTGAAATAATGATTTTGAGATAATCACGTTTTCGTGATTAGAAATAATTTACTTTTAACTTTTTCAATACTATAATGTTTGTAATGCTTTTATATAGAGACTCACAGGTTAACAAACGTATTAGAAAAACATACCATTAGAATCCTTTTTTTAAATGCATTTAACCATACTTCAAATGGTATGTAGAGTACACACTTCACAACTTTGCACTTCGGCTCTAGGATGAAAATGATGTAAGTAATATTATATTCTGAAAATATTCGTTTTATATACATTTTATCAGATTCGATCAAAACATGGAAATGTGTGATTTTCGATTAGGTACGTTTTGCAATGTCACTCTTCAATTGACAAGATTTAATATTATTACTGTAATCTTTTTTATTGCCCTATAACACTTGCTAGAGGCACCTAGCGGAGAAATGTGTATACTGCAATTTGAGACTTTTTTTTGATAATTTCCATTTTAAAGTGTTTTAATCACTATATACATCATATCTAAAACCATTAAAAAGAAAAATATTCGTTATTTAAAGTCAAAGATATTTCAGATAGGTCATTTTTGGTCATAATATTTACTATAAAATTGTTGTTTATTGAGGTTTATATAACTGACGGATTTTTTTTTTGATAAATTCATAGTTTTAAGGTTTTATATATTAATTTTACAAAACATCGATTCTTGTATCAAAAAAAACGGTTTTTAACATGAAATCCTTTCTATTTATATCAAATCAAACTTCAATAATGTAATCATACCAAAATTAAATTGGTTTTGATTAGGTATGTATATCATCATCATCATGATTTATGGCACTAGGTAACACACTCGATACGTCTTGGGCTTTTTCAAAAACTTCCTCCATTCTTGACGATCCAGCACCAACACAATTTAGTCGCTTAACTGATCATTCTTAAATCTCTTGTAGCGCACTCCTGCCAACTCAGCTTCGACCTTCTAGGTCTTGCGAATATAGCCCGCCTTGCTGGTATATCCTCCGGTATTTTATGCAAGTGGCTGATTCAGCGCAGTGTCTGCATTTTCGTATCCCACGTGAGATTCACGCCTCTATAAAGTGTGTACAGCTCCTCATTATACATTGACCTCCAAATAATGCCACTTTCTTGAACAGCGATTATGTATATATCGAATTGATTATGTAAATTAGATATATATATATTATCACAGACTGTTGTAATCAAATTTGGACTTATTATCAAGTTATTAAAAATATTTTTTCATAATTAAAAAAAACCCTTTTTTCTATGTATTGTGGGGTTTAGGTATAGTTAATTTGAATTTAAAAAAACTAATTTATGGCATCTGGAACTTGTATTCTAAGTTCAATGAAAACAAAACGTAGGTATGACTGACAAAGTGTGAATTGTTTTGTCGTGTGCTACATCAAACCTATTTCCCTCATTCCAAAAGTCACTCTTTGCCATTGCAAAGTAAAAATAATAGATAATTACTTTGATTCCTAACTAGCATCAGGATCTCTCTAAATTTTAGTCTCAACCTGCTTGCACTTGGAAATAATTTTAAGTTAAACATTTTTTAAATCAACGGACAATAGACAAGACTTAAAAATATAACAATATTTATTAAATACACGTCATATTAGAAACAAAAATGTTTGTGAGGTGTTTCCGAATTATGTATTGAGAGTGTTCACTTATTACAAAGATTTTTTCTTTGATCAAGGTCTCAGTAAACTGTCCTTGCGTGAATCACGAAAAATCATAGAAAATCACAAAAGTTTTGACGCATTTTCCGTGTAATACACTCATACGTCCTCTGAATATAAGTATGTAATAATATGTAAATCAAAGACATTGAAAAAACTTTGTCTATATAGTTAAAACAAGGTAAGTGCCTATATTATGAAACATGTTAGTCCTTGAGCGGAACATAATATGGACGTTTACAGAGTAGAGGTAATATTATAAGACTTTTTACACGGAATTGTTATTAGCCATTCACCCAACCCATTTGCCTCCCCGTTTACCATCCGCCACGTTGGGCCACGCCCAAGACCTTGGTTAGCGTGCACTAAAGTGTGCGTAATTCCAATTTAGATATTATATATTACGGTCAATTCTCGATGAGAAAAATACCACAAACTTTTTGAAAGCTGAGAAATTTTCCTTCATAGATATGGTCGCAATGGCCGACCGGTCCAACTGAGGGTCGAACCGACTTGAAAAGTTTTTTCGTTTCATACGACATATAAGGAAACTTGCAGAGATGTGATCCTCATTCTGCAATTCGTCACATAAACAAGTCAGTTTCACCCAATCCACTGGGCCCTTACACTAGATCAAGCAGGAATATAAAAATAACATGATTTTTTTGTGCCTTGCCGTGGGATAGAATTCGCGACCCACGACTGACTTTTGAGACTAGAGATCCACTAAATAAGCCACCGTGGGTGCTCTTCTTAGACAGAGCTTATTATGAAAGTGAATCTTAAAAAAATTGGCCATCTTTAAAGAGATTATCTGCCAGTCATATAACATCCAAGGTGCATTTTTGTAAAAACTTCATAAATCAACGCAATTTTAGATTTACTCAATGAAACAATTCTATAAATTTATAATATTAAATATAAATTTAACTTATCAATATAAAATAAATGACTATTTTATATTGATAAGTTAAACCCTAAAATTACTTGGCCATGTTATGAATATTATACAATATTGTTTTATTAATAAGTAAATACATTAACAATTTTGAATAAGACACGAAACATTACCTGAACGAAAGCATTTTGCATTATAATACAAAAGTATCTATGTGCTTTTTTTTAATTTTTCGCTGCATTATTGCAATTGTCGTTTTACAAATATAGGTTATTATATCAGAAACCAGTGCTTTATACTTTGGACTATTCAATTTTCATAAAAACAAATTTGTATTTCATTTCAAAAATTGAAATTTCAGAATTTTTAAAAAATATATTATTATTTTGGTTCAGTACTACTTTAGTGAAATACTTTTAAAAATAATACGTTTTCAGTTAAATTGTATTGTATTGCTACATGTCTCAAGTCACATTACACTCCATCTAAACTAATATCAACGTGAAGTGTGGATATTTGTATCTCTCAAATAATATAAAATGTTAGGTGTTTTCTAGAGTCGAAAAAAAAATATTACTTATCTAATGCATAGTAAGAAGGTTTGTGTTTTTTTCTTAAACTGAGTCTGTTAGACGCTCGTTTAAAAAAATGAAGATGACCTCTGCAATTATAGCTAAGTAATTAGATACAAAAACTTGAAAAGCAGACGCAAAAAAAGATGGAAAAATTTACAATAATTAATCACTCTCTGTCAGTTTTATACCCTAATCTCTAGACACAAATTTAATATCTTTAAAAATATAATACAGCTTAATCAAACATATTATTTTACTTTAAAATATTAATTTAGTATGTATCTTATTTCAATGACATGCTTCTGCTTTATATAATAACTAAAATACTATAAAAAAAGAGGAAGAAGCTAAGAGAGACATTCATTAGTAGTGGATCAATTCCGACATGAATGATGATAATTATTAATCCGATCACCGAATACAATAAAATTCAAATAATTCAATGGATTTATTGAACACGAAATTTAATATTCTGTATATCTCTGTATTCACGTCCACTCCAAATTTAGAACACTTCATTAAAAATCTCGTTGGACGGTGAAACAGATTACAGCTTTATCGTGCGGCTTCGACCGGTTGCCAATGCGTGGCGCTAGCAGAGGATTTTCTTGTTTATTTTCACTGGCACAGTAATCCTTGATTGTTTGTTGATATTTCACTAAAGTCAGAGTAAAGCGACGGCTTAATATGGCCAGTACGTTCACAGAAATCTGATGTTTTTTCAGCTCTTACATGCAAACAAACAATCATTTTTAAGATGGATAATTTGATATTTTTTGTATTATCTGTTTTTGGAATACTATTTTATTAATAAATACTTTTCATATTAATCGCCATAATTAGCAATGGGTTTATTTATTATTGGAATAAGGCTTCCTCATACCGCATCATTCGCTTATTTTGGTCCCAGATTTTTATTTACGCATCAGTGTATCCATCTAGTCTGTGTTAGTGCAGTCTTGTGATTGACCTTTATCTTGTCACGTATTCTTATCTGTCTCCTTGTGCATTAACTTTTCCGTCGTCCATTCATGTTAAACCCAATAAACAGCTATAAATGAACCTTGATTACATTAATGGTTCATATAAAAAATGTATCATTAACACGGGTAGCACACGTTGGTTAAACATTTTATTCCAAGGAACAAAATAGAAAGAGAATTTAAAGCGACCGGTTGATTTTCACTCCAGTACGTCCGACAATAATTATTGTTGTCTTAGATCAGGGATAGCGAACCTTTTTTATATGAAAAGATTGAAAAAATAGTACCGTGCCAGATAAATAAAATTGAAAAATAAACCAAAATACCTAAATGTGTTTTATACGATAGTTTATTATTGTAAATTTACCAAAAAAAGTACTCTAATATTTTTTAGAAATTTACGTTTGTTAGTTTTTTTTTTAATTAACTCAATAATTAATAATAGATTAAGATTATAAGAACCAAACTATTAATTATCATGCTTGAAGTGTCTATTTTGTATTTTAACTTTGACCGAAAACCATAACAAAAACGTTTTTCTGCGTCCTGTTAAATTTGACTTTTGTGGATTACGCCCTTTTTCCTTTTCACTGTCGAAGCGATTTTCAAAATTGAGCTACATTGGGTATCGGCTTTTGTACTTTAAATCAAAGTAGGTCTTACTTTGATTACTAACTAGATTTGTTGTGTTGTAACTTACGTGAACTTGCTAATAGTTTTTAATTAACTATTTTTTTTTTTATTCAACGAATAATTCACAAGATTTAAGACCTACTTTGGTGAGACATGAATTTTATGTCAGTACTATACTACCCAGGGCAAATGGTTGGCTAGGGCCTCAATGAAATGCACTAATGCCAATAGGTACATTTCTATAAAGTGTTGAGACGCTACTCTACAGATGGCCAACAAATCCTATCTCTAGCCTCCACGCGGCGTCCCCTGGGCAATGCAGATGTGGTGTGTCTTGTGACAGTATAACTCATCTGTAGCTAATAGAGAAGGGTTAAAGGCGAAACTCTGGCGCCTTAAAACGAGAGACCCCTTGGCTACGGGAAGGAAAACCCAGACAGAAAACCACACACCAACCCGTTTGGACAGCGTGGTGTGTTATGTCCAAATACCCCCATGGAACAAGAACGAAAATCTCGGCCCTTATTCTCCGGAGGCCAACCTGACACTGATCACGGCAGCAATCAGCAAGGGAAGGCAGAGGGTGCTAAGAATCCCCGGAAAGACGGTAACGGCTGCCTACCGATGACCATTGCCACATATAACGCGAGAACATTATCCAGCAACGCCAAACTTCTAGAGCTCGAAGAAGAACTCGAAAAAATCCATTGGGATGTTGTCGGGCTCAGCGAGGTAAGACGACAAGGAGACGATATCGTCAATCTCCACAGCGGACATGTACTCTGTTATAATGGGACTAAGACCGGACGCACAAGCGGTGTCGGATTTTTAATCCACAGACTCTGGAAAGATCGCATAGTTGAATTTGATTTCTCCTCAGATAGAGTAGCAAGTTTAACACTTCAGCTCAGCAAAAGATACCAGATTCTGCTTTTGCAAGTTTATGCGCCCACTCAAAACTCACCTGATGAAGAAGTGGAGGAGGTATATGAAGAAATCAGTACGTTGAAAAATAAACGGAAATGTCACTTCACTATCATCATGGGGGACTTTAATGCACGAATCGGATCTCAACACCAGGATGATGTAGCGGTCGGGCACTTCGGACATGGCACCAGGGATGGCCGAGGAGACATGTTAGTGGAGTTTGCGGAAAACCACAATCTCTACATCATGAACTCATTCTTCAAAAAGAAGCCTTCCCAAAAATGGACATGGCGAAGCCCAGCAAAACGAACCAGCGAAATCGACTACATCCTCACCGACAAGAAGGATATTTTTCTGGACTGCACAGTCATTAACAGATTTAATACTGGCAGCGACCACCGAATGGTAAGGTGTAAAGTACGATTTAACATCAAACGTGAGAGATCCAAACTGATGCAGAAGCCCAGAGTCCGCAGAGGCTTGAGAAGCAGAGTCGAATTCCAACAAGAGCTGGAGAACAGGTTAGCGGCTTTCCAGGCTGAAAATGACCCCATCTCCCTACAAAACACCGAGGCAATAACAAAAATCATTCTAGATTCTTCGGAAGAGACAGTTGCTGCTGTGGTTGAACGAGTAAGCAAACTTTCAAAGGAAACGTTGGATCTTATGAAGCTGCGTAGGAGTACAAAAAGCGAGCAACAAGTTGAAAATGATCTCGAGTACTCCACGCTGTGCAAAACTCTACGTAAAAACATACGAGAAGATCTTCGTAAGTTCAATATGAACCTTGTTGAATCAATTGTTGCGTCAGGAAGGAGCTTACATAAGAACAAGCAGCATCTGTCAATAGGGAGACGGCAGATCACGACACTAAAAGCGCAAGATGGAAGTATCGTGCGTAACTGGGATCATCTACTGGATACTGTTGTAGAGTTTTACAGCGCTCTATACAAAGATGACACTGACATCAATTCAGATCTTCCGGTGAACGGAGAATATGGAGATCCTCTTCCCGAGGTTACTACCACAGAGGTGGAATATGCTATAATGTGCATGAAGAGTGGGAAAGCCCCGGGAGAAGATGGGCTGACTATCGATGTTCTCAAACGGGCCGGGAAGACGGTGAGCGAAGTGCTCGCACGTCTGTTCACGTCTTGTCTGCACGAAGAGAACATCCCAGAGTCATGGAAAAATGCCTCCATTATTATTCTCCATAAGAAAGGAGACACTGAAGATCTGAAAAACTATCGACCAATTAGTCTACTGCCAATTCTGTATAAGGTTTTCACGAAAATACTCTCAAACCGTCTCGAAACAGTTCTAGACGAGAACCAACCAAGAGAGCAAGCCGGATTCAGAAGAGGCTACAGTACTATGGATCATATACAGGTCGTCAGGGAAATCATAGAGCGCTACCAGGAATACAAACTGCCATTATATCTTGGTTTTATAGACTATGAAAAGGCGTTTGATTCCATCAAAAAATTCTCAATTATAGACGCCCTTAGCAACCAAGGAATTTCCAGACGCTACATAAACATATTGAACAGTATATACAGTGATGCCACAGCATGCGTGAAACTCCACAAACGGTCGTGTAAATTCCCCATTAACAAAGGTGTCCGGCAAGGTGATACCATTTCACCTAAACTATTCACCGCTACTCTTGAGGACTTATTTAGGAAACTTGATTGGGAGGAAAAAGGTGTTCCAATTAATGGAGAGCACCTCAGTCACCTGCGCTTTGCAGATGATATTGTTATACTCTCACAAGACCCGAAAGACCTCCAAGGTAGAATGCAAGAACTCGCGGATGTCAGTCAAACGGTCGGTCTAAAGATAAATGTCTCAAAGACAAAAGTGATGAGTAACTGTTTTTCGGACCCTGCGATTATCTGTATTTCTGGCACCCAACTCGAGCAAGTCAGCAGCTACGTCTATCTCGGACAGCAGGTGTCCATAGACGGAAGCATGCACGATGAAATTGCTCGAAGAACAAAGCTGGGATGGAGTGCTTTCGGACGTCTAAATAGTATCTTCAAGAGTGACCTACCATTATGTCTTAAGCGTAGGGTGTTCAACCAATGTGTGCTACCCGTGCTCACGTATGGCTGCGAGACGTGGACCCTTAACACGAGAGATGTCCAAAGATTAAGAGTCACACAGCGAGGCATGGAGAGGTGCATGTTGGGCATCACGCGAAAGGACCGCAAGAGAAACGAATGGGTTAGGAAGCAGACAAGAGTACGCGATGTAATAGACGTTGCCAAACAGCTGAAATGGAGATGGGCGGGGCACATTGCTCGCCGAAAGGACGGCCGCTGGACAAATGCCGTCATCCAATGGTACCCAAGGGGTACGAAACGGCCACAGGGTCGCCCTAAAAGCCGCTGGATTGACGAACTGGTAAAGTTCGGCGGAAATACGTGGCAGCGAATGACAAAGGACCGAGAGAGTTGGAGAAAGCTTGGGGAGGCCTTCATCCAGCAGTGGATTGACCCCGGCTGATGATGATGATGATATCCTACGTATATGTTTTTAAATCATTGAGTTATATGTTGTTTGTCTGATTTCAATTTATTTATTTGGGTTTTCTAAAATAATTCAAGATGCAATTTATAAGAAAATCTCACATACTATATTTCAATCAAACCATTGCCAAAAAGATTTTATACCTGATGATGATTTGATACTAATAATTCATCGACGAAAATAGTTGTTCGCAGTCATATGTTCACTCAAAGATGGTAAAGATTTTTTTTTGACGTATAGGTACATTCTGTAAAAATATTTTTTATTTTCTGTTAAGTACTATTATCTCCGGAACATTTCACATGCTAATATCTTAAAACACAATATTATCGTACTGACGTTACCATAGCGCATGACTTTTTAGTAGGATTATTTTAGTAGAACGAGCGTGAAAACATGTCAAAAGTGATCTGAACAAAATAATTGAAAAATCTATTTTTAAAATGCTTTACTCTCAACGAATGCAAATAAAAATAATATGGGACATTTTAGAATTTTAGATTCTTTTATCTGGCAAGGCCGAATAACATATCTGAACAGAGCATGTGTTTGATTATCTATTAATAGGTATCTGAACTAATTTTAAAACGTAATGCACAGAAAGTTGTTCTCAGCTTAATCTGGTGCCTTAGGTATGTAATTATATACTATGTTACGCATCATAAACTTAGATACTAAAAGAACATTGAATATTTTTAAATATTTCTTGATCATAAAAAAATGAACTTACCATTTCGAGAAAATGTCCATACTAAGAATATCATTGACTTCTTACCTTGGATGGGGCGGATATTATATTTTGATTTTTAAATGGCGAATGCGACTCACTACGGAGTAATTACACACCCCTTCCACTTTCCACGCCTCGTTGCATACACTACGGACCCCCGCACTTTTTCGCGTACATTTTCTATACCCAGAAGCTCCGTACTATGATTATATCAATAAATACCTGCCCCGCAGATGAAACCATTGGTGGTATGCTCACCTACCACTCGTAACGACCAATCCAGCACCCACAAATTATTATCGTGTGCGCGTAGGTCAACATAACTAGTTATTTGAACCATTCGTATATGTTTTTGTATCATCTAAACATATTACATAACAATATTAAACTTACAAATTAATAATGTAAGCCAGTTCTTCGTAAACTCATTGGCGGGGGGCCACGATTTATTTCTGTAGAACTATAAATATTTTTATTTATATAATATTTATCACAACATCCTTCTCATTAAATTGTATTTGTAGGCTTCACGTATGGTATTTTTTCTTAATCGACTAAAATAACTTATTTTTCGACGGAGGGGATCGGGGGTTATAGTTTTTCAGATTTTGAGGGGCGTTACAAGCGATATTCCATTCAATCTAGGTCCCCTCCTACCCTAATAATTAGTGTATAATGTATTACAATGTGACAGGACTAGAAGGTAACTGCTTTTTATGTAGATATTATCAAATATTTCTTCTATTATATATTATTATCTTTTTCTATAGATGTTAAGACATAATGGTAGGTCACTCTTGAAACTATTATTCAGACGTCCGAAAGCACTCCATCCCAGCTTTGTTCTTCGAGCAATTTCATCGTGCATGCTTCCGTCTACGGACACCTGCTGTCCAAGATAGACGTAGCTGCTGACTTGCTCGAGTTGGGTGCCAGAAATACAGATAATCGCATGGTCCGAAAAACAGTTCCTCATCACTTATGTCTTTGAGACATTTATCTTTAGACCGACCGTTTGACTGACATCCGCGAGTTCTTGCATTCTACCTTGGGGATCTTTCGGGTCTTGTGAGAGTATAACAATATCATCTGCAAAGCACAGGTGACTGAAGTGCTCTCCATTATGTCTTAAGCGTAAGGTGTTCAACCAATGTGTGCTACCCGTGCTCACGTATGGCTGCGAGACGTGGACTCTCAACACGAGAGATGTCCAAAGGCTAAGAGTCACACAGCGAGGCATGGGGAGGTGCATGTTGGGCATCACGCGAAAGGACCGTAAGAGAAACGAATGGGTTACGAAGCAGACAAGAGTACGCGATGTAATAGACGTTGCCAAACAGCTGAAATGGAGATGGGCGGGGCACATTGCTCGCCGAAAGGACGGTCGCTGGACAAATGCCGTCATCCAATGGTACCCAAGGGGTACGAAACGGCCACAGGGTCGCCCTAAAAGCCGCTGGATTGACGAACTGGTAAAGTTCGGCGGAAATACGTGGCAGCAATCGACACAGGACCGAGAGAGTTGGAGAAAGCTTGGGGAGGCCTTTATCCAGCAGTGGATTGACCCCGGCTGATGATGATGATATAGATGTTAAATAAGTTAATAATTATTGTTCCTACGCATCTATCCTATGCACAAGACTGCTATCAGTCGCTGTCGGCGGCTATCCAGAGTAGTTTTTCATATTTTTGTATTGAAGTAGGTATTATAATTTTTACAATAAGTTAGTTGTAATGGCTCTTGGCTGTGCTAACTTTTATAGCAGTTTTGACGGTTAAGTTATTGTAACATAATACCTCAATACAAACATAATAATATAATATGATAACTGCCGATAGCAGCTTGTGTATATACTAGATGCGCTGAAGTCTGAAAAAAAATATGGTAAATTAAAAATTAGTACATTATTCCTACACTATAAATATTATTCGACTTCAATTGATCTTAAACAGCTGATAAATTATTATTGTTTGACTTAACAGAGGAAGTTGCAATGAAAAATAATCCTTGAACGATTGATATTATGTCGTAAACAATCTGTTCTTATTTTAAAAACTTGGCTTCACCTCACTGTATTACAGATATGCCGTACTTGCATTCTATTATTTTATGTTTGTCTATTTGATAACAGAAGGTGAACAAATACGTTAACCTACATAAAATTGGACATTGACAAAAAGAAGATTGTTAGGTCGGTGGAGTCTAGGAATTTTACCAAATCAAATCAATTCTTCAATTTATTTATAAGATTGTGAATGTATTTTCAAGGATTATAATATTCAAAATGGCTGTTTATTATCATCACGCAGTCAACATTTCCGCCACAATAAACGCGACAGTCTATTTTAATATACGTTAGGAGGACAGCGCCACACATAATTATTAAAGCCGTTGTCTATCGTAAACAATAACGTATCTCAAATTAAATGCTAGTCATTGATTATACTATTACCAAATAATATTATAATTCATTGCCATTTTTAAATATGTATCAAAAAATGCTATATTATTAAAAAAAACTAACATGCGTTGTTAATACTAATATTAATTAAAGACATGCCACTAATTTCGCGGCGTAGTCAATAAAGATTAGCGTATCGATGGTTTAATGTTAATACCCCGTATCTGACCTATATGACGAAAATTACTTTTTGATGTACCTACTAAAAATAACAAAAATACTGCCCATCGACTGCGAAATTCCCGTATCTGTAGTTATTTTAACAAAAATTAATATATATCTACATCAATTTTAGTAATTTTCCGTATCTGAACATTGCAGGAATAAACCTGTAATAGCCCGTATCTTGCCTCTAAGCTGTCAAGCGTGTTGCATGACGTGTGTTGAATTCAGCTTCAAAATGACACATTTTTATTTAAAAGTAAAACAGTAAGTAATATAACAAATTTGGATGTTTATCTTTATATATATATATATAATATATCACGTTAAATTGGATAATATCATTATGTTAGGCGTTATATGCTTTGAATTATCACTTTTTATTGTACCGTTTATTGGCATGCTATGTAGGTAGTTACAACATAATATGTGAACTATTAACAGTCAGATACGGGATATTAAATATTTAGCTTTTTTAGCTTCCTGCACAATTTGTAAAAAGTCATTTACTGTATATTAACATTAAGCCATCGGTATACTATATTGTTATAGCATTCGCCCACTAGAACGTCTGATCGTTGTATCCCTGCTATATACACCGACTGTTTCCTGACTTCCTGATAGTGGGATATGTATGGGGTGTAGCAGGGTATTACGGTCAGAATTTCTAGTGGGCGCACAGCATCAATCGGTTAGTCAAATTTAATGCACAATAATTGGGGTTCTCTGAAGAGTAATGGAAGACCGGTGGTTGTTGAGTGGATTGAGTTCGAGAGTTTATTTACCGAATAAATAATAAGTACAATGACAAATGCGACAGATAACAGTACAAGGTAAAAGATGTTCAGTCCAAGGCGCGATGATAAAGAGTGTACTTCCATCAATTGTTTTTAGCTGTTTATTGAAGTACTCGCAAATGAATTGTTCTGAAAATGAATATACAATAAATTGCGGTAAGCTATTATTGAAGTGTGTCACAATATTTGGGTAACACGCTTAGTATCACGTTGCTGCAATCTTTCAGCGTTTGCTGACATGGCCTGGGGTTGTTGACTTCCTTACACATAATTACATTTATTCGATCTAATAAGATATTTTGTAATAGTGTTGAAATATCGACTTCACCTGTTTAGAGCAGTAAAGGCTAACATAAATTTCTCGTAGCAAAAACTGCTAGGTTTCCTCTTTGTGAGGTGATCAAGATCCACATGGAATTATTATAGTCAATGAAAAAAATTCACATAGATATTGGTGGCGAAAATAATTTTTTTGGCAGAGATAAATCAAATGTATACAGTTAATAAACTTATATAGTTACTTAACGTATTAATTGTGCTAGGTAGGTAGACAGTAGCACTAAACTAAGGCAATTTATTCGGGCTTATTCGGCTCAAGCTCCGAATCTTTCATATTATATTTTATTTTTAATTGTACATATAATTTTATGATACTTGTGATAGAGATCATTAGCTTCATTTTCAATACTTCATTTTTATTTTACATAATATAGTGAACATGACACATTCCAAATTCAAAACATTCACAACAATAGTAAATTTTAATTATTATTATTTAATATGGGAATCACATTATAACAATATAATAATATATTTGAAGTGCCTAGTTTCAAATCCCCCTAAAACGGTTTTCGAAAATTTTTGAGCTAGATATAAGTATTGTATTTAGATGGATATTTTTGTTACCTATATGATGTATTTTTTGTTAACTATCAATTCATGGTGGAAATGCATTGTATTGTTGTTTAATTTAATAAATCGCAATTTATTATGGCCAAAAATTGAATTTTTAAAAACGCCAAAAACCGTCAATACGTAATTATGATCAAAAATTAGGGTAAATTTCAAAACCCGCTAAAATGGTTGGGTGTGCTTTTCAAATACCCCTAAAAAATGTGACGAATTAAAAAATAAATACATAAGGTTCACAGATTTAATAGATATGAGTTTTTCTCAAAACTACCTAAAATACTTTTCTCATTTTTATCAGAACTACCTTAAATCGTTTTAGGGGCTTTTGAAAGTAGGCGCTTCATTTATCCAATTTTTATTAAATTATGTTTTACGAGTCAGTGTCATCGTTCAATAATCTCTTAATACAATTACTGCTAACCTTTTAATTACCATATTTATATAACACATTAATTGCATTTAATGGCCAACGACTCCAAACGCGCCAGTCGTGTTAGCACTAAATGAGTTAGAAGTCTTCCCCGCAGTGACGTTGTCATAATATTTTCAAAACTACAGATGTTGTGACTTACTCCCACGAGTCCAACGTTCCGTATCACACTCTTCATAATTTATTTGCTCTTCATATATTTTTTAAGATACGCTGCTTTGTGAAATGACTACCAATATCTGTGGTGACCTATCCCGGCCCACCCAATTGCCCACCGCGCCACCGACTGATCTGCAGATTAAAACTCCAATCCGATAAATCGATTCTATTAAGGGTCAAGTTTGCAGTTTATGCGTGTATATTTAACCGGGAATAACCTAGTTATGTCGGAGTTTATTGGTTAAACTGTGCTTGTGAATGTGAAAAGATAAAATAATTATTTATGATCTGTTTAGTGCGAGTTTATTTATATCAGCTGTTGGACGGAATTTCAGCCGTAAAAATTGCGCGGGAATATATGATATTTCAAATATGTTAATAATTAGTGTTAATATAACTCAAGTTTTATCAAAGCTCAATTTTAAATATTGAAAACATAGAGAGTTATTTAAAATATTTAATCTAAAACGTTATCGTATAACTCTTTCAGTATACTAAACTTACGAATTACTTTAATGATAACTTGTTTACTTTAACTGAAAATATGATGAGCTTTGAGCAAATTAAGCTCGAGTCTAATTTGCCCAAGTAGGTACCACTCAATATGTCACGTTCGGTATCAATCAAAGCTTAAACCGATATTATATTGAAATATGAGATTGTCAATTATTGCAAAAAGACCAAAGAATGCTACATACATTTGCGATATCTGATAGCAAATAAAATTATCAAATATATCCGTGACTAACTGTCAATAATTTTTCGTGGAAAGATAATATTTACCACACTTAATCCACATAATTAAATAAGGATCAAGACCGGTTTCTTTTGTTTATTGTGAAATTTTCAACTGATTTCAATTAGATATTCCATAGACGAAACGGAAAGTAACTACGATATATTTTGCTTTGTTTTAAATCAACTTGCAAGATTTTTTTTTATATATAGTCAAATTCATATGTATTGTAAAAACGAAGTATTTCAGTTAAATAGGTATAAAATTATCTATATTTTTTATAATACGTAATTGCTCAATTATATTTTGCAAATAATTATAATGAATGATTCATTAGTATTTATGTGCAATAAAAATTACATGAGGTATCTAGATACATAAATCAATGATACTGAGAATATAATCAATTAAAACAGTGGTGTTAAAGCTCATTACAAAGGACTTAAAAGCCTTTGATTTAAAAATGGCTGCCATGGACGCGAAATATGGAAAAGAGTACCGACGTCTTCGCAGGATGACCAGCGATCTTCAGATACGTCAAGTCTCTGTAAGATCAATTTTCAATATGAATCATTTGACAGCTATTTAATATTTTATTATTATTAAGAATTATTGTTATTAAAGTTAGGGAAATAAATTATTACGTGGTAGGTTCAGTGTTCAAATTTGTGTCAAAATTGAAATACTAGAACCATTCCAGTCAGGCCCATTAACAAATAGTTTCTCAAGTAAATTATCGTTGAATAATATATATATAGGGTAAACCGGGATTATTCCGGTAATTCTAAACTATTTAATTATTAAACTTCATGGTGGATAAATTTAATATGAAATTTCTAAAATATTATTCATTAAACATTATTAGGTGATGAAAAAGGCCAATGAAAAATTTTGAAATATAAAAAGATGTTAGTTTGCATACTTTGACCACACCATGTGGCATTCCGATAAATATCAAGTTCTCCATATCATCCTTGATGGGAAGATCTCCGGTAAGTGAGGCTCAGATAGAACGCCCTGGCTCAAAATCCTCAGAGACGCTTAATACTTTATCGCTATTTAGAGCACCAATTGACAGAAATAGAATAACTGAACTCATCGCCGACGTCCTATAAAGAATATGACACAAAAAGAAGAAGAAAAGGTATGTGTGGAACCGAAGAAACAGACCATAGTATATTGTTTCTCGAAACAAAATTAGATTAAACCATTACTTAGGAAAAAAGTAAGATTTTGTTCTGATGTTAAAAAACTTAAATTCTAACCTTAGTACTCGTATAATATATAAAATGAAAATTTTTTATATGTTATAATATTATTTTAGTATAGAATTCAGCCCTAAAAATGACCGAGCGACTTAGGTGTCGGCTTGTAATGTCGTTGTCCCAGGTTTAAATCCTAGTTCTGGTAAATATATACTCTTCTTCTTCTTCTTGGTCTTGCACTCATGGCTGAGGATCGTGACCACATTTAAATTTCACCATCCTTTGAGCGACCTTCTCAATCTTCCGCTTCTCTCAGGGCAGAATGGATGGTGCCTCCAGTCAGCTCTTTCACTTGGTCGCTTCCTCTGCTTCGCCTTCCCTGGAGGCTACCCAAAACTACCAGTCTCTCCAGGTTGTTCGGTCCGCGCCTGACAGTATGTCCAAAAAACTGCAGAATTTTTCTCAGACATATCGTCGAGAGCCGTTCCTTTATCTTCAGTCTCTGGATGATTGACTGGTTCGTCTTGTGCTCCGTCCAAGAGATGCGAAGCATTCGGCGCCAACACCACGTCATTTCAAAGGCATCAATTGCCTTCCGTTCTCTTGCCTTCAGGGTCCACGACTCGACTCCGTATAGAAATATCGAGAACACTTATGTTTGCACAAGCATCATTTTTGTGGCAATCGCATTAATACATACATTATGTTACAGTTTGTGTTTGGAGTCAGTGTATAGAGCAAGTAGCAAGGAGCAAGATCCAAAAACAAAAATCTATTAATACAAATCTCCACTCTGTGGAGGCCCTTGTGATCATATTATTAGATATGGTGAAAAGTAAAAAAATAATATAATTATTCTGCTATGAAAATGGTTTATTTTATATTATAATTTGTAATACACCAAAAATATACCAATTTGAAAAAAAAATCAGAGAACTATTTCCACAAAATTGTTCTTTAACTCACAAACACCGCAATTCGGTTACTGTGATGCAATCACTAATTTGTAACGAAATTTCTTAACAATATACAACTAAAATGTTATATTTTCAA
The DNA here is from genome assembly GCF_057557595.1 of Rhyacophila brunnea. Taxonomy (NCBI): domain Eukaryota; kingdom Metazoa; phylum Arthropoda; class Insecta; order Trichoptera; family Rhyacophilidae; genus Rhyacophila; species Rhyacophila brunnea. The sequence goes on along the minus strand of NW_028232827.1, from coordinate 32,563,598 downwards.
ACTCCGTTAATATAGAAGACCATTTTTGATTCTTAAACGTCATCAAGACCTTAGATTTTTTTTTGTTTTTATGTACGCCTTACATAATTATTTTCCAATATTTTGTGGAAAAGGCGATATTAACATTTATTATTTAATAAAACTAATGTTATTAATATACAAATCTCGCCGGAAGTTTCAATAAATCATTATGTATTTTATTTGAACTGGTTGCAAGCTAAGTAGAGACTGTAGAAATATTTTTAAACATGGTTATTTCTATATTGTTAAAAATAAATATTTTATTTCTAAATACTTAGCGTCCAAATAATTCAAAATAACCTCAACCCATCGGACATTTTCAGATAATCGACATGTTATTATAATATAAAATACTTAATTTTTCTCTACAATAAAAAATACTTGACTGATTTTAATATTAAACCATGTAAATATAAAAAAGCTTTCTATAAAAAAATATTAGAAAATTTCATTTCAAATTTGTTAGTTATTTCACTTGAAGCAGGATCTGATCCAATTAACCCCGGTCTACCCTATTATAGGAATAGTATCTTTGTGATAATAGAGGTAGTATAAGTAGATGCTCTATATATTATGAACTAGGTACGCTATTTTCTTCTTGTCTGTTTCGAAAATTCAAGGAAGTAGAGTAAACTGAAAGTGATCGCTTCATAATTATTTTGTTAAATGTAAATTAAAATTTAGTTTCACAATCAAAGGTGCCCTTCAAAGATTTTTTTTTTTAAATCTAAACCTGAATAATCTTTGTATGAGAAATATTTGTGTCATTTTAATGCCATAAGTACATCTCGTAATCATGCGAATGAACATTTTAATGAATAAATCACATACTTAACATATTTTGATATCTTAGAGGTGAATTATTTTAAAAGCCTCTGTATTAAAATTGAGAATAAAGCCTTATTTCGTTTCATAATGAGACATATCTATGGTTTTAACATTTTTTTCTTTTTTGTCATTTCTACATACTTTTTTGATGGTTATTTTATTATTTTCACACAGTGACTTAGGTGGTCGAATAGGCTAACTGCAGGTTACGGGTACGATCCCGTGGTTAGCAAGATACGTATTGTTTCTCCAACGTGTGTTTGATCTCTTGCTATGAAGTAATGGGTTGGCCAATCAGCTAACAACTACTCGACTCGTAGAAAATCTGTTTATATAACATCTTTCGGATGATAGTGCGTATATTGTTGGTGTTGATGTTGATAATGGAGGAGTGAATTATGAAGACTGTAGTTGCGAAGGAGGTAGGGAGGATAGGTAGGTAGGAGAAGATAGCGAAATTTATGTTCATATTGACAAGTGCAGTTTATATAGGTACAATAAAGATAATAATATAGCCCGAGGCTCGGCGATACTGAGTGACAGTTACACGATCAAGATAAACGTGAAGTAATATTCACATCTCACATCTCACATAATCAATCCTCATATCCACACACTCATCCCCCAAACATCTAATGAGGCTCGTGTGTTCCGTTTAGGAGCGAATATGGTTTTTACTATCATATTTACTTAATTACAGTACACCTAAATATAAATTTTAATTGTGTTTATATCGGTAGTCTTAATTTTGGTTATTCTTTTACTTACTTATCCTATTTAAGCTATGAGCATTATATAATCAGATTTTGACACCACGTGACATATAAAGCGTCTCACGGTCAGTGGATCATAATAAAAACGGAGTGAAAGGAAGACCACAATTTTGGGATCCTGATTTTAGCCTACTCAGAGATTTGCGATCACTACAATTTCTGAAATCAGTTGCGGTTTTCCGTAAAGCAGCGATTTCTTAACTGGGGAGGCGCGGACTATTGCATAGGAAGGTGCGAACAGTTTAACACAATAATGTAGCCACAGGGCCCACAGGTTTGCAGTTTGCAAGTGCATAGTTTATAAAACGGCAGCTAGTTATAAACTACATAAAAAACATTCCTATAAAAGTTAGGTTGTTTGCAAACCTGTATGAAGATATGGAGACTAATTTTACTATACCTCATATCTATACCATTGTGCATGGCCCCCACAATAGGGGGGCTGACAGGCCCCCAGGCTTGCGGGTTGACCAGTTAAGTGAGATAAACACACCATGTTCTATTAGTAAAACAAGTCGCCTGCGGCGCTATTTCGGTTCCAGACTATTAACATTTTATAAAATATGTATCTGTGTGATACAATTTGATGTGATTGTGTAATATGTGTGATTGATGATAATTCACATGTAGAATTTTATTTTATAATTATTTGTAATGTATTTCCTGGCTATATGGAAACAAAAAACTTTGTTCAATTTTGGTTTAATCGAACTGAAGAATAATATGCTTAATACTTTGTCAAGAAAAGCGATGCAAGTAGGTACTGCTACCATTCGTAACATCATATTTATGCTAAACGGAATTTTCTGCATTAGATGCAATGAAATCCATATATCGAGTAGAAAAAAGCGCTTTAATGTAAAAATGTATTTAATGAAATAAAGGGAGGGAGGCGCCAAGATTAGATTTTTTAAAAGGGTGGCGTAGTAACATAAAGTTTGGAAACCACTGCCGTAAAGCATGCGATGCGGTCGCTTCGTTAAGGAGATCCTACCAAATTGTTAGTTGAAAAAAATGCATAGGGGGCCCTAAAACTTGTCAGCGCCTCAGATCTGCACGTATCAAAAACCACCGCTATTTGAGAGTGAGTTTCGTGACAATGTTCTAACCTACAATATTTGTTTTAAGATTTTACCTAACAATTTCGCATACAATTTGAGACTCAATGTGACAGGAGATTCATGACAAGTCTACTTAGGGACGTCACTAGCTGTTGGGTCTATCGGGTCGTCCAACCTGGTCGCCTCAAAAGCCAGTCTGGTGGACATCTCTTCACATAGAATGTTTGTCGGTTTTGAAATAACTTTGTTTTGTATTAGGTACTTTTTAATCATATTATTATCTATATTTTTTATTGTTGTCAGTTCTCCGTGCTCCTTTCTTCCATTTCAATTGAAACTCAGTCAAAGCAAACTTGAGTGCTTGGCGATGCGAAGTAATGGATAGCTGCTAAACGTAGGGCCTTATGATTCGCTCGAATAAGGCTGAATGAGGTGCTGGGTGGGATAGTTTAGTGGGTCTATGTTTATGTTGTCAGATTCGAGCAGGGCTGGCACTCACGTTTCGTTTGTTGACATTGAATCCATCCAGTCGAAACGCACACTGTGTGTATGTGGTCCCTTTGAGGATATTTCCCCAGCTGTATGAACGAAAACAATAACACGTTCCGTCGGTTTGGTTGGTTGTGGTTTTTCGGTCGAGGGAATTCTTGTCAAATTGCCAGCCTTGTTATGCGAACTTTCGCTCTCTGAAATATAATGTCTGGTTTCAAAGAACTGAGACGTTCAAAGTGTCTAATTTTGAAATGTTATTAAATTTAGTTGTACAGAGCCAAACACAAATGTATGTTTGTACCCATTCATTAAGCACGGTATTAAGTAAAACTTTTATAAACAACACTGACTAATTAAATACACTGTTACTTTAATACAAAAGTTCGTCATAGTAATATATTATTTAAGGGGGATCATATATGCCAACAGAGAACCTAGCGGAAAAATACGAAGCTTGCAATTTGAGATGTTTGTGAATTTTTATTACATTATTTTTATGGTTGTATTTATTATTAAAATTTAGTTTATTAAATTTTCAATTTTTCACCGTTTAGATTTTTGAATAATTCATTGTTTTAATATTTTTTTATATCTTTTTAAAAAACATCGATTTTTATAAAAAATATAAATGTGTATAACTTGAATTATTTTTTTTATCATTTTAGGCGTATAAAAATTTAATTAACTGTGCATTTTTCATAATTTTCTTGCCAAGACAACTATTGATTGTAATGCTTTATTTTTTTAGTGCAATCATAGAGTTCTTTAGTAACTAATGTTTTTAAAATTCACTGCAAAGAAAAAAAGTTTGTACGTACCAAATCGCATGGTGCCAATTTAGCGCATGTGCTTTGACTGTGCAATTACGCTATCACTTTTTCAAAGGAGAAAATATCGGGTCATAATGCAATAATTCCTAATAATATTTCAGAGATGTAATTTCTAAATAAATTTAAAACAGTCTTATATTATTACAATAATGAAAGTATAAAAAAACATATGATTGTCGCTTGTATTTCTTAAATATTTCAATGCAAACGTTTTGATATTTCGTTTGATATGACGTTTAAAAAACTTTTAAACATTTTATAAGTGAACGAAAGTTTAAAAAAGAATATTTCGCTTTTATTCTGATGCATAATAATGTATATCTTTCATTATGTTTATAACTTATTTTATTTTTTTAATGTTTGCTATGCGAAAAAGCATCTCGAAACCCTGTGATACTTTTTTAATATTTGCACCGATGTTTCTATATAATGACAATTGAACACCATCGAATAAAATCCGGGTTGAACCATTGGGTAAAAACCGCGATTCATTTACGATTTTCCAGTTTTTCTGAAGTATAAATATTTTGTATTAACACGTGTCCCTTGAGCTTGTTACGTGGCTGACTGGAATTTATATTTGTGGTATTTCGCAATGACCTTGCTGCGTTTGTTTTTCTTTAAATTTTCCTTTTATCAAGAATTTAATTATTATGGTTTTACATTATAACCATGGTTATAAGAATCGCAGTTATGTCCTTTTTTAAATTGACTTAAGAATAACACGTATAATATAATATAGATATATAAGTATTTTTCCGTTAAAATATGAGGCGATTTCCTAAAATCAATGGTTATAATTTTTTTAGAGTTAGTTTTAGAGGTACCTAGCTGTTAAGATTCGACATAAATAGTGCACACTAAACTTTATCAGGCATAGTTATTGCTTTTCATTGAACTAAGAATACAATTTGCAAATGATGCTGGTTAGTTGTTAAAATTCAATTAAACCCTGCCTTTACCTAATCATAATAGTTTAGGTATGCTATGGGCGATCCGACAAACATTGTGCACACTTTTTCAGTTATACTTATTTGTTTTCGTTGAATTAAGAATACATATTATTATTATTACAGGTGGTGTTATGTAGTTAGTTTTTTTTTAAATTCATTAACGGCCCACGTGCTCGTCGTAGGTCAAAATTGAGTTTTTATCGTATTTTCAAACCATGATCCTGGACACTCCTTAAACGTTGTAGATAATCTATTTATATATTTTTGAAGCCTTATTATCCTTTATAGTTATTTTAAACATTTGATGACTGCATAAAGTATTTTTGTTACATAAAATAGTATTCTTTTAAACCTCTCGCTCTAATGTTTTAGAATATAGTCATATTTCGGTACATAACTGTGCAGTGGTGTTAAGATTTTTTACATTTATTAATTTTTAAACGCACTTATAAAACCATTAGTATAATTTATTATGAGATATTTTTTGTAAAATATTCACGATAAAAAAATATATTGATAATCTCTGTGATCCCAAATTTGACAAGAATTAGGCATTTTATTATTATAAAAAATCAGCAAGATTAACACATTTGAAGATGATTCTAAAGATACTTATTTATAAGCTATGTCTTTGATCATTTAAGTGTAATAAACATCTTATGAATAATGATTGCTTTATAATAATTATTGACCTAAGAATAAGGTAGTGTTTTTTTGAAATACGCCATTTCTTTTGTCATTCCCCAGTGGTTAAGCTACAACATACGGCCGTAGCCATAAATTGACAAACTGTAATTGAAGTAGGGAGTAAAATGATATTGACGTGCGTGTTTGAACATGTACCGTTTAAAAAAAATAAAAAAAAATCGGTTAGGTACATGTTCAAACACGCGCGTTAACATAATTTTACTCCCTACTTTAATTATAGTTTGTCAATTTATGGCTACGGCCGTATGTTGTAGCTTAACCACTGGGGAATGCCAAAAGAAATGGCGTATTTCAAAAAAACACTACCTTATTCTTAGGTCAATAATTATTATAAAGCAATCATTATTCATAAGATGTTTATCACACTTGAATGGTCAAAGACATAGCTTATAATAAATATCTTTAGAATCATCTTCAAATGTGTTAATCTTGCCGATTTTTTGAATAATAAAATGCCTAATTCTTGTCAAATTTGGGATCACAGAGATTATCAATATAATTTTTTATCGTGAATATTTTACAAAAATTATCTCGTAATAAATTATATTAATGGTTTTATAAATGGGTTTAAAAATTAATAAATGTAAAAAATCTTAACACCACTGCACATTGATGTACTGAAATATGACTATATTCTAAAACATTAGATCGAGAGGTTTAAAAGAATATTATGTTATGCAATAAGAATACTTTATGCAGTCATCAAATGTTTAAAATGACTATAAAGGATAATAAGGCTTCAAAATTATATAAATAGGTTATCTACAACGTTTAAGGAGTGTCCAGGATCATGGTTTGAAAATACAATAAAAACTCAATTTTGGCCTTTCGACGAGCATGTCCCCCCTTAAGCGCTGCCAAACCAAACAATAATTAATAAAAAAACATTCTTCTATATATTAAACATCTAAAATAATGTGTGGTTTAATGGCATAATTTTAGATATTTTATAGATAAACGAATATTTTTTGTCTATCATCTAGGTACTAATTTAATTTTAAAAAAATAGCAAACACTATCTGCACATTGTAGTATAAGTTCAATAAAAACAAATACGTTTGACTGACAAGGCTTAGTGTCAAGTGTGCACTATTTATGTCGGATTTAAACAGCCTATCATTTCGCCACTGTGATCTATACCTACTTAGAAAACTCACACCCCACAGTAGACGTGTGATCACTAATTAATAACCAATTAATGATATAAATTTATGCCTATTTATGTGTAATTTTATTTTACTTATATTTATTTCAGTAGTGTGTTTATTATTAAATAATAATAAGTAGATTGGTCTAAATTAAAAATACGATGGAAAAAAATTTACCTTAAACCAATCATTTATGAATGAAACACAAAAACCTCGTTTATCTAAAGTATTGAATTTAATATAATAATAATACGGGCACTTACATTCGACACTCGCCTGTGGGTGTCACAATTATTCACAGTGACTGGTGGGTGAACATCTCACCAATGGTTATAGAATATAGGTACAGGCCTGGGGCCTTATGTTGTAACTTGTGAGTTGAAGTCGCCCGGTCGACATGACGTCATATGACATCATTGTGACGTACTACCGGAGTGAGTCAATAGCAATCGAGAAATTAACGCTACTCTAATACTGGCGTTATTCATTGTCTCCATACACAAATAGGTGTTTCAGAATAATAATATCTACGGTGAGCCATGGCATTGGGCGGCTCGCTTCGATGCGTGTATTGAGCTTACGTCACAATTACCTCATGTCGTCGGGTGACTTCATGTCACAAGTTACAACATAGACACCCTGGTGTACATCGCAAAAATCAAACAGCGGAGTATCTAGGCTCTATCTATGAGTAATGTACGCGGAGAAGTGGGGGAAATGCAGAATTACAACTAAATATTTTGCCTATTAATTTTAGCCAAATCTAAGAATCGGCAATGCTAGATGGAGAAGTTATTGCGTTTTCAATCGATGGCTGCGAACTTAACCCTGGTAACGTCATCGTCAAAGATTTACTTTACCAATATTTTTTATTTCTATAATTATAGCTTTTTTTGATAGTGAACAAACATAATAATAATAATATGTAGCAATTGGAAATGTTATAATTACTGACGTAATCGTAAACTAAAATCATAGCAGATATACCATTATTTTTAAACAACCGAAATACAAGATGCTTGTTTGCAATATAAATTACATTGATTGAGAATTATCATGCCTGAGGCTTTATGTAAGTAAAGTAAAAGAACTCTCTTCTCGTAACATAAACAAATTATGCACATCATTATTTACGTGTGTATATTAAAATTCTCATTTAGTATAAAATATAATATATTAGATATATATTTTGAAAGTACCTATAATTCACGAGCGTGTATTTATTTTCGAATTTCATTCGATTGCGTGGCGCCCAGTTGTCCCGGCGCCGAATCGTCTTAGACTCTTTTAACATGTGACTGTATAATATACCTACATACTCTCTAAATTCCTTTAGAACAAGACGATCAGTTATTGATTAATTAAAACACAGTAAAATGTAAATTTTCAATTAGCAAATTTTAAATAATTACATCATGTCTAAAATAATAATTGTTAATTATATAGTTATATTAATAATATTACTATTTTTCATAATGTTTTTTTTTCTTTCATTTCAGACAGAGTATGGGCTCACAGAAGATCAAGTTGCAGGTAAATAAAATTTAATTATTTTTTTTAATTAATTACAATCTCGATCTAAAAATATTTATTTTATTTTATGAAATAAACAGACATTGAGACAATAAATTTATTAACTGTCATATTCTAGGGGCGGTTGGTTATATGAAAGTATGGTGAGGCAGGCTGGTAATCAATTTGCGGCAAAATTAACGTTAACATTATTAATTATATGGGTACGTTATAATGACCAAAGTAAATCCTCCGTGATGCCCTGCATTTTTTTTTATCGCGTCGCTATTTCTCGTAAGTTGTCGGCTATTGTTGGCCTGCTTCATTCAGTTGTATGAGAAAGCCGATTCGTTGCCCCTCTTTTTATTTAATACCTCTATGGTCATATTATTAAGCACAGTGAATGTATCTACATAATTATTTAGAGTTTTGTTGATTATATGCCCTGTTTACCTTATTAACCATTAGTAAAGTTAAGGATGAGTATTAATTATTATGTATTGATTATGTACTAATGATGGAATTACGAACAATTTAAACAAAACAATATTAAAGATGTTCTAATCAATCAATAGGTAAACCCAAGTATCTAAAACCAATAAAAATTAAATATTTTTTGGTACTCGTCGGTTATACGGAATACAGCGGAAAACGCATTTTGAAAATACCCGATATACTGGATTATTTGTTAGTTTGGGTTAGTTTAGGTTAGGTTAGATTGGGTAAGGTTAGGTTAGGTTAGGTTTGGTTAGGTTAACCTAACAAATAATCCAGTTTATCGGATATTTTCAAAATGTGTTTTCCGCTCTATTCCGTATAATCGAACAGTACCATTTTTTTTATTACAAAGATAAAATTACAACTTATTTTCGAAAGAAAAAAACTGTTTTGAATGTAACGTTTTTATAATTATTAATTAATAATTATTCGATGTACATACTAATATTTTATAGACACAGACAAATATCGTATCGTCTAATGGGATGCCGCATGATTGCTTTCAGAATTTAAAGAAGCCTTCATGCTATTCGACAAAGACGAAGATGGCACCATCACCATGGCTGAGCTGGGGGTGGTCATGCGATCTTTGGGACAGCGCCCTACAGGTAATCACAACCTATACATATAATAATGTTTATCTATATTCTCCACCTGATATACATATAGTTACCTTATTACTCAAATTTAATTAAATGTCTATATTTTCAGTAGGTGGGTACCTAGCTAATGTCTATTGAATTTTTGGTACCTACCTGAACCGTACTCTGAATAACTCTGAATAACATACTCTGTGTTAATAGTATAAAAAATATTCTTTATTCAGTTTAGTGACTTTGAAATTGAAATTGATTTTATTTACAAATTTTATTATAGGTACCTACCACATTCAAACAAGTATCTCTGAAATTTTCTAAAATATTGTTTTCTATTGTTAGGTTAAAATTTTGCAGAATTGCAGTTTTGCTAACATATCACTTAACGGCCCACATGCTCAGCGTATGTCAAAATGGAGCTTTTATAGTATTTTCAGAGCATAACCCTGGATATTCCTTAAACGTTGTAGATAATCTATTTATATATTTTGAAGCCTTATTATCATTTATATTTATTTTAAACATTTGATGACTGCATAAAGTATTTTTATTACATAAAATAGTATTCTTTTAAACCTCTCGCTCTAATGTTTTAGAATATAGTCATATTTCGGTACATCCATGTGCAGTGGTCTTAAGATTTTCTAGATTTATTAATTTTTAAACGCATTTACAAAAACATCAGTAAAATTAATGTTAACATTATAATATAGTGACATATTTAAGATAAAAAAATATATTTTATAATCTCTGTGATCCCAAATTTGACAAGAATTAGGCATTTTATTATTCAAAAAATGGGCACGATTAACACATTTGAAGATAATTAATTCTAAAGATACTGACTATAAGTTATATTTTTGACCATTTAAATTTGCTAAACATCCTACGAATAATGATTGCTTTATAATAATTATTGACCTAAGAATAAGGTAGTATTTTTTTGAAATACGCTACTTCTATTGGCATTTCCCAGTGGCTTAGCTAATATATCACATTACTTCAACTATTTTGACGTTTATTATAATACCGTATTAGCATAAGACTTGATTGCTTACAGAGACTGAACTTCGCGATATGGTGAACGAAGTGGACCAAGATGGCAATGGGACTATCGAGTTCAACGAATTCTTACAAATGATGTCAAAGAAGATGAAGGGATCCGATGGAGAAGATGAGCTCAGAGAAGCTTTTCGGTAAGCCAGATAACTTCATAGAAACCGACAATTATAACATCACGCGCAACGGTGTGAAGAGTTATTGACAGTTTGCAATGCATCGACAATGCTCACAGCATGACACTAGCGTCAAGGTCGTGCATCAAGTTATAGTTGTCGGCGGTAGCACCCACATTCAGCTTTTGGTTCACAGCCTGTAAACTAGGTGCATGTATACTTACATAGTTACTGAATAAAATATTTTAATAGTAATTCAGAAAAAGGTCATTATATTTTATATAAACAGTTAAATATTATGATAGATCTCTCAAACAAAATGGCAATATTGTTTTTAACTTCAACGTGTAAATAGAGATTGTGATTGAGGATTCTCAGTCTCTTAGTCAGAAAAGCTAATAAAATTTATTAGTTTTTCTGACTATCTCTGACATTTAATGTCGAATCTGGAAAAAAATATTTTTCGAAATTTCGATAATTTTCGAATCTTAAGAAATCACAAGCTCCTACGTGTGAGTATATTTAAGTGTAAAAAATATTGCATCACTACTCCCATACTGTAAGTTTAACATTAAGAGACGTACCTATCACTCGTATTTTGCTATGGGGTCTCCAAACTTATCAATATCAAATAAGACACGAAAGAGGTACGTACGTTGGTACGTCGGTTTATGCAAATTGAAATAGCACAAATCGCACACTTCTGATAAATTAATTTTATAAAAGTCAAGAAAATGTAATCCAGCCACACATTTTTTACATGAGTTGCAATACCGGTATTATGAAAACTCGGTTTTCCGCTATCCATACCGGTTTTTGAAATCGAAAATACCAGTGTTTTCAGTATTAAGAGAAATTAATATACCTCAGATGACTAAATCACCCGACAAACATGAAATAATAACAAAGACTCCTTCTGGGTGGAAAAACCGTTGACTTTGGTATTGGATAGATTTTTTTTTACCAATTAATAGTTCTCGCGTTTGGCTTTAGACAAAATTTGGTAAGAGCTTCGATTTCGGTTTCTAGATGGATTTCTATGTATTTCATTTTGTGCAGAAAAGTTGAGGATACTGAGAAAGAAATAAGGGTGGGTATAGGTACTTTACATAGTTAAATGTTTTGGCATATTTTCAAGAAATACCGGTATTTATACTGGTACTAAATATTCTACCGAAAAACCGATATTCATATTTTCATGGGATATTGCAATTCCTATTTTATATGGGCAATATTAGTTAAGTCTTTTTGAATACCTATGTGTTATTACAACGTTTTTCTTAGCTCGTATTCTTATTTGTCCGGTACAAATCTTGCAATCGATTTTAAACTAACTTCCCGACTAGCTGAACATTTTAAACCTTTAGAATATATCACACGATGCTAATGTATTTTTTTAATACTTTTAGCCATCTTTAAGTAGAATTGAAATCATTTTCAGTTAATTCTGTTTTGTATGAAAAGTTATTTCGACACCATTATTGGTTGCAAGGGGTCTGCGGTCCTAGCAACTAAATTATTAATATATACGTGCGTTACTATGGAAATCAATATGACATGTCAAAATGATATTTCAGTATTATTTCTATCAAGTACAAATTTTTTTGATCGTTTAAACTGGTCAAGTCAAGTTTATATGATTCAACAGAAAATTTAAAAACGTTGTATATAAAATGTTCTTTTTATCTTGTAATTATTTTTTGTTTGCTTTCCAGGGTCTTCGATAAGAACAACGATGGGCTGATCTCTTCAGTGGAACTACGGCACGTGATGACAAACCTGGGCGAGAGACTAAGCGAGGAAGAAGTGGACGACATGATCCGCGAGGCCGATCTTGACGGAGACGGCATGGTCAACTATGATGGTTAGTGTAATAGATAATATTATTTATTCGGAAATTATTTAGTATTTTTTATTATTATTTAGTTTAACCAACAGGATCATAATAACAATATTATAATATAGAAAAAAATAATATGTGATGGTCCCTTGTAGTATATATTTTAAAAGGTATTATCGAAATATTGGGTAGGTACATGATACGAAATAGGTTTTTTAAGACTTATTTTCCTCAAAATAATAGATCTGAAGTATGACCCCTTATTTAATTTATTTCCCTCTTCGTCTTTTTCCAGAGTTTGTAACAATCCTCACCTCCAAGAACTAGTGCGCTAGCGGTGCGTGGTCTCCGTGCTCTTCAGCAGCAGGCCACTGAATCCCGAGGACTTCAACACTTGAGATTACAAACCAATTATTTAACATGATTGGATATTATTTGACACCAGCTCTTTACTACCATTCTATTAAGATGTCATCAGTGACAATTTAATGACGACATCAGTGATCATTTCACGACATTTCGTATTGTCGACCCGTCACCTAAAACATACCCAGTGCCCGAACAATTACGGCACACTGGATCAAGTCTATAATAACATTATAATCTTCGACTGAATGTGATGATAGATTTTTACCGAAAATGTAAAGTGTAAAAATTGTTAATATTCCTGGTTTTGAGTACCTACTTTTATTACGATTAATTTTGTAATTTTAGTATTATGTTTCGCAACAATAGTACAATAAATTATATTAAATTCAATTATACAATGTTGCAATTAATAATTTAGAAGTAAATATTAAATATAATTATTATTTAAATCACAAATAAATATATAATTCGTCTGCCGGCCGAATTCGGAACTAAGCTCACTACGATGCAAAAATCACAAGGTGTTGCCAAACGTTAGCGAGCAGCATCTTCACTCTGCAAAGGACTTCAGTCTGTTTATGGAAACTTTCTAATGTCCCTGTTCAACACAGAATCCATTTCGAGCAATCCCAGATTTAAATTTTGGTATATTATATTAAAATAATCAACGATTATTAATTGGTTTGACAAGTTAGTGACTAATGCTCAACCAATAAATTTAAAATGCTCAAAATTATTGTCATTACCGAGAGAAATTATTATTTTTAAATCCATCAAAGTATTAACGTTTATTGAGATTTACATTAATAAAAAATCTATAATCAACCAGATAAGTTTTTACACTTTGCATTCATATTATTTCGGTAAATTATTATTATTTTATTTAAAGAAAATATTATTATTAACTTGTTAAATGGCCATTTTTTTTAAATTTAGATTTATTTAAAAGGGCATTCATTAAATATTATTTAATTAAATAAATATATATTCTTAATTTATGACGTAATATGTATAATATTCTTTTAATAATTATTCGTAGATATAATATTATTTAGATTTAATATTAATAACTGATTTAATTATTTTTATATTAATTATTTAAAGTGTGTTAAAATAATTATATTGACATTATTTTATCGTGTTAATTTGACTGCATTATTGTAAGGTTCTAAATACTTTTAAGGAAGATGATTGCCGCAAAGAACTTATTTTAAAGTTAATAAAAATTAAAATGTCCTAATACTTCATAGAAATTTATTGTTTTATAGTTTTAAAAAGTAGTGAAAACTTTATTAGTTATAAACATGAACTAAATCTTGTCCATAACTGAATATTTTGCACAAAATTTTCACGTGCGTATAAAAATTTTAATTAAATAAATAATTATGATAAAGTAATTTCATTCATCATAAAACTTAATGAAATATGTTATAAATATTTGAAAATCAGTCCATAATTTAACATTTTTATTTTAAATGAATAATTAATCTGGTAATAAATCGAGAGTGCAACGTAAATTACAATTATTTATTGTATTTATCGCAGTCAAGGATGTTTTCGACTCTTTCTTAGACTACTTTGTGAATTTAAAAACACTGAAATCACCTATAATAATTTTTAAATCTGATATCTGAATCAAAATACAATCCTCGATAGACTGCAAATTTAAAAAAATGCAGATTTTTTTATACAGTTTCAAAATCTTCGAAATAATAATATGAGACTTGAAAAAAACAGATTCGTCCTTTTTTCAAAAAGTCCTTAAAACAGGCCTAAAAAATAATGGTTATTATGAAAATATTTCGAAAACATTTTCTAGCTATAGGTGTTTTAAAATTGAGCTTTTGTGGAAAAATGTGAATTGCCATATTATAATAATATAAAATAATATTGTTGAACCAAGCAAATAATTCTAGCACATTTTAAAATTAATATTAATTCTCATAAATATATGGCATTCTCATAAAAATTACTATTACCTTCTCATTGCATACATTTTTTTTTTTGTAATTATAAATGAAAATTAATAACAATCCTTGTGCAACAACAAACATGGTTTTAAAACCTTCAATCCTAAAATTCATTTAATTTTGTCCTTGTTGTGTATTTAATACTTTAATAAATTTTATTTTATATTATTTATTACCAATGAAATATTTTTGATAAAAGATCATCTGTTTTAGAAAATAGTTAAAAGTACATTTATTATTATAAATCTTGAAAGATCTATTACTTTTATTTTTTTGGTTAGATACCTACAATTGAATTATTTTTTATACCAAACCTAAAAAATATTTCTGAAATCAAAGTTTATTAATCGTTACCCCATTTGTTATTAGATATTTATGTCCACTTACACATTTTAACCGAATTTAAATGAAAATATAATTATTACTATACTATCCAGAAACATAATAATGTTTATTGTATTTACATACGTCAATAAATTATATTTTTACGCCATTGTTTTCACAGTAGGTACTTACTATGTATGTACTGATTTAAAAAACATATATTATACTGTCTTTTGGACTGGTTGTATTAAAAAAAGACCAGAGTATTGATGCTCCACCACGATATAATAAAATATAATATTGTCCATTCATAAAAACCTATTCCTACTATTCTTATTATTGTCACTCAGTTTTATTTACCTCCATTTATATGAATATTTTCACCGGTAAACTAAAAGAGACATTTATAATGTACCTATTACTCAATACACTTTTTTGAAAATACCTATACCTAGTCTTTTATTTGGTTTCTCGAAAAGCTTATATTTTTTAACCGGTTCTATGCTTTCATTGAGTTTTCTCTCTCTATGAGGCACAGTTTAAGCACGTTGACACGGTCCAAGTACACTTGGACCGAGTGCCATCTAAGTGCTTCATACTAATTATTCCTATCCAAGCTACTCGAACCGCATCCTACTCATCGAAGATAGCTTGGATAGGAATAATTAGTATGAAGATGTCTCATACGAGTGCGCTTGAATGGCACTCGGTCCAAGTGTACTTGGATCGTGTCAACGCGGCTTTAGTGTTATTTTTGATGAATGAGCGAGTTAGAGTTATCTCGTCCGACTTTAAACTCAAATTAATAGCCACTGGAGATTGATTTGCATATACTAAAAAATTAAACACACAATGACATCTGTTTGAATAATTATGAAATGTAACATGACAAATTATCGATATTACAGCGATTTCAGTAAGAACTTTACTCTACATTCAACATGTGTCATTAAAAATCTGCGGCCTGTCAGATACTGCCATAGTAATATCATGAAGCATAGAATAGGAATAATAAAATAATTTAAAAAATGTCAAAATCACACTAAATCGATACATCAATTTATTTTATTCTTTGTACACTCTTGTCACTTATATGGACATGCACCTGATTACGATTCGATAAAGTGTTGCTAGCACAAAAATTTGTTGTGTTATTAAAACACAACGACATGTATGAAAAATCATTGTATTTAGATTGAAGAACATTAGAATTTATAATTATCATACACATATACGTTTTCAAATTAATTCCTTCATTTAAATTAAATGTTGTCAGTGATTGTTAGTAGTAATACTGATGTTTCATTGTTGTTTGTTTTTATCTTTATTTTTTCTCTCACAGATGTCATGTGGAATGATTTAAATTTTTAAATCATTGATTTGTTTGAGACAACTATATTTAAATAAATACTTTTCACCAACCTCCTTAACTTACTAACCTAAAAGTGTTTTGGCTAACGTTGGCTCGGTGCATTAAACAGAACAATGTTTCGTCTTATTATACACCACAACACGGTTTTTCAGTGTGATCTGAAAGGTTGTTTTAAAAAGAAATATTTAATAAAATATGGATAATATTGATATTAAATGTATATGTAAAAATAATATTATAACCTTAGGAACTACTGTTTGAATATGCTAATGTGTAATTATTTTTAGATTATTCTTACAAGATATTTTTTAAAAGCTAATCTTATATTATTATTATTATAAATATTTGTAAAATCCACGAAACAATCAGGTTCATTATTTCTCAATACATATAATATTATAATATTCTTACATGGTGTAAATACTCACTATCACTATAGGTACTATATTATTTCATGAGCCTGAATATTATTGATATGAATGTGTCCGATTATAAAAACCTCCATCAGAAAAATGCAATCTTTTCCATTTACATTGTTATCATTGTGTATCAGTTTCTGATATTTTTCAATGGCAACCTATTGGATTTTTAATAAAGCTATTAAGTTTAATCTTTAATATATAGATGGCAGTAGCATTCAAACTATTATTGGAAATTATTAATGTCGTAGGTACAACATTATTTTCCATAATGTCAGTGTTGGTGTAATAGTTTAAAAATTCAATTAATTATATTGATATTATTGAAGGCCTAGTTGAAACAATAAAATTGTATATAATATGTTTTTGGACTATATTTAACACAAAATCAATGAGCTTATTTAAATATTCCAAAATGAAAAAGAAAAAAACAAAATTTTAACTGTATTCAATATAATTTTGTTCTTATTTTTTTATGTTATTATTTTGTGATAGGTTGACACTATATATATATAAATGCATTTATCTACGTGTGGAAGCTTTCATGATTGAAATTTTTGAATTTATCACTTCTTTTTAAAATTTTCCAAAAATCTTCTTTCCAACCTTTATTATATTATCCTAGTTCCATTTTAAATTATTCATTTGAGAATGATAAGACACTCATTGTTTGGTGTCAGAAATTGGAAGGATCTTGAAAGTTATGACTATTTTATTTAGCCTAAGTATTTGAATATAAACATAAAAAAATCAAGTACATTCATAATTTGTAAATCAAAGCATTTATTTACAGAAACGAGTGACTAATTTCGCCAATATCGCAGTAAAATATAATAAAATTACTATATCTAAAAAACAGAAACAAATACAAGAAAATGGGTTCAAGTATTTTAATTGTTATTATAAATGGAAGTAATAATATACGACCACATTGTAATTGCTAGTGACCGCAAATATTAATTTATTGTTGAGTCTAAACATGCCATCCATGCGATTCTAATTATAGTTGACGAATCATACTATAATAATATTTTAATTCACATGGGCGAAGATCTTTTTTAAAAAGCTTGGTTGACTTCAATGCATTGAACACTCTCATATATTGACAATTTCTATGAGGCTAAGAAAAAGGGAGGTAATGTAAGTCGAAACAAAGAAATATTGATAGATACTATCCTGATTCAACTCCTTAAATTGGTTAAAGGTTGTAGTTATACCTACGTTTCAATTACATATTTTGAACCGATCTACTGTTTTTTGATATGACAGATTTATTATTTACAATAGTAATTAACGAAGGTATAATAATAAAAAAAATGTCATAACTTTTGAGTGTCCATTTAATATTTCTAATAAATATGATAGAAATAGAAAACATAGAATAAAAAAATAAATATATATATAGATTTCGATGTGTTAAATAATCATATTGGCTACATAAAATTTAATTATGTGTTCATTTAGCTATACAGGGTGTGGAACATCAACTGAATGGTTAATCGGTAGCACATTGTTCGGATGACGTAACTAAGACGCTTAATGTTTCGTAATTTAGCCTTTACGGATTGAGTTGGAATGTATAAAATTCATGATACTCACTAAAAAAGAACAGTTTTATTTATCACCAGTATAATAATATAAGAAAATATATATTACATTTATACGAAAAAATTAATATAATAATTATATCATTAAAAAACCACAAAAAATATAGGTACCTACCTACCCAAAATTTAAAATTTTGTCACTATTTATGTGAACATTCCACATAAGTATGAAGTTTGTTAGTTTGACAGAAAATATGACATAGTTAGAGCAACGCTGAGCGAGAGAAAACGACATAATAGGCTTCATGTAAGAGCTGTCGAATATAATAGCACCTATACACGTGCATGGATTTAGTGGCGGCAATAGTGCTTATTATTTTAAACTATCATGACAATAACTGATTACACGTAAATGTGCTGACTGTCTCTCTAATTCATTCTTTAAGAGTGAGCGAGACACGATGTTGTGATTTTATGTTACTATTTCGTACTATTTGACAGCTAGTGAAAATCGGTCAACCTGCCCTTTGCTGGCAGGTTTCCCATTATCGTTCTTCTGCGCAGGCGCAGATCGTAAAAATCTTACTGTCACATGAAAATTCAGAAGTTTCCAAACTTGTTTGATTCATGCATGCAATCTTGAGAACTGCAGGATAATACATGTTTACCCATACATTTTCTTACTGTCTACAGTAAATCCATGTACGTGTAAACGGGGTATAATAACTGAAACAATAATTAAATTTACCCTATGTAATTCATGCGCAGTGGAAAAATCGCAATCTGCGCAATTTCAAGGTTCAGTTGCTCCACTATAATAATTATAATATATCTGTGTATGAAAAGGAAATAAGTCTAAAAAATAAAAAGTGAGTTGAATAATAATATGCCAAATTAACCATAATGTATACCTACCTAGTTACTATTATAAAAGATGTGAGTCGAATTAATACAGCTGAATTAGTTAACAATACCCATCATACAGTAATAATATTATAGAAAGTAACAAAGTTGTCCAAAAATCGATCTATTTCTAAATCTTCTGAAAGGTAGTGATTTTAGACTTATTTTCTAATTTCAAGCACAGATGTCATTGTAATAATATTTGAATGGTATTAGATTTTTTATATTATTATATCGGTGAAATAAAACTGAAAACTTCCTCATATTAAAATATAATATTATGCACACAGATATATGTGACTGAAAGTGTACAATATTATCAATGTTGTGTATTAACCATATAATGTAATATAATATAGCAATATTACATAATTATTAATAGCATCATTGCAAAAATACATCTGAAAAAATTTAACAAATTCCATGAAGAAATTGTATTATATTATATTTAATTTCTTCATGGAATTTAAAAATATATATTATTCATAAAAAAAAATATAACAAATTCCATGAAGAAATTGTATAATATTATATTTATTTACTTCATATTAAATACTCATGCTTACTTTATAATGTGTACTTCAAAATATCAACATTATTTCATGTAATAATATGAGCTTTCATGAAATTTAAAAATTTATTATATTATAAATAATAGTACATTATAAATTATGACAATCAATCATTTTATCGCCATTTTATTTTATCTCAAATGATTTTTAAAAGCTCACCAAAATCTTTTAGTTGATTGTTTTTATTATTATGGCAGTTCACAATAATCTTATTACATCATAATATTATTATAAGATGATGTATTTTTATCTATTGCGCAAGTATAATATTATATTGTCACAACACATATATATATATACTACAATATTGTACACTTTTAGTCAGAAAATAGTAAATACTTATACTAAAATAATATATACCTAATCATAAATAAATTAAATATTATAGATTTCGTTCCATAATAATAATACATATTATTAATAAAATGTTATAGTTTGTTGAATACAAAATTACAATATTATTGTTATAGATAAAGCGCATTTACATTTTGATGTCAAAATAACATGGATATTAAAATATCTACCCTTTTATTAAATGCGTAATATTTTACATTTATGCAAACTTGAATTCCTTCGATTTTATTTTAATATTTCAGCTGGCCTATTCTAACATATCACTTGACATCAAAAAAGAGCTAATTCACACATTTATCACATTACGTATTCTGGCAGTTAATTATGTAAAAAAATTAGCCGTCTGAACTGTCAAAAGGTGATATCTTTTAACAGTCCCTCTTGACCATGCTAACTTTGAGAACAAGACAGAGTAGGGCAATTTTACATATCGTCGATGAAACTAGAAAAATGTGTAACTCCGTTTTAATCGAAAATTGACTTTGAATGCCATCTAGTGGCCGTTGTTAATAAATATCTACCCGTCTTGCAAATGATGTAATTCCAAAAAAATGTAAATTGTTAAATCATGGATGATTTAACTACAAAACCATATATTTGTAAGTAGGTATACAAAACCATGATGTTTTTTGTCTCTTTTTGAAGTTACAAAATTTTCTAGTTTCAACGACGATATTGAGAATTGAGATGTAAGACCGACTGTTTTGCTGCAATCACAATGACATGACTAATAAAATTGGAGATTATGTTGATATGTCTGACGTGTCAATACGAAAATTCTTGTGTTCGGCTCATTGGCAATGATTCAGCTTTATCCGCTTGTGTTCGGTCTTATCCGCTTTGGTTCGGCAAAACGAACATATCCGAATTTGACCGAAATATCTACCGTCCTAAATTTATGCCATATTACGAATTAGAGATTGCAGCCAATAACAGTTTAGTTTAAACCTTCCGTGTTAATTTGGAACAATGATTATAATGGAAACGTGCTAAAGTCATAACCGTTAAGAATAGACCTACTGAAGTAGATTATTATACAGAGTTACTGTTACGCATATGACAGACACTATTAAATTTAAAGAAACATTTATATAATATATTATATAAAATTGTAATGACATCAAATTAATATAAAAACTGTACTCGTTGCCACTGATGTATTTTTACAGCTTTATTTTGTAAGAAATTTAAGTTTACCATAAATGTTATATATTGCGTATTGGAATAGCCGTCGATGTATGGAAATATAATATAAATTAAACAAATTACCAGATGATTATTTATGATTGTATTATTAAAAAAAGTTGTGAAATAAAAATATCATTGCTGTAAAATTTTGTTTTATTATGTTACCTACCCTTTGGCATTGTATTTTTATAATATTATTTGGAAAGAAAGAATAAAATATGTTTAATATAACATATTCTTTGTCAAATGTTTGTGATAACGATATTTCTTTTGAATTTCAATGTTTTCTTTCTGAAGTCAGTATTTATTGATTTTTATTATTTTTTTTGTAAGTATGCAATCTAATAGCTTACAAATCATTAACTCCATTTGTGATTTTCTTTCCGTCTAACCTTAATAAATTAATGTTAGATATAATATTATTGGTTTCCCAGCTAATCCAAAGGTTTAATTAGACCACTGATTTACCGTATAAAACAGACATTTAACTACATTTACATAGATTTGATGCATACACATTTTATGATAGTTCGTAAAGCATTCGGAGCCATTCTTTATATTATTATCATTGGCGTATTAATTATTGTATTAATACTTTGGACGCTGAAGACGCACCTCGTGCCAAATGATAATGACCAGGCGGCCGATCGATGTAATTAACGCGCATTTTAAAGGTGGTAATTAAAAAATCATTATCTAGTCAGCAGCGAATGAGTTAAGTGAATCGACTTATTAGTATGGAATGATTCTCAGCTAATGAAATTTTATAACGGGTTTGCCCAAACTAAAGGTGGACAATGTACGATTTTTATTTACAAATCTCTCAGAGCGCAGTGAAAAAATCAAACGTTACTGGTTTACACAATCTTCACATATAACGAGTGAATGACATCTGTGGTTTAATATTTTAAAGTATTGTTCAAATTGTAGCGTTATCATATTGATAGTATCCATTAAAATACAATGTTTTATACCTATATCTATCTAATTATGGACAACTTTTTTGTAGTAATATTTTTTTATAATATTTATATTATTTTAATATAATTATTATAATACCTACCTACACTATTTTGGTAGCTACTCATGCAAATTATCATTTTACATTCATAGATGGCAACTAATGATATGTAATAATATAATGTATAATGAATATTTAAAAAAAATATATATTATACTATTGTCCGGCAACTTCATCTTGGCTACGTGGCAAATCTGTGAACTACAATCCCCTCCAGTACAGCTAATCGAACTTCCGGTTTCAAATAAGGAACGCCCCAAATTATTCATTACATTTTTGACACTTCGTATTGGACGCATCTATCACTTTACGTAATTTGAAGATTTTTAAATAAAGAAGATGTCTAAAACAATACGAAATGACGTTCAAAAAAACTTATAAATGAATGTACTTATAAACTTACTGAGAATAGAATTGATATAAACTTAAAACCTAATTTCACGGGATTTCTTTTCTCAAAAAATGACAACACTGATAAATATTCAATACGCGACAAGGGCGACTTCCTGTTGTCGCCTAAATAATGTTGTTGTACAGTACTCATACTGATGATAATATATTCAAAATTACGTTTCATGAAATTATTTTTCATCACCAGAATCAGAATGTCAGAATCTTGAGGCTTTTATAGTAATTATTCCAAAAAAATTCAAATCGGTAAGTACCTATTATTTATTTTACATCGAATTTTATATTTCTTTGTACTTTCTCAAAATATAATATTGTTAAAAATATCTTCACTTTTTTATCAGTAGTGTGTCCGAGTCAGGGTAACGAAAAACAAATCTACACAGGGATAGGTATTTCAGATAAAATATTGTTTTTATTTTATTATATTTATTCATCAACAGATGTCAGATCTTTCATTCTCTGAAATATTTTCAAAATTTAATAAAGAATATTAATTAAATAAAACATTTTTCAAATAGTGTTACAACCAATACCATTGAACCAACTGCAATTGAAAAAGGTATTGGAGTTACTGCATAACTGACACTCTTCGTTTCTTTGTGTCCGCATGCCGTGTCTCCGTGCCCTACGCACATGGCGTACGCCATCATGTGCGGTATGAGATGCTGCTCGTAGTTTCCAGTGAAGAGTCGAGCGAAAGGACCTTCTGCGAATACCGCGACATCTTCTCCACCGCTGGTTGATTCTTTGAGTGGAAATGTGGCAGGGTAACGATACCTGGGATCACCTGAAACAAGCAAAGTGGTGTTATTACAGAAACCGGTAAAGATTGTAGATATGGCCTGATTTACCTTTACCCGAGCTATATTTAATAAAGTCAATTGATAAATGATACCTACCCAATATAAATTATACGTAATGGTATTTAACCAATGTATTCTTCCATTTCGTGCAAAACACTGAGCTTACATTCAAAAGAGGTACAGAAACTATGTTTAATATAATGAGGTAAGTATGGAATTCGCTGCTCTGCAAAATAGCTAACTGCGCTTTTCACCAAAAATGAGATTTTGATGGGATTTTGTCAATAACATGATTAATGGACAACGCACTCAATACAGTAGCTAGCAAGTTAATTCACTCATAGCGACATTCGCACATGTATAGGTAGACGTCACGCAATTTCCATTATGCGATATGATATTACGCATCGGGAATTTATAGCAATATCACCTTTATTGTAATGGCGTTAGAACAGTGTTTGTAGTGTCAATGTTCATTTGAGCGAAACCGTCCGAACCGAACCATTCGGCAGACCGACAAAAAGCATCGGGAATTTATAGCAATATCACCTTTATTGTAATGGCGTTAGAACAGATTATGCCATTCGGCAGACCCGACAAAAAAGTGAGTGTCATTTTTTTTCCAGATGCTTCGTGCATATTAATGTCATTGGATTTTGTTATAAAGCACGTTTTCTATGCTCACACAAAATTTCAAACTGTTAAATCTATAAATACATGCGTTATCGTTGTTCACACAAAACAGTCGACTGCAGGTGCCAAATTTCCAATATCGTAAAAATGGAACAACTCCGTTCTTTATAGTCTTTACATTATTATAAATGTGTATTAATTTATAGTGCAGATAATTTGTAAATAAAAAACGCTAACAATTGTATTTTTGGAATTGTTAAATTCCGCGCGATAGTTAAATTATTAGGTTTCTTCTCTTTCCTGAATAATTTACCCAAATGGAGTTTGTCGGTTTGCAGATTATGCAGTCGTGATGTATTAATGTGCACAATGTTCAGGGATTGAAAAATAAGTAAGTAAACGGACAAGGGAGTGAAAATAACTGTTTCACACAATACAAAGTGGTCCTTGAAGTAGTGATGGACGGTTATATCTGTTGATATATAGCCGTCTAATAGAATAATATAACAATATAATTAAATAATATAATTAATAATATAAGGATAAAGAAGTACGTGTCGACGTCTGGCGCTCGCTGCGCGATGCTGCTAGATACCGACTATTGTTTGTAAGAGGGAGACAGATTCTTCTTCCCACTCTTACGCCGCACCTGTGTGTGTGGCGTGATAGTATTTAGTTCTCATCGGTTATTTGTAACGCGCGCATATAAAATGTGATCTTTCTGTATAATAATATTCATGCAGTTTAATAGAAATAAAGTTAATCGTATATTAAAACTACGTTGCTTATTTACGATCCTCAAAACAATCCACAATTCCCAACAATATCATCACTGGAAAAATCTTATCAGTAGTACCCAGAGGATAATGAAAGACTTAATGAACAATCAAGAGCCTGCTGGATTGATAAGATAATTAGGTTTCAAGCATGTTTCAATGAAAGACTAAGAGCCAATATAAGTGGAGACAACAAGGAGAGGATTCTATCAAACATAACATCATAAATGATTATCTAATAAATTTTACTTTTCAGGCCACAGACTTAGAAATACCATCTGTATGCGAAGACAACTGGACGATTGCCATAATATTGTAGTCGATAAATAAATTTATAACAAGCGTGAATAAATGTAAAAAATGTAAATTACGATTTAATATAAGTAGCACAACAAAAGTAGCCAAAAGAAGTAGATATAGACTTTATTGTAGGCTACTTAGGTACTGTTTCAAGCAGGGAACACAGAATTAAAATACCTAACGGGGTGTGGAGTAAAAGGCATCCGATCTCGGGTCTGGAAGAATGTGGGATAAACTTAAACACGTATCAAGAATACGTCATTCTAATCTTGTCCTTCTTCTGACAACTGCTCTCGGTTTATGCACTGACGTTCATTCAATATTGGTGTATTTGAAGATTGCAACACACTATTGCATGTCTATAATGTGTGATTAATTTTCGTAGGACACTCCGACCACTGATGTCCGATAGTAATAGAATCATATGGGCCTCAACGGAGTGGAAGTTTGTATTAACAGATTATGTTTTTACGAAAAATAGATGTCAGCCACTTGCTCAACCTATTAGGTCGATACTGACTCATACACAAATTGAAAAACAATATGTGTATTTGTCACACCCAGAATTCGAACCTGGGACCCACAACGCTATAGGCCGACGCTGAAGCCGCGTGCTATAGGACTAAGGATTCCAATCCCGGGATCCCGAGCTGTTTTCGATACCTATGAATCCCGGGATTGATAAACATAATCCCTAACTTTCGGGATTGATTTTTTTATCAATTTTTATGGAAAATAAAATAAAAATGAAAATATAACAGAAAACATACTTTTAATAACAAATAACTACATTAGAAATAAACTCAGTTTGAGTGAAGTTTGATTTATACCCATGTGTCAGTTGCCGATTCATTTTATTTTTTCACTTAAATTAATAAAAATGAGAAAGATTGGAAAAAAACAATGCTTCGCACTACAAACAAAGTAATTCCACCATGATCTCATACGTTTTACGGCAGTTTCATATTTGACTGACTAATTAGATTTATGAAGCGGAAAGGCCATAAGTACACCATGATTTGCTTTACTATTTTAAATCTCGCTAACCCATTTATTAAGTCTTTACTATCAGAAACAGCAATCTCATATTAAATTCACATTATTATTTATAATACAATATTATTTACTCCTTTAAACTTATGTATTTCCAAGATTGAACGTACCTATCCAATATTAACAATAAATGTCTTAAATAGTATAAATTATACTAGATTTATTTTTGACCGATTTTATCAATGTTATTTGTAAATGTAAAATTTTTATATTAACAATGGAAAAAAATGCCAATCCCGGGATCAGAATTTTGGCTCGGGAGTGGATTTCCTTATATAGGACTATATACTATAGGACACTCACACATTCAAAGCCCTACGTTAAAATGTAGTGTATGGGGAGCCTGTCGGAATTTTATTTATTAATCAGTTCTGTGTTTTCAAGTAATAATGTGTGTCTTCTCAAATTTTTAAAATAATTTTTACCGGCGCCGACGTGGAAATCATCCAGTTGTCCTGGCATTCAAACCATCCTAAATTCACACACAATATGATGATGTCAATACACTCACCAAATAAGGGATCCTTAGTTTCATCTCTTCTAGCTCCAAGTGCATCCACTTTTTTATATCCCGGTCCATTCGCATAACTAATCGTTAAATAAGCGGTATTGTCATAGACAAGGTTATCCCAAAAATCTACTTTATCAAATATGTTATTCCAGCGGCTGGAGTACCCTGATAGTGTCATGGTATTGGCATAGTTTGCCGTCACCACAACCAGGGTGTCATGTTTTCCTGCAGATGAAGTCATGGAGATTATTTTTTCGACGGCTTTTGACAGCTGGAGGGTCTCATCGATGGCAAGTTTGGCTCTGTTCTCTTTGTGTGCATCACTGATTCTGCCACCTAAAATTGCATTTTTTTTAAGTTATCTTAAAAATTTAAGGCTATACCTTAGTCGAGGCATGGTCCAAAAAGATCGTGGCTAGGCGATGCGCGGATTATGCAAATGACGCGTGCCGAACAAAATATAATTTGTCATATAAATCCAACATGCGTCTATTTAATGTTCTATTAGTAACAATAATAATATATTCATTGACATGTTTTCTTTTTCAAGTAAATGTGTAACGTTTTTAGTCATCTTTACACGATTTAAGAATTAATACCCCCGTCGCCATCACGGAACAAATTGACGTGCTCACAGCTCGACGTTCGCTCTCCGATTGCCAGCGAGTCCAAAATTTCATCGCACCTATAAATAGTTGAAAATTATTTACCGTTTCACTGAATTACCGTCTTAATAATAAAGATAGTGGATGTACCTAAGTTAATTGCTAACCTTATTCTTAATGTAGGTACGTACGTATTGTGACGAGTCAGGAAAGAACAATTTTGAATATGTTTTTTTACGCAGCATCAATCATGACGTACGTATTATGTACTTATTTGACTTATTTCTTGTCTGAATGTTCACAACTAATGTGATATTAGCGGTTCTCGTGGTGGAGTGCGTAAGGCGCTGGCCTTCCACTCGGGAGCTCGGGTTCGATCCCGGTGAGGACACAATATATTTATGTGATTGTCCTTTATAAGAGCGTAATAACATTGATTTCTCACTTATTTTCATGGTAACACGTTTCCGTTATTTTTCATATTCCAAAATAGCACGGATATCACTAGGAACAATTCGGTATACAATGCGGCTATGTACAATAATTGCTAACACCATGATAAGCCAATATTTAAGTTGGTACATTTGTCGTTTGAACCATATTTTTTTAGCCAGCAGATTTTAAGGAAATTGGTGTAATATAATATTAATGAGATATTTTAAACTTTTTTTATTGTGTTAACTGCTTTCGATTTATGGTGGAAATTCGTTGTATTAATTAGAGTAGAACACAATATTAATTAGTATAAATTCCATTTTTTTGGTTTAGGTTGTCGAAAAACGCTAAATATAACGCCATACGCTAGATGCGTATTTTGCAAACTGGATGAATATTAAAAAAAAAATGCTAGATCTGGCAAGAAAAAAAACTATCTTCGCAACGCTACTTCTGCAGTGATTCCAATCTACATAATCCTCAGCTGGTTCTACTTTATTTGTCAGGTTTTCATCGCCACAATTCACCGCCATCAACTTTCCACTAATTCAGAGGGGTCGGGTGAAAGTACTATCAAGGAGGAATATTCAATACAGTAAATAAAATATAACACATATAATATAACGTAACAGTTACTCACCATAAACAAACAAAAAGTATCCATTTTTATTCTTAGAGAGGATTTTTATAGCAGCTTTTGTCATTTCTTCAAGCGTCGGCTGAGAGTCTCCATTCGCTAGCAGATGATAATCCAGAGGTCCCGGAGCAAACAAACCCAAAAGATGATCAGTTTCATTCCCGATGAGTTCTAGTTGTTTATTCGTGGTCACATACTCGTATCTTGCCGACATTGTGAGCCGGCCTTCAATCCATTCTTCAATCAGGTTTCGTTTGCCCGACCTGTTTCCTTCACCATGTCCATTTGGTAGAAATTGGCTTCTTCCTCCTCCAAGAATCACCTGGTAATATAAAAAAAATATTCTATGGTACATAAAGCTATAAATATACCATCATAAATCATCAAGCGTTCGAATTCTAACTTCTAATATTCTAAGTTCATCACAGTATAAAAACTATTGAATGATTTGTCAAATGTTAGCATGTGGCGCCGTCACTCAGCTGAGAACTTATACTGGTGGATCATAGATACAACAATTATATCAGATGTCGAAAAGGCCAGACTTACTTAGGTCACCAACTAATTACATAGTCATCACTGCCAGCCGACTTTTACTAAATGGACAGTAATTTTACACACCAAACTTTGTCAGTCATACTTATTCGTATTCGCTAATGATACACTTTGCAGATGGTGCTGGTTAGTTTATAAAATTCAATTAAACATGCCTTAATTAAACCATAATAGTTTAGATATGATATGGACAATCTGACAAAAATAGTAGGTACACACTATTTCAGTCAAACTTATTTGTTTTCGTTGAATTAAGAATACACATTACTGATGGTGTCAGTTAGTTTTTTAAAGTTCATTAAACCCTGCCTAAACCAAACCGTAATCCTTAAAAAAATATTCTTCTAATATATAAAACATTTTTTTGCTATTATCTATTATGGCTTGTTATTAGGTAGTGTTTAATATAATTTAAAAAACTAACAAACACTATTAACACATTGTAGTCTTAGTTCAATAATAACAAACACGTTTGACACACTTATTTCGGATATTTACAACATACCCTCCATCCTTCGCCACTGCCAAACAGATAGTTTTGTTTTTTTGGACAGTTTTTAAACTAAAATGCGCAGTTATTATTTATGAAATTCAGGTTTAATAAATTACCTTGAACTGCTTTCCAGGGTCGTTGTTCAAAAGCTGATATGCCAAGTTTTCTTCATCTTGCATGATATCATTACCTCCTTCCCAAACTGGATTATTCAATTTGGCATAGACGCCACCGATTGAAGGGTGTGTCAAACTTGATGTTGTGATGATGCCTAAGGCAATAAATGTAATGAATGGTAAGAGTAAAATCGTCATACCTTTCATATATAACTATTTATACCTAGCTGAAAACACTGTGGAAGATTATTTTTTCCAAGAGATGGATGAAGAAATTAAACGGTTAATAAAGTATAATAAATAATATATCCTGTCGTATGGCCCTCAAAAGGGGGGGGCTGACAGGGGTTCAGCCTGGAGGCCCGCGCTTAGCCCTTTATAGGGCAAAGGCCGAATTTGGTTAATATAATATATATCACATTATGGTCTGTAATTTCAATTCTGTTATAGTAATGATACCCATAGTATTTCAAAAGTTTTTCAAGAATGCTCTTTGATTAATACAAAGGCCAACCGGCGTGAAGTTGTCATAAAGTGGCTGAAAATTAGTCTGAATGTCTAAAAGTCAAAATATTAACAATTGCCCATTTAGTGTTGTTAAAAATATTTTACCAAATTAAATAATATTTGTGGTGCAGTTTTTTAGTTATTTCTATTACGATAATAATGCATTATCGTAATATATTTTTTTTTCATGAGTACCTACATTTGGGATCGGGAATGTTTTCAATTTACTTATTGAAATATGGTATTTTTTTTCTTTTTTCATGAAATAATTCTCAACCATTTCGCGAGAACGCTTTAATTTCTTCTGTTTTGTTTCAGAAAACATGAATACATACACCTTTGAAGAACTTGATAATTTGAATCAAGATAATATTCTTGAATTGCTTGATGGAATAACATATGAAAAACCTGTTGTCGTACATGTCCATTGGTTAATATATTGACCAATGGAAATGTTAGTTTTTCTGAATTGTTAATAAATATTTTTTATTTTTATTATAAATTTTTTTTTATTTATATCATACCTACATATGTCAAAATATCATGGTTCAGTTCTGAAAGCCAAAAAAAATTAATTTTCCCTATAAAGGGCTAGAGGGGGCCCAGCGTGGCAGGTCGACCAGTTAAGTGAGATATACACTCACCACAAATTTTCCCTGATAGTAAAAAAATATTTTCCTTAAAGAATATTAATATTTACAGATATGTGGCTATGTGATCCAATTCTATATGATATGATGATTGATATTATTAAATGATAATTCACATGTAGAAATTTATTCTAATCACTTTTAGTGATTCCTAACTAATAAAAATGGCTTTTCATCAAATATATTGAAGGGTCGCTTGTTACTTACTACCACAAAAGGGGGTCGCGATCAGTACTTCATAATTGAATGCCGAGTGCTGATAACTGAATAATTCAAGTGGGTTTATATTATAAAAATAGGAAAAATCGCTAAAAATACACAGAACGCCCTTAATTTTATTTTGCGGAACCCTGGGGTTCCATTGAGGATACCATTAGTTAGGGAACACTAAAGTGTAGAACATCACACCACCCTTAACCTTAGCGATAGGTATGGGCCATGTCCTGTCTACAGGACCGCGTCATGTTGGGTACTGGGGGTTTGCGGCTCCCGAGCAGCACAGGATTCGGGGGAAAATATTTTTAATACCTTCTTAAACTTAATAAAAATATTTCAAAATCAGTTACATAAACTAATACTTACCTACATAATAATATGTTACTTATGGCTGAATTAATATGACACGACTTACTAAATCGTTGCAAACAAAATAAGTACCTAGCACAAATTATATTTACAGATACATAAACATAAGTAATATTAATAACCATATTAGGAATAATAAGATCTTAGATCACGGATGTAGATAGGTACATATACAAATATTCCGAAAAGAATTCTTTCAAAGTCACAATAAAATGTATCAATCTCTTACTCACAATATTATAATGGCCGTAAAACATTTCTCTAAAAATGTTATTCTTTGTAGTATCGTAAGGGGGTACACGGAAAAGGTCTGAATCATACAGTTGCACCATTCAAGCGTGTCCAAAAATATGTACGTGTGCTATTTGGCACATTTTGAAACAGATGGCCGTATGACATTAAGATCGTATTGTTTTTGTAGAAGTAATACTTAGGATTTTCATATTATGTAATAATATATTGTGCTACACTTTAATGGTATCAACTGCCAGGTATCGGTGTGAAAACATTGAATTAATTAAAATAATACACAATTATATATAATAACATATACCGTTATAGTTTAGTTGGTGTTGTTGGCTTTTTTTAAACTTTATTTAGTTATTATACCTACGTGTTCTACAATTTATTCTGTAAATTTGTTGGTGCCTAGGTATTAAATATAAAAATTCGATTTCAATGATATACGGCCATCCGTTTCTGTTAAAACAGCTCACGGTGAATTTTGGAACGGCACAACTGCATACATACAATTTACATTGCGAATGAATTTGTTTCATGGATTGTAAAAAAACGTTGTTTAATAATATTATTGACAATTATTGTAGTAAAAATAATTTTGGTAAAATAACATAATTATTTCGATTTCTTTCATTATTATATTTCCATTATTTTTATATTAGTAGGGCGGTTTTGATTAGCAACCGGGTGGCCATCAATCTTGGCCGAAAAGGTTTGGGTAGTACATTACATACCGATATCTTTCCCAGCATCCAATGCCCATTGGGCGATAGATCCAGCTTCTGAAGTTCCAATTGTTCCTCGGAAACTTTTGGCACCACCAAGATATGCTGATGCTGTGCAACCATCATCACCAACTTGGGAGTCGATACAGTATGGCTGGGAGAAAACAATCACTATTTATTGTACAAATATTTAGTTATACCTATGCCAATCGTAGAAATAGATGGCGGTATTGGATACTAGCCTATAATAATAGGTACCTTAGGCAAGTTAAAAATAATCTGTTTATTAAATTTGAATCCATATCTTAGATAATATATTAAATATAATGAGTTTCTTTTCTTCACTTCCTTCATAAGAATTCAATAAAAATAGCAAAGAATCATCAGCATTGTCGTCACCAGTGGCGGCTGTTCTGTAACCATACAAAATATGCACTGCACTCCTTAACTAGTTATTTCGAACAGGGTTTTTTTTTTAAATAATAATAACCATGCCCTTGCATTTTTGTACAAGGTGGTTGGGTGGGTTAGTTGCATTGATGTGGGGCTAATTAGGTTCCTCCATTTATATCTTTAATTTTCTTTATGGCCAGGATTAAATATTTTGTGTAGTGTTCTTGTGTTGTTCTATTGCTTAGTACTTCATGAGGCTTCGAACAGGGGGTTACATGATACATAAATAATCATTAGAAAATAGAAAATTTGGTAATAAAAAAAACGTTTTAACATAATCTATTTTTCAACAACGATAGTTTTACTTGATAGTAATATAGATAATAAATTCTTGTAGCACAAATTAATGAAGGAACAAAAATCGAAGAATGCAGTTGTTAATAGTGAACGTCATCACCTACTATAATAGTACATAGTTCACTCAGTGTACTCCATTAACTCATATTACCCTGTATTTTATTCAAATATCGTTAAAATTATTATTTTTATTTGATTTTTAAAATCACGTTGTGAACACTATGAATGTGTAATTTATTATGTGTAAGTACCTAATATTAAAGGTCCACATGCGCCACGTATGTCAAAATGGAGATTTTATGGTATTTTCAAAGCATAAGCCTGGACATTCCTTAAACGCTGTAGATAATCTATTTATATAATTTTGAAGCCTTAATATCCTTTACATCTATTTTAAACATTTGATGACTGCATAAAGTATTCTTATTACATAAAATAATATTCTTTTAAACCTCTCGATCTAATGTTTTAGAATATAGTCATATTTCAGTACATCCATGTGTAGTGGTGTTAAGATTTTTTTAGATTTAATAATTTTTAAACGCATTAAAAAACCATTAGTAAAATTGATGTCAACATTAATAATAGTGAAATATTTACGATAAAAAATTATATTTATAATCTCAAATTTGACAAGAATTAGGCATTTTATTATTCAAAAAATGGGCACGATTAACACATTTGAAGATAATTCTAAAGATACTGATTATAAGCTATATCTTTGGCCATTTAAATGTAATAAAACATCCTACGAATAATGATTGTTTTATAATAATTATTGACCTAAGAATAATGTAGTATATTTTTGAAATACGCCATTTCTATTGGCATTTCCCAGTGGTTAAGCTACAACATATGGCCGTAGCCATAAATTGACAAACGATAATTATTGAAGTCGGGAGTAAGGTCATGTTAACACGCGTGTTTGAACGTATAGCGAACCGGAAAAAAAATAAAAAAAAATTTGGTTCGGTACGTGTTCAAACACGCGCGTTTACATGATCTTGATCATTTTAAACACGATAAAATGTTTAAAATAAATATAAAGGATAATAAGGTTTATTATAAATATTATTAATTAAGGCTTTAATTAGGATTTTAAATACCCAGACGTATCATCTAATAAATTTTCTTTCAGATTTTTTGAACAAAATAATTGAGTGTGGAATGGAAATGTTAAGTAACTCAATTGTTTAAATCCACTTTAATATTATATTAAAACAAAAAAAAATATTTCTACTAAGTGCCTAAGTATGCAGATTCCCTAATTTTATTTTTCAATAGCAAATAATAACGAATCTTACACTACACCATATTTCATCCTATCGGGAGTAGTCCCAGGCAGCCAGTGTTATATTAAAATCGTAAGAGATATTTAAAGATATATTTTTATATTTGTTAGATTTAAGAATGCAGCATTTTTTATTTAATATAATATATAAAGCACTTTAGCCGGAATCTGATAAATGAGTATTTGGTAATTGTAAATAATGTTTCTTATAATAATGTAAGTGTTCCGAAATATTTATTATTGTATTTTCATTTATGTTAAAAAAATGTCACAACAAATTAAAATTTTTATAATTCTAATTGATAATAATATTTATTATTTTCATGTAAAATTTAAAATATTTTTTTTTCTCTTTTATCAAATAATATCTCCAAACTAGTACTGACCAGCAAGTATGAATATTAAATGAGTACCTATTGTATGCTGGAGTTGTATACAAAATTATTCATAAAATAACATGTTTTTATCATAAAAATAACCATTGCAAGGTTCTAAATTATTGTTTTCTTATCATTGTCATGTCACAATACATTATACGTGGTTGATTGTTTGAAAAATGTTTTCAATGAGGACCCGTAGATAATCAGTTTTTATGCTCCTTTATCTTTGGAAAAATGTAAATAACGTATTCAAGTCGAATGCATTTCTGTTTCAAAATTACGGTGCATGTATTATTTGCATAAGAATCTGTACAATAACGTTAGGCAAGGTGAAAAGATAAGCCAAATGTAGGATGTTATAATATTAATATATACATTAATGTGCAGATCAAGGTAGACATCCAAAAAGTCATTATTAATATATATTTACAGTGGCATCCCATGGGGGTAGGCAGGTCATGCGATGCATAGGGGCAACATATTATTATTAAAAAGGCGGCGAATGAAGGATTAAATACAAATATGACTGTTTTTGAGAGTAGTAGCGAATTTTGATGAAGTAGACGATGGTGTCATTTCAGTAGAAAGTGTCGACATCTTTGTTTAAAACATGGTCGAAGCCAGCGCTCGAATTGGAAAATTTTACGAACAGGAGCGCTTGATAATTTTATGAAAATATTATCATGGTTATTTTTTAATTTTATATTTATTTATAAAAATAAGTGTGTTAGATTTTTTTTATAATATAGCCTATCTATCTTAGACGGTCAAATATTTTTTTCCACGAGGAGATATACTTTTTTTTTTTTTACATAAATCAAAATTTAACGTAAATATTAAAAATAAAATAACTAAGAATCTTTAAAAAAAAAAAAAAAGTACGACAGGACTGCGGGACTCAAACCTGCATTGACTGGATTCGTGCCAATGTGCTTTACCAATTATTATTGAGAAACGTGTGTCCTACTTTATTACGAGTAGGTACGACGAAATTAGCTAGTATGAATAGACCTGAAGCGCTAAAAAAAATGCGTTAATTTTGGCAGTCAGAGGGGTTTGTGGTTTGAATCAAGGCACCTACCAATAATATGTATTTTCGTTGATTGCTGGCCGACGTCAGGATCCCTCCAAATTTGATTGATAACGTACTTGCATTAATTTGCTAATAATTAAAATAACTATTTTTAAGTTTGATAATAATCTATAATAAAATTTGAGATTGTAATATTTGTATTTGTGTACGTTCAATAAAAATATTCTCAGCAGTCTCTATCTCTCTCTCTCGCTCTCTTCCTGATGCAAGCACGCGTCTTTGTTGCGCGATCGCATAAATAAAACACCCAGATTGCATTCCTCGCATCTGACTGTTAGTCACATAAAATATGCATTTCGCTCACACGCATTAGACGACGCGTTCTTAAACTATGAATATTGTTACCCAATATTGATATGATTACGATATTATAAAAAAATAGTCTATTATTTTTAGCTTAATCGTATTATCCAGCCCTTTGACAATAATTTTGATAGGTGGCGCTGCCAGCTGGTAATTTTTCCTAGTATTACTACATTAATGATGAAACTAGGAACCAAAATAATAACAAGATGATTTAGGTTACCTTGGCTAGTCCCAAAACAGGAAAATTCTCGAAGGCAAGTTTAGCTTCTTCCTTTCCCGGCAATCCTTTAACCACCCTCGCTCCCTTAATCGTCGTAAGGGACATCCCTCCCCCCACGACTAGGATGCCATTTTTAGCCACCGTTATCCTTTTCCCGTGATTATCCCATTGTTTAGAACTGGCAACGTGTTCCTCGACGGTTTTTTGGCCTTTTTTTGTCCAGTAGTCTGCGGTCAGCTCATCCTTCAGACGTTTCGCAGTTTCCGCCAGGATATTATCGGCATCATGGGGTCGATTTACTATTTGGGTTTTATCGAGTGCTAGAAAAATATATTAACGACTGTCCATAACCAAGCAGACATAGGAAAACAAAAACAACATATAGATATGACTATGACAGAATTATGACGATAACCCATTGACCAAAATATTTTTTGGCATATATCATATTATGTATATTATCGGTTAAGTAATAGACCATACATTACCGTGTTTTCTAAAACCGATTAATCGGTTAAACCAACCGACTGTCATTACCAGTTTACCGGTTATTATAATTCATATTACCGGTTTTTAAGTATGTTAAAAAATAATTCTTTTCATAGAATTATATACTTTATAGTGACTATAATTATTATTTTAAGTATGTATATTAATTTCATGAAAAATTCCGTCATCTAGTCTATCATCAGCGCATATTTTGGTAATACCTAAAGCGTTCAAGGCAACCGGTGTTGAAGAGAATTCAGTTTTCTTCTAATTGCTTGTAGTATTACGGATAAAAGCGAATGTGACATATGAGGGCTTTTAAAATATTATATTATAATGCCTATTATAAAGACAGTATTCTTTCTAAGCATTATTATAAACTTGTTAGACATTTATAATCATCCACAGGTAATTAACAAATGAATGTCAAAAGTTAAAAATCCTCCTCCTGTAAAATGGCATTTAGGTTAATTCGTTCTTTTTACAAAAAAACGAAGATAGTATCCGAATATGCAAGAAGGCGAAATCCGAGTCACACAAAACGATACAAATGAAAAAGTACGAAAGTTTACACCGATTAAAAATAACAAATAATTTTGAAAATTAGCATATTATATTTTTAAAAAATATTGGTGCCAGGTGTGATCATTGTTATGAATTATGTATATTCAATGAATAATGCTACATTCTTAAATCTTTTGTTTTATACACGGAATATAAAAAAATGAAAAATTAGAACCACTTATCTAAATAATTTCATGTTACTGACCTTTGAAAAGATGATTTTCCGATAATATTTGAGTAATTAACAGGAGTAACCATAAAATACACTGCATACATTTAAATGCGTCCGCCATCTTGAAACACAAAATACGATATGACAGAAGACGCGGTATACATCAGTTTTTATTGCGCTTTACGACTAGAAGAGGAAAAATGTGACAAATATTGTAAATATAACAAATACTACCTGCTTAACATTACGACTTATGATGTCTGATTTCACAACCCTCCACCATAAAATAATATACAAAATGTATCATTCCACTCACTTTATCGACGTTAAGCATTTAGACTACACTATCACTTGTTAAAAAATAGCTGTGTGTACTTATGTACGCGCGTTAGAAGTTATACTTCTTTGGCGTAACAAAACAAAATAAGCCGTTACCTGAGTCTATTAATATTTCACTGGATTAGGTTGATGAAAACGTACGCGATTCACCTGTGTCTCATATAGCACATGTAATTTAATTATTGCATTGAACTAAAACTCATCTTTGCCATACAGCGGTTATAATTGATTCAGAAATGCCCATGATGAATTAATAAAAAATCAAATTTTAATATATTTTTTGAATTATTTACCAACTCAACATTCACAAAATTTATTTATTTATTGATGTATAATTTTACTCATAAATGATACTTACATAAAATATACTTCAAATCTTCAACTTCAAAAAAGTTTTATGAATATAAATTAACAGTTTAGAATGTTAGTCTCCAGAAATTTGTTTATAAACATATATATTTATTATGATATAATATTGGTTACGTTTACAACACGAGTTCTTTACTTGGTTCTTGGTTGTATTGAACGACTAACTAAATGACACTATGCGCATGCGCATGTACCCTTGAGACCAAAATGAATATAATCATAATAAGAAATTATGTGTTACATTGGCGCGCGCAACCTCGTCACAAAATGTCGCGGAACATTTTGCTTGCACACACCGGGACTCACATCAGAACCGCAAACGAAACGAAAACGAAACGTAATATAAAGAAATGGTGGTGAGTGCGGAACTACTTACTGCAAAGAGAAAGAAAACTAGATATTCGAGTGACTCATGTTGAGCGACATGTTGCACACCCATTTACACTCGCCAAAATTTGATACGGAACAGACGCGCGGCCTTGCCTGCGATTTCCTAACTATCGACTCGTGTGTCACCCGACGACATGACGTAATTGTGACGTAAGCCAATACACGGTCGAGGCAAGCCGCCCAACGCACACGGCTCACCATTGATATTATTATGCTGAAACACCTATTTGTGTATGGGGACAATGGATAACGCCAGTGTATGAGTAGCGTTAATTTCTCAAATGCTATTATCACTCCAATAGTACGTCACAATGATGTCATATGACGTCATGTCGACCGGGCAACTTCAACTCGCAAGTTATAACATAAGGCTCCTGTGCTCTTGCTTGCGAAGCGACAACATGCAACATGTTCCGCGTCATGTAGAAATGCCGCACTATGTTGCGTGTAACGTTTTGCAGTAGCACGTAGACTCTAAGTTGCGCGTAATGTTAATAGAAATTTTGTCCCCTAGTGAATACAAGGCTTAATGGTGTGATTTTACGTATGCGAGAAAATAGAAATGTTCATTTATATTTCCAGAGTACTCAAATGCCGTGCAATTTTTCAGCCAAATTGCAAAGTGGTCAAAATGTAAAATAGCATGTCATCGTATTTGAAAGTAAAATTACTGCCATTTAGGAATATTGATCCAATTTTGATCGCACATGAAAAATCATTGCCATTTAAATGTAATCGTAATTCAAAGAACACGATTAAATTTAGTATGACTACCAAAGTGTACATTATTTTTATCGGACATCCGTGGCTTACCTTTATTACGATGCACGTTCTAATCGAATTGTAAAAACTTACCAGCACCATCTGCAATTTGTATTATTAGTTCGATGAAAATAATATAAGTATGACTTGCAAAGTTTAGTGTGAATTATTTATGACGGATCTTAACAGACTGCCTTCACCCATCGCCACTTCCTGGCATAGGTACGTAAATAATGAAAGAATATTATAATTAAAGTACTTAATCAAAAGTATATTCAAGTACCTACACCGACACATGCCATAAAATATAAAAATACCGATGCGTTTTTAAAAAAAGTAGAATTACATGCCTTTGAATCACGGGGCCAATTGTAAATAATTCTAGTTTGTCATTTGCGAAGGTAAATTACCTATTGACATGTGTTTAGTCACACTGTAGTCACATAATTAACATGTCGCAAGTTTTTTTTAAATGTAGTTTCAGTCTGGATTATGATAGATTAAAGAATTAATATGCATTTAGAGGATAATAATTATTATAATGTGGCATATTAGAATAGTATAATATAACTATTTATACATAATTAAGTGAATATTTAGATGTGAAGTAAAATATCATAGATATTAGACAGGGGCCTAGCAAGGTATTTTGGCGCTCAGGGCAAGGGGTAGATTTTGCGTCCCCACAACACCACCAAAACACTAATAATTATTAACTAGACCCAAGATCTTGCTATGTCCCTCAGACACAACACAGTCAAGATCACAATGACTGATCTGACCAGTAGTTTTAAAACTTTTAAAGAAAGTTATTATAATTATTTATTTATTCATTTGAATTATTTCAACTAAATAATATAGAATAAATATTATGTTCATGCTCAAATTTAACTTTTCGCACTTTGTATGAAGCAAATTCAATAATGATACGCTCATAGCCCAGTGTTTTGGTTATAGGTTATAGCATTATCTATGGAGATAATTCCTAAACCAGATAAATTATCTTGTCCAATGGAGGTACGAAGATATTTTTTATAATTTTTAATTTGCTAAAACTTCGTTCATACGTAACCTCAGTAACTGATATGGCAAGAAACATTCAAAGGGCAATTTTACAATTTGGGTAAGCATCTTGAAAACAGTATATATGGATTAATTGCAAAAGTTCCATTTGGATTCGGTAGCTAAATCTGATAGAAGAGAATTTACTTGATATTTGAAGCTTGCTATTTCGCTTGAAAATTCAGTTTAATTCAAAACATGATGTAATATGATGTTGGCCAGATTCATTGCACATGTTTGTAATTTTTCGGGAGCTCGGGACTTTCCTGGTTCTCGTCTGCGATAGTCAGCATCCGACGTAAAAGTTCGGATGGCTTTTGGTCACACAACTCCATCTACATGATCTTCCGTAATTAGGACTGGTCCGATTCGGTAAAATGGTCGATGAAACTCTTTTTGAACGCAGTATACGAGGTGACCACATGTGGGCCCGAAGAAATGTCGGTAACCACCTCTTAAGTTTGCTCGTCGCATTGTCCCAGCACTGCATAATATTTCGTGGTCTCATCCATGACCCGCGCGATCTTAAATTGCGCCTTCATATGCGCGAACCAATTTATCACACTATTGGGCCAGAAATGTGGTTTTTTTACTCACTTATATGGCATGGTAGAATAGGCCATTTTAATTTTATGTTATGTTAGTATTCGGTATACTACGTTGGGTCTCTACGTCGTTTCTTATTACTTCATCACGTCGGGGTCACCACTTTAGAATAATATTTCTAATGCTCAATGTCTTTATATTTGATTGTATATAATAGTAATAACACTAATAATTCATGTCGTGTTCGTTGCGATCGGTCTTGTATAATATGGTTGTTATTTTGGTTGCTATGGTTTTCTATTCTTATATTTTCCGTCTGTCGCCGGTGTTGCCATCACTGCTGCCACAAGTTGTTTAAAGCTTCAGCGAGGAACCAGTAAAAAAATAAAGTTAATAGAAACTTTATTAAACTTTTCAAATCGGAATTTCATTTTTGTGATAAAACGCTGTCATATAGAACAACAATTTTACTGAAATTAATTTCATATGTTC
This sequence comes from Rhyacophila brunnea, assembly GCF_057557595.1. Lineage (NCBI taxonomy): Eukaryota > Metazoa > Arthropoda > Insecta > Trichoptera > Rhyacophilidae > Rhyacophila > Rhyacophila brunnea. The sequence continues at coordinate 32,521,864 of NW_028232827.1, read as the reverse complement.
TGGTATGGCCTCTGTATTCTGCCATTTCATTTCGTTGTCGTTTATTAGGAACTCCTACCTAAATACCAATGAAACAATCATATCACTCAGCATTACATGGGTAACACACTTTAATTATGTATGTTTTTCTTGTCAAAACAAAATAATATAACAACAATGTTCGTCAGCATTTTCTTAATCATAAATGTATCAGTAGAGTTTTATGATTTGTTAATTGCAATAATATATATTATTATAATATGAACTGCATTTATATAAATAAAGACAATCCATGAATCCTCACTCACTCATCGAGTCCGTCACTCGACGTAGTTAACCGTCATTCCACTTGAGTCCAGTCTCTCAGTTCATTAATATCAATCTCTTGATCACATCAATCTCACCAGTACATCAGTGCCCGCTATTATAACCTTATACTCTCATCTTTATTATTGTATTTATTTATTCTTGTAACGATAAACAAACTCTCTCCTCGAAGCCTACAAGCAACCACGACCTTCTCTTTCCATATATAATACGTGTTGTAACTTTCTTTGCGTTTTCAAAACTTGATCTCGCAAATTTTGAAAAGACCCAACAAGTCCGTTCAACATTGATACTGCAGAAACCGACCACCATTTGTCCATTTCGAATAGGAAAGTTCCGCCTTTACAAGTTAAGTAACTGAAGTTTGCTAATATTTTTAATTTATCATTTACAACAATTTAGTGACCAAGTTTTTTAAAATTCCTGGCATCATTTTAGCGCTCCCTATGCTCCTGCAGCGCCCAGGACGATCGCCCTATTCGCCAGCTCCTAGATACGACCTTGATATTAGAGTCAGGGAATACAAAAATGAATGAAGTAAGTTGCCTTCTGGACGAGGTTGTAAAAAATATAATTTTTATCGATTGTGGAGATGAATTTAAACTCATTGTAAAGAACATGACTGTTATTTTCAATATTTTTTTACATCAGTGTCATTATACGCTCTGCCACGTGAACAAAACGCGAATTCAATATTATTGGTAATATTTAAGGATATTTGTATTTCTTGCATTTTAAGACCTGAAGTCGTTAAGTAATAATCTGAAATTGGCTTAAAATTCTTGTTGTATTCTCGGTGTGCGGTGCGTCCTTCCTCTGCCGGATTGACGGACGCGTGAAACATGCGAATTACCCTACATAAAATCGTTACGTCCGAAAAAATAATGGTAAGTGCTCCTGAACTTGGTGGTATAATTCTATAGTGTGGAGAAATAGAGGAAACATAGAGAAACGAAACGCGCATTCAATATTGGTAATATTTGAAAACATTCCATCGGACTTCATATTTTTTATATTGTATGACCTGACCGTATTTAAGTCATAAATCAAATCCTGCTTCAAATTCTTGGTTTGCTTTACATTTATATGTGATTATTCGGTTTTGTGATCCAAACCGTAACTATATTGAAAATCAACCCTGCGAGTTTCTGCTGTTGAGGTGGCCGTTGCAATCTGCGGAAAGCCTTATAGTTGCAGCAATTTACATTTTTTCCCCATAAGTGTAATATTACATAACTAAAAAAGACCAAAAATAAATATACATACTTACCTTACATTACCGGGAGAGTGTGGCAACTGGCAAGCGATTTGTGTTTGCTTGAATAACAATCTTTCCAAGTTTTTTCTACGATTTTTAATATACATAGGTATGTATATTTATCATCCGAGCATTTTAGAGGTGCATATTATATCCAGTGAAGAGTGAATGAGAAGATTTTTATAAAAAAATATTTATTTTTATTAGAGATTTAAATATCATAACATATTGTATTATGTAAATCACAAACGCGGTTTATCTAAACATTAAATAATAAGAAATATATATATAAATAATTACATACTAATATATTTTTAAAAATCATTTTATTATTCGCTCATTACATTAAAATCTTTTTCGTACCTACCCATATAATTAAAGTATCCAAATCCAATAAGAATACAATAATATATATATATTATTTAACTAGGCTATAACGTCACGATTTTTGACATTCAATTACTATTATTTGTTGAATGTTGAACGTGACATCGAACAAAATGATCGATTTAAGTTGAAACGATATTCGTTATCAAGATGGCGTTAAATGAAGCAAACAATCGAATTACTATCGAGTTGTTATCACTGTTATCATTTTTATCACCTTGGTTACTTGCTTAGGCAACCGGTCAACTTGACTGTTGAACGACTAAAAGTAGAAAGGAATGATACAACTCTTAAAAAATGAGTTCCCTTTAATCAATTCACGTTCAACATATTATTAAATGGTCATTATAATTACCTTGTATATTTTAACAATAATTGTTAGATAATAAAGAATTTATATGCTTACTAAACTTAAATCATTATTGTCATTATGAAAATACAAATAATTTCACAATGTAACTGTACTTATAAAAATTGTTTTAAAATATATATCACATAATCACTACTCTCTAATCCTTAGGCATAAAGCCCACCAAGAAAGCGTTCGGTGCGCTCACTACTGAGTAGGCCCCCTCCCACCCGCGCATTACCCTTCACCTATGTAAAAAGGGGCTCAAGGAGCACAAAATAATTATTATTATCAGCGTCTCTCATAACAAAGCAATAAAAATATTATTAAATTTCTCGGGGCTTGTAATTAAAATCGGACACGCAATAACTAAACAAAGAGTTCGCTGTTCTTAAATAATGGCTTCTCGCCCGTCGCATCGACGACGCTTCGAGGAGCGTGATTTTGCTCGCCATGTTCAATGAATGGACTACGTTGTATTTTTATTAATTCGTATCGCCGAGAAGCCAAAAAACGATGATTCATGGGGCAGGTGGGCATAATGCGTCGTCAAATTCAGTGTGCGCTGGCGTATTTGATTACGTTGTATTTTCGATGATTTACGCGCCACTTGTGAAATTTTGCGCGAGAGCCCCACTTGCTGCGTTAAGTGGGTTTTACGGGGTTTTATTTTATTATTTCTATAATGTACTTTTATTCCCAGAGCATAAACAGCATAAGTCACGTCTCAAAATATAAGCGCATTAGTTGCAAAGTTAGCTATCACCATTTATTTAAAATAAGTACATTTATCCATGTTAGATCAATACCGATCCGAAACAGTTCGTTATTAGTTTATTATTGCATCAAATAGTAATAATATGCTTAATTATAATGTTCGACAGAAAAAAAAAAACCAAAAACATCTTATGAGCAAAAGCAAGGATATGGTTCATAATATTACTAAAAGGGATACCTGTTTAATAAATATTATGGTAATTATGCCATTGATAATACCAATTGGGAGGGCAATCAAATCGCTTCAGATATTGATGTATTCTATATGCGCGAGGGTGAGTTAACGTGGACGTTGATTTAGGTATATAATGTATGTTGTATATTGTTAACACGTATTTTATTTGTTTATATTATATCATATCGACTGTGTTTAGGAAAAACGGGCGTAACTCTCGATTTTTCGAAAAGTGCTTTTATTAGATATTATGATATTAACAATGTATACAACTAAATACACGTTCTGTAAAAAGTAAGTAAGTCACAAATGCCGATTTATTATCTAAATTCAGGTTTTCATTGAGTTTTAATTTAAGGAAAAAAAGTATTTACCCTCAATTTTAATGATTTTTCTGTAATAACTTCTTTAATTATTAGTAGATCAAAAATATATTACACCAAACCATCAATCATCATGCACCCAATGTCTGTGCCTATTTTTTTTTATTGAGATAAACCAAAATCATTCATAAACGTTTTCCGCATCTCCTGTAAAATTTGTTCTGTGTGGGTTACGCCCTTTTTCCTAAGCACGGTCGAATATTGTTGTGGAATGTGGATGCATTGAATCTGCAATATGCCAAGTATATATTATTATATATGTAAAATAAATATTAATTATACCATTATTATGTTGTTTATTTAAAACAAACTCTCTAAAATTACGAAAAGTATAGGTAGTTGAATTTTGTCATCTGACGAATAGTCAATAAATGTTGTCGAGATGCGATCTTATCACTGATAACTTGTTTTTGGGTTTGTTGTTTCTAATCTCATTTTCACTTCCAATATCATATCTTCATCTGCTATTTCACTTTCAGTCATGATATAAACCATTGTAAACTTATTTAATGAAGTTATAAATGCATCCATATTCAATTAGAGTAAATAAATTAAACTGTTGTAAAGCAGTGTGAATTAGCGGCCAGCGTTGCAAGCGTCAGTGCTACGGTCAGTCTACAAGCAGGATTATGACTAGAATTTGAGTGCGAGAGGTATGATATTTTGGTTATCATGAGTAGAACATTGTTTACAATAAAGACATTATAATCTCTTTGGTTTATAAGCAGCGAATATTTAAATTTGTATAAAATTAACAGGATTTTTTTTTAACAATTTTCACAATTGACTGGATATTTTGTCCGTTATATTCGAAGTCCGTTATATCGAGGTTTTACTGTATTATGTTTCACGCTATTCAGTATATATTCAATTATATATTATTACGTGTAACAAAAAACAATGCCACCTATGTACGACGGTATAAATAGAGACAGTATTGACTTAGGTATGTACGATGTTTTAATCTATGGAAATGTAACATATATTATATTATCTAGTTGTTTAATTTAATTTTATCACGCTAAATATCTTGCAATAAAAGCAGTAATCAACGTCGTCATGATTGGGAAGACTATCGAAGGTGCTGAATTGCACGCGGAGAAATCACTATCCATACACGTGGCGTATCTGATGAGATGGGGAATGGTATTTTGCTCATATACTCCCGTGAAGAGATGCTGCCATGGACCAAATGCGAAGACACCAACGTCGTCTCCTCCGTGAGTTTCCGATTCCAATGGTACCTGAGATGGATACCTGAACCGGGGGTCATCTAAAAGTAAATGTCACCGTTAATACATATTATAAGCTAAATATTATTCAGGCTATACTTCAGTTGAAGCATGGTCTAAAAAGATGAGAGTGGCTAGGCGATGCGCGGATTGTGCCGAACGAAATATAATTTCTCATAAAAATCCAACATGCGTCCATTTAATCTTATTTTTATTGTTATATTACTAATAATAATAGTATATTCATTGACATGTTTTCTTTTTAAGTACATACGTAAAGTTTTTTAGTCATCTTTAAACGATTTAAGAATATTTTATCCGACGCCACGACAAAACAAAACGACGTGCGGACACCTCAACTGTCGGTCTCCGATTCGCGACTAGTGAGAAATTTCGTCGCACCTACTGTTGAAAATCATTTTCCGTTTCACTGACGTACTCTTTTAACCTTTCTCTTACTGTGGTAATACATTTCGTTCTACCTATGACAGCACATTTGACACTACATAGTCTATTTTATATTAAAATTAATGGTCTGGATTTGCAACATACACATTCATAAAAATATTGTTTCACCTATATTTTTTGATCCAGTTAAAAACCCAATGGACAAATAGTTAACAACATTCTTTTTAAAAAGTCAGTTAACGTAATCTCGAGTCCCATATGCCATATTTTTCATTTGGTAATAAATCAGTTCCGGTTGGTAAAATCAAAAGGTTATTTCTTATTAAATTCGTGTATATTAGATCGTGAGAAAAATTCAATTCGTTTGTGTAACCGACATTAACAACCAAAAGATAACTTCCGCTCGGTGGAGGCCCATATTAAGGTATATACCACTTTGGTATGAACATGGTAATTTACCTACTTATATAATATTTTATGTACCTAGTACAACCAGATAAAAAACAATTTTAATAATCACTAAACAAAACATCTAAAATAACACTGCTTAGTGTAAAAACATCATTAAAATAAATAACAATAGATTAGTATTATTTTAGTTTCAAATATTATAATTATCTACCTACAATTTGTATGAAACAATAGTAGAATAGCATACGAAGCAAATTGTTATATAATATTGACACCCCGGAAGTCCGGGTAGGGAGGGGAGTCGGGGCCGCACGGCCGATCCGACCTCAGAGCTCGACTCTCCGGTCAACCGGGCGTCAATGAGGCCCCCGTAGCGTGCCGTCGGCAGAACGCGGGAGACACACGACCAGCTTCCACCCTTCGACTAGCTCAGAATAGTTCAAGGCGGTCAATAGTAGCTGGTTTTTAGTCCGGTAGAGCACGTTCAGTGCACGGTAGGTCTTGACAGTTGGGGGTAAATGCAGGATTGACGGGATGGAAAAATGATGAACGCACGTTGTTCGTAGCACCAATCGTTGCCGAAAGTTTTATTACCTAATTAGTTAGGTTCACGAAAAAAATTACACAACACACATTACATACACAACACAATATTACTACACATTAACAATCTCACACTTTATAAATTTTTAACAGCCCTAAATTTATTAAAAACGGGCGCCTAGGCTGTCAATTAAAAATTAAGCTTCCACAGGGCACACAGCCTGTCGCGTTTGGGAGGCTTACGCTAACTAACTTTCTACCTGCCGTGTTGCGGCTAGCTCTCCTTCTTTTGAGCTTTATCGCTGTCTCTTTCAATCTACCCCTGAACGACCACCCCTCTCTATCATTCTTGCATGCGGCGAATGTTTGGCTTTTGCCTGGGTTTTACCGTAAGGGTCGTCCAAGCTACCTTTTTGGCAGGCAGACTGAAAGTTACAGAGATTTCTAAGAATTGAGCCCAAAAGAAGCAACATTTATAGTTGATTACTAAAGAGCATTTTATGCATAAAACGGCGATGGAAGGATTTTGGCGGGATATGAGAAACATGAATGTGGCATCCATATCTTCGCTCGTGATTTACTATTAAGGGGTCCTCCATGCCCGTAGAAACGTGGAGGTATCAAGCGGCCCCATTCAGATTCGAGCGAAGTGCCCATTCTGTTTCCCGCCATCGTCCCTCCATCCTCGCTCGTATTACCGCAACACAGCGGTGTGCTCCTTGCCCCATTTACTTTATTGACGGTGACATGACCAAACTCAATAAGTTTACATATAACGGGCCCTTCTTAGGGTCAGTTTAAAATTATATTCTCGCAAGTAATTCATTACAATTCAAGAAAGGCATCGGGGCGTCGCCATGAGCAACCTAAGTTCACATAGTTTTTTTTTTTTTTCCAGACATGAAATATAATTCGTATAAGAAATTTACATTACAAGACCGGACGTCATTGTCCGCCTCCGTATCCTGCTTGAAGAGCTTATTAATTAATCATATTAATAACAATCGTCCTCCATTACAAAATAAATTTTTAAACAATGCCTTGCGCTACATTTCGCACACGCCATGAGTCTCCATGACGCAGCTACATTCGCGACTTCTATTTTTGGCTTACAACTTTTTTGGTTATAAACAAGCACTCTCAGTACTCATACACGGTTATCCTGGGTTCTTGACATTTGGTCGCACACCCAACCGTTTACCATTACTCTGGGTTTACCAACGAGACTATCCCCCACCGTTCATATCCCGAGGGAGGGTCGACAGACGCCCCTAGCTGAGGCGAGTGGTTCAGACAGACCTTTGCGTGGTCGATCCCTCGCCCACATGCTCAGAGCGTGAACATCGCCCCCCATCGTTCAACCACCAGCAGAGTATACCTCGCTGCAGTGCCCCCGCGGTGGACAGTGATAACCAGCCTCAGTATATCCTGTCACCTAAGTAGCGGTTACAAAAAAACACAATCTTACAAGGTGGAATCTGGCATGAACGACATCGTTACAGGCCCATCACCTTCAGTTCGCTACCAATCACGCTCACCGGTATCCTTACGCGGTGACGCTACATTCACGAGCCCTGGATAATGTATTTGACAGACATAATCACAAAGCAACATCTATTACACATTACAATAAAAGAAAAGAAAACAATTTAACGGCAATCAACTTCTGGGTGGAACTCTATCATTCCTGCCTCACTACGCTAGTAACAACACATTTTTAAATCACAACAGAAATTCAAGACAAAACTAGGATGAAAAACCACAATTACAACCATTAAACAAAGTATAAAACTTAAAAACTCGTCCCTCTGCCATGAGGTAACCCTGATGCAAGCTTCCTACCTACGTTTCGAACCGCAAGAAGAAGGCGAGTAACTGAAGTACCCACATCGCTAGGTTGCGAGCGATTGCGTCAACGACGTTTTCGACTCGTATGGCGGCAGTCCGTGCTATTTTAGTTTCTACCTGTTTATTTCTACGCACCGTTTTAGGTCGCGTACGTCTACGGTGGCTATCCCTACCGATTTCCGTGGTCTGAAACCTCCTCGATTTATATCCTTCTTGGTGAAGGCTTCCCCTTGCACCTTTATATAAATACCTTGAATTTCTAACTATAAGGGTAGATTCCGCACCACCCGTGTCCACTCTCCTTCGAAAGAGTAGATGGTGGAGCATCGCCCGTTTTAACTCCGCTGAAGGCCTATCCTCAACGCATACTCCAACACTACACTACTGCACTACTTTGCTACTTCACCCCCCCACTACTTATTTTGAAAAAAAATTAAAATGAAATTAGATTTTCTGATAATTCGGGTAGACACAACGACGCCATTCTGTCTCGCGGCTAAGCGAATGAATGCTGATGTGTCGCCCTTTCTGACACGGCTGAAAGCCCATTGTTATCTATCACGTTCGCTAAGTTTTCACAACAATGTTTCGGATTCACGTCCACTAGCTCTTAAAGATTCATCCTCACTCAGCGATATACAATTCACGAGAGGGTTGTGGCATTCCGACCTTGCATGTAAAATTACTAGAATATCCGGCCACCGATCGATAAGGGACCCTCAACACATAATAAAAATACACCTCAATACTGGCCTCCGCCAGTCGTATCTCGACGAAGAGTCGACAATCGGCCCCTGCGGTGGTGAGAGGGTCTGTGCCGACATAGGTTTACCAACGGACTCTCACACAAGGGTGAGAGGGTCTTACCGAAGGCGTACGAGCCGGCCTCCCACACACTCGTCGGAGTGACGAACGGCGCCCCTCAATCAATCACTCCCGACAGAAGACAAAACCAAGGTGCCACAATAAAAAAACAAATTAAGCTTCGGCTCGCTACCCATTCATGCACGGCGGAATGACTCGGCCGGCACTACCCTTCGCGATCTAGGCTTCCTCTCGACACACGCGTCACGTCAAGTCTCCCGCTCACGATCGGTACCATTACCTAGATGCAAGTTACTTCCACAGTGGGCTCTCGCAAGATGGCGCGCGTAGCTAAGACTCATCTCGTCGACTCGCGGCAGCTCATCCTAACACCTCTATTACCACCTAACGGACGCGCACACTAAAAATCGCACCCTATATTCATCACCCGTATCTACATGCGTACATACATACATCCTTTCTGACACGGCTGAAGGCCTGTCGTTATCAACTACGCGCGCTAAGTTATCACAGAGATGCTGCGGATTCACGTCCGCTAGACCTCAAAAATCTGCCCCCATCACACGACACCAACTCACGGGACAGTTGTGGGGGACACACCACCCATTACTAGAATATCCGGCCGCGATCGACTATTGACTCGTGACACAAAGAAAATACAAATAAAATACAAACACAATTACGGCGTATCTGGTGCGAACAGATTCGTTACACACCGACGCCCGCCGCATCACTACTCTATCGCGCACACTGGCACACGTGCTCAGTGTCACTACATTCGTGAGCCCACCTTAATCCTGACAGAGAGCCGACAGATGCCCCCTCGATCAATCGCCGATCGAGAGACACGGTCCTACCTCAACGAGTCAACCAACCAGCCGACGGCGCCATCATCTAGTCAACCGCCCCGCAAGAAGATGCGCGTAGCTAAAACCCATTCCGTCGGTCCACGGCAGTCCATCCCAATACCTCCATTCCTCCTTAACAAACGTTCCTCGCTAACGACCGTCACTACTTCACATTGCATTCATATACGTTCATACATGAGCCGTCAGTAGGTAAATTAAACTAGGCAAAATTTATGGGATACAATTAACAAAATGTGCTTAGAAAACAAAATTAGAAATTGAAAATAAGTATTCATGGTTATCTTATCATACTTAGTACACCATCCCTCCGTACTAAATACGCAATACAGAGTCATCAACCTGGCCAAGGTAGATTTATAAATGATAATTAGGATCCATTTTCAACGTTCTCATCTCATCTTAATTGAGTGAATAAGGTCATTGATATTTAATTAATCTATTTTATTCCGTCGTGTTTGACGACATCGGTTAATGTAGTACTAAGCTGCGGCATATACTGTAGTTAAATTGTAGGTCTAACAACAAAATGACACATCAATAAGACATACACAGCAATGATAATAATACACAAGCATTACAATACGAAAATAAACAACAATATGAAATATGAATTAAAATTAAAGTGTTATATTGGCCTGGTCGTTCCTCCGTAGGGGGTCTCCTTCCTCCATCTTCTCCGGTTAGGGCCTGTTGGGCGCTAACCGGCTGTGTGGCGGTCTGGCACCGCGTCGTCCGCGCCGCGATGGCGTACCACGCCTCTCCACGGACATTTCGTGGCCGGCATCCCTCTTGGTCCGCGCCGTCTTCTCGCAGATACACCGCACGGTACATTCGATAACTTCCATCAAGTCCGTATCGCAGTTATTCATCGTAAAGTTATAAATAAAATTTAGTATTTAAAATTTATTATTAGTGTCACTGATCCTTATTTGCACGCACTGACAATTGTTAGTATTGCAAAATTAACAGAAAAAATATAAACTTGAAAAAATAAAATATGTCCAACTGACAGATGACAGCTGTCAAAAGCGACAAATAACAACACTCACAACCGATCCAAGATGGCGGGTGTCAACAGACTCAGCATTTTCAAGATGGCGGACGATCACAACACCACAAGCGTCAAAATTACAGTCGTCAACCACAACAACCGTCCTCCCACTGTCACAAATGTCAAAATGTCACTGTCCACGTCAACTGTCTAATACTTTGAGCACACTAAATTTATAACACTGAATTTAGCACTGACTCTTCATTTCAGGATATCGGTTCGGTGAAGCTCCTTCAGTTCTTCACTGCCCTATTTCTGACAGATGCTTGCCAACATGACAAGTACTGTCACAGCCCCACGTTGGGCGCCAAACTTGACACCCCGGAAGTCCGGGTAGGGAGGGGAGTCGGGGCCGCACGGCCGATCCGACCTCAGAGCTCGACTCTCCGGTCAACCGGGCGTCAATGAGGCCCCCGTAGCGTGCCGTCGGCAGAACGCGGGAGACACACGACCAGCTTCCACCCTTCGACTAGCTCAGAATAGTTCAAGGCGGTCAATAGTAGCTGGTTTTTAGTCCGGTAGAGCACGTTCAGTGCACGGTAGGTCTTGACAGTTGGGGGTAAATGCAGGATTGACGGGATGGAAAAATGATGAACGCACGTTGTTCGTAGCACCAATCGTTGCCGAAAGTTTTATTACCTAATTAGTTAGGTTCACGAAAAAAATTACACAACACACATTACATACACAACACAATATTACTACACATTAACAATCTCACACTTTATAAATTTTTAACAGCCCTAAATTTATTAAAAACGGGCGCCTAGGCTGTCAATTAAAAATTAAGCTTCCACAGGGCACACAGCCTGTCGCGTTTGGGAGGCTTACGCTAACTAACTTTCTACCTGCCGTGTTGCGGCTAGCTCTCCTTCTTTTGAGCTTTATCGCTGTCTCTTTCAATCTACCCCTGAACGACCACCCCTCTCTATCATTCTTGCATGCGGCGAATGTTTGGCTTTTGCCTGGGTTTTACCGTAAGGGTCGTCCAAGCTACCTTTTTGGCAGGCAGACTGAAAGTTACAGAGATTTCTAAGAATTGAGCCCAAAAGAAGCAACATTTATAGTTGATTACTAAAGAGCATTTTATGCATAAAACGGCGATGGAAGGATTTTGGCGGGATATGAGAAACATGAATGTGGCATCCATATCTTCGCTCGTGATTTACTATTAAGGGGTCCTCCATGCCCGTAGAAACGTGGAGGTATCAATATTATTGTTCATTTTATTAACCTGTACACCTGAATTACAATACTAATACAGTTAATAAATAATTAAATTGTATGCAAACATTGACAGGAACTGCGTGAAACATGCAGGGTCGGTATTGTAATTTTTTTATAGATTTCAAAAAATAATATCGTCTACATTTTGATGATTCGACTTTAGAAAGGAAAAAGGACATAACCCTCAGTTTTTTCAAAATATGTTTTATTGAATAATAATTTTGTAATAATAACGTTGTAACTAACTAACTAACGTTGTATAGATCTACCATCATAAATTGGCATTTCAGCGAGGGCGCTAGTATGACATTGAGAATATTACCATAACTAACAAAGAATGTAAAAAGAATGTAAAAGAATGTAAGCTGCAATTGCCAATTTATTATTTAAATGTAGCTGGCAATTTTTAAAAACAGAAGGGCGACTTATCCTTCATTTTTGTTGATTTTTCTTTAATTAACTCAATAATTTATCATATCAGATTAAGAATATAAAAACCAAGTTATTAATTAATTATCACGCACTTCACAGCTATGTCCATTTTACAACGTTTTTATTAGCTAGTATTCTTATTTGTCCGGTGGTTGTTTATCCGGTACAAATCTTCCTTCCCGACTAGCTAGACATTTGAAACTTTTATTGTATATCAGAACACGATGCCAGTGCCTTTTTTTAATACTTTTAGCCATCTTTAAGTAGAATTGAATTAATTTTCAATTAATTCTGTTTTGTATGAAAAGTTATTTCGGAAGAAATCCATAATCCAATCCACTATTATTGGTTGCTAGGGGACTGGGGTCTTAGCAACTAAATTATTAATATATACGTGCGTTACTATGGAAATCAATATGAAATGTCAAAATGACATTTCAGTATTATTTCTATCAAGTACAAATTTGTTTGATCGTTAATTTAAGCTAGTCAAGTCAAGTCAAGTTTATATGATTCAATAGAAAATTATTTTAAACTTATATAAAAAATTCTTTTTATCTTGTAATTATTGTATTTTAACTTTGACCGAAAACCATAATACAAACATTTTTGTGCCTTCTGTAAAATTTGGTTCGTGTTGATTACGTCCTTTTTCCTATCTAGAGTCGAATGTAATAAAAAGATTAGACCGTCCAACGATCTTAGATTGTAAGTTTATCTTTGAACTGTAAAACTGTGCATTTTCTTTTTATTTTTAGATGTGCATTTTTATTAATGAAAACATTTTAAAAAGTAAATTGCACTATATTACATATTATTATATCGATGGTTATCCATAGTAACGAAACTAAATTTTTACCGTAATACGTCAGTTCGCCTTAATGGTCGACTCGAAAATTAAAAATGCAGGGTATCTTTGGGAGCTAATTCAAAATAATCTGTATTCTTTATCAGAAAAAAATTTAGTCCTATCTATAATGAAATTATTACATCTTATCTATCAAAATTAAAATTCATACAATATATTAACTTTAATTAATTCTTTCTTTTATTCAACGAATAATTCACAAGTTTTTAAGAATGTCTCATTCTAATTATTGAACATACATAACTTATGAGAAAATATAGCCAATAGAAAAAATCATTTTTGAAAAAAGCAAGACACCCGGCAGGACTCGAACCTACGTGTCTTGGGCATCACGCCCTGTGCATTACCACTATGCTACGATGGCCATGCTTAATTGCGACAAATTTTAACTATTGGCCTCTTTAATATCTGCTCATAATCGCTCTCCAAATTGAGTTACGGTAGGCGATCGGTTATTGTATTCTAAATAATTAAAGTATTTATTACTTTAATTACTAACCGACGTCATGGATGACTCCAATATTTTTTGTTGTAACTTACTTGAACTTGCTAAGAATTTTAATTAAATATTTTTTTTTCAAGAAATAATTCACAAGATTTGTTTTCACAAGGGTGTCTTACTTTTTTCAAAAAAGATTTTTCTATTGACTATATTTTCTCATAAGTGTTTTCAGAATTATGTATGTTAAATTATTATATTAAATGTATTTATTGTAAAAGTCGTCATTTTTGAGAAAAAAAAATATCATTTTGCAACGATGTTACCATTATATAATTTATGTTTTTCTAATATATAATATGTCGATGTACATTCTTTTTTATTTAAAAAAAAAATGCTAAAATTAAAATATTAATTTATGGTATAAAATATGGTTTGAAAATAGAACACGATTTTACATGACGTTCACCTCAAAATTATTGCTTCCAATTTTGTCTACAGATTGCAGATCAAAAATTATATACGGCATAAAATAACATTTTACATTAAAAAATCTTTTATTTTTATTTATTTTAACAAACTATTCAGATCTTCTGAAATATATATCTCAAAATCGAAATATCCGGACGTGAAAAAAAGCTTACCCATATCCTCTTTGGTGACGTCCACGCGTTTTCCATCATCTTCTTTTCTGTAACCAGGACCGTTGGCGTAACTCAAGGTCAAATAGGGCAGTCCATCATCGGCATTCTTATCGTCAATTGCACCCAGAATTGAGTTTCCCCTAGTCGGATATCCGCTATAAGACATCGTATGGGCATGGTCAGAAGACACCACCAGGAGTGTGTCCTCACTCGAGGTTATGTTGACTGCTCTGCCAATAGCTTTAGAAAACTCTGATGTCTCGTCGAGAGCCAATCTTGCCATAGTTTCATGATGGGCGTGGTCGATTCTGCCACCTAAAATTAACAATAAAAATAAACAATACAATAATAAATAATATGTAGCTACAGATAAAAAATATTCATGAAAATTTGTATTTCTTCGTATATGTCTAATTGAACTTGCTAACAATTTTTAATAAGCCATTTATTTTATTCAAATGAATAATTCACAAGATTTTGAGAATATAACATTCATACAATGAACATACATAACTTGAAAACACCTCAGATATAATACCCACTAGAAAAAAATTGGCGAGAGCGGGGCGTCGGTTAGTAATTAAGGTAATTAATATTACTTTATTTAATACACAAAAATCGATAGTCAATAATAACGCAATTTGATAAGCATTTCATGTATAACCTACTAGTTTAAATTGACGTCATTAGATAGGATGCTCGTATCATAATTGGTTAATGCACGGATTGACGCGATACCATGGGTTCAAATCCCGTTGAGTTTCGTATTTTTTTCAAATATAATTTTTTCTAGTGGGTGGGGTGTTTTCAAGTTATGTATGTTCATTATATCGAATGTTACATTCTCAAAATCTTGTGAATTAGTCATTTGAAAAAAAGAAATGGTTTAGTAAATTATTTCTTCAAACAAAGTGCATAACTAACTTACTATTGGCAATCCCATTTAAACGGACAATTATTACTTAGATATTGATATACTATTATTCCACTTATGTGAAGATGATTTTAAGTGGACGTTGTTTTTCAAATACTTAAAATATGGTCTACTTGGTTTATTCGGTATAATATTGTTAGTAATGATTATATTTCATTGTTGTTTCATGACGTCATGTTGTGAATATCTTGAATTTGTCGCCCACAATGACCGAGGGGCTATTACTTACGTCGTGAATCCCGGGCTTAAATCGTGGCTCTGGTAAATTCACATGTTGTTTAGTGTGTTTTTGGAGCCGAGTATGGATCTACAAATAATAGATTGTGCAAGTGGATAAGATCCATTTCTCTCAAAAATAAAAATCACTTAAGACAATCTCCCCCTGTTGAGTCCCATATTATGATCTTCTTATGGTTAAATGCTTAAAAAACCGTTCACCATTTACATAAATAAATAAATTTTAGTTTGATACAACCTCAGCAACTGGCTGTAAAGTATTCAATAAAAAAATATAAATGACAAATATTTTATAGTATATAATAACCTTCAGCAAACAGGAAGAATCCCTTTTCATTTTTAGACAACACTTTGATGGCCGCTTCCACCATTTCACCAAACGTTGGTTCGGTTAAATTATTCCCTTCTAAATGGTACTGACAATGATCCGCTTCGAAGAGCCCAAGAAGGTAGTCTCTGGAGTAGTTCACGTTCATCAGCTGAGCTCTATTCCAGACGTAAGTGCTGGATTTTTCCTCAGCGGTTTTTTGAGCCGTCCATTCTTCGATCAAATTCTTCCCATCCCAGCGCAATCCTTTGGTGCCTTCTTGATCGGTAGTAGAATTGGGTAAAAATTCTCTACGTCCACCGCCCAAGATTACCTGTACAATATCATAACAATATTTTAATAATATAGTTACAGTGATGAAGAGTGTCTTTCGGGGAGAGGATTTTTTTTAAATTAGCTCTATTATCCAATGTGGATCTTGGCTGCCTCACAAAGAGGTTGCTTATAATATTTTTTATGAGAAATAGATGTTAGCCACTTTACTTACTCTACCTGTTCGGGCAATACATTAGGATCAAAGACACATTAAAAACAATTAACCAGACCCAGGATTCAAACCAGAGACCCACGACTTCATAATACTATTATTGATGGAAAGTGATACTACGGATACTATTACTAATGATATGTAAACTTGATGAAAACGTTATGTATGTAATTAATTAATAACGAAGACGTTTTTGATTATTTTTACTGTCTTAATATATTTTATTTTAATTCATAATAAGATACATTAGCAATAGGTGCAAGAATATTCAATGCGCTCCCCAAAGACATAGATATTATGTTCAGTGACATGCTATGTATTTTGTTTTGAAGTTTTTATTTTTCTTTATAAAATTGTACTTATGTTTTTTTATTATGGTAAATATTTTCTTCTCTCTTGTGAGGGTAATATTATTTGTTTGTAAATCTCATATTTTGAACGTCTTGAATTTTGAGTTGTTATGTCCACAATGATTTGTTATCTTAATAAATAAATACATATTATCCAACTTTACCATATAAGTTGTTACAATAAATTATAATCGTTTACTTTTTTTAGGGACAGTCACCGCAGGCTTTTATAATTGTCCAGTAGATGGTACTGTCAATTTATAACGGGAAACATATTATTTTCAATTGTATACAGAAATTACCTTAGAATGGCGATAATTATACAATTATTATATTAGGTATAGATATTATGGTAATTTAAATAAAATATAAAACATTCAAAAAATCTAATTTTCACGACTGCTAATTATTGATAGGAGGTAACAGAGGTGAAGGGTGGAGGTAGGCTGTTAAGATCCGACATAAAAAGTGCGCACTAAACTTTGTCAGTCAAACGTGTTTGTTTTCATTGAACTAAGACTACAAATAAATTGTAGATAGTGTTGGTTAGTTTTTAAAAGCTAACCAACACTATAATAGTATAGGTATTTTATGGGCGATCCGACAAAAATAATGCACACTTTTTTAGGCATACGTATTTATCTTCGTTGAATTAAAAATACATATTACAGACGGTGTTGGTTAGTTCTTTAAATTCATTAAGCCCTGTCTTTACGAAATCACGATCAATAAAACATAAAACTAGGTATAATTTTAGATATTTTATAGATAAACGAATATTTTTACGACTATTATCTACTATAGCTAGGATTAGGCGAGATTTGATTGAATTTTAAAAGCTAATAAATACTATCTACATAATATTGTAGTCTTAGTTCAATGAAACCAATTACGTTAGACTGAATAAGTTTAGTGTGCACTATTTAAGTCGGATCATAACAGCCTACCTCCACCCTTCGCCTGTGGTAGGTAATGTTAAATGATTGTAGATAATTTAAAATATATTTTTCAAGATGAACGCTAAATAAGCATGAGCACACATAATAATTAATAATAACCAACAGTGAGTCCGAAAAGAATTGTAATCATAGTTTCAATGCAGCTTTAAGTTGACTCAATGCACCTCCACCATGCAAATTCGGTCACTAAAAATATTAGAAAGGTTAAATTCGTCAGCAATTTG
Source organism: Rhyacophila brunnea (assembly GCF_057557595.1). Classification (NCBI taxonomy): domain Eukaryota; kingdom Metazoa; phylum Arthropoda; class Insecta; order Trichoptera; family Rhyacophilidae; genus Rhyacophila; species Rhyacophila brunnea. Next base: position 32,503,913 of record NW_028232827.1, on the reverse strand, counting down.
TGCTTGGTCAATAAATCAATAAACACACTGAAGATATACAAAATAAAAATGATCTTGTAAATGACCGATCGTGGAGATCTGGAATTGCTCATAAAAATTTCAATTCAGAGAACCTAGCGGAAAAATACGAATCTTGCAATTTGAATTTTTTTTTTGATAATTTACAATTTCAACTGTATTAATTATTAAATATGTATCACATAACATTAAAAAGATTTTTTTTAAGTCAAAGATAAACTTACAATAATTGTAAAAAATTGTGAATTGGTCACGTATTTGGTACATAGGTTACGTTATTATTACATTCATTTTAGGGTTATATTAAATAATAAAATTTAGTTTATTAAGTTTTCTAAGCATCGCTTAAGAGATTTTTGACTAATTCATAGTTTTAATATTTTTTATATCTATTTTAAAAAACATCGATTTCTATAAAAAATATAAATCAGTATATCTTGAAATCCTTTTTATTTATATGAAATCATATTTAGCTATGGTCCCAATATTTAAGCTCAATTTGATATAAATAAAAAAGATTTCAAGTTAAAAAAAATTATAAAAATCGATGTTATTTAAAATAGATTAAAAATATTAAAACTATGAATTATTCAAAAATCTAAGCGGTAAAAAATTGAAATTTAATAATCTAAATTTTAATAAAAAATACTACATGTTTATCTCACTCAAACTATGTTGCCGATTTCGACATCATAAATTAGACGTCTATCTTTTGATTTTACATTACGATCTTATATTTCTTCTGCTAACGTGTTCAAAGACGTTAATTCATGTAACACCATAATGCACTGCAAACTATGTAGATATTATTAAATTAATTAAATTATTTGCTGTAGTTAAGAGTACATAGATAATACATACACTCAACTTCTTTCCAGGTTCTCCATGCACGAGCTGATAAGCAATATCTCTGCAAAGCTCGGGGTCATAACCAGCTGCGACCACTTTCCCATCACTCTCCCAATCCCTGTCTGCCGTGTGGGCATATACACCTGCTGGTGAAGCATGGGTTACTCGTGTGGTCGTTACGACTCCTAGAAAACAGAAAATTTATAATACACTGTCAGAGAGTGTCAACTTTCCAATAAGTCGCACCATGAGTACCTTATTGTATTAAGTCAAAAATTATCATTTTGTAATTAATAATGCATTTTTATTCAGAATTATTTGCTTTATTTATTGCTTTGGCGTAGTAACTGAAACAAAATGTCAAATGCGCTGTAATTGAGTTACTTCACTTAAATATTTTGAAAATATTTCGACTGCTCTACTATATTATTACGATATACTATAGCAATGCATTAATGTGATGTATATTTTTGGTGCTATGGTAATGCATCAACATGATGTATATTTTGGTGCATTAGTGTATTATTTTGATTTGATATACTAAAGTATTAAGCTCATACGAATTTCTTAAACTTACAGCAATATTACAGATATAAATGATTTGTTACTTTAAACGTTGATATCTCAAAATTACACTTTTGAAGTTAAAACACATCAAGTACTCATGGTGCGAAGTATTTGCCCATAGCCGTGTTCGAATGATGTAAACTGCATATTATTTACTTATTGCAATTGTTATCTACCAGAAAAAAAGAAACTGAAGTAGGGAAACATCATTTTCTTTTATTACTCAAATAATTAATATCAAATTTGGAAAATAAAACACCAAAATATTAATCATCATGCACTTTTATATCTTAACTTTGACGGAAAACCAAACTAAAAATGTCTTTGTGTCTCCTGTTAAAATTTGATTTATGTGGGTTAAGTCCTATTGGCTTTTAAAAGTCGATATACTCATTGTTCCTTGTTCAATAATTTACAGAAACATTTTAAATAAAAAAATATAAAGAAAGACTGTTTTTTGTTGCCATGAAGCTGGCTAAAAGATAGTTTTACTAACAACCTCATAATATTATAATAAACATTGTGTTATAAAATATGAGTCAATCACAAAACCATTTTACGGACCTACGCTTTTTCCTGCTTTGAGAAAATCTTTCGCTATTGACTCAACGTGGTTGCTGTCATCCTGCATTTTTTGACAGTCGTATCTTGGAACTTTTCCATTGACTCCAATAGTACCATAGTTCGCCTTGACACCGGTTAAGTAGGCGGTGGCCGTGCATGCAGAATCAGCCACTTGACGATCCAAACAATAGGTCTGAAACGTTGTTTACATAGAAATAAAACAAATAATACATAATTTAATATCATCCCTTTCTATGTATTTTATGTTACACTAAATGTGAAAGCAATTAGACTGGACAGGTCGACACCTTGAAGAGAATAATTCTACGTAGCTATACAAATATGTCATTCAAGATGACTGTGGATAATCAGCGCATCTATTCTATACACAATACTGTTATAGGCCGCTATCGAGGGTAGTTTTTCATTTTTTGTATCGAAATATTAGCAGTTAAGCAATAAGTTAGCTGACTAAATAATCAAAATTGTCTATCTCGCTCTAAAATTTAGCATAGCCAATAGAGGTGCAGTTAAAACATAGCACTTATTGTAACAATTACAACTAACTTATTTTAATTGTTACAATAAGTGCTAATACTTCGATACAAACCTAACCTATATAGCTGCCGTCGCGGCCGAAAGCAGTCTTGTGTATATAATTAATAGATGCGCTGGTATATAATACAGCTTTTGACAAGATTTGAAATAAATAAAAACGTATGTTTTACAATTACAAATCCAAAAATTGGTTCTTTATGTTAACTAAGAAAGCAGAGCCTGCTACAGGAAAAAATAGCTAAGTTACAAAGGAGACTACACACGTTTTGCATGTCCCATTGGGCATAATTTTAATATTTTGGACACATTAAAATGACTATTTATTTGCAATGTATCGAAAGAAGAGAAAGCTGACAACTAACGTCAATGCTGAAAAATATTATAAGAAATATTCAACTTGTCAAAAATTAACGCAATTTAGAAACCGCTTCAGAAAGAATTATTGTAAAAACGACAAAATAATTTCGTCGCAATTAGATAAAACGTATACAATTCCAAAATAGCGAAGATTGAGACTTCATGTTTTATTTAACTATTTCTTTTGTTCTACGAATATTTCACAAAATGTTAAGAAAGTACCATTCTATACATAATTTTGAAAACACTCATGAGAAAATATAGCCAATAGAAAAAATCTCTTTGAAAAAAGTAAGACACCCGGCAGGAATCGAACCTGCGTCTCTTGACGACTTTCTGACAACTTCTTGACTTGAAAAGATTTTTTCTATTGGCTATATTTTCTCATGAGTATTTTTAAAATTATGTATGTTCATGTTTTATATTTAGAAACCGATAAAATAGTAAGATGGTGGCCAAAATCTTAATTTAATATAATTTGTCTAAGTTGATTGATTTTTATTATAGACATGTTTTTATGGGTTTTTAATTATGCTCCAGACTAAAATGTGGGTTCCTACCGGGTCCAAGATGTTTTCCATCATTTTTCAAAATTATGAATTTTAATAATATAATTATAGTCGTAGGTACCTTAGCTAAACCAGTAACAGGAAACTTATCAAAACTAAGCTCGACTTCTTCTCCCGTTTCTCCTCTCAACTGTCCAATGTACGCTCTGGCAGCTGCCAACGTTGGAATTGACATTCCATCCCCAAGGAAGAAGATGACGTTCTTTGCTGGATTCTTGTTCAGAGCTCGACCGTTCTGAATGTGGACCCTTTCGATTCCAAGCTTTTTCCAATATTCTGCCGTCTGAGACTCTTCGTCTGGGTTGAGTCTTGGCGTAAACATCGGATGCATTCGATGTTCATCGGGGTCATCTGGAAATAGTAGTATATTATAATAAAAAATTGAATAGACTAATCTTCTATCAGTGGCTACGGGTTGAAATAGGCTGTTAAGATCCGTCATAAATAGTGTACATTAAACTTATTTAGTAATACGTATTTGTTTTTATTAAATTAAGACTACAATTTACAAATTGTGTTGGTTAGTTTTTAACATTCAATTAGACCCTGCGAAAACCAAGCCATTATAGATAATGGTTAATAAATACTCGTCTATCTATAAAATATCTAAAATAATGCAATTAAATCATACATAACTTTGGATATTTTATAGATAGAATAATATTTTTTATCTATTGTGTTTGTTTAAGGCAGTGATTTGAATTTAAAACAAATGAACCAATAATACAGTATAATGTGTATTCTTAATCCAACGAAAACGACATAAGTATGAATGAAAAGTGTGCACAATTTTGTCGTATCGCCCAAAGTATACCGAAACTAGTATGGTTTGGTTTACGCATGGCTTAATTGATTTTTAAAATCTAACCAACACCATCTGTAAATTGTAATCTTAGTTCAATAATAACAAATACGTATGATTAACAAAGTTTAATATTGTGTACTGTTTATGTTGGATCTTAACAGCCTACCTCCACCCTTCGCTACTGCCTTCTATCCGTACCAAGATCACTCCTAGATACAGTAGGAGTTTGCATATTTAGAATCAACCATCAGTGGATGTGAAACAGAAATAAAAAGCTATGAAACGTTTTATCACCATATGGAAGGATCTAAGAATCTCTATTCCCACACTATGAATATTTTTGTACGGTGTCGAGTCGTGGACCCTGATTGCAAAGGAGTGGAAGGCGATTGCTGCCTTCAAAATATAGCATTAGCATCGAATGTTTCGTATTTCTTGAACAGAGCACAGTATAAATCAGTCATTCATCTAGATACCCCAGATAAAATCTCTAGACAAACTGTATAAGACACATTCTGCAGTTTGATAAACATGTTATTCAGCGCGGACCAAGTGACCTGTGGTCCTAGTAGTTTTAGGCAGGATAATTTTAAAATCTAACCAACACCATCTGAAATTTGTATTCTTGGTTGAATGCAAACAAAGAAGAAAACTGATAAAGTTTAGTATGTACCGACTATTTAAATCGTATCTCCACCCCACCCTGTCACTGATAGTGATTACTTAAGTATGTTTGCTTTAACTAGTGCTGCTTATTATAAGATCGCCAGAAGTTTCAAGAAGGGTCTAGCCAAATCCCTAAAGTGTAGTTAATTTAGCGGATGTTACTATTTACATTATTTTTTGCGTAAATAAGACGTACTGGAAAGGATTATAATATGATCATAAACAAAATGTCGCGTCAAAAGGATTTCATTTGCTTTCAAATTTAGAACACCGATCATTCAAAGGGTATTATTGTGATAACAAATGAATAATATGTTATACAGAGATTACGATCGATGCTAATAAGTTGATACCTCGTATCTCACATTCAACATTTTCGATAGGGAGAATTAAAATGTTATAAAAAATCAAGTAATCAAATTAAACAAAAATACAGTTATCTTAAAAAAACTAAATTAATATTACACTAAGCGTATTTTTGTTTTTATTTAATTTCATTTATTAGTTTTTCTATAAAATTTTAACTCAGCCCTTTCAAAAATCTTGAATGTCAGATACGAGATGTCAACTTACGAACATTGCTATTACATTTTTATAATATCTATCAGTGGCGAAGACTCCTTCCTAGGCGATTATTAAATTTTGAGCTTACCGTATTATAAATAAATTAAATATACCATTATATCAGTAACAGAGGCGTCGATTCGTATCACAATATTAGAAGTTGTCACAATATACCTACATAATATTATGTACTGCATCGAAAATTTACCACCAATCGGCATGCGTTCAAAGGCTGTAATAATCAGTACCTTCGTAAATTTATGTTCCGGAAAATTATCGTGGCATATCAGCAAATCTTTTAGCCTTCAAAATAATGGGAAAAATAAAAAATAAATTATCACTTATAGTTGTTTCTTCGGGATTTACTTAAGCTTAAAAAAAATAACTTGTTAGTTAAATGGATATATTTTTATATTAATTCTCCGATATTATTTATTATTTAGGTAAAGTAGTGTGTACTTATTTATCAATAGTAATATTATTTTATTTAATTATATTATAAAAATAGACTACCTACTTCCAAAAGTCACTGTTTAGCATCAGTGTATAATATCATTTCATACTGCACTGCTAAATAAAAAGACAGTGTTTTTGATTATAGTGAGATTGCTGTAGGAGAACCCAAGTTTTAAAGTACCTTTTCTTTTTTATTATGTTATATTATCATTGGACTATTTTGACATCATAATCACTAAATGGGCAGAGATTATATAAAAAAAAAATCAATAATTATTGTACATGCAATAAGAGAAAATGTAATTTAAAACTTGAGTTCTCATTTAATAAAACCAAAAATACTATTCTCGCTTAGGAGGGCAGTATAGCGTGCATATTAATATATAACATGATATAATTAGGTATATATATATGCGGAATTTCCAGTATGCATATACTTGTCATTTTATAAAACATGACCACTACCTAAATATCCATTGCCAATTGAATTAAAATTATTTATTATATTTATTTTTTAATAATGTAAAATATCTACAATGTGATATTTACGTCTATAGTGATAACTGTCAATTTTATTAATGGTGGAAATACATGTTATTAATAATTAAATAAAACTAAATATTTAGTACCAATTTCACTTTTTATAATATACTAGCTGAAGTACCCGGCTTCGCACAGGGTCGCTTCGTGGTTATATTTATCTTAGATATTTGAAAAATAATAAGAGGTAATTATTTTTTTAATATTAAAATATCTGTGTAATACAATATCCAAAATATTAAAACGTTATTAATGTTATTAATATGTAGTAAAAAAAAAATCTAAATTGGATGGAACAAACAAACAACAAACTTTGTATTTTATATAATAATAATTTAGAAACCTTTGCAGGTGTGCGCACACCAACTGACAAAAGTTTCATCGCAATCGGATGATTGGTATAGGAACGCATACGAATAGTAGAAGAAGATGATTTTCTAATTCAGAAATCTTCGTGGGCATGCACATGACAACTCACCAAAGTTTCATTGCAGTTTATTTATTAATGGAATAGGAACACATACGAATAGAAGAAGAAGAAGATGGTTGTACTAATTCAAAAACCTTTGCGGGCGTGCGCACAACAACTGGTCAAAATTTCATCACAATCGGATGAATGGCATAAGAACGCATACAAATAGAAGAAGAAAAAGATGATCATACTAATTCAGAAACCTTTGCGGCCAAGGGCACAACACTTGATAGAAATGTCATTGCAATCGGATGAATGGTATAGGAACGCATACGAATAGAAGTAGAAGATGATTTTCTAATTCAGAAATCTTCGTGGGCATGCGCACGACAACTCACCAAAGTTTCATTGCAATCGGATGAATGGTGTAAGTACGCATTCGAATAGAAGAAGAAGATGATGGTTGTACTAATTCAGAAACCTTTGCAGGCGAGCGCACGACAACTCACCAAAGTTTCATTGCAATCGGATGAATGGTATAGGAACGCATACGAATAGAAGAAGAAGAAGATGGTTGTACTAATTCAGAAACCTTCGCGGGCTTGCGCACAACAACTGGTCAAAATTTCATCGCAGTTGGATGAATGGTATAAGTACGCATAGAATAGAAGAAGATAGAATAGAAGAAAAAGAAAATGGTTGTATCAATTTAGATTGCGGGCGTAAACACAACACTTGATCAAATTTTCATTGCAATCGGATGAATGGTATAGGAACGCATACGAATAGAAGAAGAAGAAGATGGTTGTACTAATTCAGAACCTTTCGCGGGCGTGCTCACAACAATTTTTCAAGATTTCATCGCAATCGGATGAATGGTATAAGAACGCATACAAATAGAAGAAGATAGAATAGAAGAAGATAGAATAGAAGAAAAAGAAAATAGTTGTATCAATTCAGAAACCTTTGCGGCGTGAGCACAACACTTGATCAAAATTTCATTGCAATCGGATGAATGGTATAGGAACGCATACGAATAGAAGAAGATAGAATAGAAGAAGAAGATGGTTGTACTAATTCAGAAACCTTTGCGGGCTTGCGCACAACAACTGGTCAAAATTTCATCGCAGTTGGATGAATGGTATAAGTACGCATAGAATAGAAGAAGATAGAATAGAAGAAAAAGAAAATGGTTGTATCAATTCAGATTGCGGGCGTAAACACAACACTTGATCAAATTTTCATTGCAATCGGATGAATGGTATAGGAACGCATACGAATAGAAGAAGAAGAAGATGGTTGTACTAATTCAGAACCTTTCGCGGGCGTGCTCACAACAATTGTTCAAGATTTCATCGCAATCGGATGAATGGCATAAGAACGCATACAAATAGAAGAAGAAAAAGATGATCGTACTAATTCAGAAACCTTTGCGGCCAAGGGCACAACACTTGATAGAAATGTCATTGCAATCGGATGAATGGTATAGGAACGCATACGAATAGAAGTAGAAGATGATTTTCTAATTCAGAAATCTTCGTGGGCATGCGCACGACAACTCACCAAAGTTTCATTGCAATCGGATGAATGGTGTAAGTACGCATTCGAATAGAAGAAGAAGATGATGGTTGTACTAATTCAGAAACCTTTGCAGGCGAGCGCACGACAACTCACCAAAGTTTCATTGCAATCGGATGAATGGTATAGGAACGCATACGAATAGAAGAAGAAGAAGATGGTTGTACTAATTCAGAAACCTTCGCGGGCTTGCGCACAACAACTGGTCAAAATTTCATCGCAGTTGGATGAATGGTATAAGTACGCATAGAATAGAAGAAGATAGAATAGAAGAAAAAGAAAATGGTTGTATCAATTTAGATTGCGGGCGTAAACACAACACTTGATCAAATTTTCATTGCAATCGGATGAATGGTATAGGAACGCATACGAATAGAAGAAGAAGAAGATGGTTGTACTAATTCAGAACCTTTCGCGGGCGTGCTCACAACAATTTTTCAAGATTTCATCGCAATCGGATGAATGGTATAAGAACGCATACAAATAGAAGAAGATAGAATAGAAGAAAAAGAAAATAGTTGTATCAATTCAGAAACCTTTGCGGCGTGAGCACAACACTTGATCAAAATTTCATTGCAATCGGATGAATGGTATAGGAACGCATACGAATAGAAGAAGATATAATAGAAGAAGAAGATGGTTGTACTAATTCAGAAACCTTCGCGGGTGTTGGCACAATTACTGACGAAAATTTCATTGCAATTGGATGAATGGTATAAGGACCATACGAATAAAAGAAGATAGAATGAAGAAGAAGAAGAAGATGGTTGTAAAATTCAGAAACCTCGCGGGTGTTGGCACAATTACTGACGAAAATTTTATTGCAATCGGATGAATGGAATTAGAACGTATACGAATAGAAGAAGAAGAAGAAGATGGTTGTACTAATTCAAAAACCATTGCGGGTGTTACCACAACAACTGACGAAGTTTCATTGCAATCGGATGAATGGTATAGGGACCATACGAATAAAAGAAGATAGAATGAAGAAAAAGAAGAAGAAGAAGATGGTTGTACTATTTCATAAACCTTTGCGGGTGTTAACACAACAACTGACGAAGGTTTCATCGCAATCGGATGAATGGTATAGGAACCATACGAATAAAAGAAGATAGAATGAAGAAGAAGAAGAAGATGATAATTTTTCTAATTCAGAAACCTTAATGGGTGTGCATACAACCATTTACCAAAATTTTATTGCAATCGGATGAATGGTATAGGAACCATACGAATAAAAGAAAATTGAATGAAGAAGAAGAAGATGATGATGATTTTTTTAATTCAGAAACCTTCATGGGTGTGCATATAACCACTTACCAAAATTTCATCGCAATCGGATGAATGGTATAGGAACGCATACGGGACAGACACACAGACAGACAAACATACAGACAGACAGACATTCATTTTTATATATTAGTATAGCCTATACTCTTCCCGCAAGTGCAAGCAATAAGTTTACAAAGTTTTATTGCAATCGGATGAACGGTGTGGCTGCGCATTCAATACGAACAAACAAACACACAAATATTAATTTTTATATATTAGATATTATATTTTGGACCAGTTTCGTCAGTTTCAGAAGAATATTAAAACTAGTTGACAGTATTTCTTTAAAGCGGATGAAACCGGTGCAGAAGAATGATATTTAAGAAAGTGAAATAATTACTAAATATTACGTTTTACTTAGGTAATTATCAATATGACATTATTATCGCCAATAAATAATATTTTACTGGAATCTGGAATTTGATTAATAATACCTATATTAAGATAGTTCAAAAATAATTCATACGATAAGATAATATCATCAGCTTGATTAGGATTACCTGTATATTTGAAATAATCGTAAATAATATTACCGTCACTGTACAGGCTAATTGGCGTAACTCTCAAATATCAAATTGTTCAGAAAGTGAAAATAACTGTGGGCATTGGATTAACTTATTATTTTATAAAATATTTATTGATTATTTTATTACAAATTGAGAATTTTCTTTTATTGAAACACCAGTTTACAGGGTTACAGATTTTGGCTGGAATATTTTTTGCCAAGTTACAAATGGCTTAAAAAATAGTTTTGAATTATTTTGATATGAAATATTTTTTTGTGATTTATGATATTTGGTCAATTCGTATAATAAGGGTATACAATAAGTCCATTGCCATCAAAATGTCACTTCGGTAAAAAGTGAGGGGTTACGTCAATTTGCCTATACATAGACGATATATATTATATATATACATATATATATATATACTTATATAATATATCGGTGACACTTGTTAAATGTTGCATTATTATGAACAGAATTGTGACAGTATAAAAATTTTCGTTTCATTTAAAAAAAATTTGAAACCAAGTACCGTAAAACGGGATGAATAGAAATAGTTCCCGGGGAAAAGATTCAGAGTGCTATAATTGCTAAAATGCTACTATTTGCACTCCAACATGTATGATATTTGACGGATAATTTATTGTTCTCTCTAATGGAAAGTTAACCGTTTGTTATTCATTAGAGGTGAAAAAGTTTATTGCGAAACAACAAAATCTGTTTGTTACGTTTGTGTCTAAAGCCTCAATTACATTGAGCTTCTTTACGAGCTGTTTATTGGCGAATTTAAAAGCGGGCGATTTGATGATTACACACAAAACTTTCCATTCGCTGAGAAGCCACAAGCCAGTGACTATGTTGACAGAACGTAGTTCGTTTTTTTACCGGGAGGTTGGTACTGCGCTCTATTGCGCAGACGCAGTAGGCCCACACGCCGGCGTGCAGCGTGTAAAGTTGACCGGCTTTCAACTTTTCTCGGTAGAGTGTTTACAACCTGCTTATTAGCTTATTCGATGATTACACTGGGCGACTTTACAGGCAGATTGTAAATTCGCCAATAAACAGCTCGTAAAGAAGCTCAATGTAATTTAGGCTTAACGTGTCTAGGTCATGAATGAACTGAACGCAATTAAATATGTACCTAATGCTAATTTATAAATAATTAGAATATAAGCATATTGAATATTATAAATAAAAATATTTCAATACTCACCATCGGGATAGTTCAGCTGTCCAAAAGCGCAGCCGATAATAAAAAACCAAAGTAATAGCATTACGCGAACCATTTTATAAAATAACTAAGTAAAACACGATTAACCGATCGGCTTTATAGACGCGGGTAAATCGCGGCAGATAAGGCGGATAAGACTATTTGGCTTTTGGCAGCTAGAATATAATCAATTATTACGATAATATTATGATCGTCTACATAGTATTACGATTCAACAACGGAATGCAAATTAACACTGTGTTATCAGCTAAAGTAGCTGGTAATCCTTTCAATCCTCTAAGTGTAGTCAATGACACTATATAGAATGTTCCTAAATCTAATTCGTGATACAAACGTGTGCAACGTTTATGCAATGCAAGTAAATTAATAATTATTATCTGGAATAATTTCTCATATTAAATATATATTATTACGTATGTGCTAAACACCTATTATGCATTTTATTATAATTTAAACTTTAACGTACAAGATTATTAAATTGTTACCAAAAATAAATGGATGCGCCAAATTGCGGTGGCCGTAATCCTTACTTACCACCTCCCTCATCATTCTTAAAATTACAGTCCACTTGCGAAAAGCACAACCATAAAAATGGTCCTTCGAGCCGGATGGCGCTTTTAGCAAGTGGACTGTATTATTTTGAAGGTTGATGTGAATTCCGCATCTAGGGGTAGGAGCGATTTATCAGAATGCCAGACACTGACCTTTTATGATGTTGATGATGGCTCTGTGGTCTGGTTGTACTGTCACTTGCGCGGTATTGTTTGTTTGGGTTACCAGGTGTACGGCACTTGACGGTACACTGTTTATGGATGATATAATACGGGGTTGATGAATTATGATGATTGGTTATATGAATGATGAGAGCCGGTAACACGGCTTGCTAGGTATTCAGAAGTATCGCTTGTACGACGGTCATACTATATCAAGTTGACCCGGCCGGGGTCCACGAACTACTTCTGAATCAGTCTGTATAGCACAATGCGGTAGCACGCACTCGTTTGTTTGCTTGAGCTGACTACGCGCAACGGCTGTCTTGAAATCAATCTTTTTGAGTCTCGCTGTCGGTAGGAAGCGACGGCGAAGTTAACAACTTGCTTACGTCCGCTTGCTGCCTATTACTTGAGCTAACTAAATGTCTTTCGCAAGTATGGTTGATTCCTGACCCGTAATTGCTAATAGTCTGGTCTTGTGATAATAATACATAAGGGGAATTGAGTAGGGGGGACTAAAAACAATAAACAAACACATTCTATTATAGTTAGTTAACAGAAAATCAATGCAATTTAATTTTGTTTTGATTGTCGCCACTCTGGATCATAAGTTATAAGTTTTAAAAAAAAACCAATTTTTTATGAGTAATAAAAATAGAATATGACCTTACAAAGTCCCCGCATTTATTAAATCTTTAAACAGGACACTAACATAATTATTTAATAATCTATCTTTTTACGCAGAACAATAAATCATGTTGATGTTTTTGTAATATTACTTTCAAATTATCAAAAAGTAAACATAACTAATTATCTACTTTCGTGTCAGATTGATTGATAGGCAAAATAATCAATCAACGTTATAGATAGGCATTAAAATCTCACGTATAAAACGCAGTTAAATTAAATAAAAATACACTATTAAACTATGGCAATAATATGTTAAAAAAGGTATGAAAGATGCCATTATTAATTGGACCGCTACTAGCACACAACAAAATATTTGTATACAGACACTTATAAGTATAATTATTATCTGTTGGCATATACGTCAAACTAAAATTAAGACCTTCAGTGACTTTTTTATCAGTGAAGGAATCACAGAATTTGGAAAGACATTCAACATCTCTACTTACAGTAAACAAAAGAGTGAAAAATATGATATTGTTGTTCGAATCCAGATAGTTCAATGAAGATCAGGGCATAGATTTTCAAAGTTTTTTTTTTGTTTTGGTCGATAAACTCCTGAGCCTAGAATCTCACATTATGGTGCAGTTACTGCATGTGTATGAGTGTAGATTGTGGGGTTCATAGGGATCATCCCCACATCCATATCCTATCAAAAATAAACGTCAGATATTTTTATTATTCTACATAATATACCTACTTCATTACATGATTAAATTAAAAAAACTATTTATGTATATAATTATTTATTTTAACCGTCTAAACTAGTCGCTATTTTATAAAGATATTAATTATTAAAATACAAATAAATAAAGCAATGATTGTAAAATTATGTAATAAAATAATGATGATTGCACGGTATTAAAATAATTAATTAAATTAAATACGCTCTATTTCACGGTGACACCTATTTACAAATTAAGAAAGCTATGGCATCTATTTTTTTGCTTACTGTGGTGACTCGGTCTCATCCCATCGCCGCCGTACAAATCTCTTTCTACAAAGGATGCGAACGCATTAGCGTTAGAGAATGAGGGAAGAGATGCTTAAGTCGGTCCAACCAGCTGTTGGGTCCATCTGGCCATCCGACCTGGTCGCCACAAAGACCAATTACATTACATTAAAAAAAATGCGGCGTCTTATTGTGGACGTGAAGATCACATAGTTTTGTTTGTCCATATTGTTTTAGCTTTGTTTTTTGTATCATATAAATCATTAAAATCATTTTAAATATAAATTATTTTAAATCAAGTCTCCGTGCTTTTCTCTCTCATGGCAATTTTTATTAAATTACGTTTTTCAGTAAACCCATTCAAAGTTCACTTGAGAGCGTGGCAACCTCAGTCTTTGGTATCTGCTCCTGAGACATTCTTAGGCGTAAACAACTGCTAATGCTTTACATCCAAACATAGGGCCTCGTGATACACTCGATTCAGACCGAGTGTGGTACGGGGCGGGTTGGTTTTAGAAGGTCCATGTTTGTGATGTATCCGTTCAGAAAGTAGTTAAGGATACAGACAGGATTAATATTATATTACTTGAAATTTAAATCTGTATGATTTACATCTTGACTGATGGACTTCTGAATGGAAAATAATTAATGTGTGATATTACTGTCGCTATATATTTTAAGTGTGCAGTAGTGGTTGACAATATGATTTGGCTGTCCAAATTCATAATATTATTATTATGCAAGTGGCTGTGACATCTTTATTAAATATTTATAAGTATTTTAACGGATGTCAACACTCAAAACTGAGATTTAATTAACAAACATTTTCTGAGAAATGGTTCTTAATAAGTTTTACAATCTTAGTAATCTTTTGAAGTTGTTTTGATAAAACACACGTCATTATAAAATTTGTAATGTCTCGGACCTCGAAACCGCAACGAAATGTATCAGAGACAAGTGATGTGTCAACCACTCTAACGTGGGTCTAAATAAAATTATTTTATATAAACATTAATCATTAATTTTAAAAAGATTATAATAAACGATTGTGTTATATATTTTACATTCCTTAATAACTGCAATGTTTGTAAATCAGTAGTTCCAGATTGTAGTTATCTCTTGATTTGATCCAAATCTCTTTATCGGCAGCATTTTTGGAGAGATAAAATATGTAGATAGTAAAGTCTTGAGACGTTAAATTAATCATTTTCTATATATTATACGAAATTTCAATATAATGGAAGTAAAACTGAAAACAGAAAAAGACTAATGAATAAATAAGCTGCATGTCATATCACACTGTGGTTTAATTATTAACAACGCCACAAAAGGTGACTTATATTTTTATTCATCTTCTTGAGTAGGTAAAGTTTTAAGTCTTATTTTGGGCATTTATTGCACTCATTTTCAGACTAATATCGTACTATAAAGGGACTACGCCTCAGTTTAAAGTACGGGTAGATTCACATGTTTTCCTTCACTCACATCTGCAGAAAGCCATGAGTGATGCAATACAAAATAACTGATACTACGAGATCACGCGGGTTTCCTTATGGTTAATTTGAAAATGGCTTTCACGTTAGCTGGTTAAAGAAAATCGCAATAAAACCATGTCAACTGCTTAGTTTGCAAACTCCATTAGGGAAAATTGTTCAGGAAGGAGAACAAACTTAACAATTTAATTATCGAGTCGAATTTAACAATTCCAAAAATACAATAGGATTTTTTTTACAAATAACCTGCACTATGAATTAATTAATACACTATTTTAGCTTCCTTTTTATAATAAATAAAATTTATATAAAGAGCGGAGTTGTTCCATTTACGAAATTGGAAATTTAGCACCTGCAGTTGGGTGTTTAATGATAACTCATTTTTGTACAGGTTCAGGACTTTGAAATTTTGTGTGAGCATATAAAACATGCTTTACAACAAAATGCCATCATAATCTCATTTTTGTTAAAAGTGCAGTTGACTGGTTTGCAGAATAAACAGTCGATATCATATTATAATTAAATGATGAATCTACACACAGTTTACAGTTCGATTCTTATATACCTATGATGTATTGACTAAAAACCATCTCGCAATCGACGTGTTGGAGATGATCATGCTATAGTATGATACAGTAATAAAATATGTGTGAAAAAAAAAGTGAGTGAAAAATATTTTTAAATGAGTGAAATTAATATGCCTAATTAAGCAGAACGAAAAAAAACGAGTAGTTACAAATTCCATATATAAACAGAAATTACAATACAAAGTTGATCAACACAATTTTGTATAG
This sequence comes from Rhyacophila brunnea, assembly GCF_057557595.1. Lineage (NCBI taxonomy): Eukaryota > Metazoa > Arthropoda > Insecta > Trichoptera > Rhyacophilidae > Rhyacophila > Rhyacophila brunnea. Next base: position 32,487,705 of record NW_028232827.1, on the reverse strand, counting down.
TATCTGCTTTTCTTTTACACTCAGAAATTACCACGACATTTTTATAGTATTAATTAATATATTATTATGTATTGTATTTCTAAAGCATTCATATATTATATATAATATTATGTTTATCAAGGTGACATTATTTTGGAATGCATAGAAAGCGTAGAAAGTAGATTACTCAATTTTAGCTTATCTCTGAGTAATGATTGATGGAATAATAATATTATAATATAGTATTTCCGATGAATAAGATATCATAAATAATGTTTGTAGCATTATGTTAGTACGTTTTTTTTTTGTTGCTATGTATAAATTAATTCGTTTATTCATTGAATATACAAAATACTTTTAGATTACAAAACATTTTCATTGAAACACATAACTTTGAACAACCCTGAAACATAACATCTTCACAACAACTTTATGTCATGTCCCCCTTTTAAAAAATCTAATCTTGGCGCTTCCCTCCCTTTGTTTCATAAAATAATACAGACACGTTTTTAAACGGTAAAAAATGTATTAATACATTAACAGAAGAAATTAACAGAATAATAAGAAGGTTTCACTATGTATTTTCATTTTTAAATTAATTTGTTTTTAATGCGATGGATTTTAAAGTTTATCAAATCTAGGTATCGTTGAGGGGAGTTACGGAGAGTGCTACTCGTAGCTCTTTTTCTACCACATACTAAACAGGCTCGATATTTGTATTTAAATATGATGTTACGAATGACAGCAGTACTTGCATTGCTTTGCTTGGCATATTATTATATTCTTCATTTCGATTCAACCAAAATTGAACTAGCGTTTCACTCTGGTATTTTTGTTTTGATGAAGCTTTAATTACTGCTCTTCGCGCCTCATTTTACACTAGTCTGTCTACGCCTCCAGTTTGGATATTGCTGTCTTAGGTTAAAGATTATTACGAATATTATAATAATATGTACCCTTATAATTATTTGTAGCGATATCTATCAGCGTCAACAAAATCCAAAAAAATATTAACTCTAGACGTAAACTGAGTAAATATAAACATTAACCCTTTTCTATTGAATATACATATTAATTTAAAAACACTTCTGAGAAAATAACTGTTAGAAAAAATCTTATTGTGAAAAAAATACACACAGCAGGAATCGAACCTGCTTCTCTCAGGTTCGCGCCCTCGTACATCGACTACAATGCTATAAGCATCTAAATATTCTGAATTTGGAATGGAACATGGAATCTGATTCATGGAAATATTCTGTGCATTGGTATTAATTCAATTGAAATATATCTTATTAAAATTTGGGGGTCGTACTGTACATTTTTTTGTTATTAATACTATCGATTTGAAACCATCACTAATAGATTTCTAGTGTATGATTGATAAGTTAAAAAATACGGATCGTCTTAGCTTGGTTTTTAGCCAATACAGGACCATCATCATCTACCGATTTCAAGGGAGACTTCACAGATTTTGATGCAGAAAAATATCTTTAAAAAATAAAGTGGGTATTCTTTGGTCAGATTATTTTAATCCCATCACAATAATACATTCATTAATGAGACTCACCGATGCATTATTATGTTGGTACCTATATAACTATTGTATTATCTAGTATGTCATAGAAGGCCGCACATAGTATTTCATTGACACATGTTTGTGTATACTTTTTATTACTATTGCATGCTTTGTGCTTTTATTATTTGGTGTGTATTATGTTATTATTTGTCATTAAATGTTATTACTTTTTTTGATAAATAAATAATAGAAAATTATGAAGTAATTGACAGAAGGAAAGAGTACCCAAGTCCATTGTATTATATCTTATTTTAGATGATACAATAAATAAATAAATAATAAGTATAAATAACTATTTTGTTATTCAATGAAAAAATTACAAGATTTAAGAATATAACATTATTTTATTGGACATACATAATTTGAAAACACTTCTGATAAAAACATAACCAATAGAAAAATCTTTTAGAAAAAATACGATACCCAACGCGATTAGATTTGGTTGAGTGTAATATTTTCTTGGAATAACGACCTAACGGCCAAAAAAACAGTGAAGGTTGATAAATAAAGGGTTTTGAATAAATATATAACATTTCGATACTATGACAATGTCTTATTTGTACATATTATAACAGAAACCTTTATAAAATATCTTATACTTCATCAGTTATAATTTACAATGAAATAAAAAGTCAATTAATACTATTAAATTCATATTTCATATTATATTATACAAAAAATATATTGATTCAGTCATTAACATGACATAAAAAGTCTTGTAAAAATAACTCCAAATATCACAAAGAATTCTAAAGATTTTAACATGGGGTTTATGCTATTAGCTGAATTGTACGTGGAAAATTCCTTATGCACACCGGCCGCGTACTTGATGATGTAAGGAATAGAAGTCTGATCGTATACCCCAGTGAAGAGATGCTGCCAGGGTCCATAGGTGTAGATCCCGACGTCTTCGCCGCCGTGGCTTTCCGAATTCAAGGGTACCAAAGATGGGTATTGAAAGTGGACGTCGTCTGGGAAAATATTAATTAAAATGTCGATAAGTATAATGACACTTCAGAAAATAAATTCAATATTAAGTTTCAATTCATAATTTTATTATTAGGTATGAAGTTGTAACCAAACCTAACCTCACAAATGTAATGTGAATTGTGGAAATACAGTAAGGAAAGTATCAAACTTAATTGCAATCATTTTTCAATAAATTTATAGACTCAATAGACCTCTGAATAAGTTACATCAAATTAGGCTACATTTTGAATGTCATAATAATATATTATGAAGACTGCTGCTACATTTCTCTAGTAATTATTATATCAGTGTCCACTAAATATTTATGATAACATAAAATTGTGGTAACGATATGTTGTAGTCAATTCATGTATAATAATAACTACGAGGAATCGATATGTGAATGAATCAGATTGATATATTCACCAGTAAAAGGGTTATAGTTTTTTTCTCTCTGTATGGGGACATAATGGAACATTCTGATGGTAAAATGAGAACATATCTGCAATTTCTTTCTTTTTGCTGTCGAAAGTGTTTCAAAAAGAAAGAGACAAATTATGTTGGTAATCCCATTATATATGTAAACACGAAAGACTAGCATATTATACTTAGCGTATTGAAGTAACAGTGTTGAAGTACAGTATGTATATTGTCTATAGACTCCATTTTGAACATATACGTATTCCATAATATAGAATGAGAAAACGTTGTAGGCATACTGTATCCGCGACCACTACTTTATACTTTTACCGTTGTCTGCCAATTAAAAATATTTATATATCAGGAAATCTTAGTAATTTGGCTACGAAACGTGACGTTGGCATGCTAATTAAAATTTTTGCATATTATTTTATCATTCTATTTTAACCCTTGATTGCATCGTGTTGCCTTTCAGCAACAAATTGTATTATTCTTTATATTTTTATATGTATGATATTTTACTTAAAAACTTACAGTTATATGCATTGAAAAAAGCGTGCTAACAAAATTTAGTGGTCAAAGTTTTAGTTTTTATTCACAGATGACACTGCTAATATATAATAATAATATTAAATATTAAATGTGATCTATTAGAAAAGTAATATACATACTCATCATATTTAATGGTTTCCAACATTATGGATGTATTTTGATTAGGTAAGAAGTAGGAAATCCAATCCCGAGCCAAAATTCTGATGCCGGGATTTAGGGATTACAATTTGACAATCCCGGGATTGGCATTTTATATTTACAAATAATATTGATAAAATCGGTCAAAAATAAATCTAGTATAATTTATTAAGACATTTATTATGAATATTGTATACGTTCAATCTGGGAAAAACATAAGTTTATTGGAGTAAATAATATTGTAATATAAATAATAATGTGAATTTAATATGAGACTGTTGTTTCTGATAGTAAAGACTTAATGAATAGGTTAGCGAGATTTAAAATAGTAATTTGCTTTACTATTTTAAATCTCGCTAACCCATTCATGGTGTACTTATGGCCTTTCCGCTTCATAAATCTAATTAGTCAGCCAAATATGAAACTGCCGTAAAACGTATGAGATCATGGTGGAATTACTTTATTAAAAGTGCGAAGCATTATTTTTTTCAATATTTCTCATTTTTATTAAATTATGTGAAAAAATAAAATGAATCGGCAACTTACACATGGGTATAAATCAAACTTCATTCAAACTCAGTTTATTTCTTATGTAGTTATTTGTTATTAAAAGTATTTTTTCTGTTATATTTTCGTTTTTATTTTATTTTCCATAAAAATTGATAAAAAAATCAATCCCGAAAGTTAGGGATTATGTTTATCAATCCCGGGATTCATAGGTATCGAAAACAGCTCGGGATCCCGGGATTGGAATCCCTAGTCATAAGCATATTTATTATGCATCATGTTATTTTCAGTTGTCAAAAATGAATTTTTAGCCACTAGCCAACATTTAAATACAATTATTTATTACATTGGCACTCTCATATCATCTGCCAAAAAAATGAACTGATTATTAAAATTAAAATTAAGTTACCCATGTTTTCATTAGTTACATCAACTCGATGTCCATCAACTTCGCTCCTGTAACCTTGTCCATTTGCATAGCTGAGCGTCAAGTAAGGCAAGCCATCGGTACCGGTCAGTCTATCCGCTGGACCCAAAATATTATTTCCTCTGTTTGAATATCCGCTCATAGTCATTGTATGGGAGTGATCGGCAGTTACTACCAGGAGAGTGTCTTTATCGGAAGTAAGCTCAACTGCACGAGCTATACCTTTGGAGAATTCAGCTGTCTCGTCTAGGGCCAGACGAGCCATGGTAGCGTGATGGGCTTGATCAATTCGACCCCCTAAAATAAGGTGCATTATAAACATAAGCGTGAAGTTCGACAGTTTTGACAGAAAATATGATATAGTTTGAGTGATGCCGAGTGAGAGAATACGATGCAATTAGCTTCATTTAAGAACAGTCGAAAATAATAACAATTAATAAATTTAACCTGTATAATTCGTGCGCAGTAGAAGAGATCGCAAACTGCGCAATTTCAAGGTTACGTAAAGTGTGTTGTTCCACTATTTATAGTAAAATATTATCTTACTCTCTCAATGTATTAAGGTGATGTCTCTAGGTAAAGTTGTTATCGAAAAATAGCTAGAAAAGTTTATTAATCGGTAAATATATATTCAAAAGTAATGAGAAAAATAAAATAAAAAATTAAGAAGTATCATGGAGTTCTATATACCAAAAATAAGTGTCAAATTCGGTACATTTCTATCGGGTGGTAAGAATGAATGACATAAGATTTATTATCAAAATTACGATAAAAATGTACGTAAATCTATTACCCAGGGAAACGCTAAGCAAAAATTGGAATTTATTATATCCTTATATCTCTTTTTTTAAATTTAAAAAACATCGATTTAGAGGTTAGAAAGCACGCAATTAAAATCGAAAAATCTCGGCTTACACGCAATTTATCGCGAATAACGCTTAGCGTTTCTATTAAAAATATTATTTATTAATTTTTACGGCAGTTATTTAAATTTAATCTTGTATTTTTGTATATTAACGAATCGATAGAAATCGAAACCATAATAATTGCTCAAATTGGCACATGTTTATCTGTATGGTGCTGCCGTTGTGGAATTATTTGGAAACAAAATATCTCCATACAAAACACACATACCATAACATGACGTTGAAAATGAAACTCACACATAGACAAGACAAAATAACATTTCTCTGCATTTTGACAAAAATCAGTTTATCAGTTTGAGGCGAAATTGCCATATGAATAAAAATAACTTAATAATTGAAATTACAATATTAACTTAATTTACGTATAAACCTGCCTATATTCAAAATTTGAAACTGCGAATTATTTGCAATTAGTATTTGCTTAAATTACAACTGTTTTTTTATCATTATTTATGATAAAAATAATCAACAAAATAAACAAATCTCGCATTTTAACATATGGTAGCATTAGTCTATGGTAGCATTCGTGCTCTCGATCTAATATCGGATTTATGACAATTTTTCTTTATTTGGCCATTATTAGGTATATTGTTTGAAAACAGGAAGGAATCGACTCATCAGTAACATTTTTGTCAAGTAAGTAAACTTTTCAGTGTATAATAAATAATATTATTATCGTACATCAAAATGACAAACTATGTCACGCAGTTTTGATTGTCAAACAAACATTCAAAAATTATTGAAAAGAGTTACATATACTGTATTTTCAATCACCATCATGCATTTATCATCAATATATATTATTTTAGGCGTAGACTCATCGTTTTCGTAAAATTATAAATACTTTACGTTAGTTTGAGGTTATGTTTATGACAAATGTCATCGAGCCCATCTTGTACGTTTTGTAAATTATCTAATAGATAGTGAATTTCTTTCATTCGCATATTATGATTGTAGAACCGAATTTAATAAAATAAAATTTTAATTTCATTCAAAATTACTGAAACTTGTCTCGAAAATGTATCTCATAATCATCATTATAATTATTCACAATGCTACAGTGATAAGTTTGACACGAGTATATGAATGTAATTAGGTTATGTTTTTTTGTTTACATATAGATAAATCTTTTAATACTGATGAACTCGACGAAATATTGGACGACAGACTGCGAAGTCGGCGACGGTTACGAATCCGACAACAGCGACGACATTTACATTCGACATTTACAACCTTCGACATCACAATCCAGGGTGCTTCCCTGGCTCACAAAATGGTAGGTTTACAATTTTCTTAATAATATATTTATTGGTTTTATATACCATCCGGTCATACACTAGATTCATTTTCATTACATGCTTTGGCATAAAAACAAGAATTCATTACATCTTGTACACATGATGTAGCGATTGTCTCGAATGAGGAGTTGATGGTTTGAATAGTAAACTTCAATCAAAACATATTATTATCCATCATTATTTGTATTTTTACTGCTAAATACTTGAATTAATGAGGAAATATGGATTATGTAATAATATTTTTTTCCTATTGTTTCAGTATGCCGAATGCTGGTCCGGAATTGGAGGAAGATTTGTTGGCGAGAGGGCATGTCGGCGATCGGATAATTGCTTATTACAGGACTGCGATGAAGACATGCAAATGGCCTGTGAGGGTTTTTAACCACTTTGTGGACTTGGCGGTAGTAAACTGTTGGCTAATGTATATGCGGAATTGTAAACTAGAAAATGTACCCCGAAAGGATATTATGAGACTGTTGTCGTACTGAATCAGATTAGCGAAAGCTATGATTCGGTATGAAGATCGGGTAGCCAACATTTTAACACTGCCAGCACGAGGTCGGCCAAGAAACATGTCGACATCGCAGGTAGACACAGAGCCACCAGCTCGCAGGAGAACGGTTTTCCCCCAACCGATCGCTGAGGTACGTTTGGACAGCGTTGGCCACCATTCAGCATCCGTGTGCAGATACCCTGGATGCAAGTCCCGCACCAGGTATATTTGCATAAAATGCAATATATACGTGTGCACAAAATTTTGCTTTGAGCTGTATCACACAGTATAGGATGCAGCTCAAAGCAATTTTAAAGTACATTATTTAGGGTTTTATTTCATAATTTTAACTAATTTTAAGTGTAAATATATTTAATTATCCTATTTATAATGTTTTTGTATTGTTTTTATTGTGTAATGTTCTATTAAAATTGACCATTCCTATGACAAGTTGTTTTCTTTACCTTCCCTAAGTTTATAGAGTAGGTAATATTCATCTGCAGTGTTACCTGGTATGTGCATATAGTATATTTTACTTTACAAAATAAAAAAAACGTAAAAAATTTTTTTTTGTCAATAGACTAATACTTCTCTTCCATAAAATCAAAGAAATATTTTTTTTGATGGCTGGTTCTCCCTCGGGTCTCAAGTGGTTATATTAGAATATATTATTATATTCTTAAATAATAATATGTAAATGAATTTTTGTCTAGCAATTTTATTCATCTAGAATTCCATTCCATTGGCAACTTTAATTTACTTTTAAAATTAGTTATGGTAACTCACTGCCATCTGATTGAAACTGACCAAAGTTTTTAGTAACAGATTTTTAGAAATTCATGGTAGATGCCTTTAAATATAAATAGATGGCGTAAAAGTCACATTATATGTGTTATTTAGGCCGAAGACATCGCCTTAAGCGATACAAAGAAAGCAGCAAAGCAATGGTGCATCATTATTTTTTTTTATTTTTGTATTATTGCTCTGAAATCTTCGCTAGTCTTTCTTGCTCGATTTCAGATTTAAATATTATTAAAAGAAAACGTATTAAGAGGCATAAGATGAGAGACAACTTAAAATTATGTAAATGTGTGTGAAGAAGGGATAAAAAAATAGTATATTAAAAGTGGGTAATATTATCGGCAAAAAAGTTGACAGGTGGCACTGCTACCTGGTTTAAGTTAAAAAATAATAATATCTATATAAAACAGACACCATTTATAAAGCATGTATGGTCAAGATATGAGTATACCGGCTGCAAAATACGATATAATATAGCAAAGAAAAATGTGCGACCATACTTTCCCAAAAAAGGATTGTATTGACCAGAATTTTTCGACAGCGGTCAAGATTATTATTGGGGTATGCAAGGTTTGATTTATACGTCATTTTGTGGCTGTTATATTTAGACCCAAATCGATAATATCAATATACCTCATGAATATAAAAAAACGTAAATTATGGATAAAAGATCAGATGTGTATGTAAGGAAAAAGGGCTAATACAATTTTTCCTTATGTGATTAACAGTAAGGTAGAATTAACATCGTATATCTAGCTTGAATGAAATATAACAAAATAAATTTTCAAAATAACATAATTTTGAAAAACTTCAGAAACATATTATCAGCTATACTGCCTTCCAAGAAGAAGGCAGTAACTCGCAAAATTTGTGAAATTGAGTTATGAATGCCACCCGTTAGGTAATTTTGAAAGCTATATATTCTGTTCACTTCAAAATCAGTATTATCACTAAAATACCGTTAAAATCCTTAGTAAAAAATAGACATCTTTTAAAATAATACATTTTTTTAGCAAAAAGGCAGTAATTGCACCTATTCATTGCAGTTACTGCTTGTGTATTATTAATTTGTTTGTATTTTACCATCCTACTAATAAAAATTATCACCGTTTTTTATTAATTCACAGTACTAAAGTTTGAGAAAAAACACAATATTATGTCATTTATCTCGAAAGTGTGTGAGAGTCAGTTACTGCCTTCTTCCTTAGAAGGGCAGTATATTATATCTCTATATAAAAATGAATGTTTGTTTGTTTGTCCCATATGCGTTCCTATACAATTCATCCGATTGCGATGAAACTTTGGTGAGTTGTTGTGTGCACACCTTCAAAGGTTTATGAATTAGAAAAACCACCTACTTATTCTTCATTCCATCTTCTTATATTCGTGTGCGTTCCTATACCATTCATCCGATTGCGATGAAACTTTTGTGAGTTGTTGTGTGCACACTTGCAAAGGTTTCTAAATTAGAAAAATCACCTTCTTTTTCTTCATTCCATCTTATTCTATTCGTGTGCGTTCCTATACCATTCGTCCTATTGCGATGAAACTTTGGTCAGTTGTTGTGTGCACATCCGCGAAGGTTTTTGAATTAGTACAACCATCTTCTTCTATTCGTATACGTTTATATAACACTTTATTTATTTGACTGGCATTGCAACGCATGCTGGTTACTCGCTAGTATAAGTATAAAAAAAAATCTAGAAGAAAAATTTGACAGAGTGGGACTCGAAATCACTTTCCATCTATGCGAATTATTTCTTAAAACTACGTTTTAACTGAGGTACCTACTTAAAATTACACCAATTAGATGGCAATCTGCTATTTAATCAATTAATATAATTATATTACAAACTTAAATGTAACTTACGTCTGGGCACTAGCCACGTATTAATTATTATTGAATAAAACAAATCACTTTAAATGGAAAATAATAGAGATAAATCCATCGTTATAGATGAGTGTTACTTTTATGGGTTATTGAACCAGTAAAATATTTTGGTAAAATCAAATAATATAATATCACTACATACTACATACCCTCAGCAAATAAAAAGTATCCCTTTTCATTCTGGGATAAAAGTTCAATGGCGACTTCCATCATTTCAGTAAAGCTTGGTTCGGTAGTTTTATTTGCTACCAAATTATATTGGCAGTCAATCGGTTCGAATATTCCTAACAAAAAATCACTGGATTTGTTGACAGTCAAAAGTTGATCTTTGTTCCAAACGTATGTTCCAACTTTCTCAGCATCAAGTTTTTGACTTTTCCATTCCTCAATTAGGTTTCTACCATCCCAGCGATTTCCTATATAGCCTTCTTCGTCAGTTGTTTTATTGGATATGAATTGACTCCTACCTCCACCCAATATCACCTGAAAATTTTATATTTTCTAAAGTAACAATCATTTCTGGTAAATACATACAAAAATCATTTACTGTCGATATCAAAAATATTTCATGAACACGATAATTTATTATCTATAAAAAAACTTTTATTAATTTATCAACCTTAGCAAGAAAACAAATGCAAACAAAACGATCACGTATTATGCCCAGCATGCGGCTTTTCACACCACGATGTGCTCCTCTAAGTTATCTGATCTTTATTTTGATGTTGGCCCATATTTAGCATACAATAAATAATTTATGTTATCTCGGAATGTTCACACTGGGTTAATTATTAATTATTATTAGTGAGTTATTCTAGGTGGTTCTTACATTTCGCTATGAAGGTCTTCTGACCGCACAGCACTGAAAGCACATATTACTTTATAATACTCTGTATTTATCAGTGGCGAAGAGTGGTGGAGATAGGCTGTTAAGATCCGATATAAATTGTGCATACTAAGCTTTATCGGTTGTACGTATTTGTTTTCATTGAACTAAAACTACAATTATTTATAGATGGTGTTGGTTAGTTTTTAAAATTCAATTAAATCATGCTAAAATTAAGCCATAATAAATAATAGTCAAAAAATAGTAATCTATCAATAAAATATCTACAATTATGACATTAAATGATACATAATTTTGGATATTTTATATATAGAATAATATTTTTATAAATTATGGCATGGTTTAACAAGGCTTCAAGAATTTAAAAAAAACTGACCATCAATATGTTTAATACGTCATGTATTCTTAATTCAAAGAAAACAAATAAGTATTAACGAAAAAGTTTGCACAAGTTTGTCAGGGGTTTGGGTCTAAATCTCGAAGGCCGGAATCCCGAAGGCCGAAATCCCGAATGCTGAAATCCCGAATGGCCGAAATCTCGAATGGCTGAAATCCCGAATGCCGAAATCCCAAATGCTAAAATCCCGAATGGCCGAAATGCCGAAGGGCCGGAATCCCGAAGGCTGAAATCCCGAAAAATAAAAACTAATAATTCTCAACAACTACCAACTCGATAGTATTAAAAAAAAAAATATATATATATTTTGACAATAATTATGAATATCTTAGTTTCCATTGTTCCACAAAATAATGGATTTTTGTCTCTCCTGTAATTTGCGCAATTCAACATAAGTGTTAAGATTGCGCAATTTTTAGAGGAGAGACAAAAACCATTTTTTTGTGGATAAATGGAAACCAAGATATTAATAATTGTCAATATATATATTATATATTATTGCATTTTCTTTTATAAAAAGTAAAATTTTTTGCTTTCGAGTTGGTAGTTGTTGAGAATTATTACTGTTTGTATTTTTTTATTTTTCGGGATTTCAACATTCGGGATCCTGGCATTCGGGATTTCGGCCTTCGGGATTTTGGCCTTCGGGGTGTCGTCCGGCACCCTAAAAATAGAATATCTAAAATAATTATGTAACATTTAATTGAATTGGCGCTGAGTTTACCTTGATGCGTCTTCCAGTTTCGCCATGAACCAGCTGGTACGCGAGATCTCTGCAAACCTTAGGGTCATATCCATCGCTGATAATATTTCCATCATTCGTCCACCATCTATCAGATGTGTGGCCATACATACCGGCGGGAGACGCATCGACGAGACTAGTTGTGGTCACTATTCCTACAGTTAAGAACTTTTTTAAGACATTTTTTCAATTTTTTTCAATTTCAATAATCAATCTACTGTAGAGATTTACTCAATTCTTCATGCGTGCAACTCCGCATAACATTTAACCTCAAATCTAAATCATAATGTATAACTTCAAACTCAACGTAAAAACTAATTTAATAGTACAGTATATTATGTTAATCCAAATTATTATCTACAATACTAAACCAATAATATCAACACTGTGTATTATTTAACTGTATCCCGAATAAATCATATCACATACACGCGCCAAAAGCAACATTCTGTTAAATTAATAAATAATGTATCCTTATCCCAAGAAACATTAGGAACAACATTTATAGTATCAATAGTTATAACGAATAGAATAATTTACAAGATTTGTGAATGGAACATTTTTATTGAACAACTTTATTTGAAGATTCTGACGAGGGATGTATTAAAAACAAGACACGCGTAGTTGACATAAACAGATACTAATAATCTCAATAATTATGATAATTCGGCCAAGTCGCTACCTTCTTGATACAAAGTCTAAACTTATCTTTTTGCACAAGCATATTTCTTCAAATGAGTGGTCCAACTGTCAAAATCAGATCGCAGATTGTTTGACATATTGATTTGAAAAATCACTTAACGAAAACATTAAAAAAGCTCCTACAAAAAATGAACACGTTACTAAAGCCACTCTATAGTATATAACAATTATAGGACATCCATAGAGTGAGTTTAGTTGGACGCTATTTTATAGATTCATATTATAGGGTCTCCTTGGCACACTCAGTGTACTTCTTTGAACGTATATAATATATATGTATAATAATTGTATTTTCACTGTTTTTGTATGTTTATATTATAATGTTCTCTTTTGATATTTTCATTTTTATCCCTTTTATTACTTTTGTTTTTCTTTCTTCTTTATAATAATGTTTCATGTCACGTTGTGAACGTCGTACACTTATAATTTGTAATGTCCACAATATTTAAAAAATAAAATATGAAATTGGGAAAGGGCGGGACAGAAGAGGTAGGACCAATCGTTGTCGGAAAGTTTCCACAAGTATCGGCTAGTATCTGCAGTAGGCAATGGTCACGCGCAGTTAGTTGGCGTGGTTATCCACTTGTAGTTGAAGGATCATACTTATAGTTCCAGGCTAAGTGTTAGCGCTAAACTCAAAGTGCGTAGTGTCAAGGTATGAGGAATGGGTATCTATGATTGAAGTGAGGAAAAGTTATAATTAATAGGCGGGGTATATATGAAAGTCAATGAAACCCTCTAGATTCCCCCGTCACCTTAAAAATCAATAATAAATTATAATGAATATTTTCTCGACATAAATTCCCCTCATACCATTTTACCTGTGTGCGCGCCTTTGTCAGATGTGTTACCGGCATTACCGCACATTTACCAGGAGCGATAGTCCGATAGACAGAGCGATCCCGGTCAGGACACACAATATTTATGTATTTTTCTCAAAGCCTGGGTGTTTGTGATTGTTCAAAATTACTAACAGCCACCTTCTACGAAAAAACAAGGATATGGTTTTTAATAATTCTAAAAAAAAAAGAGGTGGGAAAACTGGTCGATTTTGAAGACTAAGTATATTTACTACCAGTATAAAAAAAATACTTAGTATCGAAACTTATTCCAAAAAACTTACTAGTATTTGGGATATTATATAGACTATAGAGTGTTTGGGGTACTTGACTTTTTAAAAGCCATTTTAAACAAATTGTTTCTATAATTATTATCCATTTACACAATCACGCATAAAATTTGAATTCAGTTTATAAGTTCCAATTATATATAACACTAAAAAATCGAGAAACTCGACATGATGAAACCAGATAAACGCGTAAATACTTATCAGAACTCGAGCACTAGTACTTACTCCGGGACTTGAGACTTGACTTCCACCGACGTAAGTCTCATACTCAACTGGAACTAAATCTAACTTCATATTATTACTATAAAACGAACTTATCACCATTTTTGTCCTTCACTATACCAATTTTATAACTGAGGAGAAAGAGAAAGCAATGACGCCAATGACAGTTGAGCGTATCACGGCTCGACATACGTGTATTACAACAAGTACAAGTTTATTTTGCTACACGTATTGAGTATGGGTAGTTACATCCGAGACTTGAGTACACGAAATGGTGACAGTATTTCCAACTCACCTCTAGTCACCAGTATTAATGGAATGTTAGATTATTATTGACAATATTTTTTTTTATCTTACCCACACTCTTCCCAGCGTCCAAAAAAACTTTTGCCAAAGATTCCACGTGGGTACTTTCGTCTTGCATTTTCTCACAACTACTTCTCGGAACCTTCCCATTGACTCCAATTGTTCCGTAATTTGCCTTAATCCCTCCCAAGTATGCGGTAGCCGTACAAGCCGAGTCGGAAACTTGCCTGTCAAGACAATATGTCTGAAATTAAAAAAAAAATATATGTGATACTGTGAAAACCCATTCAAATAATGTGTAAGTAAGAAAAAGTATTTTAATCTCTCATTAATTATTATTAGCATAAATAGTTCCCGACATGTATACTTTAGGAATATTTTTCATATAAAATAAATGACAATATATTACAGTTTGTATTAAATGATGTTAACGCGCGTGTTTGAACATGTACCTAACCGATTTTTTTAAACGGTACATGTTCAAACACGCGCGTTAACATGATCTTACTCCCTACTTCAGCTTTAGTTTGTTAATTTATGGCTACGGCCGTATGTTGTAGCTTAACCACTGGGGAAAGCCAAAAGAAATGGCGTATTTCAAAAAAAAACACTACCTTATTCTTAGGTCAATAATTATTATAAAGCAATAATTATTCATAGAATGTTTATCACACTTCAATGGTCAAAGACATAGCTTATAATTAGTATCTTTAGAATTATCTTCAAATTTGTTAATCTTGCCTATATTTTGAATAATAAAATGCCTAATTCTTGTCAAATTTGGGATTACAGAGATTATCAATATAATTTTTAATTGTAAATATTTCACTATAATAATGTCTACATAAATTATACTAATGGTTTTATAAATGCGTTTAAAAATTAATAAATGTAAAAAGTCTTAACACCACTGCACATGCATGTACTGAAATATGACTATATTCTAAAACATTAGAGCGAGAGGTTTAAAAGAATAATATTTTATGTAATAAAAATACTTTATGCAGTCATCAAATGTTTAAAATAAATATAAAGGATAATAAGGCTTCAAAATTATAAAAATAGATTATCTACAACGTTTAAAGAATGTCCAGGATCATGCTTTGAAAATACAATAGAAGTTCCATTTTGACCTACGCTGAGCATGTCCGCCCTTAAATTATTATAAATTAATATAATTAAATACCTTGACACCGGTTATTAATACTTTGGACGCTGAAGACGCACATGCGCGTAATGACCAGGCGGCCGATCGATGTAATTAACGTGCATTTTAAAGGTGCTAATTAAAAAATCATTATCTACTCAGCAGCGAATGAGTTAATTAAGATGATTGATACTTTCATTCAAAAGCACAAAAAGCAATTACCAAAAATAAACGCAATTGTGAAGTGCTTAGATTATTAAAAAATTACTAGTTATTTTTATTGTAATTAAATAGGATGCACATGGCCCAAAAACACATTGGTGCAGATCTAGCGTATGTTCGGCGACGTATTTTTTCAAAAATATTTTTTTTAATACATACCTACTTATATATTACTTATATACCTACCTGAGGTATTTTTAAATTATGTATGCATTTTGATACGCTTTATCGAAGGTTATTGAATAAGTTTAATGTTTATTTTATTTACCTTTCCATTAGGTAAATAAAAATGTTTGACTTGAAATCTTTTAGAATTATTTCAGATTAATCTTTAACATTGTGACCATATAAGGTTTCTATACATTTGAGTAAGTATGCACATTTAAAAGTAAAATTCACCACCTAAAGATAAAGTCGGGATGAAGTGATACTTTAATGTCACTGCTTTTTGAAGTGATGACTATCGAATGACTACCAATACAAGATTATAATATATTGACTCCACCCTACTCTATATTATGCATCTAATACCCCGTCCATCGAAATAGACCAAACCGAATCGTTTATTACCCTCTACTTTACGCTGTTTCCGTTCACAACCATTTATTAACTAGTCGAGCGTTCATGGAGCTGCGTGCGAAACTGTATACAGAAATCGCTTTGTGTTCCATAATGCTCCATTCAAATAACGGTGTTTGTACATATAATTTTGTACGTCTATTTGAAACAAGTATTCTTTATATAAAAACAGAAAAATATTTTTCTGTATGGTCACTTTTTGATGTCTATGGGCGCTTAACTGTCAAATAAACGATAAGTTTTCGCATTTTGCCGCTAGATATCCCTAGTAGTCCGTATGTTGAACTCGCTATTACATACTTACATATTTCTTTTATTTTTAGATTTTATATTACATTATGGCTGGATAATCCGAATGCCGAATAAACGTTATTGAATAAATATAATCATTACAATATTTATTTATAGGAAATCTCTGGAACGTGGAAGGTAAACAAATAAAAGTAAATGGTTATCGTGATAGTATACCTACCTACCATATAATTATTATGCATAAATCGATTCCAGCACAATCATGTGAATTGAGTTGTTAAAAATATTATATTGTATTTATTCGATTTTTATGAATCTGCGTCTGATGTATATTTACTAACGAGACTCTTGAATTCGAAAGCGTCGCCGCTTTTACGAAATTTGCGGCATTGTAGAAATTAAAGCAGTCATAATTGAATATAATGAAGCACCAGTTATAGGATCAATTGTAAAGTAGATAATATCACTAAACAATAATTAAAATATTTCACTGAATCATAATGAAATACGGAAGAAAACAAGTACCTATGAAAATTATCGACAAACGCGGGCTGTCGGTTGCAATCTGTCAAACATCGACTGCCAAATTTAGCAATCGGTTCGCTAAACTTATGGTAGAGGGGCATTAGGTGTTCGGATTCGGCGAAATGCTTATGTAGAAAAACTCGATGAATGCAATCATACGTTTCGCACGCCATCTGGTGTAAAATCGCATTCAAAAATAATGGGTGGATGGGGCCTTACACCAATTCACTGTCATGAGTTTCATTATTTACCATCATACTAATCTTTTATTTACATTTTATGTAAATATGCGTGGCAGTCGATCTACATAAAAAAATATAAATACATCCTATCTCACATCGTACGAATTGTAGTTAATTGCTTATTTTGCTTACATTTTTAAATCGTGTAAAAATATAATTTTTTGTACGTTTGGCATTTTTTTTCAATTGAAGCTTTGGCCATTATTTCCTGATCTTAGAATGATACTTTGTGAGGTCTTTTTTAATCTATAAGTGACAACATTGAGATATTCAAACAAAATCACAGTCACAAATATAAATTCTCATCGATTACTAATCATGATGAAAAGATAACTTAAATGCTATGTTGCCAAAATTAGCATGTACCTTTTACCTACTGTAACATTGTAAATTTAGTAAGGTAACCCAAAGTGGCATCACCGGAACGGACGGGTTTTTTGTTGCGTCGTAAAAGAAAGGTTTAAAAAAACACAGTACCATTTTGAGTATATGAGAACTCATACACAATAATTAGTTTTCATCCTGACTACATTTTACTGGTTCAAGTTTAACATTTTCAAATTAATTAATAGGTAATTATACATATTCCCCACTACTACTGGCTTATATTAAATTTAATGTACGAATAGTCAATATTCGTCTTCACGTCTTTTTATTCATTCATACATATAAAACCAATCTAGGTTACACTAATTGTCCAGTGACTCGACTCTGCATAACCTTAAATATTCACAGTGATCGAGTGGATCTGTTTTGTTCTCTTGCCTCTTTCAAACTAAGTTTCTCCAAAATCTACGACTAATTGTATTTGGATGAGTGCTTATTTTTATTGTATTTTTCTTTTCTTATATTGCATGTCTTATCTATATAAATATACTTTTTTATGTTTTTTTCTCTTTTTTTACTATGATCCTTTTTAACGATTTTCGATAATTCTCGAATTATATTCATTACAGCTGTACTTAATAGGTATTTTTTGATCTAATTTAGTATGCTTTATTATACTTTTTGTGTCCGCCTGTTATTGTATGTAATATTGGGACCATCACATATTATTTTTTCCTATATTATAATACTTAATTATACTTATCCTTTGTGATTGATCCTGTTGGTTGACCTAAATAATGAAAAAAATGCACGTCACAGAATTAAATCTGCAACTCATGGTTTCCAAAACGAACACTTTATCGAATAGCCTAACGTATGTGCATACATTTATTACTTAAGTATTGAATAATAAATCAATTCCTACCCGTTCGTGATAATTGTCTTGTAAGTAAATGGTTTGTATATAAAACGTATTTAGTTTATTTTTAAGAGCCTAAGTAAAGTTACATAGTGAGTCTTGGCCACTGCAATTATTTATGCATGTCAAATCTTATTGCATTGAATGGTAAGCGTATGAAGAGCTACTAACTGTAAGCATTGTAAGTAAGATACATATAAAAATGTGACTTGAAATTCGCCGACAACTTATATGTTTGTAAATTAATATTAGTATATTATGTATTCATATAAAATAAAAATGCAGTGGTGTACCTTAATCAGACCAGATACAGGAAACTTTTCAAAACTAAGTTCAACTTCTTCGCCAGATCTCCCAGCCATCTGCCCAATATAAGCTCTGGCAGCAGTTTGCGTCGTAATGGACATTCCATCTCCCATGAAGAAAATTACATTTTTTGCAGTATTTTTATTTATAATCCGTTCGCGCTGGAGAAGGATTTTTTTCTTGGCCATATTGATCCAGTATTCAGAAGTCAGCTCCTCATTATTTATATCCGTTATTGGCAGATTATCAAACGATGGACGTATTGAAGCTTCATTGCCTTAAATAAAAAATTTAATAATATATGTTTAATATTATGCATATGTGAAAACACCTCATATAATATATACCCACCTACTATAATTATAAAAAAAAAGAAAAAAATGCCTCACGGGCATTCGCGCCAATGTGCTTTACCAATTAAGCTACGGGCACACTTCCTAATTACGAATAATTTAACTAGTAGTTTGCACTTATAATGGTTTTCAAATTGCGTTAATGTTGGCTATCGTTTTTTTGTGTTTAAAATCAATGCATAAATTAAGTACCCTAATAATTATTACTAACCGACGCACAGATCACTCCAATTTGTATTTATAAGGTACTTGCACTTATAATAATTTAACCATTTGTTTTATTACACGAATTATAAACAATATTTGAGAAGGTTAATTTCTCAAATATTGTGAATTTTACGTTAAATAAAACAAATGGGTTATATATATAATATTATATATTTTCAGACGTATTATAGAAACACTATAATCTAAAATCAGGTGGAATTTTTATATTCATAATAAAATTAGAGGTTGAAGATTGAATAAATACAAGTATACCGATACCCTATTATTTTTATAAATTTACGTCAAGGTTAATGATATAATGTAGATTATTTATAACTGTTTTCAGCATACTATGTATTACGATATAATATTTTTAAATAATAGTTTTTTATTACTATTTAAGAAAAATATATTGAAATTTAAATCTTAAGTGTTTAAAGGAGGATAAAAAATAAGGCTTAAGAATTCAAAGTTAATACGTTTCCAATAATGTAATTTTATGCGTAAGAAGGTTTAAAATTAAAATGCTTATCATTTTTCATGCAAAGCGGTTAAATAAGTCCTGTTTCATGAATTTGTGTATTATATGGCGATGTGAAACCTGCTTGTAGGTAGCTTATTAACTTTTACTTAGGTGATTCTCAGCATAACATTATGAATTGGGTAGTATGCATTTGAGTATGCAGGGCGACAGGGGAAAGCAAGAAAAGAGACAAATGAACACTCCTTAAATCTTTGATAGTTGAAATTTAATAATATTAAAAAAAAAAAAAAAACAATATGATTCAAGAGCTATTTGATCCATGGCAAACGTCTGGAATGTAACATATTGAGCTATAAAGAGTGTTTTCAAAAATTTATAGATTTACACTAATCGCGGGCAGCTAATAATTCATTGTCTACAAAATTGCATCCCTTATTATAGAGGGTCGTAATGATTGGGAAATTATTGATTGTATTAATAATCATTAATAAAAAACATGCATATAACAGACTTGATTTATCTGTTATTTTCATTCTAAATGTCATGTTGTGAACATCTTGAAATAATAATCTGTGATGTAGGTACTCAATATTTTTTTTTGTAATAATTAAATATAAAAAAATGTGCTTGCATAGCTGAAGAAGGTAATTTACTGGCAAATGGTATAGGTAGGCTGTTAAGATCCGATATGAATAGTGCACATTTAACTTTGTCAGTCATATGTATATTATATTTTCATTGAATTACGATTTCAATAATTATTATAATTTGCAGTAAGTGATGGTTAGTTTTAAAAATTCAATTAAACCCGGCGTAAACCAAGCCATAATAGATAATAGTTAAAAAATATGCGCCTATCTATAAAACATCTAAAATTATGCCATTAAATTATACGTAATTTTGGATATTTTATAGATAGAAAAATATGTTTTATCTAGTATGGTTTGGTTTAGACATGGCTCAAAGTAATCAACATCATAATAATATTCAACGTACCTAAACAAATAAGTATGACGGAAAAGTGTGCACTATTTTTGTCGGATCGCCCATATCACCAAAACTATTATGGTTAGGTTTAGACACTAGATCTTTTGTTTGACTTCCTGTCAAATTTATTTTCATTTTGATATATTGAATACCTAGATACAGTTATTTTAATATTGAAAACTCTAATAATTATTAATGTTTTATTAAATAAAACAATTGCGTATCGATCAACAAAGCGACATCGTGACGGGTTCTTGAGCTAGTATTAAATAGTCTTTCGACCATGACCGATCCTAATAACATCATATATTATGGGCCTCCACAGAGTGGAGGTTTGTATTAACAGATTTTTGTTTTTACGAGAAATGGATGGTAGCCACTTGCTCAGCTTATTAGATCCATACTCTGACTCATAGACAAATTGAAATACAATATGTGTACTGGCAACCCACGACATTCCAGGCCGAATATACTTTATACTAAATTTTACTTAAATAGCAAATTATTGCAATTAGGAAAATACCCTAAACTGCGCATATAATTGACACACCAACGAGCATCTAACATTGTTAATCTAATATATAAAAATTAATATTTGTTTGTTTATTTGTTTGTTCGTATTGTATGCACTGCCATACAGTTCATCCGATTGCGATAAAACTTTGTTAACTTTTTGCTTGCACTTCCGTGAAGAGTATAGGCTATATCTTATTTATAAAAATGAATGTCCGTCTGTCTGTATGCCTGTTTGTCTGTCTGTCTTTCTGTCTGTCCCGTATGCGTTCCTATACCATTCATCCGATTGCGATGAAATTTTGGTAAGTGGTTGTATGCACACCCGCAAAGGTTTCTGAATTAGAAAAATCATCACCTTCTTCTCTTCATCATTCTATTTTCTTTTATTTGTATGGTCCCTATACCATTCATACGATTGCAATGAAACTTTCGTTAGTGGTTGTGCCAACACCTGCCAAGGTTTCTGAATTAGTACAACCATCTTCTTCTTCTTCTTCTTTATTATATCTTCTTTTATTCGTATGGTTCCTACACTATTCATCCGATTGCGATGAAACCTTCGTCAGTTGTTGTGGTAACACCCGCAAAGGTTTCTGAATTAGTACAACCATCTTCTTCTTTTATTTTATATTCTACTATTCGTATGCGTTTCTATTCCATTCATCCGATTGCAATAAAACTTTCGTCAATAATTGTGCCAATACCCGAAAAGGTTTCTGAATTAGATTAACCATCTCCTTCTCCTTCTATTTTATCTTCTTCTATTCGCAATGAAACTTTGGTGAGTTGTCGTGCGCATGCCCACGAAGATTTCTGAATTAGAAAATTATCTTCTTCTTCTATTCGTATGCGTTCCTATAACATTCATCCGATTGCGATGAAACTTTTGTCAGTTGTTGTGCGTACACCTGCGAAGGTTTCTAAATTAGTATTATATAAAATACAACGTTCATTGTGTGTTTGTTCCATGCAATTTTGTTTTTTTTTTTACTACATATTAATAACATTAATAGCGTTTGCGTATTTTGGATTCGATTTTAATTTAGTGGTCTATTGTTTGACCTTTACTCCTATTAGAATTATTTTCATATTGCCATATTGTATAACACAGATATTTTAATATTAAAAAAATAATTACCTCTTAATATTTTTTAAGTATCTAAGATAAATATAACCACGAAGCGACCCTGTACGAAGCCGGGTACTTCAGCTAGTAATATAATAAAAAATGGAAGTACCTACAGTTCACCAGTGTGCACGCAGGTGACAAATTTAAAAACTAACATGATCAATCCGCTATCAATAATTTTATTGTTAATCACTTACTTTCTGGATGATATTTAGAATTCACACTGGCGTAACCAATGAAACTTGTTAACATTAAAAACCGTACCGTACACATGTTCAAATTTAACCTGACTAAATAAAATTGGTTCAAACACCTCGCTATTTGTTCAGCATAACAATATAACGCCATAAAGTTTTTCAAGATAAGTATATGTATAAATAAACTACATATATTAAGGAATAGTAAGTATGTAATGTTTTAACATGATAACATAAATCCTATAATTATCATATATACCTACTAACTAATATAAAACACATGGTGCATGTTGACATAGTTTTAGAGCAAAATCTAGAGATTTCAGTTGTATTTCCTGCTTTCTTGCTCATTTACAAAATTATTGAAATTCCCCCTTTCAGGTTGAGTTATTTTTTCTTTACCATGCATTACTATCTGCGAGAGTATTATAAACACAAATCAAATTAATAATTCAAGTTGTACACACCGGAAAAATATATTAAAAATACGAATTAATAAAAAATCTATAAAATATTTTTATTATTTTAATTTTAATGATAAAAATACAAAAAAAAAATCTTATAAGAAGGGGATATTCAACAAACACACATAAAATTTTAGTAAATATATTATTAATTATGTATTTTTTAAGTAAGTAATTAAGTTATTGAAATTCTTTTTTTCAGGATACGATCTTTTTTTTACCATGCAAGAGTGTTATACACACGTCATAACAGATTAATAACGTAGACATATAAAAGCCATCGACATGGACCAGGGTTTTGAGTAGGGCATTCTATGACGGCCAATCCATAAAACCCGAGTAAAGCGCGTCGACTGCCCTCAAATACCGAATGCTCGTTACATTTACGCGATAAATTTTAATGCATATTATTATTTAAAATAACATATTCTGAAACATGGGTTTAGGTTTATCCCATGTTTTTACATAGTCGAGATCCGTAACCTGTTATACCACACCTAGTAAGGTAAGCCAGTTTACATTAATTTTATGTTCCCTGAGAATTATTAATAAGAGAATTGAAGGGCTATTATTAATGACCGCTATTCAGATCAACCCGGTGACCGACGGGCTTACGTGTCGTGTTTTAATGGCACAGGTACGAATCCAGGGTCTGCCAAATACACATATTATTGTTTTCCAATTTGTATTTAGAGTCAGAGTATAGTCCTAATAGACTGGGCTGGTAGCTAATATCAATTTCTCATAAAAATAAAAATATGCTAATACAAACCTGTACCCTGTGGAGGTCTGTATGATCTTATTAGGATCGGAAATGGTCAAAAAATCCAGGTCGGTTCTCCGTGTATAAGTAACTGATTTATTACCATTCACTACACTTAAATGTTGTTTTTTACCAAGGCCTGAACAAAAACAATGCATGAGTGCGAGTGAGAAAGTATTCTGCACCCTTACAATCTCTGCGACACGCGCTAGAGTAAGATAAAATGTCTACATATGTGTGAGCTAATTTCCAAAAGTATCGCCAGAAAATCGTGGCGAAACGTTTCACATAGCGTCGATAACCTGTGAGCTCGTGTTGCTAAAATTGCTATTTTTTGTGTTAAACATAAAGTCAGTGGTAAATATTTTTAGTTAATTAAGTAGAAAAGATGGTTCTGTGTGTTGTCTTAAAATGTGGTAGCCGCACTGATAAGCAAGAAGATGGTATTACGTTTCATAGGTAAGTTGATACATGTTCGTGATAATTTATTTGTATATTATTATATATTTTAATATCAGTGACCTAGTGTTTCTTTAAAATAACTTAAATTATGGATATCTTTATCTAATGGTTGCATTTTGACCGCTTAAAAATACTATATAACTATATAACACTAGCGAAATGGTCTATGGTCTCGAACATTTGTAGACGAATGCGTTCGCTCGCCCACAAACCAAACGCAAGGCACGCGGCTTCATTTAGCAATGCAACGGGTGGCGTCTAGATGTATCTATAGTCTATGTTTTTTACCTTTTTCTGTTGCTCTTATAATTAAATTAAAATTAAATCTTAATATTAACTATAATATAATTTATTATCATTTCATAGTTTTTCTTAATTTTTTTGCTCATTTCCATGCATATAGACACCAAGAGGCTGCTCCGAGAATCCCTTTCGATCACCAGTCTTTTTTCGTATATGAGATGTCTCCAATTCCATACCAAAAATCTAACAAAGAATAACAACCCCATCCCGTAAATTGATCAGCCCTGCACTACAAAAAAATACTTTGCAAAGACGATTACAAGCTACGAGTACCTGGCTATTTTTTATCCCTAAACCTCGGTCCGAGCCAAATTTAATTTAATTTGAATTAATTAAAATTTAATCGTGAAGCACATCGTTAACATAAATATAATATATATATTTTTGCATAGACATTATTAGGTATATAGAAAGAGCAAATAACTGCATAAAAACCATGTTTAAAGTTGGTTGAGAAATAGACGGCTGTTGAATATAACCAATTTTGCAATAAATCTCTGGTTTAACACCATTTTACTAACAAAATATGTACATAGCTTGATTTTATAATTTATGCTTAAAATACGATTGAAAAGACGTGCTAAGAAAACCAGAATAAAAAAACTTCAATGTGGAGTTAGCAGACTTTGAAACAAATGACCTAAAAATTGAGTCGTCGAGTGACAAAATTCGCTCTGGAGATTTTTTTCTACCTAATAAAAATCACAAAAAATGGTTTTACTTTTATACGTATTATGTCAATAAATAAAATTTTATTTTCTCATAATATTAATTTTCTGACATAAAACGATGAAGTATGAAAAATACTTCAATTCGGAACGAAATTTCATGTAATTTATAATAATAATATGAGACTTGATTTTTTATTTGAAATGTAGGTAATAGTTTTAATTTAACGGACTATACTCTTAAATAAAGGACTGTTTGACGGGTTTTAAAAAAATTATCTAAAGTAATTTAGTTATCTAATGAAAATGGGTTTATAGTCCAAAACAGCTGTCAACAAAAAAACTCAAATAATATAGATTAAATAAACATAATATTATCGATCGCAATGGAGTTCTACCAATTTAACTCAGATTCAGTATTTTGTTACAATAATAATAATTATTATTTGGTAAAATCAGTTGACCGTGACTTAAAAAAGAAGATAATGGAATTCTTTGGGAATTCGCAAAACGATAAAACACTAAAGATAATTTTTATAATTCGACTTCCTATAATTCACTGAGTACAACCAGATAAGAAGCATTCACTTACTATGTTAATCATATAGTATTTACACTGGGGCGATACTGTAAGAATTGAGGGTATTAGTTACAGAGTCATTTACCTTCACCTTTAATTGTTTTTGAAATTTGTTAAGAGTTTTCTTTTTAAGTACCTACTTACCAGTGGCAAAAGGTAGAGGTAAGCTGTTAAGATTAAATCTTAATAAATTTTGTTATGAATAGTAAACATTAAACTTTGTCAGTGATAATTATTTGTTTTCACTGAACCCTGCCAAAAGTTAACCATAATAATTTATTACGCTATGGGTGATCCGACAAAAATTGTGTACAACTTTTCTGTCATGCTTATTTGTTTTCCTTGAATTAAGAATATAGGTATATTATGATCACAGATGATGTTGGATATTTTTTTTTAAATTCACTAACCCTACCTAACGAAATTAGAATCGATAAAATTATTCTTCTATCTAAAAAAATGATGTATGCTTAATGGCATAATGCTGATGTTTCATCGAGTTTGTCTATATAATAAAGATATTTTATAGACAAACGAATATAATAAGTTGACTATTATCTACATTGGCTTGGATTAGAAAGGGTTTAATTGATTTTTTAAAACTAACAGCCACTATCTACACACTTTAGTCTTAGTTCAATGAAAACATATACGTTTGACTGAAAAAGTTTAGTGTGCACTGCTTATGTTGGATTTTAACAGCCTACCTCTACCCCTAAAGTTTACTCTTTGGTATACGGAAAATATTACCTATGTAAAAAATTAAATGGGAGATAAGTCCACAATCACTACTTTTCAGGAGAGCCAAAAGATGATTAATTTTTGGACAACTTTGCGTAGAAACTCCTATATATTTTCTGTCTCGAATTTAGTAATAAAGGTGTTGGTTTTGCTCGTGCCTTTTCTCATAGTGCATTTAAAATTATAACATAATAATATTTACCTTTTTTAATTTATCGTCCTTTTTCTTTCGCATACAGATATAATAATAATATATTACATATACCATGATTCAAAGATAGAATATATTATTAAAACATAAAATTTTAATTTAGGGGCTTAGAAAGAAAAACGACAGATGGCATTTTTGTAAAATATTTTAAAATAAAGTCATTAAAAATGTGTTAGTATTATATCTTTCTTACCCATATAATTTCCGAAAAATGTATTTTTAAATGTTATTTTTATACTGATAAAAGAGAATTAAAATATTTTTATTGACTTTTTTATTTCTAGAGCCCTTAATAGTATTATCATAGTGAAAATGTACTATCTTTATGCATGACATGCGTAATGACATAAACAAAATTGCCTACTTATTCCGCATTACCTTAATTTCGATGTATGTATTTTTCTGAAACATGTAACTACGTATCTTACATATAACGTACATTTTAAATAACTTAAACAGTCGCAGGATAATTTAAAAAAAATATCTCATGACTGATGATCGTGACAACCTTGGAATTTTTTCATCGTATGAGTGACGAAGATCCACCCATCTCGATCCTCTGCTTCTCTCAAGGCAGAGTGAATGTTGCCCTCAGTCAACTCCTTCACTTGGCTGGAGCGTGTTTACGATCATCCTCTGCTACGCCTTCCCTGGAGGCTACCCAAAGCTATCAGTCTCTCTAGGCCATCCGGTCTGCGCCGAAAAATATGTGCAAAAGCTACGAAATGCGTGTCATACATATTATCAAGAGCCATTCCCTTATCTGGAGTCTTTGGATGATTGACTGGTACGTCATGTGCTCGTAAGTATTCGGCGCCAATACCACATTTTGAAAGCATCAATTCCGTTGAAAGCAACCTTCCGTTTCCTTGCTTTTAGGGTCCATGACTCCCGGAATTGAAATTCCCCGATCCTTCCATACACAAAAAAATGAACAAAAAATATTATATTATAAATAGAAAATAATATTTGCGTAAAATTAGAACTTATGTGATTATTATAATATAAAATTAGGTACATTTTTTTTTATCAAACATCATCATATTGCTTACTCATAAAAAAAACAGCATACGTAATCTGTAGACTTCTTTATCAACGTGTATGACGCTGCATTGATTGGCTGAATGGACTGCCTATTAATAATTACTAGCTGAGCCAGCTGGCTCTCGCCAGTCTGTCTCGCTAGGTCTTGCAGACAGCTTGGCGTCCTAATGTATGGTATTGGATTTTAATAAAATTGTGAAGTATGCAGAGACGGCGCCGTTTGACATTTCGCTGATTTTTCACTTTTAAAATTTGCAAGTCCTTACTTTCGATATAAATTTGGCGTCGTATGCAGAGTTAACTATTAAATTATTTTGTTTCATTGTCTAAAAAAATGCTTGCAGGTATAGAATAATATTTAAAAAATCAAATCTTGAATTAACATTTTATATAATGTTTACCGGTGCGGGGCGTTCACATCGAAACAAATGTTGATTAAAGATGAAACTCATAGATCTGAGAGGAAGTAATTAGGTTGCAAAGGTCTTCGTCTATCAGTGTATTGATCCAAACTGATTATGATAATGGCATTATAAATATGTAGGTAGATATATGTATTACGCCTAATGTGTGCGCGATTTGATTCGTGCTTGGGTATCAGGCAATGGTCGAATGTTTTTTGTGATAGTATGATTAAATTTGATAGTTTGTTGACAGTTGTAAGCTAGCCTTAAAATGGACATTTAGTTGAATTCAGAATTATAAAACCAAACATAACCTAACCTAATAATAATAATATTATAATAAATATTATGTCCAATTATAACTAATAAAACCATCCGTATTAAATTTACTTTTTCTACTGTCATGTTGATAGTTTAAGAATCCTATACCCTGCCGAATTCACGCACTCGGCAGATAATTTGCCTAATCCATGAATAAAGCAACGGGCTTGCATTTTTCATGAATTTGACAAATTTTTTTCCGATTTCATGTTATACGCAATTTCACAAATTCGGTTCAGTTCAATTCATAGAACAAAAAATAGTGGAATCAGCTTAGAGAGGCCTCCACCCAGCAGTGTATTGATCCGGTCTAATTATGATATCGATGAAATGAAGAGGTATATTATTATTTTATAAAAATATTTGATAAATGCAGCAATGTATAATTGAGAGTAAGAGTAATGGAGTAATGGAATTTGTTTGGAGACGGCTTCATCGAGTCGTGGATTGATCCTGGTTCATGATGATAATGAGGATATAAATGGGTAGGTACATCAATTTTGATAGATATAGCAATTCATATGACCAAGAGGATTATTGGAATAACCTTCACCCAGCATGGAATCCTAATAAGCATAGTGACACATATTAATTCTTCTATATAGTAATCACATGAATGCAAATAATGGATAATAATATTATCCACTATTTGCAGTACCTACATCATATTATGATGTAGGTACTTCATAGTGTGATTATGGGATGAAATGATCATAATTGACTTTTTTATTTGGCTATAAAATATGGATTTTTCTTTGGAATAACCTTCATCCAGCAGTGGAATCCTAATAAGCATAGTGACACATATTAATTCTTCTATATAGTAATCACATGAATGCAAATAATGGATAATAATATTATCCACTATTTGCAGTACCTACATCATATTATGATGTAGGTACTTCATAGTGTGATTATGGGATGAAATGATCATAATTGACTTTTTTATTTGGCTATAAAATATGGATTTTTCTTTGGAATAACCTTCATCCAGCAGTGGAATCCTAATAAGCATAGTGACACATATTAATTCTTCTATATAGTAACCACGTGGATGCAAATAGTGGATAATAATATGACGTAGGTACTTCATAGTGCGATTATGGGATGAAATGATCATAATTGACTTTTTTAGTTGTCTATAAAGCGTGCATTTGTCTTATACTCTGTAATAAAATATTTAATTCAACATTATATAATTACTATCTATTAATAAAATAATAAAAACGTTGTGTATTAATTACCTATAGTAAACGTCATTTTTTATTTACCTACCTACGTTGTCTTTGAATATGACAGCTAAAATAAAAGTATTTTGTCTATGTTTCAAAATAAATGAAAATGCATGCAATTACATACCGAAAATGATGCTCCGTCAATATTTTTTTAGGATAATTTGATTAATCAACGTAGTTTTATATGTTGTTTTAATCTTTGATCATGATGATAATCGTTTAAATGTGGCCTTATTATTGGATTTAAATAAACTCATCGAATATTGTGAAGAGCCAAGGCAATGACGTACCTTTTAATAAATTGTTGTGTGATTTGTAACAGCCAGGATTTTCGGATTAAATATGGACAAAAATGTATCTATAGGAAACGTATTTCTGAAAGTGATTGACTATTAATTGTTTTTTATGCTCGTTTATAGAGACATTAAAAATATTATATTTATTATGCAATTAACGTAAACAATGAATGCTAATAGAAATGTCACATTTTTTCGATTATTTCTGCAAATTCTAAATTTGAATTCATACACGTCAAATTAACTTGTTAATATCATAAAAGAAAACAATTGAAAATCAATCATCTATTATTTCAGTTTGACAGATAAAGTGGCAGTGAAGTGGTTTTGGATTATATTTTCGTAATAATTAGTGAGGAAATATCCATTTATTTTTTGTTAAATTTCTTCGTACGCCAATGTGCTACTTACAGATTTGAATAATTTTGTGGAATATTAATTTAGATATTTTGCAATATTGATTATATAAAAAGTATTAAACGACATTATAATCAATTTGAGGTACACGGACTGCAAGATGCGAAAATGTATGGTGACGGATATAAAACGCGATTTAAAAACGATATTATCTGTGATTGTGTCGAGTTTTATCAGATTGTGCCCGATTCAAATGGAAGTAGATTCGGGACTCTAAAAATTTAAGTGAATTCCTTTAATAATCAACAAAACGGTGTTTAAATAAAAAAGTTGACGTATTTTCCAAAATCTCTTAGGATAATAATATATAGGAGACTAGCTGAGCCAGCTGGCTCTCGCCAGTCTGTCTCGCTAGGTCTTGCAGACAGCTTAGCGTCCTAATGTATGGTATTGAATTTTAATAAAATTGTGAGGTATGCAGAGACGGCGCCGTTTGACATTTCGCTGATTTTTCACTTTTACAATTTGCAAGTCGTTACTTTCAATATAAATTTGGCGTCATATGCAGAGTCTATTCTGGATTCACCATCCCAGGCTGCTAGACCTAGCAGAATAGCAGGTAATTTGATTGCGATTCAATAATATAACGTTTATATTAATCTCACGCGTATCCCCATGAGGTAATAGATGAAGATTAGCCATATAACTATTAAATTATTTTGTTTAATTGTCTAAAAAAATGCTTGCAGCTATAGAATAATATTTAAAAAAACAAATTTTGAATTAACATTTTATATAATGTTTCCCGGTGCGGGACGTTCATATCGAAACAAATGTTGATAAAAGAAGGAACTCGTAGATCTGAGCGGAAGTGATTGGGTTAGAAAGGACTTCGTCTATATATGTATTGATTCAAAATGATTATGATAATGGCATTATAAATATTTAGGTAGATATATGTATGTATATGTTACGCCTACTTGTGAAATTGCGTATTACCTACATGAAATCGGCTAAATTTTGCCTATTTCATAAAAATGCAAACCCATTGCCTTATTCATGAAATAGGCAAAACATCTGTCGAGTGCGTGAATTTGGCAGTAATTTTTCTGCCTAGTTCATGCATAGGGCAAATTAGATATTGGCGCTCCGCTCCGGTGGTGTTTTTTCCAAGTAAATCAAATTTGTCAAATGCTCATGCATTGGTCAATATAGATAGTGGCGCTCCGGTGGAGTTTTTTGCAAATAATCAAACTAACCAGATGTCAAATGTTATTGATTATATAAAAATATGCCTATTAATAACTACAATGACGTTCATTTCCAATTA
Organism: Rhyacophila brunnea; assembly: GCF_057557595.1. Lineage (NCBI taxonomy): Eukaryota > Metazoa > Arthropoda > Insecta > Trichoptera > Rhyacophilidae > Rhyacophila > Rhyacophila brunnea. The sequence goes on along the minus strand of NW_028232827.1, from coordinate 32,455,812 downwards.
ATATGCCCAAAAAAATCTAGAACTATAATATGATAACGGGAGAATTTTATTAAAAGGTATTTTCGCGATTTGATTTGAGCTTTGGTATCAGGCAATAGTCGATTGTTTGTTTGTGATAGTATGATTAAATTTGATAGTTTGTTGACAGGTGTTAGGTAACCTTAAAATGGATATTCAGTTGAATTCAGAATTACAAAACCTAACCGAACCTAATAATAATATTATAATATTATGTCCAATTATAACTAATAAAACCATCCGTATTAAATTTACTTTTTCTACTGTCATGTTGACAGTTTAAGAATTCTATACCCTGCCGAATTCACGTACTTGGCAGATAATTTGCCTAATTCATGAATAAGGCAACGGGCTTGCATTTTTCATGAATTTTGCCGATTTCATGTAATACGCAATTTCACAAATTCGGTTCAGTTCAATTCATAGAACAAAAAATAGTGGACTCAGCTTAGAGAGGCCTTCATCGAGCAGTGTATTGATCCGGTGTAATTATGATAACGACGAAATGAATATATTATTATTATTTAAAAATGTTTGATAAATGCAGCAATGTATATAAGAGGAATAGAATTAGTTCTGAGACGGCTATATCGAGTAGTGGATTGATCCTGGTTCATGGTGATAATGAGGATATAAATGGGTAGGTACATCAATTTTGATAGATATAGCAATTCATATGACCAAGAGGATTATTGGAATAACCTTCACCCAGCATGGAATCCTAATAAGCATAGTGACACACATTGATTCTTCTATATAGTAACCACATGGATGCAAATAGTGGATAATAATATGACGTAGGTACTTCATAGTGCGATTATGGGATGAAATGATCATAATTGACTTTTTTAGTTGTCTATAAAGCATGAATTTTTCTTATATTGTGTAATAAAACGTTTAATTCAACATTATATAAATACTATCTATTAATAAAATTGTAAAAACCTTGTGTATTTATTACGTATAGTAAACGTCATTTTTAATTTACCTACCTACGTTGTCTATGAATATGACAGCTTAAATAAAAGTACTTTGTCTATGGTTCAAAATAAATAAAAATGCATGCGTAAATGATGCTCGGTCAATATTTTTTTAGGATAATTTGATTAATCAACGTAGTTTTATATGTAGTTTTAATCTTTGATCATGATGATAATCGTTGAAATGTGGCCTTATTATTGGATTTAAATAAACTCATCGAATATTGTGAAGAGGCAAGGCAATGACGTACCTATTAATACATTGTTGTGTGATTTGTAACAGCCAGGATTTTCGGATTAAATATGGACAAAAATGTATCTATAGGAAACGTATTTCTGAAAGTGATTGACTATTAATTGTTTTTTATGCTCGTTTATAGAGACATTAAAAATATTATATTTATTATGCAATTAACGTAAACATTAACAATAAATGTCTTGATTGAAATTGATTATTTAATATGCTAATAGAAATGTCACATTTTTCGATTATTTCTGCAAATTCTAAATTTGAATTTTGACACGTCAAATGAACTTGTTTATATCACAAAAGAAAACAATTGAAAATCAATCATCTATTATTTCAGTTTGACAGATAAATAGCAGTGACGTGGTTTTAGATTATATTTTCGTAGTAATTAGTGAGGAAATATGTATTTATTTCTTGTTCGTACGCCAATGTGCTACTTACAGATTTGAATAATTTTGTGGAATATTAATTTAGATATTTTGCAATATTGATTATATAGAAAGAATTAAGCGACATTATAATCGATTTGCGGTAGACGAAAGGCAAGATGCGAAAATGTATGGTGACGGATGTAAAACGCGATTTAAAAATGATTTTATCTGTGATTGTGTCGAGTTTTATCAGATTGTGCCCAATTCAAATGGAAATAGATTCGGGACTCCAAAAATTGAAGTGAATTCCTTTAATAATCAACAAAGTGGTATTTAAATAAAAAGTTGACGTTTTTTCCAAAATCTCTTACGATTATAGTCGTATTAGTAAGCAACTGACAAAATTAAAAGACTAAAAATGATTTGTTTTTAATGTTACATCGATTTCAAATATCTTTTTTTCATATATCCGTTTTTATGTAGATTTTTCATTTTAAGTTTCCGTGGAAACATCGTAAACTTCTCATAACAGTAAAATATTATTAATCTTGCAGTTTGAAAAATGTTGCTTACAATATTATAGCGCCTGTACACGTACGTAGGTTTACTGGCACCAATAGTGGGTATTTTAAACTATCTCGATACTAACAGTTTACAATTAAAAGTGCTGGCTGTCTCTACAATCTTCAAGCTTAAGTGAGATGTGACGTTGTCATTATATGGTGCTATTTGACAGGTTTGGACAAATTCGTAGATGATCGGTAAACGTGAAAATGTGTTGCGCGGTGTTGTTCGTATTTCTTCCGGCAGGTTCGCCACCATTGTTATATTGTTATGTTATATCCCCATAACCTAAAACTAAATGTAACGTCATTATAAAATTTATACATAAGTACCTATTATTATAGTGCTCCATTTATTTTTGTATGACTATTATACTTACTATTTTTTTTGAACCAATGAAATTTATTTAAATTTAATTAGCTAATATAACCCCAAAAATATTAAAAAGCCAATCAACATTAAATTGGTGGTCTCGTACATATTTAATTCATTATCATAATCAGCCTGGATCAATTTGCTCTTTCCGGTCCTATGCATTGTTATATTTATTAAAATTGGTGGTATTATATCGCCATTATCACCTGGATCAATCCACTGTCAGATGAAGGTTATCCCAACTTGATACTACTCTCTTCATGGTCATATAAATTGCTATATTTTTTAAATTTTACTCATTTAACCATTTATGTCATCATTATCGTCATCAACTACTATCGATCCACTGCTGGATGAAGGCCTCTCTAAGCTGATTCCACACCTTTGGGTCTTATAATATATTCCTATTCTGATCGGAATTGGTATATTTCTCTCAAATGTATTATTTATCAACATTTGCTTCGATATGAATGTACCGCACCGGAAAACTATATCGTTTAAGGGGGGGGGGTTGTACCTACAGAGGCACCTAGCGGAAAAATACGAAGCATGCAATTTGCGATATTTTTGATAATTTACGATTTCAATTGTATTAATTAATATACATGTATCTGAAAACATTAAAAAGATTTTTTTAAGTCAAAGATAAACTTATAATTGTAAAAAAATGTGAATTTGTTACATATTTGATTCCCCAGTTACGTTATATCTATTATTAAAATTTAGTTTGTTATATTTTCAATTTTTCATCGTGTAGATTTTTGACTTATTCATCGTTTTAACAATTTTATATATTTATTTTAAAAAAAAACATTGATTTTTAGAAAAATATAAATGTGTATAACCTGAAATCCTTTTTATTTATATCAAATTTCAAAATCAAAATTATACAAAATTTATATAAAAAACGATAGATTGAGAATCAACTGTGGATACATACACACATCATCATAAAATCAAACTTATTTACAGCTGAGACGACATTTTAGTAGTGTTGTTATCTTAAAAATACACAGGTAAGACGTGTGAACTGATGTATTATTGCAATCGTGATTAATTGTTTAATTAACAAAATTCAATTTTCATTAAATTTCTTGCCTTTTTATTTAGCCAACGAGCATCCAATTCAAAATGTAGCTTTCCTAAGTTATTTTTTATGGGACAAGAGAGCGTGCATCTTTCTTTGTCAAATGTATAAACTAGTACCGAAATAAATGTGTTTGGTTGGATACGATATTAAATTAAGTACTTATTATCGATTATCTACCACTTTACCTCCTTGAATTGAAATCATGATGAGTGTTCTGCCAGTCATCTTAACCAAGTGTGACAGTATTCATATTATCCGATTCAATCCATCTCAGCCAGCCGAACATCATAACGTTCTCACTGTTAATAAAAAAAACTTGCCTCGTTCTATCTGAATAGATAATGATATTGATAAGAGAATTTACTCACACATGTTTGAGTTATTAAACATCAATGAATGTTTCTAGTGGAGTTAAGTTAACAATATTTTTACTCATTTACATCAAAAATAATAATAAAATATGTATGTAAATGTTTCTGATAACATAATACTATTGAACAATTATTATAGAAGCGCATCTGTGTGTTAGGCGGATTCAAATTTGTTTCTGTTAACTTTCCTAATTAATAATTACGGAAAGAAGCAATAAAATAATTTTAAACCAGCGGCACTCCAATAAGCGGCGCCTTTTCTGAGTGTATAACAAGATAATTAAAATAGTAATATTAAATAATATTAAATAATATTATATATTACGAAATGAAGCAATATTTTTTTTAAACCAGCGGCGCTCAAATAAGAGGCCTTTTTCTTACTGTGTAATTTAGCAAGATAATTAAAATACTAATATTAAATAATATTAATAATTATGAAATGAAGCAATAAAATAATTTTAAACCATCGGCGCTCCAATAAGCGGCCATTTTTCTGAGTGTGTAATTTGACAAGATAATTAAAATAGTAATATTAATAATTACGGAATGAAGCAATAAAATAATTTTACACCAGCGGAGCTCCAATAAGCGGCCCTTATTCTGAGGTGTAATATAACAAGATAATTAAAATGGTAATAGTAAATAATATTAATAAATACGGAATGAAGCAACAAGATAATTTTAAACGAGCGGCACTCCATTTCAACTTCCTACCAATAAGAAAAACAAATAATTTGGATAGTTCGATGAATCAAAAAAAATACTTTTATTTATTTTGTGAACCTGATTCTAAATAAATACACCAGAGCTAGTCGAAGAATCTAGGTTATCATAAGTTTTGTTTTCGTTTTGTTACGCCAAAGAAGTATAACTTCGCGCATACATATTAAGTACACTTATCATTTTTTTATATTATGTATGAATGTTTCTGAGGCATTCCAAATCATTGTATATGTTTATTGGATTTGCTTTGAAACCTCGAAAGGCAAAATCCCAAAAATATTTTTTTTCATAATAAATAATATTATACTTTAATAAGTAAAATTCGTTCAATTAATATAATGCCAAATTGGATCAAAATCTAAAAATGATTATCGTCGAACAATTTCAACATATCCTTTGTCCCGTTACTGATACCTAATGGTGATTTTGAATTTTTTTGATTAACAGTAACATATTAAATCGTCTGCGGTCAATGTTCCCTGGAGCGAGATTCCTCACTGTTGAGAGCCGGGACTGTTTCCTGGATGATCCCTTGCCATTAATTAGTGCACTTTGCATCTTTAAGGTCCATTGCTAGAGATAATCCCGTGGCGTCCTTCGCCTGCTCGCGCCATCGAGTCGGATCGGGATGTTTTTTTTCCGGTGACTACCTGCGTTTATTTGAGTTAATTTGTAGAACATGATAATATAAATTATATTAAATTCTACAGGATATTTTTCAGGTCAATGGCTATTTGGGTTGTAACACCACTGTCAAGACTACAATAATAACCAACTCGTCTAAGTTTAATTGTTTCGCTGAGTTTCAAAACCCGCTATAACACTTTTTTGAAATAATTAAGATATATATATCGATGGATTCGTTATTAAAATCTCTACATGAAAATTTTATCGCTTCTTTCAAAATCCGCTACGGTTAACTGTCATTTATGAAACAAAATCAATGCGTCTATCAAAACCCGCTATAACACTACTGAAATATTCAAAAACCTTTTTAGTTCAAAAAGTTTTTATTGATTTTCTCAACATAATGAAAAAGTGTTATAGCTGGTTTTGAAACTCAGCGACGCAATTGTTTAATTATAAAACTCACGGAATGAAACGGAATATCTCTTTTCCCCACCCTGAGACTATTCAAGAATATTAAGAACATAGTATTTACATGGAAGCCGTGTTAATTTGAAACAATTTAATCGTTATTAATTTTCTAGTTATGATAATGGTGTAACGACCGAAATAGCTATCGACTTCAAATATCCTTTTAGAACGTAGTATAAATTAAAATATCATTTTGTAAAATAGAATTTCATCAAGTGAATGATGTACTCAATTAAAACTTTGTAAAATTCCTGCGAGAAAATATAGCCCTTTATTTTGTATGACCAACGGGCAATATACCCTCGTAGGTGCGTAAGGTGCTGGCTTCTCATCTGGCTCCAAATTTGATTCTCGGTATGGTCACAATTAATATATTATTTATATGATTTTCTCAAAGCCTGGGTATTTGTGATTATTTTGGTTCTATTACTTTCACTACACCACTATAATTGGACTTTATGGTCTGTTATGGTGTTAAAAAGAATATATGTGTATATAATATATTATAGCAATTAATTGAGTTTTCAACAAATAAATAAAAAAAACCATTGGATACGTATTTAATATAGACACATAATACGTTGTTATCTTTAAATACCTAAATTATCTACTTACAAACTTTTGGCAACAATCCCATGATATATATAATATATGCAGTGGCGGCTCGACGACCTTCTAGATGGTGGGGTTTAGTCATTAATTATTTAATATACCTACATATCTACCTATACTATACATTATGTACCAAGCTACTTATAGTAATACGAATATATTAATGAGGAAATTAGTAATTTTAAACACTAATGCATTCACATCCTTTGCAGAACCAGATTAATTATACCGCGGTGACGGGTTGGGTCTGAGTGACCCCGGTAAGCGAAAAATAGACGCCATAGCTATATTAATTTGTACATAGGTGTCACCGTGAAAAAATACGTATTTAATTTAATTAATTATTTTAATTCCGCGTTATCATTTATTATTACATAATGTGCAATCATTGCTTTATTTATTTTTATAATTATAATAACTATCTCTATAAAATTGCGACGGGTTTAGACGGATAAAATAAATGAAATATGTAGTTCATTTAATATTGTAATTAAGTAGATATATTATGAGTAATGACAATGATAAAAATATCGGACGTGTATTTTTGATATTATGATAACGATGTGGGGATGGTCCCTACGAACCTTTAAGGTAGAGCCGTCTCTGTATGTATTTATATATTGACGGTCTATAGATTGAGTCAGTGGGTAAGTTTATACATTTGTATAATATATTAATTTAAGACAATGTCGGGTCAAATGAAATAGAGGAGCCCAGTATTTTAAATACTTTTCCAAACGTTTGAATAGCTTGACATTGGTCGCCAGTATCCGTACTTGTAACTAATTACCAAAGCATTTTCCAAATTATTGTAACGAATCAGAAATTATTTACGCAACACCATTAGTAAAATCAATTGACTTCACTTACTGTGTCATAAATTTCTGAAGTGTTCAAAATATGTGTTGTTGAAATATTAAAAGATTTTTCGAACAAAAAATTAAGAAGAGAATTAATTATTAAAAATATACAATATAATAAGTTCCTACCTATTTTGAATTGAGCTATATGCTATTGGCGCATAATATGGCCAGCCTCAGGAAATAAAAACGATAATTTAGATAGCTAGGAGTGCCTTTATTAAAATGAGATACCTTCATAGCAATGTATACCATAATCATGCTTAACAAGCAGTTATTAATAAACAATACTGCCTTTTTGCTAATGAATGTATACCTATCATTTTAGCAGATGTTCATTTTTTCACTATGAATTTCAACGGTATTTTAGTGATAATACTGATTTTAATATGAACAGGATTAAGCTTTCAAAATTATTATCTAACGGATGACATTTTATAACACAATTTCACTAATATTGCGAGTTACTGCCTTCTTCCTTGGAAGGGCAGTATTGCTCTTACAGTTCGATACAAAAGAGAGAGCATTTAGCTCCATCTCTTATACTAATTTTGTCACTTCGTCTATTCTAAGGCGAAACACCGTAGACTATTTTCTTTTTTTAATTTTCTTTTCTTCCCTTCAGACCCACGACCAAGGAACTTGAGCTCTTCGTAACAATCGTGACCTCTACACATGACGAGAATAAAAAGCAATTTGGCTTAAATGCTTTATAATGTCATACCCAAAATATAATATTAATAAGTATAAGATAAAATGACGACACTGTAATTTTATGATCGTAAAATAATTTAGATCAGATTTAAAAAATCAAAGCTCTAAAAAGTAATCTGTTTACTTACAAACTGCTATCATCACTTTATCAACCAGACATTAGAGTAAGCACATAATATTTTTATCACAACATTTGAATGAATTACTCCACAAAAAAGCACGTGTATTTCACGATTGTAAAATAAACTAGACGACTTTTAAAATTCAAAGTCACCGGATAAAAACAATAATAAAATATCTCTCTTATCTCAGAGCACTTAATTCCGTTAGGCTACTTAGCGATTTCGAGAACTGGTTTCTTTGTATTGCATATTATTATATACAATTTTTATTTTTCGTATTCGGTAAAATGTCATTTAATTTCTTACATTTGTGAATTTTAATGGTCATGATAATAAGTGTGTAAGTATGAGAACATACTAAATTAATTAAAATAGTATACGTAGGTCTAATGAAATAATTAAACATCTTCCATGTACCAGTGGTGAAGGGTGATTTTTGGACAGAGGTAGGCTGTGGAGAAAAAAAGAACACTTTGTCAGGTATACTTACTTATGGGAAATAACAAGATAATACAATATAACTATTAATTAATATGTACACATCAAAACTTCAAAAACTCACTGATAAATTATGTATTTTTCAAAACATTTATGCAGATCATAAATCATTAAAAATACAATTTATACTCATTTATTTTTAAAAACTATATATATTTATTAATATGCAATTAAACGGCATAGATTTTTTTTAAATTATCTAATTATTCATTATTTTGGACAAAATGCAGTCATGGCAACAATATTATGGGCGAAGAATTTAGGTTCTGCGATAGGAGTGTTCCATATTACATACAATTCGATTGACTGACTGAGGTTAAGTGACGTAAAGTCGATACAAAAAAATATCACAATTCCTTGAGAAATAATCCGACACCCATTTACGTGAAGACAGATGGCGCACTGTGGTATATACTCGTATGTTTTTTAAACCTTTGCAGATTATTTTGTAATCTGTATAATTAATACATTCCAACATATTATACGACATCTGGTCAGTGTTTTATGGAAACTTTGCTGGTTGCAATAACTTTTTATTATTATATTTTAAATTTCTGTAATCAATTTGTAACTGTTTGTTTTCCTTAATAAATAAAATTAAATTAAATTAAAAAATTAAATTGATTAAAAAAAAAATCTGTCGTTGGTAAATTAAATTGTTTTTATAAAATATAACATAAATGAGTGATTATATAAATATGCCAATAAGAAATTTAAAAATATCATCATAAAAAGTCATCGCCACTGCCATGAACGTACAAAATATTATAAAATCGATAAGAGTTTGGACTACAAGATAAACGATAATCAAACTATTTGGCTCAGTTTAAAATACCTACTATAAAACCAATCTTTAACTGTTCAGAACTATTATGCGTGATTCATTCATGTATCCATTAGAAATCTTGCATTAACTTGTTCGTCTTAAAATCAAAAAGACTTCACACACACAAATCAAATTTTACAAGAGGCACAAAAACGATTTTGTTATGGTTTTCGATCAAAGTAGACATGAATTGCATGATGATTAATAAGCTGGTGATTTATTTTCCCAATCTGATATTAGGTATCGAGTTAATTAAACAAAAAATGATGGTTAAATGTTAAGTCTAGTTAAGTAAGTTTCCCACTTTACGCTGTCTATTTAAAAAAAATAGGTACAAGCTAAACTTAGATAACATAATTCGACATTTTTTGCAGCCTCCATCATCTACCTTCCTTTCTACAGTCGATAGATTTTTCATTGTTTTTTTTTTTTAATTTATAACTGAATGATAATTTTTATTTTGTTATATATTATATTATTTTACTTTGTAGTGTGTTTTACTGTTTTATTAAATTTTATATAAATTCTTTCTTAACTGCTTGCGCCATTGGCGGAGCCCTCTAAGGGGAGTTTAGGGGGTTGAATATGGCCAGGGGGAAAAAACTAATTATCAATATAAAATAATTATTTCTAAGAATTAGCAGCCTAGATATTGAATCTTTTGTAGCAGCATAATTCAGACCCATACTTAGAAGTGTGAGTAGAAAATGAAAAGAATTTGTAACAACAAAATAAGTCGCCAATTTAGACATCGTAAGTTAGACATCTATCTTTGGTTCTGCATTACGGTCTAAGTAAGATATAAAATCAGTACGTATGTAACAATAATAATAAAAAAATATTTAATCAAAAACGCAGTTGCCCTGTTTATAAACTGTTGAACGAAGAAAGTTATTTAAATTAATATCGAAAAGAATTATCACACACGTACTAATAATTTTGATATTAAAATAAACAAAATATTTCTCATACCGATAATGAAACTACTTTTATTTTAGTTTTAATTTCATGTTTAGCCTAGAATCAAAACTCATAATATTCTCCAGAGATCTACTTTCATATTCGTAAAAAAACACTGTAGTACTTTTTTTTCGAATTAAGAAGGTATTTATAAATCAGTGAGATTTATTAAGAGATTTATTTAGAGTATTTATTAATTCTAAGATACATTTTTAATATTATTCATGTTTTTAGCACTATAATTATTAAGCCTTGAGGCATAATGAAATTATTATAGTTAAACAGCCGTGCATGGATTGGTCTTACTCCATGCGTCATTTTTTTTTCTCTCTAAAAATGAGCTTTATTATTGAACGCAACTTTGTGGTAAAGCACGTCTATAACTTATACGAATCGGACTGATTTTCAAAGTATTTTTAAAGCATTGTTCAAGCACGACTCTCTTCATGATGATTTGCCAATTTATTTTTCGGACCGTGTCCGATCCTAATATAATCATGATACTCGTACCTCCACGTTTCTACGTGTATGGAGGACCACTTTAGGGTAAAGTACGAGCGAAGATATGGATGCCACATTCATGTTTTTTATAGTCCGCCAAGCCAAATATCCGTCTATCGCCGCTCGATGAATAAAGTGCTCTGTACTTATATTAATTAACTATAAATATACTAATTACCAGATAAGCGAGATAGAGGCTGATCACGCACGATTGATATGTATAGTCGTAATTCGAAACAAAATATACTGAGTACGTATTTAAAGGACACCTAAAGAAATAATTTTTGTTTTTAAAACGATACCGTAACGCAAAAGGGTAAGTTAGGTAGGTATAACATTTCGACGGCGCGGAAATTTAAATTTAATTTTTTACACAATTTTGAATCGTCCCGTCGTTATTAAGGTAAGAGAAAGCAGGTTATTTTTAAAACAATTTACCTAGGGTAGCAATTAGGTCCAAAGTATGCAAAGTCGATAGCCGTAGGCGCATAGGCGAGTTGAGTTAAAACACTATACGGTCCGCGAATTTTTGCGACGTACCTACACCAATATCCGGTATTTTTAAATGAAAATCAACAAATTTCGATCACGAAGTTAAAAATGCCATAACTTTTGAACCTATTGATATATTTCAATAAAATTTTCAGAAAATACTTAAAATATATCAATGCATTAAATTGTGTCATTTATTTAACACTTGTCAACCTCTGGCCCGCGTTCCATAAAGGTAAAGTATATAATTTGTAAATTTTCGTAAATTGTTTATTATATGTTATTAGATTAGTTCAATTTGTTAAATATAATGTAAAGGAAACAGCCTATTGATATAAAGCAATCACAATATATTATTTTTTAATTAAAAAATGTAATAAAATATTCAAATACAAAATGTTTTACACCGCTATAGAATACGTATCAATTCATTTTTAGCGCTACTACTCATATCTCTGATTATCAAATATAATAAAATAACAAAGACTTCACACAAACTGTGAAGTGTTTAAAAATAAATGCACATTCATTCCCGAACGAACACTAATCTGATTTATTGGTTTTATGGGTTTTATGGCTGAGGCAGTGCAGTGGCGTGCATATTTTCGAGTAAATTCAATTAAATAAAATGCACGCATATACATTCCCAACGCTTATTACAATTTGGTATTTTTGTAAGAATCGAGACAATCCAATAACAGTGCAGAGGCGTGCGTAAAAAAATCATATAACAAAATCTATGAGCAATAAATTGTAAAACAAACATCTACTTATATTCCACAAAAATATTTGAATGAACACTCAATCTTATGGATAATACCTTTAGATAAACTGGCTAGGCACGAAATAATTATTGGCACATAATAATATAGTGTACGAGTAGATTTAAAACAAATCAAACACTAAAGCTGAAATTATTTGAAATAGTTTATAAAACTATGAATGTAAAATTAACTAACAACTAATACACTTTTTTAAATGATAAGAAAAGCAATTACCAATATGTAGATGTAGAGGTACTTTACACTCTTTGGACATGTAAATAGGTTCTTTTCGAAGTTTATGTGAGGAACACACTTCACACTTTCTTCTTAAACGTTTATTAGTTGCGGAAATATTTGATTGTGACTGAAAATTGCGGAGATATTTGATGTAATTTTATACTGCCTATACTTTGTAATGAAGTAGGTGAACTGGTTTTATGGGTTGAATCTGTATCAGAAGATATAGAAGATGCATGCGTTTCCGCAACATCAATTGATTCAGATGTCTGTATATCCTCGATCCAAACTTTATGTTCAACAAAAAATCGTGAAATTTCATTTTTCATTATTAGTGAATTGTAAATATCGTAATATTTGAAAAACCGCTTACGTGGCATAGTTTTCGAAAATATGGGAGTCTCTATAAGTAGATTTGTCGACCAATAAGATGGAGTCGCTTTTCTGACAATTCCCATTATTATCACCAACCCGAACCCCTTTTTTAACTCCGACATGGTTATGTCCACTCATTTTTTAGATTTAGCTTCAGGACTTAAATTATCAGTGTCAAATGTTACTCCTGATAATCCTTCAAATAGCTTGTTCTCTCTCGGCGGAGATCCTCAGAATCACTCGCGAAATATTTTGTACGTGGGCGTGTTCTCAAAGGAGCAGATGAGTCTGTTTCAATATCACTAAAATCTCCGATATATTCACAGTCACTGGGAATATCTGACATACAATCCGCATAGTTTTCTTCTAAAAACGATTGGTCCTCCATTTTAAAAAGTGTTTTTGGAGATAAAACTAATAAAAAATATATATCCTAGCTCAAATATACTTAGATTAATTATTTTTTCAATGAAATTAGTGCAACAAATATAAATAATAATAGCTATTATTTATGCAGTTACACAAGCAATAATCTCCCGAAAAAAGCGAACGAAAATAACAACGCGATAAAGTTCACATTTATAACTGTTCTCATTTTCAAGATAAAATTTCTATCATGGATGATGAAGCATGGTGGACGTTTCATGGGTAGTAAACCATTAAAGACAAAATATCAAATAGCACGCAATTTCATAGCTAAAAATCGCGTTAATTTTTTTAAAAAAGAATGCAGGTTCATAAATGGTTGACTGCCACTGAAAAGGGTCGACAATTAAATTTCGAAGTTGAAGTGACGACACTGGAATATAACTGAGTGTTTATTACCTTTTTTTGTTTATGTCTCGTGATTCACCCGCCTAGAAACGGGCTTGTAACTAATTAAAAATATGGTATAGGTACAAAAAATACTGAATGGTATTACGTCCGCCATCTCTGTAAAAACCCCGAAATATTTTTTTTCCATCGTGATTTTACTTCTTGCACATGTCATTCAACCATCTGTCGATAGATCTTGCAACCAAATATTAAATTTCATATTTATTTTTCACAATAAAGATATGCGTAAGTTAAAACGCCACGTCGGCGTCACCGGACCGTAACGTTCGGCTCGCTAAGGACGCCAATGTGGCGTTCCCGGACCGTAAAGTGTTAACCTGCAAAAAGCACATCTGGGAAATGCGTTGGTGACCGTGCGTCGGACGCATGTAATCTAATTATTGTAGATAAATAGTTCCGACTTTCGATCTATTAATTCTAAACGAATTATTAAAGCAACGTATCCAGCATATTATTTTTTTTTAAATCGAATGGTCTAAGTACCATTTCGGGGGCATACCTACAACTAGTCTAAAATTGATGAACAAGGTTTCTTCGCCTGATCTGATTTGCCAATCAGGGAGGTGCGAGACTCGCGCCTAATCCATCTAAGGATACGAGGGGTCGAAAAAAGGAGAAGAGAGTGAGTGAGCCGAAGCCTTTCGATCCGTGATTAACAGATATGTTTTTTTTTACGAGAAATGGATGTCAGCCACATGCTCAACCTATAAGGTCCATACTCTGACTTATACTCAAATTGAAAAACAATATGTATGCTTTCCAGACCCAGGATTCGAACCTGGGGCCCACAATGCTATAGGCCGACGTTTAAGTTGCGCGGCCATCGTGGGAGTAAAATGTTGCTAAATTATACTGATCATAAATTTCAAAAAGTGAGCGCAGAATACACGGCTCGGTTTGAACCCTTTCACAATTTCTATCGAAACAAAAAAGACAGCCGCAATTAAACACTATTTAATAATGTCATATTGTTAATTTATAGCATCATATTTCCTTCAGTACCTACATTGTTTATGACTCTATTGAATGTAAACAATAAATTATTGGTGCAATATTTATTAAAGATAATTATTATCTCATAATATTTAATAAAAATCACAACACGAATATTGTCAACCTGCAATAATTTATAGGAAACTAGCTGAAGTACCCGGCTTTGCACAGGGTCGCTTCGTGGTTATATTTATCTTAGATATTATTATTTAAAAATTAATAAGAGGTATTTTTTTTTAATATTAAAATATCTGTGTAATACAATATGGCAATATGAAAATAATTCCAATAGGAGTAAAGGTCAAACAAAAGACCACTAAATTAAAATCGAATCCAAAATATGCAAACGTTATTAATGAAATTAATATGTAGTAAAAAAAAATCAAAATTGGATGAAACAAACAAACAACAAACCAATTTAGAAACCTTCGCAGGTGTGCGCACAACAACTAAAAAAGTTTCATCGCAATCGGATGAATGGTATAGGAACGCATACGAATAGAAGAAGAAGATGATTTTCTAATTCAGAAATCTTCGTGGGCATGCGCACGAGAACTCACCAAAGTTTCATTGCGAATAGAAGAAGATAAAATAGAAGAAGAAGAAGAAGATGGTTGTACTAATTTAGAAACCTTTGCGGGTGTTGGCACAACAACTGACAAATGTTTCATCGCAATCGGATGAATTGTATAGGAACCATACGAATAAAAAAAATAGAATGATGAAGACGAAGAAGATGATGATTTTATAATTCAGAAACCTTTGCAGGTGTGCATACAACCGATTACCAAAATTTAATCGCAATCGGAGGAATAATATAGGAACGCATACGGGACAGACAGACAGACAGACAGACATTTTTTTATATAAGATATAGCTTATACTCTTCGCGAAAGTGCAAGCAATAAGTTGACAAAGTTTTATCGCAATCGGATGAAAGGTATGGCAGCGCATAAAATACGAACAAACAAACAAACATTGATGTTTATATTATAGATAGCATATACTCTTTATGCAAGTGCAAGCAATAAGTTGACAAAGTTTTATCGCAATCGGATGAAAGGTATGGCAGCGCATAAAATACGATCAAACAAATAAACAAACAAATATTGATTTTTATATTATCGATACTATGAAGTGTTTCAAAACATTTTATTGCCACTCAATATTCTATGTTTATATAAAGACTTATTTATTAAATGTATTCTATCGACACTTAAAGATACACGTGGATTTAATTAATTATAATATAAATATCATACTTAATCACGTTGTTCTATCTGTTATAGTTGATAGCCTGAGCACATGACAGGTAAAAAGTTGTTCCATTGCATAGCTTGCGCTTCTAGTATCGCTGCAGGGTGAGGCAAGACATACTTGCCACACTCTGGCTGCATTTACGACACGTGAAGCTTTTCTTTGTGATCTCACCAATAATTGAACATGCAAGTGACATTTTTTTATCGGAAAACTGTTCCTATTTTTTGAGGAGAGGAAACACGCCCTTCTACACACAAGGCGACTATCGACCGCTAAAGTGATAAAGTGATAGTATTTATTACATTTATTTGTATTAAGGTATTATAATTGTTACAATAAGTTAGCCGTCTAAACAGTCAAAACTGTCTATCTCGCTCTAAATTTCATCACAGCCAAGATTAGCCACTTTAGCGGTCGACAAGTAGAATAGACCGACAGGAACACAAAAATAATGGGAATTCGGCTGCTTTCTGGATAAGGCTGAAAAAATGTTGAATTCTCTGATAGTACGACTTTTTATTTCTTTGGTTTTTATGGCCTGACAAAATCTCGATCTTTTTTTTTACCATGTCCGATTCTAATAAGATCATAATAATATGAGCCTCCACTGAGTGGAGGTTTTGTATTAAAAGATTTTGTTTTCACGAGAAATGGATATAAGCCACTTATACATACTTAATTTAAAAACAATATGTGTACTTGCCAGACCCAGGATTCGAACCTGGTACCCACGACATTATAGCCCGACGCTTAAGCTGCGCGCCATCGTGGTCAATCTCTAGTGACAAAATTTATTTATTTATCTTTTCTGTGTCCACACCCATTGTCAACGTCCAAGAAAGTGAGCCACCTGAAATTATGTATCCCGGCCATTGTTCCCTGATTGCTCGCACACTACACGTAAAACAATTTATACACCAAAACATGGACCCCAGGCCAAAATCTTCGGCGCCCCCCTACCTATCGCTAAGGTTAAAGACAGTGTGAGACTTTAAAATATCGTTTTCAAATGATGTTCGAAGTAAAATAAATCGTATTGATTCTATGTTTAGCGATTTTTTGTATTTATTAATTCACCCACTTGAACTACGGTTAGTTGTCGGTGAACAATAATTATTTGTCGAGTATGACACAATAATAATAAATTGTATCCCACAATCGTATGTGTTAAAATATTAATGCCAGCGAAGTAAAACAATGGCAGGCGACTTTTTTTTCAATTAGACCAAATTTGTAATTTTTGTTTATCTCACTTATCTGCTTGACCTGCCACGCCACCCCCCCTGAACTTGGACCCCCAGGGCACCAAAATTACATTACATACCTACTTATTTGATAAATAATTAAATAAACATAACACACGACGAAGAACCAAATGCACATTATTATTCCCATATTTTGGTATTATCAATAAATATCTTGTTTCAATGATCGTACAAGTTTTTAGCCTTACTTTGTTAGTTTGGTAGCCTTGTAAGAAATACGAGGATATTCTTTATTAACCGAAATCCAGAAAATACCAAAAATTTACGAAATGGTGCACATTCAAAATATTCTGCAAAATGACAAAACCATAGACATTTTTATCGCCGTGAGTTCACGTGATAGTCCGGGACATGCACTTCAATGTGGGTGGCCCTTTGGTGTTTTTTTTTATATTGTTTTTCGGTTGACATAGCACTTTCTGCATTGGAAGCATTGAACATTGAATGCATCGTTTATGAACATAAAAAATAAAATGGTGGTTCTACTATTACTGTCATTTTTTGGTTACCTACTCAAGTACTGTTATTTTTGTTATTATGTTATTTTTCGTCGACATAATAACGGATCATTATATAAATAAATCTTTTAAGGCTCGTAATACTTCACAAGTATTTTATCTAACAATTTTTTTTTATTTATAGCAAATATTTCACAAAATTTAAGAATGTACCATTCTAATTATTGAACATACATAATTCTGAAAAAACTAAATATAGCCAATAGAAAAAATCTTTTTCGAAAAAAGTAATACACCCGGCAGGAATCTAACCTGTGTCTCTTGGGTATCGCGCCATGTGCATTACCACTATGCTATGACTGTCATGCTTAATTGCGACAAATTTTAACTCTTGGCTTAGAGCTCTCTAAATTGGGTTAAGGTAGGCGATCGATTTTTGTTTTCTAAATTAAAGTGTTCATTACTTTAATTACTAACTGACACCACGGATCACTCCAATATTTTCTGTTGTAACTTACTTGAACTTGTTAATAATTTTAATTGACTATTTCTTTTATTCAGTAGCGACAAAAGTTCACAAACATTATTTTTTGCGAGGATAATAATATTATGGACGTACTCGAATATTGATCTGACCTAGGCTTATAGACCACACGGCCCAATGGCAAGAGTGTCATCGTGCGCCTTCACCGAACCGTAGTTGGTTAAATACCAATTCGTTCAAAATAAACTCAATTTTTATACACAACGATTATGTTTCATCTTGACCTGATACTGCAGCATTTATTATGGCGAATTATAATGTCAAATGAATGATACAAATTGATTCAATGGACAAAAAATGAGATTTCTCGGTCAGATAGGTAATAAAAATATATCAGACTAATTGCATTTATAACAAACAATGAACTGAAAATAATAATGTATGTAGGTAAACTATTTCTTTTATGCAACGAACAATTCGCGTTCTTTGAGAAGGTAGCATTCTTTATTTGAACATACCTCAAATAATATATACCGATAAATTTTACTTGAGTATAACTTACTTGCATTATTATTGTCAGGTGAAAGTACATTATGACTAAAATATGAAGCGACCCAAACGTCGGTTATAAAAATATACCACATAGGCATGAAATTAGATAGTTTCGACAGAAAATAAGACGTAGTTAGAGCGAGACCGAGCGAGAGAAAACGATGCAATACGTTTCTTGTAAGAGCAGTCAGGTTATAAAAATTTAATTTCCCTGTGTAAGTCGTACGCAATCACTAAGATGAAATCGAAATCTGCGCAATTTCAAGGTTAAATTATTGTACCACTATAATTCTAAATTAGTACTCTTTCGTAATAAAACTTTTTATTTAAAGCTTTTCAATTGCCAAAATTCACTGAATTATATTACATGTATGCATATTGCATGTAAAAATGCTAGTTAATTTCGTCGTAATTAGATAGAATACCCGTAGCTTAATCGGTAATGCACATTAGCGCAAATCCAGTAGTTACAAGTTCTGTCGGACATCGTTTATTTTTTCTTAAAAAAATTACTTTTTCTAGTAGGTAGGTGTACAAGGTGGCTTAAAATTATGTATGTTCAATAGTATGGGTAGGTGTCAATATTTCTAATGATTAAATATTAATTAACCTTGTTTATAATTTAACAAATTGTATTGACTTATTTTTCATCTTTTTATTTATTTAAGTAATACTATACACAAGATTCAAGAATGTTACACTCTTATTTTTTCAGGTACCTGCGGCAAAGTATTATTTAATAAAATAATCATAAAAGTCTTCAGCAACATCTTATCTTTTTTTCAATTACATGAAACCATAGCTTAATGTAATTGGATATATTTGGTCAGAAATCGTTGAGATTTCTTTCATATCCTTAGAGCTGTAGAATATACTTACATAATAAGTAATGATGTATAATATATATTATATTGTAAGTAATGATGTATAATGATGTATTATATTACATGCACCTAATATAATATCACAAAATATTATGTATAAATCATAACAATTTTCTAATTAGTTACATTATTATGTGTGACATTGACTAAATTGGTAAAAAAATGCATTGCCAATGTCAAAGCCATGCAGAAAATTATGTCAAAACTTGAATAAATTATTTTGAGGTTGTACATAAAAATATGTTTCTCGACGACTTGACATTTTCCTAATGTAGTATTCTAGTGCAATAAATAATATTATATCTGTTTATAGTTTTTGAAGTTATACTTCTTTTGGCGTGTTTAGTAGAGGGTAAAATTGAGATATGCGCGCGCACACCGTTACGGAAGTGCGACACGATGAAGTTAGCCGCATGATTGGGGTATGCTCCGCCAACTTCACACCAGTCAAAATGTTAAATCAACGCCATTAGAAAATGTCTTCCCGCGCTAGTGTTTTTATCTTAAACGAGCACGAAATTATTAAAAAAAATTAAAGAAGGTTTACCGGAAACCATTACACATACCTACTTAAAATATATTTGTGATAAAAGATGACATCCTTTACGTGTGGCATTCTGCAGAAAATTGTATTCTAACCTTAAACATTAAGACATTGGAAACTGAGAAAGATATGATATTCCTGATAATAGTCGCTTTTAAACGTATTTTAAATACTATATCAGTTTATTAATCGTGATAATATTAACATATTTTAATCCATTTTGCACTATTCCAGTTATATTGTCGCGGCAGTGAAATTTTAAACACATACTAATTAGAGGTTATGTTTAGACAGATTCATTCTAGGTACATTAAACAAGCTTTACGCCGGCATAAATTTAATGTTATCACGGAATTTATGATATTTTCGTATTATTTTGTTTAATTGTGTAAAAATAATTTAGCAGTGTATAAATAAATATCATTTTTATTTGATTATGCTTTTTAATCAAAACTTTATTAATTGTATTGAATATCTTTCTTCAATTTATTTTATCGTATTTTCTACATGCGTAAATTATTGGCACGCGGGATACAAATTTTTGTTTTGTTACGCCAAAGAAGTATAACTTCTAACGCGCGTACATAAGTACACGCACCGATTTTTTTTGTCATGTACGCGGTAAGCTCGCATCACGGGTATAAAGTGTGCAATTTTGTTTTACTTGGTATCTAAAATAGTTTCCCACACAGATACTCCTATCCCGTGGCACACATTAAGCCAAAAATTAATAGCACCTACCACTTATCAAAATTTGCCAAAATGTATCAGAACTACACTAAGGTTACCTCACGCGTATCACGCCAGACCACTCACCTTACACGTGATAGAACTTTTTAAAATTAAAATTTACACATTTTTGAGTCACGTGGTATTCTTATTTTCACTATTTGTAAGATGGTCATGGCATATGAGCTCACGCGATGTGATAGTAATGTGTTTCTAGCAAAATAGCTCAGATAGTTTGCAATAGCTAACAATTAAATTGAATTCAATAAAAATTATGTATGATAATTACACTTTATTAAATTATACGCCCATGATAGCCGAGCAGCTATGCATCGATTTATAATGTCGTGGGTACCAAGTTCGAATCCTGAGTCTGTCAAATATTTATATTGTTTTTCAGTCTATGTTTGGAGTCAGAGTATGGGCCTAATAAGTTTGGCAAGTGGTTAACATTTATTCTCGTAAAAACAAAAATCTCCACTCTATGGAAGCCCGTAATTATTATGATCTTTTTAGGATCGGACATGGTAAAAAATAAATAAATTGTATACTTACTAATTTGAATTAGATCAATCGAATAAAGGTGAATGATTCCTGTAAAAAATGTATTTAATTTGTTTTGACAGAAATATCTTATCGGATAATAAAAAAATGACTTTGAAATGAAATACAAATAAAAAGTGTGCTGACAGAACGTGCAAAGTTTTACGATAACAATGTCAACGGACATACACTTTTTGTCTATAATTATTGCCGTGTTTTAATATATCTTGCAAAACATCATAGAATTCAATTGAATTCATTTAATACAATCATTTATTACATTATTTATATTTATCTTAATTTGACTCACTGTCTGTCGGTCACTCAATCTGTAACGGATAAGCTATCTCTCTCATGCATTTAAATTTGCAGATTCGTATAAATAGAAGACCCACGTTGCATCCTTAGTTACGTATATATATTTTGCTCATACGCATACTCGCGTAAAATACACCGGCTTTGTAGAAATAGATACCTACCGATATATCGGCATTAAAATCGACGCGTTCTTTAGCTATGAATATTTGTTTTTGCTTATGATATAGCGCATCGTCAAAATTTTAACAGGAGCCCTGTCGCCTGGTATTTTTTTCGAGTTTATTGATATGCATTATTGTTAGCACAACTAATAAATTAAGATGTTCACAACATGATACATACAAGCGTGTCCTCATATCAAGCCTATCAGGTACTATTAGCGAGGGGTGCAGACATTTTCAGTGCTGTGTTGTGTATGTTTTTGAAATTTTTATATTACTGTTTAAAATTGTTTATATTTTTTCTTCTTCTCTCTTGTGAGGTTAATATTTTTTTATAATATATTAGACAGGTATGTATTTTTATTTAACTTTTTTGATTAGAACCAGTTTTTTAAGTAAGTCTCGTATTGTGAACGTCCTGAATTTTGATTTGCCAATGTCTTGTTTATTTTTTAAATAAATAAAAGTAGTAAAATAATGAATAAGGGCAAGTGAAAATTTGAACTTTTTAAACTAAGATAGGTAGCTGAACTTCACTACAAAAGATGTAAAAATGCTTGGTCACAGCAACTGAAGAGTGTCAGCACTGAATCTTTCAGGATGTTTTTGAAGGATACCAAGGCCCGCCATGTACTCTAGTGTAATAAATGATGATATTATACAGGAGCGCACTGATCATATTATAATATGCTATATCAAATATGATTATTGATTATATAATGGCAGTGGCATAGCAATCGGTGGGGGAGCGGAGCTGCAGTCCTGGACATGACCCAGGTGGGGACTGAGAAGTAGACTTTCGTTGAACGTGCAAAAACAATTTTCGTAGGTATGTATCACTCGTCAACGAAACTTTTTTTAGTCGGTTTATAGTAAATAATAGTGTGCATTTTAGAAAAAAACTGCGACGATAACAACAAAAGTGTCATTGAGTACATTAGCATTAGGCAGATATTTTTCAACCTGTAGAGCACTGTGGTTTGAAGGTTTTTTTTTGCCCTCAAAAAATATACTAATAGATACGATACTTTTTTATTGTTCAAAAAAATCCCATACGGTGCAAATATCCTTAATATTTTATTATATCTAAAGGTATTTCAGTAATTTGTCTGAAATTTTAGGTATAAAATATTCTATAATTTTGTTTCTAACAAAAAAAATCGTTTTAGGGGTGGTAAAATATTAATTATTTTATCTGTATTAGTAGTAAATAAATAGTATCATGAAAAGTGACCTCTTATTATGTCTTAAGCATAAATTGTTCAACCAATGTATATTACCAGTGCTCACGTATGCATGTAAAAGACCCTTATTGTAAAAGAAATCCAAAAATTATACGTAGCACAACGTGACATGGAATGGTGCATGTTAGGAAAAACGTGGAAAGACCACAACACAAACCATTAGATAAGGAGACAGATAAGAGTACGCAATGAGATGGACAAGTACCGTTATGCAGTGGCTACAAAACGATCATAGGGACGCCATTAAACTTGTTGGGTCGACGAACTTATAAAGCCCAAAGGGTGTATATGGCAGCAAAGAAGTAATGCCCATTTGAGGTAAGGCCTTTATCTAGCAGTGGATCGACCTCAACTGATGATGATATATCAGTATTATTTAAAATTGCCATTGGTAACCGAACACAGGTAATAACGTAGTCTTTAGAGGTGGATAATAATGTAGGTATACATTTTGTATTATTAAGTAAGGGACGCATTTTTTTGTTACTACCCCAGGCGCTAAAATACCTTACTATGCTACTGTTTGATGGTATACGCATTGTTTTAAAGAACTCATTTAAACCCAATTCACGTACATTTTTGACTACTTACATATCTAATTATGTTGGCTATTTGTATCTTTCTTTGGAAATGCGATTATCCATGTAAATACGAAACGGTTTAAATTCAACTAGGTGCATACAAGGTCCATTAAATAGATAAAAATTAGCAAACATTCGTCAATTTTCATTTGATAACGCTGCAAAGTCAATAAATTATTATTCATGTGAATAACGGTGAAAGTATTAAAAATTGTCAATGTATAAGAAATATCGAGTTTGAACTATTTCTTATTGTGCCATCCCCTAGCGGAGGTCGGCCACCATCAAGGCGATCTTATCTTTGTCATCTGCTACCCGGAACAGTTCAGTGGAGCTGCACTCGTACCAATCACGGAGATTGTTAAGCCACAAAATGCGGCGCCGTCCTCTGCTACGTTTCCTATTAATCTTTCCTTGAATGACAAATTGGGGAATGCTGTATTTTTTTCCTCTCATAATATGGCCGAGGTACTGTGGTTTCCTGGTTTTGATACTACGTAGAACTAGAACTATTAGGGTTAAGTTGGACTGCAGAGGTAGTACCTTTGTTCTGAGTAAACCAGACACTGGTCCTCGCTGTCCTACCAGGTAAGTGGATGCGTAATATAGATCTAAAACAGATCATTAGCTTCTCCTTTACCGAGACCGTCTGTGCGTGGTGCCAGCACCACATCCTCTTAGAGGCGACCCTGGTATCGCAGAACACAGCGGATGTAGACTGGGAAGTCAATAAATATCCCTGGTATTAGGCAGCAGCAATTACCAGTAGGTACTGATGTAAGGTGGAGACGATGGACTTCGGTACAGCTTACATTTAGATAACTGAAGGCATGGTCGCAACGCCTTTAATGGCTTGGACACTGCGATGTGGGAAGCAACGGGAAACTATCACATTAACTATATCCCTAGTAATCATCATGGCTGGAAAATCAAATTGCATGGGCCTCAGTCCCCGGCAGGCCTTAAATGGTCAGAGGGTGCTAAGAATCCCCGGGCCGGCTATGAAGATTGCGACCTGGAATGTGCGATCAATGTTTAAAAGTGGAAAATTGCAAAACGTTATTTTTTCGAGTAATGAAGGCTTAAACAGAAACGTAAATACAAAACATTGTGATACTTTCAGGACGTACAATACCACTTTTGAGATGGTGTACAATTTCGCGTACATGGGGTGCTCTATCAAGAGAGGAAGTAGCCTATAAATCGAAGATATTATGTGCTGGTAACAAATGTCACTTCGGTCTGATGAAGGTGGTGCGCTTGAAATGGATCATGCGTCATGTATGGCTTGGAGAACTGGTGCATTCCTAAAAGCATGGAAAGTGTGTTGGGTTCATTTGAGCGAAGTGTGCTACGTGGTATCTTCGGACTCATCAATGAGACACGGTTGGGGTGGAGACGAAGAAACAATTATTATGAGCTATGCGCTTTGTACATGGTCCCGTAAAGTACTCCACTAATTTGGGCTGCCTTAGATGGCTGGGCCATGTGTACAGGATGGACGAGTTAAGATGAGAGAAAATGAAGACCTGGTTGACCTTGTAAACTATGGCGGGATGGTGACGACTTGTCGTTAAAGACCTCTTCATCCTATACTAGAAAAACAGATATACCCGGATAAAAGCAGATGCTGGAAGAGGCCGAAACCCATATAGGGTTGTAACCTCAGGAAGAAGAAGAAGAAATTAAAACGATTACCATTTCTCTAAAACTTGAAGAGAACATTTTTCAATGTTTTGTCTATTATAATATTATATTATTTTTTCATGCATTTATTTATCTGTCATTAAATTTGATCATTTAGTATTTTATTAATTAATGGTTTAAGCGTCGGCTTATAACGTCGTGGGTTCTAGATTCGAATCCTGAGTCAGGCAAATACACGTACCTATTGTTTTTCAATTTGTGTTTGAGTCAAAGTATGAAACTAATATGTTGAGCAATTTCTCGTAAAAAAATATGTAATACAAACCTCCACTCTATAGGGGCCAATATGATCATATTAGGACCGGACACGACAAAAAAAATATGATTCATCAATATAATGTTTCACAGTTATTTTCTGTTGTATTAGATTTTTGGGTTTCTACCGTGTGTACTTCATATCTCTTAATTATAGCCTTTGCAACGAGCCCAAAACATCGAGGAAAAAAGGAAAAAGTGCACACGGTGGAAACCCAAAAAAATCTATTACAATAATACATCAATTTCTTAGTATCTAACGTCTGCTCTCTTCATAAAAAATGGATTTAATAACTGGAATAAACTATGATGAATTTAAATGCTATTTGAGTTTTCCGTATTCCAGAACTTAAGAAAATAAATTATCACTCTCCAGCTAAAGGGCGAATGTTGTTGAAAATCAAAATATTTCTCCGAATTCAGACCCAGAGGGGTTTATGGTTTGCTTTTTGAATCCGAACCATTGACTGGAACGGTTGATAACAAGAAATAAACACTCACAAAGAGAATCATACATCTACTGAAAATTTAAAAAGACCTCAAAAACGACCTTCCCCAAAGAAATATGTACATACATATGGGTCTTCTCAGACAATTTTCTATAACGATCTATATTTTTTAAATACCTAGCTGTACAATTCAAATTTTACTTTTCAAGTGACAGCCGTAAATAAAGGCGATTTTCTTTGACCCATATCACGCAGTCGATTCGTCAAAAGATTTTAAAAGTGGGCTCGAAATAGTTTAAGCCACTCATACAATCATTAAATTTTACCAAAAAGCATGCGTATTTCTCACAAAATGTAAAACATATTAATCCCTGGGACTGACATAAAGAAGCCCATAATATAATATCCTCTCAAGCAGATAATATTATTTACTTGTACTTACTCAAAAAATAAATCATTAATATTATTTTCTTTTATTTTGTTAACTGTCAATTCATGGTGGAACTGCATTGTATTGTTGTTTTTATTTAATAAAACGCATTTTTTTTGTAGTACTTATTCCACTTTTAATTAATATATTAGGACCGGTTTCGTCCGCTTCAGTTGAAAATGTCCCACTGAGGCGGACGAAACCGGTCCTAATATATTAATTAAAAGTGGAATAAATACTACAAAAAAATTGCGTTTTATTAAATAAAAACAACAATACATTATTATTATTATGTGTCATCGCTGCCATCTTCGTTAAAAATTATGTTATATTAAAGGTTGTGAGTTTAGGAACGATGTACGTTGATTTTTACTAGGTACTAGTATATTGGTTGTTAAAATTTATGCTTTTTTAATTTTTTTTTCATCGTAAAGAACTTCAAAATTACTCAGTACTTCTGGTCTCCAAGTCCTTAAACCCAATACTGACATACTATAAGAATGTTGATTTTTAGTAAATATGTTGTCACTAGCACTATGCATTCGCAAAGTCTTCATTTAAGGGGAATTATTTTTAAGTTATTTTGATCTATGTAATAATATGACTAACGGCAGTCACTTTGTAAAACTTCAAACTTTTCAAATAAATTATTTTTATCTCCGTAATTAACAGTCATATTCTAATTAACTATACTGGTTCGAAAATAGCTTAACATTCTCCACAACACTAATAAATTATAGATTTAAAATTTAATGTTATGATATTATAAAACACCAAAACACTTAAGTGGAGAAACTCTCAAAATAGTAAGACCATAAATGAGCAGCTTCCGAAACATGCATTTCGAGACCCAGTTGAAACCTGTTGTACGTGCGATTTATTAGTTTTGAATTAATAGAGTGTAGAGATTAATATCCAGTTATTTGCGATCTCCGTATATTTGGCAGAGTTGAATTCCATGTAGAAAGGCTGAGGCCGATTAATAACATAGGGCAATGCCTCCTGCAGACATACCAAAACTACATACATATTTTATAACAGATGCCAATTATTAATTTTAATAAAAATTATTTTAATTTATACGTTAATATATTATAGAAGCGATTGTCAATATTAGAAAAAACTTAACACAGAAAACATCTGGTTGAATGGGATTCAAACACACTACCTTAACCGATGTATTTTCACCAAATTTTTTCAAGATAAATTCTTCAGTTTTATATTGTGAGTATCTGTACGAATTGTCTAGGTTAGGATAGGCTAGGCATTAGTTTAAGACCGTACATCAGTTGGGGCACGGTCTAAAAAGATCGTTGCTAGGCGATGCGCGGATTGCGGGTCGCGGGTGCAAATGACGCCTGTCAAACGAAATATTATTTGTCATATAAATCCAACATGCGTCAATTTTATGTTCTGTTTATTATTCTATTAGTAACAATAATAATATATTCATTGACGTGTTTTCTTTTTAAAGTAAATGGGTAACGTTTTTAGTCATCTTTACACGATTTTAGAATTAATCGGCCCGTCACGATCACGAAGCAAAGTGACGTGTTTCTAGCTCGACGTTCTCTCACTGAATGCGAGCGAGTCCAAAATTTCGTCGCGCCTACTGTTGAAAATTATTTGCCGTTTCACTGATGCGTCACCTTAATCATTACCAAGATTTATTAGAAGAGGAATACATTGAGTAACACTTTTCATCACTAATAATAATTAAGCTGCGGATCTAAGTGTCATTGTGAATAATTTCTAGTACATACGTACGTAATGTAACCAATATTTCTGAATTTCGTTAATAATATGTCTACCAACTTTGTAATAAATTATTATTACCAAAGTTACTATTTACATAATATAAACCAACCATAATATCAAATTAAATACATTTATTATTTAAAAAAAAAAAGATGATCGGTGGATGTATAAAATGCATATCCACAGCAAAAACACATAGTTAAAATAGCATACATATATTTTTGTCAGTAAAGTTGTGATTAATAAAAAGGGAATACAAAGTAAAATAAAGTATTATGGCCAAGCGGTCAAAATCCTCCCGGATTCTATCGCCCAAAATAAGATTTAGACAAACAACGGATTCGAACCTGCACCCAGTCCACTTTACAGCCGAATATATTAAGTTGGTAGCGCCTGAGTAGTTAGCTACTCTAAGAATATTTATAACAGTGATGACCAACCTTTCTCAACGGAATCACAGTTTTTTTTTTTATAAGAATTGGTTGTAAAAAAAAAATGCTAGCGATTTGATTTTTTTAAATTCATGGATGCAGGTTCGAGCCAGTGTCACCAAAGTGTATACAAACATAATATGTTATAATATTTCATAATTAATAGCTGTACGTAGTTGTATTTATTTTTATCCAGAGCAGGGCTGTAATTATTGGGTAAACCGTTAACAAGTATTAATCTATAAAATATATGTGAAGGCTTATGGGTGAAAATGTTAATTTGCTCTTTTTTATAATATATAATAAAACTGTTTATATTTATTTGTACCCACGAATTGAATTTTATATTTTTATATCTCAATTAAAAAACTATCAATGTATTTTTTATATATTTATTGATATAATTATTTAATGGTTTATATTTTTTTATTACTATGATATATCAATTTATTAAGTTTAAGACACCAAGAATGTACGCAATTATATAGCAATTGTTCGAAAAACGATTGTGTGAGATTAATGTGAGAATATACATACCTATATTATATTTCTGAGTAATTTCGTTTAAAGAGGTTGTCACTGAGAAAATAACGTTACATGATTATTGGTACTTTTTCACCCCGCTCTCCCCATCGTCATACGTCATACTTTGTCAAATAATTTGAAAATTATCGATATCAGTATAATTTGATAATGAAATATATATTTATATATTACTAGAAAAAAATACAGTGTGGCAGTGCCACCTGTCAAAATTTCTGTCGATACGCTTAATGCGTTCAATGTATTCAATGAAGAGTCAGATATTAAATATGTGTGTGCGTGCTGTGTTGCGCTACGTTACAGACAGATAAATCAAGACAAATATAATATAACGTAATTCTCAGAAAAAAAATCTGTGTATATATTGTTGATTCTGTGACGTCATATTTTTTGGAAACCCCCTGCCTCACAAATCGTCGCATTAATTATATCAGAAAACCTCCCCTTCTCCAGGACAAGACGGCATATATGAACGATCCCTTGAAATTAATAATGTTACGGTCTTAAATCTTATGTATCATAGTATCATATAGGTCTGGGAAAAATTCACATGTTGTTTTTCAAATGTGTGTATGGATCCAATAGGTTGATCAAATGACTGACATCAATTTCTCGTAAAACAAAACAAACCCAGATCCGCATAGGATTGTAGAGCTAATTAAAAAAAACATAGTTTAATTAATTGTCTGTACGTACTCATCTATCGTTCCTTTTTTAACAACGTTTTTATTGGGTCGTATTCTTATTTGTCCGGTGGTTGTTTATCCACTACAAATATTGCAATCAATTTTAACTGACTTCCCGACTAGCTAGACATTTGAAACTTTTAGAATATATCAGAACACGATGCCAATGCATTTTTTTAATACTTTTAGCCATCTTTGAGTAGAATAGAATTAATTTTCAGTTAATTCTGTTGTGTATGAAAAGTTATTTTGACACCATTATTGGCAACTAAATTATTAATATATACGTGCGTTACTATGAAAATCACAAATGTCATTTCAGTATTATTTCTATCAAGTACAAATGTTTTTGATCGTTTAAGCTAGTCAAGTCAAGTTTATATGATTCAACAGAAAATTTAAAAACGTTGTATATAAAAAGTTCTTTTTATCTTGTATTTATTTTAATTTTAACCGTCTTCTTACTACTGTACTTTACAGTTAAAAAATAACTGTTTGATACTTTACAATATTACTTTTTTTTGCTACGATATCTCAAATAATATCAATTCACTGCACCAAGGATATGCGACACCATATATAAGAGAGTATTTGTCGTCTCACGAAGTCAGTTCAACCTCCCGCTTCGACCCGCTTAGCGGCGTCTGAGACCGTTACTTAACTCTGTTATAAATAGTTATATATTAATTAATAAATAATTTAATTTAATTGTGATAAAAAAAAAACATTTACGGTGAACGGCATCTTAGTGCATGCAACTGTCGCAGTATTGGTCCAAAATCTGTGGTATGTACACTGACGCACTTAAAAAAATATTAATTATTATCGAACTATATCTTTTAAAGGTAATTAATATAAATTGCAGTTTAAAGAGGATATAAATAATACACACTAAACTTAGTCAGTCATACTTTGAACTTATAATACAAATTGTAGATGATGCTGGTTAGTTTTTGTAAATCAATTAAGTCCTGCCTAAACCAAACCATAATAGTTTAGGTATGATATGGGCGATTCAACAAAAATAATGCACTTTTTTTTCAGTCAAAATTATTTTTTTTCCTTGAACTAAGACTACAAATTTATTGAAGATTGTGTTAGGTTAGTTTTTTTTTAAATTCAGCAAGCCTAACCAAACCATAATCGATAAAAAATAGAGATGAATATTTTTTAGCTTTATCTATTATGGCTTTGTTTGCGCAGGGTTTTATTGAAGTTTAATTACTAACAAGTACTATATACAGTTGTTTAGAATGTCATCTTTATCGTATGAAAACATTGTCAGCAACAGTTATTTCGTGATGAAGTTAGGTACACCTATTTTGTGGTACGGTGGTTATTGAAAAATATACGACAAAACCAGAAAACATTAAGTTAATAGTAAGTGGCTTATCTCACTGCATATGGGATAACAGGCTACGGATCTTGAGGGTAGAAAAATATGGGATAAACCTTAACACGTGTTAAAGAATATGTTCTTTTTCAATAGTTTCGTATGTATGCTAATAATATGCTTAAAAGTTTGTCACATAAATGTAGCCATTATTCAATATTTGAAGGCAGTCGGCACGCTTAGTAATTTATACTTTAAAACCTTGGTCCACGGCGATGGTTTTTACATTTCTATTTATTAATAAATGTTCGGTGGTCAAAAGTAATAATATTCTTATTTCAAATTACTTTTCTGTATTAATTGTAAATTGCCACTAACGCTCTTTTTGTTTACCAATTTTGACATCTATGATAAGCCGAAAAAATCGGTGAATTAAAAACTTGCATACCTACTAATAATTAATTAATCATCATCATCAGCCGGGATCGATCCTGCTGGATAGTAGGCCTCCACTAGAGTCTTCCACTCTTATCGGTCCCTAGTTATTCGTAATTAAATACTAGTATCATGTTGTTCTTCGTCGTTACGAAACATTAGTGGATGCATTGTGTCATTTCAAAAGGTAACAAAGGCCACACTAATAAAATTCCTTCAGTTTGTAACATTTGCACTGTTATAGATGTTATTCTATGTTTTGCATTTCAATGCACGGGCAAATGTCATCCGACTAACCAAGTATTTATACAATATTATGTTCACATGTAATTAAACATTGTAATTATTACCGCTAGACTGTATTTTTTTATTGTTTTAAAGCGTGTTTATACCAAGTAGATAAAGTAGAAAATTTTTACATTTTATTGCGATTTTTTTTTAAATACCGTAGTTTTCCGACATTCATATTATTAGGCACGTTCCTATACTTTCTAAAAACCTATTTGAATATATTAGTATTGACAATGACCATCTAAGCAATCCAAGTCAGTCTTGATTATTATTATGTAAACAACCTGGAAATAAATTATATTATGATGTTGTATTTTAATTAACATAATAATGTGATCATTCTCCAAGTACCCACATATTATAATATTATTCTTCTTGTCAATTTACATTTATTGTATTTGCAGTAGGACAGACATTTTTAATCTTAAAATCCGGAGAAACATTAAGTGTCACTTTATCATTTAATATTTTATTAATATTTTCTTTATTTGTATGAACCGTTAATTATTCTAAGTGGAAAGACATTGTATTTGACAATTAAAATAAAACACAATAATATGCAGTACTTATTCCAGATAGTTTAATATTAATCAGGATCGGTTTCGTCCACTTCAATTGTACATTGTTAACTAGCTTAAATACCAGGCTTCTTTGTCACTATATACATGAAAACAATTAAATTTTTCAAAATCAAAATAATAATTCTGACAGCCGTAAAAGTCAAACAAAAGAACACCAAATTAAAATCGAAAATTCAAAATTGGAAGAAACAATCAAACATACTTTAGATTATTTTAAATTGGTATTAAAACTGTATTATGTATTTATATAAGTTACAACACATTTGTTTAAATTTTGTATAGTATATTATAACTGATAATATTTAATAAACAGTGTAGAAAAAACATCTGATTTGCACGTGGATTCTCGTTCGCAGTATCTCTAGACATGTGTCATAATTTTATTATTGTTTACAAAATACTGGGAATATACACTTCGTAATGAAACAGACAGTATTACATAATATCTTTATTTATAATTATTAATTTAAATGCGAGGTAGAATTTTGGATTTTATTTAGGGAATTATTTGAGATTTCAATTTAACAATAAAAATTACCTGTTTTTATTTATGCATATTACTTTTTAATACAGCCTTGGGATACTAATATCAATTACTATTGGTTATTTATCGGTTTTAGCGTTTTTATTTACGATGCTACTCTTAAAACACAATCACTGCTGACCTTTTAATTACCTTTTAATTTCTTATTTATTTTCTTTCGACCATGTCCGATCCTAATATGATCATATGGGCCTCTACAGAGTGGAGGTTTGTATTAACAGATTTTATTTTTACAAAAAATGGATGTCAGCCACTTGCTCAACCTACTAGGTCCATACTCTGACTCATACACAAATTGAAAAATAATTTGTGTACTTGCCAGACCCAGGATTCGAACCCGTGACCCTCGACACTATAGACTGGCGCTTAAGCCATGCGACCATCGTGGGTGGACCTTTTAATTACCATATTTAAATAACACGTTAATTATATCTAATGGCCAAGTACTCCAAACGCGCCAGTCGCGGTGTTAGCACTAACTGAGTAGATCGATATTCTTTTATTTAATTTATGACATTCCTAGTACACCTTCGCGATAATCTGATATTTTTAATAACACTTACTTACAACTTAAAATACGTTTTTTTCCCTCCATCACTTTCCACATCTCTAATTGTGTCATTATCAAGTAAGCATAAGTATATCGAACGTTATGCAACCTTCAGAGAATCGCATAAGAATTCAATTTTCGGCAACAAATGTGTTTGTAATTCTTATTTTGATTATTTCAGTCCTATGATTGAGAAAACTACGAGAAGAGTCTTGGCTGCATTTTGAAAACGTCTCTACTTCCCTTTGCTTATCACCACCTATCTCCAATACTTCTGGTCTATCGACCCTTGGGGGTTTAAAGTTTAGATTTAAAAATCAAGACAGTTATTTTATATCTCTGACCGTGGGATCAAGGGTTCTCAGCCTATGAGTCGCGACCTACAATTGGGTCAATTAGCAAAGTGAATAAATGGGCCGCAAAAAAATAGAGATATGATAATATTAGGTCACAATGTAAACATAATTTTAGAATCCTTTAGTAAAGTCACTATGAAATTTAGAGTCAATGTGCGTTTACAGAAACAAGCTTCGTGATTTTCGCAAAAACTTATTGACTTGACATGGTAGTGATTTTTATTGGCGCATTTTGGTTTATGACATGATATAGGTAATTAAGATTAGATTAATCAATGTGTTCATTTTTAATTAGTTGAGTTTGGTTTCGGAAAAAAGCAATTTCCTTTTCTTCCATTTTTTACATCACAGTATAGCCACGTCGTATAACAATAGAGATGCTGATATATTTGATAGTGTTGCAAAATACTATCGAAGAAGAACTTCTTGTCCACGTGTTAAAACTGTGAACTACTAATCCCCTCCAGTGTAGCTAATCGCACTCTGAGGAATGTCCCCAAATTTATCATTTCATTTTACGCTCCCGTGGTGTACGGATCTGTCAATTTACGTAATTTTAAGTTTTTATAATAAAAATATGTCTAAAACAATCAGGAGTGATGTTAGAATTATTATTAGTAAACTTTTGGTGAATTTTGAAGAAGAAAAGGAGTCGCATCTAAAAGAAGAGCCGATATATTACTTAAATACGCCTCTAGCATGCGTTGCCGCCATGACAGGTACATCACTAGAAATTTTCTACATGCGACAACAGCGACTACAGCAACTTCATGTTATCGCCGATTTCTTGTTGTTGTCGGACAATAGCGACATATTATTATTAATACTATATAAATCAAGTTCAAATCAAATTATTGAGTAATCAATAGTTTAATAAATTTGTAATAGATATAGTTTCAAT
Source organism: Rhyacophila brunnea (assembly GCF_057557595.1). Classification (NCBI taxonomy): domain Eukaryota; kingdom Metazoa; phylum Arthropoda; class Insecta; order Trichoptera; family Rhyacophilidae; genus Rhyacophila; species Rhyacophila brunnea. The sequence goes on along the minus strand of NW_028232827.1, from coordinate 32,420,905 downwards.
AAAATTATTACTGTGTGAAAACATCTTCTTGGCTACGCTTCTGGGCGCTGTTGTCAACTAAATGGGAGGAGCTTGTTAGTTTATAATGAAGGTGGGGTTAACAATGGGCGGAGCATGTTAGATTACAGTTTTAACGCGTAGTCAAGAAGATGTTTTCGCACTATACACAATTTGCTATAAAAATATCTAACAATGCATTAGTTTTACGACAATTACTTCCCATATAAACCCTCTCTCCGGATATTAATCTCCTGTTAACAACCCTCAGGACAATAATCCCCTGTTTCGGACCCCTCCTTCGGACATTACTTCCCCGTACAAAAATAAAAAAAATATTTCAATAAAATCTCATTGACTCTAACACAAATAAAAAAATATACACCATACACTCATTTCAGATATAGAGATGGGGGAAAGTAATTACTAAAATATTGACATTTTTAGCAGAAAATGTACTTAGATTAATATCTCATTTACACGCTCATGTATTTTACTGTTGACAGTAAGAAAATGTATGGGTAAACAATATGTATTATCCTGCAGTTGGCAAGATTGCATGCACGAATCAAACAAATTTGGAAGCTTCTGAATTTTTATGTTACAGTAAGATTTTTTCGATCTGCGCCTGCGCAGTAGAATGATAATGGCGAACCTGCGAAAAAAAAACGGAATTTTCAGATTCACTGATTTTTACTAACTGGAAAATAGTATGAAATAGTACCATAAAATGATAACATCGCGACTCGTTCACTCTTAAAGAATGAATTGGAGAGACAGTCAGCACTTTTACTTGTAAACAGTTATTGTCATGACAGTTTAAAATAACCACCATTGCCCCATAAACATGCGATTTTACTTGAACACTGTATCTATCGGGTTTAGGTCAATATTATTTGTAATGGCAAGTAATGTCATTGTAATATAATATAACATATACCTACGTATACTACGTATGTGTTATATCATTAATCTTTTCTTGGATTGCCAAACCTAAACTATTAGTCTAATTTGGGTCGCGCCACAAAAAGGTTAAGAAACCCTGGCTTAGGTAATAGTGCGCACTTGTTAGTAATGTATCGTCTATTGCAGTGTAAAGTCGATAAAGATAGTGATAATGTACATATTATTTGAAAAGCATTTATAGTATGTATTGAATTTTCTTGTATTTTGTAAGAAACATATTGTAATATTTTCTTTATATTGATATGTGATAAACATTTGAGAGATTTGAAGCGCAATATAAATAAGTTCACGTGTGATAGTATTATTTTTTTTATTCACTATTACTTGTTAATGGAATATATTTTAGAAATAACAAATACTTATATTGAGAGTTCGCGTTGGTTCAATTGAGAATGTCGTGTTATAAATATTATTCTGTAAACGACGTACATATACGAAAAAAACATACAATTCTACATTTTTTATAACAATATGTAGGTGCTAATAATATCAGAGTTTTAATAAATGCAACAAAATTATTTCTTTCTCATTGTTTGTCTTGTTATGTGATTTTTTTATGTTTTATTGTAAGAGATTATACACAATTTGTGAAAAATACGCATCATTGTAACATTTAGTTTTAACCTTTTAAAATCTTCCAACGAATCCATTGTGTCATTTGCGTCAAAGAAAATCATCGCCGGTTATAATGTTACGTGGATGAATGATCCAGTAACAGTCTGTTTTAATTATTTTGCCCAATCAACGTTAAATCTTAATCTCTCATGCGTAGTCCAGCCATTTTAGTATCGGCTAATCAAATCTTCTTTTATGTACAGGATAAGTATAATATGCTCGTAGCTTTAGTGGAAATCTGTATATTATTATGTGACTGACCTAGCGCAACCTTTGCATTTGAATAATATGCCGCGTGGCCATTCCAACCTTTAATCTATTCATCTTTTTTCTCATATTGTTTCTGCTCAGCATTCCGATGTATATGTTAATACTGGACGCATGAGAATTTTATGAATGTCAACTTTGCATCATCTGTGTCAAAGAAAATATCCGCTGCTTACGTGATATCTATTACCTATTCAAATTTATAATGAATTTTCCCTATTAATGCATACGAAAACATCACAGCAAAATAATATACGTCCGTAATATTTTTTGTAACCATTTTAGGCAAGGCTTTTAAAGTAAACTGTTGTTTACACCTGGCCAACGCAATTATATCTCAGCTTAATAGGAGTTCCCCGAAAATAATTAAAATATTTCCAAAAATTCCTTCAAAAACAGATCGAGATTTACAAGTCTACAAATAATAGCGTGGTATACTTTCTTGAAAAAACAAAAAAAACCCGTTATGCTTTGAATCCGCTATCCTCTATTTTTATCGTAAACGTGTAGTATTCTATTTATAGAGAGCATCCAATTTGTTCATTGATATCAGCTCTCATTCATGATTTGATATATTATTTTCATACTGAGGGAATTACCAGCGACAATAATAACATTATTTTATATACTTACGATATATTTATTATGTATGGAATGATGAACATTTATTATACATTATTATACAATATACAATATATAATATAAATGATCATGTCAAATTAACTATAGGTATATAGATATCGTAATAAAAATAAATAAAAGCTGTATTCATTTAAATTTATGAATGCACTTGAGGGGGGACATGCTCAGCGTACGTCAAAATGGAGTTTTTGTTCTATTTTCAAAGCATGGTCATGGACATTTCTTAAACGTTGTAGATAATCTATATATATAATTTTGAAGCCTTATTATCCTTTATACTTATTTTAAACATTTGATGACTGCATAAAGTATTTTTATTACATAAAATAGTATTCTTTTAAACCTCTCGCTCTAATGTTTTAGAATATAGTCAAACTTTTGATTTTATTCTATAGTAGTGTTTATAATAAATTAATAACAATACCATATTATTCGATTATAGACCCAGCATATTGATACATAATAATATAGTATCTTATAATCGTCACATATTACGTATGTGGCCAGGCTTTCACGTATTATATTTTATAGGCAATTACTTGAAAAACATTTTAAATGATGTCTTTATCTGATAAAGTATCATTTTTAGTAATTACAGAATTGTTTAAAAAATATAATTGACGGCTTGGCAAATTGATTTTACTAAAAATAATTATTCTTATCTTTTAATATTATATTCAACGGCCAACACCATAAGCAATTAAAAAAATAACGCACTATTATAATGATAATATAAGCTGTATATTACATTAATTATCCACATATCTATAATAACAGCATTAGTTGCAGACAATAATTATTATTGGTTATATTATATAATAACGTTATTATAAATTTTACACGTTTTTTATATTATAAACGGTAACACCTTTTGAAAGAACGGGGAATCCGTGGTAGTTTTTTTCTTTGTAAAATAATGTGGTATCTCTTTAGGTACGATTTCTCAACCTTTTTAAGCCACGATCCATATGTAGGAGCGTAGATAATAATTGTTTTGGCTGTAACCCAAGAAAACTTTAACAAAATAAAACATGCAGATAATAATTAAATACAAATACATTAGAGCGCTTTCTTACAGTGTGGCAAATGGAGAACACAAAATTAATAGGAAAAATGTTGTCCTTCTAGTTTCGTGTAACAGGCTTCGTATCTCGAGTATTTAGGAATATAGGATCAATTTAAACGCGTGTTAAAGAACTATACAATATGAGTCAAACATAATAAAATCATGCATAATTCTGAAAACACCAATGAGAAAATAAAGCCAATAGATTTTTTTTTTTAAACTAAGACACCCGGCAGGAATCAAACCTGCGTCTTTTGGGTATCGCGCCCTGTGCATTACCACTATGCTAGGACTGCCATGCTTAATTGAGACAAATTTTAACTATCATAAGCGCTCTCCAAATTTTCCCAAACGCCCTCTTTTTCTATTGGCTATATTTTCTCATGAGTGTTTTCAGAATTATGTATGTTCATTAATTAGAATGGTACATTCTTAAATCTTGTGAATTATTCGTTGAATAAAAGAAATAGGTAGTTAATAATAAAATAACTTCAATTAAATATCCACTCAAACAGATACTTACTTACTTACATACAATAATATACTTATAATTTGTGTCACGAATGTCATCTTCGATAATTATTTTTAGTTAGGTGATGTTATTCTAAAAAAGAGAAGCATTGATATTTTTTGTACTAGGTACATTGGTGACTGGAAGTTATGGTTTTTATTTTTTTTATCGTGGGGTGGTCTAATAATCATTCAGTACCTCAGGCATCCACGTCCATAACCCCGTCACTGCAGAGACATAATAAAATGTACTTTCTATAATCATATTTTTTTTTTAAATAATTTTTATATACCTACTCAATTAACATTTTCATTATCTTTCTGTTTCAGATTATCCTACACGAGTCAATGGCATCTTGAAACTTGAAACATTATAATTAAAAAAAAAATACATAGATACCTCTATAGTATATTATTATTTATTTAAATTATTTTTTTTTTAAATATAATCTGTGATATTAACATAATATTAATAAAGTGATAAGATGAACCAAATAATAGGAATTAATATGACGAAGAAGTCGACGCTAGTTGGCTGTTTTCTGATACTATATGCGTGCTGCAATGTGGCTGGTAAAGCAGTGGAGAAACCGCTGAATGATGGTGAGTATTTTTCCTTATTCTTCTTTTTCGACTCCTCGTAGGGCTTTGGATACCATGTGAGATAAACTTATATTCTTATTTTAAATATTAGATTCCTAAGTTACAGTTGACAATATTAAAAAAGTGATATTATCATCTTGATTATGTTGATACTCTGAGAGCCTTTCTGTTTAATATGAAGGGGCGCGTCAAGCGGGGGTGTTAGTGGGTGTGAAACACTCGTACGGTGAGCGTCAGAAAAACCATTTTATTTATTATTATTATTATTAAAAATATATATATGTTATTTAATTATATAAAGTGAACTTCATGATAAAAAAAATCGCCTGCACAGCAATTTTCTACCACATCATTAAATATTATTTTATAATAAGCCTTTTTTATTTTATTTATAAAAACTGTAGGTACATTATAATTCAAATAACAGTACATTACTACACTATTTATTATTAGTACATTATTTGCACATCAGTTTATTAGTACATTATAAGTAAAATATGAAGACAAATAAAACCATTACTTCACAATTTCTTTAACTTCAAATATTCATTTTATTTGGGAGGGACAGTGGTAATTTTTAGCTGGCACCCAGGCAGTAGGCATCTTTGGCGCATTCCTGATAGTAATGACCAGTATTGATGTATTATATAAGCCATTTTTTACCTAATACCGAGATGCAAAGAATATCAAGTTACGTTAAAGGTCTATGCAAAATAATATAATGAAAGCTGCAAAAATCTTAATTAGTAAAGCAAGGTTGTGATGTATAGTCTCAATAATACTTAAATTTTGATTTCCCTATAATTATTAAAATATTTTTGAATTGACATGCAATTGTAAAAGTATGAAAACTACACTTTCAATACTTAATTATTGATTTAAAAAATTGGATGCCTAATTAAATGGTTGCCTTTTCAGTTTTTTTGATACCTAGCAGATATTAAAAAATACATCATAATAGTGGCGAAGGGTGGAGGTTGGCTTTTAAGATCCAAAATAAATAGTGCACATTAAGATTTGTTAGTCATACGTATTTGTTTCCATTGAACTAATGCCTCAATTACATTGAGCTTTTTACGAGCTTTTTATTGGCAAATTTACAATCTGCCTGTAAAGTCGCCCAGTGTAATCATCGAATAAACTAATAAGCAGGCTGTAAACACTCTACCGAGAAAAATTGAAAGCCGGTCAACTTTACACGCTACACGCCGGCGTGTGGGCCTACTGCGTCTGCGCAGTAGAGCGCAGTACCAACCTCCCGGTAAAAAAACGAACTACGTTCCGTCAAAATAGTCGCTGGCTTGTGGCTCCTCAGCGAATGGAAAGTTTTGTGTGTAGCAGTAGCTGAATCGCCCGCTTTTAAATTCGCCAATAAACAGCTCGTAAAGAAGCTCAATGTAATTTAGGCTTAAAACTACAATGTGTAGATTATGTAGACAATGATTGTTCGTTTTTAAAATTCAATTAAACCCTGCCTAATTCAAGCCATAGCAGATAATAGTGAACAAATATTCATCTATCTATAAAATATCGAAAATTGTGCCATTAAATCAGAGATAATTTTAGATATTTTATAAATAGACGAATATTTTTTTTCGATTATGGTTTGGTTTTGGCAGGGCTTAACAAACCAACACCATCTGTAATGTATATTTTTAATTTAACGCAAACAAATAAGTATGACAGAAAAAGCGTGCACTATTTTTGTCGGATCGCCCTTAACTATTACGGTTTTGTTTAGGCAGGGCTCAATTGCATTTTAAAAACTAACCAGTACCATATTGTGTACATTTTATTCTTAGTTCAATGAAAACAAATAAGTATGACTGATAAAGTTTATTTTGCACTATTTATGTCGAATCTTAACAGCCTACCTTTACCCCTCGCCGATGCATGGTAGTTTATTACCTTCCATGCCTGATCCTAGAAGATCACGTGCGCCTTGATAGAGTAAAGGCTGTATTAAAAAATCAGCGGCAACAGTGCCCATAATATTATTTTCGTGACAATATTAAATTTAGTTTTTAATAATCTCGAAACCATGATAAAGGTACCTACTTAATGAAAACACTATTCCAGAAATTTTAAATTTTGTAGGTACAGGATTACTCAGGATTCTTTGTACTCATATTACGAGTACATAAAAATTACAAACTATACGTCATAATAATCGTATTTTAAAGTTATTGTGCTCAGTAAAATTGTTGAAAAGCAATAAATTTCTATTTATTTGCTGTCTTTGTAAACAATTATTATTATTAAATATTTGTAATAATGGTTTGTAGCGAATGTGAATAATATTGTCTGCCTATTACGGCAACACCACGACATGTTAACGATATGTGACCGTAGAAAATCTTTAAAACACATTAAAAACAAACATTTTCCGCATCTTAAACGTGCGTCATTTTCACGTTTCATAAATATTTACAAAAAATAACAATGTAGATATCTCGTAATCTCGTAAATGTGTATATAGAAAATGATGCACACACAATAAATAAGTATTTAAATTTAAAAAAAATACATTTGTTTCATTAATTCAAATGATATTTTCTTTTATAATTACGTTTTTAATTTCCGCATATCGAGTAGCAAAGGTTACAGCGTCATGCCAAGGATAAGTGGGTCCCGATTTACAATACTGTTGGTTCAATAAAGATTAACATATTTTTCAACCAATGTGTGCAGACATTGCACCATTGAGCTGCGGGGTTTTGAGAATGGCTTAAATTCTATCGCCGTTAAAAAAACTTAGATAAATTTCTGTCTGTAATATTTTACAAAGTTTACTACTGGTAAAATATAATAATAATATAAAGTGGTGGAGTAGTGCAAATAAAGTAGACTATTGAAATTGAACAAAGTAACCACGTTTACTTTTCAGAACAATAAATATCATAATATTATATTACTTTACCAAGTAAACTGATGACTGAGAAATATGCCATTAATACACCATCTTGTAGCATAATCGTAGTTTAAACCCATTCGCTGCGTCCAATGCAACCGGTGCGTTGCCCATCAGGCGGCCATTAGATATAATTAGCATTTCATTTAAATGTGGTAATTAAATATTAATTATAAGGTCTGCAGCGAATGGTTGGTAGATAATAATTATTTAATTTCAAGACAACCAATTATATAAATAGTATGAAAGCAACTATAAATCAATAGGTCGTATGTCAACAGATTAGTAGCCATTGTAAAATCGCAATAAGTCGTATGTCAAAAATTATCGACAATTTGAAAGAAATTTATGAAAATTAAATATTCAATTAATATTATGTTATCAGGATATAAAGAGTAGGGGCAAGTCATGTACCTTTGGACATTTTTTTTCTTCATTCATGATTTTTTTTTTCTCAATAACGATTCATGATAGAAGAAAAATGTGTTTGTATTTTTGCTTATCAATCAATTGCTTATAAAATTCATATTTTTAATTATGTAAAACATCACCCTACATTACTTTTTTCTGAAATGTAGATTTTTGTCCATAGTTACAATCTATGCATGTACCATTGGACATGGGTAAATGTACCTTTGGACATTGATTGTACCTGTAGATACGCTAATTAAAAAACGGTTAAAGGTATCAATAAAACGAAAATTCATATAAAATCAAACTTTATTATAAACTATTAAACGTTAGTACTCTCTGAAAGGGTAATTAAAATATTTATTATAGTATAATATGAATATAATATCTGAACCCGAGTAGGTACATAATAATATATAAATCTGTCGTGGGTAACAAATGCAGCTTTTTAGTCGCGTCTATAAATGATTTTTTTTACAGTTTAAATGTGTTATTCGCATATTTGTTAAATAATATTGCTACGTGAACTGTTAAGGGGGAGCATATATGCCAACAGAAAACCTAGCGGAAAATACGAAGCTTGTAATTTGAGATTTTTTTTTGATAATGTACAGTTTCAACTGTATTAATTAATAAATATGAACGTATCTGAAAACATTAAAAAGATTTTTTTAAGGCAAAGATAAACTTACAATTGTAAGGATTTCAAGTTATACACATTTATATTTTTTATGCAAATCGATGTTTTTTAAAATAGATATAAAAAAATATTAAAACTCTGAATTAGGCAAAAATTTAAACTTATTAAACTAAATTTTAATATTAAATAAAACCATAAAAATAATGTTAAAATAACGTAACCTATGTACCAAATATGGGACAAATTCACATTTTTTTTACAATTGTAAGTTTATCTTTGACTTAAAAAAAATCTTTTTAATGTTTTGAGATTACATATTTATTAATTAATACAGTTTAAATTGTAAATTATCAAAAAAAAATCTCAAATTGCAAGTTTCGTATTTTTCCGCTAGGTTGTCTGTTGGCATATGATCCCCCTTAATGTGTTGTAACAAATAATGTGTACGTATTTAATTTAATTTCGTGAATATGGATAATAAACAATAAGATTTTTTGGTACAGTTCGGTTATGAGGAATACAGCGGAAAACACGTTTTTAAAATACCCGATATACTGGATTATTTGTTAGTTTGGGTTAGTTTAGGTTAGGTTGGGCTAGGTTAGGTTAGGTTTGGTTAGGTTAAACTAACAAATAATCTAGTATTTCGGCTATTTTCAAAATGTGTTTGCCGCTGTATTCCTCATAACCGAACCGTACCGATTTTTTCAATATTTCTATTTCATTACAATAATTATTGCAAGCCCTGCTTATATCAGCATGAAATTTGAATTACAACACAAGTGATGGGTAACATATCGACTCATTTTAAGTCCGCTTAAAATATTTGTGAGACAAAATTGGCTTCGTTTATGCTTGACAGCTTGTAAAATTGATTATTCAGATTATTGGGTGATTTCCGTTAAAAAAAGAACCAATAATCAGACTAACAAAATGTCATCTTAGAAGTCGTCCGTATATTATGATATAACACCAATTAATAATTCTCCCGAGGGCTCCTGATTAAATTATAAAGACGGTCAATATCCTAAAAATAATCCATGGGAAATGTCTATTACTTATGCCTATTATATCAATCAAATTCTGTATGATAAATAAACGGCATTCATTTGTGTAAATTATTATTACTTTTTGTATTTATCTATATGTACCTACTTCACATAAGTAATGATTACTTTGATTGCATGAGCATGCTTACAGCAATTTTTCAATTAGGAAAAAACATGATTTTCTTACAAACACGCGATAAAATACAACAAATCTCTAACTACAAAGTCTCATAATCAGTTTCCGTAGTTTTTATTGATGATTCATAAACATAAGATTCATATTTTGTAATAGGTAGTAATAAAAACTTACTGATATTATCTGTAAATGAAGCTAATACACGCTTTTATATCGATAACAGAGTATTATTAATTTATAGTCGGCAATAATATTAAACAATTGTGTTGCATTACGATTATTAGTGTCTACTTATTAAGTAGCAAAATGCGCTTAGCATAGTTCATTTTTTATTGAGAGAATATTCACTAATTGAAATTATATTATACCTACAATGTTACAGATATTATTGTTGCAGTTACTATTTGGACATCGACGAAAAAACTACATCAGTGGATCTATACTTACACAAAGCGGCTATCCACGGTAGTTTATCATATTTATGTATTGAGACGGTTAATTGTTACAATAAGTTAACCGTCTAAACTATACTATCCAAAAGTGCTATGTTTTAACAGCCGTTCTCTTGACTGTGTTAACTTTTAGATATATTATTAACTTGAATTTCATTCTAGATTTTAATACATTGTGAGGTTCATTTATATTGGTATTTTTTAAATAGTACCTAATCATTTTATTTTAATAATAAATACATGCATGTATTTATATGGCGGCAGTTTATCAATAATGTAAGCTACAAATACAGATCAGTAACATTTTACGTGATCATGTACGTCAAATTGTAAAATTATTGTATTTTTACCATTGCCATAGCAGAGAGACGACCAAATTGGTAGCCGTTATCCACTATTAAAAAAACACGCTGCCGTATTTTGAACATTAAACAATTTCGCAAAGTAAGAATTGAAATTTAAAATAGACAATAATTGGAAAAATCTTTTACGTAAATATAATCGTAAACGCACACCTAATAATCAGCATTATACATGATGCATTGACGCTTATCCAGGAAACATAATCAATAGTTAGTGTATTCTAGATGTGGTTGTATAAAGGGATCCTTATAATACCATGGACTGACTGGGTGAAAATGTTAATGTTGACATCCTCAAAGAAATAGGAAAATTATGAAAAGTTCTAGAAAACTGCAGTGCCTTGGCAACATCGTATAAAAAAAAGTATAATTCATTGTCCAAGGAATGATCAACGGTAAACGTAGCAAAGGAAGACGTTCCATTTCAAGACTTAACAATCTATGTGATTGCTACAGAGTGCAGCTCCATAGAAGTGTTACAGATAATTAAACAATGCAATTAATTTTATAGTTAGGCCGCAGCACTAAATTACAAGTTTTGATGATAGTGATAATGGTTTTTTAACTTAGACTGTAATACGGTATCTTTTTCGTAAAAAATAAAAATTTTCATTGGCATATTTTGTGCATTACAATAATTAATCATTTTTTATAGACAATTTACTATATTGCATTCGAATTATAGACAATAACTAAAGTACTACAATCGAAATTCTCAGTAGTGTAGATAGAGAACCATAATGGTCACATACGATAAACCAAAGATCGCCTTATCGCAAATCAATATCATTATAAATAGTATAAATACATATTGTATAGCTTGTATTATATATCAATTCTACCTACCTAACAAAAAAACATAATTATATCAATGTTATCCATATTGCATACCACGAGTACCTACGTTAAAAAATGTTAATATTATATAATATTCTTTTAACGATTCCGTATTTTGTAATCTAATATTCAATGCTACAACTCTTTATTTCGATATTTTTGCCTAACCATCTTAATTTATTATAATTATAGTGGTTAATGCTTATAATTTTATAGCAAGGCTATTTTTTCTACATTTGTTTCACTGTATCTATAGTATAATACTATCCTGCATAGAATAGAAGCAGTGTAACTAACTTTTTTAGCAATGCATTTTGAAGGCCTAATTTTAGTCAAGTATTTGCTATCTTGGGCAATTATTAAATTCATTCAAATACAATGTATTCATTTTTGTATACATCAAGATTTTATTGATTCATGACGTTAAAAGAGGTACCTATATATTTTTTATATTGCAATTAAATTATAAAAGTAAACAAGGGAAACGTGGTACAGTTCTCAGAAAAATACTGAGTGAAACATATATTATATTATAACTATTTTAAGAAATAAAAATTAAATATACTTTCATATGCGTAAAGGATATATTATATTCCAAGAGATTTAGTTAAACAAAACGTTTGCCGTTCAAATTAGCATTACCAATATGTAGTTTTGCACATTAGCATAGCAATCAGCAGATTGTGCTCCCGATTTCCCGATCAACGAAATAATGTACTTACATAACGTAATTAATAAAATGTATTTTGATATATGTTATAGATTGAGATATTATTCTAATTATATAGGCAATGGCCTCCCAACCCATGGGTCGCGATCCCCCGGGGGGTGTTGCAATGTGTTTCTTAAGAGTTCAATGGGTTAACCCATTCATTGCGGTCATTTTAATTAATATTTAATTACCACATTTAAATAACATACTAATTATATCTAATGGCCACCTGATGGACAACGCGCCAGTTGCGTTGGACGCAGTGAATGTGTTTTTGGGACATATGGCAAGCATAAATTTTCGCAAGTCATACCTACAACGCGTAGAACATTTTTGTAGCACCACTGCAGGGTGAAGGAAGGCCGGCCACGCGAGGGAACCCCTTAGGTTATGTGACAAGGGTGCCCACTCACGTGAAGCTTCTCTTCGTGATTACTTTAATCACCGAGGGCTGCCGTCAGCATTCATTGGTGTAAAAGACAAAAGATAGTTTAATGGGGAATGAGACAACTGGGTTCCAGGATATTTGGGCGCCGCACTGTCGAATGAAATAAATATACGTTCGTTACGATTTTACACAGAGAGTAGACGATGAATTTTTTTCAGTTTCTATCTACTACTTGGTGATTTTAATTCATTTTCCTCTTAACATATTGTTTTTTTTATTGCGGATTGAGAATTATCATGCCTGAGGCTTAATATAAAAATAAAAGAACTCTCTTCTCTTTGGAACTCATTACGTGCGCATATTTAAATTTTCACCAAGTATTTAATTAAATATAATAATTTAAATATAAATAATAATTATATATTTTAAAAGTATATACTCGTACATATTCACGAACGTCTATTTATTTTCAAATTTCGTTCGTTTGCGTCGCGCCCAGTTGTCCTGGCGTTTAATGTTTGACTGTGACGTGAATAAAATGTTGTAATATAAATATCAATTATTAATAATCCACACTAAAATATTCAAAACATACAATTTTGAAAAGGTTTACCCTTCGCCCAATTAAAATAGGTTTTTTTACAATTTAATGAGGCAGGGGAAGGGATCGTAGTTACCTTGAATTTACAAAAGGAAAAAGGTTGCCAACTCGTGATAAACTATATAGAGCGAAGTATTTTTTTGATTATTCTTTAAATATCATTATTCATATTTATTTAACACCAATGTAGATTTGGGACATTATTTTAATAAAAAACAAGAAATCTGAATGCATGCTGTTTTTAGATATTTTGGCATTCACGATATTATCATATTATTATAAAAAAAACGACACCATATTTTTATATATTCACATGAAAACAGTTTCAGAGTTTATTACTATGGTAAATTAATAATAACATTTTACAATAGTTTCAGCATATCATGTCACGTTTTTGTGAGAATGTGCAAACGTCCAAGGATGGGAAAGCACTGACTTTTAAAGATTTATTTAAGCGAAAAACACGTAAATTAAAATATTATAAACATCATTATTATTGCATCCTAACCGGGGCTGTTAAACTAGAAAGTTAATATGCCAGAACCGGAACCTTCATTTAATAATTTTGAGAAGAATGTCAAATGAAAATAGCGGAGGTCTTTAAGTTAATTATGAATATTAAATAAATTAATTCAAGCGATGTGTGTTTTGTGTAAGAGAATGTCAAAATGATCCATATATTTTTCTACGTGGATTTGACACCGCTTTTTAGCGATAACTTTAACAACGAAGATATGCGCCATTCCAACATGAAATATATATTTAAGGGGACCATCCTCGTATTCAAGACAAGTGAACTCAAAATGATGATGGACAAAAATTATAATAGTTATAAATATGTAGAAAATAAAACAAGTCGTGTTGTAAAGCACTATTTATTTTATTTTTTTTCATTATTATAGATAAGTTAAACATGTTAATAGATTTCCATAAAATATTTTTCTAAACGCTGCTATTTCGTTATGAAAAATTCAGATAAAATAATGGCTAGGGATTGCAATACCGAATTAAAATACCGATAACGGTATTCCGGTAAACAAACAAAAGCATCTACCAATAAATATTATATATATATATATATATATATATATATATATATATATATATATACATACATACATACATAAATTTCTAATACATCTAAAAATACGCCTGACAACTTCTAAAACACGCAAGCGACTGGCGAAAACAACTATATATATTTAAATTTAGGGAAGTACCTACAATAATGTATTTTGAAAAATTTCACGTGTCATTGCTGGTCACCAAGAACGTCGAAGGGCAACGGAAGTCAACCATTGTATTGTTGTTTTAAATTAATAAAACGCATTTTTTTTGCAGTACTTATTCCACTTTTAATCAATAGATTAGGACCGGTTTCGTCCTTTTACTTTCAACTTTTAGTTGAAAATGTCCCTCTGTGGCGGACGTAGCCGGTCCTAATCTATTGATTAAAAATGGAATAAGTACTACAAAAAAAATGCGTTTTATTAAATTAAAACAACAATACAATGCAATTCCACCATGAATTGACAGTTAACAAAATAAAAGAAATTAAAAGGAAGCAAACCAGACATCGTGTAATCTGACAAAAAATGTAGCCCTATTAAAAATTTTCGGCTAATTAATACATTTTGTTTCCATTTCCAATACTGAATATATCGGTATTGTCTGATTGGTACTGTTCGGTTATACCGGAGGCAGCGGAAAACCCATTTTGAAAATAGTCGATAAACTGGATTATTTGTTAGTTTGGGTTAGTTTAGGTTCGGTTAGGTTGGGTTAGGTTAGGTTAGGTTTGGTTAGGTTAACCTAACAAATAATCCAGTTTATCGGCTATTTTCAAAATGCGTTTTCCGCTGCCTCCGGTATAACCGAACAGTACCGTCTGATTTTTAAAACCGGTAGGTATTTCGAAAAATATTAGGATACCGGTTTTAAAATACATAAATATTTTTTTAGTGTGGAAAATATGATATTATATTCAATATCCATTGGCGGGATGTGTTTTAACTAATAAACTGTCATTACTCAATTGATTTATGGGCCGCACAAAATTGTGTTTTTGCTAATTGCTTTTCAAATGCAAATTAACACGTTAATTAAAAGGGCCCGTAAGCATTGGGTTAAGTAATACACTGCAATTAGCTATAAAGTCTTGGGCAATGGCAACTGGCATTCGCATTTTATTAACCTGTTCCGTGTTCCTGTGCAGACGTGAAGATTTCTTCACGGAGGTACTCGTAGTTTTGAATGTCCATATTGTTTTACCTTCTTTCTGTATACTATCATTGTTTTTTGTCAGTAAATATATTGCTTCACAATATTATATAACTAGCAAATATTACCCGCTGGCAGAACCACCTGTCAATATTATTATTCGTCTTCTCCCTGTCTCCCTCTACTTTATACTTTAGGTGTATGTTCTGTCTTACTGTCTTTGTTCAGCAATGTAGTCTCCTGACGTTTCCGAGTACGGCATCGCTGATCCCGCTCATTTGTCAAATGGCGATGCTTATCTGATGATTATTCCTCATCTATAATGTTTATTTTTTATGATTGATTGTGTATGTTGCCTAAGGTTACAAAAGATTACAGCACCATATCCTTATTATAATTACCCTTTAATTAAATTAAAGAAAAACTCCTTTGTTTTATTTACTATATTGGTATGCGACTCGCAACATTTTCGATGGATCAATTTCATTCAATAGCATTTGTTCAAATGCAGTCACAATCATTAAATACTCTAAAAAAAATGATAATTAAAAAATCTACACCCATGGTGGCCGGGCGGCTCAAGCGTTAGACTATCACACCGTGGGTCTCAGGTTCGAATCCTGGGTCTGGCAAGTACACATATTGATTTTCAATTTGTGTGTGAGTCAGGGTATGGGACCTAATAGGTTGAGCAAGTGGCAAACATCCATTTCTCGACAAACCTCTAATCTGTGGAGGCCCATATGATCCTATTAGGATCGGATATGGTCGGAATAAATCACTTGGATAAGACGCTAATCCGCGCTGCAATCATCTATCAAACTATTATGGGAGTTTTTGATTTTACCGCTCGATTAAAATGAAGATTTAGAATTTTCGTTTAAACGTGTATGTTTACTACGTTGTCTCCTGTCTCGCTGTTTCTCTTACACATAATTTAAAAACAGCAGTTTAATTTTAATGTATAACCACTAGAAAAAAAATTGATAAAAATGCGACACCCAGCGAAATTTGAACCGGCGCCCGGGCTATGTGATCTATCTTAAGATTTTTTCTAGTGATTATATATTTCTCACATGTGTTTTCAAATTATGTATGTTCAGTAAAAAATGTTACCTACATTATTAAATCTTGTGAAATATTCGTTGAATAAGAAAACAGTTTATTCTATTTTCAAATATTTTCTCTCATACGTCATAGATAATCCAAGATAAACTATATATAAGGTAATAATAATGCATTTAGAGTGTATTCTTACCTGACTACAATAATAATATGATTATGATAAGTATAGATTTTTTTAAATATTATCTTTAAACATACATTTCAATATAATAATATGCACTTTATAATATACAATCATTCAAGTTGCACATGCGGTCGCTGCAATAAAAAATACACTACGTAACTAAAGCATGTCTACGTCATAATATTTAATATAACAGACAATATTATAACAATATATTATGTACAAAACTACAAAATATTATGTAAATATTTTACAGTGGATTTTTTGAACAGTTATATTTTATTAACAAAATATAACATCGACTTAAAAAAAAAGATAAAGGAGTTAACTCTCAATTTTTTTTCAAAATCCCACGCGAGCGTTGCCAACTTAATTGTTTTTCTTCGCAGTATTTTTCACTAGTTATCTACATTCTACAAATTGTGACGTAAATAACATATTGTGACGTAAAAAAATCAAAAACTTAATCTTAAAAGTATATATTATTAATTATAAAATGAACGATTAGTAACGTGTTTGTCGATAGACTAAAAATAAGTTTCAGGAAGAAACAAGTCTAGAAGGTTTACTGCATGAAAAAAAACTGGCAGAATTTTCTTTTAAGAAAAAAACGTGTGTATGTAATCTTTTTGACAATTTTCATCGTCCGAGCTTAAAAAGGTGTCATCCATCATCCTCAGATTTTTCCAACAAGTACCTACGATAAAAATGATGGCTGCAATTTTTTTCTGTTTTAGAAAATCTAACATTATTTTTTTCCTGTAGAATAGTTTTTTTTCATAGTTCTTCTAGCATATTTTTGTCGGAGAGAGTTGGCAATATTACCAACGACTGTGTATGTATGTGCTACGTTGAATTTTCTTCATTAAACATAATGACAATCTAAATATAGATGAATACCGACTGAGAAATGTCGCAAAAGGTAACTGATTACTGAATAATAATCAGTAATCACATATAAATAATTATTGCTTTGGTACGTGAGCACTATTAATAATTATTGTCTACGATAATTATGTAGATTTATTATCCACAAGTTCCCGCTCAATTAATACTTTTTATCAGTTTCTTATCATAAAAAAAAACTTAATAAACATGCATAAACTCACTTACCGATAATAACGTAGTATATACAGCTACTCAATTTCGCTTACAAAACAAATATAAGACACCGTACTCCGGTGACTCGACTTTTAAAATTATTAATAATACTGGCGATTGATTAGAGTTTGCTGTTTTATTCTCGCGCCACTTTCAAGAGCAAATTTAAAAAATACACAATGAGCACATAACAAATAAATTCAAGACGTGTAAAACATGACATTTAGAATAAAAAGCACAAGTAAATCAACTCGAGAAAAAACAAGGTAGAGAAAAAAAACAGCAAAAAATAATTTTATAGAAAAAAAAATAAAAAAAACAACAATAAATAATTATTTAAAAATTAGAAATTAAACAATAAAATAGAATTTAAAAAACAGAATACATAATGCCTCGCTTAAGTTGTCTACATCTCTGGGGAGTGCATTGACCAGCCGCACAGCTACTGGTGCCTGGCGAGCCTGAAATGAGGAAACAGCTTTCACCCAAAATTGTATTGTATTATTCTATTATGATGCTCCCTATTGTTTATCTTTTACATTATTTCAGTATTTGCTTGCACCATTAAGGATCTTTCATGAAAAATATCGTGCTATTTTCGAGTAATACACATTTTTATTTTTAATAAAAATTGATATTTTTTATTATAGGTACACTTGAAAACACTCGGATCCTATTAGAAAAAATCACATTTGAAAAAAATACGACGCCCGACGGGATTTGAACCCATATATACACTGGTTTCGTGCATATATGCTTTAACCGATTAAGCTACGGGCCTCCTACCTAATTACGATAATTTAAACTAGTAGGTCCTACATGAAATGCTTATCAAATTGCGATATTAATGACGTTTTTTATTCAAATGTGATTTCTTCTAGTAGGTATATATCTGAGGTGTTTTCAAGTTATGTATGTTCAATATTTGGAATGCTACATTCTCAAATATTGAACTGAAATTGAAAAGATTGAAAAGGATAATGGTGGTCTATTGAATAGCGACGAGATATAATATAATGCATTGTGTAATAAATGCCACTCTGAGATGCCATTCCTACTTTATTAAGGATACATTTTGTCATTAACACTTCAGGATCTTAATATGTTATGTGTGAGACAGGATGTAGGGATTCCCTGGAATTTTACAAAATGCGTCAGGGGTTCTGCCAAAAAAAATTAAGCTTAGGAATCACTGCGTTATATTGAATATGTCAAAAATTCGGTCAACAAAGGAGAAAATTTCTTCGACGCCGGACAAAACGCAGATAATAATTATTAATGATCAATAAAACATGTGAAATAATTATTGTTGGACGAACGGTGAACTTTGAACGTGCGTTAATTACAACGATCACTTGGCTATCACACAGTTCGTCGATCCTTTACATGGGCGTGTTGATCACGTGGTTACAATGTTATATCAACAATGATACAGCGTTCCTCGAACCACTTTTCAATAATAATTAATATTATCAATAATAACTGGGCCTAAAAATAACATTATTTTATCTAAATTTATCAAGCGTGACGTCTTCGGCCCCGGACTACTAAAATAATAATATGATAACATATGCAGTAAATGTGTACCTACGCAAACCTAAACATAATATTTGTTGGAATGTAATCTCATACTTTTTAACCTCTGACTTGAATGTATTTAATCAGTATCCACTAGTATAATATATATATTTATATTAATATTACATACCTTAATAGTTTTATTAATAACATTTTGTACACACGTAATCGTTCAGAAATCCGGAAAAACATTTTTCACGTACGCATGCACGTAAAAACTTTTTAAAAAAGTCGTAAATGGAAACAGTACCAAACCATGGAACACTGAGATTCCCTTAATTAATTTAGAATCAAAACCCACGATTCAAAACTTTAAGAATCACGAATTGATACCTTTTAAAATTTAACGGGTTCTATTGTTCAACTATCTATAATAGTCAATGACATTAATATGGACGAAGCATCTGGAAAAAAAATGACACTCAC
Organism: Rhyacophila brunnea; assembly: GCF_057557595.1. Classification (NCBI taxonomy): domain Eukaryota; kingdom Metazoa; phylum Arthropoda; class Insecta; order Trichoptera; family Rhyacophilidae; genus Rhyacophila; species Rhyacophila brunnea. The sequence continues at coordinate 32,401,166 of NW_028232827.1, read as the reverse complement.
TTTTTTGTCGGGTCTGCCGAATGGCATAATCTGTTCTAACGCCATTACAATAAAGGTGATATTGCTATAAATTCCCGATGCTTTTTGTCGGGTCTGCCAAATAGTTCGGTTCAAACGGATTTCGCTCAAATTAACATTGCCACTAGAAACATTGTTCTAACGCCATTACAATAAAGGTGATATTGCTATAAATTCTCGATGCCTCATGTCGGGTCTGCCGAATGGTTCGCTCAAACGAACATTGATACTAGAAACACTGTTCTAACGCCATTACAATAAAGGTGATATTGCTATAAATTCCCGATGCGTGACATCGCATAATGGATATTGCGTGACGTCTACCTATGCACGTGCGAATGTTACGTTTGAATTTACTTGCTAGCTACTGTGCTGAGTGCGTCGTCCATTAATAATGTCATTGATAATAGTCATCAAATTATCATCCTGGAGTCAGTTATTCCAAATACATTCTGGCATTATGTTTTACAAAATTTTGTTTGAGTAACTACAAAATGTGGTGTCAATATTATTTATTTATTTAAGAAAAAAAACACATTGTGGACCTAACAAATCTAAATTCAAGACGTTCACAACATTAGATGTACATTATAACAAATATTACCCCCATAAGACAGAAGAAGAGAGTTTGTATAATAATAATAATTATAATATTAATAATAATAACAATAAAACATAAGTACATTTTGATTCAGAAAAATAAAATTTCGAATACAAAATACATAGCACGTCACTGAAAATGCCTACGTCTTTATAATAAATAATTATAATACTCTACGTATGCAATATGTTTTGTAAAAATAAAATAAACACAATTATATTTTGAGTTTTTATATTGCGTAGGAATTATGTCAATTTTTAAAGATTTAGAACTGAATCCCTTAACCAACGGGATTCGGGTTTTTATTTGATGGAACCGAACACTATTCAACTTTTTCAAAGAACCCGAATCCGGAACCAAACTGATGGTTCTAACTTCTAACAGCGCTCTAGCAAATTCGTAACCGAATTGTCGTGTGTAGTTAGTTACTCAGTTACTGTTTACTTTAAGGCTTAAGGATTGATTAAAAAAATATATATAATATGTAAGTATATTGGTCAGTTTATTGGAAATTTGTATTTAGACCAGCTACATAATATTTCTTACTGTATTTAATACAATTTTATTTTTGGGTCATAATACTGTAGGTACTGCTAAAATAATTACAAGATAAAAAGAACTTTTTATATACCACGTTTTTAAATTTCCTGTTGAATCATATAAACTTGACAATTCTATGTCTTAATAAAAACTTTTTATTATACTTGATAGAAATACTGAATAAATATTATAAAATATCGAAATGTCATTTTGACATTTCATATTGATTTCCATAGTAACGCACGTATATATTATTGGTAATTTAGTTGCTAGGACCCCCTTAGCAACCGACAATAATAACTTTCCATACAAAACAGAATTAACTGAAAATGAATTCAATTCTGCTTAATAATGGCTAAAGCTATTAAAATAATGCATTGTTGTCGTGTTCTGATATATTCTAAAAGTTTCAAATGTCTAGCTAGTCTGGAAGTTAGTTAAAAATCTTCAATCGTCCAATACAAATCTTGGACAAACAAGAAAAAAAATGTACTGGACACACAAGTATATTAGCTAATAAAAACGTGGTAATAAACCTGAAAGTGTCGATGTGTGCAAACCAACTATTCCAAATTCAAAACGCATATTTTGATATCCACTCATTTTTTATACAAGACTAGCTGACCCGGCAAACGTTGTTCTGCCATATAAATTATTTCTAGTGAATATTTTGGTTGTTAAATAAAAAATAACGAATGTATCGTAAGTGTGTGGGGATGGGATATATGACAGAAACAGGAATAGAGCGCTGTAGACGATGACCGCCGATAAAAACAAAAAACATTAACCATTCATTATTTCAATTCAAAATGAGTAATGATGTTCATAATGAATGAATTACCTGTGACAGGATCTCGTTGTTTAATGTTTATGCAATATCCGTCTTGTCCCTTCCAGAAAATTAGCGGCTATTGGAGAGCGTCGTATGAACGGTGTGTGTCAGCGATGAACTCCAGATTATTGTTTCTTCTTCGAATCACGATTTCTCGCGACGATGTGCGGTCGTCAACCATGATTCCAGCAATGTCGTCAACAACAGGCGCATTGAATCGAAGCACGTGCTCTCCAGCTGGTGTTTTATCAGGATTGATGACAATAGTGTGATTGTCACTTTGCAATTCGTGCATGTGTGCTTTGAAGAATTTCAATAATTCATTGTGCTCATTCAACAGGGCGTCCAGTTCGCCAACGATGCGCCTGGCATTAGGCGAATTGAGGCTATTGTAGCCGCAACGTGCATCCACATGATTGATGTCCTCACCGCCCATGAAGTAGATTTGTAAAAATTTATGTGGTTCGTTTGGCATTGGCAGCAATGAGCCTACTTTGTGGTATACTTGGCCTTTGATTTTGAACGTAGAATGGAATTGTTGACCATTTGCCGCAGTATTGTGAACTATTTCTGTTGCTCCGAACAAAGTCTTTTGGAAGCATGAATTGAATGTGCCAATGGACTTCAGGAACAGGTTTGAATCTGAATTTGAACCGTGCCGATGAGCAAGCCGTTCAATGGTTCTGGTGGTATCTCAATTTCTGGTAGTTGCACTTTTCCTGATGCGCAACACATCCCGGCTGACTCATGTTGGAATTTGAGCGCATGACAATGGGGACATTCTTTGTCCATAGCACCAATCAGTACTTCCGGATGAGCGGAATATTCAATATCTGGCTCGTACTCGAATGCGAGACGAAGGAACGAAGCGGATGTAAATGTTCGATGTACTTGTTGGCGTTGTCGGTCATTTGCTCTGCGTGTGTTAACTACGAACCGGCGCGCTTGGCTCCGTTCCAATTGTCGTTGTTGATTTCGTTCAGCTCGTGCCTCTTGTGATTGGGATGCACGCAATTGCGACATGCTTACACGCACGTTTTTGTTATCTTGTTGGATTTGTTCGTCTGTTCTTTCTGCTCTACTATTTTGCATGTTTGTTGCTTTATTCGTTCGACGGCCCAAATGGCCCCCCTTGCGTCTTGATGGCATTGTGCACTGTAATATACGCACATAAAAATAGATAAATTAAAATAAATCGTACAAAATTTTGCACGCACTGCGTTTTGATATGCCGAATGAAATGTCAAAATGACGCGACGCTTCTCTTGAATTCTTCTCGGACGTAGCGCCATCTGTCATTCAACAACATAAATAATTTCGTTCTGTTTGAAATACGAACGACGGTTAAATTTGTTCATACAAAAATAATAAAATCGCGATTAAAAAATGGGAGGGTGAGGGTAGGAGGGTGAAAATTTGGGGTTATAAGTATTTTTTGATGCAAAATAATAAAAAAAATACAAAAAGAAATTTTCAAAAAATTAAAAGAAAAAAATTTCTGGATAGAGATACCCTAATCACCTAGCGGTATGAAATATACTTGTTGACCTATTCTCATACCTAGCAAATATAAATAAAAAAAATCATAAAAATCGATCGAGCCATTTCGGAGGAGTTCGACCACAAACATCGTGACACGAGATTTTTATATATATATAGAGATTTAATAAAAACAAACGAAGGTCGCAAATACTGTCACTTGTATACTTTTCACTTACATAATATTACCACGTTTTTATTAGCTTGCATTCTTGTTTTTCCAGTACACACTTTTTCTTGTGTGTCCACTCCTAGCAACTAAATTATTAATATATACGTGCGTTACTATGGAAATCAATATGAAATGTCAAAATGACATTTCACTATTCTATATTTATTCAGTATTTCTATCAAGTACAAAAAAAGTATTTAATAATACATTGAATTGTCAAGTTATATGATTCAACAGAAAATTTAAAAACGTAGTAAGTATATAAAAAATTCTATTTATCTTGTAATTATTTTTATAGAAGATTACCTACCTATCCCATTTTCTGTCACTTCCATACGAATTACGTTTATCTGACAATTTATTCTCTAATTTCAGAAAGTGTCATTTTTAATAAGTATTTTTGTTTATTTATTACTACGAATCTTAAAACCTATAGGAACAATTTAAGCGCCCATAGATTTTTTAAAACATATTTTCTCTGATCATTGTTTTTCCCCAGTATAGATCTAAAAATGATTATTCAATTATATACAAGCTTGCCTGTGGAGTGGGCAAGGTAAACGTTATTGATTTATTTATAATTTGACAAATAACAGTCATATATTCCATGTATTACCAAAACAAATATTAAATATGTCCACTATACCATTTTTTTTACTATCAAATGGCAATTCCCACACCATGCCACATTTACTCACATTATTATTATTATTATTAATGGTTCTATAATTCGATGTGGATCTTGGCCATTTCACGAAGAGGTTTCGTAACATTTTTTTACGAGAAATGGATGCTAACCACTTGCTCAACCTATTATGTCCATGCTCTGGAATCAAACATACATTGAAAAACAATATGTGAATTTTGCCAGACCCAGAATTTGACCCCGAAACCCTCGGCTTACCAAGCGGGTACGTTACCACTCGGCCATCGCGGGCGTTATAGGTAAATCGTTCTACAGTGGCACCATAGGCGATTCGCGGGTGTATTGAATTGCTTGCGACAATGCCTGTTTCAATGCTAGCAAACAATACCACTACAACAGCAAGCCGTATTTGCCGTACCAATGGTGCCACTGTTAAACGATTTACCTATACTCTCATATGAAGTATTATTATTATAGTTTATTCTATAGCACGTGTCATGTAGTTTGATAATTCAGAAAATAAATAAGTAGATACTATAATATTATTTATTATACTATAATGTTTCCAAAACAATTCTACAGGATTGCTCCAATTATGAGTGATAGTAATATTTATATTGATATCAATGATCTCCAGCATAGTTATTATTTACGATAGATAGTTCAAGCTTCACTGACTTTAAAATACATAAATTAATCATTCATTTTCCATTGAGAGTAATTAATAGTAGGGAAGATAATATTTGTGTTCACAATAAATTATTTGGTGTACTTACGCATTTTATAAAATCAATTATATTTCCGTATTCGAATGCTCTTAAATGCTAGAATTAAATCACAAACAGTTCTGTACTGTAAATTTAAATGTTATCGTATCTGTTTAGAGTTGTGCTTTTTTGTTTTATTATTATTTCCGTATAAATATTATTTAGTTATGTCGATGTTCTAGCATTGATACCTCGTATCTGACATTCAATATTTTTGACAGGGGGTAGTTAAAATATTATACAAACACTATTAAATGATATAAATTTGAAAAAAATCGGTTAGTGCAAAAATAATATAGGTAGTTCAATTTTATAACTGTATTTATTTAATTTGATTACTTGATTTTATTTATTATTTTAACACGCCCTGTGAAAAATATTGAATGTCAAATACGAGGTGTCAATGTTAGACATCGATGTATTACCTTCAGTAAAAATGTGTATAAAATATCGTATTAATTATATAATTGAACATGCGTTTGCGTGGTACACCTTAATCATAATGATTTAGGTTATTTTGTCAATAAAATACTACTTTATCTGAGTAACGGATTCACGTGGCACCTTTGCCACTTGGAAATTTTCGTAAACCTAGATATTTATATTGACTGCCAAAGATTGACTGGTAACCACATAACTGCACATACTTTTTTTAAATTCAATAAACCCTGTCTACTCCAAACCATAATCTCTTTAAAAAATGTATTATAATATAATATCTAAAATTATGTATTGTTTAGTAGCAAATTTTTAGATATTTTATTGATAAACGAATATTTTTTTAAATAAACTTTTTTTTTTTATTCAAAGATTTTAGAATGTAACATTCTATATATTGAATATACAAAATTTGAAAACATCTCATGCATACACAAACTATAAAAAATCACTTTGTAGAATAAAAGTATGAAACCTGACGGGAATTGAACCTCTATCTGCTGGATTCGCGCCAGTATTCTATTCCAACTAAGCTACGAGCATCTTACTAAATTACGACTATTTAAACTAGTAGTTGTTAAATGAAATGGTTATCGAATTGCATTATAATGTTGGCTAGCGGTTTTAGTATAGTATTTAGTATATTTTTAGCCGCCAAAGAGTGCGACACTTTGTACCCTTGTGGCACAGCCTCAAGGGCTCCATCGTCGTGCCCTGCCCTCCCTCACCTTGCAGCGGTGCTTCAAAAGCGATCTACCCGCTGCAGGTATGGAATGGCGATAGGCGCAAAAGTTGGCTTTGGATCGAGGGAAGTAGCGCGAACTTGTGCTTGCCCTATGCCTCAATGCTGGGTCGTAACAGGGTGAAAAAAGTAGTCTTAGTTCAATGAAAACAAACGTGTATGACTGCCATAGTTTAGTGTGCATTATTTACGAAGGATATACATCCACCCTTCGCCACTGACCTACAATATCTATATACCGCACGCCACTGCTTCGTATCTACTCTGATATTTTAGTAAATGAATTTCTATATATAAGCTATTGACAATAATAACACAAGTATAATAATACTAAAACACATCACGTGACATCACACAAAGTGATACATTTCATTATAATATGACTTTCAATAAATCCGACACATAAAACCATAAAATGCAATGAAGGATGATCTAATGACAGTTATGACGATCTTCGGTAACCTAAATGACTGTTTTACTTCCTATAAAGAAGCATTCTAATGGCACGGCATTGTTACACCCCAGTGAACTAACTGCGTGTATATAAACACAATAACAAGATCACTGTCACAGAAAGGGTGCATGGTATACATTTTTTAATTATTTTTAAACCATGCAGAAATAGCGAATTGTTATTATTTGATCAGACTAATAAGTACTTTCAACCATAAGCCAGGTGTTAGTTGGTATTATCACGATGATGAGTGTCTGGGCGTTATGTGAAACTTCTATGTATATGATACACCGAATGTGTGAAATTGCGTATTACACGAAATCGGCAATATTTTGACTAATTCATGAATATGACAACGGGATTGCATTATTCATGAATTAGGCAATTTATCTGCCGAGTGCGTGAATTTGGCAGGGTATGGAATTCTTAAACTGTCAACATGACAGTAGAAAAAGTAAATTTAATACGGATGGTTTTATTAGTTATAATTGGACATAATATAATATTGTTATTGTTATGTTAGGTTAGGTTTTTTAATTCTGAATTCAACTGAATATTCATTTTGAGGTTAGCTAACAAGTGTCAACAAACTATCAAATCATACTATCACAAACAAACAATCGGCCATTGCCTGAGACCCAAGCACGAATCAAATCGCGAAAATACCTTTTAATAAAATACTTCCGTTATCATAATATTATAGTTCTAGATCTTTTTTGGGCATAGTAAATGGATATGAGCGACATTGTAGTTATTGATTGGTATATTTTTATATCATCAATGACGTTTGACACATTTGGTTAGATTGATTAGTAGCAAAAAACACCACCGTAGCGCGACCCTATATTTTGACCAATGCATGAGCATTTGACACATTTGTTTTAGTTAGTTGCAAAAAACACCACTACTGCTACTAGCTAGTGCTACTATCTAATTTGCCCAATGCATGAACTAGGCAGAAAAATTACTGCCGAATTCACGCACTCGGCAGATATTTTGCCTTATTCAAGAATAAAGCAACGGGCTTGCATTGCAAACCGACAAAAACCGTGTTTTATTTAGAATGAATTTTATGTCAATACAATACGATCCAAAGAGATTGGTCGGTCTTTAATATACAGCCATATATTTCGAATACAGCATTTTACGGTAAAGAGTGATACAGCGAACTGCATACAGACACGAAAAGGTCCACTGAATTGTATAGTAAGGTATAAAATAAAATCTCAAAAAATACTTTTAATATTTTCAGCACAAATCGGTCATGTAACCTTACTGAAACATCAACTCATGCTGTTATCACTACATTGCATTTAATATTCACGTTATCGTATGTCGTATTGACGGGTGGCAATTTGTTTTAATAGTAGTCTCAGGTCATAATAATTATGTCTCAAGACAATAACTTTATTTATCTATTGTCTTGTCAGTAATCTATGATAAAGATAATAAATAAACAGTACGATGATGTCTTTTAATCTTTTAACAATATTCATATATTTTTTTTGTTAGTATTATCTGTCGCGAGTTACATTGTAGACAGATTTCAAGTAATTAATTCAATGTGTATCTAGTTTAGATAAAGATAATAATACTCATATTATATTATATGGAAGATTATCAAAATATTTGTGTAAATTCAAAAAAAAAAAAAAAAATTAAAAGAAAATCATTTTACTAGGTTGAATACAGATGAAGTTTAGTACAGAAACATGGATTGATTAAATAATATATATTACATCATCAGCCGGGGTATATTCAGTACTGAATGAAGGCCTCCCATATCTCCTTCAAATTAAAAAAAATACTTTTTTATATAAATATTGAAATTTAGAAATTATAAATTTAAGACACAACAACAATTTAACAAAATTTGAGAAAAATTCTATATACTTGACTGGACATACATAATTTTAAAATTTATACCTAAATTAGAGCAGTTAATTGATATCTTGATCTAATACACAAAAACCGATTCCCAAGCCGTAGATTAATTATTGGTAAAGCATATTAGCGAAAATCATGTAGTTACAGGTTAAAATCTCGTCAGTCTGTTTAAAAAAAATAATCAAGGTACTTATATCTGAGGTGTTTCAAATTACGTATGTAACCTATCTCTTTATCAACCATTACACTATACACCAGGCCTGGGATAACTACGGCCTGCTAAGTATTTCTGTAGGACCCGCGAGTTTTAATCGTATTTCTAAAAAAGTTTACCTTTTTACTACATTTTAACGCCTTTTTAAAAATAAAATTTGAATATAGATATGTATATGTATATGAATTGCACCGTCGAGAAGAAATCTGCAAATTTTACAACACTCTTAATTCGGACAAATTCAAACTACTTACAGATTCTGTTCAAAAAATGTTGGTTATCAATCTACATAATATTATTATGTGAACAAACATTTTCAATTATGAATATCAATAAAAATTCTTTACGATCAAGCATCACCGATGAACATTTACATGCAGTTTTTGGGCTATACTTCATCTGGGGCACGGTCTAAAACGATCGTGACTACGCGACACGCAGATTATGTAAATGTCGCATGCAGAACAAAACATAATTTGTCATAAAAAGTCAACATGCGTCCATTTAATGCTATGTTTATTGTTCTATTACTAATAATAATAATAATATTCATTGACATGTTTTCTTTTTCAAGTAAATGGGTAACGTTTTTTAGTCATCTTTACATGATTTAAGAATTAATTCCCCCGTTGCCATCACGAAACCAATTGACGTGTTCACACGCTCTCCGATTGCCAGCCAGTCCGGAATTTCGTCGCATCTATAGTTGAAAATTATTTTCCGTTTCACTAAAGTACTGTCTTAAGAATTTCCAAAATTAACACCTGAAATTTAAAAAAAATATTGAAAAATGTACTTAAGTATATTCTTTTCATTAAATTGTTGGCGTTTAGAGAATCATTTATTATTTTATATTGAAATTTCGTTTTCATGATAAGTAATAAAATAATGTATGCCTAAAAATGGTATTTTACTTGCGGCCCACTGTTCATTTTATATTCATAACTGTGAACCTTCATCCAAAAAGTTTTCCCAGGCCTGCTATTATACACTAGAGTGATACTGATAACTGACGACTGGTGATAGGGTTAGTTACGATACTTCGATATTTAAAACTCGTTCGACGCGGAAGCCGTGTCCCCGTTAAATGGCCATTAGATGCAATTAGCATGTTATTTAAATGTGGTAATTAAAATTTACGCAGTGATTGTGTTATTAAAGTGGCCAAAATATTTCAAGGGAGTTGATGTATTCTTCACATTATGTATCCATTAATCATTAATAAGTCAATGTCATAATATGAACATAGTATCATATTTTTCAATGAGCATTTAAATATATTAGATAAATTCCCGCATCGTTACATTATCAATAATATAATATAACTGTAAATCAGATAGCATAAAATAATCAAAGGTCACCATTATTTTAACGGTTAAGGCCGCCTGCAACGCAGGAACGCGGTCGTTGTAAACAATGTCCAGTGTAGAACATCGTCGATTGACCGTAACGATTGTTTTACGTGCATTTTTGTTCCAAGGAAATTCAAACACAAAATAATCATTATTCTATACATGGACGAAACTTATATTGAACTTGGCTCAGTGTCAAAGTAAAATATTGAATTGTGTATAACTAAATACCTACTTTATATTTTACCTACTGTCAGTACATTTTATTTTTTTAATAGTAATATATTATGCTGTTTTTATTGATTAGTACATTTTCACCTGAAAACAGACACTTAAATTAATTCATAAAGAATAAAAGTATTATATTTGCATGCTTGACTAAATTAATTGATCTATGAAAATTTGAAGCTACCATAAACAAATCCAAAACTATCGAAAGATTTTTGGTTGCAGAAAACTACAAATTACATTATTCATACCAATTAAGTAGATTAAGTAGAAGTTTTCGACGTGTAAGATAAAAACTTCTTAAAAATAACGCACTAAGTACGATCGAATAGAAGCGGTGGAGTGGTGAGGTGAGGTCCGCGTAGAAGAATACCAGTTTAGATACGATCGCTGTCTTTCTTATTAATTACGTAACCAAATGTTTTTTGTGGAAATAATTAATATACATTGAAAAAGACAGTTTTAAATTAGCGACATGCTGATTTATTATGATTATGTGGTCATTCCGAATACTTTGTTTCTTACAAGTGCTGTCAATACAACTTTCTGATGTATTAAATTCATTAAAAAATCTGTCAGTGTAAAATTATTGTACAAAGTTGACGTAATTATTCATACGAAACGTGACAAATTCTTTGAGCGAATCGGTAACAGAAAAAGATACATTTTAAGCGCTCGACACCTTGAACACTGTATTTAATATAATCCTAATTGCGATTTCGTTCGCATTTCATCAAGTATGACAATGGATGTCAACTTAATAATGCACCATTTATTTATCTGACATATTCGTGGAATTAATGTATATCTACTGCGACTATAACTGACAGTTATATAAATGTTTTGTTTTATTATACCACGACTAGAGTTAGGTTTCGGGAATTTTCCGACGGGAATTCTCGAGAAATTTTCGAGATTTTTCATCCCGAATCTCGAGAATTGAAATTTTTAACATTTCAAGAAATCCTGGATCTCGAGAATTTTTTCTCGGGATTTGGGATTTCTTTATTATCAAATATTAATTGAAAAAACGATTTTCTATATGAAAAAAGTGGACAAAAAATACAAAACGTTGAAATAGTGATCGGGGCATTTAACACAATTAAGCCAACGTTAACTCAAAATGAGCGCAACTTTTGCAAACGCAGCGATTGACAGTCTGTGTTTTTTGAAATTCCATTTTAATAAGTAATGTTTTTAATTATTTTTGTTTTCCTACTTCTATTTTGTTTTTCTTCTTACATAAATAAAAAATAATATATTTTTTTGGAATTTATCTGTTTTCACAAAAGATTTTTACAGTTTTTTTTTAAATTTCCTGATATCTCGAGAATTCCCGAGAATTCTTTTCTGGAAATCCCGAATCTCGAGATTGAGATTTTCTCGGGAAATACCCAACTCTAACCACGACCACTAACGGCGTTGCAAACCAATCGTTCTAGTTGCCAGATCTAGCATTTTCACTAGTCATCTGAAGAAAAAAAAAGTGCATGTGGCATTAAATCTAACTTTTTTTTTCATAATATCGTGTAAAAGATTTTTTTATAATTTTTTTAGATTTCTTCTCAATGAAAAATTAAATTATGACTGAATGACAGAAAGGCTGAATCGGAAAATCAATTGACTGAACCGAAATTATAGAAATGTGTTCAATATGATAATAATACCATAGTACAGGCATATTTCGCACCCCCGCAAATAAACCGCCACAAGTCCAAAATTACGTGCTTTCATAGTACCTACGTCACGTAGCGAACATTTCATATCTTTAAGTCATCAAATGCAAGTAAAAAAAATCGTTTAATAAGACGTATCTAAAAATAAACTTTGAAAATACAGGTAAAAATTTTAAAGCTGATTTTCTTTGTCCGGTGATTTTTGGATTGCGGCAGTTTAGTTGCGGAGGTTCGATTCAACTTTAAGGAAGATAATTATCTAGTATCACAACTGGCAGTGAATTATCACACACTACGATTGTCATGATGTAACTTGAACAAACGTATTGTATCTGGAAGAATACAATAATAAATGGCGTTACAATTTAAACAAAAATACTTGTCTTCATCATCACTAAAAAAATTCTCAATTTTCTATTCGTTCAGAAAGTGAAAAGTTTTGTTATTCTTTTCGTCACACATCACACTCATCGTCAAACTATTCTTATACTTCTAAGATCGTACTGCGCGATGGGAAAGGGAAAACTACGCTACAGTTTAAAGCGCGGGGATTCATATATTCTCTTTCTCTCACTCCTGCGGCAGGCCGTTAGTGATGCAACCCGCTGTTTCATCATAGTTGATTTGAAAAATATATTTATATAAATGGTTAATGCTTTCCTTTCAAAATTTCAATAGAATCATATTATATTGTAACTGAATGTACCGACCTGAATGTGCTTGCTCCAGTCATATATAGAAACCATTCAGTTTTTTTTGGGTTGAGGTAATCATCAAGCAATAAAAGTACTGCAATGATTTTTTTTAAACTTATAAATCTCTGATTGTAAAACAATGCCCTAGACCAGCGGTTTCCAACCTGGGAGGCGCGATCTATTGCCAGGGGAGGCGCCAAAATTTTTGAATAAATTATTTTTTATACCATAATATCTACAAATAAATAAAAGTTCATATCTTAACGTAACAGTGAAAATTCAGTGCATGAATGTTTATTTTAATATATAATACATACTATTAAAAAAATATTTGGAGCGGAGAAATTTAAAAATGGCGCTTTTGCAAACGCTCTGTTTCGGTAATGCACAAAACGACCGCTGGTTGCATGAAAACAATAACCTCAAATTTAAATGTCACTCGTAGCTAAAGTGTCAACTGAAGCGTGTAGGCAGGGTGTGATATTTTTTTTTTTAATTGTTTTTGACGTGATTTCTTTAATATAATATAACAATAATACATGTCTCCACTTTTAAATGATTTCTACGCCAGATATATTGAAGCAAACAAAAATCTATTTCCTGAGTTCTTGGTTAGTTTGCTAATGCATTTTTCATATAATTTTATTAATAGTAAAAAAAGTCGCCTGCGGCGCTGCTTTGTTTCAGGGCTATTAAATATTCTTAATATATGGGTGAAAGATCCTGGCCTGTGGGCCCTATTCACTATGTGGAGCTCATGATAGAATCCATTAATTTTTGTCAATGAACGATGATGAATTTGGTTGACTTCTTTTAAAATTGATTGTGGTAATAAACAAGCTCATTCGTCGCATGAAAAAAAAATTAATTAAAAAATGAATTTGATATAAGTAAGTAGTAAAAACTTGTGTGTTAAAAAAGTGTCTGTATTATTTAATGAAATAAAGGGGGGGAGGCGCCAAGATTAGATTTTTTTTAAAGGGAGGCGTAGTAACATAAAGGTTGGAGACCACTGCCCTAGACCGAAACGCAAAACCAGCGCCTCCTACAGGTCAAGGAAAAGCACTAGGTACTAAGATTATAACTACTTTTGATTTGTTCATTTGAAAATATATTAACTACATATTATGCGAAGTAAGCTCCATAATGTAGTACCTATTCATCATTTTGCACAACCTTTAGCATAATATTATGTTATTCTTATCTAAAAATACACTTAATTGATTTAATGGGTAACAAAGATAGGAAGTCAAGTGTCAGTTTTCAAACTTATCGTGATTTCATCTAAATCAACATTAAAACCATTTATCAATGGTAATTTTATTATCGTGAGTATACTTATGGTAAAATACTTCTTTACGGCATATGATTTTACTATTGTCAATTCGTTATATCAATTATAACATAGGGGTACCTATATAAGTCATCACATCACTCATCAACAGTTTTTTTATAGCTAAATTAAATTGAGATTTCATTAAGGCTATACTTCAGTTGAGGCATGGTCTAAAAAGATCGTGGGTAGGCGATGCGCGGATTGTGAAAATGACGCGTGCCGAACGAAATGTAATTTGTCATAAAAATTCAACATGCGTCCATTTAATGTGAAGTTTATTATTATATTACTAATAATAATAGTACATTCATTGACATGTTTTCTTTTTTAAGTACATACGTAAAGTTTTTTAGTCATCTTTACACGATTTAAGAATATTTTCATCTGACGCCATGACAAAACAAATCGATGTGCAGACACCTCGACGGTCGGTCTCCGATTAGCGACTAGTGAGAAATTTCGTCGCACCTACTGTTGAAAATTATTTGCCGTTTTATTGAAGTACGCTCTTAATATTTTGCAATTTTTATGAATTATTTTAACTTCAGATACTGTAAACAAGATTATGGCATTATTGTTCTAAAGTCTAAACCTAAACATAAAAATAATAGTAACAAGACAAATACAATACAAGACAATAGACAAGGTCTTTAATTTTATTACGAAACGATCCTGGGTATACTGGGACAATTGATGACTCTAAGGCGTAAACCGTAAAACCCACTTAACGCAGGGAGTGGGGCTCTCGCGCAAAATTTCACAAGTGGCACGTAAATCATCAAAAATACAACGTTATCAAATACGCCAGCGCACACTGGATTTGACGACGCATTGTGCCCGCCTGCCCTATGATTCATCGTTTTTTGGCTTCTCAGCGATACGAATTAACGAAAATACAACGTAGTCCATTCATTGAAAACGGCGAGCAAAATCACGCTCCTCGAAGCGTCGTCGATGCGACGGGCGAGAAGCCATTATTTAAGAACAGTGAACTCTTTGTTTAGTTATTGCGTGTCCGATTTTAATTACAAGCCCCGAGAAATTTAATAATATTTTTATTGCTTTGTTATGAGAGACGCTGATAATAATAATTATTTTGTGCTGCTTGAGCCCCTTATTACATAGGTTAAGGGTAATGCGCGGGTGGGAGGGGGCCTACTCAGTAGTGAGCGCATCGAGCGCTTTCTTGGTGGGCTTTATGCCTTAGCATGACTGGGATATTTCACCACATTCACCATGTTTATTTTTTGGTAAAGATAGCAACAACTCATGTATCATGATTTCAAAGTAATTCATTAGATAATAATAGTTATAAAATTGGACTTACATTTTTGGGTTTCACTTTGAAAAAAATGATTAGGCAATTATGGGTACATAATACAATTTTATTTAATCGACCGAATATAATAGTGCGTTTGTTATTTTTTTTTATTTACAGCTGGAGTAAGATCCAGTCGTGCCTTACCAGGGGCAGACGCAGAACTGGGCGCATCCCCATGGCACGCTAGCGCACAGGCCTCATTAAGAGAGCACCTGGCAAAGATCCCTGATACCAGAAAGGCCAAGAATGTCATCCTGTTTCTTGGAGATGGAATGAGTGTGGCTACAGTTAGTGCAGCGAGGGTGTTGCATGGACAACGGCTCGGTCAGTCCGGAGAAGAATATAAGCTGAGTTTTGAAGAGTTCCCATACACCGGACTATCAAAGGTATATATAATTTTTGTTATAGTAATAATATATAATAATATATTAAAGCTACAACACACGATGAGGCCAAATTACAGCAGTGTAGTTAATATAGGTGAAACAATAACAAACAGCCAGGCTTTGAGAAAATCACGTACATATATAGTGACCACACCGGGAAACGTACCCGGAATCCCCGGATGAAAGCCCTACGTCTTATGTACTATACTACGAGGACTGCATTAGAGTAGTGTCTTCCAAACTGTGATACGCATACCTCGAGGTATACTTGGTAGATTTGATAGGTGACTCAGTTGAATTTCTTTTAGTGAAAATATGATGCTGATATAACTCGAGAGACGCAAGACGACCGAAGCGTGGTGTCCATATGTTCTAACTAAATTGGTGACATGGATGAAGACAAATACTTATTAGCCTTTTCTGCTAGATATATTTAACAATGTTTTATGCCACCCTTAGTAATCATACCCTATTTTCAATATAATATGTATTTATTAATTTCAGACATACTGCGTAGATAAGCAAGTGGCTGACTCAGCATGTTCTGCGACAGCTTATCTGACAGGTGTGAAGGCGAACTACGGTACATTAGGAGTTACAGCAGCAGTTCCACGTAAGGAGTGCGCAGCGTCTGCTGATTCTGCTAATCACGTGTCGTCGATAGCGGTGTGGGCTCAGCAGGCTGGCATGGCTACAGGTACAAGACCATGCATAATACATTTAGGGTCATCTAATTACAAGCCACGAATCAAACACTGAACGAATACAAGAAAGTAGATCATAATTATGTTAATAATAATATTATAAAATTGTTGATTAATACCTTTTATTAAATTGATAATAGGTACCAACTCTGTACTATACCCAGTTTAACTGGGTGTATCGGTTAAAGTTCGTAGGCTTGGCAATGTCTCGAGAGCAAGACTCAGGTTACCATACAAATACGAATAGAATACTGAAACTTGATTTTCACAATCACTGCTGAACTTTTAATTACCACATTTAAATAACACATTAATTATACCTAATGGCCAAGTACTCCAAGCGCGCCAGTCGCGGTGTTAGCACTAAATGAGTAAATAAAAAATATTTCACGGTAATTACATTTTTTTTTATTTTTCAGTAAAAACAAGAAATGAAAACATAAAAACTATAAATTATTCCAAAATCTGATTATACTTACATATAATTTTTAACTACATATTAATTATATTAAATTCTAACCGCTTTTTTATTAGTCGATAGCTATTTCGGTTGTAATACAGTTATCAAGACTAAGACTTGGTAGAAATAGCTAAATAAAACAAGTAAATCTTATATACTTAAAAGTTTACCTTAGAATTAAAATAAAAACTTTTAACCATTAGTACGTAATTATTCCGTCTTATCAACTAATTTAAAAATAGGACACATGACATTTATCTAAATATATACTAAATCCATTGTTTCCCAAGAAAAATGGTTTTTCGTATATCTACAAGCAAAATAACAATTGGGGAATTAATAATTATGATTTATTTTTAATGTAAGTACGCCCACGGTGGCCGCGCTGCTTAAGCGTTAGACTATCATGCCGTGGTTCCCAGGTTCGAATCCTAGGTCTGGCAAGTACACATATTGTTATAATATAAAGGATTTCAAGTTATACTCATTAATATTTTTATAAAAATCGATGTTTTTTAAATTAATTATAAAAAATATTAAAACGATGAATTAGTCAAAAATCTAAACGACAGAAAATTGAAAACTTAATAATCTAAATTATAATAATAAATATGAGCATAAAATAAAATGTAATAATAAGATGTGACCCCTGCAACGAATTCACATTTTTTACAATTGTAAGTTTATCTTTAAATTAAAAAAAAAAAAAAAATCTATTTAATGTTCTCAGATACATATTTATTAATTAATACAGTTGAAATTGTAAATTATCAATAAAAATCTCAAATTGCAAGCTTCGTATTTTTCCGCTAGGTTCTCTACTGGCATGCCTCTCCCCCTTAATCATAGCTCTACACTCCCCTTTAACATCAATTATATTCGAAAGTGTTAAATGTTACTTAGTGGGCTTTACCATTAAAACTCCATACATATTATATACATAGTGAAAGTTACCATTCGTTTCTTGGTGTGTCTTACAGGAATTGTGACGACGACTAGAGTGACGCATGCATCACCGTCAGGCACCTATGCTCACACTGCAGAGAGAGATTGGGAGGCAGACTCTGACGTCATTGCGTCAAATGTGGATCCCAAGATCTGCCCTGACATCGCAACGCAACTAATCAACAGTGAACCGGGAAAGAATTTCAAAGTAAGCGGAATTAATTTAATTTATATTTACAACTGTAATTGTGCGCATTTGCGAAGCCATTTAAGGCTATACCTCAGTTGAGGCATGGTCTAAAAAGATTGTGGCTAGGCGATGCGCGGATTGTGCAAATAGCGCGTGCCGAACGAAATATAATTTGTCATATAAATCCAACACGCGTCCATTTAATGTTCTGTCTATTGTTCTATTAGTAATAATAATAATAATATATTCATTGAGATTTTTTCTTTTTCAAGTAAATGGGTAACGTTTTTTAGTCATCTTTACACGATTTAAGAATTAATACCCCCGTCGCCATCACGAAACAAATTGACGTGTCCACAGCTCGAAGTTCGCTCTCCGATTGCCAGCTAGTCCAAAATTTCGTCGCACCTATAGTTGAAAATTATTTGCCGTTTCACTGAAGTAACGTCTTAACCAAAAATGAGCTTCTTTTTTTTTTGATACGTAACCCTTTACTATAACTTAAATTCGAACAATTTTTGAAATTATATTATGTTTGGTTCAAAGGAATGTGAAATTAAATAGTCCTACGTATATAAACTTAGGAAAACTTTTTTATTAAACATACTGAAAGTAAAGTTTTGGTCTGACCGCCTACCAAAAATTGACAATCTGAGCAATATGGCCCTGGGATCATAAAGTTTGGAAACTCTTGGTTTAGTGAGTCATTAAAAATTAGTTAAACGCACACTTTGGACCCATATTCTATAAACATAAACCATACCTAGTATGAGCATGAGAGCTATATTACTAGGAGTAGATTATATGTGATACTGTGTCGTATTCAAACCATGTTTAATTAAAGTAATTATTTATTTTCTAAAGCATAATAATTGTTAATTATTGTATCTGATTGAATTGAATAAGAATAGAACATTCGATTGGTACTGCATAATAAAAAAGATCCTGTTAATAAAGTACCTAGTTAGTTTTGAGTTCGAATCTCTGATCTGTTAAATTAATATTTTGTTTTTTAATGTGTGTTTGAACCCGATAGGTTGAGCAAGTACCTAGCCAAAATAAATTTATCGTAAAAATCTGTTAAGACACCTTTTGAGTTAACAGTAAAATAGTGTTTTCAACAAGCTTTTCAAATAAAATAACAAATATATTTTTATGTACATTATATAATTTAGAAAAACACTTTCTGAGAGAGTATATTACCAACAATAGAAAAAATCTTTTTTGAAAAAAGTAAGCCACCCGGCCGGGAATCGACACCTGCATCTCTACGGGTAAACGCCCCAATCGTCGCATTTATCCAATATGCTACGGTGTGTCATACTAATAGCGACAAATTTTTGGTCATTTTAATACCTACTCATCAGCGCTCTTCGAAATCAAGCTACTTTGGCAATCGATCTTTGTTCTTAATATACTCTCTCAGAAAGTGTTTTTCTAAATTATATAATGTTCAATAATCAGAATGATATATTCTTAAATCTTGTGAATTATTCGTTTGAATAAAAGAAATAGTTAATATTTTTATGTGTTCCGGAGCTTTCCTTCTAAGAAGAAAGCTTACCGTGTGCTTTTTATATCTACGATATCTTCATGCATTATAAAATATGAAGGCCATATTTCGTATTTATATGGAAAGAATTTCACAGATTTGGTATCTACTCCTATTATTGATTTTGTAGTCATAAAACTGGACAATATTTTAGCCATATTGCGTCACGTTTTCATGGCAACGCCAACTTATATAGTAAAGCTTTTTAAATATAGGTAGGTACCTTAAGTCGGAGTTTGACAAACTTTTGAAACAATAGAGACAAATATAGTAGCATGGCTTTTTTCAAGAGGCATATCTATATTGTATATAAGCGTAACGGCTTGGGGATACTGGCCAAGATTAGCAAAGTAGAAAATGGATAGCATACCTATATATTGAAGCTTGCATTCCGTAAATCTTTTTACATTTTCATTTCTATAGTTATTCATATTCAATGCCAAGGCTATAGAGTATAGATTATTATTTAATAAAATAGATATAGTATGTTCATGTATTGTGACAGGAAATAATATGCGGCCGTTTCGGTTTTTTCGCTTGCTCCCCTCGCTACTCTCCTACAGAGATATCAGGATAGAAGTTCGAGTTTTTTCGTCTTGAGAGCTAGATTTACCGATTTTCATAATATGGTTTATAAAGGAACCTCAGTATAAAATCAGTCCTTGAGCCGGCTTCTTGAGCAGATAATGTCGAAAACTACGCAGAGAGACAGAGGATATGAATGGCACTGGCAGTACATAATAATAAATGCAGAGTAGTATGATTAATCATCCATAATAAAAAGATATCACCGTGACGTTTTTTGACATTTTCAGTGTTTACAACTTTTTCAATTAGCTTAAATTTCACGACTGTAACATTTCTGTGTATAACACTAATTACTTAATTTATTTAGAGATCAAAAAAACTACTTATTGATTTTTATAAACATTGAAGTTACAAAGTACGTAATCATGGTGCTAATGATCTTATTTTCTAGTTATAGTTTTCAATTCAAAACGCTAAATATATTATGTAGAATCTGATAAGTACATTATTAGAAACATATATTACAGAGCAGTCGTACTCATAAGTAACGCGATTTTATCAAATTAAGCAAGCGGCCGACCTTTTGGCTATAACTACTAAGAAGTAAACTGTCAGGCGAGATATTTTTAACACAACCATTATGTAACACAGTTACCACGTCTTACTTGATTCCAAATACATTGCATTAGAATCACCAATTACACTTTTGAGATACATTTAGAATCAAGGAAGACGTGTAACTGTGTAACGATTATTGTAGATACCCGCCTTATTTATGGAATTGCTCCGTGTGATATCCGTGTTATTTTGGAGCAATAAAAATAACGAAAACGTGTTACGTTGCTAACTATTTAGAAGAGCCCAGTTGATATACACTGGAAATAGGACAAATAAACGGAACCGTTGATACATTCATATTTTATACTATGTATATTCGAATATTCAAAACATTTCCCAAAGTAGATTCCCTATATAATCCAAAAGCATATTTTTAATGGCGTTATTCCACTTATACTTATATAATATTATAATATAAAATATTATATAAGTATAGTATATAATATATATATATTTTTAAACCAAAATAGAATGTTACTAAGATAATTAAATAAAGGGTGGTAGGTACCTACCTACATAGAAAATTTTTATTTACATAACCGTAGTTATTTTATGTTGAACTTCCTGATGCTACAGAGTTTGAATTACTTATCCTACATTGTAAGGTGTCTCCAACTTTTGAGCAGTCTTATTGAAGTTTTTAAAACTGTTTTACACCTTAACCTCGTGTTTTTCATTTTCATCGGAATGACTATTGATAGAATTAGAAAATTAAAAAATTAGATAATAGAAATATGTATAAGTAATAAATAAAATCCCATTGGCGATCGACCAAAATTCATTTCATTATCGATCTTATTGACACCCCTGCTATATATAAACTGACGTATTATGTAGATAGCAACCAAGATCTAATAGTTTCGGACGATAGCGTCACAATGTTAAATTATTTTGGCCGCACTTCAGTGTTCGCCGTAAACCCAAACCAATAGTAGTTTAATTGGCATTCGAAACATTTCTCAAGACACCGTAGCAATCAAACAGCTGTATATATTCGGTATTCGACCTTCGAGTACACCGACCTTAACATTCAACACATTAAGGCTTAAACGGCGGAAGTGTTTTCCAATTATGTTTTTATTTATCTATTCTAATGACAAAAATAATTGAATTAAGTGTGTATTATTTCGATTTTAATCTAACATTGTTGTTGGCGATGTGTTAAGTAATCGCTTCGCTAATTTATTCTGATTCTAGAGATGATTGTATTAAATACACTCTACAATGTACGTTAATACAGTGCTTCCCAACATTTCTCGCGACACGGCACATTATTTCAATTATTATAACATTCTCGCGGCGCAATAAAGAATATTTTTTTTTTATTTATTGACGAAAACAAATAGTTACATTGATTACAAATATAAGTATAAAGATAGATTAAAGAAAAATATTGCAACCAGCAAAGTTTCCATATATAAATTATAACATAGTTATGTCTGACAAGGTAGAAAATAAGAAAGTAAGAAGAACATAAAATATAAAAAAAATCACAATATAAGAAAAATGAGAAAGAATATTGAATAATAATATAGACAAAAAAGTAATTATTTTAAAAAATATATTATTTATTATATGTGTATTAAGAATTATTATTGAAATTTATACATAATATGAGTAATCTAAGAATTTGAAAGGGATAAAACATAGATTTAAATAATACTTCTTATAGATACTCTCTTTAAAAGCATGACTAAAAGACAGTATGTGTGCACTCGAAATATTAAATATTCCAATCAATTTCTAGCATAAACATATCGATAAGGACGATTGATTTGTTTAGATTTAGTGTTTATACCAAAATTCATTATTTGACACGCCATGTGAATATAACCTTGCTGACATCATTTATTGTAACCTAGTGCGTAAGGTGCTGGCTTTTCACCCAGGTGGACTGAGTTTGATCTTGGTGAGGTCACAATATATTTATGCAATTTTATTGAATCCTCGGTGTTATTGATTGTTTGTTTTATATTACTAAATACAATACTCTTTTACTACACTATTATCATTGGGCCTCGTGGCCTGTTGTTATGTTAAAAAGAATTTAATATACCTAATATTATTATATACGAGGGTGGGTCAATAAGTCCTTAGAAAAGCCGACAGGTGGCGCGACTAGTACTGTAAGCGGTTTGTTTTCATGCAGCGGCACTACCGATTCAGTATGCTGCGAAGTTTCAATCAGATTGGTCGGGTTGTTGTGTGTTTCTCGTACATTTAAAAAAAAAATTGCTTGTGGAAAATGGAAAAATGGAAAATGGAGAAAATTGAGTTTAGAGCTGTTATTAAACATTTTAATATAAAAGGGCTAACAGCAAAGGAAATAAAAAATGAGTTGGATTTAGTTCACGGCATATCTGCTCCTTCACTTGCAACTATTTATAACTGGTTAAATGAATTTAAACGTGGTCGTACATCAACAAAGGATGAACCACGCTCAGGACGTCCTGTAGAGGTAACTACACCAGAAATGATCAATAAAATCCACGATATGGTGTTAAGTGACCGAAGATTAAAGTTGAGTGAGATAATTGAGGTTACAGGGATCTCAAAAGGTAGCGTCATTTCTATTTTACATGACAAATTGGGCATGAAAAATATTTCTGCAAGATGGGTGCCGCGTTTGCTCACAGTCGACAATAAACGCAATAGGGTGGTGGCCTCTAAAGCCCTGTTGTCGCTCATGCAACGCAATCCGGATGAATTTTTTCGTCGCTTTGTGACTGTAGATGAAACATGGATACACCACTATACTCCCGAGACGAAAGAACAGTCAAAGCAGTGGATTGCGAAGGCAAACCATGTCCAAAGAAGGCGAAAACCGTAAAATCAGCTGGTAAGGTTATGGCTACTGTATTTTGGGATGCACGTGAAATTATTTTCGTTGACTATTTGGAAAAAGGAAAAACAATAACAGGGGATTATTATGCATCTTTATTGGACCAGCTAAAAAACAAAATTGAAGAAAAACGGCCTCATTTAAACAGGAAAAAAATCCTCTTTCATCAGGGCAATGCCCGTGTTCACACATGTTTACGATCAATGGCTAAAATTGAAGAATTGAAGTTCGAATTGGTCGACCACCCACCGTATTCGCCAGATTTAGCCCCCAGTGACTTTTTCCTTTTCCCAAACTTAAAAAAATGGCTAAGTGGACAACGTTTTTTTTCAAATGAAGAAGTCATCGATCGGACAAATGCTTATTTTGAGGACCTTCCGAAAACTTATTTTTCTGACGGTTTAAAAAAAATTGAGAAACGTCTAACCAAGTGTATTGAGCTCCAAGGAGATTATGTTGAGAAATAAAAAAAATACAAAAATAAAAACTGTTTTAATGCTTTTTTCTAAGGAATTATTGACCCACCCTCGTATCATGGATGAATAATTATTGTAAAATTTTGTTAGTGGAGAATAATGGATCTTTTGGCAACTTAAAGACAGCTTTGAATTGAATGTATTTGATTTTATTATATCACAAAAAATAAGCAAGATAATGCAATTATAACGTGACCTTTCTGAAACGGGTTGCACAAAAAAGCACCCGAGAAACTGGCGTTTTGCAAATCCATAATTATTTCCGCCCAATACAAGGTTTGTTCCCTCTGCAAATCACAAACCTACATAGATATTTGCACTTTGATATTTTTTGTGCGCATGCATGAATCAAAAAAATAATGAATGATGGTTAGAAAAAATCTTTCGCTAGAACGCGCTATTTTTAGATGGTTAAATCCGTCAAATAATTATATGATATCGTAGCATTGACATTACGCAACGTGTGGTTTTATATTCAAAAGATTCAGAGTTTACTTGACAATTCGTGATGGTTTGATAACATTTAAACATGTATAATACTATAATATATATTATATTTATAATATATATTATAATAATTTATATCGCTATAGCGTCACAACCTCAAAGTTTTGATATGTAAATTTTCCAAATGGCATTACACGAAAACCTATTTTACCTCAAATATATTTATTATGATACATGGGTCTTGGATTTCAAGTATAAAAAAAATAAGGGTAAATGTTTACCTCACAATTCAAATAATAAAACATTCGTCAAACGATAAACGTTCAATAAATAATTCCTAATGTATCTTCCTAGTAGGTATGAAAAGGTTTATAGCTATTTCATTTCAACAATAATAATATAATCCGTACATGTTATAAACAAAATCGTGGTTATATCTCCTTCTAAAAGCTGATTTGAGAGATTAAACTTCCTGAGGTTAACTCACAACCGTATTGCCATGAAAAGCTCACTACGAACTTTTAAAATCCCCTAGGGTTGATCCATATAAATACTTATGAGGACTGACCTCAGGGGTATTTTATATATCAGAATTTTAGAGGTTGGTGAGTTCTAAAGTATGTATTAAATGTCTGTATTATTTCTGTTTCTAGTTTCTGTTGCCACATCTTTGCTATCTGTGACAACTGAGCCGAAATATGTGAAGTGGTTATTTAATACACAAGTAATTCTTTTTATTCAGGTTATCCTCGGAGGTGGTCGCAAGAACTTCTTCCCTAATTCGACAATTGACGAAGAAGGCTCTCCAGGTGTTCGCGCGGATGGAGTCGATCTGGTGGCAGCATGGAAACAAAGCAAACTGATCAACGGATACAACGCGGCATACGTGACTGACCGAGATGCCCTTCTTGCAGCTACTTCTTCGAAGACTGACTTCTTACTGGGACTTTTTGACGCTGATCATATGCAATACCATCTGGATGCCGATCCGAAAACTGAGCCTACCCTGGCTGAAATGACAGCGTCTGCAATCAAGATATTGTCAAAAGAAAATAATGGATTCTTTCTTTTTGTTGAAGGTAAAACATTTATTATAATTTCATTCATTTATTCACTTATATTGCGCCATGGTACACAAACATTATTATTAACCTTGCTAAAACCGGGAGATTTATCAATGTTGTTACAGTAAGTCCTCGACTTTGAAAGTTTTCGTGTAAGTAGAAAAATCGCGTAAGTCGATTAAATCATGCAATTTTTTAAAATAATAGCTTTACGTTTCAAAGGATAAGTGAAAATAAAATGGACCTATGACATGACCCGGCTCACGGCTAGCTCAATAATGCTACCGGGCCGTCACTGAGGAGACTAGTGATGAATTAGGAGAGGTGGATCTCCTTTGTAGTATCACAACTTTTGAATTCCCGAATAAAACTCTCAGCTGGTGTGGTGCCGAATTTATTCAGGTACTAGAGTTCACGGTCACACAATAAGATTAACTGTCATTGTTCCCGTAATTAAATCTCATTAAAGTATCAGCAAACTATTTATTTGTTCACTATAGGATCTCTGTGAAATCTTTCACAAATTCCCGAAAAGTCACACCTAATTCAGAGAATGTATACGCAGATATTCTTTGGATATTTTTAATTCATGAAATATTTTCCCATAAGAAAGAAAATATAAATTATTCTTTGGTCACACAGTATTAGGTTTATAAAAGAATAGAATTATTTTATTGTTGTTTATAAAGTTTATTTATGTTCACAGTGTATTTACAAATATTTATTTGTGTTTACAGACTTGTTTACAAAAGGTTTGCTTAATGTTTACAAATTTATTTACTAAAATTTGTTTTTATGTTTATGAATTTGTTTACAAAAGTTTATTTTATAATTATGTTTACTTAATAAAGTTTCAAAAATTTATTTTATAATTCCGAAAAAAAGATTTGTAAAATTTATTATTACAAACTGAGTTTATTAATTTGTTTTTATAAAACAAATCCGATCACGTAATTTATCCCGATTACGTCACCTCGTATGATGAGTAATGAAAAATGAAATTACTCCGCGAGCGCGTTACTATCGACAGATACGTGGTATTCGAGCTACGTTTTAGCGGTCGACGTCACTACCGACAGATACGTGTTATTCGCGCTACGTTTTGCGGCACACGTCGCGACCGGCAGATACGAGATATTCGCGTTACTTTTTGCCCGTCGATGGGGACTTATTGTAGGTAAATTTCACGAATGTTACTGAGAACCGTATCTCGTATCCGCGGAAGGACTGCTGCTTAGTAGGAGATCGCTGGTGAGAAGTGTAGAAACTAATGATTTTACGGAAAAAGGATGTCACCTTTTATACCCTCGGGATGGAGGTTTAACAGGAAACAGTCCGTAAGGGATAGCAGATGTATATCTTTCTCTCACGGGATAAATTTACGTATATCTCCCGTTCCTGGTAACTTTCTAATAGAGATATCTTCTAATTAAATCGGGTTAAATTTACTCTACTTTATTTCCGCAAAATTAAGACTTAATAGGGGTGTTTTAAGCACCCTCTAGAACATGTCCCTTAAATACGCCGTAGCGGTGACGTAAGCAAAATAGTTGATTTTATATGATTTTTCGTGTTCGAACGAAGGGGAAAGTTTCTAGCTTTCCATCGAGGTATCGGAATAAGTATTCGGGTACTAAATAAGGGAATGGCAGTTTTTAAACTTAAAATGTCAAAACGAAAGGTTGACACCCACGTACTAGTCCTTTCCACCACTCTTGGCCTTTTTAGGCCAATAGAATTTTACTAAGTTTTAATAAAACTATTTGGAGCCGCAGAAAACGTTTCATTCGATATTTACCTTTCGGACGAACATTATTACGTGAAAACACTATAATATTATACTTAACATTTCAACTTAAATATATAAATGCTTAATCCTAACAAGATGTTATTTACAAGCGACTACAAATTTATTTCGTCCTTAATAGTGGCTTTTCCATAGTAATCTAAACGTAACCTTGAATCTATTTTTATCCGGCAACTCAACACAGCCGGGCCGTAAATTCTAGTCGAACAGAATTCAGTTAAGGTTCAAGGTCACGCGCCAGTTTGTGTTTTTAGTCGCAGTATTTGATTCTTTTATTACTTAGGAGGCAATTAAGATTTATTATTGTTTATGGGTAGAAACCCATCTATACCAGAATCTCAAGTTTTTCCAATTGTTACTTTTACAATATTCATTATAGTCAGCAAGTTATAGCATTAACAAAATCTATAATTATAATTACGCGTCTATAGATATAGATACGCGTTTACAATATTTTTATAACGGTAGTTAACTCCTATCTTGTATTGATCAAATTAGTATTAAAATTCTTTATTTACAATTATACAGTATATAAATTTATAAATATTCAATTTTCTTTTCCAATTTTCATACACTTCCATTATAGCTATAAAAGTTATTGAAGCATGTACTTGCTTAATTTTACGTAAACAATCTCTCCCATAACTTATTTTCTAAGTTTAATGGAGATTTCCCGGAAATTATTTCCGAAATAGATCGATTTGAAATTTCATGGCGTGTCATTTCGAGGTCTGCGGTCACAGCGTTCCAATTACACTTGAACAGTCTCGATTCTTCGAGGCGAAATTTTTTACGTAAAATTTTATTACATTTTACAAAGAAAAGGTTAACAACATACATTTTACTTCCTAATACTAAACGATTACGCTACTGGTTACCTGTTCATGGTCTTTTTCGACCATTTCTTCTCTGCTTCTTCCATAGTTTAGGACCATGGGACTTATATATTCTGTTTGTACCTCGTCGTGAGGTTGTCGCACGGCTATTTGAGAAGTAGAATTGACTACAAGGCTAGATTTGTATAGTTATGTCGTTAAACCATACTCTGCCATAAACACTAACTGAAGGTCGGCGTTTTTGTTTGTGTCAAATGCCCACCCTTAATAAAGACATAACTGTATATGTCTAGTCTCAATTCACCATTGCCACACCTCAGGACTCAGTAATATGCAAAGCGATAAAGCAACAGTAAAGCATATTCAAAATAAAATATACAAAATCTGCGCATGCACACAAAGTTTTTCTTTTACTTTTTATAATTAATATTCGCCCAGATTCAGGTCTTAAAATTCTAATTAATAAAAGAAAATTATATAATTCAATAATTCTGAAGTTAAAAATTTTATTTTGAGGACGGTGAGTGCTGTATGGGACGACTACTGCTTTTCCTGCCGAGGGACAACCGCAAGGAAGAGGACTCACGGAGACGCTCCCTTTACGACCCATGGACAGAAGTAGAGTTCGACTTCCCGTCGCGAATCACGTTCCCGCTTACTAGAAAATACGGCATAGTACCATGATATGCCAGGGAGACTCCCCTGACAATACCTTTAACATTAAATTACATAGGGTCATTTAAACCTATTCAATCTAACGCTCAATACTCCTAGCTATATATTACATTCTACAAGAATTTGAAATCAATCCCAATCAAGAGAACTATTTTTCGCAGCTCCGAATACTAATAAGGACTTAGCGTGAAAGTTACGAACTTCCCCACGCCTAAATTAGCAACGCTCTCTTCATTTCGCAGCTCCGAATACTAATAAGGACTTAGCGTGAAAGTTACGAACTTCCCCACGCCTAGATTAGCAACACGTCTTCATTTCGCAGCTCCGAATACTATTAGGGGCTTAGCGTGGAAGTCAAGGACTTCCCCATGCCCTAATTAGCAACACTTTCTTCGTTTTGCTCTCCCCGAAGACTTATTTCTTTCTCGCTTCGAGAAAAGACTCGTTTGCTTCGATAATAGACTTATTTCTTTATCGCTCCTCTCGAAGACTTGTTGTTTGCTCCGATAATAGACTTATTTCTTTATCGCTCCTCTCGAAGACTTGTGGTTTGCTCCGATAATAGACTTATTTCTTTATCGCTCCTCTCGAAGACTTGTTGTTTGCTTCGATAATAGACTTATTTCTTTATCGCTCCTCTCGAAGACTTGTGGTTTGCTTCGATAATAGACTTATTTCTTTATCGCTCCTCTCGAAGACTTGTGGTTTGCTCCGATAATAGACTTATTTCTTTATCGCTCCTCTCGAAGACTTGTTTGTTTCGCAGCTCCGAATACTAATAAGGACTTAGCGTGAAAGTCACGGACTTCCCCACGCCTTAATTAGCAACACGTTCTTCGTTTCGCTCTCCCCGAAGACTTATTTCTCTTTCGCTTCGAGAAAAGACTTGTTTTTCGCTTCGATCAGAGACTTATTTCTTTATCGCTCCTCTCGAAGTCTTATCGCTCGCTTCGATAATAGACTTATTTCTTTATCGCTCCTCTCGAAGACTTATAGCTCGGTTTAGTTAGAGACTTAGCTTACAGGCGATGGCGGTAGCGATCGCTTTGAGCGACGCTTACCTGATCGGCCTATACGCTGATACTGACGTTTGGGGGGCGCATTCCGGATGGGGGCGTCTCGTAAGACAGCGTCCAACGCATCCCGCCACTCGCCAAAGGTAGTACCTTGATCTCTGCTCCAGGGCGTTGGGAAGTCGGTCCTCGCAGGGCGCCGCCCTCCCAATCGTCCCATCCTCCTAGATTCTCTCTTGGGGGGCGCTATCTTGATGGGGGCGTCCCGTAGGACTGCGTCCAACGCATCCAGCCTCTCGCCAAGGGTCATCTCTTCATTAGATATTGTCGAGTCAACAATTCTTTCTACTTCAGCTCCTCCACCGCTAAGTTCGGAATCTGTTCCTGAACTCGCCAGTAGTTCTTCCCGCGCACATTCCTGCGCATCCATACGACGTTCTGACAGGGCGTGCACTCCCTCGTCTCTGTCGCTGGTAGCTTTGGAAAGCGGCGTAGGTGATACCACCGGGTCGTCTGCTCTTTCATTAGCCAGATTCTTCTCAAACTATTTCGCACCGCAGCTCCGAATACTAGTAAAGGACTTAGCGTGGAAGCCATGCGCTTCCCCATGCCTTAACTAGCAACACTCTTTCCGCTATTAATTTAAAATATATTACACTTAGCACTGATATGTATATCACGCTTATCATACTCATATATATCAATTTAACACTAGTATTTAAAACACTTTTAACACTAACATTTTTATCAAGTATAATATTTAAATCTTTATGAGGTAAACTATTTTTATTACGTGCAATTGCAGTAGTTGGCAATTTCTCTTCACCCGGCGCATCCAACGTACTACCTACAATTGTCCACGTACTTCTGACTACGCTATTTGGACGGTCTGCAGTCGTTACAGATGGTAGTGTCTTTTGACACGCCGCAAAATTCTGTCCCCGACTACACCTGTCCCTAGGATCTAAAATATTTACAGAACCGAGAAAATCCGTAGATATTTTGCTTTGTTGGTCATGGGCCGCCGTAGCTGAGTCCCATAACTCTTGTTCTCCGTTATTGAGTATATCACCGCCTTTGAGACGATGATCATACACAACAACTCTTTCGTCACTATATCTAGCTTTATCTATATACATTAAGTTCATGTTTCTTAGTTCAAACTTAACGCTATCAAAATTAATTTTATTAAGCTTACGTAACTTATTTTTAATAATCTTAATACTAAAGGACTTACATTTACTTGATTTTTGCTTAAGATAACGATTATAGTCATCTAATGCTATGAGCTCTTCTTCATTAAGTTTATTTCGCCTTAATTTACCGAAGGTATTAATGTTTTGTAGTCGACGATTAGTTCGACTCTTCCTAATAATATTCTTAACGTCAGCCTCGTGGGGTCTGTTCGCTAATTTAAAAGGTGAGTCCCTTCCTAAAGTTTCGCTGCTCGATTGCGACGACGATCGACTATCTAAACTACATACATCGCTATTAATTTCAAGTAAACTGCCAGCTTCGGCTTTAGTATAATTAGTACTATTAATATTTTTACACAAATGGTTAGCGGAAGCACAATAATTCGTTAAATTATTTGTTACAAGAGACCTGTCGTCAGTATCGACGAGACTACAGTTACTTACGTTTGCCGATGTTCTCAGCACACCAAGAGCGCCACTGCTTACGCCTTCGCCGCATCCACTGCTAGCTGTCTTTAACTGCTTATCTTGATAACCTTCTTCCTTGTTGCCAACATTTATTTCATAACTTCCTAATTCTAATTTATCTAAAAACTTTTTAAATTCTATTTCGCCGCCGGTAAAAGAATTATTAGCTCGCGAAGTCTCAACATTGGACAACGTCTTACCGCTATTCTTTTTATTAAGATTTTCTACTATTTTACTAGCAGAATTATTAATATCGCGTTTGCGATAATTCTCCGGTCTTACGCTGCTATCCTTTACAAGAGGACCTGTACAAAGATTAACTTGGTTACTGGGGCCAGCTTCGACCTCACAGTGAACCTTAGGGTTAAATGATTTCACCGGAAGGGTGTCCTTCAGTTCACTTTCACAGTTAACCCTATTCGCCAGAAGAGCGTCTATGTCACTAGCTAGAACTCGGCTGAACGGCGTTCGAGGAACGTTCGTGTCACCTTCTTGAGTCTTCTCTTCGGCGGTCCGCCAGTGTTCGTCGTCTTGGAGCCATCGACGATCAACCCGGTCCGCGAGCCGTCTTCATGGCTCCTTTCTGGTCTGCTGAGCTGCTTGCCTGTCTGGGCAATCCTTGTTTTCATGGAAGCCAGGACAATGTTGACAACGCCTTTGTCTGGCACTGCCTCGCTCTTCAACGCGAGGACGTGGGCGGTACGCAGGTCTTTCTGAATCGTTTTGCTGGTCTGATTGCCGTGGAGGCCTTTTATCAACAGCCTCCGTGGTCTTATCAGATTTCGCGTTAGTCTCTTGTACCGAACGCGGCTTCTCGCGCCAAGTATTTTGCTGAGCGGGCCTCTTTTCATTATTCGCCTTGACGGCATTTGCTGGAGATGGCACGGAAGCCAATGCCGATTTCAATGGTCGAAGTGTATGAGCTACTTCAAGCAGCTCGTCCATCGTCTTCCATTTCTCTTGATTAACCCTTATCTGATCGCTCACAGTGAGTAGGTCATAAAAGGTCGAAGCCAGGGTTTCCGACTTCATCTCTGGAAGGAGTACCTCGGCTAACTCCATCTTCTTCAGGAGGAAACCATAAGCTCCCTCTTGAGGTCCTTGCTCTTTATGTTCGAGCTCCGTTCGTTGAGCACGACGTCTTGAAGGCGATTCGAAGTGCTCTTTCAGGTCGTTACTAAACGACCGCCAACTGTCCGATGTGTCAATATTCTTGGCCCAAGTCTTGGCCTCTCCTCTGAGCTGACGCATAGCCAACTCTGTCCAATTCTCAGCTGGGTACTTCACAGCTTCGCAATATTCTCTGCAGCGTCGGAGAAAAAGTTCAACGCTCTGCTTTGGGCTACCCTCATAGGTGGAATGGAGTTCCGGCTTAACATGGCACGGGGTACATACGGCTGGTTCTGGTGGTGCCATTTTTTGTTTGGGATCCGACGTGCTTACTTGCAAAAATGAATCCTCTTCGGGGAATACTTGCGCGTTTTGCAAGCCTTCTTCCAATATGAAGTCTTCTTCTACACTCGGACCCGGAACAGGGTTCGGCATAATTTCTTCGAATTCCTCCGTCCCCTGGAGTTGGAAGAAGCGGACCTTCGACCGTAAATTCATATAAAAATTCAGCTATCGATTGCGCCGGTTTTCAGCTTCCTACGACCACCCGTTCGTCCGCAATCGACGTTTAAAGTATGTTGAGGGCATGCGCTGCTTGTCGCTGATAACCCTGAAGGCTTGCAACTCCTGTTACAAGCGTCCAATCTTCTCCGTTTAAAATCTTATATTGTAATAGGTACAGGCCTTCATGTACCTATACCCATGACGTCACGGTAATTATGATAATTATCGAGATTTTAATATACAAAGTAGTATAAATTTATTTTTTTCAAAATTTTTTTTCTTTGTCTGGGTTCTTGTACCTATACTTGTATGGTACTCAACTTTATATTAGAAAAAAGCTTAAAAATTC
Source organism: Rhyacophila brunnea (assembly GCF_057557595.1). NCBI lineage: Eukaryota > Metazoa > Arthropoda > Insecta > Trichoptera > Rhyacophilidae > Rhyacophila > Rhyacophila brunnea. The sequence continues at coordinate 32,367,538 of NW_028232827.1, read as the reverse complement.
ACACGAAATTTTTATTGTGCATTTTATTCTTAATTCTATTATTTCTGTTACGGTGAGTAACACAATTTATTTTTATACTTTCTTTATGGCTTAAAAGGGTCAGAGAGATCCTTTGGATAGTCTCATCGACATACTTTTGCTTAATGTCGGTATCTGACTCTAATAAATTACCAAAAGTATTTATTTTATTTATTCTTTCCTTTTCCAAGTAAATCAAGAAAAGTATTCTATATATAGTTGCCTTTACGTATATATTCTTCTCCAAATTATATTTTTCAAAAGTATTCATCACTGGTTCCTCGTTAATGCGAGTTACACTTTATTTCATTGTACTCACATTTATAAAGTTGAGGTAGATCGCTCTTGTAGCTCCGGTATAAGGTTCTTAAAACCTCTCAGGTAACCACAATTCATTGATACACTTCACAATATATTGTTTTTAAAATCTTTTAGTAGATCTTAGTTGTAGGATCGTTCAGGTTTTCGCAACCTGAAGATGCCGCACGCATTTGGGCGCCATAATGACATGACCCGGCTCACGGCTAGCTCAATAATGCTACCGGGCCGTCACTGAGGAGACTAGTGATGAATTAGGAGAGGTGGATCTCCTTTGTAGTATCACAACTTTTGAATTCCCGAATAAAACTCTCAGCTGGTGTGGTGCCGAATTTATTCAGGTACTAGAGTTCACGGTCACACAATAAGATTAACTGTCATTGTTCCCGTAATTAAATCTCATTAAAGTATCAGCAAACTATTTATTTGTTCACTATAGGATCTCTGTGAAATCTTTCACAAATTCCCGAAAAGTCACACCTAATTCAGAGAATGTATACGCAGATATTCTTTGGATATTTTTAATTCATGAAATATTTTCCCATAAGAAAGAAAATATAAATTATTCTTTGGTCACACAGTATTAGGTTTATAAAAGAATAGAATTATTTTATTGTTGTTTATAAAGTTTATTTATGTTCACAGTGTATTTACAAATATTTATTTGTGTTTACAGACTTGTTTACAAAAGGTTTGCTTAATGTTTACAAATTTATTTACTAAAATTTGTTTTTATGTTTATGAATTTGTTTACAAAAGTTTATTTTATAATTATGTTTACTTAATAAAGTTTCAAAAATTTATTTTATAATTCCGAAAAAAAGATTTGTAAAATTTATTATTACAAACTGAGTTTATTAATTTGTTTTTATAAAACAAATCCGATCACGTAATTTATCCCGATTACGTCACCTCGTATGATGAGTAATGAAAAATGAAATTACTCCGCGAGCGCGTTACTATCGACAGATACGTGGTATTCGAGCTACGTTTTAGCGGTCGACGTCACTACCGACAGATACGTGTTATTCGCGCTACGTTTTGCGGCACACGTCGCGACCGGCAGATACGAGATATTCGCGTTACTTTTTGCCCGTCGATGGGGACTTATTGTAGGTAAATTTCACGAATGTTACTGAGAACCGTATCTCGTATCCGCGGAAGGACTGCTGCTTAGTAGGAGATCGCTGGTGAGAAGTGTAGAAACTAATGATTTTACGGAAAAAGGATGTCACCTTTTATACCCTCGGGATGGAGGTTTAACAGGAAACAGTCCGTAAGGGATAGCAGATGTATATCTTTCTCTCACGGGATAAATTTACGTATATCTCCCGTTCCTGGTAACTTTCTAATAGAGATATCTTCTAATTAAATCGGGTTAAATTTACTCTACTTTATTTCCGCAAAATTAAGACTTAATAGGGGTGTTTTAAGCACCCTCTAGAACATGTCCCTTAAATACGCCGTAGCGGTGACGTAAGCAAAATAGTTGATTTTATATGATTTTTCGTGTTCGAACGAAGGGGAAAGTTTCTAGCTTTCCATCGAGGTATCGGAATAAGTATTCGGGTACTAAATAAGGGAATGGCAGTTTTTAAACTTAAAATGTCAAAACGAAAGGTTGACACCCACGTACTAGTCCTTTCCACCACTCTTGGCCTTTTTAGGCCAATAGAATTTTACTAAGTTTTAATAAAACTATTTGGAGCCGCAGAAAACGTTTCATTCGATATTTACCTTTCGGACGAACATTATTACGTGAAAACACTATAATATTATACTTAACATTTCAACTTAAATATATAAATGCTTAATCCTAACAAGATGTTATTTACAAGCGACTACAAATTTATTTCGTCCTTAATAGTGGCTTTTCCATAGTAATCTAAACGTAACCTTGAATCTATTTTTATCCGGCAACTCAACACAGCCGGGCCGTAAATTCTAGTCGAACAGAATTCAGTTAAGGTTCAAGGTCACGCGCCAGTTTGTGTTTTTAGTCGCAGTATTTGATTCTTTTATTACTTAGGAGGCAATTAAGATTTATTATTGTTTATGGGTAGAAACCCATCTATACCAGAATCTCAAGTTTTTCCAATTGTTACTTTTACAATATTCATTATAGTCAGCAAGTTATAGCATTAACAAAATCTATAATTATAATTACGCGTCTATAGATATAGATACGCGTTTACAATATTTTTATAACGGTAGTTAACTCCTATCTTGTATTGATCAAATTAGTATTAAAATTCTTTATTTACAATTATACAGTATATAAATTTATAAATATTCAATTTTCTTTTCCAATTTTCATACACTTCCATTATAGCTATAAAAGTTATTGAAGCATGTACTTGCTTAATTTTACGTAAACAATCTCTCCCATAACTTATTTTCTAAGTTTAATGGAGATTTCCCGGAAATTATTTCCGAAATAGATCGATTTGAAATTTCATGGCGTGTCATTTCGAGGTCTGCGGTCACAGCGTTCCAATTACACTTGAACAGTCTCGATTCTTCGAGGCGAAATTTTTTACGTAAAATTTTATTACATTTTACAAAGAAAAGGTTAACAACATACATTTTACTTCCTAATACTAAACGATTACGCTACTGGTTACCTGTTCATGGTCTTTTTCGACCATTTCTTCTCTGCTTCTTCCATAGTTTAGGACCATGGGACTTATATATTCTGTTTGTACCTCGTCGTGAGGTTGTCGCACGGCTATTTGAGAAGTAGAATTGACTACAAGGCTAGATTTGTATAGTTATGTCGTTAAACCATACTCTGCCATAAACACTAACTGAAGGTCGGCGTTTTTGTTTGTGTCACCTACTTAGATACATTTAAGAAAACATTATTGATTGATGAAGTGGTTTGATTTCGCAATCCCAGCAGCATTTCTACCAGGTAAAAGGGTTAACCTATCTTTAGACACCTTAAAACTTGGCATAGATTTTTCTAGTTGGAATATTACAATATTACTAATAATACTGATCTAGCATTTTTTTCCAATAATCCCAGTTTCGTCCACATTAAAAAAAATTTGTGACAGTTAATCCTCATTTTCATGATTTCTATCAGACTCTTGATAAAATTCATAACTTCCTCTGTATCTGCATAACTCGGCAGCCTCACCTATTGCTTTGATGTTGTGTAGTTTATTACGACTTTTTTAAAAAATTAATTTACTTAATTTTTGAAACCGTCCATGGCTTGCATTGAATAAATTAGTATCAACACTATCATCATGTTTATACTTTATGTCTTCAAAACGATTCAAGGCTTTATCTTGTATAAGGCTTATTGGAATTTGGTGTTGCTGTATATCCTCCATCCATATAATCAGTATTTCCATTTCATCTAACATTCCTCTTTTCTTGGTAATTATCGTAGATTGCATTACTACTTTTTTTTACATGAACCATATATAACATAATACTCTAAGCGCAGAGAACCAAACTGCAGCAAAAAAGCATGCTTTAAAAAATCGCGTAAGTACGAATTCACGCAAGTCGAATTCGTGTAAGTCGAGGACTTACTGTAATTCCATTTTCGTAGCCACTTGGGTATTACTGAATGAGTATAATATTGATTCGGACGCCGCCCGATGAATTTCTCATCCATTACTTTGTATAAATGGGTGCATATATTTATTTATTTTTGTTCATTATTTTACCAAACATACACTCTTTTTTTGGGTTCAGAACTATATAATAATATATTCGTGCATAAACAAATTATCCACAATATGTCCGTAAATAACTGTCCCGAAACAAGTGTTTGTAAAAAATACACTTATTTTTTTGGAATGTTTATCGTGTTTCGCAAACGTTTGTTTGAAATCAACGCATACACACACCTGTAAACATTCTAACGCTACTATAATATAAACCTACCAAAGTATTACAATAATTGTATTATAATGTTTGTAATTACATTTGCATAAGATAATCGTTTTGTACAAATGTTTGATTACAGTTTTTACGTAACTTTAATTTGTTCACACATTTGTATCTTCATGTGTGGACCATAATATTAAAATTCAATTTTATTTAATTTAAATATAAAGTGTATAAATTTGATTTAATTTTTCTTTAAGGGGGACGCATTGATCACGGCCATCATAACAATCTGGCCCAGAAAGCCTTAGACGAAACAGTGGAACTCTCCAAAGCAGTCAGCAAAGCAGTTTCCATGCTGGACGACGACTCACTCCTGGTGATAACAGCTGACCACGCTCACACCATATCCTACGCAGGGTACGCACGCAGAGGATCAGATATCATGGGGATGGGAGGTCAGGGATCGGACGGACTTCCTTATACCACGCTGGCATATGCCAATGGACCGAGCTATGCCCCTCAAATCAATGGAACTAGGCATAATTTGACGATGGATGATCTTCGTAAGTCACTGCCATTAACTAATTCTAATATAAATAAGGCAACCCTCATAATATAATGCATCCCGCACGAGTAGTGTAGTCCAGGACTCCATGTTCAATTCTCCGTAGATCACAGTATATCAATATGATTTTCTTGTTATATAATAATATGTTATTGTTTTACACTGCTACTACAATACTACCTACTGTTATTGGTATTGATGGCCCTTTATCTTATTAAATATTAAAAGCCAATAAAGGAAGCAGACTACAGTACGTAGTATGATGCTTGTTACACTTTAATTAATACCGCGGATTCGAGCAAATTAATTATTACGTATATTTGCCCTTTCACATGAAACATAAGACATGGATACAGATTTAAATACTTAACAAAATTTTGGCGCGAAAAAAAGGCGGTGAGTTAGGTTAGGCGGTTTCAAAGGATGCTTACCGACTATCCACTCTCTATCCTTCAGCCTAGCCGAATTAAAACAGCGATACTTTTTCTCACCGTTTCATTTTACTTTCTCACTTTGTTTCGTTGTGCATCCCGGTCTGACATACAACGATCGTTTCGTTTAATTTACTCGTATTTAAAGGTTACTAACTACACACGAATTATATATCATATTTTTCTTCCTAAGTCAGTCGATTAAAGGATTGGAACGTTTAGGCATTTATTTTGTTACTTGTTATCACCGTAATATTATATATATATGTGTCGCTAGATTTCAAAATCAGCCAAGTCCATAATAGATGAATAGGAGGAAAACAACTTTTTGTTTTCTCAAATACACAGTCACAAGGGTGAAAGTTATTATTATTCCGAGTATAGAATATTTAAAATTAATAAATTCCACATTTTGATAATGCAGAAATGTTAGAAAGCAGTAGTTCTTCAGAAATTTACAAAAAAACTCAAAAATACGTAAAGGTGGACTTGGCTGATTTTGAAATGTATACTTATAACCACAATTTAAACACATATATACTTACATATATTAATATGACGATGAGAAAAAATGCTTATAATAATATATTATTTTCTTTTTCTTTTAGACAACGTAAACTATACTTTCCCAGCACCAGTTCCAATGGATTCAGAAACCCACGGCGGTGAAGATGTGGAAGTCTTCGCAACAGGACCCTGGTCTCACCTCTTTACTGGGATCTACGAACAGAACGTCATCCCTCATTTAATGGCCTTTGCCGCGTGTATAGGACCTGGCCTTAAAGCCTGCGACGATGACATTTATGGTCAAGCTCAAAACCACCAAGACCTGAATCATCAATGATTGGAACCAAACCATGCTACTAATGTGAAGAACCTATTCTGCGATAGTTGTGTCATAATTTGTAATAGATTTAAGTGAGTGAGCATTTCGTTGTTAAAACTTAAATTCATTTTGTTGCCCCTCCAGTGAACCCCACAATGGGACATTACATTGTAGGTTAATCGTGAACCTTATTTATTAGCTATTATTTTATTTCTACTAAATGATAAAAAAGGGGAGAACGAAGAAAAGAATATCGTCAGTCTTTCTTGTAAAAATCATAAATCCTATTTGGACAAAAATAGATTTTTTTTTGAACACGTATTATCTGTATAAAATTCTTACATATCCAATAGGTAGGTACGTGTGATCAATTTAAAAATCAATCCACAAATATTTAGTAAATCGTGTTTTTCGTTTTGTGTAGAGTTTTTTCTTTTAAATTTCGAACATAATAAATTAGGCTCGAAAACGAATCTTAAACGATTTTATTGTCTACCGAAAAAAGTTATTTTGGAATTTATGAGGTTTACAGGATATAACTACGATATTATGAGTTTAAAAATACCCAGTATCTACCTAAAATCATTAAATTATTCGCTACGAATTCAGTCAGTCTTTTACAAATGAATCATTCTATTAAAGTCTTCCTTCCTCGAATATTCAAAAACAAATCTTGCAGTATTCCATGTTAATAATTTATCGATTCTCATATTAATGATATACGTGCATGTAGTATTATAATGTATTGCACTCTGTAGTTACTGTATTAGATAGAACAATTTAATCTGACTCGAGATTATCCGTCGGTCTTCTACATGATCGACTGATACTTTATTTTCCAAAATTGTAAAATACACAGTACCAATAAAATAATTGAAAACGGTTAATTCATTTCAGTATTTTTAATGTTTTTTTTTTTTTTTTTTAAATAATAATTGACTTTTTATAAAAGCCAGTACTATAAAAAAATTAAAAGCCACGTGCAATAATTAATTAATTATTTATTTTATATTTAGTTTTGTTATTATAACCTACATAGATAATTTGTTTAAATTAAGCAATTTATTTATACAAATATTTTGTATATATATCATTTACCTTCCTACTTAACTAAATAAATATTATGAATATAATAAGCAATAAAACATATTACCTCAAATAGTAGGTACGTTAAATTGTGCAGAACAATATCTTTAGTACCAAGGATAAAGGAGATAAGTCAAAACAATGGAAAATATGTATCCTAATTATTTTATAATATTATATTTAATAGTATTTTGTAGTACCTATTTTAATATTACATTCTTAATAATAATTCAAACTATTATTAATATACGTGGGGAACAATAGATTCTGTGAAATAAACCAGAAAATTACTGGAAAAATCAAACTGATGCGCTCGCCACTCAACGGCCGCATTAATTTCTTTATTTTTAGACCTAGTAGTCTGGTTTAGCTTCAATTTGTCAGATGGATCATAAATAGGTAATAAAACGAATATATTAAACGATATAGAAAGTGAAACGATGACATTTAAATATCCAGGTTTGGAGAAAATCACATACCTACTTTAAATGTGTTGTGACCTCACCGGGTACAAACCCGGAGACCCCACAGTATTACACACTAGACATTGAAGGGAAGGGTCACCAGATAATTTACCGCATTCATTTATTCATAATATATTTAACGGAAATATGTACGAATATAGGAGTTTAATTAACGTTCTAAAGGTGTGTTTCAACTCAATAGATAGACATTTCTATAACGTAGGTTTACATATATCTCAACTTAATATTTTTGACTTATCTATATTTTCTTTGGGCTACTGACATTATTGTTTATGTTAATAATGCCTTAATTATTTCTTTCAGAAATTCATTTTGTCTTCGCACAGTTATTCGTGTGACCTAACTATAAAAATAATAATACAGTTATTTATAATATTATTATATTATTCTGTTACCAACAAATTCTACTTTATTATTGTAGTTACCTACCTAAATTATAAAAAAAGTATTTATTTAAGTTTAATTCGTGTTAGTGTGTGTGTAAAAAAAACAAATTATGTTGTAATAATTAATAAAACATTTCAGCATAGTAACAATTGTTTCGTTTTCCCATAATAATCCTCTAATATCAATTGGAATTCAATTTTATAAGAACAAACGTATATTATTTCTATGTCTACAAATTCAACTAACGTAATGTTCACGCAACTCCCTCAAATTTCTATGTCTCCCTCGAATTATAGCCAGAATCTTAGACTATAGATACAACTAGACGCCACCCATTGCATTGCTAATTCATTGCATTCCTATAGTGCTCGCACTAGACGCTCTGAATTAAAATATAATTTTCTATTTGTTTACGGTATATAGTATTTTTAAGCGGTCAAAATGCACCCATTAGGTAAAAATATCCAAGTTATTTAAAAAAAAACATGGTCACTTGATATTAAAATATATAATAATACATATAAGTACAAATAAATTATCACGAGCATGTATCAACTTACCTATGAAACGTAATACCATCTTCTTGCTTATCAGTACGGCTATCACATTTTAATATAACACACAGAACTATCTTTTCTACTTAATTAACTAAAAATATTTACCACTGACTTTATGTTTAATACAAAAAATATCAATTTTAGCAATACGCTCTCGCATATTATCGACGCTTAAGGCTACGCCAACAACAAAATCTTCTACACATCTGTAAACCTTTTATCTTACTCTAGCGTGTCGCAGGTATTATAATGGTGCCGAATACTTTCTCACTCGCACTTATGCATCGTTTTTGTTCAGGCCTTGGTCAGAATACTTTTAGACCGTTTACTTAGTGGTTCATTCATAGAATATGTTTAATCACTATATTATTGTTATAATATAGGTATATATATTTTTACTATGTCCGATCCTAGTAAGATTATATGGGCCTCCACAGAGTGTAGGTTTGTATTAACAGATTTTTGTTTTTTACGAGAAATGGATGTTGGCCACTTGCTCAACTTATTAGGTCCATACTCTGACAAAAACATAAATTGAAAAACAATACCTGCATTTGCTAGACTCAATATTATAACATGGTACCCACGACGTTATAAGCCGACACTTAAGCTGCTCGGCCATCGTGGGCATAATTATATGTACCATTCCCAACCCCTAAGTGAAGCTTCAAATCAAACTTCAATAATGTGACCACACCGAAATTAGATTAGATATAAATAAAAATGAATTCAAATTATACCCATTTAATTTTTTTAGAAAATTATAATTAAACTAATATAAAACACAATATTTAAACTGAGAATTATTCAAAAATATTTTCCGTGAAACTAAATTTTAATAATAAATATACATACATGCATACTAATATAATATGCAATAAGAAGATGGGGTCCTTTACAAAAAAAATGAATTTACACTATAACTTTTAAAATTATAAGTAAGTATATTTTTCATTTAAAAAAATAATTATCTTTTTATTGTTTTAGATAAATTATGTATTATGTAATTAAAACACTATAAAATCTCAATCAATCAATTCTCTCAAATTGCAAACTTGTCTCAAGTAGACATTTCCATTCACGTTAAATTGTTGTACTCAAAGTATTTTTACATCAACATTCGTGACGAATGTGAATAAAATAACTGCTTTATGAAAATTTTAATATCTATACTTACATCATTACTTCTTGTTTCAAGTCTTTCACCCTTACGTCATTCTACCGAAAGATGTCCGTTATTATTTATTGAAGTTGTGTATTTCATTGTGACATAATATTACAATAAATGGCTTTGAATCTCGGACGATAAGTTTCTGATAGAGTTATATATTTTCGGCTTATACTCGTATTTGAAATCACGTCTCACATATTATTATTAAGACTATTCGAAGAAAATTATTATCGCAAACATCTAACTTTAATAGTATCTTAATAGCAATCTTCTTCTTCTCTTAGTGTCATCTTTTATCCAAGGTTGGTGATCAAATTATTAAAGTACATCTTCCTATTTTATATCAATCGTATCTGGCCACTAATGCCTTGCGTACCTAGTCAAAAGAATCTCATTAAGCCAACGTCTTTGCTGTTCTCTAGCTTTCCCTACATTATAACCTGAAGTAAACCATAGTCACTATTGCGGAAAAAAATTGACGCATTGGCAGCTTCTCCGCATTCCATGGTAGCTATGTGTAGATAATATGATCAGCTCAGGAAATCCTCATCATACACCGATTACGTCCATTTAATGAAAGCCTCCAGTTTTCTGATGATTCAGATTATATAAGATTAGGGATTGCAATACCGGTATTTCAAAACTGGTATTTCAGTATTTATCAATACCGTAATACCGCTTTTAAAAATCCAAAATACCGGAATTTTCGGTATTAAGAAAGCACACTCATTTACATTTTTGAAAATGAATTACAAGTTATGTGCTGCTAAAATTCAAATATATTGAGTGAATTCAACAGAGGTGAAAAAATAATAAAACAAATTTCATCAAATATATTTATATAAGTAATTGTCGCGATGAATTATCATAATATTATTTCGAAATAGAAAACATCCGTGACAAAAATGTTAAATTATTCTATAATAATTATTGATGACTGCACAAGCTTTGAATTTAAGAAGCTTTTACTGCAGCCGGACTTATTTGCACTTGATGAACTTTTGAGGAGTTTTGTAAAAATTATCAATATATTTGTAAAAAATCAATAGTTCTACAATAATTTTGATCAATACATATTTTAAATGTAGGTAGGTATGTAGGTTTTTGCTATAAAATAATATTCTTTAAAGATTTTAATAGCTATATTTTTATTGATAAGCACCTACTTCTGTTTTTTTAATATTTAAGAAATACCGGTATTAATACCGGTATTCAATAAAAAAATACCGAAAAACCGATATTGACATTTTTATTCGGTATTGCAATCCCTATATAAGATGGCTAGGAAAACTGCACTATTATTATTATACCCACTTCTTCAGAAAAAAACCACGTACTTAAATTGTATATTATGTATAATATTATAATTAGTTAAATAGTAATTTAATTTTAAATTAATTTCTCATTTGAACCATTAATAGCTAATACATGAAGCAGTATATTCAAATAGTGTGCATTCATCCACGAAATTGATATGCGTGAAGCATTCAAGTAAATAATTATTAACAAGGAACTCATAATATATTCGTAACTCGAGTTAAATTCTAGGTCAGCCTTGGAGGGATAGAGTGCGTTAAATCTCTACGATTACTATCTAGGTATACAATATAATAATATGGTAATTATATTGTCTAACTGTGGCATTCGGTGAGACTAACCAACCGTAATATTAAATTTTAAATGGCCAAGAAACTAAGACGTGTTGAATAAACAATGATAGTTTTGAATTGGTAAATCAATAAAATTTGTATTCCACTTTCACTAGATACCTACTAACTGTAATAAATAACATTTTATAGAATAAATTGTAGGGAAAGTGATACTCTTATGTACTGTGAGCATACGTAGTGATTTTGCCAGTGCAGTACTGGTTTTTGGACATTGATCTGGTTAACCAGTGCTGTAAAGTTTATGGGTAAAACATCAAAAATTATTAATCTATCAAAATATTGAATACACACTTCGATTGTCTCCATTTGACTGTCTCCGGGATCGATGGTTGACATTGCGACGGATAGAGTATAAATGGAGAGAATAATAATGCGGAGAGCCCTAGATCATTGGCAGGGCGGAATAACAATTGTTGGCCAGAAAATAAACAACTTAAGATTCCCAGATGATACCACACTACTCCCTGCTGATGAAAGAGAACTTACATGGCTGCTACACCGGGTAGAGAAAGAGAGTCGCAAATACGGCTTCCTTATTAATAGGAAAAATACCAAGTTAATGGCTGTCGATCGGTCTAACCTTCTACCAACAGCAAGTACACTAAAAAACTTAGAAACAGTGGATGAGTTTGTATTTCTGGGATCAACCATCAGTGGAAAGGGCGGATGTGATGCGGAAATAAGAAGTATGAAATATAGAAATATGTTTTCAAAATGTTCAAAAATTGAGCCAGATATTCAGTATTTAGTTTCGCAGCATCAGCCTCAGGGATCTTCTTAATAATTTAATTGATTAAATGTGATTTTATCAGACTTCATGCATATAATATGTAAGTATGCAAAGTATAAATACAAAGATAGATTTAACTACAGTAAGTTGTTTTATAAAGATTTATTCTGACAAACTTAGCGAAAGTCTGACATAAAGTATTTGGTAAGTAATTATTATTATATGCTTTATAAATTATACAAAGTAAAGTTACTTCCTTACTTTATAAATCACCATTACTGTGGAGCCGGTGGGTAGTTAGAAAATTTTACTACTAACAGAGATACAAAAGTGGGTGGTAGGTATAAAAAGGTTGACTACCTCTGGTGTAGATGAATGGCAAATGAAACTTTGTATTTTTGCGTTTTGTTATTGAGAACATAATACGTTGAATTCATAGTGAATCACAAAAGAAAGTGCGTCTCTCTAATTATATATACGGTTTCAGTCTCTCTAGCTGGGGTAGGTACCTAATAGAGATTATTTAAATAATCAACACATTATTTTAAATAGCCGCAACTCATGGCGTTCTTAAAACGGTACATCGCTTATATTAATAGTGTCGGGATTCTAGTATATTCAATGGTTTCGTTCAACAAAAGTTTGCGAAAACTACCCTTTGTTTCATAGGGCTGGCCCGTGACTCTTTCGCGTTCTAGACGCATAGATGTATTCGATTACAATGGAACATAGAAAAAAGGCTAAGGGCGTTTCCTTATAAAGATTTTGAAAATAATTTTAAAACTAAAATGGTCGCCATATCGAGTACCGTAGGTACGTGTATTGCGGTACCAGCAGAAATATGAAAGAATATCTAAAACACTGTTATATAAGAATCATTCAATCAAAGAAGCGATTGTGCTTAAAGAGCAATAATCATTTTTTTAAATACGCTGTATGTAAAACCAGTCTACAAAAACGACAGCATATTCACGCACGATTCAGTCGATGATCGGTGACATTTCTTCTTCTTCGGCCATATCCGCCCCTTAGATGGAGCATATGGAAACCACGAGACACCTCCAAGAATCCCTGTCGCTCGCCAGTCTTCTTGCATCGTTCCAGCTCAAACCAGCATCCCGTGGCTCCGCCGTATACACTATATAGTTCAGGGATAGCGAACCTATGGCTCGCGAATGTTTTGTGTTGAAAAGAAAAAAAATAGATATATATATAAAATTTAAAAGATATTTTTTTTACAAAAAGTTTTACAAATACCTAAATATTATTAAATAATATTAAAAATGCGTATTTTCTTCGGTTTTTAATAATATTTTTACCAAAATGTAATATTTATCAATCGATGCACAAACTGAAACGACGAAATTCATGCATAAATGACATATCGCATTGTATAAAAAATAACAGGCAGCTGATACTCTTCAAGAATAAGCAATATAATTAAATTCAATTGCATATATAGGTCCTTAGGTTTTATGCGTCACACATGATAATATTATGGCACTGACCTCATCAGGCGGCAGGGTAAGTTGTATCGCGAACCTCGGATTTTGATCGATTTACAATCATTATACAATGCTTGAGAACACTGTAGCGAGATGATGCCTCATCTGGTTCGAGAAATTTTAATGTCAATTTTTACGTAAAGAACCAAACTAAGTAAGTATTATAGTAATACTCAAGAACTCGATTGCTTATAATTTTTGAACTTTTTTAATAGAATTCTTATAACCACTTTTTCATTTTTTTTCCCGCTCGAACTACTCGAAAAACTGCTCGACACGTCAGACAATCAAAAAATAATATTTGGCACGCGTACATAAAAAGGTTCGCAATCCCTGATATATATAGTATTTAGCGGCCTTCCAGGACGCCAGAATTCGGTTAGCTTGAAGATCAGGCAAGCCAAGTTGAAATTTTCTTCTCGCATCCGCAGCACGTAGCCGAGCCAGGTCCAATGTCGCCTCTTCACCCTCGGCGTGGTGAGAAGCTGCTTGGTGCGCTCTCTTATCTCCTCGTTGCTCCTAAAATCATACAGTATCCGTCTCAAACATCAGCTATTTTCAAAGCTCAGTATAAGTACGGTTGGTCTGAGCCTTCCAAAGATGCAATGATTCGCTACCGTAAAGCAGCACCGTCAGAATGCAAGCGTCGAATAGGCGGCATTTAGTTTTGACCGAGTACAATCGTGAGTCCCAGACACTCCGTATTGAGTTGAATGTTGCTCCAGCTATTCCCATTCGGATAGCGAGCTCTCTCTGCAAAATGCCATCTCCCGTGATGTGTACTCCCAGGTATTTGAAGCTGTCGACGCTCTCAATATTTTGCCGACATTTAAGACGACAATAATTACCGGGAACGTATGGTTATTGTCGACCCAACAGTCACCGATCGTCTAAAACTAACCTAAGCTAACATCGTTATTTTTAACAAATTCGATAACTGGAAAATCTAATGCCACATTAAATATTATAATCTCACAACTCAAATGTGTCAGATGTGACACTTTTATGTAATATTGCGTCCAGCTTTTAATTACATGTTATTCTACCGGTAAGTAATCTTTAACTGTAGAATAATGTACATATCATAAATATAATATTATGTTGTTCTTTATTCTGTTAAAATGTTAAAATCCAGTTCAATTAATCTAAATACATGAATACATTATTTTTCTAACTAAAATAATATGTATCCCTAAATCTTGGTACGTTGGGCGGTCGTCTGGTTTGCCATAAGCAGAACGCAACCCCTATACTCAATTCCACTTTTTAGTACCTATAAATTTAATATTGTCGAATAACAAAAAGGAAAAAGCAAATAATGGACAGTAAAACCAAAAAAAAAACACGACAACACATAAGTACTGCAAAACTCTCAAAAGATTATGTACGTTACATGAAACTACCTAAATATTTAATTAAATTATTATTTTATTTGTTTTAAAATATCTATTTTACGCCTAGTATATTTTCTTATACGTGACCTTTCTATACATTACGAAAACTCCACAGTTTTTCATGACGTATATTCATAATATGTGGGTAGATTTTATAAGGCACTTGAAAGCATTTTTGTATTTTCCCACGTTATTACAAACACTCCCTCCTACCCGAATTCGACTTGCTTATTTATCTTAGACACAACCGCAAGCTGACTGTAGAGAAGCGAATAACGAATAGCGAATAAAGGATAACGACGCCGTTAGACAGCTTAGCGCCATCAGGTTTTAACAACAACAACAACAACAACAAAATACTGTGACGAACTGTTATTGAGAAACAGTTCTGACAGAAATTTTTTAAGTAAGTTATTCCACTGGGTAATTTAGAGAGCATTCAAAGAAAATTCTTTAAAAATAATTCCATTGGATTTCAATTTGGATATGAAACGTTGTGGATAATTATATATATATAATATAATATAGTATATGTATATATATTATGAAAATTGAAATGCTAATACATACATATAAGTGGCCCTCGTGGGCTCCGGCTTCGATTACCGGTGAGGTAACAATATTATATGTATGTGATTTTCTCAAAGCCTGGGAGTTTGTGATTGCTTCACTTCTATTACTAAAGACAATACTGTTTCACTATACTACTGTCATTGGGCCCCTTGGCTTGTTTTAAAGCTATAATAAAATATATGTATAAAAGATATTTATCAGTGGCGAGACTCCGTACTAGGAGTATATTTAAAGCTTATCTTCCTAATATATTTTTAATCGTCTTAATGCGTAAGCTACATTATTTTATATATCACAAAAAATATAATTTGCCAACGACATCTATGTGTAGGTATTTATTATGAATTAATTGATTGTCGACTTTGTCGATCAGACAGAACGTAGCAATTCCACTGGTACGTAATGAGTCATAACACAATCTAACAAAGGCTTCAACTAATATGATACATTTCACACATAGAATACATACAAACGATTACACAAGTATTGTTAAAGAAAACTCACACACGGTTAAAACCTGAGGCTATGGGTATAAGAGCCTGACATTTTACAGTGGTGTATTTTTGTGTATTATATTATTCAATATTTTATTCGCGCTGGACGGCAAAACCTCCGACAAAACGCTGAAATACCCGGGTTTGAATCGTGGTTGGGCATTACTTTTATATCATTCTATTTTAGTGCCTGTTAAGTTTTTTTCATGAAATATCTCTTATAAAAAGATAAAAATATGTAATTTTTTGTTCATTACAATACTGAAAATGAACAAAATTCAAATTCAAGTCCTGTAAAAAAAATTAAAATATTTATATATTATAATATACGCCTCTCAAAGTCGTATCTATATTTTTTATAAGCCAATTTGTCTTAAATAATTTGATTTGTAAACTATTTAAATTTGTTAATAATTTCCCTCTTAATTATTATTGTATACTAAATATGACATTACGAAGAAGATAATTTTCACTGTGCTCTTTTTGCATGTCCCTCATTGCGGTGAAGGTCCTCGTGACACGCGGTTATTTTGTTTGCATAATGTCACATTACGATGTATGCACAATGCTAATGAAAATATTGGCCATTCATTTTCTATCGTGCCCATATTATAATGTTGAAAATTGGCGTCCACTGTCGTCCACGTCTGTTTTCAACATGTGAAAATGAAACTTCTGAACATATTAAATTTATATTAATATTTGTACTTCGTATCCAGTGTCTTATATACGATATTTTATACTTGTTTTCGGCATATCTTATCTATTTCGACGCTAACATATCACTTAATTCCAAAATCAATAAAAAAAGTGATATTTATAACTGGCCGTATTTCAACAGTTAGTTATCCCGGGATATGAGCTGTCAGGCGTGATTTTTTTTAACGCCGGTCGATAATATGTAGAGCTAATACTAATTCTAGCAAGAATCGTCATATTGGATGGATAATGTTTAATTTAACACATTCAACTCATTTTCAAATATTAACCAAAGATATGTCACCCATTCGATTAAAATAATATTTTCTCTTTAAAAACTCTGTCATTACGATATTAAAGCCAGAACTTTCTTTGCTACACTTGCAAAACAACGATATAGACTAATGAAAAATTTACTTCTATTATCTCGGAAAGTATATCAACGACACCAATATTTTTTTACATTTGTAACTGGAATGAACCATTGGTGAAGAATCTATTAGTGAACGTAAGACGCTGAGGTAGCCCCGATATTATTGTTATATGTTCCAGAAGGTTGCGTTGTGTGTGTGTGAGATAAAATGACATTATTAATAGACAACGCACTCAGTACAGTAGCTAGCAAGTAAATTCGCGCATAGCGACATTCGCGCATGTATAAGTAGACGTCACGCAATTTCAATTATGAGATATCACGCATCGGGAATTTATAGCAATATCACCTTTATTGTAATGGCGTTAGAACAGTGTTTCTAGTGGCAATTTTCATTTGAGTGAACCCGTTCGAACCGAACTATTCGGCAGACCGGCAAAAAGCACCGGAAATTTATAGCAATATCACCTGTATTGTAAATGGCGTGAGAACAGATTATGCCATTCGGCAGACCCGACAAAAAAGTGAGTGTCATTTTTTTTCCAGATGCTTCGTCATATTAATTAATCCATATTAATAATCTTTTAATCTCATTGGTGTGACATGATTTGTTCGGGACACAGTCAAATAATACACAGTGTTGATATTATTGGTTTTATATTATATATAACAAGTTTGGATATACACGGCACTGATACACTACTAAGTATTGCATTTGTTTTTAAGTTAAAGCTTAAAGGTTTACATATTGATTTGAATTTGATGTTGAAACGTTTTGCGGAGCTGCACGCATAATGTGACTACATCGTTGAAACCGAAAATGCAACTGATTTAATTTACTGTCATTTCCTGTTCGTATTATTATCTGTTCTATATAAATGAGCATAGATAATAACTATTCTGTTGTAGGGTTGAGTAAACCTCTACAAGTACAATGATTAATAGAAAAATCATTTTTTTGTAACGGACCACCCCCAAATTTTTACACAATGTGTTATCACCGCATTAGCACAGCTGAACAGAAAACCATTGCGTATTTTGCATATTTTAATTTTAATATAGAGTAGGTTATTAATTACATTTGAATGGAGAAGAATAAATGAACCTATGTATGACCCCACCCAGTACCCAACCCTAGTACGCCGCTCCTCCAAAAAGCTGTAGGTTTACATACATGCTGGTAAATATTTACAGACTGCCCTTTTAGACTGTTTATCCTCATGCTAATTTATGGATAGCACTTCATTACAGTATGCCTATGGTCTGACATAATGGATTATGATTAGAAAACATAATTTTGTATAAAAGCGATATATTCTAGAATTCTAGATTGTTATATTTGGGTGGTATAATCTAATCTAATATTCTATGTACCCACTAGAACACAAGCCATTTATTTCAAAAATCGTAAGTTCTAATCACCTGCTAATATGAAAAAGGGTATTACCTTATATATATTTGTCTTGAATCATATGTAACGCACGAGAGAAAATATCTCTATATATATAAAAATCTCGTGTCACGATGTTTGTGGTCGAACTCCTCCGAAATGGCTCGACCGATTTTTATGATTTTTTTTATGTATATTTTTTAGATATGAGAATAGGTCAACAAGTATATTTCATACCGCTAGGTGATTAGGGTATCTCTATCCAGAAAATTTTTTCTTTTATTTTTTTGAAAATTTCTTTTTGTATTTTTTTTATTATTTTACATTAAAAAATACGTATAACCTCAAATTTTCACCCTCCTACCCTTACCCTCCCACTTTTTAATCGCGATTTTATTATTTTTGTATGAACAAATTTAACCGTCGTTCGTATTTCAAACAGAACGACATTATTTATGTTGTTGAATGACAGATGGCGCTACGTCCGAGAAGAATTCAAGAGAAGCGTCGCGTCATTTTGACATTTCATTCGGCATATCACAACGCAGTGCGTGCAAAATTTTGTAGGATTTAATTTAATTTATCAATTTTTATGTGCGTGTCTTACAGTGCACAATGCCATCAAGACGCAAGGGGGGCCATTTGAGCCGTCTAACGAATAAAGCAACAAACATGCAAAATAGTAGAGCAGAAAAAACAGACGAACAAATCCAACAGGATAACAAAAACGTGCGTGTAAGCATGTCGCAATTGCGTGCATCCCAATCACAAGAGGCACGAGCTGAACGAAATCAACAACGACAATTGGAACGGAGCCAAGCGCGCCGGTTCGTAGTTAACACACGCAGAGCAAATGACCGACAATGCCAACAAGTACATCGAACATTTACATCCGCTTCGTTCCTTCGTCTCGCATTCGAGTACGAGCCAGATATTGAATATTCCGCTCATCCGAAAGTACTGATTGGTGCTATGGACAAAGAATGTCCCCATTGTCATGCGCTCAAATTCAAACATGAGCCAGCCGGGTGTTGCGCATCAGGAAAAGTGCAACTACCAGAAATTGAGATACCACCAGAACCATTGAACGGCTTGCTCATCGGCACGATTCCAGATTCAAAACTGTTCCTGAAGTCCATTCGCACATTCAATTCATGCTTCCAAAAGACTTCGATCGGAGCAACAGAAATAGTTCACAATACTGCGGCAAATGGTCAACAATTCCATTCTACGTTCAAAATCAAAGGCCAAGTATACCACAAAGTAGGCTCATTGCTGCCAATGCCAAACGAACCACATAAATTTTTACAAATCTACTTCATGGGCGGTGAGGACATCAATCATGTGGATGCACGTTGCGGCTACAATAGCCTCAATTCGCCTAATGCCAGGCGCATCGTCGGCGAACTGGACTCCCTGTTGAATGAGCACAATGAATTATTGAAATTCTTCAAAGCACACGTGCACGAATTGCAAAGTGACAATCACGCTATTGTCATCAATCCTGATAAAACACCAGCTGGAGAGCACGTGCTTCGATTCAATGCGCCTGTTGTTGACGACATTGCTGGAATCGTGGTTGGCGACCGCACATCGACGCGAGAAATCGTGATTCGAAGAAGAAACAATAATCTGGAGTTCATCGCTGACACACACCGTTCATACGACGCTCTCCAATATCCGCTGATTTTCTGGAAGGGACAAGACGGATATTGCATAAACATTAAACAACGAGATCCTGTCACAAGTAATTCATTCATTATGAACATCATTACTCATTTTGAATTGAGAAAATGAATGGTTGATGTTTTTTTGTTTTTATCGGCGGTCATCGTCTACAGCGCTCTATTCCTCTTTCTGTCATATATCCCATCCCCACACACTTACGATACATTCGTTATTTTTTATTTAACAACCAAAATATTCACTAGAAATAATTTATATGGCAGAACAACGTTTGCCGGGTCAGCTAGTAATAATATAAAAATGAGAGAAGTGAGAGAGAAAGAGAAGTCGTACCTGTACGTAACATATACGTGTTTACGTATATATTACGTACAGCAAATTCTAAATTTGATAAGATCGTTTATTTTAATCGTGTCGTGAAGGAAAACAAATGATACTCTCATAATAGTTTGACAGATGTTTACAATGTGGCAATAGCATTTCGTTAGTTATACTGTTAAATATTATAGCAATGGTTGTTTTCATATAAATACTGATTAGATTAAGTACTGATTAAACTAGATTTATAGTGTAATTTTCATTACTAGCTGTATTCGTACAATGTTGTAGATAATTTTAATAATAGAAATCGATAGTTTATGATGTTTTTGTGTAACATCAGCCCATTAGGGGACCCCTCTTGACGGTTATCCATGGGAATATATCTCAAGTACAATAAAGCTCTCTTCAGTATCCAACCTATATAATATTATTGCGCTTGTAGTTAATATAGCACGACTCTTGTTTCAGATGCCATACTGATAAATTATGTTAAATACATTGTCAATTATTAATTCAATTCAATAAAGTATTTTAATAAGAAAAAAATCGTTTATTACTAATTGTGGTTAATTATAGCAGTCTGGTTAAACCGTGTTATAACATATAAATCAATTACCAAATCAGTGTAGGTACATGATGCTTTCGCTTTCTATACAAAGGTTCACTTGAACCGTGAAATTCACTCATATAAATAATAATTAATACACAGAATAATTATCGTATATTATTCAATTTTTAAGTCAGACTTCTCTAAAAAGTTTTAAAGATATTAATGTAAACATAGTGTGTAAATTTGTAAACCTACACGTTTTATATTATTTTAATATATCATATTTATATGCCTGCAGATACATTGATACAATCGCCATTTTAATGAAATCTTTTACTTTTTACCATTCTCATAATATGAAGCTAGAAAAAAAAATTATAAGCAAGTAATTAGGGTGATAGACAGTGCGTCGCTGTAGGATTGGTTTCCCGAATAGACCAAATGTTGAGGAGACGAAAAACAAATTTCATAATCCTATATTTAAACACATGAAGATATTTAAATTGTTATTTTACAGCATAAATATGAATGATGTATTCATTACCATTTCAAAGTAATTTAAAGAAAGGGATGGTTCTAGTCCAATTAGATACAAAAAAACATTCTGCATTAAAAGGTCGATTTCAACAAAAACGGATATTCGGGAAACCAATCCTATAGCGACGAGTGCCAAACAGCATTTAAAGGCAGGGGCAAGACAACTTAATATACAAGTTATCATTTTTTATGTGCAAACACATTGTTATAGGTGCGATTTCACAGTTCAACTGTTTAAATACTTTCTTAAATATCTGAAAAAATTGATACCATACGGCGTCTCCAATAATCCCTGTGGCTGGCCTTCTTGCGTCATTTCAGTGCATACCGGCATCCCGTAGCTCCACTTTATACACCCTGTAGATAGTATTTAGCAGCCTCCCAGGATGCCGGAATGCGGTTGGCTTGAAGAACAGATAAGCCAGGTTAAAGTACTATTTAGCCGTCCGCAGCACATGGCCGAGCCTGGTCGAACGTCGCCCCTACACTCTCAGCGTGATGAAAGGTTGGTTGGTTTTCTCTCGTATATTCTCATTCATACACAGTATCTGTCGCAAACATCTTTTCTAAAACCTCAGTATACTGTTGCTCTGAGCCTTCATAAGTCGACATGATTCACTACCGTAAAACAGCACCGTCAGAATTCAAACATTCAATATGAAGTAATAATATATAAGACCTCTTACTCGACCTATATTTCTTAATTTTGCTAATATATTAAATTTACCAGATGTGAAAACTATTTTTCCTTAATAAATGATGTAAAATTTTATGTGCAACCCATATTAAAACAACATTAAGCCTGCGCGCCCATTAACGCCGTCTGTGGTTGCGTTTTTATGTATGTCACACCTCCAGACCTACACTGACATCTTAGAAGAACACTGGCGTATTTCAAATAAAAATATTTAACGAGATATACCCCAGTAATAATAATAATAAACTCCAGTGTTATTTTAAATAAATTTAAGTAAAATATCGAGAAGAACACTCCAGTCACTCTGATACTCTTAAATGAATGCCACTAGAAAGATATATTTTTTTCCAATTCTACAAAAAAATGGACAATGCAAAGCCATTAGACCTTAAATCAAGTACCATAAATATGGTTCAAAATTTTTTTAAGGCTCTCCTGGAAAATGGCTAATTTTGACTTACGACAGTGTAGGTCTGGGGGTGCGATGTATGTCTTTTCTTAACCCTGCACAGGCACACCCACCGACTGGTTTCCACAAGCAAACCAAACTTATTTTCAAATGAAATTATTATCTAGATGGCGATATCATAGTTACTTTTAAATTTATCACAAACAATATTATTATATTATATCAAGTGTAAATTTTGGTATTCGTTTCCGAAATATTATTGATATCCCTATTGTCTTTGAAATACCCTGACTACATAATAAATATTGAACAACAATATCTGATGTACGAAAATTTTACATGATCAAAAGGAAAGGTTTGGATTTTTCCACAATTCATTTTTCCTGTTCCCATAAAAATAAATTGAAAAATTTATAGCTTGACAGAATTTTCGATCATGAAAACTAATAAGAGTGACGTAGCTTTTTTTTGCACAGTGCTTTAATACTCTTGCATATTGCTTCCTGTCCGTTGCAGCGAATAATCGAAAATTTCCAATATACGTGTATTATAACATTTTGTAAATATCACACATTACATAATATGATATCGACTATATAATATCTCTACACAAAGTGTACATAGAAATTTATTAATTTCCTGTGCCTCATTATTGAGGACTAAATTGGAAGGAATAAATGTGATTACTAAAATTCCTTATTTTTACTAATATTCTCAAAACAGATAAATTCCACGAAAAAATACGCCGATATTTAGTAAATAATAGTGAAATTATATTATTCACATAGATAATAATAATACAATCGCATGGAAAAGAGCGCACTAATGCACATGGGCACAATTATTGCCCATGCGGTCTTGATATCAACCAAGGCCAACTTTGAGACATTTGAAAAATTTGCTTCGTCATATGGAGGACAGAATAATTCCGATCCTTCCTTAAACTCCTAAATTATCCGTTTCGGTAGAGTTTCAGTACACAAATACAGAGGACACTTCATGTCACTAAAGATAAATGACTGCAGAACAAGTCAAGAGTATTTTATTATTTTCTAAACTCTTTCTTTAAGCACCAAGGTGCATGGTGCGTACAGCTTTGTTTCGGGACAAGGAAGTGTGGTACTGAAACTTTTTCATTCTGACACGTTTATATCATCATAGAAGGCAGCCGTGCACAAATTGCAGCTGCATATATATGACGGGCAAAGATAGGGTAACCCAAATCATATCCTTGTGTTTGATTATACTTACCCCCCTTCTTATCAAAAGCTCGGATAATCGGGGTGTACTGCATTTAAATATGTTACGGCTTCTTAATAAAAAGAACTTTCTTAGCACCCGTATTATATCCCCCAAGTTTAAGAAACACTGTGTTGAATGATTTCTTAATATTATTCAATTGTACGATTTCAAAGCTTCCACGATTTTATTTCAATTCGCGTAACCCAATTATTATCGGCGACTTAACTTAACTGTCAGAGTGACGTCAAATACGTCACGGTACGTCACCTGCCATCTGGGCTTCGTCACCTTGTCATTTGTCATAATTGACACTTACCAGTTACGCCGGAATTGGGTCGGAGGACAAGAGACAAATAAAGCCTCACGAAATTTAGGGTGACAGAGTAATTGCTAAACTATATTGATCGGCATGATTTTTTTTTTGTTTGTAACAAAACTATTATAAACTTTATCTATGCATAAAGAAGGCAAAAGACTCTTTTTTATTTAATTATAATAAGAAAAAACGACTTCTAAGACGCATAATTAAATCAGCTACCCGTTACCTCACAATTACGGCTGAGTTAGAAATACTGTCACCAGTTTGTGTACTCAAGTCTCGGCATGGTACTACCCATACTCAGTGCGCGTGGCTCAATAAACTTGTTCCATGAAACGTGTTCGAAGTTCGAACGCATGCGATGAAATCATCGCTGCGACTCGCTAGTTGGTACTGTTGGTAGACTTTCAATACTATTGACATTAAATGCGCGCGAGCGAGATAGCACAATACGCGTATGTCGAGCCGTGATATACTAAACTGTCATTGGCGTCATTTCTCTCACTTTCTCCCCAGTTGTAAAGTTAGTATAGTGAAGGACAGAAATGGTGACAAGTTCGTTTTATAGTAATAATATGGAGTTAGTTTTAGTTCCAGATGAGTATGAGACTGATAATTATTTACGCGTCTATCTGATGTCGTCACGTCAAGTTTCTCGATTTTTTAGTGTAAGTATACTTAGTCTTCAAAATCGACCAGTTTTCCCACCTCTACTCACGATGCAGTTTCTATTGTCGTCGCACCATTTCCGCCTCTTAGTTGGACCATACTGTATACACCACATGGCGCCTCAAAGAATCCTTGTCGCTCCTCAGTATTCTTGCATCTTTCCAGATCATATCAGTATCGCGTAACTTTAAAACTTACTTCTAGAACGTTGGAATTCGGGTGGCTTGAAGAACAGGCAAGCTAGATTGAAGTTCTCTTGAGCCAGCCGCAGTACGTGACCGAGTCAGGCTTTCAGTATAATAAGACTAATTGGTGCGCGCCGGAGCGGAGGGATATAAAATAATTACAAGATAAAAAGAACTTTTTATATACAACGTTTTTAAATTTTCTGTTGAATCATATGAACTTGACTTGAGTAGCTTAAACGATCAAAAAAATTTGTACTTGATATAAATAATACTGCAATGTCATTTTGACATTCATATTGATTTCCATAGTAACACCCGTATATATTAATAATTTAGTTGCTAGGACCCCAGACCCCTAGCAACCAATAATAGTGGATTGGATTACGGGTTTTATCCGAAATAACTTTTCATACAAAACGGAATTAACTGAAAATGAATTCAATTCTACTTAAAGATGGCTAAAAGTATTAAAAAATGCATTGGCATCGTGTTCTGATATATTCTAAAAGTTTCAAATGTCTAGCTAGTCGAGAAGTTAGTTAAAAAACGATTGCAAGATTTGTACCGGATAAACGACCACCGAACAAATAAGAGTACGACCTCATAAAAACGTTGTAAAATTTAAAAGTGTTAAAAGTGTTAAAACCTGATGATTTTAAGTTATTACTTTACTAACAAAGGATTAAATCTCAAATTACACTGAAGTCTGTAAATTTCTATCGATACTTAATTCGAAAAACCTAAAAAGCACTTATTTTATATATTTTTGTATTTTTGCGGGCGGTTTTGTCTAAGCGGATTTGACCGAGTGGTATTGACGAGCACTGGTAAGGGCGCATTTGGTTTGGCGGCAATGTCCAGGTAGTTTTGTCGGCGTGCCAGAAAATAGTTTCAGGGTTGATCCATTTTTGATTTAATAGGCAGCAGGAGAGGGCTGACTCAATAAAATCTAGCAATTACCACTGACTTCCACATTTACTCCGCTTTCTATTTACACCTTTTTGCTGCTTTAACCGCTGAATACCGCACATTTCCATATACATTCCAATACCCATATATTCCGCACTTTTAGTCTAGCGATAAACAACATGCATATATAACTAAGTTATCAGCACTGTGTTGTTTTTAGACATGCCGTATCGGAATATTTAAGCAAACGTTGGATACTCCGGATAGTTGCACCAATTTATTAGTGTCATATGCATGGAACTAAGCTCAAAATTGGCGTAGATACTTGGTCTTTGGTTCGAGTGTGATTGCGTTGCGTCTTTCAGTGTAATACGCTGTCATTACTAAATTTGCTCGATTGAATAAAGGGACTTCCATACTAATTTGATTCGGCACACGTGTGGTAACTATTGGAATATTCCAAATTCGAGAGGTTCCTGGAAAAGTATCTTTTATGTTCAGGGGAAATACTGGTCAGAACAAACGTCACGATTGAGAAAAGGTATGTTTGCCGAAACCCTATGACCAGCATGAAGTAATTAATTAGGGGTAAATGTTTCCACCCGAAGGTGAATTATATGGTATCGACCTATAGGGTTAGTTGTTGGATGTGCCTCAGGAGCCAAGATTCTCACATGTATTATTTGTAACAAAACAATGTTGAAGAAAACTCGTGAGGATATAATTGAAATAAAATATGAATTTAATATTAAAAAAAATATTATATCATGGGTCAGAAATTTGAATACCGGGTCTGGAAAATTCACATATTGTTTTTCAATGTGTGTTTGGACCTAATATGCTGAGCAAGTGGATAACAAACATCTATCAATAACTATCTCTACCTTGTATAGTGTAGTGACTCATATGTTTCTCTAAAAGTGCGGCCACACCGGCAACAAGTCGCGCGACAACTCGTTAAATTTTACGATAATTATTATAATTGCTTAAGAAATTTTACGATAATTATCATGCTTATCGTAAAATTTAACGAGTTGTCGCGCGACTTGTTTTCGGTGTGGACCCGGCATTATGATCGAGCATAATAACACAGTTTGCACTGTGCATACTGTTGATAGAAATTATAAAGATAGATTTGAACGGCCGGACAATAGGGTATTTTAATACTTCGTTATTATGAATATAATTACGTATTAATGAATTGACACGGTGACGGAAAGTGATTGATTACAATATAATTAAGCTGAAGTTAATGACTTCCTGGTGACTTTTTTTATTTGTTGTGCTAGAAGAATTATTTTAGAGTTTTCATTTGGTTGTTTAAATCTATAATTCATCGTTGTTGCTCGGTTGTTGAGATGAGAGTTTATTGGTTGGTACAATAATAATGATGCACTGGGAGACTTGATTCGAGTGGAATAGTGAATGTACTATGTCGAGTAAAGAACATGTGACAATAGTTGTACCTACGTCTCGTGACGGACTCGACGAGTTGAGTGAGAGTTCATCGATTGTTCTTCTTATTAATATTAATGCAGTTCATACATTGCCATAGATATTGTCGTAATTCTCAATAAAAACAAATACTACTGATCTATTTATGATTGATGAAACGCTTACAATTCTTATTGCTAATGTTTTGTTTTAATAACACACCCTAAATATTAAAGTGTGTCACTAATTTGATGTCAAGTAGCATGATCACTACAATTATTATTTGTAATATATTATTTGTAATATATTATTTGGTATGGATGACTACAGATCTAGGCAGAATAGAGGTATTTTAATTAACTACTGTTTAAAAGAATTTGTTTTTAAACATTCACTTCATCCTTTGGTGCTATGCTATGGGTCAAAAAGATACGGTTTAATATGTCGAGATTCTTTGTAGAACCTAACTGGTGTGGAGAATATTTAAGCGGATTTGAACATATTACAAATTTAATGGTTTCCAATTAAAACTTCACATAAAATTTAATAAATCTAGGCATTCTATTCTGGGTATAACTACCTCAATTTGTTTAGCTCTCTACTACTTCTTGCTGTTCCAATTATCTCGAACAATAATAATTGTTACCCAAAACTTAAAGTACTGTTATTATCAGGGATTAGTGAAAGGTGTGTAACAAAAGGTCAAGAGTATTGTCCTAAAGCATATAGATAAGGTAACATAACACAAGACAATAATTATTAAGAAATTATGTTTTCCATGTATTTGGGTATACTTGCTTAAATCACCAAAGTCATTTCCAGCGCTTTTCATATCAAGTAAATCTATTGTGAATATGAAAAAATAATACAGTTCCTTTGTATAATTAAAACATTAACATGAATGAGAGCTGTACAAAATATATATGTATCTAAGTCCCAGCGTAACGTAAGTCTAAAAATGGCATTTTCAGGAAATGCTATTTAATATTATTCTAGCCCTTGAGATTAATGTATTTAAAGCTAAAGGTTTCAACAACTTGAGGAACCTGTTATAAATATACCAACTCAGAAAGTGAATAGTTGACTTTAAAAGAAATATAATAATTTAAGAAGATACAAAATCTGTACACAGCTCTTTACCGAAAAAATCAGACTTAAGGCAAATCCTCTACCTACCAGAGGCACCTAGCGGAAAACTACGAAGCTTGTAATTTGAGATATATTTTTGATAATTTACAGATTAAATTTAAACTGTATTAGGTAATAAATAAATACGTCAAAAGAAAATATTTTTTATTTAAAGTCAAATATAAACATCACAATTTAAAAAAAAATGTTATCAAATGTAAATTGGTTAAAAGATTTCATCTTATTATTACATAGTATTTTATTATGATATTTATTTTTAAAATCTAGTTGTGATGGGACGAGATATAGTTATTTTTGACTTGAAATAAAAAATATTTTTCTTTTTAATGTTTTCAGATACATATTACCTATTTATTAATTATTGAATACAGTTTAAATTGAAAATTACCAAAAAAATGTCTCAAACTGCAAGCTTCGTATTTTTCGCTAGGTGTCTCTGGTAGGTAGAGGATTCACCCTTTTGACATGCCAAAATACTGACAATTTAGTACAGCGGTTTTAAGAACTGCTAGGTCGCAATAAGGGTTACACGTAAATTGTACGTAAAACATTTCACCGTGGCACAGTTACCCGTGAGCTTTCTTATCGGAAAGAGATGACCATAATACTATACGGCCACCAATTTTATAAGATTCAATTTAACATTAATTCAATTTTCATTATTAATTTTTAGCAAATTTCATGAATTCAAGAATGAAAACATAACCTGATCTAACATAACCTAACCTAACAAATATTCCAGTATATCGGCTATTTTCAAAATTTGTTTGCTGTTGGCTTCCTGTAAAGTGTATACCGACAAGAACCATGTTTTATTTAGATATGAATTTTATGTCAGTACTATACGATCCAAAGAGGTTGGATGGTCTTTAATATACGGCCATATATTTCCGATACAAAATTTCACGGTGAAGTATGATACAGCGAACTGCATTAGAAAAAGTTTCCGGACACGCGCAATAGGTACCTACTCACATCTTGATACTAGTATCAGGTCACGCCATTAGATAATAATAAAATAATAAAATTGTCGATTTAAAAAGTTAGGTTAACCTCATGTGTATGTACATCGTGACCGTTTTCCACAAAGCCAAAATGTCCCGATTAAAAAATACTTCACAAAATACATTCATAAAAACAAATAATTTTGTAACCTCACCCAAACACTATTTTGACAAAAAAAATATTTCGTAATAGTCTAAAATATATTGAAAATAATATATTAATTTCCCGTGGAAAGCCTCAAGTGATTTTTTTTTAAAATTCAAATATCCATTTTTTTTAAACTTGTACAAATGCATTAATAAACAAACAAGTGTAACCAGATTTGGGGTAACTTTTCACTGTTTTATTTGAAGTAAAAACGCGTGGTCTTCTGGAATAGTGTTTTGATTAAAGTACTCAAATTAATACGAAGTGGGCTGTCGACGATTAATTTGAGTCAAGAATAAGATGATTGCGTAGTGGATTTTTTTTAGAAACCATTGTATAATTTGTATTCCGGCGTGTGTATATTGGTGTGAATTAGGCATAATCAGGGACTCCCAGGGGACTAGGGAACCCACTCCACAAAAAAACTATAAATTCCAACTACCAACGTAGATAGGTTTCTTTCCTCGAACCATATCCTCTAACTATAATTATGCAAACACAAAAGTCTAAATTACGTTATAAAATAATATAATATTATTATAATCAACTTCAAATAAACGGATATCAAAAGTGCCCGCACGTATTTAACTTTATCAACCAACAACGATCCTTATTGTTCCCACATACATTATATGGTATAATATTGAGTAGAGTAACTGAGATAAGATTCGGATGTATTGTGTGATGCAAAGTTCACTTTGAATCAGCATATTCTTAAGGGGGGACATGCTCGTCGTAGGTCAAAATTGAGTTTTTATTGTATTTTCAAACCATGATCCTGGACACTTCTTAAACGTTGTAGATAATCTATTTATATAATTTTGAAGCCTTATTATCCTTTATATTTATTTTAAACATTTGATGACTGCATAAAGTATTTTTGTTACATAAAATAGTGTTCTTTTAAACCTCTCGCTCTAATGTTTTAAAATATAGTCATATTTCAGTACATGAATGTGCAGCGGTGTTAAGGTTTTTTTACATTTATTAATTTTTAAACGCATTTATAAAACTATTAGTATAATTTATGACGAGATAATTTTAGTAAAATATTTACGATAAAAAATTATATTGATAATCTCTGTGATCCTAAATTTGACAAGAATTAGGCATTTTATTATTCAAAAAATCGACAAGATTTAACACATTTGAAGATGATTCTAAAGATATTTATTATAAGCTATGTCTTTGACCATTCAAGTGTGATAAACATCTTATGAATAATGATTGCTTTATAATAATTATTGACCTAAGAATAAGGTAGTGTTTTTTTGAAATACGCCATTTCTTTTGTTATTCCCCAGTGGTTAAGCTACAACATACGGCCGTAGCCATAAATTGACAAACTATAATTGAAGTAGGGAGTAAAATGATATTGACTCAATTTTGACCTACTACGAGCATGTGGGCCATTAACAATAGTACTAGATCTAGCAAAATGCTTTGATTTGTTATGAGGGTTTCAAGATCATTAGATAAATTGTCGAGTGCTACGTACAACGTACATAATCATAGTAATTATATGTGTGTCAAAATATTCTCGAATATGTCAGCATTATTTGGACTCCTCCACAATGAAGTTGAATTGAGTCCACAATAGATTTCTTAAATTTCTCCACTTATGGTGATAGGTATTGGTTTACGTAGGTTGTTGATTTACACTTTTACACTTATTAAAAACACTGATTCAGGGACATTACGTAAGTATATTTTGCGTGACAAGTAACAATTAATTATTAATAACATTTGTAAACGCACGCTTAGGCGCAAAAAGGTGGCAAATTGTATTTAAAGGCGACGTTCAAGGTTCAAGGGTATGTTACCGACTGACCGTAACTACACTCGATCCTTTGTCCGCCCAGAAACAGATAACGGTAACTTTCTTTTTGTTTGTTTCGCTGTGAATCCTGGTCTAGCCTTGACTCATTTACGGTTACAATAATATTATCATTATATTCCCAACTCTGTCGATTGGAAGATTTTTGATGAGGGATTTAGGCATTATGATATTTGGTATCAATGGGTACGTATATGGATTCTATTTTTATGGTAAAAAGATTTTTTCGACTCGTTTTCTTCTGGGTATGGTATAAATGCAATCCTCGTCCATCCGAAGAGTGATTGCTCTTTTAAAACATATCTTTTTACGTCTTTTTCGTGGGTTCATTTATAATCCGTCTATACTGGCAAATATTAAGTTTTATGTTCCCACCAATATCACTCGTAACTCTGCGGTCTTCACGATACACCGCTACAGGACAGATGTGATGTTTCATGATGCAGTGTATCGTGCAATTAACCTATTTGATAGGTTAATTTTTTGAAACTATATAATACTATTAATTAGGTAATTATTTTTATCATTTTACTTTATTATTTACATAAAAGTCCACTTGCTCTTCTACGTTATTGTCATTTGTAATTAATTATATATTATGGCACATTGGCTAATCTCTGTAATGCGATAATACTATTTTTTCTAATTAAATAAATAAACAAAAATCCCAGAATGGTGATCCCGACGTGATAATTGTAGGTTTGACCTATTTCGAGGACCCCTTCAAATAAAATGGCCACTGGATACTATTAAATGTACACAAATACGGTTGCTACTACGTTTCTAACCTATAGCCAACATAATATACCTACTTAGCAATACTTTTGATTTAAGTTCAGTAAATTAGAGTGACCCATAACTGTTGTATTTTAAGTGGCCCGGAAGAAGGCTGCGTTGTTTGTTTATGTAAATTACGCTTTCCGCTAATTGCTTTGGCGCTGGCGTCGTCGAGTCAAATTTGACTTACCGGAAGTGATCGACATAGAGCTTTTCTAAAAAGCGCGTTATTTCCGCCTCTTTGCAAACCGGCGTCATTTACCACAACATAAATGAAACACACAAATATAAAATCCTTAGAATTTTAATTAAAAAGAACTTTTAATGAATTCCATTCTTTGTTTTACAAGAACCGAATCATAAAAGCTTCGAAATACAACTCTATCATTATGGTTTAAGGGGAGTAATTTTTCTAAATTTAGTGACGATTTTGAATGGATTAGTGAACAAATAGTTACAGTATGTCAGTTTTTACCACGTTTTTATTAGCTCGGATTCTTGTTTGCCCAGTACAATTTTTTTCTTGCGTGTCCAACATAATTTTTTTCTTGTTTTTCCAAGATTTGTATTGGACGATTGAAGATTTTTAACTAGCTTCCCGACTAACTAGACATTTGAAACTTTTAGAATATATCAAAACACGACGACAATGCATTATTTTATTACTTTTAGCCATTTTTAAGCAGAATTGAATTAATTGTCAGTTAATTGTGTTTTGCATGGAAAGTTATTATTGTTGGTTGCTAAGGGAGTCCTAGCAACTAAATTATTAATATATACGTGCGTTACAATGGATATCAATATGAAATGTCAAAATGACATTTCAGTATATACCTATTTTATATTTATTCAGTATTTCTATCAAGTACAATAAAAAGTTTTTATTAATGCATATCAAGTTTATATGATTCAACAGAAAATTTAAAAACGTGGTATATAAAAAGTTCTTTTTATCTTGTTATTATTATTATTTACAGTATCTGAGCAGTTATAATGGTAGGTATCATTCAAATTAATAATAATATTATGTATATTTTATATTCAATTATTGTGAATCGATTCGAATTTTAAAATTAGTAGGTAGTTGAAATAAAGTAGGTACGTAAAATAATAAACAGTGTAGCTTAACCGAACAATGTCGAACATCCAATCCCGGGATCCCTGACAATTATTGAATCCCGGGATTAATAAACTTAATCCCGAAACTTTCGAGATTAATTTTTTATCAATCACAATCAATTATATTGGTATGTGTACAAAACCATTGATGTTAATTACGTGTATGTACCTGCACACGTCACAGGATAGATCGGATAATACATAACCATGTTTTGCTGCCATATTTTGTAATCGTCATAATGTCAGAAAAATAAAAAATCCAGTTAAACGCCACTGGCGTGCTGGCACGCGAACAGCATCTAATCGCCAGTGCCACGGATGTGCAGACACGCACTTGTTTATACACTGAAGTTTATTAATGTGTTGTTTAATTTTCTCACTGAGTTTAATAAAAACAGATCCACGAATAAATAGCAATATTGTTAGAATCTCGAAATATTTATGAATTTTATTATATTATGTATTGTACTATGCCCACCATGGCCGCGCGGCTTAAGCGTCGGCCTATAATGTCGTGGGTTTCCAGGTTAGAATTATTGGTCTGACAAATAGACATATTGTTTTTCAATGTGTGTATGAGTCAGAGTATGGACCTAATACGTTGAGTAAGTGGCTAACAACTATTTTTCGTAAAAACAAAATTTGTTAATACAAACCTACACTCTGTGGTTTTAGGATCGAACATGGTAAAAAAATAAAAATAAAATATTGCCAATAGAATAAATAAATAAAACTGTTTTACTTTCATATTATTATTTATATTAAGTACTTACAATATTATTTACTCCATTAAACCTATTTATTTCCAAGATTGCACAATAACATTGATTAACAATATATTATGTCTTAAATAGAATAAATTATACGAGACATTTTTTACAGATTTTATCATTGGAGTTTGTATATATAAACATTTTATATTAACTATTGTAATCCTGAAATTCCTGGATCAAAATTTTTGTTCGGGATTAGATTCCCTAGTCCAGGGATTGGCAGAAGCGGCACGCGAGCCGTATGCGGCTCTTTTCATAGACGTTGCGGCTCTTCACACATATACTCCAATTGAGCGTAGTTATGCACAAAGCAGCCGAGCCACACAAACCTCAAACAGAGATAGAAGCACTTTTATGTAAATTGTGTTTCTTTAAATCAGCAAAGCCTCTGTATACTGTGTATACTTTTTGAATGATAGATAAAGTATATATGTATATGATTTTGTATAACTTTTGAAGAGATAAAAGCATATAATCTATGAAATTTTAGTGTTTTAGCAGTCCAGGTGTTTTGAGTAAAATGATTTTTTTAGAATGTGCATTCTGCAGAATGCAGCCATCTCTTATTTTTGTAAGAAAAGTCTTAATTTTTGATTGTTTTCTTTAAAAATAGCCTTCTAAGTTATAAATAATTAATAATAATTAAAATAATTCGAAAAACTTGTAAATTATACATCACTGGCACTGTTTTTTATATGAAAAATCTGTATATTATATTATATATAATAAAATGAAGAACATATAATGTAATTGAGAAAATAATGTTTATTAATTGAATATAGAAAAACACACCTTACAGTCACGATTTTAAAAATTTACGTAAGTACATAATATTATCATTTGGCTGCTTTTTGCAGAACGAATATTGCATATTTTTAGAACGCATTTATATGACAGCAGCTTGGTTGCTTTGTGCAAATCGAAAATGTCATATTCTGCGATTTGCAAAATCTTTAAAACGCATTTATATGAGATGTTTGTATGACAGCAGCTTGGCTGATTTGTGCAGAACGTAAAATAAACGTGTGTGATTATGGAAATCACAATAACTCATTTTTTTCAAAATTGTGGCTTGGCTGCTTTATGCATAACTACGCTCAATTTCACCTAATCTCAAGCAGCCTTATAACTTAGTTATGAGTTTATGAGATAGAGCCGTCGAACAAACTTAGACTCGTACGGCACACTCTCTACCACTTGTTACTCTACTCATATTCTTTACCTGCATGCTCACACCAGTTCGAGAAAATATGACTACACTAACTTTTATCGTACGTCCTCTCAAAATAAATTTCAATAAACTTAACTTGACACCGTTCGACACAAATGCTGGTTCACTCTAGATGCAGTTAATCCAATTTGATTTCTCAGCACAAGTAGACAGCTATAAAACAACTTCCGAAAATAGATAGAATAATACTTCGTCACTGTTCTGGCAGAAAACACTAATTCGAACAAATGACATATTGAGTTAGTACCAAAATGTTCCTCATTTCAAACTTTACCGTCTGGAAACCTTCTTATTAAATAAACAGTCTTTATCAGACAGTCATCCTTTTTATGATTACTTAATAAACATACATGATAGAACATTATTTCACACATTTTAACAACTTCAAAGTCAAATTACTCAAATATTCTCCAGTTAGTGTGTTCTGCCAGAACAGAGACGATTTGATACATGGAATAGTTTGGCTGAAACATATGACGCGTTAAAAAAACTATCTTTTGGTATTCTCACAATCTTTGGCTCTACATACATAATATGCCAACAAACATTCTCATCTATGAACTAAATAAAAAATAAACTTAAAAGAAAAATAACGGGATTTTCAATCATGTATTCAATTAAAAATAAGTAGCTATTTGCCAGAAAAGCTATCAAAGGCGATGCATGGACGTCGTTCTAATTTTTTTAAAATATAAAATGTTGAACTTTTCCTCGCTAAAGATCCATATAAATATGTATATTACATATGTGCGGCTCTCTGGTACCTTTGCTGTACCCTGTTTCCTTGATAATTTGGCTCTTCTCACTTGACAAATTGCCGACCCCTGCCCTAGTCAATAGAGAAAAGACCGCCATTATAGTAGCCGACCTCCGATAAAGGATGGGAAAAAAGCAGAACACCGTCGATACGCCACTATTGTGAACGAGAAGGAAAGCAGATTTTAGAACGTACATACTCTCGATTCATCATGATCGTCTGAGTATGAACGCTAGTTGTCTGAAACTTTAAGATTAGTTATCGCAGAACGTTCCAAGGATGGATAAATAGCCCAAAACAGCTGACATAAATTACTCAAATATCGTAGATTTACCAAATCGACTGTATAATTATTGAAAAATGACGTAATCCACAAAAATCAAATTTTACAGGAGGCACAAAAACGTTTTTGTTATGTTTTTCGGTTAAGTTAAAATACAAAATAGACATTACCGTGAAATGCATGATAATTAATAATTTGGTTTTTATATCCCTAATCTGATATTTATTAATTATTGAGTTATTTAAAAAAAAAAAAAAAATTGATGGTTAAGTCGTTTTTCCAACTTCAATTCCTTCTTTATTTTGGAATTTTCCGATTAATTTAAATAATAAATCAGCATTTGCAACTTACATCATTTGGATACAACGTGTATTTAGTAGTTTATTATCGAAAAAAAAATATTTTGAAAAAACTGAGGGTTATGTCTTTTTTCCTTTCTACAGTCGAAATGAAAAACATTTTTTTTAAAACCATTTTGATATTGAAGTTGATTGATTGCAAACCCTGTTCGATTTATTGATGTATTGCCCGAAAATATAAATAAAGGTACCTATTCAGAAATGCATTATGTTAATTTTTTAAACATTTATTTTGGGTGTAACTATAAGACGTGTATTCTCCATGTAGATATGTTATTATTTATATATACATTATATTATATTGGTGTATGTCCTGGGTTTTGAGATATTTGGGCTATATGGACCCCTTGCTTTGACGACGACTGAAATCGATCGACATAAATGGAAGACAAAATTGGTGAGTGTCGCTCGGCTGAGTACCTGAGACAATGAATAATAATAGAAATCCAAAAACGTGATGCGGCCGCTGTTTTTGGTACTCTTCAGATTTTCTATAAATGTTTTTTATTTGTATTTATTTACCTAATTATATTAAAAATTTGTATTTTTATTTAAATAAGGAATAGTTTGTTTCACCTCCAATGCAATTGTATTATATTTCCCATAAAATCAACAATATTATTATATCCGCGAAATCGTTTTCAATCAACTCAGAGAAGGTTTTCAATAATATTTGAGTATATCATATGCGGTGGTAAATAAAAACAAAATTGCTGAAATCGTAGATATAGAACGCCAAACTTGGATATATTTTTATTATTTTCGTTCTAGAGTAGATTGGCCCAGCGGTACGATCCCAATTTTCTGACGAATACCGAATGTATTTTTTGTTAAAAAAAAAATGCCTGCAATGGAAGAGTTGCATAGTATCCACTTCTGATGTCGCGGGTTACAGGTTTTAAAAATTGACATGTTGTTTTTCAAGATGTGTTTGGACACTGAGTATGCTTTGTATAACATTCATTACTCGTAAAAACAAAATCTATTGAAATTACTTTCACTCTGTGGAGCCCCATATTATCGCACCGTGAGTGTAAAACCATGGCAACTGCAAATTTTTCAATTTCGAGATTAAATGCAAAACAACTGCAAAAGTCTCGAACTTGATAATTTAAAAGTGAAGTAACCGAAAGAACATGCAATATAATGTAGATGTAAACCAAATATTATGGTTTTTTTTAGAAACTCTATTTCTCCTAACAAAACGAAGACTTCAAACCCTAATATATCCAAAATATGTTTTTTGCAGATGTCTTGGTTTTACACTCACGATGCGTTATGATTCTGTTAGGATCTAGTATGATGATGAGGATGTATCTATTTGAACTCGAGATCCTTGATATTATACGTCGACACGTTATCGCTCAGTGATCCTCAGCGTAAAAATGGAAATAAACAAAGCCTAAATTATATTTAAAATTAATATAAATTCATCAAAACTTCGTGAGGGATGTTTCTATGCGCATTATTATGTTAGTATTGATTTTACATCATAATATCCGATTGTGTCATTTTTATTGACTTCAATTTTTTTAATGACCAAAAATACGATTATATTAACTAAAATGTTAATTATTCGTTTTGAGTGAAGACTTCTCCGGAGCACTGGAATGCCACCAATTTTTTAAATGTCACCGTATAGGTATATCGAATTCCAAGTTTTTGAGTATACGGAAAATAGACGAAAATCATGTTAACAGTATTTAATCACAGATATAAAATAATGTAGTTAATATTAACATGTTAATATTATATCCATAGTGATTTTAATAGAAAAACACTCAAAAGATTTTAAAAATTTCAGCATTCGATATAGGTATTAAAATTACATCTTAGTTTGAAAACCGAAGTTAAATAATAAAAAAACCCTCATTGATCTAATGAGAGTTATTCTTTCGCGAAGTGTTCAAGTGAAACTGCAGATGTTTGAAACGGGGAGGCAGTATTTCTAAGGGGCAGTAAAGCGCAGAGGGGGTGATCATTGCCAGAAAGCCTTTTGAGATTCAGTGCCGACTCTGACCCCGGCGCGTTTGCACCCCTAAGCCGTAACAATTTCAGCCCTTACCGTTGTCAATGAAGGCAAGTTAGCAAATATTGTTTCGTACAGTTCTGCAAATTCAATATCTCTTTGTGTTCGCTATATTATTTCTCAATGCTTAAATTATTGGCATATGTGTTAGTTATATTGATGTTTTATATCCAAATTTTTGTGAAAAAGTGATGATTTCATCAAGAATTATTATTGTTCTTCAACTCAGGACTTTTTGTTTATTATTAATATCTATAATAAAATTAATATGTGTGAATTATGTTCATATAACAGCTATCTAAACAATTCATGAATAAAACCATTCTTTTGATTCAATGAAAAAACTAATAATGCTTTTATGCATTTTGTCTACCATTTGCGTATTTAACAATGAATATTGACAAGATACTTGTTAAAAGTTGTTGTAAAATTTAACGCTTTTCATATGATATTTTGTCGTTTGCTTAAATTGAAATACTCGTAACAAAGAATTCAGATTCAGAATTTATGCCTGTGTAAACCAATATATTACGTCGATCTGTAAACAAATAAAAACTTACAATAAACTTTTGCCGCTGAACAAACGTACGTGCACAATCAATTGTTTAAAACTCAATCATGTCCATCCCCACAAAAATTGAAAATTAACGTGTAATATATACAAATTTGGTAGAGTTTTATATAAAAATATTTCAATTGTCTCCGAATTTAAAAAATAATACACTGGAAACAATAATTGTTGATCGCGAGTGGGTAGATCCAACTGTACTCTATATATTATTTAAATCGAATCATTGTATATTATATTTATTGATATCCGAATTCTACACGGACAAAATTGCGGCCGATTACTAGTTTTAGACAAGTACCAAATTATTGAGGCTAATTATTTTTTTACAGCATTATAAGTTTGAGAGATTTTTAAACAATAAATTCATAGTTTTAATATAATATGATATCTCCACACCTATTGTACATTGAACATACTCGTATTATTATGTTTTTATGAACTTTGATTGGTACGCTAAATTATCCACACTACCACCATATATTAGCTTAATATATTATTATGTATTTGTCTTGGTTTATCTATCTGTCGGCAACGCATGAAAGGAAACAAAAATGTAAATATGTAAGAGATAGCGAGGCAGGGAGAAGACGTATTTAAAAGGGGTAAGATAAGATAAAACACATATAAATGCAAATTATAAATTTAAAACACGCAAATAAAGAAATTGTTTATTAAATTAACTGACGTTAACGTAGTAGAACTTTATTATAATGGTTTTGAAACAAAATGATTTTTGTTAATTGTACTATAATTAAGTAATATACGTGTACAGCCGTTACAAGATATAAACCCGTCTGCGGAGTATTATATCAAACAAATTCTAAGATGGGTTTATAATCCGAAACACCTATCAATGTAAATGATTCAATTAATGTAGAATTATCAAAAGGAATTTTATTTAAAAACCGTTAATAATCGTTTATTTTAATCGGATCTTAAAAGAAAATACATGAGAGGGTACTCTCATAAAAGTGTGACATATGATTACAGTATAGTACAAGCATATCGAGTGGGTATTTTAAATATATATTATGTGGCGACATTACAATAAATTTGTGACAGATTTTGCGGAAAAGTATAAAGAAGTATGGTGTCGGATAGAAAACACAATTTTGAA
Organism: Rhyacophila brunnea; assembly: GCF_057557595.1. NCBI lineage: Eukaryota > Metazoa > Arthropoda > Insecta > Trichoptera > Rhyacophilidae > Rhyacophila > Rhyacophila brunnea. The sequence goes on along the minus strand of NW_028232827.1, from coordinate 32,326,902 downwards.
AATAATATATTATTATCTCTGAATATGTCAATTTCTATAATGCTACGCTCGATTTAAATTAAAGAAATGTACACTAACGACGTCTAAATGTAATTTTAATAAAAATAATTTATGTTGCAGAGCTCTAAACTACATCCAAGAATGTGTAACTGACATATTCTGATATTTTTTTCGAGTAATATGTAGAATATTTAATTTTACTCTCGAAATACCCTGTGTATTGTCTTAATTAATTAATTCTTAAAGAAATTACACTTTTTTTTAAAAGAAAACAATCTGCGTTTAAGATATAATAATATTATAGAACTTACTTATGGTGTGGTTATAATACTTGTCTTGATATACCGTAAAACTTGTTTTATTAACGTTATTTATGGAATAAAAAAATAATACAATATTGACTGAAAGCTTCTGCAAAGAATTGATGGCAATATTTTTTTATTATAACACAAAATGCGACCTTTTTCAATGATCCACATAATATGTTTATGAATACCAACGAAATATGATTACAAGTTTAATAATATTTTAGTTACCAATAATGAACGGAAGTTTTTTGAAGCTATGGTTTAATAATTAGTTAATTAAATGTATTATAAAAATTATAATTTTAAGTATATGGAAATATTGATGAATTTTTCAGTTGTTCTTTGTCGAGATTAGCAGCTACTCGTATATTATACTCTCATTTTTATACGTTTAATCGAATATATAAAAAGTGGAAAATTAGAAACACATTTCTAGAAAAACATTGTAATGAAATTTTTGTCCCAACACAAAGCTAACGGATAATAAACTGCGATTATGTTGGATTTTGTAGTCGATTGATAATTATTATTTAAGAAATTTTATATTTTTGAAGTAGTTTATTTAACTCGGGTTTCACAACTAGTGGACAATATTAACGAAATATCAAGCAAATCAGTAAAAATAATTTGGGTCAGTTGTATGACTTTTCATTATTGAGGTGCTAAGGGACTAAAAGAAGACAAGTACATCAGTGACCACGTTGAATAAATTAAACTTAAATAATATGCGATTGTAAATTCTACATAATATGTAATAACTTACTGTAAGCGTAAATGAAGGTTTATTCATTATTTTTATTGTAAAAAAAATTATTGATATTTCGTTATGTTCATTAATATTAAGGGTTATAAGTCAAGTCAAAACCTTAAAATATAGATACACAGGGATCTATGAACTAATTTTAATTAATTATACTCTAATGTACGCGATTTTTATTAACAATAATTATAGTGTATTCATCAAAATCCCTTCCCTTACCCACCCTTTTTCGGCTGGGTGGATGGGCCCCGCGACCCCTGATTACTACAGGCCCGGTCCGTCAGTCGCCCATATGACCTAGTCAAGCGTGTATCGATATTTGCTTGATATAACAAGAAGATTGAATCTAAGTACTTCAACTATCATATACTTACCACAATTATGGAAGATAATTGAAATTAAAAGTTCCTTTAAGTTCATGTTAGGTTTTATTGAAAAAAAAATACATCTTATGATGTTTCTATGAAACTTGTATTGTTGTTAGAATTAATTTTACTTGTACTCATTTAATCCTCGCCCCTTCAATTCTGTTTACCGTCAGAACTTCTTATCGGTAAGGCATGGTTTTTATAACAATGTTGTTCTCAGAAGTAAGTCAATAAATGGAACAAATTTGTTGGATTTCAAAACAAAACATTAGTCGAAATAATTTCACGAGAAAACAATTGAAAACTCGAAGAAAACAAAATAACAATATTATATTATTATGTCTTGAAAATTTATAAACACAATTTCCTTTTCCCAGTGGAAATCAAAAATATTGTACGATTATAGGTATTCCAATGTTTGAATTTCCAATAATATTATCAATCTGAATAATATTATATAAAACCGTATTATATTAAGATGAAGCCAACCTATATGAAAGTGATTCTATAAAATGACATAACATTGATAATTTAAAATGCTATGTTTTTGTTGTTTGCTGACGTCTTGAAACTCTTGTTTGAAGTTGTCACCTTGCACGTTTGTCGTCAACACCAATTCGATATAAATAATATTATAATAAATTTGGGTAGATATAACTAACTTGACTTCAATATTGATAAATGCAATATTGTATCGTATCCTCATAAGTTTTAGTGTTCCAAAATGGCAGAAAGATCTTGGCATTACGTTAGAGGTAGTAAACTGACGTTTACTAGTCATAAAAAGCGCTTAAAATGTTAGGTTTCTGGTAACTGTTTTAAAAATTCTTTACAATTCCTTGCTAAGAATAACGCTTGAGAGTGGGTATATGGTCTGAGCTCTGTATCAGTTGAAGTACGGCTTTATGATGGAAAGCGTTTAGAAGATTTTTTCTGTAGGCTGTATGGTTATTATTATCTTTAGCTTTATCTGACTATGGGTATTATAGTTACATGCTGTAGCTTAAAATTTAAAAAAAAGATCTGTAATGTTTATATATATATATTTATTTATTCATACTTATGTAATAGAAATAAAAACTGTCTCATTGTTTGTAGTATTGACTTGTGTGTCCCTGCTGATTATCTTAGAAATCTAGAGCATCCATTGTTTTTTCTCCTAAGCTACAAAACTAACCAGCCATTTAGGAATATGTGTAATCAAATCGCTAATGACAAGGTGAATTAGGTAAACGTTGATTTACAGGTTTTTACGATTTTAAGAAAATAAATAAATAGAATTTGAATTGTTTGATACTGCGAATTCTGTTAAGTGCAGTATTCGGTTTTTAATATTTATTCAATTACCACGTGTTATATTGTGCTTTATCTGACGTTTAGGGCTAATTGCAGATTCGATTCTCACTTTATAAACTGCCTTTACTACAAAGTCTACAAAGGCCATCATAATAATAAATAATATACTTAGTGTAAACTCTAATTGTTTTTCTTATTTAGAGTACTATCACCTTATAGTAACGAAGAATAACTAAAACGTTATGTAGGTATCCTCTTTCATGTTTTGTAATTTATATTAGTAAATTCTGGTGTTTATTCTAAATAAACAAAATACTGTGTACGTCTTCTGAGAGAAGTGTAATTTGGCCACTAATTATTAATTAGAGGAACAATTTAGCACCCCGGAAAAATAATACTTTGGTCCCTAAATACCTCCAATGGGTATTTTATACATTACTTCAAAATGTTAGGATGAATATTAATAATACAGTGAACTGTCAGACGTGATGTTTTTCACACGGTCGCTCATGACTGCGTTAACCGCGAGCTGTCAAATGTCGTTGAGAAACAAGATATTTTTCATACGTAATGCTTAATTCTAATCGAATACATTTGGAATCAAGTAAGATGCAGTGCCGTGTGTTATTAATTATTGTACTTGTAAATAGCTACCTTGTATACGGAATTGCCATGAGTGATATCCGTGTTATCTTGGATCAATAAAAATAACGTAAACGTTTTGACGTTAACTAGTTAGAATAGCCCTGCCCTGCAGCGGGTCTATTCTATACACAAGCCTACTTTCAATCCGCTACGGCAGCTAAATAGGGTAGGAAAGTATCGAATTATATGTTACAATTACAATAAGTTAGTCGTCTGAACCGTCAAAACTGTCTATCTCGGTTTAAAATTTATCACAGCCACGAGAGGTGCTGTTAAAACATAGTACTTATTGTAACAATTCTTACTAAACTATTGTAATTGTTACAATAAGTATAAATGATTCGATACTTTCCTACCTTATTTAACTTCCGTATCGTACCTAAAGCAGCCTTGTGTAGCTGGTAAGAATACAAGTATCTACTCATAGCAAGTTGTATTATAAATTATAATAGTATACGTATATTGTTTTACAGGATTTTACCTTTGTCAACATGTTCAGTTATGCGTGAATAATGAATCTTTTCATTTCTCCTATAAACCAAATCGAAATACTTCTAATATTAGAGTATCTGATCGTTAAACTTACTCAAATACATTTTATTATCGTCTACTGTTTTATCGGTTTATAGCTGATATTGTTTTAGTTAAATTTTGTTTGCTCTGAGTCATTTATAATTAATTTTTTTCTTTAGTTGCTACAAGAAATGATATATATTATTTTATTAATTTTAACAAATTTAGTACCAGGTAAGAGAAGTCTACTTGGTCTAATAGTAGTGAATAGGTAGAGCGAGATTAGTTGAGCTCTCAGTTAAGGCCGCGAAAAATATTAAAAATATGAGTTAGTCAAAAATCTCTTAGGCTCAGCATCGAAAACTTAATAAACTTAATTTTAATAATAATTATAACCATAAAATATATGCAATAATAAAATACGGTCCTGTGAAAAATTCACATTTTATAACATTTTTTTACAATAATTGTAAATTTATCTTTGACTTTAAAATAAAAAAAATATTTTTTTGTAATGTTTTCAGATACATATTTATTAATTAATATGTAGTTACAGTTGAAATTGTAAATTATCAAAAAAATGTCTCAAATTGCAAGCTTCGTATTTTTGCGCTAGGTGCCTCTGGTAGGTAAAAACATCACCTTAAATCATTTTAATAATAAAAAAAAAACACGTGTCATTGTTGTAAATTTTTATATTATTTTGTCATTTGATACGAAAAACCGATTAATCTACATACTTCTACTAAATAAACCTTCTTTTATGGAGATGTAGCATAAATGTATGACATTGAAGTAAGAAATGACCTCTAGTTTGTTTATTAATTAAGTTAGGTACAAATGACTTATACATCTCTAATGCATTTGCAAAGAACTTCACACTTCTACTATAACATTTTAATAATATAATTTCGGATTCATTTAATATATAACAAAAGTACTTAGGTTATATTATGTGCATATATTGCCAAAATTAGCCTTGAATAAGTACCTACTTAAATTCGTCGGATTGGATAGTAAGATAATAAAAGTTGAAGAGTTTGTCATTTCGCGCGTCTCCCAAATTGCTGTATCAAAGCAGTTATTTTAGTATTAAATTAATTAAAATTAAAATTTAGCCATAAATACCAGTGGATAGATACTTTGTGATCAATGACATTATTAAATGGACGACGCATTCAATACAGTAGCTAGCAAGTAAACTCGCGCATTCGCATGTTTACGAAGACGTCACGCAATTCCATTACGCGATATCACGCATCGGGAATTTATAGCAATATGACCTTTATTGTGATGGCGTCAGAGCAGTGTTTCTAATGTCAATGTTCATTTGAGCGAACCCGTTCGAGCCGAAACTTTCGGCAGACCCAACAAAAAGCATCTGGAATTTATAGCAATATCACCTTTATTGTAATGGTGTTAGAACAGATTATGCCATTCGGCAGACCCGACAATAAAGTGAGTGTCATTTTCTTTTCCAGATGATTCGTCCATATATTAATGTCATTGTTTGTGATAGATAAGGTCTACCGCACAACTTCCACGGACGCGCTCCCTGTCCTGGCTGGAATCCTTCCTCTTTACCTACACATACATATACAGGTACGCGGTGCATCTACGATGCTGCCCAGAGGTGAGAAGGCCATTTTTGGTGACTTTTACTTAGCCCTGCCTCCAAACGATGATGCTGAAAAAGTATCCTTGAGGAAGCGGACAATACGTCTTATGACGCTGGATGCGGCGTCAAAGACCTGGCAGTGAAAGTAGGATACTTCTACCACGGGCAGGCACACATATTTGTTCTTTCCGAATATAAAATTGCGATTGGAGATAACCAATCAACTTCTGACCACTACACCAGTCAGTTTTTGACAGGTCATGGTGGATTTGCTGCCAAGCTCTATGAGTTTGGACTTGTTACCCGGCCAATATGTCCATGTGGCGGAGAACTACACGATGCAAACCACCTCCTCTGGGAATGTCCGAGAATGTGCTCTGAAAGAGAAGAGCTGATATTTAAGTCGTTTGAACGAGCTGTTGGTCCATTGAGGCGTCCGATCTGGTCGCCACAAAGGCAAATCATATTGGATTGAAAAAAATTGTGGCGTCTTATTGCGGACGTAATGATCTCTTCACATAGTATCTTTGTCCGTATTGTTTAAGCTTTGTTTTTTATATCTTATAATATCACTCTAATTCGTCTCCGTGCCTTTCTCTCCCACGGCACTTTTTATTATATTTCGTCTTTCGGTAAACGCACTCAAAGCTCACTTAACCCAATGTTTACGGGCCGCACAAAATTGTGTTTTTGCTAATTACTTTTCAAATGCAAATTAACACGTTAATTACAAAATTAATTAAAAGGGCCCGTAAGCATTGGGTTAAGAGCGTGGCAATCTCAGTCTTTGGTATCTGCTCCTGAGACATTCCCAAGCATAAAGCACTGCTGATGCTTCACATAAAACGTAGAGCCTCGTGATACGTTCGATTAATACCGAGTGTGGTGAGGGTTGGGATGGTTTGGAGGGTCCATATTTGTTTTGTGGATATCTTTGATTAATTATATATAAGCAGCCAAAAGTATTAGTTACCTACATTGACAATTATTTTGAAGATGCATAATCACGTTAAACATCGATAAATGCGTCCATAAGTTATGTTAACAAAGCAATAGACTTAAAATTTGAACATAGAACGCCATTTTGTTTTTAGGGCTGCCAATAAAAGAAGAAAAATAATGGGTTTATTACCAATACACTACACGTACAATTTTATTGTTTGATTCGAAAATCGAACTGCGTTCAAAATTTTAAATATAAAAAATCTAACGTCCATTTTATTTGATTAAAACACTATAATAAATGCTTATGATATTTTAAATACTTTAGCCGCACGAAATTGCGTTACATTCGGTCCATGTAGAATTTTCTCCCCTACTGATATAACCTTTTTGTGTTCAAACAAAGGTAAATTTAATCTTCCCTTGTCCGAGGCCATCGCTGAACCTAATAAACACAATACAAGTTGATTTCGAGAGGTCTACCCAAGCCAATCGAGCTCTAATCATACGTAAATCTTCACAAAGCAAACGCGGTCTGCGATAACCTCTACGACATTGGATAATGGACGTTTCATCAATCACGAATAATTCACCAGAAGTGAACGGTCGGTCGTACCTTACCACATCGGCCCACGTGCTCGTCGTAGGTCAAAATTGAGTTTTTATCGTATTTTCAAACCATGATCCTGGACACTCCTTAAACGTTGTAAATAATCTATTTATATAATTTTGAAGCCTTATTATCCTTTATAGTTATTTTAAACATTTGATGACTGCATAAAGTATTTTTGTTACATAACATAGTATTCTTTTAAACCTCTCGCTCTAATGTTTTAGAATATAGTCATATTTCGGTACATAACTGTGCAGTGGTGTTAAGATTTTTTACATTTATTAATTTTTAAACGCATTTATAAAACCATTAGTATAATTTATTATGAGATAATTTTTGTAAAATATTCACGATAAAAAATTATATTGATAATCTCTGTGATCCCAAATTTGACAAGAATTAGGCATTTTATTATTCAAAAAATCGGCAAGATTAACACATTTGAAGATGATTCTAAAAATACTTATTATAAGCTATGTCTTTGACCATCCAAGTGTGATAAACATCTTATGAATAATGATTGCTTTATAATAATTATTGACCTAAGAATAAGGTAGTGTTTTTTTGAAATACGTCATTTCTTTTGTCATTCCCCAGTGGTTAAGCTACAACATACGGCCGTAGCCATAAATTGACAAACTATAATTGAAGTAGGGAGTAAAATGATATTAACGCGCGTGTTTGAACATGTACCGTTTAAAAAAAAAATTAAAAAAAAAATCGGTTAGGTACATGTTCAAACACGCGCGTTAACATAATTTTACTCCCTACTTTAATTAAAGTTTGTCAATTTATGGCTACGGCCGTATGTTGTAGCTTAACCACTGGGGAATGCCAAAAGAAATGGCGTATTTCAAAAAAACACTACCTTATTCTTAGGTCAATAATTATTATAAAGCAATCATTATTCATAAGATGTTTATCACACTTGAATGGTCAAAGACATAGTTTATAATAAGTATCTTTAGTATCATCTTCAAATGTGTTGATCTTGCCGATTTTTTGAATAATAAAATGCCTAATTCTTGTCAAATTTGGGATCACAGAGATTATCAATATAATTTTTTATCGTGAATATTTTACAAAAATTATCTCGTAATAAATTATACTAATGGTTTCATAAATGCGTTTAAAAATTAATAAATGTAAAAAATTTTAACACCACTGCACAGTTATGTACCGAAATATGACTATATTCTAAAACATTAGAGCAAGAGGTTTAATAGAATACTATTTTATGTAACAAAAATACTTTATGCAGTCATCAAATGTTTAAAATAACTATAAAGTATAATAAGGCTTCAAAATTATATAAATAGACTATCTACAACGTTTGAGAAGTGTCCAGTATCATGGTTTGAAAATACAATAAAAACTCAATTTTGACCTTCGACGAGCATGTCCCCCCTTAATGATAATTAATTATACATATTTATCTTGATAGGCGATACAAACAACTCTTAGGGGAATAGATACGTATCGTAAACAAATATTGCACTTGCATGAGGTGAGTTTAGGTGGACGTTGTTTTAAAAATATTTTTTTATTATTCTTATAGGGTCTTAAAAATAACGGTTTAAATGGAGTTAACTAGGCTCATTTGTTGTACTATCATAATATTATTTCTGTTTACTTTTCTGATCACTCTAGTTTTTGTATAAATAATTGTCATACTGTTACATATTTTTCTTTGTTTTTTCCCAATGCCATGTGATGAACATCTTGCATTTGTAAAATTTGCTATATTATGTATAAAAAAATATATTTGGACTATCTACCTACATCAAAATAAATACATTATATATTGCAGAATAATAACAGATTTTTTATATAATATATGCGATTTTCTTCTTCATGTTCTTGTTGCTACAACCAATAACCCTACCTTTGGTCTTGTCAAAGTGTCAATTGCCACTTCCCACAAATTTTGGATGCGCGATGTTAAAATTATATCTAGAAATTTGTGTTATGTTGAAAATATTCCGTCGTATAGTATTGAGATCAAATTCATGTCTAAATAAAATATTTACAAATAACATAATAAACCTACCGGAATACTAGGGACTAGAGGTGAGTTGGAAATACTGTCACCAGTTTGTGTACTCAAGTTTCGGATGAAACTACCCATACTCAGTATGTGTGGCCCAATAAACGTATTCCAAAAAACTTGTGATGATACTCGTATCATCGCGAGTCGCTGTTCTGTGCACACGCCAGTTGGTAGACTTTCAACACTATTGAGATTAAATGCGCGCGAACGAGATAGCATTTGAATATAGGTATATTTTAATTTATTAGTCTATTGCGTTCGAATGTATGAATAATAGGTCATAAATTTTGTGTCGCAGCACAGTGGTGAAATGACGCACAGGCTTAGGCTTGTTATATGACCGCTCAAAACATGTTTAAAACTAAAAAAAAACTCTTATTCATTTTTGTTAACAAGAATATTGTAACCTAACAGAAAAACAACTCATAAATTTAAAATGTGTTTAAAATTTTATAACAAATGGGACTTTTGAAAAGCGGAGCTCAGCTTATTTTTAGCGATTCTATTGAAGCCGATACACAGTCTGAGTTCCCTGAACCGATAAGTATTTCAAATACTAATATATAGTTGGTTTTAGTTTCAGTTGAGTATGAAACTTTTGTCGCATACGCACGCCAAACGCTCTATATAGTATTCCAAATACTAGTAAGTATTTTGGAATAAGTTTCTATACTAAGTAGTTTTTTATACTGGTAGTAAGTATACTTAGTCTTCAAAATCGACCAGTTTTCCCATCTCTACTAGGGAAGAAAATAGGTAGGTAAATAAACTAGAAATACAAATCATTTCAGACATACTTATATAATATTTTAAATGATTCAAGATTAAGTTAGAAATTAGATGCTGGTAAGTATCCAGTCGCACCTATCAAATATCTACGTATAATGACAATGTTATTATCAGATATTGTATACCAATCAATATCAAAATAATATTTTTGATGAATCTAATAAAATTGGAGTATTACTCTTAGCAATGCTCCATGAACAATGCGTTATTTTTTTATTTCAATCCTATACGACCATATATTTCCAGTAATACAGATCATGTTGAACTATGCTAGGGTAAATACAATACGAATAGTTTACATATAACCGCTTTATATAATTTTTATGCAGTGCGTGTCATATAAACGTGAAATTAAACGGACAGGGAGCAAACTCATTAAAAATATATTGCTTAACTCGTGGTGGAGAATGCCCAAGGTCTCTAAAACTAACTCATCACTATCCCTCTATCGTGTACGAGATAGACCAGGTCTTTCTATGCATTTCATTGTCGCGCAGACTCAAAAGGCAAGCTTTATTGTCTCTACTTTACGATAGATACAATATGCTTAGTTAGATAATAGAATAATTATTAGAACTGACAGTAGCGAGGGGTGGAGATAGGCTATTAAGATCCGCCATAAATAGAGCACCTTAAACTTTGTTAGTCACACTTTTTTTTATTGAACTAAGACTACCATTTACATAATAATTGTGCTCACTTTTTCATTCAAACTTATTTCTTTTCGTTGGATTAAAACTATATAATATTATTACACATATTCATGTCGACTCATTTTTTTAAATTCATTAATCCCTGCCTAACCAAAATTGTAATAGATAAAAATATTATTCTACCTATAAAATATCTAAAGTTATGTATGATTTTATTATATAATTTTAGATATTTTATAGATTGACGAGTATTTTTTGACTATTATCTATTATGGCTTGGTTTTTGCACGGTTTAATTGGATTTAAAAAACTAACCAACACCATCTATAAAATGTAGTCTTATTTCAATAAAAACAAATACGTATGGCTGACAAAGTGTAGTGTGCTCTATTTATGCCGGAACTTAACAGCCTACCTCCACGTTTCGCCACTGATTTCTGATATAATAAATTTAACTAATCTTAAGCTGCGTGTACAAAGATTACAATACTGGTTTGGTAGTATTCTAAAAATACCGGGATTCCGGTTTTCGACAGGAAAATACCAGTTTTAAAAACTATCTTGTTATTTTACATTTTTAAATTTGGAAAGAAAGCTGACAATATTATTACACTTTATTTAATAAATCATCAGGTAAATGATATCAAAAAAAACATCACACATTTATTAATTCTAGACTATAGTTTTGGGCTAGATTTGAAATAGGTTAAAAAATTGTGTTGTTTTCGTTTTCCGGATGAAATTTTCTTTCACTCTAAGCAGGATTGACGGCGCTGTGAAAACAATTAAGGCGCCGTTAAATAAATTGTCTTGATGTATTTTTAATGAATGGTGGTATTAATACCGGTATTAAATATGTGGCAGCATTTTTCAGTGGATAGTAATTGGGATGAATTCTCGATGCTAGGGGGGGCGGTTATACAGGGATTCAATCCAGGCACTAAACTTTGATCTTGAGATGTCTGGCACGCTGGAGCAAGTTCTGTGTTCAAACACTCACACAACTAGGATTATCACGGTTTGGTTTATCACTGTCACGGTTACACTGTACTTGTTCGTGATGAAGATGATACTTAGTTGATAGATGCGACGTTCGCTTCAATATGGAAGATTTAGAGGCATCAAGGGTCGAAAGATAACTGATGAATTAGTCACCCTGCGCGGCGATTGTCGCTTAAAATAAGTGAAGGTAATGACGTCTTGATTTTCTACAGGTAACATGTGTTTAAGCTAACGCAGTTTAACGGTGACTTATTGTCATTTATTTATCTATTGCTTAGTATAACAGTGACTGGATGGCGACAATAATTATAGTCCTTAGATAGGGAATATTGAATCGGGTTAGGGATCGGTGTAGCCTTAATGTAAAATTGTTAATTTCGTATACGTATTAAGTAAAACTACCTCTCTCTAAAAGTTTACCGATGTGCTCATATGTCAGCAATGATTATACACTTTATCGTACAAATATGAGTGGCCTTTGCGCAAGCTTTTATGAGAAATTTTCGGAAAATCAAAGAGCTAGCAATATTATTAAGCACAATTTTAAAAGCTCGGTCACCGTCAAAAGAGATGAAAATGTGAAAGGTTATTCATTCAAACAAAATTCAAGCATAACCGACAATTATAAGTGGGTATGTAGTATAATTAAAAATGATAAAAAACTACTAATATAAAAATATATATCCATTTTAATACATAAAGAAACTTTTACTTATATCGGAATTGGACATCCAGCATGACTTGGCAGAAAACCATTACTTCTTAACTATAATTTATATCGCAACATTATATTGTTTAAAATCGCAAAATAATACTTATGGTGAAACAAGTCATATATATACTCGTAGGTCATTTAAATTTCAAAACAGAGATGATTTAGCAAAAATGATATTAATTATGTATTCACAATTTACGAAACAAAACACACCTGACTAATCTAACATGCATTTCATTGTCATTTCAAAATAGTAACACGGTGCAGTTTTTCAGTCAATATAATATGCTATACAAACAGACATTCAGAGATCTCACATCCACTTTCTTACGAGCATTTGTATTAACAACAACGCATCACATCTGTTAAGTCACTCATCATCATTCCATGGTAAAATAGAATCTGCTAGTTTTACTAAGACTCTCATATTTCTGTTATTTATTGTAATATGATTCACAGTCGTAGTCTATAGTAAATTTCATTTTTGTAATAGTTTTTATATTTATGGGGGAATAAACTGGGTATTTTTCTCAATCACACTCAACCTATCTGAGTCTTGTCATTTCAACCTCACTACCCTCGTTCCTATTCTTACCCCATACTTATAAGTAGAGAGTACTTTATTACCATGTGTACAGAAAAATTTACATTATCTATGTTAAAATACAGTTGTTATAAATAATAATTGTTTACAGCTATCATCTTTTGCTGGTACGGATCGAGGGAAGTGCCCCTACATCTAGCCGTTAAACTCACTCGAACTCTCAATGAAGTGTGGTACTAATGTATATATTTAAAGGCACTATTTGAGTTTACATAATAAAATATGGAACGTTGTTTATCAAACTAATCTGAAAAAAATAATTATCTATTTCTTCATTCTGTTTTATAATCTATTTTTATTACAACGTTTTTCTTAGCTCGTATTCTTATTTGTCGGTGCTTGTTTGTCTGGTACAAATCTTGCAATCGATTTTTAACTAGCTTCCCGACTAGCTGGACATTTGAAATTTTTCGAATACATCAGAACACGATGCCAATACATTTTTTAATACTTTTAGCCATCTTTAAGTAGAATTGATTTCATTTTCAGTTAATTCTGTTTTATATCAAAAGTTATTTCGGAAGAAATCCATAAAAAGTAACACTATTATTGGTTGCTAAGTAGGTCCTAGCAATTAAATTATTAATATTAATATATACATGCGTTACTATGGAAATCAATATGACATATCAGTATTATTTCTATCAAGTACAATTTTTTTTTGATCGTTTAAGCTAGTCAAGTCAAATTTATATGATTTAACAGAAAATTTTAAAACGTTGTACTTATATAAAAAGTTCTTTTTATCTTGTAATTATTTAATTTATGATCAACGCGTTCAACCATCGTCAAACGGAAAATTTATTGGCAATTTCTGTACACTATGGCTTGCTTTGCAGAATATAAAATACAATGTTTTCTGGTCAACGTAGGATTGAACGATGAAAGCCTAGCTTTGAGTACTAAATTAAACTTATTGAGTATGCAACTATAGCATTTTGGAATGTTTACTTTTGAAAATTATACCATAGTAATACCTAATACAACCGTCGTGGAAAGGTGAAAAGGATATTTTGATATAGGTAGGTACTTTGTCTCATTCCTGAGAATGGTGATCACTGCGTTGCCAACAAACTTTTTCTATCTAATGGGGTTTTGGGCTGATCTTATTACTTCAGTCATTATTTCAGTTCTTTTTTTTTTTTTTGTAAATTAGTCCATTTGGAATACGGATGCCCCCACGAAATTCTTCTTTCGATAACATTAGTGATCAACGACCTGGAATCTGTTCTAACAATATGACCAAATATTTGAAGAACACGTCTCTTGTAGGTGGCCGAGAGACGTTCATTGATGCCAGTACCCATAGAGACATTTATTCGCCTAATACGGTGCTTCCTCCTCCAGCTCTAGAACTTGAACACGTCAATCATCAGAGATTCCACCTTTCATGAGACGACACATAGCGCTCTTGGAAATCAAAATTCTTCACCCAATTTCCCAACCACCTACTCAACCTTACATAAAAATAAACCATAAGACGAGAGGCCACAGTATTTATTTATGTTTCTAAAAATATAATATAATTCCAATTTTGGTATTCTTATACAGTAGGCGTCAACTTTTCACTACGTGTTCATAATTTTACACACGTAGATCAATGTCACATGATACATATGAAAATGCAAATTTTGAGAGAGTCGGGAACGCGTAAAAATATATTTCGCTTCCTTTTGCATAACAAGCCCACGTACTTTTGAAATAATTTGTTATGACGGCAAAAAGAGATAATATTATATCACTGACAATTATTATTATTTACTCATAGAACGTTCAGTAGGTATATGAACACGAAAATAAATGATATAACTTCAAAGGTTCAACAAACGATTAGTGTGAACTTAATTGAAGTAAATGACTTATATCTTTATTTGTCATCTCAAAACCAATTCTTATTATTAATGTCCAATTAGGTAGTATATAGAAGAATTCTCTTTTCATTATTAGTACCCCATTCATAATAAGTATTATTTCCTCGTATGGGAAAATCTGTAGGTATATTTATTTATATATATTAATGATATATATATATATATGATTTTGTTCACCAAATCCAGGATTCGAACTCGGCACCCACAACATTACATGCCGACACGTTACCAACTCGGTCATTGTGGTCGTGTGTGATTTATTTAGGTACTAATCCTGAAATTCATAACTATATTATTATTGTCATCTCCCGTCAAGTCGACAGCGAGAAGATGCATTTCTATTCTCGCTCAGTATGCTAGTTGCTGGTCATCGTCTGTCATTTGGGACTTGGGAGTGAACAAATAACACCTCGGAATTGTCGTAAACGGTGATTTTTTATTCGGTTAACACTATTATGTGGTTTCTTCTTCTTCCACGGCGCTACATCCCGGGGTGGGATTTAGCCTCCTCCACAACCGCTCTCCACTCACTCCGGTCTCTCGCCACACTTCTCCAGTTACCGGGTCTTCCTATATGAAGCCAGTCCACTTCTACGGCGTCAGTCCATCTCCTTCTTCGACGGCCTCTGGGTCTCTTCCGTTGGGGTAGCCACTTCGTCATGATCCTTGGCGCTCTAACTTCAGGCATTCTCTCCACATGTCCCGCACATCGTAGTCTTTGGGACTTACAGTATCTTATAATTGTTTGCTGTTCAATCAGCTCTTCCAAGTCGTGGTTCATTTTTATTCTGTAGTTCCCATTTTCCAACGTGGGTCCAAAGATTTTGCGGAGTATTTTGCGCTCGAAGACAGCTAATTTGTTTTCCTCGTTTTGAGTTAAGCACCAAGTCTCACAGCCCTAAGTGACCACTGGCCTTATAATTGTTTAATAAATTAGAAGTTTACTTCTTCGACCTAAAATTTTCGACCCCACCAGTCGCTTGCAGGCATGCCAGCATTTATTCCCGGAGATAAGGCGGATTTTTATCTCCTCTGCTGTCTTATTTTGGGTATTTAGGCTGGATCCGAGATACGTGAACTTGTCCACCCCTTCATATGCATGCTGTCCTAACTAAAACGGTGATTTTTTATTCGGTTAACACTATTATGTGGTTACTACATTTTGTATGATTTTTAATAATTTTTACAGAGAACGAATTGGATGTCTAGGAGCATCTGCGCGGCAATCATGTTAGGGCTTTCGAGCACTTTTGCAGCGTTGCAGATTTTTTTTAATGGCCGGGATTCACATCGTTTCCGGATACCTATTTTTTTTTGTAATCGACCATTATTGTATTATGTCAACCCGAAAATGGCTCCGGCCTCTCTAGATCCCCAGAAGATATCCTGCAATTGGTGACAATTCGGGGGTGTGACAATACATACAACTGATATGCCATTTTAATCTCCAATACAAGTCACTACTTCAGATCCCGTACTATGTATCATATTCAATTTTGTCAAAAATGATTTAAGAACCGATAATATATTTTATTGTAACAAAATTATCATATGTTTCAGGATCAATTTACATTTTGATTATTTTCATAACAACCCGCAACACTTAAAAAATAATACAGTCGTAATGCATTAACATAAAAATCTTAAATAGCGTTTTACCGAATTTATTCTTTTTGACATGTCCTAACATAACCTCAGGTACCTACCTACAAATATTTTATTAAAAATTAAGTGTTAACAATATTATACTTACCTGTTTATGGGAAAACGATGATTCAACAAAAATTAGCCAGCTAGCAAAACTTAAATACATTACCTCCAGTCCCGACCAGAAACACTATTTCATATCAAGTGACATTTTAATAATTTTACACAGTAATTTACTTTATAACTACTTTAGCTTTACATCTCATTTTAATGTCGACAGTTTTATTCAAATAATTTTGATTTGTATTTCCATTACAATTTCATGCGGTTTTATGATTAAAGTGACTTTAATAATGTGATAAAATAACTATTACTATCGTAATATTTCATTTATTTTACGGCTGAATTCAGGTGATAATATTCCACTCATTAAATGAGCTTCCCTCCCCTATACAGTGGTAAATGTTCGATACTAAGCCATTAAGTTATCAATAAAAGTATACTTTGGCGTTTCATAAAAAAATAATATAGTTTCAATGATTGTCTTATAATGCCACAAATAATACAAATTTAAATATTTAAATAGGTACCTACCTAAAGCATGAAAAAACTAGTGACATGACATTCACGGGTGACATAGGTGGTAAGGTTTCCTTATGTAATAGATTTTGCTAATAACTGCTAACAATAAAATTACATCAACAGAAGTATCTACATATTCAAATTCCATTAATAAATGGCAATAATTGATTTAATTGTTACTAAATTAATGTGAGGATATCATAATATTAGCAATATAATTATTACATTGATTTAAATAATTATAGTATAGTATAAACACAAAATTATCCGAATTTTCTGAATTTTGTAAATCTCTTCTTCTTCGGTCATATCCGCTTCTTAGTTGAAGCGGAGAATGCGCAAGAATCCCTGTCGCTCGCCGGTCTTCTTTCATCATTCCAGGTCATAGGTACCAGCATCCCCTAGTTCCGCCTTATAGGTACACTCTATAGATAGTATTTAACGGCCTTCCAGGATGCCGGTATCCGGTTGGCCTGTATAACAGACAAGCTAGATAGAAGTTCTTTTCTGATATCCACAGCACGTGGCCGAGCCAGGTTGCAACTCTCAGCGTGTTAAGAGGCTTCTTGTCTCCTAGTTACTCCTGTATCCTGTAGTATCCATCGGAAACATCTGTCTAGAAGTTCTGTACACGATTGCTCTTAGACTTCGTAAGGTGCCATGATTCGCTACCGTAGAACAACACCGTCAGAATGCAAGCGTCAAGTAAGCGGCATTTGATTTTGACCGAGTACAATTGTGAGTCCATCGAGATGAATGTTTCCCTGCCATTCCCATTCGAATAGAGAGCGCTCTCTGAAAAAAGCCCTCGCCTCTAATGTAGATAGGTATACCCCATGGTATTTGAAACTGTCGACACTCTTGATGTTTTTTTGTCAATCGCTAATCAGAGGAAAATCTGGATCGGGACGTTGGTTTTCTTCTCGTTAATTTTCAAACCAACGCGAGACGAGTTTTCATGCAACATGTCGAATATCTCTTGAATGCCCTCGATTGAGTTATCAAATAGGACAGTGTCATCGGCGTATTATAAGTCGCATAGTTTCACTGTGGTGATAAAAAAATATGCCTCGGTCAGGTGGTATTGATTTCCGTAGTATGAAGTCAAAGAGATTGATAAACCCCGGATAGGTTTTAATATAAATTATTTGAAAGAATATTAATAAATAAAAATCTTTACAATAAAATCGATCACCTGGATGTGAAATATATGGGTTTAAAATAAAACACTCCGATAAAATATCTATCTTTTTGATGGTTTTCAATATTTGTGATGTCTAATTAAAATAAAATAATCTTATACTAGGTATTAAAATCATGAGTACCTAAAGCTAAAACAATATCATATTATATTAAAACAAGCATTTATTTTGTTAAATTTATATTGCATTTTCGGTAGGTTCTTTTTTCCTACATATTACGTATATTTTTTGTACAGTATGAGAAATCCAATTTTGCCTATGGTTTCGTATTAGAATAATTATTTCCTGTTAACTGATGTACGAAAATGTCAATAGCTTTTATTTCCGAATCTTTGTTGTTTAATTTCCGCACAATACTTCTCGTTTTCATTCTCTTGTTTTCTGCTATGTACCTACATGTAGACACTGTGTTATATTGTATAAGATTTTGAAAAGCACTGTGCCATTATAATGTTTGAGGCTTTCACGGTTGTTTTCTACCGTGTCTCCTTCTTTACTCGACGTTTCGGGCTCGTTGCAGAGGCCATTATCAAGAGATGATATGTTTTATGATGAAAATGTAGTGTAGGTATGTGAATGTAAACGTTGCTCTAAGAGTCGTCGTAAAACGTCGAGTAAAGAAGGAAGAAGGAGACACGGTGGAAACGCAAAAATATACTACACTGTGCCATTATTTTGTAAATACTTTACGTATGATTTCTTGAGAATTCAATCTAGAATCAGCATCGTCCTGGGTAACTCCACTGCTGAATGAAGGCCTCTCCTTGAAGCGTACACTTCTCTCGATCCCTAGTTTTATAATTTAATTGACGTTTTGTTTATTATTTGTTTTGTTTTAGATACGTATTTACAAAAGAAAATACATACTTTTAAATGTTATTTTAGAGTAGATGTAGGCATATATTATTATTATACTAATACAATATATTAATATAACGATCAGGCCAACGGTTTTGTGAGTATAAAAATAAGACCTTATTAATTGAAATATAATGATATTTTATTATCGACTCGTATGAAACTGGTCCAAATTGTTGTTGTAAATGCAGTATTTTATCAAAAATTACCGTATAACACCATGAAAGTGATTAAATAGTATTACTTATGCCATATTTCGTCATTTCATCACCGATACTTCCTTCTTCCTTCCTTCCCAATATGTAATCAATGTAAAAAAAATTGAATCATGACAATTATAATCGTACTTTTTTGTTACATGAAATGCTTATCGAATTGCGTAATAATGTTGGCTATCGGTTTTAGTATATTAAATTATGGTAGGTATCAATAATTAATTCTACAATTACTAACCGACGTCGCGGATCACTCCATTATTTAGTTTTATAGCGTACCTTCTTAGACTAATAATTAAATATTTTTTGTCTTTTATTCAACAAATCGTCGTAATTAAGTAGGATGTCCGTAGCTAACTTGGAAAATCACACTGGCGCGAATAAAGCGGACACAGGTTCAAGTCAAGTCATGTGTCGTATTTTTTTCTACAAAAAGATTTTTTCTAATGTGTATATGCATGAGATGTTTTCAAATGATGTATGTTCAATATATAGAATGTAACATTCTCAAATTGTGTGTCTTATTCATTGAATAAAAGTATTTTTTATTAAATTTAAGAAACAACTTCTCTCAAGAGCAAGTATACCATTCAAAAAGTCTCCAGATATTGGGAAAAGTTTTTTTTTTCATTTTTGATAAAACATTATATTCTATCACGGTTATTTCACATAAGAGCTTCTTGAATACTGACTTCAGACTCAACAGATTTCTGTAGATACACATATATTTTTCACATGTTTCAAGTTCATAAGAATCAAAAACACTTGCATGCAGATATGTATCGAATACGTGTATTCCCATGGGAAACCACGTTAGTCTCCATCATACCTGTAGTGGAGACATGAGTCTTCGTAAAAGAAAGCACTTGTCAAAGTATCTGACGCACACTATGCACCACAGCAAATGCCACATCGTCATTAATTCTGAGAGTACGTACGTTATTTCACTTTGAAACGTAAAATCATCCATATTCATTCAGTTTATAGTAAAGAAGTTTCATAAATTTACGTATAAGAAACTTTATCTCACAAAAGTTGCAAGGACTTATACACACAACATACAGTTAATAACTAATATAACACAGGATTCGCGAAATTGTTTAGGCTTACACCAACAATCCATTCAAGTGAATTGCCGATAATTCTGCGAACATAACAAACAATGTACATCAATGTAACTCTTGATGAAAAGAATTTGCACTACGATTTACGAAATTAGCACGTAATGAATTGAGATAACATTGAGACTAAAATAGTAGAATAGAAATAGAAGAAGATAACACGCTTATCTGATTTCAGCAAAATGGCGGAGAGTATAAGTAAGTACATCGCATTTCCATCGAACGGAATGAAATGTTACGTAGACAAGAAAGCTTGTTTATTACCCGCAACGTCAATGAGAAAAACGCCTTTTCTGCGAACCTAGTAAATTTTAAAAAATGGAATACTTGATTTTGACAGCTATTTGTTGTGATGAAAATCGAAAACAAAAGACATTCAAATAATCATGGACACGCTTATAGAAAAATACTTTTTTAAAAATTTTGCGCATGCGCATTTCTTCAGTATAAATACTTGTAGGAGTATAAACCCCCCCCTCGCCAGAGGATCTGGCTCATTTCAAATTTTCACGTCAACGAATATGGATCTCTGACGACGTACATATATGATTTTGTTTCAAAATATTTGCAATACAAGTAAAACTTTTAATATATATTTAAAAATTATAATAATTTACTAAAGATGACTAAACTGAAAAAAAAAATGCAATAGGTATCTCAATTATTGTAATTTCAATAGCATGCATACGCACAAAAACATGACACGTTAACGGTAGGTAGGTATCTAATATTCTTGCGATGATGCATGACTGTCAGTCAAGCGAGTAAATATTTTTTATAATTATATACTTATCTACTTTGTATTTTATTGTAATAATACATTATTACGCATTGTTCATATTAACGTGTTGTTACAGTATTGTAGTATTGACTGTTTAACCAGTCATTGGAACGGTTTAACTTTTCAGATGCCATGAAAATTGCCATTTAAATCTCATTGTGAATTGTGAAATTCTCTTAGATTAAAATGAACCTGTTGTTTTTTGCTTCATTTTCATTTACATCATCATCATCAGCCGGGATCAATCCACTGCTAGATGAAGGCCTCCCCAAGCTTCTTCCAACTCTCTCGGTCCTGTGTCGTTCGCTGCGACGTATTTCCGCCGAACTTTACCAGTTCGTCAATCCAGCGACTTTTAGGGCGACCCTGTGGCCGTTTCGTGCCCCTTGGGTACCATTGGATGACGGCATTTGTCCAGCGGCCGTCCTTTCGGCAAGTAATGTGCCCCGCCTATTTCGATTTCAGCTGTTTGGCAACGTCTATTACATCGCGTACTCCTGTCTGCTTCCTAACCCATTCATTTCTCTTACTTATTCGTTGGGCATCCTTTCACGTGATGCCCAACATACACCTCTCCATGCCTCGCTGTGCGACTCTTAGCCTTTGGACACCTCTCGTGTTGAGGGTCCACGTCTCGCAGCCATACGTGAGCACGGGCAGCACACATTGGTTGAACACCCTACGCTTAAGACATAATGGTAGTTCATTCTTGAAGATACTTTTTAGACGTCCGAAAGCACAGCTTTGTTCTGCGAGCTATTCCGTCATGCATGCTTCCGTCTATGGGCACTTGCTGTCCAAGATAGACGTAGCTGCTGACTTGCTCGAGTTGGGTGCCATTAATACAAATAATCGCAGTGTCCGAAAAGCAGTTCCTCATCACTTTTGTCTTTGAGACATTTATCTTTAGGCCGACCGTTTGACTGACATCTGCGAGTTCTTTCATTCTACCTTGGAGATCCTTCGGGTTTTGTGAGAATAAAACAATATCATCTGAAAAACGCAGGTGACTGAGGTGCTCACCATTAATTGGAACACCTTTTTCCTCCCAATCAAGTTTCCTGAATAAGTCTTCAAGAGTAGCGGTGAATAGTTAAGGTGAAATGGTATCAACCTGCCGGACACCTTTGTTGATGGGGAATTTACACGACCGTTTGTGGAGTTTCATGCATGTTTCATCTATATAAAATAAGGTTTACTTCAATATCTTCGTAGTACCTATATTTTATTACATAACATCGTTATATACCTGAAATGGGAAAGCCAAAATGAATCTACCTTCTAAATTGAAATGCCATCATTTCCATGCAATATTCGTTGAGTTTTATGCGACATCATATTATCTAACACGGGATACATAACTCACACTTCTTTGCATTATGCATCAGAGTTGAATTCAGGAAATAATAATACGGTACAGTAATATTTTTAATGAATTTTGATGAGAAAAAAATGCGAACTACCACCATCTAATCTAAAAAAAATGGTGAAGAAAAATATGTAAAATATTTTTTTTACATTAATTTTAAATTGCTACTTTTTACACAGTAATGTTAACATGAAAATGATTGTACACGCATTTTTACATATATATTTTACATATTTAAAAAAAATATATGATCGTGAAATATTAAATATTTAATATTGACTAGCAGTATCACCCGGCGCTGCCCGGGAGTGGAATGGTTTAATATTTGAAAATAAAAATTCTAAATACGTACAGTGCAAACGATTGTATTTAAAAAAGTACAAAAATATAGTATTAGAGATTTGTAATTTTAACATAATATAGTAAGTGTATTTTTGTACATATATGTATTGCATTTAAATATCTTAAAAAGTAGTAGATTTTCAATTTATTATTTTAAGGTTTTCCTGTAACTACATCCATATACATTTATCCAATCCATCATTCCAGGGCTTTTCGATATAAAATATTTCCGGCTTTTCCATTTGGTGCCAAAATATATAGATTTTTACTACTCCCCACTCTTGATTCCACTACATGCAATTGTCTGTGAGTAAAGACTAATCTAAGACATTCCCATCTAATGTAGCAGCACGCGTATCTTGTCGCCCGCGCCAACCTGCCGAATAGCAATTCTAATAACACAATTATTTTCATCTAAATTTACCATTTGACCTCTGATCGAGCTGAAATATACGCTAATATTTTTTAAATGTACACGTTCTAGCAACACTTACAATAAAAATGGGGGTTGCAACATTAACTTTCGCGTTTCAAGGCCCTGTACGCGGCGGCTTTTTCTGAAAAAAACCGTAAAACTCCCCAGGGTGTCTCCAACCACACACTTAGGCTCGTCGGCCTCCATCTACTGTCCAAATTTTGTCGAAATCCGACTGCGCGTGTGGATTTGTATAAAGAAAAACCAATGTATAGTACAAACATACAAACATCTAAATATATACTTCAAATTATTGATATGATGAAAAATATAATAGTCAGGGAAGAATAATAACACAAATTTAATAGCATTCATATAAATTTTACGTACTACTTGTACTTGAGCTTTAACACAATTTGTACTTGAGAAGAGGTTCCTTTCATAAAAATAGAGGGGAAGGCAACATGGAAAACAAAACCCGACTTGTATCAACACTACAGTTATTGAAAGATATACCACATTTGTTTGAAAATTGAAAAATTAGCTAAATATGACAAACCATTGCAATACAATGTAAAGGAGAAAACAGTAAAAATAGAATCACTAAACTGTACGTACAGAGAAACTTAGAATTTTTATTCACAATAGTCCAAAATGCAATCTTTTTATAGCTTTCCGGAATAGTATCTATATGAGACGTATCTTATTTTCCTTTCGTATACAGATTTTTCTTTATGTGATATAATTATGATATGTTTTTTTAAAACACAGTATATGAGGTAGTATTCCAAATAGTTTAGTTTTAATCAAAACCAATTTCATTCGGTTAAGTAGGAAATACAACTCACAGAATACGACGAATCTTCATAATTTAATTTTGAATATATTTTAGACGTGATATACGCCTGGTAATTTATATTTAGCGGCCTTCCAGGTCGCCGGAATCCGGTCGGCTTGAAGAACAGGCAAGCCAGGTTAAAGTTCTTTTCTAGCATCCGCAGCAGGTGGCCGAGCCAGGTCCAACGTCGCCTCTTCACTTTCAGCATGATGAGAGGCTGCTTGGTGCGTTGTCTTATCTCCTCGTTGCTCCTAAAGTCATACCACCGCACACCCAGTATTCGTCGCAAACATCTGTTTTCGAAGCTCAGTATACTGTTGCTCTGAGCCTTTGTAAGGTGCCATGATTCGCTACCGTAAAGCAGCACTGTCAGAATGCAAGCGTCGAATAGGCGGCATTTGGTTTTCACCTAGTACAATCGTGAGTCCCAGACATTTCGCATCGAGTTGAATGTTGCTCCAGCCATTCCCATTCGGATAGCGAGCTCTTTCTGCAAAATGCCATCTCCCGTGATGTGTACACCCAGGTACTTGAAGCTGTCGACGCTCTCGATGTTTTGTTAGCGATGGACATCGCGAGGGAAATCTGGATCAAGACAGGTGCTATTGCACAAGACGTTGGTTTTTTTCGCGATGATTTTCAAACCAACGCGAAAGTAGTTGTCATGCAACCTGTCGATTGTATCTTGAATGCCCTCGATTGAGTTGTCGAATAGGACAGCATCATCGGCGTATTCCAGGTCGCATAGCTTCACCGTGGGGGTAACAGGTATGCCTCGGTCGGGTGGTATTGACTTCCGTAGTATGAAGTCAAAGAGAATGATAAAGAGAAACGGTGCAAGGACACGACCCTGTCTGACTCCGGTCGTGACCCCGAACCATTTCGTGACAGTGTCTCCAATTCTGACACAGCATTCGCTAGCGAATAGCGATAGCGAATATTTTATTAGTGCTTGGCAATTTATAATGCACAATCATTACTTTTGATCGATTCTTTTTTAGCTCTCAATTTTCTCTTTTCTTGTGATCTACCCTCCTTCAAAACCACCCTCCACTGTCAATACTTTCCAGTTTACATGACATTCCAAAACTTTTCATCATGTTCAAGTCCTCAATCATATAGCCAATCTACTGTATCTGTAATTTTTATCTAAGCTCTCAATACTCTCCTGTAGATAATAGAAAATGCAATGCCAAATACTCATCGCTTTTTCTCCTGTCGAAGATTTATCCGCGAATTACGTAGCTAAGAAAACTTTTTGAATGTAGTACTCAAATTTTGCAAACTTTTCTTGTAAATAAAATAATGCTCAAGAGAGCTGAACGGTAACGTATCGACCTATAAGTCTATAACCTCGTTGGTCCCGATTTTGATTCCTGAGTCTGACAAAAATAATTGATAAATTGTTTTTCAATGAGTGTTTGAACGCAGAGTCTGGACCTACTAAACTGAGCAAGTGGCTAATATTCATTTCTCGTAAAAACAAAAATCTAATAATACAACCTCCACCGTATGGAGGCCCATACGATCTTCTTACGATCGACCATGGCCAAATAATAATATACTTATTTTATAATATTCTCATATAAATTACTGATTTAATTTCGATGAATTTATTTAGATTTTCGATTAACCGCTGATTATCTTAAAAAATAATTAAGTCTTTAAAAATTGTAATAATTTAGGGAAATGAGTTTTCTGCCTGGTTATCATATTTTAGCCGTGTGGCAACACCAACAAAATGTAAATACTACCGGCTGATATTACTTCCTTTGATAATACTCTAGGCTCCAGCAGTCAGATTCTATTTTCTACTTTATTTTATTATAATATGTTTCTCACCTTCAAATTTCTATGCATTACTGCGTTAATTTGATTAATTTTATTTGACACCCTTAAAATGGTATAATATTCACTAGAAAAAAAATCGGTGTGTGTACTTATGTACGCGTGTTAGAAGTTATAATTCTTTGGCGTAACAAAACAAAAACAAATCTTTTGATAACCAAGATTCTTTGACTAGCTATTAATTATCTTGTTAAATTACACACTCAAGAAAAGGGGCCGCTTATTGGAGCGCCGTTGGTTTATTTCTATACGCTTTAACTTATATGTATTACTAAATCATATAACTATTTCTCGTTGTTTTTATTTTTAAAGTAACAACTGTCACTCTGACGTTTAATCGTTTGTTTTCGTAATGAATTGCAAATGGCTGTTAATAATACATTTGTTGCTTAAGCAACGGAACAATTCTACTATCAAACTTGCGTTTGTATACAGCTGGTTGATTCGCAGCTAACTTCATACTGTCGCGCACTTTCCTGTGCGCAACAGTGTGCGCGCGCAGCTCTCAATTTCACTTAAGAAGAATAACTTCAATAATATGTTCAATAAATATATTGATTTTGAATATGATACCATGACAAACATTAACACGTATTTTATTTATACAAAAAAGAAGCAGTTGGAAACGTTTACATTGTAATAACTGTATTACTTATTTTGATCGTCTAGTAAAATGTTTAATTGTGCGGGTTTTCTCGTTTCAGAGGTGGAGGAAGATTCGGATGAAGACGAATTCGTGGGAAAGGATGGCAAGGCCAGAGGCAGTGGGCGAGCCCAACTGTGGAGGCTTCTGGTCCTGCCCTTCATTCCGATCCTGGCACTCATCGTGCAAACGACCATCGCGCTCAAGGGAAACTTGATATATCGCCAGGAAGTCGCGGAGATCGAAGAGCAGGTGATATGTCTCAGATTACAATTATATTTCAGGGCCAAGGTGGATAATTTGGGTAACTGTTATTTTTGTTTTCTATTGGATAGAATTATAACAACTTTATCTAATGGAAGGTTTATATCTGTGGTGATGTGGGATAAATTTTTACCTTTAGGGGATTGCTTTAAAATTCAAGAAGAACGTTGGAAGTCAATGAGATAATTACAAGAAAAACACTGCTACGGATAAATTAATATGTCTGAAAAATTGAATTTACATTAGAGCTGTTTAAAATTCAAATATTTTTCACTTTTTTGATTGAAAGAATTTTATTCACTTTTTTTCGATAAATCAAAAAAAAAAAAATTTTTCTTTGGTCCTCAAACAGTTCTACTGTACAATCAGATTTTTAGACGTACATAATGATGTGGGCAGGACTGATCCAGGAATCATACAATATCTAGCGGAGAACGATATTTATTCCAAAGAAAAGTAGACTTACAGGGTATACCTTCACAATACTAGGTATTATTTTTTAAGTCTAGTAATTAGTGTAGAATCTATACTAATTGCTCGACTATAATACAAATCTCCACTCTATGGACGTCCATAATATGATCCTATAAGGATCTAACATGGTCAAAAGAAAAATAAAGTAGTGGAAAGGTATTTTTATCATCCATAATTACAACATATTTTATTTTAAGGATTATCTGCTGATAATTTTACTGATGGGAATACTATTTTTACAAGGTTCCAAAACTCAACCACGAATTTAAATGTGGTTAAAGAGTTACAATTTCAACCATCGCATTAAATGTCTTAAGTAAAGATTATATCATAATGAAAAATCTATTTTGATGCATTTTATTTACCCTATTAAAAAAGCTTTTTACAATTTATCGGGGTCGCGGATCACTTGGCTTCTATAAAATAGGGTCACGACTCGAAAAATATTGGGAATGTGTGGTATATAGATCAACTAAGCCTTAAAGTCTAAGTGTAACCAAGAGTATCATTATAAAAAAAGTTACCAAACGCCACTCGTGAATACCAATTATATAAAATCATCACGAACCATATAATAAATAAACACTGAAACTCTTGAGAGACAAAAAAGTTAAACATCATTTAAGTGAAATATTTATTTAACAGACTAGAGAATAATTTTGTTAACCAAATTGCCTTGGGTATACTAAATGGTGTTTCCGATTCACTGAATATGCATAAAATATTCATGTTAAATAATACCTCGAGCAACCTAATTTGACAGCCATAATTTAGGAACAATTTTGCGTGTTGAAATGAAGGGTACATAGTCAGTAGGGATTCGTTTTTACATATTCACAGAATACACTTGACGGCTGGTGGTATAATAATTATTAGAAATGTGTGTGCGGTTTGAGCGAGGGTGGTAAAAATAGCGTATTTACAAATACAGTGACTGATAAAAAATGGATATTTGATTATCTGCGCTTGCCTCTTGGCGAGCCTTTAAAACTCATATTGAAACTGTCATATATTTTGCTGTATATAGTTGTGCAAACAATGCTTTAGCTCGTTGATAAAAAATGATGAATTTAAGAATGCTGTGATCATGATCCCCACAAGGCGGGGGGGCTGGTAGGACGCTAGAGTGTTGCCCGGGTTCAAGGGGTGGTCAGCGTGTTGGCTCGACCAGCTAATTAAGATAAACACACATCACAAATTTGCTCTAATTTTACTTAATTTTACTTCGAAACTATGATATAATATGCGAATATGTAGTTGTGCAATGCAATTTAATGTGATATTATATACTGAAATGCTAATTCATATGAAAATTGTATTTTATAATTAATTTAGACTATTGATTTAGAACATTGACTGACTCTAATAAAAATGGCTATTATCCAAAATGGCGAGGGGTCGCATGTTGTTTGGCTACCTCAAAAAGAGATCGCGGTCAGTGCGTCATAATATTATTATGATGTCGAGTGCCGACAACTCAGGATTTATTTAAAAATACAAAAAACACTAAAAACACACTGATTAGCCCTAATTTTACCTAGCGAAACCATTGGCTTCCGCAGAATATCATTTGCGAAACGCTGCTTTAGAGCATCACACTGCCATTAACCTTATCGATAGGTAGGGGCTCGCTTCAGACCATGGCACAGTTTAAAAAGTATGAGCAATAATTTTCGAGATGCAACGGTATCATAATATACAAAACGTATCTTGAAATTTTCTCAAATGGATAGGGTTACTGATTGGAGTTTTTCTATCTCCACCCGTCATATAATTAGGTCATCCATGTCTAACACATCGATCGCATCATATTTCCATTGGAGTTTTGTCATAAAATAGTAAAAAGCGTGTAATATAATACGATTGCATTATGATTTTAAAGGGGAAGCATTAATCATTCCTATTTTTATTACCTTACCAAACTTACATGAAAGTCATTTTTCAATTAACCATAAAAGAGCCCGCGTGACCTCGCTGTATCAATTGGTTCGAAACGGCCTAGCTCAGAATTCTCAATAGTGATAATGGCCCGTTTCACACGTGACACCGGTGTCTAGATACCCAAGTATCCAGCCACTCGACACTGTAATGGCTATTGCAGCCATTGAATAGTGTTAATGTGTTAAAGTACATATCTATGTTTTTGCAGGAGTCCCATTTCCTTTCTTGTATTATTTATATGAATCAGTAGCTAATGAAATTAGAAATACAAATAATAGAGACATAAAAACTGCGGTAGTAAAAAGTTTCTCGGCATCTCAAGGAGTGAGCCGCCGACGGGACGCTGTGTCCATTGTGTCCGTGGTGTGTGACACTAGTGTCTCCGTTTGAACGTTCCCATTCATTTCTGTATAAATGCACTGTGTAAAACTGAGAAGTTGTCAACCCTTGCATTTTAAACTGAGGTGTAGTTTTACCTTACGGTCGCACATTAGACTCTTTGCACAGTATAAACATAGTATTACAATAATTAGTGCAATGAGTGCTCAAAATAAAATCAAAAAAATTTCATGACGAATGGGAAACTGAGTATTTCTTTGTGATGACTGATGTGGAAAGACAAGTGTTGCTTCATTTGTAATGTGCAAGTAGCTTTAGTAAAATATAATACGTTTGTTCAAGTTGAAGAATAATAATGGTATAGTAATAATGATAATATCACTGCGAGTTTTGATACCTGAACAGCCTACTTAAAATTGGACATACCTTCAATAGGTCATTCCATAAATTTAATAATGCGGTATTTTAAGAATACTTGAAGTTATAGAAAAAATGTTTTTTTTCAGTTTTAAATTAAGTACCTATTTAAGAATTTTTTCCATCTTGGACCCCAATTTTAAATTCCTTAGCGATATGTGTCTCTTAGGTTTGAGCTGAAATGAAATTACTTGTTAATATACACGATTTCCTTGGACAAATTGGGGGGTATCATTGAGATGATACAGTATAATTATATCCGTATGTTATTAAACTGTGTACCACAAAAATGATAAACACACACACGAAAGTATCAGAAAATGAAGGATTTTTTAAAAATATATTAACCTCAATAAACACTGTCAAAAATACTGTTTCCCTGTGAAAAACCCCTCAAAATGTTAGTATATTCACTTGTCAACAGTAAAGTTGTCAATGTATTAATAATCGATAAATAAAAAAAATAATTCGATACTAATGTACTACTACTATGCAGTGTTGTAGCAGGAAAAATACATTTTTTTTAAATACGATCGTTTTCCAGAACTAAAACTGAATTATTTTGGGATAGTGAAACACCCTGTGAAAGTTCTGTTAATAAACTCTTATGAGGTCCATTATTATAATAAGTATATCTTGCTAAACTGACAATTATTAACCTTTTTTTATTTTTTTGGTTGCGCACAATTTATTTACGCAGAATTATCATAACCTACATAACTCATCCAAAACAAACAAATGTTAATTTAAGTAATATTAAGGATAACTGACTGAATATAAACCTCCGAATTGGTTAGAAATGCTTTATTGTGAATGATATTTCAGTATAAATTCAACAAAAAAAGGGGAATAGCTCAGCTGGAGAAAAGATAATATTGTGAAAATATACAAATGCTTCAATAAAAGTTATCTATATTTCGACAAGCACCGTTTTAGTCTTTAGAATATTTTTTATGAATAAAATCCAAATATTTTTTTAGACTTTTCGTTCAGTTATCAAATTTAATGTTAGAGGCGAGTGTCGTGTGAATGTAGATAATGAAGAATTTGCGATATCCTTGCGAAATTAGCCTAAATAATCTGTAGACTTTGTAGGAAATAAGTATATTATGTCATTTCTCATCTTAGATACGAGGGTGGGTCAATAATTCCTTAGAAAAAAGCATTAAAACAGTTTTTATTTTTGTATTTTTTTTTTATTTCTCAACATAATCTCCTTGGAGCTCAATACACTTGGTTAGACGTTTCTCAATTTTTTTTAAACCGTCAGAAAAATAAGTTTTCGGAAGGTCCTCAAAATAAGCATTTGTCCGATCGATGACTTCTTCATTTGAAAAAAAACGTTGTCCACTTAGCCATTTTTTTAAGTTTGGGAAAAGGAAAAAGTCACTGGGGGCTAAATCTGGCGAATACGGTGGGTGGTCGACCAATTCGAACTTCAATTCTTCAATTTTAGCCATTGATCGTAAACATGTGTGAGCACGGGCATTGTCCTGATGAAAGAGGATTTTTTTCCTGTTTAAATGAGGCCGTTTTTCTTCAATTTTGTTTTTTAGCTGGTCCAGTAAAGATGCATAATAATCCCCTGTTATTGTTTTTCCTTTTTCCAAATAGTCAACGAAAATAATTTCACGTGCAT
This sequence comes from Rhyacophila brunnea, assembly GCF_057557595.1. NCBI lineage: Eukaryota > Metazoa > Arthropoda > Insecta > Trichoptera > Rhyacophilidae > Rhyacophila > Rhyacophila brunnea. Next base: position 32,295,220 of record NW_028232827.1, on the reverse strand, counting down.
CCCAAAATACAGTAGCCATAACCTTACCAGCTGATTTTACGGTTTTCGCCTTCTTTGGACATGGTTTGCCTTCGCAATCCACTGCTTTGACTGTTCTTTCGTCTCGGGAGTATAGTGGTGTATCCATGTTTCATCTACAGTCACAAAGCGATGAAAAAATTCATCCGGATTGCGTTGCATGAGCGACAACAGGGCTTTAGAGGCCACCACCCTATTGCGTTTATTGTCGACTGTGAGCAAACGCGGCACCCATCTTGCAGACATTTTTTTCATGCCCAATTTGTCATGTAAAATAGAAATGACGCTACCTTTTGAGATCCCTGTAACCTCAATTATCTCACTCAATTTTAATCTTCGGTCACTTAACACCATATCGTGGATTTTATTGATCATTTCTGGTGTAGTCACCTCTACAGGACGTCCTGAGCGTGGTTCATCCTTTGTTGATGTACGACCACGTTTAAATTCATTTAACCAGTTATAAATAGTTGCAAGTGAAGGAGCAGATATGCCGTGAACTAAATCCAACTCATTTTTTATTTCCTTTGCTGTTAACCCTTTTATATTAAAATGTTTAATAACAGCTCTAAACTCAATTTTCTCCATTTTCCATTTTTCCATTTTCCACAAGCAAATTTTTTTTTTAAATGTACGAGAAACACACAACAACCCGACCAATCTGATTGAAACTTCGCAGCATACTGAATCGGTAGTGCCGCTGCATGAAAACAAACCGCTTACAGTACTAGTCGCGCCACCTGTCGGCTTTTCTAAGGACTTATTGACCCACCCTCGTAATATAACCAATAAATAACTACAATATAAATATAATATATTCTTCGGTTTTCTGCAAGAAGTCATTAACTGACATAACGCTGGTTTTGAGATATCGATGAAAGACTATTCTGTTGATACAAATTTGCATATTTCAAAAGTATATAAATAAATAAGCTTTTTGTTTTGTCTTCTTTAGTTTACTATTTTTTTTATTCAACGCATAAGACACAAGATTTCAGAATGTAACATTCTATATACTGAATATACATAATTTGAAAACATCTCATGCATATTCACACTAGAAAAAATCATTTTGTAGACGGGATTTGAACCTGTATCTGTTGGATTCGCGCCAGTATGCTTTTCCAATTAAGCTATGGGAATCTGATGAGGTGTTTACAAATTATGTGTATTGTTTATTACCATACTTGCTTGTACATGAATCATGAAGAATTTGTAAAATGAGAAGAATTTTACTATTTAAAATAATACAAAAACACAGTTAGTGATTTCTTGCAATCAACATAATTATGAGAAAGACAATAATTAGTGATTATAACTTATTTGGCTTTCATCTCATCTTCAACATCTAAATCTGCTAAATAATCCTTTGCATTGCTACATGGCAAATCTTCATACCGTGAGTGAAGTTTGACAGGAATAAAATTTTGTTTGCACAATTTCAACTAGTCCAATTTTTTACTTTGTGTTATTGGCAATGACATTAATACGGACAAAACATCTGGAAAAAAAATGACACTCACTTTTTGTCGGGTCTGCCAAATGGCATAATCTGTTCTAACGCCATTACAATAAAGGTGATATTGCTATAAATTCCCGATGCGTGATATCGCATAATGGAAATTGCGTGACGTCTACCTATACATGTGCGAATATCGCTATGCGCGAATTTACTTGCTAGCTACTGTATTGAGTGCGTTATGCATTAATAATGTCATTGGTTATTGGTATGAATCTGAGATATGCTTTTTTTATAGTAAGATTATTGTAGTCGAATATTTCCCGAGTCTGTGTTGCCCAGAAAAGAGTAAACGTCGTCGTGTTAAATTTGAGAATAAACCCGCACATTATTTTAATGCATCAGATTATAACACTTTTTTATTTTTTAGTTTGTCAACACGGCCTTCTAAAACTTGTGCGATATCTGCACCTGCACAGTAGAACGATAGTGGCAAATCTGCCGGGAAAAGAACGAACTACACCACGCATAGTATTTTTATCAATTTTCACGACCTGTCCGAACCTATCAAATAGTACCTCACAACAACAATAATGCATCTCTACGCTTGAAGAATGATATCGGCGAGGCAATCAGTCATTTTACGTACAAACAGTTTAATTTACACACTATTGGTGCCAGTAAATCCATGTACGTGTACTATGTGCTATTGTACTCAACCAATAATACTGTAAATGAAAATTAATTTCCCTAATTCTCAGATTCGATTCCCACACACCAAAGTTAGCACAGTGCGACCTTTCGATTACCAAAAACGTAGCTCTTCAGTCCAAACCAAATTCCATTGAGGTTGCCGTAATTTACCGACAACTGTCACAGAATGCTGCTTTGATCTAGTAATTCGGTGAGTAACGCGTCGATTTTACACAAAATTTTCAAACCTAAACTAGCAAAAACATAGACATTATTTGACAAACATTGCTAAATTTTACAAGTGCTCTAATGAGACTATTACGTGGAATAGTGTCATAATTAATATGTAACTATACTTACTTGTGTTGCTGTTTTCATCACTCGTTGGTTACTTTATCCCATACAATCTAAATTCAAACGATAAATTTAATGCTATTATTAAAAAAAAAACCATTTAAATTTAAATAGAGTTTTCGAGCAAAAGGCGAAAAAAGGAATCTTAGAATCTTTACTCTAGAGATCTCCGTACTTGTTATTTATAGTCGTTAAATTCTGTTTACAGAGGTATCTTTTTCACCAACCCATGGTTTTGTGAATCTCATTTTGTTTTTTTATTATACATAAATATAAAAATGTTTAACCTTCGGCTTAGGGGTAACATTTATGAAAAAAATCTCTTTTTTTATGCTTTTTATGTGAATACGTATTTTCAAAGTTCAGCGTTAGCTAGTATATACCCACCTAAAATAATATCATAACCAAATCATATAGGTACTATGCAATTCCGAATTCTGTTGAAAATCTAATGTTCAAATAGCTTAAACCCTAAAGGTATAATATTATTAATAAAATAGGAAAATCATGGTCATTTACATAGAGCGGTTTATTAAGAGTCATTTATTAACTATTTGGCTAACTCATTGGTTCAGATTCACAAGTAAGGTTAGTCAGGGTTGAGGCTGTGATCCATTTCTCTTCGTCATCCTTTTCCACGACGTGGCTCTGCGATATAGAGTAAGACGATGATGCCATCCTATTTGATAACTCAAACATATCCATTAACGAGGCAAGCTGCATAACATCATCAGTTTGTAAATCAATGCAAAGGAAACCAACTTTTTGTACCATATAACTTGTTCCAATCCGACCAAATTACTTATGATAACAATTTGTTTAATATAATTTTATACCTGGGGATGTACATCGCAGGATATGGGTAAAGTGCTCGCTGTACGAATGGGAATGGCTGGTACAAAATTCAATACGATGCATAATGTCTACAACTAACAGCTATACCTACTCGCTTGAAATAAAATTCCGCTTATTCGATTATTACATTCTGACGGTACTGATTTACGGTAGCAGAGTCATGGCATCCAGCGCAACCTTATACTTAGCTTCAAGAACAGTGGTATGAGTTTAAGGCATAAAGCCCACCAAAACGGCGCTCGGTGCGCTCTCTACGAAGTAGGCCCCCTCCCACCCGCGCATTACCCTTCACCTATGTAATAAGGGGCACAAGAAGCACAAAATAATTATTATTATCAGCGTCTCTCATAACAAAGCAATAAAAATATTATTAAATTTCTTGGGCTTGTAATTAATATTAACGATGATATCATTCTACCAGCGAAATATCGGACACGCAAAAACTAAACAATAAGTTCACTGTTATTAAATATTGCCTTCTCGCACGTTTATCGACGACGCTTCCAGAAGCGTGATTTTGCTTGCCGTATTCAATGAATGGACTACGTTGTATTTTCGTTAATTCGTGCCACTGAGAAGCCACACAACGGTGACTAATGGGGCGGGCGGGCACAATGCGTCGTCAAATACAGTGTGCGCTGGCGTATTTGATTACGTTGTATTTTCGATGATTTACGCGCCACTTGTGAAATTTTGCGCGAGTGCCCCACTCGCTGCGTTAAGTGGGTTTTACGCCTAAGAGTAACGAAGAGATAGGAAGTTGCCCATGCAGATACTCGTCACTGTTAAAGTGATTAAGACGTGATAATGTACCAGGCTCCACCACATGCTATGGTTGTATTAAGAGAGTTTCAACTTGGCTTGCCTGTTCTTCAAGCCTAAGTATTATGCTCAAACCAAAAGAATACATGTAATTAGAAGTAGGTACCAAGATTATTTTAACGCAGCCGCGAAATCGAACTCAGGACCGACAGTTCAACATTCAGTCGCTTTACGACTTCGAATACCGTAGGTTCAAATTAATATAATACACATATAATCAGCAATGGTTATTAAATTGCTATAACGAGTATATAATAAAATGTATGCGCCATTACTTAATATTCTTTTGGTTTACAAAGATTTTTCCGAAAATAGATGCGAACATTTTAATCTTTTTCTTTTAATGATGGAAAGCTTTGGTGTTATTCTTCATTAAAATTGTAATATTATACAATATATCAGAGAAGCTAACCAAGAACCTACAAGGACGTTATTACAGAAAAATTAACTAATCATGACACCATCCACAAATCAATTTTAATATTAAAAATATGGTAAATATTTATTGACGTAAATTTACCCTTGGATACATAATATTAAGCATTAGGGTATTCGACTATTCGCTCAGCAGACCCGTGGTGTGTATTAAAAATTTTTGATATAGATTTTTATAATAGTTATTTTTCTAATAGCTTTTCAAGGTTTATATTGTTCATAATATTAGTTAATTAAAACCGTAAGTTCTAGTTGATTTAAAATTAAATTTATACTAGGTTGAAATTCATACAATATACTGGCTGCGTTTTTCAGTGGACTGTAATATGACGGAATGATTCCGATGCTGGGGAGGGTTTTTTCAAGGATGTCAGGCACTCACCTTTAATTATATTGAGGCTGACTCCATGATCTGGTTGTCACTCACTCGCACTACCATTCTCGTGCGTTACTGTTTATTGAGTCACCCTGTGCACGTAAATAACGTCTTGATATTTTATAGGTTATAGGTGTTCACAAGCATACGGTTTCAGAATGGCTGACTGTTTAGTCGGCCTGATAAGGATAATGATTTTGGGTGGGTAAGATATTTATGTTGTATTAGGTTCTTCATAATTGACACAGCCATATAGTATCTAATAATAATATTTATGGGATGTATGTTTAGTTATAATTCAAAAAACATGTTCTAAGAAGGTCATATGGGCCTCCACAGAGTGGAGGTTGTATTACATAATATATTTTTTCGTATTGAGTGTTAGCTACTTGCTCAACCTATAAGGTCCATACTCTGACTCAAACATTTGAATAATAATATCTGAATTTTCCTGACCCGGGACCCTTGACATTATAACCCGACGAGGTAACTTCTCGGCCGTCAACAAAATTAAAAATTACATGACGAATATGTTTATTATTATTATTATAACCAATTTAGCAGACTTATTTCTCGTTTCTTGGTATTTCAAAAGAAGCTTCTCAAACATAATGTACTCGCAATATTATCAAATGAATCATTGATACGAATTGAATCATAACACGTAATTGTAACATAATCTAAATTATTTAGATTAATATTATTTTAACAGTAACCAAGAACACATCATAAACTAAATTGGAATTTGAGACCTTCCAGTTCAACATAATCAATGGTGGTTGCATTTTTTTTTTATTTAAACAAAACGTTTTGCCGATGTAAGTTACAAAAGATGACGAGAAGCGGACTGAATCTCATTTACCTGCAAAATTGGTATTTGTACGTCTTTCCCCTGGATGAACACCTTTCGGTATTATCGAGTACGGTGGCGCAAACTGCGACACAATACTTATTTATAGTGGCGGCTCGTCCATATGCACTGCGGAACTGCAGCACCCCCAAGCAAATTGATAAAAATGTAATTTAATAATATATGTATACATAAATTTATGTATATTATATGAAAATATCAATATTATTTAAGCGTGTTTTAAGCTCGCCCGTGCACCGATACATCCAATAATTATCATATACTGCGGTACTAATATCAGAAAGTGACTCATCGCATGGTTTTGTGAAGTACCGTTTTTGATGGAATATGCTCGAGTGGGTGAAGGAGGGGCGCGGGGAGCGGGGCTCGAAGCTAGAAGCTTGGTTTGGTACTGCCACTCCGGCAATATTTCGTGTTGCGTCCGTGCGGGTGCAGCGGCTCTGGGCACGCGCGTGACAGCTGTCGCGAGCAACGAAAAGCTGATAGACCTTTTTTCAAGGAAAAAACACAGAAGAATCAATTTTATAATGAAATAAAAATACATATAATGTTTAATTTTAATAATTTTTATGTTAATAGAAATATAATCCAAATAAACCGCAGTACCTCCAGATATAATATCCAAGAGCCGTCACTGCTTATTTATAAAATGAACATAGCCTTGTTTGGATATATTAAATGCTCTCATGATAATGCGTTGGCTTATACCCTGCTTAATATGCATTATTATGATATTTAAGTAGTTTTGCAAAACTATAACGCGTATAGAGGTAGACGGCTATAAATCGGACTCTGGGGTGAATTGCATTTAACATTTGATATACGAGCTTGTTTTCATTTTCCTTGTGAAAGCGCACAAACCATTTGTCAACACAGCGGGGCCGTGTATTTCAAATAAATATTATTGCGTCTTATTCACAGGTTGGCTATAAAGTTTTCTATGTATAAAAGTGTATCAGATAGGTAGATATACTATAAGATGGATGCTATAATTTATAGGGGGATATAAAGTGAAATGAAGTAGAGATAAGGAGTGGTAAAGCATATAAAGGATAACAGGATCGTGGACTTCTTATTCATTCGGCCACCAACTCACGTGCCTGGTAATATCATGTAATACTCATTTAACTGACAATTGCAAGAAATCTGAATCAAAGTATAGAATGTTGAGCGCCATTACTCGTTAGAGACAACCAAAATGTTACATAATTCGTGAAGTTAGTGTGATAATATTATATTATGACGTATAAAGTCTAAGGACCGACCTATGCAATTATATATTTACATTAAACGTAATGCTTATTCTTGAAGAGTATTTGCCTGCTATTTTTAATATAATGCGATCTGTCATGTATTATTGACGCGTATTACAAACACGTGCGATGCAAAATCATCTTGCTTACCACCAGTAGCACGCGTGCCTATAGATTCGCCACCCTGGCTTAGACCTTAGGCGTAAAACCCACTTAACGCAGCGAGTGGGGCACTCGCGCAAAATTTCACAAGTGGCGCGCATATCATCGAAAATACAACGTAATCAAATACGCCAGCGCACACTGTATTTGACGACGCATTGTGCCCGCCCGCCCCATGAGTCACCATTGTGTGGCTTCTCAGCGGCACGAATTAAAGAAAATACAGCGTAGTCCATTCATTGAACACGGCAAGCAAAATCACGCTTCTGGAAGCGTCGTCGATAGACGGGCGAGAAGGCATTATTTAATAACAGTGAACTCATTGTTTAGTTATTGCGTGTCCGATATTTCGCTGGTAGAATGATGTCATCGTGAATATTAATTACAAGCCCCGAGAAATTTAATAATATTTTTATTGCTTTGTTATGAGAGACGCTGATAATAATAATTATTTTGTGCTTCTTGTGCCCTCGTAGAGAGCGCACCGAGCACCGCTTTGGTGGGTTTTATGCCTTAAACAGACAAATGTTTACCTACACAAAAAATCTTTAAATTCACATAAACACTGATAATTAGATCATTTTCACGAAACCTATTCTCAAACAGTAGTGGCTTTAGGTACGTGGAGGTATGTAGTGACAGATTTTGAGGTACCATTGTTAAATTTTTGCCCATCATAATACAATATTTATAATGTATTACGATAGGTATTAGAATACAACAATAGTTATGTTGTAAGAATTCTTATACTTAGAATGCTGTACTCTGTCATGCTAACTATCTGACAACAAGATCTCGTCGATAACAGAAAGTCGCTGTAGTCGCATATAGAAAACTTCTCAGTGACGTACCCGTAATGGCGGCAACGCGTGTTTAAATAATGTATTGGCTCTCTTTTTAGATGAGACTCCTTTTTTCATCGCAATAAACAAAAAGTTTAGTAATAATAATTCTTACATCACTCCTGATCGTTTGAGATATATTTTTATTATAAAAAGCATAAAATTACGTAAATTGATAAATCTGTACACCACGGAACCGTAAAATGAAATTATAAATTTGGGGGCGTTCCTCTGCACAGGAGGGGCTTGTTGGTTTACAGTCTTAATACGTTGAAAAGTTGTGGTACCTAGCTATTTACATACATATTTTATTATTATTATTTATTTTCGGTTGCCTACACCTAAAATCTATTGACGTACACCATCAATAGAATTAGAGCATTCTCACGAAACCTACTCTCAAATAGTGGTGGTTTTAGGTACATGGAGGTATCTGAAAATGTTATCTGTATAATAAACCGCCATTAAAACATAATATATTACAGCGGGTACAATACAATAACATATTATAATATGCTGTCAGGATATGCTTCATAAATATTCGCCACTGTTCTCAAAAGTTGTGATATGTATTATTTGTATTTTTGTTCCTTCATTCACGCCCCTATGCAACGCATGACCTGCCTGACCTCACGAGATGTCAGTGATTCTAACACACTCATACATAATATTGAAGTTATGTTCGTGAAGTTTATAATAATAATTGGTATAATACGTAAAGAAATGCATTGGTGATCACCCTGTCAGTGTCTTAGGTAGCTATGTTCAATTTTGCGATATCCTCGCATATTCAATTGCTATGGCAAGAACCGGAGCCTAAGCACGATTATACATACCGGTACCAACTCATAGTAAGACGCACTTAGTTATTTCTATTGAAAATTACACATTATTATGTGAGAGACTGCTTACTGAAAATTCATCTCATAGAACCATTCTACTGTTGAGGTATGTGAAATATTCTTGTACAATATCATGCATTAAATGTGCTCATGATATTATACATATAACATATTAAATAACTAAGGTAGGTACTTTGTGTTAGGTATTATTCTCAATCTAATTTGAATGAAAAATACTGGTTGCGTTTTCTTGCAGTGGACTGTAATTTGAAGATGCTGGTGGATTACGGATATAGGAGAGGGGGTTTAAACCAGTGGTAAAGGGTGACTTTTGGAAAGAGGTAGGCTGTGGAGATCAGAGACAAAGAACACACTTGTCAGTTACTGGGAATAAGAAGATGATGAAGAATAGGTACCTTCTCATTAATGGTAACGGCACACTAATACAATGAAATTTCCTCGCTGACGATATTATAAAATTGAGCGAAGAGTGTAAATAACGTTTCTTTCAAAACATTAATTATACACATAAAAAATCATTAAATAAATTCTTTTTATTTTTTAAAACAATCTATATTTATGAATAAGCCATAGATTTTTTTTTAATTATCTATGTAGGTATCTATTAATTATTTTTGTCATGACAACAATATTATGCGCGATGGTTTTAGGCTCTGCGATGGGAGCCTACCATTTTCATACAATTCGATAGACTGGGCGGGGTTACGTGACGTGAAGTTCATACGAAAAAAATTCACAATTCCTTGAGAGATAATTGACATTTATTTACGTTAAGACAGATGGCGTCGTGTTGTATATTTTTAAACCTTATTAATATAAACCAAATTGTTTTGTAATCTGTATAAGTACTACATTCCTACATATACGACATCCGTCGTTGGCAAATTAAATTATTTTTATAGAATACAAAATAACCAAGTGATCATATAAATATGTCAATTTGCAAATAAAAAATATTTATCTTTGCAACTGATTTATACAGGATGCCAGACTCTGACCTTTTATGTTGAGAGGGCTGGCGCGCGCTGGAGCTGGTTCGGTGTTCACGTACTCACGCACTCGTAAACGTCACTCTTACGGTTTCACTTGGATTTTGGGATAAATGATGATAACAAGACAAGTTTAGGATAAATTATCGTATCAGATTGAGCTCGATAAAGTCTTAACTTTACCAAACCTTGGTGTGTCGACTGTCTTTTAAGTAAATGAATGTAACTATAATCACGGGCGACTCATGACCCGTAACTGCTGACTTATAGTAACAATATCTAGGAATTTGAGGCAAGTGGGAAAAGCGACCATAATTGACCCAACCAGATACTTATAATTAAAAGGCGATAGTACGTCCGCATTAAATATAGAAAACATGAGACAGGCATGAAAGCAACAGTGAGATAAGTCAAAAATACTTGTTTTGAGATAATTATACTTAAATGTGTAAGTCATACAAATAAAATAGTTTAATTTATGTTTATTTTGTTTTGTTCTGCTGTTTATAGTGCTGGGGTTTTTGTATGCCATTATTAACAGTGGGTTATCTCACTGTTGGTTTTAGGTTACAGGACAATTATTTTAATAAATGTAACAGTGGCATTTTTTCTTTTAAACAGGCTGATATAATTTTAAAAAAATCTCAGTGATTCATTATATAGGTATAGCTTTCAGCAATTGATTGGTATACATATATTTTAGATGTTTTCATGCTATCTCACTATTGCTACCAGGTTTGATTTTTTTAACCATTATATTATTATAATGAACCATATAAGATATTATCGAATTAATCTCTTTGTCTATTTATTCTCTTATAACTTACTTTGGACTAATATTGATATAACTTACACAATATTTTGGCCAGTGTATTTAGGCGTCTGAATAGTATCTTCAAAAGTGACCTCCCATTGTGACTTAAGCGTAAAGTTTTCTATGTGCTCTATGTGCTCAAGTATGCATGTGAAATGTAAAAAAAATCAAAAACTACAAGTAGCGCAACGTGGTATGGAAAGATCCATGTTGGGCATAACGCGTATATATAATAAAATAAACCAATAGATAAGGGAGCAGACAAGAGTACGCGATGTGACAGACGTCGCTAAACAGATGAAATGCCAATGTGCTGGGCATGTCGCTCCAACAAATGCCGTCATAGAGTGGCACCCCCTAAAACTCACTGTATAGACGAACTCATACATTTCGGTGGGTGTACGTGGCAGCAAATAACTAGAGACCAAGAAGAGTGGAGTGAGCTAGGGGAGGCCGTCATCCAGCAATGGATCGACCCAGGCTGATGATTATGATGAATATACAAAATGCCTAAGATAAGGCGAAACCCTCTTGCTAAAAACAATTCAAATGGAATAGTATAAAACCCAAATCAATTTTGGAATTTAAATTCAAACTTCACCAAGTATACTCAGTCACTTATTGGAAGTTTATGATAAATCCAGGTCAAATATTAGTATTATATTATTAAAAGGAGACAAAATCATTTAAAATTACCATATCTAAGATATTCACCATTAACAAACTTTAAGGAGGGCAATCGATCCATCGTATTTAATAACGTGACCGATCTGAGTATTTGCGCCCTCAAGACATTTACTATATTGGAAATTTAATCGGATAGCTCAGCATTCGTATGGATGTACCACCTTTAGCTTTCTTTAATCGGTTCAAGTACCTATGTAATATTAGAAAAATTTTGTTTCCAAATACTTGGATAGTTTTCTCTTGTTTCTTCGTTAGGCTACAGGTTTCATACCAATACAGAGCGATTAGTTTCACGGTTACATTTTATACCCGGGATTTTATTATGTTCACTAATTACTTATAACCCTGTTCATCCAATATTTTCGAATGCGATTTTACGCCAGATGGCGTGCAAAACGTATAATTGCGTTCATCCAGATTTTGTATATAAGCATCTCGCCGAATCCGTACACAGAATGCCCCTCTACCATAAGTTTAGCGAACCGATTGCAAAATTTGCCAGAGTCGATTTTTGACAGATTGCATCTGACAGCCCGTGTTTGTTGATAATTGTCATAGGTACTTGTTTTCTTCCGTATTTCATTATGATTCTGTGAATTATTTTGATTATTGTCTAATGGTATTATCTATTTTACAATTGATCCTATAATTGGTGCTTCATTTTATTCAATCATGACTGCTTTATTTATACTAAACTTTGCTTTCGTAGATGAAGCTAATCTACAATGCCGCAAATTTCGTAAAAGCGGCGACGCTTTCAAATTCAAGAGTTTCGTTAGTAAATACACATCAGACGCAGATTCATGAAAATCTAATAAATATAATTTTATATTTTTAACAACTCAATTCACATGATTGTGCTGGAATCGATGTATGCATAATAATTATATGGTAGATACCTATACTAGCACTATGATCATTTACTTTTATTTGTTTACCCTCCACGTTAAGAGATTTCCTATAAATAAATATTGCAATGATTATATATTTATTCAATAACGTAACATAATGTAGTATTAAATCTAAAAATAAAAGAAATAATAAAGTATGTAATAGCGAGTTCAACATAATTATAGAGACTACTAGGGATATCTAGCGGGAAAATGCGAAAATTTATCGTTTATTTGACAGTTAAGCGTCCATAGACATCAAAAAGTGGCCATAGAGGAAAATATTTTTCTGTTTATGAATAATGCTTCAAATACACTCTATGACGATCGGTCATAATATATATATCGAAAAATCCGTTTCTTATGTTGGCGTCCTGTGTCACAGGGTGTCACAGAGTGTAAATACGATGTCATAGCTGTCATACAATATGTATGTATAATATGTCGGAATGGCATAGATTTGATCATAGACAGTAAAACGCTCTTAGCATATATGTGCCCGATCGTCATATAGTCTATTTGAACCCTAAGAAATACTTGTTTCAAATATACGTGCATGTATAAACACCATTATTTAGAACACGAAGCGATATCTGTATACAGTTTCGCAAGCACCTCCATGAACACTCGACTATTTAGTACATGGTTGTAAACGGAAACAGCGTAAGTTTTGAGGGTAATAAATGATTCGGTTTGGCTTATTTTATGGAGGGGCTGTTATTTGTTTATTTAAAAAATGACACGTTGAGTACATAACAAATTATTAATTCAACTCGTTCACAGCATGACATTTAGAATAAGAAGTACAAGTAAATCAACTAGAGAAAAAACAAGGTAGAGGAAAAGAAAAAAAAATATAGAAAAGAAACAAACAATAAAATAGAATTTTAAAAACAGAATGCATAATGCATCGCTAAAAATGACTAAATTTCTTGGGAGTGCATTGAGCAGCCGCACAGCACTCGCTGCTGGTGCCTGGTGAGCCTGACATGAGGAAACATCTTTCACCTAAAATATGTCATGGCTACGACCACGCGTGTAATTGGCGGGTGCATAAAAATTCAAATTTACCAGAATGTCGGGATCGGAACCTATACCACGTGAGACCAGGGGAAAATGCTTTAAGAGCAGAAGTGACCTACGAGCTTCAAGAGAATGAAAGGCGAGCATACCTTGAAGTAAGTTAGTCGGAAAATACTCGTTTGAGAAGCTTTCAAAAGGAAAATACAGATGTCGAAGAATTTTTTTTCTAAACACGCTCTAAAACAAGCTTATATGAAACCTCATAAGGACTCCAGATAATGGCCGCATACTCAAGAACAGTGGTGGCCGGTGGTCTTCAGAATAGCATTTTCTGGTAGTGCGCAATGGTTTACCTTCAATAAAGAGAAGATCTTCTTATTTCACCCTGTCACTACCCAGCATTGGAGCATAGGGCAAGCACAAGTTTGCGCCACTTCCCTTGGTCTATCGCCAACTCTTGCACCTCCCGCCATGTCAGACCTGCATCACGTAGGTCACTTTTGTGGCACCGCTGCAGGGTGAATGAGGGCCGGCCATGGCGACGGAACCCTTGAGGCTGTGCCATAAGGGTACGACGTGTCACACTTTTTGGCGGCATCCGGAGCACGTGTCCTAGCCACGTAAGGTCGTAAAGCGTCTTTTCATGATTACCTCAATCACCGAAGGCTACCGTGTTCTCTTACCGACTTCTCAGTCTCTTTGTTCATTTATACTATTTCTCAAAAAAGATTTGAACAGCAAGAATGATTTAATATCGATAAAGAAATATAAATGTCACAGTTTATGGCTTACGCTCTGAGCGAACAATGCTTTAGCGCGTTAGCCAAATAAATAACCGCTTATGTGTTTTTTTTATTATTTTGATTGAATTTGAGTGGTTCAGAAATAAACGCAGCAGGTTTGTATTTTCGTAAAATGTTGGCGATTCAATAAATATGTTAACTGTAAAAATATTAAAAATTAACTCCCCAACATTGTTATAAAACAGAAACTGGCGTTTTTGTTTCTAGAGTCCTTCGTTTCGTGCGCCGATCTAAAAGTGTGTAAAAATTCTACACAAAACGTCATTACAAGAACATTCGGCCACCGTTTAAGCAGTATAATACAATGACCTCATTGTAATCCTGTGCAAATTGCAATCTATATATATCTATCTATATATCTGTGCAATCTATTTGGACGCAATCGCTTTGCGCTCATGAACGGAGAAATGTTAATAATACTGCTACATGTTCTATTTCGTGAAGTGAGTGATATACGTATGAATAACAATGAAAAGTTGAGCGATGTCTTCAAAAATGCAGGCAGTGCGTTGCACTTGCATGGTATTAGAGGAGCCGCCGCTGCTCAAGAATACTCCATACTAACGACACTTAGAGTGTACGTAAAACTGTTGGATTCTTGAATGGCTTGGATTGTCTCATGACGAATTACAAACATTAGTTCTTAATTTAATTGTACTTTTATTAATGTATTTATTGAGGTTAGCGCTAAAGAATCGCTTTATGAGAAGTGTTTGAAACTACTTAACTATTCATACAATATAAACAATAAACACTTTCATGAAAGTCGAAAGTTTACGTCATATGTGTCAACAAACAACGCCATAAGTTCACTGTAAGTTTACTTAATTGCACATCTAAATAGTAAGCATCAAGACTTCTTGCCGTATAGATTTTTGTAACTGGCAAAACGCCTAAAAATTGCACAATTTTATTAGATTTTGTTTGATAAAACTCAGGTAAAAAACACCATTAAAAAGGTTTTATACAGGTAAAAGCTCTTTATAAGTAGCCGCGGAATATATTGTTAAAATGAGGTTTATTGTTTCTAAGGACTTCAGGAAACTTTTACGATAAAAGCTGTACCCTAATAACGTTAGCTGCCTGAGATCAAAAATAAAGCTTTTTAGGGTAGTTTTAAAAGACAATTAGTTATAATATACGCTTTAATGTATAAGTATATTATAATACAATAGTATTCAGTATACATTATTATAGTGCAGACGCAGGACAATTCCGTAGGTAGAGCGAGCCGGGCACCAAATTTTGCGATACATATTAATATTTTTGTTGAAAAAATTATTTATTTTTATTGATTAATTTATTTATTTAAAGTCCACTTTATCTCGGCAGACTTAAAATAAAATATTAATTAGGTACCGATAAAATAAGTCGAAATTAAAATTTGAATAAAATATATTTGCTTTTAAACTAAAGTTTGAAATATTTCTAATAAGGTAGGTACCTATATTAAGAAACAATACGACACCGAAAGAAAATTTGGTTATTGTCTGCACAACATATCCAAAATCGTATATTTTACATGAGAACATTATTAAGATTTGGAATTATATTTTTTTAATTTTATTTTTAATTAGTGGTGGTATTAATTAGTGACGAGCGGTGGAGGTAGGCTGTTAAGATCCTACATAAATGGTGCACACTATACTTTTTTCAGTCAAACGTATTTGTTTTCATTGAACTAAGACTACAATGCATAGATAGTGTTTGTTAGTTTTTAAAATTCAATTAAACCCCGCCTAATCTAAGCCATAATAGATAATAGTATAAAAATATTCGTTTATCTATAACATAATATCTAAAATTATGCCATTAAAGCATACCTCATTTCAGATATTCTATAGATATAAGAGTATTTTGTATCGATTACGGTTTGGCATTCTAAACTCAACGAAAACAAATAAATATGACTAAAAAAGTGTGCACTATTTTTGTTGGGTTGCCTATAGCATACCAGCTAAACTAATATGGTTTAGTTTCGAGAGGGTTTAATTGAAAATTACAAACCAGCACCATTTGTAAATAAATTGTTTTACTGACAAAGTTTAGTATATTTATATCGAATCTTAACAACCTACCTTATAATACTAATTGGGACTAACTTATGTACATATTTCAACGTATCATTTTTGTTTTCTAAATATAAGCGAATGCTAGTATCTTGTGGACGTTTCATAGTTGGTCATAGCAAAATATTGGTATACCTATAGTAAAATAATTGCATCAAAATCTCATTTTTACCAATTGTGGATATGCCACTATTGTGCAAACAACACTCTAAGTGTTTAATTTAGAATATTTTATGACATTTAGATGTAATGTCAAGAGCCATAATATTCATGGTAAGACGTGCAGCCAGAATGAGAGAAGACTAATAAAAATATTTAACATTTTATAAATCCCTATTTAATAAATTTATTTTTCAGGGCCCTTCAATCTGTATTTACCCAATATTCCTTTATACGTACATACAGCCCTAGCTTTGCAATTGGATACTATCATCTGATGATTTAATGGAGTTCGTATTACTCCAACATCCTAACGAAGGTACGCTAACGACCACGGCTCTGTTTCAAGCCTTATCAGTAGTTAAAAGTAGGTAGGCAAATAACCTATCTAATCATTTCAACGCAATATTTCAAAACTTTCCTGTATTATAATAATAATTATTAACCAATTCACATGAGTTAACTAGTAAGCAAAAATAATCGTCGAGTACACGAGGTTCGCGGTGTCATGTGTCAGAAGCGATCACTTCCGCTCGGCACGCTATAACGGACGGCTCGCCGTGACGTGCCAGCTCATTTGCTAGGCATTGATTTATATACAACGCGTTAAAAAAAGCCTCTTCGTAAAAAAACAGTGTCCATAAATCGCATTTCCCGAATCCGACTGGGCGTCTATTTTCGGCCGCTGGGAAATCTACGGTTTTACATTAAACTTTGTAACCCGATAATTTGTGACTCGCCCAACCTTACTGACGGTACATATATTATAATGACGTTTAATATTTTATATGCCCTTCATCTTTGTATTTTTATAAGAATTTCGGGTTTCTGTTATGAACATACACAAAAAGTGACAAAAGTACCATCTATAATCCTACAGAGTGTATATAAGTACGGTAGAACTACGGCATGACCTCGGAATCTGCGATTCATGGAGGTGCTGTGTGGTCTCTATACTTTGCTCTGACTGAGGAATGGAAATTATTATGGTCAAAGATGAAGAAAAGAATATTATATTATATTATAAGCATTTGAAATGTACCTAACGTAATATTATAATGTATATTTTTCTTTTCTGTATAAAATTTTAGTTCCCCTGACTTAAGCGAATATTTCGGCAATATATCTCTGTCTTGCGATAAGTAAAACAATATTTCTCGATTTTTTTAATATCTGAGAAAAAATACTCCCTCATAAATTTATGTAAGTCGAAAAACATTGATCATTAATTTTAAAATGAATAATCACTTAAAACACCGAGATACGTTTACACAGGCTATCTAAATAAAGTATCAGAGTTTTTTTGTATGCCAATGGAGGAAAAAAAATAATGAACTTACGAATTAAATACACACACGTACAATCGTTCAATTCAAAAATCGAAATGCTATAAAGATTCCTAATACCTACGAAATACATGTAAGACTCCTTCTATCTAGAGCAGGGGTTCACAGTGTGCGTGATTTTTTAATGTGTCCCGCGAGAGTTATGTTAAGTCTGTATTATTTTTTTATTTTTCATATCGAATATTAAAAATTACATTTAAAAATAAATATCTTCTGGCAAGAAGAATGGTCCAAAAAATTTGAGCCTTGATTACAGGATTTAGTTTCAAACAATTGCATAAATCACATGGTGATAAAAAAATATATTATTTTTAACTATATTAATAAGAGTTCCTAATAGTAATGTATATTTAGTTAAAATATAAGTATACACAGTGAAATATATTTTTTTTGCCTATTTGCCTAAACAAAAAATATTTACAAAAGAAAGGGCGGCCTGCCAAATATTTTTGATTTAAAAATTGTCCCTTTGACAAAAAAGTTTGTGAACCCCTGATCTAGAGTCTAAATTCTTATTGCTAAAGCCGATCAATTAAAATTCGCTGTGGGCATTATAGCTAATGTGATAAAAATAACCATACAATAATATTAATAAACATAATAAATAATGATGTTCAACAAACATACATACTCGTATTTAGTATTACTATTATAAATTTATTATTGATTTTTTTTAAATATTTTTAATGAAAATTATCAGTAAAATATGACATTTTGTTTTTCATATTATATCAGTATATAGGTACCCCTAATAGTTGTATACTCTTTCTTAAATAATTAGGATTAATAAAAATATATTGATGATGCAATAATTTTATTTCAGGTGACCAGAGCCACGGAGTTGGGTAAATTGGTGACACGCCTCCAGCTTGAAAGATCTGAAGTTGCCTTTTTTATATTCACTAATGGGAGTACACTTAGGTAAATGTACTTTTTTTATTTTGAACTAAATATAAACAATTTTAAGAATGCGAATGTAAAAACCTTATTTACGAAAGCCTTAAAATCATACCCCTTGTGAAAACCGGTAAAAAAAATCATATGTATTCTGCTTGCCCAGCGATTACTCTAAGATTCTAAAAAAACAAAATTAAATGTTGGGCGGTTAAATTAAATTTTAGACCCCTGATATATATATATATATATATATATATTATATATATGACGTATTTATTATTCCAGGGCCCTTTAAGGATAAATCTATCTATATATTTTCAATAGTTCAACTTCTAAATACGTAATTTAGAAGAGTATGTTTTTTTTAATCCTAAAAAAAAGAAAGTAGTATTCAAAATTACACCTTTAATTGTCTTTGAGTGAGTGATCTTACTCTTTAAGCTGCCGATCCATCTATGAGTCATCGAATCAAACCTAATAAGTGTGTTAATCGATTTCTTTCAAATGACACCAATCGAAGGACAACCAGTTTGTAATCATTCAATATGATTGTTAAGATTACTAACAAGCCCCATTTTGTACCTTATTTTTTTAGTATTGAAGTAGTTTTTTTTCGTGCATAATATGATTGATTTACATATTATTTATTAATAAACCGATTTAGTGTTTACCTAAAACTCGTTTCGCCGCATTACATCGATTAAATAGTAACTTAATCCTGAATAAATGACATTCAAGTAGATGTGTATAAAAACGGTGTAAAAGTCAAAATAAAGAAAAGTGGAAAAGGTACCTATCCAAAAAATATAATAAAAAAAAACTGGCATGTTCGAAATTATTTTTAGTGACATGGTGAAGACAAAAATTGAGAATTTTTACTCCAATTTTATAGAAATCAAGTTCCTCAGAATATTATAATGATTGTATAATACCTTTGCATTCAAATGTTATTGTTATTCAATATATTATTATTCATCCATCCTCTTCTCAGATGACTCATAATGTGGTCCCCCAGTTTCAGTTAACCATAAGTACCATTTTTCTATGAAACTCAGTTTGTATGAAAATTAGTGGACTTAATGTCCGTCATTTACTTTACTTTAATTTTATACATTTAGGGTTTATCTCTGCATAAGAGGTTTTTGCAACCAGTATACTATACAATTAATACACCCATTTTTAGCTGATTTTTAAATTTCACATGAACATTTTAATATTAATTTGTGATCAATGGAGCAAATGAGCGCTACTTGTTGGAAGTGCTTGTTGTGTAGAGACTACTGGAGAAGATACAAGTACATTTTGATGAGTCAAATATCTTTAAATATATTTAAATGAAGGTGTAGCTTCATTTAAAGGAGACCAATAATAATATGTTAACAAAAAAGCGTTTATTGCAAATCCAGATCAAACCTGACTCAAAGATTTGCGGTGACAGACAGCGCACTAGAACAACTAGCATCTTGGCCACCTCTCCTTCTTCCCCGTTCGACAACAGCGCTCACAGAAGTCGATTTCCGGCGGCAACTTGAAGGTCTCAGGTATATAATTATAAACATGCTTTATACAGTATATTATTTTTTTTGGAATTCTGTAACCTTAAACGTTTTGAAACCATGACATACATTTTCTTAATTTAAGAAGTTGAAGATAATAAATAGTGTTTGTGGTTATATTATGGAGTTTCGGTGCTTCTTTAAAGTATTTATATGTTGTTTTATGGACTTATATCATATTTGGATTTCAAAAATCTACGCCAATTCATAAGACGACATCAGTCTAAATAAAAAGAATTAATAACGTAGTGACACAAATAAAAGTAGCATCCATTTGAGAAATCTACTTAAGAATCCTAAAGAGGCTGGAATTGATATTAGGATGACTCATAGAGATATGAAAGGGGTTGACTACGTTGACTACTACTGCATATAAAATGTGTTTGGTTTAGTTGTAGATTTTAGAATAATAATAATATTGTCTAGGAAATAGTTTATCTGGTTCAGACAGAATTCTGAAAGGTTTTGTGAAGCAAACATGCATGTAAAGAACCCACCAACGCAGAGTGAAAGTAAATGAGGCAACCCAGATTGCAGGTAGGGAAACGGAGTTACTCTCCGCATTCCGCACCTTTTCTTCTTTCACAGATTTTTCTTACACTGATATAGATAAATTAACGTATTTTTTTTAAAAGTTAACTAATCCGTTTACATATAATACATAATATTATCTACTATCTATAGAAACTACCGTGACTTCAATACTTTTGCTTTTTTTTATTTTTTGAAGTTACACTTCTTTTGGGGCGTTTGGTAGAGAGTGAAATTGAGAGGTCACTAATGTGCGCGACAGTATGAAGTTAGCTGCGAATCAATCAGCTTTATACAAACGCAAGTTTGATAGTAGAATTGTTCCGTTGCCTAGGCAACGAATTTATTATTGTCGGCCATTTGCAAATTCTTACTTAAACAAACGATTAAACGCCAGAGTGACAACTGTTACTTTAAAAATAAAAAAAACGAGAAATATTTATATAATTTAGTAATATAAGTTAAAGTGTATAGAAATAAACCAACGGCGCTTTAATAAGCGGCCTTTTCTCTTGAATGTGTAATTTAACAAGATAATTAAGAGCTAACTGAAGAATTTAGGTTATCACAAGTTTTGTATTTGTTTTCTTACGCCAAATAAGTATAACTTCGAATGCGCGTACACGCACCTTTATAATCCTACGATGTTTTTTTAAGCTTTTTTAGCACTGGCAACATTTCTCCCTTTTATGTCAACGCTAGGCACCCATAAACTCGTGTTTTGTTTTACTATGTCAACGGCCTTACAGATAAAAAGACAAATTTGAAGGGACGTTATTAGTCTACATAATCACGTCATAAAAACTCACTTGATTAATTAAATTCGGCTCGGAAGTATAAAGGTCATAATTTCAAGAGGTTTTTATTTCACTGCGGTGTATTAAATTTTGTCAATAAAGCCTGTACTTATATCAAATTAAATTATAAAATCTGTGTGAGGAATGGGATAGGAAAACAAAATATACATGTAGTATTAAAAGCGTTCTTATTTCAAAATTAAAAAAAAATCAAAATTCAAATTCTTCTATTACTAACTCTTTAATCATTGGGTTACGAAACTTACGTAGCTAATATAGCCTTCTTCTAACTACGTTTTTGTTATACTTTACCCTTCCTTGCATCATGAGTTTGAGGAAATTAGCTTCTCATTGCAGAAAATATGGCCGAAGTATTCACCTTTCTGCGTTTGATAGTAGCTATAGTCTCATTATTTGCTCATCCAAAAACCTCCTCATCAGTAATGTGATCAGTAGGGCCCGGATTTGTATGCAACAAAAAACATGATTATATGCATGCACTTAAAATCAATAAAATATGTACTAAAACCGAACAAATATGCAGTTCAAAATTGTCATTTTTTGTGGGAAAAAATTGTAAATACCCACTTTACCCAATATTAATGACAACAAATCGAATAATTAGTTAATAATTTCTCAACATAATACGATATCAGAACAAAAAACACAAACAAAGAATATAAAGTTAATCAATTACAATTTTCAAAATAGTTTTTTCACAAGTACCTACAAATAATTGAATAATAAATGCAATGTAAGCCAAACATAACTTAAAAAACAAAAACGACACACTTAACTATTCCTAAATACTATTTTCTGTTTTTTGCCCGAAAAAAAATTACATTATTTTTTTCAATATTATGGTCTGGCATTAAATTTTCCGCATATTCGGTATTTGTCAGTATTTTGTTTATATGCGGAAAACTACCTCTCAACGTCCACTTGGGCAAACTTTAAATAATAGTGCCGAAGTTAACTTCACTTTTTTTACTGATAAATCCACAGCTCGGAGATGGCATTAAATATGCAAGTGCATCTAAACTATCTTCCTTCCTAATTTAGTTATATTTCGATAAAATAATTAAAAAAACTAAAATTATAAATTCAAAATCTCTAAAATATGCATTTATTTATGAAATATGCACTAATGTCTCAAAAAATATGCTCTAACGTCTGCTATGTTAAAAATTGAAGTATAGTATAGTAGAATGATAATAGAAAAGGAGTTTAAAAATTGTTATGAACAATAGTTAAACATGAAGTGCCAACTAATTTAATCGATAGAACATGAAATAAAGTACTAGTTAATCTCAAGGAGTATAGCTTCGGCTTTCTGCCAACTTAACCTTCTGCAAGGAATGTTTCATATCATTATCTACCTCGAATAAACTGTCATCAATAACCTCGTTTGAAATATGAAATTATAATTTTTGGGCGCCTTGAAAATGTGTGTTTTACAAGATTAATAAACAATGGCAAAAATAAGAACATATCGTAGTTTGTTAAAAGAGTTATTTAATTACACACAATACATTTCGTACAACAAGCGTACAACATTGAAATTTAGAATAGATACGAAAAAATATAGAAATTTTAATATAACATTGAGAATATCTTTGATTGGTACAGTTAGAGTTTTTAAATGGTACTTAGCTTTTATTTATTTAATTTGAAGGCTGCAATTTCTGTTTGGCTGGATTTGTTGTTCGACTTCCCGTCCGAAAGAGGGAAACGTCATTATGGCGTTGAACCGTAACTTTACGTTGAACCGGAAGACATCTATACTGCATCAATACTGAACTTGGAGTGTAGTCAATACGGAACCGATACTGAACTTGAAGTGATGATATTTTTTGAGGCCGGGAATAAATTTGTTATTTCCCCTTCCCCTTGTGACAGATTATTGCGTCAGCTTCCAAAAGCGGGAAGATTCCTTATTGGTCTGTTTGTAACGGTTTATTGTTTTATTGCAGGGTTGACACAAAATGTCAACAAGGTTGTGCCAAATTTATTTGTTAATTAATTAACATTATTTATTTAGTATGCGTTTAAGATGTAGACATGTCACATGAAATGTAACATTACACGTCTCAAATATGCATTTATATGCATAATAAAATTTTATTTTTGGATTCTGTGTCTTTCAAAACAGATTTCTGTGCAACTCTCATAGCTGTGCATACACCCTAACAAAACATGCACTAGCATATAAATCCGGGCCCTAGTGATCAGCTGAGGATATAATTTATTTAATTATTTATATTAAGCTTATCACTGCCAGCCATTTTTTACTAGGTGGACACTAATTGTAGGCCAGCTATTTTTTTTGGAATAAAATAAATCCCTTAAAATATGAAATAGGAACAGAATGATAAATATTAGAAAACTTACCAAATCAACATGTTTCTCGAGTTTATCGTGAATATTTTCACACAAAAAAGATAAATATTGTTTAGAAAATATACACAAATAGTTTATTCAGAAATTGTGACATTTACTAGAACCCGTGAGTTAACTCGCCCGTGTAGTAGCAGATCATCAGCCTAGAAAGCCTTAAGTGATGGGATCGAACCCCGCATCTGGTAAATTAACATGTTTTCTTGAAAACAATACGAATCAGTAGCGAAGGGTGAGATAAATAGTGTACTAAATTTTGTCAGGTACGAATATGTTTGGGTTATTGATAAACAACCATGCCTCTTAAATATTCTCGGTAGCCTTTACTCTGCTGACACATATATGGTTTGCTCAGGATAGAAAATGGTAGATAACTTACATTATTGATAAACATTCGAAAAAAAATCGTCAGCTTTTAGATAAAAGATTTACTTCGTACGCTAAGCGTACTAATTTGTTACAAAGCCGAACAAAATACTTAGTGTTGAAGGGTGACTTTTAGAACGAGGTAATTTGTGGAGATCGGAGAAAAAGAACACACTTGTCTGGTATATTTACGGGAAAATGATATTACTACTGACGAATAGGTACACACTAATTCGATGAACACTGACGACATAACATATTTACACACATGAAAAATCATTAGATTAATCAAAATTATTTTTTATTTTTAAAAACAATCTGTATTTATTTATATGTGATTAAATGCAATTCAAATTATTTTTTTAAATTAATAATCATTTTAATAATTTATTATAAGCAAAGATTTTAGCCTTACGCATTAGCACCTATCGTTTTGTATCGACTTCTCCAGACATCCCTAGGTCACGGGACATAAATATAATTTAAAAAAATATATATCACTATTCAAAAATAATTAGACAAATTTGTTAAAATACAGCTGATGTTAAGCTGTTGGATATTTTTTAAACCTTTATTTATAATACACTCCTTCTTTCCTATATATACGACAGATGTCGATGGCCAATTAATTTATTTTTATAAAATAAAGTGATGATATAGGTACGTCAATATACAATTAAAAGTTATCTTTATTAAGAAGGTAGGCTTTAAATAATCGCCTAGTATGGAGTCTTTGCCACGGATAATACGATTGATAGTACTATATACTAATACCTTCTAACAATAAATATTTACTTCTGGTATATATTATATTTCAACGATATGAAGATACAATTACAAAATATTATTAATAATAAATAAGTATTCACTTAGGTACTACATGACATTGTTAAGCGTTTTAAACACCTATTTTCCTAAAAGCACTAACTAGATTTGTGTCCTTGTATTTTTATACAGATATTAAAAAACTTAGTGCAAAATTCTAGGGCCATATATTTGGTCGCTTCCAGTACAAAACTTCTAAAACATAGGATGACCAAACTTTTAACATTTTTCACTAATTCTCCTCAATTTTTTTTTCTTGTATGAAACTGATATACTTCGTCCATAAGTACTTCCGTATTAACTTCCGGAAATTACAATTTGTTATGTTAAAAAAATTCTATTTGATTTTTTATTTACGTTGACGATGTATATTTTTATTATACCTACATATACATTAATTTAAAACTTAGTGTGTCTTCACTATACATTTTCCAATTACCTAACAAAACAAGTGGACTTTGATTTAGAGCATCGAAGGAAAATCCTGATGCATCGACAGTGCCATGAATGAAAAAGTTTGGTAACCTCAAAAGGATTTCAAGTTATACACATTTATATTTTTATAAAATCGATGTTTTTTAAAATAAATATTAAAACTATGAATTAGTCAAAAATCTTTACGAGGAAAAATTGAAAACTTGATAAACTAAATTTTAATAATAAACATGACCAAAAAATATAATGTTATAATAAGACGCGGTCATGTGACAAATTCACATTTTTATAACATTTTTTACAATTATTGTAAGTTTACTTTTGGCTTAAAATAAAAAAAAAAAATATTAATGTTTTCAGATACATATTTATTAATTAATACGGTTGAAATTGTAAATTATCAAAAAAATGTCTCAAATTGCAAGCTTCGTATATTCCGCTAGGTGCCTCTAGTAAGTAGAAGCATCCCCTTAATGTCAATAGTATTGAAAGTCTACCAACCGTACCAACTAGCGAGTCGCGGCGATGATCTCATCGCATGCGTTCGAACTTCTAACTTTGAATAAGTTTCTTGGAACGAGTTTATTGGGCCACACGTACTGAGTATGGGTAGTAGGTACAAATGCCGAGACTTGAGTGCACAAACTGGTGGCAGTATTTCTAGCTCACCTCTACAATTATTACATACATTACAGTTTCATAATATTATTATCATACGCGATAAACTCTGATGCCTTATCGCATTGTAAATAATTGCAACAATTCATTACAAGTAGCGTTGGAGTGGTGAGTTGAGAGCGACTACATCAAATTATTATATATTTCATTGATTTAAAAAAAATCAAACCACCCGATTTCTTTGTTGTCTATGGGGTATCAAATAACCGATATAATTTTCTCTTAATAAGTTGATTGTGTCACGAACTGTATGGCATGTCTCACATTCTTGTTGGGTCCACATATCGCCCAATGCAAATCTTTATAAATAATATTCCAAGACAGTCAAAGTTCTTGAGAACTACGTGTAATTGATTGTTCTGGATTTTCATCAACACTTAGATTCACAACATTGATATTTTAAGCAGTACGTTGACGTTTTTGAAAAGTTAGATTCTTAATATCACAAACATTACCATTTATCAATTTCTAATTAAATTACGAAGTTTAATCTCTTTAGGTCGATTATTTTGACCATAAATATCACATAGTGCCTGAAACGTGGCTCGAATAGATTCATTATTGTTGTAATTAATAATTTCTATACGCTTTACAACTGTGTATCTTTTCATGATTAATGCCAAACAATATTGAGCACAAATGTAAATTTTGGTGACAATCAGAAAAAAATAGCTGCTATAACGTTTTAAAAATCTATCGTACTAATTTGGCCTTTACATCTGTTCCGTCATAGGCTATCAATAGTCTAAACCAATGATACTCAACTTTTTTTTTCTTCGGGCCAAATACATATATTTGTAAAGTAACGCGGGCCGCATCACTACTGGTGTGACGAAAAAAATCATGAAATCCCTCCTTTTTCACAAAACATTGTTGAGATTTTAAAAATTATGCGTGTTTTTTAAATTAATCGTGAGCAATAGCTACACTCTTATCCCAGATCTGATGTGGACCATAATGACAATCCTCTTCGGGTGTCACTATCTGTGCGTCAAAGTCGAAACGAATCTCAAGATATACGAAATTCCTGATAATAAATGTGTTTCGGGCCGCACATAAAAGCTTAAAGGGCCGCATGCGGCCCGCGGGCCGCAGGTTGAGTATCGCTGGTCTAAACTAAAGTATGATTAATTAATGTTCATAGAGACACTTTGTTTGCGAAAAAAATAATTAGTGTTTCGTTAAATTTATTTTGGGGCCTAATTGACTAGATAATTTCGGAACATTTCTCCATAGTCCATAGCTATTAATCTTTGGCAATTTCTTGAACACCAAGGTATCATATTAGCAAAATGGTTACCTTATTTTCTTGTATCAAACTTTGCACAAACTGAAACAAAGTTTGGAGAATAAATCGCAGCCATCTTGGTAGTGACTGTGAATTTTGTCTCCGTGGTAAAATACGTACCTAGTAAAAACTTTCTCTTGAAAACGTAAATTACAAGTAGTGGTTATTATGGTTTTCTTTGACACTGATAGATGGTTAACGAGCTATTTTTTTTATACATCGTCTTCATTAATCTTTTTTCCTACATACACTAAAATTAGTTTTTATTTTTATAATGTTAATAAAATTCATTTGACTGGTTGTTTCAATTAATTACTGAATTTATAACAATCAATCAATGGAAAATAGTTGAGGAAGTAATTACTATATTGATGCAGTGGCTTAAACAGTTTTATTCGTAATATTAATACCTTATGATTTTTTCACTACTCCCAATTATTAATAGTCGCGTAAGAAAATTTGTATACATAAAGCTCGCCGTATTATATTTTTCACTCTTAAGCTGCGATATCAGAAACAGATGGCTGTACAGCATTGATATCAAATTCATGTCTAAATAAAACATTTTAAAAAATACGTATGTTTGGCGGTAAGATGAAGGGGGATAGAGATATCGTTGTTATTGGTTGTAGACTTTGAGGAGAGAGTGTATTGATAGATACAATAATGCATTAATAAGGATGACAGCGTTAGGTATAATTGCGGGTAATGATGTATTGGTGAGATCGTTGTGATCAACAGTAGATCAACATTAATGAACTGAGAGACTTGGTTCGAGTGGAGTAATGGTCGAGTGAGTACCTACTCGTGACAATAGTAGTGCGTCTCGTGACGGACTCGATGAGTGAGTGAGAATTCATGCATTGTCCTTACGATTTATACAAAAACAGTACATGTATTAATTATCGCTCTATTATTTGGGTTTGACAACAAAACATTCATATTTAACACAATCACTACTGACCTGGCAATTAATATTTAATTACCACATTTAAATATCATGTTAATTATATCTAATGGCCAACTAATGCAAACGCGCCAGTCACGGTGTCAGCACTAAATAAGTTAAATAATTACTACATGATATGTAATAACATAAAGGAATGAGAGAAAAAAATGGTGAATATTTATTTAGAATACTGCATGATTCAGAAGTAGGTTAGTAAGTAGATGGTCATGAAATTCTAAAGGAACAATACACCATTTTTTTCGTACAACGGCTAACGGTGAACTGTAATACGGCGAACTGCATCCGTACAATTTCTATGTAACCCTAAATAGTATGTCTGCGAAAATTACGTAGGTACATATTGTCTAAATGTATATTGTTTAAATATCATTTCATTCTCCAGTGACAAGTCATTTTTTACAACGTTTTTATTAGGTCGTATTCTTATTTTTCTGGTGGTTGTTTATCCGGTACAAATTTGCAATCGATTTTTAACTAACTTTCCGACTAGCTAGACATTTGAAACTTTTATAATATATCAGAACACGATGCCAATGCATTTTTTTAATACTTTTAGCCATCTTTAAGTAGAATAGAATTCATTTTCAGTTAATTCTGTTTTGTATGAAAAGTTATTTCGGAAGCAATCCGTAATCCAACCTATTATTATTGGTTGCTAGGGGTCTGGGGTACTAGCAACAAAATTATTAATATTAATTACTATGGAAATCAATATGAATGTCAAAATGATATTTCAGTATTATTTCAATCAAGTACAAATTTTTTTGATGGTTTAAGCTAGTCAAGTCAAGTTTATATGATTCAACAGAAAATTTAAAAACGTTGTTTATAAAAAGTTATTTTTATCTTGTAATTATTATTACTTATTTCGTTTTTTAATCACATGATCTTCAGATCTATTATTCAAATATTGTTGGATACGAGGCGTTTTTTTTCTCTACATCATCAAGATTCGAGACAATAATATTATGTACATATTGGAAAGGATTTGATTTCACCTTTTCGAATTTCAGTGTTTCTAATAAAGACATGAAAATATTCTTCTTATTCTATTTTTTTTTTGTTCACATGGTTAAAGGTTCCAATCAGTTATTGGTCGTTTGATTATCATTCATTATAACCGTGCATCAGCGCATTAAATTGAGATTTTATTACTTCCCGACGTAGGTACTATTCTTTTGAACTGCCTGTAATGCACACTTTAAAGTTTAAATCATACTGTGTTAAGTGCCCATATGACAAGTCTTAGTCAAGGTTGAAAATAAAGAATTTTGAGTTATCTTTAGGAGTTTAGTCTAAATAAGTTGTTGACTTTGATTATTCAATGGTAACATAATATATCAATATAAAATAGAACTAACTATCTTACACGATGATTATGTACTCGTCACTCGAACTTAACATATTATATTGTATTAGAATATAATACAATGATAAGTCGATATCAAACCTTTCAATCAAGCACAAAAAATAGGGCCGTACGTATGAGATTCCCCAATTCTTTATAAGCTATTTAACTGATGTTCCATCATATAACGTATAACACTGTTTGTGACGTAATCAATCTGACGTTACGCGAAATTCAAAATGGCTGATTCAATCTGTTACTTTCACGTCAAGCTTTACCGGCAAAAACTGTATATTGTATTGCCATATGGAAATGTTTACTGGTAATTCTGTAGCCTTTCGTATGGTAGAATTATAAAAAATGTGATAAAATAACTGATAAATTATATAAAGTTCATAATAATTATTCATTTATAATTATTATTAAATTTATATGGTACCGTTCGCACACTTTCAGACACATTTACAATTTCAAAATTTTGAATTATTTTTCGGGGAATGAAATTTTATAAGATTGCCATAATACGAAAACCATGACACATGAGATGTCACATTTGTGACGTCACTTAACAGCTAATTACGTTTGTACTCATGCATACAAACGTGCAGTATATAGCCTATAAGGTTTTTGGGAATCTCATGCATACGACCCATAGTCTCCAACTGAATAATCGTTCCTCGCATACTGTGTTTGTCCGCAATATACATTAAACTACCAAAATAATAAAGCCCTACTCTCTTGTAATATTGAAATAGATATGAAACAATAAACAACCATTAAAATAGTTCTGAGTTTATTAATAAAATTTGTAATCCTTATAAAAACTAAACTACAATTCACGCTTGACTCCCAAAGATATCCCAACTTCTTCATTTTCAACCTTTACACAATATAATAAATACACAAACATAATATTACACAATATAGAGTACATTATATTAATCTGGTAGGACACCTATTATATTCTTTAAAATTAGATGAAATAGAGAAAAAAACATCGTTTAACCCTTTATTAATTTAATTATATTGCCTATGAAAAGAATACAAATATTTATTTGACTACTTAGGTACGTATTTTTCAAAAAATATAACCAAATTTCTCAAAATTGTACCTTTGCATTATTTTTACTGTCGAGTCCAGGGAACACAGAAATAATGGGAACTGAAATACGTAACGGGTGTGGAGTAACAGGCAACCGATCTCGAGAGTGGAATAATATTGGATAAACTTAAACAAGTATCAAGAATACGTCATTCTAAGCTTGTCCTTTATTTTGACAGCTGCTCTCGGTTTATCCACTAACGCTCATTCAATATTGGTGCATTTGAAGGTTGCGACACACACTATTGCACGTCTATAATGTGTTTTTCATTTTCATATGACACTCACACATTCAAAACCCTGCTTTGAAATGTAGTATATTGAGATGTAGCCTATCTGAATTATATTTATTAATCTGTTCTGTGGTTGAGTCCTTCAATTGGTTGAATGACAACTAATATTGCATCTCGTACACTATGACAAGCTTAAAATTCAATCATTAATTGGAACCAGGAAGAATTCTACACAAATATTCTTCTTCTCGTGCCAACCCCTAACAAAGGTTGGCTACAATCAAGGCGATCTTTGCTTAATCATATGCCACCCGAATCATTCCAGCGAAATTGTACTCAAAGAAACCAGTCAGGTTTTTAAGATACGAAACGTTTATTATTGCTCTTTCCTTGTATGACAAGCTGAGGAATGCTATACTTTTGTCCTTTTATAATAATATGTAGGTATTGTAGTTTTCTGATTTTGATTCAATGCAGTACCTACATACTTCTTGGTCCTTTCCTATTAAATTAAGAACGTCGATACAACGACATCCCAAAAGTCATATCTCTCCATGACATCTCATGACGTTTATACATCAATACCGTAGAAAAGTATTTAGAGAACATAACAGCTAATCACAGACCATGACATTTATGATAACAGTTATTTAAAGACAAATATCAATTTTAATATTTATTTACGTTCAAAAACGATTTAGAAACTATTCGAAATACTATGACGCAAGAGAAACTTTATTTTCCTCAGTTTCCCACCGCGCTTTTCTCTCCGATTATTTAATTTTCCTGTCACGTACACCATTGCTTTTGTATTGTCTCTATAATTCTTCAATCGCCTACTCAATTAAGTGGGAACAGATTAGAGAGAGCAAACATTCAGACGTGACTCGAGACCGCCGAGTTTTTACTCACTCTTTCCCTGTAATTTATTATTTTATTTGATTAAAAAATATTATTTCTTGGGGTGGACTTAGTCGATTTTCTTTGAAGGCCAAGTTTTTTTTTCAATTGCCTTATAATTATTATTAGTCTTGATAATTATTACACCCGAAATTGAGTGGCAGATCATCCGCTTCTAAATCTGTGGGTCACGCGCTGGAATCCGACGTCTCAAAAATTCATATTTTCTTTCAATGCTGATTGTGCAGTATACATCGTGGTTTTAAATCTTGAAAATTAAGTTTTCAATGTAGGTATGATTGATCCATAATACATTACATCACTATTTACGATCCTAAGCGTATTATATGGGCATCCACAGAGTGGAGGTTGTATTCACGAGATATGAATGTACGCCACTTGCTCAATCTATTAGGGCCAAACACACATTAAAAAACAATATGTTATTTTACCAGACCCGATCCGAGACCTACGACATAATAAGCCAACACGTTACTGCCCGAAGGGGGAACATGCTCAGCGTAGGTCAAAATGGAGCTTTTATTTCATTTTAAAAGCATGATCCTGGACATCCCTTAAACGTTGTAGATAATCTATTTATATAATTTTGAAGCCTTATTATCCTTTATATGTATTTTAAACATTTGATGACTGCATAAGTATTTTTATTACATAAAATAGTATTCTTTTAAACCTCTCGCTCTAATGTTTTAGAATATAGTCATATTTCAGTACATGCATGTGCAGTGGTGTTAAGATTTTTTACAATTATTAATTTTTAAACGCATTTATAAAACCATTAGTATAATTTATGTCGACATTATTATAGTGAAATATTTACGATAAAAAATTATATTCATAATCTCTGTGATCCCAAATTTGACAAAAATTAGGCAAGATTAACACATTTGAAGATAATTCTAAAGATACTAATTATAAGCTATGTCTTTGACCATTCAAGTGTGATAAACATCTTACGAATAATGATTGCTTTATAATAATTATTGACCTAAGAATAAGGTAGTATTTTTTTGAAATACGCCATTTCTTTTGGCATTCCCCAGTAGTTAAGCTACAACATATGGCCGTAGCCATAAATTGACAAACTAAAACTGAAGTAGGGAGTAAGATCATGTTAACGCGCGTTAAAGTAGTGTGAAGTTCTCTTCGAATGATATCACTTGTACCTAACTTAATCAATATACTAGAGGTCATTTCTCTCTTCAATTTTATTTATATAGGCTCAATCTTTATAGAAAAACGTTTTCTTCAACATTTATGAAAGTATTGTATTTGAGATTATAATTTATGGTCCCATTCGAATACACAATAATATCCATTTCGCCTTGGATTTTCAACCGATTCCAATCATTCAGATTCGATTTTTTCAGAATATATAAGAATAAAATATAAAACTGGAAAGGTTATATCAGTACAGTAACCCTTCGATATAATATATTAAACCTGTTCCTGTAATAATTCCTTCACAAACATGATACGGAAAGTCGTAAGTATGTACATTTCGTAGAAATCATTCCCTGTACACCGTGATTTCCCATTCAATGTAAATATACTACAATATTATTACTCTAGTGATCGGTTCTAGCGATCGTTTATTGGTTTAGTCATAACTGTTGGCAAATAATTACTTAGTATAAACCTGTACTACCTATATGCATTCGTATCAGATATGCTTTGAAACTGACTGTTTATTTATAGATACTATTATAAGATCCACCCAAATACAACTTTTTCTAGGAAAATAAGATGAAAAAGTTATACTTCTTCGGCGTAACAAAACAAATAATTATTGTATTGGACCAAAACTCATCTTTGCCATACAGTGGTTATAATTGATTCAGAAATGCCCATGATGAATTAATAAATAAATAATATTATTGCAGAATGTACCTACTTCGGAAGAGAAAAATCTCAAAACCTGTGTTTGAAAAATTTAGTAAGCCGCTATTTCGACCATCTTTGCTTAAACAGATGACTGTACAACTATTTTCGTTAACAATAATAATTTATTACAAATCAAAAGTAAAACATAGCCTATTTAATGGTTTAACTGAAACGTGATATTGGCTTATATTGGATAAACCGCTAATAAATAAATTGACATGGGATATAGTTACGACAAATATTATCATAAACTATAAAAATATGTATTTTTGTATATGAAGTGTCTAAATATTGTAAATTTACAACATAGGGGCAAGTTGTGTTCCTCTGGACAATCTCCAATTTTAGGCATTCCTGATATTTTTTCTCAAAAACTATAAAAAAATTAGAAAAAATGTTTGAACTATTTGGAACTCAATAAATGATGAATCACCTTTTATTTTTTGTTTCAGTGTATGTATTTCAATAAACGAGATATAGACACTCTTATAAAACTCCCTAAATTGTCCAGAGGAACATGACCATGTATGTTCCTTTGGACATATGGTCATGTTCTTCTGGACAGTATTGTTCCTCTGGACAGCATATAATCAATCATTTTTAACATTTTTAACAATATTTATTACTCAAATTTTTTTTTATTTAAATTGACAATAGAATAATATATTTTTGTTATACATAAGTACTATTTAATGAGACAAACAAAGTCGAATCTTATCTCTTTGTATATACATCTGAAATAATTAATAGATACTCACTTCTAACAAATTTGTCCGATTCATTATTTCAAATATAACACCTTTCACACACAAAAAAACCCTCACATCACTCCCTGGTATGTTTTCTCTATGATTCTTAGCAACATACGACATGTGAACGTATTTCCGGCATGTATCATATTTTATTAGATTAGCTTTAGTAGGTACCCAACCTTTTAAAAATGCCACAAGTAACCATTAACTCGTTACTTAAGATCTCTCGATGCATGTTTTGGAGCATTTGGCTGATGCTGAGATAGACAGAATCAATAATTGTACCCCCTTTTCAGTTTTAGTTTTAGCTTAATATGTCCCGTAACATTAACAATAACAAAAATGCGTTAACATCAATGTCACTGATGTTAACGCATTTTTCTCTGGTATGTTGGTCAATATCCGGGATTTTCCTGGTTTACTAACACGAACCATTTTTCTTGAGTGTGCTTCTAGGAAAGCACTAACTATTTCAGGTTATTTGCTTGTATGCACCATTTTCCTGCAACTGGAGGTAAGAAGAAAATGTCTCGTGCACCTGCTCAGTTGCCATCTGGACAATTTCGATTGACTCAGAATTCTTTGTTTCCATGACTGAAATAGAGGCGTCCTCATGTTGGTTCATTATAATTGGTTCAAGATTTTGCGGACGATCTTTAACATAATATGCCGATAAAAAATCATCTTCTGTAAAAATAACATCGTTGAGAGGAGCATCACCTGTTACTTAAAATTGCTTACGACAGATTGTCAATAAGTTATGATCCACGAGGTGATCCCTTGTCTTTCCAAGTTTGCTGCGTGGCAATGTAATATTTACTAGATGGAGATTAAGTTTCTTTGTCCAGACAAATATGTTGCATTGTTCCTCTAGACGTGTCCAGAGGAACAATCAAATATTTGTCCAGAGGAACATGACATGGCAATGTTTAACGGTTTTTATTGTTATACTTTTTGGGGTTTATTTATCAAAGAGATAATTAGCTCTAAAGCATTCTAAAATAATACACTATTATGCAGTGGTGAAGACTCCATACTAGGCGATTATTTAAAGCCTACCTTCTTAAGAAAAATATTTTTTAATTGCATATTGACATATCTATTTAATAATTAATAAGTATATTAATATATTATATTTATATTAATATATATATATTAATATATTATATTATATATCAATATTAATATGAAGTGATTAAGTAATCACTTCATTATTTTATGTTACATAAAAATAATTTATTTTGCCAACGAGAGATGTCGTATATGTAGGAATGTATTACAGCATTACACAGTTTACAAAACAACTGCAAAGGTATTAAAAAATATACCACAGCGCGCCGAAAATAAATAATAAACGCCGCGACGTCTCGACGTAAATAAATCCCCGATTATGTGTGAAATAATTCTGATTTTTTTTCGTATGGACTTTACGTCTCGTAACCTCAGCAAGTCTGCTGATTTGTACGAAATAAGGTAAGTTCCTGTCGCAGAGCCTAAAACATTCGCGCACAATAATGTTGTTACGACTGCGCACTTTGTCCAAAATCATTAATAATTAGGTAATTAAAAAAATAATTTCAACGGCGTTTAATCGAATATTAATAAATAAGTAAGTATAAATTGTTTTTATAAATAAAAATAAATTTTATCTAATGATTTTTGATGGGTATACATGTTTTGAAAAATATGTAATTTAAACAAATCGCTCATTTTTATGTCGTCAATGAGTTTTTGAAGTTTCATTGAATTAGCGTGTCGTTGTCATTTACTAGTGTGTACCTATTCATTAGTAGTAAATATCGTACTATTCTCGTAAGTATACCTGACAAGTGTGCTCTTTTTATCATATCCCCACAGCCTACCTCTTTCCAAAAGTTATCCTTCGCCACTGCTATTATGTGACATTAAATAGTTTCATGTACAAGGAGTATTTACTATAAAAAGTCACTTGGTAATAAACAAAAATACTTACTTTTTCATTGAAAAAAAGACAAACACAATGATTGAGTATCTCTTTGAGACATGACACTAAACGTTAGGATAGTTTTTCCTGGTGTAAAAATGTGCGTTCCAACGTGTTGAAAGAAGAAAAATATGATTACCCCTTTACGATAAAACACCACTGTCAAACAACAATAGTCCAGAGGAACACAACTTGCTCCTACCATTGTTTGAATTATTTACCAACTCAACATTCACAAAATTTATTTATTTATTGATACATAATTTTACTCATAAATAATACTTACATAAATATGGCCTCAAATCTTGATACACAATCTTTACAATGAAGAATAAATATACATTTCAATATAAATAAAGTTTTATGAATATAAATTAACAGTGTAGAATGCTATAATAGTTATGACAATGAATAATCATAATAATAAATTGTGTTGCAACTTCCGTCACACGTCAAACGCGTTACATCGGTGTCACACGCCAAAAGTACACTGATCTGATTTCCCAAACGCGACAAAAGAAGTATAACTTCAAAAAGTGTTTAAAAAAGATTATGTAGGTACGAGTAATAATATTTAACTTAGCTGCAAGTCAATTCATATTGTGAACTTTTGAATATTATCACACGTAATTGTTATGAAGTAAGTTCTAGTAATCGATGACTGATGATATTTTTTTAGTAATTAATTTTAAAAACTGGTAATATAAATGATACTAGGCCTGAATTCTGTTAGTTTTAATTATAAATGTTGTGTGTAATTTGGTTTTTACACGTTTTTGCCTGAATAATAATTGTTATTTTCGTTAATATAAAACTAATTACAGTTAAGAAAAAAATCATTGTCATTGTCAAAAGCATTGTCATAGGTACCCACTTATATCATATTATAAACTTATATTTTCACGAAATATATTTTTAGGACCCTGAATGCATAATTTATCATATTATGTGAAACGACTCGTTTTTTTTTAAATTATTTTTCCCTTTGTTAAAAATACCTATAGAAATGACAAAATAAATGTATTATAACTAAAAACAAAAAAAAAATCATACATTTAAGGGTTAAAAGTCGGTAGCATTTCAACATAATTTTAGATTCAGTCTAACAGTATACCTATATAATATATTTAATATATTATTATCAAATTAATATAGAGATAAGATAACTATTTCCAAAATAAATCTCGGCACTTAAATTTATTATAAATGTATGGTACTTGGGCAGGAATGAATGGTGTTGTGAGCGAGAGGAGGAGTGAAGAACTAAAGACTGATGATGATGTGGATTGCGTATTTATTTTGACGGATTGATAGAAGTACTGTGATATAATGATACAATGATAAAAGAAAACAGCGATGTGGATATTGTTAGCCCGAGGCACGATGATACGGAGTGACAGTTATACAATCGTGAATCGTGATAGACTATTAAAATGTATTGAGCCCCTCACGATTGAATCTTGCTGACACTGAATATCCTATGAATTTCGGTCAATCAAATGAAGTATTGTCTGATGGCCTGATAAAATTCATAATAAACATAATTAATACGGATTATTTGTAACTTGTAACTAGACTCGTGTGAACTTTGTATACTAACGCAAATGAATGTGATAGACAATCACATTTTTGCAGTCGGCGTTTTTCACTTCGTAAGCACTAACCGACACAGCTGATAGCCTGTAAAAATTTATATAAAAATAATTAAGTTAATTTAAATAGTTTAATAATACTTTGCATTGTTAAAATAAAAAATGAAATTTGTCATGTAATTTTGATGTATGCTGAGATTTCGTTTTTATTTTGATTTAACGTAACGGCGACACTCGACAGTATATGCATATGAGCCCAAATTGCAAACATTAAAAAAACAAACGGTACATTGCAGTGAGCTACGCATTTATTCCAATGCACCCACCGCGAGTAGAATATATTATCGTACTGGGATTATTGAGTTGCTATCAGCTTGTTTACAATTGTATAATTATAGTAACTAAGATAATAACAACTCAATAAACCCGTCGCGACACATTTCAATCGCGGTGGGTACGATGGAATAAAGGCGCAGGGGTGTATTAATTAGAGCTCTTGATTCCGCCGTACAAACCAATTAAAAATTCCTAAAAACCAATTAATATTATGTCAGTGCATCTTTTCATCTGATGTTTTTTTGTACGGTAAAAAGGTTTTTTATCTTCTTAAATTCAGAAGCAAACATTTCTTGTAAACGGGTAATCCCCTAGTAATTGATATTGAGTTCTTCGAAAAACAGTAATTGGCTTTCCTTTAAAGTCTTTCAACAGGCGCAAAATCTTCATTAAAAATGTACTAAACCCATGTTAGA
This sequence comes from Rhyacophila brunnea, assembly GCF_057557595.1. Taxonomy (NCBI): domain Eukaryota; kingdom Metazoa; phylum Arthropoda; class Insecta; order Trichoptera; family Rhyacophilidae; genus Rhyacophila; species Rhyacophila brunnea. The sequence goes on along the minus strand of NW_028232827.1, from coordinate 32,256,150 downwards.
TGTATTCTGAATCAGATTACATTCTCCGTTAACCATCGTTTCCCAATTAAATTTAGTGAAAGAACCTTTCTATATTTTTTACAACACATCGAAGCCTCTTCAATAATGTTTGGTACATATTTCTTGAATCAATTTCAAATATTTTTATTCCATCAAGTTATATATTTATTATTATAAGTAGGTATAAATAATTATTATTTGTAATATAAAAGTGATTCATTATTATTATTATACAGTAGCGAAACAAGGGTTGGGCGAGAGGAGCAGCCGCTACGGGTGTTGTCCGGTTTGAGTCGCAAAACTGGAGTTTTGTGAAAAATTTCAAAATTTGAAATTTACTATTTTCTTATGTCAAGATTTTTTGACGGCTTGGTGTTAAACCACTTCTTCACGAGACAGTTTTTCTCAACGCAGTTTTATCAAATTAAAATTTAATAAAACAAAATTTATTGAAACCAAATTGATTACCGGGTTTTGGTATTTTATCAGATTTAGTAGTGAGTCTACTTTAATGCAAAGTTCCAGGGTGAGAAAAGCACTTGAAATTTGTTAATAATTATTAAAATAAATTGCAAGGCGCGAGTTAACGTGTCATCCCCGAAGCACCGCTCGCGACCGACTGGAGTCTCCAGCGGTCGCATTACTTTTGTGACATTATTTTTCGTTAGGCCTGTGCGATTTTTCGTTAAGAATCCGCCCGGGAAGTCAAGGAAAAAGCATGTATCCATGCTAAAATCTTAAATGCAGAGATTACCATTTTAGATACCTTTTAACTACATGTAGTTAGTTTGATGTAGTTGTAATAACACGTTAAAATACTATGATCACGTATATTAATAAAAATAATTACAAGATAAAAAGAACTTTTTACATACAACGTTTTTAAATTTTCTGTTGTATTATTATGCTCAATATGCTCAAACTTGTACTTGATATGAAGTAAATAAAAAACAAACAAACAAATATAGAATACTGAAATGTCATATTGATTTCCATAGTAACGCACGTATATATTAATAATTTAGTTGCTAGGACTACCCCCTTAGCAACCAATAATATTCTTTTACTTTTTACGTATTTTTCTCAAATAACTTTCCATACAAAACAGAATTAACTGAAAATGAATTCAATTCTGCTTAAATATGGCTAAATGTATTAAAATAATGCATTGGCATCGTGTTCTGATATATTCTAAAAGTTTCAAATGTCTCAAAAGTTCAAAAGTTCTAAATGTCAGCTAGTCGGGAAGTTAAAAATCGATTGCAAGATTTGTACTTTACAAACCACCGGACAAACAAGAATACGAGCAAATAAAAACGTTGTAATAATAAAATAGTAATAAATATATTATTTTTGTAATAACAAAATATGTCATTTGTTTCAGAGATAAGATCAGCTCTGAAGAGAGTTCCATCATCGAGGCCATGCTATGGTACAGAAGTGTGAACGCCGCTCTTCTGGAACAAATCACTAACCATATAAAGGAAACAGACAGTAGCACGATATGGCGGTAAAATATATTATATTATAACTAAAATTTTCGTCTACAAACCATTTTCAGGTCTGCGTCTTACCGAAGTGAACCAAAAATATAAATATTTATTTATTTTTTGAAACCATTGTGGACATAACAAATCTAAATTCAAGACATGCACAACATGGGCTTTACATGACCTGTAACAAATATTACCCTCACAAGAGAAAAGAGAATAGGTAGGTATGTAAAATAATAAAAAATAAAAAACATACTTAAGTACAATTTTATCCGGAAAAATAAAATTTTGAAGACAAAAAAACATACTGTCACCATACTATTAATACCTCGTAAATCTGTTTGAAATGAATGTTGTTATTATTTATGTTATTATTATAAGAATATTTTAAATACCCCTCTGATCGATGAATCTGTTAATACTGGTTGTGAAATACAAGGTTTTAATTCCATAATTAAAACCACAAGTTTTTAAAATTTTTCGATAGATGCACAGCATACTAGTCTAGAGAACCGAGGTTTTGATATGGTTTAAAATGATTTTTTGTTTAAATTTTGTCGAACAAACTTCATTTTTCCATAATATCGGACTTACGAGGTTTTAATAGTAAGGTGACGATATAAACCTAAAATGTCTACGTCTTTGGGGAGCGCATTGATTAGTCTTGTACCCCTCGCTAATGGTGCCTGATAAGCTTGACACGAGGAAACGGTTCCGATCTAGAATAAATCATGGCTGCGACCACGAAGGTAATTGATAGGCGCATGCAAATTCAAATTCATTAGGACACCAGGATTGGAAACCATCCCTCGCGATAACAGGCTAAAGTGTTTCAAGAGCAGAAGAGACCTATGAGGTTTAAGAGAGTGAAAAGTAAGCATGCCTTGTGGAAAAGCAGTCGGAAAATAATCATTTGACGAATTATCGAAAGGAAAATAGTTATACGTCTTACATATTACATACATCGCAGAAATTTCTTCTGGACGCGTTCTTAAATAAGCTTATAGGAAACCTCATAAGGACACCAGATAATCGACCCATATTCAAGAATGCTACGCAATAATGATATGAAGGTACATAAGACATTAGGATTCTTGAATGGTTTGGATTGTCGCATTATTAATACTTCTAGAAGCTTGCTCGTACGTAGAGTTGTTTAGTTATGTGCAAGTGAAAAGATAATGAAGAATCAAAAAATATCCCAAGATCTTTCACCTCAGATTGACGCTTTAATGTGTCTACTGTTTATTCAGATTCATGAGCATTAAATACCAATCGCAGAAAACCATTCAATTACAAATCCGATATTATGTTGATGCTTAGTTTGTTTAGTTTAGTTCATAACATAGCACTGGCAAAGGGCGGCTTTTGTAAGAGGTAGGTTGTGGAAATCAGAGAAAAAATACACTACTTCTCAGGTGTATTTTACGGTAAATAAAAAGATAAACGATAAACTAGTGGTTCCGCTAACGGCAAAATATAGAAATAAAACTGACAGTCGGTGTCAAATAATTACGTTTTGTAAACAGAAATAGCAAATACATAATATTAGATTCGGACGAAGCAAGATTGTATTCGTACCGAGAATCGTCGGGGTGTTATTAATGAACATAGATAGCATGTTGCCATTTCAATAATTAATTTTGCCTGCATTTACAATCAAAACACTGGTAAAGTAGCCATGTTATATAGGTAATAATATATAAAGAGTATTTAAACAATCAATTTACAATACTATTCAATTATGCAGTTTTTAGACTTTTACCATCATACGTGAAAATAAAAATTAAAAAAATAAATAAACTACGGAATATTGACGCAAGTGAGATTGCCATGTTACTGTTTTGATAAAATGCCATCTATGTAAGAATCTTAATTAGTTAGCTGATGTACTTACATAAATTCGACATTCTATGCATCAGGCTATAAAATTAAATCTATGATATAATTAAATAAATTTTCAGGTTCACATTCAATGTTATTATATAAAGTTACATGTAAATTGTAATTGTATTACATTTTACCTTACCACAGTTCATCGTAAGCTATCGGACCGGAGAGAGATGGTCGTAAGTATAGTATTAGATTAAAGAAATACTTGTATAATTGTATAGCATTGAAATAAATAAATGTATTTTGTGGCATTCTTCGCATTATTATATTAAATAAATGCATCAATAGCCTGATTCTGAGTACCTTCGCTACACGGAAACATGTATATGTTTGAGAGCGATTGTTTCTCCTAAAGCTTGGCGGCTCTCGAAAAATTTCGAACGTTTTCAGTTAATATTTTATACTGTAAAATTGTCGCTATTGCCGCAGCGACCTTTGATGCAAAGGCTTGCTAGCTCAGCTGCTAACCGAAAGGTCGGTGGTTCGAACCCACCCAATCGTGTTATTTTTTCATGTGAAAAATATATCTCAAATTATGCAATAAATAAACCATACACAATTTTAGATATTTTATAGATAAAAGAATATTTTTTATCGTCAATAATTATTGTTTAGTCTAAGCAGGTCTTGATAAATTATATCATTAACATCCGCGCGCAATGTCGCTTATCTTCGGTGATCGGACGGTAACATTTGAATTGGCGTTACATTTGAATTTTGTGCACAGAATTTTATTTTAATGCCAATGTCACGGCGAGCGGTAAAACATTATACATGTTAAAACTACATCTATAACAAGGCTTATTTTCACGTCTTTGCCGCAAATGATGATTATTAAGGGTATTACATCACACACGAATGTTGTCGTAACTTTTACGATAGGGCACAGGAATAATATCAGATTTCCTATTATTGACATAATATAAAATAGGGTAATAAAATATTAACGGCTTGTGTCGAATTTTAATGCTATTCACAGCGAAATAGTACATTATTTAATAAGAGGGAGGGGTAAGATCTTAATAACTTCATAAAAACAACACAATATCAAGTATTTTCAACGTAAAGTACTACGAAAAATCTTTGTTGACGCCATATTATTTTCACGTAGTTATTGGATATGGTATTCCAGTAGTGAAGGGTGGAGGTAGGCTGTTAAAATCCACCATAAATAGTACACATTAAACTTAAATTAAATTAAACCCTGCGAAAACTAAGCCATAATAGATAACAGTCAAACATTACTCGTCTATCTATCAATTTTGAATATTTTAAATTAATATTTTCATCTACTATGGTTTGTTCTAGACAGGGGTTATTGAATTTTAATAAACTAACCAAGAATATTGTGTAATATGTATCCTTATTCATCGAAAACAAATAAGCATGAATGTAAAAGTATGTGCACTATTTTGTCGAATTACCCATAACATACCAAAATGATTTTGTTTTGGTTTAGGTAAGGTTTAATTGATTTTTAAAAACTAACTAACACCATTTGTAAATTGTAGTCTTAGTTCAATAAAAACAAAAAAGAATGACTGAGAAAGTTTAATGTGCACTATTTATGTCGGATCTTAACAACCTACCTCCCCCCTTCGCCACTGTGGTCTTCTCTTTTTCTGCTTATAGAAATCTTATAACAGATCGTGTGTTTGAAATATTAAAACAGCATCACCAATAATAGGCAGGTCATGCGATTCGTTTCATAAGGGTGGCATATTATAAAGCAGTGCTCCGCAACCTTTTCAAACCTACGGCACACCAAAGGTCTTTCCAGAATTCTACGGCACACCACACGTAAAACAATTTATACACCAAAACATGGACCCCACATACTCTAAAATAGCGTTTTTTAAATGGTGTTCGAGGTAAAATTAATGGTATTGTTTGTATGTTTAACGATTTTTTGTATTTATCAATACATCCACTTGAATTATGGTTAGTTGTCGGGCTAATAGTAATTATTGGTCGAATATTGACATAATTACAATAAATTGTGTTCTAAAATTATTTTTTTTTAAATATTCATACCAGTCTAATAAAATAGCGTCGCAGGCGACTTTTTTACTATTAGAGCAAATTTGTAATTTGTGTGTATCACGTATATGATTGACCTGTCACGCCCCCCCCCCCCCCCTGAGCATGGGTCACAGGCTAGAGCCCTGTCAGCCCCTTCTTGTAGGGGCCATGCACCAAAACTACATTAATTTGTGTTTTTTATTTGATAAATAATTAAATATACAAACAACATAACCATGACCCCTACATCATTAAGCGGGCCCCCAGGCCAGGATCTTTGTCGGGCCCCCCTACCTATCGCTAGGGTTAAAAGCAGTGTGACGCTCTACAAAAATCTTTTCCAAATGGTGTTCCAGGTAAAATTAAGGGTATGTATGTATTTTTAGCGATTTTTTGTATCTATTAATACATCCACTTGAATTATGGTTAGTTGTCGGGCTAATAGTAATTATTGGTCGAATATTGACATAATTACAATAAATTGTGTTCTAAAATTATTTTTTTTTAAATATTCATACCAGTCTAATAATAGTCTAAATAATTTTCGAATATCGGCATATTATTATAATAATCAAAATTTGCATCAAACATTCAAATTTTGAAATTTTATTATTGTTAAAGTAAAATAGCGCCGCAGGCGACTTTTTATCATCATAGCAAATTTGTGATGTGTGTTTATCTCATTTATAAGGTAGTCGCGCCACGCGGGGCCCCCTCAGAGCCTGGGTCCCCAGGCTAGAGCCCTATCAGCCCCCCTCCCCCCCCTTGTGGGGGCCATGAACATAACACACGACGAAGAACTAAATATACATATTTCCATGTATTTGTATTATCAATATAATAACTAATTAATGTGATAACTGAGCTTGTTTCAATTACGTAAAAATTTTATATATTATATTTGAAAGAGCAACACGAAGTCCTCGGTCAAGACCCTTATCATTTTTAATTATTAAACTATTCTCAACTAGATTATTTCGTAGAAAATGGGAGCTGAACTGCGATAGCCTTGTCGGAAATCCGAGGATATTATTAATCGAAATCCAGAAAATAGCCAATAGAACATTGGCGAAGTTCACTTTTAGCGTCCCGTCGTTTCTCAATTCAACCAATTCCTCTCTAATTTATAAGAAAATCGCTTCATGGGAAGTCCATGCAGGTGCTCAAATATATTACCACCCATCTATGCAAATCTGGCTATTAAGTAAGTATTGTATAATATACAAAAAGATTTGTGTTTTTTTAAGCAATCCACCGCGGCACACCTAGCATCGTCTCACGGCACACTGGTTGCGGAGCACTGTTATAAAGGATGGCAAATGAGGGAACAAATACAATATTACAACTTTTGACTTTTCAACGAAACAGACGATGTAGCGGAATTATAATGTATCTTTTTAAAAACTCGTTCTTAGTCTGCTTATGAGTCTGCTGAAAGTCACTAATCACTGATCAGAAGATCTGGCTTGTTCCGGGTACGATTTCCGGTGAGGTCACAACATTGGTGGGATTTTTTCAAAGCCTGGTCGCTTATATAATTATTATTTCACGTCTATTACTACAAACACTATTATCATTGGGCCCCATGTCCTGTTTTAGTGTTCGAAAAAGGAATATAATTATAATACATTATACTATTATATGATTGTATTTCTAATAATTCATTAATCTACCTATTTTTTTGTCTTTTCCTCGTATTCCGATGGTTTTTAATACGAGTTTTTAAGTGTTTTATTTCGATATGAATTTAATCTTAATCCTATGCGGCCATCTGTTTACGAGACAACAGCTCACGATGAACTGTGATACGGAAAACTGCATACATTCCAGTGGCGAGGGGTGAATATTGGCTGTTAATATTCGATTTAAATAGTGCACACTAAACTTTGCCAGTCATACTATTATACCGACCGTGTTTAGGAAAAAGAGCGTAACCCACACAGAACAAATTTTACAGGAGAGGCAAAAAACATTTTTTGAAAGATTTTGGTATATTATTATTAAAAAAAATAGGCACAGACATTGGGTGCATGATGATTGATGATTTGGTGTAATATCTTTTCGATCTACTAACAATTAAAGAAGTTATTACAGAAAATCATTAAAATTGAGGGTAAATGCTTTTTTGCTTAAATTAAAACTTAATTAAAGTTAAATTAAAACCTGAATTTAGATAATAAATCGGCATTTGCGGCTTACTTCCTTACTTACAGAACGTGTATTTAGTTGTATACATTGTTAATATCTAATAAAAGCACTTTTCGAAAAATCGAGGGTTACGCCCTTTTTTCTAAAAACAGTCGAACGGTGCTAGTTAGTTTTAAAATTTAAACCATAGGTATACAAACCATATGGCATAGGCGCCATTCTATAAATATAATAATACGTATATGCCACAATTTTGATTATATTATCAAATTTTGAGAGCTGTTGTCAATTTGCCGTTGTTATTAAATGCATGGTTTGGATAGCATTATTGTGCTGAAAATTCTCATTTAATCTTTCAAGAAAAATATTTCCAAGTGTGCTATTTTTCAAAACAAGCTTATTTTAGCATATTTCATTATACAGCAATTACCATAAAACGTATGAAATAATATTGCACCGGAGATGCACTCAAATAGACGACTTTTTCTTTAGCTTCCTTTAAAAAGGGTGAGTGGTGGATAATATTATTATGTTTTTATGTTGAATCTTGAAGCTCACACACACTACCCTTCCAAGGAGAAGGCTCGCAAAATTTGTGAAATTGAGTCATAAATGCCATCCGTTAGGTAATTTTTAAAGTTATAATTATATTCTGTTGACTTCATAATCAGTATTATCACTAAAATACCGTTACAATCCTTAGTAAAAAAAATGGACAACTGCTAAAATGATACATATTTTTTTAGCAAAAAGGCAGTATTTGTACCTTTTTATTGCAGTTACTGCTTGTTTATTATTACTTTGTTTGTATTTTAACATCCTACTAATAAAAAATATCACTCCAGTCTCGAAAGTGTGTGAGAGTCAGTTACTCCCTTCTTCTTGGAATGGCTGTACCAGTTAAACAGTGACACATGCAACACGTTAAACTGTTTGTGGAAAATGATGATTGTCTCATATTGAAATAAATGGCAATTATTTTAATGAATTAATATGCAATCAAAAATCTCCATTTATTACGAACATGTCACCGTATTGCATTATTTGAATATAATCAATCACTAGCACTACCATCGTAACCGATAATTCAGTGTAACGGTCTGAAAATAATCGCCCTCAGTCGAATTTATATAATATATACTGAATAAAGCTGTTTATATACAGACGGAACCTAAACATATAATAAAAACAAGATTAAAAGAACTTTTTATATACAACGTTTCTAAATTTTCTGTTGAATCATATAAACTTGACTTGACTAGCTTAAACGATCAAAAAAGTTTGTACTTGATAGAAATAATACTGAAATGTCATTTTGACATGTCATATTGATTTCCATAGTAACGCACGTATATATTAATAATTAAGTTGCTGGGACCCCAGACCCTTAGCAACCAATAATGGTGTCGAAATAACTTTTCATACAAAACAGTATTTACTGAAAATGAATTCAATTCGACTTAAAGATGGCTAAAAGTATTAAAAAAATGCATTGGCATCGTGTTCTGGTAAATTCTAAAAGTTTCAAATGTCTAGCTAGTCGGGAAGTTAGTTAAAAATTGATTGCAAGATTTGTACCGGACAAAGAACCACCGGACAAATAAGAATACGAGCTAAGAAAAACGTTGTAATAAAAGGTTACTAGGTCTAAATGATTAAAGTTTTTTCGCATTGTAGATTCATGAGTAACTTAAATCCCAATATTATTGCATTCATATGTTACTACCGCAAGCATTTCACTACAATATTCGTTCAATTAGTCAATTTTTATAGTGGACTTATTAAATGGACAGATATTGCCAAGATACACGCTTATTATTATTATGTAATTTTCAGTCGTATTTTCAGCACTCGAGAAAAAAACAGCTTTGATTAACATTGACACCGCAATAATGTTAACGCAGAATAATAACGGAGAATTTAGAAAATAGGTAGTGTTAATAAGTTTTTAAAATTCAATCAAATTTAATGCTGAACTAAAAAAAACCCACATAAATTTAAATTTAATTTTTTTTAATTACTTACTTCACCATGTTCGATCCTTAGAGGATCATAATTATAGGCCTTGTATCTTGTATGTATAGTTATGTAAAATTAAAAATGATTTAATGGCGTAAAAAACCTCATCCATTTTCACGAAACCTACTCTCAAATAGTGGTGGTTTTATTTATGTGGGGATATGTGGCGCTGATATGTTTAAAGGTCCCCTGTGAAAATGTTTCCTGTGCAATAAACCGCCATCGCATCATACTATATTACGGTGGGTGCAATACAACAATATGTATAGTGTCAGGATTTTTTATGCTTCGATTAATTTTTAAATTCAGAAATACATTATAGTGAAGCGACAGCATCATTTGCTTCATAGAAAACCGACACTGCCCTCAAAAGTTGTAACACTTTATTCGTTCCTTCATTTGCCGCCCTATATAATGTACCGCTTTTATGCAACGCATTACCTGCCTACCCCCACGGGACGTCACTGAAGTCACTGAGGATTTATTTTTTACAGTTTTTAAACATTTGCCATTTCTAAAATATTTCAGTAATTATTGGTCTTGACAAGTGTGTCGGAACTGAATAACATACGTAATAAACAACCAGTTACTTTCCGTTCGAATGTTGTGGGCGGGAAGCAGCTACGTATCGTCCCTTGAGCTTGGCAGTGGCGCAATTGGCGCAGTGAAGTCTATTTTTACTGGTTATTATTTTATGTACCTAATACCTACCAGTTTTAAAATATTGGATCATAGACAAAAAATCAACCTCTGTGATCTTGGCATTATATTATATGAGAGTAGACTCTTAGTTTAGCGCACGAAATGGAAAACATAAAATACACCGAAGCGCTCGATAATTTACCAAACTATAGTCGAACTAGGTTATTACTTGGATCCCGGATGTAATGAAAAAACATTCGTTGATATTTTAGTTTATGATTTTCGCCATACATTTATTAACTTTTATAACGAGCTACTTCTCGGGTATATACAGCAAAACTGTTAATGTGCCGCTGGGATCGGATTACGTTTATTACACTAGTTAAGACATGTCTAAGTACCTAATTGGTGTTTTCGCCGATAAAATTGAAAACGTATCCACGCATATGGTTGAAATTGCATGTAAAAAATACAAGCTTTGTGAAGTCAGTAGGTACCAACTTTTACAATTTCTTTTGTAGTTTATGAATGCCATGCTTGTTTCGGGGATTTTTACGATGGTTTTTTGATTTTTTATGTTCTATGCTTAAATAGAACGTGGCGTGAAAATGTTATATAACGATATAACGAGAAATGTTTATAATGAGAAAATTCTGTCGGTCCCATCTTCCTCGCAATAACCAAGTTCAACTGTATAATGTAGCTATATTATTTTTGAAATTGGGTGTCAACATGGTGTAGTTTCTACAATCGGAGGTCTATTAAATAGATTGACATCTATATTACGTAAAAGATCGTCTCTTGACATTGACGTGCAAGCATGTTGAATCTTCTGTGTCACAGTGGTCCAGAGTGTTGCATTTTCGGGTGGTATCTGAATCACATGGCCTCAAGGATGTGCCAAGGGTCGCTGCCAAACAGGTGCCCGGCCGAAATTGCCGCCCACCTGAATTGAAACTATTTTTAACATGTACACATGCTTTTTTCTTGACCTCCCGGGCGGATTCGTTACGAAAAATCGGAAACAGGCGTACTTAACGCAAAATTAAGTCACAAAAGTAGAGCGGCAGCTAGAGACGGTCGGGAATGATGTGTAAACCTGCGCCCAGCATTTTATTTTATTTTATTTCGATTTTAGACGACCAGCATTCAGAGAATCAGTAAGCAAAACATGTTTCCGTGTTTAATAATTTTAGCGGTCAGGGTTTATTTTTTTTTCTACACAATTCACGCTAAAAACAACATTCTCACAATCAGATCAGTTTTAAAAATAAATGTTTTTTATTGGAAATATGACAGAAGTAAAAAAAAGTTTAAATTTTTTTTTTATTATCTTCAAAATATTTACATACTGTACCTATTAATTATAATCTAAAGCATTTTAAATCGATAGGTATATATAGATAAAGTACGGAAGCATTTATAAATTAATGTTTTATGTCACGGCAGAGAATTTTCACCATAAAGTTAATTTGGTACAAGTCGGTTATGGGGAAGCCAGCGGCAAAGCGATTCCCGCCTGACTTTCCCATAACCAACTTGTACCGTGTTATATGTAATTGAATAGGTAACATAGGTAGGTATATATTAATATTTTTTCGCACTTTTGCAGTCCACTGAATATTGCCGCCCGGGTGTGTCGCACCCCTAACACTCCCGTTTGGCGCGTCCCTGTTTGTCATGATGACATAATATTATGAAATAATTCTCGTCATTAGTATTACCAAGTAATTCGATAAACCTTACATTTTATAGGTACCTAGTTGGCTTTAAGAACTTACTTCGAAGTATCGAGAGCATGGGAGTTGCGTCAATGCTGGGTATCAGCTATTTCGGAAGAGGCGTGCTGTCACCAGAAAGGCACTTGGACTACGTGGAGTGCAACGTCTTGGGACGAGACCTGCTGGATAATGTGTTGAACTATGTCCCGAGTCTTCGAAATGCTGCTAATCTTTCACAGAGTGAAATGGAACGAAATAGGTAAAGGAAAAACATTTTTATCTTATGGTAATACAGTTGAAAAAAAATAATAACATAATTGAATGTAGTAATAATGAAATTGGTTGATGAGAAAAAAAATTATTGGTAAGTATTTTATAAAGATGTCAGCAATGTTTTGAATAATGTGCTAAATTAACCAATCACCATGCGTAACGCCGAATCATTATGTGTTTACTTTCACTATCGTTCACATACGAGTCATCTTATTTGGTTCCTACGGAAATGACCTTTATTTATAATAATAATGTGTTATGTGGCGACTAATTTGGTAGTGATATGGGGGGTTTAAGTAAATCAGTGGAATCTTTAGGGACGTGCAGGCCCAAGACACTGACTGAAAAAAAACCTTATTTCCAACTAGGTACCGATTTTTGTACTTAGTAAAAATGCCAATAAATCTCTTTCCTAGTATCACATCCTGCGACTAAAATAATTATCATTAAAGATAGCAGTGATGATGCATAATAACATAAGTAGGTACTTACTATTTTATTTTATTTTTTGCTATTATTACGTGCTTTATGATTTGGGTAATAGTGTACAGGTACTTACGCAATTTGCCAGACATATGCTTTTTTTTTTTTTTTTTAATATTTTAGTAAGTATGATAATTATTGTATGACTGGATTGAACTGTTTTGAGGCCCCCTTTTAGGTATTCTTATGGATCAATAGCGTCGTCTACGTCAAAAAAATCGACGCTGGCTAAAGTATGAACAAAAATAATATGGAATACGCCATTGCTCATGGCATTTTGCGAAGACTCACAACAGTCATAACATAACAAACCTATTCTTTACCATCGAGAATAATAATTATTATTTTATAATGAAGAAACAGTCTCATCTGATTTCAAATATCTAAATTTTATTGATCCAGCCACGAGACTCGATCTTCCGACTCGTATACCTACATAGTACATACATACATGTATAGATATTATTATTTTAATACTACAGAAGCATTATGATTGTGAGCAACAAACGTAGAACGGGCAGTGTCGACGAAGCCATCGAATATTATGATGCTACAGCAACATACGTGGATCAGCTACGAGAACTCCAGAAGGAACTAAGGCGATATATACGGTAAACATTACTAATTTATCTATTCCCATTATAAACCTACGATATATAATAAATATTTTAATTTACCATTCAAAATTTCATTTTTTTATTGTGATAAATATTAACATAGAAATAAATAGAACAACGGCACCTAGCGAGCAAATAACAAACAGTTAGGAAAATTTACGTTATAACAATTTTACGATAGGATGAAAATTGGCGCTGTATTAATAAACTGTAATTTTTCTTTTATCTGGTGTTTATAAAATAATATCTATTATAATATAATATTTTCTTATCATTATTTATTGTACGAGTATTATTTCTTAAATGATAACTTATTGTAGAGATCAATTTTATTAATAGTTGATATTCTTTGTACTAAGGCAACAGAGATGGCAGCACCGGCGATAGGAGGAAAATAAGCGAACAAGAAACCATAGCAACCAAAACAATGGAACAGCACGAAGGAAAAACACTGGCATTGTACACCAATGGGTCTATTCTACACTTATCAACCGATAAACTGATAAAGTGATAAATATTATCAAACTAAGGGTAGGTTTGTATCAAAGTATAAGCACGTCTTATTGTAACAATTATAATAAGTTGTTGTAATTGTTGCAATATGTGCTATGTTGTAACAGCAGCAAGAGAGATGCTAATACTTTGATACAAATCTACCCAAAGTTTGATAATATTACACACTTTATTGGTCGATAAGTATAGAATAGACCCACAGATATTTTACCGATTATTAGTGTTATTACTGTTATATAATATTATAATCGATAAATAAAACATTAAACTATTATTATAAAGTACCATCTTCATAATAAATTCGCTTGGGCCCTATTTTTATGTATTATATTATTATACGTTTTGGATCAAAAGATTAATTGGGTGTAATGCTCGAGCGAAGTGATGAATATTTTTTTAGGACACGACAGTATATGCATATTTTTACTAATTATTTATTTATAAACGGCGTACCTATGCAAATAATGAAACCGTAGAACAGAGCATGCAGAATAATATTAATAATAAATATTTTACAGTCATATCTTTGCGAATTATGCTTTTCAGAGCCCATTGAAATGAAATAAATCGGATTAACGATCAAGAATGGTAGATATGTAGCTACAGACCAACAAACTAATCTGTAGAATGGCCAAAAATGGAACTACAAACTATCATAGGACGCCATTTTGAAAATTTCATTCGAATGTCAGATTTTGTCCAGTTACGAGTCTTGATTGGGTAGTTTTCGACAGTGGCACCCCCATCCCATTCTTTAGATAAGTTTGTGGGTCTGTAGTGTGTGTTTATCTAATTTATTGTTACCAAAGCTAAGCTTTTTTTATTTATATTAATAAAATTTATTTTTATTTTGTGTGCACAAAACCAATTTCCCTTTCCCGTTATAGCGTCAGGTAAAACTCAAAGTAAGACTCTACACTGCATGCACCTAATTATTTATCTACATATATTTAAAGTATGTGGTTTTATATTCTGTTTCTAGTCAAAGTGTGGAAAGATCACTAAGGGAAGCTCGTCAATCTGAAGTTCTTGGACTTGCTATATTAGCCCTCGTTCTACTTCTGTCTCCAGTCATAATAGCCCTTGTCAGAAGTGCTGTTAACACTATTCAGGTTAGTGAAGTTCATAGAAAGTAAAAAAGTTATGCATAAAATATCGAATTATGTAAATCTACTCGGAATTCACAAAATACTTTCAACCTAACGGATATTTCTAATTGAAAATATAAGTTAGGTTGAAACTGGTATTATAATAATATTATGGAATAATTTTTTTTTGTACACGTACCATATTTGATTCTTAACCTAAACGAAGCATATGGGTCTTTATCGACGTTGTAAGCCACTTGCTCAACCAACACATGTGAATTTGTCAGACCCGGATTACGAACCCGTGACACACTACTTTATAACCCGACACGTTATAGCTCGACCATCGCAGACGCTGTCATTGTGGAATAAGTACTATTAAAATTATATCTAAACATTTAGAGGTGTTTGTTATTAATTCTAAAAACGCATCTTTACATTAAGAAGTAAGAATGACAAAGATATAATGTTGTCGATATAAAATATGCAGGTACATATTGAAAGGTGTACTCTAAAAAATGCAGAAATAAAATCTTATAAATGCTAGTGAAATATGTGTCCACCATTACACTATAATATGGGGTTTTCCCTTTATTTCCAGATATATGCATCTCATTTATCGGAAAAAGCCCAGGAATTGAAGCGAGAAAAACAGCTTTCAGACTCACTTCTTTGCCAAATGCTACCTCCAAGCGTTGCCATGCGACTTAAACGGGAGCAGCAGGTAAAATATTTGTATATTACAGATTTATATCAATAAAAAATATAATATAAGGCACCAACTGAAATAAATTTTACTACATTTATAGAAGCAGTATTAGGTATATATCAGCCATGTCCAACTTCAAGTAGGCTGTGATGTGCCACACTTTAATATTTGTCATTCTTCAACTTGAACAAACGAATTTAATTTATTTGTGGACACTGAAGCATTTTAAACAGCATCGCTTGTCTTTTACAATAATTACGAAGAAATACTAAATTTCCCATTTTTATTGTAGTTTTGATCTTCTTTTGGGCACTCAGTAATTTTATTTATTAAAGATATTGTGGACATAACAAACTGAAAGTCAGGATATTCACAAAATAAGATTTACATTGATAAACAAAACTGGTTCTAATCAAATAAGTTAAGTAAAAATATATACTTTTGTCTAATATAAAACAAATGTTAACCTCACAAGAGAGAAACAGAAAAATAAAATAATAAATAAACAAGTTTAAGCAATAAAATAAAAAATCAAAAACAAATTACACAATCACTGAAAAATTCTTTTTTTGGTGAGCTTATTGACTAAAAATCTTGCACCTCTCGCTAATGGTGCTTGATAGGCCTAACACAAGGAAATGGTTCCGACCCAGTGCAACTACATAAGTAATAATTGATAGGTGCATATAAATTCGATTTGTTTAAGACGCCAGAATTGGTAACCATCCTTTGTGATAGTAGGCAAAAATGGCTCAAGAGCAAAAGTGACCTACGAGATCCAAAAGAGTGAAAAGTGAGCATACCTTGTAGAAAAAGAGTCGGAAAACAATCGTTTGACCAGTAATTGATATGAGAACTAACAAGGTTATCCAATATTATAATAGTCTTCTAAAACCTCAAATGTAAATGCGTGTAATACATGGCAAGAATAACACATTCTTTAAACAAATTAGGTCATCCAGTGGTACATGATACATAAAAAAATGTAGAAAATGTAGACCTAGAGGACAGTGAATCGAAGAGTTGAGAGCTCTTAGAATAGCTTACGACGCCATCTTTATGATTATTGCTGGATTATATAACAGACTAACTGAGAGGAATAAAATTAGCTTATAGATAGCTTCAACAAGCAGTGGATTGATACAGGCTTATAATGATTAATTGATTATATATAAACGTCCTCCGACCTCAACCTCAACGACCTCAACATCAAAATAAATAAAAACTTCATGTAATCTTTATAGTATGTTCGTAGAAGCCTTAATGACAAACAACACTTATAAATTTTCATCATCAGCTGTCGAGTTTTCAAACAGCAACAAAAAGTACTGGATAAAAGTTTTTTTTTTAATCTGTAGAAGAAAGTTAAAACATATTATATATTCCTGACGATTGTAATTTTATTGAATTTCTCAGGTGCCTGCCGAATTTTTTTCAGCCGTATCAATTTACTTTAGTGACATTGAAGGCTTCACAGAAATCGCTGCCGGTACAACACCACTCCAGGTAGCTAATTTTTTTTTTTTTACATTTATTTTCAATCAACAGTTAAATAAAAATATACATAATTTGAAAACACCTCAGATATATAGGTGTGGCTGTCAACGGATTGCTGTAACCCAGATCTCAATTATAATATTATTTATTAAATAATATTCATTTTACGTAATAATATTCACGCACAATCAATCAGTACCTATATAATATAATATGATTTCGTAATGTTATGGGATAGCCGATAGAGGATCTGCACGTTCATAACATTACAAATTAATATTATTTCATTCGTTAAGAAGAGCTTTGTGCGCAGACATTTGCAAAGTTATGGAGTTGGTGATTAAGATTATCAACTCAATTATAGATAAAGCTTATGGATAAAGAATTATGGAGCTCTAAATTTGAACATCTGTGTGCTGATATGGGCATATTGGAGAAAAACAAATGTGAACATGTTTCAAAGCACAAGTTTAGTAGTCTGCTTTAAAAGATCTGGAGAAGGAAGACATGATGATTTTAAATACCTGGAATAGTATTCCTGACTCATATGATTAGTTGAAAAAACTAGCGTTTGCTGTTCTTTTCCTTTCCGGTTCTACATATTCATTCGAATAATTTTTGCAAACATGAACCTTATCAAGAGTAAATTGAGAAGTCATCTTATTGATGAGAACCCTGAATCGTGCCTAAAATTAAAAACAACAACATACAAAACTGACTTACCCAAACTTTTCAAGGAGATGCAAGGCCATTGTTCACATTAAGTGTTTGTCAGTCATTGTCATGATTTAATTTTATGGATACCTTACTTACAATTTAATTTTTATCAATAAATAAGATCATTATTAAGAATTATATCACGTTAACAGTGTACCTATCTATATAGTAAGTTTAAGAAATTTGGCTCTCAAAAGAAATTTCAATCGTTGTACTGTTGATATTTGGCTCTGTTGACAAATGAGTTTTCCGACCACTGGGATAGCCGATAGCGAATCTGCACTTTCATAACATTACGAATTAATATTTTTTCATAATAATTTCAACATATTATTTCATAATGCGCCGGTCAATAAATAGCGGGTAAGAATCGATTGGACATGTCACTCGATTACAAATTTCCGTTAAAGACACATCGCACCGAACTGCCGTTATATTTATTATATTACATCGATTGTACCCTTGTAGTTATTTGAAACAGTATCTTAAATCTTCCGTCTTTTATCTGTAATACCTATCCTCCGCCGAACCAGAATACAACATAGATACCTACTAGAAAAAATCTTTTTGAAAAAAATATTATGCCTGACGGGAAATGACAGGTTCAACTGGATTTGCGCCAATGTACGTTACCGACTAAGCTACGAGCAATAAGCATCTTACTCAATGATGACGGAATTAATTAGTAGTTTTTACATGAAATGCTTTTCAAATTGGGTTGACGATGTCTATCGGTTTTTGCGTTTTAAATTGAGGTATCAATTACGTGCCTTCATTACTAACCGACACACCTACAAGTACGTTATAACTAAAATTTGAAGTGATCCGGGTGTCGGTTAGTTCATTTGCATACACTTAAAAAAGGACTCCTTTCTTTATCTTTGCTGTTAACTCTTTTTGACACTTTTATAAAATTATATTTTTTCAGGTGGTAACATTTCTAAATTCAATATACCGGCTCTTCGATTCTAGAATAGAGTGTTACGACGTTTACAAGGTAGAGACAATTGGCGATTCATACATGGTCGCTTCTGGCCTCCCTGTCAAAAATGGTGAGTTGTTTATAGTTTAAATGATTTTTATTTTTTATAAATAATAATTTTGGTTATATTAGAGCAAGCATCGCGATAATGAATATTAATTTTATGTAGCGTATAGGTAGGTTAAGTTGTAATATAATTTTGCGGCATTCGAAGACCAGTGCGTAAGGCGCAGGCCTTTCTGAGCTCTGAGTTCGATTCCCGGTTCTCAAAGCCTGGATTTGTATGATTGTTTCACTTATATTACTAACTAGACTACTATTTCACTACACTACTGTGATTGGGCTTCATGACCTGTTGTAGTATTAAAAAATAATATTATGATTTCACCTGAATTAGCATTAATCATTCTTATATTTATTTTCTTAACCAGCTTAATTGGAAGTCGTTTTCAAATTAACGATAAAGAAGCCCGCGTTACTTCGTTGTATCGCATTACTTACCTTCTGCCACAGGATTAAGAGAAAGAAAGAATGTAAATCCCCGTGCTTTAAAACTGAGGCGTAATTTCTTCTTACCGTCGCGCAGTAGGCCCTTTATACAGTATAAGAATAGTTTGACGATGAGTGCAACAATTATCCAAAACAAGATAAAAACTTATCCTTTTCACGGGTTTGGGTCGAAATCCCGAAGGCCGAAATCCCGAATGGACAAAATCCCGAATGACCAAGATTCCAAATACCGAAATGCCGAATGCCAAAATCCCGAAAAAATAAAATTGATGTATTCACATTAAATAGAGATAAAGTGCTCTTTCTTATAATGTCAAATCGGGAGACAATTTTTGTAACATTATTGAAAATATACGTCTTCTTGTTTGGCCATATCCGCCCTTTAACTGGAACAGCAAATATTTATTTACAGATTTCTTAAAAGAATATTAACTTGGTACCTACTAACAAAATAAATGACTATCTTGCTTTCTGTATATTTTTGTAATAATACAATTTTGTTGAATTGTAAACCATTCCATAATATTATATTTTTTGTCACATCTGCTTAGCTGATTTTTTTAAACGATATGTAATATTATTGGTTTACTGCATTATTATCAAAAAATCGTGATATCCAGATATCCATGAAATTTTCAGGTGACAAACACGCAGCCGAGATAGCGTGCATGGCCCTGGAACTCCTGGAGGCAGGTGGAAGATGCCGAGCTCCTCATCGTCCTGGAGAGCCTCTTCGGATGCGCTGCGGTCTACACACCGGTCCCTGCGTCGCTGGCGTTGTTGGCTCCAAGATGCCGAGGTACTGCCTCTTCGGCGATACTGTCAATACCGCAAGCCGTATGGAATCCACTGGGGAAGGTAAGTTTTTTTTGATATTGTATGTACATACCAGTGGCGAATAGTGCCTGTTGGAGATAGGTAAGCAATGGGTGACGGAAAAAAATATTAAAATATTATCTACCTACTCATAAATTAGGTTAATGCATAAGTTCTTGCCATTTTTTTGAATAATAAAAGACTTTTTTTAAAGACTAGATTTTATTCAATCCAATAATATATAATACGCATTATTAGATATATCTGTCTCCCATATATTAATCAATTTATGTATTCAATCAATATAAAAATCTTCGGATTTAAAGTCAAAAAAACTCATCAAGGGATGTTTTGACCTGATCTTTTGAATTATTTTTTTTACCATTAGGAAAAATTTTCAGAGATCTAAATATATGGTAATCACTTGTGTCAAGTACGAAAAGTATGGGGGATGCTATAAAATCTTCCATTTCAGGCCAATTAATTATTTTTGGGTGAATGGTTTGAATTATCCGATTAATGACAATATACTTCACAGCATTTACTGTGTTATTCGATTTTAAAAGCTCATAATAAGCAATGCCCTGAATTTCCTACCACACACACAACGTTGCTTTTTTGTAAATTTCGGTTTTCGAGGTAGAGAGGGATGCTGCTCCAGGGGTTGACCATTCTCATTTTCACATAACATTGTTATAAAAAATGTAGACGATGCACTTTTCATCACCCATTATTATTTGATCCAAGAATAGATCCTAATTTTGTTCGGTGACTTTTATTTATTCTGGAGCATTGCTATTTATGTTGCTACACGATCGATTTTTTAAATAAAACTGCCCAAATCAAAGAGTGTGTACGTTTTAAGGGCAAAATAAAATAAAAGACAACAGTTTCTACTATCTACAAATAAGAACTATTAAAATGGCAAGAACTTATGCATCAACCTAATATTTTTAAACAATAATTTTCACTTGACATACCTTTTGTCTCCACCAAATTGTTTCGTTTTAAATAATAACCATTCAAACCAAATAAGTACAAAATAAATAATTACAAGATAAGAAGAACTTTTTATTTACAACGTTTTTAAATTTTCTGTTGAATTATTATGCTCAGTATGCTCAAACTTATACTCGATATGAAGTAAATAAAAACAAACAAAAAAACAAATACTGAAATGTCATTATTTGATGAGTATTGCATGAGTTAATGCTTAAAATCTGGGAGTCCGAAAGCATTCCAGCTGGTTGGCAGATCAGCGTTATCTGTCCAATATATCAAAAAGGAGACAGACTGCGATCTGAAAATTTCAGAGGGATATCACTCCTGAGCACAAGTTATAAGGTATTCACAATGATCCTGAAGACAAAACTGGAAGGTTACGCGGAAATCATAGTAAGTGAATAACAAGCTGGCTTCTATGCAGGAAGGTCTACAGCGGATCAGCTCTTCACAGTTCGCCAAATGCTAGAAAAATGCTGGGAATTTGATGTGGACATTTATCAGCTCTTTGTTGATTTTCAGCAGGCATATAACATTATCGACCGGGAAAAACTATTCACTGTCCTTCTGGACTTGGAAATCCCACGGAAACTAGTAAGGCTTGTTAGAATCACACTGCAGAATACACACTCCCAGGTGAAGGTGAATGGCCAACTGACGGAGGGCTTTGAAGTATCGCAGGGTCTAAAGCAAGGAGACGGATTGGCTCCTATGCTGTTCAACTTAGCCCTCGAACCGCTATCAGAAAGTCTCAAGTGAACAGAAGCGGCACTATATTAAGCAGACCGAGCCAACTGGTTGGCTACGCAGACGACCTCAACATGATGGGCAGATCCATACAGATTGTGAAGAAAGAATTTGACGACCTCCAAAGGGCCGCACTAAAGATTTGCGTAAATTAGATTAGAGTAAATGAAAACAAAACTAAAGTCATGGTACAAAGCCGACAAAATTAGAGTAGGCTGGGCCAGAGTTCCGGTTATGGAAAACATCAATTTGAAGTTATCAACCGGTTCACATACCTGGGTTCCAATATTACAAAAGAGAACGAGGAACTGGAAGAAATAAAAGCCCGAATAACCGCTGCAAATAAATCGTACTTCTCATTGCTGCCCATATTATTCAAATCCAAAAACGTCCACAGAAAAACTAAGACCCTGCTCTATAAAACCGTCATACGCACAGTCGTTGCATACGGGTGCGAGTCATGGACACTAAATATGAAAGCAGCTGAAATGGTGGACTGCTTTGAGAGAAAGATCCTGAGGCGGATATACGGACCCATGAATAATGGTGGGGAGTGGAGAATTAGGTACAACACTGAACTATACCGCTTATACCAAGATTCAAAACTCTCCACCTTCTTAAAACTCCAGAGGATAAACTGGGCAGGCCATGTCCGGCGCATGCCTTAGTCACGGATACCGAAGAAGATCCTCGAAAGAAACCCAGGGAGAAAAGGCCAGTGGGAAAGCCATGCACACGATGGGGTGACAACAATACAAAAGATGCCAACTAGCTGCTAAAAATCATGAACCGGAAAAGACGTGCGGAGGACCGTTCCGACTTGAGAACGGCGGTGGAGGAGGCCAGGGCTCTACTTGAGCTGTAGCGCCATCGAAGAAGAAGAAGAAATGTCATTTTGATTTCCATATTAACGCACGTATATATTAATAATTTAGTTGCTAGGACGACCCAGTTAGCAACCAATAATAGTGGATTAGATTACGGATTTATTCCGAAATAACTTTTCATACAAAACAGAATTAACTGAAAATAAATTCAATTCGACTTAAAGATGGCTAAAATTATTAAAAGAATGCATTGGCATCGTGTTCTGATATATTCTAAAAGTTTCAAATGTCTATCTAGTCGGGAAGTTAGTTAAAATCGATTGCAAGATTTGTACTGGATAAACAACCACCGGACAAATAAGAATACGAGCTAATTGTAAAATACAACCGCCATCGAATTTTTTTTTATACCAAATTCTCTCTTTGAAACATGTCAGTTTTCTCATTATGCGGTAAACTGTTTTTTTTTTGTACAGCGCGAATTTTTCTTAATTATACGTGTATCACTCTTGGTTTATATAGAATATAGATCATAGAGTATGGTTGAATAATCTAGATTATATTAAAATTAGATATATGTCACGGTGCGTAAACACGGTTCTTTACAAATCAATGTACAAGTTATATGTTTCATTGTTTTCTATTGAAACATTCCTATTAATATTTTTATGGTAAACGCTAAGAAATCTCTTGGTTAGGACATTTTGACACTGGTAGATATAACCTAATTCTTCGTCTGGCTTACCATAAAACATAATAATTATGTACTATTGTTTTTATTTCCAGCATTAAGAATTCATATAAGCGAAGAAATGAAGTGTGCTTTGGAGGCAGCTGGTGGATTCAGGATGGAGAGAAGAGGCCTGGTGCATGTCAAGGTTGTATATTGGATATCACAATCTCATACGACTTCATATACATGTAAACGTACCAAAGAATCTACTTAAAATTTATTTTATATTTAAGGATTTCAGTGATAATTCGATTTATATATTAGCATTTTCATTTGTTGATTCAATTCTTCATTTCCATTATTAACCAACTGCTGATATCGTCAAATGAAGTTATTGGGGTACCACAATAACACGATTTTAGTTTTAACACATTTCTTATTTTTTAAATATTGTTTACAAAATAGCGCTTTTATTGATGTGCTCTCTACCTTTACCATAACCCTCTTTCTTTTCCCCTTCCGGGGCTGGTGGCTTTTGTGAGTTGAATGTAGAAGACACTGACTTCTTCTTTTGCGTCAATGACATTGAGCTACTTTACAAGCTTTTTGTTGGCGAATTTAAAAGCGGGCGATTCAGCTACTGCGATTGTGATGATGACACACAAAACTTTCCATTCGCTGAGAAGCCAACAATCTAGCGACTATTTTGACAGAACGTAGTTCGTTTTTTTAACGGGAGGTCGCCACTCTACTTTACTGCGCAGACGCAGTAGGCCCACACGCCGGCGTGTAGCGTATAAAGTTGACCGGATTTCAACTTTTCTCGGTAGATTGTTTACAATCTGCTAGTTAGCTTGTTCGATGATGATACTGGGCGACTTTACAGGCAGATTGTAAATTCGCCAATAAGCAGCTCGTAAAGTAGCTCAATGTCATTGACGCTTATCAGACAGTCTTTGCTCCGCGGTACGGACTTCAACATCTGCCTGTAGAAAAAAATAATTTGTTATAATCTGTTTAGCTCAATTAATAATTTGTGTATCTTTTATTACGTTAAATGATTGAATAGACTAATCTGGCGCTACCAAATACCGTGTTTTCACTCTATAATAACCCAGTGATGTCCCTATGCAAAGTGCCGCCATTAGACATAATGCAGTCCTACAATTCTATGCAATTTTAGTACAAATTATGCAAAATTTTAGGTGTGCACTTACATATTATTTTACTATCTTAAACAGCTGACAAATAATACAATAAAAATCTTGGGAAAAATGTAATTTTTAACTAAAATGTTGGTACCTACTTACGAAGCGACCGTATCGTCCGCGCTTAATGGAACACCGCCACTGCTTTTAAAAGTTGTAATGGTGCGGCGTATTTATATTTTTCTGGAAACAAAATGATAAAATTGTGTATAAAACTTATCTACATAATACATACATATTATTTTAGGCTTGTTGCATGAGTAAAGTTTGTGTGTCTCTAAAGCACAACCCACATCGAGGTGCATGTGACGGTGCATGTCGCCTACTTTCGCGCTGTCGCGGTGAAAATTTATTATATGGTTTCGTCATTTTGCATAATATTTTAAACGTGCACCACCTCGTTAATTCACTGAAGAATGTCACTGATGAAGAGTGTCTACTATAATGTATTAGTAATTTGAATTATTATTAATTATTCATGCTAATTTCAATTAATTTTAACAGTTTCTACGTGTGCGTACCTACGTTAAAATACTTGCAGCATAACATCCATAGATAATATTTTGAACGAAACCCAACCTACAGACCATAGATAATAGACAAAATTTTTATCGAAAATACATAGTGCCAACCGCAAAAAAACAAAAAAATCATGATTTTGACATGACATTCAAAAGTGTAGGCATGTAGAATATGATAAAAACGTTCAAAACACGGCATGCAGGTGTCGATGCAGTGCAGTTCAACGTGAGGTGACCTCATTGTTGTTTTAGTGATTACGGCAGATTTTGCAACTGACAATGTTCGTTTAATGGTTAGATGTGCTACGGGATGGGAGCATCAGTCTGATAATATTTGAGAAAAACGACATTACACACTTTTTTTCCTGTTGCGGCAGCCCGTGACAGTGGGCGACAAGCACCGTGACATGCACCTCAGTTTGGGTCGCGCTTTAGTAATAAATCCAGAATTTAAGTGTTGAACGACATGCATGAAAAATTATATGTTAGGCATTGCACGTAAAGATCTAAAAAGAATTAATTGAGATTATGGGAGATGAGTCAGACATATATCATGGATAAAATGACCGTTAGAAGGATGCGATATACCTGTAGTACACGAAGAATATAATGCGACCGAAAGAGTTTAAGGAGGCATTAATCTAGAGGCGGATTGAGACGGCCTGATGATTATGATGCTACTGATTATATTATTAATATCAAGGGTTAAAGCCTTCTCCGTAATTGCAATACTACAGTGTTGCCATAATATTTAAAATGATTAAACTGAGTTAAATGCTTTATTGGTGCTTACAAATCCCAAAGGATGCATAATTAATTTCCTTCGGAAAGACGTCTTCAAATAAAATGCCCTGTGGCGAATACTTTTATTTTACCCTCGAAACAAAGCCTTCTTTTATCCGTTTACTATATTTTTACAAGTCCGTAAGTAATAGCAATCAGTTTTTTTATTACTTTGAATGAAAATTTGCATGATATCATTTTAATTAATTGTAGTATTTTCAATGTTTTGTCATTATTCCTGCTGAAAATATTAGTCTCTTGGATCAAGATTCCTTGTCGCGATTATAATTATTTAAATACTATTAAGTCCTACTCTAATGAGGCGAACAAATTACCATCACGTTACGTGCTGTCACGGTGACCTCGTGCTACAGGAAAAAAGTGTGCAATGCCGTTTTTCTTGGTATTTAGAATGTTATCAGTCTGGTGCTCTCATCCCGTAAAACATTTTGAAACAAAAACGAATATTGTCAGTTAGCAAATTCTGCCAAAATGGCCAGAATAATAATGACATTACCTCACGTATATCACGCTACATCATCGACCGTTTGAGTCACTGAACGTTTTTTTCTTATTTTATGCGGGTTTACACATTTTCTACGCACATCAAACCACGTGTTCTTTGTTTTTAGTGGTTTTCTCTATGGATGTTTTATTCAATTTTTATCTATAGTATATAGGTTTGGTTCTGGTCAAAATATTATCTTTGCATGCAATATTGCAACTAAAAAAATTATCATGAATCATATTACATAATAATTTAAAATATTAATAAACTAGAGTTGGCACTTTCTATACTTGGATTTATAGAGATAGTGGTCATTCAAACATATATCGCGGAATGACGAAACTAAAGAACAATGTATCAGCATGACAGCACGTTAGAGCGCGTAACGTGATGGTAATTTGTTCGCCCTATAATAGTATTTTTGTCCTATATCTTCAAAATAGATATCGTTGACAATGTCAATAATTATCAAGGTTATCTAGTGTCAACTTTTTAACAGGACGACAGGTCATGAGGTCTAAAATGTAGTAGTTACAGTGATACTTGAAAAGTTATTAAAAACTCGAATTAAATATAAAGTAGATTAAAGATTTCTTCGATAGATTACTTATCAAACAACATTTAAATCTTAAAAATAAACATACAAAATAACGCTATTTGGATATGCACTGATTAAAATCAGATTATCAACGTCCGCCAATTTTATCACACTTTTTTTTTTAAATCATAAATTTAGTTAGTTATTAATATTTTTATACCTATACCAATATATTTATTAAATTAAACTTTTTAAATGTAAATTAAGTAGTTATCATATTATTGTAAATGTGGTAAATAATATCTTTCATATTTTTCACTAGATGGCTCCAGTAATAGCGCCTGTACACGTGTATGGATTTACTGGCACCAATAATGGTGTATTTTAAACTATCGCGATAATAACACTGACTACAAGTAAAAGTGTTGACTATCTCGCGAATCTCATTATCCAAGCGTAAGAGAGACGCGATTTCTACGCACGCATTGTATGGTGCTATTTGACAGGTTATGAAAATTGGTAAACGTCAAAAATGTTCTACGTGATGTATTCGTCACTATCATTTTACTGAGCACGCGTATCCGCCTTGCAAGTTCCAACTATTACGTGATTTTCTTGATATGGACGCGACAATACCACTGCGACAAATACTGTCAGCAGTAAATCCATGCACGTGTAAACGGGGTATAAATCCACAGTGCACCACCCTTAATAGTTTATTATAAAATATTCCAGGGAAAGGGCCCGATGACCACTTACTGGCTGACACAGCGTGATGGAGGTGCCCCTAGAACCGCTCCATCCCAGTGGGCGGTGGAAGATTCTCAGCCAGCATACCTTCAAAGATTACACTCAAGAAAAGCCCACAAGCCAAAACAGATGCCAATTACACATGCATAAAATTGGGGTCTTGGGAGCAATACTGGATCAAGTCCATACTTTGTCTGATCGTATTATTTATTAACTCTTTTGTAATACTCAGTATTTTTATGTAGAAAAAAAATCTGCCTACGTATTATTTATTATTTTTTTTTGTTTGAGTAGAACATATTATAATAATATGGAGACCACACGGTAGCAGTGGCGAAGGCTAGAGGTTACTAAACTTTGTTTTCATTGAACGAAGACTATAAATTGCAGATATTATTGGTTAGTTTTTAAAGTTACATTAAACCCTAGGTACGTAAATCAAGCCAGACTAGATAAAAAAATGCCATTAAATCATACATAATTTTAGTTATTTTATAGACAGAAGAATATTTTTTATCTATTTTGGTTTGGTTTAGGCATGAATTTAAAAAAAACTAACCCTAATATGTAATAATATTGTGTATTCTGAATTGAAATGAAATTGAATGAAACACATAAGTATGACCGACAAAGTGTAATGTGCACTAATTATGTCAGATTTTGACAGCCTACCTCTACCCTTCGCCACTGCGCGGTAGTGTCGTCGTTTGGAAATTGCCGCCCTTGAGCATGATTAAAGTGCCACCCCTTCGAAAAATTGTATTATCAAATAAATTGTACGTATTGTGACAACTTGATTCCCGGATTACACATTTTATATTTTAATTTTATTAAAATTTATTGATTATAAATATACAATTATTTATAATCACTCAAAAATAGGTTATAAATAAGATTTTGCTACCAGTAAAGTTTCCATAAATATAAATTATAATATAGTAAAACCAACAAGACAGCGATAACCTAAAATACTAAAAAAAATATATTAAATAATTATAAACAAAACTGTGAAACTGTGTTAATTAAAATAAATACACAATATTTAGTACTAACTAATTCCGCTTGTTTAAGGCGAAGTCTTCACTGAGCCTTTTTTAAAGAGGCACCTAGCGGAAAAATACGAAGCTTGCAATTTGAGACATTTTTTTGATAATTTACAATTTCAACTGAATTAATGTATCTGAAAACATTAAAAATAAAAATATTTTTTATTTTAAGTCAAAGACATACTTACAATTGTAAAAAATGTAATAAAATGTGAATTTGTTCTATCGGACCGCACCATATTATTACATATATTTTATGGTCATATTTATTATTAAAATTTAGTTTATTGAGTTTTCTAAGTATTACCTAAGCGATTTTTGACTAATTCACAGTTTTAATATTTTTTATATCTATTTTAAAAAACATCGATTTTTATAAAAAATATAAATGTGTATAACTTGAAATCCTTTTTATTTATATTAATATAAATATATTATTTATATTTATAAAAATGATTGATTTGATATGATATGATATCGAAGCCAACTGCACTTTTGACCAAAAATGAGATTTTGATGGTATTTTATTATAAACCATGTTTTCTATGCTCACACAAAATTTCAAACTCCTAAACCTATAAATAAATGCGTTATCGTTCTTCACGCAAAACAGCCAACTGCAGGTGTCAATTTTCCAGTATCGTAAATGGAACAACAGTACTCCACTCTTTATGTATTTTTTCTTTATATATAAAAGGGAAGCTAAAATAGTGTATTAATTTATAGTGCATCTTATTTGTAAAAAAAAATCCATGTGTATTTTTGGAAATCTTAAATTAACACTACCATCTCATGGACCGTATCTGCGAGCTGTCAAATATAGTTAAGTAGCACGGTGGGAGATTCTAATGAGATGCTTTTAAAATCAAGTAACGCCGGATTCATACGAGACTGACGTGTTGTGTCGTGATGCATCAGAAGCACATCGGAAGCCTATATTTTGAATAGTACTGGCGTCAGAATAATGTGCACGCCTTCATAGAAAATATAGGCTTCCAATGTGCTTCTGATGCATCACGACACGACACATCAGTCTAGTATGGCTGCGTCATTAGACATGTTAAATTTGCTGACTACAAATTATTTTATATAACCGCCTTGATTATGGAATTGCTCCGAACACATATGAGTTCAAACATGTTCAAACACGAATATTAACGTGATTTCTATACAATTTTATCACAGGCGACACTATGTGGTTATTCCGGGAATTAAATTGTCATGGTAGTAGGTATTTGAGACTTATTCTTTATTATTGAATATTATTCTATCACAATCTGACTTTCTTTACATTTTGTATTTCCGGCATAATGAAAACCGGTACACTTTGAATAATAATAGGTTTACAAACAGTTTGTTTTTCTTTTGTCGAAACTTTCGTGTACCTAGATAATAATATTATAAGAGAATATAATAATATATTATATTATAGTCTTTTTCTCTGAGAATTATTCCCAAGCTACACTTAATTGATTTATAAATAAATATGTTAATTTAAACTCCTTATATTCAAACCTGTTTCAATGGACATGGTTAATTATTGTTCTGAATATTCCGAATTGAAAACTCCAATTGGCTATTAATTACATTAGACGCGATCGATTCGTATTGTGTAACTTAATCATAATTAATTGGTACTTAAATTAGAATTAGTTTCATCGTTAATGTTTAGTATTTGTAAGTATTTTTTGTCAGTGAATCTACAAACCATGCAGTTAAAATTTAATTGTTTAATTAAGAACCCTTTTTTTTCTTCAACATTACATAATCTCTGAAAATATCAAAATTTGTCTATTTTCTTAATTTTTTTAAATTTTGTAGAGTATTTATTATAAAAGTAATATTTTTTTCTTTAACGTTTCATATTTTAATCAACTGTCAATAATAATTTTATATTGAGAGTCTGCATATTACGTTGAACACGTTTGAGCAGTGTGGAATGAGGGAATTTTCCCGCCAAATCTGATGGATATTTTTGTTAATTTATGGTAGGTATTATACATCAATTTTGTATTAAATTAATTTTATAATAATATGGAATAAATAAAGTAACTAAACTTATTTGAGTGTAGTTGCACCATGAACGAAGCACAAAATAAAAATCAATATACATATTATACATGTGCATGTTTACTTAATATTATAATATCAATTATAGTAGTACCAGCGATGCTATTCTATACACAAATCGGCTATGGACGGTAGTTTATCATATTTATGTATTGAGTTACTGAGTTGAAATATTTTTTTCAAAAAAATGCGTTTTTTTGTGTATTCTCGATCGCGTAAAAGTGAGCGGCGCAAATGAAGGGATGAGTGTGCATTATTTTGTAAATTAAGGAAAACAATGAAATTTATTAATTTATTTATTTACGGGCTTACCCTTTAAAATGTATAAGTTGACACATTCTTATAAGTATACATATTATATTTACACGGATATTGTAAATATTTAAAATTAATGAAAACTATTTATTAATTTGACACCTTTTAATGATTGTGTTGTGTCTGGTTTTTCTTGGAATATTTGGTTGCTGCGTAGAGGTCCACAGTTTCAGTTGATCCTCTAAATGGGTATCTGTCAATTGTGACCTTAATCGTGTCTTGATTAGGGTTCGATAGGAGAATGTAAATTCATGCAAGATGTTGTTGAAAATGTTGAAAAGCAGGATAGCATGTTTCCAAATTTCAATTAGATCTTTCTTAGCATCAGACAATGACTTGAAAATATCATCTACCGAGAGCTCAATTAATTTCATATTATGTAGCTTTTCAGGTGCCTTGATGACATCAACTAGGTGAGGCTGAAATGCTAATTTCAGTGCGATTTCAAGAGTCTCAAAATCGGTAAACCTTTCATTGTGTTCTACAATTAATACGTCAATAACAGCTGTGTATTCTTCAAATGACTGGAATATATAATTATTATGCTTGTCAATGATTTTCGAAAACCGGGGGAAATGTTCATCCGATATTTCTTCTTGAAGAAGTGTTTCTAAAAAAGATAGGTTTTTACGAAATGCCTGGACTTTTATTCATACATCATAATATTATATAGACTTAGTTTTACCTTCCAAAGATATATTTATTCAAGTCATTTTGATTTGACATGAAATCACAGAAAAATGCAACATTCATTTGGGAATTTACTTTTAATAATTCACATCGCCGATTCTGTTCATCATAAAATTCAACTAGGTATCCGTTCTCGCAGAGAAAAAAATTTGGCTAACACCTGTTCCTGCGACAGCCAACGCACTTTAAAATGATACGACAAATTCACACTGAATTTCTCATCGTTTGACTTCAGCATTTTATGAAACTGCCGATGCCATGTTATATTTTCACGAATATAAAAATAAAAGGATTTATGTTGTAATATTTGGATTCTGTCAAAAGGCCGCAGTTAAGACCCTAAAAGGGCGCAGATTCGTCACCCCTGTGGGTCTATTCTATACTTATCGAACACTAAATTGATAAATAGTATCAAACTTAGGGTAGGTTTGTATCAAAATATTAGCACTTATTGTAACAATTACACGAAGCCGGTTTTTATTGTTGCAATAAGTGCGATATTTTAACAGCAGCAAGATAGGTGCTGTTAAAATATAGCACTTATTGCAACAATAAAAACCGGCTTCGTGTAATTGTTACAATAAGTGCTAATATTTTGATACAAACCTACCCTAAGTTTGATAATATTTTTCACTTTATCACTTTAGCGGTCGATAATCATAGAATAGACCCACTGGTCTAAACTGTCAAAAAGAGCTATATTTTAACTGCCCCTCTTTTGGCTTTGACAGTTTTGGTGGTTTAGAAGGTTACATTATTGTAACAATTAACCGCCTCAATACATAATTATGAGAAAGTGATAATAGTTATCACTTTAGCCGTCGATAGCTGCATTGTGTATGGAATGGACCCACAGACAAAGTTTCATAGCATCCAACAACTAAAAATTGATCACTAAACCATACTAGTACATCCATCTCATAGTTGCCTAGTAATATCACGACAGGGTTAATCATTTATTATAATATGCATGACAAACATACTATAAAACAAAATAATATAAGTGTAACTTGGCTATTTATTTTTAGTTTTAAGGTACCTAATATTTAAAAATTAGCTGGTATTGCTTTAAAATTACATTGTTGTACTGTATTTTTACGACGTATTAGAAAATTGTTTCAAACATCAAAATGTGTATTTATTCATCCGTAATAAACTAAATTATTTTCATGGGGTTGTCTCAGCTAGTTCACTGCTAAAGACACGCCTGGCCTGTGGTCATTAGATACATATACTTTTACTGCTGACCAGTTAATTAACACATTTAATTACCATACTAATTGCTACACGCCAGGCGTGTCTTTAGTAGTGACCGAGTTGTGGTAATTAAAACTCATACAGTGCTGACGAAACGGCTGCCGTGTCGGCATTAAATAGCCATTAGATATAATAAGCATGTTATTTAAATGTGGTAATTAACGCAGTTTATGTGTTAAGGGGGGACATGCTCAGCGTAGGTAAAAATGGAGCTTTTGTTCATTTTCAAACCATGATACTGGACATTCCTTAAACGTTGTAGATAATCTATTTATATAATTTTGAAGCCTTATTATCTTTTATATTTATTGTAAACATTTGATGACTGCATAAAGTATTTTTATTACATAAAATAGTATTCTTTTAAATCTCTCGCTCTAATGTTTTAGAATATAGTCATATTTCAGTACATGCATTTGCAGTGGTGTTAAGAGTTTTTACATTTATTAATTTTTAAACGCATTTATAAAACCATTAGCATAATTTATGTCGACATTATTATAGTGAAATATTCACAATAAAAATTTATATTGATAATCTCTGTAATCCCAAATTTGACAAGAATTTGGCATTTTATAATTCAAAAAATGGGCAGGATTAACACATTTGAAGATAATTCTAAAGACACTAATTATAAGCTATATTTTTGACCATTCAAGTGTGATAAACATCCTATGAATAATGATTGCTTTATAATAATTATTGACCAAAGAATAAGGTAATGTTTTTTTGAAATACGCCATTTCTTTTGGCATTCCCCAGTAGACGGCCGTAGCCATAAATTGACAAACTGTAATTGAAGTTGGGAGTAAAATGATGTTAACGCGCGTGTTTGAACATGTACCTAACTATTTTTTTTTAAATTTTACTACGATACAAACTTTAATATCTCTTGTGGGTTTGGGCCGGAATCCCGAAAAATAAAAACAATAGCACGTATCTTGAATTACGGAAATTTTACAAGAGAGACATAAACCCATTGTTTTGTGAAAAAATGGATTTTGTCTCTCTTGTAAAATTTGCGTAATTCAAGATAAGTGTTAAGATTGCGGAATATTTTACAGGAGAAACAAAAACCCATTTGTTCTACAAAAATAATGGTTTTTTGTCTCTCTTGTAAAATTTGCGCAATTCAAGATAAGTGTTATTACTGTTTGTATTTTTTTATTATTCGGGATTTTGGCCTTCGGGATTCCGGTCATTCGGGATTTCGGCCATTCAGGATTTCAGCATTCGGGATTTCGGCATTCGGGTTTTCGGCCTTCGGGATTTCGGCTTTCGGGATTTCAGCATTCGGGATTTCGGCCTTCGGGATTTCGTCCGGCACCCATCTCTTGTACCACAACGAACACATACTACGTAGAAAGCTCTGACAAGGCTCAGACTCAGGCTCATTGTTACAAATTTAATATTACCAACATGAGCTTACCATTTTTTAGTATCGAAATGTATTAAAAATATTTAGAGTTTGGAGCGTGCCCATTACCATCAATAATAGAATCTTGAATTAAATTAAATGAATATGAAATTAATACAATTTCCTTTTTTTATTTGTATAATATGTTAAAGTCACATAGAACGCTTATTTTCGACAACCCTGTAATATTAGGTACTTACTTATTAAAGAACTATATTATTTGATCATTTTATATAATAGATTTTTGTACTTTTAGAATAAAGCGTTATTTAACTTCGCTGAGTAGTCTGTAGTAGATAAATAAGTATACCATAAAATTATTGTTTCAAAGGTATTTCAATTAACCATTCCCATTATGTGGTATCGATTTATGTAACACAGGTTCTTAAATAGTAAGTATATCATAATATTTCATTTAATACGATCTATTCTTAGAATCTTGGACAAAAATAAATAACAAATACAAATTAAGAAGTATTTATAAATGTACAATACAATGAATATTTTATCAGCAAAACAGCATATTATGAAGAACAGGATAGGAAGAAACTATATTTATTACCACAGTCCAGGCATTAATTGACAGTTTTATATATAATGTTTTGCGAGAGTTTTGATGCGTTGCATTTTTATATACCTATTTTGGAGTAGGTTATTCGAATTTTCACTGCCTCCTTGGATTTATTTCTTTTTATTTTTATTGAGTAAACAGTCGGGGAATAAATACTTTTCGGAAAATACCTGAGATGGAAAAATGAAAATTTGAAAACTGCACTCCAAAATACTTAAAATGCTAACAATCAAACTCCTGCAAAGCTTTTTAGGGAAACCCTCTCTTGACACGTAATGCCTGGAGTATAAGAAAATGAATAATTCTATTAGTAAACTATTTAAATTATAATATAATAGCATGCCTAAAATAATTATAATATATTTTGGTACCTACCTATATATAGTTTTATTACTATTATTTAGTTATTTACTATACATACTTAGTGACATAAAATAACTTATTTATTCAACGTCGTGTGATGTGATAACATATTTATGTGTATTCGATTTTAATAAAGTTACTTCAATGTTTTAATTAGCTTGTTTTTTAATAATGCAAATAGTTGGAAACCAATGGTGTAGTGGCATGGATCGCATGAGGCCGCTGCTTTCGCGACTTTTTAGGTGTTAGGTTGCAACTTCAAACATTGTGGATACAATTTCATTGATATTTTTTATACATACATTGTTATTTTGCAAAAATTCTACTTTTCGTATGAGAAAAAAACCTACAACTGGAAATATTATATACATGTACCAGTAGGACACCCACAATGGCCGCGCAGCTTAAGCGCCGGCCTATAACTTTGTGGGTCCCAGGTTTGAATTCTGGGTCTGGCAAGTACACATGAAGTGCCTAGTTTCAATAGCCCCTAAAACGGTTTTTGAACATTTTTTAGTTAGAAATGCATTTAGATGGATATTTTTGTTGCCTATATGATGGCCAAAGATTGAGCTTCAAAAAACGCCAAGACCTATCAATACGTATGATCAAAAATTAGGGTAAATTTCAAAACCCGCTAAAATGGTTGGAAGTGCTTTTCAAATACCCCTAAAATGGAAAGCCAAAACACTCTTGCGAATGTAACAAATTAAAAAATCAATACATAAAGTTCACAGATTTAATAGATGTGAGTTTTTCTCATTTTTCTCAGAATCTAAAATCGTTTTAGGGGCTTTTGAAACTAAGCGCTCCACTTATTGTTTTTCAATTGGTGAATGAGTCGCAGTATGTACCTAATAGGTTGAGCGAGTAGCTGACATCCATTTCTCGTAAAAACAAAATCTGTAATACAAACTTCCACTCCTTGGAGGCCCATATGATCTTATTAGGACATGGTTGAAAGAAGAAAAAAGAATACCAGTAGCGGTTACTCCATTGGAGTACATGACCATGTGAATCTCCCAACCAAAAACACAATAATTAAAAATTATAATGTGATCACGGCCAATGAACCGGAACGCACCGGAGCGCCGTTCCGGTTCATAAAATCCTCAAAATGTTTGCTCTGTCTCGTGGAAAATAATTTGACCATCTGAGCGAAATTGGCCATATCCAAAATTTAACACAGTTATTTTTATAAAATCCCTACTCATAAAGATAGAAAGGAATATAAATATTATCGTAAAATTATCGAGCGCTACGGTTCGTGAAATTTTCGATTTCGAGCGCTGAATGTGATACTAACACGTACACAATTATTCAAATAAATATGTATTAATTCTAATTCAAATCTATAAAATAAATTAATCGTGATAATGCAACCGACTTCAGGCGAGAGATAGTTCATCGCAACACGTGTTCTCCAGAACATCCCGGGGCACCGATTTCGTGCAGGAAACATACTGCAATGGCCGCCTGTATCGACCATGCGCGATCATATTTTGTGTGAACCGTTGTAGACCGGAACATTAACTCTCACGCCAAACATCTGTTTTTTTTCTATGAGAACAATGATTTGAAATTTTATTCAAATCTAGGTGAAAATATATATTTTTAAATAAAATAATAATAGCCCCAAATATATCATAATTCACAATATTAAAAAAAAGAAATGGTTTATCGTGGTAATTTATTATTAATGTTTGATAAATAATCACATACGTTTTCTTCAACAATCAAGGAAATAATGTGAACCAGCATTTTCAAGACTCACGGACCGCCACTGATATAATCTAATATATAAAAAATAATATTTGTTTGTGGGTTTGTTTGTTTGTTTGTTCGTTTTGAATGCACTGCCATACCGTTAATCCGATTGCGATAAAACTTTGTCAACTTATTGCTTGCACTTTCGCGAAGAGTATAGGCTATACTAATATATAAAAATGAATGTCTGTCTGTCTGTATGTCTGTCTGTCTGTGTGTCTGTCCCGTATGCGTTCCTATACCATTCATCCGATTGCGATTAAATTTTGGTAAGTGGTTGTATGCATACCCATAAAGGTTTCTGAATTAGAAAAATCATCATCTTCTTCTTCTTCTTCATTCTATTTTCTTTTATTCGTATGGTTCCTATACCATTCATCCGAATGCGATGAAATTTTGGTAAGTGGTTGTATGCACACCCATGAAGGTTTCTAAATTAGAAAAATCATTATTTTCTTCATCTTCTTCATTCTATCTTCTTTTATTCGTATTGTTCCTATACCATTCATTCGATTGCGATGAAACTTTCATCGGTTGTTGTGGTAACACCCGTAAAGGTTTCTGAATTAGTACAACCATCTTCTTCTTTTTCTTCATTCTATCTTCTTTTATTCGTATGGTTCCTATATCATTCATCCGATTGCTATGAAACCTTCATAAGTTGTTGTGGTAACACCCGTAAAGGTTTCTGAATTAGTACAACCATCTTCTTCTTCTTCTTCTTCTTCAATATATCTTCTTTTATTCGTATGGTCCCTATATCATTCATCCGATTCCGATCGTCAGTGGTTGTGCCAACACCCGCGAAGGTTTCTGAATTTGTACAACCATCTTCTTCTTCTTCTTTATTATATATGTATTCTTTTATTCGTATGGTTCCTATATCATTCATCCGATTGCGATGAAACCTTCATCAGTTTTTGTGGTAACACCCGTAAAGGTTTCTGAATTAGTACAACCATCTTCTGCTTCTTCTTCTTCTTCTTCATTATTTCTTCTTTTATTCGTATGGTCCCTATATCATTCATCCGATTGCGATGAAACTTTCGTCAGTGGTTGTGCCAACACCCGCAAAGGTTTATGAATTTGTACAAACATTTTCTTCGTCTTCTTCATTATATCTTCTTTTATTCGTATAGTTCCTATACCATTCATCCGATTGCGATGAAACCTTCGTTAGTTGTTGTGATAACACCCGCAAAGGTTTCTGAATTAGTACGACCATCTTCTTCTTCTATTATATATTCTTCTATTTGTATGAGTTCCTATTCCATTCATCCGATTGCGATGAAACCTTCATCAGTTTTTGTGGTAACACCCGTAAAGGTTTCTGAATTAGTACAACCATCTTCTTCTTCTTCTTCTTCATTATTTCTTCTTTTATTCGTATGGTCCCTATATCATTCATCCGATTGCGATGAAACTTTCGTCAGTGGTTGTGCCAACACCCGCAAAGGTTTATGAATTTTTACAAACATTTTCTTCGTCTACTTCATTATATCTTCTTTTATTCGTATGGTTCCTATACCATTCATCCAATTGCGATGAAACCTTCGTCAGTTGTTGTGATAACACCCGCAAAGGTTTCTGAATTAGTACGACCATCTTCTTCTTCTATTCTATATTCTTCTATTTGTATGAGTTCCTATTCCATTCATCCGATTGCGATGAAACCTTTATCAGTTTTTGTGGTAACACCCGTAAAGGTTTCTGAATTAGTACAACCATCTTCTTCTTCTTCTTCTTCTTCTTCTTCATTATTTCTTCTTTTATTCGTATGGTCCCTATATCATTCATCCGATTGCGATGAAACTTTCGTCAGTAATTGTGCCAACACCCGCGAAGGTTTCTGAATTAGTACAACCATCTTCTTCTTATATTCTATCTTCTTCTATTCGTATGCGTTTCTATACCATTCATTTGACTGCAATGAAATTTTGATCAAGTGTTGTGCTCACGCCCGCAAAGGTTAATGAATTGATAAAACTATTTTCTTCATCTTTTTCTTCAATTCTATCTTCTTCTATTCGTGTGCGTTCTTATACTATTCATCCGATTGCGATGACATTTTGACCAATTGTTGTGCGCACGCCCGCAAAGATTTTTGAATTAGTACAACCATCTTCTTCTTCTTCTATTAGTATGCGTTCCTATACCATTCATCCGATTGCAATGAAATTTTGATCAAGTATTGTGCTCACGCCCGCCAAGGTATCTGAATTGAGGCAACCATTTCTTCTTCTTTTTCATCTATTCTATCTTCTTCTATTCGTATGCGTTCTTATACCATTCATCTGATTGCGATGAAATTTTTGTAAGTTGTTGTGCGCACACCTGCAAAGGTTTCTAAATTAGTATTATATAAAATACAAAGTTCGTTTAATCCAATTTTGGTTTGTTAGTGCATATTAATAACATTAATATCGTTTGCGTATTTTGGATTCGATTTAAATTTAGTGTTCTTTTGTTTGACCTTTACTCCTATTAGAATTATTTTCATATTGATATATTGTATTACACAGATATTTTAATATTAAAAAAATAATTACCTCTTATTATTTTTTAAATATCTAAGATAAATATAACCACGAAGCGACCCTGTGCGAAGCCGGGTATTTCAGCTAGTATACTATAAAATGTATGCATATTCTTATATAACGTGAATTGTTATTTCTCAATATTATCAGATCGCATAAAAATACTAAGCTAATATAGCTTATCATTAATGTGTTGCTATCGTTAGGTTAAATTAATCTATATATATATATATATATATATAAATATGTTTGTTTGTTTGTTTGTCTGTGTGTATGTCTGTCCCGTATGCGTTCCTATACCATTCATCCGATTGCGATGAAACTTCGGTGAATTGTTGAGTGCACACTCGCGGAGGTTTCCAAATTGGAAAAACCACATTTTTCTTCTTCATTCTATCTTATTTTATTCGTATGGTGCCTATACCATTCATCCGATTGCAATGAAAATTTTGTGAGATGTTAAGTGCACGCCCGCAAAGGTTTCTGAATTAGTACAACTATCTTCTTCTATTCGTATGCGTTCCTATACCAATCCATGCTTCTCACATGGACAGCTGTATGTGGCCTGCTCATGCGTTGGAAAATTTTCTGATTTATTCGTGTACGCACCAGATGGAAAAACAAAAAATATTGTGTATCCAAAACCACTTCAATAAACAGAATTAAAACACAATCACTTTTTCTTTGAGTGGCATTGCAACGCATGCCGGGTACTCGCTTGTATACCAATAAAAATGATGTCAATCGTATTATTTATTCCACTTGTATCAGATCTGATAAAAATACTTACCTTCTGTAAAGAAATTTGGTTGATATCTTATCATTAATGTGTTGCTATCTATAAAAATAATGTCAATCTTATGATTCATTTCACTTTTACCTTATCTTTATTTAAAAATATTAAATAATCAATTTTATATCTTATGTCAATTATTTATGATGAACATCTTCAAGAAATCTCAGATACAATCGCGATTTCACAAAATTTAAAAAAAAATCTTATGGAAGATTTCATGAAAATGTTCATCATAAAAAATTGCAAAATA
This sequence comes from Rhyacophila brunnea, assembly GCF_057557595.1. Classification (NCBI taxonomy): domain Eukaryota; kingdom Metazoa; phylum Arthropoda; class Insecta; order Trichoptera; family Rhyacophilidae; genus Rhyacophila; species Rhyacophila brunnea. The sequence goes on along the minus strand of NW_028232827.1, from coordinate 32,215,371 downwards.
ATGGAAGAAAAACGCATTTGTAATTTTATTTGCAACCGATTAACACAGTTATTGCAAATTTCTTCAACTGTCATTAAATGGCACATCAGCTTCCCTGAATCTATAAGGATTTGGTTCTAAGTGCATGGGCCCAATATAAACTTTGCATCTTTAATTTAATTCTGTATGTAAACGAAAAATAAAACAGCAACACTGAACCATAATATAACACTGACAAACAAAAACGTACTATCAGTAATAGAATAGTTTTGATTGGCCAAAAATGTAAGACCTGTATCGTCGTTTCCATTGCAAAATTCTATATCTGCAAAATATGCGTTTTTGACATTTTTGTATACTTAATCAAAAATCGCCTTTCCACACATGCAAAATAACACAAATAACAAAAATTGCATTTTCGTTGAAATTGTGAAAACCTTTTTGGAATTGATTCAAGTCCCATACATTTTTTAAACTGTTTTTATGCTCCCCTGAAACTTGAGATTTTGCAGATATGCAATTTACAATGGAAACAAGAATATTATTATTACATAAGTATATAAGTACACACACCGACTTTTTTTAATGTTGCATATTTTGACACTTTTCATGCATATTTTTAGCTTTTTATGTTGCAAGTAATCCGGTCTCTAATAATATGATTTATTTCATTGTTTAACTTACTATCGTATGTGTAGTTTTCAAACGTTTTGATTAATCGGTCCATGGTATTAGCCATTGGGTTACATCAACGAGAACAACTGTGACTAACCGTGTCTAAACTTTTGAGGTTATATTACCAAACTTTTTTAAGGCTTGCTTATATAACCTCAAAAGTTTATTATAATATACATATATATTATTATTACGCTCCGGACAAGAAACAGTGACTAACTTTTTATTTTTTTTTATAATCATATACCTACCATATTCCTGTATTATCACAAAAACAATTACTTTAGATCATATTTATTGTAAAATGAACTGTTATAATGTTAGCATAAAGCCATTCTAGTATAGATTCCAAAGTATTGTGTTAGTTTCCAAAATATTGAGTGTGGACTATTTGATTGGTTCATAGTATATCTCATAGGGACGCCTCGGGAGGTGATAACAATTGGTTGTCCTACTGTACAGTAATAAACTATTCATGATTTTATATGGCGCCTAGATAATATTTCTTTTATACAAAGGGCGTCTATAATTTGAGGATTTTTTTATGGAATCAAATGCCTTGTCACAATCAATGAAACTTAGGTAGAATGGTACCTAGTCTTTATCAGGAGGAAGGGACAGACAATATAGTGAAAATAAAAGAAAAGCAAACAAATAAAAGTCTTTAATTATTGGTTTTTAAATAAATCACAATTAATATTATAATAAAAGCTGTAAATTTCTTCAAAACAAGTCCACTGTAAGACTACCTATTCCGAAAACTGCATGTTGCACTGCACTGCAATGCATGAAATATCACAACCTCTTTGCCCATATCCGCCCCTTAGCTGGAGCATATGGACACCACGCGGCGCCTCCAAGAATCCCTGTCGCTCGCCAGTCTCCTTGCTTCGTTCCAGGTCAAACCAGAATCCCGTAGCTCCGCCGTATACACTCTGTAGATTGTGTTTAGCGGCCTTCCAGGACGCCGGAATCCGGTCGGCTTGAAGAACAGGCAAGCCAGGTTAAAGTTCTCTTCTGGCATCCGCAGCACGTGGCCGAGCCAGGTCCAACGTCGCCTCTTCACTTTCAGCGTGATGAGAGGCTGCTTGGTACGTTCTCTTATCTCCTCATTGCTCCTAAAGTCATACCACCGCACACTCAGTATTCGTCGCAATCATCTGTTTTCGAAGCTCAGTATACGGTTGCTCTGAGCCTTCGTAAGGTGCCATGATTCGCTACCGTAAAGCAGCACTGTCAGAATGCAAGCATCGAATAGGCGGCATTTGGTTTTGACCGAGTACAATCGTGAGTCCCAGACATTTCGCATCGAGTTGAATGTTGCTCCAGCTATTCCCATTCGGATAGCGAGCTCTTTCTGCAAAATGCCATCTCCCGTGATGTGTACCATCACAACCTCATCCAAACTAAATTGTGGTTGATCCACTTGTTAGTAAAGGTCCGTTATTATTAAATGTCACAATGTGACGTCACTGTGTAAAGTAATGTGTCCATGGGAAAAGGAAATGGCTGCCTCCTACCTGCCATCGACAGCCAAGTGATAGCAATGTAATCAAAAATCGCCACACCATGAGTTCATTACTTGCGTTTGCTGCACAAATTGAGATCCTCATTAATGTTGTAGATTCTGCAGAGAATTTACGAACTTTAAAAACAATTGACGTACGTTTATAAAACACGTACTTCAGGGATTATGCATGACTCTGGATGCAATGCCCCCGTATTTCGACTAGCTTTATTAGACTCAGTAAAGCCATCATACAAAACGCAAGATATCCCATGATAAGATGAATTTCCGTAATATTACCATTAATACCTATGCCTATCCTGTCAAAGCTGCACAAACTTCTGGATCTGGAATAATGTGAACAATAACTGAAGAGTCGAACACCCTGAATACATTGAACTCCTGTATGATACTCCAGTTGATTGGCAGTCCTAGGCAGTATACCACTGTCAAACACATGGCCATTTAATCAGCTTAGTGACCTATCACATCGCGTACTCTTGTCTGCTTCCTTATCCACTGGTTTAATTGGTAGTTTTTCTGTGTTATGCCCAGCATGCACCTATCCATGCAACATTACGTTAGGTAATTGTAGTTTTCGAATTTCTCTTTCATTAAAGGTTCACATTTCACATGCATATGTGACCACAGGTAGCTCACATTAGTAGAACACATTACATTTTAGGCACAACACAAGCAAAGACCACTTCAAGCCAACCCGCCCCGCACGACACTCGGTCTTAATCAAGCGTATCACGTGGCCCAATATTTGGTGTGAATCATCAGCAGTTTTTTACGCCTGGTAATGTCACAAAAGCAGATACCCAAGTTTTAGGTAAAGGTTGCTACTCTCTCAAGCGAGCTTTGACTGAGTTTACTGATTTGACGCAATTTTATAAAAGTGCCATGGGAGAGAAAACCATGGAGAACTCACAGAAATCAATAAATTTAATGATATATAATTATATAATACAAAAAACGACGCTTAGCTATTTGGACTTAAATATAATAATATACCGTCTAGGCAAAATGAGTAGTCACTTTTAAAGATACTATACAGATGCTCAAATGTGCCCTATGCAAGCTTGGTTTTGCGAGGTATCTCGTCATACTTGCCTACCGTCGATTTACTTATTTTATTATTCGAAGCAGTCGTAGTAATATTGATTCACATAATTTGAGTGCCATTCATGAGGATTGGTTTTTGTTCAGCAATGCAGTTAATCATTACTTTAGTCATAGAGAGATTTATTTTAAACATACTTTATAGTTTTCATTTGTTAGTTCCTACATCCTGGTATGGAGGTTATTTGGGCCTCCCAAAAATAAACACTATCATATTTATTGTTATGCGAGAATTTAATTTTTCTCTCAATATAAAAAATATTGACATTAATGATAAATAGGTACGTCTTAAATATAAAGGTTTCATTACCCTCTCTAACCACTGCCAAATATATATTCTCTATTCTGATTTTAAAGCATTTTTTTCGACCATGTCCGATCCTAATAAGATCATATGGGCCTTCACAAAGTAGAGGTTTGTATTAACAGATTTTGTTTTTTTTTCCCCGAGAAATGGATGTTAGCCACTTGCTCAACCTATTAGGTCCATACCCTGACAGAAACAAATTAAAAAACAATATGTGTACTTGCCAGACCCAGGATTCGAACCTGGGACCCACGCGATTCCAGAGAATTTGAATATTTTTGTTTATCTTACAAATTATCTTTGCGAATAATGACAAAAAAAATATTATATAATAAAATAATTTCCATGATAAACATTTTTATGAAATTATGATAAATACCCGAATTAAAAAAAAAACTTTCATTGGTCGTCCATTATGAAAGAATGAGAATCAAAATTTGAGTAGATAATGCATCATGAATAATAAAATTTAGTTTTTCACAAACAATTAAAAATTACAAAACTATGTTAATCTTTTTCAATTAATTTTATACAATCGAAAATTTCATTAATATTATTTAATAACCCCTTTCATCATTTTAAAATACAATGTTAAACATTTTTTAAATTTAAATTATATAAAAATATTTACAAAATTTCAAATTTATAGCTGGCTCTACCAGTAGGTATTATATAAATATCGATGAATTGATTCAATATAGTTTGACTTGTATGTAAAATAATTTAAATAAGAGCGGTGTACCAAAATAAAGGAATGATGGAGTAATAAATCACTAATTGTAATAGTAATTTTAAAATCATTTTAATCAGCTTCTTTTGGAAAATTTTTCAAATTAATCATCGTGATGTTTTCGTATATTGGGCTGCTTGTTAACAATGGTTTGCTACTTTTCGGAATTTTCTTATCTTTGCCCCCTAAGTATTTGAACCATATTGTTCGAGTCTTTTTATTGAGAATTATAAAAAACACGGACAAAATAAACCCTTGCGCCGTTGCTGTGAAGCAGAATATGTAAGTGCAATAAATATTATTAGAAAACAAACCAAAGATCCAAATCAACCCGTAAAGAAAAAACATGAAAAAGCTCATGGAGACTTTTCTGAAAAATTGTTTGTCATCTCCGTGACTTCTAATATTTGATCGTTTGAAAATATTATACATAATCATACAGTACAGTATTGTATTTCCAAAAATAATGGATGCTACGGGAAGGAAGACTGTCAGCCAATATCCCAGACCACTAGGATAACAAAAATCCATTTGTTTTGTTGCCTGTTTGTGAAATAAAAGATACGTATCCGAATCTGTGGCTAATAAAATAACAATCGGTAATGCGGGGACAATCCATCCAAGTATGGAGATTTTCAAAAGTTTATGTGATATATCTGTTACGAAGACTCGTTTAATCTTCGTATAAGACATGTACGCCGATAAAAACATCCAAGAAAATGAGGATAATACTGCAAAATGTAAAATAACTCCGGAGCTTACGCAAACTGATTCGTGAAATTTCGTAAAATCTATCATGGAAATAATTAAAAATGCTATATTAAGCAAACCTATAGATATTGACAAATTAAGCCATACTTTATTAGAAAACTCTGCTCTCCATGTGCGCGAGATCATACCTGTTAGGCAGATTATAATGAGGCCAATCAATGAAAGGGTACAGCCAATATATGTTATGATAGACAAGACCATATCGTGGTATTTTTCAATTTCCGTCTCCTCGTATCTGATTATCTGTGCAAAGTGAGTCAGGTGATAGCATCTGCAAATATCTGCGCTTCTATTTTTCTCTGTTTGTATTAGATAGCAGACATTTGTTGTCCAATCGCCTTCGTCGAAGTCCCAAATAGCACAAGTTTTCGTCTTGTTGGATGGCCGATTATCAAAAGGGCTGAAGTGAATTTCGACATAGTCCTTCTCTTTGAAACAAGTTTTATTACCAAGTGATATGCTTAACACTCGACTGTTCAATTCCCAATTACTATTATTTTTCTTTTGAAATGCTGCATCGTCTTTATACACTCCAAAAGATAGCTGGCTGCTAGAACCTTTACATACATTATTAGGTACCGTAATTCCTATATCGTCATTAGAGTCAACTAAATCTGGATTCAAAACATCATCTGAAAATGAAAATAAATAATTAATGGCGAAATTATTGAAAACAATATTTATACTTATAAGTAGGTATATTTAAAAAATGTATAAGTGAGTATAAGATGATTGATTGTAATTCTTGATTGGCAAGATAAATGGGACCAACGAGATTGGAAATCACATCAGTGCGTTATTGCTACATACACTCAAAGATAATTCTTTTTTCCCTTTGACTTTTTCTGGTGGGTGTTTTGTTAGGTTTTTAAAATATTATGTCTATCAAATAATCATAAACTAACTCTTAAATTTTCTGTGTATTCGTATTGAATTAAAAAATAATAAGCGCACTTATTTATAATAAATAGAAAGATGTCACAACTAAATCAATTTGTGTTGTTAATATCATTGCCTCGATTTAATCAATAATATTTAAGTGGCATTTTGCCATACTTCTGATGACGCGAATATCTGCATGAGTCATCATAGGTGGGCGGAAAGTTCAGTTGGGAAATCTCTTACCAGGACGTTTGAATCTCACTTGGTGGCCCCCTTTTATTTGGTTTTTTCTAACTAGTGATCATAGAATAAGAAAGAGATCTTGAGTTGAACGCAGCTCTATCTCACCGAAAAAGTATGGCGTTCCAGTTCGACCCCGGAAATTATTAATTATATATATACATACATAAAAGTATTATTGTAATAAATACAATGTAGATGGCAAACCTATGGCACGCGATATGATTTTGCATGGTAAGCGAATGTTTTATTTTGAATAGAAAATAAAATACATTCATATAATAATTTAAAAAAATTGTCTTTAAAATGTTTTTCAAGTAAATATTTACTTGTATTATTTCAAAAAACAGCTGAGACTTTTAAAATTGGTAAATTAGGGAGTATGGCATGATTAAAGAAGGAAATAAACAGTTTCAATTTGTATTCTGGGACATTAATTGTACGAAAATCAAGGAGTCGAACAAAAAGACTTTATTGATCGGGCAATCAAAATTCAAATATTTAATCGACAAACCTCAGAAAATTTATCGGCAGTCATTCAAATATTACAACAGCTGCTTGCTATTTTACCTCAAACATAATCGCTGAAAATGGAATATCTTTCAGTGATGGAGAATACCTATAAATATGAAAGAAGCGTGGTTAAAAGGCTCCCACGATATCTTAGATTTTTTTTTAAATAAGGAAAAAAATATTCAAAGAACAAAATATATGTCTTCGGCTAGAAATACACTGAAAAATAGAATCTCAAGAACTCAATTATTGTGATTTTTACAATTTTTAATAGAATTCTTAAATAGTATTTTTTCCCATGAAAAACTGATCGGCATGTCAGACAGACTAAAAATAATATTTCGGAAATTTTGGCACGTATGCGTAAAAAAATTCGCCATCCCTGCTCTACATGATGTTTTTGTAATATACACAATAATATTGACTGACAATATATAAAATAAACTTTATTGTATCTTAACACGTTAAATTCTCAAATACTATTTCGAAATGTGACCTGGTCAATTGGTTAGTCTTATTTGATTTCTTGTTTAAACAAATTTTATGCCGACCTTCTGTTAGCAGTTGAATCATGTCGTCATTGATATCTTCTTCTCCAATCCTTTTTACTTTTATCCCAATGGGAGATGACCCATTTCTCCTAATGGATATTACTGCAATGTTTGACTGCACTATTTTGATGTACGTTTTGTCCTGCGGAATCTCAACTTTGTCCAGAATTTCGTCAAAAGTTTTGACCAGCATCGGAGGAGGTGCTGTTTTTTGAAGTAGCAGAATGTTCATTTGATTCACAGCAGTTTTTAATATTTCGGGCAGTATCGGTGATTCAAGCATGGCATTAAAGCTGTTATTGATACTTTCAACATTTTCAGAAGATATCTGAAAGGCAAAAATAAGAACACTCTTTCAACAATATTATATAATTTAGTAAATTTAGTTATTGATAGAAAATTTTTGGAAAAATTAAAAATGTGGAAAGTAGGTACCAACTGTTACGCCTTCGGACTTAAGGTCATATACCTGGAGTACCTTTTGGGAGTGTAGAGTAGCCTGAGCACGCCCTCGGCCCTGTAGTCAAATAAAACAGCACCTAGCCGCAACCTTGATCACCCAGAGGGACGCTTCCCTTTCAGGAATAAGTCCCACGAACCATATTCTTGAGGCTGAGGACATGTTCCGTGGAAGACCAGGGTAAACACATCAGAAGGTATGCGAGACGACGAATGGTATTGGGCTTTTGCCACTTAAACATACACAAACAAATGAGTAAAACATGTCAGTAGAATGTGTAGACAAAACGCCAATAAATTGTAATAACTTGTATTGTAAATCAGAGAGAGGAATGTTAGATAATGCTAGGAAAAGAGAAAGAGTGTTACTTCATAACTAGATTGTAAAATATGTAAAATTAAGATGTATAAAAAAATTCCGCAGTATAGACACTACTTTGTAATAACGCGTAAGTGCGCCGTACAAAGTAAATATCATAGAACTAAATAAATGTAAACGATTTAAAGCGCTGATTCGGAAATAAAAATAATGATAATGGAGCCGAGCCGGCAATGCCGTAAATTATGACCGTTGAAAATATTGCAACGTCGCCTTTTTTCAACAACGGCTCTCGTTGAAGACGAAACACAAGATGGCGGGCAGAACTCTGCTAACAGCCAAATCGCAAACGCATACGTCCTCCGTAAAATAAATTATGAAAAACGTAACTATTATATAATATTAACTTAAATATACCTTGCCGTGTCCAAAACAATTCCGGTGTGTTAATTGTTCACCTCCAAATCCTAAAATCCAGACGAAAAACCATACCAAAGATAAAAGTGACAGTTTACTAATTACAACAGAACAAGTAATGATACCCACCTTCAAAAAAACCGAAACTGAGCTAGACCAGAAGTGTGGTGGTTTATCACTACCTATATGGCTACAAAATTTCAAAACCTAAAAACTGTTTCCTAAAATTTTATGTTTGAACCTAGCTTCTTCTTCTTTCTTCTTTTGACCATGTCCGATCCCAATATGATCATATGGGCCTCCAGAGAGTGGAGGTTTGTATTAACAGATTTTATTTTTACGAGAAATGGATGTCAGCTACTTGCTCAACCTATTAGGTCCATACCCTGACTCACACACAAATTGAAAAACAATATGTGAACTTGCCAGACCCAGGATTCAAACCTGGGATCCTTGACACTATAGACCGACACTTAATCCATCCACCTAGCTTACTCAATAATAATCAGTATGGACTTGCTTCACTATTTATTATCATCCTCCATTTGTAGAAAACGATTGTAATAGTCACAATGTATCGATATTTGAAGTGATATTATTTAGAGGATGTTTGCAGTATATGTCTGTGTTTACTAATGAGTATGCATGTGTTTTTGCAAGAGCTGAATTGTCGACTAATTATAATGTTTTTATGAATACTTCTCGGACCAGAAGCACAATGAAAAGTAGACAAAAAACTAGAAAAGTATCATATTTTGAATCAAAAGATAATAATAATGAGTTTGATGGTATACAACAATGTCGTGGTTCCTGTACATATTTATCTATGTTTACTATTGATTATGCATATTGTGTTTTTGCAGGAACTGAATTGACTAATGATTATATCATAATGGATGCTTCTCGGACTATCAGTCTAACCAAAGAACAGTCACGTATTTAATATTATATTTAATCAGGATTTGTTACAACATATCATTTTCTTTAGGACTTTTACAAAGAAATTTCAATAGAAATCTTGAAATTTGGTTTGCTTATAACATTTTTATTCTTTTTAGGTAAGTACATATTCTGTTTTCTGACGTATGGGATTCATACAATTTATATTATTGTAGACCTTCCCCGTTGAAAACAGTTGTGTAATGTTGCAATATCTCAGTATATCGTAGTCATTCAGTTTTATCAATATTAAGTGTTCAATAGTACTCACTATTGGATCGCGACTTGGTCTGAGCCAAAGAGATTGAAGACCATAAAGAGAGGGAATATGCCATCATATACGTACGGAGAAATACGACACGAAGAAAAGACAGTTATTACTGGAAGCTGATAGTTTCACGATCGTGTCGTAAAAAAACATGGCGGATGCCGGATGAATGAGTGTTGTATTATTCTAGGTTATTCAAATAAAAAGTTGTGTATTAATGGAAGAATACAAAGGAGTAACAGCATTTCGGAACAATATATGCATACTTTTAATTTATATATTGATAGTTTTTCGTAAAAGATCTTTTACAATAACAATTAACAACTTTTACAACAAACGTCAAAAATGGTTGTTTATAGTGAAAAATATCCAGGGCCATACTCATAATATTATTTTGAACCCAAAATATGCGATGTGTTTTTCAAAGTAAAAACTGTTAGTGGTAGTTATTGACATTAATTATTTACATAGATTTATATTTCATTTCCGAGATGAATATATTTTTAAGAATAGGTACCAAACAAAAAATGTTTTTATATGAAGTATGTAATAAAGTATAATATATGTAACAATTTTGTAATGTTATAAGCATAAATTATTTTTTTTTGTATGAATATAATAAAATTAAAGTAATTTTATAAACAATATGTCAAAAACCAAACCATGCTATATATTTTTATTTCATAAAATATTTTCAAAATACACATGTGTAAAAAGATAATATAATCAACTTTTTTTTTTTTTTGTAATAATTAACTGTGTAATTATTTTTTAACATATTTGTGTTTTGTATTTAACAGTTTTACCTAAGCATTAATACTATCATATTTTATATATTATGAACAATATGTAAAAATAGACCATATTTTTTTCCTAAGATTAACCCATTTGTTATTAACTCATTTGTGTTTAATTTTTCAAATTATTGTGTTTTTGTATTGCTATTAAAAATAAAATACCTCCAATTGCATTATTCTTTCTTACCCTGAATTCTTATAAAGTTTTTATTGCGGGAACTTTTTATAATGAAAATACGTTTATCATAAATTGGTTGTAAGCTGAAGTATTGATAAAAAAATACTCAGTGGGGCGTTTTTATGTCCGATTACGGCCCATTTGCAGCAAAGTGTATCTTATTTCATTATGATATAACTTTGGTTCACAAAACGAGTTTACACTGACATTTGTGTGCTCCCTCTGTGGGAGGAGTTAGGTCTCTACCTAAATCTTTTTTTTTTATTTTTGGAATATCAGCTTTCGTTTTTTGGCATTCGCTATTTTGAACTAAACCCCCAAAGAGGGAATACAACCACTGTCTTGGATATAATATGACCGCAAAATAATAATTTTAATAATACCTGGAGGTTGAAAGAAATTTCCGTACCATATTTAAGTATGTTCGAGCAAATGTTTCGGACGGTTTTACAACTAGATTCTTACGTGATGCTCATGCGCAGTAAGTAAACCGGAAATGGTTTGAAATCTAAAGTTTATGTGTGCGTCCCCGCAAGTTAATAGTGGTCAGAAACCATATAAATGGTGTGACTCAATGCTTTAAACTACTTTTCACTCACCTAAAAACGATATTCATTTATTATTATCGTAGGTACGAATATTTCGTATCTGTCTTTTGATCGACATATTGTATTACATATTATGAAAATCATAATATATATAAATCAGAATTGGTATCAACTCATGAAGCATTATCATTTATACATTTAAAATATATGAATACAAGAATTATCATTACATTTGTGACCTTGTAAACGACGAGCTATAGCAGGTTGGAATTTAATTACAAGTTGACATTTCAATAAATGTGTTGTAAATTATTGAATTAATTTTAGGTATACTAATCAGTTGTCAGAAATCGCGTTCCCGCAAAATTTCAGTCAAACCGTTCATATCCAACCATCCAATCTGGTTTGTTTGGTTCAGTTTGGCTTAAAATTTGGAACAAATTTTAATAAAATACTTGACAAACGATACTTACAATTTATTGTTCAATTTATTCAATCATGATGGCTACACTTTTAATAATAATGTAATATTTTTAAAAATATTGTTCCATTTAGAAAGTTTCCTTGTAATAAGATGATATTTCATATTTTACTTACAGGATTTGTATTGTATGTGCTATTGTATTCCCAATACACTCCAGTATTGAAATCTTTTTTACACGTATAGTACGATGACACTGAAAACATAAATATTGGAATATTAGTAACATATTTGAAAATGACTAATGGTTAATTAAAAAATGACGTTTATCGGACACAAGTTATATGAATAATATATAAATAACGCCATCGTTATTTACTATCATTGCGAGATATAAGTATTCAACCATTTGTACTAGATAATACAATATAATGTCTAGGTCATATTTATCTTTGCATATTACAAAAACCGTTTTATTACACTCACTATTGTTCATTTTAGGATTATGATATAATTCCTTGCAGGATTAAAGGTTTCGTTTATACAAAACGATGTACTTATATTGAGTAGTTGTTGTAGTCGAGGGATGTGAATGTATCAGGATTGAATTATTTTGATACAGTCGTTTCATTTTGGAGACGGAAAATATGTTTTTATAACATCTTTCATATCTTCTATATTGTTGTTTTCTGGAAATTGCAGTAAATAAGCTTTAACGTTATCCGAAGCATTATAATTTGGGAGAAATAAAATTTTATTTGTTTTAATCGCTTTAAAAGAAAAACCGTAATAGACACACCAATAATACCCATCTTTAGTCCCATCGATAGAGTATATAATACTTTTGATAATGATGTATTTGTCTCAAACTCATTTTGTGGTTTGGTAAAATGTTTAACATGTGTTAGGGAAAACATATCTGAATCATTTTCACAAAAAAATTTAGACGATTGTCTCCTTCAATTTGTTACATCAGTTTTATCCTTGAAACCTATAATGTTAAAAATTATTGATTGTAATGTGGATTAAATTTTTCAAATTTTGAGGGGCGTGGTATTAAAAAGTTTGGAAAGCACCAAGTACTTGACGGCTAATATTGGAACCACATAGTGTGTTGGAATATTTGGATATTTTCGTGTTTAGTATAGGAAATTATTGAAATACGGATCACCAATGAATGATATAACTAGGAACGAAAGGCTACTTTTAAAAATTCCAAGGCATCCTGTTTTTATTAAAATCCAATATCTCGTCTGACAAAGTAGTCTCGATTTACAAACAAACCAGTACCTTTTTCGGACATGTTTTTTTTTACTGTAGCCCTAATAATTCGACAAAATATTTCTTTTGGGAGGTACATATTCGCATCTGTCCAGTTAGTCTGAAACATTGAGAGGAAGAAAAAAATGACAAGCGCACGTTAAAAACCCAAATATCTACTAACAAAGATCGTGGATTAAGATATTGAATGCTAAGTAGGTATAAAGATGGGTGAAGGAAGGCCTTTATCCAACACAAGGTCATATCTGATTATGATAATATTATATTTTTGCTACGTATTATAAGTGCAAACGATAAAAAAACCTGAATTCATCAAACTCAATGTTGTGCTGTATGGATTCACACTCGTCTGTAATTAATATAAAAGTAAACATGGTCCTTTCTAGAGCAGAACAAGTCATAAAACATCAAATGCAAGAGGTACAACCCCTAAATTGTCCATTCTATGGACTTGGAAGACTACGACAATAAAGAAGTAATATGATTCAAATCTAGACGGGAAAAAAAAATATTAGAGGTAAAAAAAAATCCCGGGTGTGAAAAAAATTACATGTTGTTTTTCAATGTATGTTTGGACCTAGAGTATGGACCTAGCAAGTTGAGCATGTGGCTAACTTCCATTTATCGTAATAGGTCTGTTAATACAACCTCTACCATGTGGAGGCACTTAATATTAATGTGATCTTCTTAGGATCAAACATGGAACAAAAATAAAGACATTATAATTATTCGTAGTTACATTGGAAACTCGTATTTTATATAAAGTAAGCTTATTTATATAAAGTAAAAGAGTTTTGTGAGCAAAGTCGTTGCAGTAAATGGGTATTTCTTTGGCATACAAAATCAATGAATATTATTCTATTATCCTCTACCGTTGTATGAACAATAAAAGTATATTGACCTGACGGGTCGGAGTGTTGGAGTATTAGAGTGTTGTACGCACAATACTGACAAGCACTCACTGTATGTGAAGGAATGTAGTGCGTGCAATAGGTATGGATGGTGAACGAATGATTCCGGTCATGAAAATTGCAGTCATACCGCCGTATGCATACAACATAAAATTACCTTTAATCTAAATAATGCCAATTTGCATGCATGAACATAAATATTAGTGACGTCGCAGCCTTGTTAGTTTTTGACGTCAAACGCTTCACACGTTAGTATTATGACCTTTTTTTAATATTTATTTCCTTATAATAATTTTAAAAATTGAAATTGTCAAGAAGTGTGGATTTAGTGTCCGAACTGCACATTATAAATTGAATAATTACAAATGAATGGTTAATATAATCCATACATATTTTACAGTGTTTTTATAATAGAATTGAATATCGGACAAAGTATTCCCAATAAATATTTATTGAGTTATTGAACGGCAACACAGGTTTGCTTTCCACAGCTAATTTCACGTATATTATCTATAGCTAACTTCATTTCTATTATGCGATTCCGACTTGAATTACTTGACGTCCATGAAAAGGGATTTACATTATTATGTAATGATCTCTTTATAATATTTTCATTTATATCAATCACCCATGATAATCTTAATATTACTAGTGTAATTGAGACTTTTTCCTTATTTGTTTTATATCGAAATGCGGGAGCATTGTACTACCTATCTAGATTCTAGACTATGGATTAAAATTGTACGTGTTTTGTAAACCAAAACTATGTAATCTATTTCATTTTGATTTGATTTTTGCACGTTTATTGAACTTTATTCATTTTGAATATTTTAATTCAGCTAATAAGTTAACACAAGATTATTGATTCTGAGGCGGTACGAAGTTCGCCGGGTCAGCTAGTTATTTATAAATCAAAGAATGTTTAACGTGAGATTTTGAATGTTGATAGGGTTTATTAACGTACATGAAATTATTGATTGTACCTAAAAAATTATATGCAATTAATATAATAATTTTCTAATTTTATTATTTTAAAATATATTTATTGCAAATTACTAAATTCATCATAAAGTAAAATTGTGATTCTTATTCTTAGGTCAACAGAAAACTATGCAGATTACGACGCCGCATTTTGTGGCTTCACATCCTTCGTGATTGGTACGGGTTGACATCACCAAAAGGGTCATTGCCCAACGAACGCCTTCTCTAGATCAAAAATCGACCAAAATCTTCGCTATCCGGCATAACCCTCAACCGGACTACAAAATAATACTATGAGAACTACGAGTATATAGAAATGACATATTATAGTGACACCCCGGAGGTCCGGGTAAGGAGGGGAGTCGGGGCCGCACAGCCCGATCCGACCTCCCCGCTCAACTCTCCGGTCGACCGGGCGTCAATGTCGCCCTGGTTAGCGTGCTGTCGGTTGATTCGTGTGAGTCACACGACCAGCTTCCACCCTTCGACTAGCTCAGTGATTTAAATTGTTTAGGGCGGTCAATTGAAGCTGGGTTTTGTGTTTGGGTAGAGCACGTTCAGTGTAAGGTTAGGCCTTGATAGTTGATTATGGTGGATCTTCACAATGAAAAACACATTGTTCGTAGCGCAAAGTTTTATTTTTAACTAATAGTTCACAAAAAAAGGTACGTACACAACACACAGATACACAATATTAAGTTTTACACGGTTTATAATTTTTCAACAGCCCTAAATTTATTAATGATGAGCGCCGTAGGCTATGACAATTAAAATTTAAGAATCAACGTGATACGAAGTCCGTCGCGTATCGGAGGCTTCGGCTAATTTGATCGATTCCTGTCGATACAGAAATCGTTTTTAAAAGGTAGGTACACAATCAACAAATTATATTCTTTGCGAAGTTGATTTTTCAGCGGGACACAAAGTCCGTCGCGAGTCGGAGGCTCGGGCTTACTGCCTGCCAGATTGGTTATGTCCTCGTTTCCACCTTATCGCTGTCCCTCTCGATCTACCCCAGGACGCTCATCCCTCTCTGTCGTTCTCGCCTGCGGCAGAACGCTTGGGCCTTTACCTGGGTTTTTCCTAAAGGGTCATCCAAGTCACCTTTTTGCCAGGTAATCGAAAGTTACAGCGATCTCGGAGGGATTGAGCCCGAAAGAAACAACACTAGGTATCTTAATACAAATACAATTTAAAACTTAAATTATTTCCTTCGAGTCTCGGTCATACCAATCTCGCATGACCAACCTTTATCTCACCCATCTGGTAATTTGAACATTTTATAGTGAATTAATAAAGAGCATTTTACTTGATCGAGCGGCGATAGAGGGAAATTTGGCTTGGCGGACTATAAGTAACATGAATGTGGCATCCATAACTTTGCTCGTACTTTGCCCTTAAGGGGTCCTCCATACACATATAAACGTGGCGGTATCAATAGTATATTATTAATTCCAATAATATAGGTAGGTACCTACTCTGAAAACTATATAGAAATGTCATATAATATAAAGTTAAAAATACAGTAACATACCTACTATGAAAATAATGTAGAAGAAATAATAAGATAATGACGTACTCTTCTATATGTAAAATTTCTGGAAAATAACGAGAAAATAAGGAACTTTTTGGCCAGCTATAGAAAGGGGAGAAAAATCGAAAAAATTAACACGGAAACTAGAATAAACCAAGACCCAGTCGGCATACATAAAATTCAATGATCAGAAAAGATCTACGCAATGACGCCGAAGAATTACCACACTTAGCAGTTCTTCGAAAAACGACTCACCAGCCAGCAGAAAACATACCAGACCCCCACCATACAAATTGACCAGACACTTAGTTTTTTATGGATATCAGAAAACGCAAAGAATACTGAGTACGTCTTCTCTATAGCTGAGCTATTCTCTACGGAATCCAAGTGATCATATTGAATTGTTGCATTGAAAAGAAGCATTTTTGATTAGGGCAGAAGACAAAGAAATTCTGAGAGACAAATAAATAATAAACGCATGTGACCAAGTCTTCACCCGGTTGCTAACTTTCAAAGCCGGTCACGACTAACTGCTGCATCTATTATGAATGGGAGTGTATTTCAAAAAATGGTAAAGAGAACATCAAAGTATAGTAATAATAATTGTATTCAATCCACTCATCAATAATTCGAGAAACAGGAAGTCAGCGCATCATGTCAGAGGGCTGACATCCACTAAATACCAATTCACTTCTATTTATGAACACCCGGTGACAGCGTGCAGCTTCACTGAACTGTTACAGGTGTCAAGTAATAAGCAAAATATCGCCCTGATAGTGGCTGACCCTTAGGGTAGCGGGCGGCAACCTATGGTGGCACGCCACGAAAATGACGATTTATTCAAAAATTTGATACTTTTAAAACTGTACCGTAATATTATGTGATACTCGTAATACACTGGTCGCCGTTTCACAAGCTGATGATTTTATAAACCTGTATCGAAATCGTTTAACTGAAGAAAATTCGGAAATGTGCATAAAATTAACCACTTCAAACTATGAACCAAATATTGAGATGTCAGCTTCCAGAATCAAACCTCAAGGGAGTCACTAATGTTTAAACATTCTAATTTTTATGATGTTTTTATATAACGTGTATTATTATAGTCGAATAAAATTGTCTTACAATAGATTTACTAGTTTTATTTCAGTGGCACGCTCAGTGTCCAGTACTTTGAATTACCTGTTTTATGGCACGCCAATGTATTCAGGTTGCCGACCGCTGCTCTAGTGGATGGCTCGATAAGAAAAAGATTCATAGAAAATAATACTCCCCAATACAAATGTAATTAAAAAACATTCGTATATGGAAGATATTTGCTGTCTATATTTTATAAATTGCGAACTGTCGTATTTGTTTTATTAACATGATAATTTATAAGGTAGGTACATTAGTAAAAAGCAAAAATAACTCGTTGGCAAAACAATAAAATATTTGGGGTGAATGCACTATTAATGTTTTACCTCTTTCACTAATTTTCAATACCTTTGTTATCTATAATATGATTTTGAAATTATTAAAAAATATTCAAATCCAAATTGGACCAAAGAGATGAGAAAGATAATATTTAAAATACTTTATATATCTATATATATAAAACAAAGTCGGGTTAGTTACACCATTTATAACTCAAGAACGGCTGGACCAATTTTTATAATCTTTAATTTGTTGGATTTGTCTCCGTCCCGAATAGCATAATAACTATTAAAACATTGGATAAATCACGGAAAAAATAAATTATGAAGAAAATTCATTTTCTCATACATTTTGACATTTTTAACAATGAACCTCGCCATTCGAAAATAAAAGAAAATCACAAAAAATTTAAATCCGTATACAACGCCATCTCTGATACATGACAGAAACAATAAACAAACAAACAAAAGAAAGTATGAACATGGCGTTTTTGACAGTTAATTCAGTTCAGCCTCAGATAATACCGAAAGACTTTGTTGTAGACAAATAGCGATTTTGGTCGTGATTTTCAAACGATAAGTTGCCTTCTAAAATGTTCACTTTGTGAGGTTATCAAATTTGTGAATGTGCGCGTATGGATAATTGCTTCATTATGTAATTTTGAATTGTGTGATTAATTTTCCAGTGTTATTTACAATGCCGCGAGCCAGAAGATCTAATCTATATATCTATATAAAACAAAGTCGGGTTAATTACACCATTTATTTTATAACTCAAAAACGGCTAGACCGATTTTTATGATCTTTAATTTGTTGGATTTGTCTCCGCCCTGAATAGCAAAATAACTATTAAAACATCAGTAAAATTCACGGAAAAAGAAATTATGAAGAACATTCATTTTCTTATACATTTCGTATGGAACGGCTTTTTTGATGATGTCTATTAATGATATATTGACTGGTTTCGATGAATTTTTTTTATTCGTCTTTCGTCGTTCTTAAGTAAAAGTAAGAAAATCACAAAAAAATCCATATACACCGCCATCTCTGATACATGAGTATTGCAATTCAGTAAATTACATCAAATACATCTGCAAATATGTCACCAAAGGCAGCGATATTGTGGTTTTTGGCGTTCAAACTCCCAATACCAACGATGAAATCACGCACTATCAAGTTTGTCGATATGTGAGCTGCAATGAAGCAATTTGGTGTATTTTCTCATTCCCCATTCATGAACGTCATCCCACTGCTGTACATTTGGCGGTGCATCTGGAGAATGGTCAACGAGTTTATTTTAATGCATCGAATGTTGCTCAACGTGCTGTAACACCTCCAGCGACAACATTGACCAGTTTCTTTTCAATTTGTCAAAGCGATCCGTTTGCATGAACGTTGTTCTACTCTGAGATGCCGCGTTATTACACTTGGAACGCTTCATCGAAGAAATTTCAACGTCGGAAGCAAGGCGATGCGGTTGCTGATCATCCGGATGTGCATTCTAATGATGCTCTTGGTCACATTTACATAGTTCATCCGAAGAATGACGAATGCTTCTACTTGCGGTTGTTGATGGTAAATGTTCGTGGGCCGACATAATTTGAATCACTTTGAAGTGTCAATGGTGTAGTGTGTCCAACATTTCGTGCTGCATGTCAACAGCTCAATTATTTGCTTGAAAACGATATTCATTGGCACATGAAAATCGCTGTAGCAATTGTTTTTGCATCTCCAAGTCAGATACGCACATTATTTGCTATCATTATTTCGACATGCTTCCCATCAATTCCACCTGAACCGTGGAACAAGTACAAGGATGACATGTCAGATGACATTTTACATCGAATTCGTGTCAGTTCAGAGAATCCCGATCTCGAAGTGAATGAGGAGATACATAACCAGGCTTTGCTTTTGATCGAAGACATGTGTTATCTCATGTGCGGCAGTTTGTTATTTTTCATTTTTACATTTACATTTTCCAAGACATTTCTCATGTCATTGATTTTGGCCACTGTTCGTGCGAGATCCGAAATTTCTGTAGCAGTTGTTTCTTCTGGGATAGCGGCCACGTTGTTAGAAGGATGCCGAACGGCTCATTCAGCATTGAAATTGCCATTAAACCTTCAAACGACTGAAACACCGACAAGCAGTATTGCGAAACACTCAGCAATGGCCAAAGTTTTGGTAGCAAGTAAAATCATCACCTGGGATGAATGCACAATAGCGCACAAATGCGCATTGGCAGCACTCAATCGAACTATGAAAGATCTGCGTAATTACTCAAGATGTTTTGGTGGCGCAATGATTCTACTATCTGGCAATTTCCGCCAAGCACTACCAGTCATTCCAAGATCGACCTCTGCCGATGAAATGAACGCTTGCCTCAAATCATAGACTCTGTGGCGCTATGTGAAGAAACTTCAGCTGACGACGAACATGCGAGTTGCATTGCTAAACTATCCATCTGCCGAAGATTTCTCTAAGCAATTGCTGACAATCGGTAACTGCCGTGTTCCTGTCGACGAATCGAATGGATTGATTTCCTTTCCGCTGAATTTTTGAAATTTCGTCTCAGCGAAGGACGACCTCATCAACAAAGTGTTCCCGAACGTCATTGCTAACTACAAAAATCACAATTGGTTGAGTGAACGAGCAATTTTTGCGGCAAAGAACAAAGATGTGGATCACTTAAACTTCACAATTTAAAATCAAATCGTTGGTCCAATGCATTCCTTCAAATCTATCGACTGTGTAATAAACGAAGACAAAGCAACCAACTATCCAACTGAATTTTTAAACTTATTGGATCTGCCTGGCTTGCCACCGCACAATTTACAACTAAAGATTGACTTGGTAGTTATCATGCTTCGAAATCTGAACCAACCAAAACTATCTAATTTATTTAATTTTGATTTGATTTTTGCACATTTATTGAACTTAATTCATTTTGAGTATTTTAATTCAGCTAATAAGTTAATACAAGATTATTGATTCTGAGGCGGTACGTAGTTCGCCGGGTCAGCTAGTTATTATTATAGTACTAATTTATTTTTCAAGTATTTTAAATTTGATATCTAATCAAAACGTCTATTATTTTAAGTAAGGTTTAGTCTCAATGTACATGTACAATTTTATTATAAAATTTGGTTAAAAATACTGGGTTATTTATAAATGTAGAGGGTAAGTGACATGAAAACGACACATTAAAGAGGACAGTTTCCATAATAGCGTGACTTTTAAAATTCTCAGCCTGAAATATTTTTTTATTTTACAACAGTAATTAATTATCAATTGATGTAAGCTGTGGATTTATCATTGAAATCTAACTTAACAAATTAATATAACATACTCTTTCGAAATAATAATTTAAAAAAATGCTTACCAGCTTCGCTGGAATCAAGTCCTTTTTCCATATAAATACGCACTTTAGACAATTTTAGAGGATATTCACAAATGATATCTTTAAATCTATGATTATTTTCTCTTTTATTGAAACTTGAACCTTGAAGACTTATGCTGGACATTTCATTTGTGTCGCTCCAATTCAATCCTGGAACCTAAAAATAATGTAAAAAATACAATAGACGGTGAATCGCTAGGCCCGATTGATGACAATTTTATATTTATTATTTTATATTAATTGTGTAATGTCAATTATTAAAATATCGCCTCCTTATACATTATACACTTATCATTGATTCCCAACTAGGGCTCCGCGAGAATTCGGAAAAGCTCACCCGAAATATAGGTGGGTACATCTTGAAACCTTTTTGATAATAGAATAAAAGTAGAATTTAACGTGACCTGTATTTAAACAATGGATTGTCTAGTTGAGCTTGTTTAGAATTTGATATTGGATCAAAGATAAATTAACTAGCTAGGATAAGAGCGAATTCTACTTTGGAAGATAATTTTTCTAATTAAGTAATTAAGTAATAGAATTTCAGTTGTATTGAAAATATTATTGAAGTTCTAATAAGTAGGTACTTAGGTAGTAATTATTGCTTACCATCACTACTGGCAATGACATTATGTACCGGTAGGCAGGTTGTGCATTGCTTATGGCAAAATATTCTAAGAGGGCGGTGGATTAAGTAAGAAATACTAACAATAAATTTTTTTATAGTAGATTGCATGTTCAAAACTATCGTCTGTAATACCAATATTGTGCTTGCAGAGGTGTAACTGTAAATCATAGTTTTAAAGATTTGCTATGCATATACCTATTTATGATGGCAACACATAAATTGGAGTAGGTAATGAATTTTGATAAAATTTGAGTCTTAAATAGGTGTGGCATTTTCGTCTGCTTATGACTGATACTCTGCTTATGTTTGTCACTTCCTATTAACCTGGCTTTTTGTAATAATTTATCACCCAGGACTCCGTTATGTCAACCAAGTAGATTGGGCGAGTTTGAAAAAATGTCTCAGGGGTTCAAAAGGAACAAAAATGTTTGGAATTTTGAAATATGATTCTTTTGATTTTATAGAATAGGATTGCAAACAATATTTTTAATCATTTGCCATTTATCATTTTAATTTTAATTGAGACATGAAATTTCATATAATAAAAAAATCAGAGCAGTAGAGTTAGTAGTATTAAGACATCACTATACTTTTTAAAAATGTAAGCTACGAACCAATGGCTTATTTAGCTGTTCATTTATAAACACTGTTGTTACATTTATTTGTGATTATAATTTTAACAATTAAAAACACATAATATTGATAATCGGTATGTTCATAATATTCCATGTTACCATCAACCGTGCGGAATAATAATTTATACTAATAGCAGGTACTAACTCTCAGAAACAGTTGGATACTCAAAAACGCTTCAATGCTTGATTCAGCATCCCAATATTAAATTAAGACATTTTTTTTCAGTTGAACGGCATGCTCTAAATTCATACTGCTCATTCATTATAAATGGCTCAATCCTTGGAGAAATCATGCTATACGTCATGATCATCTCAAAAAAATTTGCTGGTGCAGAGACATCAGGTACGGGCCTATAGTTTTCCACTGATGACTCCTGCTACCTTCAATACTGCGTCTGTTTACAGAGCTTATTGGATTGTCGTAATTGTAGTAAGTATTACTAATAGTATTTGATATAAATGGGTTTTTATATAGCATTAAATTGGTTGTACACTATCAGTGTATGTTATTTTATATTATTTTATATAATTTATTTTGTGATACGTCGAGCCTGCATACTCGCATTTAACATTTTTTTAGTATTACCTCATGGGGCGGAGGGGGGCATGTACTAATAAAATGTTCATAAATGTATTATAATAATATTCATTATTAAAAATACAGAATAATAATTATATACATATGGTTGCTTCTAATTATATTTATAATTTTACTCCAATATTCGTTGTTGGCAACGGCACCCATTTAGGATTTAAAATGTTTTCGTAATTTTTTGGAACGTATGCAATAAAAGGCTCACCATCGCTGACTGGTATATTAATGTAGTCCGCACGGGAGATATTGGTGTTATTGTATCCAATAAGGATATTAACTACACGATAATATAATTATTGTTATATTAAGATTTGATCGTCATGCCAACCCGCGGTTTGTTTTTTTTGTTTGCGTAAATTATTTGGTTACAGGTAATTCAAAATCCACTAAACCAGGAATATTAAAACTCGTACAGCTCTTATAATACATTGTTGATTTGAGTTTAGTAAAATTTCATCTCAATTTTTGGTATTTTAAAGAAATTTCAAAAAATAGCGCACCAACATACTTGGTTTTTCAGGGATCCCTACCTTAAATGAACTTAAACTATTGTGTAATCAGTGGTACAACTACTGATTTTTTTACGTTTTTGTTCATTTCTGCAACTGTGGTGTCGCGATGAAAGGAATAGAAGTCGTAGTTTTTCCTAAAGTAGAAATTACAAAAGTTTCAACTAACCTTGCTATAATTACTATGTGGAATGAACTGCCAATGACCACCATCTCTGCCACCTGTGATGCCAAGTGGATACTCGGAAAATGATTCTCCATCATTTTTAGTATCAAAAAAATTCGTGTAAATATATCCTCGCTGTAGAAGATATCCGGAATCATTACGGCAGATATCGGCAGCTTTTGACGAAGTGTAACCATCATGAGCCGTTTCGTTGCCGAATTTCATATGTTTAAGACATGTTGCGAATGGATAATTGAATAGATATGATTGAGCAGGGCAAATATTCTTCGATTCGGCGTACGTGAAATGATTATAAAAATAACATACACTATAGTGTCTCTCATTGCAATTTACAGCGTGGTAACTACGCGACGACATGTTAAAGATAGCACACATTGTAGACTCATTCATAGGATCTTTCTCGAAAAATCTTATGTCAGCGCCCCCAAAATAGTTCGCCCGACTAAACCGTCCACCCTCATACTCTCTCATATAGTAAGACCAATATGTTCTATTCGAATTTTTGATTGCAAGAATATCCTCTAAAATTGATTGCTCCCACTCAATAACTTGTGTATGACAATCATTGAGGTAATCAAAATATGTCGATGGATCCTGCTCTTTAACACATGCGGTATATTTTGAAATATTAGTCAATGTGAACGTTTTAGGACACATATCTTCACTTTTACTTGAATTATATAAATTATATAACACTACTAGTAATACAAATTGATTCAATCCTATTTTGAAACGCATCGTGAAAATATTTTGAAAAACCATTTTTAACAAATATTTTATTCGTTTGTTCGATTTAATGATGTATTGTTAAATAAAATTAAAATATCACTAAATAACTTAACAAATTTTATCACTGCTTAAATAAGTCAGTTCAATGTCCAAAACTTTACTGACTTAGCCTTTTACTTACATTAATATTATCAACTATTTTATAAGCACTTCAGATTTTCACTTATCTTATCAAATCACTGTCATCAGAAAGTTTTTCAGTTATCATTATATATTTAATTACATATGGATAATAAAATTAACCGTATTTATGAAAATGTGCACTCTGTATTGCACGTAATCATACACAAAAATATGCCAAATGGGGTTTAAAATAAAATTGATGGCAAGAAAATGGCCAGATTTTCTAGATAGAAAGAATTATTTTTACAAGAACAAAAAAACTCCCGCAGACATTTTTAAAATTCCATTCAGAATGAAAGTCAAGAGTCCTTTCTCGGCAAAAATATTTTTTCCTCGGCGAACTTTAAAAATTGCCTTCAACGACAGAGATTCAGAATAATTTTATGGAGAGGTTGCTGAAACTAAATATTTAACGTTTTTTCAATACACCTAAAAGTACAATAAATTAGAGACATAAAAATATTAGGAAAAATGCCATATTATGCTAAACATGTTTTTGCAAGCTACTCGTAGATGGACAGGAATAAATAAACGGTAGATATGGAAAGAGAAACGACTAAAAATGGCAACGCTAATAGCTGTTATCGTATTTACTTAAAATAATTTTATCATTTAGGCTATATGTCCACACTGCGTACTTAAAGTGTACTTTCCGTCTCTTTCAGTTTCCGTTTTTCCGTTATATAACTCAAAAAGTACTCAATCAATATTGATGAAACTTGCACAGCCTATGCGATATGTAGTATTATAGTATCCACAATATAGGATTTCAACTATACCCTCCACGGATTGTTCGACAAATATTTTATGAACCTAAAAAATTGGAAATTTATATTATTTGTAAGCACCTATATTTAATAGATGCTCTCATCGTGAACCAGAGATATATTATTCGTTTCGTCAAGTGACGTCGTTTAAGTCTGATGACATGAAACTGTAGAATTTCTTAGGCAGTTTCAAGATGTGGTCGTGGATGGTTTCCACTTTAAACCGGAGCTGCGTTCCGGTCATTTCGAGCATTGCAAGCTTACTTATTACAAGAGCGAGATAAACTCTCACACTCGCTTGCTCTAAGATATTGGTGTCGATCAAGTTGGAAGCTATAGCATTTCATAATTTATTCGCCATACAAGTTAAGCGAATCAAGTGAGAGAATACATCACTGCCGGAATCCTTTTCATGTCCTTTTATATAATAAGTATTTTTTTTATAATGTCAGTAAAACAATATGGAATTAATTTGTATTCAGTTCTCAATAAAACATAATTTAATATTATTCAGTCAGCGATACTATTTTGCTCATGAAAAGATACAAAAATTGTTATTTAATATTTTTTAAATAAAGATTAGGTAAATGTGAAATGAATCATAAGATTAAGATTATTTTTATAGATACATTAATTTAACCAACGATAGCACATTAACATTAACACATTAATGCTAAGATATCAACTTAGCGGCCAAGTGTCTACAAGATTTGTTGTGTTTTCTTTCAAAGTAACAATTACGAAAATTATTAATGATCTGCATTCTAAAATGAAAACGATATTATTTTACATCTCGCTTAAAAGTGTTAACATTATATAAAAAAAATATTGTCTCCCTCTCTCGTATTGCATTGTCTAAAAAAAAACAACCAACATTGAACGCCCGTAATTATTGTTTGTTGATAATTAATTATGTTATCAAAAATCGATTTTTAAATATCAGTTTGATAAAATGCGATTTGTGATTAAACACGTATAAAACATCAAACATAGTTCAATTGTCAGCTATTTATATGTTAATTCAATATGAAATTCTAAATTAAAATAAGTAATTCAACAGTATGTGACAAGTTGAATAGTGAGGGCTTTATTCAAAAAGATAAAAGGTGCGGCAAACAAGTCAGTTCTGATATCAAAGATGGAATTCGCACTCACATTCAGGCCTTTCCACACATAACCTCTCACTACTGCAGGACACAGTCCAGTAGAAAATATTATATTGATGTAAGTCTAAACATAGCAACAATGTATCGTTTATATAAAACAAAATGTACCGAAGAAGCTATGCCGATGGCAAAGCAGCACCTTTATGAGACAATTTTTAACACAGAATTTAATATAAGTTTTTTCATACCGAAAAAGGACCGATGTTTGCTTTGCGAGGTATATAAAAATCTCCAGAACAAACGCGTATAAAATATCTTAATTATAGCTGAGAAAAATGAACTCAAACTCTTCATAGAAACCTCAAACAGAAATATTTTCACTTTTGATTTACAATCCATCATTAACGTTCCTTCTGGAGACATGAGTGCATTATTTTACAAACGCAGGCTCTCATGCTACAATTTTACACTTTTTGATGTAGGTATAAAATGGGATATGCATATACTTGGCATGAAGGGATCGTTAATAGGGGCGCCAACGAAATTGGAAGTTGCATTTTTTAATTATTTAAAAAATGTTACAGCTTCAGAAGTGTCATTTTATTTGGATAACTGTGCCGGACAAAATAAAAACAAATTTATTGCTTGACTATATTTATACTGCACACAGACACTAAATTTGAAATAAATAATGCATAGCTTCCTTATAGTAGGTCATTCACAAAATAAAGGTGATGCTATGCATGCATTGATTGAGCGTGAAAATAACGTTTGCCCTTGCACTGATAGGTGGGCCTATTTACGTACCATCGCAGCTGGTTCCCATTATTAGTTTAGCTAAGAAAACTGAAAATCCATATAAAGTTAAGGAAATGAGTACCAAGGATTCTATTGATATCAAATCACTGCAGAATGATATATGAAAAAACTTTACGATTAATACCGATGGAGAAAAAGTGTTGTGGAATAACATTAAAAATAATAAAAATAAAGGTAATGAAAGATTTCCTGAAGTAATTTTTTATAAAAATTGTTTTTTTTATAGAAAACTTCAAGGAAATGAATGTTAGATACGAATTCAGAGAGCGAAGAAGCGATACCAGAAATAAAAAAAGCTTTCAATACACCCCCGAAAATTTCAATTTTGAAAAAAAAAGATTTAATGTCACTTTGTAACTCCTCCGTTATACTAAGCCAGCATTGGCAATTTTACGAAAGCCTTCCATCTAGTGATAGCAAGTAGTACAAGAATTCGACCTTCAACATCAACTATATCAACACTTCATTTTCATTTATACTACTTTTCTCCATTCCCTGTCAAACTAAAGTAATAATTTAATATCAATATTAATGTTTTTTTGAATAGATACATAACTCAAAAAATGTTTACAATATTGTAACTCTAACCAGTTTTAAGCAGCAATCTAATATATAAAAATAATATTTGTTTGTTTGTTCGTATTTAATGCGCAGCCATACCGTTCATCCGATTGCGATAAAACTTTGTCAACTTATTGCTTGCACTTGCGCGAAGAGTATAGGCTATACTAATATATAAAAATGAATGTCTGTCTGTCCCGTATGCGTTCCTACACCATTCATCCGAGTGCTTGTAAATCATCATCTTCTTCTTCTTCTTCTTCTTCATTATATTTTCTTTTATTCGTATGGTTCCTATACCATTCATCCGATTGCGATGAAACTTTCATCAGTTGTTGTGGTAACACCCGTTAAAGTTTCTGAATTAGTACAACCATTTTCTTCTTCTTCTTCATTCTATCTTCTTTTATTCGTATGGTCCCTATATCATTCATCCGATTGCGAAGAAACTTTCGTCAGTGGTTTTGCCAACACCCGCGAAGGTTTCTGAATTTGTACAACCATTTTCTTCTTCTTCTTCATTATATCTTCTTTTATTCGTATGGTTCCTATATCATTCATACGATTGCGATGAAACCTTCGTCAGTTGTTGTGGTAACACCCGCAAAGATTACTGAATTAGTACAACCATCTTCTTCTTCTATTCGTATGCGTTCCTATTCCATTCATCCGATTGCAATAAAACTTTCATCGGTAATTATGCCAACACCCGCGAAGGTTTCTGAATTAGTACAACCATCTTCTTCTTCTATTCTATCATCTTCTATTCGTATGCGTTCCTATTCCATTCATCCGATTGCAATAAAACTTTCATCAGTAATTGTGCCAACACCCGCAAAGGTTTCTGAATTAGTACAACCATCTTCTTCTTCTATTCTATCTTCTTCTATTCGTATGCGTTCCTATACCATTCATCCGATTGCAATGAAATTTTGATCAAATGTTGTGCTCATGCCCGCAAAGGTTTCTAAATTGATACAACCATGTCTTCTTCATTTTCATCTATTCTATCTTCTTCTATCGGTATGCGTTCTTAAACTATTCATCTGATTGCGATGAAATTTTGACAAGTTGTTGTACGCACGCCCGCAAAGGTTTTGGAATTAGTAAAACCATCTTCTTCTTCTTCTATTCGTATGCGTTTCTATACCGTTCATCCGTTTACAATGAAACTTTAGTGAGTTGTAGTGCGCATGCCCACGAAGATTTCTGAATTAAAAAATCATCATCTTCTTCTATTCGTATGCGTTCCCATACCATCCATCCAATTGCGATGAAATTTTTGTCAGAAGTTGTGCGCACACCTGCAAAGGTTTCTTAATTAGTATTATATA
The DNA here is from genome assembly GCF_057557595.1 of Rhyacophila brunnea. Lineage (NCBI taxonomy): Eukaryota > Metazoa > Arthropoda > Insecta > Trichoptera > Rhyacophilidae > Rhyacophila > Rhyacophila brunnea. Next base: position 32,186,170 of record NW_028232827.1, on the reverse strand, counting down.
AAATCCTCCACCAACAGCAGCGCATCGTCAGCGGGATCCTTAATAGTAATGAATAATTTCCGGGAAACAGTAATGAATAATTATAAAAAAAACTGTGAAAATGTGTTAATTCACATAAAAACACAATATTTAGGACTAATTCCACTTGTTTAATATTATGTTGGGCCGGTTTCGTCCGCTTCAGCAGGGCTTTTCTAACATAATATCACTTAACTCCAAAATCGATAATAAAAAGCGATAAATATGATATCGATGCCTAATCTGCAAATCAGCCAACTGCACTTTTGACCAAAAATGAGATTTTGATGGCATTTTATTATAAAGCATGGTTTCTGTGCTCAGACAAAATTTCGAACTCCTAAACCTATAAATAAATGCGTTATCGTTATTCACACAAAAAAACCAACTGCAGGTCCCAAATTTAAAATATCTTAAATTGAACAGCAGTACTCCGCTCTTTATGTATTTTTTTCTTTATATATAAAAGGGAATCTAAAATAGTGTATTAATTCATAGTGCATCTGATTTGTAAAAAAAAACTTTTTGGAATCGTTAAATTCCGCTCAATAGTTAAATTATTATGATGTTTTTCTCCTTCCTGAACAATAATTTAATTTGCCCAAATGAAGTTAACCGGTATATGATGTCAAAAAAAAGATACTTTATTGTTTTAAAGCACATATATATTATTTAATTATTTATGCTTTAGGTATTTATTTTATTGTTTCGGCAAGTGATATTACTATGAAAATTTGACTATGACACAAACTTTGATATCTCTTATACCACAACGAACACATACTATTTAGAAAGCTCTGACAAAGCTTAGCGCATTGTTACAAACATTACCAACTTGAGCTTACCATTATTATCGAAATGTATTAAAAATATTTAGAGTTTGGAGCGTGCCCATTACCATCAATAACGGAATCATGAATTAAATTAAATTAATACAGTTTGCCTTTTTTATTTGTATAATATGTTAAAGTCACATAGAACGCTTATTTTTGAAAACCTTGTAATATTAGGTACTTACATATTAAATAACTACGTTATTTGATCGTTTTGGTAATAGATTTTTATACTTTTAGAATAAAGCGTTATTTAACTTCGCTGAGTAGTCTGTAGTAGATAAATAAGTACATCATAATATTATTGATTCAAATGTATTTCATTTAACCTTTCTCACTACCTATATGGTGTCAAGTCATGTTACACAGGCTCTTATATAGTAAGGATATCATTATATTTCATTTATATCACATAACCTATTTGTAGAATCTTGGATAAAAGAAATAACAAAAACTGATGAAGATGTATTTATAAAATGTACAATACAATGTATATTTTATTAGAAAAACACCATAATTATTATGAAATACAGGATAGGAAGAAACCAAATTTATTACCAGTCCAGGCATTAATTGTCAGTTTTGTATATAATGTTTTGGGAGAGTTTTGGTACGTTGCATTTTTATATAGGACCTTTTTTGGAGTGATTTTTTCGAATTTTCTATTGTCTTAAAAGTTGTAGAATAAATACTTTTTGGAAAATATCCGAGGTGAAAATTTGCAGAAAGTGCACTCCAAAATACTTAAAATGCTAACTATCAAAACTCATGCAAAGCTCTATAGGGAAACCTTTTTTTTTGACAAGTAATGCCTGGAGTATAAGAAAGTGATTAATTCTATGAGTAAACTATTTAAATTATAATATAATAGTATGCATAAAATTATTTTAATATATTTTGGTACCTACCTATATAATATTTGAATACTATTATTTAGTAATTTACTATACATACTTAGTGAAATAAAATAACTTATTTAATTAACGTTATGTGATGTGAAAACATATTTATGTATTTTCGATTTTAATAAAGTTACTTCAATGTTTTAATTAGCCTGTTTTTTAATAATGCGAATAGTTGGAAACCAATGGTGCAGTGGGACGGATCGCATGAGGCCGCTGCTCCGCGACTTTTTTTAGATTGATTACAACCCTAAAACAACTTCAAACATTGTGGATACAATTTCATTGATCTCTCTAAGAGTATATTGTTTGCTGGCAAAAAATATTCTTTTCAAATGAGGAAAAAATCTACACCCGGTACCCTATTGGAGTACATAAGCATGTGAACCACCCATGGAACTCAGTCTGTAGAACCACCCAACCAAAAACACAACATGAAAAAATTACAATGTTATAGCAATACGTACATAACACATTATTTATAATTCACCTCGAACATCTAAAAAAAGTTCATCATAGCATGTGCTCTGCAGAACATCCCGGGACGCCGATCTCAAGTAGGATACATACCGCAAAGATGCCGGCGGCCCGGCGGTATAGACCACGCGCGATCATATTATTTTTGTGTGAACCGGACCGGAACATCAATTCTAATGCCAAACATCTGTAACCTATTTTCTATGAAGACTAAGATTTAAAATAAAATATATCTTTTTAAATTAAATAATATTAACCCCAAATATTACATTATTCACAATATTAAAAAAAATGTTTGATCATGGTAATTTATTATGTGATTTAGGTTTTCTTAACATAGGTTTTTTTCAAACGTCCACTAAATAATGTGAAACACCATTTTCAAGACTCACGGGCCGCCACTTATATTATACACTCTAAAAATGTACGCATATTATTATATAACGTGAAATTTTATTGCTCAATATTACCAGATCTGATTAATATACTAAGCTAATATATTATCATTAATATGTTGCTATCGATACGTTGAATCAAATGTAAATATGAAAATGATGTCAATATTATTATCAATTTCACTTTTACCTTATCTTAATTAAAAGATATTATATTAAATAATCATTTTCTTCAGTAACTAGGTGCAAAATAGTGCATATTATATACATATAACTGATATTAACTTATGCTTAATTCATAACTGAATACAAATTAATTCTAGATTATTTTACTTACATTATAAAAAAAAAATCTTATTATAATAAAAGGCCATGAAAGGGATTCCGACAGTGATGTATTCTCTCAGTTGATTCGTTCAACTTATATCGCGAATAAAATTATGAGTTGTTATAGAACGGATTTCGCACGCTTTCGACTTCATTTATACTATTATCTTAGATCACGAGAGTTTATCTCGTTCCTGTAATTGATTAGCTTGCAACGCTCGAAATGACCGGAACACAGCTCCGGTTCGTGAAATCACTGAAATTATCGCTCCGTCTCGTGGAAAAAATAAATATTGCATCCCGGTTCGTGAATAATTTAAACTTTATTTAAAATATATATATATATTTCCGTAAAATGGACTCAAATGGTTTGACCAGTGCAGATTGAACAGCCACTGGGCGAAAATTGGTTATTACAGAGATCTAGCAGTTTTTATGCACCGTTTTATACGAGTTAAGCTCCAACAATCATGGAAAGGAGATTTAGATACTCAAACAAGTTAAATAGGTGCATACAACAAAGGATGACTTAAAACATTTTTGCATCCCTTCAATTGCCACGGAAGAATACTATGAGTGTCTAGACCTACCGAGAATTTAGGGTATTGGATTGTCTAAGCATATTTCATATTTAACTCATTATGAGCCGACGCGTGGCTTTTTAACACTACAACAGGTCATAAGGCTCAATGACAGTAGTGTATTTAGTAATGGAGGTAAAACAATCATAAACACCCAGACTTTGATAAAATCGCATAAATATATTGTCACCGCACCGACTTCAAACTCAGGACCCCCGGATGAAAGGCTAGCGCCTTGCTCCCGTCTGTGGTTATCATAGAGTTATGCTAATTCTACAAAACATTTTAAATCGCTTCAAACTATACAAAACAAATCTCTTAGAATGATCAAGGATGCCCCATGGTTCGTTCGCAATACCAGTAACCATAGAGACTATAACGTGGAAACTATCCACGACCACGTCTTGAAACTGTCAAGAAGTTTCATGGCATCAGATTTGAAAGATCTCAACAACTACGATCCAGCCATTGCCACTAAATTTTCTCTTAATACTGCTCTACAGTTGGAGATAAGAGATAGCCAGCTAGGTCTTTTTCTATCTGCATAGATATGTATAATTCGTTTCATTTCACAGGGCTGAACTTCGTGAATTTGAAGTAAAGACCACTGTGTAACCCCCTTTCCCCCATTTTTTTTAGGGCCATGAGCCCTTGAATACAACCGTGAGTACTAGGTACGTACGTGATAACGTGGATAATATACCCGGCGTAAATGTGAGCTCTGCCATTCTTGGTGGTGTTGGCTTGTGTGTCTCCGAGGGCATCCGTTGTTTGTTCTCCCAAGGTGCAGAACTAACCCGCTATTAGTAATGCCAATTGGGAGGGCAATAACCATGTTTAATGAAATCGCTTCGCATATTAATATATTCCACTTACGTGAGGTGAATTTAGGTGGACGTCGTTTTATAAGTTTTTAAGATAGGATCTATCAAAGTTCACTATGTGTGCTGCCATCTACTTATATTTTGTTTATTTTATTTTATTTCTTTTCTTATTTTATTACTTATTGTATTATTAACTCACATTTCTCCGTATTTTTATTTTAAAAATTGTTAACACTTATTTTATGTCATGTCGTGAACACTTTGAATTTATAATTTGTTGTGTTCATTATATGTAAAATAAATAAATTTTATTTGATTTTGATTTGATAAAATGCCGTTTGGCTTAGGTGGTTCATATTATTATACTTAATAGAATATAATATTCTTCACCAGTTGACAATGTCCCTTTGAAATGGATGACACCGGTCCTGATTAATATTAAAATAAGAAAAACTAAAGACAATTTATTATAGCATGTCGCTTACCGAAACGAATGTCATATCCCTCGTTCATGATGAGACCGTCTATAAAATATAGGTGCTTACAAAAAATATAAATTTTCTCTTTTTCACGTTCATAAAATATATGTCGAACAATCCGTGGAGGAAAGCGACAATGATATTCGCGTTCGCGAAGTGACATCCTATATTGTGGATATTATATTACAACAAATTGCAATTATTTAAATTAATCATAATTCATATAAACTGTGCAAGTTTCATCAATATTGATTGAGTTATACTTGAGTAAAGACATGTTTATACTAAATACCTAGTGTGGATGTATAGACTGAATGATAAAATTATTTCAAATAAATTAGCGTTGTCATTTTTAGCCGTTTTCCTTGCCAGATCTACCGTTTTTTCTACCTACCCATCTAGCTTGCAAAAAACACAATATGTACCGTAATGATATGGCGTTTTTTCTAGCATTTTTATGCCTTTTATTAATTGAATTGTGCTGAAAAAACGCTAGATATTTAGTTCTAGTATCCTCTGCATAAAACTATTGACAATCTCTGTCGTTGAAGGCAATTTTTAAAATTCGCCACTGAAAAAAAATTTTCGCCGAGAAAGGCAAATAAAAAACTCTCGACTTTCATTCTGAACGGAAATTTTAAAATATCTGCGAGAGTATTTATTTTTATGTTCCTGTAAGAATAATCCATTCATACGCCAATTACTCGAGAACTTCTATTTAAAATTAAATTAAAATTAGTAAGAATTGAAATTATTAGGGAACCTACTTTTATAATAATAAAAGATTAGTTACCTATTAAAAAAAATATTTGGGGTTTATTAATTAGTTAATTAGTTTGGGTTTACAAAGTCTTTTATTGTCAATGGGCGCAATGTTCCAGATGGTGCGTGGGGGTGGGGGGAGGGTTAGTGGGAGTGGTAGAAAGGGCCACATTCTAATTTCTACTTTGACCAGCATTGAGACTCACAGCACCAACATTAACAATCAGTTTATTGTGGTTGACGGAGGACATCTCCTACATAAAGTAGTTTGGCCCCGAAATTCGTGCTTTGATGACATTGCGAAGATGTATTCGGATTATTTGACAAAACATTATATGTTACAAATTGAAGTTGTATTTGACGGATATCCATCCAATGCTGCATCCAGTGGGACAAAGTTTGTAGAAAGATTACGCCGTATAAATTTAAAACCATGCCCTGAAATTATGTTTCAAAGAAACACTGTCAATCAGGTGGACCAGGAACTTTTTTTGAGCAACGGAAGTATTAAAAATCGCTTGATAACACTACTTAAAACACATTTCTCACGGGTTGGCATAAAAGTGAACCAGGCAGAAGAGGATGCCGATGTTTTAATTGTAACTACTGCCATTTCAAAAGCAAATAAATTTAAAAGCGTAGTAATAATAGGTGAAGATATTGACCTTCTTGTACTTATGTCGGTAAGAGGACAATTCTTGGACAACTTATTCTTTCAAAAACCTGGAAAGGGAAGTAAACCAGATGTGTTGTTCTCGACAAAATCGTTTAAATATGACGCACGTACCATTCTTTTCACACACGCGTTCAGTGGGTGTGATACAACATCCTCTCTATTTGGCCATGGAAAGATTAAATTGTGTGGTATTTTGGAGAAGAATATTCAGTTGAAGGAAGTGGTCACAGTATTCAACAATACAGATTCCAGCACTGATGAAATAGCTGTAGCAGGAGAACAGGTACTTATGAGGTTGTACAGTGATGCCTGTAGACCTGAGGAAACACTGGACACTGCGTTATCGGCTATTTATGAAATCGGCCAAACAGATTACATTTAATCTATCAAGACTATCACCAACTCGAGACGCAGCGCGATACCATTCGCTGAGATCCTACTACCAAATACAAACTTGGCTTGGCAATGTTAAAAAACCAGAAGATTGGGGGTGGCAGCGAACCAGCAATGGCCTAATACCCGTGGAGATCATTAAAGATTCAGCGCCTGAAAAAATACTGAAAGTACTTTCTTGTGCATGCAAGAAGGGGTGCAGTAAAGCATGTACCTGTCAAAAATCATGGATGAACTGTTCGTCAATTTGCAAGTACTGCAGTGGAGTAAATTGTGAAAATATAGCAGATATTTCTGGATTGGAGGAAGAGGACGCTGAAGAAGATGACTTTTATACTCAAGCAGAACTTCCCAGTAATGAAACAGGTAATGGATGATATGAAATTAATATATATATATATATATAATATCTCTCAATTCTTTTCAAATTAATGGAATATATATAGTTTTGTAGGATAATGATTCCGACGTGGGAGCAGCATTGCAAGACTTTGACGACGTAAAACCTTTGCCTACTCCACCTCACCAAAGCGGCAGAAACGGTTAAAAAATTAAGATGTTTGGTGAATATTATTATTCTATACATATTAACATTTGTTTTGCAATCATTACTAAAACTATGAATATACTTTATTTGTAAGATCTTAAGTTTAGATTAGTATTTCTTCTCATTAAAGTTTGATTTGTACTAAAAGGCGTGTTGTCAACAGCAAATATCTCATAAACGGTTAAAGATAGAAAAAAACGTGTTATATAAATATTTTTAGGAAATTTAATAAGCTTTAATTCTGTGTGAAACAATATTTTTCTACGACCAACCGTTTTTTAGATATAAGCGACAAACCAAAAAAACACCCAAAATTTTGCGGTTTTTTGCCCGCCAAAAGTTGTGCCGAAGTCATCCGAATTGGCAAAATTCGTTTTTTTGTCACTCATTAAAGATCTACCATCGTAAGTTGGCAGCCAGTCGAATTTGAAACTAAAATTGTCTATCGAGGATAAATTTGTTACAAATGCCATTTAATTTTACATGTTTCTCGAATTATGGATTGCATAATATTTGTACAGAAATCTACTACAAATAAAAAATTATAAATTACCATTTTTTTGTTAGTTATGGTAATATTCTCAATGTCATACTAGCGCCCTCGCTGAAATGCCAATTTATGATGGTAGATCTATACCATATATACCTACAAATTTAAAAAAAAATCTTCTACCCGACCTTTTGCAACCATACAGTACAGATTGACTGGACTATTTACCCAGCAACTGTTAATGTGACTTACATACCACAAAATGAGTTTGAGAGAAATACATCATCGTCAGATATATTTTCAGTCGATGTAACTAACAATGGGCATTATTGATGTTATATTATTTCTGATGAAATAACAATTGAAACAGATACAATTGTATTTCTCCCAAATCGTAATGCATCGAAAGACTTTAAAGTTTATTTACTGGAATTTCCCGAATACGATAATGAAAAAATATGTTGAATATTATAGAATTAGATTTTCCGACAACAATTATAAAAGACTGTATCAAAATAATTCAATTCTGATACATGCTCATCCCCAGACTAGGTACACTCCAAATAGGTACATCGTTTTGTATGAATGAAACCTTCAATCCTGCGGGGAATTGCCACATATTCCTAAAATGAACAATGGTGAGTGTATTAAAACTATTTTTATAATATGAGAAAATAAAGATGGCCTAGCCACATTATATTGTAGGTACTATTGGTTGAATAATTATATCTCGCAATGATAGTAAATAACGATGGTGTTACAATGGCACAGACAATACAAATCCTGTAAGTAAAATATGAAATATCATCCTATTACAAGGAAACTTTATAAATGGAACAATATTTTTTAAAAGTTTTACATAATTAATTGTAGCCTTCATGACAATACAATTGTAAGTATTAGTCGTCAAGACAAGTAGTTTATTAAAGGTATGTTCCAGCATTTTAAACCAAACTGAACCAAACAAACCAAATTGGATGGTTGGATATAAAAGGTTTGCCTGAAATTCTCTGAAATTTTATGGGAACGCGATTTCCGACAATTGATTATTGTACCCAAAATAATTAATTCAATAAATTTTTTGTCTGTAAAATAGCAACACATTTATTGAAATAACGAAGGTATGTTCCAGTTAACGTTTCGGAAGATTATTTGACAATTAGATTCTGACGATATGCGTATACGCAGTAAGTATACCGGAAACAGTTTGAAATTTGACTTTGATGTATAACTTGGAATCCTTTTTATTTTAGGCATGGTCCCAATATTGAAGCACGATTCGATATAAATAAAAAGGATTTCAAGTTATACACATTTATATTTTTATAAAAATCGATGTTTTTTAAAATAAATATAAAAAATATTAAAACGATGAATTAGTCAAAAATCTAAGCGACAAAAAGACTAAAACTTAATAAACTAAATTTTAATAACAAATATGACCATAAAATATAATGTAATAATAAGATGTGACCCTGCAACGAATTCACATTTTATTACATTTTTTTACAATTGTAAATTTATCTTTAAATTAAAAAAAAAAATCTTTTTAATGTTTTCAGATACATATTTATTAATTAATACAGTTGAAATTGTAAATTATCAAAAAAAAATCTCAAATTGCATGCTTCGTATTTTTCCGCTAGGTTCTCTGATGGCGTGCCTAGATAAATTCGCTACATGGTAAATATATCAGATAGCAGGGATTCTTACCAACCAGTATAAATATTGGATTTAAAAAATATCACACAAAAAAATAGTAGGTACAGCATTTTAAGTATTTTTTTTAAATTTTCGGTTTGTGACATCTGTTAATTGAATCTTTAGTTCAATATTTCGTAAAACAGTTCCCTGTCCAGAATAAAATTACGTAATCATGATAGAAATCAGTTCAAAAATAATAATATCAAAGTTATTGACCTTTTTTTATCGGCGTCAAGAATGAACATCTGTGAAAATATTTTTAAACCTTGGAAGTGATTTTAGATACAAGATAATACAGAGAACAGTTTTATTACACGTCGTTATCATTTTTATATTGAAGTTCGGAACAAACAATCGTTACTTTTGAAATTTCAGAATAAATTCGCGAAATTTCACTTATTGCTAGAAATGCGAAAAGTACGACATTTGTCAATAATTTTCAGATATTTTGTGGGTTGTCATATGAAAATAGATTACCCTATATAATACAAGCAGTTTTTAGGACGTAATTGTTTTTTTATTTAGCACTAAACTTAAAATTCTGTAGAAAAATAAATGAAAGTTTTTATTTATTGAACTTTGAACCTCCCTATCTCGCTTTAAATATTTTTTTCTTTTATGTCTTTCAAATCATAATAAAGCATTTTTTTTATTTACATTCAAAAAATCAAATGATTCAAACACATAATTTTGAGTTATTGATATTTGATTGATGGAAGTCAATTTTGTATTCTATGTACAAAAATAAACTCGGTCACCAATGGGCACTTTATTCTGAATATGACAGAAGTAATACCAAAGCATCAAGTGTTTCGTTATTTGATCTGGATGTAATTTTGGTAGGTACCCAGGCATATTTTCACATTTCAATTGTTATTATTTTAAAAGGAGAGATAATAAATAACGTTTTTATTAATGACAAATGCATTAACTTCCCGGATGTTATGATAGAGGTCAGACTTTAATGCACTTTACATCCATTAAAACATTATGAATCACCTTAAATGACCGGTACGTTTCTTCAAAATGTTTTTATTCCTATATCGTAATAAATACGTCAATTAAAAATAATTGGCATAACTATTATCGAGCATTAATACATAAAGATCTAAGAAACAAACTAAAAATATAATCCAGCGTTGAATTTAGCTGTTATTGTTATTATTGCATTATTTGAATAGTCAATTAGTGTATATTTTATGGATGGCAAATGCATTAAGCTTAAGGGGTGACATGCTCGTCGTAGGTGAAAATTGAGTTTTTATTGTATTTTCAAACCATGATCCTGGACACTCCTTAAACGTTGTAGATAATCTATTTATATAGTTTTGAAGCCTTATTATCCCTCATTTTATTTTAAACATTTGATGACTGCATAAAGTATTTTTGTTACATAAAATAGTATTCTTTTAAACCTCTCGCTCTAATGTTTTAGAATATAGTCATATTTCGGTACATAACTGTGCAGTGGTGTTAAGATTTTTTACATTTATTAATTTTTAAACGCATTTATAAAACCATTAGTATAATTTATGACGAGATAATTTTAGTAAAATATTCAAGATAAAAAATTATATTGATAATCTCTGTGATCCCAAATTTGACAAGAATTAAGCATTTTATTATTCAAAAAATTCAAAATATTCAAAAAACATTTCATTATTTTTATCAAATTTTATTTATGTATGGTCCTAATATTGAAGCTTGATTTAATATAAATAAAAAGGATTTCAAGTTATACACATTTATATTTCTTATAAAAATCGATGTTTTTAGATATAAAAAATATTAAAACTATGAATTGGTCAAAAATCTAACCAATAAAAATCTAAAATTTAATAAACTTAATTTTAGTAATAAATGTGACCATAAAATATAATGCAATAATAAGATGTGACCCTTCAACGAATTCACATTTTATTAAATTTTTTTACAATTATAAGTTTATCTTTAAATTTAAAAAAAAAACAAAAAATCTTTTTAATGTTTCCAGATACATATTTATTAATTAATATAGTTGAAATTGTAAATTATCAAAAAAAAAATCTCAAATTGCAAGCTTCGTATTTTCCCGCTAGGTTCTCTGCTGGCATGCCTCACCCCTTAAACACATTTAATACCAGAAATCTTCAACAAACGCCCAAATATACTGAAAAAAAACATTACCAAGTATATGTCCAATCTCTTAAGGCGAAGTCTTCACTGAGCCTTTTTTAAAGAGGCACCTAGCGGAAAAATACGAAGCTTGCAATTTGAGACATTTTTTTGATAATTTACAATGTCAACTATATTAATGAATACATATGTATCTGAAAACATTAAAAAGAAAAATATTTTTTATTTTAAGTCAATTTGTTGTATCGGACCGCACCCTATTATTACATATGTTTTATGGTCATATTTATTATTAAAATTTAGTTTATTAAGTTTTCTAAGCATCACCTAAGAGATATTTGACTAATTCATAGTTTTAATATTTTTTATAATATCTATTTTAAAAAACATCGATTTTTATAAAAAATATAAATGTGTATTTACAAGTTATACACATTTATATTTTTTATAAAAATCGATGTTTTTTAAAATAGATATTATAAAAAATATTAAAACTATGAATTAGTCAAATATCTCTTAGGTGATGCTTAGAAAACTTAATAAACTAAATTTTAATAATAAATATGACCATAAAACATATGTAATAATAGGGTGCGGTCCGATACAACAAATTGACTTAAAATAAAAAATATTTTTCTTTTTAATGTTTTCAGATACATATGTATTCATTAATATAGTTGACATTGTAAATTATCAAAAAAATGTCTCAAATTGCAAGCTTCGTATTTTTCCGCTAGGTGCCTCTTTAAAAAAGGCTCAGTGAAGACTTCGCCTTAAGTGAGACTTAGAAAACTTTATAAACTAAATTTTAATAATAAATATGACCATACAATATATGTAATAATAGGGTGCGGTCCGATTCAACAAATTCACATTTTATTACATTTTTTACAATTGTAAACTTATCTTTGACTTAAAATATTTTTCTTTTTAATGTTTTCATATACATATTTATTCATTAATACAGTTGAAATTGTAAATTATCAAAAAAATGTCTCAAATTGCAAGCTTCGTATTTTTTCGCTAGGTGCCTCTTTAAAAAAGGCTCAGTGAAGACTTCGCCTTAAACTGTTTAGGGATTATTAAGTGATCTTAAAACTGCAGCGAATGCTTGAATTGCCATTTCTACAATTGAGTAGACGATACAAAATATATATTATTATATCTACCAATATTAGCCAAACTATACCAATTGCAAAATATAAAATAATAGTATAAAAATTAATCTCACAATAAATTTTACTTCGCGTGAACATTTTTTTTATTATTATTCGTTTGATCGATTTGATGATTTATTGTAAAATTAAATTGAAATATTACTGAATATTCATAAATTTTATAAAAATTATCAACCTAATTTGATAATTCATTGGAAAACTAAAAATACATAGCTTTTCAGAGTGAATATCAATATACGGTAGAATTAAAACGTATAAAAATCACACCTTCAGTCACTTCAATTCAATGTCCAAAACTTACTGACTTAGATTAAGGTGAAGTCCTTGGCTAAATTTACGATACAATGTGACTTCAACGTCATCTAAATGCATCTACCATGAATTTCTAAAAACTTTGGTCGAACGCAACCAGATGGTAATACCTAAAATATAAAATAAAAAATCGACTGTCGCCACACATTTAAAATCAAAATAAGCTTGACAAAAATGCATTTACATTTATTATATATTTACTTACCTATTTAAAAATATTTACCATTAATATTCACCCCATAAAATATTTACAATTCTGACATGTCTATTCGATTTGATTTTTTTGAATTTGAAGTGTTTGTGATTTTTTCATTTTGTTTACCGTAGTTTTTTTCACACTGGCAATAAATGGTAACCTGTCCAGTCAATGAACCAGATTTTTTTACGTTGTCAATACTAATATAAATACCTATGTTTCTACAGTAAAGTTCATTTATAGTAGTAAGTGAACATTTAAGTTCAAATGTTTTTTTAAGATTTAGTTTAATCTTGAACAATTGACAATTACATCGAATTTCTAGAGGTGAAACATAAAAAGATATTAAATGAATAGAAAAACAAATGCCATTCGAATTATTATTAAACAAAATAAGGAATATACATTTCTTTTATTTTGTTAACTGTGGAACTGCATTGTATTGTTGTTTTAACTTAATAAAACGCAATTTTTTTTGTAGTACTTATTTCACTTTTAATCAATAGATTAGGACCGGTTTCGTCCGCCTCAGAGGGACATTTTCAACTGACTACATTTTTTTTAACAATATTTATCAAACAAAATAGAAGGCGACAGAAATAATAAAACAACAGGTACATAAATTATCCGTCCAATAATACCTTCCCAAAACAAATTAATTTAAAATTAATGAGGTTGAACATTAATATTTCATACTACATCAGGAGCATTAAACAAATTATTTTAAAATAATAATAAAACCCAAAATATGAAACAATTAACACTCACAAAAACATTAATATCAACAAATATTTATGATTAGTCAAAATTTACAATAAAAAATATATAAAAAAAATAATAAAATAAACAATTTTATCAATTGAAGTAAGATCGATTACAAAAACAAATACAACCAAAATATGAGTCAAAATTAAATAAAAATTAAAATAATGTACAATATGTATATAGTTAGAATACAATATAAGTTATGTTATATTCAATGCATTTAATCATTGTTTTAATTTAATTTATTTTAATTCAAATTCACCTCTTATATGTTCATTCTCTGAATTATTTACCGTATCTTTGTCGTACGCATTTGTATGCTGTAAGGATGACTATTATCAACATACTAAATTATCAACCTCCACTTTTTGACAATTTTTTAAATTATTTATTCGATATCTTCAGGGAATTTAAAATATATTTTTATAAAAATCGATGTTTTTTAAAATATATATAAAAAATATTAAAACGATGAATTAGTCAAAAATCTAAACGACAGAAAATTTAACACTTAATAAAATAAATTTTAATAATAAATATGGCCATAAAATATAATGTAATAATAAGATTTGACCCTGCAATGAATTCACATTTTATTACATTTTTTACAATTGCCAGTTTATCTTTAAATTAAAAAAAAAATCTTTTTAGTGTTTTCAGATACATATTTATTAATTAGTACAGTTGAAATTGTAAATAATCAAAAAAAAATCTCAAATTGCAAGCTTCGTATTTTTCCGCTAGGTTCTCTGCTGGCGTGCCTCTCCCCCTTAAATCAAATCGAATAGAAATGTCAGAATTGTAAATATTTTATGGGGTGAATACTAATTGTTAATATTTTACATAGGTAAGTAAATATATAATAAATGTAAATGCATTTTTCTCAAGCTTATGATTTTTAATATGTGGCGACACTCAATTTTTTATTTTATATTTTATTGCCATCTATCGTAATACATTTTTAGAAATTCATGGTAGATGCCTTTAGATGGCGTTGAAGTCACATTTTATCGTAAATTTAGCCAAGGACTAGCGGCGAATTTAAAAGAATTACGTGATTGTTTCATAAAAATGCTAGAAAAAACGCCATATTTATGCTAGATGCGTTTTTTTGAAAGCCAGGTGGTATTAAAAAAAAACGGCAAATCCAGCAAGAAATATGCTAAGTGTGTTATCGTATTAATTTGAAATAATTTTATCATTCAGCCTATACGTGTACACTAGGTACATAGTAAAAGTGTATTTACTACCTGTCTGACGTTCAGTTTCTGTTTTTTTTCATTATAACTCAAAAAGTACTCAATCAATATTGAACTTGCACCGTTTATAGACTAATAATATTATGATTAATTTAAATAATTGGAATATGTAAAATTATAATATCCACAATATAGGATGTCACTTCGCGAACTCGAAAATCATTGTCGCTTCTCTTCACGGATTGTGCGACATATTATTTATGTACGTGAAAAAAAGAAAAATTATATTTTTTAAGTACTTATATTTTATAGATGCTTTCATCATGAAAGGCTTTCGGTAAGTGACATGCTATAAAAAATTGACTTTAGTTCAATTTATTTTAATATTAATTGTGAATGACATGACAATTCAGAATGACATTGTCAATCGGTGGAAAATAATCTATTATAATTATATATTAAGTATGATATGTAGCACTTAGGCCAAACGGCATTTTGGTACTAATGATTGTATTCAAAAAAGGCCCTTCAACGTGGCGTGCCTGTTAAATAAAATTAAAATTAAAAATAAAATAAAAAACATGATATCTATGCAGATAGAGAAGAAACTAACTGGCCTGTTTTTTGTCTCCATCTGTTGAGGAATCTCTTGATCTAAAATATTGGTATGAAATCAACTAAGTTGGAAGCGAGCGGAACCCGTTCTATAGCATTGCATTATTTATTGGGCATACACGTTGAATAAATCTAGTGAGAGAATACATCATTGCCGGAATCCCTTTCATACCCTTTTATGTAATATTTATTTTTAATAACGCATGAAGTAAAATAATTCTCTCGTAGTAATTTGTATTCAGTTCTGAATTTAAGATAAGTTAATATCAGTTAGATGGTGTTTTGCTGGTAAAATTGATTATTTTTAATATTGTTAAATAAAGATAAGGTAAAAATGTAATGATGATGCAAATAATATTAAGGCGCGCGCCTACTTAAAATCTAAACAAATAAACTATTTCTCAGAATAATAAAATTAACTTCGTTTTCATATTTACATTTAATTTAATCTAATTATTACAACACATAAATGATAAGTAAAACATTAGTTTAATTTCCTTACAGACTTTAAGTATTTTTATCAGATCTAATAATATTGAGAAATAACATTTTAAGTTACATAAATATGCATATATCAATGGCGGCCCGTGAGTCTTGAAAAAAATGGTAGTTCACACCATTTCCTGGATAATTGAAAAAACCTAAGTGATTATTTATCAAATAATAATAATAAATTACCACGATCAACCACTTTTTTAATATATTAAATTATTATAAGTAATATATCTGAAGCTATTAATGTTATATTTAAAATTATATATTTTCACTTAGATTCGACTAAAAAAATTATTTTCATCTATCACGCGTTCAATTGGACACTATGTTGAATTTCGATCACCATGCCAGGATCCAGATCTAAAATACCGGGATGGCCTTCCAGAGAGTCGGCCGTATGGCTGGTAACGGATAGGGTCTATGATTAAGGGCGCTTAAAATTACCTACGTAGCAATATTATGGGTATCGTTGCCTACGCTGCTAGCATTTAGTGTATACGTATCTACAAAAGTGTCAAAATTAGGATTATTCAGTTAATTGGACAGCGCAGTGCGCTGTTATCTATCACAAAGCCCTAACACACAAATTCCACGGACGCGCTCCTTGTCCTGGCCGAAATCCTTTCTCTTGATCTGCACATACAGGTACGCGGTGCATCCATGATGTTCCTCAAAGGTGAGAAGGCCGTTGTTGGTGACTTTCACCTTGGCCGCCTTCAAACCTTGATACTGAAAAAGTATTCTTGAGGATTCAGACAATACGCAGTGACGTCCCGTGGGAGTAGGCAGATTGAGCGTCGCTTGGGGGTGGTAGTTACCCGAAGGGCGGCAAATCGAGGAGAATCATTATTTATATATATATATATAAATAGCTACCTAAACGTAGTAATAACAGAAATATATTTCTATTCAAAAAATCAGCTCACTCTGGTTGGAAACAAAATGTATTAATTACCTACTATAAAAGTTTTTATTTTTTTTTGTCGGGTTCGCGATATCTTGTTTATTTTTGTTGCCCTTAGACGTCTGTCCATTGTGAACAGCAATGACACGTGCAGATTTGCAAATAATATTTGAATTATATGTAGGTACATATGTACTTTTAAAATTTATCCAAATAATATGTTTGTTAGTTACTCGCGAGTTTTGGAATTTGAAAGGCGTATTTTTAAATGTACCTATCTGAAATCGTAGACTCGCAATATTGTCAATTGAAGCAGATATGGCATTTAAATTAGATTTATTGGTATATATCTTGTTAGTAATGTATCCATACAACACATTTCTTAGATATTGGAGTCATTAAAAGATGATAAAAAGTACTGTGAGTATAAAACAATGTGGCGGCATTTTGGCACTGCCTAGGGGCGGCATTTTGTCTAGGGACGTCACTAACAATACGTCTGATAACGCTGGATGTGGCGTCAAAGACCTGGCAGCGAATCTTCTTATATAAGTCTCTATGCCTTTCTCTCCCATGGCTCGTTTTTATTAAATTACGTATTTCAGTAAACTCAGTCAAAGCTCACATGAGACTTGAGTATCTGCTCCTGAGGCATTTCCAGGCGTAAACAATTGCTGATACTTCACAACCAAACGTATGGCCTCGTGATACGCACGATTAAGACTAAGTGTGGTGTGGAGCGGGTTAGTTTGGAGGCTTCATGTTTGTACTACTACTTTTTTCTATGAGGACTAGAATTCCAACATTAACAATAACATCCATGTTGTTCAATTGAGTATTAAATTCTGGACAATAGGCTAGATAATAATATTTCCAACAAACAGATCAGAATTTAGGACGTTCACAATATGAGATTTAATTTGAAAAAAAAGGTGGTTCTAATAAAAATAAAAAAACAATGTAATACAATAAAATAAAATGCATAGGTACTACATAACTGAAAATGTCTATGTTTATGGGGAGCGTATTGACTATTCTTGCACCCCTCTCTAATGGTGACTGATAAACTTGACACGTGGAAACAGTTCTGACCCAGAAAAGGTCATGGTTACGACCACATAGGTGCATATAAATCCAAATTCTTCTTGAGTATCCTTATTCGGTGAACTAAATCGTACCAGCCGATTTAACGAGTAAATATTTTTAATAATATTTGGAAACCGTCCACGAGGAATCTAGTATGAAGTGGCGACTGTTTCAGATTATTAGCATTATTATCAAATAGCTGTTAGAAGCGAAAATATTTAGTATCACTCAGATGGCACCAATAATGTTGTCTATAAGCTTTGCAAGTTTCATCAATATCGATCTTATTGAGCAATAATGGAACAAACGAGAGCAGAACGACATACAGACGACATACTTTTACTAAGTACCTAGTGTAGACTAGGCCGGCTCGTATAACAAAACTCGTCTCGTCTGCAACGTGTCGAATACACGTCATCCTTATTCACAAAACACATGTTGCCAAATGGAGCTCCCCACATTGGACGAATGCGACTTTTTAGTTTGAAAAAAAAACATCTTGTGCTGCTAGCAACAAATCGCATGTGTCTCAGGCTGCGAGTCGAAGATGTTAGAACGCATACGCACACCTACGAATTGGTAATTCTTATACCGGGTCGCCGCATCTAAAATATATATACGTTTAGAGAGGTTACGCGTGAATGTCTCTAGGTAGATGTGCGCGATCTTCATATCATCGGAACGACGTTCCTAGAAGGTTTGATTTATATCTGTGCGGCAGACTATGGGAGTTTAGACGTGAGAGCCGGGTTAGGCATCCAAATCGAGTTAACCGTTAAACGCATGATGGCAATTTTTACATATTATTTTTATAATCAATCACATTTAATGTGTAATATTATTATAAATTAACTGTGGTACCTGTGAATAAAAACTATACTTAACTATTTTGTTGGCACACAGACTGCAAAATGTTTAAAAATTCAAATTCATTAAAAAAAATATAAATATAGAATAATACAGTTTGTTGTTAAAATGCAACACTAATTAAGCAATTAGGGGTGAAACCGAACTCGGTTAACCGGATTATTACGCGTTTCTCAAATAACCGAACTACTAGTGTACTCGTAGTACTAACTGCTAGTAGACGTATAGATTATATGATAAAAATCCTTCAAATAAATATGACAACAGTGCCCTTTTTACAAATACAACAAATTTGATTATCGATCCGCATTTAAATATATTGCGAAGATTGGTGATAACGATAACTTGCTGATAACAGTATTTTGATAAGAGATAAATGTGCTAATAAAATTGGTAATATTGAATGTCAGTAGTACCAACCCAATGTAGTCAGTTTTTTGAACATTGCATCAACTTATATGAGAAGTGATGTTTAAACGTTTTAAATCTACAATCTATAATACCTACGGTGCGTTGTTAAAACTATGTAAAGCTGTAATGCATGTTATTCAATAGATATAAATTAATTTCTACTAAATTTGTAAATTCGAACTTATTCAGTGACATTTTAACTTTATTTAACAGACAAAACAGTGAAATCAAACAGTCAAAGAAAATAGAAAAATTCAAAATATTTCCACGATGTGTTTCAAAACAGGGTTGAATACAATAGTAATTATAACACTAACAGTGCTTTGTCATATATTTAATTCGTGTAATACTGAAGATATCCTTATGTGTCCTTATACTTTTACATTGATAGATGTAGATGATAGACCCATCGCATGTGTTAAAGAACAGGGTCCATGGACATATTTCGATGACCTAAATGAGTGCCATTGGAACTTTTTTTCTTTTGGGATTGATAACTTTTATGAAGAGCAAGATTTTATGGAGAGCATGAATGCACACAACGTACCATTGAAACACCAATTATATTGGAGTAACTTCATGAGAGACTATGAGGGTGGTCCATTCATGCCGACCACAGATATGGAATATAATATAAAACCCATGGAATCAGTCGAGTTAGATTCTAAAAATGAGGCTAAAATGTGTACTGTCTTTAATATTACATCGGGTCGCCGCCACGCGGTTCATTGCAAAGAGAAATACCACAGTATATGTACAATTTCTTTACCGCTTAACCAAAACTATATGACATCTATATTATGTCCCTCTCAATCTTCACTATTCGGACCTCCATTCACAACATGTCTTAAACATATGACATTCGGACACGAAACGGTTCATGTTAAATATACTTCGTCAGAAGCTGCGGATATCTGCCGGGATGATTCCGGATACCTTCTACAGCGAGGATATATTTACACGAATTATTTTAACTCTAACAATGGTGGAATATCATTCACTGAGTATCCAGTCGCCATCAAAGGTGGCAAAGATGGAGGACGTTGGCAGTTGATTCCTTATAGTAATTATAGCAAGGTTAGTTGACTTCTGGAAATCAATTGGAATATTTATTTAAGTATTTATTAAAGAACACAAAAAATTGTGGAATTCAAGATGTACACAACATGAGATTTATATTAAAAGAAAAGAATATAGAAAATAATAATAACAAAAAAAATCAAAACATACTTAAGTACAATTTTATACAAAAAAATAAATTTTCGAATACTAAATACGTTACCGAAAATATCTACGTCTTTGGGGAGAACATTGAATAGTTTTGCACCACTCGCTAATGGTGCCTAATAGGCTTGACACGAGGAAAAGGTTCCGACCCAGAATAAATCATGGCTGCGACCACGTAGGTAATTGACAGGCGTATGTAAATTCAAAGTCATTAGGACATCAGGATTGGAAACCATCCCTTGCGATATTGTTATGTTACAAGCCTCAAACCACCTACCCTCGGGAATAGGACAACTGGGCACCAGAACAATTGGACGCCGCACTGCCGTAGATACGTAAACAGAACGTAGACGACGCATTTTAATCAGTTTCTATCTACTACTTAGTAGTTTTAATTCATTTTACTCTTAACATAATGTTTTTTTTATTACGGATTGAGAATTACCATGCCTAAGGCTTTAAATAAAAATAAAAAAACTCTTTTTTCGTTGGAACTTATACATAATGCACGATTAAATTATTACTTACGTGTGCATATTTAAATTCTCACCAACTATTAAATCAAAATATAATAATTTAAATATTTATAAATAATAATATTTTTTTTAAAGTACGTATACGTACCTAACGTCTATTTATTTTTGAATTGTGTGGCGTCCAGTTGTGCCAGCGCTAAATCGTCCTAGACCCCCTACCCCCCCCTACCTTCCTGATCACGGACCCCTAAGCTATTTATTATTTATTTGAAATTTTCTATCTCAAATTGATTCGAAATGATAAATAGCAAATGTTTAGCTTTCGTCGTCGTTTCATGTCGTTATCACGTCGGTACAAGAATAAAATAATACTCTAATAAACATGACAGCGTAAGATTATAATCGCGGATAATGACGTACTCGTGAGATTGATATATTAATGAACTGAAGGCTTGATTCGAGTGGAGTGATGGTTAACTATGTCAAGTGAAGAACTCGTGACAATAATAGTGCGTTTCGTGACGGACTCTATGAGTTGAGTGAGAATCCATGCATAGTCCTTCCAATTTATACAATTGCAGTACAAATATTGAAAGATATATTGTCGCAATTAACAAATCAAAACAGACCCTACTGATCTAGTTATGTTTGAGGAAATGCTGACTAATATTATCGCTCTATTGTTTTGTTTCGACGACAAAATATACATATGAATGTGTATCACTCATTTAATGCTGAGTGGTATGATTATTTCTACAAATTCATAAAGATGATTTACCGCAATTATATCCTATTAAAATAATTGTCACGAAAAAGATTCATATAACTTATATGCAAACTTAAAAAATTAGATTTGCTTCGATTTTTCTTTTTATTGGAATCGTGGAGTGGAGTTGAAATAGAAAAAATGGTCTATATGTATACTAAAACAGGGTATGGTTATAATTATTATGTATTATAATATAATATACATTATTTAAATAACAAATAAATTTATATAATGTATACTGTTATCAAAAAGAACTAGTGATCCACCTTACAGTTTCTTTTATTTTTTTTAAACTTATTTTTCAGGTTCCAAAATTGAATTGGAGTGAAACAAATGAATTGTCCAGCATAAGTTTCCAAGGCACAACTTTCAATGTAAGGGAAAGAAATCATAAATATACAAATTTCATTTGTGAATATTCTCCAATATGGCCTAGCATTGTGCGTCTTTCTGTTGAAAAAGTACTTGATTCCAGCCACACTGGTAAGCATTTTTTAAATTATGTTAGCATACTATTATTACTTTACGAAGATAGTTCTCTTTTCACGAGTGCCAGGACTTAAGAGTTCTGATTGTTGCATTTTCTTTGTTAGATTACATTCTTTTCCACAAAGATAATCTTTCAGTCACACAAACAATCTTGTTTGGATATTATTCTCATTTGCCAGTAGGTCATTGAGCCGAAGCTTTTAGCCATCAAAAGCGCCCGCAATTTTGAGAAAGATCCCGGCAACGAGGTTCTTGCTAGAATTTTCGGTAAATATACCGCAGATGCCCGCATGAGCTTTAATAATATTTTTTACGAAAACAGTTTATTTCATGTCGACAATTATATTAAATACCCTTTTTTGCCGGCACAGATGCTTTTCGATCGAATAATTGTTAATTGAAAATTTGACATTTTCATACATTTCGATGCGTTAGTATCACACATTAAGATTATATGTGGTTGGGCCAAGTTAGGTAAGGTTTGGTTTTGTCTAAAAGTTATAAAAGCTCATACGAGCATCTGCAGCACTATTACCGAATTTTCTACCGAGTTTTTTTTTGCGCAATTTAGTCGCCTATAATAAGGTAGGTAATTAAATGATTTTCGATTGGAAATATAGATACTGGAGTACTTATAATATTCAGTAGTTACTGCATTACTTATAAAACCTTAAAATGTATTTCAACTTGTCGGCAGAGTATGTAATAATAAGTAATCGCTTTCTTCTATACTGATAATATTAGTCTTACTGGCGTATGCATATAGCAGCAATCTGCATTCAAGCTACTTACTGCAAATTTGTATGCATAAACCTAATTTGAATCTGTTGAATAGTGACGTCACGTCGCTGACGTAATGCGCGTTATGCCGTGGCTAATGTTACCAACTTTTAAATTTAAATTTCCCCATTTTTAATTTAAAATTTTGAAATTGAGAAAAGGTGTAAAAATGTGCAAATGGTACCATATAAATTTAATAATTATAAATGAATAATTATCATGAACTTTAAATAATTTATTTGTTATAAAATCATATTTATTTTATACTTCTTAATGCACAAAATGATAAAGTATACTCAGTAAATATTTCCATAATATGGCAATACAGCTTCGCGGAATATTACATACATCTCCATCGATCCACGATCTGTATACATTTTTACAAGCATTTAGCATCATCATGAATCCGATTATAGCACAACGGCATGTTTCAAGTCTCCTACTAAACGCTTGTTGTGATGTACTCATTTTAGACGTATATTAAAGTGACACTGACAGCTCGCGCAGATCGCCGCCATTTTAAGTTTGGTGCGCATTCCTGTACGCATCTTCGTGACGTATGCATTTTTTATAGTTTTCTTATTTGGCCGATAAACGGCTTACTGCGTTGAATGCGGTTCAAAAGTGTATGAATACGGCAGTTAATCTTCTATCGAAGGTTAATGACCAAATTGCATTACATCTTCTTAGTTTTTAACAATTTATTATTATAATATTAGCCATGTTTTTAATATTGCTAAGATCATAAATAATTTGAAAACATCTAATGCATATGCACACTAGAAAAAATCTTTTTGTATACGACACCCGATAGGACTTAAAGTCATATCCGCTGGATTTGCGTCAGTTTCCTTTTCCAATTAAGCCACGGCACCCTATTCAACTACGACGATTTTAACTAGTAGTTGTTAGATGGGTTGTTATGATGCGAAAATAATAAAATAATTTATTTTCAATTTTGCAGGTTTAAAGGAAATATTGATATTAGAACTTGGAGGAGACATTAATCAAGAAGATTTTTTTATTAGATGCTTTACTGATTCACAAACGTTTTATCGAACAACTGTTCAAATACATTATGTGTCACAAAATGAATATAAGACAAATGCGTCATCATCAATATACTTTGTCGATGGGAGTAACAATGGCTATTATTGGTGTAATATTCATTATTCGTATGTGATCAATTTGTTTGAAACAAATAAAATCTTATTTCTCCCAAATCGCAATGCATTGGATAATGTTAAAGCGTATTTGCTGCAATTTTCAGAATACGATAAAAAACCAAATATAAGTAATGTTATAAAAACATATTTTCCATCAGTGAAATATAAGAGAGTTTATCAAAATAATTCAGTCCTGATACATTCACAGCCCCCGAATTCAACCAGTCACCATGGGTATATCGTTTTATATGAACGAAACCTTCAATCCTGCGGAGAATTGCCACATATTCCTAAAATGAACAACGGTGAGTGTTTTTAGTATTTTTATAATATATAAGAAGATAAAGATGACCTACTCACTCATTAACACCATAGCTTGATATGAAAACAACTCCAAAATATAAATTCTAATGGATGTGGGTTTTGTCCTATTCCATTTGAGTCATTTTTTGCGACCTGGGTTTCGCCTTTCGGCATCTTCGGTGTCTTCGCCACTGCTACACGTTATTTTAATATTTCACATGTATGACAAAAACTCTCACGTTTTGGCCCATATTATATCAGAAATTTGATGGATATACGTTTTAACTAATATATTATGCAGCAATGCATTAAATTATGCATAGTTATCATAATTTGAGAGAGGAACTTTCTAAAAACGACACTTTATGACATTTTGGTTTCATTTTCTGTCATAGGGAATTAGCTTGTCATATAAACGCATATTGTATGCAGGTATCGTAAGACAAAATATTCTAATTTCTTTTTTTAATCTTATCATTGCCAGCCAATTTTTACTAGATGGACACTTGCAAGCTAGTTATTTTTGAAAGAAATAGGAACAAAATGATAAAATTTTGTGAAAAATTACCAAATCAATATGTTTCTCGAATTTATCGTGAATTTTCACACAAAAATGATAAATATTTTTTGGAAAATATGCACAAATAGTTTTTTCAGAAGTTATGACGTTTACAAGAATGAATGAGTGAACTTTGTCCATGGCCTGAAGCGAAATAAATGCTTGTATTGATATACAAATTTAATATTGTATAAAATAAATCAATTATAAATTAATTAATTTTGAATTTGGAATGGTTACATATAAATATCGGAAAATACCCCTTAAAGGCCGGCCACACGCTCATGCTTCACTACAGTATTGCCTGCGCAAACCGGTTTGCGCAGGCAAACCCGTGCGTGTGGACGGCAAAACTGTACACCGCGCAAACCAAAAAGTGCGGCCTGCGTAAAAGGCCGGCCACACGCTCATGCTTCACTACAGTATTGCCTGCGCAAACCGGTTTGCGCAGGCAAACCCGTGCGTGTGGACGGCAAAACTGTACACCGCGCAAACCAAAAAGTGCGGCCTGCGTAAAATTCAACTTGTTAGAAATTTTAACTGCGCAAACCGTATTTAACAAGACGCGCTCAGTTCGTCGACGGTTACGGTCTTTTTTCATTCATACTTATTTGTTTTCGTTAAATTAAGAATACCTAATATTACACATATTATTGTTGGTACGTTCTTTAAATTCATTAAACTCTGCCTAAACAAAATCACAATAGATAAAAAAAATATTATATCTATAAAATATTCATATTTATGTATGATTTAATTGCAAAATTTTAGATATTTTATAGATAAACTAATATTTTTTGACTATTATCTATTATGGCTTAGTTTTCGCAGGGTTTAATTGAATTTTAAAAATCACCATAAAAAAAACCATCTATCTGTAAATTGTAGTCTTATGTCAATGAAAACAAAAACGTATGACTGACCAAGTTCAGTGTGCACCATTTATGACGGATCTTAACAGCGTACCTCCACCCTTCGCCACTAGTCAGTGACGTCCCTAGACAAAATGCCGACCCTGGGCAGCGCCAAAATCTCGCCCCGTTTTTTCTACAGTATTTTGTGCCATCCGTGCACGGTGTCGTTTCTTGTCACCATGGACGTCGAAGGACAGCGGAAGTAAACTAGACATCACAAAATCGACAAAAAATACAGTCATTAATCAATACATTTTGTTTCCAGCCAGTGAGCTGAATTTATTAATGGAAAGATATTTTCGTTATTACAAAGTTTAAGTAGCTATTTCTATATATACGAAATGATTCTCCTCGATTTGCCGCCCTTCGAGAAACTGTTGCCCCAAGCAACGCTCTATCTGCTTAGCTCCATGTGACGTCACTATTCTTATTCTAATAATTGTTGAATATTTCTAATGCGGTGGTATTTAGTTATTCATGGTGGGGTTTATTGGCTTAAGAAAGATACTTTTAAAAATTTGCCGAGAAAAATCAATGGAATACATATTTCTTTTTATTTAGATTTTTTATGTAAATCTTACGATTTTCAGTTTCTTATTAATTATTTTGATTTATTAATAAAGCAATAATATTATCCACCGCTGTATATTCGAAAATTAATATGTCGATTATTTATTTTAATAGTTTCTCTACTAAGTCTATCCATTGTAGGGATAAATTTTATGATTTTTAATTTTAAAACAATGTACTTTTATATTATTTTATTGACAAGCTCTTATAGTTCATAAAATATTTACTTGATTGATAATATTATAATACAAAACAAAACATAGTGATCAACCAAACACTGTGATACCCAAATTATAAAGTAGGTACCTACCTATGTGACACAAAATTACCAAGATCTTATCACCGAAGCTAAGGTTCTGTAGACGACGTTTGTAAATAAATCAATATTTTTTTGTTTATATACAATTACTTTTATTTATAATTTTAATTATACGATATTTTAACAATCGTATGTTTCAAAATATTTTCGGCGCCTTTGCCAAATTCCTATACCTACTTACATCACAATTTCGTCTCGTGTTAATTTATTGACATTTTTATTATTTTTCGTCTGAAATTTCAAGCAAGTTTAATTTTACGCAGCCGCAGTTCTTGGTTTGCGCGGTGTATAGTTTTGCCGGCCACACGCTCATGCTTCACCACGGTGTTGCCTGCGCAAACCGGTTTGCGCAGGCAAAACCGTGCGTGTGGCCGGCAAAACTGTACACCGCACAAGCCAAGAAGCGCGGCCTGCGTAAAATTCAACTTGCTTGAAATTTTAACTGCGCAAACTCGGTTTCTCGGGCCCCCAGGCCAAGATCATTGGCGGCCCCCCTACCTATAGCGTTCCCCTAGGTATTCCACAACCATATAAGTATTTCAAACTTTTAACAATCTCAAAGTAAACTTGTAAACTTTTTTTACAATTAGAGCAAATTTTTGATGCGTGTATATAGTATAGTACGCGGACCAAAATTATAGTAGGTACGTGGTCCCAAAAATTATAGTATTTTGTCCAAAAATAAAATAATAGTTAGCTACCTACTCATTATTTTCGGTTGAAAATGTATAGGTTTTTTGTCTGTCACAAAAAAGCAGGAAACGGGGAATTCCCTCTATTACGAAATTATAGTACTTCGCACCAAATTATGATACGAAAATATCGTAATTTTGGTATTTTTGGTGTATTTTTTATTGTAGAAATGAAATCTTTTTGAAAAAAAAACTTTTATCCCATATTCAAAAGTATAGTATTTTGGCCTTTTTTTCCACGACTGGCAATCGTCGCGAACAGTTTAAAGTGCCCACCACCACCCGTCATATATGCACAACCGTGGATATGCACGGCCGCTTTCTATGACGCTTTAAACGTGTCTGAAAGAAGTGATTTTAAGTGCTCATTCCGTCCCGAGACGGAGCCGCACGGGACTGATGCTGCAACCATGCACCGTAGTGCTTAAAGAAGAAAGTTAAGAAAGAAAATTTTTTGTTTTTTGGACTGGCTCTGCTGTCCGCTGACGTTAAGCGCTTTGTGTACCCGCATACTGAGTGTCACGAATTGAAATGGATGAGTCTACAGAAGAGTCGAGACTATCCCGCTCCCCATACGACACTGCAAATTTCTCAAATGCCGCAAAGTTGGCCTCGGTTGCTACCAGATCTCCATGACCAATTGGACCCGTGTGAGGACGGACCCTGGCAAACAGCTCCGCTCGTTCGAATTCCATAAGCGGACAATCCCAGAGGATGTGTTCAACATCTTGGTGGTCATGCCCGCAGGTACAACCCGGCCCATCTACTATCAAGCCAAACTCGTGGAGTCTGGCGGCGAAGTTGCCATGGCCGGTGAGGAACTGGCTAATCCAGTGCGAAGGTTGGTGCCTGCAGAATACGTCTGGAAAAAAACGGTAAGTGTGCCGCCCCTTGGGGGAGGCGGTCCACCTCGCCTGCCATGCCGCAAATGCGGTCTTGTACACAATGTCACTTACAGTCTTCCTGTAAGGAACGTCCTCGGATCTCTGCGGTGGTGTCAGATGGACACCGGCGAGTGTTGTGCTGATCCCCCTCAAGAGGAGGGTGATCGATCCTCTGACTTGGACGTGCAGATCGAGGGGTAGCACCCCCGCGAGTACGGCAAGCGCGTCAGTAGAAGTTGTGCGGTAGGCTTTGGTAAGCGAGATCAGCGCAAGTCGCTGCCCGCTTAGTAGTGCGCGTCTCACGAGAGTTAAGGAGTTTACTCGGGTATGCCAAATGCTGGAGGCGTAACCGGCAATTCCCATGAAAATTGCGCCGTATGCAACCTTAAGGGCTCTAGGCTTAAGTCTCCAATTGCTGCCTGCCATTCGGGCCATTCTCTGATAGGCCGAATTGGCCTTAGAGACGGCCGTCTTGGCATGGTGAACGAAAGACAGCTTGTCATCAAGAATTACTCCCAGATACGTAACCCTTTCGGAGAAACGCACTGAGGTCTGGCCAAAACGAACCGTGGGTGGCCGTCGAGTTATGTTGACCCGAGAACTACCCCTGAGGAGGACAGCTTCCGTCTTGCTCGGGGCAAAGGTCAGCTTGTTCAGCAACCCCCAATTAAGGATTCTGCCCAAGGCGTCCGTGGCTGCACGCTCAAGTGCCGGTCGGCTCGTCGCCCCAACAAGCAGGAGCAAGTCGTCGGCGTACGCAACGAGCGTGCAGCCCGGAGGCAGTGGCAGGGACAGAACGTCGTCAAACAGTATGTTCCACAAAAGGGGACCCAGAACGGAGCCCTGGGGACACCCCATGGTGGTCCTCCTGTGAATCAGGTTGGGGCCGGAGTCGTAGGTTATCTCCCTATTGCTGAAG
Organism: Rhyacophila brunnea; assembly: GCF_057557595.1. Classification (NCBI taxonomy): domain Eukaryota; kingdom Metazoa; phylum Arthropoda; class Insecta; order Trichoptera; family Rhyacophilidae; genus Rhyacophila; species Rhyacophila brunnea. The sequence goes on along the minus strand of NW_028232827.1, from coordinate 32,156,552 downwards.
TAGCTTTGAACCAAGGCAAAGAGGTCCCCGGGGATCTGTTTCAGCCGAAGCTTTGCCAGAACCAAGGGCCACCACGCAGTATCAAACGCGCCCGCGATGTCGAGAAAAATCCCGGCAACGAGGTCCTTGCCAGAGCTCTCCACAGAGTCGATCACAAAGCGAATCGCATCCTCGGTGGACTTTCCGGGTCTTAACCCAAATTGTCTTTGCGAGATTGGACAGTTTTCCGACAGGTGGGACTCAATCCTGCTGTTTATCAATCTTTCCAATATCTTCCCGAAGACGGGAAGGAGCGTAATCGGTCTATACGCTTTCGGGTCACAAGGAGGGCGACTGCCAGCTTTGGGGATCACCGTGAGGTGACCCTTCTTCCAGCAGTCGGGGAATATGCCACTACTCATGCATTCTTTGTAGAGTTGCGTGATCTCGTGTGAGGCAAGAGACCACGCCCTTCTCGCTAGCGCGTTATCTATGCAGTCAAGCCCCGTGGCTTTGCCAGCCGGGAGGCTGGCAAACAGGATCCCTAGTTCGGACATGGTAGTGGCTGCGGATCGCGGAGTGTTTAAGGGGAGCAGCGCATAGACGCGAAGCTGCTGAAATCGGTCGTTGTCAATGTCGAGCGACTCGTTGTCCTGCGGGATAAGAGCATCCAACAGGACTGTGGCGGACTCTTCAGAGCTACTGGTGAACGATCCATCTGGGCGCCGTACCGCCGACATGACTTTTCCGGGCCGTGAGCCCAGCTTCATCACGCGGAAGGGGGGGGCCCACGGATCATTGCCACCCATTTCAGTGACGAACTCTCTCCAGTGCACCTTCTTAGCCTTACTGATTGCCTTTTTGAACTTGAGTCTAGTGGTCCTGTAGGTGACCGCAAGCGGATGGTCCGCCTGCGGTGGCCTCTCCAGCGATCTTCGCGCTGCTTGTAAGGCCCTTCTGGCCCTCCTCATCGCGTCTCTCAGTCTTGTCAGTCTCGGCTTCCACCAGGGTGCGAGGTTCGGCGGTCTCGGGGTCGTCCTTCCGATAGTGCCCTCCGCTTTTTCAATCATGAGATTCGTGAAGTCCTCAGCCGCAGCGTGCATGTCCTTTGGCGGAGGGCGTGAGGCCATCCTGTCCAGACCCTCAGCAAACTCGCGGTCAAAACGTACCCAGTCGGTTCCCTTGGTCCTGAAACGCCTCGGCAGTGACTCGCTCACAAGTGGAGCGAGAGACGCGTGGCCCCTCTCAGTCCTGTAGGCAAACGTGATCAGACGGTGGTGTCCACGCGAACATACGTACCTATTAATTATCATAAACGGTTTAACAGGGCTGTATTTTTTTCGTCTGGTTCGCGATTGGTTCAGCAAACCGGTGAGCGAGGGGATCCTGCTCATCTTGGCTTACTTTGACGAACTGATGCACAAATACCGATAACAATAACTGAATGTGATTATTGGCGTTGTGCTACGGGTCTGTTCCCCGCTATGAAGGCTTTAGAAGAGTTCTAAATCATTCGACCGTCGATAACTATCTTAAAAAAAGACTATTAGTGACGGCAAAAGTTCGTCAGGAATCCTCCGGATGGGCGATAATAACGGTCTATAGGTGGCAGGTTGAAACGGCAAAAATGGCGAAATCATTTTAACGAAGGTAGTAGTATCGCATTAAAATCGAATCGGCGAGGGTGGCGGAGCAAGGTGGTGGAATACAGTGGCGAAGAAAAGTGGCGGAATTGTATCGGAATTACTTACTAGTATCGGAGCGCGAGTATGACTGTTCGCGTGGACACCTTGTTTCCAACCAGTGAGCTGATTTTTTTAATGGAAAGATATTTCCGTTATTAGAGGGGCAGGGGGCCCTGGCACCCCCCAAACATGAAAATTATCAGAATGATTGAAATTGAAAGCCGATAAACTATACCTTTGGGCTTAGACAAATAAAAACACGGCAAAAAAATGATTTGTAATTCTCCAGCACCCTTTTTAGAAAAAAATCTTAGATTTTAATATCTAACACAAAAATTTCGAAACACTAATGTCAGGTTTTTTTAGAAACCCAATCCCTAATAGAACTGTAAAAAATTTTTTGGTATCCACCCGAATTCCGGAGTGGTGTAGGTTATGGCTGGGGAGGGCTGACAGGGCTCTAGCCTGGGGGCCCGGGCTGTGGGTGGCCCGGCGTGTCGGGTAGACCAGATAAGTGAGATAAACACACATCATAAATTAGCTTTAATAGTAAAAAAAGTCGCTTGTGGCGCTATTATACTTCATGGTCATGAACAATTTCAATTATATAATTGTGCTATATATTTTTTGATTATTTTGTGTCGATACTCGACAGCTCCAAGTAAAGTAGTAAGTACCCTTAATTTAAACTAAAAGACAATTTGAAAAACGTTAATGTAGTGTTTCACACTGCCTTTAATCTTAGCGGTAGGTTAGGGGCCCACCAAATATCCTAGCCTGACGGCCCGTTTCAGGATGTGCGGACCATGGTGTAGGTACACCGAGAGCAATAGACAAAAGGCATATTCTCTCAGCCGGCACAATTTTCATTTGACTAGCATCAAGTAGAGTAGTTTGCGTGCCAAAGTCATTAAGAAACCTCGATAGTAATTGCGAGGTATCCATGAAGGCATCTAGGAAAAAAAAAAAAAAAAAAAAAATAGACAAAAGGCCGATAAACGAAAAATTAGGCTGTTAAGAAGAAAAAGATCCTATGGGACTAATTTACATTCTCCTCCTTGGCCCCCGCCCCAATCTTAAATCCTGGGTGCGCTACTGTCCGTTATTACTAAGTTTAGGTAGGTACCTATTCCTATATATATTTATTGATTCTCTTCGATTTGCCGCCCTTCGAGTAACTGCCGCCCCCAAGCGACGCTCAATCTGCCTACCCCCACGGGACGTCACTGCCATTAGTATATATTTTATTAAATTAAACAAAAAATGCTGATTTATACGCGAGTGTATGTTTCTTCTCAATAGCAATTGTTTGGTCCATTTGGATCTGGAGGATTTATTTCTCTTTTATTAACCAGTAAACAGTAGAAAAACGATTATGAAAAAAACAAATCGTCACTTGACACGACATTGTTGCGATTCCGAAACACAGTATTTTCACGACGACGACTTCTGTTGTAAACGTAATGAGGTTTGCGCGGTTTTACCTGTGCCGTGTGGCCACGCGAGAGTGTTCCGTCTTTTTTGCACAGGCAAGACCGCGCAGGCAAGTCGCTGCCGTGTAGCCGGCGCATAAAATTCAACTTGCTTGAAATTTTAACTGCGCAAACCGTATTTAACAAGACGCGCTCAGTTCGTCGACGGTTACGGTCTTTTTTCATTCATACTTATTTGTTTTCGTTAAATTAAGAATACCTAATATTACACATATTATTGTTGGTACGTTCTTTAAATTCATTAAACTCTGCCTAAACAAAATCACAATAGATAAAAAAAAAATATTATATCTATAAAATATTCATATTTATGTATGATTTAATTGCAAACTTTTAGATATTTTATAGATAAACTAATATTTTTTGACTATTATCTATTATGGCTTAGTTTTCGCAGGGTTTAATTGAATTTTAAAAATCACCATAAAAAAAACCATCTATCTGTAAATTGTAGTCTTATGTCAATGAAAACAAATACGTATGACTGACCAAGTTCAGTGTGCACCATTTATGACGGATCTTAACAGCGTACCTCCACCCTTCGCCACTAGTCAGTGACGTCCCTAGACAAAATGCCGACCCTGGGCAGCGCCAAAATCTCGCCCCGTTTTTTCTACAGTATTTTGTGCCATCCGTGCACGGTGTCGTTTCTTGTCACCATGGACGTCGAAGGACAGCGGAAGTAAACTAGACATCACAAAATCGACAAAAAATACAGTCATTAATCAATACATTTTGTTTCCAGCCAGTGAGCTGAATTTATTAATGGAAAGATATTTTCGTTATTACAAAGTTTAAGTAGCTATTTCTATATATACGAAATGATTCTCCTCGATTTGCCGCCCTTCGAGAAACTGTTGCCCCAAGCAACGCTCTATCTGCTTAGCTCCATGGGACGTCACTATTCTTATTCTAATAATTGTTGAATATTTCTAATGCGGTGGTATTTAGTTATTCATGGTGGGGTTTATTGGCTTAAGAAAGATACTTTTAAAAATTTGCCGAGAAAAATCAATGGAATACATATTTCTTTTTATTTAGATTTTTTATGTAAATCTTACGATTTTCAGTTTCTTATTAATTATTTTGATTTATTAATAAAGCAATAATATTATCCACCGCTGTATATTCGAAAATTAATATGTCGATTATTTATTTTAATAGTTTCTCTACTAAGTATATCCATTGTAGGGATAAATTTTATGATTTTTAATTTTAAAACAATGTATTTTTATATTATTTTATTGACAAGCTCTTATAGTTCATAAAATATTTACTTGATTGATAATATTATAATACAAAACAAAACATAGTGATCAACCAAACACTGTGATACCCAAATTATAAAGTAGGTACCTACCTATGTGACACAAAATTACCAAGATCTTATCACCGAAGCTAAGGTTCTGTAGACGACGTTTGTAAATAAATCAATATTTTTTTGTTTATATACAATTACTTGTATTTATAATTTTAATTATACGATATTTTAACAATCGTATGTTTCAAAATATTTTCGGCGCCTTTGCCAAATTTCTATACCTACTTACATCACAATTTCGTCTCGTGTTAATTTATTGACATTTTTATTATTTTTCGTCTGAAATTTCAAGCAAGTTTAATTTTACGCAGCCGCACTCCTTGGTTTGCGCGGTGTATAGTTTTGCCGGCCACACGCTCATGCTTCACCACGGTGTTGCCTGCGCAAACCGGTTTGCGCAGGCAAAACCGTGCGTGTGGCCGGCGAAACTGTACACCGCGCAAGCCAAGAAGTGCGGCCTGCGTAAAATTCAACTTGCTTGAAATTTTAACTGCGCAAACTCGGTTTCTCGGGCCCCCAGGCCAAGATCATTGGCGGCCCCCCTACCTATAGCGTTCCCCTAGGTATTCCACAACCATATAAGTATTTCAAACTTTTAACAATCTCAAAGTAAACTTGTAAACTTTTTTTACAATTAGAGCAAATTTTTGATGCGTGTATATAGTATAGTACGCGGACCAAAATTATAGTAGGTACGTGGTCCCAAAAATTATAGTATTTTGTCCAAAAATAAAATAGTAGTTAGCTACCTACTCATTATTTTCGGTTGAAAATGTATAGGTTTTTTGTCTGTCACAAAAAAGTAGGAAACGGGGAATTCCCTCTATTACGAAATTATAGTACTTCGCACCAAATTATGATACGAAAATATCGTAATTTTGGTATTTTTGGTGTATTTTTTATTGTAGAAATGAAATCTTTTTGAAAAAAAAACTTTTATCCCATATTCAAAAGTATAGTATTTTGGCCTTTTTTTCCACGACTGGCAATCGTCGCGAACAGTCATACTCGCGCTCCGATACTAGTAAGTAATTCCGATACAATTCCGCCACTTTTCTTCGCCACTGTATTCCACCACCTTGCTCCGCCACCCTCGCCGATTCGATTTTAATGCGATCCTGCGACCTTCGTTGAAACGATTTCGCCATTTTCGCCGTTTCAACCTGCCACCTATAGACCGTTATTATCGCCCATCCGGAGGATTCCTGACGAACTTTTGCCGTCACTAATAGTCTTTTTTTAAGATAGTTATCGACGGTCGAATGATTTAGAACTCTTCTAAAGCCTTCATAGCGGGGAACAGACCCGTAGCACAACGCCAATAATCACATTCAGTTATTGTTACCGGTATTTGTGCATCAGTTCGTCAAAGCAAGCCAAGATGAGCAGGATCCCCTCGCTCACCGGTTTGCTGAACCAATCGCGAACCGGACGAAAAAAATACAGCCCTGTTAAACCGTTTATGATAATTAATAGGTACATTTTGTTTCCAACCAGTGAGCTGATTTTTTTAATGGAAAGATATTTCCGTTATTAGGGGGGCAAGGGGCCCTGGCACCCCCCAAACATGAAAATTATCAGAATGATTGAAATTGAAAGCCGATAAACTATACCTTTGGGCTTAGACAAATAAAAACACGGCAAAAAAATGATTTGTAATTCTCCAGCACCCTTTTTAGAAAAAATTCTTAGATTTTAATATCGAACACAAAAATTTCGAAACACTAATGTCAGGTTTTTTTAGAAACCCAATCCCTAATAGAACTGTAAAAAATTTTTTGGTATCCACCCGAATTCCGGAGTGGTGTAGGTTATGGCTGGGGAGGGCTGACAGGGCTCTAGCCTGGGGGCCCGGGCTGTGGGGGGCCTGGCGTGTCGGGTAGACCAGATAAGTGAGATAAACACACATCATAAATTAGCTTTAATAGTAAAAAAAAGTCGCCTGTGGCGCTATTATACTTCATGGTCATGAACAATTTCAATTATATAATTGTGCTATATATTTTTTGATTATTTTGTGTCGATACTCGACAGCTCCAAGTTAAGTAGTAAGTACCCTTAATTTGAACTAAAACACAATTTGAAAAACGTTAATGTAGTGTTTCACACTGCCTTTAATCTTAGCGGTAGGTTAGGGGCCCACCAAATATCCTAGCCTGACGGCCCGTTTCAGGATGTGCGGACCATGGTGTAGGTACACCGAGAGCAATAGACAAAAGGCATATTCTCTCAGCCGGCACAATTTTCATTTGACTAGCATCAAGTAGAGTAGTTTGCGTGCCAAAGTCATTAAGAAACCTCGATAGTAATTGCGAGGTATCCATGAAGGCATCTAGGAAAAAAAAAAAAAAAAAAAAATAGACAAAAGGCCGATAAACGAAAAATTAGGCTGTTAAGAAGAAAAAGAGCCTATGGGACTAATTTACATTCTCCTCCTTAGCCCCCGCCCCAATCTTAAATCCTGGGTGCGCTACTGTCCGTTATTACTAAGTTTAGGTAGGTACCTATTCCTATATATATTTATTGATTCTCTTCGATTTGCCGCCCTTCGAGTAACTGCCGCCCCCAAGCGACGCTCAATCTGCCTACCCCCACGGGACGTCACTGCCATTAGTACATATTTTATTAAATTAAACAAAAAATGCTGATTTATACGCGAGTGTATGTTTCTTCTCAATAGCAATTGTTTGGTCCATTTGGATCTGGAGGATTTATTTCTCTTTTATTAACCAGTAAACAGTAGAAAAACGATTATGAAAAAAACAAATCGTCACTTGACACGACATTGTTGCGATTCCGAAACACAGTATTTTCACGACGACGACTTCTGTTGTAAACGTAATGAGGTTTGCGCGGTTTTACCTGTGCCGTGTGGCCACGCGAGAGTGTTCCGTCTTTTTTGCACAGGCAAGACCGCGCAGGCAAGTCGCTGCCGTGTAGCCGGCGCATTAAGCGCCGGCCAGACGTTCATGCTTTACCACAAGCTTACCTGCGCAAACTGGTTTGTATCGGGTAATACTAGTTTTGAGTAATTTGACTTTGAAGTTGTTAAAATGTTTGAAATAATAGTCTATCATGTGAGTTTATTAAGTAATCGTAAAAAGGTTGACTTTAAAATAAAGACTGTTTATTTATTAAGAAGGTTTCCAGACGGTAAAGTTTGAAATACGGAACATTTTGGTATTAACTCAATATGTAATTTTTTCGAATTAGTGTTTTCTGCCAGAACAGTGACGAAATGTAGTGTGAGATTTACTGTTTAGTAGTGAAAAAGCTGTTCTTCGCCTTTGACGGTCAGCAACAGCCAACCCTTAATTTTATTAATTTATTGAAGAACATCGATCGCCAAAGTATTTTTCTAATATTCCAATACTTATTTTTTCAGTGTCATCGTACTATACGTGTAAAGGGGATTACACTACTGGAGTCTATTGGGAGTATAATGACAAATTCAATACTACAATAGATTGTAATTCTACAGATTTTGCGACAGACAATACGACACAATATGTAAGTAGAAAAAATATGTATTATTATTTTATTTTTTAGACAACATTTTATAAAGTACGACTTATTAATTGCAGATATTTTATTACACTGAAATTATTATTATTGGTCATCTTTCTTTCTTTTTCTTTCGACCATTTCCAATCCTAATAGGATCATATGGGCCCTCCACAGAGTGGAGGTGTGTATTAACAGATTTTATTTTTACGAGAAATGTCAGCCACTTGCTCAACCTATTAGGTCCATACTCTGACTCTTACACAAATCGAAAAACAATATGTGTACTTGCCAGACTCAGGATTCGAACCTGGGACCCTCAACACTATAGACCGGCGCTTAAGCCGCGCGGCCATCGTGGGTGCACGATTGGATGTGGGTCCATTGGTCATCACGAAGTATAAATTTGTATGTAAATTCCATGCAATTAGAGATGTCTGCCAATAAGTAAATACAATAAATAATTATTTTTTGCAGTCTCAATATACCCACGACAGTGGCTGCATTACCTATTCCGTGGTTTCGATCGTAATGCCCAAATAAAGAAAAAAATATTTTATCTAACCACTTTAAATATTGAACGTACATAATTCTGAAAACACTCATGAGAAAATATAGCCAATAGAAAAAAATATTAGCAAGTTCAAGTAAGTTACAACATAAAATATTGGTGTAATCCGTGACGTCGGTTAGTAAAGTAATAAATACTTTAATTTAGAATACAAAAACCGATCGCCTACCGTAACTCAATTTGGAGAGCTTTTATGAGCAGGTATTAAAAAGGCCAATAGTTAAAATGTGTCGCAATTAAGCATGGCAGTCATAGCATAGTGGTAATGCACAGCGTGCGATACCCAAGAGTCGCAGGTTCGATTCCTGCCGGGTGTCTTACTTTTTTCAAAAAATAATTTTTCTATTGGCTACATTTTCTCATGAGTGTTTTCTGAATTATGTATGTTCATTAATTAGAATGGTACATTCTTAAAATCTACTGAATAAAAAAAAATAGTTTATCACTTTAAATAGGTATATTTATAACGTATTAAATTACAATATCTAGTCGGGTAGAACTCTTTATAATTTTATTCAGACAGACGTTAAATACTGTTTCACAGACATATTAACCTTCCCTTCAAAATGCTAATAAATTCCGTCCATTCCGGTGACATCACCATGGGTTACCGTGTGAAATAGACAATATTTCAGTTGGTAAAAGAGAAATACCTATTTTGGCAACATAAATTAATCTAATAAGGTTTCGTCAGCATTATTTGCTATTTGTTTTTGTTTGCTATAAAATTATCAAAAAGGTAGCAAAACTTAATTATAATCAAACGAATATTTCTTTCCTCATTCTTACAGCGTACAATTCTCAATCTCACCCTTTACTTGCATATCTTTTTCTCACAATTGAGTATGTCTCTCTTTGTCGGATATTATACGTTTAGATCTACGAACAAAAAAAGTAGGAATGAGCATATGTACAAATCACGGCAATCAGAAAGGCCGGCAATTATGGCCGACATTTCATGATACACAAACATAAAATTACAAACACATACGAAGTTGACGCACACTTACAGACCACGTGATATTTGTTTACGAAAAATCGTTGCTTTCCAAAAATGGCGAATTTGGTTGCCCGTTTTTATACTGCAATGAATCAGTATGCTCCTTCCTGTCTTTTTTTATTCGTTGGTTTAGCTCTATCCATTTTGCTAGTAATGCGCCGCACCCTGTTTGAAATATGCATTTATAATTATATGAAATCTGATGGATATATACCAAATATATGACGTATTTACTGGATAACACTATCGATTTTGAAAATTATAACATTCTAATGAGATGTAATATTGATGATTCTAGAAAAAATACTCGAAATATGAACATGACGAAGTGCATATTAACTGAAATATTTGCAGTTTAATGGGCTGAGTAACCTAAGGTGATCAGTACATAACGATAAAAAAATAATAGGTAGTCGCTGAAAAAAAATATATAATGCAACAATGAGTTTTTTTTTGTTTCTATCAAATTAATGATTGTATATAATTCACATAAATTGTTTTGAACATACATAACTTGAAAACACTTCAGATATATACCCACCAGAAAAAATCATATTTGAAAAAAATACGAACCTCGGCGGGATTTAAACGTCACGCCAATCTGTGCATTAAAATCTTGTGAGTTATTCATTTGAATAAAAGAAATAGTTTATTAAAAATTGTTAGCAAGTTCAAGTAGACGTTATAACTAAAATATTGGCGAGAGCCGGACGTCGGTTAGTAATTAAGGTAATTAATATTCCTTGACTTAATACACAAAAACCGATAGTTAATAATAATGAAATTTGATAAGCATTTCATGCATAACCTACTAGTTTAAAATATCGTTATTAGATATAAGTCTCATAACATAATTGGTTAATGCACAGATTGGCGTGACACCAACGGTTATACGGGTTCAAATCCCGTCGAGGTTCGTATTTTTTCAAATATGATTTTTTCTTGTGGGTTTTCAAATTATGTATGTTCAATATTTGGAATGTTACACTCTTAAAATCTTGTGAATTATTCATTAAATAAAAGAAATAGTTTATTATAAATTGTTATGATTCCAGGTACATACATTTAGTTTTAATTTAAATGTTGTGAAAAATCATGATTTTATTTCTAAACTATATTATAATATGTCAATCTTATTGGGTGACGTTGCTTAACTCGTAAATATCCATCAATGAAATAAGATAGTAGTTATGTAAGCAACTAGATAACAAACCAACTGACATTGTAACTAAATGCATTTTACATATTATTTACAGAGAATTTGTAGGATTTTTGTTTTCGGAATTTCGACATTCGGGATTTCGTACATTCGAGATTTTGACCAATCTATCTGAACGACACATACTGCAACCTAGCCAACTGTATAACTACTGTTCAATTGGGAATATATACATTATCCAAATGTTATGAATTCTATAAGCCAGATAATTGGATATAAACGAATACAAACTAGAAATATAATATTTTATATTTTTTTACCTTTCAGGTATTTTCTGAAAACGTTGAAAGCGTCATTAGTAGCTTTAATACCATGCTTAAATCACCGGTACTGCCGTATACCTTAGAAGCGGCTGTGAATGAAATGAACGTCTTGCTACTTCAAGATATCCAACTTCCCCAGATTGTGGCCCGAACTTTTGATGATGTTCTGAATGCAGTTGAGATTCCACATGACAAAACGTACATCAGAGTAGTGCAATCGAATATTGCAGTATTGGTCGTTGAGAGAAAGGGACCAGCTCCAATAGTCGGGATAAAAGTAAAAAGAATTGGAGAAGAAGGTATCAACGAGGACACGATTCAACCACTAACAGAAAGTAAGCAAAAACATTGTTTCCATTTGTATTTAAAAAACTACGTGAATTTAACCGATTGACTAGATCACATATATCAAGATAGTAGTCTAGAATAAGCTGTTTTCGGTTAGGTTTAGGTTTATTTGTTTAGTGCTCTTGTGTTGTTTTATTTTTTAGTATTTGACGAGTTGTTTTGAGGTCAATTTTGAAAATTTTATAACTGTGAAAGGAATCTATATTCTAGCGCACTTTTGCATTAATTTCTTAAAAAATCCATAATCATTTTCCTGATATCATTCTGCCATTTATTGTTTTTACGCAGTGGCGGCTTGACGACTTTCTAGGTGGTGGGGTTTAGCCATTAATTATTAAATATACATACCTACCTCCCTACATTCTTATATTCATTATGTACCAAGCTACTTATAATAATGCAATTTTATTAATGAGGTAATGGGTAATTTTTCAGAATAAATAATTTGATTATCTGAGTCGTTACTTAATTACATCTGAAAAGCGAGCTTTAAAATATTAACTTAATTAATAAAAATAATTATTATAGATTTACCATTATGTATCAGTTGTGAACAACGACATACAGCGAGCGTTTTTACTCATTCGATTCGATCCCCAGTATGCGAATACTAACGCTAAAGCATTTACAATATCTACATCCTTTGTAGGATGGGATTTGTACCGCGGCGACGGGATGAGACTGAGTGACCCCGGTCAGCATAAAATAGACGCCATAGCTTTCTTAATTTTTACATAGGTGTCACCGTGAAATAGGACGTATTTAATTAAATCAATTATTAAAATACCGCGCGTAGTTAATCATTATTATGTTATTATATAATTATTTACAATTATCATACATATCTCTGTAAAATTGTGACGGGATTAGATGGATAAAATAAATGAAATAGTTCATTTAATCATGTGGTTAAAGGAGGTGTTATGACAATGATAAAAATATCGGACGTATATATTTGACATAATAACGATGTGGGGATGGTCCCTATGAACCCTTAAGGTAGAGCCGCCTCTGTTTTTACGTAATTCTGGTTGCCTACTTTCACGAGTGTTGACTGAAAAATTCGTCTTAATTGAAGACATACCCACTTGTAAATTTCAAAACATACATAATATTATTCATTTTGAGGCTTATAGCAAAGTCTTGTCTACTCAAAAGGACACAAATATAACTCCCTCTTCAAGCAACTAACATAGTATTATACCAACATATATTTTCATTTCCTACTAAAATAGAACTTTATTTTTAACCTCAGAAAACACACTTAATAGAAAAATCCTAGTAAAAAAGTCCGACCAAGTGGGACTCGATTGTCAGATCTTTTCACTACCCGGGGGGCAGTTCTTCTAATTGAACTATCAGCAAATTTATATTACAATTAGTAATTATAATCAATCATCTGAAACTTTTACGTTTTAATTTAGTATTCAATAGTTTCAATAATTTCGAAATTAATTATATATTTGTTTTTATTTTCAGTTGATGTATTGGATCTAGATTTATTTGACTCCAATAATGATATAATTGCTACGGTACCTTCGAATCTATGTCATGGTGCTAGCGGTCAGCTATCTTTTGGAGTGTACAAAGATGATGTCGCTTTCCCAAAGGAAAATAACAGTAACTGGCAAGTGAACAGTCGAGTGCTAACCATATCACTTGGTAAGAAAAATTGTTTCAAAAAGATGGACTATGTCGACATTCACTTCCGCCCTTTTGATAATCGGCAATCTAACAAGAAGAAAGCTTGTGCTTATTGGGACTTCAACAATGGCAATTGGTCGACAAATGTCTGCATTCTATTACCATCAGAGAAATTAAGACCGACAGATATTTGCAGATGCTACCACCTGACTCATTTTGCACAGATAATCAGATACGAGAACACGGAAATTGAAAAATACAACAATATAATCTTGTATATCATAATACATATTGGCTGCACGCTTTCATTGATTGGCCTCATTATAATCTGCCTGACATGTATAATCTCGCGCACATGGAGAGCAGAATTTTCTAATAAATTATGGCTAAATTTGTCATTATCCATAGGTTTTCTTAATATAGCATTTTTAATTGTTTTCTCGATAGATTTTACTAAGTTTCACGAATCAGTTTGCATAACCTCCGGAGTTATTTTGCATTTTGCAATGATATCTTCATTTTCTTGGATGTTTTTATCGGCGTTCATGTCTTATACAAAGATTAAACGAGTCTTCGTAAAAGATGTACCACATAAACTTTTGAAAGTCTGCATACTTGGATGGATTGTCCCCGCTTTACCGATTGTTATTTTACTAGCCACCAATTCGGATACGTATCTCTTATATTACAAAGAGGCGAAAACACAAATGGATTTTTGTTACCCGAGTGGGCTGGGATATTGGTTGACGGTTTTTCTACCCGTAGCATTAATTATTTTTGGAAACACAATACTATACTGTATGATTATATATTATAATATTTTCAAACGATCAAACAGAGATGACATACGTATTTTTAGAAAGGCCTCCATCAGTTTTTCAATGTTTTTTCTTTACGGGTTGATTTGGATCTTTGGTTTGTTTTCTGATAATATTTATATCACTTACATCTTTTGCTTTACAGCGACGGCGCAAGGAATTATTATGTTCGTATTTTTTATAATTGTCAATAAAAAGACTAGAACAATATGGTACAGATACTTAAGGGGCAATGATGAGAATATTTCCAAGAGTATCCAACCATTGCCAACAACAAGCACCCCAATTTATGAAAATATCCCAATGCTTAATTTGAAAAATTTTACACAAGTAACTGCAGATTAAAATGATTTGATTATTATTTCATCATTTTTTTGTTTTGGTACATCCAGTCTTTCAATCTCTTTGGGTACATCATTATAATATACATTATGTTACATATAAATAAAATTATAGTAAATCGGTTAATATACTGTCGAATCAATTCATCGATATTAAATAATTATACTAGTGTCAGCTGTCTCGCTAGGTTTCGCCGATAGCTTAGAAACCTAACGACATGGTGTTGAATTTTATCATAATTTGTGAAGTAGATCTAAAAATATACATGCATTGATGGCACGGTAGTTTTTCCACTAAGATAGTATTTTGAATTTCGTAGATTCCAGGTACGAATCCTGGCTCTGGCAAATACTATTTTAAATAATATTATTTTTTTAATTTGTGTTTGAAGTCAGAGTATGGACCCAATAGGTTGAGTAAGTGGATAACATCCATTTCATGTAAAAACAAAAAAAAATAAAAACCTTCCATCCTGCGGAAGCCCAAATGAAATTTTTAGGATCGGATATAGTCCAAATAGAGACCTTTACTCACATTTGTTGATTTGTCACTTTTCCGATTTGCTAGTTGTTACTGCCAATATAATTTTTGGGTCATATGCATAGTCATTTAAATATTCTGGATTTCGACCATTTGGGATGTCGTCTGACACCACCTCAGTCTTCTAGACCTAGCATAACAGCTGGCAATCACCCATTGCTACCACTGATACTTTGACACAATTTATGTGTAGATATATAAGTTTTTCGTTAGATCACGTCCATTTAAATATGATAAATATTATAACTCAATCATTCGAATATAAGGCCATAAATGTGACTATCATATATCGCGATCCAATGTAGCATGAATTAAACTCCCGCGTATACGTTTTAGTTAGATAATAGAAGAAGGTTAGCCATGTCAAAATTATTTTAAACATCATTTTTGTTGCATTGGCTTTAAAAAAACATCTGCTTGCAGCCATAAAATAATAATAAAAATTTTGGACTAAAATTTTATCCTTAAATACTCGTAATAATATGATAATGATATTCATATTGAAACAAATGTTAAATATAGTTATGTATAGATCTGATAAAAATGGAATTAGCTTAGAAAGGACTCCATCGAGCAATGTATTGATCCATGTTGATAATGATAATGTGATATAAATATATAAGTATACTAGCTGAAGTACCCGGCTTCGCACAGTGTCGCTTCGTAGATATATTTATCTTAGATATTTAAAAAATAATAAGAGGTATTTTTTTTTTTGGTATTAAAATATCTGTGTACAATATGGCAATATGAAAATAATTCTAATAGGAGTAAATGTCAAACAAAAGACCACTAAATTAAAATCGAATCCAAAATATGCAAACGTTATTAATATGTAGTAACAAAAATCAAAATTGCATTGAACAAACAAACAATAAACGTTATATTTTATATAATACTAATTTAGAAACCTTTGCAGGTGTGCGCACAACATCTGACAAAAGTTTCATCGCAATCGGACGAATGTTATAGGAACTCATACGAATAGAAGAAGAAGAAGATGGTTGAACTAATTTAAAAACCTTTGCGGGCGTGCGCACAACAACTGGTCAAAATTTCATCACAATCGGATGAATGGCATAAGAACGCATACAAATAGAAGAAGAAAAGATGGTTGTACTAATTCAGAAACCTTTGCGAGCGTGCGTACAACAACTGGTCAAAATTTCATCGCAATCGGATGAATGGAATAGAAACGCATACGAATAAAAGAAAATAGAATGATGAAGAAGAAGATGATGATGATTTTTCCAATCCAGGAACCTTTGCAAGTGTTGGCACAACCACTAACGAAAGTTTCATCGCAATCGGATGAATGGTATAGGGACCATACAAATAAAAGAAGATAGAATGATGAAGCAGAAGAAGAAGATAGTTGTACTTATTCAGAAACCTTTGCGGGTGTTACCACAATGACTGACAAAGGTTTCATCGCAATCGGATGAATGGTACAGGAACCATACGAATAAAAGAAGATATAATGAAGAAGAAGTAGAAGAAGATAGTTTTTCTAATTTAAAAACCTTTGCGGGTGTGTGTACAATAACTGACGAAAGTTTCGTCGCTATCGGATGAATGGTATAGGAACCATACGAATAAAAGAAAATAGAATGATGAAGAAGCAGAAGAAGATGATTTTTCTAATTCAGAAACCTTTGCGGGTGTGCATACAACTATTTACCAAAATTTCATCGCAATCGGATGAATGGTATAGGAACGCATACGGGAGAGACAGAAAGACAGACAGACAAACAGGCATACAGACAAACAGACATTCATTTTTATATATAAGATATAGCCTATACTCTTCACGGAAGGTCAAACAATAAGTTAACAAAGTTTTATTGCAATCGGATGAACGGTATGGCAGTGCATACAATACGAACAAACAAACAAACAAACAAACAAATATTAATTTTTATATATTAGATAATTTAGAAACCTTTGCAGGTGTACCCACAACAACTGACAAAAGTTTCATCGCAATCGGATGAATGGTATAGGAACGCATACGAATAGTAGAAGAAGATGATTTTCTAATTCAGAAATCTTCGTGGGCATGCACATGACAACTCACCTACGTTTCATTGCAATCGAATTAATGGTATAGGAACGCATACGAATAGAAGAAGAAGAAGATGGTTGAACTAATTTAAAAACCTTCGCGGGCGTGCGCACAACAACTGGTCAAAATTTCATCACAATCGGATGAATGGCATAAGAACGCATACAAATAGAAGAAGAAAAGATGGTTGTACTAATTCAGAAACCTTTGCGAGCGTGCGTACAACAACTGGTCAAAATTTCATCGCAATCGGATGAATGGAATAGAAACGCATACGAATAAAAGAAAATAGAATGATGAAGAAGAAGATGATGATGATTTTTCCAATCCAGGAACCTTTGCAAGTGTTGGCACAACCACTAACGAAAGTTTCATCGCAATCGGATGAATGGTATAGGGACCATACAAATAAAAGAAGATAGAATGATGAAGCAGAAGAAGAAGATAGTTGTACTTATTCAGAAACCTTTGCGGGTGTTGCCACAACGACTGACAAAGGTTTCATTGCAATCGGATGAATGGTACAAGAACCATACGAATAAAAGAAGATATAATGAAGAAGAAGTAGAAGAAGATAGTTTTTCTAATTTAAAAACCTTTGCGGGTGTGTGTACAATAACTGACGAAAGTTTCGTCGCAATCGGATGAATGGTATAGGAACCATACGAATAAAAGAAAATAGAATGATGAAGAAGCAGAAGAAGATGATTTTTCTAATTCAGAAACCTTTGCGGGTGTGCATACAACCATTTACCAAAATTTCATCGCAATCGGATGAATGGTATAGGAACGCATACGGGAGAGACAGAAAGACAGACAGACAAACAGGCATACAGACAAACAGACATTCATTTTTATATATAAGATATAGCCTATACTCTTCACGGAAGGTCAAACAATAAGTTAACAAAGTTTTATTGCAATCGGATGAACGGTATGGCAGTGCATACAATACGAACAAACAAACAAACAAACAAACAAATATTAATTTTTATATATTAGATAATTTAGAAACCTTTGCAAGTGTGCCCACAACAACTGACAAAAGTTTCATCGCAATCGGATGAATGGTATAGGAACGCATACGAATAGTAGAAGAAGATGATTTTCTAATTCAGAAATCTTCGTGGGCATGCACATGACAACTCACCTAAGTTTCATTGGAATCAGATTAATGGTATAAGAACGCATACGAATAGAAGAAGAAGAAGATGGCTGTACTAATTTAAAAACCTTCGCGGGCGTGCGCACAACAACTGGTCAAAATTTCATCACAATCGGATGAATGGCATAAGAACGCATACAAATAGAAGAAGAAAAGATGGTTGTACTAATTCAGAAATCTTTGCGAGCGTGCGTACAACAACTGGTCAAAATTTCATCGCAATCGGATGAATGGTATAAGAACGCATACAAATAGAAGAAGAAAAAGATGGTTGTACTAATTCAAAAACCTTCGCGGGCGTGCGCACAACAACTGGTCAAAATTTCATCACAATCGGGTGAATGGCATAAGAACGCATACAAATAGAAGAAGAAAAAGATGATTGTACTAATTCAGAAATTTTTGTGGGCATATGCACGACAACTCACCAAAGTTTCATTGCAATCGGATGAATGGTATAGGAACGCATACGAATAAAAGAAAAAGAAGATGGTTGTACTAATTCAGAAACCTTCGCGGGCTTGCGCACAACAACTGGTCAAAATTTCATCGCAATTGGATGAATTGTATAAGAACGCATAAGAATAGAAGAAGATAGAATAGAAGAAAAAGAAGAATAAAATAGTTGTACTAATTCAGAAACCTTTGCGGGCGTGAACACAACACTTGATCAAAATTTCATTGCAATCGGATGAATGGTATAGGAACGCATACGAATAGAAGAAGAAGATGATTTTAGAAATCTTTGTGGGCATGTGCACGACAACTCACCAAAGTTTCATTGCAATCGGATGAATGGTATAGGAACGCATACGAATAGAAGAAGAAGAAGATGATTGTACTAATTCAGAAACCTTTGCGGGCTTGCGCACAACAACTGGTCAAAATTTCATCGCAATTGGATGAATGGTATAAGAACGCATAAGAATAGAAGAAGATAGAATAGAAGAAAAAGAAGAAGAAAATGGTTGTATCAATTCAGAAACCTTTGCGGGCGTGAACACAACACTTGATCAAATTTTCATTGCAATCGGATGAATGGTATAGGAACGCATACGAATAGAAGGAGAAGAAGATGGTTGTACTAATTCAGAAAAATTTGCGGGCAAGGGAACACCGCTATATCAAAATTTCATTGCAATCGGATGAATGGTATAGGAACGCATAGAAATAGAAGAAGTTGGTTGTACTAATTCAGAAACCTTCGCGGGTGTTGGCACAATTACTGACGAAAATTTTATTGCAATCGGATGAATGGAATAGGAACGCATACGAATAGAAGAATATATAATAGAAGAAGAAGACGAAAAAGAAAATGGTTGTACTAATTCAAAAACCTTTGCGGGGTGCATGCAACCACTTACCAAAATTTCATCGCAATCAGATGAATGGTATAGGAACGCATACGGGACAGACAGACAGACAGACAGACAGACAGACATACAGACAGACAGACATTCATTTTTATATATTAGTATAGCCTTTACTCTTCGCGCAAGTGCAAGCAATAAGTTGACAAAGTTTTATCGCAATCGGATGAACGGTATGGCTGCGCATTAAATACGAACAAACAAACACACAAATATTAATTTTTATATATTAGATAAGTATATAAACACATAGGACCAATAGGAGTGAAATCAGCCTAGAAAGACCTATAATACCCAGTTAGATCTAGGTTAATGATGATAATGATGAATTGAATATACTTATATAAAATATTGAATTGAGAGGCCTTCATTTGGCAGTGGATTGATTCAGGCTGAAGATGATAATGATGATAAAAAAATGGTATATAAAGTCAATAGTACTGAGAATAGTGGATTCATCTTAAAGAGGCTTTCATCCAGCAGTTGACTGATCCAGGTTGATAATGACAATTATTGCGATATAAATAAATACCTAGGTACATAATATCACCATTTTGATAAATTTAACAAGTCATAATAATATAACCAATAGTGGATTGATCAAGGTGAACACCAGGTTGATAATGATAATGACGATATAAATAGTTAGGTGCATAATATCACCCATTGTCAAATGGTGCGTTTCCGTTTCCAAAAATAATCAGTTATAAAACCAAATTTGGAATAGTATGTAATCTATGACAATTGGCAGTGTCAAATAGCTTTAGGTTCATATCTAATTACAAACTAATATCATTGTGTAAACAGCCATTACAAATTATATGAAAAAAAAGGTCAAATTTTGAACATTCCCTAGTCTATGGAATTCTTTTCAGTGGCGTCATTATTAAAAAAATAATATATTCAAAGTAAATTGTTCTAAGATTACGCTTTTCTCACAGGCAAATTTAAATGTATGCTAACATATACTTACCTTTAGTTTTTGAATTAAAACAATTTGTTCTTTCCCCGGAATATTCTATACTTATCGACCGCTAAAGTGATAAAGTGATAAATATTATCAAACTTAGGGTAGGTTTGTATCAAAGTATTAGCACTTATTGCAACAATTACAATACGTTCGTTGTAATTGTTGCAATAAGTGCTAATACTTTGATACAAACCTATCCTAAAGCCGCGTTGACACGGTCCAAGTACGATCCAAGTACACTTGGATCGAGTGCCATCCAAGTGACAGCTTCATACTAATTATTCCTATCCAAGCTAACTTGGATGAGTAGGACGCGGTCCAAGTAGCATGGATAGGAATAATCAGTATGAAGATGTCTCATACGAGTACACTTGGATGGCACTCGGCCCAAGTGCACTTGGATCGTACTTGCACCGTGTCAACGTGGCTTAAGTTTCATAATATTTATCACTTTATCGGTCGATAAGTATAAAATAGACCCTCAGGATTAGATTAGAATAGTTTTGTTTTTAGCAATAAAACACATGTTGTGAGACGTTTACAGTATTATATAGATTTTAAACGTGACATATCTCTGAAATGATCAAATAGTTTTCTTATGAATTCAATCCAAATGGTAGGGAATTCGAGAGCACACAACACAATGTTTCATGTAAGTACAATGTATTATTGCTTCATTTGACCTAGTAATTAATTATTGAACATAGCGATGGACGTTAGATACGGCACCAACTGTGATTTATAGATATATTTATAAATAAATACCTACCCATGGTCTGGTAATACGTCAATTTATTTTCTTATATGCGCCACAGCTCGTCCTGAACATTATTTCTGTAGCTACCTGATTAACTCATCACAACACGAGATAATCATATAAATAACGGATTATAGTTGCAAACAGCCAAAAACATGAATACTCTATGGACATTACCGGCTTCATTACGCGACCTTGAAAAAGATTACGGTATTATAGCTGCCCAAGAGATGCATGTAACGCTCACAGATATCACAGAACAGATTAATAAAATAGAATAATGTAAAGTCAGTCGCCATATACAAAGTTTTTTATGACTATTGTTATGACGGTCAGGCCATAAAATGCTTGAAACACAAAGCCTCAGTAATGTCTTTAAATGTTACTTACATTGAATTTGGCGTTTCGGTTACTATAATATAATATAATGAATAAGTTTATCCCACTTGGTGAACTCACTCGAGAATTAGGAGAATATGAGGAGAACGGGGTAACGCACTTCATATTAATTATGAATTCCCTGATAGATATGGAGCCTGCATGTATAAAAATAATGGCGAGGACTACTAAGACCAATGAAAAGGTTAGCTACAGGTCGATCTCGAAAAAATTTCTACCGTACAGAACTCACACCCATGACTTAATATTCTACATAATATATTCTGCTTGAACATTTTTGTAATAAAAATTTTTTACTCGCAAACTATTTAATTTGAACAATTTTGTATGTACATTATTGTTTTCTCAATATTTTACGATGTTGAAAAAAAATTTATTCATTCTGGGAAAACGGAGGTTAGAAATACTTTTTCCTTTTTGAACTATATAAAAAGTCTATTTCTACACCAAACATGGGAAATTAATTTTATTAAGAATTAAACAGAATTTTCTAAAGATAATAAAAAGTATTTTATAGAATATTTCAAATATAAACAGTTTTAATCTGGGGTAACAACGGAAACAATTTGTAAATCATCATATTATTTTATGATGTTTTCAGTTTTTTTTATCCAAGTTTTAAAAACAAAGTTATTTGTAAAAATTATATTAGAAATAACAAATACAACAATAACACTACAATTTAAAGGATTGCTAGAGATGTACTTGATGGAAATTGAGTTATGAAAAATGTGTTTTTCATAAATATCAAACTAATTTTAGTATGATACACACATAATATATACAGCTTAGTTAAAACCTGATGGCTTCGAGCCTTATTGAAAGGAGAGTATTTTTAAAATCTAAAGTCAGTTAACAAAATATTAAAATGAAAAATACTTCGTATTTATAATGAAACATGTATTATTATTATTACATAATATTTTATGGACATGTTTAGTATTAAAATTTAGTTAATTATGTTTTCTTTAATGTATTGAAAAGATTTTTAACTAATTCATAGTTATAATTTTTTTTATTTAAATTTTAAACCATTTTAATAAAAAATAACTGTAAAACTGGAACTCCTTTTTATTTATATTAAATCTAATTTCAGTGACAGTACATGAGTGTATAACATAAATTAATAATATTAATACAATGGTTGATAGTATGGAATTAATCAAAAGCAATTTTATTAAACAAGTTAGAAGGCCATACGTTCCAAAATCAGAAGCGAGAAGTGGCCATTGCTATAAACTCATTATCTAATAATATCACCACGTGAACGCACGTGAATTCGCAGTAAGCTCGGGCCACGGGTTTAAAGTGCGAAATATCGTTTTACTTGATAATTTAAAAAACATCGATTTTTATAAAAATATAAATGTATATAATTTGAAATCCTTTTTATTTGAGGTCACAATATATTTATGTGACTTTCTCAAATCCTGATTGTTTGTAATTGTTTCACTTATATTATTAACTATACTACTGTTTCACTACACTAGTGTCATTGGGCCCTATGGGTTGTTAAAAAGAATATATGTATATGTGACGAAAGAAATTAACTACACTAATGCCAATAGGTATACTTCTATAAAATGTTGATTCCTTATATTCCATATAAGATCCCTTGGTTGTACAAGGTGTCTATATTAATTGAGAATTTTTTGATAGAATCAAATGATTTTTCATAGTGGTAATCTATATTATTGGTGTCTTTCTATAACTTCCCTGATATAGCCTGTATATGATCCATTGTGATGTAGCCTCTTCTGAATCTAGTTTCTGAATAGTAATCTTCAAAAGTGACCTCCCACAGTGTCTTAAGCATAGTGCGTTCTACCGATATGTGCTACCGACGCTCACGTATTCGTGTGAAACATGGACTCCTAATGTAAACGAAGTCCAAAGATTACGAGTACTTACTACAGCGTGCCATGGAAAGGTACATGTTGGGCATATCGCGGAAAAATCGCAAAAGAAACCAATGGATAAGAAAGCAGACAAGAGTACGCGATATGATAGACGTGGGTGAAATGGCAATGGGCTTTAATGTTGCTCGACGAGTGGACAACCGCTGGATAAATGCCGTCATACAGTGATAGCCAATGAGCATTAAACGTCTGCAGTGATGCATTAAAACCCGCTGGATGGACGAACTCATAAAGTTCAGTGGATGTACGTGGCAGCGAATAACTAAGGACCAATAAGAGCGGAGAAAGCTAATAGAGGTCTTCATTCAGCAGTGGATCGACCCAGTTGATGATGTTATATTAAATATATATACATATATATTTGTGGTGACGCTTTTAGCAAGTGGAATGTAATTTTTGAAGGTAATGTGGATGGTGGATTCCGGATATATGATGTACGCACGAATACCAGACACTGACTGTAGATGTTGTGATGAAGATGGTGTCGTATGAATGAGGAAGACGCGACGTTCACTTAACCGTATCAGGTTTAGTGCCACGTAAGTGAGAACGGATGAGGTCTATCTGGGTCATTATTTAGTTAACACGGCGTCGCTCCTTTCATATTATATCAGATAGAGCGTTAGACCCGTCGGCTGTCTGGTAATAACTTTTTGAGTCACGCTGTAGGTAAGAAACGACGGCAAAGTTTAACAACTTTCTCATCTCCGTTTGCTGCCTATTTATTGAGCCAACTGAATATTGTTAGCAATTATATGCGTATTTGACTCGTAATTGCTAATAGTCTGGTGTTGTGACAACACTAAATAAGGGGATTTGAGCAGGGAGGGACTAAGGATGAATGCGACAACAATTTGGCTCAACCAATTTGTATACCTAAAAAATAATCACTATGCGTAACAGTTGTATATTTGTTTTCCATAAAAGTAAACGATGATGAAAGGCGAAAGGCAAAAGGTAGGTCGTGAATAACTACCCGGAGGAAAGTATCTATACAATATTTAACAATAATTTTATTACTACTATTAAGTAGTTCAAATGCAGCTGATAGACTGTGAAGCTATTTGAAGACGCTCATTTCATTAATGATTAGAAAATCGTATATATAACGGATATACTGAAATAGACATAGCGGAAATGGCTGGGAAAATTTTCATTTTTAAAGTCGGAAAACTTTTCTAATTTATTTCTGTCGAAAATCTCGGACGTTTTTTATTCAGCATGGCGGATAATTCTTGCACAGAATTGTAATTCGTAATTTATATTTTGACTTTATCTAGATGTCAATCCCGTTTTTTTATGTCACGGAAAATACAGACAATATTACATATTACCTACCTACACGAATCAAAAAAATATGGAAGCATGTAGCTATAGCGCAAAACTTTTTTTAAAAATCATTTAAAAAATTTAAATCAAAGTTGATGATTTTTTTTTAATTTTAATCAATAATCTAAAAGAATTTCTTTTATTGTATTAACTGTCAATTCATGGCTGCATTATATTATTGATTAATTTAATAAAACGCAATATTTTTTAGTACTTATTCCACTTTTATTAATTAATAAATTTGGACCGGTTTCTAAATATCGAAGTATTGACTAATCGTAAATATTTGTGTTACAACATATTATAGAAATTTATTGTTTGTTCATTTTTTGTTTTGTTAATAATTTTACAATATTTTATGCAGTGTCCTTAATGATGTACCTCGTAGGAAATATTTATATCCAATCTCATTAATTTCAATTTAATTGTTAGTGACAAATTACTATTGGATGGACAATGCTATGTATTGGTAGATTATTTGTTTCGTCTTTGAATGATTTTGTTTTAGTAAATACCTGTTTTATAAAATATTATTCATTTAAAAATGTCCCTTTGAGGTGGACGAAACCGATCCAAAATTATTAAATAATAAAAGTGGAATAAGTACTAAAAAAATGGCGTTTTATTAAATTAATCAATAATCTAAAAGAACTTAAAATAATAACGATATCTGTATAATACTATTATTATAAACCACAGTTTTTTCTTGAAAATATTACAAAAATAAGTACAACGTGAAATTTTAATGTAAATATGTTAAACGATAATTTATTATAACTTGTAGCATAAGATTACAAGGAGGCAGGGGCATATATCGACAGAATACAAATGATGCAATTTAATACAATAATTATTTACCGATAATTATATTTTAAGGTTTGTTAGTTCATTCGTTGACTTGTATGGCGACGGCATCGAAATATACATTAAAAAGGGACAGTCAATGTAAAACAAAATCATATTATCAAGGCACCAGGAAAATTTTAATACATATCAGCGCATTTTAATCATCTTGGTGGGTGGTGTAAATTTCTCCGCACTCACATAAAGGAGAAGGATTTTTAATATTATTTATCCACATTATAAGCACATCAGGTATGTCGAGGGTATGCGGTTTCGATCCACGATTTATTTGCACTCAAAAGTTCTAGAAGCTTTACCATTGGAACTATCACCAGATGGGAGTTTTAAACCCCATATACCTGCCATTCACAGTGCCAAACTTCTCCAGTCTCTTCATACATTTCTACTAGTTCCTCTTCTGATAACAATATAATATCTCATCAAATATAATATAAAAGATAATTTCAAAATTTAGCGCGAGATATTATAAGTTTGCAAACTGTACTGTAGAATCTTCCCAGCCGGTGTGACGTAGGCGATTAAGAAATGTGCTACAAGATATTGTTGCGTAGCAGTGACGTAGCAGAGACGTAGCAAAGACGTAGCAGTCACGTAGCGGTGGACTAGTGAGGCTGCATTGCATTGCATTGAAAAAAATCGTTCAATCATAACTAGTGACAATTTAATTATTTAATACATATTCAAAATGACTGCTCAACTAAACATTTTTCAGAAAAATATTATACATTACACGTTTTCACATAGAAAAGAGCCTCATTGCACGCACTAGGGCAATGATGCTTCCCAAACTGGGAACGCAATCCACTACGTGGATGTAAATATTTTTCCAGGGAGCCGTGAAATATTTCAAACCTAACTAAATACGTAGTCTACTAATATTTTATAATGTGCAAATATTGTTTCAATATCTATACATTTAAAGAACACAGTAGGTATCCTACATACTAATAGTAGTGCAGTTAGTAAACTAAAATTCAGGTCTTCGTGTTTAATTAAATCGATATGTACCCTCTCCATGCTCTTATAGATGCAAAAATATTCACTAAACATCATTGCAGTATTCCCAGATTGTGAAAAAATTTAATTGGAAAGCGGAAACAGTGAAAGAGCAAAAAAAAAAAATGTTTTATTTTAAAAAAAATCTATATCATTTATTACCTTCGAAATATAGTTTTTCATTACTGCTAATTGATTTTTGTATCGTTATTTGATATTAAAAATTCACTGTTTTTTATTTATTAATTGACCTGGCATTTAAGTGGTAGACCCCATTAAAATTATTTTTTAAACAAAGTTATTTTTAATTGATTCATTTACGTTGACAGCTGTTTCGGGTTATAAACACATCTCCGGAACGGTCGACTACAATTAAAGTTGAAGATTTGGTTAACCTGTTCTCAATCTAAGACTGTTGTCATAAAGCGGAAGGGTATATAATTATGTATATATCTAATAGCTGTTTCCCGTCTCTTCTCTTCACAAAAGTGACGTGTCACCCTATATCTAATTTAAGTATTAATACATTTGTATTTACTTTGTAATTATATTTATATCATTAGTATACATACATATCAGCACGCAACCACATGCATACACACGTATCTACATATATAGATAAGATAAGTACATACATTCACAATTATTAATATATAAACACTTACACATATACATATATATTTCTGGGATTTAAATATCAAGAAGCATTAAAATAGTTTAAGGAACATACTATTGAAAAGGTTAACTCGTGGACAAGGTCATTTCTGGAGTTGCTTTTGATGTATTTCTGGATATAAGTGAGGTGATGGAGGTGAGAAAGTCTTTGTTGCTTGGATATTTTGAGAGGAGAGTTTATTTATTGATACGAAAATAAATAAATACAATGTAAAGATGACAGCGTGAGATTATAATCGCGGGTAATGATTTACTGGTGAGATCGATTTGATCAAGAGATTGATTATATTAATGAACTGAGAGACTTGATTCGAGTGGAACGACGGTTAACTATGTCGAGCGTAGAGCTCGTGACAACAGTAGTGCATCTCGTGACGGACTCGATGAGTAAGTGAGGATTCATGCATTGTCCTTCCAATTTATACAAATGCAGTACATATTATATCATAAGAAAATTGTCGCAATTAACAAATGATAACAGACCCTACTGGCTTATGATTGATGAAATGCTAACAATTAGTATCGCCATATTATTTTGTTTTGACAACAAAACATACATTTATTAATGTGTGTCACTCATTTAATGCTGAGTGGTATAATTGCTACATATTTGTTTATTTTAAGGTTGAGTCATCACAGAGTACAAGTATAAGACATTCGCTATGACTTACAGTATGGCTATCCTCTAAGAGGTGTCTGGTAAATTTGGAATCCACCTTACCTGTTTTCTTTGTTATTTATACCTGGTAGAAAAATATTTGTTTGTTTGACCAAAATAAACCGCTGGACAAGTCTCACACCGCAACAATATCATTATTTTAAAATCATCGGAATAATATAATATACAATGATGCAACAGCTAGCGTAAAACATTATAAACCGACTTGCAGATTTCTTATTAGCAAGGGTGTTCGACAAGGTGACTCTATCTTACCCAAATTATTCACCGTTGCCTTAGAACAGTGTTTCCTAAACTTTCAACATCTGCGTATCCCTTCTATAATTTTCGTAACACTGAGTACTCCTCATCAAAAAAAAATATTTATACATTTATTAATAAAAATCAAAATATTTTTTTTCCTTTTTTAGTACACAAACAAAATAATAATAAACGAAAAATAAAATTCATTCATAATACATATAAGTAAAAGTTATATAATAAAA
The DNA here is from genome assembly GCF_057557595.1 of Rhyacophila brunnea. Lineage (NCBI taxonomy): Eukaryota > Metazoa > Arthropoda > Insecta > Trichoptera > Rhyacophilidae > Rhyacophila > Rhyacophila brunnea. The sequence goes on along the minus strand of NW_028232827.1, from coordinate 32,128,152 downwards.
TAACATTCATTATAATAAAAGAGAAGGATGAAATTGTTTATGTTGAGACATATCATCATAATTTGGTTCCCTGGTTGTTAATTTTAATCTAAGATGCGGTTCCACATCCAAAAGCCTGTTCCTATTTTTTGACTTCGTGTCTACAAATGCTGAAAATGCAACTTCACATATATATGTATGAAGTTGGAAAAGGCAAGATGTATTTCAGGACTTTCTCTGTTAAAACTTGATGCACATGTTGCATTTGCAAACAGAATAATGTTAAAGTATACTCCTTATATTTATTTTTCAAGAATCCGTCTGAAGCTAATTCCAACAATAATTGCTCTTCTTCCGCATGCGATAAACCTTCTAGCATGGAAGTTGTATTAATGCTTGTTGCACCAGGCGCAGTCAAAGCTCGGTGCAGCGCGTACCCCCACCAAACTATTCCCGTACCCCAGGGGGCACGCGTACCACACTTTGGAAAACACTGCCTTAGAAGATCTATTCAGCCGACTATTATAATATAACTTATGCTAAATATAATATTATGTTATTGAAAAACCTTATAAAAATTTAAATAACTATTTGCAACTGGTTATTTTTTCAGATGAAGTTCAAATATTTTGTCAATTTAAAAGGTTGAAAAAAGATTTTTTGTGTCATTTTCTTATATTTTTACTGGAGTGGTGTGACGCGAAAAGGTTGAAAAGCTACTAATAATACTTTATTATTAGGTTAGGACTTCCCAGCCCACAGTCAATGAAAAAGTGAATAAAAAATGAGAACCGCAGTCTTTCAACGTCAGTTTACGCATACACTCGTATAATACGCTTTACGCACGCGCATTCAAATACGTACCGGATGCGGCCCTGCAGAAAGCAATCACACCTCTGTGAAGTCAATGCTCTCTGCGCCGGCCCTGGAATAAATGCCTCCATAGTCCATACTCGATCAATGTTGCCAACCGTACTATACGAGTATAATAATAACTATATAAAAGTCAAATGATTTTGGCCTTGCTAACTATGTAGGTACCTAATAATAAGGTAATACAAAAGTATTTACATATTATACAATATGACTACAATACTCAAATAGATAATTATGTAGTAGATATCAGTGAAAGTGGTCTACTAGTCGAGAAGTAATCCATAAACGCACTAATAATATTTATGTTACTTGAATAATTAGTGTTTGCATGGTAGAACAGCTCTACTGCATTGGTATTAAAACAAAGTTTTTGTTAATTTTATTTTAAGGAAATTAACATAATATATTCTGAGAACTTATAGAGAAAAATTAAACTTATTTCTAAAATCTAAAAATAAAAGCTTGCAAAATCTAAATCATAGCAGAAATTCTTGTGTTAATATGTGCTCTTTCTTTCATCCAACAGTGGCGTAGTTCATTTTTCATCATGAGAAGATCATATTATAAGTAGTTCACAAGTAAGTGAGTAAGCTTGGTTCAAACGTAATATCTCTCCATAGGGTGAAGGTTTGTAATAACAGATTGTTGTTTTTACGTGAAATGGATATAAGCCACTTTCTCAGCCTATTAGATCCTACCTAGGTTCCCACCACCACTTTTCATGTATTTACAGCCTTGGATATGTACAGCCGCCTTCTATGACGCTATAAACGTGTCTGAAAGAAGTGATTTTTAGTGCTCATTTCGTCCCGAGACAGCCATACGGGACTGATGCTTCAACAATGCACCATAGTGCTTAAAAAGGAAAATTAAGAAAGAAAGAAAAAATGGACTGACTCTGCTGTCCGCTGACAAACAATATGTATATTTTCCAGACGCGGTATTTGAAACTGGGATCCACTGTATTATACGCCGTCGCGCTAACCACCCGTGGGCGTCATTTAATTTAGGTTTTTATTTATTTTACTATAAATATATTGTAGGTCTTAAAAATGTTAAAACAGTTTTCAGGAATAACTGTGGTCCACAGCTACATTAATCTCTGTTCTTCTTTGTAGTGTATTTACTCATCTTAACTTGCTTCATGAGAGTAAGTCGATGACACTTTTCATATAGATACACACGTGTATGACCATGAATAGGATAAGCCACTTCACATTAAATTTGTTTCCTGGTTGCGAGCTTAAATTATTTATTATACACGTTACAAGATTGGCCTACTCTTGATTGTTATTGGAAAAAGTTGTTTTTATTGATCTTTTAGCAGGTATGTGCCTACCTGTATATTGTTGTGTAAGTAAATAAACGCAAAAATCGCGCTATATACATATATTTATTTCCCGATTTCGTACTGTATATCAATTTACAAAAATGGCAACACTGCAGACTCAGTCACTACACACTATTAGGCACTCACGGCACTCAGGCTCTCAGTTGTGTCAGAGATAGCATCGTGGTTAGTCGGATGAAATTGTGCTCGCTTTAGGTTCGTGAATGTTGTTACAGTTTTACCCGGGAAAACATTATCTTTCAGAGAGGTAAGAATCTTTTTTTTTAAACTACTTAATTGTATTTTTTACATTTACAATTTCTTCGCTGGTAACTTATTGTCATAAAGTTTTTGTCGCAAATACGTTTATTCAATATATTATTGAAATATTTCAAAAGAAACTATTTTACGACATTGATTCTCATACCTCAAAAAGCTCGTTTAGTTAGTTAGTGAGAAATACAAAACGGTTCTATAATATTTGCTTTGACTGGCTGAAATAATTTCGTAATACATATTATTTTCTATGTTTTTTTTTTTTTTAATTTTATTCATTAATGAAAAGAAACAGTTACATTGATTAGAAATATTTAAGCGATAAGATTAGAGAGAGGATATTGCAACCAGTTAAGTTTTTATTTATAAATTATAGTAAAGAGTAACAACAAGAACAAAGTAATAAAAACATTAAATAGAACGAAATTACATAAGAAAAATAAAAAAGGATATTTAATAATTATATGTTTTAAAATATTATATATTATGCGAATTATCTATGCGATAGAACATACAAAAAGAATAATAATGAAAGGAAAAATACATAGGTCATTTGAAATTCGATCAGTGTCAATCGTATAAATTTTTGGAGTTTAAATGAAGCAGGTAAATTAATGAATGGATCAACGGTGGATAAATAAATATCATAGTTTCGTGTAAAATTAGAATCACTATGACTGACATAGTACAAAGCTTGGTTTTGAGTAAATCTTGTGGGCCAATGGAATCTCACCCTTCAGACTAAGTTTGGCGAGTCAACAAAACCATTGATAATTTTGAAAAGAAAATTCTGGTCATATAAAGAATGTCAATTTTCCAAAGATGGTACCATGAAAGATGCAGTGGTCGAAATTGAATTTACTGTGTCGCTTTTATTTTTATATAAATCATAACAGTAAGTTATAAAATTGACGTGTTTTTGAAATCTATTTTGTACTTCTTCGTGCGATTTATGTACCTATGTAACGGAATGGGAATTGCACATAACAGAAGCGAACTCAACTGTCAAATCGAATGTAATATAAAAAATAAAGTACCTAAATAATCATACCGTTTCAATCCACTGTTGGATGAAGGTCACTTTAAGCTCTTTTCAATTAATTGTTCAATAATTTAAATACGATAATATATTATTATAACGTAGTTAATTTTACTGTCATGAATGGTGACAATTGATTTATTATACCATTCGTAGATAATGAAATTATAAAGTGAGAAACTAAATAATATTAAATTGTCGTTCCGTATTCGTAACTAATATAATATGTATTAATATAACTACCACAGTATTTTGGAGAATTAAGAAAGTTTCAAAAGTTTCTCGACTAAACAAATAAACTTAACGTAGACAGTAAATTCTTAAATTTTGTACCCACAAAACAATTTTGTTTTGTAAAACAAAACAAACTGCTTTATGTTTGTATAAAAAATGCTATTGAATAATTAAGTACATTTCTGTTTTCTACTATGTTGAAATTATGGATTGCAATACCGGTATTTCAAAGCCGGTATTCAATTATTTATCGATCAAAATACCGGTTTAAAAAAATCTAAAATACCGGTATTTTCGGTATTAAGAAAGCATACATGTCCATGTTTTTCGAAAGTGAATTCAATATTATTTTTCATTACTTACTACTATAATATTGTATATTAAATTTAGTGTAGAAGATTAATGCTGCCTAAACGAAAATATACCTATTGACTAAATGAATAATAATAAAACAAAATCCCTAAAATATACTCGTCGCGATGAATTAACATATTGCGAAAAAGAAAACATTCGTGGCAAATATTTACAATAATTATTCTATGACTATTGGTTCATCGTTGAATTTCAAAGAGATTTTCCTGTACCCGGACTTATATTATTTGTAAAAATTAGCAGTTCTAAAATGTTATGATCTATACATATTATTTATTAAGGTCAACATAATAAATATAGGTAGTTACTTTAGGTTGCTCTAAAATAGTCGTCGTTGTGTAGTCGGTAGTTTTTTTTCTATAATATATTTTGACGAAAACCGATATTCAATAAGAAATACCGAAATACCGGTATTGATAAATTCAGGCGGTATTCCAATCCCTAGTTGAAATAATGGTCAAGGTGTAAATATTGTATGTATGTAATGTATGGTAAACAAAACGACGTCTAGAAAAATGAAAATTGGTACCTACGTATTTGGAAAAAACTTATTAAGCATGTATTATATTTAATCTTTGATTTATAACAAGTAGTGTTGCTAACTGCCATTCACAAAATATGCCAGATTAGGTGAGAAATTGTGCTAGAATATGGCAGAATAAAATGCTAGTTTTTTCAAAAGTATCTTAGCATTTCAAAAAAATGTGTCACAATTAAAAACATCGTTGCCACATAAACAAAGATCGAAAAGAAGTATTTTACAACTTTACTAATAGAATGCCTAAATTTTGAAAGAAATTTTGTCGTCATTTTGGATGTAAGATATAGTGTATTAATTATAAGATGTAACCCTAAGTTTTTCAAAATAGGTTTTATTGGATAATAACGTTGTATGCGACTAAATACACTTTGTATCTATAGGATGCAGGCTGCAAATGCCGATTTATTATCTTAATTTAGCTGGCAATTAAAAAAAAAAGGAAATAATGTGTTTAAAAATGACTTAACCATCATTTTTGTTGATTTTCCTTTAATTAACTCAATAATTAATATCAGATTAGGAATATAAAAACCAAATTATTAATTATCATGCACTTCACGATTATATCTATTTTGTATATTAACTGACCGAAAACCATAACAAAAACGTTTTTGTGCCTCCTGTAAAATTTGATTTGTGTGGATTAGGTACGTCCTTTTTCCTTTCTACAGTCGATATTATTTGTCTTGATTAATCTGCCGCAATATACACACAGACGCACACACGTATATTATAATATCATCCTGCGCATTGAACACATTGAGTGCATCGACACTAATGTTGACAGGTTGTACCGCCATCTGGTATTTTTTCCTATTAAGATATAAATTATGTAAGACCAGCATGTTGATTTTTAAGTAAATCTGGTGTAATGTTCTAGCTTTATTATGAGAAGTTTTAAACTGTTTGCGATGTCGAAAAACGCTAGATTTAACGCCATACGCCAGATGGAAATGTTGCAAGCCAGATGCTTATTCAAAAATGCTAGATCTGGAAAGAATAATGCTAAGTTGGCAACGCTGATAACAAAATACATTTTCTTTATTGTTATTTCTCGGTTGAATGACACGATTGATAAAAATGAATTATAATATACCTATTATTAAAAGATCTCATATGTATATTCCTCAAACCGAGTTTTTATGGTACGCACGCTCTATCCCATTCAGTGCTTCCCAAACTCATGGGTCGTGGCCCCCTAGGGCTTCTGATACCCATGAATCATAATACCTATGAACCTCTAAACCAGTATCTACCAAACTGTGTGCTGCGGCACACTAGTTTGCCGCCAGAAATCTCAGGTGTGCCGCGAAGGAAGAAGCCTCCAAACTGTTCATTTTAAATAATGCCTGTACATTGAAATTTTCTTCCATTTAAAATAAATTCAACATCTACATATTCAAATAAATATTTGTTACTTCACTTTCACTGTGTGAAAATATGGATTCTGATTTTAAATATTTGCTGCTTCATACTGAAGTACGTTGGCTCTCAAAAGGAAAAGTACTATCACGATTAAAGTACTATCGCAAAGAGGCGAGCAGAAATAATATTTTTCTTCGATGCTGAGAATATGGGTTATGATTTTCTTCACGAGGACAATTAGTGGCTGGAAGTAACATTATTTCTTAATGATATTTTTGAGAAATTAAACATTTTAAATTTAAACCTGCAAGGAGCCGAACAAAAATAGCATTACAATTATAGGGAAATTGAAATCTTTCGCTGACAAGTTAGACCTGTGGACCAGAAAAGTTAAAAACTCACAGCTTGATTGCTTCCCAAGTGTAGATGCTTCTTCAAACTAATTTTAAATTTTGCCAGAAATGCAGAGGACATTAGAACTCCTTTCGACATCACTTGATCATCAAATAATGTACCAGCGGGTCATCAATCCATTTGCAAGATTCGACGGTATATAGGTATCTGACACTAACAGAGGAGGAAATTTGAATAGATCTAAAAACGACCCTGTGCAGAAAGCCTCATTTTCTGAGCTGGAGTCGTCAGTATTTTGGATATCGCTTTGGAGTCAATATCCTCTATTGGCTACAACAGCAACTAAATCTCTGTTGCCGTTTGGATCGTCGTATCTTAGCAAATTTGTTTTTTTAGCGCTCGTGGAAATGAAATCAAGAAAATGAGAGTGGTTACAGATGGTAGATGAGAAGTCAGGTATTGGTTTGTCTAATTTAGAGCCACGTTTTGGCAGAATTCTTTCTAAAAATTTATTGCATCCTTCTCACTAATAAAATTATTACCACATATGTACATATATTATATGTTGATAAAATATTTAAAAAAAAAAATGTTACCTTCACTATGATTTCTTTTATTCATAATATCAATACCATGCCCCCCACAAAGGGGGGGGCTGACATGGCGCTAGCCTGGGGGCCCGGGCTCAGGAAGGGCCCGTCGTGCCAAGTCGACCAGATAAGCGATATAAACACACATCACAAATAAAATTCTCTCTAATAGTAAAATAAAGTCGCCTGCAGGGACTTTTCTTCAATAATGTTATTATTTAAAATTACGTGGTTCTACGATAATTTTTTTATTTGTGTATCGTTCGTTACTCGACAACTCCATAATTCAAATAGATTTATTAGAATATACAAAAAATACTAAATATACACATTGACTTTACCGCTTACACGTTTTGGAAAACGCTACAGTAGAGCGTCACATTGCCTTTATCTTTAGCGATAGGTAGGGGGGCCCGCCAAAGATCCTAGCTTAGGGGCCCGGCTTCAGGATGTGAGGCCCATGATTAATACGGTATATTTCCTTTTTAAAAGGCATTTTATTTGGTATGCCGCGGGACAAAACCGATTCACCCGTATGCCGTGAAGTAAAAAAGTTTGGCATACACTGCTCTACATACTGGGGGTTATATTAACAGATTTTTTTATCATTTATTTTAACCGGGATACGAACCCGGAACCCATGACATTATAAGCGGACATACCTAATATTACCGCTCAGCCATCGTGTTACACAATTAATTTTACATTATGTTTCATAAATATTTTTATTTATAGTAACTTTTTGACGTGTATAAAATTCCAGTGTCGCATTACGAAAATATCAATATTGTTGTATTAATTGGTAAGACGAAACCAGTGAATGATATTTTATAAATGAGGAAGGAATAACATTAAAGTAATATTCGTGGTTCTTATTTTGATGTATAAATTCGTATGTAGCAAAAATATTGTTTTTCTTCCTTTATTTTCTTTGTAAGAACTGCTGAGCCAAGTTACAGTTTGCTGTAAATCCACATTCTTTTTAGGCAAACAAATTTAAAATCACTTTCATTTTAAATTTTGTAAGAAAATTACAGGTCCTTATTTGATTCATTTTCAAAATAATTATTCTTATAGCGGTAGGTGAGGTGGTGGATAGAAAGAAGGTCATTGTTGCTTGGATGTTAATATATTACAAGAAATATCGTCGCAATTAACAAATAATCATAACATACCCCACTAATCTAGTCATGATAAGGGAATCCAATCCCGAGCCAAAATTCTGATCCCGGGATTTCGGGATTACAATTTGACAATCCCGCGATCCCGGGACTGGTCCCGGGATTGGCATTTTTTCCATTGTTAATATGAAATTTTTATATTTACAAATAACATTGATAAAATCGGTCAAAAATAAATCTAGTATAATTTATACTATTTAAGACATTTATTGTTAATATTGTATACGTTCAATCTTGGAAATACACAAGTTTAATGGAGTAAATAATATTGTAATATAAATAATAATGTGAATTTAATATGAGATTGCTGTTTCTGATAGTAAAGACATAATGAATGGATTAGCGAGATTTCAAATAGTAAAGCAAATAATCATGGCGTACTTATGGCTTTTCCGCATCATAAATCTAATTAGTCAGCCAAATATGAAACTGCCGTAAAACGTATGATAACATGGTAGAATTACTTTGTTAAAAGTGCGAAGCATTGTTTTTTCCCAATCTTTCTCATTTTTAATAATTCATGTGAAAAAATAAAATGAATCGGCAACCTACACATGGGTATAAATCAAACTTCATTCAAACTCAGTTTATTTCTATTGTAGTTATTTTTTATTAAAAGTATTTTTTCTGTTTTATTTTCGCTTTTATTTTATTTTCCATAAAAATTGATAAAAAAAATCAATCCCGGGATTATGTTTATCAATCCCGGGATTCATAGGTATCGAAAATAGCTCGGGATCCCGGGATTGGAATCCCTAGTCATGATTGAAGAATGCTGATAATTATTATCGCACTATTGTTTTGTTTTGACAACAGAACATACGTATATTAAAGTGTGTCACTCATTTAATGCTAAAAGGTATGATTGCTACATATTTAAGTTGTTTCCATTAAAAAAAAGTTTTCTTCATCTTTGGTACGTACCTAAGTATAGGTATCAACACCTCAATTATATATTATCTTTTTATATTTTGAGTGAGTTAAGACTCAAATTCGAATTAAAATATACGTTTAAACACTACAACCACGTGGCCTAATTACAGTTAGTAGTAAACACGTATCATAGAAACATCAAACCATAGTGAAATAAAAATAATGTGACCTTTCCGAGATTCGATCCCAGAACTCCATGCACGACAATGCAGTACTTTACGCATTGGACAACGAGGATCTACGATTGTTTCGCGTAATAATTCCAGGTAGCAAATACAGCCGATAGATCAAAATATTGTTATATTGTCATAGTGTGCCCATTATTGAAACTACAGTGATAACTTACTGATAACAATTCAGTTTTTTATGACTAGATAGAAATAGGGTTACGAATACGTATATCGTCACTTTATTTATTTAAGGGTGGGAATTAATCGCACATCGCGTTAGTCAAAATTCACATCAACAAAAAATATTCAAACATTTAGGAATTACTTTACAAATAAACTAAATAATACCAAACAAAAGTAACATATCACATTTTAAAAATATAAGTAAACTTATTTTTGACAACTAATTACATAGTAAAAGGAGGAAATTCACTAAGCGAAACAATAATTCACCAAGAAAAATAATCCGTACTCGTAGCTAATTTCACTGTGGTCGACTATAGTCATGTCATTGCGTGAGACTTCATAAAATGTCATGTCAAATAAATTTTGATTTGATGAATGATTTAACTGTAGAGATTGTCGTTTTAATATCCCCATCGCTGCCTGATTTCCAGGTTTTTTTTTAGAATTATTAATAACCATGTCCTTGCTTTTTTGTACAAGGTGGTTGTTAGTAGTTTAGGACAATCACAAACACCCAGGCTTTGAGAAAAACACATAAATATTGTATCCTCGCCAGGAATCGAACCCAGAACTATCGGGCGGAAGGCCAGCGCCTTACCCACTGCACCACGAGAGCCGCCGATTTCCAGGTTTTTATACTATATCACATTTTTAAGCAAAATGGCTTTTTAATGCCATTTTGTTCTATTTTCAGATCATTGTTTAACATAAATTAGTCAGAATACAAAAATTATGAACGGAGTAAGACGGACAAGTTATTATTTTATATGCAGAACATAGTTTTTAATAATTATTTATATACGAGTATATTGGTTGTGCAATTATTTCAATATGAACTTTCATATTGCTTTCCTGAGAATTTTACTGAAAGTGATAAAGAACAACCTGGATATCAGGCAGCGCCATACCAATCAAATCGAATATAACAGAATATAAATTGTTAATATGCTATAAATATGTTTGAAGACATACAAAATACCATGTATGCTCTATCTATATAATACCTAATTATTATAATCTTTCATCAAATTTATTATTTTCTTTTGAATGACTATGTCCATAGTTTTATATAGGTACCTACTATTATCAAGAACAATCATGTGAAAATATTATTTTAATTAATTTAACTGCAAAAAAGAGCAAAATATATTTTCCATCGATATACTCGTACCTATTCAATGTTGAGTGTTAGCGTGAGTGACAATAAATCTATTGACAAGTGAGAACTATTTTTTTCCACAGTGAAAATCTACCATTTGACAGGTTGTCTATCATTTATTTTGTCAAACCATCCATTTCCGATGGGAATTTCATATTTTTAAATGTTGTCAATCTATTTAATTGTGTGAATATAAATACTACCCATTATTTAATACCGCATAGCTGACAAATTTTAAATAATTATTATATAGGAGACCATTTCAAATATTACTTATTGATTTATCTTCAATAACTAACTACGCACTGTCTCTAAACGAATAATACAAATAAAATAACTAGGTACTTAACAAAAATAACATATGTCTGTTATTTTATTGTGTATTACATTTCTATTCCATTTTATTTTGAAAGCATAAAAATATATAATTACCAGCTTTGCTCCTGAGCGGAACATGTGGACCTCCACAGCGCGGAGGTTGTATGAACAAACTCGTTCATGAGGAATGGTTCTTAGCTATTGAAAAACCCGACATGCACTCTCTATCCATCCATGGAATCTAACTTGCGACCGATGACTTCATAGAAGGCCACTTTACCAACCAGACTACACCGTGGGCGACACGGTTTTTGTTGTTAACCAAACATAATAATAAATTATTTTCAATTATTCATCAGGTAAGAAGCAAAAGGGTGTCTCTCCATTTTTTGAAATACACAACAGTCACTCTTTGAAATATTCTAATTAAACCAAATAACCATAATATTTTTATTTTAAACAATCTTCAAAGTACACCATAATTATTATGAACTTATATTGAACCCAGAAGCTACTGAAAACTGTAGTATTTTTGTACGCTCATATTAACTCAATGAAGTGATAGAGAGAAGCCCATTTGCTTCTGACCAACAATGTGTTAACCACCTGGTGAATAACATGTACAAAAATTATTTTACGACACGTGTTCTGCTCATATGATGATCTTTATTAAGTATGAGTACTAAAGTTTATGTTATGTAAAGTTATAATTATTATTATCAATACTATATGGTGGGGTTAGAAAAGGACCTATGTAATGTGGGAAAAGAATAAAGAAATAGTTGATAATGTTACAAGTTGAGTTAAGGAGCTGAGAATTTTTAATGGGAGGGGTGGACAGCATCCTATAATTAAGGTTTAAAATGTTAATTAATGAGTAATATTTTCTATTGTTATTTTAAACATACTTTATTCCTACGATAAAGCATTTTAAAATTACCATGTTTAACTAATTTATGATCTTCTTCGATTAGGATGTTTACAAATTTTGAAAAATTGGTACTTTTTAGACATCTAATGCCGAGTAGTTACTCATTACCGAGCCGTAACAGTAATCATTGCAGCGCATCTATTCTATATACTGCTATGAGTCGCTACAATAGCTATCTAGGGTAGGAAAGTATCAAAATATTAGCACTTATTGTAACAATTACAATACGTTAGTTGTATATGTTTTAATATCACATTTAATAAGTGCGATATTTTAACAGCAGCAAGATAGGTGCTGTTAAAATATAGCACTTATTGCAACAATAAAAACCGGCTTCGTGTAATTGTTACAATAAGTGCTAATATTTTGATACAAACCTACCCTAAGTTTGATAATATTTTTCACTTTATCACTTTAGCGGTCGATAAGCATAGAATAGACCCGCTGGAATGGTTACAGTTACAGCTCGCTAATGAGTACTCGGCTTTATATGGTCATTATTGTAAACCCGGTCACAGTTATTGAATTCGAATTTATTAATGCCTTCTGATGTCTACAGGCTTATTTGTATATTCGATATTTATAAGTATTTTTCCTAAGTTATATCAAATTCTGGTTCTATACCATTTTGCAAACATTTTGAAATATTTTTCGATGATTCTCAGAAATAAATGGTTTTACGCAAATTAATCTATTATACCATTTCAGTTATGACTATTGTCTCCCGATTGTTTAAATACAGTTATTAAATACAATTTGTAATGGTATATTGCAGCGGTTCCCAACCTTTGGTACGCGTACCACCGGTAGTATGCGAGTGGATAGTTGGTGGTACGCGAAAAATAATCAGTAATGGCGAGCATAAAAAGTTTTAAAAAATCAGTCATAAAAATAACATTTAAACTAATGTATTTTTTCTATAATTCATAATTTCGGTAATAAAAATATTTTTAAATACAATTTCATTAATAATATTATATTTTAAACAAAAATTTCGCCTGCGGCGTTGCTGTAAATTTGTAAAAATGACAGTGTGAATTGTCTCGTTTTTATCAGAAGAATTTTTACATTTACCGTGTTTAATTAATTTTATATAAGTACATATATTTTCTATTAATATCGGTAATTTTTGGAAAAAAAGTTGCCTGCGGCACATTTCATTTTTCTTATACAAATAATTTAATTTATTCTATGTAATTTTTTTTTAATAAAAATTAGTTAAAAAAAAACTTCTTTAAATGTCCTGGTTTTGAATTTCGACAAGAAATGAGCTTCGGCACCTTTTATTAAAAAAAAAACATTGTGATAATATGTAAAGTTCAAATGTCTCATTTTTATCAGAAAAAATAAAACCTTTGGTATTTTTTTTTAAACTTAAATAAATTGAGTTCTGGGAAATATAGTCACCCTATAAAAATTATAATGCAACTCGAATAACAAATTTCTCGAAATACAATTATTTTGACGAAGTGGTACAATTAAGCGTGGTGTACTACCAAGTGGTACGCGAGCCAAAAAAAGTTGGGAAACGCTGATATATTGTATTCAGTTTGATTTTTAAATTGTTATCACTAAGTAGGATTGATAGTAACAAGTATATTGACTATGGAATGGAAAGCTGACACAAGAACGCTACGTTGTCGCAGTGTTCACACAGGAAAGGCTATAACAAAAATGTCCGCTATATCCCCTCTCAGTCAACTTGCAAATCTAAGCTTATCGACTAGGGTTACCATTCGCGGCAGCAAAAAAGAATATGAAACCTTTGTTACCATGCCTGGGTCATAATAAAAGAGTAGTTAAACATGTTTGCACTATCTATAAAAAAAAATATGATCATCGAATGCTGTGGATGTATAATATAGTAGATAAGTACCTATCACACGCTACCCACCGACATTTTCAAGTATGTAATACCGGAAATCTCCGGCGAGAGCTGCTTACTAGAAGACAGGTACTTTAAAAAAAATATTCAATATTATTTAAATGATTATATTATGATTTAATAGTTGGTGAGAATGTAAATATGCAGACGTAAACAATGATTTAATCGTGCATATGTTTAAGTTCCAACGAAAAAGGAGTTTTTTATTTTATATAAAGCTTTAGGCATGGTTATTCTCAATCCGTGATAAAGAATACATTATGTTAAGGGGGATGCTTATACTATCAGAGGCGAAAGGAGGCACCTAACGGAAAAATACGAAGCTTGCAATTTGAGATTTTTTTTCGATAATTTACAATTTCAACTGTAGTAATTAATAAATATGTATCTGAAAACATTAAAAAGATTTTTAATTTTTTTTTTTAATTTAAAGATAAACTGGCAATTGTAAAAAAATGTAATAAAATGTGAATTCGTTGCAGGGTCAAATCTTATTATTACATTTTGTTTTATGGCCATATTTATTATTAAAATTTAGTTTATTAAGTTTTAGATTTTTTGTCGTTTAGATTTTTTACTAATTAATCGTTTTAATATTTTTTATATATATTTTAAAAAACATCGATTTTTATAAAAATATAAATGTGTATAACTTGAAATCCTTTTTATTTAAAATTTAAATTTAAAATAAAAAGGATTTCAAGTTATACACATTTATATTTTTATAAAAATCGATGTTTTTAAAAATAAATATAAAAAATATTAAAACGATGAATTACTCAAAAATCTAAACGACAGAAAACCTAAAACTTAATAAACTAAATTTTAATGATAATTATGACCATACAATATAATGCAATAATAAGATTTGACCATGCAACGAATTCACATTTTACTACATTTTTTTACAATTGTAAATTTATTTTTAAGTTTAAAAAAAAATAAAAAATCTTTTTAATGTTTTCGGATACATATTTATTAATTAATACAGTTGAAATTGTAAATTATCAAAAAAAATCTCAAATTGCAAGCTTCGTATATTTCCGCTAGGTTCTCTGCTGGCATGCGTCTCCCCCTTAAGAGTAAAATGAATTCAAACTACTAAGTAGTAGATAGAAACTGATTAAAATACCTCGTCTACGTTCTGTATACGTGTCTACTACAGTGCGGCGTCCAATTGTCCGGAGGCCAGTCGTCCCATTCCCCACAAGGGGGGGCTGACAGGGCTCTAGCCTAGAGACCCGGGCTCAGGGGGGTCCAGCGTGGCGGGTCCACCAGATAAATGAGATAAACACACATCTTAAATTGTACTCTAATAGTAAAAAAAAGTCAGTTATTACATTTTTTTTAAATATATGGTTATGCGATGCAATTTTTGGTTGATGTATGTTAATACTCGACAACTCCATAATTCGATGTGTAAAAAAAATCGCTAAAAATACACTGAATTTTATTTGACGTCGAACACCATTTGGAAAACGCCACTGTAGACTGTCAGATTGCCTTTAACCTTATCGATAGACAAGGGGCCTGCACAAATATCCTGGCCTTGGGGCCCGCGTCAAGATGTGGGGTCATGATATGCATGAGATATTTTCAAATTATATAATATATCTCCTCCAGTTCCCTGCACACCTCAAGAGTACACAAAACAGTAATTGCATTACATATTTGAAATTTATGTGCTTAGGTATTAAATTTGCTATCTCAGATACTCAGTTGAGCGGCACTCACCTATTCCGTCAGTCAAGCGAGAGCCAATTTCAGCGACCGCCCTCAAAGTAGAAAGTTCTTAGAGTTCAAAATTGTACACCTACAATAAATTACTTACCCCACAATAATTACCATCACAATACATTTCAATATTTTAAGGTATTTACCTAATCCTGTATATTACAAGTGCCTATGTAATATAGCCTATGCAATGGGTACCAATAAAAATCATTTTTTTATTCTAATCACAGTTTTTATAACTTACAGTTAATCCATTCAATATTATTTAGCACTCAAAGTAAAATATAATATAAACAGAATTTATAAGTAAATAAAATTCCGTACTAAATCACAATGACAACATCGATGGGTCAACGTCAAAGTCAAACAACGTTATCTACGAAAAGTGTTTTTTTTTTTAGATAACGATACTTTAGATTCCCGGCTACATAATTGTCAAACAACGTTATGTAAATTTTTTCTAGTTTCTTCTTAAATTGCCAGTAAAGCTTAACGTTAACTACATAAAGTTACTATTGCTTAATATCAAAAGATTGTATAAGCTGTTAGCGTTGTTGTCACAAGAAAAATCAAATTATCAAACAACGTCAGCAGCTGATAAAGTTTTTTGACACAAACAAAATACGTTTTAAACTGCAACGTTTGAGTCTTATGCGCTCTTAGTGTTTTTTGATGCTAGTGTTGGTAACATGAACTGTGCGTTGTTCGTAGCAAAGCGAACCTATCTACATTGACATCAGCTGTCAGTTTGGTACAATACAGTCAACAATAAAGTTCGCCATTCGCCAAAAGAATAATATACGTATTTAAAGTTGATTTATTATTCTGTCGGACATTTTTGTTACTTTTAACTATTATTTAATAAGTCAGACTGTAATTATTCGCAAATCTGCATGTATCGTTTCTGGTCACCAAGAACGTCAAAGGTCGGCAGAAGTAAACTAGACATCGCGAACCCGACAAAAGAATTACAGCCCTGTCAAAGCTTGTATGTTAATTAATACATTTTGTTTCCAACCAGTGAGCCGATTTTTTTAAAGGAAAGATATTTTCATTATTAGGTACCTAACTATTTCTATATACACTAAATGATTCTCCTTGATTTGCCGGCCTTAGAGTAACTGCCGCCCCCAAGCGACGCTCAATCTGTCTACCCGCACGGAACGTCACTGACCATAAACATTGTGTTTCTTTTTATAAATTTGAAGAAAATTAATAAAACATTATTTAATAAAAAAATATTGAGTTTTACTTATTTTTAATGAAAATTTGTACCCATGTATATCAATTTATTACTTTGATTATTATTCAACCTAACACTAATTACTTAAAACTACAGATAGAATTCATACACATGTTAATGTCAGAAAACGTTATCATCTGTTAGTGTTACTATGTTCAAGTTAAGAACATTCATACTCAGTGTCAAAGGACACTGAGAGTAACCTTTCACATAAAACTATTTTTCATATTTTTTTAAAACCATATCTATAAATTTTAACGATACCATAAGCAAGATAAATGTACAATACACAATAAATTATAAAATATGAACATTATGTTTTAAATAAACATCTCCTTTGTTGAGCTACAAGAAACTAAAAAAACGTTTTTTGGCTCTCTTGTAAAGTTGCACTTTTTTAGATAGTGTTGTTTGACTCTAAGCCCTCGAACTTTACTTGTACTCCGAGAGTTTGTTTAAGTACTGTTTAATCTGAGAGCTCAAGTAACAAATTGTAAAAATTATATCTTAAAAGAATATGAATGGATTTTGACTTACAAAGTTGACTTACAACATTAAAATACAAAAGTTTTGATCCCAGTTAAATTAATATTTCCCCAATGATTCAATGACTACAAACAATATAATCATAAATTAAGTAAAATTAAGATTAAAACACTTCGTAAATATACCATAATGTGGTATTGGCAGAGAATGCCATATATTTCTTGGACAGAGTACATGACAAATCATCCAGAGACAGCAAAAAAAGGAACGGTTTTAGACAATATGTTTGGAACGTACCTATTCAGCAATTTTTTGGATATCTTGTTCTTGGAGACTTGGAGAAAATATAAAGTTAGTCGGCACGTAGCTCCTGAAATCGCTGCGTCCGAATCTAATTCGCCACCTTTTTTCATGCCAAAGGTCCTCCCTACCAGCATAGTTTTAATCAAATCCAACCATGTCCGATCCTAATAGGATCATATGGGCCTTCACAGAGTGCAGGTTTGTATTAACAGATTTTGTTTTTACAAGAAATGGATGTCAGCCACTTGCTCAATCTATTAGGTCCATGCTCTGACTCATACATGAATTGAAAAACAATATGTGTACTTGCCAGACCCATGATTCGAAACTGGGACCCACGACGCTATAGGGCAACGTTACATAATTTGTAATTCAAACGTAAAGTCCTTAATTATTAATATTAACTAGTGCAGTGTTTCCCAACCTTTTTACACATCGGACTGATAGCTGAACAGCTGACTCAGAAACAAACAATATTTGTTGTAATGGTTTTTAATTTTATAGTGTTACCAACAGGTAATCAAACATAACAGATATACGTAGATACAATAGTCTGAATATGAATTCAAAAAATATGTAACATGAAAATTCTATTGGTAATTGATATAAGTAATCAGAACCCGATAAGTAAATAATTTGTTAAAAATAGTTAATGTTGAAATTTTGAGAAACCGATGTATACCTAGGTTTAAAAAATATATTGTGAAATCTGCAGCTGCATATTTGCTAGAATAGTGGATAACCGTGGCGTTTTGTATTGTTTCAAAAAGATAAAGTGCTGCATTGGCATCTATTGGTTCTTTGTTTCATTTTCATTACTGAATAGATACAAAAAATGGGGTCTAGGACGATTTGGCACCGGACAACTGGACGCCACGGAATTCGAAAATAGATAGACGTTAGGTACTTAGGTATAGGTACTTTAAAAAAAATATTCAATATTATTATTTATATTTCAATGATTATATTATGGTTTAATAGTTGGTGAGAATGTAAATATGCAGACGTAAACAATGATTTAATCGTGCATATGTTTAAGTTCCAACGAAAAAAGAGTTTTTTATTTTATATAAAGCCTTAGGCATTGTAATTCTCAATCCGCGATAAAGAATACATTATGTTATGAGTAAAATGAATTCAAATTACTAAGTAGTAGATAGAAACTGATTAAAATACCTCGTCTACACGTGTCTACGACAGTGCGGCGTCCAATTGTCCGGGGGCCAGTCGTCCCATTCCCAAAAAATGTATAGGGATTTAATTTTTTTGACTGATGATTTATTTGGAACTTTAACATAGACATTTTTAAATGGGCGATAATTATTTTCGGACCAGTAGAAAATATCTGCAGACCGGCGGTTGAGAAGCACTGGTCTAGACGCATAGCAATATACATACATATTTGGAAACAACCTCAGAAATATAAAATATAAAAGCTTTTTCAATATGGGTACGGTATCTTTCCAGAATGTTATGTCGTATCAAAAATTGCTAACTTTCTTTGATATTTTTAAAGGCCTAGTTACATCAGCAAACTCGCAGGCTAAACCATATTTAACGTGGGAAATCGTAGACATCAAATACCAATTACATGGAACGATTCAGCTACCAACTCGATCGTTCTGACGCTTAATTTGATTGGTTTATAATATACGCTCAGTTGCCAGTGTTAACAATACCTAATAAGTAAACCAAAACATATATCTATTGGTGGCAACACTAAACAGTCTTCCCTCATTATGTTGTTGATATTTATATAAGTAACAAGTTGCTGATTGTATTTACTAGGATATTATTTTTAATTAACTATTTCTTTTATTCAACGAATAATTCACAAGATTTAAGAATATATCATTCTGACTATTGAACATATATTATTTTGAAGAAAACACTTTCTGAGAGAGTATTATTATAGCCAATAGAAAAAATCTTTTTTTGAAAAAAAGTAAGTCATTAAGAAAGAATCGAACCCTGTATCTCCCGAGTATACGCTTCATCCGTCGCATTAATCCATTATACTACGGCGTGACATACTAATATCGACAAATTTTAACTATTGGTCAATTTTTATACCTACCCATCAGCGTTCTTTCCAAATCAGCTACTTTGGCAATCAATTTTTGTTTCTTAAATCAAAGTAGGTATATTACTATTACTTTTGATTACTAATCGACGTCGTGGAATTTCTCCAATATTTTTTATTATTTATTTTTATTATTTTTATTATTTTTGTTTTGTATTATTATTATTGTATGTTATAAAATATAATACACGATGCCACTGATTTATCACATTTAGAATTTGCTTTTATAGGTGTATGTTTAATAATAATATGTGTTCTCCTTCTCTTATACATTTTCATAATAATATGTTTTCTCTCGTGCTTTACAGATAATTCAAGACAAAACAAATATAAGTACATAAGGTAATAAAACAATAAGTTGACACAACAAAAAAAGTTATTTAAAAAGAGTTTTTTTGTTTAAGAATACGTATTTTTAATACATCAAAAAGTATACCTACCCACTTACTCTTAAAAGAATACGGCTGATAACACTGCTCAATTATTCTCGACTCTCAGTACATGACAAACATACGTGTCGCTACATTTCAAAATCAGCCAAGTCCACCTTTAGGTATTTTTGGCTTTTTTGTGAATTGCTGAAGAACTACTGCTTTCTAACATTTCTGCATTATCAAAATGTGGAATTTATTAATTTTAAATATTCTATACTCGAAATAATATAAACTTTCACCCTTGTGACTGTGTATTTGAGAAAACAAAAAGCTGTTTTTCTCCTATTCATATATTATGGACTAGTAAGTAAAGTAAAGTAAATAAGTAGGACTAATTTTGAAATCTAGTAACACTTACCTGCATAGCGATTATTTTTAAATCACACCGTACCGATTATATAGCTACATGTGAAATCCGTGGCAGTAAGCAATTTTCGTGAATTTATTACCCCGCGTTTATACTTCGGCGCGAAGTTTTCTCCGTCTTAAAATAACTCTGCTGAAGTGCTTTGTTCAATAGTTCTATGAATTCCCGTGGGAGAATTAAACGTGGAATAAGGCTGCTTTTGAATAATATAACATAAAACCCTTTATGCTTTACATTTACCACGAAGCAATTATTATGCACAAGGTAGTTAAAATTTGATTTAAGTCAGGTCATTTTAATTCAGCTTTATAATCGTATGTGCGAAAGGAAAACGGATATAAGTCTAAAATTACTACTCTTCATCACTTAAATGAAGATTTATTGTTTATATATTTCATCTACGCGCGGTGTAATTATGTAATTACGTGTGAAAAATAAAAATGAAAAGGGAGACAAATCTAAAAAATATATGTAAGATCAAATTGTTTTCAGGGACACACTCATCAGTAGTCAAGAGCAAACTATCATGATACTTATGAATATATGTTTTATCTACTGACACACTTATAATGATTATTTAGTTTTACAACCGATTTTTTAATATTATTACTTGCTCAAAAATTATTTACCCTCCATATTGAAACTGGCGACATTATTCTGACGCTTCGAAATAAATACTTACCAATGATTAAAAATTCTGACACTGAAATTTAAAAACTTTTCAAAATTGTCTATTAATACTTACTTCTAAAATACACGCCATAAAGTAAACCAAATTCTCCACCTACAAGCGGCACTTAGCGGAAAAATACGATGCTTGCAGTTTGAGACATTTTTTTGAGAATTTACATTTTAAAGTGTTTAATTAATTAATACGTAAGTATCTAAAAACAATAAAAAAACAATTTTTTTATTCGTCGATATTATGACCATACATAAATTAGATTTGAAATAAATAAAATAAATTTCTAGTTATACCTACCGTATTTTTTTAAAATAAATATAAAATATTAAAACTATGAATTTTTGAAAAATCTTTTCTTTGTATTATAGAAAATTTAATATTATACTACATTTTAATAATAAAAATAACCACAAAATAGTACCTAATATGTAAAAAAAAGATGGGATCCTTTAACGATTTCACATTTCGTAACGTTTTTTAACCGAACCTAACCGATTTTTTTTTAAACGGTACATGTTCAAACACGCGCGTTAATATTATTTTACTCCCTACCTCAATTATAGTTTGTCAATTTATGGCTACGGCCGTATGTTGTGGCTTAACCAATGGGGAATGCCAAAATAAATGGCGTATTTCAAAAAAACACTACCTTATTCTTAGGTCAATAATTATCATTCGTAGGATGTTTATCACACTTGAATGGTCAAAGACATAGATTATAATGAGTGTCTTTAGAATTATCTTCAAATGTGTTAATCTTGCCCATTTTTTGAATAATAAAATGCCCAATTCTTGTCAAATTTGGGATCACAGAGATTATCAATATAATTTTTTATCGTAAATATTTCACTATAATAATGTCGATATAAATTATACTGATGGTTTTATGAATGCGTTTAAAAATTAATAAATGTAAAAAATCTTAACACCACTGCACATTTATCTACTGAAATATGATTATATTCTAAAACATTAGAGCGAGAGGTTTAAAAGAATACTATGTTATGTAATAAAAATACTTTATGCAGTCATAAAATGTTTAAAATAAATATAAAGGATAATAAGGCTTCAAAATTATATAAATAGATTATCTACAACGTTTAAGGTATGTCCAGGATCATGCTTTTAAAATAGAACAAAAGCTCCATTTTGACCTACGCTAAGCATGTCCCCCCTTAACCAACTTAATATGCGTGACAATAAAGTAGTTATCGGAATGCCCGCCTCTAAAGCCATGGGTAGCGAGTTTGATTCCCGCATATAGATGTTGTTGAATGTACGCTTAAATCCACCTAACAACCACCTCTCGTACAAAACTCTATTAAGACTACTTCCGCTATATTCTGGACTAGTAATTAACTTAAGCATAACGTAATATCATAATATTATTATTATTACGGTTTGTGAACAATGCTTTTATTAACTCTACAACATTTATTTTGACAATACTTCGAGCTTTAACCCCAATCTCAAAACGAAAAATAATTTAAATTTCTGCTGCAGAAGGTCTACATTCTATTTTTTACATACTTTAAAACAATTTTTGGTGGTTAAATTTGTTTCTTTGCCATAATATATCCCATTTCTGTGCCGGTTTAGAGTTTCATAATTATGGTAAGCCTAATTATCGTAGTAGTTTTAAATGTATGAAGGCGTTTATGACTGTTTTTAATTTTTAAATCAACTTGATGGACCCAAACATAGATCATCAAATTCATTGACACCTGGTTTCTGACTTATGATAAGAAAATTGGTTTTTTAATTGTCGGCCAATAATCATTAGTTATTAAAAAATGTTTCTGGATCTCTTCTAAGTATGCAATACAATATTTTATCAATTGGTTTATAATTGTCTTCTCCTGAATTCCACTCCGCCGTATCCATATGCCAACACCGCAAAATTTGGATTTAATATTCAAACTCGATTAATCCATGACTAAAACGTTGTAAGTTAGAACTGAAGTAGCGACATTTTGTACTCTATAAAATCAATAATCCGCAGTCGTTTATTAGCTTGTTTAATTTTCTTCCGCACTTTATAGAAGTTAACATTTATAAATACTAGTGCTGTGCCACAATAGCCAACGTTGGAAACTCAACCCCATATTTGGGTCGCCGTCCCCCATTCCAAGACTACACACAAAACGCCGAAATGCATTAATACAATTCTTTATTTCTATTATCTCAAAAATTAGATCGGCGAGATCCATATTTTTTACATTATTGATAATTTATTTCTGAAAACTGTCCATGAGTGAGAAGCA
This sequence comes from Rhyacophila brunnea, assembly GCF_057557595.1. Lineage (NCBI taxonomy): Eukaryota > Metazoa > Arthropoda > Insecta > Trichoptera > Rhyacophilidae > Rhyacophila > Rhyacophila brunnea. The sequence continues at coordinate 32,104,834 of NW_028232827.1, read as the reverse complement.
AAAGGTAGAGATAGGCTGTGGAAATCCGAGATAAATAGTGCAACTTAAACTGTGTCAGTCCTACTCATTTGTTTTCATTGAACTATGAATACAAATACATATACGTATTTTTTAGTTTCTAAAATTCAATTAAACCCTGCTTGCTTACTGCAAACCATAATTAATAGATATAAGGCATAAAGCCCACTAAAAAAGCGCTCGATGCGCTCGCTACTGAGTAGGCCCCCTCCCACCCGCGCATTACCCTTCACCTATGTAATAAGGGGCCCAAGAAGCATAAAATAATTATTATTATCAGCATCTCTCATAACAAAGCAATAAAAATATTATATTATTTCGGGGCTTGTAATTAATATTCACGATGACATTATTCTACCAGCGAAATATCGGACACGCAATAAAATTAAACAATGAGTTCTCTGTTATTAAATAATGGCTTCTCGCCCGTCGATCGACGATGACTCATGGGGCGGGCGCGCATAATGCGTCGTCAAATCCAGTGTATTTTCGATGATTTACGCGCCACTTGTAAAATTTTGCGCGAGAGCCCCACTTGTTGCGTTAAGTGGGTTTTACGCCTTAGATAAAAAAAATATTCTTCTATACATAAATATCTAAAATTATGCTATCAAATCATACCTACATCATTTTAGGCATCATAGATTGGATTATATTTTTTATTTATTATGGTTTGGTTAGGCAGTGTCTAATCCAATTTTAAAAACTGCAAATCTGCAAATTGTATTTTTAGTTAAATGAAAATAAATAATTAGTATGACTGATAAAGTGCACATTATTTTTATCAGATCTCCACAGCCTACCTTTACTATTATAGTTTGGTCTAGGTAAAGTTTAATTGAATGTTAAATACTAACCAATACCATCTGCAAATTGTATTATTAGTTCAATGAAAACAAATAAGTATCACTGACAAAGTTTAGTTTGTACTGTTTATCTCAGATCTCCACAGTCTACCTCAACCCTTCGCTACTGCCATGAGTAATCCAATAGTTAGGGTTTCAGATTTTATTAAGGTATTGTATGGTTTTAAAAATATTGTATGAAGAACCCATGTTTAAAATCCCGGGCCACCAATGTTCAAACACGCACGTTACCATGATCTTACTACCTATTTCATGTATCGTTTGCCAATTTATGGCTAACACCCTATGTTGTAGCTTAACCACTGGGAAATGCCAATAGAAAGGGCTTATTTCAAAAAAAATACTACCTTATTCTTAGGTCAATAATTATTATAAAGCAATCATTATTCGTATGATGTTTATCACAAATGAATGGTCAAAAACATAGCTTATAATCAGTGTCTTGAGAATTATCTTCAAATGTGTTAATTGTGCCCATTTTTTGAATAATAAAATACCTAATTCTTGTCAAATTAGGATCACTAAGATTACAAATATATATTTTTTATCGTAAATATGTCAATATATAATGTTAACATTAATTTTACTAATGGTTTTTTAAATGCGTTTAAAAATTTATAAATATAAAAAATCTTAACACCACTGCACATGGATGTACTGAAATATGTCTTTATTCTAAAACATTAGAGCGAGAGGTTTAAAAGGATACCATTTTATGTTATAAAAATACTTTATGCAGTCATCAAATGTTTAAAATAAATATAAAGTTATATAAATAGATTATCTACAACGTTTAAGGAATGTCCAGGGTTATGCTCTGAAAATACCATAAAAGCTCCATTTAGAGTTTAGACCTACGCTGAGCATGTCCGCCCTTAAAGAAATGTTACAAAGTAAATTTTAAGAAGTCCTGCTAAGAATTTCATTCTTATTTGAAACCAAAACCAAAATAAATATACTTTGTTCTTCAGAAAATATAAGACCACATGAATTATTTATTTTCACCAGTTCATTCTTGTTATTTTCATTAATAAATAAAAATTATCAAAACACATGGAACATGCTTTGCCTGATTCTCTGAATACTGGTTGTCCAAATTCGAAAGAAAATTTATTTGTCAAAGTAACCGAATCCAAAAGATTCAAACAATTTAACTTTTCTGAAAATCATGTAATTACAGTATAAAACTAAAGAAGTAATAATAACAGACGAACACGTCGCACAGAATGTAGGCTAATGAACGTAAAATGAAAATAATCGGCGCGCGTAAGTAATCGGGGCGGGGCGCGGTAGTAGTAATAGTTATTCTACGTCTATTTTTCGTAACGCTTTTGCGTCGAAGATCATGAGTAAAACATGTTCCATGTTAAAAATTAGTTTTTTTGAATACACACACTATTACCTAAAAATTAGTAGATGTCCCATTTTGAGGAAAAAATAAATGGTCACGTTAGATATACGGGAAGTAGGTAAAAATTTACCTTTACAGAAAAAAAACAACAGAAAGATTTTTGCTTGTCGTTTTATATTTAGAGATATTTTATTATATATGAAAAAATCCATCCATGTTGGCCTTTTTTTCATTTTTTCTTATTATTATTCGAATATTATCCGTAAAAACTTTATTCTGATTGTGGGACAGGTAAAAATTTATACGAGTGCATTATATACTCTAAACTTATTACCTAATAAATCATAATAAAATGTGTAACTAAATATGATATATTTTGTATGATCCTTTTTGTTTATTTTTTGTACATATTCGTCTCTTCTCCAATCCTGTGATTGGAGATTCTCTGCGGGATTTCAATCTTTTGTAGATACTGTATGTGTATACTTACGTTATAATAAATAATTCATGTAACTTATTCCCGACGTTCAGCTCGATACATAAGTAAATAGTTCATGGTGTCATATTTAAAGAAAAAATATTGATCCCTAGCAGTGTTGCCAACTGTCGTTGACAAAAACATATTATTTACATTTTGAAATTCAAATTTATTTATTTTACATATAATAAACACAACAAATTATAAACGTAAGGCGTTCACAACATGACATAAAATAAGTGTTAACGATCTTTGAAATATAAATACAGAGCAATGTGAGTTAATACTACAATAAGAAATAAAATAGGAAATATTAAAATAACATAAATAAAAGTAGATGGAAGCACACAGATGAACTATTGATAGACCCTATATTAAAAACTTTTAAAACAACGTCCACCTTCATTCACTTCAATCATGTAAGTGGAATATATCAATTTCCGAAGCGATTTTATTAAATATGGTTATTGCCCGCCCAATTGGCATCACTAATGGCAGGTTAGTTCTGCATCTTGAGAGAACAAACAACGGATGCCCTCGATTCCTAAGATAATTATCAGAGACACACAAACCAACACGACCAAGAATGACAGTTTCCATTTACGCCGCGTATAAGTCGGAAAAATATATAACTAAATAAAGATCCCTTCTAAATTTTAAGCTTTAATACCAGACGGGGTATGAAAACAAGCTATTTGGCATGAAACAACGCTAGATTTTGTGAAAATAAAATTAATACCTTTTTTGCGTATCGAAAAAAATGCCTATTATACGAATAAAAATCACACAACATTTTCCCAGAAACTCATTGTAAAATTGACAAAAAATGAATAATAATTTATCTAACAACCTACGATAAGTAATAATACCTGAGAGTAGAATCCCTGATAATCCTAAATCCGATTCCACATACCTAAGCACACATTAAGTTATACTATCTGATACCATTATATCACTATAACGACATTAATGCTCCTATTACTTCATTGTGTTGTTTTATTTCTATACCGATCTGCCTTCGATTAATTTGATGCACAGGAAAATAAATAAACTAAATATCTAGCTTATTTTAGCACATTTAAATCTGTTGAAGGCATCACAAAACGCCTTAAGTTAGATGCGTTTTTTGCAAGCTAGACGCCTATCTAAATATGCTAGATCTGGCACGAAAAATGATAAGTTAGCAACGCTGATCCCTAGTATCGCAATCGTATTGAATGAAAATTATCGAAGAATCAGTCAAAAAGCTGCAACACCTTTTGACATCCGCCCCGATGGTTTACGAGTCGACAGAAGCTTGAACTTTTAATTACATTGAGTCACGTCGAGTCTCAGTCAGTTTATATAACTCAGTGAATAGAGATTATTTAAGCAAGTCAGCGTTTTCCAAACTTTATGAGTCATTTACCACTTTTTTGTCTCGTGAAAATCACCTTAATGGCATAAATTCTCGTATTAATAAAATAAAAGTATTTATATGGAAGTATGGACGCTAAACCAAGAGATGTCACGGAGACTTGAAGCTTTCGAGATGTGGCTGTATAGACTCATCCTCAAAATTTCTTGGACTGACCGGGTGACAAATGTTGAAGTTCTCAATCGAATGGGGAAGGACCGAGAAGTTCTACGTAGTATCAAAACCAGGAAACTACAATACCTCGGCCACATTATGAGAGGACAAAAATACAGCATTCCCCAACTCGTCATTCAAGGAAAGATCAATGGGAAGCGTAGCAGAGGACGGCGCCGCATGTCGTGGCTTAAGAACCTCCGTGATTGGTACGAGTGCAGCTCCAGCAAACTGTTCCGGGTAGCAGACGACAAAGATAAGATCGCCTTGATGGTGGCCGACCTCCGCTAGGAGATGGCACAATAAGAAGAAGATATATCAATTATTGTAAGAGCCTAAATAGCGCTTTAGGTAATCTGTGCGATAGTTTTACTACAAATTTACACTTTTATAGTGTATTTATCTCATAAATATGAGTCAGTCTTTTTTCACTTGAATTTTGCTACTGCGCATCCTGTCTATGAGAGTGGATGTGACTATATAATAAAATATGTACACGTTACCTTAGAACTCGAATAAGAGACAAAAATCTAGTCATCCAATGGTACCCGTTATCATAAAGGCCGCAGTATCGCCATAGATCAGTGGTGCACAAACGCGGCCCGAAATGGCATTTGTTGCGGCCCAAAATAACAAGTACTTCATGACCAAATTTTTCATTGAATATGATAAAAATCTGTGTTCGATATGTGAACAAATTATTCAGTAGCAACGGTATATAATCGGAATCGTCACTGATAGAAAACCTAATGCTATTTTTTATTATTTAATATGATTTTATTTTCACGGGTTTTCACATAGATTTGCGACCGAAATTCATCTTTTTACAATGATTCACACCGTCTGTGGTGCAGGTGCAGTCTATTTTTAGATTATTGTTTTTAAAATGTGCATTTTAGTGTTAGTTCTCCAGGAAGTTGGTCAGTGCACGACGGTTGTGAATCGATATTAAAAACTTGTCTTAACAGAATTCGATTATGAAACATTTGTTTGTGTATATATGTACGTATATTGCATGTATAAAGTTCTTTATGTACTGTTATTGTTTTCTAATAAATTAATCGTGTCTGAACTATTTTTTTTGTGCAAATATGCACGTCATGCGGAGTGAAGAGTGATTGAAGTTGCAGATAAAATTATGTAACTATTAAATTAATAAATAAAACCTAAAATGTATATCTCATCTAGTATAATATATCATTATTTTTCAACACTTTTAGAAAATGGATAAATTGGCCCCTCTTTCAAAAAGCTTGTGCACCACTGCCATAGATCAACGTTTACCAACCTTTTTTGGCTCGCGTACCACTTGTTAGTATATCTCGCTTAATTGTACCTCTTCGTAAAAATGATTGTATTTCGAGAAATTTGTTATTCTATTTGCATTATAAATTTTATAGGATGACTATATTTCCCAGAACTCAATTTATTTAAGTTTAAAAAAAATACTAAAGGTTTTATTTTTTCTGATAAAAATGAGACATTTGAACTTTACATATCACAATGTTTTTTTTTTAATAAAAAGTGCCGAAGCTCATTTCATGTCGAAATTCAAAACCAGGACATATAAAGAAGTTTATTTTTAACTAATTTTTATTAAAAAAAAAAATTACATAGAATTAAATTAAATCATTTGTACAAAAAAAGTTAAATGAGCCGCAGACAATTTTTTTCCAAAAATTACCGATGTTAATAGAAAATATATGTATAGTAAATGTAAAAATTGTTCTGATGAAAACGAGACAATTCACACTTTCATTTTTACAAATTTACAGCAACTCCGCAGGCGAAATTTTTGTTTTAAATATAATAATATTAATGAAATTGTATTTAAATTATTTTTATTACCGATTTTTTTTATTTCTTATCGAAAATAATAGTTATGAAAGTGTTGCTTAAGATTATACTTAATACATTGTTATCAAGTTATAAGTTTAATTTTTAAACAAATTTTACGAAAATATAAGCACAAAAATATAAGCAAAATAAATTTAATGAGATCCTTGTGCTTGTTTCGAAGAACATAATTTTTTGAAATTTGGTTCAAAAGATGTGAGATATACCCTTAAATCTACACCTGCGTCCAATTTGTTTCGATACTTATTTAAAAAAAAAAACATATAAAGAAAAAGCTCTTTCTACTAATTCCGTACTATTGAACGTAAAATTATAAATTATAGAAAAAATACAATAGTTTAAATATTATTTTTATGACTGATTTTTTTTTACTTTTTGTGTCCGCCATTACTGATTATTTTTCGCGTACCACCAACTATCCACTCGCGTACCACAGGTTGGGAACCGCTACCATAGATAGTTAAGTTCACAAAAGTGCGCGGTAACGCGATTCACAGGACACAGCGGAAATAAATCAGCACGAAGAAGTCTTTATTCATTAATGGATTGATTCAAGTTGATCATAGTGAATATTGATGACCAAAATTTAAGATGATGCCTTCGTTCTACAATCCAGCGTGGATCCTGGCCGCTTTTCGAGGAATATTATCTAATAATTCTTAGGTACCCAGTAATATACCCCACCTCTTCTCAATGGGTTCATGCTATTGTACCAAACACTTATTTTTCAAAAATAGTGAGAATTGGTACTATCGTGGTTCTGTAAAGGAATGAGCTTGGCCAGAATTTAAATTTAACAATGTTGATTTATGTAGGTAATCAGGGGCGGCTCTACCTTAACAGTTCGTAGGGACCATCCCCACATCGTTATCATGTAAAAAATACACGTCCGATATTGTTGTCATTGTCATAATACCTACCTAATTAAATGAATAAATAAACTATGTAATTTATCCATCTAAACCCGTCGCAATTTTATAGAGATATTTATTATTATTGTACAAATAAATAAAGCAATGATTGTAAATTATGAAATAACATAATAATGATCACACTCCATTAAAATAATTAATTTAATAAATACGCCATATTTTAAGGTGACACCTATGTACAAATTAAGAAAGCTATGGCATCCATATTTTGCTGACCGGGGGTCAATTAGTACCATCCTGTCGCCGCGGTACAAATCTCGTCCTACAGAGGTTGAGAATGCATTAGCTTTACCAAACGCATACTGGGGAGCGAATCAAATGTCTCCTAGGTGAGTAAAAACGCTCGCTGTATGTCGTTGTTCAAGACTGATAATGGTATATCTATAATAATTATTATTATAAATTAAGCCAATACTTTTAAGCACGCTTTTTAGATGTGATTAAGTACGACTCAGATAATCATATTATTTTTAGTAGCTTAGTACGTAATGTATAATATGAGAAAGTAGGTAGGTATGTATATTTAATAATTAATGGCTAATTCCCACCACCTAGAAAGTCGTCAAGCCGCCACTGTAGGTAATCCATAATCAATGAGTCATGCTATTTTACGTCGCACATCATAAATGTATTAATTGTTTTACAATAATGAAAAATGAATTGTCACAATACTTGTATGCACTCAATAACATGACGTAAAAGCAAATACACTTTCTACAAGTGTGGCGATAGCGTGAAAAGGTGAATTTCCTAAATCATGTGCATAACGTAGGCGTCTATATTTCCGCGAAATCCATTTTTCTCCTCCCGACCGGCTTTTCTGCGTTTTACGTATTTCCGTTCGTAGCATTTTTCTGAAATAACTATTATACACAAATTTAGGGAGGTAGAAATGAGTGCTAAAATGTATACATATCAAAAAGCTCACGTAATATTTCCACACGTGACATTAGAACCTGTCCCTTACGTTAGAAGCGAGCATTCTACCACCCATCCATCGCAGACATAACAAATTAATTTTTCATTGAATATAATATTTTTTTCACATCCAAGAAAAACAATTTAGGAAATACTTATTTAACTTAATTTGTTTTGCGTATAAGGCCGAATAAAATTATATTTTTTTTACGTCAGAAAAAAACTCGATCAGATAAAGTGGATCTCAGACTTAGCCACCCTCCCCTCCCTCCTCTGCAGTGACGTGTATAAGCAAAATAGTACCATTAGAAAGGGTCGTATACCACCACCCTTGCGATATCTCAACTTTTCCATTGTAATTTTAATATAGTGTTCTTGTATCAAAGAAAAACTTCAATAAATAAATATCAAAATAATGACCATATTATATCGCACATTTGTAGCACTCTTGATTAATGATATAGTTTATATGAAGTTTTATAATAAATTATAATAATGTTATTTAGGGATTAATGATAATTTTCTGAAATTTTGATTATTTAAACGGGGTTTTTTTAACCTTAATAGAAAATACACAATTGCAAAAAATAATACAACAATTAAACATGGATACATGCTTTACCTACTGATTCTCTGAATGCTGGTTGTCCAAATTCGAAAGAAATTTTATTTGTCAAAGTAACCGAATCCAAAGGATTCAAACAATTGTTCTGAAAATTTAAATTTATGAACTCCTATAGTAATATTGGTGCGTAAGTATTTGCTACACATACCCGTGAAAAGTAATGGTCAATATGGGTTCATGATAGCTGAAATAAGTTATATAATTTTTAGAATGAATTTTGTCGATGTGGCGAGCGAAGATCAAATCGATGCACGACCCACCACGAGTAATAAATAGCTGGATTCGTTATCAGCAGAAGTCCGAACGTTTCCTCTTCATAGAGTGATGAAATATTGGTTTTATTTTTTCACTTTTTTACTGCACTGATACGCCTCTTCTACTGATTACCTCGCATTTAATTAGATCAAATGATATTCACTTGTATTAATAGATATAATATGTAGTAATAAATAAATAGGTAACATATTTATTAAAATATATTAGGGAGTGCAAAGTTATGAAGTGACAACTCTACATTTATCATAAAAAAAATTCTAAAACGGTGTTGAAGGTGGAAATATATTTTTTAAATTATTAATTGTAAGAGTACATTATTCTCAGAAAGAATATCGGAAAACCATCTTAACGAAGAAAATTTACCTGACATACCTAATAAAAACTGCTCATCCACATTATCAAGACGACAAAAATAAACGACTTATCTCTGCTTAAGTATTAAAGAAAAATTATAGAATAGCTTGAAATTTGTTAATACTGATAGAATTATCAAAATAAATTGCAAGGCGCGCGGTTCGCGGCCGCGCTACAATTGTGACATGATTTTTCTTTACGCCTGTGCGATTTTTCGTAACGAATCCGCCCGGCAGGTCAAGGCAAAAGCATGTACCCATGCTAAAATAACTTTTTAATCATTATGGCATTAATATTTGAAAATGATTTCGCGTAATATGGCTACTGTGCTTGTTCTTGACGATGCGCATTCTGGACGTCCAATTTTATGTCACTTTTTCAAGCACTGCTGGCCGAATATCACAAATAACACGAGCAATGTTGGCTTCCAAGACATCAACCGTTGCTGGTTTATTAGCATAAACCAGTGACTTTACGTATCCGTATGTTAGACTTGGTTAGAATTAAGCGATCTTGTAGATTTTTCATAACATTTACGAAACTTAAAAATAGTAATTGTTTATTTACGAAAGACTAAAATCAATGACTTTGCTGGATCCATACTCTAGAGCAGGGGTAGTAAACCTGGTCCCTACCTCCCACATGTGGACGTTCCAGCTTTCATGGTGGGCGGTAGGGACTATAAAAACATTTTCATTATGAAATATAGATATCCAATATTAAGTTTCGTAACATCATTCTCGGGATCTCATTAATAATTTATATAATTAAATGTAATTTCATCAGACTTCATGCTCCTATATATGCAAAGTATAAATAAAAGATAGATTTAACTACAGTACGTTGTTTTATAATAATTTATTCTACCGAACTTAGCGAAAGTCTGACATAAAGTATTTGGTAAGTAATTATTATTATATGTTTTAACTTGCTGTAACTCTGCTTCATAAATTTTATAAAGTAAAGTTACTTCCCTAATTTATAAATCACCATTACTGTGGAACCGGTCGGCGGTTAGAAAATTTTACTACTAACAGAGATACAAAGTGGGCGGTATATATAAATAGGTTGACTACCTCTGCTCTAGAGTTTAGATACAATGCTCCCGGGTTTTGATTAACTCTAGTAGGCTCACTAAAGATGTCATAAAAAACGCAATATTTCTTTTGGTGAAGATGAACGATTATGATAAAATACCTACAGTCCAAAAGTCACAGCTTGTTCTAACATTAAGATATTATGCAACTGTACACATTCTACATTCAAGTAGGTCACATTGCAAATTATTACCTACATTTATTTTATGACGTAGTTAATTGTAAGGGAAGTATAATAAAGAGGATGACCGTATCAACGCCACAGGGGATGATTCGCAAATGATCCAGTAACATTTTATGTAAAAGGTTTATTGGGATACATAATAAATAATACATTAATAAAATCTTTGAGTAGTTGTGCCGTAGATGCCCGCATGAGCATTTCGATCCAATAATTTTATTGTTAAGATTTGAAATTTTCATGCATTTTGATGCATCATTATCACAAACTAAGATTATATGAAGTTATATTAGGTTGGGGTAGGTTAAATTTGGTTAGGTTATCTTAGGTTAGGTTTGGTTAGGTCTAAAAAGAAAGTTATAAAATCTCATGCGGGCATCTGCGGCATATTTACCAATCTTTGTTTTCACATTGTTAAATGACTGCCAGTTTTCCGTGGCCCATCTATCATAACAATCATTATTACAAGTATATGACAATTGACAATCATGAAGTGAGCCATATACCAATATATCGAAGTTCTAACATTGACACCTCGTATATGACATTCAATATTTTTGATAGGGGGTAGTTAAAATGTTATACAAAAACTATTAAATGATAAAACAAAAATACCGTTATATTAAAAATGAACTAAGTAAATTATTTTTGCACTAAGCGTATTTTTGTTTTTATTTGATATCATTTAATAGTTTTTGTGTAACATTTTAACTACCCCCTATCAAATATATTGAATGTCAGATACGAGGTGTCAATGTTAGAACATCGATATATTGGTCTATGGATCACTTCATGATTGTCAATTGTCATATACTTTTAATAATGATTGTTATGATAGATGGGCCACGGAAAACTGGCAGTCATTTAACAACTATGAAGTGCGCGGCGATCGCTAATACTGTGTTGCCACTTGAATGGTAAATAATATTTACTCGGAATACTTTATCCGTTATTCAATTGTATTCAATTATAATTATTCAAATTATACTGTGCAGTTCGGACACTTAATGGATAACGGATAATTAATATCAATATTGATAATTACATTTTTTTAATTAAGAATAGGGAATCAATATCGAATGACATCATAATGCATGTAACTGATTTAACAACTTCCATTGTATTTTTGTGTATGCACATAAATATGCGTAATTTAGATTGAATTTAATTTGACGTAATATGCATGCCCCTCCTAGTATTTGATTCATTGAAGACCCCTTGAGCCAGCGTCGCAGTCACCAAAGAATATGCAAATCATTTGGACCTAATCAAACAAAGGACCGTTAATCGCACTAAGTCTGTTCATAATTTTGTGACCAAACCTATGCTCATTTTTATAAAAAATAAAAAAGTTACACATTTTTATTTCTTAGAAAAAAAAACTATATTAAATCAAATTTAAAACTTTGAATTATATAAACAACCGTAAAATATATTTATTAATAAAAGTAGACTGTTCAACGAACGCATTTTGTAAAACGTTTTTTTTTTATTATACTTACTTTAAAGTGGGTATATATATTAATATATTATTTTTATATCATGTCCGATCCTAAGATCATATGGGCCTTCACATAGTGGTGGTTTGAAGTAACACATTTTTTTTTATTTTGTGTACGAGAAATGGATGTTAGCCACTTGCTCAATCTATTAGGCCCATACTGAGTCCGAACACTCATCGAAAAACAACTTTTGTTTTCATAATAGTCGAGCGGATATCGTATCGGCTTATAATGTCGTAGGTCCCAGGTTCGAATCCCGGGTCTTCACTTTAAACCAAAAGCTTAAATTGCTCTGCACGCTTCGTATTATATCGCTAGATACTGTTAGTAGCATTATGTTCTACCTAAAAATATATTAGTAATTTTATAATTTTTAATATGAAGCAGAAAGAAGTCAGAAAGTAAATAAAATTTAAGTAAATTAATTTCATATTATAACCAATATCAGACAATGTGGATACTTATGGCAAGATTGGTGACCCATAATATTTAGCAACGAACATCCCCGATAGTAATAATATTTCCCTTAAAATTACAGAGAGACTGAAAATTAAAAATGTTTCATTCTTCACATTGATAATCGGTTCAAGTCCAATCAATGTCAAAGAATTCGGAATTTTGCATCTACAACATAAAACAATATATACCTACAAGACATAGAGCGTTACGTAAAAACAAAAAAAGGCACGATGGCCGCGCGACTTAAGCATCGGCCTAAAGCGTCGTGGGTCCTAGGTAGAGTTGGGTATTTCCCGAGAAAATCTCAATCTCGAGATTCGGGATTTCCCGAAATGATGAAATTTTAAATACTCGAGATTCGGGATTTCCAGAAATAATTCTTGAGAAATCTTGAGAAATCGGGAGATTTCAAAAAAACCTGTAAAAATCAAAAACAAATTCCAAAAAAATATTTTTTTTTATTGATCTAAGAAGACAAACCAAATAGAGGTAGGAAAACAAAATTAATTCAAAATATTACTTATTAAAATAGAATTTCAAAAAACAAAGACTGTCAATCTCTGCGTCTAACAATCGCGTACGCTTTTGAGAAACAAAATTCCCTGATGTTGCAAAAATTGCGCTCGTTTTGAGTCGACGTTGGCTTAATTGTTTTAAATGCCCCGATCAATCCTTGAATTTTGTGTTTTCTGTCCACCTTTTCCATATAGAAAATCGTTTTTTTAATTAATATTTGATAATAAAGAAATCCCAAATCCCAAGAAAAGATTCTCGAGATCCGGGATTTCCCGAAATGTTAAAAATTTCAATACTTGAGATTCGGGATGGAAAATTTTCCCCGAAAATTTCACGAGAATTCCCGTCGGGAAATTCCCGAAACCCAACTCTAATCCTAGGTTCGAATCCTGGGTCTGGCAAGTACACAATTGTTTTTCAATTTGTGCATGAGTCAGAGTATGGACCTAATGGTTGAGCAAGTGGCTGAAATCCAATTCTCGTAAAAACAGAATCTGTTAAAACAAACCTCCACTCTGAGAAGGCCCATATGATTCTATTAGGATCGGACATTGTCGGGGATATTTTTTCAATCAATGCTAAAATCCTTACACCCAAACTTTAGAAAAAAATATAATCGGACATGATCGGAAGAATAAAAAGATTCGAAATTAGAATTCTCCCAGAAATACTTGGTAAAACCCTGGTAAAAAGAAACCAATTATGGCGCATCCTTACCAATGTTGAACTCTTCACAGGTGGGCACATTGTAAATAAGAGAAATCCAAAGGACAACTGTCCAGTAGGTATAGATATGGATGGTTTTTAGCCTGAGATAAGAAGAATATAGAAGAAGAAGGGGGGGACTTTTTTAGTTATCTAGCAACGCCACTGCCTGAGGTATGAAAGGAAGTAGAATAAAAAATCTATTCCATGATGACTACCTATATAATTATTGTTAACACTTTTCTATTTTAATAGCAGATCAAAGTAAAAAAAAAACTCGGGAAAACAATTATTATAATACAAAATATTAAAGGCTTTAGAGACACAGTACCGCCTAGGGAAAATCCTCGCTAAAATAATTCGTAATATTTCTGAAACTTGAAATATGAATTTATGAAATGGTTGTAGGTATATAAATTTGATAAAAAAGTTCCCGGAATTTGTATTTATTTCAAAAAATATTTATTTATTCATCTATATTGATATAGTATCTTACGAAGTAGTCCCTATTGGAAATGACACACCTTGTGTCAATGTTTTGAAAAAAAATGGAAACTACTTTTGAAACCGACTTTTTGTTATAGCCTTCAGTCCATTTAGCAATTTTACCATTATCTTCTCTGTACTCGTTAAATCTTGCATTGTAATGATTCTATTCATCTTTACGAATATAAAATATTTGCAGGGAACCATGTCTAGTGAATATGGTGTTATAACGATCAATACCCTTGTGCCGGGTCAGCGTGAATTTCGACAACGTAAAATCAACAAGTTATTTAACTACCAATTGCTTCATCTAGCATCAGCGTTTTTATTATAGGCAATGACATAGCAATTGGCTATCTCATACTTGCTCTTCAAAATACCTCGTAGTCGTTAGACACTGCAGTCAGCTGGTTTCTCAATCATAACCTAGCTCATCAATGACTAGTATGATTTATTAACCTAAATAAACGGTGGCTCGTGTAATGATTGATTGCTTTTATATAAATAGCGAATGACGATTGATAAGAGACACTGTCAACTCTTTCGACATTTAAGCACAGACTCCCGACTTCGTCCCGATCATCATCACAACCGAATCGCGGCTCGGTCTGAGTACCTAGCTCACCGCGATACTTTGTACCGTTATATTATTCCGACCATTGTAACTCTCTGTACTCTGTGTAAAGACAATAAAAATGTACATCCATCTACACCTCTGCTGCCTTTATCATCTCATCACCTCCACCTTATTGATCCCCTAAGTACTGGGTTGTTTTTTTTGCCAAAAATTCACAAACAATTAGTGAAGACGTATGATCTCGTGCATTCGATATAATTAATGAAAACCTTGAATCTCGATCGTACAAACGTGCTTTCTCGGTATTGGCTCTTCAAGTCGCTTCCATTGAGTCTAGTGTATTTTTGTTTCGCTTTTGCAACAATATATTCCTGATCCATCTACGATGAAGCATGTGAGCATTTTTTGATTATCAACATTTCTTTATGATACATTTTTGGTGAAAACTCAACAATTTTGGAACAAATTTGGTTGCTGCCTGTTCATGCCCAAAACGACCAAAATATTTTTTGTAAAACTTGCTTCGATTGAGCCGTATGAGACACCAGTATCTTCAACAACCTCCCCAATTGTGTCGCTACATATCAAAATCAGCCAAGTCCACCTTTAGGTATTTATGACTTTTTTGTGAATTGCTGAAGAACTACTGCTTTCTAACATTTCTGCATTATAAAAATGTGGAATTTAATAATTTTAAATATTCCATACTCGAAATAATATAAACTTTCACCCTTGTGACTGTATATTTGAAAATACAAAAAGATGTTCTTCTTCTATTCATATATTATGGACTTGGCTGATTTTTAAATCTAGCGACACAATTATTCAATGATTAACAAAAACGATTGCATGTCCTAGGCGACTCTTTCGTTACTTTCAACATCTTCACTGCCCTCTTCGAAACATTTGTACTACAACTAAACACTAGTTGTTTCATTGAAGACTACCCAAATGCTTTTTCCAACATTTACACCGTGTTATTTAAGTTTACTTTATCTTTAACAGAACATTTAATGCTAATCCATTGTTCAAAATTTTAAAAAAATCATCGAGTACCTATACAAAAATACGTTTTCCTTATTTGTCAGTCAAAAACAATTTCAACATCTGACTGAAAACACACACACATTACTACCATATTATTATAATATATGTTTACTAATATCTGAAAAAAATAGATTGAATCCTCATTCAATCGGATAGCGGGCGAAATTAAAAAATATCAGTAACTGTTTGATCAGGCCTTGTATAGCATGGTTAGGCAACCTATTCAGACTTCAGCGCATCTATTGTACACACAATACTGCGTTCGGCCGCTATCTACGGTAGGAGAATATACAAGACTGCTATAGGCGGCTATCGGCAGCTATCGAGGGTAGTTTTTCATTCTTGTACCGAAATATTATCACTTATTGTAACAATTACAATAAGTGAGTTGTAATTGTTTTAATAAGTGCTATCTTTTAACAGCACCCCTCTTGGGGTGCCGGACGAACTCCCGGAGACCGAAATCCCGAATGCTGAAATCCCGAATGGCCTAAATCCCGAATGGCCGAAATCCCGAATGCTGAAATCCCGAATGGCCAAAATCCCGAAAGCCGAAATCGCGAAAAATAAAAAAATACAAACAGTAACAATTGCGCAAACTTATCTTGAATTGCGCAAATTTTACAAGAGAGACAAAAAACCATTTTTGTAGAACAAATGTGTTTTTGTCTCTCCTGCAAAAAATTGCGCAATCTTAACACTTATCTTGAATTACTTTTGTAAAATAAGGATTTTGGCTTTCTTCTGGATTTC
Organism: Rhyacophila brunnea; assembly: GCF_057557595.1. Classification (NCBI taxonomy): domain Eukaryota; kingdom Metazoa; phylum Arthropoda; class Insecta; order Trichoptera; family Rhyacophilidae; genus Rhyacophila; species Rhyacophila brunnea. The sequence continues at coordinate 32,088,266 of NW_028232827.1, read as the reverse complement.
GGCCATTCAGGATTTCAGCATTCGGGATTTCGGCCTTCGGGATTCCGGCCTTCAGGATTTCGACCCAATCCCCCCCCCCCTCTTGGCTGTGATAAATTTTAGAGTAAGATAGACAGTTTTGACAGTTCAGTGGGTCTATTCTATACTTATCGAAGACTAAAGTGATAAATAGTATCAAACTTAGGGTAGGTTTGTATCAAAATATTACCACTTATTGTAACAATTACACGAAGTTGGTTTTTATTGTTGCAACAGGTACGATATTTTAACAGCAGCAAGATAGGTGCTGTTAAAATATAGCACTTATTGCAACAATAAAAACCAACTTCGTGTAATTGTTACAATAAGTGTTAATATTTTGATACAAACCTACCATAAGTTTGATAATATTTATCACTTCATCACTTTAGCGGTCGATAAGTATAGAATAGACCCACAGATGGCTAATTTATTGTAATTGTTACAATAAGTGTTAATATTTCGATACTTTCCTACCCTAGTTAGCTGCCGTAAATGCCGAAAGCAGTCTTGTGTATAGAATAGATGCGCTGGTCCACATTCAACTAATAGGGTAAGTTCTAAGCAAAAATACAGCCTTTATATAGAATATGTTTTATTTGGGGCGAACATTTTGATACATATTTAATTCATAATTAATTAATATATATAAAATTGAGAACTTCCTTTTATAATTTACTTGAAAATCATACTAGAGCGATAATACAATTATCGATTATGATATTACAGATATTATGATATCACAGCAGATATACTTTTCAACGATTTGTTAGACGATGATAATAATATTATGTTAAGCCGTCTGCTCACAGCCGTCACAAACAAGACGCCTTGATCGCCTTGGAGACAGGCCGTCGCTACAGCATCTGTATTTATGTTTTGACTTCAAATCGAGGACTAGAAAAATAATGGGAAGAGTGTTACCTTCTGGGTGAGGCATAACAATACTTTAATCTCGAGTGTGGGATACGTAATAAAAACGTAATTTTTTATGTCTGTGTCGATGCTTGAAAGAACTACTCCTAAATCCTAACCAAAAACAAAACGATGATGTTTTTTTTTTTTAATTTTGGTAATGTCCATAGCCTGAAAGAAGACAGCTTGGTTACAGACATGTGTGGTTTCCTCTCTCCAAAAGATGGAAACTCTTCTTTTGCACTGAATATCTTTGTAGCTGATTTAATTATCAATTAATTGAATCCAATAAAGTATTTTAATAAGATAAAATCGTCAATTACTAAGTTTAGATAATTATAGCAGCCTGGTTAAACCGTGCTATAAATCTGAGTGATCTTCAAATCTAGAAGCTCCTCCATTTCTTTCGTTGAAAGATCAAAGTTAATTAAAGTGATATGAAAGGATTTTTAATTCGATCTTATTTTTACTGAATTCCATTGACTTATTAGTACGTTTTTGTTTGATCTTCTAGCAGTTTTCTATTAATGATTATACAACAAAATGCAATGATCCTGTGGCACACTTTTGAATCTCTCGCGGCACACCGTTTGGAAAGATGTGCTCTACAATATACACATCCATTGAAAAACCTTCTCAGCACTGAAAAGAAACAAATCTAATAAAAATAAAAAAATGTTATTTTTTTACAACGTTGAGTATTTTTAAAAGCCATCTAATGTGGTTTTCCGTATGTTGTGTTAAATTTACCAATTCAATGCTTGATTCGAGGCTGAGACTCGAACGTCCTTAAATTATTATTAACGAAATTAGGGATTTGGGTTTTGAATGGCGGACAACATTCGTAGCACCATTAAAATACACCATTCTATGTCAAGGGCGTGCTTATTTTTATTAATAATAATTTTGTCAAGAAATTTCGAAGAAGTTTCGAGACTATCATTATGTTCTTTGCCATGAATATTTGGTAATAATCCGTTATATTATTATATTCGATCTTGTATTTAACTTTCTAGGAAGATTCACTAACATCATAATAATTATATCACAAGCGTAGTGAACCAAGTCAATTCTGTTTATTTTTGGGTAAGCTAAGTTCACACATAATATTTAAATAGTTCTAATTCTGTAAGGGTATTATTGCAATTTTGTTATTGTGTTATTTTGAGTACATTTAAGTCATTATGTAAGGCAAATCATAGTGGTTTAATTAATCTAAAAACATTAAAAAGAAAAAATGTTTTTTATGTAAAGTGAAAGATCAATTAAAAAACCGTTATAAAATGAATATTTGCTGGTTATTTTTATCATTAAAATTTAATGATAAAAACTAAAAATTTAAAAAAAATCATTCAGGGGGGTCTTTCAAAAGTGCATAAAGTCATTTATGTGTCGAAAATTTCTTAACAGTGGAATGTAAATGATGGGCAATCAAACAAAATAGTATACCTACACAAAAAGTGACTTAAATGAATACGTGGACATTTATATTTAGAATAAAATAATCATAATAATATATTATTATGATTTTGTACATACACTAACTGAAATACGAAATTCAATAAATTTCAAAATCCCATAATATACTAAATAGAATTTATTACATTGTAACACACATAAATTTATGTCATCGGTGGCTTTAAAAAAAGCAAATAAACAAATCGAATCAATCATTTAAGACGCCAACGCCTCTTATAACTACTATCTGGACACCTAAATAGTCGAAATTCGATACAAATGTTTCCATACATTTCATTAAATTTGGAGTCTCCATACTTTACTCTTCCACTATCAATTTGAAACTATCACTATTCGATTTTTCTTGGTCGATTGTTTCATCTGTGATCATTTGAAATATAAATTTATCAAAAAATGCCCAAACTTTGCAACATATTAAATTTACTCCATGACAATGACGTATTTAACATATCCTGACATCAAAATCGTAGTAAGCGAACATTGTTCTTAACTCCTTACTGTTAACTTTCTAATGTCTAAGTTGCATACTTAAAAATTTGTAAGAATATAATATTATTAAAAGAATATTTTTTTACTTTTAAAGTAAACATTAAACAAACGCTTTAGATAGTGTAGAACGTGCCGCGCCGCCTTTTGGCGAAGCCTAATCTGCTTAACCCCAAGGGACATCACTGCCCCATCTTTCTTTTCCTGGTTACGCCCAGAGCTCGAAACGGAGTAGACACCAAACTCTGAGAACCCCTCAATCAATCTAACTTAATTCATGATTTTGAGTCTTGGTAACCGGATTTTCTTAGAAATTTTGAAGTTATTTTTAATTTTGTTATATTATTTTTGGTTATCATTCACTCGTGCTGAAGCCAAAATTCACAAAGAAATTTGAAATCAAAAGCAGCCTACTATGTACATAAATATTCGTATAATTTGAAACGAAAAGAATATTAAAAGAACAGGAAATAACAAAAGGCAAAAAGAATTTTCAATCATATTTCAAAAGTAAATCAAACCCTGGTACGCAATAAAGTGCTTAATAGTGAAACAATAATAATTGTAAAAATTTTTCGCTACAGAGCTGATCACTGTAATCTTACTGCATCTCTTTAGTATAATTCTCCTCAGTGTCAATAATTATAAAGTGACAATGAAGATAATAATCACGTTATTTCCCAAGTCCGCTTTATTATGAAGGCTTAGTAAAAATTATTGACATGTTTATAGCTCAGCCAAATATCAAAGCATTTTTGTATTTCCAAATTTTTCTGAGAGAATTTAAACTACAAGTATAAATTATAATAATACATGGTTGAAATTAGTATGTAAAATTATGTACGTACCCATTATAAAAATGGATATTTTTTGTTTTTGTTTTTATAATCACTAAATCTATATAAATATATTAATAGTTTATAAATGTACGCCCAAATAATCTTCAGTTGAGACTTCGTAGCTTTATAAATGGAAATCAAAGCGGGGAAAGTCAATAATATATTGTGATAATTGTATTATTTTTTGAAGGACGTGTTTTTATTTAACATGCAATTTTATAAATATGGATACTCTTACAGTCGTTAAAATTCAAAATTAATCTATTTATTATACATTGGTATACTTAGTAACATTTACAAATTACAAATTCAAGACGTGCACAACGTGACAAAAATGTTAGTGTTAAAAGGCATTTATTTTTAATTTTCAAAAACGATTTTTTCGCTGGAACCAACCCGTAGAACCGAACTTTTAAAAATATAGTGCTTCTGGCAGCTCTGGTTTGGCACTTTGCGGTTCCGTGGAATCAAATACATTCAATTACACGCTCAGCGACTTGGCGTGCTGTTTATATTTTACAATCATCGTTAACATTATATTTTATTGGCTTGTTTTTTTTCACCCCGAGTTCTTCGCTCCAGACTTTTAATAATACACCGTGTAAAAAGACACAGTATTGATCATACCATCAAAACATATTATAAACTTATCTTTTGATACAAGTATATCAGATTATCTATATTTTTTTTGTGGGAAAATTTTCAAATGGCAATACTTAAGGAGGATCCTTATACTAGCAGAGGCACCTAGCGGAAAGATACGAAGCTTGCAATTTGTGACATTTTTTTGATTATTTACAATTTCAGCTGTATTAATTAATAAATATGTATCTATCTGAAATCATTAAAAAGAAAAATATTTTTTTTAAGTCAAAGATAAACTTACAATTGTAAAAAAAATGTGAATTTGTTACATATTTATTACGTTATTATTACATTATAATTTATGGCCATATTTATTACTAGAATTTAGTTTTTAAGTTTTCAATTTTTCACCGTGTAGATTTTTGACTAATTCGTCGTTTTAGTATTTTTTATATTTATCTTAAAAAAACATCGATTTTTATAAAAATATAATTGTGTATAACTTGAAATCCTTTTTATTTATATCAAATCGAGCTTCAATATTGGGACCATACCTAAAATAAAATTTTATATAAATAAAAAGGATTTCAAGTTATATACATTTATATTTTTATAAAAAATCGATGTTTTTTAAAATAAGTATAAAAAATATTAAAACGATGAATTAGTCAAAAATCTAAATAGCGAAAAATTGGAAACTTAATAAACTAAATTTTAATTATAAATATGACCATAAAATATAATGTAATAATAAGAAATGACCCTGCAACGAATTAATATTTTATTACATTTTTTTACAATTGTAAGTTTATCTTTAAATTTAAAAAAAAAAATGTTTTCAGATACATATTTATTAATTAATACAGTTGAAATTGTAAATTATCAAAAAAAAATCTCAAATTGCAAGCTTCGTATTTTTCCGCTAGGTTCTCTGCTGGCATGCCTCTCCCCCTTAAGCACTTTCGTATTTTTTTACAACACAATGTACCTACAGATGGATTAAATTGCATGGATTAAAGTATTTTATAAAATACAATCTTCTTTTATGAAGATTATGCCTAAAAAGAGTAGAATCATAATTCAGTTTACAGAAATCAAGTTTTGAGACAATTATAAAAAAAAAAACATAATATGGAACTCTCATGAATATCAATGATTGACATTGTCGATTTATATTATTTTTTAATAATAATAATAATGTGCCTATGTTGTATTTATTAAGTTTTAATTATATTATAAAACTCCCATTGTACACTTACTCTTGTATGAAATTTGTAAGACCGAGCCCCACCCGGTCCAAATTTTTTTCTGGGATTTTTCTAAATGTAATTTTATGTTCCTAAGGTTTTTCAAAATAATCTAGTTTCTATACTAAAGAATATAACATTCTTAAATCTCTTGTATGTATTCGTATTGATTAAAAACAATATGTTTGTCTAAATTATTTGGCGAAGAAATCAGGAGCATCAGTTATAATGTTCTCCCAATGTGCAGACCTAACCTACCATTCGTGATACCTATTGGGAGGGTAATAACTGAGTTAAACCAAATCGCAGCAGATACCGATATATTCCTCTAGCGTGAGATCAGTTCAGCTGGACGTTTTTTTATAAATTCTTAAAACGTACTTACCTATTCTACTTAGCTTACTCTATATTTTTAGCTAGACAATGAAATAAAAATAAGAATGGTCAATGCTTCTCGTTCAAAATCCTAATAAAATTACTATAATTACAACTGAATGTACACGCGTTTTATATTTTCACGACTCAATTCCTATGGTGTGACGCGTTGGAAATGCCTGTTCTATATCTTGTACTTTAAATATCTCTGTATTTAAAAAAATTCAAACAGTAAAATAATAATTTATTTACTCTTCCTGTCTTATCTTAAACAATCTCGACCCATTGTTGAAACTAAAGGTTGAACATGACCTATGAGCTTGAAAAGATTGCCGACCACTTTTATGTGTAATTATGCCAATTGCGAGGTCAATAACTATGTTCAATCAAATCGCTTCGGATATTAATATATTCCATTTACGTGAGAGTAACTAATAGGTGTACGCTGTTTTATAACTTTTTAAGATACGGTCTACTTAGTTTACTCGATGTGCTTCCGTGTACTTTTATTTTTATTACCGCTCATGAGGTGACTCCAGTATATTACCTCACTCGACGGAAGCTTGAGAAAACCATTCAACCCCTATAAGATATAATGAAATCTCTGTCTTTTTTCCTCCTTAATATGGTAAAGTCCCAAAAGTCGTATTTGCTTACACTTTTATATAAATTTTATTTTCTATCATGCCACCCAGGTAAGTATCGCAGGGTTACAGCCAAAAGATTGTAAGGACCAAAAACATGTACCCATGTAGCAGCGGTCGCCAAACTTTAGGACCTCACGGACCACTAAAAATCATAATTTTAAATCCCGCGGACCACTAATAGGATTTTTTGTTACATAGTGTTAGTTTTATTTTATTAACTAAGTGCATTTTATGTCTTCTTTGATAACTTTTTCTAAATATAAAAAAATTCTATATAATAAAAGCTTTAAAACAAAACAATTAAAATATGGTTTAATTATATTGAATATATGTAAGCCGCACTTTTATCGTTCTGTTATGTCCCTCAGGTGAGTAGTTAAAGGAAACAGGTGGCTTGGACTGGCATTAACCTGGTGTGACGTGACGATGTTATCCTTCCTTACATCTCCTTACCAAAGATTGGACACTCTGTGGAACTCCTGATGCAATACTCACAGTTGTTGCGTTTATAAACTGTCGTCTTAAAGGTAATTGTCAGGTGCTTTACCTTCGAGGATGTAATTGGCATATAACGGTGAAGTGTGACCGAAATGAGTACATCTTTAACGAAATCGAAAATGTTATTGTTTATTCAGCGTAAAAATATAAATACAAAATTGTATTTCCAACAAAACAGTAATTCCATATAGTATAACTGACTTATAGAGAATGAACATTTTATGTGGGGTGTTGTCTTCTTTTATACAGCATCTCTAAATGAGTTTATTGACGCGTACAAAATTTGGAAATGAAAACGAATGTTTACGTGTTGTTTACATGTGGTTTTATCTTAATTTGTTCATTGACTCTAAATATCAACCCAAAATGTGAGGGTGTCTCAGCTGTTTTATCATGACATAAGTAGGTATATGTTTATTCATATTACAATGTTGCTTATTTAAAAGCTCTTATTAAAGTAGGTAAATAGTATTGCAAAATTGACATGTAATACATACGACACCTTTGTGGTAATTGAACATGGGCAACAATTCCATTGAGACTGTTTCATGCATCTTGCATCGTTCATTCGCGCAAGTTATTTATTTTTCTGGGTTAATTTGCTGTGGATTAAAAAATGCAAATAATGTCCACATTTCTCTGCGGACCAGCGAAATTTTCTCGCGGCCCACTGTAAAATGGATTCAATCCAATTTTAAAGATTGACATCTTGTGCACATTTATTTTTTATCACGTTATCATGATTTTATTCAAGACAAACATCCATATGTCTGCAAACAAATAAACATTGTACAAAAATGTTTACATTCATTTCCATATTCTTTTTGTATTCCGCTATTGATGGAAAACATGATGTCATCTAGCGATAAACTATTAAGCCTTTACTGTTTCATCAGAAGTAGCAACGTACTTATAGAATGTTATTATAAATTAAGTGCGCATCTTTGTACGATGTGAACTATCCAAAGCCATCGCAATGGATCAAGGTTTTGGAGCAGGGTACTTTATGACGGTCATGCCATATAACCGAATTAAAACAAAGCACGTCGTCTGTCCCCAAATATTGAATGCGTACATAATATTATTATGATGCACACGTAACTTGCTTATCCCTCCACCACCCGCCACGAATATCTGGAACTTACAAATGTACTCAGTTAAAACCAAATGATGCCTATTGGTTGCGCTAATGCGCATAGTGGACTTTTAATAATTTTGATGGTGGATGTGGACACTGGAGGGATGGGGGTTATATTAGGATACCAGGCATTGACCTTTTATGCTGTTGATGATCTTACTTTGTGGTCTGGTTGTACGGTATTATTTGTTGAGTCACCCGGTACGCGGCACTTGATGTTCAAAGGTGATTTAGGTGGTAAGTATTTGTAAGCACGCGGTCGATGAATGACTGACGTTTTTATATTAATAATCGGTCGACTACTAACTCGTAACTGCCTTGTGTCTTGTGACAATACTAAGGATTTGAGGTTGACGGGAAAAGGAATGAGGGCCACCATAATTGGTCCAACCACCTATCTAACGCTTACATTCCAATGGTACTGTTTTACAGTAGCTAGACATGGCAGAAGCTTAAAGAAGGCTCAGAGTAACCCTATACAAAGCTTTCACAATATAATATATTTGCGGCTAATACTGGGTGTGCGGTGGGTATAACATGAGGAGTAACGAGGTGATAAGCGGACTAAACAGCCTCTCATTACATTGGGAGTGAAGAAGCAACGTGCTGCAAATGCCTCAAGAGATTTAACCTGACATGACGTATGTTCAGTGACGTTCCGTGGGGGTAGGCAGATTGAGCGTCGCTTGGGGGCGGCAGTTACCCGAAGGGCGGCAAATCGAGGAGAATTATTAGGTATATATAGAAATAGCAGTGGCGAAGGCTCCATAGTAGGCGATTATTTAAAGCCTACCTACTTAGAAAAATAGATCTTCAAGCAAATAATTTAAATTAAAAAAAAAATACACTGAAAAATCCAAGATAATTGATAGTCATCTATCGTCAAAATTCAGAAGTACATAGCTTTATTTTATAAATTAGTAAGTTTTATAACCATAACTACTGCCGCATGGTTTCAACTATGTTATGAAATATTCGATGGGAATTTAAGATGTGGTTTGTATGCGTTTTTAGTCACGTGACGCCACTGACGCCAGTCTCTGTCTGGATTTTTATTCCAAAATCATAGGCTGTTTAGTTAGCGATTACATCCGCACATTTATTCAAAATAATTAATAAGAAGATAATTTAAAAAATAATTTCTATGGGATTCAATCACATATAAATATTGATTGTTGTTAAAAATATAAAATAATTTTTCTCGCGATTTTTATTTATCAGTTATTTATACCTAAGTCTTTCTTTTAAATATAGAAGTATTTTAAAATGTCTAGCTTTACGGGTTAAATTATAAATTGTTATGGAACATATTATACGCAACAACGGATATTTTCAAAGATGATAGATAATATATTTTGAGCGTATGTTACGTTTATAAATGTTTAGGAAAATACATAATTCAATCGAATTGCTTATTTATAAACTAATTATATCAAACTATTTGAGATTTTGAAATTTCATCGATTTAGTGTAACTATTCATCAGTAGTAATATAGGGTTATCTTCTTATTTCCCGTAAATATATCTGATAAGCTTGGTTACTCCATAGCCTACCTCTTTCCAAAAGTCACCTTTCGCCACTGAGAAATAGCTACCTAAACTTAGTTATAACGGAAATATCTTTCCTTTAAAAAAATCAGCTCACTGGTTGGAAACAAAGTGTATTCATAATTACTAAAAAGGTTTAATAGGACTGTATTTTTTGTCGGGTTCGTGATGTCTAGTTTAGTTCCGTTGTCCTTGGACGTCACGTTTTTGCACACATGCGCAGATTTGCGAATTACATTTGAATTATAGGTAGGTACTTACATACTTACATACCCTGATTTAAAATTTTTACAAATATTTTTGCCTGTCACAAGCGAGCTTTGGAAGTTGTTACGTGTATTTTAAAATGTATCTGAAACCGTGGACTCGCAATATTTTTTATTTATTGAAGTAGAGATGGTATTAAAATTAGATTTAGTGGTATAGGTCTTGTTAGTAATGTATCCATACAACACATTTCTTAGATATTGGTGTCATGAAAGGAAAATTCGGTAAGTATAAAAAATGTGGCGGCATTTTGGCACTACTTAGGGGCGGCATTTTGTTTTGAGACGTCACTGTGTATGTTCTTTAAACCAACCGGATTTCGGCGTCCTGGAAGGCTGCTAAATATGAAATATCATCCACGGACCTCGTGTATACGATGTAGATACGGGATGCAAACATAACTGGGGAAGGCGTAAGAAAACTGGTAAGTGACCGGAATTCTTTGAGGCGTCACGTGGTTCCATATTCTCCAATTATGTAGCGTACATGGATTTATATGAAGTTATAATTACGTTTATTATGTTTTCTTGTCGTACTTGGCTGTAGTCATGTGAAGTTTGGGAAACGCTCGTCTAATAACATCAATGCAAATGGAAAAAAATACTTGTATCACTGTGAGACATAAAATCACATTAATCTAACAAAAATCACTAGTACCCACAACGTACGAATAATATTTTACTCTAAGCAGCTAAAAGCTCCCTAGTGCCAGAATTGTAGACGCCGAGTCGTAATAGCGTCTGAGAAAATGTATTTTTAGAACCCGTAAAGGGACCGTATTTCAAAAACCACCGACCCGCACATTCGGGGTTTATTTACGAATTGTTAATGACGTATTTCTGCTAACTGTAATATATTTCACCTGAATCACCACTTAAATATTCAATTGGAAAAGATACTTAACATACAAAAGTGCGAGAGGCGTTGATTATATTATCTATCTCAGCAGGAAAACGATGACAGATCAAATTGATTTATTTAATATAATTCACTGACAGTAAAATACACTATTCTTGTCACGATTCTAACCTTTAAAAAAATTTATTATTGTAAAAAAGCAAGGCGACTTTTCAACTCCTTATCGCTTGGAAAACGCTGTCCTCGAAGATATTTTATTCAAAACTCGTTAAAAGAAACAATTCTAGAAATACGCGATGTAACAAAGTTTGTTAAAAACCTCAAGTCACGAATTGGACTGGACATAATATATCTCGAGGAAAGGACAATCGCTGGACAAATCTAGTCATTCAGTTGTATAAATACAGCGTCTAATTGGTAGATCTACAGGCCGTTGGATCGACAAAATAGTTAAGGTCTGTATGAGCACGTGGCAGCCTAGCGATGTCTGCATTAATTTTTATGGTGTGCTTTATTCAATTCTAAAATGTCTTCCTTCCTACGTGTTTGCTGCCCTGTACCTTTCCTGTATTAATTGTGAGTAGAAAGGAGTGATTTCATATAGTATCTTATTGCAGAAAATATTTTACAAGTGTGCAGGCTTCCTGCGTTTAATAATACACTAGTAGTTAATGCATCAATGGAGGTAGGGTAGCTTTGAAATTCCATTTGTGCATTTTGACGCCTACAACAAATTAATTCATGGAGAATATTATCATATTAATCTAGAAATTACAAAACGTTCTCTAGGACCACCATAAACTGTTGATTTATTGTCGAAATTTAGAACTAGCTACCCCCTCCAATTCCGCCACACGTGATTTCCGTTTTCAGATGTCAACGATGACAATATTTATGTCAGTTATTCTATTTCAGTCAACAGGTAAAGTGTTGCCATGTTATAATTTTTTCCCCCGCATTCTGGAAAGTAAAGTTGAGTATATTTTGGTCTCTCGTCAAGAGAAGGATTGCGGCGAAAATATATGTTGACTGTTAAATGGTTGAACTAGTAACACTAAACAAAAACGCTTTTAAAGCAATAAAACTAGAAAAATGTAAGTTGATAAATGCAACGACATCCGGTTTTTGCCATAAAACAGTGATCGGTTAGTACTTCCTATCACGCTTAAGCATCGGATCACAATGCAAGCGCAAGGTCGCGCCACTTCCCTCAGTCCAAATATTCGTATTGTTACATATGTCGTCACCAAATAATATTTTATTGTTACACATTTGAACGCCGCAAGACCGCACTTAAATCATACCTACATATTACTAGACAAACAAAGTAAGTTCAATCCAACCAGTTTTATTTCAATCCGTACTCGATAGACAAACTATTATATGAACTAGTTTTATAGCGATATGAGTATTTCCGGTGTTTTGCAAGCTTTTAGCTCTTCAAACCGCCGTACCTCAAGTAATAATTATCGATGTCTAGTAGCATTGATCCTGATATATTATGTAATTTTATTCAATTTCAAAATTTCGCTGGTTATTCAAACCCAAAGAAAATATTACCTAAGTAAAAGTGCGTCATGTAAACCTCAGCCAATGTTTACTTAACCATAGTTTCAATACTTATCCTCTTCAATCCCATAACCGGCCTACGACCTTTCATATAATATACCTATATCACGTATTAAAGTTTGCTCTACCCTGCACTACGTCAGGTCTTAATCACGCATAGCACGGGACTTTACGTTTGGAGTGAAGCATCAGCAGTTTGTATAACTGAAAAGTCTCAGGAGCAGTTACCCAAAACTGAAATCTCGACACATTCAAGACGTATGCTTTTACTGAGTTTACATGACTTTAAGTTAAGTGTGCAAATATAAAGAGAGGAGCCGGTAACGTTAAAAATGTTAATAAATAAAAAAAATCTAAAATGAAACTGCCGAATAATCTAAGCAAAGGGTTCTTCGTAGTATAATCCAGCAAATTTTCTAAATGCAACAAAACAAGCCTTTGTGGGTCACCTGCAGATACAATACACCGCCCGAGACAACAGAATGTAGATTACTCATATAAGACCATATGACCGTAGTGTAGTTTAAAAGTAGTGTATTTATTATTAGAAATGAAACAATCGCATAATTATATATTGTGTTCTCGCCGGAAATCGAACCCGGAGCTCTCGGATGAAAGGCCAGCGCCTTACGCTTAGAAATACTCAATCTCAAATTCGTCGTGAAAATGATAGATTTTGGTCATATTTTAGACTCTTATTGCACTCACCGTCAAAGTATTATCCTACTGCGTCTCAGTTTAAAGTGCTAGGATTCACATATTCTGTTTCTCTCACTCCTGCGATAAGCCATGAGTAATGCAATTCAAAACAAGTTATACGATGAAATCACACGGGTTTCCTCATGGAAAACTACTTCCACGTAAGCTGGTTAAGGAAATAGTGATGTGAACGATCAACACTTACTCTTCAAAAACTCAATGAAATCATATTATACGAGTATTACAACTAAATGTACACGCAATTGTCATGTTCACAACTCTACTCCTTTATTTGAGGTTATATGGATACTATCCGTGGTTTTATCCAACTGGCTTTCTCTGAGGTATGCTTACATACCGTAGTTTAAATGCTAGAAAATATCAATATTTGGCCACGTATTTTTTTCTACTTATACGTGGTGTAAATGACAACTCTGCCATTCTTTGTAGTATTGACTTATGTGTCCCTGATAACTATCTTAAAAATTGCGAGCATCAGCTGTTTGTTCTCATGAGGAGCAGAACTCTGCCATTGGTGATGCCAATTGGGTGGGCAGAAGGCAGCGCTCGAAATGGAAAAGTTTACGAACCGGAGCGCTCGACCATTTTCTGAAGATATTTACATATACACAATTTGTATGTGTATTTTATAAAAATAAGTGTTATATTTTCTATTATATGGCATATTTAGCTCAGCAATCAAAATATTTTTTTCACCTGACGGATCGATTTCACGAACTAGAATGGCGCTCCGGTGCGTTCCGGTGCATTTCGAGCCCCGGCAGGAGGGCAATAACACTGTTCAATCAAATCGCTTCAGATGTTGATATATTCCACCTACGTGAGGATAAGTATAGGTAGACGTTTTATAAATTCTTAAAATAGGGTCCACTTAGCTCTTAGGGTCCACTTTGACAGTTAACAAAATAAAAGAAATCCACTTAGCTCATTCGGTGTGGTTCCAAGCTTTATAATTTATATTTTTTATAATATTTGTACCTTTTACTTTACTTTTCATACAGTTTTTGTGATACTGCATATATTTATTTCTTCTTTACACTGTTTCTTTGTTTTTAAATTTCATGTTGTGAACGGTATATAAAAATAAATAAATTTGAATTTGGAAATGGGCCTTTGATTCGATCGAAGAAAATCCATTCTGTGGTCAATCGGTCGATTACAATCGAAGCGTAAAACATGCGTAGAGGAGATAATAAAAATAATTTATTTTTGGCTTTCGTAGCAACGATCTTCATGACAGGGTAATTAAATATAATATGTGAAATATGAAATATGAAATATACTCAACAATACACTCACTATCTATGTTTACTTACATGATACATACAAATATACATATTCTACGTATGGTTATATATTTATTTTCCGTTATGTTTATTTTCACGTACTATAATATAGTAATACGCAAACAAACATAATATAATGCTATTATAATATTATTTTATTGGAATATTATGTTTTTTGCGTATTACTGACACTTTTTCTACTTTTTATTATTACAACGTTTTTATTAGGTCGTATTCTTATTTGTCCGGTGGTTGTTTATCCAGTACAAATCTTGCAATCGATTTTCAACTAACTTCCCGACTAGCTAGACATTTGAACCTTTTAGAATATATCAGAACACGATGCCAATGCATTTTTTTAATACTTTTAGCCATCTTTAAGTAGAATTAAATTCATTTTCAGTTAATTCTGTTTTGTATGAAAAGTTATTTCGGGAGAAATCCGTAATCCAATCCACTATTATTGGTTGCTAGGAGTCTGGGGTCCTAGCAACTAAATCATTAATATATACGTGCATATTATGTCAAAATGACATTTCAGTATTATTTCTATCAAGTACATTTTTTTTGATCGTTTAAGCTAGTCAAGTCAAGTTTATATGATTCAACAGAAAATTTAAAAACGTTGTATATAAAAAGTTTTTTTCATCTTGTAATTATTACATATATCTACATACATAATCTTCAATATAAATGGCCCAACAACCCAGGGGGGTCCTAGCGTCCTCCAAGAATCTATCGATCTAGCATCTTCACTGACACCGTCCAATCGCCAGTCGACTTCCGACCTTTCAGTCTTGTATCCAGGATTCCTTTCATTGGTTGACCACTGTCCATTCTTGCAACATGGCTCATCCAATGGTGTATATTAAGTTTAACAAAATATGTAAAGAAACATGTTATGCCAGTTATGCTTAATACGTAATTTTTCTCATTCTAGTATGGGTCCATAATGTATCGTACGTAGCACGACCATACAAGGAGGTGAAAAATGGCACATAAAAATATGGTTGTAGTCACTTAACTTTTCGAGATAATGAAATTTTAACATTGCTTTTTTTTCACGGGATCTCAATACATTGTTCATAAAAACAAACTTTTTTGTTAATTTGTCATCTGTGGGTCTATTCTATGCTTATCGACCGCTAAAGTGATAAAGTGAAAAATATTATCAAACTTAGGGTAGGTTTGTATCAAAATATTAGCACTTATTGTAACAATTACACGAAGCCGGTTTTTATTGTTGCAATAAGTGCTATATTTCAACAGCACCTATCTTGCTGCTGTTAAAATATCGCACTTATTGCAACAATAAAAACCGGCTTCGTGTAATTGTTACAATAAGTGCTAATATTTTGATACAAACCTACCCTAAGTTTGATACTATTTATCAATTTAGTGTTCGATAAGTATAGAATAGACCCACTGAAATCGTTATTAGGTAATAGATTCCTCGTGGACGGCTTCCAGATACACATGTAAAAATTTTAATATAAATTTCATTTAGGTATAGTCCCAATATTGAAGCTCGATATAAATAAAAATGATTTCAAATTATACACATTTATATTTTAAAAAAAATCGATGTTTTTTTTAAATAAAAAATATTAACACTATGAATTAGTCAAAAATCTCTTAATACTTTGGACGCGGAAGACGCACACGGTGCGTAATGACCTGGCGGCCGATCGATGTAATTAACGTGCATTTTAAAGGGGGCAATTAAAATCTCATTATCTATTCAGCAGCGAAAGCGTTAAGCTCTTAAATATTAATAATAAATATGACTTTAAAATTTATGTCATAAAAAGATGGGGTCTAATTCAACAAATTCACATTTTATGACTATATCTTTGACTTAAAATAAAAAATATTTTTCTTTTTAATGTTTTCAGATAAGTACATAATATGTATTAATGAAATTGTAAATTATCAAAAAAATGTTTCAATTTGTAGGCTTCGTATTTTTCCGCTAGGTGTCTCTGATAGGTGAAGACATCGCCTTAATGAGAGTTTTGTACCATTCCATAGGATTTACATTTACTATTCCAGGATATTCCCCTTCCGATATTTTCTGTGTCTGTGAATATGTTTTGGTACTGTTCGGTTAGCAGGAATACAGCGGAAAACACATTTTGAAAATAGCCAATAAACTGGATTATTTGTTAGGTTAACCTTACCAAACCTAAACTAACCCAAACTAACAAATAATCCAGTATATCGGGTATTTTCAAAATGTGTTTTCCGCTGTATTCCTGATAACCGAACAGTACCTATTTTTTTCTATGTGCCTTTATGGATACCTCGTATTTAATATCGAGGTTTCTTTAAGGACTTTGGTACGCAAACTACTCTACTTGGTGCTTAGTCAAAGGGAAATTATTCCGGCTGTGAAAAATGTCTAATTGAAAACAATTCGTCTACCCGCATCGGGTATTGCCAATTTAAATTCGGCCAAGAATTGAACCACCTTCCAAAAAATCCTGGAAAACTTTTTGTAGCTCAAGGCGTTGGTGATTCAGATGAATATTTCATCATAGTCATTGGGAAGTGAGAATTGCTATTTAAAGCCGCATTTTTCCTGTAGACAAAATACGTGTTGCATAGGATTCTGAGCATAATATACTTTATCCTAACTTATATGGCTGCAATCACTGGATCTGAAAGGCATGAATCATTACAATGTCACCTTCATTATTTTGATTTCTTTTATTATGACAATACAATACAATAAAAAAAATTAAAAAGCACCTCTCTTCCAACCTCATCTACCATGGTCCCCAGAAGGTCTCGGTTGTCCGCATCTGCCATATAAAAAATTCAGGTTGTGCCGCTCCTTGCTGAAAATTGGACAATCAAAGATTTATTAAAGTATTTATTTATTTATTTATTTAAGAATACAAAACATTGTGGACATAACAAATCTAAATTCAAGACGTATACAACATGAGATTTACATTATAAGTCAAATATTACCCTGAGAGAAGAGAATAATATAGAAAAAATATATAATAACAATAATAATAATAATAACAAAAAATAAAATAAAATCAAAACATAATTTAATACAGAAAAATAAATTTTTTGAAAACAAAAAACATACAATTTTATACAGAAAAATAAGGTTTCAAAAACAAAATGCAAAGTACATCATTGAAAATGTCTATGTCTTTAGGAAGCGCATTTACTAATCTTGCACCCCTCGCTAATGGTGCCTGATAGACTTGACATGAGGAAACGGTTCCGATCCAGAATAAATTATGGCTGCGACCACGTAGGTAATTGACAGGCGCATTTAAATTCAAATTCATTAGGAAATGGAAACCATCCCTCACGATAACAGGCAATAGTGTTTCAAGAGCAGAAGAAACCTACGAAATTCAAGAGAGTGAAAAGTAAGCATGCCTTGTAGAAAGGTAGTCGGAAAATAATCATTTGATTTGAATGTAGGATATCCTAGTCATTTCCATCTTTGCGTGAGGACATTTCTGTGGATATTGTAAAACTATCGTAAATAATACATTATTTATAAATACAAATCAGTAATGTTCGATAGACAAACCATGCACTACGTATTAATACGACAGATGAAATAAGTTGAATTTTATTAATACCTTGTATCAGATTACTAAAAACTGTTAGCCCGTAATTTGTCAGTATAAAGTAGTTAGGTAGGTAAATAGCAAAAAAGTCGCACAATTTAATATTTCCGGAAAATTATCAAGCGCTTCGGTTCATAAACTTTTCTATTACGACCACTGAGCTCTACACAACGGATCTTAAGAGAGTTT
Organism: Rhyacophila brunnea; assembly: GCF_057557595.1. Taxonomy (NCBI): domain Eukaryota; kingdom Metazoa; phylum Arthropoda; class Insecta; order Trichoptera; family Rhyacophilidae; genus Rhyacophila; species Rhyacophila brunnea. The sequence goes on along the minus strand of NW_028232827.1, from coordinate 32,070,000 downwards.
ACGATTTATTTCACAATATATATTGTTCAAATGTAGTTTTGAAAATTATATAATTTAGTCATGTTAGAAGTAAATAAAGCCGTCGAAATAAAGCTGATAAGGGTATGGCACGTTTCCTCAAAATATTCTATGTAAAGGGTTTGAACCAGAGCTGTAAAGTGTTACCAGAACCGAACCATGTAACCAGCACGGGAACCCAAATTTCTTGAGACCCCCGAACCAAAACCGGAACCCATTAAAAATGCCTGGATTTCGGAGATTCTATTCTTTCTTAATTACACTTATGTAATATTTTTATTCTATTATTAATTGTGGTCATTGTCTACATATGGTGTGGCTAAAAATATATTAGCTAAATAATATATTACATATAAAATCAAGTAGATAATTCCATCTCTACAAACGGTGGTCGACCGGTAACGTGTCGAGCTATCATGTCGTGGGTCCCGGAATCAAATAATGGGTACGATAGATTCACATGTTGTTTTTTTCAATATGTGTTCAGACCTAAAGTATGGACATAATTGGTTAAGCAAGTGGCTAACATCCAGTTCTTGTAAAAATAAAAATCTCTTAATACAACCTCCGTTCTCTCTACGGAGGCCCATTTAAACGTATTAGGATCGAAAATGGAACAATATAAATATGTATATACTCCACCAGATAAAGATATCTTGAAAAAATAGTATACGAGTATATATATACATTTTTTTTAAGTTTAAAAATTTTAAAAACAAAATACCCATATATATAATATATTTATGTCTAGGTAAATAGCCATTAGTAGATAAGTCTATTTCGGATATCCGATTTTAAATTTGATAGAATCGGATCCCATTCTATGTTTACATTGCAACTGAAGCCATAGTCAAACCTTTAAAATATTAAAGGTTCAAACAGCTCTGGTTTAAACAATAGTGGTGCGTACTTACCCTTATTTCTTCTGAGATCACCCTGCTAAATTATTTCACTAGCGTATTATATACATGAGAATTCCATCATCTTAATCTTTTCCAAGCCGTCATAAAAAAATCCCGTTCGTTGCCATGCAGTAAACTCAGTCTAAATTGTAGTAATTTGTGATTTAAAGGCATTTTTTTTTATAAAGGCATAAAGTTATTGCTTCAAAAAGTTAACTTTGTTTTCAATACTACATAGTTTTATATTTTATTTTGTGTATATAACAGACAATCAACATGTAACTGTGTAAAATAATCGGAGATCAAGGAACATAGGTACATCATTTACTCTGATCACAGTGTCTCGGTTTACATTAAACGGAACAGCCAATAGATGTTCTCATTTTAATGCAGAACTAACTCGTCGAATGTTTTGAAAACAGTTGTGTCATCTACGAAGGGCGAAGGGGTAGCATTACGTATGCATGGTAAATACCCCCTGATGAAGTGTGTGCGCCGATTTATCATCTTGCTAACTTCTCCTTCAGTGATATATTGACAATATGGGTTTGCAGACAGAACGGAGTATTTTATTTTACAGAATACAAATCAATATTTATGAAATAAGTAATTTTAGCGGAGGACGTCGGCCAAGTAGCGAATCTGCCAAAGACTGGGGGCGAGTGATGTCTGTTAGTATCTGACAAGATTAAGTGAGCAAAAATAATAATAAAAATATGCATTCTGTCGCTGAAATGCCGAAAAGGGTGCTTCATCCCCTTTCGTCATCTTCCCGACAGCCTTTATCGCGTCATGTCGGTCCACCGGATAGTCCGCGCTTCATACGTTTTCAGAAAAGAAATTCTTTGCTAGGTGATTATTATTACCAATTAAAAACATGTTTTTTCAATATTAATATCAATAAGTTTAGACTAAATACATTATACATTGTACAGCTGGGATTTAGTTTGTTTCTAAAGTTTAGTTGTAAGAGTTTTAACATTGATTGAAATATACTGAAGGCTTCTAAAGTTAGGTACTATAAGTTATATCATAACTAATCATTTGATATATTATATGCATTAAATTACGGATTCTTTTTTTATGCTAATTTACTTTACTATTGAGTTTTACTGGCGTATGCATTTATGCATATAACAGCAAACTGCATTCAAGCTATTTACTGCAAATTTACATGCATAAACCTAATTTGAATCTGTCGAATAGTGACGTCACGTCGCTGACGTAATACGCGTCATGCAGTGGCTAATGTTACCAACTTTTAAATTTGAATTTCCCGATAATTAATTTAAAATTTTGAAATTGTAAATAGATGTAAAAATGTGCAAACGGTACCATATAAATTTATCATGAACTTTAAATAATTTATTTGTTATAAAATCATATTTATTTTATACTTCTTAATGCACAAAATGATAAAGTATACCCAGTAAATATTTCCATAATACCTACAGCTTCGTGGACTCATTGACAATATTACATACATCTCCATCGATCCACGATCTGTATACATTTTTACAAGTATTTAGCATCATTTATCATCATCATGAATCCGATTATAGCACAACGGCACGTTTCAAGTCTCCTACTAAATGCTTGTTGTGATGAAATGAAATGGAAATGTTGTGATTTTAGACGTATATTAAAGTGAAACTTTTAAGTTTGGTGCGCATTCCTGTACGCATCTTCGTGACGTATGCATTTTTTATAGTTTTCTTATTTGGCCGATAAACCGCTTACTGCGATGAATGCGGTTCAAAAGTGTATAAATTCGGCAGTTATTATATAACTTATAATGACGCTAGATTTTATTTGGTTTGCTTCTAAAATTAATGTAAGAAAAAAAATCTGGAATCTATATAATATATTAATGGCTAAACGATTATATTTATCTTTGTTTTGGAAGTTGTCAAAGGGTGACTATAAAATTATCTTATGGGCTATAAATTGCTAGTCTCGTAATCAACCCTGCTCATATTTCTATAAGTCTGCCCGATAATGATTCCAGTCTCTTTAGACTTCTATGGAATTAGATCCTTAGGAGATGACACCTTTTGGCGGTGTTAGTAAGTTGGCAATGGAAAATGATGGTTAATTTAATTTACATGGCAGCCATTTATGAGTATTGGCCTCTTTCCATGTCTTTCAAAAACCACTTCCCTACATTTTTAGACTCACAGCCTCTTTTAGCCCGACTCTCAAATTTCCGAATATTTTTCTCATAACAATAATTATGTCTCTGGACCATTCTAAGGCCATAGTCTAGCCTTCAAATGTGGGCCAATTTGATAGACAGAACGAGATTTGGACTCATATAAAGTACACACCCTGACTACTTGTGTTATTGATAGATCCGATGATTGCGCACACCACACTACCCTCAAATGACTCTAGCCAGTTATCAGACCATCTCTAGTATATTGCGCACGAAGTTTTGCAAACAAACCATTCGCAAATTTCACTTTAGGATTAATTAATTAATCTCTAGGTACTTGAAAACAGTCCTGTACTAAAATAAGGTGACCTTCTGGCGTCATTCTCTACATTTTATTATTCAAGAGAAGATTTTGTGTAAATAAATCTCTGGGAAAAAAACAACATCGTGGTTTGAGATTTTGACAAAGACTGGTTTAATCACAGCACTCCGTCCTTTTTCAAACCTGTGACAGACAATAAAAAATGGTCAAAATCATTGCCATCATCCAATAATGATCACAGAAAGATGAAAAGTATGTCATTATTTAACTATTTGAGTTTGTCAATGTTTTCCTTCTCCATCGTGGCTAGTCTATATAAGGATGGAGTGCTGAGCTCAAACCAGTCCGAGGTTCTTCGTCGTTCTTATTTTACCAGGACCTCGGTTACCAGAGATCTTTCCTTGTATCATAAGATGCAGAAGTCGATATCTCTCGGAATTCCGCATGATGTGATCAAAGTATGCCAATTTTCTTGTTTTTTTTTTATTTATTTGGTCATTTTCATCGTCAATATTAATATTCTGTACACCCACATTTCAAAAGTTTCAAGTTTTCTGGGTGTTGTTTCAGTGAGTGTCCACTCCCTTACTCTATATAATATTACTAAAAGGCATTACAACTAATCATTCTCTGAGTCCCAGGTTTAGATTGTGGTTACTTAGTATTTTAATCAGTCATGTAATTATCTATACATAATTTGGATATAGGTACATCAGAAACACACCTATTACAAAAACTCTTGAAAAAATATTGTTGCCGGGCTGTTACCTAAACCCATTGAATTCATTTTAATGTACTGTACAAATTTACCCACCTACACCATATTACTTACCACAATTAAACTGACCAATATGTGACCGAGGTGTTTACCCTTTTTTGTGATTTTCATTTTAACATTCAAAATCCATTAAATCACCTTATAGCTTGGTAACATGTTATTTTCTTTAATTTTTATTTAATATTTCTAGTAATTAATGAGATATGGCTAAAAAACTAAAAATCATCCACTATTTTTTAAGATGGTGGCCATAACAAATTATGTACGAGTGTTATTAATGAGCACAAGCACTACGCATATGATGCAAAGCCTTTAGGGAATTATTTCCAGGTAAGGATTAATTTACCTAATGTGAGCAGACTATGATAAAGAAATACCTACTAAACAGGCCATCGTTGTATTACTGCCCGCATTGTTTTATCTACCTATCCTCATCATTTATACCTGCTGTCTGAAACAAGTGTTTGAGTATTAAACGTTATTATATTATAATTTTTACATGATTGGCAACCAAAATAATATTTCTGGATATCAAAATATGGGATCATTAGAGCCCTCGATGTTATTAACCTTTCCTTTGCAATACTACAAAAAAATCATCCGTTCCGTTGATGTCACCATCGGTTACCGTACGAGATTGACAATATTACAGTCTTTAAGAAGGAAATTCGGTACTGTTCGGTTATACGGAATACAGCGGAAAACACATTTTGAAAATAGCCGATAAATTGGATTATTTGTTAGGTTAACCTAACCAAATCTAACCTAACCTAACCCAAACTAACAAATAATCCAATTTATCGGCTATTTTCAAAATGCGTTTTCCGCTGTATTCCGTATAACCGAACAGTACCGGAAATTCTTATTTTGCAACATACACAAGTTTAATTACTCATTATTTGCTTTTCATGTTGTCTGTAAAATGGTCAAAAAAGCATAAAAACTAAATTACAATCACATTATATACTTAATCTTGCAGTCTACAAGGAGGCCGGTAATAAATCGAACAGAAATCTGACGGATATATCTATATAAAAAAATATACGTATTTAACTCAGAGTAATAATATAAAGAGAGTGGATATCATTTTGAAAAATGAATCTGTATAACGTAGAGTATAACCTCAATTTTATTATTAATAACTTAACTATGAAACGTTATTATCATCATGTTGCTTCTCAGTTCAGCTACGAAATTTAAACACAACATAGCTTACCGTATTTTATTTTTTACTAAATAAACTAAAAATAATTACCACTAACTTAATATTTAGCACAAAAACAATACATTTCAGCAACATGTTCTCGCACTTTTTAAATTACTGTAGTCATCCAAATCAATATTCACCGGCGACGAATACAAAAAATATTTAATTCAGCCGTAGAAATTATATCTTCCTTTAATGCATATTGCGGAGACATAAGCGTGCTGAATGATTTCTCACTCGCACTTATTGCTCCTCAAGGGCAAGGAGGCCGACGTTGGTGATTTTCACCTCGTCCCCCCTCCTCGGCTAGCTGGCGAAGGAGTAGCATTATTGAAGCGCAGAATTAGACTTATGTCGCTCGATGCGCGCCATTAAGACCTGGCAGCGAAAGTGGGACGAATCGACCAAGGGCCGCATATACGTTTTTTCCAGACATACAGTGGCGAATGGAGATAACCAAATATCTGACGCCAGACCATTACACCAGTCAATTTGTGACTGGTCATGGTGGATTCGCTGGCAAGCCGTCCGACATGTCCATGCGGAGGGGAAATACAGGATGCCAACCACATCCTATTGGAGTGTCTGAGTATGTGCTCCGAACGGGAGGAAATGCTCAAGTCGGTCCAACCAGTTGTTGGACCCATCGGCCCGTCCGACCTGGTTGCTACTAAGGCCAATTATCTTGCTTTCAAAAAATTTGCAGCGTCTTACTTTAATAAACAAGTAGCTTCACTTTCTTTTTAGTAATTTCCATGTGCTTTTTCACTCCCTGGCACTTTGCATTAGAGTAAACTCAGTAAACTCAGTCAGAGCTCACTTTGAGCGTAGCAACCTAAGTCTTGGGCACTTTCTCCCAGGACACTCCCAGGCCAATTCTTAGATGCTTCACATCACCAATTGACGGGTCCCGCGATACTCTCGATTAAGACCGAGGGTGGTACGGGGCGGGTTTGGTGGAGGGAATTTAACTGCAATGTTCAGGCATTGGTATTTACTGTATAATGGAATCGAGTTTTAAAATAATAACATTTAAATTAGATATAACATAATATTCACCTAACGTAACATTACATCAACGGCTGAGTGAATGTGTACTGATTCAGGTTCCAACATAATTCCGGGTTCTAAGGTTCAGCACCGATTCCATTGCAGGCCCTGGTGACAATATTAAGGCTATACCTCAGTTGAGGCATGGTCTTAAAAGATCTTGGCTAGGCGATGCGCGGATTGTGCAAATGACGCGTGCCGAACGAAATATAATTTGTCATATAAATCCAACATGCGTCCATTTAATGTTCTGTTTATTGTTCTATTAGTAACAATAATAATATATTCATTGACAAGTTTTATTTTTCAAGTAAATGGGTAACGTTTTTTAGTCATCTTTACACGATTTAAGAATTAATACCCCCGTCGCCATCATGAAACAAATTGACGTGTTCACAGCTCGAATTTCGCTCTCCAATTGCCAGCGAGTCCAAAATTTCGTCGCACCTATAGTTGAAAATTATTTGCCGTTTCACTGAAGTATACTCTAAAGTTTTCGTTTTATACAAAAAATAACAAATACTAATACTTACACTTATATTTTGCTGTTTTATACAATAAAGTAATAGAACACATTTTTAAATAAATTTAGGAGAAATTTCGTACAAATAGCGAGTGGTAAGGAATATAATAAATCTAAAATAAAAAAATAGGTCGTCCATTTCCCCTGCCATGCACCCAGTGCGGTGTTATACGCCAGGTCGCGTACAATAACTTTTCCAGCGCACCGGCCCATGGATCCAAGACCTGAAGGCGGCGGTATTAAGATACTGCCAACCTCCGCTATCAGACCTCCGAGCAAGGCGGTCGTGGCACCACGGACTTGAATGTGCAATCCTAACGGAACCACTCCAGCAAGGATAGGCAACGCATTGGTAGAAGTCGTCTTAAGGGCTAGTAATGCTGAGCGTTGACCGCTGAGAAGAGTTATATTACTATTACCTACAACTTGTATTTTGGAAGATTACGCGGAACCCATCTATTCAAACAGATATAATTCAATAGAAAGACTTACAACATTTTGTGCACTATTGGTTTGAGCAACAGTGAGATAATGTTATGAAAAAAGTCGGTTTTGAGATAATTATGCCAATCGATTACTAAAATCCATACCTTCATACATACTGCCGTACTAAGCACACAAGCCGTATCTGACGTATTTAGGTATTTTTATGTTTTTATGAATTTTGATTCTGCAAGAGTTATTGCATAAGATCGGTAAATAAATCCGAGCTGTAAGTGCTATATTTAAAAATAAAATTGATGTTTTTACGAGCTGTATTTACGGAGTATGAGAAAAAACTCGTTAAATACTATGCGATTTCGTTGTAACTATCATTTAAAGGATTGACTGACATACGGCTAATATCCTTTAGTTTTTAGGGATTACGCACGTACTGGCCTATTATCGCTGTTGTTACGGTCATATTGCTTTAGTAATAACACTGTGTGTTGATTGTTATTCCTTGGCTGCAGAAGCCGTATTCGACATAAATTTGACAGTAATTCCAATATAAACTTGGTGATTTTCTAACCGTGTATTTGGTTTGTTTTTGAAGATCATTTCAATCATAATATGCTATATTTGTATTGAAGTATAAATTATAAGTATTATCTTTCATCTTTGGCTGATTTTATGCCACAGTAAGTAAATATTTGTCATTTTAAGTAACAGAAAATTATAACCTCAAAAATACCGTATGATTTTATTAAATTTGTATATAATTTATAATAATTAGCATAATGTTTATAAATAAAAATCGTTGAAAGAGGTTTATTTCTATATTATCACATAACTTATTATAATATTCAGTTTTTTAATGTATTTATCAAGCTAATAATAATAATTTGTTTATTTAAATTTTAAAACGTATTCATAAAATAGATGATGGAATATGATCGGCATGGCGTGCGATTTATTATCGGTCTGTGATTCTGAAGTGATATCCACGACTGTTAACAGTATTAACATTATTAGTTCGTTAACATTAAGTAACGACCCTTACCTAGAAGGCATTCAAACCGACAAATAATTATTGAATATTTACAAAATGAAACTACTCCAACGCAAGATTTCATAGTATCCGAAAACATTATATTTATAATAATATGGTTTCTGTGTTAACAACCATATTGAAAATATCCAAATTGGAGACCTTCAACTTTAAGATATCCAATATGACGCCCACCAATATGTAGATGTTCAAATTGATGCCCCTCATGTTGAAAATATCCAAATTAAATACCCTCAAGTAATGTTCCCTCTAATTTTCCGAAGGTTAAGGCTGTGCAACTTTAAAAGGAAATTATTTTTTTATGCTCCACATAACGGTATTTAGACCTACTAAACGAAACGGCTAATTTTTAATAATGACAATAATTAACAACACTATAAAATAAATGTAAATTAATTTATTCATTGAAATAGTCAATTCTATTAATTAATGTAATACATAATATATAGACTAACACAATTAGCGTACCGATACCAGTTCTCGTTCTCACAGTTTTCTCTCCGATCTTCGAAGGCTTCCGTTCATTAATCCTGGTTTCAAGTCGAAGATATTTTTACTTAGAAAGGAGAGATAAGAAAAATAATAAAGTTGAAGAATTCAATTAATGAAAGGGAACAGAAAAACAAGAAAATGTTATGCAGTCTGACCCCGTAAAAATTTGTGGAAATAATTAATTGCAAAATAAGTGACATATCCATATAAATATCAATCATACAAATAATATAAATGTACAATTATTTATTTTAAACTTTAACTAATTTTTAATTACTACGCCTTTTAACTAATAACTGCTTCTCTGTTTTTTGTTATGTTTTATATTATTTTTTTGTAAATTTTCATAAAAGATATTATTGAAGATCATAAACCATTATTTTTTTATTATCATAAAGAAATCATAAATATTATACTATTCCATTTAATCCTTAATTATTATTGTAAGAGAAAGATAAGTAACTGATATTAAAGAAATAAAAATGTAGATACGCCCACGTACATAATATTACCTTAGTACGGTCTAAGAAAACCAATATATGAAGAAGGCGTAAGTACATTTTTTATACGAAAAATAAGATATATCAGTTTTTCAAGGTATGTAAACATATCTTAAACCAAAATAAATAATTATAGGCTTATAAAATAAACAAAAAGTTCTAAAGTATAAGCTGCGAATAAAGTAAAATAATATGTGAGCTCAGATCTACCACTTGCCCAAAATGCAGATACGCCACTGTACTTAATACGGCAGCAAACAAAATCACTGGGGCTTTTTTTATTGACCCCATTTAAAAGAAAAAAGAAATCAATCGGTCAGAAAACAAAGATAAATATGCAGAAATTTTTATTACAAATTAAACAGATTACATAACAAAGAAAAAAATATTAAAGAAAAGATATATTATACATACATAAGTATATGGAAAAAAACTGTGAGTAAAATTACCCTTAACAAAATGGAATTTATTTGATGTGAAAATCAATTAATGTGATACCTGAGCTTGTCGGATTTTACAGATTTCAGAAATATTGGGTCGGATATTTGATTTAGCTACCCTCAAAATTCTTCCACTAAATTCGTAAGCCTGTGAGGCCATGGAAGACGCGTGCGATCGATTCGCCAAAATCGAAATTACATTAGATCTTTCGCCGGCTTTCATAATTTCGCGAAGGATTTTTCTGCTTCTATCAGTTTTTTCGCGATGCACTTGCAACAACCTAGCGGTGCACCGGTTAAGAACCACTGCAATAGTGGAATAAGTGCAAAAGCCAGAGAAAAAAACATAATCGTAAGTCAACAGTAAAGTTAACTGTTTCATCTGTATTATTATATCTAAACTACTATTTTTAACTTATCCCACTGTTACTTTTAGGTAGCGGTATATCAGTGGCGAAGACTCCATACTAGGCGATTATTTAAAGCCTACCTTTTTAAGAAAAATATTTTTTAATTGCATATTGACATATTTATATACTTAATCACTTCATTATTTTATGTTATATAAAAATAATTTATTTTGCCAACGAGATCGCATATGTAGGAATGTATTACAGTATTACACAGTTTACAAAACAACTGCAAAGGTATTAAAAAAACCACAGCGCGCCGCGCCGTAAATTAAATAATAAATGCCGCGACTTCTCGACGTAAATAAATTTCCGATTATGTTTGGAATAATTCTGAATTTTTTTTGTATGGACTTTACGTCTCGTAACCTCAGCAAGTCTGCTGATTTGTACGAAATGAGGCAAGCTCCTTTCGCAGAGCCTAAAACATTCGCGCATAATATTGTTGTCACGACTGCGCACTTTGTCCAAAATCATTAATAATTAGATAATTAAAAAAATAATTTCAACGGCGTTTAATCGAATATTAATAAATAAGTAAGTATAGATTGTTTTTAAAAATAAAAATAAATTTTATCTAATGATTTTTGATGGGTATACATGTTTTGAAAAATACGTAATTTAAACACATCGCTCATTTTTATGTCGTCAATGAGTTTTTGAAGTTTCATTGAATTAGTGTGTCGTTATCATTTATTAGTGTGTGCCTATTCATTAGTAGTAAATATCGTACTATTCTCGTAAGTATACCTGACAAGTGTGCTCTTTTTATCATATCTCCACAGCCTACCTCTTTCCAAAAGTCACCCTTCGCCACTGCGGTATATATATATATATATATTATATAAGTATGTATGTACTAATAAACCGCATTTTGCTCTCCGCACGAACAGTAGATATTGATCGCCCACATTATCATTAACATAGCTTTACCATTAAATCTTGGCTGCGGATGCCGTAGCGGCAATCTGCGGACTATGGATCCCTCTGACTATCAACTGCATACAGCACTATCAAATCGCAGCTAAGACAGGCAATCTGCGGACTATGGATCCCTCTGACTATCAACTGCATACAGCACTATCAAATCGCAGCTAAGACATGTTGGTTATAGAATAGTATGCTATAGAATCGACTATTCTTCGCATTTTTACTAACTTCAATACCAGTCATACGCCACGTCATTCTTCTTCTTCTTCCATTTCCGCCCCTTAGTTGAAGCATATGGACAACACGTGGCACCTCCAAGAATTCTTGTCCTACGCCATTCTTCTTGCTTCGTTCCAGGTCAAACCAGCATCCCGTAGCTCCACCGTATACACTATATGGATAGTAGGTATTTAGCGGCCTTCCAGGACGCCGGAATCCGGTCGGCTTGAAGAACAGGCAAGCCAGGTAGAGGTTCTCTTCTGGCATCCGCAGCACGTGGCCGAGCCAGGTCCAACGTCTTCTCTTTACTCTCAGCGTAGTGAGAGGCTGCTTGCTGCGTTTCCTTATCTCCTCGTTGTTCCTAAAGTCATACCACGGCACACCCATTATCCGTCGCAACCATTTGTTTTCGAAGCTCAGTAGGTATACGGTTGCTCTAAGCCTTCGTAAGGTGCCATGATTCACTACCTTAAAGCAGCACCGTCAGAATGCAATCGTCGATTAAGCGTCAATTACATTGAGCTACTTTACGAGCTGTTTGTTGGCGAATTTAATAGCGGGCAATTCAGCTACTACTGATTATGATGATACACATAAACTTTCCATTCGCTGAGAAGCCACAAGCCAGCGACTATTTTGACAGAACGTAGTTCGTTTTTTTACCGGGAGGTTGCTACTGCGCAGACGCAGTAGGCCCACACGCCGGCGTGTAGAGTGTAAAGTTGACCGGCTTTCAACTTTTCTCGGTAGAGTGTTTACAATTTGCTTGTTAGCTTGTTCGATAATTACACTGGGCGACTTTACAGGCAGATTGTAAATTCGCCAACAAACAGCTCGTAAAGAAGCTCAATGTAATTGACGCATTAGGCGGCATTTGGTTGTGCCACGTCATAGATAATCTTTAAATAATCACCTAATTTGGTACCTTCGTCACTGATATAGAGACACACCGACATCCATGAGTTGGATACACAGATCCATACACAGATGAGTGGCTCACTAGATAGAATTTTGGAAGTTTCAATTTTAGATACCTATTTTGTATCATAGTTTTATTGAAATTTGTTCATCGAAATAGTGAGCCAACAAGGAAAATAAAAAATAAATTCAAAGCGAGTATGAATTTTTGCGAAAACATTTTTCAAACAAAGCCTTGGATCAAGCGGGCGGAACTGGATAAGCGGAAAAACGAAAATACTCCTCAGTCGGCGGCTAGAATTTATTATGTAGATGTAGGTGGTGCGCGGGAGAAACACATGAACAAATTGCACGTGCATAGATGAAAATTGATCAACGAGTGCCTCTCTTCGTGACTTGAAACATAAATGGTCGAGTCTTCATCTGTAGTCTTTTATAGACTAAGTTTTTCTTTTTACTGTAAGTTAGTGCAAAGTTTCACTGCATACTCCACCTACTTAATAAATCTACGGTGCTCGGGTAAATCTACATAGGTCTGGTCTATCAGTGGCGAAGGGTGGAGGTAGGCTGTTAAGGTCCGCTATAAATAGTGCACATTAAACTTTATTAGCCGTACGTAATTGTTTTCATTGAAATAAGACTACAATTTACAGATGGTGTTTGTTAGTTTTTAAAATTCAATTAAACCCTGCGAAAACCAAGCCATAATAGATAATAGTCAAAAAATACTCGTCTGTCTATAAAATATCTAAAATTATGCAATTAAATCATACATAATTGTGGATATTTTATAGATAGTATATAATTTGTATCTATTATCGTTTGGTTAGGCAGGGCTAAATGAATTTAAAAAAATGAGCCAGCTATATGTGTAATATGTATTCTTAATTCAACAAGAACAAATAAGTAAAAATGAAAAAGTGTGCACAATTTTGTCGTACATATTGCCTAAAAAGTATTATGGTTTGGTTAGGCAGATTTTAATTGATTTAAAAAAAAAAACTAACCAACACCATCTGTAAAGTGTAGTCTTAGTTCAATAAAAACAAAAATTTCTATGACTAATAAAGTTTATTGTGCACTATTATTTATTTTGGATGAACAGCCTACCTCCACCTTTCGCCACTGAGATCTTTAGTATATTTTTTTAATGAGATTTTATTCAAATTGACACAATACTGAGCTTCGATAGTTTGACAATACAAACGCTCGATTATATGTAAATAAAAAGGAAGGAAGAGAAGGAATTAGTTATAGGACCGACGCATTTTTATTTTTTAATTAAAAAAAATACATTGAAACTCTTCATAATTTTTTTTTCGACCATGTGCGATACTAATAAGATCGGTCAGATCATGTTAGCCACTTGCTCAACCTATTAGGTTCATACTCTGACTTATACACAAATTGAAAAAGTTGCCAGACCCAGGATTCGAACTTGGGACCTACGACACTTAAGCTGCGCGGCCATCGTGGGTGTATGTAACGATAATATTATGATAACCTTTTTTAATTGAAAGTGTATTTTTTTAAAAAGAACAATTAATGTTTTAGGAATATATTGTTTGTTTGAAATATTTACTGTAAAATTTTAAATAACTAACAAAATGTATAAAATTGCATTTTTCGTATTCTGTCGCTAGATAATCCTAGTAATTTGGCAAACGTGTAATAATGTCTGTATTTAACTATTAATAACGATTTTCGTACTATGTGTGTTGAAATGTGTCTCAATCAAAATTTAACTAGGTTAGTATTAATATTATGTTGTATTTTCATACATTATAATATACTATGGGCTGAATATAATGTAATATTATTGCCAAAGACGGTATAATCAGCGATTTCATTATTATCATATGAAAACACCGACCAAATACGGCGTCAATAAACCCAGGGCACACACAAGTTCAAAAGGATACTTTTTAAAGGAAACAATTCTCCAAAAGCTTTCAGTAAAAGCTGTCAGACCATAAACATTTACAATTAAACTTTATTGTATTTATGTTTAATTTAAAATTTATTACTTTACAAGTACATAACGTGCATGTATTTTTAATTTATACAATATATATATATATATATATATATAGGCTATTCGTTGTCGGGTTTTACGAACTGGATTGCTCGATAAGTTTACGCAAATATTATCATAGTTATCCAATTTTATGTAGATTTTATAAAAATAAGTGTTAGATTTTTTTATATGGCCTATCTACCTCAGGCGGCCAAATATTATATTCCACGAGACGGAGCGATAATTTTGGGGATTTTTACGTTACTGACTATGGTGTGACCAATGACATTAATATGGATGAAGCATCTAGAAAATAAAATGACACTCACTTTGTGTCGAAGAACGATGGGATATCACTTTGCATGTGTTAGTATTATTTATTATTTATAAAATGGCATTTTAAGATATTGATGAATGTTTATTCAATACAATTGAATGACAGGAACCATTGGACAGTCAGTCGCCAGTGATTCGCTGGGCTCACTTGCGTCTAATCTCCGAGAAGTCGTAAGTAACCGAGAATCTGTTTCTAACGCAATGAGTCATGACACTAATACGCCATTACAATAAAGGTTATATTACTTTAAATTCTCGAAGCTTGTATCGCATAATGGAAACGGATACGTCAATGGTTACGTGACATCTACCCATACATCTGTGAATGACTTTCATGCACAATTTCTCGTGCGCGCCGGGTATGAAGTGAGTCGTCCATTTAATATGTCATTGGATGTGATACACAACCATCGGTCCAACATCTGTAATAAATAATATAATATTTCTTCATCATATTTACGCAGCAGCAGGTAACTAGAAGCCTGTGAGCAGAACAAAGAAATGACAGATCGTTTTGATATTTTTATTTTAAAAAAAAATTGAAAACAAACTTTGAACAATTCCAGCGTGGTTTTCCAGCCCTGCTCTATACGCTTAAACTGACGCCAGACTTGTAATTTTACGGATGAAACGATATGACGTCATTTTATGAACTTCTACATAAATAATAAACATGCAGATTCCAATTTCGTAAAATTCCGGAGACGTCACGCTAAAAAATCTGACATATAGTACCTCCCCCAGGCTATATAGATATCTACAAAATAATGTATGTAATACATATATTGATGCTTGGAATCGATATTGATATTAAATTACGCTCATTATAATAATAATTGAAATACGGTTTGATTCCGAGTGCAATTAGGCACCAGTGGCGAAGGCTGACTTATGAAAAGAGATAAGCTGTGGAGATCAGAGTAAAAAAAAACACACTTATCAGGTATACTTACGGGAAATAAGAAGATTATCCGATATTACTTCTCATGAATATTGTACACACTAATGACAACTACACACTAAATCGATGAATTTTCAATAGCTCACTGACAACATAATATTGAGGGATGAGTGTTATTTTGTTGTCTCCTAAGTGCTAAGCATTTATACATATTATAGCATACGCTGAAAATATGTAGTCTTTGAAAAACGTCGTTGTTGCGTATCTGTTCCACAACAATTTTATTAAGAATTTCACCCGTAAAACTAGACATTTTAAATAACTATAAGTAATACATTATAAAATAATGACAAATGTCTTAAGTACAATATCAGATAATTTATTCACATTCGGAAAACACAATAATACGCCTAATTTTTGTCACAAATCTATTAAATCAAATAACGTTCATCAATATCTCGACTGACATAACTGATTAAAAATCATGAGATAAAATTGTGTTTCATTTTTTAAAACAATCTATATTTGGGTGGTTCACAATAATAATTATGGATCAAGTGAATCATAATGGATCCTGAGATATTTGGACCCAAAGTTAAAACTCCTTTTGTAAAATTCAGGAATGTTTTCACTATATATACTTACCATACTTTGACAGTACGTAGATCAATTTAAATAAATAGTCGAAAAATAAAGTATATTAGCAAATTAATGTTAGCATAGACATCTTTATACTGCTGAAGAAACTGTCAAAATGGACATGATTCACATTCAATTTGAGATCTTATCAATACTAGTAGGTATTGCTATTTATGCAGAAAATTGTAGAGCTACGATTGTGATATTAATACACAACATAGAAATCTGTTTTATCTAGCCACTGAAACAAAAAAATCGAATTTTATGAAAATCGGACTTGATCCATAATTATTGTGAACCACCCATTTATATGTGATTGAACCCCATAGATTTTTTTTTAAATTATCTTATTTTGGACAAAGCCTTAGTCATAGATAATAATATCACGGGCAAATTGTTTTAGGCTTAGCTATCCCAGCCTATCATATTGTATACACTGCTATAGGAATGCTGAGATGTCACCTGACATAAAATCAATACTAAAAACATCAGGATTCATCGGCAAATAATGGATACATACAATAATATTATTAGTAACAGTTGAAAAGAGATGACACACTGTAGCATATTTTTTTAAACCTTCAACAGATGGTGCTTCAATCTGTGTACATATTATTATATAAGTAATTCATTCCTACATATTATATGATACATATCGTTGATAAATTAAATTATTTTTATAAAATACAAGTGATTATTTATTTACGTCAATATGAAATTAAAATATATTTTTCTTAAAAAGATAGGCTTTAAATAATAGCCTAGTATTCAGTCTTCACCACTGTTAGACACACATAGTAATTTGATTTTAACGGTCTAAACGTGTTCATAATTAGTGCCGAGTAATATTTCGGAACAGTCCTGAAAAGGTTAATTTCATTGATAAATAATTAGTCTAACCGTAAGGTTATTCTTATTATTAGTAATATCATTAGCCACATTGATTAATTATCTACGCCTCGTTTTTTTATCTCTTTTACAAATTCTAAGGTACCTAGACACATTGGAGTGATTGGTGTCACGTAACATTATGCTGACATAGATATTAATTAAGATTATTTATTTCCGTTGTTTTTAATTATTTCTCCTTCATCAACTTCTTTGGGTACTGTCCTTTAATCGAAAGCATAATAAACGTATAGTAAACGAATACGAAACATGCAATTTAATACAAATTTCTAACAATTAACATTTTAAATTGTTTTATTTGGGTAAATACCTAATGAATTAATTCAAAAATGTTACAAACCAAAATATATATTTTTTAATTGAGATTATCTACAATAAAAAAAATATGTGCTGTCGTTGAAAATCTGATTTGTACATATGTAGTATTTTTATACAGGGCTTCGAACCGGAACTGAACCGAAAACTGAAAAAGAGAAAAACCGTTATTTTTGTCGGAACGAAAACCGGAACCGAACCGAAAAAATAATATAGGTTTTTTTACATGTTTAAACACGCTTGTTAACATGGTCTTACTCCCCACTTCAGTTGTTGGTATGTCATAATATTATATGGGTGACAAATTCAAGGAGCAAAGAAACCATTTACGATCGTGTAATGATTGCATTTCCATATAATTCTCATAATTTATAATATACTTAATATATTTTTTAATATGCCTATAGCCATGCGGTGTAGCATAACCATTCGTTTGGATGCGTGGATCATACAAGTGCCATAAAATGTTCTAAATTATAGTAGAAAATAAATTAGTAATGCAAATAAAAACATTTATAAATTAATCACTCGGTACTGAACCGAAAACTCGTTATTTTTTTCTGAACGAAAACCAGAACCGAACTCATATATTTTTTTTTTCTTGAACCGGAACGAAAACCGAAACGAAAAAAAATAATGGCTCGAAGCCCTGTTTTTATGGGAATTTTTATCATTAATATCCGGTAAATTCAAATATCATTTGTTTTTCATCGTGTGTGTGTGTGTGTGGACTAAGTTGATCAAGTGGCTTACATCCATTTCTCGTAAAAGAAATAATCTGATATGAAACTTCTTCGTGAGGCGCCCCAGATCATATATCGGATAGTAGAGTCAATTAAAAATGTATTTTATATTTAATTTAAAAACATAAGTAGGTACTTAAGTAGATTATTCAACAACAAAAAACTTAAAATTATAAAAATTGTTTTTTCGAGCCTCCATTGCCTCCCAAACATTCATGTTTACTAATTTATTTGAATAATTTACCCCCATTTCCCAACATCTGCTTTATATTGAAAGAAATGTTACTATAGCCTTACTATTTTAATGTAATATCTTGTCTGCGGACGTCTTAGCGATGATCTGTGGAACTACTGATCCCACACACTTTCAGGTAGGTATATAATCTCATATTATTCACTCGCCCGACCGCTTAAGTCCTTAATCATTTTGAATATACATAATTTTGAAAAACACTTTCTGAGAGAGTATATTATAACCAATAGATAAAATCTTTTTTGAAAAAATTAAGCCACCCCGACGGGGAATCGAGCCCTGTATCTCACAGGTTTACGCCCCATCCGTCGCATTTACCAATATGCTACGCAGTGACATACTAATTGCGACAAATTTTAACTATTGGTCAATTTTAATACCTACTCATCAGCTCATCATCATGTTCAATAATTAGAATGATAAATTCTTAAATCATGTGAATTATTCGTTGAATAAAAGAAATAGTTAATTATAAATTATTAGCAAGTTCAAGTAAGTTACATCATAAAAAATATTGGAGAAATCCACGACGTCGGTTAGTAATCGAAGTAATAGGTATCTACTTTGATTTAAGGAACAAAAATCGATTGCCAAAGTAGCTTGATTTGGAAGAGCGCTGATGAGTAGGTATTAAAATTGACCAATAGTTAATATTTGTCGCAATTAGTATGTCACTGCGTAGCATATTAGTAAATGCGACGGATGGGGCGTAAACCCGGGAGATACAAGGTTTGATTCCCCGTCGGGGTGGCTTACTTTTTTTAAAAAAGATTTTATCTATTGGTTATAATATACTCTCTCAGAAAGTGTTTTTCAAATATTTTTTTTTTCCGACCATGTCCGATCCGAATAGGATCATATGGGCCTCAACAGAGTAGAGGTTTGCATTAAAAGATTTTTTTTACGAGAAATGGATGTCAGCCACTTGCTCAACCTATTAGGTATACCCTGACTCACACACATATTGAAAAACAATATGTGTACTTGCCAGACCCAGGATACGAACCTGGGACCCATGGCATGATAGTCCAACGCTTAGCCCTTGGTTAGCCTACAAGCGGCCAGGTCGAGCGGAGCCGAAAAATGTATGGGGACCACCATGAAAGCGCGGAGAGTGAGCGGTAGACAGTCTGGCCGCTCGTCAAATTTGCAGCGTTTCCAGCGGCTTATAAGCGGTGTGTCAAACAAAATTGAGTGTTCCCCTCGCCCTTCGTTTGCCCGACTTCCAAAAACGTCTGCAATCGGTAGCGTTGGGAAGCCGCTGCTATATTTAATTCGGATCACAAAACATTTTGTGTTTTACGCGCGTCTTAGTATGCTATTCATTTTTATTTGAAGGAAAATACCTACTAAACCCATAGTATTATAAATTACACTAGCATGTACCTATACTTTAAGTTTTTTTTAAATATGTACAGGTATAAATAATCTAATCCATTTAAGTTTTGTACTATGTATTCCATTTGAGTCGTTTTGTGCGACCCGGTTTTTGACTTACGGCATCTTCAGGTACTATGCACACTCACCAAAGGTAAATAAACATTATCAACAAATGCAGTTAATTATATCTTATATACTTAATAAAATTAATACAACAAAGTAGGTAAAAAGCTTATTACCTACCTATTGAGTCAAGATTACCTACATATTGCCTGAAGATGTTGAATGCAGAGATGCAGAATTCCTCCAACTCACATGTACTTGTACATACAAAAAATAAACCACTAATATTATGTGTCATCACTGTTATCTTCAATAATAATTGGATAGGGAAATAGATATATTGTTATTTTTATTAGGTACGTTGGTAGTATTCTTTATTGTGGGGGGACCTCAACATCAGTCAGTGAATCGGCCTTTCAAGTCTCTAAACCCGCCACTGATATAGGTAGACTGATGAAATTTATTTAAGTTAGTTTTAGATTTAAAATACACATTAACCTTGATTTGATTTATATTGAAATAATAATCGTTATATCGTTTTTTGAAATTCATATCTGGAAACTGACTAGTACAAAAAATCTATTTATGTTATGAAGACGATTTCAAAGCATGAAAAACATAAAGTTGTTTTTTGGAAGAAGGTTGGTTGGGGACCACATGTTCGGAGCACAAAAAGAAGACGAAACTTTAGTAAATTGGTACCAATAAGCTGCTGTTCTATAAGTTGTGTTCTATAAGATTTTCATCAATCATTACATCATCCAGGAGTTTTTGAGTTATGGCCACGGAGCACAGAATTCCCAATAAATATATTTTTTTATGTTTTTGAACTGTGATAAATATTTCTTACTTTAACACTATCAGGCTCAATCATCGTAGTGCAAGGAAAGCACAAGGTCGCGCCATTTCCCTCGCCCCATCGCCATCATCCCCGGTCCAACCGCTTTGTGTAGGTGTATTATTAATTGAATAAAACATATTTTATTGTATGTGGTGCATATTGTTTCCAATATGTATAATGAATTATTATTAAAAATACAAAGGAATGTTATAACAGTAGGTATGCACATATACTATGGTTTCATTCGTATAGTTATATCAACAAATACGGAAGAACGAAGTGCAAAAAATACGCTCGATATTCAAATAATCTTCAAATACAAGGTAACTATGGAAGTACATAAGTAGGTACGTATTTATGTTACACTTTTTCTTTCACAGTTCAAATCGTGAATGTTTGTTCTGTTCATTATGATATCATACGTGAAAAACGAACTCCTTTCGAGATGACATAACATCCGAGAATGATTTGATAAAGACATAAGTACTATTTAATATTATTAACTGGGTAGGTACTGAAAATACGTAGTTCTAGTTTGAAGTCATTGTGTATACTAACTGAAAACACGGCTGTCTAGACGTCACTTTTTCACATAGGTAGGTACATACATACATACATAATAGGAACGTCATCCAACATAAGAAAAAATATTATAATTAATGTTTGGTATCACAGACCACAACTTTCAACTTGCAAGTGTAGACAATAGTGTTAAAACTTTTTAATATTATAAAAATGCAATATATTCTTGAAAAACAACAAAATACAAAGTTATTGTGAGACATGTTTTCAAATATCGGACGAAATTGGTGGTAAATTAAAAATATATGTCGTTCGTTCGCATCTCTGAATAAATTTGACCTATTCTGAGCGAAATAGAACGAAAAATAAGTAACTGCTAATAACTTAAATGTTTATGATTGGATGCGAGCTGATAACAAGGTAAAACATTTAACAGAGCAAGGTTCCAATAAATTCGGCGAATGGCTGATAACCGTTCCTCGTAGGTAACCAAGTTTCTTTGCCAGCCGAACTATTTGGCGTATTTGGTCCGCGCACTATGTACGATATAAAAAATGTCTATAGGTATAGTAGGTACGTCCAAAATACTGTGATTTTGAATGGTCTCGGAAAAAGTTTATTTTTAAGTAAATAAAAATACTTACCTACTATAATTAAGTTATTGAAGACATTATTATTATCATATTACCTCATCCAGTGTATTTTTTTAATTATGCGGAACAAACAATGAAATATTATTATTTTTTTATATTGTTCGCGACAAAATTATTGTGTTACGGATAAAATAATAATAATACAGACTAATAATAATACGCGGCACGTCGATAAATTTCTTATTTTATTGCACGGCGCGTCATATTTCTTTTCAAAACCATATGTTGTCAGTTCTATGAAACCTTTTATTATTTTATTATATTATTTAATTCTGAATAAAATAATATTTAATTAACTTATACCAGATTTCATACAATATTATAATTCACGTTTCAAAAAATGCGCTTGTGCGTTACTAAACATTTCAAAATTTTCAATTCTTATTGTTTTTTTAGTAGTTTGGCATTTTTATGGTTTGGTTTGGTTTGGTATGCTGAAAATTCACTGTTTTTGTGAAATACGGGATTTTTACATACACAATAAAAAAAATCCGGCTTCTGTGTGGGAAATTATATACTTTAACCTTATTTTGTATATCACTTTTGATCTAGTGACTGTCGGGCTATGTAAATTATTTATGTCTATTTACATAATATTTTTAATATTTAACTTTGCGTGTATAATAAAATGAACACTTTATAAAATTACACTTGTTTACGTAGGCGTGTGTAGTCGAGATCTTTCAATATGCCGACATGATCTCAATAATTCTTCTTCTTGATCGTGCACTCATGGCTGAGGATCGTGACCAAATTTGAATTTCGTCATCCCTTGAGCGACCAAGACTTTTCATCTTTCTCGATCTTCAGCTTCACTCAGGGCAGAATGGATGGTGCAATAATTCTTACTTGATAAAAAATTCACAAATACTAAAAACGTTGTGGAACCGCCATCAAGTGCCGAGTTATGCCAAGTCTCAAATCAAGATAAATAAAAAAAACATTATATAAACAGTTTTAAAGTTGCATATCAATTCTTTGCAAACATTTGTATAAAAACAATAATTCATAGATAATATTTTAAACAAATGTGCACTTTTTTGTATTTCGCCACGAATAGAAAACGTATGCAAACGCACAAAGAAACATGCGAGCGTGGACGTGTCTATAGATGTTGTTTCACTAAAAGTAACGCCGTGTGGTCTCGACGAATGTTGTTTTGGTTAAATCTCATACATTTGTATGATACGGGCTGCCCAGACTACATTTAATTGATAAGAATGTGTGCAGGTGAATACGTGCGTAGACTTCCAAATGTTTGTAACGTGCATTTGTTAAGCGATATAAGTTTATAAACAAAGTGGGTATTCTACAAAAAGATCATACAATACCTTCTGGTTATAATCCAAATAAGTCTGTTCAGGTTCTCAATTTCATTAAATATATTAAATAAATATTTATATTGAAAAGGTGAAGTGCCACTGGCTCAAGCCGCTGGTAAAAGACGCTCCTACGTTGGACAGGCAAAACATTTGGAGCGGATAATTAGTCTAGACTTCAACGCGAGTCGCATGAGCGTCTGTACGCTAACCGCAGCCTTATGCCGCGCAAAATTATGTATGTTTAATAATTAGAATGATACATTCTTAAATCTTGTGAATTATTCGTTGAATAAAAGAAATAGTTTACTATCAATCCTTTTGGCTCACCATTGGCGTTGGTGTGCCAAAAATCGGCAAACAATAAGTCGCCTTATTTAACATATAATTATTCTGGTACTAACTAACGGGCATTCAACGAACGAGTAAAAATGTGGAGCTTTTACAGAACCATACATGAATCAAAGGAAGACAACATTCTAAATAATGTAATAAAATAGATAATTTCAAGGCACAGTAACTATAATATTTTTTTAAATTTTAATTTATTCATGGAATCTTCAGAGTTTTTGCAAAATGTACCTACGTCAATGTAAAATATAAAAATGTTGTATATTGTAAACCTTCTTTTTAAAAAACCGTTTCTTTTATTCAACGAATAATTCACAAGACTTTGAGAATGTAACATTCCATATATTATATTGAACATACCTACATAACTTAAACTAAAACACCTCAGGTATATAATATATCGTCAGTATACTGGCAGAAAACGTTAAGTCAAAATTTAGCTGTTTTGACCTAATAATGCAACTTGATAGATTTTAACACGCTCTATCGTCTGGAAAAACAAGCTCATTCATATTCCATTTATTGTTTTCGTAATTTAAAGATGTCAATACGAATTAAGTTAATTATGTTCGCATTTCTTACTGGAAAATAACTATAAGTACACTTAAAGTTTTATGACTGTAGAGATTTAATATTTCTATAGCTGCACAAAAACGTCAACGTGACTTATATCTTTTTGGCTGTACACATTTATGCGACTGCTCGGCTATTTGTACCAACTTAACTAAATTGCGTACGTCACCCGCGCATTCTATTCATCGATTGACAGTTGATTTTATATGCATCAGGCAGTTTTGAGCGCAAATAAGATTTTATTTTGGGAAATATTGACAGCAATGCACCAAATATACGGAGGCTTCGAATTGCTGAAGGTAGAGCGCGTGTCATTCGTAATTATGTATTTCTAAGAAGAAATAAAGATTTGTTGGCCATGTGTCGTAGTACCTAACATTATACCTCCAGAACTACATCCGTGGTGTGAAAATTTGCCTACTTCAACTTCATTGGATAGGACGTCATTACCTGAGCCATCGGAATTTGATTCTGATGTGGAAGAGGAATAACTCTTATGTAATTTATCTCAATTTGTGTAAAATTAAATGTGGCTAAAATAATTAACTATTACTTATATGTTTTTTTTTTATAAAATAGATCATAGGTAGGTAGGTACTTAACTCTTGTTTCAATATTTTTGGAAACAAATTAATAAACAAAATACTATGTAATTCCCATTTTTATTTTATATCCTCCCCTAAATACACGTAATTGACATAATTAATTAGGTATTAATTGTATGAAAAAAAAATATAAAGACTATTTTAATTTGAAATTAAAATACCAATGATACACAAAAAAAGTCATCAAAGTAGATATTTTTTCATAATAATGTCAAACACAAGTACCTCTATTTCTGTGTAAATTTCTAATTTATATAAAATTGCAAGTAAAAAAATCCATTTCTATAATAATTAGGAGTCCTGTATATTACTAGCCAACTACCTATAACATTTAGCCTATTGCCACTCCATTGACTCCAAAAGTGTACTGGTAGAAAACGATAAGTCACCATTTAATTTACAAATTCAAAAAATCAACAATAATTATTACAAAAAATACTTGCTTATACTTGAATTGAATTCTTACATGATTAATGCATTTCATAGAGTCGTTGGTTTAATAAATAATGATTTAGGTGAAAAAATAGAGAGCTCCAAACTTCTTGATTTTAGAAAAAGTCGATTTTCTCAAAACAAGGATTTTTGACTTATAACTTTCTGCCAGTATACCGACGATATACCCGCTATAAAAAATCATATTTTAAAAGAAATATGATTCTCGACGGGA
The DNA here is from genome assembly GCF_057557595.1 of Rhyacophila brunnea. Lineage (NCBI taxonomy): Eukaryota > Metazoa > Arthropoda > Insecta > Trichoptera > Rhyacophilidae > Rhyacophila > Rhyacophila brunnea. The sequence continues at coordinate 32,044,557 of NW_028232827.1, read as the reverse complement.
TTTGAATCCGTATAACCACTGGTATCGCGCCAACTGTGCATTAACCAATTATGCTAAGAGCCTCCTATCTAATTGCGACAATTTAAACTAGTTGGTCATACACTTATCAAATTCCGTTATTATTGACTATCGGTTTTTGTGTATTAAATCAAGGATGGTTTATCAAAAACTGTTCAAGTAGACGTTATAACTGAAATATTTGACGAGAGCCGGGCATCGGTTAGTAATTAGGTAATTAATATAGCCTTCTTTTTCGTCACGACTTCATGTCTGAGGATCATGACCGGGATGATTTGTTGTCGAAAAGCTTTCTCAGCGGACTGTCTCCAGTAGCGAACTCAGAAATAATGGGAACTGAAATACATAACGGGTAAGGCGAAGCAGGTAACCGACTCGAGTAAGGAAGAATTCAGGTTAAACTTACACACGTGTTAAGAATACGTTTTACGTCGAATACTAAAAACTGCTCTCGGTTTATGCATTTACGCTCATTTAATGTTGGTGTATTACACACGCTATTGCACATGCATAATGCGTGCTTCATTTTCGTAGGACACTCACACATTCAAAACCCTGCATCAAGATGCGGCGTATTGAATATAGACTATCGGTATTCTATTTAATATCTGTTCTGTGGTCTCCAGTTATCCAGTATTCTACGACACGCAAGATCTGTGGCCACCCGTGGTACTCATAAATTGGTGCAACAATCCGGGGCATCGAATCTTTGATTTTATATTCCGATGCGGCATGTTTAACTCATTCGCTGCTGCCTATATAATGAGATTTTAATTAGCACCTTTAAAATGCACGTTAATTACATCGATCGGCCGCCTGGTCATTACGCGCATGTGCGTCTTCAGCGTCCAAAGTATTAAAAGACAAGACATAGGCGGACGATACAAAAGGACACCAACGATCATAATAATTATGACCGCTAGCCACGCGCTTTCGATAATCACTTTTGTAGATGCGACAGCTAGGTAAACACCCTCAGTTATTCCTGCAGGCCAGGTGTTTATCGCTAGACTCAAAGTACGGAATATCTTGACATAGGAAATATACTCGGAAAAGCGCGGGAATAAATGCGGAAGTTAGTGATACCTGCTAGATTTTGTTTACCCTTCAACGCCTTAAAAATCAATAATAAATGCTTAAAGTAGATGCCTGTTGCCAAGTTGGATGATAATCCTGAAATATCGTGTTATTTACATGTAGTCTTATATAAAATAACACAAATGTTGTGTTATCTTTAAAGAGTATTATAAATTCAAATAAAATCCAACGAAAACGGCCTGCGGACTTAAAAGTACGCGAATGTGGGGTGCTCTACGGGGGAAAAAGTTCGACGACGTAGAATCGTTAGATTTGCCTAACAATGGAGCAGGGGCCATATAATTGAAACCAATATAATAAATGTGACGGTTCAAGAATAGCTTATTCCTGCTCTATACTCTATCTATACTCTAATGTTGGGAGGTAAGTGAGTATGTACATAGGTAAATATTGAAGAAAAAAAAACAATATTATCCCAACTAGCGCATCTATAGGAGAAAATTACCATGAATGATGTTATGAAGAACTACTTATTATTAATTCTCTATAATTATTATATATATTATATCAGTGGCGAAGGTTTGTCAGTCATACGTATTTGCTTTTATTGCACAAGACTACAATGTTTAGATAATCTTTGTTAGTTTTTAAATTCAATTAAACCCTGCCTAATCCAAGCCACAGTGGATAATAGTCCAAAATATTATAGATAGAAGAATATTTTTTAACGATTATGGTTTGGGTAAGCAGGGTTTAGTAAATCTAAAAAAACGAACCAACACCATCTATAATAATATTCTCTTCTTGGTCGTGCACTCATGGCTGAGGATCATGACCACATTTAAATGTCGCCATCCTTTGAGTGACCAAGATTTTCCATCCTTCTCGATCTTCCACTTCTCTCAGGGCAGAATGGATGGTGCCCCCAGTCAGTTCTTTCACTTGGTCGCTCCATCGCGCAGACGCTCTTCCTCTGCTTCGCCTTACCTGGAGGCTACCCAAAACTATCAGTCTCTCCAGGTTGTCCGGTGCGCGCCTGACAATATGTCTAAAAAACTGCAGGATTGTTCTCAGACATATCGTCGAGAGCCGCTCCTTTATCTTCAGTCTCTGGATGATTGACTGGTTCGTCCTGTGCTCCGTCCAAGAAATGCGAAGCATTCGGCGCCAACACGACATCTCAAAGGCATCAATTGCCTTCCGTTATATTATTATGTTTTCTTAATTTAACGATGACTATGACTGAAAAAGGGTTCAGTATTTTTATAGGATCGCCCATAGCATACCTAAACTATTTTGGTTTGGTTTAAGCAGGGTTGTATTTAATTTTAAAAACTAACTATCACCATCTTCAAATTGTATTATCGGGTCAATGGAAACAAATAAGTATGAATGAAGTATGATGTCGAATTTCAACAACATAGCTCTACACCTCACCACATATATCCCAATATTATATTGTCAGGTGTTATCTCAACTGTCTACATATTCTAGGCATATTATTATTCAATGCGTGATTCAAATAACTGAGTATATCTAAAAATTGAGATGCGAAATGATACGTGCAAATCAGTCGATAATGTGGATCAGTACCTTTATCTAGTGTTGCCAAGGTTCCAGGATTTCAAATACTACTTATTTTTTGCGGTATCAAGAAACGTCATAATATGGGAGATTTTATTCTGTTCGGAATTTCTAGAATATTCTGTCCATTATGTACTGATACTTTATGATAGCATTTCCAATCACTAGAGTCCGTCCGAGACCACTTGCAGAGACGCTCACGTAGTCCGAGCGGGAATGGGACGACTAGCCTCCGGACAATTGGACACCGCACTGTCGTAGACACGTATACAGAACGTAGACGAGGTATTTTAATCAGTTTCTATCTACTACTTAGTAGTTTGAATTCATTGTACTCTTAACATAATGTATTCTTTATCGCGGATTGAGAATTACCATGCCTAAGGCTTTATATAAAATAAAAAACTCTTTTTTAGTTGGAACTTAAACATATGCACGATTAAATCATGGTTTACGTATGCATATTTACATTCTCACCAACTATTAAATCATAATATAATCATTTAAATATACCTAAATAATAGAATTGAATATTTTTTTTAAAGTACCTATAAGTACCTAACGTCTATTTATTTTCGAATTCCGTGGCGTCCAGTTGTCCGGTGCCAAATCGTCCTAGACCCACAAATAACGTTGATAAAATCGGTCAAAAATAAATCTTATTTAAGACATTTATTGTCTGTATTGTGTCGTTCAATCTTGGAAATACATAGGTTTAATGCTTTCGCTTGATAAATCTAATTAGTCAGCCAAATATGAAACTGTCGTAAAACGTATGAGATCATGGTGAAATCACTTTGTTAAAAGTGCGAAGCATTGTTTTTTCCGATCTTTCTCATTTTTATTAATTTATGTGAAAAAATAAAATGAATTGGCAACACATGGCTAATAAATCAAACTTCCTTCAAACTCAGTTTATTTCTAATGTAGTTATATGTTATTAAAAGTATTTTCTCTGCTATATTTTCGTTTTTACTTGATTTTCCATAAAAATTGATAAAAAAAATCAATCCCGAAAGTTTCGGGATTATGTTTACCAATCCCGGGATTCATAGGTATCGAAAATAGTTCGGGGATTGGAATCCCTAGTGAGGAGTTAGTGTATTTAAAAAAGCAGAAGTTGCAACGTGATCAACATATTCGTATTTATTAAAATGATTTACGTTACAAAAATGTTTTACACAATTCTACATTAATTTATAGTACGGAAAAGGTGGCGACTCGGAATGAGACTTTATATACCGCGAAAAAAGTGGCAGCTTTTTCCCATAAAGTTCGTTATATTTTACTAATACATTGTTACTGTTCTGATGGTCGGTATCCAGGGGCAACAAACGTATCTGTCTGTTCATTTAGATGAGACAATTAATACTGACAAACTGGGTATACCAATTCCTGATCGGCCATGGTGATATCGTGACCAAGCTACATGGATTTTGTTTGATGGAGCATGAGCCGGAATGCACATGCGGGCACAACCATCAAAACGCTGGACACGTCTTCTGGGACCGTCCGCCGATGGGATCAGACTTAGCGGAGCTGTTTGCCAGGGTCTGTCCTCACATTTACCACGCCGAGTTGTGTTATCAACCAAGGCAAGATGACAAAATAATAATTCAGACTTATCAATTTCAACTCCTGACTCCTCTATTTTGGCATAGTTTCAGTACACGGATACTAAAATTAATTTATTAAATTAATCAAGATAAATGCCGGTAGAACAAGCCAAGATTTTTTTTACTTTCTTCAATGTGCATGGTTGCTACATTAGTTCTATACAGCTTCGTCTCAGGACAAGGAAGTGTGAATGTTTATAGCATTATGGAAGATAACCGTGCCCAAAGCGTGGCATATACATAACGGGTGGAGATGAGGTAACTCAAATAATTATCCTGATCGCCATATAGGCCAATACACCTGTTTTTTTTTTAAAAAATGCGTATGTCATTCTGTGAAGGCGAAGATTTCTTCACCCTTTTGAATTTGAATTTAGATCGTTCTGTATTTTTATATTAGCTTTTGATTTATATTGTCTGTTATCAATGCTCCCCTCTCCCATTGGCACTCTCAGTCAAAGTACTCTTAAGTGCGTAGCGACCTCAGTCTTGGGTAACTACTCCTGAGTTATACCCATACGTAATTAACTAGTGATGATTCATATTCTAACGTATTCTAGGATTCAGGTGTACAGCTGGGCATTTTGTTTATAGGGATGTTTCTGTTAGCGCACCCGCATGCTGGTTTTATTCAGGCTTTGGAAAATGAATATTTTTTTCTAATTCTTTTGGTAAACTTTTTAGAAAATATTTTTTGGTTATACACTAAGCCGTGTCTCTTTGGTGTTCAAAGATTAAAATGTTCGGTCTTTTTCTGGTTTTAAGACTTATTCCCCCCCCCCCTCCCACCTCCCACCCCTGCAAACCCACGGATGTTTTTTATTCGAAATTGTTTACTCTTCTATAATGTTGTAATAAATACGTTGTAGGTATTCAAAATATTTATCAAGGCGCCTATGATCATTTTGAACACAATTCTTATTATTGGATTAGGCCAGTAATTCTCAAACTTTGTTCACTATCGGAACCCTTTAAGCACTTTGATGTCGGGAAACTCCTACCTGCTTGACACTTCAGGTCCAACGACAATAATTATGTGGGTTATTGTACAAGTTTAAAACGTTTAGAGGAAAACAAAAGGAATACTGAATATCGACAGTGATGCTCATTACTGAAAATTATTTTTTCAACTTACTTTTGTCGCACAAAATTTCCTATTTTTCACAACTGGTCACACTTTTATAGAAAGTTTTTGCGGATTCTCGCGGAATCTCTGACATCGCTCACGGAGCGACAAGGGACGATGAACGACAAAAGTCCGTTTGGGAATCACTGGATTAAGCACTTATGGTAGGATTATTATCCGATACCCATCTGACTGAGGTTACAAATTCAAAGAGGTAGAGAAGAAGCATTTCCCAATAAATTTTAGTATTGGTATAGTTTTACATTATGTACACTGTACAACATAATATTATTTAAATATTTTTTTTTGTAATTTCTTCTTAAATTTCATTTCATCATTAAGAAAAAAGTGATGGAAAGGAGTCTTACTTTTCTGACAGGTGGCATTCAAAACGAACGAGACAGTGAACAAAAATGTTTTGGGATGCCTGTTTTGGATTCAATCTTCTTTTTTTAAAAAGTTGTTATTATTATCATTATTATGTAACTCGGCTTACAATATTATCCAAAAAAATTTTTTTTTAATACATTCGGTGAAAAGTAAAGAATTCTGAATGCGAAGAAATGTGATCAAAAAAATTTTTAGCCGAAAACTCTGGAAGAATAATGTTCCTAGATCCGTTTGTTATAGGGATTGCAAAACCGAATGAAAATGTCGATACCAGTTTTTCGGTATTTCTTATTTAATACCCGTATTCGTTAAAACATTAAAAAAAGAGAATTAATTAAAAAGTAAATATATCTATTAAAATCTCTTTAAAACATTATTTTATAGCAAAAACCTATACACCTACAGTTATTATGTTGACATTTACAAATATGTATCGGTCATAATATTGAAGATGTGGTGGTTTTTACAAATAATTTGAATAAGTTACGCTTGTACAGTCTATCCATAATTATAGAATACCAATTGAACATTTGACACGGATTTTTACTATTTAGAAATAATATTATGATAATATTCATCGCGACAATTATATTATAATTAATATTATATTATTGATAGATTTTTTTTCATTATTTCACATCATTTGCATTTTAGCAGCACATAACTTATAATTCATTTTAAAAAACGTAAATTAGTGTGCTTTCTTAATACCGAAAATTCCGGTATTTTGGAATTTTAAAACCGGTAATTTGGTATTGATAAATACTGGAATACCGGTTTTCAAATACCGGTATTGCAAACCCTAGTTTTTTACAAGCAGCAGTGCTTGCAATGCAAAAACCTAAATTAATTACTTAACTCATCTTCAGATGCCGATATAATCAAACGGTCAGTTTCAGCCTACGAACATATTAGTGTTATTTGGGAATAACTTGTCAACTGCAAAATGTTGAATTTACAGGAGAGCAATTTTCAATATTGAATTGCCCCCATATATCTCGATTCACTGAGAATACATTAAAAAAATGAAGAAGATTATAACAATAATTACATTTTAAATTATTCCACTAATTAGGATAATAATGTCACTTATCAGTGATCAAAATATGATAAGGTCTTTGGGCATCTTTAGACCAAACTAACCGCTATGATAATTGTTCACATATCATAATATTTTATTACCATAGCGTTTTGAGCATATTTAAATGAAATACAGATATCAGGTTATTGTCAAATAGAAGATAATATCTACTACTATACTGACTTCCAAGGAAGAAGGCAGTAACTCGCAAAATTTGTCAAATTGAGTTATGAATGCCATCCGTTAGGTAATTTTGAAGGCTATAATATATTCTGTCCACTTTAAAATCAGTATTATCACTAAAATACCGTTAAAATCCTTAGTGAAAAATGGACATCTGCTAAAATAATACAAATTTCTTAGCAAAAATCCAGTAATTGCACCTATTTATTGCAGTTACTGCTTGTTTATTATTGCTTTATTTGTATTTTAACATCGTACAAATAAAAATTATCACCGTTTTTTATTAATTCACAGTACTAAAGTTGGAAAAAATCACATTATGTCATTTATCTCGAAAGAGTGTGAGAGTCAGTTACTTCCTTCTTCCTCAGAAGGGCAGTATAGCGAACCAATTTTTACTCTTAACATAAAATTACGAAAAAAACAGTTGGGTATCAGGTTTTGCCCAATCAACACCGACACCTATTTAAATTTGGATTCAGATTTGCTTATCTCAATAATTCCTAGATGTATTATTTAAGAATTGCAGCAATTGCATGCGATAGGCTTTTAATAAGTTTAGTATCTATCGTCTTCGTATCTAAGGTCGTTTTTTTTTCGATTTATAGGTATACCTCTTCCCCAGTTTTCAAGTAGATACCTAATGTGAAAATTAATTAAAATTAAATACAATATAATCCACTAATTCCACTTAAAAACAATAATAATCAGGATCGGTTTCGTCTGCTTCAAAGAGACTTTATCAATATACCCTAAAGGGATTTGGCTTCTCCCACAAAGTATCATCCATTCTCCTTGTATGAATTAGAGTCATTTGGATACCGGTCTTCTACCAATAAAGCACTGGGGACGGGGGTAAAAATAAATATTTATTAACTCCACCCCAACGCCCTCCAGTATCGAAGCACGGGTAACCATAATATCGTTCTATTTTGCATTTCATAGATCGAATCATCGCTTCAAATTCAGAGATAGTCAACCACGGCGCCGGAAACGTTGCGGCTACGTCGCACGAGCACAAAGCGGAATGTGTGTCACACTTTCGACGGACATCCGGACCACATGTCCCAGCGCCTCTTTGTAAACACATCAGTCAATATGGACCAGCGTTGCCAATTTTTTCGGGACGTCCCACTTTTTGAGTAAAAATAGATTGTCCCGCGCGGACAGCTAAATTCACGATTATTCAACAAATACAAATAAGACGTTTAGGTCAAGACATATTCAGTTAGTTTAAAAAGGAACTAAAAATATTTTCAAGCTAATTTAATTTATTTTAAGAATACCAACATGGAATTGCAATACCGACCGTGTATTTTCTAAGATGAATTTAAAATGATCAGATGTTCTATTGAGTTGATAAAATCTGAATTACTTATTCAATCCAACATGCGCATCTATTATATACACAAGACTGCTATAGGCGGCTATCGGCAGCTATCGAGGGTAGTTTTTCATTTTTGTATCGAAATATTAACACTTATTGTAACAATTACAATAAGTTAGTTGCAATTGTTACAATAAGTGATATGTTTTAACAGCACCTCTCTAGGCTGTATTCAATTCTAGAGCGAGATAGACTGTTTTGACTGTTTAGACGGCTATCTTATTGTAATTATTACAATAAGTTAAGTGGGTACTGTTCGGTTATACGGAATACAGCGGAAAACACATTTTGAAAATACCCGAATACTGGATTATTTGTTAGTTTGGGTTAGTTTAGGTTAGGTTAACCTAACAAATAATCCAGTTGATCGGCTATTTTCAAAATGTGTTTTCCGCTGCATTCCGTATAACCGAACAGTACAGTTAAGTGCTATACTTCGATTCAAAAAAAATAAAAATTACCCTCGATAGCTGCTGATAGCGGCCTATAGTAGTCTTGTGTATAAAATAGATGCGATGATATTATACTCATGTGCTGAATTTCATGAAACTCTTCAGGAAGTAAAATCTTCAGCCAAGTATAAATAGGCGAGTGTCGGGAAAAAATATTGTTTAATATTATTATTTTGATGGTTAAAGAGTTTGTATCGTATCATTTATGATTGGTATTATAGAAATAAAACTATGTATATGTTTTTAGGTTGTCCCGCTTTTTCTACTAAATCCCGATTTTTTTTATTTCACATGTAAAAAATCCCGAATTGGAAAAATACTGGACTGACATATTAGCTCAAAAGTTTATTATTTATAACACGGTATCTTTAAAATTCGTAGGATACATCGAGACGAACGGGTGTCAGTGCACCCTTGGAGGATATTTGATGCTCCAATCATTGTCACCCACAACGCCCATACTCATGACGAGGTAAGAAAAAAGCCAAGAACTAGAAGAAAGAAGAAGAATGCTAGATGTCCTGTAATTATATATTTTTACCTCAATCCTATAAAATCTGATACAACATAAATTATCCTTTACCTTAGTTATACATTTGTCCCATGTAGATACAGTAAAAAAATCGCATGCGGTGCAAATTATAATCAACAGTTAGCGATGGTGCCCACAGAACGCGTCGAGCGGGCGAAGTCGGCGTATTAAGTGTTTATTCATAACCATAATCACACGTCTCTCGCCGCGCATTACCCTTCACCTATGTAATAAGCGGCCCAAGCAGCACAAAACAATTATTTTTACAGCGTCTTTCATAACAAAGCAATAAAAATATTATATTATTTCGGGGCTTGTAATAAATATTTACGACGACATTATTCAACCAGCGAAATAAAGGACATGCAATAAAATTAAACAATGCGTTCTCTGTTATTAAATAATGACTTTTCGCCCGTCGATCGACGACGCCGTCCAGAGCGTGATTTTGCTCGCTGTGTTCAATGAATGGACTCCATTGTATTTTCTTTCATTCGTATCGCCGAGAAGCGGTGATTCGTGAAAAAACGATGATTCATGCGGCTGGCGCATATAATGCGTCGCCAAATCCAGTGGACGCTGGCGTATTTGATTACGTTGTATTTTCGATGATTTACGCGCCACTTGTAGAAATTTTGCGCGAGCGCCGCACTCGCTGCGTCAATGGGCTTTATGCCTTAGGTATATAGATTAAAAACTTTAACTTGCGCAATACTAACACAATAAATTTTAAGCTTTTAACTCGTCAAAAATAATTATATCCATGCGCTTTAGTGACATTCAATTAATATTGTATTGTGTTCTACATAATATAAGGAACAAGTTCCCAACCTTTGGCTTAGACACTTGGACGTTGGCTAGATACCACGTCTTTATTTGTTTATTATTCGACCATGTCCGATCATATGGGCCTCCACATAGTAGAGGTTTGTATTGACAGATTTTGTTTTTACGAGAAATGGATGTCAGCCACTTGGTCAACCTATTATGTCCATACTATGACTCATACACAAATTGAAAAACAATATAATTATGTACTTTCCAGACCCAAGATTCGAACCTAAATACCTTCGAAATACAATAATACAAGCTCGAATAAATACTAAAAATGAAAAAAAAAAAAAAAAACAATCTGAATAATCAATTATGCAGGAGTAGGTTATTATTTTATTTAATAATAATTACAATATTTATCACAGATAATAGAATATTTCTAAAACCTCAGAAACATTATATATATATTTAAAAAACGCTGGACCGGATTCAGTTGTCAAAAATATATCCATGTGCTATAGCGACATTCAAATGTTGTATTGTTTTGTCCATAAGGAACAAGTTCCCAACCTCTGACCTAGACCCTTGGGCCTTGGTCCCCACGTCCCTTAATCTAAATAATACATGCCCGAATAAATACTAAAAATGAAAAAATATCTGAATAGTAACGAATACTTTTAACTCATAGATCTTTAATCGAGTTGGATAATCTAATATGTCACTTAAGCCGGCTCTCAGATCAAAACTGCTCTCGCCTAAAACGTGTCGAATACGTCAATGTGACGTCATCGTTATTCAACACAAACAACAAAACACACGTTGCATAATAAAGCTCCGCAGATTGGTCGAATGGAACTGTTTCAATTGAAAAAAACATCTGGCTGTTGCAATATACAAGTTGCAGTCACATACAAATACCTACGGATCGGTTATTCCTATACCGGCTCGCCGATCACCGTATTCAAATATCAATACGTTTCGAAGGCTAAGCGCGATTGTCGTTGATGTGCGCAGTCTTCACAAGCAACACTGGATCTCAGTTCTCGGAAGATTTGTTCGGCACACGGACGAGTTTTGATGTGAGAGCCGGCTAAAGATCCCCCGAAAAGAAAACTCCCCGAAAAGTGATATTTCACTCGGGTATGTGGTTTCCGAGATTTTTCAAAAATAATGTATTTTCTCGTATGTGCATATTTTTTTTCACAACTTTTCATAATGAAACACTAACAAATATATTATATGGCTAATATAATGAATGGAGTATATTTTTTTATATAGTATTATATAGCAGTATTATCGTATTATTATATTTTATATAGTATACAATATATCAGTGGCGAAGGGTGGAGGTAGGCTGTTAAAATCCTTCATAAATAGTGCACATTAAACTTTGTCAGTCAAACGTATTTGTTTTCATTGAAATAAGCCTACAATTTATAGATGGTGATGGTAAGTTTTTAAAATTCAATAAAACCCTGTGAAAACCAAGCCATAATAGAGAATAGTCAAAAATACTCTCTATCTATAAAATATCTAAAATTATGCAATTAAATCATACATAACTACAATATTTTATAGGTACAATAATATTTTTTATCTTTTATAGTTTGGTTTACGCTGGGCCAAATGAATTTAAAACAATTAACCAACAATATTATATTGTGTAATACGTATTCCTAATCCAACGAAAATAAATAAGTATGAATAAAAAAGTGTGCACAATTTTGTCGTATAGCCTAAAATATACCAATACTATTACGGTTTGATTTAGGCAGGTTTTAATTGGTTTTTTAAAACTAACCAATAACATCAGCTGTAAATTATAGTCTCAGTATAATAAAAACAAATACGTATAAATAACAAAGTTTAATGTGCATTATTTATGGCAGATCTTAACAGCCTACCTTCACCCTTTGCTACTGATGCATATTATAATATATGCTTTACTAAAGCGCTACATGTGCAGTTGTATTTTTTTTTAAACACAGCATTTCCATTTCCAAGCAAAGAAAATATTGGGACGTAGGTACTAGTTTTTTTTTACATAATGGATATGCAAAAGCTGTGTTTAAAATTCAGATATTTTTTTAATGGCAGAAAAATATGCATTTGTGTGATTGCACATTCGTTAGCTACATCCCTTTTTTGTTGGTACATTAAATCATTTTGATGTCATTATATTTTCATTTTAAAAGGGTAAATTTAGGCTTCAGAATAATAATATTAGTGCCCTGACTTTGTATTCGCAGAAGAACACTAACTTCATAACATTATATTATATTTACATAAACTCGACGCTTTTATTCGATCCTTTTTGAAATTGGGGTGAGTAGCTGGATTTACACCTAAAGGGAGCCGGGGTTAATGCACTTCGGGGACGAAAAAATATTAAAACGTAAACCATATAAATCCAAAACATAGACATTGACATAGACAGTGAAAACAACTAATTTTAATTTTAAATCAAAGTTTGAAATTCAAAAAATTAAAGAAAGAACCAACTCTCTTTCATAATCATCATCAGTCGAGGTCAGTCCACTATTGTATGAAGGCCTCCCCTAGCGGCCCTAGCTCTATCAACTCTTCTGGGTCTCTAGTTCTCGCTGCCACGTACATCCACCGAACTTTATGAGTTCGTCTATCCAGCAGTTTTAGAGCGATTTTGTGGGTGTTTTGTGCCTCTTTGGTATCAATATATGGTTTATTTTGTAATCTATCTGCGTTATGCTCAACATGCACCTTTCCATGCCTCGTTGCGCTAATCGTTTTAGATTATGTATGTTCAATAAAAAAATGTGACATTCTTAAATCTTGTGAATTATCTGTTGAATAAAAAAATAGTTATTTGTTTTCATTGTTTTAAAAATATAATTTGCAGATGGTGCTGGTCAGTTTTTAAAATTCAATAAAGCTTTTTCAGTCATAATTATTTGTTTTCATTGAATTAAGACTACACATTACAGGTCTGGTGGTGTGGTTAGTTTTTTAAAATATATTAGGCCCTGGCCCTGACCAAAACATGACCTAGAAAAATGTCTGAAGTACTATTATTTTATGCTGAGTTTCTGGATTGTTGCAATTTCTTCCTTTCATAGTCTATGACTACATACAACAATAATAAACAGAGACCTAATGTTTTAAGAAACTTCATTTTCACATTATTAATTTGTATCCCATAATCTTTCCAAATCCTCCTAAGATACATCATCGCTTTTTTAATATTCTATGTGACCCCCATTATATTTTCTATTATCCCTTTCTACTAATGCTCGATTCCAGGTACCTACGCATAACTGTCTACTATTTCCAGACCTCACAATATCTACGTATAAGAATTTGTCTCGATCAATTACCATTAACTTGGCCTTATTCTTAAAAAAAAACACTTTCCTTTAAGCGAAAGTACTTTAACCGCGATAATAAAAATCACCGGAAAAATAATTACAAGACAAAAGGAACTTTTTATATACCGCGTTTTTAAATTTTCTGTTGAATCATATAAACTTCACAATTATATGTATTAATAAATATAGAATACTGAAATGTCATTTTGACATTTCACATTGATTTCCACAGTAACGCACGTACATATTAATAATTTAGTTGCTAGGACCCACTTAGCAACCAATAATAGTGAGTAGTAAATATTACTTTTAACGATTTTTTTTCCGAAACATACAAAACAGAAATAACTGAAAATGAATTCAATTCTGCTTAAAGATGGCCAAAATTATTTTAAAAAAATGCATTCCCATCGTGTTCTGATAATATATTCTAAAAGTTTCAAATTTCTAGCTAGTCGGGAAGTTAGTTAAAAATCTTGTCCAAACAAGAAAAAATCTGTACGGGACAAACAGGAATACGATCTAATAAAAACATGGTAATAATGCACAACTGTAGTCGTCTTCTTTCAAAAAATGAAATGTCATAATGACATTTCAGTATTCTATATTTCTTTTTTTGTTTGTTTTTTATTTACTTCATATCAAGTACAAATTTGAGCATATTGAGCATAATAATTCAACAGAAAATTTAAAAACGTTGTATATAAAAAGTTCTTTTTATCTTGTAATTATTTAGATCTATTTTAGTGTTTGTTGTTTTTTTTCTTGAAATATCTATATAATAAGGTAAAATATAATATTTTTTGTTTAGTAGAATACTGAAAATTAAACATATTCAAATTCATCTCCTGCCAATATGGCTGTCCCAAGAATTTCTTTCATTTACCTACATTCAACAGACACCCTTCACCACTGATATTAAGTAAGTCTGCAAATGTGTAAATACGCCTGTTGGAAAACGTGCTTTAAGTCTTTTGAACGAAACGTTTTTTTCCATCCTTCCTTGATCATAAAAGAAAAACTTCATAAACTCTTATTAACTTCTTCGCGCTTTCTTGTTTAATTTAACAATGATCAATAGAGTTGAATTTCGCTTACGATTTCCATCTGTATTTTTATGCTGCAGTGATTTGTGATATTAAAATATAGAGAATTTCTTGCGTAAGTTGTAAATTCTAAATAAACCTATGTTATATATCAGTCATTTCGAATCGGGTGTATTACAATCGTGTGGAAAGTGTGCCATAGGGTTTCATTCCATTTCCTCATAAATCATTTAAATTCTAATAAAACCTAATATTAGATATATCAACTGCTTAATCCGCAAATCAGCCAACTGCACTTTTGACCAAAAATGAGATTTTGATGTCATTTTATTATAAAGCATGTTTTCTATGCTCACACAAATTTTCAAACTCCTAAACCTATAAATAAATGCGTTATTATTCTACAAACAAAACAGCCTACTGCAGGTGCCAAATTTCCAATAGTATAAATGGAACAACTCCGCTCTTTATATAAATGTTCTAAATATATATAAAAGGGAAACTAAAATAGTGTATTAATTCATAGTGCAGCTTATTTGTAAAAAAAAAACCAAGTGCATTTTTGGAATTGTTAAATTCCGCCCGACGTTAAATTATTATGTTTTTTCTCCTTCCTGAATAATTTGCCGAAATGGAGTTAGCCAGTTTTCAGATTTAGCAGCCGATATTTTATATATTCTTTTTAACACTACAACAGGCCACGCAGCCCAATGACAGTAGTGTTGTTAGTAATAGAAGTGAAACAATCATAAGCACCCAGGTTTTAAGAAAATCACATAAATATTGTTGTGACCTCACCGGGTCGAATCCGGAGCCCCTGGATGAAAAACCAGCGCCTTACCTACGAGAGCGTACACTTTTCTATTCATATTTTATTTGGTATATTTTATTAGCATTTAAATCAATTGACGTGCTTATTACATGTTTTTTGAAGTATTCAATTTTTATTTTATTGGGAGTTAAGTAGTTTTTTCTATGCTAAAAATTCGATATTATAAATCAATCATTTGAAATGGCAACACTGGCTGCGTTGTTACTACCGGGGTGAATACTGCGTAATATGTTGATTGAACAATCTTACAAAATCACAATGAACATTTTTTCATCCATAAGTTATGACTTAAAGTCAATTTATTTCAATTTTTCAATTTATTTATTTATTTTACATATTGTGGACATTACAAATTATAAGTTTAAGACGTTCACAACATGAAATTTAGAAACAAAGAAATATTATTAAAACAGTTTTATGTACATAACACAAGAGATAGATCAGTATTAAGTTATTCTACAGTATAAATGTGTACATACAAAAAATATTAAGTATATAAGTACAAGGAAGTACACCAGATGAGTTAAGCAGACCCTATTTTAAGAATTTAAAAAACAACGTCCACCTAAATTCACCCTCACGTAATTGGAATATATCAATATCCGAAGCGATTTCATTAAACATGTTTATTGCCCTCCCAATTGGCATTACTAATGGCAGGTTAGTTCTGCACCGTGGGAGAACAAACAACGGATGCCCTCGATTCCTAAGGTAATTATCAGAGACACACAAGTCAACACCGCCAAGAATGGCAGAGTTCACATTTACGCCGCGTTTAAGTCCGCCTTACACTGTGCCAACATTATTTTTTCTACGGCTACCAATCAATAAGTACCTAACAGCTATTATAAAAGAGTTTATAGAATTTAATTAATAAAAACCCTGTTCAATATTAACTATGTAAACTTATTTAAAATTTCCGTACATTGACTCTGCATAATATTATATACAAATTTTGTGGTTACAGGGTAAAAGTTGTTAAGTCGCCTTTTTACGAAATCAAGATTTGAATGCCAATGTGTGTAAAGAATTGTGTTCTTTTTAGTATTTCATAGATTTTGTCACATGTTAGCAAAATAGATATTTTAATTTGTAGAAATAGAATTGAGGAAATCATTTTTAACTCTAAGTAAAATTACTTACTTTAGACGAAACCGCAGTACTACCGATCAAATCTTTACACTGCGCCAAATCTTTGAAAAGAAATGGGAATACGCCCAAGATGTACACTGTCTCTTTGTAGATTTTAAAACCGCATATGACTCTATTGATAGAGAAGCTCTCTGGAATATATTGAAAGAATTTGAAATACCGTCAAAACTTATAAATATAATAAAAGTATGCATGGACGGATCCAGAAGTAGAATTCATATGCAAGGTAGTATATCAGAATCTTTTAAGGTGACAGCAGGACTAAAACAAGGCGACTCCTTATCACCAATGCTGTTCAACTTAGCTTTAGAGAAAGCCGTTAGAGAAGCTCTGAAAGCAGAAGGTGGAGTTACCCTGAATGGGTCCCATAAAATATTGGGCTACGCAGATGATTTGGTGGTGCTCGGAGAATCTGAAGAAGAAGTCAGAGATATTTTCACTCTTCTGGAGGACACAGCGAAAAGGTTGAATCTACGAGTAAATGTGGGAAAGACCAAGTATTTGAAAATGACAAGAGGCATTGAACCCTCTGGAAACATTGGAATAAGAAACTCCTCGTTCGAGAGAACCTCTCTCTTCAAGTACTTGGGCTCCAACATTACCTCTAAAAATGAAATGTCCCTAGAGCTCTCTGACCGACTGAGAAGTGGAAATGCAGCGTACTTCGCGCTGAGTCGTCTGTTCAGGTCCAAAATGCTGTCCATCAAAACGAAATTCCGGGTGTATAACGTGGTCATCAAGCCAATCGTCATGTATGGATGTGAAACGTGGGGTTTAACAGAAAAACAAGAAAAGGCGCTCCAAGTGTTTGAAAACAGAATCCTCCGGAGAATACTTGGACCCGTCAATGAGAACCACCGGTGGCGCATCCGCACAAACGCTGAGCTCTTCGACCGATACCAACCTAGAATCACTAATATTCTGAGGTCAAGAAGGCTCAGATGGGCGGGCCACGTTGTACGATCTGAACGATCTAGAACTCTCTATAGGATTTACAAAGGCACACCAGCTGGCACTCGACCTCTTGGCCGCCCTCGACGGAGATGGGCGGACAACATTCAAAGGGATGCGGAAAGGCTGGGGATAGTCAACTGGGAAGAGAGAGCGCTGGACAGAGATGCCTGGAAAAACGTTGTGCAGTCGGCCATGGACCTGAACGGCCCCTAGTGCCAGTTTAATAATAATAATAAAATTACTTAAAAATCAGTGTGTGTACTTATGTACGCGCGTTAAAAGTTATACTTCTTTGGCGTAACAAAACAAAAACAAAACTTGTGATAACCTAGATTCTTCGACTAGCTCTTAATTATCTTGTTTAATTAAACACTTAAGAAAAAGGGCTACTTATTGTATTATTATTTCTCGTTGTTTTTATTTTTAAAGTCACTCTGACGTTTAATCGTTTGTTTACGTAAAGAATTGCACATGGCCGACAATAATAAAACGGAACAATTCTACTATCAAACTTGCGTTTGTATACAGCTGACTCGTTGGCAGCTAACTTCATACTGTCGTGCACTTTCGTAAAAGTGTACACGCGCAGCTCTTAATTTCACTCTCTACCAAACACCCAAAAGAAGTATAACTTCAAAAACTTTGAATATTAGACAATATCTAAAACTTAATTATACATAAATAATATAAGAGAAATATAAAAATATACACCAATTCACTTCTAAATAAGAGTATGTTCTGTGATTTATTTCAAAACCGATTATCTCAGTTGCAACTAAACAGACCTTAGTACTTTTACCCCGAAAACACAGAATTGTTAAATTTATTCGCTCGCAGATTAAAGGACTCCACAGACCAATCCAAAACATTTGCAACGCAATCGCTACCAAAAACATTGCGCTTACATTTGATGCGAATTTCGTGTTTGACGTCATACTAAAGCATCAGTATCTCAGCCATAGACTATAAATAATTTTATTTCCTCGTCAGATATAAAGTATAAAATATTATTAATATTTTACGCCAAATATTATATAATTTTTATGAATTGAATATGAAAAATATACGTACACTATAGCTTTTTCAGAATTACTATAACTTTTATCCGCTTCACGTGAAATTTATTTAAATTCTATGAAAACAAGATGGCAGCACTGGTTGAAGCCATAGACTGAATTTAAATGTCTAATAATTGACAAAAGACAGAATATTCAATGCTTTCATGATTAATTTTTCTCCCAGTTTCATCGTTTTATGAATATTTCTATACCGACAAATGGTAAAGTATGCGATAATTACGGACCAACTCGATAAGTTTCTCAGTCGTCGCCATTGTGATTTACCTCCTAAAATCTGTGCGTAGCAAAAAATATACAATCGACTGCATCATCGAAATTCGCACCGAATATTCGTTGCAAATTCCCTCGCTAGGCGCAAGACTGTCGCGCAAATTTGCTCTTTCCCGTAAACCGATACGAGTGTCATAGACCGAGCGATGCGAAACATTCGCAGCTGCGAATAAAACGCACCGGTGAGTGGAGACTTTAACTCTGTAAATGACCTTTGGGAAAGCATCTCTAATGGTCTGTGGCCAGCAGCTCAACGACTTATCCGGTGCGGAAGCTGTGAAAAAGTGAAAGAAAATAAAATTTTCTGCCGTCTTTTTGTGCTAGATCCCCAAAATATATATAGAGATATAGAATTATAAATTAAATATCTATTTTCCGTAGTGTCAAGTTATAGCAAACTCGGTAAGGAGCTGACCTCAATAATAAATTCCGCATATCCGTTTTTCACTTAGTCAGCCATCCACTGATGCAAACGCCAGATAATAGCTGACTCGATTATTTCAATAAAAACAATATTATTTTGATGGTATTAAAGCGAATAATAATTCATCGGAAATGTCACTTGAATATACGTTTCCGGTATGTTACTATCTCAATCTCCGTTTCGACCCGCACAACATCTTATTGTACCGATATGCGGACCTCGGGTTCGTATCATAAGTTTAGTATTGTAACATTAATTGCTATAACATACTATTGTACCGACCGTTACGCCGCAAATAAAACTCGCTTCTGCATCCATCTTCTACTTCTTCATCGTCATCCTCAACACCATGACCTACGACACGTTGACGACTCCCACAGTGGTGACTCAAATTGAACCCCACATTGATGACCTAAAATATCGAACCCTACATTGGTGACCCTGACGTGATCTGAACACGCAAACCTCTGATCAGCAAGTTCAATAAGACGCTGAGGGGATACGACATAACTGTCCCTGCCGCCATCTTCTACTAGCAAGTTCAACAAGGTCCAAAGGGGATACGAGACCCTACCTCATTGGTGAGCCCGACGTGTATACAATATTTTGCTTAACATAATTTTCAAAGCCCTATAAAATTTGATTCCAAGTCAAAGTTTGAAATAATACTGCGATTAAAAAAGTATGACATATGCTATCTACTCAAATGCTTGTTGGTCAGTATACAATAGCTATACACATAATTTATAATAAGCTACCACTAATGCGTAGTCCAGTCCAAGATGTATCAGTTCGATGAGCAAATGAACATTGTATGTGAATATTCGAATGTTGTATCAAAAAAAGATTGCGAACATTTTTATCCTCCTTCCATCCTGCCAATCCCTTACTGTCCAACTCCCCCCACTCTTAATGAGTCTTTCAGCGGCTTCCGGCGGATAATCGCCTCTTTTTCAGATTTGGTACTTACTGTAATGAATATAGTGGTGAATTTTATTAGATCTGGAAGATGTGATACGTTATGGATAGGGATTGCAATACCGAATGAATATATCAAAACCGGTACTTCGGCATTTCTTATTGAATACCGGTATTAATACCGGCATTCGTCAAAATATATTATTAAAAAAAAATAAGTCCCTTTCAATAAATATGACTATTAAAATCTATTTAAAACACTATTTTATAGCAACCTAAAGTACCTACCTACATTTATTATTTATGTATTTTAAAAATTCACATTGAGCACACAATAAATTATTAATTCAAGACATTTACAACGTGACATTTAGAATAAGAAGTACAAGTAAACCAACTAGAGAAAAAAAACAAAGCATAAAATTATTTTATTGAAGTATATTGACCTTTTTATATAATATATGATAATATTTTAGAACTGCTAATTTGTACAAACACAATAAGTGTACAGAAAATCTCTCTAAAATTCAACGTTGGATCAATAGTTATAAAATAATTAGAAATATTAACCACGAATGTTTTCATTTTCGAAATATGTTAATTCGTCGCGACAATTATTAATCTATGAGTATATTTGAGGGATTTTGTTTTAATATTATTGAACCTTTGTTAGTTTCAGTCAATACATTTGCGTTTTGGAAGCATAAAACTTATACTATAATATATATATATATATTATAATGAAGTAGTAAATAATGTCAAAATAAAATTAATTTCAATTTCGAAAAACATAAATATATATATACTTATATACTTTATACTTTTATATACTTGTATACCCGCTCTGGGTTACAGATTTTATTTATGTAATTGAATTTCTGCGTTTACCAATTTCCTCGCGACCCCTAGTTCAAGTACAACGGGATTAAAATGTAATAAAAGGTAGTCTCGTGAGTTGTTATTGTCAACACTGTGAGTGAAAGATGGAATACCTATGTAAGAAACGTCTTTGAAATCTCTCAATTCTGTCAGAGTCTACGACATAGGTGAGATTTCAAACTTGAACTCAATATTCCGACTGCAAACAGTTCATATGCTGAAGAGTAAACTACACTGAAATATTACAATTTTCAGTATTTTGAGACTGCTTACTGTATATCGTACACATGTATACTTGAACTTGCTAATAAGTAAGTTGCAATAGAAAATATTGGAGAGATCCGTGACGTTGGTTAGTAATTAAAGTAATAAATACTTTAATTTAGAATACACAAATCGATCGCCTACTGTAACTCAATTTGGAGAGCACTAACGAGATATTAATAAAAAGCTAATAGGTAGTTAAAGTTTGTCGCAATTAAGAATGGCAGTTGTAGCATAGTGGTAATGCATAAGGCGCGATTCCCAAGAGACCCAGGTTTGATCCTGCCGGGTGTCTTATTTTTATCGAAAAAGATTTTTTCTATTGGCTATATTTTCTCATGAGTGTTTTCATAATTATGTATGTTCAATAATTAGAATGTGAAATGTGAATTATTCGTTGAATAAAAGAAATAGTGAATTATTAACACATCATTGCCGAACAATATAGGTGAAACTATAATATCGTTCGCAGCATGACGCTGTAAATTTTCTAATAGGTATAGATAAAATTTACTATGCCAAAACAGGAGGATTTAAATAATACTTGGTCCCATTTTAGCAGCATTTTTTTAGACCATTTTCGATCCTAATATGATCATATGGGCCTCCACAGAGTAGAGGTTTGTATTAACAGATTTTGTTTTTTTACGAGAAATGGATGTCAGCCACTTGCTCAACCTATTAGGTCCATACCCTGACTCACACACAAATTGAAAAACAATATGTGTACTTGCCAGACCCAGGATTCGAACCTGAAACCCATGGCGTGATAGTCCATCGCTTAAGCCGCGCGGCCACCGTGGGTTTAAATTTATTACATCTATTTAGAGGTCAAAATAATAAATGAACAATTTAGTAGCCTTTATCAAATCCGAATTTCCGTATTTGGAATAATATTCATGAAAAGTTAATCATTCTATAAATATATATATATATTATTATAATATTTTAAAAAATCATGCATCTGGTGACTCCATCAATAGTCGATAATGCCTTAGACCTTTACTTCGGGATTCTCGCGAAGTTTTACGAAGATGATAAAAATACTTCGGAAGTAGTTTACCTTTTGCTGGGTTCCACCGGTGCCATAACAGAAAGCACGAGAGAATTGAATTGAAAAGAGTCAATTTTGTGGAAGGTTTTTTGAAATCATATGCTATTCTTACAACGAAACCAACTTTGGAAACAGATCTATTATAGTCGCCATGGGAGTATGATACAAATTTGAGTATCTACCTATTTTAAGATATCATTTGTTATTAAATTATGTTTTTTCAAGATTGAGTGATGATTTTATTTATTCGATCATCACTAGCGGTGGGAAAACTGGTCGATTTGGAAGACTAAGTATACTTACTACCAGTACAAAAAAATACTTATGTAATATCAAAACTTGTTCTAAAATACTTACTAGTATTTGAGATATTATATAGAGCGTTTGGCGTACTTGACTTTTTAGAAGCCATTTTTATACAAATTGTTTACTTATATCATTATTATCCATTTACCACGCATAAAATTTGAATTCAGTGTATAAGTTCCAATTAAAACACTAAAAAATCGAGAAACTCGACGTGATGAAACCAGATAAACGCGTAAATACTTATCAGAACTCGAGCACTAGTACCTATTCTGGGACTTAAGACCGACGTCAACTCGATATATGTCTCATACTCAACTGGAACTGAAACTACATAACTCCATATTATTACTATAAATAATACGAGCTAGTTAGTCTTGTCAGTTGTCACCATTTCTGTCCTTCACTATACCAACTTTACAACTGGGGAGAAAGAAAGAGCAATGACGCCAATGATAGTTGAGTGTATCACGGCTCAATATACGTGTATTATGCTATCTCGCTCATACGCATTTAATTGCAATAGTATTGAAAGTCTACCAACTAGCGAGTCGTGACGCAGTTTCTTGGAACAAGTTTAATGGGCCACACGTACTGAGTACGGGTAGTTGTATCCAATAACTTGCGTACACAAACTGATGACAGTATTTCCAACTCACCTCTAATCATTACACTGCATGGTTAAGCCAATTAGGGCGGCCCTACTACAACAAAAAATTCTACCCACCTGACATCATGATCCTTTCTACACATTAACGGTGAATTATTCATCAACCGTGTGCTTATAAACGCTTATAATCTAAACCATTTTAGCCGTCAAGTGCCGCGCACCGGGTAACCCAATAAGCAATACCGCGCGAAAGTGATAGTGCGATCGGGAGTGATAACCAGATCACAGAGCCAGTCTCAACAGCATAATAAGTCAGTGCCTGGCATCTCATACCCGCATCTGAATCATTCCATCAAAATCTACAGTCCACTGAAAAGCTCAGCCACTGCATTTGAAGGTTCTAGAAACAACAACGGCAATTTCTATTTTCGTAAAATCTTGTTCAAGTTTAGTCAACAAAAATGTCTAATTTATTACTTATAAGTCTTCCAAGCAAAGTATTCAAAATTGTTTTATGTATATTAATATAAAATAACACAGCAAAATGGTTTTTTTAGATATTATACCTACATATAAGAAAGAAATAAGACAATTTTATTGACTTGCCAACATTTTACGAGAATAGAAACTGCCGTTTTTGTTTTCAAAGTTTTTCATTTTGTCATTTGTTCAATGCGTAGGCAGGTACTTGCTATGGGATCATCGCATAAGTAAAATTACTGCTATTCGAATGCAAACAATCAATTGGATGGGATGCAAACATTGCAGACACTATCGCCTATGGAATGCGACTATCGTATGCAATCATCGCAACGCAATATTTGACCCAAAATTCAAAGTAAAATGGACAAATTGTAGAATCGAGTGTAATGATCACAATATACACAAGTAAAATCACTGTCATTTGAATGTACGTATTCAGTTCTGATGCGATCATCGCATAAATAAAATATATAAAATCAATACATAAGAATGTGACATTCTTTGTACACAGAATTAATTATTGAAACAACTTCAGAAACGTATCTAGCTAGAAAAATATTGGACGCAATGGAATTCAAACAAACATCTATTCTATTCCATTCTTATTATTGAATTATATTCTGAAGTGTTATTGAAATTCATTTAATAATGGCAAACTAATTTTAAATCAATGTCTAACTTTGATTCATATACGGCGTCAGAATTTCTTGAGGATCAGGATGTTGTTGTTCCTAATAATATCTAATTCAATTATTTTTTTATTACAGATTGAATCATATTCAAGATTTCATAATGTAACATTGATCATTGAATTTACGTTTATAATTTAGAGGAGTTTCAGAAACTTGTCTTTTTAAATAATCCTTGAAATAAACTTGGCTGATTGGGATTTGAACACGGGCGACATTACGGGCTAGAATTTGACTAATGAAACTACCGATCTGAATACCTGCCATAACGATATTTCTTCAGAAATTCGCATCTTGAGATTCTATCAATTATTGCAACCATATTTTGAAATTCGACATCAAGTTATAACTTTATTCCTAGAAATTTTAGTTTGGATTAACCTACTTACATAAAAGAGGAATGAGTGGATAAGGGAGCAGACAAGGGTTTGCGATGTAATAGATTTTATTACAAGCCTTAAATGGAGATGGACTGGACACATGGCTCGAAGAAGAGATAATCGTTGGACAAATCTAGTCATCAAGTGGTATCCAAGAACTACATAATGTCCGCAAAGTAGACCTAGAGGCTGGACCGAGAGAAGTAGAAGCAGCTTAAAGAGGCTTTCATCCAGCAGTGGATAGATTCAGGTTGATGATGATGATGACATAATACATAAGATATATTTTGTAAAGTATCTAAACCAGCGATACTCAACCAGCGGCCCTTTAAGCTTTTATGTGCGGCCCGAAACACATTTATTATCAGGAATTTCGTATATCTTGAGATTCGTTTCGACTTTGACGCACAGGTAGTGACACTCGAAGAGGATTGTCATTATGGTCCACATCATATCTGGTATAAGAGTCTTGCTATTGCACACGATTAATTTAAAAAACATGCATAATTTTTAAAATCTCAAAAATGTTTTGTAAAATAGGGGGGATTTTATGTTTTTTTCGTCACACCAGTAGTGATGCGGCCCGCAGCCCTTTACAAATATATGTCGGTATTTGGCCCGAAGAAAAAAAAGGTTGAGTATCATTGATCTAAACCATAACTTTGCGAATTATTTTCTTATCATAATCTCTTCAATATTTTATATACAACATATAAATTATGTACCTACCTACAGCAACTGTAAAAGGTCGAATGTCCATTTTTTTATGAAAGTGTTTTACAAATCTAATCATTTTAAATCTAAACTTTTTTTTGTCTACATACCGGTAAAAGAATGAATACTCTACAGTGAAAAATGACTAGTCATTATATAAAGTTGGGTATCCAATATTTTGTAGTCAAGATAGATATACTTTTAGAGAAGAAAAACAGAATAGTGAAAAAATAAAATTATTATACAATATTATATACACAATATTATGTGGCATCGACCTTTTACTGGTAATATACATAATTTAATCAAAATTATGATAGTTAGGTACATGTAAAATGAGGATCACTATATTATTCTTCCTTAAAGGCCTTGTTCGGTCTTCTTGTTGACGTTGGCGATCACTTCTGCCTTGGGCTATCCGGAGCAGTTTCTCGACATTACTGCGAACGCATTTTAGCTACAACGCTTTTTACTTCCTTTGCTTCTATGAATCTCAATCTTTCATTTAATATTATATTTTAGCATGCAATATCTATGTGGGATACTCAAATGTACGGTACACGATTTCAATAATCCAAGCAATGATTAATCCAACAGAGACGTCATTGTCATAGATGAATATTATTTTTGAAGTTATACTTCTTTTGGCGCGTTTGGTAAAACAGATCAGGGTCTATTTTTGGCGTGTGACGGAAGTTGCGCGTGCCGATGCAACACAACTTATTATTATGTTTATTCATTAAGATCTGAGGCTATATTTATGTATGTATTATTTATGAGTAAAATTATATACTTATCAATAAATAAATAAATTTTGTGAATGTTGAGTTGGTAAATAATTCAAACAATGATACCTGCAAATTTACAATATTTAGACACTTCATACACAAAAATACAATTTTTTACAGTTTAGGATAATATTTGTCGCATATCCCATGTCAATTTATTTAATCATCATCATCAGGGGCACGACAACCCGGTGTGGGTCTTGGCCTCCTCCAAAAGCTCCCTCCACCTGTCCCTATCCAGTGTGGCCGCTTTCCAATTTGGTAATCCTAGAACACGGCAGTCATTGTCAGCTCCACCCAACCAGCGAATCTTTGGCCTGCTCTTCTTCTACGCCCGATTGGATTGCCGGAAATCAGTCTCTTTGCCGGTGCATTGTCATTCATGCGGTGCACATGACCTAGCCATCGCAGTCTCCTAACCTTAATTGATTGAACTGCGCTGCAATCTTCGTAAAGCCCGTAAAGCTCAGCATTAATTATCTTCTCCTCCAATTGGTGCCGTCCCTGATCGGTCCATATATACGGCGGAGAATTTTTCTTTCAAAAATTTTCAGGGCTCGTTCATTTTGCAGAGTTAATGTCCAGGTTTCCGATGCGTAGGTGAGCACTGGCTTTACAAGTGTCTTGTAAAGAGTGCTTTTAGTTCGGCGGCGAGATAGTATGCGGAACTTAAAATATCTTAACAGGCCAAAGTAGCATTTATTTGCAGACATGATTCTCTTGTTGATTTCTTCTGTAATATCATTATGTCAAGTTTCAAGAGAACCAAAGTATATGAAACTGTCGACCGTATCAAACTTGTATGCACCGATATCTAGCTTTGGTGTGCCTTTTCGTGGTGTGACATAGACAGGCATGTATTTAGTTTTTGCCTCGTTTAGTTGTAAGCCCATTCTTTTGGCAGAGGCTTCTAGTGCTGTGAATGCCTTTTTCAGCGCCCAATTCTATTATGGCAATGATGTCGATATCATCGGCATACGACAGTAGCTGCACAGGTTTAGTAAATATCATGCCGCTGCCACGGGCATCAACCTTTGCATCCCGTATCACCTTTTGTAGTGCAATATTGAAAAGAAGGCATGCCAGAGCGTCACCTTGCTTGAGGCCATTTTGTGATATAAATGGCTCGAATATTTCTGCTTGAAGCTTCACCCGGCATTGTACTGGTGTCATTGTCATCTCTACAAGTTTAATTATTTTCGTCTTAAGTCATTTTATTCTTTTAAGTCGTTTTAAGTCAATTTATTTATTAGCGGTTTAAAATAATTAAAGACAATAATAATTATTATGTTTCATCACAAAAGCCAATATCACGTTTCAGTTAAACCATTTAATAGGGCATAGGCTATGTTTTACTTTTGATTTGTAATAAATTATTATTGTTAACGAAAATAGTTCTACAGTCACCTGTTTAAGCAAAGATGGTCGAAATAGTGGTTTGCTAAATTTTTCAAACACAGGTTTTGAAATTTTTTTTCTTCCAAAGTAGGGGCACATTCTGCAATAATATTATTTATTCTCATATATAATATTATTGCTGACAGTACCTATATCGATAAAATACCCTTGAGACCGAAATGAATATAATCATAATAACACGCCAATAAAATTTGATTTTTTATTAATTCATCATGGGCACTTCTTAATCGATTGTAACCGCTGTATAGCAAAGATGAGTTTTTTTTGTTACGCCAAATAAGTATAACTTCTAACGCGCGTACATAAGTGCACACACCGATTTTTTGCTTATTGCATCAGTGTTGATTTGGCAATATAATTTAAGTTGTCCCATCGACATAAAATATAACAGAAGTCAATCTAAAAAAGCGTTGAGACGATCCAATAAGTATGTGATTCATTGTGTATGTTTTATGAATAGAGACGTCAAAAAAGTATTGATATGTTTTGAGTAAGGTTTCGATGAACTGAACCGAAAACCGAAAAAACCGTTATTTTTGTCGGAACTAAAACCGGAACCGAACCGAATAAAAAAAATGTCGGTTTTTTTCGGTTCGGTGCATGTTCAAACAGACGTTAGTCATTGACGGAACAACCAATTTGACAAGCCTAATACAATATATGCATACGAAATAAATATGATGTTGTTTTTCATTTGAAATATGTGTGTTAAATGCAAGGCGCAAAGTAATCATTAACGATCGTGCGACGCATCTCGACATAATTCTCATAATTTATAATATTATATTATTTTTAAAATGTATGGCTACGGTCGTGCGGTGTAGCATAACCATTCTGGAAAACTCGTTATTTTTTTTGGAACGAGAATTGAAACCAAACCGATATAATATTTTTGACTTGAACCGGAATGAAAACCGAAACGGAAAAAAATAACGGTTCGAGGCTCTGGTTTTTTTCGACATTTATTTTGTTCTCCTGGAAAATGTCTTTTAAAGACTATTTATAAAGGTTCTATGACAGTCCCCATTATTCCCCGGACAAAACCCCCGGACATTAACGTCGTATAAAAATAAAAATACACAAGAAATAAAAAACAAAAAATTATTTTACGAAATAAATGATTCTAAATGAATTCCATAAAATAAACATTATATTTGAAACAGAAAAATATGGATACCCATTAAACATTATACTTATATCTAATGTGCACGTTTTAGAGATAGAAATCATATGAGCCTCCACGAAGTGGAGGTTTGTATGAACAGATTTTTTTTGTTTTTACAAGAAATAGATGATAACCATTTGCTCGACGTATTAGGTCCATACTGTGACTCCAAACACAAATTGAAAAACAAATAATATGTGTATTATCCAAATCCAGTATTCGAGCCTGGAATTTCAAATTAGGTATATTTTATGAAGCAAGATCCAAAAGTTCACCAGCGCTATAGCAACGTAGGTATAGGACAATTTCATGAAATTCTTATTCAAAAAATTCTCATTTTATTTAGTTATTAAGTAATTCTATATAGATTTAAAAAAAAAATGATTTTAGCTTCCCCATCTCCACCCGTTATGTATATACAGCCGTGGATATGCAGGGCCGCCTTCCATGACGCGTAAAACGTGTCTGAAAGAAAATATTTTACGTGATAACTGATGACTCTGCTATCCTGATACGGAGCCGCGCTGGATTAATAATTATAACAATCATGCACCGTGGTGCTTAAAGAAAGTATTTAGAGAGAAAAGAAAATAGATGCGAAATAAATGAGACCAGTCTCAGGAAATAAAAACTGAAATTGAGATCACAAGAATTTTTACTTTCTCAAAATGAGACGCCGCCTTTGCAATTGAGACCTTAACCTAGGTCTGAGACTGCGTATGATTAGTTATGTTCTCTCAATTCTTTTATATGGTTAGGAAGTATGGACACTAAGCCAAGATCCGCCACGGAGAGTTTAGGCTTTCGAGAACCTCCGTGATTGGTACAAGTGCAGCTATACTGAACTGTTCCGAGTAGCAGATTATAAGTCAAAGATCATTTTATCTTTTGAGGGAAAAAGGGTCGTAACCACTAAACTATAATAAGTATCAAGGAACCAACTTTATATGTTTCACTTTCCAAGTTTTTAAATTCGCATATATTTCAATATACCTTTTAGCGATTGGTATAATAGTCCTAAACGCTCTTGTTTCATTGGTGATTTGGTTCAGCGTAAACTACTGAAACTACTTTGTAAACTACACGTTCTAAATACTACACTGTTCTTCCTCCTCGACATAAGAAAATTGTTAATTTAAAATTAAAATTGAAAATTATATTTAGTTTTCGCGCATTAAACGAAGGGCCAGTTTGACACCCCAATCTGGGCTGCGCCCGAGGCACCTGCTGCTGTCGCACACCCTTCGTTTCGCCACTGGTAGTTTTATGAATAAGCTTGTGAATGTGTTTTCGCGTAGGTACAATAATTTATTGTCCGGGCACACCAAAGTCTATAACACAAAAATGTTTTGTGTGTGAATACGATGAAAGAAAAATATTAACATATTTATTCATAAAACGGCTTATTTTCTCAATTTTCACAGCCGATTCGATTTGTTTGTATAATTCCTGATAAAAATAGAATTAAATTCAAGCTGTTAACAGAATGAATGCACAGTAGAATATCAAATGTAATAATATGAAATAATCTCTTTCAAGCGTAATATCTGTACCTCAGAGGCAGACGGATGCAACTCCGTTTTTGGGGAAAATGAGTTTTTTTAAGAATCGTCATGCTAAAGGCTTTATCTATTAGTGGCAGAGAGATGAAAGTCCTAGTCCAAGATATGCATAGAATAAAGATGCAAATTCCATACCTACCTTAGAAGCAGAAGGATGCAAATCCAATAATCCACTTAGATAAAATTCTCTCAAACCGTCTGCAATATGTACTAGACGAGAACCAGCCAGGAGAACGAGCTTTAGAGGAGGATACAGCACTATGGACCATAATATTATCCAAGTCATCAGAGAAATCAGAGCGGTAACAGGAATACAAGCTGCCGCTATCCATGGGTTTTATAGACTATGAGAAAGCGTTCGATTCCATAAAGAAATTTTCAATACTCGATGCACTCAGAAATCAAGGAATCCCCGGGCGCTATATAAATATTTTCAATAATATATACAGCAGCGCAACAACATCTCCATAAACCATCGCGCATTTCCTATCAGCAAAGGAGTCCGATAAGGTGATACAATCTCACCTAAACTATTTACAGCTACATTTGAAGACTTATTTAGACAACTTGACTGGAATGACACGGCTCCCCATAAATGGAGAATACATGAGTCATCTACGCTTTGCCGATAACAATAAATAGTAGTTTGCAAGACTCAGAAGGCTTCCAAAGCAGAATGCAGTAACTCGCTGGAGTAAGCAACAAAGTAGGCTTGAAAATAAATGTATCAAAGAATAAAGTTATGTTCAACTGCTTTGCGGGACAAAAAGAGATCCTCATCAATGGCATTCAGCTCGAACAGGTGAAAAACTACATCTATCTGGCACAATAAGTGTCTATAGATAGATGTATATTTGATGAAATTGTTCGCAGAGTAAAGCTAGGCTGGAGTGCTTTTGGCCGCCTGAATAATTTCTTCGAAAATGCCTTAAGTGCAAAGTGTTCAACCAGTGTGTACTTTCCGTAACCACATGCGTGTGAAACATTGAGTTTAAGTAAAATAGAGATCCAGAAACTTAGAGTAGCACAACGTGGTATGGAAAGGTGCATGCTGGGCATAACGGAAAAGAACAAAAAAAGGAATGAGTGGATAAGGGAACAGACAGGGATTAATGATGTGATAGAGTTTGCTAAAAACCTCAAATGGAAATGGGCTGGAACATGGCTCGAAGAAAGGACAATCGTTGGACAAATTTAGTCATCCAGTGGTATCCAAGAGGTAAAAAACATCCACAAGGTAGACCTAGAGGCAGTTGGATCGATGAAATGATAAAGTTCTGCGGAAAAACTTGGCAACGCAACGCACAGGAACGAGAGAAGTGGAATCAGCTTGGAGATTAGTGAGGCCTTCATCCAGCAGTGAATAGATTCAGGCTGGTGATGATGATGATGACATAATAAAAATTTTAAAAAAATGTGTTTTGCTTTGTTATATTTATACCTATAAATTTTTTTAACTTATAAATTGTTTTATTTTGGCTAGGTAAATAAGATACAAATCCACATTAACAAAATATCTTTAGAGGCAGAAGGATGCAAATCCACACTACGTTTTTTATTTTATTTTTTTAGATATAAATTGTATTATATTTATTCCTTTCTTACATATTCCAGAAGTACTTTAATTGAATTAGAATAAAAAAATAATGATCATTCTATGTATATTTTCTTAGAAGATATGAGTATTCGTTTAAAATAAAAATTGTTTTTTGGCTCTCCTGAACAATTGGGTATTTGGATTTGCACCCATCTGTCTCTGAGGTACAGATATTATTATCGTATATGGAGAGTTATAAAAGAATATATTTTATGTTGATCCGTTTCATCAAACATAAAAAAATCTTACAAATAATATTTCGTTCAGTATACATGCCTACTCGATATTTTCGATTCTTCATAGCAAAGTGGGTACAATATGAAAACATTTTATTCCTAGGATGATATTAACTATTGCTTGGAAAATAATATGTAAATATCATATTATACTTTCAAGAAAACTTCTATAATATACACGGACCCTAAATATATTATCAAAGTGAAGCTAAAAATGTGATTGATAATATACAGTAACATGAAAATACATTTTAAATGTAAAACAATGTTAAACACATTCACCATCGTCGGGAGGAGTGCTTTCGAATAACTCTACTGGATAATATAAAATACAGATTCGGTTTTTCTGTCCTGCTCGAAAAGCCTTTTCGCATATTTTTCATATACCCAGAAACTTAAGATCCGGTACACATGTGCTAATGCGGTAACCATAAATAAATTAAGTATAACAAAAAAGGCAACCCAATACTCCAAACATGGGGTTCTTACGAAAACTATTTTTTTTTTGTTAATGATCCTATGATCATATGAAAATGTCTAAAAAATAGGGACCATCGATATACTTTTGGCAGGTCTCATTGTATAGGGACGAGACTAGAGGTGAGTTGGAAATATTGTCACCAGTCTGTGTAGTCAAGTTTCGTCATGCAACTACCCATAGTCAGTACGTGTGGCCCAATAAACTTGTTCTAAGAAACTTGTTCGAACGCATGGGATGAGATCATCGCAACTCGCCTTTCAATACTATTGACATTAAATGTGCGCAAGCAACACGTATGTTGAGCCGTGATCTGTCATTGGCGTCATTGCTCTCTCTTTCTCCCCAGTAGTTGTAAAGTTGGTATAGTGAAGGACAGAAATGGTGACAAGTTTGTTTTATAGTAATAATAATATGGAGTTAGTTTTAGTTGAATATGAGACTGATAAGTATTTGCGCATTTATCTGGTTTCGTCACGTCGAGTTTCTCGATTTTTAGTGTTATAATTGGGACTGATGAACTGAATTCAAAGTTCAGGCGTGATTTTGTAAAAGGATAATACTTATATAAATAATTTGTGTAAAAATGCCTTCTAAAAATCACTGATACAGCTTTGCACGCCAAACTCTCTATATAATATCCCAAATTCTAATAAGTATTTTGGAACAAGTTTCGATACTAAGTATTTTTTATACTGGTACTAAGTATACTTCTATATCTTCAAAATTGACCAGTTTTCTCACCTCTACACGAAACCGCTTAAGGAGTGACCCGGAGTAGGGAGGATAGTCGGATTGTAGTAGCTTGGATGAATGGAGAAACGAGTTTTTATTGCAGCGTAAACCGTCGGTACAAGAATATGTTACTGGTCCAAGGTCCGAGACTTGGTGGATAAGATACTGTGCCGATGATACAGCGACTGAGATCTGACTGACACGAAACTGATCGGATTAAAATTGAGACTCTGACTGACTCATCAACTATGATTCGCTATTAATTAATATACATGATTTTTTGGTAAATTGCGACAATCATTGTTGATATAGTTTGCAATTGGGAAATCTGCTGGCCTCTTCATTATTGTAACTTCGAGCGTTTCAATGACCAAGCCCGAGGCAATCGAATCTCATCGAAGAATGTAACGCGTGTAGAATATGCTGACTGTAAATGTGGCGATTCTGCGATACTTTAAATTAAATGATTTGCTAATTCTTACATTCTCGAAATAATGCTGACAAGCCCGAGGTTAAGTTCCCATCAAGTCTGTGTTCCCTGGTGACGTATTTACGATGTGTTTTACATATTATCGTAATATCGATTTAATTTACTCCAAGATGATAATCGTACCAATCAATTCAATTAGCAAAACTATTTCTTAGGATAGAGGTTTCTGACTTCTTGAAGTAAATTTTCCATTTTTAAATTAATTGACATAATTAAATTAATTGAATTACATTTTCATTCATATTTTCTCTATAGTTACAGAATCTGACGCTTTTTATCGATGTCAGTTTTAGGGTTATATTTTATAACGGTATCATTAAAAGTTGTTCCAGAAATTTCGGTAATTAAATAAAGGTAGGTAACTAGTACCACGACCGCTACCAGTAGTGATACACTCGTAAATATAACTAGGGCTGTCAAAAAATATCAATATTAACCTACGCCTGAACAAAAACGAACCTTAAGTGCGTGTGAGAAAGCATTCAGCACGCTTATATCTCCGCAATGTGCGTTAGAGTAAGATAGTATTTCTACGACTGAATTAAATATTTTTTGGAAACGTCACCGGTAAATATATTGATTTGAATGATTACATTCATTTAAAAACTGCGAGCACGTGTTGCTGAAATGTATTATTTTTGTGTTAAATATAAAGTAAGTAGTAATTATTTTTCGTTAATTTAGTAGAAAATATGGTTAACTATGTTGTGTTTAAATTTGGTAGCCGTACTGTGAAGCAACGTGATGATGTTACGTTTCATAGTTAAGTTAATAATAATTAAATTGACATTATACTGTGCGTTATACGCAAGAAATACGACTTCATTTTGCCGAACAATATCCACTGTCTTTATATTATTATCGGGACCGATACCACATATAAATACATTTTCTTTCGATATGACGGCCCTAACAGTAGCCGCAGCTGCGCCAAATTTTCTCTTCCCTTCGTACATGCTATGTTTATTAAAATTTCTAAAAGTTTGACCATTCATTCTCGATAGAGAATATTTTTTTTATCAAGTTTTAATATTCCATAAACAAAACAAAAACAAAAATATTATTGGGACAAAATATTGTAAACGTCCGACATGCTTAAATAGACATATGATATATTTGAAAAATGCACCTACGGTGGCTTGGTTGGTAGTGTGGTCGTCTCTGAAGCCGTGAGTTATGTGTTTAATCCGCGGTGGGGTACAAAAATGCGTCATATTTTCTTCAACGAACGTTTGGTCCAATGCAAGAACCTAATAGATCGGGCGAGACATTAAGAAGCATTCCTCGTAAAAAAAATCTGTTAATTTAATATAACTTTTACTATGTGGAGGTCCATATTAGCTCTGCTCAGAAAAATGCTAGGTAACATAGAATTTTTAAAGAATACGGTAAAAACTTTGTAAACCCTTGCTCTAGACACGCCAACAATTATTAAAACTACTGGTATGTCTATGTAGATTATTTGTACGTTGTATATATTAATTGTATCGGGTCGTAGTTTCCATGGTGATGAGAACAAATCAAGTTACATGAGACATCTAAAAGATCATATTATGGGATTAAGTCAGATTAGTGTTGGTTCTACTTATATTGATGCTAAATACAGCCCTTTAGAAACGTGTGAAAAATAAGCAACTTTAAACTGACGTCTTCCTGTCTGGTCTTAAATAATTGAGTCGCCTAGAATCATAACTCACATTTTTCAATTTTGTAATTTTTGAGTTAAATATACCAAGTGATTCTAACGGCATTAATCTATATAAAAAAATAGTTGGCTATCAAAACGTCAGCTGAATGCAGAACTATTCTAACTCACATTTGAAATATTTTGCAAAAGAGTTTTTTGAGACAGTCTACTTCAGTTATTTATTATTTATATGGACAGGGTTATGCATAATTTTTTTTCATCAATAATCCTACTAAAAAATGATGCATCCATTTATCCGTAAAGATAATAAATAATTTTAGTAAGTTGTTTCAAAAAACACTTCTCCTCAAAAAATTCAAATGTAAGTTAGAATAGTTATCTCACATTTTTAATGAATAGTTCTGTCATCAAAGCCTTTCTAACCAATCTGGAAGATCTATTTCACATAGTGTAGGTACTGTATGTCTGCAGCCTTAAGATTATTATGCATATATTTAAAAAAACAGTGTAAGTCGACTCACTCATTCAATAATATTAAAGGGAGTTCAATACTTTTTTTCTAATTACAAAAACGGATCTCATAGAATTTGAAAATAGATGCCATGCTTTCTCACACAATACAAAGACATAGTCACTACACTGTCGTGAGTACGCACTACCACCATTTCTTATATTTTAATTGGTATGGCTATATAAAATAGAAACAGCATATTATATATAGATATATATATATATATATATATATATTTATAATATATTAAAAATTACTTAACAATATTGTCGTAACAATTGAGTAACTTGGTGATGTATCCATAAAAAATAATTTCAAGAGATTTGATAAGCATTTCATGTAGCACCTAATAGTTTAAATTATCACAATTCGGTAAGAGGCTCCTAGCTTTAATGGGTAAAGCATATTGGCGCGATACCAGTGGATATACGGGTTCAAATCCCGTTAAGCATCTTATTTTTTTCAAATGTGATTTTTTGTAATGGGTATATTATTTGAAGTGATTTGAAGTTAAGTCTATGTTCAGTACTGTCACCAGACGAAAAAACCCCTGGCCCGCAGTTTCAAATCACAAATCCACAACCTAATCAGACGTAAGACGAATCGTAGATAATTGCCGGCAGTACAAATTCTCCCGGGAGAGTGGTAGGTGTCTAGGACCACGCGCTCGGCGTGGCCTGGCCACGCTTGTCTCAATATGATAAGTTAGTGAATCTCTTTCCCCGTTATTGTGTTAATAATAATCCCTATAACCACCTCAAAACCACGCGTCGCGTCTTCGACAAAACGTTTTCGCGCCCGTTTGGCCAATGTGTTCAAACACTTGCTCCCACATAGTGACTGCGCGATAGCTAAATCTAAGACTCCTTTAAGTGTAATTAATAATGTAACCCAACCAATGTCTGGAAAGTTTATGTAATTAAACGTCCCTGCGCAGGGAAATTGTCAAATGAAAGACGTGTTTTATCTTGAATTATATGTCCTGATGTCCACACAACCCTCAAACAAGGTGATACTCGTGAAGAACGCTGCCAGCATACATGTGAGTTCTCCACCCATTCTTCTCGGTATCAGTACCTATATGAAATGTCACATTTTCAAATCTTGTGAATTATTCGTTGAATAAAAGAAATGTTTTATTATTCATTTCAATAATAAACATGACCATAAAATAATATTTAATAATAAGATGATGTCTCGAATTTCAAGCATCGTAGTTTTCGGCTCAATGCCTTCTGGTAGTCTAACCATGTGACCATAAACTTACTACTTTACCCTTGTCGAACATAACATGCGCCCCCAGGCAGGGGATATTATTTCAAAGGTTCTTCCAAATAAAAAGGCAGGTAACCACTGACTTAGGGGTAATGCGCCTACACTTTGAAAAGTAAATATAATCTTCTTATGAAATATGTACGTAGATACATAAATGCCTACTTATACTTGGGTAATAAAATCCATGCTATTTTCCTCGTTGTTCGCTCACAATGGATCGTAATTAAATTATGCCTTTCTACTGTGGAAAGTGGAAGTGTCTAAGTAGGTGCCTACTTTTACAATAAGTGAGTTTTTAGTATCGACAGTTAAGGCTCGATGACATTGAGCAAGTTTACAAGCTAAAAACCGGCGAATTTACCATCTGCTAGTAAACTCGCCCAGTGTCATCATCAAACTAGCTAACAAGTAGATTGTAAACAATCTACAAGAAAAAATGAAAGCCGGACTACTTTACTCACTACTCGCTGGCGTGTGGGCCGATCTGCGTCTCCGCAGTAGAGCGATAGTTGTGAACATGCCGGTTAAAAAATGAACTGCTCAATACGGCTTGTCAAATAGTACCAAAAATTACGTTTAAGATGCATAAAGTATATCCTATGTACCCTTTCAATATTGGCGTAAATCCTAATAAACTTTTATTTACATTTCCGTCTCCGCAAATTAAAGATACAACATATGGTTTCAACTCGCTAGCTTCTTGGCTTGTGAGCGAGTGGAAAGTTTTGAGTGTCATCATCACTATCGTACTAGCTGACTCGCTCGCATTTAAACTCACCGACTAGCAGCTTATAAACTAGCTCAATGTCATCGAGTCTTTACACGATGTACACTTCAATAATGCCTGTGCTATAATATGAAACGGAGTAAAATTGTATTGATTGACAATGAGAGGTTTTATAACAAAGGCTAGGATCGTTTCGCTATTCAAAAGTTTCAGAAACCTTTACAAAAATAATTCCCTTAGACATAGAATTGCTAACTTACAATAATAAACGGTAAAGAAGACAATGTTTTCTCTTTGGTATTTTGACTTGAAAATAAGTCTTATTTTCAGGATTAATATTTTTTTGAATAACTGTGGGCGCGTTCAAAAAGCCGCAATTTGCTGTCCCCTGTCGCAGACTCAGATTTAAAAAAAATTAAATTTCTAAACATAAAAAATATGTGTCTATAGATACTACTTTTTAAGATATTTTTGTCAGGTAAAGTATATATATTGTACCATAAGCGAACGCATAAGAATATTTTATATATTATCAATAAATAAAAAATAATGTTGTATTTAACAGACTTTTCTACGTGAAATGGATGCTAGACACTTACTCAACCTATTAGGTCCATACTTTGGGTCAAAACACTCAGAAATTTGTGAATTTGTCACACCCGGGATTCGAACCTGGGACCCACGATGCTATAGGTCGACGCTTAAACCACGCGGAATCATAATTTTACTATTACAACTTGTACAAATTTGATGAAAATCAATAATTTGGTAGGACTTACTTATTTTAAATAACAAATAATAATAAATAATGACAAGATAAAAATAACTTTTTATATACCACGTTTTTAAATTTTCTATTGAATCATATAAACTTGACAATTAAATGTATTAATAATTTAGGACAAATAAGGCAATTGTCATCTAATCATTTTTTTTGCTATTTTACAACAAACAAACAAACAAAGAAAGAATTATAGAATACTGAAATGTCATTTTGATTTCCATAGAAACGCGCGTATATATCAATAATTTAGTTGCTAGGACCACCCTCTTAGCAACCAATAATAGTGGATTGGATTACGGATTTCTTCCGAAATAACT
The DNA here is from genome assembly GCF_057557595.1 of Rhyacophila brunnea. Taxonomy (NCBI): domain Eukaryota; kingdom Metazoa; phylum Arthropoda; class Insecta; order Trichoptera; family Rhyacophilidae; genus Rhyacophila; species Rhyacophila brunnea. Next base: position 32,005,246 of record NW_028232827.1, on the reverse strand, counting down.
TTTCATACAAAACAGAATTAACTGAAAATGAATTCAATTTCACTTAAAGATGGCTAAAGGTGTTAAAAGAATGCATTGGCATCGTGATCTGATATATTTTAAAAGTTTCAAATGTCTAGCTAGTCGGGAAGTTAGTTAAAAATCGATTGCAAGATTTGTACTGGATAAACAACCACCGGACAAATAAGAATACGACCTAATATAAACGTTGTAATAATCTATTTTCGTACAATTAGGGATAGGTAATAGAGCGAAAAATATATTTATATCAACGTTAAGTAAATTCTGTTACGTTGGGTTATGTTTTCTGAATGTCAATTAAATTGACTAGATAAAGTTGATGACTTGCAGTTGCATCAAGTTTATATGTGCGAGGCCACCAAAGCTAATATATGTACCTATAGCAATGTATATACACGCCTAAGTGTAACTTACTAATCGTACTTTAATTGAGTAGATTAAAATGGCTACTCTCTACTACTTACACATTAAGATGTGCGGATGAAAATAATTACACATTTTTGTGGGGGTTTTTTTCTTCTTTTATTCTTCGGCCATTTCCGCCTCTTAGCTGGAGCATATTATAGACAGCACACGGCGCCTGAACGGAGGCGCGGAGAATCCCTGCCGCTTGCCAGTAGAGGTGGGAAAACTGGTCGATTTTGAAGACTAAGTATACTTACTACCAGTATTAAAAAATACTTAGTATCGAAACTTGTTCCAAAATACTTACTAGTATTTGAAATATCGGCTATAATAGAATCGTTAAAAATACATCCGCTTTTCGGAAAGTCCCATTTTCGAGACAGATATAGCTGGAACTATGGCACTAGTCACTCCTGTTTCAGTAGAAAATACTGGAGCATTAAAAGCACTGGTTTCATTTATCTGTAAAGCATTTTCATTTACAGGAGGAGCTATATTTTGCCTGGCAAATTCAATATGAATAGTTGGGTGCTTGCGCTGTAAAAGTTTCTTCAAATTTGACATTGACTTGTATGAATTTTTTATTTTACAAACATTACAGATGGCATAATTTGTAACTATTTCTTTGGAATGATTCCACACGAAACTTAACCTTTTAGTAGCCATTTTTACACAAATTGTTTATTAGGTATAATATAATTATTATCCATTTATACAATCACGCATACAATTTGAATTCAGTTTATGTTTATAAGTTCCAATTATAACACTAAAAAATCGAGAAACTCGACGAGACAAAACCAGATAAACGCGTAGTCAGTTAGCGTTATCAGAACTCCGCTATTCCGGCTTGCGACTGACGTCAACTCGATGTAAATGTCTTACTCAACTGAAACTAAAACTAAAACTAGTCGCATACTAAACATACGCGAGTCGCGACGCCGAGGTGTGATGATTTCATACGTAGCAAGACTACGAACTATCTAGCGGACGGCGAGATCACATACCGTGCGTCGAACTACGGAACTCGATAAAGTCTCATACTCAACTGAAACTTAAAACTCTTAAAACTAAAACTAAGGCGAACTCAAATAGTATACTATAAAACGAGTGACCATTTCTGTCCTTCACTATATCAACTTTACAACAGAGTAGAAAGGGAGAACAATGACAGTTGAGTATAATATCACGGCTAGACATACGTGTATCATGATATCTCGCTCGCGCGCATTTAATATGAATAGCGTTGAAAGTCAACCAGCATTACGCGAGTCACTGCGATGACATCATCGAATGCGTTTGAATTCGAACATCTAATACGTTTCAAGTTTCTTGAAACAAGTTTATTGGGCCACAAATACTTAGTATGGATAGTTTCATCCGAAACTTAAGTACACAAACTGGTGACAGTATTTCCAACTCACCTCTACTTGCCAGTCTTCTTGCATCGTTCAAAGTCATAGCAATATTATATTATATAGTATTAGTACTATATAGTATTTAGCGGCCTACCAGGAAGTCGGAATCCGGTTGGCTTGAATAACAGGCAAGCCAGGTTAAGACTCTCTTTTGGCATCTACAGCACGTAGTCGAGTTAGGTCCAATGTTGCCACTTCACTCTCGGTATGATGAGAGGCTGCTTGGTTCTCTTATCTCTTCGTTACTTCTGAACGCACACCCAGTATCTGTTCTCGAAGCTCAATATAGATTGCTCTGAGCTTTCGTAAGGTGCCATGATTCGCTACTGTAAAGCAGCATTGTCAGAATGCAAGCGTCGAATCGGTGACTGTACTCAGTAAGAACGAAATGCCGCCTATTGAGGGGTTTTTAGATATTTAATGAATTTGATTATATTATTGTAAAAGAGTATAATTAAAACGTAATCCAGTATTTGAATTAAAAATAAAAAATCTATTTGTCTTAATTTGAACATTACAAAAAGTGGCTATTGTGCATTTCAATTTTCTTCTAACCTACTCAAATACTATAATATTTTAAGTACTATAATTTTGGTTCGCATACCATATTATAAAATGTAATATACTATTTTGTTACATTTCCTTGTAATATTTTTGTAATGAAAATATAATAGAAAAAATATTCGCCAAACAAATTGAATATTGGAACATTGAAGCACCTGAAAAAAGCTCGCATGCCTTTCTGAAAGGAAAATTTTAGATTCCCTGCTCATAAAAGCTTTAAAAAGGTTACCGATTTGATTAAGGTTTTAAAAAAGGAATCCTTATTACAGTAAAAAAATCTAATATCCCGCAGACAACGCTTACTTTGATTTTTACGCATTTTACGTAAATCATACTATAATTGTGTTTATAAATATGGTAACACTGTTACACACCATGTCTCGTATCTGTAGTAATATTCCACTGGTTTATTATAGCCTTTGAATATGGACATTCAATTATTAATATTACCATAGTAACAGTCACTTATAATACTAGTTACTGAGTGGATCTAACGCATGAGCAGAAAGTCACTTCAAATTTCGAACGTTTCCGATCCCGTTTACAATTTAAAGCAAGGACAAATACCAACCTATACGAACAGAATGACAAGCAAAAGGAATGAATTTTTTCATCTCACAATGCAAATATGGTTAACAGATAACATTCAAAATTAGTAGGTGTTAAAAAATATTTTATTGTTTTAATATGTACCTACCTACAAAAAAATAATAATAATATAAGAATATTGAAGAAAACCTTAAGAATAGTGTTCCATTTTTGCATAAAACTAAATTTTTCATTATAAATTTTTGTTTGAATGACATTGACAAAAATTATTTATTCACATAATAGTAAATAATTCAAATCCTTCACAACATGACAAGAAAAACAATCAAGAAATAGCATTAATACAGTATTCAAAAACAAAAAAAAATAGAAGCAGTATTATAAAAACAAAAAGAGTGTAAATTATTAAAATACTCCCCAAATGAGCTAAGTTTTTAAATTAATTTATAAAACAACGTCCACCTAAACTCTAAGTGTAATATATCAATATCCGAAACGATTTGGTTGAACACAGTAACTATTATTGCCAGCCCAATTGGCATTTCCGATGGCAGTTTAGTTCTGCACCTTGTGAGAACAGACAACTAATGTTCCCGATCTCTACACATGTCAATATTACCAAGATTGGCACAGTTCACATTACACCTCAGATAAGTCATAAAAAGTACGTACGCAATAAACAAAACGTGCTTTCAAAATATTAACAGTTTTATTCACAGATGCCACTGTTGATTTATTAAAACTTGATCGATTACTATTATAATGCACATAATCCTTTAACATAATATAGGTAAAATGCACACAATCCTTAAAAAACTCATCTCGTCTGCAACTTGTCGAATACGTCGATGTGACGTCATCGTTATTCACAAACCACACGTCGCCAAATGGAGCTCTGCAGATTGGTCGAATGCGACTTTTTAGTTTAGAAAAAAAAATTTGTGCTGCTATCAATAAATCGCATACGTCTCGAGTTGCGAGTCGAACGTCGAGTACATCTACGAATTGGTAATTTCTATACCGGCCCACCGGTTGCCGCATCCAAATAATGTACGTTTCGAGAGGTTAAACGCGACTGTCGCTAGGTAGATATGCGCGGTCTTCATATGCAACATTGGATCGACGTTCCTAGAAGGTTTGATTTATGGCTGTGCGGTAGACGAGGTGAGTTTAGATTTGAGAGCCGCCTTAAATATATCTCTTTTGCTCGTAATAGAATGCGACGCTCTGTTTGCAATGTGCACTTATAACTTATAACAGGTAAATGAAATCTGATAGATGTCTATCAACTATTATAATATGTATTTACTAGGAAATGGCATCGATTTTGAAAATAATAACATTTTAATTGGATGTAATATTGATGATTCTAGGAATAAACGAAATATGATGATAACGAAGTTCATATTATCTGAAATATTTGCAGTTTATTGGGCTGAGTAACATAAGGTGATATTACGGTAACGGGAGTGTTAAGTGGAGATACCTTTAGAAGGTTACAATACTCATTAGTAAAAAATCAAAGGAAAAAATTTGGACCGAGTAGGATTCAAAGTCACACCTTGATGCTAACATAATATGTAGACGTCATACTAAAGAAAGATGGGATAGTATTATTTTCATAATATGTCGCAATATAAAAATTATGACGTTGAAGTTTTCAATGCGCTTTTCCGTGGAAATGCCATATAAGTCCGCAAGATTGAAATTTCTATTCTGGAAATTATTAATGTCACAGATAAGAATATTAATTTGTAGACATTATTATACCCTTGCGGGAGGATGCAATGCAAATAAGAGTGTAGTAACCATTGGGGATTTATACGTCACATGCAGACATAACTGACAGATACCTAATATCATCAGCTTTATGAGAGAGAGCTTTTGAGATTATGTTTTGAGATAAGCAGCTTTTTATAAAACGAGAAAATAATCAGCCTAGATCAATCTACTGTTGGATGAAGTTCTATCAAAATATACTATCTCATTCAACTTTGAGATATAAGTTTATTCCGAATTAATTGGGCAATTATTTTGGCTCTATCTTCTGTGTAATCTCTTTGACATGCATTTTTTTAGGTAATACGTAAAACTGGAAAACCACTAGTCTCCAGGTCATCTGGTTCACGCCTAATAAATTGTCCAAAAACTACAGAATATAAATCTCTGACACATTATCGAGAGCCGTTCCTGTAACTAAAGTCTCTGAATGATTAACTGGTTTGCCCAAGAAATACAAAGCTTTTGACGCCAACACCACATTTCGAAGGTAATAATTGCTTTTAGGGTCCATGACTTGACACCGTACAAAAATATGAAACACATTGATTCTTGCACAACATCGTAATCGTGGCAATTGAATTTCTTCGATCCTTCCATTTAGTGGTAAAACATATCATCACAACTAGCCATACACAGCAAGGTTGAGCCTACCACGGGAAATAACTGTACGTTAGGTTCAAACTGTCCCATTAAAATCTTTGTAACTATCAATGGACGTGTCCATATACGTAAAGTTTGTGTCAGAAGAAGGTTAGGTTCGCGAATATAACACACAGTGGTAGCGTTTAAATTGGTCTTAAGTATGGTATACTTGAACGCAGGGGCGGCTCTACCTTAAGGGTTCGTAGGGACGATCCCCACATTGTTATCATGTCAGAAATACACGTCCGATATTTTCATCATTGTCATAATATACCTACTTAATTACATTATTAAATGAACTGTTTAATTTTATAGATATTTATTATTATTATTACTTATACAAATAAATAAAGCAGTGATTGTAAATTATGTAATAACATCATGATGTTATTACATAATTTTCTCTTTTTCACGGTGATACCGTCAGATGTTTCAATTTAAAAAAATCTATGGCGTCTATTTTTCGCTGACCTGGGGTCACTCAGTCCCATCCCGTCGTCGTGGTACAAATATCGTTCTACAAAGGATGTAAATGTATTAGCGTTAGTATACACATACTGGGGAGCGAATCGAATGACCCCTAGGTGAGTAAAAACGCTCGCTGTATGTCGTTATTCAAAATTGATAATGGTAAGTCTATAATAATAATTATTAATTAGGTGAATATTTTTAAGGAAGCTTTTTCAATTTGATTAAGTAACGACTCAGATAATGATTATTTTATTGTTCCAATTATTATTAATTTCCTCATTAATAAAATCATATTATCATAAGTAGCTGCTTGGTACCTATAAAATGTAAAATATGAGAAAGTAGGTAGGTATGTATATTTAATAATTAATGGCCAAACCCCACTACCTAGAAAGTCGTCGAGCCGCCACTGCTTGAACGATATTGATTCACGAATAATTTTACTTTGTTAATTATTATGACTATTGTTGTTTTTATTAGAAACAAATTATGGTAATTTGTTTGTAATTGGTAAAATAACACGGTTTCACTACATAATGTTATGTATTTTATCGATTCACCAAAACAATATTATATTCGTGTAAATATATTATGATCTAGATCAGCGGTCGGCAACCCAAATACATTGGCGTGCCACAAAACAGGTAATTCAAAGTACTGGACACTCAACGTGCCACTGAAATAAAACTAGTAAATCTATTGTAAGAGAATTTTATTTGACCATAATAATAAATAATAAAAATAAATTACAATATTTAAACATTGGTGACATTTGAGGTTCAAATTTGGAAGCTAACAGCTTATCACAGTCGACATAACGTCTTCGAATTTTCTGTTAGAAATATGAGCACACAAACTTTCTTGGTGAATAACACAATATAAAATAATTGGTCGTTCAAGATATTTTTCAAACAGTGGGATGAAAACATTATTTTTGCCGATCAATGCAGTCGCTCCATCTCTCGTAACAGAAAATATGTTATTCTCGATGTTTATTTATGCATTTTACAACACAGTCAAAAATGTCTTTGGCTGTTGTTGTATTATACATTGATGAAACAGTCCACACTTATTCAATTATAGGTTTTTTAGTCAGAATAAAATTTTGCCATCAATGTGAATCGTGCAATGTCATTTCTGTCTGTGCTCCCGTCCAAATTATTTTACAGTACTTATAGTTTTTAAAGTACTGAAAATTTTAATAAATCGTCATTTTCGAGGCGTGCCTAAAAATGTGCGAAAAATCCTTTCGCATGCCATCTAGTGGCACCCGTGGCATACGTTGCCGGGCGCTGATCTAGATTCTTTTATTTTTAATAAATTATTCGCTTTATAAAATGGTCATATTATGATTACGTTAATATAGCTTACTTTTCTTTAATAGCTATTTTGTGTCTGTTGTCTTTTATTCGTGTAATCTTTTAGTCATAGTTTGATAATAGCGGAGCAATGAATAGGTACACATAAGTCTGAAAATCGTTATGTAATACTAAGCCTCATCAACTGAAATACTATTCCTTTGAACCGTGTTAACGTCGTTAATAAAAATGCTCAAATAAAAATATGTTCGCTCTGAAGCTAATTGAAAACTCTTACAGACAAAAGGCTTTGTAACAGTATCACGTAATAATAGCGTAGGCTGGATTTTCTCGGAGTCTCTACGCTCAGATGGTATAAATAAATAAATCAAACCAGAAACTAGGAATTGCATCATTAATTTTTCATCAAAATAAAGATCTTTTTATTTATACGTGTGCATATGAGTAGTTAAGAAGCGAAAGAGCCTCTCTCCATTTTTAAATGCACAACGGGTACAATAGTCACTCATTGAAATGTTCAAATTGGACTAAATAACTGTTATTTATTTAAACAATAGCAATCAAAGTAGCTCAGTATAATCTATTAATATAATAATATGTATAATGTACCTTCTGGGTCTGCATTCAACCAACTTGGAGTCGCACGGAGGTCAAGGCTGTATTCTGTGAGGACCAAATGTCGTTTGTTTAACGCGTGTGTGCTATCTGTGCCCCTGTATGGCTGTGAGACATGGCATCTTACTAAGCTTCAAGAGTTTCGGCTTTTGAGCTTTGACAAACGATGTTTCTGCCAAATCTTAGGGGTACATAGGTACGACCGCGTTACAAACACCCGAGGTCGTGAGTACACACAGATGCTTGCAGTGATTGAGGTTATCACGAAGAGACGTTTTACGTGGCTGGGACACGTGTTACGGATGCCGCCAAAGAGTGCGACACTTCGTACCCTTGTGGCACAGCTCCAAGGGTTCCATCATCGTGGCCGGTCTTCTCTCACCCTGCAGTGGTGCTGCAAAAGTGACCTACGTGCTGCATGTCTGACAGACGCAAGAGTTGGCGATGGATCGAGGGAAGTGGCGTGAACTTGTGCCTATGCCCTAATGCTAGGTCGTGACAGGGTGGAAGAAGAAGATAATATAATGTACCTCAACCCTTAAATGCATGATGGTAACCTTACCCTTCAATGGATATATTACTTTTCTGATTGATTACATTTTGATGTATAAAATCAGTATAAATTAACAGTGACACACGTGAAAAAAACTATAACAATTGTGAATATAAACTTGAAAACACCTCAGATATACCCACTAGAAAAAATCATATTTTAAAAAAAATACGATGCTCGACTGGTATCGCGCCAACTGTGCATTAACGATTTATGATACGAGCCTCCTATCTAATTACGACAATTTAAACTAGTAGGTAATACATGAAATGCTTGTCAAATTGCGTTGTTATTGACTATAAGTTTTTGTGTATTACCTAAATCAAGGAATATTACTTACCTTACTTACTAACTGACGCCCGTCTCTCGCCAAATATTTTAGTTATAACGTCTACTTAAACGTCTTGCTAATCTTATTACGACAATTTAAACTAATCGGTCATACATGAAATGATTATCAAATTGCGTTATAATTTTTATTTTTATATATTTTTTTCAAATATGATTTTTTTTAAAAGGTATATATATATCTGAGGTGTTTTTAAATTATGTATATTCAATATAATATATGGAATGCTACATTCGGCGACTTCACTATTTCATCAGCTTAGCGACCTATATCACATCAACGATGATCGCATATTGCTATCCATTGTCTGCCTTTTTACCCGTGTGTTTCTTTGGCGTTCAATGCCACGTTGTGCTATTTCATAGTTTTTGGAATGTCTATTAATTAAGTGTTCATATTCTACACACATAATAATATGTGAGTAATAGTAGCACATATTGCTTGAAAATTTTACACTTTAGGCACAGTGGGGTGTCAATTTTAAGTAAAATTATTATTTAGGACCCCAAATTCTCTTAATTTATGAACAATCTCATGACATATACCTCCCTTAATAGATTGTTGTGTATGGACAAGTATAATATACATTCTAATTATTTGAACAGATATCACTCGTAACTAATGTGCGTTTGTTTGCATTATGAATACGTGTATTAATTAAGGCGCTAAGTACCAAAAAAATAAAAAATGACATTTTTATAGAAAAATGTTCTACATACCAACGCCAATAACTTCAACTATAGTCTAAGTGCCTCAAGCAGGTCAAAAAAATACAGCAAAATAATTAAAACTGTTGACATTGTAAGACCGTTGGCGTGTTTTATTTATAATGGTGTAAGTAGCACTGCAGTGGTCAACGGCATTCAATATAAAATAGCTGACGGTGGTGTGTTGACACTTGCAAGTTCTTAATACTTAAAATTATAGAAGCTGCCATGATTGCTTCACACTGTAAAACTACATTTTTCAAAAGGTCTGCTTTATGAAATTTTACTGCAATGACTCGGTATTTTGTAACTACAGGCAATACTACTTTTTGGTACTTAGAGCCTTATTTAATACACGTATTCAATAATGGTTTACAATCGTTACAATGTATTACTATTTTCTTTATAACAAAAGCGTTGACAGGTATAGAGTGACCATTTAGACCAGGGGTAGTCAAACTGGTCCCTACCGCGCACTAGTGGGCGTTTCAGTTTTCATGATGGGTGGTAGGTGTTTTAAAAACATTTTCGTTATATTTTCATAAAATTCCCCGCGCAAAGTATAAATAAAAAGATAGATTTCACTACAATAAGTTGTTTTATAAAGATTCATTCTGCCAAACTTAGCGAAAGTATGACATAAAGTACATATTTGGTAATAAATTATTATTATATGCTGTAACTTGCTGTAAAATGTTTTATAAATTTTATAAAATAAAGTTACTTCCCATCTTTATAAATCACCATTACTGTGGAACCGGTGGGCGGTTAGAAAATTTTACTACTAACAGAGATACAAAAGTGGGCAGTATGTATAAAAAGGTTGACTAACCCTTAATTTAGACGCTGACAGGTTTGGGGGCTCCCTTAAGAAAATTTGTCTATTCGATAGACCGCTAAAGATACAGCTATGAAAAGTTCTGTTTTTTTTTTAATTTTTTACACACGAGTTGATTTTATTTCACTCACAAAAAATCCCAGGTGTATAAAGGAAATATAAATGTGCATATTATATGATTTCTTTTGATGTTCTCTGCAATGTTCATTAAAATCATTATTTGGTCCAAAATTTGTATTGCTTAATAAAAAGGAATTAATGGAAAATAATTCCATCACGTCGCGTAGCGATGGCTTTTCCTGGATACCAAATGATTAATAATTACGAGGAATCTACTTCAAAAGGTTTCCTGATAATTATATTTCACCTGTCTATATTATATGCTGTTGTGTCACAAATTTAATGTAGTCATAATCGACGTGGTGTTTACTCAGAAAATAATAAAATTTAATTATCACACATTCGCGTTATATAACAGGTAAAACAATATACCTAATTACAAAATTTCTCCACGTAGTAATTAGTACCAGACAATACTTAGCAACACCCCTGAAGATAGTAGCTGGTATTCTGTAGATCTAATAAGGCATACTTGTATCTTATAATTAATTTCATTCAACGTTTACTCTTCGTGAAAAGCCATGTAAATTAAATCGACAAACACAAATTTGTATTAAAATACCTATGCAATTTATAAAAACTGGTCTATGTAAAGTGTAATGGTATTTTTCAAAACACTTCGTATAATAGAGAGATTTTAAATTCGGTACACGTGTGCTATTGCGGTGACAATACATTTTATAAAAATTGGAGGGCGGTCCGATGTTGGCTCACTACCTAGGGGTGGAGGTAGGCTGTTCAGATTTGACGTATAATGTGCACACTAAACTTTGTCAGTCATACTTAGGTAATTGTTTTCATTGGACTAAGAATACAATTTGCATATGGTGCTCGTTAATTTTTTAAATTGAACTCAACCCCGCTTAACCAAACCATAATAGTTTACGTATGCTATGGGCGATCCAACAAAAATAGTGCACATTTTTTCCGTTATATTTATTGTTTTCGTTGAATTAACAATACATATTACAGATGGTGTACGTTGGTTTTTAAAATTGATTTACCCCAGCCTCTAGCAAAACATAATCAATAAAAAATATTTTTGACTATTATCAACTATGGCTTAGATTATAAATAGTTTAATAATTGAATTTTTAAACTAACAAACACTATATTATACACATTGTAGTCTTCGTTCAATGAAAACATATACGTTTGACTGACAATGTTTAGTATGCACAATTTATATTGGATCTTAACAGCCTACTTCCACTCTTCTTTACTGCTCTATACACCTTACACTACATTCATCTACAATAAACTAACTGTGTAGTTAATGAACTTATCGATCTGAAACCTCCACTAACATATTCCTCGTAGTCGGTTTTCGGAGTCAGTCATAAATGTAAAAAAACATATGTATTTTCGACTTATTTTTTGAGATAATGAATCTTAAACATTGTTCTAACGTCATTTATTTTTTACGGGGTTTTGGATGTTTAAAAAATCTTTTGGTAGGTACGAAAAACTTAAAAAAATCACTGAATATAACAAACTGTCGTTTGATGAGTTTTATTATTCGTATGACGTGTACTCGCAATTTTCTTTCACAATACTTTGTTGATCATTGTGCGGTTTATTTCATCATAATATAATCTCAAAACTCTTTGGTATAGTCAATAACGTGTATAGCATTCGGGAGTCGTGAGATGTCAGGCCTTTCCGACGAGCCTTTTAATTTTTCTCTCTAATTAATTTTTAAGGTTCCCTCTTCCACCTTCAAAAATAATTATTATGGTAGCATACTAATTAACACACTAAATATAAGCTTAGCTATATAACATTATCAATATGTTTTTATTATATCAAATAACCAATAAACTTTACGTAATATATAATATATTCAGAATTTATAACATATTATGTAACAAAAGCTTGTTTTTTTTACATATTAATATAAGGCAATTCTGAAAAAGCGCCAGTAGTGGTACCTACATTTTCCACCTACAATTTTAATAATACGAGTCTGTGAAAATAAACGCATGCTAATGTATTGTATTTCAAAATGAATTTGATAATAATATTATCTCCGTATTATACATAAATGAATTTTACCTTAATTTGAAAATTGATTATGAATTCTAATTATTCGGCGTAGTAGACGAAAAGTTCACCTGGATCCAGAGCATGGACCCGACTGATTGAGGTTCCAACCAAATTCTGTCAAAATAAGTCTATTAGATCAATGATTCCTATTTTTTGCGTCACGGCACACTATTTATAATATAAAATTCAATTTTTTCATCAGATGTTTTTTATGAGGTAGCATAATAATTATAAATAGCGTTATCTACGACATAAAACAACGCATGAAATGTAATTCAATTTGTTTGGTAATTTACATATTAAAGTGTCTTTATTAATCAATACGTATCACTTAATCATATTTTTTTTTAAATTTAAAAATAAACGCTAGAGGTGAGTTGGAAATACTGTCACCAGTTTGTGTACTCAAGTCTCGAATGCAAACTACTCATACTCAGTACGTGTGGCCCAATAAACTTGCGTTCAAACGCATGCGAGGAAATCACGCGAGTCGCTCGCTTGTTTGTAGACTTTTAGTATATTTTAATTTATTAATATATGCACTCGAATGATACAATCTTATGTATGGACAATATGTCAAAAATGTTGTGTAATTGGCAGTACATTCCTTCGGGTGACGGTATAGGCTTGTTATGACAGCTCAAAACATATTTAATTTTTTAAAAAAATCATTGTGTATTCATTTTATGTTAACAAGAATATTATAACCTAACATAAAAACAACTCATAAATTTAAAATGTGTTTCAAATTTTATGATAAATGAAATTAATCGAAACGTGATTGAATCGGCTCAGTGTATTTTTAGCGATTCTATTAAAGCCGTTATTTCAAATACTAGTAAGTATTTTGGAACAATTTTCGATACTAAGTTTTTTTATACTGGTAGTAAGTATACTTAAGCTTCAAAATCAACCAGTTTATCCACCTCTAATAAACGCTCTATAAAAAAACCTCCATAAAATATGACGTGTTCGTGGTCAGCCTCCTCTATTATATTATAGTACTTATATCGATTTTTATAATTATTAGTTTTTTTCAAAGATCGTGAAGTGATTTTATATTTATTAGTTGTAATGTACATATTTTATATAAAATTTTAAAAACATTGATTTTTATATACACCAAATAGATGTAATTAAGCTTCGGTATTGTGAATACGAAAAATTGTAAAAAATTCCATGTTTCGCATTGTGTCACCAGATTCCGCCAATAGAACTGCCGTAGAACTGCACTTTGCTTTAAAAAACTAAAACCCTATTTCTTACGCTTCTATCGATGCTTAAAAGAACTGTCTACTCGTAATTTTAGTCAAAAAAACGTTAAAGGCAGCCTTTTTGAAGGCAGACTATTTCATGCGTGATTTTTTGTCTTAATTTTATAGGAAGTAGGTATCTATTATTATTCCTGTTTACTTTACATATTTTTTTCTTCGAATTCTGGTGTGTGTTTAGTGAATAAATAATACTATGTATTTTAAATATTGTTTCTGTTTGAAATAAAGTTAAAAATAACTTTTATATCTATTGAATTTATCGAGAAAAAATATGTTTGAGATGGGTTGTATGAATGTTGTATGAATAGCAAAATGTTTTCTGAAAAGACACGATTTTATGCAAAAATGGTTCTTAATAAAAAAGCAGGTTTGAAATTAAAGGAAATTAGGTGCGTAAAAATATAATCTTATTCTGCTGTATATTTTGTCAGCTTTTTGTAGATAATACTATTTTTAAGTTATGTATTTATATTCTAAAGAATTCTACAAATTTTCTATTAATATTGACTCAACATATTCTTACTTTTAACTATATCCGATCCTAATAAGATCATAATATGGGCCTCTACTGAGTAGAGGTTTTTAATAACAGATTTTTGTTTTTACGAGCAATGGGTGTTGGCCACTTGCTCAACATATTAGGTTCATACTCTGATTCCAAATACAAATTGAAAAACAATATGTGTATTTGCCAGACCCAGGATTCAAACCTGAGATCCGCGACCATGGGGGAGGGGTGACAGGGCCCAGGGAGGACCTGGCGTGGCGGGTTGATCAGATAAGTGAGATCACAAATTTGATCTATTAGTAAAAAAATTATTTCCTTCAAAAGTATAATCATCTAAAAATATATTGTTATATAATGCAATTTTTGATTATTGTATATCAATATTTGACAACTACATAATTTGAATGGATGTATTAAAAAATCGCTAAAAACATATCTCGAACATCATTTGGGAAACGCTACTGTTGAGGATAACAATGCCTTTAACCTTAGCGATAGGTAGGGGGCCCGCCGGATATCCTGACCTTGGCTCCCCGCTTTAGGCTGTGCACCCATGACATTATAAGCCGATGCGTAAACCGGTCGGCCAACATGGGCGTTAACTCAACATATAGCATGACTAAAAAAAATGGGAAAAGTTTCTTAACTTACAAAAACATTTGTTAATCGATTCATAACTAGAAATGATGCCTATAGACCCCGTTAACGATGTTAACTGTCAATTATTAGTACTATTAATATCACTTTGCCTCCGCTGCCCACCGCTGGTAAATTGTTGTGGACTACATGGACTATTCGATAACTCAATCGAGATTCGAGAGGCAATCGACAGCTTGCATAACAACTCGTCTAGCATTAGTTTGAAACTTAACGCGAAGAAAACCAACGTTTTGTGCAATAGCACATGTACTGATATAGATTTTCATCTGATTAGCGACGGGAAAAAAATAGAGAGCGTCGACAGCTTCAAATACCTGGGGGTACACATCACGGGAGATGGTATTTTGCAGAAATATGCCAAAACCAAATGCCGCCTATTCGACGCTTGCATTTTGGCGGTGCTGCTTTACGGTAGCGAATCATGGCACCTTACGAAGACTGGCTTGGCCACGTGCTTCGGATGCCAGAAAATACCCTCAACTTGGGTTGCCTGTTCATCAAGCCAACCGGATTCCGGTATCCTGGAAGGTCGCTCAATACTATATATAGAGTATTATACGGTGGAGCTACGGGATGACCTGGAACGACGCAAGAAGACTGGCTAGTGACAGGGGTTCATGAAGGCGTCACGGGCAGTATTGCCAACTGTCGTCGACAAAAACGGTGTAAGAAAACAAGCTAGCTATATGGCAGTAAAAAACGCTAGATTTCATAAAAATAAAATTTCAAGTAAATTTACAAATTCTTCCAAGAACGAAGTCAATACCTTTGCTTTCGCGTATCAAGAAAAAAATGCAAAAATCGAAAAATTCGACACGTGTCAAAACGACACATTTCAAGAGAAATATATTTCAAAATTGACAATAACATTAGATAATGCATGGAATTATTTCATCGTGTTTTATGTCTCAATAAAATAGGTACTAACCTACCTGTATTAAGTATCTGATAGTAAGAAATTCGATGCGCATGAAAATAAATAAATTTAATATCCAGCGTTTTTTTTTCACATTTAAAGCTGTTGGAGGCACCAAAAACGCTAGTAAAAACAAGTCAGATGCGTTTTTCGCAAGCTAGATGCTTATCGAAAAATGCTAGGATCAATTTCAATTATTGGTGTGCGTATTTAATTATTGTGAATACCAGAATAATATGTTAAATTGTGTTAATCAACAGAATTGTTTATAAATTCTGTGTTATTAAGATGTTGTTTGCCAATTTAAAATATTTGTGTTAAATTAAAAATAGAGTAAGTATGTGAAAAGCAAAATGGTTTCTCTACAACACTTACATATTAAAATAGGCGCATTAAAATATTGAAATAATGATACAGTTTTGAGGTTATAGATATTGGTAGGTTGGTTTGGTACAATAGAATAAAAATAACTCAAGATCAAAAAAATGAAGAAAAGCTCTTTTATTTCTTTCCTACTCAATTGTATGAAATGCTACGAAAAATAAACATAATACGTACTATACTTAGTGTTTTTTTTATAATAATAATAAATAAAATATTTTAATACAACGTTTTTATTAGCTCGTATTCTTATTTGTCCTGTGGTTGTTTGTCCGGTACAAATCTTGCAATCGATTTTTAACTAACTTCCCGACTATCTAGACATTTGAAACTTTTATAATATATCAGAACACAATGCCAATGGATACTTTTAATACTTTTGGCCATCTTTAAGTAGATTTGAATTCATTTCCAGTTATTAATATATACGTGCGTTACAATGGAAATCAAAATGACTTTTCAGAATTTTATATTTGTTTGTTCGTTTGTTTTTTATTTACTTCATATCAAGTACAAGTTTGAGCATATTGAGCATAATAATTCAACAGAAAAATTAAAAAAGTTGTATATAAAAAGTTCTTTTTATCTTGTAATTATTTTTATTTTTTCTTCGCTGTGCCCAAAAAAATATGTTATGTATGGGGGGTTATGTTGGGATAATTTACCCGTTTCCCGATATATGGAAAATATTTTATTTTAAATAACCGTTTTTAAAAGTAAAAATTGTTGTAACTAACATGTCCTTAAAAAAACGATAACAACGCGTCAATTATTTTATCGTTATTTTATTTATAATAATGTTTTATCAAATTTATTTTTAACTAAATTTACATTATTTTTAGCGCGTAATTTACAGAATCCATCGAAATGTTCAAACGAAATTTTCCTCGGGGGATGGGGCAAACCGACATGTCAAAAGAGTCCTTTATAATATTATTTACATTAAGCTTTCCATCATTTGCCTATATTGTGGGCGACCGGAAATTTAGAGTTTTTATCAGCTTGCTATTATTATTGAGATGCAGAGAATTGAACGAATACAAGTGCGCCGTTGAGCAAGTTAAGTAAATCGACTTAAAAAGTAAATGTTATACAATTTTACTTATACATATCACAATGTTCATGTGTCAGAAAGTGGTGGTTGTGTTAACAAATTTTGGTTTTTACAAGAAATAGATGTTACCCAACACACATTGAATAAGAATAATATCTGAATTTGCCAAACCGGGGATTCTAACCCGAGACGTATGATACTATAAGCTGGCATGCTCATTAACCGTGGAGGGCGACTTCAAAAACAAATAATATGATTGTATAGTCATTATCCGTTTTCAATAATTTGTAAATGTGATCTTGCTTTGAAATGATTCATTATTACTATTTCAAGAAATATTGATATGTTCCATATGTGTTTAAAGAAAGACGATAAATTAAATACGTTTCTGTGAAAATAATCTTCTTCTTATTTTCATACTATCCCTTATCGGAGATCACCCGTCATCAGAATTCTTTGATCTATCAAATGCTACATTATGCGAATCACGGATGTTTTTATTGTTCACTTATCTTCACTCATAATAGTAAATTTGTCTAGTTTTTGAGACTACGCAGAACTTCTTGATCCATTCATATAACTTAATGTGAACATCAACTACATTTATCACTCTTATCAGTCCAAGAAAATTCTAGAATATGTATTAAAATACCACACTTCGAAAGCGTCAACTTTCCGTGACATCTTCTTATTTAAATAATATCAATATTTATTTTTATACACCAGGGAATACAAAATGAAGCAAGTGGGCTGCCTTCTGGGTGAGGCTATAATAAGGTTTAATTTTCTAATGTGGCGAAATACGGGATAAAATTAAACACAAGTTAAAGAATACGCTATTTTTAATAGTTACGTCTGTTTCACAATATGCATTAAAATTTGTCACGTAAACGACAAGCAATTCAATGTTGGTAATATTTGATGACACTCGGCGCGTTTTATGTTTCGTGTATTTTATTTTATTCATCCATGGCGACTGTCTTTCACATTTCAACCTTATTAATCTGTTTTGTTATACACTAATACCATGAAATATAATTGAATACTAAGAATATATATGTGTCGCTAGATTTCAAAATCAGCCAAGTCCATAATAGATGGATAGGAGAAAAACAGCTTTTGGTTTTCTCAAATACACAGTCACAAAGGTGAAAGTTTATATTATTTCGAGTATATAATATTTTAAATTAATAAATTCCACATTTTGATAACGCAGAAATGTAAGAAAGCAATAGTTCTTCAACAATTCACAAAAAAGTAAAAAATACCTAAAGGTGGATTTGGCTGATTTTGAAATGTAGCGACACATATGTAACAATCATACTACTCAGCATTAAATGAATGACACACTTTGCTATCATGTAGGTTTTGTTGTTAAGCAAGTTGTAGAGCAATAATAATTATCAGTGTTTCCTCAATCATAACTAGATCAGTAATATATGTTTGGAATGGTAATTATACGACAATATATATTTTAATTTAATATATACTGCATTGATATAAATAATAAGGACAATCTATGAATCCTCACTCAACTCATAGAGTCCGTCACGAGACTTCACTCGACATAGTACGCCCGTTACTCCACTCGAATTAAGTTTCTCAGTTCATTAACAGAATTAATCTCTTGTTCATATCGATCTCACAAGGACATCGTTATCCGGGATTATAATCTACACGTATTCATCTTAATTAAAGTATTATTTCATTATGGTACCGATGTGACTTGTTCCCTCATCATCAACCTACAAATAATATACAATATTAGAAACTTTTTACAAAAACCAGTTGCGTTGGTACATATTATTAAAATCGTGTTTTACGCCAACATAATTATTGTGTGATAATGTAAAAACTAGTCCTAAGTATTGTTGTTTTTATTTAATAAAACGCATTTTTTTATAGTACTTATTCCACTTTAATTAATATATTAGAACCGGTTTCGTCCGCTTCAGTGGGACTTTGAAAATGTCCCACTGAGGCGGACGAAACCGGTCCTAATATATTAATTAAAGTGGAATAAGTACTATAAAAAAATTGCGTTTTATTAAATAAAAACAACAATACAATGCAGTTCCACCATGAATTGACAGTTAACAAAAATAAAAAAAAAACTAGTCCTAAGTATTTCTTTTTATGTTGTTAACATAATAATATAACCACATAAAAACAAAAATCTGTTAATACAAACCCCCACTCTGTGAAGGCCCATATTATGATCTTCTTAGGATCGGACATAGACAAAAAAAGCAAAAAAAATACTCTTTTTACCTACTACTTACACTGAAAGAATCTATCAGGGGTGTTTGACCCCAAAAGTCAAACTGAAGCCAAAACAAAATACATGCCAGCGAGTCGAGCATATTATAGCCCATCATTCACAATCATGTCAACGCATTTGAGAATGTCGACAAATTCATTTATCTAGTACAGGGGTGGCGAACCTATGGCACGCGAGATGATTTTACATGGCACGCGAATGTTTTGTGTTGAAGAGAAATAATTACAAGATAAAAAGAACTTTTTATATACAACGTTTTAAAAGTTTCTGTTGAATCATACGAACTTGACTTGACTAGCTTAAACGATCAAAAAAAATTGTGCTTGAAAGAAATACTGAATAATGAAATGTCATTTCATATTGATTTCCATAGTAACGCACGTATATATTATTTAATAATTTAGTTGCTAGGACCCCCTAGCAACCAATAATGGTATCGAAATAACTTTTCATAAAAAACAGAATAAACTAAAAATGAATTCAATTCTACTTAAAGATGGCTAAAAGTATTAAAAAAATGCATTGGCATCGTGTTCTGTTATAGCTAAGTTTCAAATGTAAGGAAATACCGTAATAATATACACTACATAATATTAAAGATGCGTATTTTCTTCGGTTTTTTATAATATTTTTACCAATTCCATCAATCGATGCGCAAACGGAAACGACGAAATTCATGCAAAAATGACAGATCGCATTGTATAAAAAATAACAAGGAGCTGATACTCTTGAAGATCAATTATAATGCATTATAATTAATTTAAATTGCATAGATCAGCGGTTCCCAACCTGTGGTACGCGTACCACCGGTGGTAAGCGAGTGGATAGTTGGTGGTACGCGAAAAATAATCAGTAATGTCGGACATAAAAAGTAAAAAAAATCAGTCATAAAAATAACATTTAAACTATTGTATTTTTTCTATAATTCATAATTTTAATTAATAATATACAGTACAGTTGTTAATATGTTTAGTCGATGATCGAATATCCAACAATCAATATCGTATTTTTGGAGTGCACTTTTAAATTTAGCGCGTTAGCTACTCGTATCAGTGACTTGAGATGTCGCCGTCACTGTTATGATGGCGCTGTACTCCATCCGCTTGAGCGCGCGGTTTACGAGTGACAGGTGCGTTGTTGTTTGTGATTGTATAATCTTTGTTTATTAAACTTCATTGATCCTGTGTGTTAAAAAATTTCGCCGGTAGGGTTTCTGTAAATTTATAAAAATGAAAGTTTTCATCAGAAGAATTTTTACATTTACCGTGTTTAATTAATTTTATATACATATATTTTCTATTAATATCGGTAATTTTTGGAAATTAAAATTAGTTGTTAAAAAAAAACTTCTTTAAATGTCTTGGTTTTGAATTTCGACAGGAAATGAGCTTCGGCACCTTTTATTAAAAAAAAAACATTGTGGTATGTAAAGTTCAAATGTCTCATTTTTATCAGAAAAAATAAAACCTTTGGTATTTTTTTTTAAACTTAAATAAATTGAGTTCTGGGAAATATAGTCACCCTATAAAATTTATAATGCAAATAGAATAACAAATTTCTCGAAATACAATCATTTTTACGAAGTGGTACAATTAAGCGTGATGTACTACCAAGTGGTACGCGAGCCAAAAAAGGTTGGGAAACGCTGGAATAGATGGATCCTTAGGTTACGTCACATATAATAATATTATAGCACTGACCTCATCAGGCGGCGGGGTAAGCCGTGTCGCGAACCTCTGATTTTGATCGATTTACAATCATTTTACAATGCTTGAGATCACTGTAGCGAGAGGATGCCTCATCTGATCCGATACATTATGGCGTCAATTAGTGCGTAAAGAACCAAACTAAGTAGGTATTATATTGTAATAACACTAAAAACTCGATTGCTTATAATTTTTTATCTTTTTTAATAGATTTCTTATAACTATTTTTTCATTTTTTTCCTGCTCGAACTACCTACTCGAAAAACTGCTTGGCACGTCAGACAGCCAAAAAATAATATTTGGGAAATTTTGGCACGTGTACGTAAAAAGGTTCGCCATCAGTGATCTAGTATCACGCATCACTCTTCAAAATGACATTAGCAAAGACGTTAGTAGAAAATGTATGCTAGCTATAGCCTATAGTAAGGTATTCAAGCCGGCTTAAACCGAAATCAAAATTATTATTATGATACAGTATCACTTAGCTTTGGAAGTGGTGCATTGTTCTTCTATCTTCATCGATCGATATTATTTATTTATTTAAAAAATGTGGATGTAACTTTTGGCACGTGTACGTAAAAAGGTTCGCCATCCGTGATCTAGTATCACGCATCACTTTTCAAAATGACATAAGCCAAGAAGTTACTAAAATATGTAAGCTAGCTATAACCTATAGTAAAGTATTCAAGCCGGCTTAAACCGAAATCAAAATTATTATTATGATACAGTATCACTTAGCTTTGGAAGTGGTGCATTGTTCTTCTATCTTCATCGATCGATATTATTTATTTATTTAAAAAATGTGGATGTAACATTCAGGACGTTCACAACATAAATAAGATTTACACTATTATAACAATTAATATTACTCATACAAGAAAGAAGAAAAAATATACAGTAAAATACAGTTTTAAAAACTAAATGCACGGCAAATCACTGAAAATGTATGTCTTTAGGGAGCGCATTAACTAGTCATGCAACCATCGCTAATGGTACCTGAGAGGCTTGACTCAAAGAAACAGTTCTGACCAAGAATAGATCATTGCTGTGACCAAGTAAGTAATCGTTAGGCGTATATAAATTTTAATTCTTTAGGACGTCAGTATTGGAAACCATCGCTCGTAATAGAAGGCAAAAATGTCTCAAGAGCAGAAGAAGTGACTAGAAATTGACGAGAATGAAAAATGAGTATACCTTGGTGAAAGATAGTCGGAAAGTAAGCGTTTGACAAATTATTGAAAGGAAAATAATTATCTATCTTAAAATAAAGACATCGAAAAAATATCTTCTGGACGCACTCTAAAATAAGCTTGTACTTGTACTTCATAAGGATAAGATAGATAATACACCCATATTCAATAATACTAAGCACTAATGAGACGTAGAGTGTACGTATGACATTTAATTTCTGAATAGTTTAGCTTATCGCATGATGAATCCTAGAATTATAGCATATATAGTATTTCACCAATCAGATAATAGGTATAATTTCAAATAGCATTATTAACAGTATTACGGATGGCATGCTATTTCAGTCACTTAACGTGTCTTCAATTAAAATAAGAGATTAAACCTCTTTGTTATATTATCACGAAGGTATTATAGACACGGAAATTGAAATAATATACCTATCTGAGAAAATTAATAATACTTATGAAATGGTATTATTGTGTTGTTTTCGCTGGTTTTTATTTTTATTTGTGCGAATTATAAAATTTTATATACTTATTTTTATCGTGATAGTCGAAAATTATTATATTATATTATATTTGTCTTGAATTATCTGTAACGCATGATATAAAACATGACAATTATTAAAAGAGAGTGAGACGGAGTAAAAATGATTGTTAAACATTTACGTATAAACACATACTCTAGATGTCAAAAATCAGAAGAATCGTTTGTTTTAATCGGGATTTTAAAGAATACAAATAATACTCACATAATAGTTTAGCAGTTTTTTACAGTGCAGTAACAATATAATAAACATTTAAATGCTTGATTTTCTACTTTTTAATAAAAAAAGAAATATAATATATCCACATAGGTATAACGGGTAGGTGTACGGGAAAAATAATTAAATACAAAAATATTTTTTTTTTATTTATATTTTCATCAAAAAACACTTGATGACTTGAAACAAATGATGTAAGTATTAAATTTTTATGTTTAAATTATTTTAAAAATCATATTATTATACATTATCAATCAATCCATCTTATAAAATCCAGTAAGATTTTTGTCCGGAACAGAATCTAATATTTTTGTGGTTAAAACTGAATTATTTAAATATGGCCGTTAAAAAATAACTGCCAAAAATCAGGCCCATACATAATAATAAATCATCTCCAGCTCATGTCGTTTGATTACAAAAATATATCCAGCAACCACAACTTACAATGAAATCTATCGGCCAAATTGAAATAATGATTCTTACTTTACCATTGGATATAAAATGTATGGTAAAATTGATTTCTGTTTTGCTCAAAATATCGAAACTAAAGTTTGTACTATATGTAGTACAGTATGCATTTAAGGGGGGTTCCTTATGCCAACAAAGAACCTAGCGGAAAAATACAAAGCTTACAATTTGAGATGTTTTTTTGATAATTTACAATTTCAGCTGTATTAATATTAATTAATAAATATGTATGTATCTAAAAACATTAATCGAGCATAAATATTGGGACCATACCTAAATAAGATTTCATATAAATAAAAAGGATTTCAAGTTATACAAATTTATATTTTTATAAAAATCGATGTTTTTTAAAATAAATATAAAAAATATTGAAACGATGATTAGTCAAAAATCTATACGAGAAAAAATAGATAACTTAATAAACTAAATTTAAATAATAATTATAACAATAAAAAAAAGCTTCGTATTTTTCCGCTAGGTTCTCTGTTGGCATAAGGATCCCTCTTAAGGGTTAAACGGCTTTACAATTTTATTAATATATAACATGTTGACGGAAAGCTATAAAGAAGTAAGCACATTATGGTGACGAAGTGTCGGATAGGAAGTACGATTATGAAAATGATATATTTAAAAAAATGTCATTTTCTATAAGAATTATACTCGATTCAAATTGAAGAGACGCTTAGATAAGAAGTTAGTGCATTACCCAAGAGATTTAACGATAATTATAATATGGATAGGGTGCTGTAATCAACCTACTGTAGCCTTAGATCGAAATCTAAGGCTACAGTATCTTATATAATAATATATATTAATCAAAAAAGAATTATTATGGATAAAGAAGAACCATCAGATAAGCATCACCTTCTGACAAATGATCAAATTCAGCGATGACGTGCTGTCTGAAGAATTGAGTCTGAAACACAAGAACGAAGACAGTAAGAAAAAACATACACGTAAACGTATAAGAGAAATGGAGACAGGGAGAACACGTATGAGAATGTTGACAGATGGTACTGCTGCTTGGTAATATTTATTAGTTATTAATAACAGTGTTATATTTGGCTTACCAATCTATGAGGATGATACAGACTAGTATTTTTTGCTAAATTTGTACGGTTATTTTTTAATTTATACGAAAGTGGTGTAAAAAATCTTGAGATACCCTGAGCTGAGATAGACAGATCCTTTTTTTATCTCATTCTGAGTTTACCAACTAATATGAAGCCATGTTATTAATTGTTTCAATGAAAATACATTTTCGTATATCTAAAAACCATTTCCACTTTTTAGTCTGTCATCGAGCTAAAGGAAAATATTGTTATTATTATCGAAAATGTTCGATCCCTCATTCTTGAATACTTGAGTGCTTTTTAAGACTAATCTACCTGTTGCTACGTTTCTAGGGGGTCCTCTCCATACCTCCCAAAATACTCAGTCATCTGAACACTCACCCAGTGGCGGTTCGTATGAGTTAAAAATGGGGGTTTGCGGAATGATCACTGAATCTGATCTGAAATCTATGTTAATACATTTAAAACAATTAAATTTACTGTTAATACTATTTCAAAAATAAGCCTACATTCTGAGAACTGTATCTGTTATGGCATTTTACTGCAACTAATATGTGCGGTATTAAAATATAATATAATATATTATTGTTAGCTAGGCCATGTATAATGGATAGAATGACAGAAGTCACACTGGGTACGGCTCTAGTATCAGCATTTCAATAGACCGAAAGAAAGAAGTAGGAGAGATACCGGAAAAATGCATTACTGGTAAATCAACAAAAACATGAATCAATTTTTTTTTCTTTTTAAAAATAAGAAGAATATTATACTTACTGTAGTCTTTTAGCCTGGATCTAATTGTAGTGCAAATCACTACTGCTGAAGATAAGAAGGTTTTTCTGATTCAACACTAAATGGCTGAATTATCATAATATACATCGAACTTGTTGTTACGATCACGGAAATTGCGAGATCTCGGATGTACTGACGAAACATTCATTGACATTTTAGTTTTTGATTTTCTCCATACATTTATTCACCTTTATAACGAGCTATTCCTGGGTATACCGAGAAAAACTGTTGTGTCGATGTGAAAATGTGTCGATCTGTTGTGTACACTGATAGGACATCACACTTATTTTAATTACAATGCTATTTGATTATAGCATCATATAAACTTAAAGCTTTTTAAAGTAAATAATATAATATAATATAAACATTTATGCACCCACTTAAATATGTCAACTTAAGAAATGTTCAAAGGGATCTCACAGTAACCAAAAATGCACACCTTCAGTAATAAATAAGATGATATATGTATCCTTTTATACAAATAGCACTTTACCCTCTTTTAAAATACTGACACGAGCTAAGTAATACACTTAACTGGTATTTATTAATATTATTTACGAGCTCATGCAAATCTGTTCTCACCCTTTTGGAGTGAACACCTGCACGTCACATCCATTTTTTAACTATGTTGATTTAAACAAATGCATCATTATTAAATCGCTCCCACGCTTTTGCGTGTTATGGAAATAAGCCAGAAAAAACACTTAACTGGTAATTATCAGTATTATTTACGAGCTTCTGTTCAATACTTGAAGTAAAACAATTTGTTATCTACATTAATTGCACAAATGTGCATCTTTTTAGATTAGTTTAGACACTTATGAACACCGGCATAGTCAAATAATGTCATAAATGTTATTTCTTGTTAATGTAAAACATATATCACAATCAACACGTGCAGATGAAATGAAGTCTGTTCAAGTCAAAAACCCACCAAGTATAAAACCTCAGGGAATGTTACCCCTGTTGTCTTTCGTTTCCAACCATTGTACAGTACGTAACCTATGTCTATCAAACACTTTGTACTAAAATTATTACTGAAATAAATAGTAATGTTTTACTTTACGTAAAACACTATTGCTCTCGCCGTGTTCACAATCAATTACAAACGCCCACCGCTCAAGCATCCTAGAAGGTAAATTTCCTGACAAAACTACCTTCAAGACGTACAGTCTATAACCGTACAAGAAAATTGTGAAGAATTACATCAAGGAGTTTCACAGAGTGTCCCAATTCTGGTAAGAAACTTAAGGAAGGTTAATATCATCAAACCATACAGGACCTGCCAACCCAGATCTTCTACTTCTTTAAGCTACTCATCACTAGGACATAACAGATCGTTTAAAAACAAAATTTTCGACCCTAACCAATAAAATCCGACCGGGCAGTTAACTAGACCGATGCCGCCGAGATCGGATTACGTTTATGACACTAGTTGAGACAAGTGTCTAAGTACCTAATTGGTGTTTTCACCGACAACATTGAAAAAATATCCACGCATATGGTTGAAATTGCATGTAAAAATCCAAGCTTTGTGAAGTCAGTAGATACCTACAAGCGCTGGCAGCTCAGCACTTCATTACAATAAACAACTTCTTTTGTAGTTTATGAATGCTATGCTTGTTTCGGGATTTTTACGATGGTTTTCAGATTTTTTATGTTCTATGCATAAATAGAACGTGGCGCAAAAAATGTTGTATAACAATATAACGAGTAATGCTTATAACCAGCAAATTCAGTCGTTCCCATCTTCCTCGTAATAACCAAGTTCGACAGTATTATAAAAACTTCCAATTAGCAGGAAATAAAAGTAGACGTATCTACAGGCTAATGATGGAAAAATAGTAAAAAAATCTATGCATTCATGCCAGATAAAAAATAATATATCGATATAAAAGCTTACCGTTGGAGAAAAATTTGACTTTATTCGCGAAAACGTTTTCTAATGGGACTCCAATCTGCTCGACCCGATGAGATATCTGAAGCCTCCAGATACCAGGTACACAGGAACTCCTCGGCTTTGCAAGATATTCACCAGGTGTCTGAAAAGAAAAAAATAACATAAGAAAATGTGACAATATGAAGGTATCCTACAATATAGGGAATTTACTACTTTGTAATGCTAACTTCCTTTTCCTTCCACCACCCGCCACGTCTCCACACCCGTTACGATACGATACCCACACAGGATAATATAATATATCATAATAATTGGGAATATACATAATATAATGGATAAGCTTGACTATTATATTGTAATAGTATAATAGTATCCCTTGCGGGCATAAAGTTTCTCCTTACATTATTTTGTGCCTTGCGGGTCGGAGAGATTTCTAATAAGTTGTTATTAGTAAACAAATACTTGCCGATCGTATTGTTCCAAGTAGGGATTGCAATATACTGGTATTCTTAAAACCGGCATCCAGCTTTTCATCGATATCGAAATACCGGGTTTCTTTTTAAACCTACTTCTTTAAATCTAACTACCGTCTAACTATCTACTTTAAATCTATCTACTGGTACTTTTGGTATTAAGAAAACAGAGTAAGTAATTAAATATAATATATCCCAAACCACAAAATCACTAATAAAAGTGAAATAATAACAAAAAATCTACCACAATATATTGATATTGAGCGGAAAAATTCTCGACTTTGATTTTGGATGGAGTATTTATTTTTTGCAAAATAGTTTGGGTTTAGACGAAATTTGTCAAGAACTAATAAACCCAGTCGATTTCGATTTCTGGGAGGGATTCTATTATAGGATGTGCAAATAAAATGGTGAGTCTAATAAAACAATATTATTGTCTTGATATTGTATTGATAGTGTCTTGGTATTCAACATGGAATACCGAAAAACCGGTGTTGATATTTTCATTCGGTATTGAAACCTTTAATTGCTACGAATGATTACATTATAAGTGTATATCTATATAATTTTATTGACATGTAAGAAAGTACTTTTTTACGTTATACGTCTTTTGGAGCGTTTGGTAGAGAGTGAAATTGAGAGTTGCACGCCAACACCGTTACAAAAAAGCGCGACTGTATGAAGTAAGCTGCGAATCAGTTAGCTGTATACAAACGCAAGTTTGATAGTATAATTGTTCCGTTTTTTTTTCAATTTATTATTGTCGGCCATTTGCAATTCCTTACGTCAACAAACGATTAAAAGTCAGAGTGACAGTTGTTACGTTAAAAATAAAAACATCGAGAAATAATTATATAATTTTGTAATATTAAGTTAAAGTGTATAGAAATAAACCAATGGCGCTCCAATAAGCCGCCTTTTTTCTTGAGTGTGTAATTTAACAAGATAATTAAGAGCTAGTCGAAGAATCTAGGTTATCACAAGTTTTGTTTTTGTTTTGTTACACCAAAGAAATATAACTTCTAACGCGGGTACATAAGTACACACACCAATTTTTTATTTACCGAAATAACGGTTATTAGCATTAAAATTATCGGTAATTCGGTATAGACATTTACCGGTAAACCGTTTTACCGTAAACCGGTTTATGCATGCTCTAGTCGGGATCGGGGTTATTATACTATTATAGAAAGAAACACAATATCATTAATATAATAGTAAGTAAAATAAAGATTAAGGAGATCGTGGTTAACTGGCAACCAAGGCCTATAATATTAATTATAATACGGATGATAATGTTGAACATTCACCTTCATGTTCATCCACTTTGCTAATTATTCAAGAGGAATTAACATGCTTCACTGCTGTCCCATAGCACCACCAGGTCAAAAACTAATATCCAAATTTTATGGAACCTATTTAAGTCAACTCCGCCTTCAGCTTTGATGGCGTCCGCCTTTACATAATTAAATAAACAACACAATTTTGATCTCGACATTTTTAGCTGAATTTTCATCAATTGACTATGCCCTAATCTACGAAATGTTCATTGTTTTATTCATAATAAAACGCGAAAGAAGTATTTACATAGTAACAAAATTGTCTTGTTTATTAATTAGCCAAATAATATATTCAAAATAAAGTTAGGAGTACGTTTTTATACGTTTTATTAACTTCAAACGTGCTATTCCATCTGAAGCAGTTGTTTTTAATGACTGTACTATAATCACCATATAAAAAGAAAACAACATTGTTTTTGTTTCATCTTCAGCATTTTTCTTGTACAATTTGCTGAACCTTAAATTATTATATTTAACTTTATTAAAATAAATATGCAGTGATATGGATGCCGCAGTAGCGAAGGGTGGAGGTAGGCTGTTAACTCATTCGCTGCTGACTATAGAATGAGATTTTAATTAGCACCTTTAAAATGCACGTTAATTACATCGATCGGCCGCCTGGTCATTACGCGCATGTGCGTCTTCAGCGTCCAAAGTATTAAGATCCGACATAAACGGTGCATATTAAACTTTGTTAGTCATACGTACATATTTTTATTGAACTAAGACTACAATATACAGATGGTATTGGTTAGTTTTGAAAAATCAATTAAACCTAGCCTAACCAAACCATAATAGTTTTGGTACATTTTGGGCGATATGACAAAATTGTGCACACTTTTTTATTCATACTAATACGTTATCGTTGGATTAAGAATACACACTACACATATTGTTGCTTCATTTTTTTTAAATTCATTAAGTCCTGTCTAAACCAAACTATAATAGATAAAAATATTATTCCATACATAAAATATTCAAAGTAATGTATGATTTAATTGCACAATTTTAGATATTTTATAGATATACGAGTATTTTTTGACTATGGCTTGGTTTCGCAGTGTTTAATTGAATGTTAAAAACTAACCAACACCATTTGTAAATTGTAGTCAATGAAAACAAATATGACTGACAAACCTTAGTATGCACTATTGATTGCGGATCTTAAGAGCCTACTTCCGCCCTTCACCACTGAATTGGATGGTTATATGTCGGAGTGTTTGTTATCCCTTTAATTAAAACGACGGATTCGGAGTAATTAAAAATTAAGAATATTTGATTTTTCACACGAGATATAAGACATAGAATATATTAATTGAAGTATCTAACAATGATTATCAGTATTTCACGGGTATGCACACGTTGGCGTGAAAAAGGTGACGTACATAAGTACACGCACTGATTTTTTTAAACATATTGTGGATATCACAAATTATCAGTTTAAGACGTTCCCAACATGAAATGAAATATTATTATAAATAAGAAAGAAAAAGAAAAGTAATAAAAGAAATAAAAATGAAAATATAAAAAGAAAATATAATATTGAGTAAACATACAAAAGCAGTGAAAAAATAATTATACATCTATAGACGTTCAAAGAATTACACGGAGTTTGCTACGGAGATAATATTATTCTTACTAATTCTGTCGGTTACAGAATTATTGATGAGGGATTTAGGCATTTATTGTGTTAATTAGTATCGGTAGGTATTATTCCGATTAGATAACGTGTGCATTTATTTGATAAATAACGGGATCGATCATATGATACATGGCTTCATTATACGGCCGTTGTATCAACTCAGTCACAATAAGTGCTGTAAAAAATGCGTGAGATAAATACATTCAAACCAAAATAGACGCACATAACAAACTAGACAGAGTAAATAGCAGAAAGACAAGACCACTGTCGATATATTTTATTATCATATTATTAATTTATATTTTTAAATCGGTTTTATTTTCCCGGTAACTATACTGTAAGCATCTAAAACTCGCATAATTCATCCATACAATTTTTAATATTATTCATTAGGATTGTTTAGATTTTGTATGCATGAAGTAGGCTGTAATAATCGTGAGATTACTATGATTACGAAAGATGCCATTGTCTAATTTAATTAATAAATACACAGGCAAATACTTTTTCTACCACTTACTACATTTGAGTACTTACTTACATGTTCAAACACGCCCGTTACTATGATCTTACTCACTACTTCATTTATCGTTTGTCAATTTATGGCTACGGCCGTATGTTGAAGCTTAGCCACTGGGAAATGCCAATAGAAATGGCGTATTTCAAAAAAATACTACCTTCTTCTTAGGTCAATAATTATTATATAGCAAACATTATTCGTAGAATGTTTATCACATTTGAATGGTCAAAGACATAGCTTATAATCAGTATCTTTAGAATTATCTTAAAATGTTTGTAAATCTTGCCCATTTTTTGAATAATAAAATGCCTAATTCTTGTCAAATTTGGGATCATAGAGATTATCAAAATATTTTTTTATCGTAAATATTTCACTATAATAATGTCGACATAAATTTTACTAATGGTTTTATAAATGCTTTTAAAAATTAATAAATATAAAAAAAATTAAACACCACTGCACATGGATGTACTGAAATATGACTATATTCTAAAACATTAGAGCGAGAGGTTTAAAATAATACTATTTTATGTAATAAAAATACTTTATGCAGTCATCAACTGTTTAAAATAAATATAAAGGATAAGAAGACTTCAAAATTATATAAATAGATTATCTACAACGTTTAAGGAATGTCCAGGATCATGCTTTGAAAATAGAATAAAACCTCCATTTTGACCTACGCGGCGCACGTCCCCCCTTAATGATTTACACGTCATGGTTTACATTAAATTTTAACTAGTCGTTTTTTATCAAGTCTTTGCAGTTTGTATTTTTAAAGTAGGTAAGCATTAAATAATGACCGCTTAGTAACTTGTAACGAGTTTTTGCCGCTATTATTATCATAATATGTAGTAGTTTTGTTGACAATCATGGCTAACAATAATAATTAATATAACAGACATTGATATATTATTTTGTATTACCAATACGTGGTAAGCAGCCATTTGACAGTTTATTTCCAAGAATCAAAATAATATGTCCATGTCAGTAATGTATTATTTTCTCCAACAACAAAAATATATCAAGAGAATTCTATCAAAATATTTATATTATTATATATCAAAAGTAAGCATTTCTCTTAACAGTAGAATGCTTGTAAACCTCCGTTTACACGTGCATGGATTTACTGGTGCCAATGTTCACAATCAAATATCTTATTTTCTTCTTCATCTTCTTGTCGCTACAATATTATGTAATCAATTATCATTGACCTCTTCTAACATCGGCCACCATTGAGATCTGTCCAAAACCGCTTCCCTACAACACAAATAAATACACTTAATCAAGCGATCACTAGGCCCTACGTTTGGTGTGAAGCATCAGCAATTTTTAAGCCTAGCAGATATCCAATATTGAGATCGCCACGCTCTCAAATGAGCTTTGACTGAGTTTACTGAGTTGACTTAAGTTAATAAAAAGTGCCATACGAGAGAAAGGCATGGAGAACTAAATTTAAGTAAAATGAATTTAATTATAAATATAATACAAAAACAATGTAGAGAGAATTGTTATTGACGTCCGCAATAATACACCGCACATTTCTTAATTATAGCTATAAAGTTGGGTTTTGTGGCCTACAGTTTTCAACTTAACACTATTTCTCCATTTTTGTACCAGGTCAATCGGGTTTTAGATTGCCTTCCAGCTAACCTGATATCACTATTTTATCATACATGGCCCGTTCATCCTATGCACGAGCACCAGCCATCTAAAGCGAGTCATTTTAATGTACTGTACGAATTACAGGCACCTGTAAAAAGCGTACAGCTCGTTATTGTATATCCGTCTTCATGGGTACAAATAATGTACTATGCAACATGCTCTTTCAATGTATTAGATTAGGTCATGTTCAATATTATCAAAACATTTAGTAAATTTATCGTCTTAAATTATTGTACCTGAGGTCTACTTACAGATAATACAATTGGCCTCGTCTTACTAAGACTGGCCCAGATGCGCAACTTGTACATTAATCAGCTTGACAAACTTCTGATAGGAACTTTGTTTTTAGAACCCTACAACTATTGCAGTATTTCAAAGTAATCACCAGTAGCTAGATATGTTTGAGTTACTTGTAGTTTGAGTTATAAAGCATCCCTCGTGGGGGTGTTCATTTTCTCAATATGTCATGCAACACATTGTGGATGAAAATAAAAACTTTATCTTGTCATATGAAAATGGTTTTACAGGATCTCCCATTCAAAGTTATCTTAAGATTCTCTCTCACTTACCCAAAGTATATCTCTAAGTGTGTAATCCTTTCGCTTGGCGGTCTTTTTGCTTATGATCCTACCAGTGGGTCTATTCTATACTTATCGAACACTAAATTGATAAATAGTATCAAACTTAGGGTAGGTTTGTATCAAAATATTAGCACTTATTGTAACAATTACACGAAGCCGGTTTTTATTGTTGCAATAAGTGCGATATTTTAACAGCAGCAAGATAGGTGCTGTTAAAATATAGCACTTATTGCAACAATAAAAACCGGCTTCGTGTAATTGTTACAATAAGTGCTAATATTTTGATACAAACCTACCCTAAGTTTGATAATATTTTTCACTTTATCACTTTAGCGGTCGATAAGCATAGAATAGACCCACAGGGAACTGAAATACACAACGGGTAAGGCGATAGCAGGTAACCGACTCGAGTATGGAAGAAGCCGGGTTAAACTTACACACGTGTTAAGAATACGTTTTAGGTCGAATACTAAAAATTGCTCTCGCATTTACGCTCATGTATTACACACACTACTACACGTGCATAATGCGTGCTTCATTTTCGTAGGACACTCACACATTCAAAAGCCTGCTGTATTGAATATTGCCTATTCTATTTATTATCTGTTCTGTGGATCCTACCTATTATTCAACAGCCTTAATTCCCACGACCTTTGATAACCTTGTCATAAAATACAAATAAATGTTTAAAAATATATAATTGTATCAAATACCAGATAAATATGTAAGCACACCGTAACGGTCCCATGAACAATTAATACGTTATTAATGTATCTCATGAAATATATTATATATATTAAAAAAATGAGAAACTCTCGTTTAGATAAACTAGAATTTCGTGTGTAAGCCTTTACTGGCGTGAATGTTCAACTGATATTGAGACTGACATCACTAAATATATCGATGTGTAAATGAAGTATAATAATTAATAACAGAGAATAAAACATTCATAATTTATTATATTATGGAATATTCAATTAACTAGATAGAGCACTAATTATATTATGTTATTATTTTTTTTAAATTCTCTTAAAACGATTTATTACAATAACAATTCTTAAAACATGCCCTCCATCCACCACCCGCCGCATACCGTCGGAATAGCTCAGAAAATAAATGAAATTTATACTTACATAAAGTCACTATAAATATTATGTTTTCGGCAACCTTGTTGCCATGAAGGGCGCAATTCAAATTTTGAAAATAGCCGATGGCGTATTGTCTACATAATGTCACTTTACTCAATTACAGATCAGTAACCGAGTAAAATGTATTTTTTATTTTTAAATTGAAATCCTGTGTAAGTCCTATGAAAACTTATTACAAAAACATTATATTGAATTATTTTTCTCAAATAAATATGACATTTGCATGGTGTATAAACATATTATATATATGTAATAAACCATTTCTTTTATTCATCGAATAATTCACAAGATTTGAGACTTTAACATTCAATATTATATCAAGGGGGGACGTGCGCCGCGTAGGTCAAAATGGAGATTATATGCTATTTTCAAAGCATGATCCTGAACACTCCTTAAACGTTGTAGATAATCTATTTATATAATTTTGAAGTCTTATTATCCTTTATATTTATTTTAAACATTTGATTACTGCATAAAGTATTTTTATTACATAAAATAGTATTCTTTTAAACCTCTCGCTCCAATGTTTTAGAATATAGGCATTAGTCGGTACATGCATGTGCAGTGGTGTTAATATTTTTTAGATGTATTAATTTTTAAACGCATTTACAAAACCATTAGTAAAATTAATGTTCACATTATATAGTGACATATGTACGATAAAAATTATATTTAATAATCTTTGTGATCCCAAATTTGACAAAAATTAGGCATTTTATTATTAAAAAATAGGCACGATTAACACATTTTAAGATAATTCTAAAGATACTAATTATAACCTATGTCTTTGACCATTCAAATGTGATAAATATTCCACGAATAATGTTTGCTTTATAATAAATATAAGAATAAGGTAGTATTTTTTTGAAATACACCACTTCTATTGGCATTTCCCAGTGGCTAAGCTACAACATACGGCCGTAGCCATAAATTTCAAACGATAAATGAAGTAGGGAGTATCCAATCTTTTTAACCAATTGAGTCACGTACGCCATATCTAATTACAACGAAATCAACTAGTATTTAGGCTGATTTTAGCTAAAGGCCAGTCTGCTGTTGTGGTACTAATAATACATAGTTATCGTGATTCCTAGCCGACGTCTAGATCTCTTCAAATTTCAGTCTTCCTCGTAACTTACATAGACCATTGGCTAATAATTTAATAAACTATTTTTAGATTCAATGAATAATTCATAATATTTAAGAATGTATCATTTTATTGAGCATACATAATTTAGAAATACACCAGAAACATATATATTAGAAAAACCTAACTAACATAATTATTATGTAACATATACATAATTTTGAAAACACTTCTGAGAAATGTATTATGACCAATAGAAAAAATCTTTTTGGAAAAAGTAAGACACCCCGCAGGAATTGAACCTGCATCTCTCGGGTATCGCGCCCGCCGCGTATAGACCACAATGCTAAAGCTGTCATACTAATTACGACAAATTTTAACTATTGACTCTTATAATACTCTCTGACGTACTTTCCAAATTGAGCTACGATTGGCTATCGGTTTTTGTATTTTAAATAGGTATTACTGTGATTACTAACCTACTAGTATTACTAGTGTTGTAACTTACTTGAACTTGCTAAGAATTTTTAATTAGCCATTTTTTATTCAACAAATAATTCACAAGATTTAAGAATGTAATATTCTAAGTATTGAACATATACATAATTTTGAAAACACTTCTGAGAAAATGTATTATAACCAATTGAAAAAATGTTTTTTCAAAAAATAAGACACCCCGCAGGAATCGAACCTGCATCTCTCGGCATCGCGTCCGAATAATAAATTACATTATTAAATCTTGTGAATTATTCGTTGAATAACTAAATAAATAGCATCTACCATGTCTTTCCACCAAGTAATAACAGTGAACGAAATTAATAACGGTTAATGTGATATTTTATTTCAGGAGCAGTAGGTACTTGAACTCCTGGTATAGTGCATGCAGCCACTGAAGAGTACTCGTTCTCTCCCACCATCTTCTATCTTCGCTGCGCTGCCGGGCGAGTCGGCATCCCTGGTCACGGAAACCCGGGGCTGCTGCTGTATCGCTCCAAGTTCCAGGTAACGCTATAACCCTGGACATCTTTTGGGTACTACAGTGCGACTTTTATATTAAGACCGACGCGAGAACATAAATAGTAGGTACTTAGTGTGAAACGACGAAAGCGGGAGCCGGATGAAGAAAACTATGTGAAAGAACAGGGATTTTTTTAGTTCCATAGATGGTCGTTAGAATGACGTGTCAGCCATATAGAAGTCGCATTCTAATTTGCGATGTAAAGGAGAAAGGGGAAAAGGTTGCACAATTAAATAAACTGTTTTCACAAAGTGCTGACAATATTTAAAAATATGAAATTCACACCGGAAATGGATGGTTTCACAAATTATCGACAACACTGTCAAATGGTAGATTTTCACTATTGAAAGAAATAGTTTCACTTGTCAATAGATTTTTGTAATACTAAAAAATTAATAGATGTGTCTTAAAAATATAAATTGCAAATGGTATTGATTAGTTTTTAAAATTCAAATAAACCCTGCCTCGTCCAAACAATAAAGCTGAAGATAGGCTGTGGAGATCCGACAAAAATAGTGCACACTTTGTCAGTTATATTTATTTGTTTTCATTGAACTAGGAATAAAAATGCAGATGGTGTTGGTTAGTTTTTAAAATCCAACTAAATCCTGGCTAAACCAAACCATATTAAATAAAAAATATTATTCCATCTATATAATATTTAAAATTGTGTATTCGATGGTTTAAATTGATTTTTTTAAACTAACCAATACCATTTGCAATTGGTATTGTTAGCTCAATGAAAACAAATAATTATGACTGACAAAGTTTAGTGTCCACTATTTATGTCGGATTTCCACAGCCTACCTCCACCCTTTGCTACTTGATAGATACAACCTGGATATCTCCGTGAATGTTTATACGTGCGCATAAATTCCATCAAAACAAATAAGTTTGCTTACCTTTGAAAGATGAAGTCCATCGCCGTTGCCAACGCGCGACGGGGTTAGCATACGATCATTGCATGACAACCCTTGCTTTTCCCTCCACCACCATCTCATCCCCACACCCGTTACGCATGCTTATATCGTGGCATAACAAATAATAGACATCTTTGACAGTTTTTCTAAGAGTATCTCAGTAGCAACTTATCAAGATTTTGATTGATGCGCACTAGACCAGTGGTTCTCATGTGCGGCCATGGTGGCATTTTCAGTATTTAATTAAATTATCTGGGCTAATGTTAAATATGCGTTATTGGAAATGAGTCATGACCAAGTACTTAAAAACCATTTTAATAATACCACGGTTGAAAAACTTTGGTCGAAGTTATACGAGTACGTTGACCAAGAATCAAGTCAATCCAAAGAATTGGCATCATTTGCTTTATTAATATTGTCGATTTTTCCTACCACTGTATACAGTGAAAGATCATTCAGTGTAATTCACTTCATAAAAAACAAATATTGAAGCCAGTTGACAGATGTAAACTTAGAAGCAGCCATGCGGCTCGCAATGGAAAAAAGGAGTATTGAGGAATTTCTATTTGCATTATTTTTAAATAAATAGATATGTACTAAAATGTTCAAAATGTATCTTATTAAATGGACTTGTCTATAAATAAATTGATCCATTTTTTAGTAAATAAAATTGAGTTTTAATTTTTTCAATCACAACAAAAGTGAAATTTGGTGCGGCCACCAGACGTTTCCATAGAACTGTCAATGTCAATTGTGCCGCCACAGTTAAATTTCACGTGAGAACCACTGCACTTGACTGTGCGTGATTTATTATAATATGACTGTAGCAAAGCATTATTGAGAAAAAATCTTCTCGTTCTCCATAAGACGCCACCTATTTTTGAAATCTGAGAATTTTTCTATCGTAAAAAATAAGTCACATTTGCTGACCGGTCCAACTGAGGGTCGGACTGACATGACCTGTGGCTTCAGTTTATCTACACATTTTTATTTCTTACAATATCTGTTTAGTTCCGGTCGTCGATGCTACTTGGCTCAAGTGGTGGCTCTCGCGATGCTACCAGTGGTCGTCCTCATCGTACAGAACTGTTCAAGTATGCTTCGAGTCTCTGGCGAATATGATGCGGCACTCTCCATCAAAACTGAGGTAAGATATATCAAGGATACCGTATATATATATATTAATATTCATTGATGTATGTGCAGCCGAATTCTATGCACGGCCACCTTCCATGACACTATAAACGTATCAGAAAGAAGAATTTTTTGTGCTTCAATTCCGTTCCCCGAATCAAAGCTGCACGCGACTAATGAATCATGCATTATTAATATTGACAGGATTTCGCACTCTTCATTATATTACAGATCCTAAATTGTTTACCAAACATCAGTGCAATGTATCCAGATCTTGGGAAATTTTAAGATATAATGGCAAAAATACTGAAACTGAATTTTCATACTAAAATGACTGAATAATAGGAGAATGATCCTATTTAATAATATTATGATTACGACAAAAGAATGTTTGTTTTATAGTTTAAAAAATCGCCTGTGGTGCAAATAACCTCATTGTTTATTACGTATAACGTTAGTTTTCAATTTTTATCACTTATACTTGGTTGTTTATTTAGTATACTTTATGTTGAAAATTCATATTTTTCATCTATTACCAAATAGGTATATTAATATTTTACTAACAAAGAAGGCCTTAAATTTTGTGTTTAGTATTTTTGAGGCATTTTTGGAATGGGGAAGAATGAACGTTGAGATAATAATATATTAAACCATTCAAAATTTAAAACACACAGAAATTGCAACACTTTAAGTTCCGTATTTATCATGATATAATATGTATTTTATGATAGTTTAAAAACTATTGTTCAATATATAATCAATCAATAATTTACAAGATTTAAGAATGTAACATTCTTTTATTGAACTCACATAATTTAATAACACTTCTGAGAAATACATAACCACTAGAAAAAATCTTTTTTTTTTTAATACTACACCCAGCAGGAAGAAATGCAATTTAGAAAGTGCTTCATAGAGTGTTGTAGTTAAACGTGTTGCAATTAGGTAAAACACGTATAGCATAGTGGTCAGCTCACATGGGCGCGGAGCCCGAGGGGCGCAGGTTCAAATCTGCTGGGTGTCGAATTTTTTCTATAGTGGTTATATATTTTTCAGAAGTATTTTCAAATTATGCACGTTCAATAAAATACTATTACATTCTTAAACGTTGTGAATTATTCATTGAATAAAAAATATAGCTTTTAAACACTATCATTAAATACGTAATATATTATGGTAAATACGGAACTTAAAGTGTTGCGATTTCTCCTGATTATAATAATATATTACTAGGTATAAAAAGTTATTTAAAAATTAAATTAAATGTATACTGCACGTATAGTCGAAAAAATAATTTTAAAATGTGCTATAACCACGGATATCTGCTGTACTAAAATATAGCTTTATTCTCAATTTCAAACAACAACGTATATAATATTGCGCAGTGCGCTTTTATGGAATTAATATAACATTGTACCTATACGATAATGAAATTTAAATTGTCTATGATGAAAAAAGATACGGCATATTAATGTCATAAATCTTTCCTACAAAATCTACAAATTTTCCGGCCTTAGATGCTAACGATACCCAAAATTCTTCAGTGCCAACATTTACAGGGGGCCTTAGGATATTGGTATTGTATAATAACTTCAATTAATAGTCTTGCTGTATCTCAGGAATAGGGATTATAATACCAGTATTTCAAAACCGATCTACAATAATTATTTATCGATACCGAAATACCGGTTTCAAAAATGAAAATTACCGATATTTTTGGTATTAAGAAAGCATATGTTTTTTAAAAATTAATTTAATGTTATTATTTCATTACTTACTACTATATTGTATAAGTACTTCATAAATTTATTGTATAAGTTTTCTGCCGCCAAAACGCAAATATATTGACTGAAACCAACAATGGCTAAATAAAATTACAACAAAATCCTTCAAATATACTTACTTATAGAATTGTCTCGATAAATTAACATATTTCGAAAAAGAAAATGTTCGTGTCAAATATTTCCAATTATTCTATAACTATTGATCCAGCGTTGATAGTACCTACCATCCAACTAACGTTGAATTTCAGAGAGATTTTTCTGTACCCGGATTTATAGTATTTCTAAAAATTATCAGTTCTAAAATATTATCTATAGGTACATATTTACAAAGGTCGGCATAATAAATGTAGGTAAGTACATACTTTAGGTTGCTGTACAATAGTGTTTTTAATAAATTTTAATAGTTATATTTATTGATAGGTACCTACTTCTTTGTTACTATAAGATTTTTTGACGAATACTGGTATTCAATAAGAAATACCGAAATACCGGTATTAATATATTCATTCGGTATTACAATCCCTACTCAGGAATTAAACATTTTCATTTCCCTTTCTTACAACAACGAGGCAATCGGGAGTATAATTTGGTTATAACTTGAATCCAACCCTCAAACAAAAGCCAAAGCAATTGAATCTTTCGAAGAACGTTTCAAAATGTTACTAGTTGTACGATATATTGTATATTGTGTAAACAACATCAAGATTTAATTGTAGTATGGTTTAATTTATGAACGCTCAATATATATATTAATGATAGTGTGTATACATTATATACGGTTCCATGAATAACCAAAACGAATCCTCATCACGAATAACCACGACCGTCTTGCATCTACCACACCATCGACCACTCCTACAGAGATATAACAGAACAGCAATAAACAGAACTATGCAAATTTAGAAACGGGGGAAATATAACATTTAATATTGAAATTGGTCTCTCTCTATATTATGTTGTATTGTAACTTCTAAACCTACATCGAAGGAGTTGCAAGAAGTTCACATCTTGTGAAGAAAGTTCAATATCGAATCATATTGAGGCTACTGCTGAGAGATGTGCCCTATGTGCGGGGTATGAAGCCCTTAGTAATCGAGTGGTAATATTTATGTAGGAATAACAAAACTAAAATGATAAATTGAGGTTTTTACGCCGAACGGCCAACATGCAGAGATTATATACTTATACGAAATATTTATAAATTACAAATGTATTCAACGGTGAAATGTTCAACGAAGAACTCGTCATTTGATAAAATGTTATACGAACTCATGTTTCACGTACTGCGCCGCACGAATAAGTGTCCCACGATGAACTGCATACGTACAACTTACATGTAACCGAGATTAACGACATAATATTTTGACATATTTCATATTATGTAACAGTCATATTAATAAAAGTATCAGCGATTTCATGCATACTTAGTTATCAATACAAAAACTTTACAAATTCCAAATTCAAATAATAGAAACAAACTTTTTATCCAAGTCCGTTGCGTCACTTCATAATTCATGAAAAAGTCGTAAAAATTTATGAAACAAATAAAAAGAAAATCAAAAAGTTGTAAGGTAGCTTTTATGAAAAATTATGTCATTATTGTTTTCAATTATTATGCCCATTTATTATTAAAATAAACACGTCTCGCTTCGTGGATTACCCAAAGTTAAGTTAAGTAAAGTTAAGTAAAGAAGTACTTAGTACACAGTATTCGAACTAATTGAAACCACTCGGACAAACAATAAAATAAACATCATTATTTATGGCACTACAGCTCTTCACGAGTCTTAGTCCCCTTCAAAGACTTCCTCCATCCTGGACGATCCTGCGCCGACACTGTCCGGTTGCTTTTATCGATCATTTTTAAATTTCTCATGGCGCAGTCCAGTCATCTCAATTTTACAGGTATTCTCTTACTATCGGGGGTTGCGTACAAATCCCGCCTCAGCAGGTGACCGATCCAGCGCAGTCTCTGCATTTTCATATGCCACGTGATCTTTTCGCCCCCCATAAAGTGTTTATAGCTCCTC
Organism: Rhyacophila brunnea; assembly: GCF_057557595.1. Classification (NCBI taxonomy): domain Eukaryota; kingdom Metazoa; phylum Arthropoda; class Insecta; order Trichoptera; family Rhyacophilidae; genus Rhyacophila; species Rhyacophila brunnea. Next base: position 31,962,541 of record NW_028232827.1, on the reverse strand, counting down.
ATTATACATTGACCTCCAAATGCTACTTTTTTAAACAGCCCCAAGGATTCTCTCAATTCCTCTCAAAGATATCCATATTTCTCTCATCCTGTTTGCTGAGTACTCAGTATTCTGATACATATGTTAATATAGGGCTCAGGAGAGTCTTACATAAGTTGTTTTGGTTTTCTTTGGGGGTGTACTTATTCTTTAGAAGCCTTTAGAGACTAAAATAGCACCTGTTGGCGAGGATGATCCGGCGATTTATTTCGTCGCTTGTGTTATTAGTGTTTGTGACAAGGGACCCTAGATAAACAAACGAATCCACAGTTTCAAAATGGCAACAGTTACGTCAAATTGAAATTGCCTTCAGTGATAGTATTACAGGGAATGAGATTCAATATTTCTATATAACTAGCTAATTAAATTATTGTTGTGAAACATACGTGTCGATAAATGTTGTTTATTATTTTTTTTTTGTATTTGTTTGAATTATTATGTTATGGTTGTACGTAAAACAGAAATACAGACAATTGAATATGGTTATTTTTTTCAAGTGATATAACGCAAAGAGTATTATATTAATAAAAAAATATTTGACTTTAAATACATACGTAATTAAAACTATTCATTTTTATTGCATATAAATCCTAACATAACATAACATGAATTATTTCAATATTATTTTTAATGAATAAAATTAACAAAGAAAACCTACATGTAATAAAATTTGATACGACGCAAAGCTGTGTCTGCAGTTAAATTCCAAAAGATACTTCCATTTCAAGGCATAAAATTTACTATCTGAATTTTCATAAAAACAGCGTAATATGAATATGTTTAAACCCTTTTAATGTAGTCATCAATAACGCGCCAAACGCATCAAACCAACTACAAATACAAATTTTAGAATTACAACATAATGTATATGCGAACAAGCATTTTCTTATATGAGTTCTATAAAGGACAATATTTCTTCTTGGCTGATGAACATAATATGCATGTTCCAATTTGAATTAGCACCTCTAAAGTGCTGTTCCATAAATAAACAGAACATGATAATAACCGAACCTGATATAACAGAACATGAACAAACAGAACATAAAAAAACAGAACGGTGACAAAACAGAACAGCGATACCTACACAGAACTATGACATTTCAGGAAAAATATAGCATTTAATATTGAAATTATCGTATCTCTATGTGTTGTATAGATTTTTAATAACACAGGTTTTCAATGCGCCGTAAAAAATCAAATTATATAATTTCTTCATTCTTAATCGCTGGAAAGTCTCAATTAAACGAGACTCAACTCGGTGTTGTCGGCAAGCTAAGTATATCTCGTCTTAATCAATCTGTTGCAAACATGTTAAAAATGCTTGGGTGAAAAGCTTGGGACAATAAAATAATTCTGTGGAGTTGTGAATGATTATCAAAATCAAGCAGATAAATTGAAGTTTTTACACCGAATAGCGAACATGCAGAGATATATGTATAAATGTTTCTTTTATTAACTTAAGTTTTATAAGTATTTAAATAATAAATAGATACGACAAAAATGAATCTTTTATCTTTCCACTGGCTGTACTGTTTTGTCACTGTTCTGTTTATTCATGTTCTGTTTTTTTCGGTTACCATAAAATGCATATACGTATTTTAAATGAAAGTAGACAATCACATAACACACATTTTTACACTCTCTATCTTTCGACCCTTTTGTTAAAACTAAAAGTTGTATGTCTGAAAAGGTTTCGGACTGCTGCTTTAAGTTGTCGATCTGTTCGAGTATGCGAATTAATCTTAAGCACTACGTTATCCGAAGCATTTCAAATTCCGCCAATGAAAGGCCAATGTATTTTCATTATTAAGAATCTAAAATTAGCACAATCTTGTGTTGGTATATTCAGTAAGTATTTACATTGACTCTATTATTACAGTGGAACAACTTAACTAACGCAGATTGCGATTTCTTCTACTTCGCACGAATAACATAGGGTATTTAATTGTTGTTACCGTTATTATTTCCGTCTGCTTTTTCGTAACGAGTCCGCCTGGGAGGTCAAGGCAAAAGCATGTATCCATGCAAATAATCGATAAAGTACATCATTCAAAAACACCACAGAAACATACCTACTAAAAAAGTCTTGAAAAACACATGCTACAGGTGCTACGAGCGGTGATTGTTGGGAGACTGACGATATTCGTGTCCCTCAGTTGCGCAACTTATTTTCTTTCACCCGCACCGTTGATTGTGGCGCGTTCATTACCACATGAAATACATTATATATCTGTAAGTCGGGTCGCACATACAACCTCGTCTCGGCTGTAACATGTCGAAATTTTTGATGTGATTTTGTTGGAATTCACAAAACGTAACTAACTATATCACCGCACACCGCATTATTGGAATATTTTTTATTGTAAAATCCCCTGATGTCGCATGCAACCTATTTCGAACACAGCATGAATGTCGCTTATGTGTAGTTCAAAAAGTCGCCGCTATCCCGAATACAGTCCATACTATTTTTACAGCGCGCGAGTCGCCCTTCAAGCTAGTACAGCAGTACACAATATGATCGAGGACGGTCTGTCCTGTCAGTGTCTGATCAAGAGAGAGCAAAAATGATAATTCATGGCGATTATTATAATGAAATATCCTTTGAACAATTAGAACACTATGGCTTCGCATATTATTTTCTAACCGATAATAAAATTTACCCAATATTTCCGCCAATACAAATCACTGCTTCTTTGTTAGACATACAATGACGTTTATCCGTTTTGAGAGATTTTGCAATATTCTTAGGTACCTACTAGGTTTGATTTATACATTATAACTGTGTCGCAAACGAGACAATTTTGTATGTGCGAAGCGCCTAATGTCTACGCAATACCACCTCATTAATTGAGGTATCTTGAATAATATTAAAATATCAATGTTTTAAATTACTTCAAATCTCATGATGAGGGCTTGTTGGTCATGACGTCCTATACGAACCGCAAAAAGACGTATTACATAAAATATTACCTTACCTGAAGTGTTGTCGAGCAATTTCTATAAACATTCCAGTACCTAGAGAGTAGTGAGTACTTACAAATTATATCGCTCTACCTTAGTTTGTCTTTAGAAAAACATTATTCCTCGATGTAAGCTTAATATAGGTAGGTACCTACTACCCATTGAAATGCTGTGTTCACCCTGGCGTAACTTCTACGTTGCAGCAGCTGGAATGAAAACAAAATTGCTTTAAATCAAAAGTCTACAATGTTCTTCTACAATATTATTATCCTCACATCAGAGAATTATTAATGTTAGAAACTTTACAATAATATTTTTAATGAAATTATCATAATAATAATATATTCATATTATGCCAAACACTGTTTGCAGCTGTTATCCTAACCCAGGGGTCGGCAAACTCTTGAACCAAAAGAGCCAAATATGAGTGGCACAACGGTTAAAAAAATTTCGAGAGCCATACGTATATTTTTATAAATATGATGTATTTAAATGAATTAATTACATAGTTGACATTATAAATATTATTTTTTACAGAATATGAATTACATACATTTTTACGCATTCCTCAAAACTAATGTAAACAATGACCTTCCTTGCATTTCTTTGGAGAGTGTGAATGTTTGGTATGTAACTTGTAATTTTTAATTTCATCGACTCCAAAAAATTCTCATCGGTTATTTGTCTTCTCTAAATGCTATTTATATTTTTCATGTTTAAAAATGATTGTTCACGTACATATTATTATGAGTTCGGAAAGCTATTCCATAATATGTATTAAAAATCGTAGTATCTACTTTATGTAGATCTTTTAGAGCGCCCCATTGCATTTTTCTCTCTCCAAATCCTCAGTTTTGGTGGCAAGACTTACAAATGTTGAGCTCCATAACTATTTGCTTGGTGGATTTACCAATAAAATTGTTTTTCAAAAGTGCTCGTATCAATATCAAATGGAAAAAATTTGGCAAAGAGCCGCACGCCAATACCCAAAGAGCCACATGCGGCTCGCGAGCCGTGGGTTGCCTACCCCTGTCCTAACCGATAAAATTCAGAGTAAATTTTCTCTTTCGTAAATAATGGTTAGGTGTAGCATTATGTACATTGAAAATGATTATACGAAAGAAAATTGGCAGAAATTATTCCGATTCACAATTATTAATAGTAGATTGAACGTTACTTTTTATCTTCACCAAATTGGTAATTTATACGATTTAAAAAAAATAAATAACATTATATTATTTGAGATTAAATTACCTTGAAAAAAAGACTTTTCTTCAATAAAATAAACTTAAATTTCTAGAAATTGCAATCGATTCGAATCGGTTATAACGTAAGTCTGTAGAAAATTTATCAGGTATCAAATTTAATATTGGTTTCAAAAATTGTAATCTAATATTCATTTCAATTTCGTCGAATATTTTTTTATATTAAAACAATGCCACATACTTTTCAATTATAAATTAAAGCTTCCGTATAGTTGCAGAAACGTTATTAACTTGTGTCATTATGATACTTAGGGCAATAACCATGTTTAATGGAATCGCTTCGGATATTGATATATTCCAATTACGTGAGGTGAATTTAGGTGGACGTTGTTTTATAAGTTTTTAAGATAGGGTCTATCAAAGTTCACTCTGTGTGCTTCCATCTACTTTTACTTTGTTATTTTTGTTATTTTATATTATTTTTTTTCTTATTTTATTTCTTATTTTATTACCTATTGTATTATTAACTCACACTTCTCGGTATTTTAATTTTTTTTAAATTATTAACACTTATTTTATGTCATGTCGTGAACACTTTGAATTTATAATTTGTTTTGTTCATTATACGTAAAATAAATAAATTTGATTTGAGATTGATTTGATTTGACTTGTTTTTCCAAGTCTCATAAACAAACATTACATTATTTAATGCTTACATACAATATTTAAATATCATAAAATAGTTGTATTCGTTGTATATTCATGGTTACACCACTTTTAAAATTATTCTTTATAAGTACATACAAAATATAATGATCAAAAATTTATTTTACAAAATAAGTAATTTACCATAAGCCTAAGCTGAGCATATAGGCCCATCCACATTGTTGTTAGTCATTCACGAAATCCATTTACTCCAACACAAACATAATATACCTCTCCAAACCAACCGCCCCGCACCATACTCATGTTAAATCTAGTGTATCTCGAAGCCCTACGTTTGGATGTGAAGCGTCAGCAGTTTTTTTACGTCTGGGAATGTCTCAGGAGCAGATACCCAAGATTGAAGTCACCACGCACTCAAGTGAGCTTTGACTGAGCTTACTTTGCTTTAGTGGACATACAAAACTATGTAAATAAATATTTAAAACGCCGCAATTTTCTTAAATGCAATGAAATTGGCCTCTGTGGCTACCAGGTCGGACGACCCGATAGGCCCAACAGCTGACCGACTTGAGATTTTTTTTCCTTTTGGATATTCCCAGAGGATGTGGAGTGCATCCTCTTGTTTGTATCAAATACACATTGGACAAACAACATAATTTTTTGACCAACCGCGGGTTCTAATCCACGACCTACGTCTTCGTATGTATACAGTGCCGGCCACTTTACCAAAGGTGAACGTGGATACTGAACAAGTATTTACTATAAAGTGAAAACATTTTTCTCCGTGACAGAAGAATACATTGTTTACACCTGCTCCAGACGATTTATCTTTTCTAGTAAACAACAAGTACTAGAATCCAGATAGCTGTCATCAGTTACACTCGCAAACACACCATACTTACAGATTTATACCAAAAAAGTATTTGTTACCCAACATGGGGTTAGACAGGTATTTGTTTATTTTTTAAACACGAATACAGAGTTAAATACTCGATTTGCATTATAATTAATGAATGTCAATTAGTGGCAGCTTAGTGCTACTGCGTACCAGAGGTTCTCAACAAGGTGTCCGATATTTGTTTGCTCCCATTGAAAATTACTAAAAAATAATAAATATATCTACTTAATACGTATGTATATAAATTAGATTTTTACAGTTTATCATTATTTAACCTATATTGTCTTTTTTACGAATTCTTTAATTCAAAAACAGAGATCACTGAAATGGCTAAATCAATCATAAGAATTTCGAAATCCAGTCGATAGTAAAGAACGTCACCACCTACTACGCAATGTTATATTTTTGTGTTGAAACATTTAAAATTTTCACGATAACGTTATAGTTACAGCACATACGGTAATGATGTATTGGCATATTACTTATTCAATATTGTTAAGTGTGTGTTTATTGATCTGTCCAATAGCTTTGGGTAATATATATATGTAATGTAAATAACTATCCCATCAAAAAAATCGCTTGCGGCGCTAATAAGCTGTGGGGTTTGAAACCAACCACTATAAAGTCTTAAATTGGCAGACGCGCAGATCCAACTAGATCCAACGATCCACGCCGACTAGGGAATCCAATCCCGAGCCAAAACTCTGATCCCGGGATTTCGGGATTACAATTTGACAATCCCGGGATTGGCATTTTTTCCATAGTTAATACATTTTTTTTATATTTACAAATAACATTGATAAAATCGATCAAAAATAAATCTAGTATAATTTATACTATTTAAGACATTTTTACTATATTATGTACGTTCAATCTGGAAAATACATAAGTTTAATGGAGTAAATAATATTGTTATATAAATAATATTATGAATTTAATATGAGATTGCTGTTTCTAATAGCAAAGACTTAATGAATGGGTTAGCGAGATTTAAAATAGTAAAGCAAATCGTGGTGTATGGCCTTTCCGCTTCATAAATCTAATTAGTCAGCCAAATATGAAACTCCCGAAAAACGTATGAGAGCATGATGGAATTACTTTGTTAATAGTGCAAAGCATTGTTTTTTTCCAATCTTTCTCATTTTTATTAATTTATGTGAAAAAATAAAATGAATCGCTAACTTACACATGGGTATAAATCAAACTTCATTCAAACTCAGTTTATTTCTAATGTAGTTATTTGTTATTAAAAGTATTTGTTATATTTTCGTCTTTATTTTATTTTCCATAAAAATTGATAAAAAAAATCAATCCCGAAAGTTTCGGGATTATGTTTATCAATCCCGGGATTCATAGGTATCGAAAATTGCTCGGGATCCCTAGTCGTGACCAACGTCTTATCAACACTATAAGCAATTACACGCAGCGATTCAATCGCATTGGTCCTTGCTTTTGATTGGCTTAAAATAAACATAGTGTTCCTATTATTAAAAATATAGATTGACTACTATTAACTATTACTTTAACTATTTCTTCGTTAGATTGGTGGCTACGCCGAATAGTGTTTTCCCTCGCAATTTTACGTCAAAACTCAGCTGTCAAACCTAACCTCGCAAGTGGACGGTAGCTTCGGATATTTTCATACGTTGTCGGCAATCTTCGCTTGAACCTTCGTGAATCGTAGCGGACGGAAATAGGATTGGTTTCAATTTGCTCATGATCGTTCACGATCCCGGGAAACCATAGATAATAAATTTTGGCAATCGTAGCAGACAATCGGGCCAGACGCAATCTGCCTACTACATTGGCCTATATTACAATTGGCATTTGAGCATTAGGAAGCGTTTAAATCTACTTTAAGGGGTGTTGAGCGGTACGTTGACTTAGTATGTCTTCCTATTACTTTACACGTTTATTTTGTAATTTTACTACCTGGACCTAAATACGACATATTGTCTTGAGCGTATAGTGGTTTCTCGAGATTCTACAAAATGTCACAAAGGTTCCGCCAAATTAACAAGATTGGGAATCACTGGGCCATAAAGTGTGGAAGGTGACTTAGTAGGTCAGCAAGACGCCCCAATACAGTTTATTTAATTAGTATTATTTTACCAGACAATGGTTGTGTATTGAAAAAATTGTTCTAAAGAAAGATAAGTCATGTCGTAAAGAATTTGTTCATATTTTAGCGTTTTTGGTATTCTGGGCATGAACATAAAAGACGTAAATATATTGGCGAGTGGCAGGGATTCTTGAATGTTTCGCGTGGTGTCCAATGACATTAATATGGACGAAGCATCTAGAAAATAAAATGACACTCACTTTGTGTCGGGTCTGCCGGATGGCGAAATTCATATTTTAATATCGGTATCCTACGCTCAAATGAACATTCTGCTTGCAAGCGGTCTGGCGACACCGCTGGGTCTGCCCATACAAAATTTCTGACTGTCAGGTTTCGACTCCACCGTTATTATTATGTTACAAAATGCCAATGTGCCTAATAAAAAATTGTAAAAAAATCTACTAAACACTCCAAGAAAGATGGGATATCACTTTGCATGTGTTAGTATTATTTATTATTTATAAAATGCCATTTTAAGATATTGATGAATGTTTATTCAATGCAATTGAATGACAGGAACCATTGGACAGTCAGTCGCCTGTGATTCGCTGAGCTCGCTTGCGTCTAATCTCCGAGAAGTCGTAAGTAACCGAGAATCTGTTTCTAACGCAATGAGTCATGACACTAATACGCCATTACAATAAAGGTTATATTACTATAAATTCTCGAAGCTTGTATCGCATAATGGAAACGGATACGTCAATGGTCACGTGACATCTACCTATACATCTGTGAATGACTTTCATGGACAATTTCTCGTGCGCGCCGGGTATGAAGTGAGTCGTCCATTTAATATGTCATTGGTGGTGTCCCACCTAATGAGTAGACACGTACAAATAAAACCGAGGATTTTCTTAACTCGATTTCGCCATGTTCTATTCCAAACACCCACACAATATTTTACTTTCTCTATGGTTGTTTCAGTTTCTTGTCTAAATCTAAATTTATAAAGACGATACTAACTACGACATCCAATCCGGGACCTTTCTATTATCCCGATATAATCTTCAATTTTACGAATCCGGGATAGAAACATTGAAAAATTTGACAGTTTAGAATGTATGTTGGTATTATATTAATTTATTGAAACAATTGAAACAATTGAAACGAAGTACTATAAAAAAAAATTATCAAACTATATTGGGTAAATCTTTATCATCAAGTTTTATGGGATAATACAAATACTTCGCACCCAGAATATTTAGAATGCCCATGATTACTTGTTTAGTAAAATAAATATGCATCTTATTTGTTTACAAATCATCGTAAGAGTATATACAAAAATGAACAGCAGATGGAATACAAAGTTATGTCAAGAAATTAAATTTTAATGGATTTAAGTTTTGTACTATTCCATTAGAGTCGTTTTTGGCGAACCGTGTTTCGCCGTTCGGCATCTTCAGGCACTAAATGCACTCACCAAAAGGTAAATACACACTCACAACGAATACAGTTGATTCTAACTTTATCACCTACATATTAAGTCAAGGAATAAAAATATAACAAATAAATTATGAATAGTTGAAGTGTTTGTAAAAAACCCCCTGTCACTAATAATTAGGGAATCCAATCCCGGGATCCCGAATCCCGGGATCCCGGGATCCCGAGCTATAATCGATACCTATGAATCCCGGGATTGATAAACATAATCCCGGGATTTCGGGATTGATTTTTTTATCAATTTTTATGGAAAATATAACAGAAAAAATACTTTTAATACAAAATAACTACATTAGAAATAAACTGAGTTTGAATGAAGTTTGATGTGTAGGTTGCCGATTCATTTTATTTTTTCACATAGATTATTAAAAATGAGAAAGATTGGTAAAAAAACAATGCTTCGCACTTTTAACAAAGTAATTCCACCATGATACTCGTATCATACGTTTTACGGCAGTTTCATATTTGGCTGACTAATTAGATTTATGAAGCGGAAAGGCCATAAGTACGCCATGATTATTTGCTTTACTATTTTAAATCTCGCTGATCTATTCATTATGTCTTTACTATCAGAAATAGCAATCTCATATTAAATTCACATTATTATTTATATTACAATATTATTTACTCCATTAAACTTGTGTATTTCCAAGATTTAACGCATACAATATTAACAATAAATGTCTTAAATAGTATAAATTATACTAGATTTATTTTTGACCGATTTTATCAATGTTATTTGTAAATATAAAATTTTTATATTAACAATGGAAAAAAATCCCAATCCCGGGACCAGTCCCGGGATCCCGGGATTGTCAAATTGTAATCCCGAAATCCCGGGATCAGAATTTTGGCTCGGGATTGGATTCCCTACTAATAATACAATCAAAAGGCAAATACATCGTCGTAAATAGGTTATTAGATAATAATCAATTACACTACATTCTGTAACTACATTAAGACGTGTAAAATCTTCAATAATGGAAAAAGAATGGCAACGTATTGAGAATTTAATGGAGTTAACTAATGATAATTATATCAAAGTTATATTAGTTAAACAAATTTTCTTACAATATGCTACTTTTTATTAGATATTTAAATTATATGAAAAAAATCCAATCATTCAAAATAATATTTTAATTAAAATATAACACAATATGTAGTAATGATTCCACTTAAATTAATAATAATCACTAAATTGAATTAGTACTACGTCATATTATGTTTTATTTAAATTAATACAATGTATTTTTACCAAGATGTCCTCGCGATGGCCGAGTGGTAACGTGTCCGCTTGGTAAGTCGAGGGTCTCGGGCTCGAATCCCGGATCTGAAACATTTCACATGTCGTTTTTCAATGTTTGTTTGTACTCATTGGATGAATCTAATAGGTTGAGCAAGTTGCTAACATCTATTTATCGTTAAAAAAATCTATTACGAAAACTTTCTTGAGATGGCTAAGAACCACATCGGATTGTTGAGCGAAAGAAAAAAAGCACCAAGAATTAATCGACAGTTAACACCATGATTAATACCACGAAAGAAAAAATAACGTATTGTTGTTCAAATTTGGCCTCAATTTCGTGTACAAGAAAACTTGCAATCGTTAAAACTTGTTAGTTATTTTATAGCACAGAGTATTCTTAATAATATATCATGAAATCCCAAGATTAATATTTATAAAATCCGGGTCTGCAACCCCTAATAAAAACCTCTTTATTCGCTTTTATGAAGAGGCGTCTTTTAATTTTATGTAAATATTAAACTGAGCACATTAATTATTTTATTAAAAATTTATTAATTTTTTGGCTTTAATTAAATCTGTAGATTTTTGAAAGCGGATTATCTTCCTTACAGCTGTAATCCATTGAAATATTAACGCACAGTAAAAAAAATTACGAAAAAAAATAATATTTGAACGGTGGTTCTTTTTTTTTTACTAACCTAAAAATAATTAAATAAACATGTTTAGTCTGTCTATGAAAAGGCGCGTATTTAAACTGATTATATTTAAATATTTACTAATGTATCAAGTCGTAAAACTATAAAAAATACCAAGCGACAATGCGACCTGCAAACGTGGATTAATTATGCATTTATCAAACTATTATGAGAGTACATTCCTTAAAAACTTATTTTTCAACTGTAATGATGCATACGTTTTCGCATTGGTAACAATATCTACGCTATAAAACGATCTCTGCATAAAAACATTTTTAGCCTAATCTGAGGTCAAAGCCGTTTTTAAAAAAATAATTTAAAAAAAATATGTGACGAAAAGTTTCATTTATGAGGTATTTCAATAATTAAGTTACTATTAAGTAGAATTTTGTTTTTTTCGTGGTTGAAAGAAACGCGTTTTCAACAAGACACAAAAATGAGACAATCGTCGAAAGTGAAACGCAAAAACCAATATCTCTACTGAAAATAAAAGACATAATATTTTGGCATGTTTTACGTCACGTGACAGTTACATTTTAATTTTAATATCACCGGTAAAAACCAAAAGTTTTGACAATTGAATCTTATCAGTAAAAAAAATGTGTAAGCTACAAATTCAAACAAAGGAAACAAACTTTTTGTCCAAGATCCGTTTCGTCACCTGATACTTTCTTCACGAAGAAGCCTTGGAAATTGATATTAAAAATTAAAAAGAAAATCAAAAGGTTATATGATAACTTTTATAAAAATCCCGTCATTGTTAGATTTAATTATGTCTATATTACAAAAGAATCACGTTTCGATTATTAGATTACTCAGAATTTGTAGAGAGAAGTAAGTACTTTGTACACAACATTCGAGCTGGTTGAAACTTTTTTCATTCGAACAAAATAATAAATTATTATTACGATAATATATTAGGTATAAAAAACTAGATGATCATTCAAAAATTGACAAGGATGAAAACATTATAGGTATTAGGTACGTACATTTTTTTTTCAAAATTGACGAATCGTCCTACTACCATGCCAATAGTATGGTAAAAAAATAGGTACCATGATCGATCTATTGCCTATGCTCCAGACTTGGTTTTATTGAAAACTGAACAATTTTCAGTACTTATGCTCAATAAAAAATTATTTCCCTATACAATCATAAGGCAACATTGATATTATTATCGAACCCTGTGACCTCTAGAACAGTGGTTCTCATGTGAGGCCCCGGCGCTTTACAGAATAATATTTCAAAAAATTATTTATTAAATTATGAAATTGCTTGAATACACATGACTTGTCTTAAATTTCTCTCCACCCTGAAATGATCCATAATTGAATTGATAGAAAAATTATACGTTGACCAAGAAACAAGTCGATTCAAAGAATTGGCAATTAGATACGAGTACATATATGTTTTTTTAGAATTATTAATAACCATTGTCCTTGCTTTTTCGTACAATGTGGTTGCTAGTCATTTTTGAACAATCACAAACACCCAGGCTTTGAGAAAAACACATAAATATTGTGTGTCCTGACCGGGAATCGAACCCAGGAACTCTCGGGTGGAAGGCAAGTGCCTTACGCACTGCACCACGAGAGCCGCCTTACTCTTTAATAAAACTGTCGATTTTTCCTACTACTGTATAATGTGAAAAATCATTCAGTGTAATGCACTTCATAAAAAACAAATATCGAAGCCAATTGACAGATGTAAACTTAGAAGCAGCCTTGCGGCTGGCATTGGTAAAAAGGAGTATTGAGGAATTTCTATTTGCATTATTTTTTAAATAAATAGATATTATACTAAAATCTTCAAATGTCTTTTATTTTGTAAAATGTTGTCTATATATAAATTGATCCATTTTTTTAATAAACAAAATTTAGCTTTAATTTTTGCAATCACAACAAAAGTGAAATTTGGTAGGGCCACCAGACGTTTCCATAGAACTGTCAATGTCAATTGTGCGGCCATAGTTAAATTCTACGTGATAACCGCTGCTCTAGAACCTATATCAAAAGTATGAATGAGGTCCTCATATTTTGCATACGAATCTCTTTTGGGCGCCTGGTGTAATAAAACTTGTATCAGTGATTAGTAGGGCTGCGAAATGTAATTTAATTCTTCCATTAAAGAGCTTTAACGATGTTGTGTTTCATCAACAAATAATTCAGCGCCAGTGGAGTAGTAGCAAAAATTAATCCTCCAAAGCCGTCCGCCGCGTGTTCGAATCCCGCAGCAGAAACAGTTACATGCAGGGCTCGGAATGTACCAGAGCGTAGTTCCGGTTCGTTCAATTTCAGGGATTATCGCTCCACCTCGTGGAAAATTATTTTGACCATCTGAGGTAGTTTGGCCATATAGCACAAAATCAAACACACTTATTTTTATAAAATATACATAAAATTAGATAAATAATTATTTTAATATTTTCGGAAATATCAAGCGCTCTGGTTCGTAAAATTTTTCATTTCGAGCGCTTGTTACACGTGTTGTTTTTTCAATGTGACATTCAATCGATGACATTAATATGGACGAAGCATCTGGAAAAAAAATGACACTCACTTTTTTGTCGGGTCTGCTGAATGGCATAATCTTTTCTAACGCTATTACAATAAAGGTGATATTGCTATAAATTCCCGATGCTTTTTGTCGGGTCTGCCAAATGGTTCAGTTCGCACGGGTTCGCTCAAATGAACATTGACACTAGAAACACTGTTCTAACACTGCTATAAATTCCCGATGCGTGATATCGCATAATGGAAATTACGTGACGTCTACATATACATGTGCAAATGTCGCTATGCGCGAATTTACTTGCTAGCTACTGTATTGAGTGCGTTGTCCATTAATAATTTCATTGCATTCAATAGAGAGAACTGACTAGAATCTAACGATCATTCTACGTACCTAAATAAAGTCTCTGGCATTAATAACAAAACTAAACTTGTGTTTGATGTTGCCATTTTACAAATTGTTAATATTTTCGTTTTATTGAGGCTCATTTTGAAACCGTACAATTTGGTGACTTCGTTATTTTTTCTACTATTCGATGTAAACCCTCTCAGCTTGTTATCTGTCTTTAAAAATAATCATATTTTGCTTTATTCATTAGACCATTGAAAGTGCTCTCGAAATGCTACGATTTTATATTTATGTGATTTGATGTGACTCACTTTTAATGATGCTATCGATTTGAATTATTCAGCAAAAGATTTATAATATACATCAGTGATCCGCAACCGGTAGTCCGCGAGTCGCCTGTTAAATTATACTAATGTAGAAAAAAATAGTTATATAAATAAATATGTATTAGATCATTGGTTGCAAATTGCAATCAATATAATATTATATAATATATATTTTTGATTTTACATGGAATTCTTACAATATCGTAACAATTTTTAAAAAGCCTGACTCATGTTTTTCAAATGACGGATGTTTCCCATTGAAATCAATGCGGATGTGACTGGGACGTAAAAAAGAACGATTAAAAAAGCGTGTTGCTTTATGAACCAGTGTACAACAGGTAGTCTGCAACACTGATTTTTGTTTGTATAGCTGGGTACTTAAAACTAAAGATTTTTTTTTGCCACACGTATATACGCGCGTAAATTTTGAGGCAGACGGTTTGTTTTTTGAGCTTAACAGTTTTGATACATTATCATACCACGGGGTTTGAAAGGTTATAAATTTGTTTTTGATTTAATTTTAAATTAAAATATTTTTAATTGCTCATTATATATATAGTGGTGGTTACAAAGCTACAAATTATTCGAGTTAAACATGTATCTTTTATAAATTTGTATTTTTAATATTTACAGTGATTTTAAGATTCCAAATCCTTCAAAAATATTGTGTTTTTGATTTTAATTAGGCAATTCAGAAGTATGCTCTGTGCGTTAAAAATTTTATAATATTTTAACTGTTTTAAAAAATATTTTTAATCATTAACACCCTACTAAACAATGAGTAAACAGAAAACAATTTTTGATTTCATTTCGTCTTTTAAGAATCCCAATTCTGCTCAAATGAAGATTGTCAAACAATGGAAGAATCAAACATTGTGTTAAAGAGAGTTGCCAATGAGATTATAATTATAAATTTGTCTAAATTTAAAGTAAGAAAATAAGATTCAAATTATATTCATTATGGGTATAATACTTGTGTTACACACAAGGCCTGAACAAAAACGAACTGTAAGTGCGAGTGAGTAAGCATTCGGCACGCTTATATTTCCGCTCTATGCGTTACTCGACTGCGTTTTAAACGCAGTTAGAGTAATAGTAAGTACACACGCACGTTGTTGCTCGATGGTTTTACGCTGATTCCAACATGTCTCAACGTGTGTATCAATCTGGCTCGATGGTTTTTTGTTCGATATCGAACAAATTGCGCTATCCAAAAAAGATTGAAGGTCTGTAATTCTTGCGCGAGTGATGTTGAGTGAGAGAGTGAGGACGCACCGGCAAGGCTAGTGTGGCTTCGCTCTCACTCGTGGTCGAAGTCGTGGCGGTGCGACGGTGGCCTCACAGCGTCTGGTGTTGAGTTGCTCGACTATGTGGACGCAACGACGAGCATGCTTCCAAGTCAACATGCTCGATGAAGCAAGAACGTGCGTGGGTACTAAGCTTAAGATAGAATTTCTACGGCTGAATTTTAAAAATTTGAAAACCTTGTCGGAAAAAAATAATTTGGCTGAATACATGCATTAAAAAACTGCAACCACGTGTTGCTGAAATTTATTGTTTTTGTGTTAAATATAAAGTTAGAGGTAATTATTTTTTGTTGTTTTAATAGAACATAATAATTATGGTTAACTATGTTGTGTTTAAATTTGGTAGTCATACTAAGAAGCAACACGATGGTATAGCGTTTCATAGTTAAGTTGATAGTTGTGTTGTGCGTTATATATGCTAGAAACGCGGCTTCATTTTGCCAAAAAATAGGCCCTCTCTATAAATAATTACTCTGAGGTTACACTCGATGAAATTCAAAGACCCTAATGTGTAACCTGTGGTAAAGTTATGACGAATGATTCATTAAAGCTTGCAAAATTAATTCGTCATTTAGAATCAAAGCATATAACCGTTAAAAATAAACCTATTGATTATTTTCACAATAAACAACATTAAATGCACAAAATAATATTGCAAGCTCCACATAAAACTAATTCCTCAGTTTTGAAATCATCATTATTGGTAGCGATGCATGCAGCGAAGACTATGAATGTTTTTACAATTATTAAAGAAGATTTAATTAAAGTCTTGTATGGCGGATGTGTGCTGGTGTGCACTGAGCTTTTTGGACAATCATGTGCGAATAATTTACATTCCTTTATTACTTATAGGTATAAGTATTAATAAATTTTAGGAATGTTTTATATTTTATATATGTGGGGGTCATGGTGTGGTGGATGAAGAAGTCGTCAGAAGGAAAGATGAGAAGTCGAGATTTGGTGGTTGCTCCGATGGATGGAGGAGCGAGTTTTATTTGCAGCGTAAACAGTCGGTACAAGCTTATGTTACAGTAGCTATGTTACAATACTCATGATACTGATCCGAGGTCCGATCTCGGTAGAATGAGATGTTGTGCGGAACGATTCCGAGACCGAGATACTAACAGACCGGAAACTTATATTCGAGTGACATGTCCAATGAATTATGATCCGCTATTTATTGACGTACTTACAATCAAAATAGTAACTTGAAAAGAACATTTAGGAAATAATTATTATAATTGAGTCAGCTACTATATGGAGTTTGCGTCATCGGGTATAGCTCACTATGTGGGAAAATATATATCGCGGACACAATCATTGCACTCAGCTATCTACTGAGTTTGCCATAATTGGACACTACGGGAAATGGGTATTTAATATCGCAATCAATATGCTAACACGGAATAAACTATTTATTATCATATATATTTAAATCCTTTTTTATTCAAATTTGAGAAAAGCGGGTAAATTTTGAAAAGAGTGATATTAATAACACATTTTTATTACGAGGGGGGGATTCTGCGAAACTTCATATGCGTTGTAAGGGGTCCATAATATCGAAAAGGTTGCGGAACACTTATATCCCTATAACTTAATTAACGTATATATATATATCTATATATAGATCTGACATTTTTCTTCGTCAAAATTCGAGGTTGAATATAAATTTAATGTCCGCTTGATAAAATAACATAATAAATAAATCTTTATCAAAATTTTGGTTTGTCATCAGGACGACAACCGTCCATCGCGCGGTCCTGGCAGTGGTGAATCGGGAGAAATACCTAATTCTTAGCACTTGCATATTATAATGATGTCGGCCACGCACGTAATTCTGGCCACCCTGTAATTATATTAGAGGGGACTGTTTTGGTGTAATAGAAACTACCTAGTAACTTCATAACAAAGCTTAAATATTAATTATCTGACCAGAACTTTTACCTCGGGATGGCCAGCGTACTTAGCTATAAAACAACAAGGATTATTATTATATTACTGTGGGATTTGGTGTGACCCTATATTACCATGTCTGCGGAGATTATTAATTTTAAAAAAATACGAATTTAATAGTTTAAATAAGTTAATTTATTCATGGTATTGACGCTTATGGTTTGTTGCATTCATTTCTGCGACACACTTTACAAAACATCTAACATTTTTTTCATCAATCTATTAGCAAGCACATTATAATTAAAATCTATTCCTAATAAATGTCATGTTCAGTAAATACTGTTTATTAATTAATGCTCCAAAATAACACGGAAGCAATTCCATGAACAATGCGGTTATTTAAAATAATTATTGTAGACAGTGATAATTCGTAACACGGCGAAATAATATGTACCTATTAAGTATGTGCGAAATGTGTCTAAATAAATACATCTCTTTTTTCGGGGCTCGGTCAAGTTCGTGTGTGCTCGTGTACGGCTTTCCTACCCGAAGAAAAAAAATGTGTACAAACGTCAAACGATAATCGAACATAACCTACAATCAGTGATGCCAACCGTACTATAATTATATTACAATACTATAATTTGAATTCTGCGAAAAATGTAAAATACTATAATTTTACGCCAAATATACCAAAATACTATAATTTTAAAGGATTCAAGACGAAAAATGTTACTGTACTGTATATTTTTTAGAAATACTATATTTTTTACGCCTTCGTACTATAATCAGCATAGAAAAAGATGGCAACACTGCCTACAATATTCGACAGCTTGCGGGTAACTATAAGTTGAGGCGGCAGCCATGCCGCTGTAGTATTAATTCTCAGAATAGTCGCATCCCAATTCTCAATATGTAATATAAACCTACTCTATTTCGCTCTAAAACAGTTAGCACGGTCATGAAACGACATGTTTAAAGATAGCTCAATAATTGGCGGTTAACTTCCCCTGGTAATTAACATCCTGAATACATCAAGTAATAAATGTGATATGCCTCACGAATAAGTCTCGTAAATAAATCTTCATACTAAAAACGGTTTGCAGTTGTAGTGTTATTTATTGCTACCATTGAAGCAAGCATTGCACCAAACAATCCCAATACATTCGCGAAATGCCGATGGTGGCATTAATTTACCTATATCTTGACACTACGTTGCGAACTGTATCAGTTTGTATTACCTGAACTAAAAAAAATAGAATCGAGAATCCTTTAATTATTTTGAAACTTAAGCCCACAATTCCGAATCTGTGTTAACAATAATTAAATAAAAATACAGGCTAACATGAATAAATAACAAACGTAAAAGTACATGGAAGCACACCAGGTGAACCTTATCTTAAAAATTTATAAAACAGCGTTATCAACCTAAGCTCAATCTCACGTAAGTGGAATATTGGATGTGGGAAATAGTGGAAATTCAAATCGATTTGATTGAATACAGTTATTGCCCACCCAATTGGTATTATATTACGGCCGCGATTGCCGAGCGGCTAACGCATCGGCTTATAATGTCGTGGGTTCCAGATTCAAATCCTGGGTCTGGTATATACACATATTGTTGTTCAATGTGTGTTTGGACCCAGAGTATTTATAGACCTAATAGGTTGAGCAAGTGACTAACATCCATTTCTTGTGAAAACAAAAATCTGTTTAATGCAACCTCCACTCTGTGGAGGCACATATTATGATCTTAAGATCGGACATGGTCCTACTACTACAGTATGTTGGTATTACCAATGGCAGGTTTCTAAGATAATTATCAGACACACACTAGTCAATATTACCAATAATACCAGTTTACATTTACACCGCGTGTAAATCGGAAAAAAATATTTGGCTAAAATATATTGATCTCTTCTAAACTTTAAATTACAGTATGTTAGTATACGCAAGAAAAATTCAGTTGGATATAGCAACGAATAATATCCATACAGCCTAAAACAAAGGAGTCTCAAAAAAATATTCTGAACCTTCTCCACTATAAGCCGGCTCGCACATCACAACTCGCCTTGTGTGCCTGACGGCCATAAATTAAAACCTTCGAGACTGCCGGCGAATGTTGCACGATCACAACCTCGCACATCTGCCTAGCGCTTCTAGCTCTAGCTCTACCAAACGCAGCGACAGTCTGGAGAGAAATGGCCGATTCGCCCGATTCTGCAGCTGTGTGCATGTGCGGAGTCAATATTGGCCGGAAATCGACATGCAGGCTTTGGCCAATGCAACTAGACGAATATCGCAGGGTCGCAGAGTTGCAGTTGCATCGGCCAATCTGCGAAGCTCCATTTGATAACGTTTGTTTCTTGGTTTACGATGACGTCACATCGACGAATTCGTCGTAAGACGCATGCGGCGAGTTCTGATGTGCGAGCCCTCTAAGGCTATATTGCAACTGATGCAACAAACAACTCGCAAACTTTTAAACAAAACTAATAAAGAGAATTGGCAAGAAGCAAGCAGAACTTCTACTCTTCAGAACTGCTGTAGACAATATTATATTTTGTAATTTGTCTTATGTAACTAACAAGAATCGACAGTTAAGAATATTAAAGTGGTGTACACTCATCTGATGTTTTTTTTAAATAATGTTCTATAACGCCCTTGAAAGCAATAAATTCATTCCC
Organism: Rhyacophila brunnea; assembly: GCF_057557595.1. Classification (NCBI taxonomy): domain Eukaryota; kingdom Metazoa; phylum Arthropoda; class Insecta; order Trichoptera; family Rhyacophilidae; genus Rhyacophila; species Rhyacophila brunnea. The sequence goes on along the minus strand of NW_028232827.1, from coordinate 31,942,197 downwards.
ATAGCATTTAGGGGTAATGTAATTCTTTCGACAGAGTTTAGGAAAAAGGACGTAACCCTCACTGAACAAATTTTACAGGAGAGGCAAAAAACGTTTTTTGAGAGTTTTTAGTTTAATATTTTTAAAAAAAATAGCCACAGACATTGGGTGCATGATGATTGATGATTTGGTGTAATATATTTTCGATCTAATAATAATTAAAGAAGTTATTACAGAAAAATCATTAAAATTGCGGATAAATGAGTTTTTCCATAAATTAAAAATTAATTAATCTCAATTAAAACCTGAATTTAGATAATAATTCGGCATTTGCGGCTTACTTCCTTTTTATAGAACGTGTATTTAGTTGTACACATTGTTAATATCTAATAAAAGCACTTTTCGAAAAATCGAGGGTTACGCCCTTTTTCCTAAACACAGTCGTATGAAAACAGAGTTTGAGTATTTTGACTGTAATCTATCAATCAGAAATTGAAAACTAATCGCGATGAAAGTATGTTTATCACTCACAGTACCATAAATGTAGGCATTTCACCAATATTCAATATTCTCTTAACATATTATACGGCTAATATACCGCAAACAATACACAACGAATATAGTCACTCGAATTTTAGTTTTACGTAGGTACTTCAATATTTTGCTCACAATGTTAATAAAACTATTTTTATTCGATGAATACGCTAGATTTAACAATGAAACTTTGTTTTTTTAAAGCGCCAGGATTTATATGGTGCAAATATGTTTCTAATAAACAATCTAATATGCGTGTATCAGTGGAGATATGCTGTTAAGATCCGACATAAATAGTGCATAAACATAAACTTTGTCAGATAAACGTACTTGTTTTCATTGAAGTTAGACTGAAATGTGTAGATAGTGTTTGTTAATTTCAATTAAACCCTACCTAATCCAAGTTATAGTAGATAATAGTCAAACATGTTTGTTTGTCTAAAATTTTGCCATTAAACAATTCATCATTTTAGATATTTTATAGAAAGAATATTTTTTATCGATTATAGTTTGGTATAAGCAAGGCTTAATGAATTTTAAAAAATAACCAACACCATCTGTAATATGTATTCTTAATTCGACGAAAACAAATAAGTATGACTGACAAAGTTTAGTGTGCACTATGTATGTCGAATCTTAACAGCGTACCTCCACCTCTCGCCACTGGTATATATTATTATGTTTCTGATGTGTACCAACATATTTACAGAAAAGGATACCAATATAAGTCATAGATATGTATAATAGAGCATCTTTATAATAGCAGCTTTATAAGCTTTAAAGCTTATAGCTTTATAAGGTTTAAAGTTTACAGCTTTATTAGCTTTAAAGCTTATAACTTTATAATTAATATAACAGAACATAAGAATGGTCAGAAAATATTTTTAATTGGTGGTCCGCCTAGTGCGTGGAATATGGGTAAATGTGAAACCAATTCGATGTCTAATTCATTAAATGTTGCCTTTGTAACTGTGTATTTGTGGGACGGTGCATTGTCCTGGTAGAACAGAACTTTTTAATTCGTTCAATTTGGCCGTTATTCATCTTTTCAACGGGTGCCGGACAAAATCCCGAAGGCCGAAATCCTGAAGGCCGAAATCCCGAAGGCCGAAATCCCGAATGCCGAAATCCCGAATGGCCGAAATCCCGAAAGCCTAAATCCCGAAAGCCGAAATCCCGAATACCGAAATCCCGAAGGCTGAAATCCCGAAAGGCCGAAATCCCGAATGGCCGGGATCCCGATGGCCGAAATCCCGAAAAATAAAAAAATACAAACATTTTTTTTTTTCGGGATTCCGGCCTTCGGGATTTCAACTCAAATCCCTTTTCAACAACGATAATCTAACAACTCAGCCAATTATCGTCGCCTTCTTTGGTGTAGGTACTTTCAGAATTATTTTTTCATTATTTTGACTCTGGTGTCCATGTTTATAGTCATATAGATACCATTTGTAAAAAGTACTAAAAATTCTCTATAACTCCTTAGTTAGAAGCAGACTTGAGAGTGGGTCTATCGTTTGGGCCCCGCATCAGTTGAAGTACGGCCTTATTGTGGAGAGAGTCCAAAAGAAATTTTTGAGACTCCTCTACTTTCGACTTTATGGTATCCGTGGCTCTATCCGTCTGACTTTCTCTTAGGTATGCTAACATACTGTAGCTTAAAATGTATAAGGGATCTTTATTTAGCTACATATTTTTTCAGACTTATACCCGGCGTAAATGTGAACTCTGCCATTCTTGGTGGTGTTGGCTTTTGTATCTCTGATAATTACCTTAGGAATCGAGGGCATCCGTTGTTTGTTCTCCTAATGTGCAGAACTAACCTGCCATTAGTGATGCCAATTGGGAGAGCAATAACCATGTTTAATGAAATCGCTTCGGATATTGATATATTCCACTTACGTGAGAGTGAATTTTGGTGGACGTTGTGTTATAAGTTTTAAGATAGGGTTTATCGATAGTTCACCCTGTGTGCTTCCATCTACTTTTATTTTTTTTCTTTTCTTATTTTGTTTCTTATTTTATTACTTATTGTATTATTAAGTCAAATTTCTGTATTTTTATTTTAAATTTTTAACATAATTTTTAATTTAATTTAATTTAAGTGTTAACACTTATTTTATGTCATGTCGTGAACGCTTTGAATTTGTAATTTGTTATGTTCATTATATGTAAAATAAATAAATTTGATTTGATTTGAACAGTCAAAAATCGATGCACAATTTCTTTCTAATTGCGGTTAAACATCGCCAAATTGAAATGTCCATTCGAGTTAGTTTTTGGTTATTAGTAAAGTTAACAATCACAGACAGCTTCGTGGTACCTAAATTTTCATGAATAATATTGTACACCCGTTTACTAGAGATGCGCACACTGTCAATTATCTCCCAGTGGTCTTCCGTTACAATACCATGGATTTTTTCATTGACCTAACCTAACCTAACCTAACCATTGACCTAATTAAGTAACCTCGATTGGGCGTCTGGAGCGCGATTCATCTTTTCCTCTCCCCATGAGTCCTCATGAACTTTATCTCACTCAATTTTGATCTGCGCGATCGCTAACCTATTCAAATAAAAATATTTTATGACTGTACATCATTTTTTTTCCATTGCTGTGGCAAATACAAAAGTATACAATTTTAATCATATAGCTATAAAACGTTTACTATGCGTCGAACTCGGTTACAATTTTGACTTACGTCGTTTATTCGAATCTAAAACTCCATCGCATATCATACTTTTCGGATACTTTTTGATTAAGTGTGTATTCGAGGCATATAGATATCGTAATGTTGGCTCACGTTAGTTTTTGTAAATATTTCTGACAGCAGAAAAGTCAAAGAAACTTTCAACTTCAACGAAAACTCAAACAAAATTCATATTTTGTATTTTATATAATACTCACACACTATATAATACGCATACTTTTATATAATACTCACACACAATCACATCAAACTAACTGTATTTAGGCGTACAATATGTCAAATAAAAATAATTCTGATAACAGTGAAAATCAAACAAAAGAACACCAAATTTAAATCGAATTTTAAATACTGTGAAAAGTTTCAAAATAGGTAGGAAGAACTAAAGAAACATAAACATGGGCTCTCAGTGTAAGAGAAATCCAAAAATTACGAGTAGCGCAGCCTGGCATGGAAATGTGCATGTTAGGCATAACGCTCAAAGATCACAAAAGAAACCAATGGATAATAAAACAGACATATGCGATATGATTGCTGCCGCTAATTATATGAAATGTCAATGGGCTTGGCATGTCGCTGGCGAGTGGACAACGCTGGACAAATTCAGACATACAGTGGCACTAAAAGGATACTAAACTCCTCCACTTTCCCTGTTATTGGGTCGATCACATATTATATGTTTTATATTATAATAATTATACTTATTCTCAGTAATTGATCCTGTTGGTTGACTTAAATAAATAATAAACAACTACAGGGACGCAATAAAAGCCGCTGGATAGACGTTTATCAAAATGTTTTTATCAAAATTTAATAATAAACTATGGACTATGAATAGTCTAGGGAACTAGGGGAGACCTTCATCCAACAGTGGATCGACCCCGGCTGATGGTGGTGATATATAAATAGTAAGACATTATTAATCTAATATCGGTTGTCTTTACCCATTTTACTATGCAAGGGGTGGCGATCGCTAAATGCAAAAGTGCCACTCAGTGACGACCACTTCAATTTATTTTCGATCAATAAGTACATAGTTTCAAAGAGACTGTTTTTTTCTTTTTGCAGATCGAGATAACAGTAGCTGTCGGTGATGCAGTTACAGCTATGCAGCAAGAAAGAGTTGCAGTGGCTTATTACATTTTCAAAGGAGGAGACAGGTTGCTACTACTATTTTTTATTCCACCCACAATTCCTCTGATAATGCTATTCGACTAGTAATCGAATTAGACATAGAATAGTGATTTTCAAATTAAAGTTTCTTTATTTGGAAGCAATTGAGCTATTCTCTGAATGGAAGGCTATTCTGCTTTACAATGGTTTACAAAAGTATAAGTACATACATTTTTTTAACTACAGGCATAAATAGTTACATTATTAATAATACATAATTACATTTTTGTTACACTATACACTAAGTTACATTTTTGGAGAAATTCATGTACAATTTTCATAACTGAAATATTTGGTTTTGCCAGGAACGAATTAATCGTAAAAGAAGGGTACAACCTGCATTTCCCAACTTATTCAATAACACTTCTCTCTCCTGGTCATAGGCATCACATTGCCAGACAATGTGGTTAAGATCTTGAGTGGGATGTCCACACTGACACTGAGGGCTATCTACCACTTTAATTTTGTATAATGATTCATTGAGACTGTAATGCCCTATCCTGCTTCTAGCTATTGTCACTATTACATCTCGCTTTATTTTACAATGTTTACTAAACCAAGTTTTAGGAGATCTACTATAAAAGTTTTGATAGTAGTGTGTTCCCTTTTCTTTCCCAAGATTTTCTAAATATTTACCGTTATTTTCGTTCATTGTTTGTTTAAACTGGGTTTTAAAATCTGTGTATGGAATTCTTATATTTTCTGATGGGTATTTTACAGATTTTTTTGCCAATTGATCAGCAATTTCATTGCCATGAGTGTTTACAAATTAATGTAGCAACTAAAATCTGTTTTCAGACCAACACAGGATTATTTTTATTTCGTAAATAATTTAAAGTGTTTTCTATTACATACAATTCGCCAATTAAATAAAAAAAAAAAAAAAAATGCACTCGGTACATCCCCACTAACAAACACTCAACTTATATCGAAAAAAATATAATGCAATATAGGCAACCTTCGCGATCCCTAAATTTAATATAAACTGTGATCGATCATAGCGTAGCGGTCTGTACAATGGCGATTTTTTATGATATTAATAATATAATCTGACGTTTCAAAAAGTCGCCGCGATTTCGCGAAGTTTTTTCAGGTTTTGACCCTCATAAAACCCGAGCGATGGGTATTTATAATACGGGAGTTTCACCCTTCTTTTTACGGAACATAAAATACCTTGCATTGATACCCGAGGGAATTCAATGAAATATGTTACGTATATTATTGGAAAGACATTGTTACAGTGAGAAGAAAATGTCTTTACTATAAATGGGAAAACTTTGTGGCACATTATTTTGTAAAACAGTCCATATCATTATTTAACTTTACTATTTTTTAGGCCTGGGAATGTCTTAGAAGCAGTCGATCAAGACTGAACAAAACTACAAGCACCAATATATTGTTAGAAAGAAGGCAATATCGAATATGTTACACGAAATTGACTTTGGCTGGATGAATGCGTAGAAGGGAACAATTATTAGGGACGTCATATCGAAAGAAAGTATCGATACCTGGTATTAGTATCCAAATATTGAATGTTTGATATACATAGGAACCAGTGGCGAAGACTCCATACTAGGCGATTATTTAAATGCTACAATATATTATTATTAGTATAATATATTATTAAAATAATTAATATAAGTACAGATAATTAAAAAAAACTTTTTAGTGCATCCATATCAATAAATATACCTACTTAGATTGTTTTTAAAAATAAAAAGTAATTTTATCTCTTGTTGTTTTTTGTATTATTTATCTTTTATTATTATATATAATATGTATATCAAAGTTCTAGGACATGTTGCGTTAAAATATTATTTACTTATGTTTTTTGGATGGTTCGAAACCATCCCTTGCCACGAGCTGGAAGTGGTGTGTCTGGCCACCAGCTACCAGCTGGTCTCCAAAATAAATATCTCAACACGTTGTTATTCTTTTGGCAAAGAGACAACAGGAAATTATTCCACGTATATCAAAATGAGTTGCGTTGTATTTAAAGATTCTGTAACGTATCCATCATAGTTATTAAAATCAAAACCGCAAGAGTCATAGACGGATCGATAGCTCAACAGATAAGAGCTCTCACCGGAACAGTGAAAGATGCATGCGAGCTAGAGACCTTTTCGCTCCACCTTACTTTGAGCCTTTTTTTCTTATAATACGTAATATATATTATACTACTTAGGTTTCTCAAATTATGTATTTTCAATAATACGAATCTTCTTAAATCTTGTAGTATATTAATTATATTGATAATTAAAGCATAGAAAAGAATTAAATAATTAACTGTAAATATGAAGGTACTTTATTTTTACAACAATCCATAGAAATCTTTGTCTACTGATGACAATATAATCATATATTAACTATGTACCTTTGGAAATCAGGAGTATTTAGAAAAAATCAGAGGTTGGAGCAAACCATTTTTTCAGTTGCTCTGCTCCGGAACCTAAAACTTGCTCAAGCTCCGCTCCAGGGTCTGCTCCGCTCCGGGTAAAAAGTTTCAAAAGTTATATATGTAAATTCTATTGAATAAAATTCTCGGCAGCAAATCGTCTTTCATTATCTGTCTCTTCTCACTTAGAATTAATTTTGGAACAAAAATGTAATAATAATATAAAAAAAAAACATCCAGAGCAGTGGCGCACTACAAATTTTCGGTACTCCGTGTAAAACCCCAATGCTCCACTGTTCCGTGCTCCTGCTCCGAGCTCCGTTCCAACGCTCTGAAAAAAATAACCAATATACCAACTCCGGTTGAGTTCTCTACCTGCCGTTTTTTTTCGGATGTACCTCTGAATTATTTTATAAAATCTCAGAGTACAGCCTTTGTTACGTGATTAATATTATGTGCTATAGGTACCCCAAAATATTCTTTATCTCTCTTTTGAAAAGCTCCTTTCCTGAAACTATTGACTGAGCCTTTTGTTTATATTGAATGAATAAAGTTAAGAAAGTTAATAAAAGAATAAGTTACATAAACTCAATATAGAACTTAAGAAGTTAAAAAGGAATTACTTGTACCTATTTATTTGTTGTTTAAATATTTTTGGCATTTCATTATTCAAATAATTTTCTACAAGAAGTAATCCGAGGGTGTCAAGACAAAATTCTAGGAAGGGAGATTTAGCTGCTAAAATGTATATGGGTACATACTCGGGTGGCATCTTATTCTATTTCCATGTGCTCCTGTGCATTGTCGTAAAGGGGGAGCATCATTAGTGTGGGATTTCCACGACTTTGTCAGGGAACTCAGAAATAATGGGAACTGAAATACATAACGGGTAAGGCGATAGCAGGTAACCGAATCGAGTAAGGAAGAATCCGGGTTAAACTTACACACGTGTCGAGAAAACGTTTTACTCCGAATACTGAAAACTGCTCTCGGTTTATGCATTTACGCTCATTTAATGTTGTGTATTACACACACTATTGCACGTGCATAATGCGTGCTTCATTTTCGTAGGACACTCATACATTCAAAACCCTGCATCAATATGCGGCGTATTGAATATAACCTATCGGTATTCTATTTATTATCTGTTATGTGACTTTTCTCCTTGATAAGACTCCCGTGAGTTTAATTTGTTTGCGTAATTCTGTTCAGTTACATTTGACTTGTGTGGCATTAGCTGTGGGAGCAAAAGTTTTTTTATCGCAGTGAGACTATTCTAACATTATTATCATTTAACTCCCAAAAATGTAATGAGGCGCCGAGCGCCAAAGGAGCTCAAGCACCATTTAACAAAAGTGCTACAAAATGGCCGACAAGTTTTCAGTGAATTTATTTTTTTAATTTTAAACTTGAATGTTGAAATGGACAATTATTTTCTAAGAAAGCAATAATATTTAATGAAAAATATCTATTGGATTCCAAAAAAAATGGTGTTTGAGCCCCTTTGGCATATAGAAAAATGAAAAAAGGTGGCACTTGATACTTTTTTTTGTTGCATAAGCTTCTGTGGCATTAACATTTTCAAACTCAAATAATGGCATTAATTTAAAAAAATAAATCATTTCAAAAAAAAATGATTTAATGTAAGGGTTTGGATAGCAATAAAAAAACATTTTGATATAAACAAATTTTATTATGCCAAATGAACACTGAAAAAATGCTCAAATTTGTTATGATTATTACATGAGTTTGTTTGGCATAAAATTTGCCTTATAATATTAAATACATTTTTGCCATTACAGCAATGATTTTAAAGCTTTTGGATTGTTTTTTTCTGTAATAGCCGTCTATATACCCAATATTATTAATAATACTAAATCAAATCGTTAATCCAAACTGGCCAAAATGACAAAATCATTATTCAAATTTAACACCATCATTTTTTCTCAAGGATTCGGGTGATTTTTTAAATATTTTTTTAGTGTATATCAATCGTAATTGGATATAAAATAAGATTAAATTAGAAATAAAAGTTATTTTCCTTCATGGAAGTAAAATTTTAGTGGACATAATTACTAAAATAACGTTAATAACCATATTTCAAAAGTAATCTAAAATATTTTAAACAACAGCGTATGTGAAAGAAAAACGGATAAAACATGTTAAACTTACCATGATTTTCCTCGTTTACAGGTTTAACACACATTGAAACTATTTTTCTAATCCTTCTTGAGCTCATTTTTAGTTTTTTTCACTGTTGAGAACGTATATTCAATAAGACAAATCTGACAGCTGTTTTGGCCTCGCGCTCTCCATAGAATAATGGCGGATAAGCTTCTGTGGCGTGCCGACATAACGACCAAAACAATTATGCCACAGAAAATAAATCTCTATTGTAAAATATCTATAATTATTTGAGCAATAAGACTTTGTGGCATGATACATATCGATTTATAGAAAAAACCTAGATTCAAATGTCAAAAATCGTAAAGTTGGCGCTTGAGCTCCTTTAGCACTCGGCGCCTCGTATGTATTCAGGTAGTTAATAATGATCACGGGAAGTTAACCGTCAAACGTGCTATGTTTTAACACGTCATCTCATGCCCGTGCTGACTATTTTAGAGTGAGATAGAGTACATTTATTATATAATATTGAGAATAATTCTCATCTCAATTATTTAGATGCGACTATTTTGAAAATTAATACTACATACATACGACGTCACAGCCGCCGCCGGAGCCACACCCACCAGGTGTCAAATTTAATATTGTAGGTTATTTTTGATTATTAAATTGACGTTTTCACAAAATTTCGATTTAGTTATGAAATCTATAGAGATACGCATGCACGAGCACACACGAACTTGACCGAGCTTTGCAGACGTAGATAATTGAAATTTTCGGCGTGTTACGAATTATTACTGTATTATCAATTATAATGGCCTTCTTTATAGAATTGCTTCCGTGTTAATTTGGAGCAATGAAAACAACGGAAACGTGTCACCGTGTAACTATTAAGAATAGCTCTGCAGACACAGTTTGCATAACCTAGCTAGCAGATTTTTTACCTTCAACTTTTTAGGAGTGGAGGTAGTCTTGGGCTTCCACTACATATAGTCCTTTTTTGACAGGATATTTATTAGGGTGATCACCCAGCAGCTCCGATACCTCCTAAGAGCATTGGCGCCAATTATTTTTCTTTCAGTTTGCACGAGACACATTTCTCACTACCCGTGTACAGTGTTCATGCCATGTCCGATATTTCACGAATTATTTTTCAAAAACTATAATACCTTAAAGATGCCTATTTCTTTATTATTCAAGAAACGTTCAGTCGTCTATCGGTTAAAATTAAACCTTCAATGTTTTCGGATGTATTATTGTACTTTCTCGAGTCGCTCGGTGTGATGATTACCTTTAATAGACTCTACAACATTATAAATTATAATATTGCTTGCTAAAATATGTATATTTATAGCGCGCGCTCACGACAACGTCTGGCTGGTGCAACTCGAGGCGACGGCCAATCTAATACCGATCGGTCAGTTAACCACCAGACGTTCTTGACGCACAATGATCCCCTTTCGCCTCTGTGCATACCTTCTTTTATTTTTAAGCATGTCCGAATCTAAGATCATATGGGCGTAAACAGAGTAGAGTTTGTATTAATAGATTTTTATTTTTACGAGAAATGGATGTTACCACTTTCTCAACCAACCATTAGGTCCAAGCACACATTTTTTTACAATTAATAATAACCATATCCTTGCTTTTTCGTAAAAGGTGGTTGTTAGTAATTTTGAAAAATCACAAACACCCAGGCTTTGATAAAATCACATAAATATTGTGTCCTCACCGGGAATCGAACCCAGAACTCTTGGGTGGAAGGCCAGCGCCTTATGCACTGCACCACGAGAGCCGCCTTCCAAGCACACATTGGATGACAGACTCGGGATTCGAGCCCTGGACTCACGACATTGAAAGAAGATGCGGTAACCGCTCAGCCATCGTAGACGATACCTTACCATGCTTATTAATTACTATCGCAGCGGTACTCCTGCTTTACCCCGCCTCATCTCTCTCCATACCCAGACAACATACAATCTACACGGACTGCGTGTGGTTATGCTCACCTACTAAACAATGTATGGTGACATTGAAAGTTGCTCAAAGTATCAAGGTGTTACCACATTACCTCTTGAGACACGCCTCTGCAAAAAAACCCAAAATATCGTGAAAGAACGAAGAAGAAAGAACACACTATGTCAAACCAAATACAACTAAAGACAACAAATTAATTCACGTACGAAAAAAGGAAGATACGTCTAAAATCACTACTTTCCAGGAAAATCGAAAGAAGATTTTATTTTAGCTTTAGACGATGTATATAATAATAATTATATAGACGATAAGTATAAGTTTCTATGTGAATTTTACTGATTCAGCGATGTCAATCCAATTCGTACTCATTTTTTTAGCATGTTTGTCCTAATAAGATCATTGTGCCTCCACACTCCACAGAGTGAACGTTGTTTTAACAGATTTTTGTTTTTACGAGAAATTGATGTTAGCCACTCACTCAACCCGTTAGGTCCATACTCTGTATCCAAACAAAAAATGCAAAACATTTCCCAGACCCGAGATCCTAGCCCGGAACCTAAACATTATAATTTATAAGCCTAACATGCAACCGTTCGGCCATTGTGGGCGTCAGGGGGCCGTGGGATTTACGCATAATATAACATACGTTATTATATAATTCTTTTTTTTGCATTCTTTTCCTTTTGCATGCAAAAAATAGGTACTATAAAAATATAAAGCAATGTGATTATATTAAATTATATTTCTCGTGTAAAAATTGTTTTTGTACAAGGTTTTTTTAAAGGATGTTGGAATTGGTTATGCATGAAAAATATTTTTCATATCCATTCCAATGGTTAAACCCAGAGCCACTCCAATCGGAAATGTTAGGGGTGCGCAAAATACCCGGAAAACCTTTTTCAATGATATTATTAAACGATATAATATTACATGCAATTACATACTTACACTGAAGTATGTTTAAATATAAGAAGTGCCTACGTGTGTCACATACTGACGAAGGACATCACCAAAGGGTGGCAAATCAAAGAATGCACGTCAAATATGTATTTTAAATACATAATAATAATTCTATTAAACATTCTCTCGGAGCCTCAATAGAACGGGTCGGTATTCTAATCTTCTAATATATAAAAAATAATATTTGTTTGTTTGTTTGTTTGTTCGTATTGTATGCGCTGCCATACCGTTCATCCGATTGCGATAAATTTTTGTTAACTTATTGCTTGCACTTCCGCGAAGAGTATAGGCTATATCTTATATAATAAAAATGAATATCTGTCTGTCTGTATGCCTGTCTGTCTTTCTATCTGTCCCGTATGCGTTCCTATACCATTCATCCGATTGCGATGCAATTTTGGTAAGCGGTTGTATGCACATCCGCAAAGGTTTCTGAATTAGAAAAATCATCATCTTCTTCGTCTTCATCATTATATTTTCTTTTATTCGTATGGTTCCTATACCATTCATCTGATTGCGACGAAACTTTCGTCAGTTATTATACGCACACCCGCAAAGGTTTCTAAATTAGAAAAACCATCTTTTTCTACTTCTTCTTCGTTATATCTTCTTTTATTCGTATGGTTCCTACACTATTCATCCGATTGCGATGAAACTTTCGTCAGTTGTTGTGGTAACACCCGCAAAGGTTTCTGAATTAGTATAACAATCTTCTTCTTTTATTTTATATTCTTCTATTCGTATGCGTTTCTATTCCATTCATCCGATTACAATAAAAACTTTCGTCAATAATATTGTGCCAAGGCCCGCGAAGGTTTCTGAATTAGAATAACCATCTTCTTCTTCTTCTATTTTATCTTTTTTTATTCACAATGAAACTTTGGTGAGTTTTCGTGCGCATGCCCACGAAAATTTCTGAATTAGATAATCATCTTCTTCTATTCGCATGCGTTCCTATACCATTCATCTGATTGCGATGAAACTTTTGCCAGTTGTTGTGCGCAAATCTGCAAAGGTTTCTAAATAGTATTATATAAAATACAACGTTTGTTGTTTGTTTGTTCCATGCAATTTTGATTTTTTTTTTACTACATATTAATAACATTAATAACGTTTGCATATTTTGGATTCGATTTTAATTTAGTGGTGTTTTGTTTGACCTTTACTCCTATTAGAATTATTTTCATATTGCCATATTGTATAACATAGATATTTTAATCTTAAAAAAATAATTACCTCTTATTATTTTTTAAATATCTAAGATAAAAATAACCTCGAAGCGACCCTGCGCGAAGCCAGGTACTTCAGCTAGTATAGTATAAATAACTTGGACATAAAACGTTTCTGTAAAATTGTAATTAGTACACAACAAAAAATGCCGCGAGCAAAGAGTCATACAGCTATAAAATTTGAAAGTGCATTTAAGTAGAAGTACATTATACTTTTTTTTAATTCGTTATAATTTTGTTTATATAGAGTTATCAAATATGAGATATATAGACAATATACACTATACAGATACAAATAAGTTGATTGTGTCACGAGCTGTATGAGATGTTGCACCATCTTGTTAAAATCACATATCATCCAAATCGAAATCATTCATTCCATAAAAAATCAATAATCGTTTTTATGTAGCGTTCTCCATTGAATGAAACTGCATTGTCATTTTCGTTTTCAAATAAATATGGTTCAATTACACCTCCAGACCACAAACTATATCAAACTGATAATTTGTGTTAGGGTATTTCAAGAATAGTATGTGGGCTTTCATTTCTCCAAATGCGACAAATTGTGCTTATTTACGTAGCCGTTTAATCAAAAATGAGCTTCATCGCTGAAGATGATTTTTTCATGGAAGAATGGGTCTGTTTCAAGTTGCCCTAAAACCCAATCAGCAAAATTTCGACGCACTAAATAGTCATTCGATTTAAGTTTTTGTGTTAACTGTATTTTATACGCCTTCAAATGCAAATTTTTATTAAGAATATTCCATGTAGTGCCATAAGAAAGTCCATGTTCTCGAGAACAGCGTTTAATTATTTTTTCTGGATTTTCATCCACACTTTGAGTCACAACATTGATATTTCAGCAGTACATTTACGTTTTTGACGGGTAATATTCTAACATCCTAAACATTACCATTCGATTCGAATTTTCCAATTATATTACGAATAGTAGTAGCTCTGTGGGTCGATTATTTTGACCATAAATTTCACGTAATGTCCAAAACGTAGCTCGAATAGATTCATTATCGTTGTAATAAATTTTAACAATTTAACAATACTTATCACAAGTGTCAATTTTGGTGTGAATCAGTGGCTACTATGACGTCTTAAAAATATATAGTACTAATTTGATAACGCAATACAGTCGAACTTGGTTATTACGAGGAAGATGGGACCGATTGAATTTGCTCGTTATATAACATTTTTTGCGCCACGTTCTATTTAAGCATAGAACATAAAAAAATCTGAAAACCATCATAAAAATCCCCGAAACAAGCATGGCATTCATAAACTACAAAATAAGTTGTTTATTGTAATGAACGCTGGTAGGTACCTACTGACTTTACAAAGCTTGGATTGTTTACATGCATGGATACTTTTTCAATATTGTCGGCAAAAACACCAATTGGGTACTTAGACACTTAACTAGTGTGATAAACGTAATCCGATCCCGGCAGCATCGGTCTAGTTAAATGTCCGGTCGGTTGTTATTGCTGAGGGTCGAAAAGTTGTTTTTAAACGATCGACACATTAACAGTTTTGCTCGGTATACCCGAGAAGTAGCTCGTTATAAAAGTGAATAAATGTATAGAAAAAATCATAAACTAAAATTTCAACGAATTTTTCCTCATTACATCCGTCATCTCGCTGTTTCCGTAATCGTAATAACCAAGTTCGACTGTATTTAGATAAAGATAAAATAATAACTTTTTTTCTTTTACCATTAGAAATATTTATTATTTGCGAGAGCGCGACGACTTTGGGTTGGTACCAATGATATATTAATATGGACGACGCATCTGGAAAGAAAAATGACACTCACTTTTTTGTCGGGTCTGCCGAATGGCATAATCTGTTCTAACGCCATTACAATAAAGGTGATATTTCTATAAATTCCCGATGCTTTGTGTCAGGTCTGCCGAATGGTTCGATTCGAACGGGTTCGCTCAAACGATGATTGTCACTAGAAACACTGTTTTAACGCCATTACAATAAAGGTTTAATTGCTATAAATTCCCGATGCGTGATGTCGCATAATGGAAATTGCGTGACGTCTACCTATACATGTGCGAATGTCGATATGCGTGAATTTATTTGCTTACTACTGTATCGAGTGAGTCGTCCATTAATAATTTCATTGGTTGGTACTAACTTAGCGCGGCCCTATTTAAACGTTCGCTAAAAAAATAACATTTTTATAGCAATCACGTGACTTAATTATTTAAACATAATGTGTTTTTTTGTTTCAGAGAAACCTTAACAGAAGCTTTCAACTTGACGACCTCCCGACTCTCTCAACTTCCCGCCCTGGGCTTCCCCGCAAATCTGCACGATGACTTAGCGTAAGATTTAAACATAATTCGAAAAATAATAATATTCTTAAGCACTTAAGCAGGGTTCCCAATCCCGGATAGAATGTTCATTTTCGGTATTTTTCAATAAATATTTTCATTCCGGACTGCGTTATCCCCGGATTGATGGAAACTTGTATAATTTTCCACATTTTTTTTCAGACTTCTAAGTAGGTATGTTTTTTGCAAATGAAACAAATCATAGGTCAAGAATATGTATTACATTTGTAAATACATAGTTTATAAATTCTAATAGATTGTCCCCAGAATGGACGATTTCACACCTCTTGAGTTTAGTATTTTCATTGTTTATAATTACTATTATGTTTGACGATTTATACCACAGAGCAGATAATAAATAGAATACCGATAGGCTATATTCAATACGCCGCATCTTGATGCAGGGTTTTGAACATGTGAGTGTCCTGTGAAAATGAAGCACGCATTATGCACGTGCAATAGTGTGTGTAATACACCAACATGAAATGAGCGTAAATGCATAAACCGAGATTTTTTCTTCTTTTCTTTTATTTTGTTAACTGTCAATACATGGTGGAAAGGCATTTTATTATTTTTTTTAAACGCAAATTTTATACCTACTTTTATACATACTCTTTGATACTAATTCCACTTTTTACTGATATAATAAAAAGTGCAATTAGTACTTACTATAAAATTTGCGTTTTTATTAAAAACAATAATGTAGGTATGTTTTTAATAAACTGTTATTTTTAGAAAAAAAATTATACAATAAAGTACAACTTTAAAACTACATGATTAGCCTGACACGTGGATACAGTTTCAACCCAGCAAAGATCATGAAATTTGTGTATGTATACAGACACACACCATATTATCGAGGATGAGAAAAACTAAAGAAATAGCAAAAGAAATCAAACCAAGAAAGTGTGCTGGCCACATGACGTGGCATCCCAAGAGATATCAACTTCTATTTCTTTTCATTTAAGGGAAGATCTCCGTAGAAGAAGAATGTCCTGGCTCACTAACCTCAGAAACTGGTTTGACATCAGCACTCCATTCCTATTTAGAGAAGCGATGAACAGGAAAAAATACCCTAACTCATCGCCGACATCCGATAAAGGATATGACACGAAGAGAAGAAGAATAAAAGTCATGACTGCGACCGCGCAGGTGATTGACAGGTGCACATAAAATATTCATATTTTTCAAGACATATGGAACCAATGCCACGTGTGAATAATATACAGAAATGCTTTAAGAGCAGGCGTGACTTGCGGAATTAAAAAGCAAACATTCCCTCCAAAAAGATAATCGGATTCGGTATTACGGATTTACAAACCCTAGTGCCAGGTATGGTGAATCTTTTCATGCAAGTGAGTCAAAAATAATAATCAAAAAATATTTAATATAATGGAAAATCTTCTATTAACTATAATCTGTACTATAAAACACAAAGCTTGTCCGGAATTTAAAGGCTCTATGGCAGGCTCTAGATTCTAGACTCTTATGGGTCACGACCCCTAGCAGGGTCACCGGCTGAAACAGTAAACATAAAAATAGCACTCTGATCTGATTTTCCAAACACGCCAAAAGATAGAAGTATAACTTCAAAAATATTTATTTTAACCAAATCCTACCTGTAGTACGATTTCCAACCAACAAAATTGTCATTTTGAGTTAGTGTTTGAAAAGTATTTCTCTTATCAATAAATACGACATATCTTATTTTCATAACTATCTGCTGATAACTGGAGGAGATACTAATTTTCCAAGGTTCCAACTGCATCGGTTTATTTTAAAAGTTGATATTGCACACCTAATGTATATACACATTAGAACGCAAATTAACGGAACACTTATTTTATTTAATATTATTTTAAGATTTTACGTTTACTTTTTCATTTGAAAACCAAAACGAGAAACAAATTAAACTTTGAGAACGACATGAGGTTGGCATTAACGAAAATTCAACCGCGAATTTTGAAGCTGGTTAACGAGTTACAATTTCAAACCTCGAATTAAATATGACTTAAATTAAAATTATATTGCCTAAAAATCTATTAAAAAGGCGCTCTACAACTTATCGGGGTCGCGCGTCACTTGGCTTCTATAAAATGGGGTCACGACTCGAAAAGGGTTAAAAATGTGTGCTCAAGAAATATTAAATGAATTTATGATTTTATTCACGAGATACCTATAAGCATTTGAAGATTCTCATACGCTATTATCATTTACAGAGAAAGAAACAATGCAATTTTTTAATAATTGGTAACCTAGGTGACGAAACAACAAAATTGTCTGATGACATTACCATAAATAATACACGTATGTTTATACTTATATAGATTCATAAGAGGACAGTTCGTGGGGACATAATTATGTAATAATAATCGTAATGCACTCCCACCATTGGTGGTAATTATTTGTCAGCACTTCCTGTCAGATTGATGACTTTATTAATTTCCTATGTGTAGCTTGATGACTTCATTATAAATTTTTATCGCTTGCTGTTATTCTGCGCAGAAAACCCAACGATCGACAACATGTTGATGTAGATACTTAAACAATAATTTTAAAAAGTAATGTCAAAAAATAAAATGACAATGGTCGTCATTTCTACCTCTGTAAGAAAGCGCAAATATACTATACTTTGTCATTTTATATAAGTACTTTATTTATCACTATTTCGATGCCATGACTCCAAAAAACTTTCAAGGGACATACATAAGCGTATAATATAAACATAATACAATAAAAGTAGACTTAACCATGAATTTGTTTTATCAGCTGTCAAATTGCAAAACTTTTTTATCAATATGTTATTCTGACACTATTACATAATTCAATATGTTATTTTATTTACACCAATGTCAACTCGAAATTATTGCACGATTGCTTTTGTTTTTGAGATTTCATGTAGAATTGACATGGAGTTTTAAAATAATGACATGATATCAATGACAAATAGTCTTGCAGCTCGAGTGTTGATTGGCTGGGTCATGGCTGAGCTCCGATTGGTCATTAAACTGGCCTTGTGTCATTGCGACTTCATGTGTTACCGTACTGCCATCTATTAAAGTGAGTGAGCATTTCTGATCTTTTTTAGTGGTCACGACATTACTCAACGTCAAAAACATCTCGACACGAAATCAAAATAATTCACCGAAAATAACTATCTACATTTTCGCAATCTAATAATTATGGATGATATTCTCGAAATTTTATGAGTCTACCTCATTCGATGAACAAGGGAACTGGAAAAGCGAAGATATAAGTATAATACAATTAAAAGATAATATTATAACCTACATTTTTAAGGGGTGTACCTATTGACTTTGTCAAAAAGTGTTCACTTTCACATAGCTATTATAATGTAATCACACAATGGAGACAGGAATCTTTCCGGAAACTACAGAGGGCGGGTATCTTTAAATCGTTACCACATCCGCAAGTCATGGATCCCCCGTCCCTGTTATATTAACTCTAAGGTCATGAATAATTATGAAGCATGGAAGCATTCAATTATCCGTTTGCTAATGTATGATGCTGTGTGTAATGTACCAAATAGAAATGGATTTCCACGAAATGTTGAAAAACTGTTAAATTGTTGGGTAAAAAAAAACAATATTGCGTCACATAAACTAATTAATTTTATTATATATTTACACATATTTACATTTTATTCGTATTGACGAACTTACAACTGCTAATATTTTAAATTAAGATTATTTACAATGCCGGATATCAATTTCAATTCAAGTCCATTTTGCTAATTTTTGTATATTTTTTCGAATTAGTACCTATGTTATTGTTAATGCGCTCATTCAAAATTAAGTTTATTCAATGAATAATGGCACATTCTAAAATTCAGAATTAAATAAAAATAATATAATTTTAAAATATACATATGTAGGTACCTAGGCACTAATCAGAATAGTCTTAAAACAATCCGTATGTACCTATGATATTACCTACGAGCGGCTCATGAAATCGAAAATTTTACGAACCGGAGCGCTTGCTAATTTTACGAAAATATTATCATTATCTAATTGTATATGTATTTTAAAAAATAAGTGTGTTTAAATTTTTTTATATATGATTTTTTTATTCCGCGAGACGGAACAATAATTTTGGAGATTTTATGAACCGGAACGGTGCTCCGGTGCGTTGCGGTCCATTTCGAGCTCTGCCTACGAGCGACACAAAAACCGTTGTAATATCGTGAATAAATTTAAAAATACATATAAAACTGTAATATTTCACATTCTCTACCCTAATATTAATTGCATAACTTCCGGATATCATTTTAAATTATGAAAAAATATATTTTTGGGTATTATTTTTATAAATAATAATATAGTAAACTGTATTTTTTTTCTTTTTACTCAAGCCTACTTAGGAAGGATACATTATCAATGGTGTGAGTATTATAATATATTTCCTAAAATAATTTATTATAAAGTTGTGCTTTTCGGAAAAGGTATATAAACTCTTAAAGTCATTATCATTGTCAGCGTGAACCAATCCAATCTGGTTCCGTTTCCGAGCTAATAACACCTGTGCATTACTTTTTTACATTTTTCCTCAAAACTTTTTTATCAAGACGAGCGATATGGTGTATTATAGTAAGCTGTATCACATTGTACACTGTAGGTACACCTTTATGTGTTCTCCTATCGAATTATTTAGTTTCATTTTCTTTACGCGTTATATCCAGCGTGCACATTTCCATACAACGCTCTGTTTCCAGACCTTTATATTACTGGGAGTTCATATTTAGTATATGATTATGGGTAGTACGCACTGGCTGAACACTTAGTACAGTAAGAGATTTGGTAAAAATTCGATTTCATTTTATTAAATTCATTATAGTTTGTTCAAGGCAATGAACATAAAAAAAATAAAAATAAATACTCTAATGGTTGGTGCAGACAACTGAAACAAAAATAGAGTAAGAGATGCCGGAAAAACCGAAAGATATTTACTAATTGGCAGGGGTAGTGCACAGTAAAAGATATAGTAAAAATTGCAATAAAAGAGAGTAAAAATAAATCCACCAACTTTATCAACCAGACATAACTTCTAGTCAGCAGTGTTTCTCAAATTGTGGCAACTACGTGAAAGATTTAAAGATTAATGCGGTTGATTGTGCCAATATACAAATTGTATTAATTGTTTTAACAAAGAAAGTCCTGAAATATATCTTCCCTTTTCCAACTTCATATCTATGTGAAGTTGCTTTTTCAGCATTTGTAGACATGAAGTCAAAAAAAGGAACAGGCTTTTGGATGTGGAACCGCATCTCAGATTAAAATTAACAACCAGGGAACCAAATTATGATGATAATATGTCTCAACATATACAATTTCATCCTTCTCATCGATTATAATGAATGTTATTTATAATATAACTTTTATTTATTTTTATTTATATTTTATTATGAATGAATTTTGTTTTTCGTTTATTATTATTTTTTTATGTACTAAAAAGGAAAAAAATAAAAATAGTTTGATTGTTATTAAAGAATATGCATTTTTTTGACTAGGGGTACTCAGTGTTACGAAAATTATAGAAGGGGTACACAGATGTCAACAATTTGAAGGTGATGTATGACTGATTAACGGGCGGCTCTGGTCCTGTAGTTATATTAATCAATAATACACTATGTACGTCGTACGTATATAAGTGTACTGGGTAAAATGATATTTTTGGGCCATATTGTATTAATAAAAGTACTTTTGTGTAATTTGCCAAACTCGCACTGTGGATGCAATTAGGGAATAAAACAGTTAATAAATCAAAATAAATAATGCTTGGTAATTGATATTTCTTTACATCGCATAATAGAAGATAGTTTGCGTTAATTGTCTCCCAAAAGAGCAATTATTTATTCTACAAGAAGCTAAGAATCTTTAATAAACTCTCTAGTATCGGCGTTTATTATTCCCTCGAGTTTATTTTATCAAAATGTTAGATTTTTATGAGATAACAATATTTATTAACTGTAATCTTACCAAGTAATAATTTACTTTGCGAAATGTCATTAAAAATATTATAAGTACCTATACCCTGTACTTTCATGGATTCAAGCACTTTAAAAATCTGTATTTTGTCATTATTTATTATGATTACGATATTTTTATGAAACCTAGATAATTAAGATAATTGGTAACCAACTATTTTATCCATCATATTTTTTTGTGTGAATGAAATTTTATTTAAAAACTTGCAGTTCTCTGCAGTGGACAAACTGTGCTTACATAATAATCATAAGTTTTAATCATAGGTTAATTTATAATTATAATAATATAAAATATTTAATCCAATCAATTATTATTCTAATCAACAACACTATCAACATAAAAATTAAAGTTTTGTTTTTTTTTGTATAAAAAAGCTTTTTCTTCTTCAGAAAATTGTTATTTTTTTTATAGAAATACCATAATTTTGAAAAACCTCAGAAACATACAATATATCAGGAAAAAATCTAGAAAAAAGGTCGGACTCGAACACATGTCTTACTTTCCGGGTGAATACTTTTACCTCAAAGCTATTGATCCATCTATGATTCATGATAATATTTTTTTATAACTACGTGATAATTCATAATTGCCGCTGTTTCTCAAAAAGTAACACCGAATTCGAATATTCGGGTGGGAGCTTAAAGCTCGCTCGGCGGATTCATAATTAGAAAGGAATTCCTCATCCCCGATGCTGGCCTGTCATGTCGCAGGCATAATCCTCCTCGCTCTCAGTCTGGAGTAGATCTTCTCCTGCAATCCAGAAAGGATTCCACTAGCGTCGACACTTCTTAGATGGAGACATTATGTCAGCATTGAACCGGGAGTTTTGTAGTGTTTAATTTATATATATATATATGGGGATAAACAATTCAATCCGTATCAGCATATTGATCGGCGATATTAAATATCCATTTCCCTTTATGTCGAATTATGGCAAACTCAAGATAGTCAATCGCGATGATTGTTTCCGCGATATCCATTTTCCACATAGTGAGCTATATCCGATGACGCAAACTCCATATAGTAGCTGACTCAATTCTAATAATTATTTCCTAAATATTTTGTTCAAGATATTATGGATTATAATTCATTGGACATTCGAATATAAGTTCCCGGCTTCTATATCGCTCCGCACATCTCATTCTACCGAGATTCGGACCTCGGAACAATATCATAAAGCAGCGGTTTCCAACCTGGGAGGCGCGCCTCCCAGGGGAGGCGCGATCTATTGCCAGGGAAGGCGCCAAAATTTTTGAATAAATTATTTTTTATACCATAATATCTACAAATAAATAAAAGTTCATATCTTAACGTAACAGTAAAAATTCAGTGCATGAATGTTTATTTTAAAATATAATAAATATATTTAAATCCTATTAAAAAAATATTTGGAGCGGAGAAATTTAAAAATGGCGCTTTTGCAAACGCTCTGTTTCGGTAATGCACAAAACGACGGCTGGTTGCATGAAAACAATAACCTCAAATTTAAATGTCACTCGTAGCAGCTAAAGTGTCAACTGAAGCGTGTAGACAGGGTGTGATATTTTTTTTTTAAATTGTTTTTGACGTGATTTCTTTAATATAATATAACAATAATACATGTCTCCACATTTATATGATTTCTACGCCAGATATATTGAAGCAAACAAAAATCTATTTCCTGAGTTCTTGGTTAGTTTGCTAATGCATTTTTCATATAATTTTATTAATAGTAAAAAAAGTCGCCTGCGGCGCTGCTTTGTTTCAGGGCTATTAAATATTTTTAATATATGGGTGAAAGATCCTGGCCTGTGGGCCCTATTCACTATGTGGAGCTCATGATAGAATCCATTAATTTTTGTCAATGAACGATGATGAATTTGGTTGACTTCTTTTAAAATTGATTGTGGTAATAAACAAGCTCATTCGTCGCATGAAAAAAAAATTAATTAAAAAATGAATTTGATATAAGCAAGTAGTAAAAACTTGTGTGTTAAAAAAGTGTCTGTATTATTTAATGAAATAAAGGGGGGAGGCGCCAAGACTCGATTTTTTTTAAAGGGAGGCGTAGTAACATAAAGGTTGGAGACCACTGTCATAAAGTATTGTATCGTAACTACTGTAACATACTCTTGTACCGACTGTTTACGCTGCAAATAAAATTCGCTCCTCCGTCCATTGGACCAACCACTAATTCTCGACTTTCTCATCCACCATACCATAACCTTCACAGTGATGACCCCCACATATATATTATACTCTCGATGTCACCATGTGATAGAAGTATCCTTGAAAGCACGGGTAGCCATGGAAATGACGTAGACGATGAGTTATTAACGTTGAGAGCTGTTTAATGCTATAAAATTATACTCTGAACAATCCAAAGATAACTTATATTTTATAGTTAGTTACATTTGGAATAATTATTCTGATAGGTTTATCAGTGGCGAAAGGTGACTTTTGGAACGAGGTAAGCTGTGGAGATCAGAGAAAAAGAGCACACTTTTCAGGTAACTTACGGGAAATAAGAAGATAATACTTACGATATTACTACTGATGAATAGGTGCACACTAATGACAACGACACACTGGTCATAGGTTTCACCGCTGAATTTGTCAAATTATTTAAATCACTTATGGCAGTAGAATTCCACGCATACTTTCTTTACCAAACAATACGCATCGCCAACAAAAAAAGTTTGTTTAATGTATAACTGCCAGTTAAAAACAAATATTTATCATTTATAAATTGTTGTGAAAATGTCTAATATAAGTTTTTTTGCTGTATTCAAATCTAAATGAACCCTTGGAAGGTCAAGCTTTGATAATTTTTAAATGCAATCGTTCGCACATTTTCTACCGGGACACTACACAATTTAATAAATACTTATATATCTAAAGCACTGGCGAATGATTTCGGTACAATATGAGATAATTTATCCACATTCACAGTAACACAATAAATTTTGTATTATAAAATAAACCTTTACCACTGCTTTGAAATGTCAAAATGACATAAACTGTGAATAGCATGTTATGTTTGTCTATGACTGAAGTAACCTAAATAATAATCGCGAATTAATACAATATTTATTTTTAATAACAATTTATAAATTATATGTGATCGAACACAATAGTTATTATTTTTTTTAATCATCCTTATTATTTATTATTTGCTTTTAAAGATAAGCAAAGACAATAAACAAATCAAAATTTCGAATAAGCTTGTCTGTTAACGCTTCTGAGTCTCGAACAAAAACCCAGACATGCATGAAGTTGGCAACTGAATTTCGGTAGAAAATTCGGCTTGGATTATCGTTGAAATAATTCTAAAAATAGCACTCACGTTGGACGTTCCGTCATTTATTTTTGATTCGAAACATGACTAAATTAAAAGCTCTACTTATAAATAACGACGATAGATGGCAATCAATATTTTTATTATAACCTACAATGTCCTACAATATAGATATTTATTTATATAAATTAAATACTTGAAAATAGAAGGTAAGCTTTAAATAATCGCTTAGTATGGAGCCTTCGCCACTGAGGTGTATAGCATGAAACAGTTAATAAAAAAATAACTCAAATATCTTAAATCAGATTTCACAAAAAAAGTTGTTTCCCATCACTAATGAATTCAATACTCTTTTACCGCGGTGATATTAAAAGAAATATCCCCCCTGCCTTCGTGAAAAATCAATAGAACATTTTAACATCACAAAAATTTAATCACTCCCCATCTTCCATCTGCATGTTTTGTTAGTCTGCCACAGCCCGCTTCACCATAAAAATATTTATACACCGTTGAGTATAATAAAATGAGAAAAAAATAATACACATTTTCTTAATTTCTTTTCTCTATAAAATATCTTTCTTTGTGGGATTTAGGAAGACCTTAAATCCCCTTGCAACTTATAATCATTATTCTTTAGCCATCAAATTCGTCCAAAAGTGGGTTTTCGCTCTTGGTAGAGTAATTAAGTATATAACAAAATAATCACGATTCAGATACATTCCACTAATACCAGTGGCGAAGGGTGGAGGTAGGCTCTTGCACCTTAACACCATTTTCAATACGTATTTTTAATTCAACAAAAACAAATGAAATATGACTAAAAATGTGTCCACTATTTTTACCGGATCGTCCACAGCATATTACTTTTATGGTTTATTTATTATGGTTTGATTTAGGCCGGATTTAATTGAATTTAAAAAACTAACCAGCACCATCTGCAAATTGTATTCTTAGTTCAAGAGAAAACAAATAAGCATGACAAACAAAGTTTAGTGTGCACTAGTTATATCAAATATTAACAGCCTACCCCCACCCTTCGCCACTGACTAATACCCCTAATAGTATGGTACTTTCTTTTAGTCAAGTCAGTTCCTACACTCATTTGGACCATTCACTAGATCCAAAAAAATATACGGTTTGTTTATCTTATGCATTTTTCCTAGTCGTAATGTTCGAATTTACGATTCGTGGAATAACACTTAAACTTTTATTCAACAACGGATGCTAATATAGTACTCGTAGTTCAATGCATAAAGCACTGGCTTCTCATTCGTAGACTCCGAGTTAGATTCTTGGTGAGGTCAAAAGACATTTATATGAATTTCTCAAGACGTGTGTGCTTTGTGATTATTTTACATACTTCTACATCCATACTACTGTTGTAATGAGACCTCACGGACTGTCGTGAGGTTAAAAAATATGTTAATAAACCAACCTCACCCTTAGAATCTTAGAATTTATAATTTACCGTGTTTTAAATCAAAATATTAACATGCTCCTGCAGGTATCGCAGTATTTGATCTTATGATAGGGAAACGCGAAAAACCATTAAAATTATTTTCAATTTTTTCCTGCCTACTAAAAAAACGCAGGGTGTGAGCTGGTGGTGACATTTTTTATCATCTCATTACTCCCCAGCACGTTTTCTTACTTCCTCAGGCAAATTTACATAATAAATCTGAATTCCGTGATATATAGTTATTTACTCCCTGAAAGCCCGTGATGATATTTCAATAGGGGAAAAGCGTTAGGGCCCGATTGTTTTAAATATTCAAATTTCACTGGCGATGTTTGTAGTGTCTCACTATCTACAATTAATGTGCCTTTTTTTACAGGGCTGACGCTAAATCAGGAAAGGAGAATACTTCCGATGCACACTTTAATGCTAAGCAGGTTGCTCAAGTCGCGCGATATGCTGTGGTTAGCACCTGTTTACTTGACTTGATGGCAACGAGGATTGCGACTACCGCGACGGGAGACCTTTGGAAGTAAGTATTTGTTTTTATTTCTTTCCGTCGCTCAGAATAAGAATTAACCAGCTCGTAGTCTTTGATTTTTTAGCTACGACATGTGCTTCTGTCTACAATCTTTTAACCACATATTTCACCCCGAATAGCAATCTGAAGCAGGGGTAAGTATTTGTTACATATAAATGTTAAATTTAACGAATATAAGTGCAACGGTCACCTAATTGATAAAATCGACTTCAAAGTTAAATATGCCATTGTAAATTTAACATACTGGTTGCGTTTTTCATAGTGGACTGTAATCTTATGACGGTGGATGTAGATGCTGGGGGGGGGGGTTATGTTAGGATGTCAGGCGCTAGCCTTATTGCTGTTGAGGCTGGCTCTGCGGTCTGGTTGCACTATCACTCGCGCGGTATTGTTTGTTGTGTTACCTGATGCGCGGCATGGATGGATGATGCATGGATGCGGAGGTTTATGAATGACATGATCCGGTATCCCGGTTTGCCAGGTATTTAGAAGTATCGCTTGGATAACGGTCACACTATATCAAGCTGACGCGGCTGTGGTCCACTATTATCTTTTGAATCTGTCTGTATACCTTATCGAATTAATCATTAAACAGCGGTTTAGCTGTAGCAAGTCTACACGCACCCGTTGTCTTGAGGTAACTTGAGCTAACTGGCGTTATTTAGTCACGGTCGACTGATGACCCATAACTGCTGGTCGCTCTGACTTGCAACAATATCTGGGGATTTGAGGTAGGTGGGAAAAATCTACCATAATTGGCAAACCACATACATACCTAATTGTTTTCAATATTCTATTAATGAAGGTCTTATTCTCAAATAATCCATTATTAGCATTCAGAAAATATTTAAATTTATTTATATTAATTACTTACTACTATTTTTAGTATTTTAATGAGGACAAACCAGGTTAAACCATTCAAATTAGTTATGTAAATAATAAAAACACTTTATACATTGAAGTCTATGGAATGTAATGCAATGATAGGACTAAAATGCTTAAAATATTTCAGAGAAATCATTAACGTGTTTAAATCCTGTTTCACGTATAAATATTATGTAATTATATGATAATATGAAGACTGCTATTAACACATTTTTTTAATATATCAGAAATTGCACACATTTAATATTCACCACTTCAAATATTCTCGAATATACCTGTATTATTTGAAGTCGTCGCATATAATGAACAGGGTTTACAGTAAATACAAAAGAATTTTCTTGTCAAGATTTCCATTCTCATAAGGGAAGAATCCCTTTATGGCAATGAAAATCAAATGAAAATTCTCACACGTTTTCTTCTGTCAGTATAATACTCGTTCACCCGAAGAGCGATTTTTCTTTTAAAACATTTTTCTACATATTTGTGAGTTCATTTATGATTTTCTATACCAGTGACGAAGACTCCGTACAAGGCGATTATTTAAAGCATACGTTCTTAAGAAATATTATAGATATCCTAAAGGCATTTCAAAGGTTAAAAAATATCAATAATTCACAGAGATAAGTACTAGAGCCATCTGTCTCTAATAGGAATCACATTTATACATAATTTATAGCGTATCCAAGTTACTAACACATGCAAACAATGCTTACTATTATAGTCCAAAGTTTTTTTTTCTTATGTACTTTGATGGTGTTTGTCCTTGAGAACTAACATCTGTCTGCTTGAATATTTGAAACGGGTGAAGTTTGAACTATAAAGTCTATATTGTTGTTTACGTTTTTATCTTATTTTGGGCACAGCAGGCGAACTGCGGGTGGCCTAGTGGATTAGAAGAGCAGCTAACTTAGCCGCATTTTTAGCGGAAGTTCGATTCCCGATTCAGCATTACTTTTTTAGTGAATTATCTTTTAAAAAATTAAAATATATTTATGTTCAGTAAAGTTTATCAGTAAAATACTGACAAAATTCTAATTGAAGTCCGGTAAATATGGCTGTCCATACTCACGGTGGCCGAAAGGTTACCGCATGGGCTTATTTGTTATTAAATTGTTTTTTTTTTAATATGCGATTGGACCCAGAATATAGACCTAATAGGTTGAGCAATTGACTTACATCCATTTCTCGTATAAAAACATCATATATTTATTATATCGCCCATATTATTTATTTAAAAAAGACATGTTGAGTACATAAAAAAATATTAATTCAGGACGTTCACAACATGACATTTAGAATAAAAAGTACAAGTAATCAGTTAGACAAAAAACAAAGTAGAGAAAAAAAACAAAGCAAAAAATAGTTTTATACAAAAGAAATAAAATAAAAAAACAACAATGATTCAAAAAAAAAATACAAATTAAACAATAAAATAGAATTTAGAACGAAATAGAATAGAGGCAGCCGCACAGCCCTCGCTATTGGTGCCTGGTTATGATTATGATATTCTTGTGATCGAACATGGTAAATAAGAATTTTTCTGTTACCTACCACAGCTTATCTTCCTTCTACAGATACCCTTCGTCACTGTTTTATATGTCATCACGTATTTATTTTCACGTTCTTACCAATGTCATACTCAAATGTCTACGGGTTTTAAATTACCCCATATCGGGAGGAATATGATCTTCCGTGATGATAATAATATATTGTATCATGCGGTTAACCTATTAATTAGCATCATTCAGTTAGATATATTTTTATAAACTATTTATTTTGTGTGTAGCTAATTATAACTGTTGCCCAAGAATTATTTACTGCATCTGTATGATATTTAACGTTTCTTGACATTATTAACTCACATAATGGAGTTATACTTCTTTTGGCGCGTTAAGAAAATCAGATCACAGTGTATTTTTGGCGTGTGACATATAACACATAATTTATTTTTTTCACATGAAAAAAAACGCACTCGATTGGATTCGAACCACCGATTGTTCGGTTATCAGCCGAACGCACTACCTTTACGCCACATTATGATACTGCAATCGTGACGATTATACAGTATAATATTATAGTTTAGAATTGTCCCGTTGCCTAGGCAGCGAATTTATTATTGTCGGCCATTTGCGATTCCTTACGTAAACAAACGATTAAACATCAAACTGCCTTCCAATAAGCGGTTCTTTTTCTTGAGTGTGTAATTTAAGAAGATTATTAAGAGCTAGTCAAAGAATCTAGTTTATCAAAAAGTTTTGTTTTTGTTTTGTTACGATAAAGAAGTATAACTTCTAACGCTCGTACATAAGTGCACACATCGATTTTTTTTTATATTGGATTAGTTTATTGCATGTTGTCTATTTACAAAATAATTATTGCATACTTTGTACGTTTACTTTTTACTCTGTATGGCGGCATATTCATCCTTGTTTTGGTTGGCGGAATCCTCTTTTTATTTTGTAAAATTTCGGAGAATCCCTGTTCGGATAACACATATTAAGATCCAGAGGGGTTGGCTAGAAAAGAGACGTGTGAATCAATAATAGTAGTTAGAGTTACATACCTAAGAAAAGCGCTATCTTTGAGCGTACATTTATCATGTGTAACCTCAAATATTATGTAATCTAATTATATTCTACGTTTTATTGTTTCTGCAATCGATAAATCATACAAACTAATATATCACAATTCTAATATATACGTCCACACATATTAAAAGAACGTTATCAGTCACCAGTCATACAATAATAATTGATTATTATATTTTACCAAAATCTTTAAAATATACATATTTTTCACATATCGGTTATTATGTTGTATTATGTCAACCAATAGGATCAATCACAGAGAAATACAATCATCATCATTTATGGTACTACAACCCTTGGCGGGTCTTGGCTTCCTTCAACAAGTTCCTTCATGCGACACTCTCCAGTTGCTTTGACCGAACATTCTTAAATCTCATGTGGCGCAGTCCAACCATCTCAATTTCGGACGTCCGGGTCTTCTCTTGCCCTCGGGGATTGCGTATATACGTAGCTCGCCCTGCTGGAATATCTCTGGCATTCTATGCATGTAGTCGATCACGTGCAATATCTGCATTTTCATATTCCACGTGATTTTTTCACCCCCCATAAAGTGTGTACAGCTCCTCATTATACCTTATACGACGCGATCGCGACGCTAAAAATGTTACCTAACCAAACCTTTAGCAGGTAGTAAGGCTTTTCAGGTGTTTTAAAACTATTATTGCACCTGTCCGTCTAATGCAGTGATGGCGAACCCATGGCAACAACAATGCAACAAATGATTTTGCACAGCAGGCAAATGTTTTATTTTAAAGAGAAAAAAAATTACCTTTAATAATATCTACTTTTAAACGTTTTACAAATAAATATAGGTATATTTAATATATTCAAAAATATTGACGACGTAGCCATGCGTATTTTCTTCGGTTTTTAATATTATTTACCAATCGATCCGCAAACGTAAACGACGAAATTCATCCACAAAAATGTCAGATCGCATTTTATTGAAAATAGCAGGCAAATTAATATAAATTTAATGTAAATATATAATTTCATAGGTCGATCCTTAGGCTTTATGCTTCACACATAATATTATTGCACTGACCTTATCAGGCGGCGGAAGAAGCCGCGCCGAGTACCTCTGATTTTGATCGATTTACAATGCTAGACCACGAACGCCTTATGAGATAAACCATACATTGATCGGCCAATTACAAATAAAAATATTCAATCAACAAACTTAATGAAATTTATCGACAGTCGATCAAATATACTTGTTTTTTTTATCTCAAATATAATCGTTAAAATTGGAAAACTGTTCAGTGATGGGGAATATAATATGAAAGCGATCTCTTTAAATTTTGAAAACAAAAAAAATATTCAAAGAATAAAAGACATGCCTTCGGCTAAAAACACGGTAAAAGATAGAATCTCAATAATTCAGTTGTATTTTTTTATAGAATTCTTAAAAACCATTTTTTTGTTTTTTTTCTCATGAAAATCTGCTCGGCACGTCAGACAGTGGAAATATAATATTAAGGAAATTTTGCACACGTACTACGTAAAAGGGTTCGCCAACCAATGTCTAACTCTAATTTATGTCCGAAAGTTGGAGTTATATAACAAAAAAACTCGCACACTTTAATATTTTCGGAAAATTATCAGGCGCTCCGATTCATAAACTTTTCTATTTCAAGCGCTGAAGCAAGGCATAACAAAATCCCTTCAATGAACATCAAAGGCGCGCGTAACATAACCATTCAAGCAGATACGTAGGTAGTTGTACCCAAAAAATAGCCATCGAAGTATATTATTATGCCATCTTCAATAATATTTTTAGTTACCTACAGAATATTATTATAGAAAAGAAAAGGCTGCGATGTTTTTACCATGTACGTTGGTCTTTATTTAATTTTTATTTTGGGAGGGGCTCAAAATAAGCCAATGATTTGAGTTGAACCATCTCCACCCGCCATGTATATGCAGCCGCGGTTTGTGCACGGCCGCCTTCCATGACGCTATAAACATTCCAGAATGAAAAGATTTTGGTGCCCCACGTTCTTGTCCCGAAACGATGCTGCACGGGACTGATATAGCAACCATGCACCTAAGTGCTTAAAGAAAGAGTTTTAGAAAATAAAAAGAATCTTGACTTGCTCTGACGTCATTTATCTTTAATGACATGAAGTTTCCTCTGTACCCGTGTACTGAAACTCTGCCCAAACAGAGGAGTCAGGAGTTGAAAGTGATGAATCTAAGGAGGGATCTGAATTATTACGTCTTCCATATGACGCAGCAAATTTTTCAAATACCTCAAAGTTGGCCTTGGTTGATATCAAGTCAGCGTGGCCATTCGAGCCCGTGTGTGGACGGACCCTGGCAAACAGCTCCGCTCGGTCGGATCCCATCAACGAGCAGTTCCACTGGACGTGTTCAGCGTCTTGATGGTTGTGCCCGCATGTGCATTCCGCCCCAGGTCCTTACAAACGAAAACCATGCAGCTTGGCTGCGAAGTCACCATAGCCGGTCAGGAACTGGCTTACCCAGTGTGTTGGGGTCTTAGTTGTCTCATCTGAAAAAAACAGATACGTTTATCTCCCTTGGTGGATGCCGACCACCTCGACTGCCATGTATCGAGTGCTATCTTGTAGACTAACGTGCTAACAGTTTGCCTGTAAGGTACGTCTTCATATCTCGGCGGAGGCATCAGATGAGCGCCCACAATGGTGGTGTTGATCTTTCTCAAGAGAAGGGTGATCGATCCTCAAAATCAGCCAGTGTTTCAAACATTATAGTCCCTAAATCCGCCACTAATAACCTCTAATCTTTCTAACTGAAATGTCAATGTCACTTACATCATTCGCGGAGATCGATATTAAAATAAATATAAAGAAAAGTAAATTTATATACCTATTTAATAAGATTTGATAAAACAGTAAGGCGGATTTTAAGCTAGATATTAATATTTACTGTAAAAAAACTCAATAAAAGAAATTGTAACAGTATATTTTTAGCCTTTGAATAGTGATTCGAATTGTCGATTTCTCAAGTAGTTACGAAAATCATTTGATGTCGACTCCGTAATGAAAGAGTTTATTAAATTCATACACGTTTTCCTTAGCGGTTTCCCAAAGGACAATCACCCCATCAATATTCCAAGAATCTGGTTCGAGCAAAGAATTTGGACTCGAGATAAAAATAATCTTATACGCTTTCCGTATTAACTTTGACAGGTCGATTTTTGAATCTAACAATTGTGCACAGTGACGTCCCAAGGCAAAGTGCCGCTCTTTAAGGCGAAGTCTTTACTGTGCCTTTTTTAAAGAGGCACCTAGCGGAAAAATACGAAGCTTGCAATTTGAGACATTTTTTTGATAATTTACAATTTCAACTGTATTAATGAATAAATATGTATCTGAAAACATTAAAAAGAAAAATATTTTTTATTTTAAGTCAAAGACAAACTTACAATTGTAAAAAATGTAATAAAATGTGAATTTGTTGAATCGGTCCGCACCCTATTATTTCACATATTTTATGGTCATATTTATTATTAAAATTTAGTTTATTAAGTTTTCTAAGCATCACCTAAGAGATTTTAATATTTTTTATACCTATTTTAAAAAACATCGATTTTTATAAAAAATATAAATGTGTATAACTTGAAATCCTTTTTATTTATATCAAATCAAGCTTCAATATTAGGACCATATATAAATAAAATTTGATATAAATAAAAAGGATTTCAAGTTATACACATTTATATGTTTTATAAAAATCGATGTTTTTTAAAATAGATATAAAAAACATTAAAACTATGAATTAGTCAAAAATCTCTTAGGTGATGCTTAGAAAACTTAATAAACTAAATTTTAATAATAAATATGACCATAAAATATATGTAATAATAGGGTGAGGTCCGATTCAACAAATTCACATTTTATTACATTTTTTACAATTGCAAGTTTATCTTTGACTTAAAATAAAAAATACTTTTCTTTTTAATGTTTTCAGATACATATTTATTCATTAATACAGTTGAAATTGTAAATTATCAAAAAAATATCTCAAATTGCAAGCTTCGTATTTTTCCGCTAGGTGCCTATTTAAAAAAGGCTCAGTGAAGACTTAGCAGTTAGCGTTGCGAAAACTAACCAGCGCCATCTACAAATTGTATTCTTAGTTCAATGAAAACAACAGTATGACTGACAAAATTTAGTGTGCACTATTTATGTCGAATCTTAACAGCCTACCTCCTGCACTTTTTATTACACTGATAAGTCTCTTTGCCTGATTAGGTACGTCGCATAAAATTAGATCAAATGATATTCACATGTATTATTATAATAATGTACTTGGTAATAAATAGAAAATATATGTAAAGAAACATTTTTAGAATATATTATAGTACATCATTTTCATCCTAGAGGCGGAGTGCAAAGTTATAAAGCGTATACTCTAGATCAGGGTTGGCGAACCTTTTTATGTACGCGTGCTAAAATTTCCCGAATATTATTTTTCAACTCTCTGATGTGCCGAGCATTTTATCACGAGGAAAAAATATTTTTCAAAAATTCCATTTAAAAAAAAATGATGATTGTCTAGATACCACTCACAGAACATAGCAGACATATAGCTTTATCGCTATTTTCAATTACGCCATGCATTTCGGTCCACCAATTTTGAAACTGTCTGCCAGAATTACTACTACTAGATCCACCAAGTTTTTGTTTCTTATTTGGTGCAGTCATTTTCATGGGGAGAAATGAAATTTTTTGTTAATGTAATAATTAGTTTGGTTCTTATCGCACAAATTGACACGAGAATTGCTCCGATCGGATGAGGCATTCTCTCGCCACAGTGGCCTCAAGCATTGTAAATCGATCAAAATTAGAGGTTCGCGGCGGGGTACCCCCCGCCGCCTGATGAGGTTCTTTTTTCTTTCGACCATGTCCGATCCTAATAGGATCATATGGGCCTCCACAGAGTGGAGGTTTGTATTGACAGATTTTGTTTTTACGAGAAATGGATGTCAGCCACTTGCTCAAGCTATTAGGTCCATTCCCTGACTCATACACAAATTTAAAAACAATGTGTGTACTTGCCAGACCCAGGATTCTAACCTGGGACCCACGACGCAATAGGCCAACGCTTAAGCCATGCGGCCATCGTAACCATGAGGTTGGTGTGATAATATTATATGTGACGCATAAAGTCTAAAGACCGACCTATCCGATTATATATTTAAATTAAACGTAATGCATATTCTTGAAGAGTATGTATGCCTGCTATTTTTATACAATGCGATACGTAATTTATTATTATTATAGGTATTTTTTTCTCTTTAAACGCGTGCTATGCAAAATCATCTCACGTGTCAGCGGTGGCACGCGTGCCATAGGTTCGCCACCCCTGCTCTAGATAATATGGCTATCCTGCAACAGGTACCGTTAGCCACTGGTCAATAATAATAATTATTATTATTTGCTTTTATGAAGAAATACCGATTATATTATTAATTAACTCAAGTAGTATAAATATGGTTGGCCTAGGATTTTTTTCGGCTATATATCTATACAGCACACCTATTTTCAACAAGTACCCTTCGCCACTGTTTTATACTTAGGTATATATATTTTTTAATATTCGTAAACATGACATTTATGATTTCAATCTCTACATTTTATATTGTTCCAATATTTCTATAATTTTAAATACTTACTACAGGGAGTTGACAGCCAGTCAAGAGCTTCTCCGCGCGTCCGAGCAGGTCAGCGCCGCAGCAGCCCTCGGCATGTTCTATTACGCGCGCGGGGTGCTGGACGCGCGCAACCACGCGCAGTACGTGCGGCATGACGCCCTCGGGACGGACAGATTGAGCGCCATCGCCCTCCTGGTCCCTACTCCGCCAGATCCTCAAGCTCCGCCGCCATTCTTGACCACGGAGTACTGCGCAATATGCGTGAACAGGTAAACAATATAGTATGCTACTACGAGTACATACATATCGATTACCCTACTATATATCTATTTATATTATTTCGTTTTTCTTTTTATTTAATCACCTATACATATTATATTATTGCAGCATTCCGACTTCTTACAAATTAAAAATAGTCAGTCTGTATGGTAACTATAGTAACTAATCTGTCTACATTAAAATCAAAACGGTAAATAGTAAAGTTGATCTTTTGGTTGTGTTGAAAATCATAAATTTAATTTTCAACTGCCTCGAAATGTTGAGTACGATCCAGTGTCGTGTCCCAAGGCCTGAACAAAAATGAACCATAAGTGCGAGTGAGTAAGCATTCGGCACGTTTATATCTCCGCTTTATGCGTTAGCTAAGTTTCCCAAACTTTCGACATCTGTGTACCCCTTCTATAATTTTCGTAGCACTGAGTACCCCTCGTTAAAAAAAAATGCATATACTTTAATAACAATCAAAATACATATATATCTTTTTCCTTTTTAGTACATAAACAAAATAACAATAAATGAAAAATTAAATTCTTTCATAATAAAATATAAATAAAATAAATAAAAGTTATAATATTATTAAATAACATGCATTATAATCAATGAGAAGGATAAAATTGTTTATGCTGAGACAACAGATCATCGTAATTTGGTTCCCTGGTTATTAATTTTAATCTGAGATGCGGTTCCATATCCAAAAGCCTGTTCATTTGTTTAAGGCGAAGTCTTCACTGAGCCTTTTTTAAAGAGGCACCTAGCGGAAAAATACGAAGCTTGCAATTTGAGACATTTTTTTGATAATTTACAATTTCAACTGTATTAATGAATAAATATGTATCTAAAAACATTAAAAAGAAAAATATTTTTTATTTTAAGTCAAAGATAAACTTACAATTGTAAAAAATGTAATAAAATGTGAATTTATTGAATCGGACCGCACCCTATTATTACATATATTTTATAGCCATATTTATTATTAAAATTTAGTTTATTAAGTTTTCTAAGCCTCACCTAAGAGATTTTTGACTAATTCATAGTTTTAATATTTTTTATATCTATTTTAAAAATCATCGATTTTTACAAAAAATATAAATGTTTATATTTTATAAATGTAAATATAAAAGTTTATCTTTGACTTAAATAAAAAATATTTTTCTTTTTAATGTTTTTAGATACATATTTATTTATTAATACAGTTGAAATTGTAAATTATCAAAAAAATGTCTCAAATTGCAAGCTTCGTATTTTTCCGCTAGGTGCCTCTTTAAAAAAGGCTCAGTGAAGACTTCGCCTTAATGTCCACAAATGCTGAAAAAGCAACTTCACATAGTTATGAAGTTGGAAAAGGCAAGATGTATTTCAGGACTTTATCTGTTAAAACTGGATACACATGTTAAAGTACCTACACTCCTTATAGTTATTTTTCAAGAATCCGTCTGAAGCTAAGCTGAACATTTATTGCTCTTCTACCACATGCGATAAACCTTCTAGCATGGATGTTGTATTGATGTTGTATTAATTCTTGTTGCACCAGGCGCAGCCAAAGCCCGGTGCAGCACGTACCCCCACCTTACTCTTACCCTACCCCAGGGGGTAGATACGCGTACCTCAGTTTGGGAAACACTGCGTTAGAGTAAGATAGAATTTCTACGGCTGAATTAAATATTTTTTGAAAACGTAGCCACTAAATGTAGATTTGACTGACATTCATTTAAAAACTGGGAGCATGTGTTGCTGAAATTTTTTTTTGTGTTGTACATTTATATACGAGTATATATATATGTTACACCGAATGTGCGAAATTGACTATTACATGAAATGGGCAAAATTTTGGCTAATTCATGTAATAGTCAAGCCTGTTACCTTATTCATGAATTAGGTAAATTTTCTGCTGAGTACATGAATTCGTCAGGGTATGGAATTCTTGAACTGTCAACATGACAGAAGAAAAAGTAAATTTAATACAGATGGTTTTATTAGTTATAATTATTGGACATAATATAATATTATTATTATTAGGTTAGGTTAGGTTAGGTTTTGTAATTCTGAATTAAAGTATTCAACTGAATGTCCATTTTGAGGTTAGCTATCAAGTGTCAACAAACTATCACAAACATTCAATCGACCAAGCACGAATCAAATCACGAAAATACTTTTCAATAAAATTCTTCCGTTATCATATTATAGTTCTAGATTTTTTTTGCGCACAGTAAATCATTGCAGTTATTGATTGGTATAATTTTATATTTATATATATTATATTTTACAAAAAATACCACCGGAGTGCGATCATCTATTTTGACCATAGATAATATATGTACATTTTGACCAATGCATGAGCATTTTGATACATTTAGTTTAGTTGCAAAAAATACCACCGTAGCGCTACTATCTAATTGGTCCAATACATGAACTAGACAGAAAAATTACTGCCGAATTCATGCACTCTCCAGATATTTTGTTGAATTCATGAATAAGGTAACGGGCTTGCATTTTTCATGATTTAGGCAAAATTTTGCCCATTTCATGTAATATTCAATTTCGCACATTCGGCGTAACATAGGTATACATAATATACAGTTAGTGGTATTTATTTTTAATTATCTTAGTAGAACATAATATGGTTAACTATGTTGTGTTTAAATTTAGTAGCCGTACATAGCAACACGATTGTATGACGTTTCATAGTTAAGTTGATAATTATAAATTCGAGGTTCTATGTGCGATATACGCAAGAAACACGGCTTCATTTTGCCGAAAAATAGGCGCTCTCTATATATCATTACTCTGAGTCGTGTCCCTACTATACATACAAAAATTGGGACCCTTTTCACAACCAACTTCTCTGTTTATTCTTCAATACACATTATTTAATTTTTATTCGAATAATTGTTTTATTGATATGTTCAATACCCTCTCGTTCAGGCAATCAAGCATTGCAATAAATGATTTTTTCTGGTATCTACCTACTCAACTGATATGAAAGAACAAGATATGAAAAATAAAAAAAAATACTCAAGTCACCTGTGCTCTGAATTCCATTTCAAAATATTAAGAAGCACCTCCACACGATTTTTTTTCACTTTAATAAATGCGTTTTTCTCAAAACTCTATTTTTGCACAAGTGCCCTTTTGGTTTTGGGGTGACGATATGAAATACTGTAGATAGGTCATTTTTGTCCTCTTTTGCTTCACTATCATAATACGTTTAGGCTCCGTCTACACTACATAGAAGAAAGTTATCTAGCATATTTGTTTTATTGTATACTTCCAGCCGCCGAGATATATTTCTGAATATTCCCAGAGATGGCAATAGCACCACTGCTGACGTCTACATGAAAACCATGGCGTGGTACGTCAGCTCAATTCGGGAGTACCAAGAAGAATTGGCGAAGACTATCGAGTAATAAAAAATATTTATTTTTACTCATTTATTACCTTGGTTGATCCCCTAAATCACAACTTCCAACCCCAAAGGTTTGAGTCATTAGATTGCGACATCCTTTCTAAAAAGTCGAAGACTACTAAAAATGGTAAGATAAAAAAATATTGGACGCAAGTCAAGTTAGTTATTTTTGTCGAATCGACCACAGCATACTTATTTACTCTATACTATTATGGTTTGGTTAGGCAGGGCTTAATTGAATTTTAAAAACTAACCAGCACAATCAGCAATTTGTATTTTTAATTCAATGAAAGCAAATAAGTATGACTGGCAAAGTTTAGTGTGCACTATTATGGGTACCTCCATCCCTTGCAACTGATGTCCTATATATTATATAATATATTATATCAAGGCAAATACGGAACGCAAAATGTTGGAAATTCTCCAAAATTATGAGCAGATTACAAACTCCATTGAATATTATATTGACTATAATCTGTTAAATTTTATGAGAATTGAAAATAGGTAATATTGCGTGTTTTGACAAAGTACTATAACCACCAACATAATATTAATATGATCAAACATGGCTTTATTCTCAACTGTAACACGACAACGTTTAGAAAAATACTATTTTATGGTAGGTATTAATATATTTTATATGGTCATTAAATACTAATT
Source organism: Rhyacophila brunnea (assembly GCF_057557595.1). Taxonomy (NCBI): domain Eukaryota; kingdom Metazoa; phylum Arthropoda; class Insecta; order Trichoptera; family Rhyacophilidae; genus Rhyacophila; species Rhyacophila brunnea. Next base: position 31,902,033 of record NW_028232827.1, on the reverse strand, counting down.
TCTAATATGAGAAAAGACAAGGTATTATAATGATATAAGTTTTTCTTACAAATCCTACAGATTATCTAGGCTAATCTCGCAAAGATACCCCAAATTCTTCATGCTCGATCTTCCCGGCCTTAGGTTTCAATGCACACACATTTTTTTTAAATTCTAAGTTAATCTAGGAATTTAAAGATAAGTACTTATTTCTTTTTCTTTGTAATGTTTTCAGATACCCACGTATTGATTATTGAAACACTTTAAATATGTAAATTATTAGTCAATTGTATTACTAATTGTTTGACTTTAAGTTTTTAGGTATATTATTATTATCTTTAGCAACAATAGCACTGCACTTTCCTTAATATTCTTCTTTTTTCACAGACTCCTGGTAGCAAAGCAAATGTGGCATGCAAGACAGTCGCAGATAATTGGAGCAACATTACTCATTCTGGTTCTAGTCGTCTCTCCCATTATCATTATGCTGGTCCGTCATGCTACGGATACTATACAGGTAAGAATGCATTGCTACAATTTTAACGTAAGGACCTCGTGACTGAGGGTTGTTAGCCAGATGATCTGAAACCCTTCTCCACGACTTGGTTCCATCCCTCTTGGCATTCAGCGGCATGCAGAGCCTTTGCCAATGAGAAACCTGTGGCATTCTTGATTTGGTCTATCTATCTGGAGGGATCAGTGACGTTCCGTGGGGGTAGGCAGGTCATACGTTGTTTCTTCTTTTTCCTTCTTCTTTCACCCTTTCACGACCCAACATTGGGGCATAAGACAAGCACAAAATCGCGCTACTTCCTTCGATCCATCGCCAACTCTTGCGCTTCCCGCCATCCCATACCTGCAGCGCGTAGATCGATTTTGTAGCACCGCTGCAGGGTGAGCAGGGGGCGGCCACGACGACGGAACCCTTGAGACTGTGCCACAAGGGTTCTAAATGTCGCACTCTTTGGCGGCATCCGGAACACATATCCCAGCCAAGTAAAACATCTCTTCATGACTACCTCAATGCTCACGAACTCGGGTCTTTGTAACGCGGTCGTACCAATATAACCAATGTACGTTGCTTAGGGGAGGCAAAAAAGGAAGTATTGGTGGTTTTCCATGAAACGGACGATGCGGTCGCTTCTTAGTTTTAGACAATATCTTAGTTTTAAAGCATCACAAGGGGACCACCATACTTCTCAGCGACTCAGGCCTCCATGTACCTACAACCACAGCTATTTTAGAGTACGTTTCGTGGAAATGCTCTAATTCCCTGTAGATTAAGTACACTAGGTATATCAGATTTTTCCAGCATTTCTCTGTTTAGTTTAATTAAGATCATAAAATAGGTGGGTATGTATCTAACAATTTCGCAAAAAAAATGATACTAAAAATGAAAGGGGACTGCATTCCTACCCCCATTTCAGACGGGACACCAGTGTCGCGCTCGTATATAAAAAGGATGCCATTGTATTCGAATAAATGGGGCCTTTGTATTATGTTTATGAACGCCCAGAGCTAATGAGTCAACACATAATTTCGCGATATAAATTAGAACATAAAACTGGCTGCGGTCATAAAAACATGTGTATCGGCGGCTTGAGAATGTAGCGGCCGACGGAAAAGTGTACTGGACACGCTTTGACTCATTAGATCGGGGTGTTCATAAACATAATACAAATGCTCTTTTATTCAAATACAAAGGCCTTCTTATTATATACGATATATAATAAGGAGTCCTTTGTATTCGAATAAAGGAGCCATTGTATTATATTTATGAACGCCCAGAGCTAATGAGTCAACGCATAATTTTACGATATAAATTAGAACATAAAACTGGCTGCGGTCATAAAAACATGTGAATCGGCGGCTTGAGAATGTAGCGGCAGACGGAAAAGTTTACCATACACGCTTTGACTCATTAGCTCGGGGCGTTCATAAATATAATACAAAGACCCTTTTATTCGAATACAAAGGCCTCCTTATTATATAAGTGCCCGACACCGGTGTCCTGTCTGAAACCGGCCTTAGTTGTTGACTCATTAGCTCTGGGCGTTCATAAACATAATACATTGGCTCCTTTATTCGAATACAAAGGACTCCTTATTATATACAAGCGCGACACCGGTGTCCCATCTGAAACCGGCCTTAGTCGGTCACAGGCAGGGAACTCAGAAATAATGGGAACTGAAATACACAACGGGTAAGGCCAGTAGCGCACCCAGGGGGGGGGCCAGGGGGCCTTGGCCCCCCCCAAAATATGAAAATCATCAGAATGATTTTACATATTGAAATCGAAAGCCAATAAACTATACCTTGGGCTTAGACAAACAACACGGCAAAAAATGATTTGTAATTCTCCAGCACCCTTTTTAGTAATATTTCTTAGATTTTAATTTCTAATACAAAAAATTCGAAACACTAATGTCAGGTTTTTTTAGAAACCCTTTCCCTAATGAAATTCTCGGTGTTCACCCGAATTCCGGATTGGTATAGGTCATGGCTGGGGAGGGTTGACAGGTCTAGCCTGGGGGCCCGGGCTGTGGGGGGCCCGGCGTGTCGGGTTGACCAGATAAGTGCGATAAACACATATCATAAATTAGCCTTAATAGTAAAAAAAGTCGCCTGCGGCGCTATTATACTTCATGACTATGAACATTTTAATTTATATAAATGTCCAATATATTTTCTGATTATTATGTGTCGACAGCTCCATTATTAAAGTAGATGACGTACTGAAAATCGCCAATAATTCACTGTATAAGTACCCTCAATTTGAACTAAAACACAATTTGAAAAACGTTAATGTAGTGTTTCACACTGCCTTTAATCTAAGCGGTGGATAGGGGGCCCGTCAAATACCCTAGCCCAGTGGTCGGCAAACTCATTAGTCAATAGAGCCAAATATCAACAGTACAACGATTGAGATTTCTTTTGAGAGCCAAATTTCTTAAACTTAAATTATATACGTAGGTAGTTTAGTTAAAGTCCTAATTAAATTATAGGTAGGTACACTGAATAAAACTGAATATCATACGTAATAATGATCTTATTTATTAATAAAAATTAAATTGTAAGTAAGGTATCCATACAATTGAATCATGACAATGACTGACAATTTCAATGTGAATAATGGCCTTGCATCTCCTTGTAAAGTTTGGGTAAGTCAGGTTCGTACGTTGTTGATTTAATTTTAAGCACGATTCCAGGTTCTCATCAATAAATCGATTTCTCAATTTACTCTTGATTTCCTCTCTTGGAAATCTTTTTACTAACCACAAAACTTGCAATATTAACAATGTTGAAAGATTTTATTCAGTACCTAATTAAATACAGAACTTTATTTTTCTTGACTCTTCTCCTCAGCTGCTTTCTTCCTTGCATCATCGACAGAATATTTAGCGCAAAATTACTAGTATTTAGTTGTAGTATCTCTCTAAATTTGAATGCGTCAATTTTTCCCGACACATAAATACAGGTCGGGAAGCCATTTAAGTTTTGAATAAACGCGAAGTCTCGGTATACTCAACATTACATTTACGGTTATCCTCTTCCATTTTCTTTGCTTCTTCTTTGTAGCCATGTCAAATATGACAGAGAGTATCTGTGGCAGAGCCGCACTCAAAGGGCCAAAGAGCCGCAGTTTGCCGACCACTGCCCTAGCCTGAGGGCCCGTTTCAGGATGTGGGGGCCATGGTGTAGGTACACCGAGTGCAATAGACAAAAGACCGATAAACGAGCTATAGGGCTGTGTTGTATTGAGTAGGTTGTTTATAATTTAAAGGCAATAATACTTTTTTTGTCCATTTTCAATTAATATGTTGGAACCTAAATATGAAAATACCAAAAATTTGCAACATTCTGCGAAAAGAACGACTACACCCACTACGGTGGTGGTGTAAATCAAAAGAACATTTTTTTCGGTGGAATTCGGAATAAATATTGTATTGTTGTTTTAATTTAATAAAACGTAATTTTTTTTAGTACTTATTCCACTTTTATTAAATAGATTAGGACCGGTTTCGTCCACCTCAGAGAGACATTTTCAACTAGTTGAAAATGTCCCTATGTATATCGCCATGTATTGTGAAAATATGTAAAAATATTTATATGAAGAAGAAAAAGAGCCTATGGGACTAATTTACATTCTCCTTCTTGGGCCCCCCCCCAATAATAATTCCTGGGTGCGCCACTGGGTAAGGCGATAGCAGGTAACCGACTCGAGTAAGGATGAATCCGGGTTAAACTTACACACGTGTCTAGAATACGTTTAACGTCGAATACTGAAAACTGCTCTCGGTTTATGCATTTACGCTCATTTAATATTGGTGTATTTCACACACTATTGCACGTGCATAATGCGTGCTTCATTTTCGTAGGACACTCACACATTCAAAAGCCTGCTTCACCATGTGGCGTATTGAGTATAGCCTATTGGTATTCTATTTATTATCTGTTCTGTGGTCACAGGCTGTACACACTCACGCACACAAGTAAAAATTACATCTTTATTTAACCGGCCACTGCTATCTTGATACAAAGCCTGAACCTATCTTTTGCACAAGCATATTTCTCAAACGAGTGGTCCCACTTATTAGCAGTCAAAATCAGATCCCAGATCACTTGACATATTGATTTGCAAAATCACAAAGCCTTTCCTCGTTTCGAATTGAATTAAATGTATTACTTTCCTTTCCTTTATACAAAAACCAATGGTAATAATATCGATTTCCAAAAATTATTGTCTTATGCAGCATTGAGCTATAGATTACGTTTGTGAAAGGTGTATTGTTTATTATGTAACTCATCTATCAAAATCAAACCATTGCTTATGTCACGACAGCTGTCAATATCGATTTCCAATAGCGTTTTAAAGTGTATACTTTTATTAGCAATGTATCCATATACGAATATTGTAGGAATAAATATTTTTATGAAAATAAACTGGTTTTTAATGTGTGAAACTGAAATCAAGTCCATCATACATTTTTAAAATGAATCTTCACAATCTCTTATTATAATATGTAGACGTCTACGTTTATATTTTAAAATTGGTTAATTTAAGTACATTTTATTACATGTCTAAAATACTCCAGCTTCGCTTGGCTAAAAAAGTAGGTACAACTTAAAACCTTTTTGATAAATCACTAAAAGTAAAATTTGGCTTGATCTTTATTTTGCAAACCGTAGCAGAACATCGGCGAGGCATCTGAAAAAATTAGATCAATGTCTACTTCTATGTAGGAATGTATTATTTAGTATTAACCAGGTACTGGTATGGAGATAGATACATAGGTACCTCTTCAGTTCAGATTAATTTTTAATTGTCATAATTAGAGTATGAAAGTACCTACACACTCTGGATCCAATTTCCTAGATAACTGTTTCTCATTTGTAAAATAAATTAAGTATATTATTTAACTTTCAAACTATTTTATATAAACAACGTGTTTCATTTATGGAGAATAATTTTGTGATAGTTGCGAAATGCTCTTTTATAAACAAGCTGGACTTATAATTTTAATTATAATTTTACGAGAACTTCAACCTCTTCGCCTAAAATAATATGTATTGCTATGATAATGACTGAAAATACAGTATATTTAACAATATTTAATTAATTTAAATAATTTTTAAATGTTTGACAATCAAAATAATCTGCGTGACATGCTGAAAGTACAATGTCATTTTTAAAAGCAACACAATAAAAATAATATTATTTGTAACATTGCAACAACAGAGTACACATTTGAAAATAATAATATCTGTTCTGTTTATCATACTATTGATACTTAATACATACTTGCAGTCACAGTTTAATATTTTATAGTGTAGAATATAAATAGGTACTGTGCGAAAGCATATTCTTGGCTACGCTTCTAGGCGCTGTTGTTTACTAAATGGGAGGAGCTTGTTAGTTTATAACGGAAGTGCGGTTAAAAATGGGCGGAGCATGTTAGTTCACAGTTTTAACACGTAGCCAAGAAGATGTTTTCGCACTATAAGTAATTGTTAGTTAGTACCTATTGTCGTTTTGAACTGACAGTCAGTTAAACAAGCGTCCTATTGTATTATGATATTATACACTTAGAAAAGTTTGCTAACTTTGATCATTACTTCCAATTATTAATAACATAGAATCACTAAATTTGATGAACTCCGACGTTTCGTAGATAGGTACGTTCAAATAATTTGTTTTTAACGAAATCCATAAATATGCTGCGACAACTGAACACAATAGTCACGTCAGTATATAAGCACTCTATAAAAGAATGATAGGTCATCCATAGACGGCAGCGGAAGGCGCAGGAGAGGTAGGACCAATCATTGTCTGTAAGTTTTCGTAAGTATTGGTTGGTACTGAAGTAGGCAGTGAACCTGCCCAAATAAATCAAAATTACGAAATATGTTAACACGTGATTCGCAGATAACTTACCTACAACCAATCCCACATTTACAATATATTTGTAGTTTTTTTTTTATAATCCTAATATTATCAAATAGGTATTATTTTATAGGCTTTTGCAGCGAGCCTTGAACTGAGAACAATGGAACTACGCTCGGAGAAACAAAAAAGTGACCATCTCCTGTGCCAAATGCTCCCGGCTCCTGTCATCAGACAGCTCCGCCTGAACCGAGCGGTCCCTGCGGAAGCCTTCTCCTGCGTCACCATCTACTTCAGCGACATTGTCGGTTTCACTGAGCTGGCCGCTGCTTCCTCAGCAATGGAAGTGGTCAATATGCTCAATTCGCTGTACAGACTCTTCGACTCCAGGATTGTTAAGCATGATGTTTACAAAGTGGAGACTATTGGAGATGCTTATATGGTAGCATCTGGATTGCCTCAGAGAAACGGTAAGTATTAAGTTATTTAATATTATTACAAAAATTTCTTTTAAGAATATAAACCTGCTCGCACACAAAAACTACATTGTGACTAAGAGTAAACTACAAGTATATATTGCTCGGACATGAGGAATGGACGCGGGTCCTCCTTTGGAAGAAAAAGGTGGCTGTCACGGGTAGCTATTCCTGAGACATTCCCAGTCATTTCTTATTTAAGAGGTCCATGAAATCGGATACAGACCGGTTGTGGTGCGAGACATAATAAATATAAATAATAATCTCAAACAATCTTAATTCAATACACTGGTTCACTATCACTACTGTGGTACCAAGGCTCGAAATGGACCGGAACGCACCGGAGCATCGTTCCGGGTCGTAAAATCGGCAACATTGTCGTTCCATCTCATGGAAAAAATAATTTTACCATTTGAGCTAGAATGACCATAATATAACAAAAAATCACACACTTTTTTTAAAACACATAAAATTAGATAACTATGTTAATATTTTCATAAAATTACCGAGCGCTCCGGTTCGTAAAATTCTCCATTTCGAGTGCTGTATTACCATATTTATACAGGTAGCTGTTATATTTGGGCGACAACAAAATTCAAGTTTCTCTCTATGTATCACAAATATTTGCACGGAGTCAAAATCAGATATGACTTCACTTCCGATCACCGAAAAACACCTTTCAGAAAACCTAATAGAAAATTTCGAGTGCAATTGACTATTTGCATTATTTTTTTTGAATTTTTTTCGTTGACATCTCCTTCAAACACATAAAACATTAATAAGTATAAGGAAATGTCAATGCTTTTTCATTAAATTGTAATTATGGATTATAATTTGGATGGTCCAATGTATAGCAAACCAGTCCATCCATGACCATAGTTAGCACCCTTTACCTTGACAGCAGACTTTCAGGGAAGGAGCAGAATGTAGCATGAATAGGGACTCTACACTATACACTAGATACCTGCTACACTATCGATGATATGTTTAAAGAGAAAGCCAATGACGAGGCAATCACGGCGTGGTTGGGTGTGGGCGTAGGACATGACAGAAGAAGAATAATGGATCATTGGAAAACAATACCTCATTTTTTACAAAATGATGAAATCAGTTTGTAGAATTTACAATTAATGTAGATTACACAACTTGATCACTAGTGCACTTGGACTTTTTCAATCCTCTGCGTCTCAATTATTAATCTATCGAAATAACTTCTTAAGGTGACAGACATGCAGGTGAGATAGCCGATATGGCGTTGGCACTGGTAGCTGGTTTGGGAAGCTATCACATACCTCATCGGCCTTCAGAAATCTTGAAGGCCCGAGCTGGCATCCACACAGGACCCTGCGTTGCTGGAGTCGTCGGAACAGCGATGCCGCGCTACTGCCTGTTTGGAGATACTGTTAATACAGCCAGTCGGATGGAATCTTCTGGAGAAGGTATGTTATATTTCACCCATTATCTCAGATAGTCTCTGTCGACTTCCAGATAAAGGTCCTGATAGTCCGGTACTTATACAGCATTGGCCTTTCATCCGGGGGCTTCGGGTTTGATTCCCAATGAGGTTCAATATAATTATGTGATTTTCTTAAAGCCTGGGTGTTTGTAATTGATAAATATAATAAAAAAATAACGCAAATTGTGTGAAGTAGTTTATGGACCCAATATTACAAAATGTGCTATGTACTTAGTTTTCTTTCTTTCTTTCAGAGATGCGCATTCATATTTCTGCTACGACCAAAGATGCTCTTGATATACTTGGAGGCTACTTAACTGAGCCGAGAGGTAAAATGGCCATCAAGGTAAACTTTACTTTTTAAGTCAAAAAAAACTTACAAAAAAATCAACTCTTACAAAATACATCCATATAAAAATAATAAACACTAAGTATACAAAATAAACACACTGTTTAGCTTTATTTATTGTCCCAGCCCATAGGAGTCATTTACCCTCGGACAGCCAGCCAGTAAAATGTCCCCAGTGACCCCAAAAACCAAATTTCGTAATTCATTTTTAAAATCGTTTCTTTACATTGTTAACATAAAGAACTTTTTATGGCAGGAAGAGCTTAAAAAAGTTCCCAAAAAGAAGACAAGAGAATGCCTCTTCGCTCAATGAGCCAAGTGGTAACGTATCCGTTTGATAAGTCAGGGATCTCGTGTTTAAGTCCTGGTCTGGCAAAATTCACAATGTGTTTATACCCAAAACAAAAAAAAAACTGTCACGAAACCTCTTCATAAGGGTGGCCAAGATCCACACTGAATTTATTAAGCCAATAATATATACATACTGTGGTGGTTCATTAAAATAATAGAGAACATTTCGTAAAGTGTGAAAACGATTTATTGCAAAGTTTGAATGACTTCATTAAGTACAAAATAATAATTTTACAATCGCAAGACATTTTCCTTGGCAATGGTTTATAATCTATAATAATACCAGCATAATGTTCCTAATAATTAACAAGACTTTAGATATTTCTTTGTAGGTACCTACATCCTTTGTATGGGCTTTACATATAGATATTATTTTATATTATTACAGGGCAAAGGAGAGATGGACACATATTGGTTGACTGGGAAAGAAGGAGAAATTCCAACCGTCTATGACTTTCCAGATCTGACACAGGAACCAGAGTTTTTCCACATTTTAGCTATCTAAAATTGACAACGACGAATTTATTGAGTACCTATGTTCTATATATTGTTTTTTACAATATCAAATTCAATTTAGTACACAAAATTATGCATATTTGATTCACAGCAAATCAATAATGGCCATTTCCAAAATAAAGAGATTAAATATTTGTATTGCTATCTGAGAAAAAAGTATTTCAGTTCAGTAGTATTCAAAGTGTGCCTTGGGGCGCCGTGACCAATTCACTGGGGCACCGCAAGCTGTTTGAAAAAAATGATAATTTCAGATAAGCTTAACCCATTGGAGACAGACAGATAAGGAGGAAAAAGTGGACCACCAATGGATTAAAATTGTGTAGTAAATTTAACAAGCATTTATTAAAACTGTTAAAACTTTTATAATATGTGATTAATTTAAATATGTTTTCAAAAATTGTGTAGGTATTGAAACACTTCAATTTAAACTCATCTTTTTAAATATGTAGGTAATTTTTTAGGGCTTGAAGCTATATTAAACATAAAAAATAAAACATTTTAACAGAGGACAAGCGGCGTCAAATTGGCGCCGATTGTCTCCAATGGGTTAATTCAATGTGATCATAATGACAAATTCATATACTTTGGTAGCTGTCTTCTTCAAGCGATAACAAAGTTTAAACTGCTCCTCCTTTATCGCAGACATTACACACGTAGTCGTGACTATGCGACCATTCGCCTAACGACTTTCAAAAAAGCTATCTCTTGAATATGACACAAACTAATGTTAATTAACTCCAGCGCATCTATTCAATACACGAGACTGCTATCGGCGGCTATCGAGGGTAGTTTATAATATGAGGTATTATAATTGTTACAATAAGTTAGCCATCTTAACTATCAAAACTATCTATCTCGTTCTAAAAGTTAACACAGTCAAGAGAGGTGCTGGTAAAACATACAGTTCAGACGGTTAACTTATTCTAACATTTACCGCCTCAATATATATATGATAAACTACCCTCGATAGCCGCCGATAGCAGCCTTGTGTATAGAATAGATTCACTGATATTTATTTCATATAACTTACCTGATGTTAAACTAAAGATAATACATATTGCATTTATTGTTAAGGGGCCAAGTGCGTACAAGATTTTTTGTGTTTTCCTTCAAAGTAGCAATTGCGAAAATTATTATTGAACTGCATTTTAAAATGAAAATGATATTATTTTACATCTCAGTTATACTGCCCTTCCAATGAAGAAGGCAGTAACTCGCAAAATTCGTGAAATTGAGTTATGAATGTCTTCTGTTAGGTAATTTTGAAAGCTATATTATTCTATTCACTTTAAAATCAGTATTATTACTAAAATACTGTTAAAATCCTTAGTGAAAAAATGGACATCTGCTAAATTAATACACAGTTCTTAGCAAAAAGGCAGTCATTGCACCTATTTATTGGAGTTACTGCTTGTTTATTATTGCCGTACTTTGTTTGTATTTTAACATCCTACTAATAAAAAATATCACCGTTTTTATCAATTCACAGTACTAAAATTTAAAAAAAAAACACATTATGTCATTTATCTCGAATGTGTGTGAGAGTCAGTTACTGCCTTCTTCCTTGGAAGGGTAATATACTTGCTAACGTGATAGAAAGTTTTTATTGTCTCTCTGTCATGTTGCATTTTCGGTATAAAAAATGCAACATTGAACGCTTATAATTTTAATACCTACCTACCTATGTTATTAAAAATAGATTGTTAAATATCAGATATATTTAATAAAATGCACGGATTTTTAAAACACCTACAATACATCAAAAATTATTTAATTGTCTAGTATTTATAATATGTTAATTCAATATAAAATAGTAAATTAAAATCAGTAATTCAACAGACCATATTATTATCTTCATGGAAATTATTATGTATAAGCATTTATTTTTTATAGACAATGAAGAAATTAAATAATGTCTAAATTTATCTTTTACACTGCTAACCTTCTTCTATTAACAAGCGGAAGATTAATTTTCACGTCATATTGGATCGCTATTTATGATAATCATATATTATAGGTATTACTTTACATTCGAATGATTGAAATGTATAATTTATCATATTTAAATGCATGTGACTTAACAAAACATTTATGTACCTACACATATTATATTGTACCAAAATGTCAATGGTAGCAATCGGCGATTCTCAGCTTTTCTGCTTAGCCCAGCAGCCTGAGCTGGAATCGTAGAGCTGACAAATCAGCGAAATGTCAAACTATCAAAACTATGGTGCCACCAACAATTAACCACCATCTCATTAAAACGCCAAGCTGTCTGCAAGAGCGAGACAGACTTGCGACAGCCAGCTGGCTCTGTTAATGTTTATAATAGGTCTTTGTATTTTTGGGTAATTTTTGTGTTATTTTCATGTAAAAGATGGCTGACTAGTCACAGCTGATCATGAACTGCCATAACAATTAATATTATAAATATTACATATGTGGCAAATTACTGTGCTAAACCTCCATTATGTATTAAAACATATCAAAATACATATTTTTATGTGTCCTGGATTTATGAAATAATTTTTATAAACTCTTATTTTTATTTCACTTTCACCCAGTTTCGCAAACTGTAGGTACCTACTCTTATTTCTATAAAATCATGTCTAAACTAAAAATCAACCAAATCAAACGAAAATTATTTTAATCCTTTCCATGCGGACGGTACACCGTACACTAATTAATTGACCATTCGATATAATTAGCATGTTATTTAAATGCGGTGATTAAATAGTAATTAAATACTCCGTAGTCAATAAGTTACTGTTAATCTTTGCACCATCTTGTTTTGTCTGTCATCGAGTTTTACAAATTACATATTAATTGAATTTTTAAAAACAAAAAAACAAATTTGACAATATTACTATTTAGTCAATATAGGGTGACATCAATCGAATTGAACACTTCTTCGCTTATTATCCTCTCAGATTCTTTTTGATGTAATGTCAATGTATCCGGCAGTCAGAAGTATAAAGGAGGTAAATGTACTTCAAACATGAGAGAGAATCATAATTAGTAGAATATTTTGTCATTTTGACATAGCTGGTAATAAGTATTTTTGGAATTATCTTAGAAAGTATATATCGTACCCATTTTCTAAATAGCAAAATGTCTAATTATTGTCAGATTTGTGTCAGAGTTGGTTCACAGAGATTGCAAATTTAATTTTCTACCGTATATATTTTTTTATATAATGTTAAACGATTTAAATAATTTTATGCGTGCATTGAAAAAATAATAATTTAAAGAAGTGAAAAAACCATGGCACATGGATGTACTGAATGACTTTATTCTAAACCATTTGATTGACAGGTAAGAATAATATTTTATGTAATAAAAATACTTTATGTAGGCATCAAATGTTTAACATAAATATGAATAAATTATAGGTCTTCACAATTACCTATATAAATAGATTATCTACGTTTAAGGAATGTCCAGGCTTATACTCTGAAAATACCATAAAATCTCCATTTTGACCAACGTGGCATACGTGGGCCCTTAATGATTATTAAAAGTATCCTACCTTTAAGCTAATTAGCTTTGGGTAATAGAATTTTATCTTGAATTGCAAATAAATGGAGAAAGCTTAATTTGATTTGCAGTGAGTCATTTATTTATTTGAGTATGACCGTTTACACAGTAAAAAATTCTAATTTACATCAATAAGCTGACAACATAGTATTACATAAAACTAAAAAAAAATGATAATGGGTAGTATTATGTTAAGTTTAGCCATAAAATTTAGAAAAATCATTTTATGATCAAAAATATCCTGTATACTAAGTATAATATAATATACTAAATATGTGACTATTTACCCTAGTATTATTATTCTATAAGCGATTATATACTATTTTTTATGAATGCTATTGAACTTCATGAAGTCTGAATTTTTTTTCAGAACTATGTTATGCAGAACTATATTACATGAGGTTGTATATTTTCAAAAACTGATAAGTACAGATAAAGACCAAATTTAACAAACAATACGTAAAGTATTACATTAAATTTGTAATACACATAACTTCCAAAACTTTCAAAAACAATGTTTAAAAACTTAATGATCGAAATCGAATTATTATAATATAAACTATACATAAGTACTAATATGTCCAATTTTATTCTGCTTATATTTTCAATAAAGAGCATTGTGTAAATAAAAATGACAATACAATAGAACGTTGATATAACGGATTAATGCGAGTGAGGGGGTGTCTGTTAAAGCGGAAAGTCCGTTATATAAAAACACAAACACAATCTTGTTTATTCGTCAAGTTCAATTCGTGAATCAAGTTTTGTTTGCACTTTTGAAGTCTGCTGTTTTTTTATAATAAACTATCTAAACTTATGCATATCCATATCATATAGTTGAATTTCATTATCTGACGTATTCTTATCTGTCAATAAAAATGTTAATAGATTATCATGCGCAGAGCATTGTTTACAAGCGGTGACACTTGGATTTCAACATGTACAACATTAAAAAGTTGTTTTTAATAATTTTCACAGTAGACCGTATATTTTATCTGTTATATCGAGGTTTTACTGTATTATTCAAATTCAATATGGAAAAAATAAACTTACATTATAACCCGTTTCCACATGCATGAATTTAGTGGTGGCAGTAAATAGTGGCGATAGTGGCAAACCTGCCAGAAAAAAATAGGAACCACACCACGCAGAGCATTATGACGTTTATCAATTTTCAGAACCTGTTCGAACCTGTCAAATAGCACCACACGACAACAAACGCGTTCATTTACGCTTGAAGAACGAGATTGGTGAGACAGTAAGCACTTTTGTGTGTAAAACCACTCACGCTTGAAACACAAAAATGTCACTTGCCTACTATGTACTACAGTATTTGTGGACTTAACAGTTTTTGAAAATAGTCATATCATATATTTACTGTACCTATATTAAAGAATGAATCTTTGTAGCCTATCTAAGAAGAAAGTTTATTCTTATATTTACTATGAAAGACTTTCTTAGTATTAATTAATATGTAGGTATAAAACCTCTTTCAAATTTAGAATGTTTCTATAATTTGAATTCTGCACCCATTATAGGGCACAAAAATATTTTCATAATACAATGTTATGGCCTGTAATTTGAAATTGAAATCTGTTTATGCCCAGATTATTAATGAATATCAAATTTTATTTATATAGTAATTTCAAAATCGAATTCAAAAAATTATTATTTTCATTTAAATTTTACATCATTCATAATTCGATTTGTCGGATTTATATCAAATTATGAGGATACTATAAAATAGGTATACCAAAGAACTTGTTAAATATATTTCCACCTATCTGTAATATACGTGATATTTTTTATAAGTTTACTTATTGATTAAAATTGTAATAAAAAAAAATTATATTGTTTCCACATAATATTTATTATACTCTTGTGAACAAGTCAATTTCATTTCAAATATAATTAATTATAAGTGTATGTACTTTTAAGAAAAAAGAATGATTACGATATTAAAAACATGAACCGAATTATAAACATTGCTTTCTTTCCCTTTGGAGGATGCTAAAACCTATGACGAAGAATAATAACATTCATGTAACATTAATTTAAAAAATAAAGTCGAACTTGGTTATTGCGAGGAAGATGGGAATGACTAAATTCGTTATAAGCGTTACTCGTTAAAAACTCAAAGAATAGGTATTTTTAAATGAGTGGTCACATAACACAAAAAATCACAATTCAAACAAAAATACACAATTAGAATTTTTCTCGAAACAAGCATGACATTCATAAACTACAAAAGAAGTTGTTTATCGTAATGAACGCTGGTAGGTACCTAGTTACTTCACAAACCTTGGATTTTTTTTTCAACCATATGCTTGGATACTTTTTCAATTTTGTCGGCGAAAAAACCAATTAGGTAGGTACTTAGACATTTAACTAGTATAATAAACATAATCTGCACCCGGTGGCATCCTGTCCGGTCAGATTTTATTGCTTAGGGTCGAAATGTTTTTAAACGATCCACACATTTAACAGTTTTAAGAAAATTTTTGAAGATATTTTAGCTCGGTACATATTATATCCGATAAGGAGCTTATTATAAAAGTGAATAAATGTATGAAGAAAATCATAAACTAAAATATCAACGAATGTTTCTTCATTACATCCGAGATCTGGCTATATCCATGGTCGTAATAACTGAGCTCAACTGTATATCATTAGAAATTTGATAAGAAATAAAATTCCACAAACATGACAAATAAAAACCAAAACGTAGGTTGTAATAAATTATTTATTTATTCAATCAATTCATTAAAATATGAGGCCATGACAACTATAATGGCTTAACCAACACACTCCATTCACACTGTACATATTCTTTACAATAATAATTATCCCTTGAAGCAGGGGTCAGCAACCTTCTCAGACTCATGGGCCATACTCAATATTTAGAGAATGACTAGAAAATATTTTTCAATTTGTATTATTTCTATCTTTAAAAAACTAGGAGATATGAGACAAACATGAAGAAAACAAATAATCAAATATTCACGAGTAAAAACAAAATACAGTTCATCACTGTCCACTGACTGACATTGAAAACACCTAAAGTGGAAATTTAGTTAAGAACAAAAATTTATTCTTTCTCAAACGTGCAGAAAATGTTTGTTTGCAAATGTATTATGTTATAATTATAATTCCATCTGTAATTCGTTTGGTACCTCATTGATTTCTACATTAGAAAGACGTATTTTACTTCTTTAGAATCGTGTTGAAAATTCAGTTTGTAAATCATTGATAATATACCTTTTTGTGTTACCACCCATTTTCAGGTACAAATTATCAACGCATTAATTAATAGTGAATCATTTTATTCATATCAAATTTAGTATTGAAATAATTCAACATAATTATTATTGATATTTATGGATCGCAAAAAATGCCTCCGGACTGCCAGTTGCCGACACCTGTCTTGAAGCATTAATTTTAAAAAAATTTGGACATTCAAATTATAGTGCAACAGTTAGGTACATTACATTTTTTATTCATTTGGCAGTCAGGTGACTGTATTACTCATGGCCTCATTATTTGAGCAACATATTGGAGTAATATATTGAATAAGCCATTATCAATATACGATAAAGTGCAAAAATATAATCAATACAATAATAAAATTTAGATAAAAAACATTTATAAGATATTAAAACTCATCAATACAATAAAAATACCTACGCTTTTCATAATTTTGATTAACAATACATAGAGAAGTCAGGTTACTGAATAAATACCTACTCACATGGGCCCCACATACTAAATCAGGCCCCCAGTCTAGGATCTTTGGCGGGTCCCCCTACCTATCGTTAAGTATAAAGGCAGTGTGACGCTCTACAGTAGCGTGTTCCAAATGGTGTACGCGGTAAAATTAATGTGTGTATTTAGTGTTTTTGTATATATTTTAATTCATCCATTAGAATTATGGAGTTGTCGAGTATCGCGATACACAATTAAAAATTGTATTGTAGAACCACATAATTTTAAATAATTACATTATCGAAGGAAAATAACGCCGCAACTTTTTTGTTATTAAAGTAAATTTGTGATGTGTGTTTATCTCACTTATCTGGTCAAGTCGCCACGCCGGGCCCCTTCTGAGCCCGGGCCCCCAGGCTAGAGCCCTATCAGCCCCCCCCCCCTTTGTGGGGGCCATGCCTACTCATGTAGTAGGTACAGAACAGGATTATTTATTTTGCCATGTGGACAACACTCGAAATGATAATGAATTTTTATGTAAGCATTGTATGTATGGCTAATCCCACAGATTTTAGTGATGCTATAGGGCAGGGATGGCAAATAGGATTTGATCAGTGTGCCAAAATTAGCCGATTTTTTTTTATTTGTGGCGCATGCCATTCCTTTTTAGGCATACACATGATAATATAATCTAAATCATATTTATTATTTAAAAAAAAAACAGTTAGCTACATTGGTAACTATATTGTTTATTGAATATACTTATAAAAAAATGATACACAATATAAAATGGAAAAAATAAGGAAATATAGAAACATTTAATAACACACTATTTTATTTTTGTTTGAGGTTTTTAGTTTCATGATATTTGCGAGACTTTTTATATCACACTGATATGTCGTTGTTTGCAAATTAATACAAGCTGCTGAATCTTCCTTTGTCAACCTATATCTAGTCTTTGAATGTACATGATTCAATATAGAAAAAATACTTTCACATGAGTATGTGGAAGAAAAAATGGTCAACAACGAGATTGCAAGTTTTTTAACAGATATAAAAATATCAGGCATGCTTTTCCATGTTTTTAATATTATTATATTAAATATTAAAAAATAAAAGGAATTTATTTTTTGGCATGCCGTCGAAAACTTTTAGCTTGCCATGTCAGACACGCGTGCCAGATATTTGCCATCGCTGCTATAGGGCCATCAACGCATTGTAGAGGGTACAGTATAACATGAGGTGAAGGGCAGTGACAACCTAGTATTTGGCGAGTGCGTATCTTCTATGTATACATACAACACGACAATCATATGCATCAACCTATTGTCTGAACATACATAATTTGAAAACATCTCATGTATATAACTACTAGAAAAATTCTTTTTTTGAAAAAAATACAACGCTCGACAGAAGTTGAACCTGTAACCAATAGTTTCGAGCCAATGTGCTTCACCAATTAAGCTACGGGTATCATACTTAATTATGACAAATTTAACTAGTAGTTCTTACATGAAATGCTTATCAAATTGCATTTTTGTGGGTCAAATTAAGGGAGTTATCTTTAATTGCCTTAATTATTACTAACCGACGCTTGATTTATTAGATGTTAGATGTCCTCAAATCCTGTAAATTATTTGTTGAATAAAATAAATGGTGTATTATCTGAAGCTGAATTCAGAATCGAAGAAACAAAATATCTGATGGAATATGAATATCCTCACAACACAAAAACATACTATTATAGCATTGGTCAATTAACTGACTTGAAACTAGGTCATAAATAAATACAATTATTATAGTGGATTACGTGGACAGATTTAGAGGTCTTGCGTTCCTATGATTCTGTAGGCATTTGATGGTGCAAAAATTATATTGTTCGTAATTAAATGGCTTTGAACCAACTAAACTTCCGCAGGAAAAACAGCGTTTTTCTGACACAGCGGCCATCTATAAAGAAAATAAGAAAACATACATTAATAATAATTCATAGAAAAAAATTACAAGTTGAATCCCAGGATCCCGGGACAAGTTTTGGTATGGTTTCTTCACAAAAAAACATATTTTCGTGAACTAAAAAAATATAACTAGAAAGTAACAGTTTTCAAATAAAACACAATAAACCCCATGGATAAAAAAGAATGCCTCTAAATAGTGTTTTCATGGTTACGTGTAAATATTGCGTGTGTGTAATGTCAAGATATTATATCTGGTTGCAGGTTAATATTCCATGTCTGGAAAATTCACAAATCATTTATTTATCTGTATTTGAAACCACAAAAAAATCCAAAGCCTACACCTAATAAATTGTGCAAATGACTATTCATTGTAAAAAACATGTGAAAAAACCTCTTTAAATTTTGAACGGCATTATTCAAAGTAATTTTGTAACATTGTGCTATATTTATGGAGCGATAGACAATCCGCTCAGCGGGGATTCATTTTAATTTGTCCAAGAATGAATAGGATTTTAATGTTCTCTCAATTAAACGGTTTGAATGATTATTATACAATAAATAAGTAAGTATATAAACACAACACCTAACAAGTTTTGGTACGTAATTTCACCCTCAGGAAAAAAAGGTTATTTATCACTGGTCTATAGGTAACACATTGTAATTTTTAAATAATGTTGTAGACACCATATTTAGAGGAATTGCAACTGAATCAAAGATCTTAGTCTTGTCTATATAATAGCCCTTTGAGTGATTAACAAATTGTAATGAAGCAATCAATTTTTGAAATGATTCTAATCAATTAATTCCACTGATAAACTATAAATGATATTAAAAATAAGACAGTACCTTCTGAACATCATTCAGTTCCAAGAATTTTCCTGTCTTCAGTTTTTCTTGAAGTTTCTCTTTATCTTTTTGCCTTTTAACTTTCTTCTGAGCTGTCTTTTTCTCCTTTTCTTGGTCCAGCATCTCTAACGTCAAAGGACCAGGAATATTTGCCTGAAACCAAATAAAATAATCACTTAGTTTACTATTTCCAGAGTGTTATTGTTTACACTGCTGAAACTGGGAAATTTAGTCCTCTTGATGACCAATTTGGTAGCCGCTATTGAATCCAAAAATACATTGCCATATTTGAAATAATACTCGTGAGAAGATAGCCATTACGGAGCATGTTGTGACGAATGTCAGTAGACCTCAGCTGCGAGTTGTGAACCAAATTTTAACAGTAAAACCACATTGCGTGATAATGGATGCCGGATAAAACAAAAATACACAGATTTTTATAAGACTGATAGGGTATCCATGGAAATAAGCCAAACCGAATCGTTTATGACAGTCTCAACTTACGCCGGAACCGTTTATTGCCGTAATAAAACTTGTCGAGTGTTCACCCACTTGTCTGCAAATTTGTATACTCGGATGCCGCCGTGTTCCATAACGCTCCATTCAAATAACGGTGTTTGTACATGCACGTCTATTTGAAACAAGTATTCCTTATATTAAAATAGAAAAATATTTTTTCTCTATGGTCAGTTTTTGATGTCTATGGGCACTTAACTGTCAAATAAACGATAATTTTTCACATTTTGCCGCTAGATATCCCTAGTGGTCCATATATTTTGAACTCAATATACATTTACTTTCATATTATTTCTTTTATTTTTCGATTAATACTACATTATGGCCGGATAATCCGAATGCCGAATAAACGTTATTGAATAAATAATCATTATAATATAAACTAATGAAAGTAAATGGTTATCGTGATAGTATACCTACCTACCATATAATTATTATGCAAAAATCGATTCGAGCATAATCATGTGAATTGAGTTGTCCAAAATATTATATTATATTTATTTGATTTTCATGAATCTGCGTCTGATGTGTATTTACTAACGAGACTCTTAAATTCGAAAACGTCGCCGCTTTTACGAAATTTGCGGCATTGTAGATTAGCTTCATCTACGAAAGCAAAGTTTAGTACCTATAAATAAAGCATTCATGATTGAATAAAATGAAGCACCAATTATAGGACCAATTGTAAAATAGATAATACCATTAGACAATAATCAAAATAATTCACTCAATCATAATGAAATACGGAAGAAAACAAGTACCTATGACGATTATCAACAAATGCGGGCTGTCGGTTGCGATCTGTCAAAAATCGACTCTGCTGAATTTAGCAATCGGTTCGCTAAACTTATGGTATAGGGGCATTAGGTGTTCGGGTTCGGCGAGATGCTTATGTATAAAATTTCCATGAACGGAATTATACGTTTTGCACGCCATCTGGCGTAAAATCGCATTCGAAAATATTGGATGAAAGGCCCCTGAGACAGAAAGCCCACATGGAGGAACTCATGAGGAGACATTGCTCAACACACTCAGAAAGGAGACAAAGCAGAAAAATATTTCCTGTTAAGTAGGTATTTCAGAAAATAAATGGCATTTTTTTTCTATTTTCACTCCGATCACAAATAATTGATTGCCAAAGAATTCAGATTGATTGAACCAGTAATAAATAGTGACGATAAACTGAGTCGCCTTCAGGCCCTTCCTCGCCATCACTCTTAGTGGGCTCTGTATTGTCAGATATGTACATTGTATTTTGGTTGAGTCGCTATGCTGCTGGCAAAATTGACGACCGCGCCTAACGAAGAAGAAAAACTATTTCATAATTTATAATTTTATAATTAATTACCTTGGCATATTGATATTTATCAGGATGTAGTCCTTGAAACAGTCTGAACGCTATCCTGGTTTCCGGATGAGTTGTGGCAGAGTAAGGAGTCTGCAGCTTTGTATTCCGACAGCAGGGATCAGCACCCAGCCCTAATAGTTGGCTATTAACAGAAACTAATAATAAGAAAACAAAAATTTTAATATTAGTTCAAAGAATGGATTACAAATATTAAAAAGGTCCAGAGGAGTAAATTATAACAGACGTGTAATGACTCTTGATTCACACTTTCAAAAGAACCAATAACATCGGAATTAGAAATAATACCTCAGATGCAAATTGTTAAATAATTTTGGCGTGATTAGTGATTGCACCATTGGCTGAGTTGGTAAAGAACCACATATCACATATCTAACTTTTGTGACATACAGGCGGACTTTCAAACGTTCTACTTTCGCATAATTCGCTATTTCGTACATTTCTTCAAGTTTAGATTTTTGTTGATAATGCAAAAACTGTGCGCTTCCATGCAGTCGCTCCTCTCTCCTCTGATCCCTGTCACCTTCTCAAATACGTAGAAAGGCGTTATTTAACTATGTATCTCTTGACAACTTTATAAAGAAAACACCTGATTGCTAATACGTCTCATTAACTTTATTATACTCATTGATAAATAAATATTTTTAATGTACACTTTTTTATGTTTTTTTTACATCCCTCTATGAACATATTTTCAGGAACCGATTACATGCGAAAGTCGAGGGCCACCTATACTTTTCTATTGTATTATATTTATTTAACACATTCAATTCAATGCATAAGAATCAGTGAAATAAATTTCAGATGCATGTGTGCATTTATATTTATAGACATGTCTGCAGTGATCAAGACCATGGTTACACAATGCGATAGTAATAGTGTTTTGTTGTTGTTTACACCCTTTCAAATAATGTCTCAACAAAGAAAAACATTGTCAGTTCAAGAGAAAAGGAACTGTCTCGAAAAGGTGAATGAACATGTTACACATAACATGCTCTAAACCAATTTGTATAATTTTTTTTAAATATTTTTCTTTTTAATTTTCAATGTATAATCGGGATTTCACTGTACGTTTAGGCTCCATCTCTATGCAAGAAGGTTTTATTCAACATTTTCGGTTTGAAAGAAACTATAACAGATATTTAAATGAATGTGTTTGAGTTTGCTTGTGGCTCATTAAAAACTCAATCAACAAGAATTAAACCCCAAGGTTCATTACTTTATTATGTCCGGCTGTTCAGCAATGGCAGCCTTGTGGAGAGCAGTGTTGCCATCTGCGGGGTCAGGGAAATTCAATGATTCTTCCAAAGATGGCGGACCTTCCCATCTATCTAATATTGTAGTCAACACCTGACAGTCAGATGAAAATGCCTCCCACATCTGTAAAGAAATTATAACATAAAATGTGAAGATGTGAATTACTTGCTATTCAACCCTGAGATAATTCACTAAAGAATTACATGACTACAGTAAAACCTCGTTAATAAGAACACAGATAATTCGAAATTCGCCGTAATTCGAAATTTTCGTAAAAAAAAAGTCTCTTGAACATTATTTTCATATAAAACCATACCTTCAATTCTAATTTCGTAATTCGAAATGATTACAGAATCCTGGCATACAAAAATATTCAATAAATCGTAATAAAGTGCACTATTTCATGAGCCAGTCATTGAAAATTGTGACACATTTTTCTTAAAACATCATAAATTACTTATTTTAAGAAGGTAATATAAATAATGCTGACATTTTATGACCCATTAACACACACGGAATCGGAAATTTCATAGGCACATCTATGATCGTAAACGAAATTAATGAAAATAAAAAAAAATAAAAAATTTCAAAATTTTAATATCTTTCCCCATACATTTCATATTTCGTAATTCAAATTTTTTATTTGATTTTCGGTCCCATGGAATTCGTATTAACGAGGTTTTACTGTACTACATAGTTTAAATATTGCAGTGCGATCTTAGTCAAGTAAGGACCCATAAACCTCATTCATGCAACAATAAATTATTGGCTACCCATGCTACCAATAATTGTCTGTACGGGTTTATGTATGAATTCCGGCATACAGCTAAAGTAAACAATGGATAAATGAAATTGATAATAGTGGCCCAATTTTCTGCTACTATCTCTAAAGTAATCAGTTGCAGTTACGAATCTAGCATCTAGTGAAAATCACATGTTGTTTTTTTAATGTGTGTTTGATCCAGACCAAAGACCCAATGTATTGAGCTAATGACCAATAACTATTAATCGTAAAAAGAAGTATGTTAATATAACTTAGGTCCATCATATGGTAATTTACTGTTTCTATTCCATCTAGAAGAGGAGCGGGATCTTCAAGCTATATGATGCAATGAATACAGTATAAGTACCTTTTGCACATTCGGTGGTGTCTTTTCGGGAACAATCTTTTTACTCTTTCCCCCCTTTGGTTTCTCCTCTTCACTCTTTGGTCCCAATTTAGAAACATCTTTTTCTTGAAGCTTCTCTTTAACAATACCAGCAGTAATTTCCACATTACTCTTAGCTTTCTGCTGGTTATTCTGGCTTTTACTCTTAGTTTTCTTCCCTTTCTTCTTGACGGAATCATCAAACTCTTGCAGCGTCTCGCGCATATCGAGTTTCTCCAAATTATCTGCCATTTTGTCAACCTGTTTAACAATTGCAGTGACTGGTTTCCTTGTCTTCGAGTCATTAAAATCGGAGAGTGTCTGCGTCCAATTTGGTGGACTGAGCCCATCCTGATAGCAAGGAGTCTCGTCTTCTTTGCATGTTGGTAAATCTGACGGGAGTGGTCTGGCTGTCAGCTCACGGGATTTTGCCCTGTCCAGCTTCATAGGGCTTGCTTTTCTCTGCCGACGTCCATCTGCATTGTTAATATTGCTGCTATTTGATGATACAGTGTTCATCGAGGTTAGTGCAGTTTGGAATATTTCAACAGTATCTGAAACAATGCGATATTTCAAAGAGTAAAAAGGAATTGTTTGAAAGTGTGTAAATTATGTATGACAACAGTAAGTAATAAGCTTGCAATGGACCATGATTCTCTCTGAATTACAATAGCTATGATGATGAAAGATAAATGATATTGGTAAGTATTGGCAGTTTATGTAGGCACTGAATAAATGAACATTTACCAAAACCACAGCCTATTAGTTTTTAGAAAGTGTATAGTATCTGTGTGTATTGATAATATTAAATTCAACAAATCTTGCATACATGTCAATTGCTATTTCGGTTATAATACCATTATCAAGAGTACAAAAAATTAATGGAAACTAGCTTACTGGGTGTGGTATAACATACTACAAATTTTGAATGTGGAGAAATATGGGATATTTTATTTTCAATAATTACGTCTGTATTATGCATTACAGTTTGTCACGTAAATGAAACGTGCATTCAATATTTGACGACGGTCAACGCGTTTTGTGTCCTTTGGGTTTTATAACTTAAAGTAATAAAGCGAACCATATTTAGAAAACCTTGGTTAATATCATGTCTTAAGCTTACCATAAACCTCCATAGATGCCAGGATTGAATAAGCTCTTTGAACTTCTTTAAAAGATGGCCTACGAGTCGGGAAAGGAAATGATCTCAAACGAGTATCAGTCTTGGAGATCGGTGAACCAGAGCCGAATACCGCAACCTTGTTCAATGGTCCTACTGCACGGTAAAGGAGTAAGGTACAAGAAGCCAACTCTTCCTTCCAGCTGGTGAGGACCTCTTGAACGTGCTAAAACAGTAAATAATTCAATTTCAGATAAATAAAATATAGCATAAACTGTTTAATAAAATGTTTGTAGCATGTAAGGGTTTTAGAGTATATTTACAATATACGTCATACATAGACCATGGTCAACAAAAAGAATAATATTTATAATACATACCATAGCAAATTGCTCCTGGTTGTAGCGTCTCAGAGAAGCACCTGCAGATCTCGGAGCATTACCCCGATTATCCCTAGTCATCTGAGCCTTCCCTTGTCCTCGTCTTGTCACATAAGAGTGCAGCGATTTATGTCTGAAATAAGCGATACCATTGATAAATAGGTGAACATCATGGACACAAAAAAACATGTAAGTATAGTAAAAAAAAAACAATGTTATGCATGTTTTCATGGAAACTATATATTATTTTTATGCAGAGAAGGTTTTCTTTACTGTCTGTAGTTGCAAGATTTACTTATCTTTTGAGGAATAACTGCCAATAAAATAAACTATATTAAACAAAAGAGAGGTAAATAAAACTTACTTGATGGCAACACCAGCATCCCCTCTAAAGATGGCGCCCGCAAAATGGCCGCCGGCACACATAAAGAGTGCCCAGCCTCCACTGTCTTTCAATTTGTGACATGCTTCCACCCATCGTTCACCACGACCATCTCCGCCTATCCATTCCTACAGTTGATTGAAATTTGTTATCTAATAATTGTTATCCTATATCTTAAAAATATCGTAACAGTTTGTAAATGTAGCCAGAACCAATGTTACCTCTACTTTTAGGTCGCATGTGTGCGCAAAAATTTTAGATACACACTACAGCACCGCTTAGGAATAAACATGAAAATGAAGTCCTACATTTGTTTTAAATTCCACAAAGAAAGATCTCTTGTAGAGAAAGGAAACTATGAAAATACAACTTTCAATTTATTTATTTTTCATTTATCATTTTTAAGGCACAGAGTGCAAATATGTCTCAACCTTTTTATGATGAAGCAGGCAACGGTAAACTGACAGAACTTGTCCGTCTTTGTTGGTAAAATATGCCCTGCAATGTCTGGTGGCAGCCAGAAATAACTCGGAAACCTCTGATCCTCTGTTCGGTGCATCCTCAGAATCCGAATCGCTATCCGATATACTCGATGTATCATCTGTAAAAATATAAACATGAAAATGTAGCAAATACTATGTAGATTTCAATATAACGTTAAGATTTCTTCCGCTTTCAAGATTCGGCAAAATCACTGTAAGACTTGAATATATTTTATAATACACCTGATCCTCTTTTTGCACGGGGGATACGTACCAAAAGATGGCCATAGACGTACAGTTTGAGTAGCAGGTTGAACCTGGCACAGACAATAACTGTGCGTTAGTGGGCACACCACAGATCAGTTCAAACTACCCCATTTAAATCTGTCGAACTGTCAACAGATGTGCCCATATTCGTACAGTTATTGTCTGTGGCAGAGCAAGTGTCAAAAACCATGGAGGTTAGGTTCGCGGAGATAATATACAGGGGTAGCGTTTAAATTAGTTTTAAGTAGGGTATACTTGAACGATATTGATACATGAATAATTTTACTTTGAATTTATTATGATTATAATTGTTTTTATTAGAAACAAATTGACATACAATACATACCAATGACGTTGGTAAAATAAATCATGATTTCATTAGTGGATTGTGTATTTTATCGATTCACCGAAACAATATTATACACATTCGTGTAAATATAAAATATGATCTATAATCTTTTCTTTTGATTAAATTATTCCATTTAATGGGCATATGAGTCAGTATTTATCTATTTGGTCATATTTTTAGAATACGGTAATATTTATAATATTGATTTTATTTACAATTTAAACATGCCACAAAATTATATTTACATCAATCAGTAGTATAATAATTAATTACTATGTTATTATTAAAATATATAAGTAAATTTTATTTAGATTTACCGACATTGTCATTCACAATTAGGTATATTAATTTATGTTGTGAACGTCTTAAATTAATAATTAGTAATATTCACTACATACAATAAATACAATTTGAATAGTTTATATTTTCACAATAAGATAATATTTATAATGCTCTGTAAAATTTTAACATTTATAATTATTAAATTGTATAAAATTATATGTTTACAGAAATAATTATAACTTTATTTTACCCTCGTAAAAATAAATAAAATATATTTGCGATCTCCGCGTACATATTATTACAATATTAATAATAAATGAATTTGTATTTTATAACAAGCAACATCAGCCGCAGCTGTATCGCGTGGTATATTCTACTTAACGTCGTTAACATCTAATATCACCCGAGAACTTTCGGCGAGTCGAAATTCCAACAGTTTTACAAAAACACTGGAGTGGGGGGTCGCCGGCAGTTTGAACCTGGCAGACATCTGGCAGGTCGAAAACTGTCCGTCTATGGGTGCAGTAGATATATCTACCAAAGATAACTGTATTGCCGCCATTACGTATTAACTGGCATGTTCAACCTGTTACTCAAACTGTACGTCTATGGCCACCTAAGACTACCGTGCAAAACAAAACTGTGTAAAAAAAGATAAGGTGCCCATACAAAAATGGAAGATAGGTTCCATTACTTAAAATCAATGCAAAATACGAAATTCTTGAACTCAAAAATAAATCGAATTTATTTATTATTTATACTTACCTACATAAAAATATTTATACATAAAAATACATAGTTTTCAATTTAAATTAAATTTAGCATAGAGAAATATATTCATTTAGTGTCGCTACTTGACAATAAACGTACCCGTTTACTGCTGTTTTTCGCTGGCGAAAAATCACTCTCATCACTGGAAATATTTAATGACGCTGACGCCGAACCACGTGGTGCGTCTCTCGTATCGAACCCGAAGTGACTGACTAGTGGCACCGTGTATGTAGGTACGTATGTATGCTGGGCGGCATCCGGTGACGACATATGTATACACCAATGGCATGCGGTCCATTGCAATGCAATTTTTTGATAAATATGTACATACATGCGTATTTTTATTCTTTTTATTTTTTTTAAAACGTGTTAAAGCAAAACATCAGTATAAATAAAAAATAATCGGTACTTTTTTTAAACCATATTATTTCGAAACCGTGCAAAAAGAGGATCGGGTGTATATTATTAAGTATCACATTTTAAAAGTATTGAATATCAACAACCAACCTTCCTTAGAATTAAACTCGAGCAGTGTGAGCGGAGGACGCCCTAATAATCTCCGACGCAAATTGTGAGTGTGCCAGTGATGCTTGTAATGTGCAATTTGCTGGGCTCTAGTCTCAAAGGGTCCCGCTCCGCAACTGGAGCATGTATTGCCCAAGCCAGTGTTGCCCTCACCTGTCAAGTCTCCTGCTCTGCGAACGACGCTGGCCTCATCAACTGGAAAGCAGAATTCAAATGACAGGTTATGTAATAAGTTTAATATTGAAAAGCTTGCACATAGATACGTAAGAAATTGATAGATAGTTACAACCAAAATCTAACAGGTAACAGACCGACTGACTTCTTTTGAGTGGTAAGCAACACAGTGCCACAGCATAAGTCTTACAAATAGGTATGTAATATAAGCTTTGTTTTAGTTTATTATTAAGTTTACACCAATTGAGTGACCTGCCAATAGATCATGGGGCCAAACATTTAGTCAACTACTGTATATAAGTGGCCGTATATACCTCTTAACCCAGCCCTTGTGATTTTCAGTTATCTACATAATACATACTGTACATAAAATAAAGTATTACGTTAAGACAAAGAGATTTATAAAAAAATTCAACAAATGGAAGCTGATGATTCAATACGTATCTGCTGAAGATACTTTTTTGTCAGTGGAATGTAAATTTACTTGTGTTTGGTGTTGCATGTAAAGTAGAGGGAAATTAGATACAGTTCTTTGGTCTTAAGGGGATAAACCACTAGTGAGTAGCACTTAATGGCATAAATATGAAACGCAAGTGGTAGCTGTCAAAATAATTAAGTATGTTTTACACAAAATTTAATCAAATAATTAGTATCGTATTTCATTTGAATTTTAATCGATAGATTTTAGACGGAACAGATTGTAGTCATATTGTGCAATAATTTTAATTAGGGAAAATAAGTATTTTGGCATATTATCGAAAAAAAACAAAACTGACAACTTTCATACTTAAGTGGGACATACTCATCGAAAAGATATTTGCGAGAAAATAATATTTATCATGGTGATTAAAACAAAATAACCTCGTTTTTAACACTAGTTTTACTTGGGTTGTAATTATGGACTTACCAAGTGGGGGAGCGTCCGATATCATGCATGCTGCAACTTGAATGCCTACAACCAATTTACTGAAATTATCTGTTTCATAGATCTTACAAATCCGCGATTTAGGATCCATTTTGAGGTTATAAAAAACCAACAAATAATTCGAGCTGGGCTGCTAACTTTAGAGCCTAGATGTTAAATAGAAACAAATAAATGTTAAAAACTATATCATCCTTGGTATAAATGATTTATTCGCTGTTCAATCCAAAAATATGTGTTACCAAGTCTGGTAGACAAGACAGGATGTGCCTGACGTTTCACAATTTGACGTAAATATTGCGAAATTTATCAAATGTGGTATTAACAGTATATAAAATTTTATTTTCCATTAAATATTAAATCATACTTGAACATTTTATTTGGCGTCTTTGAGAGGTCCATTTTCCTGGAACACCCAATGTTAAAACTCCAACTTTTTTTTGCGTGCATTTGTTTGTGCATCGTTAGTGCACGTTTGTGCACGATTTTTTTTCGTTTGTGCACCTATAATAACCGAAAAATTCCAATTTCAAATTGAGTGTTCCAGCTAAACGTTGGGTCACCCAATGTTGAAATTTCAACTTTTTTCGACTGCATTCGTTTGTGCATCGTTAGTGCACGTTTGTGCACGCGTTTTTTTCGTTTGTGCGCGCACATTAAGGGGGTTATTCGCATTTCAATTTGGGTGACCCAGCTAAATGCTGGATACTTGTGTCACAAAACATGTGTTTTTCCTTAAATTTAAATTGTTAACACTTGTGCCTTGGTAGTGAACGTTAGTGCACGATTTTGTTTTGCTTTTTCACTTATATTCAGCGCGCTATTCAATTTTAAAGTTTGTATGCAAAACCTGACTGGGTGGGTTTAAAAAAATATTTTGTAGTTAAATCTCTTGTTGCTTAGCTAGTGCGCAATTCTGCATACTTTTTTATTTTTTTTCTCATATAGTGCGTGAGTTATTCTATATGAAATATTTAATGATCGTTAAGTAGAACCACCCAACAAACTTTTTTAACTTTTTATTAAGTCATCAATTTGTCTATTATTGGTTTACGTTTGTACACGTGCTTTTTTTGTTTTATCGATTATATCGTGAGAGATATTATTTTTTAAATTTTAGTGACTTGATACTTGAACCATTAAATTTGCCTTAAAATTTTTTTGTTTAGGGCATCCGATTAAGTTAATTTATGTAAACTTTTAGCACGATTTAAAAAAATTTTATCTCTTATATTAAGCTAGTAATTAGATTTTGAGTGGCCGTCAAGTTTTAAAACCAAACATTTTTTTTCCACATTTTTTAAATGCACACCTTTGAGTAATTTAATTACATGATTTTTCATGAAGTTTTTATTGTTTTTCCATTTAAATTACGCGAAAAATTCGCATTTTTCCATTTTCACTAAGTACCCCGTCAAAATGTCCTGAACAAAAACGACCGCATCCGTTTGGAACATCAAGTCAAAAGAGTCTCCTCAAAATAGCCAAAACGGTGTAAGGTGCACTAAATATGTCGGTTTATAATAGACTACCTCAAATTGACAATCTGATTACACAAAAGTGTCAAAATTACAAAATCATTCAACTTTCTTAACATTTATCTATTTATTTATGATTTTGAATGGATCAATGTCAGTTTAATAAGGAAAAATGCAGTCAATTATATAATTATACTTACCTACTGTTTTTTAAAATGATCTGTAATAAAAATAAATACCGTTAAGTTATTAGAATACAATTAGGTATGCATACTTTTGAAAAATGCAATAGGTATGTTTTTATGCAACGATATTTTCCTCAAAAGATAATATTGGAATGACATTTATATTTTTTTTATATAAAGGGGTTAACTTGCAGGCACTTAACTCTTCCTAATAATATTTGCTTCTTCTTTTTCTCTGTTTCTCCAGGTGGTGCAACGTATGCTTGTAGTTCTGGTAGGTGTTATGTTAGGAGAGAAGTGTTAGTCACTTCATATTATGCTATTCAGAATCGATATCAAATAAAGTTTTGTAGGTTCTTTAAAAAGTTATTGCCTCTGACAGCTTCGACAATTGTTTCACGCAAATGGTTTTCTTTTGAATGTGTGTGTTTATTAGTTCTTAAACAACGTACCTACTTACATATCTGTTTACATTTATATTTAAACTCATCACGATTATGAGTTTTTAAATGACATATTTGTTTAGGTAAGTACTACTTACTTTCAAAATAAAATTCATCACTCATTACACGCAACTGGTTTTTCTCCTGAATGTGTAAGTTTATGAGTTCTTAAACAACGTATTCGATACGATGCTGCCAAAAGTTGGTAAGTTGATAGTTTAGGTATTTTGAGTTTACCACGGATAATATGTCTATACTTATATACGTTTGCCAAATAAAAATATCAAGTTCATCCGATTTTTAAAACATAGTTTCTTTAGCAGCTATTCATTATGCTAAAAATACGTAACTCTTGATCGTTCAATTTACCAACATCAGAAGACTGTGAAGATGTTTACAGTTTTAATTTAGATAAGAATTTAGATAAGAACCATTTGCGTGTGATGAATTTTATTTTGAAAGTAAGTAGTACTTACCTAAACAAATATGTCATTTAAAAACTCATAATCGTGATGAGTTTAAATATAAATGTAAACAGATATGTAAGTAGGTACGTTGTTTAAGAACTAATAAACACACACATTCAAAAGAAAACCATTTGCGTGAAACAATTGTCGAAGCTGTCAGAGGCAATAACTTTTTAAAGAACCTACAAAACTTTATTTGATATCGATTCTGAATAGCATAATATGAAGTGACTAACACTTCTCTCCTAACATAACACCTACCAGAACTACAAGCATACGTTGCACCACCTGGAGAAACAGAGAAAAAGAAGAAGCAAATATTATTAGGAAGAGTTAAGTGCCTGCAAGTTAACCCCTTTATATAAAAAAAATATAAATGTCATTCCAATATTATCTTTTGAGGAAAATATCGTTGCATAAAAACATACCTATTGCATTTTTCAAAAGTATGCATACCTAATTGTATTCTAATAACTTAACGGTATTTATTTTTATTACAGATCATTTTAAAAAACAGTAGGTAAGTATAATTATATAATTGACTGCATTTTTCCTTATTAAACTGACATTGATCCATTCAAAATCATAAATAAATAGATAAATGTTAAGAAAGTTGAATGATTTTGTAATTTTGACACTTTTGTGTAATCAGATTGTCAATTTTGAGGTAGTCTATTATAAACCGACATATTTAGTGCACCTTACACCGTTTTGGCTATTTTGAGGAGACTCTTTTGACTGGATATTCCAAACGGATGCGGTCGTTTTTGTTCAGGACATTTTGACGGGGTACTTAGTGAAAATGGAAAAATGCGAATTTTTCGCGTAATTTAAATGGAAAAACAATAAAAACTTCATGAAAAATCATGTAATTAAATTACTCAAAGGTGTGCATTTAAAAAATGTGGAAAAAAAATGTTTGGTTTTAAAACTTGACGGCCACTCAAAATCTAATTACTAGCTTAATATAAGAGATAAAAATTTTTTAAATCGTGCTAAAAGTTTACATAAATTAACTTAATCGGATGCCCTAAACAAAAAAATTTTAAGGCAAATTTAATGGTTCAAGTATCAAGTCACTAAAATTTAAAAAATAATATCTCTCACGATATAATCGATAAAACAAAAAAGCACGTGCACAAACGTAAGCCAATAATAGACAAATTGATGACTTAATAAAAAGTTAAAAAAGTTTGTTGGGTGGTTCTACTTAACGATCATTAAATATTTCATATAGAATAACTCACGCACTATATGAGAAAAAAAATAAAAAAGTATGCAGAATTGCGCACTAGCTAGGCAACAAGAGATTTAACTACAAAATATTTTTTTAAACCCACCCAGTCAGGTTTTGCATACAAACTTTAAAATTGAATAGCGCGCTGAATATAAGTGAAAAAGCAAAACAAAATCGTGCACTAACGTTCACTACCAAGGCACAAGTGTTTACAATTTAAATTTAAGGAAAAACACATGTTTTGTGACACAAGTATCCAGCATTAAGCTGGGTCACCCAAATTGAAATGCGAATAACCCCCTTAATGTGCGTGCACAAACGTGCACTAACGATGCACAAACGAATGCAGTCGAAAAAAGTTGAAATTTCAACATTGGGTGACCCAACGTTTAGCTGGAACACCCAATTTGAAATTGGAATTTTTCGGTTATTATAGGTGCACAAACGAAAAAAATCATGCACAAACAAATGCACACAAAAAAAAATTGGAATTTTAACATTGGGTGATCCAGGTAAATGGACCTGACTTCGTTTTTACACCGCCCGCCACTTACCGCGTCTTATCGTCTCTACCTCGGAGGCATGCACATTTCCCCATGCCCAGACTCTCCGCATATTAATACTACTTTGATTCTGCAGCCTGAGTATACGTGTGAGATGTTTATTTATGAAATATTTCTGCGACTTGTCGTACGTAGGTAGGTAGGTACTCACATTAGCGGTCCTAATTATTTGAACCGTTTATACAATCATCTGCGACATGCTGTCCCGTCTTTTAGACATTCCGCTTCGCAATTAATATTCAACGAAAACTTTTCTTGTGATATTACCGCGGTAAGTAATATTCGATTCACGTAAGTAGGTACCTACTTACATAATTTGAGATTTTTCTCGTTCCTCGGATTTTCGTTTCGGACTTGAGGACCCCTCCCTTCTTTGTGTACCTATTATATGCCTGCCATTTTCATCAAGAGAATATTTCCACATAATTGACAGAAAGAACCTATTTTTTAATGTGAATGGGTGGATGTCAAACATTCGTCTAAACGTCCTAAACAAACCATAGTATCATTACCCTGGACCAAACAGCCATTGAAAAACCATAAAATATTTTTCCAGACAGGCGGGATTCTAATTTGCGACCCACAGACCCACAGGCGGACGCTTTACCACATAATAAATACAATAAAGATAAGTAACACTAAGTACGTCATTAATAGCATTACTTACTGCAATTTATAGCAGTATATAAGTCAAATGACCATTAATACATTCACTGCTGAGTGCTGACCAATTAATTACTTTACATTTAAATATCATGTTAATTATATCTAATGGCCAACTACTACAAACGCGCCAGTGGCGTTGTTAGCACTAAATGGGTTAATAAATTAAATAAAATTAATGGTTGATATAATATCTATGAATGTACATTATTATTAGTTTTTATAATAATAATAATAATAATAAATTCTCTATTAAAAGCTACGAACTTATTTCATAAAATTTGTGTTTATCA
Source organism: Rhyacophila brunnea (assembly GCF_057557595.1). Taxonomy (NCBI): domain Eukaryota; kingdom Metazoa; phylum Arthropoda; class Insecta; order Trichoptera; family Rhyacophilidae; genus Rhyacophila; species Rhyacophila brunnea. The sequence goes on along the minus strand of NW_028232827.1, from coordinate 31,867,208 downwards.
TCCAGGGTTTCGCCCTCTGACATCTTCAATAAAAGTAAATAAAGGACACAAAAATAATAACACAATTGTTGGCAATACATTTCATCAAAATTAGATTTTTCGCCTGCTGCGCTGAAAAATATAACAACATGAGGTAAATAAGGTGAAAGACTTCAACAGACACTCATTAACAGGTTTATTTTTAGTATTTCTAGTAGCACTACAATCCCCCTTAACCGGTAAAGTAGAATACCTATTATGTTGGAGAAGTCATTGAAACGGTTGCGGTCCTATGCAATGAGCTTAGGACCTGTCGAAGTCTAAAATTAATAACAGTCAAAAAGACATTAGCCATGTTGTGCACGGCGTAGCAAGAATATTCAACGGTAAATAATTGCGGAATCGTTAGATGGTAGTTAGCTATGCCAAAAAACTTTTCTTATAATTGCTCGAAATGACATGGGATAATTATTAGTATTGCCAAGAGACAAAATACGCTTGGATAAATAAAAATAATAAATATGATTACTACATCTTTTAGGAAAACTGTTGCTTGTTATGCTGTGAGAAGTTCACTAAATATACCTACCTATTACCGAATGGATGAACACACATGCTTCCCCTCCCCCAGCTGTCACGTCTCCGCACCCAGTGGCGATTTTCTTTAACAAATATTTAATTTTAGAAAATTTTAAAGGGGGGTTTGAAACAGTTCAAACCTGTCTCACAAGCATTAATTTAAACAAAAAAAAACATTGTGTACATAACACATCTCATTCATTAATATCCAAAGAGTGCATGATTAGTCTCGCACCCTTCGCTAATGGTGCTTGGATAAGCCTGGCCGTTCCTAAATGCTGGTCCATAAGAGGCCATGGCTACGAGTCTTCGACCATGCAGGCAATTGACGGGGCATATAAATTCAAATACTTCAGGACGTCAGGATTGGAAACTATCCCCCGTGAGTGCATTATTAAATTATGCCAAAATATTTAAAATTTGCGTATTTCTCACAGAATAAGGGGCTTAATATACTCAATGAGTGATCGGGCCTCCAAACCCCTAAGCCCGTCACTGTTCACACTTGTTTAGTGTCGACCACTGTATAGAATTCGCACTAATCTCAGTCATAATTTTGTCAACGTAGATTTAATCAACCAATTATTATCAGAACTATATTATTTTAAATCTGCAACGTCCCTGACTTAATAACATGTGCTTATAATAATATAAAATACAATGGGACATAAATTTTGTATTAAAATAGCCCATGGGACTTTTCACAGAAATGAGCAAAATTGGTCGTTTATGTATACAAAAATGTACCTACATATTATTATTATCTAGGTATATACCAACATACAGGCGAAAATTATTATGAACAAAATGTTTCCCAAACTTCAAACCCAATTTATATTACATTTCATTTATGTCTTGTTTACAGAATCCTCATTATAAGTATCAGGGTTAAAGCTGTTTGAAGAAAATAATTTCTATAACATTAACATATAAACAAACGAAGCCTGTAAAAATATGAATGGATGTTGCTAGCAAGTCTTCTTACGTAAAATTCAGTCAAAGGGATTCTTGGAGGCGACGCAGCGCATGGTGTCCACATGTTCTAACAGACGAACGGATAAATAATGGAAGAAGACGTGGAAGAAAAATTTGAAAGTAAAGCTAAAGAAAGATTTGAGAAAGAAAAATGATTAAATTACGTTAAAATATTTTTGCAATGTGGCTTAATTTGTAATAAAATTCTCTATTGCCCTGCATCGGTCAAACCGTCAGCATTTCCAACATAATTTTAAATTCACTCAATCAATACCCTAAAACTTGACTTTGATATAAATGAATGATATTTTTTTATTAATTCATTTTTTTTTCAACTAACTTTCTCTTAGGTATGCTTACAAATACTGAAGTCTGCAATTTAGAGGAGATCTTTATGTAGCTATATATTTTTTTCGACTTATACAAGATATAAATGAGAACTCAGTCATTCTGGACAGGTTGACCTGTGTGTCCCTATCTTAGAAATAGAGAGCATCAGTTGTATATTCTCCCAAGGTGCAGATCCAACATGCCACTGGCAATGCCAATTGGGAGGGCGATAACTATGTTCAACCAAATTGCTTCGGGTATTGACATATTCCACTTGCGTGAGATGAGTTTAGGAGGACGCTATTTTATAAATTCTTAAAATAGGGTCTCCTTAACAAACTCGGTGTACTTCTTTGGACTTCTATAGATGTATTATTGTATTTTCACTGCTTTTGTATGTATGTTTATATTGCGTTCTCTTTTTATATTTTCATTTTTATCGCTTTTATTACTTTTTTTCTTCTTTATATTAATGTTTTATGTTATGTTGTGAACGTCTTAAACGTATAATTTGTAATATCCACAATATGTTTTAAAAAAAAATTGAATTGAATTGAAATTAATTAATTAACTACTGCGTATATAAGTGGCGAAGGGTGGAGGTAGGCTGTTAAGATCCGCCATAAATAGTGCACATTAAACTTTGTTAGTCATACGTATTTGTTTTTATTGAACTAATACTACAATTTATAGACGGTGTTAGTTAGTTTTTAAAAATAATTTAAGCCCTGCCTAACCAAACCACAATAGTTTTGGTATACTTTGGGCGATACGACAAAATTGTGCACACTTTTTCAGTCATACATATTTGTTTTCGTTGGATTCATAATATTTATTACACATATTGTCGCTTTATTTTTAAAAAATTCATTAAGCCATGGCTATACCAAACCGTAATCGATAAAAAATATTCTTCTATCTATGAAATATCCAAGTTATGTATGATTTAATTGCATAATTCTAGATATTTTATAGATATACGAGTCTTTTTTGACTATTATCTATTATGGCTTGGTTTTAGCAAGGTTTCATTGAATATTAAAATCTAACCAACACCATCTGTAAACCGTAGTCTTATTTCAATGAAAACAAATACGTATGACTGATAAAGTTTAGTGTGCACTATTTATGGCGGATCTTAACAGCCTACCTCCACCATTCGCCACTGGCGTATATTGACCATTTCAAATACAATTGTGTTCGACTTGTACCGTAACCAAAGCAGTCACGTTATAGTACAGATCAATTTAGCTATAATTGCCTATGGAAGTACCGACTGCGTAAATAATGTTATGAAGATTTTTGATTTGAAGGGAATCTGAAAATGGTTTTGATTGAATTAACTACGAGTCATTTTGCATTGTAGTTCACTTGTAAATAACTTCACACATGTGCATTATTTTTCAGGGCCGTATTGAATTAGAAAACCTTGAATTCGTGATATAAACCTACAGGCGTAAAACATATGTTTTACACAATGAACTGTCAGAAAATCACTAATAGGTGCATAATGCAGGGATTGAACATAATATGTTTACCTCCATAATGTAAAAGTATCTTAATGGATATTTTATACGAGTGTTTGCTATTAACTATTAGTTCTACTGACTCAGCTATTATATTATATACAGGAAAATGTAGAGTGAGAATTTCTCTTTTAAATTGTTCAATCATATTTATATTTATAGTTTACATTTTTTTAGTTGTATAGTTACATATTTTTAAAATTCCATCGCAAACAAACAGTAACATATTATATTACATGAAGAATTACATTGAGAATTAGAGAATTGAAGAGTAAAACAAAATAAGTGACAAAAGCTGTAAAACTAAACAATAATAAAATAATACGTAATCCAATTAACTAATATTTATAAAACTATTGACATTATGTACTATGTTTCCCTACGTAGGTATATAAGATAACTCCTCCAGTCCCTTGGATACATCTAGAGTACGTAACACAGCGATTGCATTGCCTCTTTGGATGTATATGATTGTTTGCTTTCTCAGGTAGTCAGTTGAACGGCACTCCCATGTTTTATCAGTCAAGCGACGACCGATCTCAGCCACCGCTTCAAAGCAGAGGGTCCCCAGGCTCAAATGTCTTGAAAGCCAGGGGACAGACGATATAATTTGGTGACAGACTCGGCTAAAAGAGCTGCTGAACCTGACAATAAATTGACCGACTTATTCTGGTGAGATACCGTGAGTGTATCCACCACAGTAGCATCTCAAATCATACATTTCCCTTCCATCCATGGAATCATCGCCATACCATCAGGCCGCTGGCCATCAAGAGGCTCCTGCCTTGACGGAACTCCCGAAGAGACCAAAGATCGACTCATCATTGATGGTAGAATGACGACTGACTCCCGGCACTCTTCTGGAAACTCAATCCAAGTTAACTGGTCTTCCGCGATTACATTGGTGTGCATGACACAAAGGCACACCAAGCGGAGAGCAACAGAAATTTGATTTATAATTTAATATATTTTTTGATAAAAATATTTTATTTTTTATTTTTAAATCAAATTTTGATCTCTAAATTATAATAAATAACAGTGGCGAAGGGTGACATTTGGAAAGAGGTAAGCTGTGGAGTAACCAAGCTTGTCAGATATATTTACGGGAAATAAGAAGATAACCCAATATTACTACTGATGAATAGGTACACTAAATCGATGAAATTTCAAAATCTCAATTAGTTTGATATAATTAGTTTATAAAATAAATGTGCAATTAGATTGAATTATGTATTTTCCTATAAACGTAACATACGCTCAAAATATATTATGTATCATCTTTGAAAATATCCGTTGTTGTGTATAATATGTTCCATAACAATTTATTATTTAACCCGTAAAACTAGACATTTTAAAATAGGTACTTATATATTTAAAAGACAGACTTAGGTATAAATAAAAATCGCGAGATAAATTTATTATTTAATATTTTTAACAACAATCAATATTTATATGTGATTAAATCCCATAGAAATTATTTTTTAAATCATCTTCTTATTAATTGTTTTGAATAAATGTGCGGAAGTAAGCGCTAACTAAACAGCCTATGATTTCGGAATAAAAAGCCAGACAGAGACTGGCGTCAGTGGCGTCACGTGACTAAAAACGCATACAAACCACATCTTAAATTCCCATCGAATATTTCATAACACAGTTGAATCCATGCGGCAGTAGTTATGGTTATAAACCTTACTAATTTATAAAATAAAGCTATGTACTTCTGAATTTTGACGATAGATGACTATCAATTATTATCTTGGATTTTTCAGTGTATTTTTTTTTTAATATAAATTATTTGCTTGAAGATCTATTTTTCTTAGTAGGTAGGCTTTAAATAATCGCCGACTATGGAGCCTTCGCCACTGATAAATAATCCATTTTAGATTACAATAATCCTTTTTAGGATTAACTGTAAATCTCAGTAAGTCATCTCATTTATAAGATTAAATACCATAAATTGTATTTGTAATAAAATTCATTACTTTTATTGGGTACCTACGAGTACTACATTGAGATTTTATATCAATCTTTCATATTATCTTTATTATTATTTAATGTGGTGAAATTAAATTACCTTAAACTTACTATATTCATGGTTACCTTTTATATATTATATTTAGCCTTATTTTTGTCACATTCACAAATGCAAGCTTTTTTGTTTTGTTTGTGTAGGTGGATAAGCAGAGTATACATTTTATAACTTTGCACTTTTTACTAGACTTATACGCCTCTTTCACTTGTATTAATATAATGTAATAATAAATAAATAAATAGACAACATATTTAAAAAATATGTTTTTAGAATATATTACATAATTTTCATCCTAGAGCCGGAGTGCAAAGTTTTGAAGCATATTATACTCTACTAGAAGTTATATTGCAATACCAAATTTTATAAAAAAATCATAGTCAAACGAACACCAGAATAAATCTATCTGGCGGTGTGGAAAAAATTATACATGGAGGGGTACATAAAAAATCGTTTTATTATTCGCGAGCCACGTTTGTTTTTTACATTATAGAGTCTGCCACACAAAGGTGGAGTTTGGTCGCGCGCCGTCAACTGTAGTTCCGGTGGGGAGAGCATTGCTCACAGAACAGAACAACTTTGTGCAGTGGCGCACGTGGAAGGGTCCAATAATTCAATTTGTTGTCACAACTTTGTATACCTACATATTATGTAGGTAATGCATTGTTGTAGATGCCATCTTAAAAGGAAACAATATACTTTAATGCGTCGATGAGATTGGACTACTTTGCAAGCTGCTTGTCAGCGAGTATAAAAGCGAGCGAGTCAGCTAGTGTGATTGTGATGATGACACACAAAACTTTCCATTCGCTCAGAAGCCAACAAGCTAGCGAGTTGAAACCGTCATTTTTGGTACTATTTTGACAGGACGTATTGAGTAGTTCGTTTTTTTACCGGGAGGTCGCCACTATCACTCTACTGCGCAGACGCAGTTCGCCCACACGTCAGCGTGTAGCGTGTAAACTATCCCGGCTTTTAACTTTTCTCGGTAGATTGTTTACAATCTGCTTATCAGCTATTTCTACGATGACACTAGGTGAGTTTATAAACAGATTATCAATTCGCTGGCTTGTAGCTTCTAAAGTAGCTCAATGTCATCGAGCCATTAAGAACCAATACAGATTTTTTTTTTAATAAGCATTCTAAATAAACCATTTCATTTATTCAACGAATAACTCACAAGATTTAGAATGTAACATTCCACGGCATATATTGAAGATACATAACTTGAACACCTCAGATATATACATAAGTACTATAAAAAATTACATTAAAAAAAATACGACGCCTGACGAGATTTGAACCCGTATATCCACTGGTATCGCGCCAATATGCTTTAACCAATTAATCTACAGACCTCCTACTTAACTACGACAATATAAAATAGTAGGTCCTACGTGAAATGCTTATCAAATTGTGTAATTCTAATTATTCGTGTTTTCAAGTTATGGATGTTCAATAAAGTATTCATTTGTATAGAGTAGTATGGTCTTATTTGTGTTTATATATTATATTATGAAAATGCTATTATTTACGAATTTTATTTAACCTTTCGTTTAACATTAATTCGCTTCATCGGACAACTCATTTTTTGCGAATAGTAATTTCTCGATTTCTACACTCAAGAAACATATAGTATCTACGGAAATACAAAGATATTGTATTTACAGTTTTCAATACAGGTGTAGCATCAGCCAGGATCGATTCACTGCTTCTAACTCCTTCTACATCCATTGAACTTAATGAGTTCGTCGATCCAGTAGGTTTTATGACGTCCTTGTGGTCGTTTAGTGCCCCTTGAGTACCACTGTGTAACTGCATTAGTCCAACGGTTTTCCATTCGTCGAGTGACATGACCGCCACATTGCCATTCCATCAGCTTTCCGACCTCTATCACATCACCTACTCTTGTCTGCCTCTTTATTCTTTTGTAGTATTTTCGTGTTATGCCCAACATGCACCTTCCCATGCCACTGTATGTTAACACGCATACAGTGGCAATTTTTGGATTTCTCTTAAATTAGAGATTTTACATGCATACATGAGTACTGGCAGTATACATTGGTTGAACACTTTACGTGAAGCTATTTATTATTCAGGCATCCATACCAGTTTGGTTCTGCGACCAATATCGTCATACATATCTCCATTAATTGACATTTTAGTCCTATATACCTAGACGTAAGTAGTTATTGACTTGCTCGATTTTAGTTCATCTAGATTCTAGACATTGATGAGGACGCTTTTGGGTCAGCAGAGCAGTTTATCATTACTTTTAAACATATTTCCAACTTTTATAATATTACCTAAATCCCACCATAATTTATATATCGTAGGGCAGTCGTCATTTTTTGTCGCTTTTTCATTACCTAACCGACTTTTCTCAAGTATCTTTTTATCGTTCGTCAAACCCCCTCTTCAAATCCAGCGCTGTACCCCACTGCAAATGAACCATACCTCACAAAATTGACTAACAGTTAAACAACACACTCATGCTTCTCCGAATGTGCCATCCACTAGCGCTAACCATCCAGCCAGTCAGTCTATTTGGTCGCAACTCGTGAATCTGATCATTTTCATTTCGATCGTCACTCAAAACAAAATTTTCATTCGTAAGCGGGTTGCGCGCTTCACCCTTCGTTGATATAATCAACACCCAACAAGTGGTTATTGTGTATAATAATAATTATACCATAAAATAATTTGTTTTATCAACCTAATAAGTGCAACAAGTAATTTTATTATGCAAAACGATTTTGTAACAAACTGTCTTGTTTAGTGAAAACCAGGAAGTGTGTATATTATTAATTTGTGCTACGAATAAAAGTGCTACGAATTTCATACAAACATAATATCGAATGATATAACGTATTGTAAGGTAGCTTATTAAAATTGCAGTTATTTAAAATATGTGTAAACGTATGGTAGTATTTCAGCTTCTTCTACGTCCGAGGGTAGAGTTTAGTTAGCGGCGATTTTCTTTGACGTAAATGACGTAACCGCCAGAAAATTTTAAACGGTGCCTCCAAAACAGTCTGGACCATTCATAAAGTTGTTAAATTATACAAAAATCCAAAGTAGATCCACATTTCTCATAAAGTGGTGTTTTTACTATAATTCAACAATGTTAAAAATCAGTGACGTTCTGTGGGAGTAGGCGTATTCGTTGCTTAGAGACAGCAAATTATGGCAGAAATAACGAATATTTTATACCTACACCTCTGATAGTAGATTCTGAAATTTCATCCTACCCCATCATTGGAAGTTTATTAGTTTAGTTATTCACTTACTTACGCTCCATTTGTGGTCTATTTGTAGATATCATCATCATCATCAGCCGGGATCGATACACTGCTGGATGAATGCCTCTCTAGTTCTTTGCTGCCACGTATATCCACCGATCATTATGAGTTCGTCTATCTAGCGGATCTTAGGTTGTCCCTGTGGGCGTTTAGTGCCCCTTGTGTACCACTGTATGACGCCATTTATCCAGCGGTCGACGACTCGCCGAGCGATATATCCATCCCATTGGCATTTCATCTGCTTAGCGATCTCTATCACATCGCGTCTGCTTTGAGCTGTGTGATCTTTACGCGTTATATACAACATGAAACTACTTCTAATTCTTGGATTTCTCTTACATTAAGAGTCCATGTTTCACATGCATACGTGACCGTTAGTAACACACATTGGTTGAACATTTTACGCTTAAGACACAATGGGAGATGAAAATAAATTAATAGGAGGAGACCATTCAATGGACGCATATTTTATAACGGAGGTTTTTTAAATTTAAATTTTATCTTTGAATTATAATATATTTATTTTTAATTTTTTTTGTTTTTAGATGCCAAATATTTTAATAATCACTAAAACTACGTATTATATTGCATGCTTTGTATTCTATAGCTAAATGCATTCTTACTCATAATCTTGAAGGTTTTGTTTTCAACTTGTTATATTTTTAAATCAATACTGAACATATCTACAATTTTATGAATGTTAGATTTTGTATAATTAAAAAAACGTCAGAAAAATACCCTTAAAAACATGGAAAAAACGTTGAACTGAGTTAGATTCGAACTCAGGTCTTTCACTTTTCGGGCGAGTTAAATATATCAATCGGTTATATTAACCATTTTTTACCACGAACGGTTGTAACAATTCACCCAACTTACTTAAGTCCGTGCCCTACATCAATCGTCCATCGAAAAAAAACAGTATTTTATGTAATTTTCGCCAGACGCGGAATTCAAACCCGCATCAACAGTTTCAGAGACAAGCGCCCCGCCAAAACTCTACGGTGGTGATATTAATTAAAAGTAAAACAATATTAATTATCATTAAAAATCTAAATATTTTGTATGCATTGAGGTCAAACGATGCACAATTAACTAATACTTTTTTTAGTAGTAATAATTTGACCCATAACCTTGGTTATTTTTTTCACGTACTCTAACAATACAAATAATCGCAGACAATACGTCTGATATAAAAATGGATAAAAATAGTATGCAATAATTTCACACGTCGTCGTATTGAAGTATAAATAACAGTTTTGTTGTTTAATTAACTTTGATAACAGTTAAAATGATTTCCCAGTGCCTAGAAACGGGATTGTCTACTATAATTATTATTACTACTACAAAATACGTTACGTTACAATAAATACAATGAGTTAAAGCTATTGTTTCTTATAATAGTTATCTTTAGAATCTGAAAAACTCAACATCAACAGTGAAATCACATCAATATTGTTGTAAATATATTAATATTGATAAAACAAATGCTGATAAACCATGAGTGGGAGTTAAATACCCTTTGAAAAGTTTGTTTCGATAGATTTCACTTTGTAAAATATTTTTGAGTATAATATGATAACTTTTACTTCATCTTTCTTATTGTTTATAGTTAAGTTACGAGAGTCTGTATTCTATAAGCTAGCGTTCACGTCACACCGTTTGCGGACGGAAAGCATTGTGCCATCGCGTTCGACTGCTGCAAGTTTTAGAGGGAATGCAGTACTGAATGCTGAAGCGGGGGGGGGGGGAACCGCACGCCAGCTTATAGAAGACAGACTCTAACCTCTGGGGTCTGTTTTACACTTCAAAGGACCTTGGGCTAATAGATTCAGGGCCCCAATGATTAAATGTATTTTTTTAATCATATCTTTTATTTCTTATCCAGAAAATCATTTCAGACGTCATTGGAGCAAGTTAATTTAATCTATGGTGGCCAATGGTATTGCATACTTAAATAAACGACATTTCTCCTTGACAATTAATAATAAATCCATTGAAGATATAATAGAGAGAAGAATTCTCAAAGCGATTCAAACGTTTCGTAAAACAGATACGTACTAACTCATAGATTTGGTATCATATTATTTAGTATCATATTATTAAAGATCACACATTTGCACAATTGTTGACTGTTCCACGTAGAATTAGCTCGTAAAATTATTTACAAACTACTAAACTATTTGATTAATTTATAGTTGGGGTAACGCATCCCTTACCAAATTTGGGGACCTTTGACCATAGCCTCTTTAACTCTAGATAAAAATATTCTTCTATCTATAAAATATCTAAAATTATGTATGATTTAATGACATACTTTTAGATATTTTATAAATGGGTGAGTATTTTTTGACTATTATCTGTTATGACTCGGTATACCTACCTGATTTTTAAAAACTAACCAGCACTATCTGCAATTTGTAGTCTTCATTCAATTAAAACAATTACGTTTGATTGACAAAGCTTAGTATACACTATTTATGTCGGATCTTAAGAGCCTACCTCCACCCTTCGCCTCAGTCTGATATAGCCAACTACAGGTTGGAACCATTTGCCTAAGCCAGAGATCATTGCTATGAATGAAACAAAAATTATTGAGAAAATTGCATGAACAGACAGTCTACAAATGATCCGAGATCAATCGACTTAAATGTACAAAATATCATTGTTAATGTTTGTACCTACATTTCAAGTGTGAAAAATTATAGATATACATATTTAATCAACTAAATTTAGTGTCTATAATAATTGAAATCCTTTATTTACTATGTACGTACTTAAAATTATATTAAAAGTGCCTACTGATGAACAATAAAAAAACAATACCATTAATATTGGGAGATATTCAATAACTGAGAACTACAGTGAGTTTAATAAAAAGTCTAGTGTTTTAATAGTCAACTTTATTGTGTCGGATATGAGAAGAAAACTCCAAATATATTGCGACGATGTTGATACTACAGAAGTCGCTCTTCAGCACCACCCTATTCCTATGGACTTTCGCAACACTTCTAACGTTAGCAAGTAAGTATATACCAATATTACATACCAATTCTCAAATTTCTAGACTCTTGCCCAAGGACCATGAACTGTTCATCAAAAGATACGATCACATTATAACGTTCGTTGACATTTTAGTTTATGATTTTCTCCATACATTTATTCTTCACTTTTATAACAATCTAATTCTCGGGTATACCGAGCAAAACTTTTCGTGTGTCGATCGTTTAAAAAACATCATTTTCGACCCTAAGCAATACAATCCGACCGGGAAGTTAACTATACCGACGTCGCCGGGATCGGATTACGTTTATGACACTAGTTAAGTGTCTAATTACCTGATTGGTGTTTTCGCCGACAACATTGAAAAAGTATCCACGCGTATGGTTGAAATTGCATGTGAGCTTTGTGAAGTCAGTCGGTACCTACCAGCGTCGGCGGCTCAGCACTTCATTATAATAAACAACTTCTTTTGTAGTTTATGATTTTTACGATGGTTTTCAGATGTTTTATGTTCTATGCTTAAATAGAACGTGGCTTGAAAAATGTTATATAACGATATGACGAGTAGGTACCTACCTAATGTTTATAACGAGCAAATTCAGTCGGTCCCATCTTCCTCGTAATAACCAAGTTCGACTGTATTACATATTTTGTAAGTCCTAAATATGACGAGGATAAAAGGCTGTTTCGCCTCAAACTGTATACACTTACATAATTATTGTCTTTGGATGTGTTAATAGGTTAAACTTATAATTTCATTTTAATGTTTACATAAGAACTTATTTTCTCTTCTTCTTTATTGTTTTATATTGGTTGTTATTAGTAATTAAGTCTTTTTTTTTAATTTAGTTCATACTGTTTACATGTTTGTATTATATTTTATTGTGCATTATGGCTCATTGGCCAATAGCTTTAATCCCATAATACTGCATTATAATATAAATCAATATATAATATTAATAAACTGCTCCTTAGATTTTTTAAAGTTATACATAATTTGAAAACGCTAGGTAGGTAGGTACCGAGAAATATATAACCACTACATATAAAAAAATCTTTTTGAAAAAAATACGACACCCGGCAGGACTCGACCCTGCGGCCCTCCAGAATCGCGCCCATGTGCACTGTCCACTATGCTATAGGTATCTTATCTAAATATTATTATGGTATTAAACTACCTTAATTACTAACCGGTGTTAAGATCACTGCAATTTTTTTATTATTATTATAAACTTGCCCTTCTAATAATTAAAAAAAACTATTTTTTTCAATGAATAATTTATATAATATGTATGTAATATGTTTAATACATACTTTACACTGACGAAGTGCTTATAGCATGCATAAGTGAGGTTTAAATCTCTCTTCTTTATGTAAGTACGAAGAAATTCAAGCCGCTGAGTATATTGTTGAGATTTTACCCTGTATGTCAGTTAAGAATGTGTTTGAGTTAATGTGGATATAATTTTGTTAATGTATATCTCTATACCGTTGCCGACACCCTGGCACCATACGATATAATGATGAATACATATCTTAATAATTATACGAAGTATATAAAAACTAATAATTGAATGAAACTTTCTGATTAAAAATCACACCAGAGTAATGTGTTAATTGGCCAATCCGATCACTGAAGACAAGTGGTTGACCTGCCCTAAGGCGATGTTGATGGGAAAATTCTTGCACCACTAGAAAGCCGTTTGCATTGTCTTTAGTAACTGAAAAAAACCTCCACTTTTCTCGATGTATTGAACTAATCTCCTTATTTTTCCGACAGTAAAATTTGCTTTGTAACTAAGATAACTTAAGATACTTTTAACGGTTTTTCTCTGGAATTAAAATGCTTTTGTTTTCAAATATAAATACTTTTTTATGACAGTAAAAATGTAGAAGCGTGACATATGTACCTAATATGTATTTGTATTCAATATGCTATTACCATAATAATAATATTGTTATTCTAACGTGGGACACAATAACTGACCATTATATAGTAACTACCTACTTTAAAAATAATTATGCGCAATTTAAATTCCCAGAGTACAATTTTGAAAATTCAAATTAGGAAACAGTAAGGGGTAAATTCTGCTGAACCGGAAATGGTCAATATTCATAGTATTATGGAATGTAGTTAAGTTCGTAAATAATTGAACTACAAATAAAAGTGCTCTGTTAAAAAAACACAGTATTTTGAATAAATCAAAAATTTTATATAAGGCATATTATATGTACTTATATTATATACTTAACCTTATATTGTAGATACTTATAATCGACGAAATCTCATAAAACCGAAAATACTACATCACTCCATAAAAACTAGGGATCCCGAGCTATTTTCGATACATATGAATCCCGGGATTGGTAAACATAATCCCGAAGCTTTCGGGATTGATTTTTTTATCAATTTTTATGGAAAATAAAATAAAAACGAAAATGTAACAGAAAAATACTTTTAATAACAAATAACTAAATTGGAAATAAACTGAGTTTGAATGAAGTTTGATTTATACCCATGTGTAAGTTGCCGATTCATTTACTTTTTTCACATAAATTAATAAAAATGAGAAAGATTGGAAAAACAATGCTTCGCACTTTTAACAAAGTAATTCCACCATGATCTCATACGTATTACGGCAGTTTCATATTTGGCTGACTAATTCGATTTATGAAGCGGAAAGGCCATACACCATGATTTGCTTTACTATTTTAAATCTTGCTAACCCATTCATTATGTCTTTACTATCAGAAACAGCAATCGCATATTAAATTCACATTATTATTTATATTATAATATCATTTACTCCATTAAACTTATGTATTTCCAAGATTGAACGTATACAATATTGACAATAAATGTCTTAAATAGTATAAATTATACTAGATTTATTTTTGACCGATTTTATCAATGTTGTTTGTAAATATAAAAATTTTATATTAACTATGGATAAAAATGACAATCCCGGGACCAGTCCCGGGATCTCGGGATTGGATTCCCTAATAAAAACGATATTATTCAGTATGATACATTCAACACAATATGATGGCAATCGCATTGTAGGCAGATCTAGCTGACGTTGACAGAGAAATAGCTCATTTTACATTGTATTTGAATTGCTTATTTTGCTTTGTACGTCCACCTAATTTATATATCGACGGCCCCAGGAAAAACCATGATAAGTCTAAAATCATAAATGTTCAGGAGAGCGAAAAAACTAAAATATTTACGCTATTAAATTCATCATATAAAATGAGTAAGTTTTTTCTTATCTTATTTAAGTAAATCAGATAGACCATTTTATGGTCTATATTCCTATCAAAATTTAATGGTGATTAATTAATTAACAGCTGAGATAATGTCCAAAAATCGTTTTTATTTGGAATAATATTACGCACTTTATATTTCGACTCGATTCAACATGCTTTTGCGCGGACGAAATAGATTACTGACTCCGCATAACAAATTCATATTCTGAGATAGAAACCTTATTTTACTTCGCATTTTTCTTACTCTATACGATTTTATGAATTACAACTATAGTTATAACGCTCTTTTACGGAAAAATTGACATTGCGCAATATTTAACTCGAAATAGTACAGCGTGTCTATAAAATCTTAACAAGGGATATAGGGACATATTGATATATATATATTTTTATACGGAGTTTTTATAATTTAAATGTATTTAAGTATGACTTTTTATGTTTTTTTGCAAATTATTATTGATATTTTTATAAATAATCAGAATATGTACATTACTAAATAATAAACATTCAGGAAAAATGTTTATAATGGAATAATAAAGAAGTTATGAGGAAATTAGTACATAACACTACTTACTACACCATCAATAAAATATTTATTTTTTATACCTACCTTGTTACAAATTGTTCATTAAAAATATAGAATAGATAGAAAAAAAACAATATAATGTTAATGGTCATGTATATCAGTAGAACAATTTTAATTTAATTAATATTCAGTACAATTATCGAAACCAGAGAGATAATATATTTCATTAAATAAATCATTGTAAGTTCGTTAATAGTTTACATAAAGGATATACTGAGTGAATTAAATTAGTAATTATCACTTTAGAACACGCATAATTATGATTGTTCAATATAAAAATACAAAAATATTAAATAACTAGTGGAATATAATATTATACTTACATAACAATTTGGCACAAATGTACCTACCAAAGCATCGAAATGTTGGAAAAAATATATTTAAGTAGGTTTATTAGTTTCAAAAATTTTAATACTAATAAACCTAAGGAAAGTGTTATTTATAACCTAATAATTATTATTTAAAGACAGCTGAATTCACTTTCGTTATCAAATGAGATAGCATTATTAAAATGTTCATCAGCAGAAGTTAAATTCATATAAAATTTATACTAGGCTTGTATAACATACACATTCTATAATCACGATTAGGTAATTACCTATCTAAAATAACATTGATACAACATTATGTAGTTCTTATGTAACAAGAGTGATAACCTTTTCAGTACCTACCTTATATTCTCTTTTTTCAATTCAATTTTTGCAACATGATAATATCATTAAGATATTATCTTTCTGTAGGTAATTGATCTTGTAAAATTGTAATTATAAGCTTATAAATACTGATCCAGTGATCATAATAACTATCGTTGTGTTTTTCTAATGTTTATTGTTGATATGAGTTTAATTACCGATTAGTAAACATAGATGGATTATATTTAATTGTCAACATAAATCATGAAACATCAGTATAAGTACGTCTTAACTGAACTCAGTTATGTAAATAATACGAGGTGTCATGATTGCATTAATATAATTGGAAAGTTAAAATAAGTATGTACCTCCGCAACATTGTAATATTTAGTTTAAAATTTAAATAATCGTGCTACGAATCTGCATTTTTCTAAACGGTTGGCTTTCAAGTAGTATTTTCTTTAAATGATACATTATGTTATCTAATCCAATCGATTACGTAGAGTTTTTTTATTTATCAACAAAACATCGTTTAATATCCGTTGTCATTCATATCACTTTATTTAACTTATTTTGATCGATCTAAAAATTGTATAACTCCGACCGATTTAACTTAGATAAAATATTAATTACTATTTTTGCTAGTTTTCATATTTTAAAACAATCATATTCAATAAATTACTAAATAATTTACTAGATTTAAAACCAATTGATATTTTGTTCAATAGTATAGGTACCTACCAGATACCAAATTTTAATCTCATCTTATATACATTACTTACCTAGATTCTAGACAACAATAAATGCTTCATAAACTGACTATTTTCATACACGGTTTTTGGTAAAATTCTATTGAAAATAATAGATAAAATAAGTTTTCAAAAAACCCGGCTAATCTCCCTTTTAGGTGACCGATGCAATAATAATTTATAATCCACAGAGCTCGTTTTCGAAAAATATTCAATGTACAAAGTAATAATAATATATACCCTTTTATATTATTGCAAAAATACTATTAACACGTAGGACGTATTTTTTTTATTTTTAGCCGAACTCATAATATTATTATTACAATGAGCTTAAGTCGGTCCCAATCAACTAGTAAGCCTTTCGGAAATTCTCACCATTTCAAAGTGTAGGTAATAAAAATGATTTTTTTCACTTTCTTAAGTCATAAATATTATTCCGTAATTAGTAAGAATTTAGCTAAAAGAATAATAAAATAAACTCTCTTGTATTTGCTAGCTAGGTAAGTCCTTCCTTTTAAATAATAAAATATTTTGTAATTTAAACATGAAAATACTGCCTAGTTGTTATTATCGATGTACAAGACTAATTTAATCAAAATGTGTCATACTGTACCGAAAATAAAATAATTTTTTGAAGTTAAAACATAATATTATAGATATAAGCATCCGCCTATAACATCGTGGGTTCCGAGTTCGAATCATGGATCTGAAAAATAGATACAAATTGTTTTTCAATTTGTGCTCGGAGTCCTAATAGGTTGAGCAAGTGGCTGACATCCATTTCTCGTAAAAACAAAACCTGTTCTCCAATCTGTGGGGGGCCTCATTAGGATCGGACATGATCGGATATTTTAGGTGGGTACATTTTTATTTGGAAAACAATTTGTTTTCTAGTGATAGGTAATAATATTTAATTAAAATATGTCGTTTTCTGCTAAGTATTTATTTAAATTAAGTTTATTTATAATTAGGTACATACTTTTTTTACTCATCTAAATAATTGAAACAGTGAATTATTATAATGATATATCCATATCGTTTTCTATTGGATATTTGTTTAATATCAAATAATATAGCAATTTCAAACTACAACATTGTTTTTTGGGTATCTAAGTAGAAGAGTAATTAACCGAAAATAGTCGAAGAAAGCTTGTGGAGGTCTTTATTTTGCGGTGGATTGAAATTGGCTGATGAATCAAAATTAATATTTAAACATTATTACTGTGTCCTAGTATAGTATAAGTACCTACTTATATTAGTACAAAATAATTCTTTTCTATTTTGTTTGTTTTATATTCAATAATATAATATTTTGATAATAAAACACTAGTGCTAGTGACTAATGAGTAGCTTTTTAACTAAAACTGCATTTACCTACTGCAAATTCCAATATTTTCCGAAGATAAACCAATATATTTTTCGAAACTAATGTGATACGTCAATATAAACCATGCCGTATATTAGGATCTCCGTTAAAGACTGTTATAGCAAGTATAACAACCCTCTTACTCGTAAAATAAAACGCAGTACACTTTTTTTATTGATATATGACTATACTCCTCGGATATTTATGTGAACACAAATTTGGTCGATGCGATATGTAGATATAGAGCACCATTGTCGAAAACCTAACTTTGTCAATTTTTATGCTAGAGACCTGAAATTTTTACAGGACATGCACAAAAAATATGATATTATAAAAAGCTAATAAAACTTAAAACGCTATTTTCAGACTTATCATGGTTTTTCCTGGGGCCGTCGATATATATACACATAAGTAAGACTTTATCATTTTAAAAAATATCAAAAATTTTGACATAATATTTTGAGAGATTTTGAATAGGTATTTTCTTTTTATTGGGTCGCCTAACCAAAATTTTACCCTTATCTGGGTCGTGACTAAAACAGTTTGAATAACCCTGGATTCGGGGTAACACTGCCTGGTTTTGTGTGATCAGGTAACTTTATTACTTACCCCCATTTCACACGCAGCGAATATTATCGTGCGTTACAAAATTGCGTAACTTCATATCACGCGGTTATTATTCGCTGCGTGTTTACAGGGGTTGGTGACCGATCTATGGAAATAGTCCGAAATTGCAAAATTCTAATTATGATTATCATACCACGACCCAGATACAGTGGCTTAACTGCAAGTAACTTACATTTATTATGTAGGTACCTCATACTTCCGTAATGAAATTAAAAATATATTACCTAATCCCAAATCCAACTTGTCAATAAAACAATAATTTTAAAATTCTATTATAATACATACTTGTAATTATTTCACAAGAGTGCATTAGTCAGAATATGTAATTAATTGTAATGAAATAAATTACCTACTTACCTATTACAGTATTACAAATAAAAATTGCGCTTTTTAGGAAGAGACGTAGCTCCCTTTCTCTTTCGAACGTGTTAATGGCAGCCAGTGGCGTTCCTCTTTGAAATATTACGTCTAATCTTTTCTATAATTTACGTGATTTTTTCTGAATGTTCATCTAAATATTTTATATATCGTCGCTATAGGATTGGTTTGTCGAATATCCGTTTTTGTCGAAATCGACCTTTTAATGCAGAATGTTTTTTTTGTATCTAAATAGACTAAAACCATCCTTTTCTTTAAATTACTTTGTAATGGTAATGAATACATCATTCGTATGCTGTAAAAATGACAATTTAAATATCTCCATATATTTAAATATAGGATTATGAAAATTGTTTTTCGTCTCCTGAACATTTGGTCTATTCGAGAAACCAATCTACAGCGACGATATGTGTCTGCCTGTCACAAACAACTATGTATCTATGTGCATTAGTAGGTAAAAACCCCTCCGGAGGGTGTAGAAAAAAATATATCTGAATTCTTGTTAATAATTTGTAGTTGTTTATGCATTTAAGGGCGCACTCATTGTAGGTTGTTGTTTTTATAAGGATACAAATTAGATTGACAGCATTAATATTTAATAGTTTTACGTCATTCTCGGACAAACACAGTATGTGAGGAACGATTATTCAATTGAAGATTATTTAGTGAACTGCTTGATTGAAAGGTTCTATCTCGACTAATGTAATAAAAATAAATGGTAAGTTTGAGTGACGAGTAATTAAGTATCGTCTGAGATCGTTAGTTCTATTTTATGTTGATAGATGTTACTGTATAATTTTATACTGGCATCCATAATTTAAGAACTTACTTTATGTACACTAACAGAATAAGATTGCATACAGAAGAGATAGCGAATATTTTTAATCGATAAGAAAATAATAAACTAAAACGAACTCACTTGTGTTTATAATTTCGAAATATTTTTTTTCCTAATGAGTACACCTAATAATTAATTATTTATTATGATCTCTTGTTTTTATGAGATTTTATACGTCACTGATTTTTAAACGCACGTTTCCCTTTTCGCACACTGAACAATGATGAAATCTATTTTATCGGATAAAGAACTCACATGGAAAAAAAATAGTCCAAACTCATCCAACAGAATACGTAGTAATTTCGCTATTATTGAATATGTTCATATTATATCTTCGTAGAGTATCTTAATATCGAGGGAATCTGACTCGTAGGCCCGGCTGAATAAGTATAATATACTTTTGTGTCTATTTGTCAAACAAATTTGGATACAGGCAGGGGCGGGTCTAGCGGTAAGCGGACTAAGCGGCAGCGTGGGGCCCCGAGGTACCAAGGGGCCCCGAGATATTGGAATGTTTTTAAAGAATTGTCTTACAAACGGATTTTGATAATTCCTGATATTTTTTGATAATCTCTGTGATTGGGTGCAGTTCATCCCTTACTTTATTATGGTCTCGCTACTAAGCAGTGGAATGCGAACTATTGAAAGGATCTGTCCTACTGAAGTCATTAGAAAATTTCATCAATAATTTCCGAGATGAATATGAAAAAGTTGAAAAAGAGGCAACTGATTTATCAGGATTATCCTTTAATGATGAATATGGAAAAACTCGCAGACAACAAAAAAGAAAAATGTTTTTTGATGAAAACAAAGAAGTCGGACATGTATTTACAACTAGAGAAGATTTCAAATGAAATTAATTTTATGTCATAATATGTGATAAGACCAAGGCAGAACTATCTCAAAGAACACAAATATATGAAATGGTTAAAGAGCCTTTTCTATTTTTTTTTCTAGCCTTTTTCTAATAGAAAGTACTATGAAAACCACACCAGACATCTATCGAGCCGCCAACGAATTGTCTTGCACATTCCCAAATGTAGAAATATTAATGATTTTTTTTAACAATCCCCTTATCTAATGCGTCAGGTGAAAGATCGTTTTCTGTTTTAAAGCGTGTAAAAAAATATTTGAGACGTACTATGGGAGAAGAAAGATTAAATACTATGGCCATTTTATATATAGAGCAAGAAATTTTTATCCGAATTGACACTGCCAAAATAATTGACGAATTTGCAAGTAATAAAGCAAGACAAAAATTTATTTAAAAAATATGTTTTTCTTTATTTTATTTCTACTACCTTTGTTTACATTTTATGTTTATAAATTAATGAGAGTTTCTATGTATAAAACTTTTTTTTTCTAACTTGAATTTGGGGGCCCGAAATTTTTACCACTCAGGGCCTCCGCTTGACTTGATTCGCCACGGATACAGGTCATATAAACGCATATTCCATCCCCTATTACTAATCCTTTTGAGTGATTATAAACACATATATACAGGGCTTTTTTGTCATGTAACGCGGTGGAATGGCGTTCCGGCACCCTTTTCACGTTTCATTGTTTCAAAAGCAATTAGACGAAACAATGTTCGCGCTTACAGAATACAAGTTAATTTTCCTGATATGATATGAAAAGACCCTGAAAAATTATCGCATTTTATATAGGCATTTAATTCTATTACCATTTCTTCAAGTGATGTGAACGCGAATTTTCGCAAATGAATATAATTATTACCACAATAAGAGCTTCGTTGAAAACCAAAACATTTTCGGCACTTTTGTTCATCAAACTCGTCGGACCACTTTTGACACTTTCCTTCTAAATACGTTGATCAGTGCTAACACTAAGAAAAGGAACGAGACGATTTGGCAGATGAGAATTGGACTGAACTTTGGAAATCACCATGGCCCCGACAAAGGGGGGACTGACAGGACTCTAGCCTGGGGGATCGACTAGATAAGTGAGATAAACGCACATCACAAATTTGTTCTAATCGTGCTTAGTTGCTTTGCATAGTTGCTTTAAATGATATTTGAATATAATTTTCTTTGATAGGTAAGAAGTTTGGCAAGAAGTGAGTTCCGGCACCTTTGTTTTTTTTTAAAAACCCCTGCATATAACATATAATACTTCTACAAGCTATTAAGTTCTTTCTCGTCTATATACTTACTCCTTATTTCTCCATGTCCGTGAGCAACAGTTAGTTGTTCTTGACTTGTTCTGTCTTCCTAGGTCAAGCAATAAATAGAATTTCGATATGCTATATTCAATACGCTACATTTTGATGCAGGGTTTTGAATATGTGAGTCTCCTACGAAAATGAAACACGCATTATGCACGTGCAATAGTGTGTGTAATACACCAACATTAAATGAGCGTAAATGCATAAACCGAGAGCAGTAGTTATCATTATTCGATGTATGACGTATTCTTGACACGTGTTTAAGTTTATCCCGGTTTCTTCCTTACTCGAGTTTGGTTACCAGCTACTCCTCACCCGTTAGATATGTCAGTTCCCATTATTTCTGAGTTCCCTGATGTATACTATATCCCGTATTGTAGATACAATACAAAACACCCTCCTCCACCCGCCGTGTCTGTACAGCCGTGGATTATGCACGGCCGCCTTCGACAGCGCTGTTTTGCGACATAATGAAATAGTTGTACAACTGATTAAAATTACATGAGTCAGAGTCTACCCGTTAATTAGTAATGCACCATCTTCTACAATCTACGTCCTACGCGAACGCGTCATGCCTGACTCGTGACGTCTAATAAGCTACGTTTCCGAGTCAGAGGCTTCCTGTGAAACAGTCACTTGATGATATGATTGTTTCTTCGAGACTAGTAAGACTTCATGAATCATGTAGATATAAAAACACGCGCGTTAAAATGCTATATGCAATACGTTCATGTTTCCAACTGACTCAAATACCTAATGACTCAAATGAACTAACCTATGAGAACGGATCATTACCTCTAATTGAACGAAAGCCTCCGAGTCACTAATAATTGACTTGATTCCCATAGCTAAATGATAGTATTTAGTGGTCTAGCTAGAAGGATGCAGGAATCCAGTTGGCTAAGAAAAACGTAGAGCAGTTGAGACTCTTTTGAATCATTCAAAGTACTCATCTGAGACAGCTGCAACGTCGCTTCTTCGCCTTATAGCTATCACAAGTGAGAGGCTATATATTATGATCCTGTCTATTCTTTCTATTTCTTACAATAATTGTATTTTTAATTACCTACCAGAAGTTTGGTTTAAATTAACCACGCATATGTGTACCTACACGCAACAGCAGTCCTAAAATTGTCATTTCCTCGATGGTTATTTATTTTGATTGTTTTTTTTTCAGATAGTATACAGAAATTCCTGGAGACACCCTCTCCAGCAGAAGTGAGCCCAGATAAGGACGTCTTGCTTCGATGTAAAGTGCAGAATCGTCGAGGAACATGCTCATGGCAGAAAGATAACAAGGTATTTATTGTATTGGTACATTCAGTCAATGACGTCTCTAGGCAAAGAAAGGCCTGAAATGACGTCCCCTTTCATTTTTAGTCTCAAGTTGTACCTATGCGAAATTGTTAATTACAATTGCATACCTAACTATTTTATTGTCTTAAAGAGACAAATGCAACAAAAATCTTTAAATAATTACATACCCAATATCATCTACTGAGGACACTTTCACGAAACCTACTCGTCCTCTCAAATAGCGGTGATTTTATGTACGTGCATGTCTGAAGTTTGGAGGCTCCCTCGATTTCCGATCAGGTAGAGTGTCAGCCTATAATGTCGTAGGTCCCGGGTTTGATTTCCGGGTCTAGTAAATTCACATGTAAGTCGCCTAGAGTCATTACTCACATGTTGCAATTTTGTCATTTTTGAATTAAATAAATGATTGATTCTAAAGGCTATCTAAAATCGTAAATCTATCTTTCTGTATATAAAGAAAAATAGTTGGTTATCAAAGATCATTTTAAGCCATGTGAAAATCGTTGACAAAGTTTACGGTTGGTGTCAAAACTCACATTTTTCAATGAATAATATAAATTCTGTCACCAAGACCTTTCTATCGTATCAGGGAGCTCTATTTCTCATATTGTGCTGTTTTTCTGCAGCCTTAGGAGTATTATATATTATAATATGTACCTACTTAAAAAAAACATGTAAATCGACTCTCACTCATTGATATTCAAGGGAGTTCAATACCTTTTTTCTAATTACAAAACACTGTGGTTTTTTGCGATTATCTCAACACTCGTTTTTTTATATGTGAGTTATGACTCTAGGCAACTCAAGTGTGTTTGAGCCTGTTTGAGTATGGACCTATGGTTGATCAATTGGCTAACATCAATTTCTCATAAAACAAAAATATGTTAATAAAACCTCCACTCAGTGGAGAGCCATATATTATGATCCTCTTGAAATCGAACATGATAATGTAATGTAATGTATAAGTAAAAATATTGTTTATTTCGACTACCGACATTTTGACAGTGAAATAAATTTAACTAATAAATGCTAGCAAGTCGCTACAACGTTATAATATTATGAACTGTATTCGATCAATCACTATGTAAATAATTTACATATATATATGCAGAAGCCACTTATCAAGTGATACGTGAAAAATAACTGCCAGAGGAGACGTCCGCCGCACCTTTTCGATACAAAAAACGTTTGCCCTACAATTTGCCTGAGAACAAGTAAGCAACAGGAAGTGACAGCGAACCGTGAAAATCGCCCGACGAAGAAGACAACGGATTTGTTCCCCAACGGATATGTGCCTATCATTTTTTTGTTTCTCGTCACTTCCTCAAACTCGTTTCCAGCTTGTTAGTAGTACGCCGGTACATTCTCTGTCTAATTCTATTCTTTGTGATAGTGCAGATACCTACCTACAACGTTTAGCTCCGTATTTTAGTTATGTGTCTCATGATGTATGATTCCACTAGCATACGGTTATGAGCATTCATTCAATTCTTGACCAGTGACGTCCCTAGACAAAATGCCACCCCATTTTTTTTAAACAGTATCTACTTTTTATCATTCTTTCAATACTCCAATATTTAAGAAATGTATTGTAAGGATACATTACTAACAAAATATAATTACCACCAAATCTAATTTTATTTAAATGTCATATCTACTTCAATGAATAGAAAATATTACGAGTCCACGGTTTCAGATACATTTAAAAATACACATTCCAAAACTCGCGAGTAACTGGCAAAAATATTTTTGGATAAATTTTAAATTAGGTAGTGACACGAACCCAAATTGTCAGCCCTCCGTGGGTGCCCCCCAAGTGGAGTAGTGGACGACGCAACCATTTTGGTCTGAACCTAATAGTTAAATCTGGCACTAGGTAAAAGACGATGACCCTTGACAAAGCTAAACATAATTAAATAAGTATAAAAGTCCTACAGTTCAGCTTGACGGATCTAACGACCCCTCAAGGTGAGCTGTAGAAGGAATAAGTCGGTCACAGACCATGAATATATAGGTGACAAAATAATCTAAGTAAATCTCAATAATAATTAATAAATGCTCAATTTTAATATGTATATGTTTATTACGTATAGATTAGTAATAAACAGAGTTTAAATTGTATGTAAAATGTAATATAATAGATTTGATAAATATTAAAGCGAGAGATTCGCACGCCTTCAGTAGGTAAGTATATACCTACATATAATTCGCAAATCTGCACGTGTCATTGTTGGCCATCAAGGACGTGACGTCCAAGGTCTGCGGAAGTAAACTAGACATCGCCAACCCGACAAAATATACAGTCATGTTAAACCTTTTATGTTAATTAATACATTTTGTTTCCAACCAGTGAGCTGATTTTTTTAATCGAAAGATATTTCCGTTATTACTAAGCTTGGGTGGCTATTTCTACAGAAACCTAATGATTATCCTCGATTTGCCGCCTTTCGAATGACTGCCGCCCCCAAGCGACGCTCAATCTGCCTACCCCTCGAGACGTCACTGCTTATGACACTTCGACCTTTTTTGACTAGATAAATTTTGATTGATTGTTTTGTGCATAATATTATTAAAGGCTTGCCTCCTATACCGGGATCTATGGCGGACCTCCCCACCTAAGCTAAGGTTAAGAGGAGTGTGAATTTCTACAGTAGTATTCTTCCTGTGGTTTCCACGAAACCCCAGGGTTAATGGTATTCCGTGTATTTTTAGCGATTTTTAAATAAATCCAGTTGATTTACTGAGTTGTCGGCACCCAACATATTATGAAGCACTGATCGCGACCTCCTTTTGGGGTAGCCAAAAGTAGCATGCAACCCTTTGCCATATTGGATAAATAGTCATTTTTACACTTAACTACACACTTACTGCACAATAATTATAAAGTAAAATTCTATACGTGAATTATCGTTTAATTATATAAACATAAACCATGATGTCACATTAAATTTATTGCATAGCCACATATTTTTTTATGTTAATCATCATTAATGAAAACAGCGTTCGAAGCCGGCGACTTTTTTCTTACGATCGGAGCAAATTTGTGGTGGGTGCCACGCCGGGCGCCCAGGCTAGAGTCCTATTACCCCCCTTCCTTGTGGGGGCCATGATGAAAGGTCTCTGATGCTTGCTAAATAATTTCAAATGTTATAACCTAGGGGCGGCAGGTTATATGAAAGTATGGTGAGGCGGGCTGATAATCAATTTGTGGCAAAATTTCCACGTTAACATTATTTTATATGGGTACGTTATAATGACCAAAGTAAATCCTCCGTGATGCCCTGATTTTTTTTTATCGCGTCGCTATTTCTCGTAAGTTGTCAGCTATTGTTGGCCTGCTTCATTCAGTTGTATGAGAAAGCCGGTTCCTTGCCCCTCTTTTTATTTAATACCTCTATGGTTATAACAGACATAACGTACAAAGACTCATTCAATTTATAGTCCATATTCTTTGGTATAATCATTCTTTTCATTTGTTATCGCCGCCCGCGGTGGATACGTGATGAAGTGTCCACTTGTGAATCCGTGGGTCTGACAAATTCACATGTTTTTTTATGTGTATTTGAGGTTTAACCAGTGCTCGAAATGGAAAATTTCACGAACAGGAACGCTCTATAATTTTCCGAAAAAACGGTATGTTTAATTTTTTTTCTTTACATACGTACGTACGTTGGATGTATAAATGCAACAATAAACTTTGAACTTCTTACGTGGATGTATATTGAGCAAGTGGGCAAGGATTGTCAGCGTCGCAGGCGAAAGAACCTCGTCTCAACAAAGTATACCGTCAAGAATTGTATTATTCTTTACTCTTACTTTATCTACCACCCATAATCAGCAGGCATGTTACTTCTACCACCACTCGTCACTGCTTATAACTTATATTACTGTCTCATTTGGGATAGTTCAGTTTGTTAATTAATTAAACTTAAAAAACAACATATCCACATACCTACCATAAAGATTCAAATTAAAAATTAATTTACATATAACAAATTTTACAGATTATAGATTCAAGACGAGCACAGAATATTTTTAAAAAAATCAAAGAAATAGTATTAAAATAGTGTTTAAAAATAAAGAAATAGATGCAGCAACTATTAGAAAAAATAGTAAGTACCTATACAGAGACGAGTAAATACAAAATTTATACAGTACATATCTGTACACCGATAGAGCTAACTACGCCATTTAATTATTTAAGAAGTTATAAAACAAATAATTTATAAATCGTTCACATAAACTCGTTCTCACGCAGGAGGAATATACCAATATCCGAAGCGATTTGGTTGAACACAGTGTGTAAGCGTTCTTAAGATAAATCAATCGGATAAAGCCATGGATGGCATCCACACAGCTTCAAACAAAGGATCCTCAAAGATTTCTTTTGAACCTTCTCCACCATAAAGGCCATTAGGCCATACCTACTTCTAAGAAAAGCTTCAAGCCATCATCACCAAACTACGTAATTATAGCATTTTAAATTACCAATGGTGTATCATTAATTATCGGCTTTTGAGGTTTGAGAATCGATATCTCCGCCGAATCTTAGGGGTACATTGGTACGACCGCGTTACAAATACCCGAGTTCGTGAGCACAGCAGCCTTCGGTGATTGAAGTTATCACGAAGAGACGATTTACGTGGCTGGGACACGTATTCCGGATGCCGCCAAAGAGTGCGGCACTTCGTACCCTTGTGGCACAGCCTCAAGGGTTCCATCGCCGTGGCCGCCTCTCCCTCACCCTGCAGCGGTGCTACAAAAGCGACCTATTTGCTGCAGGTCTGACATGGCGGGAGGCGCATGGCGATGGACCGAGGGAAGTGGCGCCAATGCTTGCCCTATGCCCCAATATTAGGACATGACAGGGTAGAAGAAGAAGTATCATTAATTATATAAGATAAAACATGACGGAAGGTGCAACTCGAGTTGCTAAACACGATTCCTATAAAATAATATAAAATTGTCATTAATCAGTAGGTACCTACCTATATTCAACATTATAAGGACTAATATTGTAGTGTATGTATATACCTATACCATAGGCACCACATCGTGAAGCTGGCCCCCAGGCTAGGATCTTTGGTGGGGCCCCCTTCTTATCGCTAAGAATAAAGGCAGTATGTACGGGGTAACAATCATCTGTATATTTAGTGTTTTATTGTATATTTTAAAACATCCATACGAATTATGGAGATGTCGAGTATTAATAAATAATTACGAATTGTTTCGTATAACCACATAACTATAAATAATAGTATTGTAAGAAAATTCTTTTTTTTACTATTAAAGCAAATTTGTGATGTGTGTTTATCTCACTTATCTGGTCGATTCGCCTCGCCGGGCTCCTCCTGAGCACGGGCTCCCAGGCTAGAGCCCTCTCAGCCCCTCGTTGTGGAGACCATGACCTATATGTTACAATGATGATGCTTTGGTTACCATTATTGTAATATACGTACACTTACCACCTCAGATTAAAGAACTTCACCGTATTTATTTAATCTATGACTACCATCTAAAATTATTTGTTGTCCGCACTGAACACGTACCTACCTAATTTGTGAGTGTATTTTAAACTAAACGATTCAATTTGTGATGTTTGTCCTTACCTAGTCTCATTATAGTCATTATTATTGCCACGGTGATGAATAATGATAATACAGAACAATAATTTATTATTATGATAGTAATAAAATTTTATTGGAGGGTATTCCTTTTTTTTTTAAAACAAATTTACAAACAAAAATTAACTAAAAGTTCTCTACATAGTAGGTATCTATTATTTATAAAGTAGCAAGTTACAACGTATGTAATTATAACATAATAGAAACGTCCCTTAAAAATAAACTAATTACGGTAGGCTATTCAATAGTTTCATACCAAAACCATTTTTGTAGGAAAATGGCATAATGGTGCATTCATTTATTATTTATTGTAAAAATAAGGGTTTACGACACGTCATAAATATTTTTTAACACGTTGAGTCAATTATCGAAATGACATTGAATCAGAAAACCCTGTTTCAACTGTATTGTCGATCTTAAATGCTTATCGGAGTGAATTCTTAATGTTTTAGCAGATTTACACGAAGTACCTACTACTTAATTAAACCTTCATACAATTTATAAATATCCACTCATATTTATCATTTTCAAAACGAAAAAATTCTGCTTGTGGCCACTGGTCAACAGCATTATATGTTAAATCAGTTTGGATACCAACGACAAAAAATATACTTATATGTAATATATAGAAAGGTATCGCCTGCTGAGATGTTTAATTAAATTTTAAGAGAACAAATTTAAATAATACAAAATGTTTTAAAAAACAAGCGATTATCACTAATAAGTAGATTTTAGCGGAATTGTACGATTTAAATTACCAAACTTTATCATATTAATTTTACCACCGAAAATTTTGCCCGCAAAAATAGACGTGGGTATAAAATTAACACGGCGATTAGATGGCGATGAAAATAAATAAGTTTTATCACTCAGAATTAAATATAAGTAATAAATTAGTAGGTAAGTAAATTCGCAATGCATACCAGTCAAAAGTAAAAGCGAGACTGTACTGAGATGTTTCATACTTTAGAAATTATTATACAAATATGTAGGTGCCAACTTTATTTTTTATTGAATTTAAGTTATTTAAGTACAAAAGGTTTTCAAACAATGTCAGCAAAGGCACAATTCGTTTGTAGCTTGCAGCTGTAGTTACTTTTTTTATGTAAGTATGCAATTATTTGGAGTGTTTAGACAATGCATTTAGACACGGATGTATCGACACAAAAAAGAAAATTGAAAGAAATTTAGGGATGTCATAAATTTTATTTTTAACCCTTGCACGCCCGGCATGACATAACTTCGTTAATTTTTAATTTTGAGAAACACTTTAAAAGATACATTCACACATAAATATCTCAATCTAACGAACCGCAACGCAATTTTAAATGAATCCACGAGCCGGAACGGTATATTTTGGCATTCCACGAACCACAACGGCGCTCCGGTGCGTTCCTGTCCATTTCGAGCGCTGGGTTTAACCTACTAGTATATTATACGTAGCTGACATTCCTTTATCGTTAACAAATCTTTGGTAAGATCCACATCGGATTGTAGAGGCAATGAAAACAAATTTATTGTTATTATAAGTATGCACCTTTTTCCACAGTCCTCCATTTTGTACTGGGTTTCATTAAATTCCTTTACTCATTTCAGCCAGTTGGAACGTACTCTGGAAAATACGAATGGTCTGGTGGAGCCGTGGGAGGAACAGCCGGCGGAGAGGACTGTTCCCTTTGGGTGAGGGCTGCTTCTCTTCAGCTAGACGATGGTCTCTGGCAGTGTCAAGTCACGGCCAGTTCATATGATGCACAGGTAATTTTTTTTTATCAAATGTATGTGACTCATCCAAAAGTGAACACATCGACAGATCATAATGACGTCTACATAAGCTTATAATTGAATTTTAAAAACGGGTCACGGTATCAGTACAATTACTGGGATAGAATCAGGGGCACGCCAAGCAGGGGGTGTTAGGGGTACGAATCACCCGAAAGAATTCGAATAAATCACTTATAATAATTTTATTAAATAATAATTGTTATTAAACCACATAAAATAAACTTTATAGTGAAAAAAATCGATACAAAATATCTATCGATTTTAGACGCTCTAAATTATAATTCAGAATGTTAGGCCTATACTTAATCGGTAAAAAGTGTCATAAGCTTTGCTATAAATTTTGATGTAGGTACCTAAATAAAATAATTGTTTCTAAACTTCTTTGACTTAATGGATAATGGATAATGCGCGGACGGGGCGTAAATCCAAGAGATGCAGGTTCGTTTCCTGCCGGGTGTCTTACTTTTTTCAAAAAGATTTTTTCTATTGGTAATAATATATTTTCCCAGAAGTGTTTTTCAAAATTATGTATCTACATATCGTCTCTATTCTGGCAGAACACACTAACTGGAGAATACTAGTTTTGAGTAATTTGACTTTGAAGTCGTTAAAATGTTTGAAATGGTCTATCATGTGAGTTTATTAGGTAATCGTAAAAAGGATGACTTTAAAATAAAGTGTTTATTTATTAAGAAGGTTTCCAGACGATAAAGTTTGAAATAAGGAACATTTTGGTATAACTAACTCAATATGTCATTTTTTCGAAATAGTGTCTTCTGCCAGAACAGTGACGATATTATAATTATTACTCATTCGTAATCGTACCTATCTGTATATTAAATAAGACGTCATTCTGAAAAATGCCATGTAAATGTGATATTTCCATGAACTATATGAAAAAAAATATTGCATCATTTGTTTGTCATTAGAGTCAAGGACCAACCCTTTCGTCACTTGCCTTGGATTCAACTAAATATTTTCTTATATCAATTAAAACTTAATACACATTACCAGTTAAAGTTTTCTCGAGCAGAGTATGATATTATAAATAACACGCTTTTATGTTAAGGATGCATTATCAAGTCCAGCGATTCCACTGTCAGTACGCGTTGCACCTCAGCCACCCCGCCTACTCCAAAGTGGATCCGCCCTAGCTCCTGGCCGTGCTCTGTCAGCCGCCCAGGGGGCCAGAACGTCCATACTCTGCGAATCCAGATATGGGAATCCGCCAGCGTCGATTACATGGTTTTTGGGTAAATATACATTATTATAAGTTTTAATTTATTCTTAACATAACCGAAAAGTTAAGTTTTTTTCTGATTAAATATACTGAAATTCTGATATTGAATCGGCTTCAAACATATCACTGATGATGCAGCTGGTTGCGACGAGCGGACAGATCATCACACGTGTTGCAGTTTCGTCGGTGCCACATTCGCAGTTTGAAGGATTATCGGAGTATTAACAATTCTTCATATTATTTTTAGTTCAAGTTACTCCGGTTCGTATCCGATTCAAAGTCCTGAATCAGCAGCTTTCAACTGGGTAACATTGACAAGGTTGCGTAGTCGCATTTCTCATTCCACCTCGCCATTCTTTCCACTGCAGTCGGCTTCGTAACTGCTCTTCTCAGGACAAATGCCAACAACTAGCCTTGACGATAATAACAATAAACATCGAAAGGATACCAAATGCCGAAGAGAATTTTCTAAAATACCATACCAAATACAATTCTACCATTCTTTCCTTTCGATAATTCGTCAATTACTTTCCGACTGCCTTTCTACAAGGCATGCTTACTTTTCACTCTCTTGAATGTCGTAGGTCTCTTCTGGTCTTGAAACACTTTTGCCTGTTATCGCGAGGGATGGTTTCCAATCCTGGTGTCCTAATGAATTTGAATTTGCATGCGCCTGTCAATTACCTACGCCATCGCAGCCATGATTTATTCTGGATCGCAACTGTTTTCTCGTGTCAAACCTATCAGGCACAATTAGCGAGGGGTGCAAGATTAGCAATGCGCTCCCCAAAAAATTAGACATATTCGGTAACGTGCTATGTATTTTGATTTCGAAATTTTATTTTTCTGTATAAAATTGTACTTAAGTATGTTTTTATTATTATTTTATATATCCTCTTCTTCTCTCTAGTGAGCGTAATATTTGTTATAATGTAAATCTCATATTGTGTACGTCTTGAATTTAGATTTGTTATGTGCACAATGTTTCGTTTTCTTCAATAAATAAATAACTGCGACATTCTCATAATAAATAACAAAGTTCGAGGAAAACATATTGGTTTCTAAAAATCCAATTGTAAATTATCTCCAGAATTGTAATCATTGCTAATGACGTTATATCTAAAAACATATTATAATATATTGTAACCTAATGTCTTGACTTTTTTTCTACACACATTTATCACTATTTAGTACCTATACCTACAGAACGGGGGCTCGGGAGACACCTTCATGGCCGCCGAAGAAAAAGCATGGTGCCGTTTTCACAGAATTACGATGTTATTGTTACTAGGTCCTGTCTGGTCAGAGGGTGTATAGAGAAGGGATTCTTGCGGCTATCTGTTCCCGCCATCTTGATTTTTCAAGCAAACGGCAATATTGCCATCTCCTTTTTTAGGAAAAACTTTTTTCCCAACGGTATTACACACATTACATATATACACATTTTTCGTTTCAAGCATTTCCAATCATAATAATACATTGCCATACAAGCCTTGCCGATACATAGGTATTGTCCGTAACTACAATATTGTCATAATATTTTTTAGATGACGAGCAATTAAGCGCCTGGAGCCAGACAAATTCTTCGGAGGTGGAGCGTCCGAGGGTATGGGCGGCGAGGTCTGCAGTCGAGATAGTCGGATCCCGAGCTGCGCATGGAAGACGTCTTTCGTGCAGGGCTACGCATGCTGCCTATCCGGAGCCTGGATACAGAGATGCTTCAGCCATACTGGATGTTACATGTAACTTTTTAACCATTCTGTGAATAAAATAATTATTTGAACTATTTAATTCGGTTCTCGTATGTTTAGTCAGTTTAGTGGAAGCCAGCGGCAAACAAATTCTGATGATAGTCGACATACTGGATTATTTGTTAGGTTAGGTTTTTTTTTTTTGACCATGTCCGATCCTAATAGGATCATATGGGCTTCCACAGAGTAGAGGTTTGTATTAACAGATTTTGTTTTTTACGAGAAATGGATGTCAGCCACTTGCACAACCTATTACGTCCATACCCTGACTCACACACAAACTGAAAAACAATATGTGTACTTGCCAGACCCAGGATTTGAACCTGAGACCCACAGCGTGATAGTCCAACGCTTATGCCGCGTGGCCACCGTGGGTGTTTAGGTTGGGTTAGGTTAGGTTATCATTGTTGAATTCATGAATTTTGCCGAAATCGGCAATGAAAATTATCGCTGTTCCCGACTGGCTTCCAGTAAGCAGACTTATACCTTTCTTAACGTTTCGGAACTGTTGAAGTCTCCATTCTCAATAATAAAATAATATTGCCATTATTTTTTTATAGTCAATTCATGGTGGAATTGCATTGTATT
Source organism: Rhyacophila brunnea (assembly GCF_057557595.1). Lineage (NCBI taxonomy): Eukaryota > Metazoa > Arthropoda > Insecta > Trichoptera > Rhyacophilidae > Rhyacophila > Rhyacophila brunnea. The sequence continues at coordinate 31,832,555 of NW_028232827.1, read as the reverse complement.
ATTTGATTAATTATTTGTTTAATTATATTACTAATTATAATACTTATTCCACTTTATTAATTTAATTTTGTGCCGGTTTCGTCGTTTCGAGTTGATAATGTCCCTTTGAAGATGGCGAAACCGGTACAAAATTTAATTAATAAAGTGGAATAAGTACAATAAAATTTTGTTTTATTTAATTAAACAAATAATTACTTAATCGAATAATATGGCCATTGTTTAGACCAGAATTTCCCAACTGCCGGTCCGAATTTTTTTGTACTGTTCCGGAAATAATCGTCGAATGCCATTCGACTATAACTTCCCGGTAAAAAACACATATCACCGCATTGTCATTGTATTTTATTATATTGTACCGATTGTACCCTTGTGATTATGTAAACAATAAATAAACTCTCCACCGCCAAAGTAGACTCCCACAAGTCCCAAAGTTGTGACCCGCGACATCTGCAGACTCCCACATATTATTTAAATAAGCATAATTTACTTATTTAAAAATCGTCAAAGCTTGTACCAACCCTTGGAGTTGTTTATTTTACAGTTTGAATTAGTAAATCGTAAACAATTTATATTTTTAAGGTAGATCGCCCGTATAATAAAATAATGGGTACTGTTCGGTTATCAGGAATACAGCGGAAAACACATTTTGAAAATACCCGATATACTGGATTATTTGTTAGTTTGGTTTAGGTTAGGTTAGGTTAGGTTAGGTTAGGCTTGGTTAGGTTAACCTAACAAATAATCCAGTTTATCGGCTATTTTCAAAATGTGTTTTCCGCTGTATTCCTGATAACCGAACAGTACCAAATAATGTTTATGCAGCTAAACCCTCTGAAAATATTTCAGTCCAATTCTTTGTATACGTTAGTGATAATTAACGTAGTTCTTTCACTTCTAGTTCCACCAATAGCAAGTATAGCTGGCGCCGACGGGCTGGACTCCCTGGAAGAGGGTGCTGGCGCTCTGGCCCTCCGCTGCCTGGCAGAAGGGAATCCTCCACCTAACGCTTGGTGGAGCAGAGCGGCTCCAAGATCATTGCCTTCAAATTCGCAGTCGCAAGATGCACTGCTTCTGGCACCTCTTGCTAGAAATCATTCAGGTAATAAAATTGCAGCATTTCGGATATATCGTCGGTGTTTTGTAAAAAGGGCGAATTAACCAAAATGCTACTTTACAGGAGGATTTTTAACTTTTGACATTTATTTGTTTTTTACCTGTAGATGATTATAAATATCTAACAAGTTTATAATAAAGCTTAGAAAGAATACTGTCATTATAATAGGTATTATTATATAATATTTTAAAAGGCCTAATATGTCACATTTGATTTTTATTTCGTAATTTTAATTTATTTTATTTTAGTCGATTATCGTTTTTAAGTACTTTCCTGTAGAGATAAAAATTCGCCGTTTTTACACAACATAGCTAGTGGAGTACATATTGTATTTTAATTAAAATCTCGATTTCGCCAAAATGGTTGATTCGCCCTTTTTACAAAACACCGACGATATATTCCTACGTCTGATTCCACCAGTTGTGAATGGAGTCCTCTCTCAGATCTCTCTCTCTCTCTCTGAAACCTTGTTTCTGACTAGTGCTAACAAATATGGCGTACCTGTATGGATATATATTCTGGACTTTCAACAGTCTCATTATTCATTATTCATTAATCATTTATTAACACGAGCATTAAATATTGTTTTTTTTTTCTTTTTAGGAACTTACACCTGCCAGGCCAAAAACTCAATGGGAGAATCAGATCCTGTTAGTATTGACATCGACGTAAAATGTGAGTTTTTCTTCTATATGCATGCATATAGTTACCTACAATTTTAAAAGTTTTAAGAAAAATAAATACCGCCAAAATCGAAATTAATCCGATAAATTCTTTGTATTGCAGATCCAGCCAGGGTGATGTGGGTTGGACCTGAGCCTGCTGTGCAAGCTTCGCTCTTTTCAAGAGTTGTTTTAGAATGTCGTGCCGAAGGAAACCCACCGCCAAGATATCTCTGGACTCATTCGTAAGATATACCTACAACTAAACTCATACGTATGTCTGAATGCAAGGCAAGGTTTTTACCAAGCTGTAGGCAGTGACGTCCCTAGACAAAGTGTCGCCTTTAGGCTGACTTAGAATGCCACCCGTTTACATTTTTAGTCTCCAAACGTATACAAAGTTGTTGGGTAACTACCACAGAACAGATAATAAATATAATACCAATAGGCTATATTCAACACGCCGCATGGTGAAGCAGGCTTTTGAATGTGTGAGTGTCCTACGAAAATGAACCACGCATTATGCACGTGCAATAGTGTGTGTAATACACCAACATTAAAGGAGCGTAAATGCATAAACCGAGAGCAGTTTTAAGTAGTCGACGTTAAACGTATTCTAGACACGTGTGTAAGTTTAACCCGGATTCATCCTTACTCGAGTCGGTTACCTGCTACTTCTTACCCGTTAGATATGTCAGTTGCCATTATTTCTGAGTTCCCTGATGTATACTATAGCCCGTATTGTAGATACAATACACCCACAGCCAGTGGCGCACCCAGGATTTAATATTGGGGGGGGCCCAAGGAGGATAATGTAAATTAGTCCCATAGGATCTTTTTCTTCTTCAAACCCTAATTTCTCGTTTATCGCCCTTTTGTATATTGCACTCGGTGTACCTATACCATGGTCCCCACATCCTGAAACGGGCCCTCAGGATAGGATATTTGGCGGGCCCCCTACCTACCGCGAACATTAAAGGCAGTGTGAAACACTACATTAACGTTTTTCAAATTGTGTTTTAGTTCAAATTAAGGGTACTCATACAGTGAAATATTGGCGATTTTTAATACATTTACTTTAATAATGGAGCAATCGAGTATCGACACATAATAATCAAAAAATATATTGCACAATTACATAATTGAACATGTTCATGGTTATGAAGTATAATAGCGCCGCAGGCGACTTTTTTATTATTAAAGCTAATGCATGATGTGTGTTTATCTCACTTATCTGGTCAACCCGACACGCCGGGCCCCCAGGCTAGAGCCCTGTCAGCCATTACCTACACCACTCCGGAATTCGGATGGACACCGAGAATTTTTTCACAGTTCCATTAGGGATTGGGTGTCTAAAATCATTCTGATAATTTTGGGGGGTGTCAGGGCCCCTTGGCCCCCCCTGGGTGCGCCACTGACAACGAGAGGGGCGGAAAAAGTAGGACCAGTCGTTGTGAATGTATCGGCTTTCTACTTTAGTCGCAAATGTCCACACTCAGAGTTCCCTGATAGAGTATATGCTTCATAACTTTGCACTCCAGCTCTAGGATGAAAATGATTTAACATATTCTAAAAACTTTTTTTTACATGTATTGTTTGTCTATTTATTTATTAGTAAATAATATATTATATTAATACAAGTAAATATCATTTGATCTAATTTTATGCGAGGTAATTACGCAAAGAGGCTTATCAGTATAGTAAAGAGTGCAAAAAAGTGCAAAGTTATAAAACGTTTACTCTGGCAACCCTTCGATATGCAGTATTAACTAAATTAGCCGTACAATTTTAGAATATTAATGGAAGGGGTTGCATTATTTTATTCTGCTTTAGGGCGGCACTTTACCTAAAGACGTCACTGTGTCTATGTGCTTGGTCAAACGGAATCTTTGATGGAATCTACTATTGTTATTGAATATATATACAATTATAGTTACAGTGATTACAGTGAATTACAGTTGATTACAGATTACCCAGGATTTATTATTGGGGGGGGGGCGAAGGAGGAGAATGGAAATTAGTCCCATAGGCTCCTTTTCTTCTTCATATAATTATTTTTAAATAATTTCACAATACACGGCGATATATTTGTACAGTTTCTCCTGGTTTTTATTAAATTGGAGGCATAGTGGCGGTAACCGTTGAGCGTGTCATCAGCGACTGGCGGATTGGAAGTGAACAGCGACCATGCTGGACATGTGTACCTAGTATGCTGAAACATTGCTTAAATAATATCGGCTGTGCTACCCGCTTGGTCTAGAGCAGTGTTTCCCAAAGTGTGGTACGCATACCCCCTGGGGTACGGGAAGAGTTTGGTGGGGGTACGTGCTGCACCGGGTTATGGCTACGCCTGGTGCAACAAGCATTAATACAACATCCATGCTAGGTTTATCGCATGCGGAAGAAGAGCAATTGTTGGAATTACTAGCTTCAGACGGATTCTTGCAAAATAAATATAAGGAGTGTACTTAAACATCATTTAGGTTGCAAATGCAACATGTGTATCCAGTTTTAACAGAGAAATTCCTGAAATACATTGCCTTTTTAAACTTCATATCTATGTGAAGTTGCTTTTTCAGCATTTGTAGACATTAAGTCAAAAAAAAGGAACAGCCTTTGGGTGTGGAACCGCATCTCAGATTAAAATTAATAACCAGGGAACCAAATTATGATGATCTGTCGTTTCAACATAAATAATTTCATCCTTCTCATGGTTTATAATGAATGTTATTTTTTTATAATATAACTTTGATTTATATTTTATTATGAATGAATTTTATTTTTCGTTTATTATTATTTTGTTTATGTACTACAAAAGGAATATATTTTGATTGTTATTAAAGTACTTATATGCATTTTTCTTTGACGAGGAGTACTCAGTGTTACGAAAATTATAGAAGGGGTACACAGATGTCGAAAGTTTGGGGAACACTGGTCTAGAGAGCTACAATATTTATGCCGAATTCCACCGAAAAAAATGTTCTTTTGATTTACACCACCACCGTAGTGGGTGTAGTCGTTCTTTTCGCCGAATGTTTATCGCAGATTTTTGGTTTTTTAATATTGAGGTTTCAACATATTAATTGAAAATGGACAAAAAAGTATTATTGCTTTTAAATTATACACAACCTACTCAATACAACACAGCCTAATATCTCGTTTATCGGTCTTTTGTCTATTGCACTCGGTGTACCTACACCATGGCCCCCACATCCTGAAACGGGCCCTCAGGCTAGGGCAGTGGTCGGCAAACTGCGGCTCTTTGGCCCCTTGAGCGCGGCTCTGCCGCAGATGCTCTCTGCCATATTTGATATGGCTACAAAGAAGAAGCAAAGAAAATGGAAGAGGATAACCGTAAATGTAATGTTGAATAGACCGAGACTTTGCGTTTATTCAAAACTTAAATGGCTTACCAACCTTTATTTATGTGTCGGGAAAAATTAGCGCATTCAAATTTAGAGAGATACTACAACTAAAAACTCGTAATTTTGCGCTAAATATTCTGTCGATTATGCAAGGAAGAAAGCAGCTGAGGAGAAGAGTCAAGAAAAATAAAGTTCTGTATTTAATTAGGTACTGAATAACATCTTTCAACAATGTTAATATTGCAAGTTTTGTGATTAGTAAAAAGATTTCCAAGAGAGGAAATCAAGAGTAAATTGAGAAATCGATTTATTGATGAGAACCTGGAATCGTGCTTAAAATTAAATCAACAACATACGAACCTGACTTACCCAAACTTTACAAGGAGATGCAAGGCCATTATTTACATTGAGTTTGTCAGTCATTGTCATGATTCAATTTTATGGATACCTGACTTACAATTTAATTTGTATTAATAAATAAGATCATTATTACGTATGATATTCAGTTTTATTCAGTGTACCTACCTATAATTTAATTATGACTTAAAACTTTAACTAAAGTTTATTAAGTAAATTAGCAGTGTACCTACTTACTACCTACGCATATAATTTCAGTTTAAGAAATTTGGCTCTCAAAAGAAATCTCAATCGTTGTACTGTTGATATTTGGCTCTATTGACTAATGAGTTTGCCGACCACTGGGCTAGGATATTTGACGGGCCCCCTATCCACCGCTTAGATTAAAGACAGTGTAAAACACTACATTAACGTTTTTTAAATTGTGTTTTACTTCAAATTGAGGGTACTTATACAATGAATTATTGGCGATTTTCAATACATCTACTTTAATAATGGAGCTGTCGAGTATCGACACATAATAATCTGAAAATATATTGGACAATTATATAATTTAAAATGTTGTGATGATGTGTGTTTATCTCACTTATCTGGTCAACCCGACACGCCGGCCCCCCACAGCCCGGGCCCCCAGGCTAGAGCCCTGTCAACCCTCCCCAGCCATCACCTATACCACTCCAGAATTCGGGTGGACACCGAGAATTTCATTAGGGAACGGGTTTCTAAAAAAACCTGACATCAGTGTTTCGAAATTTTTGTGTTAGAAATTAAAATCTAAGAAATTTTACTAAAAAGGGTTCTGGAGAATTACAAATCATTTTTTGCCATGTTGTTTGTCTAAGCCCAAGGTATAGTTTATTGGCTTTCGATTTCAATGTGTAAAATCATTCTGATGATTTTCATATTTTGGGGGGGGCCAAGGCCCCCTGGCCCCCCCCCCTGGGTGCGCTACTGCCCACAGCGCTGTATTGCGACATAATGAAATAGTAGACCTGCGACGTTAATGTACGACTGATTACCGCCTTACCCGTTGTGTATTTCAGTTCCCATTATTTCTGAGTTCCCTGGTAACTACCTTATTCTCAAAGCTGGGGGGAAAATTTACTGTTTCATCGTGTGATCTTGTGAAATATTGTTTTGACTAAACCTATCAGATGTGAATCGTTTTTATTTTTTAGCAATATTTACTGATGTGAACACTCGTTTAGTTTCAAACAAAAATGATTGTCCACGTGCATTGGTGTAGCGACAAAAATTTACAAACCATTGAATAATAATTGATCAGTATCGATTGAGAGTTATTGGTACGTCTCAAACAACTAAAGGTATTAATTATCTGCATTGATTTTCAGGCCATTGGAGGCAATAGATCCCGAGAACGGTATGCCAATTGGAAGAGACTCCGCTCTGATTCTACACAATGTCTCCTACAGACAGCAGGGCACGTATAGATGCACTTCTTCGAATACCATCGCAGGACGGGAGCGCTGGCATGCTTCAGACCCTGTCACTCTTGCTGTGGTAAGTATCTATAATTATACTAATAGGGCAGTTTTTAAAAGCTCAGAAACAAACATATTAAGAAAAATTAGGCGGAAAAGGATTCGGACTTGCACTTTTTACTGTTCGAGTAAGTGCTCTTATCGTTTGAACTAATTTAATACCTCTATGGTTCGAACTATCAGCCCGCCTATGACGCACGCGAATAAATTCAAATAACTAACTATCAGAGGTGTTTCCAACTTCGACAATGAAATAAAACCAATGATATGAGTAACGTGACTTAATATATTATATATAGTTAAATTCTCTGGAAATTCTTGTAAACACAACGCATATGACCGAGAGGAGTGAAGTCGCCTTGGAGAAACCTTCATCCAGCAGGGGATTGGTCCAAGATGATGTTATTTATATTGAAAATCCTTTATTCTGATTTAAACGCGAAACACACCATATAACACCATCAACTATTTAAATGGGAAACAATAAATTAACATACCATTGTCCCTTATCGCAATTCTAATCTGAAACTGACTCGCAAAGTTTACCAAATCAAACTCACTCTTATCTCCGATTTCTCAGAAACCACTCCTAACTGGATATTGTATTTACAACAATATGTTCTTTATAATTATTGTGTAGTTATGTAGGATTGAATTATATACCTAAACTTTATCATAAGTAGGTTATTTTTAATATCCGCAAACCCATAATGCATAAATTCGCATTATTTTACAACTTGACGGTGTCGTGGCGCACTGTTTGATCTACATACATATTTCACAGGTAGGACCGCCCATTGGCGAGGGCGGCGAAGCAGGTGGGGCGTCCGAGGCTCGGCTGGGTGCCGACGCCCGCGTCTCGGCGCTCGTTTGCGCTGAACCACCGCCAAGGAAGGCTGCCTGGCATTGGGGCAGCCTGACCCTCAGTGTGCCAGCGCAAATCGGTAAGCGAGATACGTTATTTGAATCTATACCGTTATGTTCGATATATCCGACCAAAATTTACATTCATGTTCAATTTTGTTTGACAAAATCGTCATGGAAACATACACAGTTTTTCGGAGTATAAAAATATTTAAAATTTGGGCTTTAGGCATAAAGCCCACCAAAGTGGCGCTCGGTGCGCTCTCTACGAAGTAGGCCCCCTCCCACCCGCGCACTACACACATGAGTTGCCTAGAGTCATAACTCACATATTCAAAAAAACTAGTTTTGAGATAATCGCAAAAACCACAGAACACAACTGTTTTTTGTAATTAGAAAAAAGGTATTGAACTCCCTTGAATATCAATGAGTGAGAGTCGATTTACATGATTCTTTTTTTTTAAGTAGGTACATATTATAATATATAATACTCCTACGTTATATGTAGGTAGGTAGTAGCGTAGGAGTATTATATATATCAGAAATTGGGAACACTTGTTAAGCCGAGTTGAAGAGTTCTACAGCGATCTCTACAGTGATGACACTGACAATACGACTATAGACTTAGATCTTCAGAGAAATGGAAATTCGGAAGACCATACTCCCGAAATTACATCCTGGGAAGTAACCCATGCTTTAAATTACATGAAAAGTGGGAAAGCCCCCGGGGAAGACGGTTTAACGATAGATATCCTCAAAAAAGCAGGAAAGGATGCAAATGAAGTACTTGCACAATTGTTCACAGCCTGCATATGCAAAGAGGATGTCCCAGAGGTATGGAAAAATGCCAGCATTGTCATTCTTCACAAAAAAGGTGACAGAGAAGACCTAGCAAATTATCGTCCAATAAGTCTACTCCCTATTCTCTACAAGACGTTCACAAAAATTCTCTCAAACCGTCTGCAAAATGTACTAGACGAGAACCAACCGAGAGAACAAGCCGGATTTAGAGGAGGATACAGCACTATGGACCATATCCAAGTCGTCAGAGAAATCATAGAGCGGTACCAGGAATACAAACTGCCACTATGCATGGGTTTTATAGACTATGAGAAGGCGTTTGATTCGATAAAGAAATGTTCAATACTCGACGCACTCAGAAAACAAGGAATCCCTGGACGCTATATAAATATTTTCAATAATATATACAGTAGCGCAACAGCATCTGTAAATCTCCATAAACCATCGCGCAGATTTCCTATCAGCAAAGGAGTCCGACAAGGTGATACAATCTCACCTAAACTATTTACAGCTACCCTTGAAGACTTATTCAGGCAACTTGACTGGAATGACAAAGGGATCCCCATAAATGGAGAATACCTGAGTCATCTGCGCTTTGCCGATGACATAGTAATTTTCTCGCAAGACTCAGAAGACCTCCAAAGCAGAATGCAGGAACTCGCTGAAGTAAGCAACAAAGTAGGTTTGAAAATAAATGTAACAAAGACGAAAGTCATGTTCAACTGCTTTGCAGGCCAAAAAGAGATCCTCATCAATGGCACTCAGCTCGAACAGGTGAAAAGCTACATCTATCTGGGACAACAAGTATCTATAGATGGATGTATATTTGATGAAATTGTTCGCAGAGTAAAGCTAGGCTGGAGTGCTTTTGGCCGCCTGAATAATGTCTTCAAAAGTGACCTTCCACTGTGCCTAAAGCGCAAAGTGTTCAACCAGTGTGTGCTTCCCGTGATGACATATGCGTGTGAAACATGGACCCTAAGTAAAAGAGAGATCCAGAAACTTAGAGTAGCACAACGTGGTATGGAGAGGTGCATGCTGGGCATAACGCGAAAGGACAAAAAGAGGAATGAGTGGATAAGGAAGCAGACAAGGGTTTGCGATGTAATAGAGTTTATTAAAAGCCTTAAATGGAGATGGGCTGGACACATAGCTCGAAGAAGAGACAATCGTTGGACAAATCTAGTCATCCAGTGGTATCCAAGAAGTACAAAACGTCCACAAGGTAGACCTAGAGGCCGCTGGATCGATGAAATGATAAAGTTCTGCGGAAGTACGTGGCAACGCAATGCACAGGACCGAGAGAAGTGGAAGCAACTTGAAGAGGCCTTCATCCAGCAGTGGATAGATTCAGGCTGATGATGATGATGAATACTCCTACGGCATAAAGCCCACCAAAGCGGCGCTCGGTGCGCTCTCTACGAAGTATGCCCCCTCCCACCCGCGCATTACCCTTCACCTATGTAATAAGGGGCTCAAGGAGCACAAAATAAGTTATTATTATCAGCGTCGCTCATAACTCTAAATATTATTAAATTTCTCGGGGCTTGTAATTAATATTCACGATGACATCATTCTACCAGCGAAATATCGGCACGCAATAACTAAACAAAGAGTTCACTGTTATTAAATAATGCCTTCTCGCCCGTCTTATTGACGACGCTGCCAGAAGCGTGATTTTGTTTGCCGTGTTCATTGAATGGACTACGTTGTATTTTCGTTAATTCGGCCAATGGGAAGCCACACATCGGTGACTCATGGGGTGGGCGGGCACAATGCGTCGTCAAATCCAGTGTGCGCTGGCGTATTTGATTACGTTGTATTTTCGATGATTCACATGGAATATGCGCAAGCGCCCCGCAAGTCCGCTTTAGTGGACTTTATGCCTTAGAGCAACTTCAAACAGACCCATTATTTCATGAAAAAATCATCTTGAACGATGAAGCTCATTTTTTGTTAAATGGCTTCGTAATAGGCACAAATGTCGCATTTGGATTAATGAAAACCCACATTTTATTCTTGAAACACCTTTATATTCACAAAAATTGCCAAATTGTACCGTATTTTTTTGAAAACGAAAATGCCAATGCGGTAACTGTTGAGACAAACGCTACAGAAAAATGATTACTGATTTTTTCTGGCATGAATTAGATGATTTTGATCTGGATGATATGTGTTTCCAACAAGCTGGTGCAGCATGGCCTACACATCATGAAGCGGGCCCCCAGGCTAGAATGTTTGGCGCCCCCCCCCCCCTACCTACCGCTAAGGGTAAAATAAGTGTGACGCGCTACAGTAGCGTTATCCATATGGTGTATTTTTAGCGATTTTTTTATATGTTTAATATGTACGAGTACATCCATTTGAATTATGGAGTTGCCGAGTATCGGCACACAGTAAAAAATTGCATTGTACAGCCAAATAGTTTTAATTATTAATATTTTCAGGCAAAATAGCGCCGCAGGCGACTTTTTTTACTATAAGAGCAAATTTGTGATCTGTGTTTATCTCACTTACTGGTCGGCTCGCCACGCCGGGCCCCCAGGCTAGAGCCATGTCAGCCCCCCCCCCCCTTGTGGGGGCCATGTGGTGCAGCATGCCTTACAGCTCATGACATTACCAACTCATTAAGAGAAAAAATCAGTGAAAGTATAATCTCAAGAAATGCCGTTGTGAACTGTCCACCAATATCTTGCAATATGACTCTATTGGACTTGTTATCTCTGGGTTTAAGTTAAATTATAGGTTTACTTTAATAATAAACCACAAACATTCAATGACCATAAAATCATCATTATTTGTATCATTGAGTGATGATTTATGTAGGAAAGTGACCAAAAAAGGCGGTCATTCGTATAAAATCATTTTTAAATGTTATCGCCATAAATTAATCTTAAAAATAAAATAAAATATCACATTGATATGTTTTACCGTTTTGTTTATATTTCAAATTAAAATTATACTCGTATACCTCTTATTTGATAACCCTTTACATCGCATTTACGATAAATTAAAACTCTAACCTAACTTAACTCAACCAAAAATACAATATGTTTACCGGTGTCCAACGGGTTTGACTACTTTTTTAAAGTGAGCTTAACTTGGTATATACATACTTACATACTTAAATTTACATTTGCAGGTCGCTACAGATCCGCCGAGGCCGTCCGCCGCGGTGCTTGCTACCTCTACGTGTTGCACGTCACCTCTACGACAAGACAAGACGCGAGAACGTACTTGCTACGCGTAGAGAACGAACGAGGTGCTACGGCACACGCCGCCCATCTTGTGCTACACGGTAACTACATCATTTTAAACATTGCATCCAAAGAACCAAAATGTAGTATCTCGAAATAATGCAGTTTTGTGTTAACTATACAACTTTTATCACTATTTCCCAAAGTGTGGTACGCGTACCCCCTGGGGTACGGGAAGAGTTTGGTGGGGGTACGCGCTGCACCGGACTTCGGCTACGCCTGGTGTAACAAGCATTAATACGACATCAATACAATATCCATGCTAGAAGGTTTATCGCAAGCGGAAGAAGAGCAATTATTGTTAGAATTAGCTTCAGACGGATTCTTGAAAAATAAATATAAGGAGTGTGCTTTAATATCATTCTGGTTGCAAATGCAACATGTGTATCCAGTTTTAACAGAGAAAGTCGTGAAATACATCTTGCCTTTTCCAACTTCATATCTACCTATGTGAAGTTGCTTTTTCAGCATTTTGTAGACAGACTTTTGGATGTGGAACCGCATCTCAGAACCAAATTATGATGACCTATCTTAACATAAACAATTTCATTCTTCTCATTGATTATTATGAATGTTATTTATAATATAATATAACTTTTATTTATATTTTATTATGAATGCATTTTATTTATCGTTTATTATTATTTTGTTTATGTACATAAAAAATAAATATATTTTGATTGTTATTAAAGTATATGCATTTTTTTTTTGACGAGGTGTACTCAGTGTTACGAAAATTATAGAAGGGGTACACAGATGTCGAAAGCTTGGGAAACTGGTAAATTGTCAAATCTAAATATAATTTTATTGTGAAGATATTCACATAAATATAGTCATACTTCCAATGAAATTATACGTATACATTGGAGTAGACTGTAGTAAAAATACTTACTAGAGTTTAGCCGAGTTTCTAAACATATAAGTAAGTTTTAACTTGGTACATCCAGGGAGGCGTCAAGCGGGAGTGTTAGGGATGCGAAACACCCCAGCGGCAAGATTCGGGAGGCGGCAAAAATCAGAAAAAATGTCTTTAATGATATTATTAAACAATACAATATGTTATTCGATTATATAAAATGAACTTTATGATGAAAGTTGTCATTAAATAATATTTCATAAAGTGTATTTTATTTGATACATATCATCATCATCATCAGCCTGAATCTATCCACTGCTGGATGAAGGCCTCTCCGAGTGGATTCCACTTGTCTCGGTCCTGTGCGTTGCGTTGCCACGTACTTCCGCAAAACTTTATCATTTCTATCTGTCTACCTTGCGGACGTTTTGTACCTCTTAAATACCACTGGATGACTAAATTTGTCCAGCGATTGTCCTTTCTTCGACCTATGTTCCATTTGAGCTTTTTAGCAAACTCTATTACATCGCAAACACATGTCTGTTCCCTTAGCCACTCATTCCTCTCTTTGTCCTTTCGCGTTATGCTCAGCATGCACCTCTCCATACCACGCTGTGCTACTCTAAGTTTCTGGATCTCTCGTTTACTTGGGGTCCATGTTTCACACGCATGTGATTACGGAAAGCACACACACTGGTTGAATACTTTGCGCTTTAGACACAGTGGAAGGTCACTTTTGAAGACATTATTCAGGAGGCCAAAAGCACTCCAGTCTAGCTTTACTCTGCGAACAATTTCATCAAATATACATCCATCTATAGACACTTGTTGTCCCAGATATATGTAGTTTTTCACCTGTTCGAGCTGAGTGCCACTCATGAGGATCTCTTTTTGGCCCGCAAAGCAGTTGAACATGACTTTCGTCTTTGTAACATTTTTTTTATTTTCAAACCTACGTTGTTGCTTACTTCAGTGAGTTCCTGCATTCTGCTTTGGAGGTCTTCTGAGTCTTGCGAGAAAAAAACATACATTTATAAGATATTTTATCAGTAATAATATAATATTTTCTTCTTTTCTTTCAGAAAACGCTGCTTTAGGACCATTAGCCGGTGCAGCCGTAGTGGTCGTTATAATATTTTTAGCAATCTTCTGTATTGTTCGACGATGCCGTAATTCTAAAGGTACCTAATCAATTTACTACAATATTTTAGGGTAATTGTGCCGCATAGGTGGACACGAGCTTTTATATATTTTTTTTACGAAAACAGTTTATTCCATGTAGACAATTATAATAAATACCTTTTTCTGTCGACTTTTCGATCCAATAATCGTTAATTGAAAATTTTCATACCCTTTGATACACCATTATCACAAAGTAAGATTATATGAGGTAATATTAGGTTGGGGTAGGTTAGATTAGGTTAGGTTATGTTAGGTTAGGTTTGGTTAGGTTTGGTTTGGTCTAAAAAGAAAGTTGTAAAATCTCATGTCCACCTCTGCGGCACACTTACCTTTTTTAGTGTTAGTTTTATTAAAATTATCGTTCAAATGTCTAATGTCTTTATATTGATTGTAGGTACAGAATAGTAATACCAATAATAATTCGTTTCGTGTTCGTTGCGATCAGTCTTGTATAATAATTATAGTTGTTGATTTTCGTTGCTATGGTTTTCTACTACTTATATTTTCCACATATCACCGGTGTTGCAATCTCTACTGTCATACTTTGTGTGATGACCAAGCTAAAAGTGCTGTAAATTGCAAAAATGGTAAAACACATAATTTTTCTTGACGTGAAATGCGATCTTAATAGTCGAAAAAAAGTGTTGCATTTGGCAACTTTTGGAAACACCATGTAGCCATTGAAGAATACGACGATGAATTGTATCGGCTCGCACGGCCATCTCAAATAAATATTACAATATTGTATTAAACGAATTTTAAGATAATCACATAATATAATATATTATGTAATATAGTAGAGCAACTTGTCTGAAGCCATTGATGCGGCTACAAATCCCGCATCTGGAAAACAATTTGTATATTTTCTCAATGTCTATTTGATCTAGAGCAAGGATCCAGTGCGTTGGACCAACCATTGTTCGTAAGAAACCCTTGTGGAGAAATTTGGAAAAATGGAAAAATTTACGTCATTATTAGCATTTTCACAACTGCTATTGTATTTTCGTTTATGCATGTAATATTGACGATATTTCGTTTAAATATAATTTGACAGTCTACGCATGCTCATCATATATGTATATAATAAAGTAAAATAATTACAAGATAATAAGAACTTTTTAAATTTTCTGTTGAATCATATAAACTTCAATTGACTAGCTTAAACGATCAAAAAAATTTGTACTTGATAGAAATAATACTGAAATGTCATATTGATTTCCATAGTAACGCACGTATATATTGATAATTTAGTTGCTAGGACCACAGACCCTAGCAACCAATAATGGTGTCGAAATAACTTTTCATACAAAACAGAATTAACTGAAAATGAATTCAATTCTACTTAAAGATGGCTAAAAGTATTTAAAAAATGCATTGGCATCGTGTTCTGATATCTAAAAGTTTCAAATGTCTAGCTAGTCGGGAAGTTAGTTAAAAATCGATTGCAAGATTTGTACCGGATAAACAACCACCGGACAAATAAGAATACGACCTAATAAAAACGTTGTAAAAATGGCCGTGACTAAACCTATGATAAAATTATTTTAATCGTAGCATCACAAAATTATGATTAAATTTCCTAAGTAATAACATATATGCTGGTTATAAAATAACTGAAAATTCATGAAACCAGTTAACTACAGAATAAGTAGATATAATTTACATAAAATTAGGTCACGTTTTTACCAAATGTGACATGAAATGTCACGTCAATTTAAAAATGTATTGGCATCGTGTTCTGATATATTCTAAAAGTTTCAAATGTCTAGCTAGTCGGGAAGTTAATTAAAAATCGATTGCAAGATTTGTACCGGACAAAGAATCACCGGAAAAATAAGAATACGAGCTAAAAAAAACGTTGTAAATAATAGTAATACAACATTGTATTCTTATTTCGTAGGAAATAATTTAATACACGCATTAAAAACATTTTTTCTAACATTGATGGTATTTATTTGATTTCAGAAAAAAACGAATATAGCGCATCCGAACTCAGTGGGTAAGTGCGTAATGGACATGTTACAGGTTTATCTTATTGTATATAATCAATTAATAGTTAAAAAACAGCTACAGAAATAAGACTCATAGTACATTCGGCTTACACGAAATACATAACCGATTATACATACAAACATATGATATGGATATACATCCTAAGAGTATAGTTACTTTGAAATGTCTGAAGCAAAATTAAAGTTAATTATACTTCATTTTGAGCACTATTATTTTAATTTTTATCGAAACGATTTCGTCAATGTAAAATAACTTATTTTATACAGATGAATGTTGTTAAAATAAAATAATCATATTACTTTTGCAAGTAGTACCAAGACAGAAAGAAAAGCCACAGATATTCTCCCAATATCATATTGAATTCATACACCAAAATAAAACACCCATTCAGATATAGGGTTTTCGGGTGGTACCTATATCGACTGGCTTAATTTTCGCCTATAAAGACACCACCAGCCCATGTCGTTATTTTTATCTTTACTCATACTTTTTACTCTTTACTCCCTGTTCCGGGTAGCAGACGACAAAGATACGATCGCCTTGATGGTGGCCGACCTCCGCTAGGGAATGGCACAATAAGAAGAACTCCTACTTTCACAATGCCTACTATAATAATATGCTCAATATGCAGAAATATTTTTTAAATTGTGTTTTTAATATAAATAATATAACAGCTTATTGAATTTCGTAGAGGGGTGGTAATTTGTAATAATTATTTTAATTTAGTTTAATATATTGTATTTATAGTAACATCTATCGGCAGAAAACAAAACTGTATGTTTCGGTCGACAGGTAATAAAAGTCTCTCGTCATTGAACAGTTGATACAAGTAGTCGTTGTCCATCCGCATGGATGTAAAACTAACAAATTGTATTTAATTACATTATAGAATAAGATTTTAATATATATATATCGTAATATAGTTCGCAACAGCAAGTGAACACATAATAATGGCCACATAAAAATAAGTTTCATTTTTTAATAAAAATATGTGCCCATATTGTGTAGTAACTTAAAAAGTAAATTGAATCGCAAACAACTACAAATGGTGACCACGACATGAAAAAAAACAACCACAATTCGTCATGCAATGATTAACTCGATCTGTATTATTATAGGGACAAGGCCGAAGGTTTACCCGCTGACGCAGTATACTCCACGACCAGGGTGTACTCCCCTGATGCCCTCAAGGTGCGGAGGGCAGCACTGGTGCTTCAGCCTCCTACCACCGTCTGAACACGTGTGACACGTGTGCCGTGTGTGTGTGCTTTTCCCTTCCACCTGTCAACAACACATTGCACGGTAGTGGAACTTGATACTAATGATTCTCGAGCATGGCTTTTAAAACAGCATTAAGTATAACACCATAGTCTTATCTTTAACATTGCAATTAAACCTATTGATATACAATAATTTTACTATCACCATCTGGGTACTTTCGAAGTAGTCTTTCTTTTTCTTGGCCAATGACACGCAAACAGGGCAGCATTATTCTGAGGGGGGCCGAATGTTTCATAGGTACCTAATACGTATTATTAAAACAGTGAACACACAATAATATATTTGATTCAAATATAATATAAAATACCTACATATTGTGTTGCATACTACCGTAAAGTGATATCACAAGTGTGACAAATCGAAGAATTAACCCGAAATATATTAACAGCACGATGGCCGCGCGACTTAAGCGTCGGTCTATAGAGTCGTGGGTGCCAGGTTCGAATCCTGGATCTGGCAAGTACACATATTGTTTTTCAATTTGTGTATGAGTGAGAGTATGGACCTAATAGGTTGAGCAAGTGGCTGACATCCGTTTCTCGTAAAAACGACATCTGTTAATACTAACCTCCACGCGATGGAGGCCCATATTATGATCTTATTAAGATCGGAGATGGTCGAAAAAAAAATATTTATTCATAGGAATATAATAATAATCCACTTTGTATATTGTGTAAGATCTTCAATATATCACTAATGACATGCATCATAGTTGTATATGTGTAATGTAGCATTCTTTTGAAATCTCAATAGAACGATTCAATATCATATCAAAATGTTTCTGCGAAAATGTAATTGTTAGTTACCGAATTATTAAGCTAATGCTGATAAGCTGATCTCTATTTGGCTGTTTTCGTTAATTTATTCTATACATCATTAAAAAACTATTTTTTATTTGGGGGGGGGCGGCAATTTTGGGTTGGCATCCCGGCGGAAACTACCCTTGGTGCGGCCCTGTTCATGGGACATAATAATTATATGGGAAAGAAAATAGTAGAGAATACTAGCATGTATATTGTCTACCCTTCCTTTAAAACAATATCCATATAGACAAATTTTACGTGGGATTGTCTCTGGGATGGACTACTCGGGTACTGCAGAGGCAAAAGAGGGGTTCAAAGAAGCTGCCTTACTGCTGATAATATGACAAACATTGCTAATAAAATGAGATGATAACTAAAGAATTTAGAAATACTCAAACTTATGAAGAAGTAATAAAACCAGTGCTCTAAATGGACCGTCCCGGTTCATGAAATCCAAAAAAAATATCGCTCCGTCTCGTGGAAAAAATAATTTGACTATTTGAACTAAATAGGCCATAAACAAAAAATCTAAAAATGTTATATAAAATATACATAACATTTATTAGACAACTGTGTTAGGCAATGACATTATTAATGGACGACGCACTCAGTACAGTAGCTAGCAAGTAAATTCAAACGTAACATTCGCACGTGCATAGGTAGACGTCAGGCAATATCCATTATGCGATATCACGCATCGGGAATTTATAGCAATATCACCTTTATTGTAATGGCGTTAGAACAGTGTTTCTATAATCAATGTTCATTTGAGCGAACCCGTTCGAACCGAACCATTCGGCAGACCGACAAGAAGCATCGAGAATTTATAGCAATATCACCTTTATAGTAATGGCGTTAGAACAGATTATGCCATTCGGCAGACCCGACAAAAAAGTGAGTGTCTTTTTTTCCAGATGCTTCGTCCATATTAATGTCATTGGTGTTAGGTAATATTTTTGGAGAATTATCGAGCGCTCAGATTCGTAAAAATTTTCATTTCGAGAGCTGAATAAAACGGAATGAAAAGGGTGTTAGAAAGGGCGAACCTGTTGTTGAATTGTAAATCATACAACTGATACTTATATTCTTAAATATTATATTTTTTCTTTCTTCTACTACTTTTTCTTCTACTTTTTAATAAATTACCTAACTCTTACTAACACAAAGGTGGGATTTTGTTATAATTATTAGGTACTTATGGTATTTTATTTTTTTACAATAATACCTTCCCATAACAAACGAAGAGACAGAATGCATGCTTCTGATGTTGTCGGTTGCCGTGCGTTTCGCTAATTCAAATATTGTTTTTTATGAGTGCTTGGATCCAGATTGCGGATCTTTACAAAGATCGATCGTTTGCCATTCGATCAAAATATTTATATACTTTGAATAGATATTTTTGGATATGAGATAGTTAAAATATTTTCATAAAATAATTATAAATAATTACAAGATAAAAAGAACTTTTTATATACCACGTTTTTTAATTTTCTGTTAAATGACTATTCTATGTAGGCATCCTATTAATAAATACTTTTTTTGTACTTGATAGAAATACTGAATAAATATGGAATACTGAAATATCACTTTGACATTTCATATTGATTTCCATAGTAACGCACGTATAAATTACTAATTTAGTTGCTAGGACCCCCTTAGCAACCAATAATAGTGTTTTACTTTTACGATTTGTTTCCGAAATAACTTTCTATACAAAACTTTAAAAGAGTTAACTGAAAATGAATTTAATTCTGCTTAAAAATGGCTAAGGGAAGCTAGTTAAAAATCTTCAATCGTCCAATACAAATCTTGGACAAACAAGGATACGAGCTAATAAAAACGTGGTAAAATACAGCTAACTGAGCTAACATTAAAAAATAGCTAAGTACCTACATAATATTAAAACTTCTAGAAAAAATATTCTAAATAATATTACTTATGTATAATATGTCTTCAGGTCTAATATTAAATATCTTTATGTGTTATGATAAGTGATAACACACGCCATACTTCGTCCAACAAACTATCAGGTTCCATTTAAATCCACAAATACGTAATGTTATTATAGTGTGTTGGTGAACAAAAATACATTTTGGAGTAACGATGACCGCGTGGCTTAAGCGCCGGTCTATAGTGTCGAGGGTCCCAGGTTCGAATCCTGGGTCTGGCAAGTACACATATTGTTTTTCAATTTGTGTACGAGTGAGAGTATGGACCTAATAGGTTGAGCAAGTGGCTGACATCCATTTCTCGTAAAAATAAAATCTGTTAATAAAAACCTCCACTGTGGACGCCCATATGATCCAATTAGGATCGGACATGGTCGAAAGAATGTATGTTTTGGAATACCCCTCTTCAATTACCAGGTATGAATGTTTAACATACCAATTGATGAATAATTAACGTGTGAGCAGTTTTGAAAAGGACCTTGAAGATGAACAACATATTTTATTTCAGGGTAACGTGGACACCGACAGAGACCACGTTTACTCGATCCTTGAACCCCGTGTACAGTACGACGTGACCATCTCCAGGATGGGGACTCCCCCAACACACCTGACCGTTTCTCGACCTATGGGAGGTCAGTCAATTCCACCGCCACCATCGAATCCTCCGCCCCCGCTTTCAAGACCCAGATCTCGGCGTTCCGCAAGGAGTAGCGCTAGGCCCAAGTCTCTTCAGTCATTTGGAAGTCCGCAGTATTTGGATCATCTTTTTCCTAGCACTGCTGAACTGTAAACTGGACATAATTAGAAATATACCACTGAACGTTTGACGACGAATTTCGATGGTGTCTTTATTAATAATTATTATATGCATTACATAAATTATGTAATGTCTTGTAGAGCAGGGGTTCCCAATGTACTTGCTGCGAATACATTTTCACCTTCATTTGTGTTAATACGGAAAACATTTTTTTTATGGAAATACTAATTTAGAAATTAATGTAATTGACATGCCTTGATAATAATACCCACATAATATTCAGATTTATTTTAGGTAGATACTGAAAATAATACTGAATCTTACGTGTACCTACCTAGATGGGTACAATAATTATTAATTACTAGTGCTGTTAATTTGAATCGATGCAAGATTATCCATTTTTTTATATTTGTTTTATTACCTTTTATTTTGTTAACTGTCAATTCATTGTGGAACTGCATTGTATTGTTGTTTTAATTTAATAAAACGCAATTTTTTGTAGTACTTTTTCCACTTTTAATCAATAAATTAGGACCGGTTTCGTCCGCCTCAGAAAATGTCCCTCTGAGGACTTTCCTTTTAATTTTTTTATTTATGTTCCATTAGAAAAAGAAGTGTATGAATCTCTTTTCTTGCTCAAAAGTGTGCTCCTGATCAAAAATGACTTGCAAACCCCTGCTATAAAGTATTTCAATAATAATATAATATATTAAAATTGTACAATGTTTGAGACAATTATTTAATTAATTTAATATTGAGGTAAAATACAGCTATATCGTACCTTAATATTATTCAATTAAAAATAATTATATTAGAATATTATTTAATAAAAGTAACAACCTTTCACATTATTATGTACATACATTCGAATTCAGTCGAAATATTATTATTATGGTTTTGAAACAAATTTGAATCATTTACGTTATCTGTTTCGAAAGTAAATCAGTTACTAGTAACATAAATAATATCTTTATTTCAAAACCATTATAATAAAATTGTGTTCAACAACGTAAACGCCAGTTCAATTAATTAATATAGGAAATGACGTCATTATTAAAATAATATTATGTACTTACTATAAATGACGTTTTAATATAACACGTAGGTAGTCTTGATTATATCCAAAACCGAAAATAGTATTAAGCCTAGAATATGTATGCAAATAAAATTGATTAAATAAATTTAATTAAAAACCTATCACCCGTGTACTACCTATTTATTTTATTTAAACTATTGAAAAACGTAATAAACGATAATCACTCTTTTCTCGCTAAATTCATTTTCTGATTAACTAAGCTCTTCACTCCTCTTGGTACCTTGCTTTTCTCAGGCCAGAGTGTAGCTGTAGGCTGTCCCTCGTAGCTTCATCAATTGGTCGCTCAACGGCGCCGACGTTCTTCCTCTGATTCGCCTTCGCTAGAGGTTATCCAAAACCACCAGTCTACCCGGATTATCAGGTCCGTATCGAACAATATAATATCCAAAAACGCGTCTCAGAATGATTGACTGGTTTGTTCTTCGGCTCGTCAGTTCGCTCTGTCTAAAGCGTCAATTACATTGAGCTTTTTTACGAGCTGATTATTGGCAAATTTATAATCTGCCTGTAAATTCGCCCAGTGTAATCATCGAACAAGCTAATAAGCAGGTTGTAAACACTCCACCGAGAAAAGTTGAAAGCCGGTCAACTTTATAAGCTACACGCCGGCTTGTGGGCGTATCGCGTCTGCGCAGTAGAGCGATGGTGGTGGAAAAACGAACTACTCATTTTGAAATTTACCTTTTTGACGTTTAATGGAAACATTATTATGGAGCGTAGCGACCTCCCGGCAAAAAAACGAACTACGTTCCGTCAAAATCGCTCGCTGGCTTGTGGCTTATCAGCGAATGGAAAATTTTGTGTGTAATCATGAAATCGCAGTAGCTTAACCGCCCGCTTTTAAATTTGCCAATAATCAGCTCATAAAAAAGCTCAATGTAATTGACGCTTTAGAAATACAAAAATGTTAAAAAAAAAAAAAATCTTGTTGGAATGAACTTTTTTCAGCAGTTTATCATTTTTTTAATTGTCTCATAAAAAGAGTTGCATGTAATGCCGAAGTGGCCAATTGAGTTACTCGAACTGTGTATTATGAACATATTAATAATAATTATATTTTCAAAACGAGAGCTTCAATTTTGATTGGCAGACCTTCCACATACGATTGAAGTATATTTGAGTCGGCTGTAAACGTTATTTTGCCTTCTTCTATTTACCTACGCCTACAAAATTCGGGTTACAATAGTCACCACAAAATGCACCTATCTTTTCATCGATCTCATGACGACGCAATGTTGAAATTATGTTTTAGGCAATATTTCCGATGTCTCGCCGTGAACAGACTAAACATCCTACCTAGTTTTACGTGCACACCCTCCAATGGTAAAAAGTATACTTATAACAACTGGCACTAGTTTTACTTCTTTTCTATTAAATTTGAAGTGTCGTTAGTAACACTCATAAAATGCGTCTACTGTCTGCGGTCAATAATGACAATTATTTATTATTGACAATCATTAATACGCGGAATAACAGCCGGGACAAAATTCCAAACCAGCCGGGACCAATGTGTGAAACCGGGACGTACTATGGTAAGCCTACTAATAGGTCGCCTTTCAAATATCTAAATATTCGTTTAATTTTACGCAGACGACTTTATTTATACAATTGTGAATATTAAAACTATAATTCAATAATTTACATACAAATAATACCTATACTGATCCACTAAACCACTAAAGTATTCAGTGTGTTTAAGTATCATTGCATAAAATATACTTTACAACTACGGAATAATAATATTTTGGTACGTAAAATAATTAATACGAATTCATTATTTCGTTGTAGCAACACTATGTGAAATGACATCATTTTGCCACTGACATTTTTACGAACTCGCCACTCGCCGGCTGACTCATGTACATGTTTTCGCTCTGGCAACACCGTTCAAAATCGTCAGTTACAAAAACGGAGCAGTCAGTTTCGGTCTGACATGTCAAAATAGTGAAAAAGTTATTTGTGACAAGTGTTTGTTTGTTCCGAAGAATTGTCAACAATGGCATCACAACCGGAGGTCGGCGTCGCGGACTTCGTCCTATTGGACGATCTGTCACCGGAATTGTTCCTAGATAACCTTCTCACGAGGTAATTAGCCGTATACAACGTGTGTAATTCTATACGCCGAATGTATCGATGTCAACAGGTAGAAGCTTCTTGTTTTCATCATGAAATCAGAGGGCGTGTCGATAATATTCAAACTTGGACCGTCTTGCCGTTTTTACTCATTGTTTTGACATTCACAAAACCTTAAAAGAAAGCTAAGGTCATTTGTTATACACACAAATACGCAACCTGTTTATTACATTATACGTATTATGTGAAGAAAAAAGTTTTTTTGAACAAAGTTTCAACCGTTTATTTGAATGTAAAGTTGAATTATAACAATATTATTTAACATATTTACAAATTAGTGCAAAATTACCGTTGTTTCTGTCATTATTTTGAATTTCAAGCTCAGCATTTTATTTTATTTATATTATGAATCAAACTTTACTTTACTTATCGAGAGGATTGCCTACAAATTGTGGAATTACTGACCGAAGGGTTTAATGATTATTAGATACACACTACCTATAATTTGCCTATCTATATAATATAACTCTGAATTTAAAGTATTGTACTATTATTCGTGCGTAGGTATCAATTTCAAAGTTTAGTCTTGACTTTTAATGTTGATGATAATGACCTATGTTGATACATTAAAATAATATGCATAAATTAAGTGAATAAAAATAATGTACAAAGACAACCTATAACTAAGTAGGTAATTAATTTTTTTTTGAAGTTATACTTCTTTAGGCGCGTTTGGAAAATCAGATCAGAATGTATTTTTGGCGTGTGACATGTAACACATAATTTATTTTTTCACACAAAGATAAACGCACTCGATTGGATTCGAACCACCGATTTTTCGGTTATCAGCCAAACGCACTACCTTTACGCCACAGTGTGATAATGCAATCGTGACGATTGTACAGTATAATATTATAGTTTAGAATTGTTCCGTTGCCTAGGCAGGGAATTTATTATTGTCGACCATTTGCAATTCCTTACGTAAACAAACTATTAAACGTCAAATATAAAAACAACGATAAATAATTATGTAATTTAGTAATATAAGTTAAAGTGTATATAAATAAACCAACGGCGTTCCAATAAGCGTTCCTTTTTCTTGAGTGTGTAATTTAATAAGATAATTAAGAGCTAGTCGAAGAATCTAGGTTATCACAAGTTTTGTTTTTGTTTTGTTACGCCAAAGAAGTATAACTTCTAACGCGCGTACATAAGTACACACACCGATTTTTTAAAACAGTTGTATGTCTCCTGGACAATATGGTTTTGTACTCATTGCAGGTATTGTAGAATCAACGACGATATTTTAAAAAAATGTATCAGGCTGTCATAAACCCCTGCAGGTAGATTATTTATGAAAAACGGCAATGCCTTCTAGAATTTTCACCTTTTTTACTAAGCTTAAAATAATATAGATATTGCATATTTTAAAAAAATGTATTAGGCTCTCATAAAATAGAGCTCATATATAAGGTAGATTGTTTTGTCATGTTCTGTTTTGTCGTGTTCTATTTTGTCTTGTTCTGTTTTGTCCGGTCACCGTAATTTTCAGCTGTGGCTTGGGCCGGTTTGGTAAAGACTGAATGTTGCAACTTTTATTATGATTATTCATTTTTTATTTCGGTCTGAAGCGTACATGCGCATGCGCATAGTCGTTCAATACCTACAACCAAGTAAACAGCACGTGTTGTAAACATAACCATAATAAAGATATATATTTATAAACAAATTTCTGGATACTAACTTTCTACACTGTTAATTTATATTCATAAAACTTTATGTATATTGGAGTGTATATTTATTTTCCATTGTAAAGGTTGTGTATCAAGATTTGAGGCTATATTTATGTAAGTAAGTAAGTATCATTTATGAGTAAAATTATATATCAATAAATAAATAAATTTTGTGAATGTTGAGTTGGTAAATAATTCAAACAATGATATGTTGTAAATTTACAATATTTAGACACTTCATACACAAAAATACATATTTTTACGGTTTAGGATAATATTTGTCGTTTATCCCATGTCAATTTATTTATTAGCGTTTTATAATAATTGAAGACAATAATAATTATTATGTTTCATCACAAAAGCCAATATCACGTTTCAGTTAAGAGGACGTTCTACAGAATTGGCCTTGAGAATTGAAAATATGATTTTTTAACATGTGGTCCATAATATCTGGTCTACTAGTTAATATAAAAAGGTCTTGTCAAAGTTGTTTGTGTTAATAAATTTGCTCTGTGACTGATCCGACTCATATTTCACATTTATTTCATCAGGGCTGTCGAAGACATAAATCATAATATATATTTATAATTTTAAATTTTTATTTATAATATATATTATTTAAGTTTTGTGCATCTATTGCCGGGTCCACACTGGCAACAAGTTAATTTGCTGGCAACCTCGTTAGATTTTACGATAATTATTGTAAAATTTCTTAAGCAATTAAGGTAAGTATCGTAAAATTTAATGAGGTTGCCAGCAACTTGTTGCCAGTGTGGAAATGGCTTAATATCCACTGTGGTTCACGTAGTGGCATGGACCTGGGGTTAGCTAATTCAGGAAGTCAACACCCATGATAGAATTTTTTCCAGTTTTGGTTGCATTATATTCCAAAACTCTTCTGTAAAAATCGTTTCCGAGTTTATAAATGGAAATTTCTCGGTGTACATAGTAAACAAACCTACGAATAAAAAAAGACAAAAAGGAACATACTGATTCATCGCAGTAAAATCTGGTAATCAAATTCGCCATTTTGAAAAGCGACGATTTTGCGTAAACAAATATCACGTGGTCTGTACGTGTGCGGCAAACTTCGAATGTGTTTGTAATTTTGTGCAAAGTGCGAATGTAATGTTTTCAAATAATTGATATGGATTAATTATACCATCGTATTATTTTCTCGAAATCATAAACATACTATAATAGTATTTGAGTATCAACCTATGTTCAATTTGAATTGGGTTATAATAATAATATACCCGTATATATATCAATAGTATGTTTGATACAAAATCCACCCAAGTTATCAGTACGTACTTGCACAGGTTTGATTAAAAACCATGATGAAATTAACATTTAAAAAATATGAATGCTTAATATTATTTTGACAGCCCTGTTTTCTGATCGGCTTCATCTCGCAGGTGTTCATAAAATAATAATAATTCTCCGCGCGGCAGAAATTATCAGTAATAATAATAATATTTCTTGAAATAAAATCCCGATGATTAGTGATTTTTGCGAAAAGATCGATTTAAATTGACGTAGTTACGACGCAGAGGTCCTTTTTATACTGAATTATATTTGGACGGCGGGCTCTTCAGCGGGCCCTTAAACCATTAAATAAAATAGGCTATGTTTTACTTTTGATTTGTAATAAATTATTATTGTTAGCGAAAATAGTTGTACAGTCGTCTGTTTAAGCAAAGATGGTCGAAATAGCGGTTTGCTAAATTTTTCAAACACAGGTCTTAAGATTTTATTTTTCCAAAGTAGGTACATTCTGCAATAATATTTTGTTTTGTTACACTAAAGAAGTATAACTTCGAACGCGCGTACATAAGTACACACCGATTTAGGAAAATTATTATTCTCTGCGTTGGTCTCATTGTTTTGTCAATAAAACTTTTACTCACCTACCTACTTTATGTACTTTACTTACTTATACAAATCTCAGAGCACTAATTATTAGTGATTTTTTATACAAATTAACCTATAATGTGATATCAGATTTGACGTGCAGCTACCGGTACTTTCTAGTGAAGTGACTATATCTCCTCTTCACGGAAAAAGCCACTGCTTTCAAAAGTTGTAATGATCGTATTCGTACCTTCGTTTGCCGCCCTTTATAATTTTCATAAAGCGTCGATGACATTGAGCTACTTTACAAGCTGCTTGTTGGCGAGTTTAATAGCGGGCGAGTCAGCTAGTGCGATTGTGATGATGACACACAAAACTTTCCACTCGCTCGGAAGCCAACAAGCTAGCTATTTGAAACCGTCATTTTTGGTACTATTTGACAGGACGTATTGAGTTGTTCGTTTTTTTACTGGGAGGTTCGCCACTATCGCTCTACTGCGCAGACGCAAATCGGCCCACACGCCAGCGAGTAGCGTGTAAAGTAGCCCGGATTTCAACTTTTTTCGGTAGATTGTTTACAATCTGCTTGTCTGCTAGTTCGATGATGACACTGGGTGAGTTTACAAGCAGATTGTAAATTCGCCGACAAGCAGCTTGTAAAGTAGCTCAATGTCATCGAGGCTTAAGCAACACTTGGGCTGCCTACCCCCACGGGACGTCACCCAAAATATGCCATCTCTCCAGTTTCACTTCCTTAGTTGTCTTATTTGGTATTTTTCATCCATGACATTTTCTTGACATTCGTAATTTTGTCTTTCCATCTGATACTTACTGAGCATGCGTTTGTACACTGACATTCGTTCGAAAGCTTCAAGTGTTTTGCTGCCTCCATTCCCTAATTGGTTACAAAGTTCCCTGGTATCCAGTCAGTATTTATTTCATTGTCTCAATGAAAAATAATATTTAAAAATAGAAACACCACACCTGTTCTTACTACGTATTAAAAAATATTGTTTTCATATATTCTGTAAACATTACCAAGAAATGAAAGTTTTTCATTGTTGATTGTTGTCATTGGGCAATCGTATTTTGTTAGGTGTTTTAAAGAATGACTACACCTGTCATTAAATTAATACTGATTTAAAATTAGTAATACCTACTTAAGTATGTAATTAGGTACCTACTCACTACACTTTAATACTTATTTCCGCGTCCGGTGTTAAAAAATAAATGGTAAATTATTATCGTTTTTTCTTTCAATATTCCCTCATTTACCATTTTGCCACTTAACCATGTGCCTTTATGTACGGTTTACAATTATTATTCCAGGATCCCGCATGATTTGTTGATCCGGTAATACGCGAGATTGATAGTGGTGGAATTCCACGATTAGTTTCGTTATTTACATTTTAAGAAAACAGACAGGTGCCTACGAGATTACGGGGATCCGTAAATTTTGTAGTTACGTAGATACCGTGACCAAGGCCCCCACATCCTGAAGCGGCCCCCCTACCTATCGCTAAGGTTAAGGGCTGTGTGATTTTCTACAGTAATATTCCCTAAGTGGTTTCCACGGAACGCTGGGGTTAAGGATATTCCGTATATTTAGCGATTTTAAAATAAATCCAGTTGATTTATTGAGTTGTCGGCATATTATGAAGAACTGATCGTAAGATAGTAAGATAACAATACCTATGTACATTTTCTCATAGTCACTTCGGAATTGAACTGACTAATCGTTTCTCTCACATTTGACTCTCAGTTTACCGTGAATAAATATATTACGATCTAGGCACAATATAACAACGATATATTTTTCTGTATCTACATGACGCGAAATTGTTGTGTGCAGCATACACAATATTGTTTGAAGAATTGGCGGAGTGCGTTCCGGTTCAGGTCTGGAAAAAAATTACGGGTCGCCGACCCGGCGCGCTCTGTCCACTACGCCACTACAGTAATATTATCATTATTGCTATGATATCATGACATGTAAATAACTGGACACCTAATGAACTATTATTAATTTTGTAAATTAATATTTTTCTAATGTATTATCAGGAAAATAGTCAGAGATATTGTGTCGTATTGACCGCAAAACCACAATAAGTTTATGTTAACATATTGTATGCTTCACCTTTCAATGTTATATTCCATGCAATGTATTTTATAGGTAGGATCTTATGGCTTATGCTTATAGGCGCATATTTTATTTACAATGCTATTTCTCTGAATTGGTTTACGATGTTTACATGCTAATCAAAAAAACAGGTCCTTATATAAAATTTAACAATACAGCTCTAGTGTCCAAGTGTGCCAGTGGTTCCCAACCATTTTTTGTTTAGCGAAACCCTTCAGACTATTTCTAAAAATTCTATTATTAAAATTATAAAATTGTTATGGAAAACAGTACCTAGTCAGTGATATAGTGAAGCAAAGTGTCGTTCAGCAGAAAAGCAATATACCTACCTATTACTAGGTAGTTTACGATTTGTTTACTCTCAGAGGATATACATAGTATATTAGCGTATATCATTTTAATATACCTTTAATATAAAATCGTTACGAAGGTCTATTTATTTCATTCGACAGTGCGGCGCCCTATTGTCCTGGCGCACAGTTGTCCCATTCCCGTAGTATTGTAATAAATTATGTATTTGCTGTAACTGTAACGCTGACGTGGAAATTGTAAACGCTTTGATAAAAATAAAATGAACAGTGCGTAGTAGGAGGCGACCTTTAATACTGAAATGACAACAACTGTAAAAGTACTGTAATTTTATTATTCAACATATAACCAAAACTTGTGATACCTACTGTGGTTTCCGGCTAATGTGTAGTTTTATCTTATGGTTTTGAAAATACCCACCCGCATGATAATATCAAAAATTCAAAACAGTACAGTGGAAACTATTTTTTTTCCAATAGGCGCAATTGTTGTAGTCGCATCGTATCTTATTATTCTGTATGGTAAAATGCGAGCACTATCCAATCATATTATAATATCATGCTACTGTAAATCTGATATTTAAGGGGTTTGTACATATTGTTCGGTGTCTAGTACGTACGCCCCTAAAATTGAATTCTAAAACCACAGAACAGATAATAAATAGAATATCGATAGGCTATATTCAATACGCCCATGTTGATGCAGTGTTTTGAATGTGCGAGTGTCCTACGAAAAATGAAGCACGCATTATGCACGTGCAATAGAGTGTGTAATACACCAACATTAAATGAGCGTAAATGCATAAACCGAGAGCAGTTTTCAGTATTCGAGGTAAAACGTATTCTTGACACGTGTGTAAGTTTAGCCCGGATTTTTCCTTACTCGAGTCGGTTACCTGCTTCGCCTCACCCGTTATGTATTTCAGTTCCCATTATTTCTGAGTTCCCTGTCTAAAACATATTTGGTTCAAATCCGCAACAGGTGTGGCTGTTTGAAAAAGTTACACAATGTATGTTTTGGTAATAATAATTGTAAAAAACGTTATATTTGAATCGAGTTGGCAAGCCGATGATTACTTTCGATGTCGGATGGCTTATAATTTAATTTTCAGGCCCCCTATGTTAGAACTTGCGAGTGCCAGCTGCCCGGTCGACATGACGTCATATGACATCATTGTGACGTACTAACGGAGTGATAATAGCATTCGAGAAAATAACGCTACTCAGACAGTGGCGCTATTCATTGTCACCATACACATATAGGTGTTTCATCGTAATAATATCTATGGTGAGCACTGTGCGCTGGGCGGCATGCCTCGAGCGTGTATTGGCTGACGTCACAATACGTCATGTCGTCTGGTGCCACACGAGTCGATAGTTAGGAAATCGCGGTGCAGCTTTTCAACAATCCTGTCAGTCGGGAAGAGAGTTATCCCTAACTTATTTATAAGGTTATTAGTGAAAAATATATCAACGACAACCAATAATATCATTATTTAATTTTGTATTCTCCCTTTGACTTTAAATTCTGGAAATCTTTATAAAGTATTTAAGAAATAGAATATGTAACCAAAATGTAGGCATCCGTTCATTGTACCTACTCATGGTTGGTTAGAAAACATACAATTTCGGCAAGCAGCTTAAAAAAACCGATGATTCCCCCGTAAATTTAGTTATTTACTTATTTGAACTAAATTAGTACATATTATGAATAAAGTGAATTTTCTGCTTTATGTTACTTAGGTATCACGTTATCAATATTATCACTCGTTTATCTATATCGCAGGTATTGATAAGGTAATTAATATTCACCTGGTCCCTCAGTATCGGCGATAAACTACTTCATGGAATATTATTTCAGATAGGATAGACAAATAATTTCAGTATTTAGTTGGGTACCTCCAAACATATTACATACTTCTGTATTTTCAATATCTAAATTGAGCCATCGTGGACTCGATAAATGTCAAAGAACCTGAATTTATTATAAATTTTAATTACCTACCTATGTACATACTTACATTTCAATGCTTTAGTTTAGCCGTTTAGCGCACAGACTTTGTATGCCCAGTTTTTACCGAAATTGAGTTATTTATTAATTACACAAAACACACATTCGCATCGCAACTTTTTGCTGTAGTGTTTATATAATTATTCGAGAATATATTTTCCCATTCAGTTACGTCCCGTGGGGTTAGGCAGGCCATGGGTTGCTTATGTGGACAGGGTCTCCTTAACAAACTCACTATCATAGACTATAGATACATCCTCACTATACTTTGAACTTCCATAGATGTATAATTGTATTTTCACTGCTTTTATTTGTTTATATTAAGTTCTCTTTTTATATTTTCATTTTTATCGTTTTTATTACTTTTTTTCTTTATAATAATGTTTCATGTCATGTTGTGAACATATAATTTGTAATGTCCACAATATGTTAAAAAAAAAATTGAAATTAAGGGCAGCAAACTATAAAGGGCGACAAACGATGGAAGGAATAAATCATTACAACTGTTGAAAGCAGTTGCTATATTCCATGAAGCGGATGATGCGGTCGCTTCGTTAGTCGCCGACGTATTAGTTTTTTGTAATCCTAAGAGGGCCTCCAAACTTATCATTACTTACCTAAAACCACCGCTGTTTAAAAGCGTAGGTTTCGTAGAAATGCTATAATCCTCGGTAGCTCATGCGTAACTATATCATTTTTTTTAATTGATCATGCGTGATGAAGTAGAAGACAGAGTACGGTAAGTAATTGATAATAGTTAACAATACAATCATCATCATGTATGGCACACGACCCTTGACGGTTTTTGGCCTCCATCAAAAACTTCCTTCATCCTGGACGATTAAGCGCCGACACTTAAACCGGGCATTCCTTAATCTCTCGTGGCGCAGTCCGGCCATCTCCATTTCGGCCGTACATAGCCCGCCTTGCTGGTATATCTTTCGGCATTCTATGCACGTGGCCGATCCAGCGCAGTCTCTGCATTAACAATACAATAAAATGAATAAAACGCACAAAGCCATGGCATGGCAGCTTGTCTAAAAATGCAAACTCATTTAAAAATACAATTCTCTTCGGCGACAACACCAGATCTGAATGCTCGATTGGATATATTATGGGAGAATGTAAAAATATCAGGTATAGTCGAAGAATCTGGAAAGTGGGAAGGATATCTTCATGGTGGACTAGGCGGTTTCATGTAAATTGTACGTATTACATTTCTCCCTATCACAGTTCACCGTGAGCTGTCGTACCGGAAATAAATGGCCGTATAGTATTGAGCTCAAAAAATGACACATCCGTCGGGCATAGCAGACCGTTATGTTCAAATTTTATTCGATTCAATAACATTAATTTGATATTTGATTTGACTTACGATCACCTAAGTACTTGCTAACATATTTTTAAATCATCGATCATTTTATATACTTACTTACATATATATATATATATATATATATATATAAGTACTTACGATAATGTGATTGTATTTCTAATCTACTTACTTACCGATTTTCTTCTATCTCTCCCTTGTATTCCGGTGGTTTTTATTACGTAGGTAGGTACTTAGCTATTTTTAAGTGTTTTATTGTGTGATGAATTTGATCCTAATGCTATGCGGCCATCAGTTTCTGATACAACGTCTCACGGTGAACTGATACGACCAACTGCATACGTACAATTTTCCGGACACGCGACTGATACATTTATATAGGCACTCATATAGCAAAATTACATACGAAATGTAAACACGTTAACGACATAATTTTATTTTGAAACGCCAAAAATAGCAAGTTTATTTTTGGCTCCATAAATACCGTTCTAAAGATGCATGTCTGACTCCATTATGGAAATATCAACCAATCAAAAGTATTTTTTAAATATAAATCATTCTTGAACTATGACACATTGAGTTGTAAAATCAATTGAAGGTGCTTTGCATAAATGTTACAGCAGTGATTCCCAACTGGTCCGCGGAACCTTGGGGCTCCGCGACAATTCAAAAAAGCTCACCCAAATCTTGACCCACTATAGTCAGGCCGTGACACGAGACTGTAAACTTCAATGGTAGTGCCATCTATTGCTCATACATAGGATGTAATACGGTAAACTGTTTGTAGAACATGATGATCGTTGCATATTATTTAAATAAATTGTGATAATTTGAACAAAATATGCAATCTAAAATGTCCATTTATTGGTCACCGCATTACATTCGAAGATAATAAATAACTACCTAGCACTACCATCGTACTCTCCAATTCAGTGTCACGGACTGAATATAGGCGGCCGTGACCCAAACGGTATGTGAGTTGGAATAGCGGCCGTACCTACATATAATTATATTTTAAGTAAAATCTGATCTTCAAGGCCCGTGAATATGACTGTGCTAATACCTTTTTTCGATTGCCCATCGACTACCTCCCCCCCCAACAGGCACTCTTCGCCTATGGTATGATAAGATGGTCGATATACCTTTTACATTTCGTCAGCCATCACTGACCTTAATTAAATTTTATCATGATCTTCCACCATTTGGGTACAAAAAAAAACATCAAAGCAACGAGAAATACAAAATGAATGTGTTTTTTAAATCCATTTCGACTTATCTTGTTATAATAATGTAAAACAATTAGGTATGATCTAATTTAGAAGTTTACTAGACAAGCAGTCTATGTGATACCTGGCAATGACATTTTACTGCAGATCCGTACTGAGATATTTATCGCCTCATTTTCTATGCTTAAATAAAAATAGTTCTTCGATTAGTTGACGTTAAAAATAGATTTATTGATCTTGGCCGCCCCACGAACAGGTTTCATATTAGATTTTTCTACGACACATGGACGTTAGCCTAGTCGCACATACAAACTCACGTCGAATTTGTCGATGTAATTTTGTTGTCATTCACAACTCACATGTAACTTACTTAATATGCAAACGGGACAATATAAATTAAATGATTGATTAATATAAACTTAAAAAAATGAATTGATTACTTTATCACGTTATCACAGTCATAAAATTAAGTAACAAAGAGAATATTTATTTTGCATTCGAGTGGCAACACAGTTTCAGTGTTTACTTCTGTTTACTTCATTATTGATACAGAAAATGTCAATCATTCTGAAAAGGGATCTAATGATTTTTTTATGTATTATTAATTAGTATGTATATTCCAATCAAAATTTTACATAAGACTTATTAAATATCTCAAGTGTCTCCAGTATCTCATAAAATAAATATAGACCATATTAATATATTCCAATTTGGCCTACTTCAATGCAAAACGCTTCCAATGACATAATATTGTAATCCTAGAAGAGGCTCTAATTCTGGGGCTATGTGTAGGTATATTTCTCTCAAATCCATCTTAACCGGAGGAAATATTGCGTTTTCTATGACATCTTCAGTATATTTAGAGTATGGATCCTGCATAACTCCTGCTGTACATCTTTCGTAACCATATGATTAGACTTCGTAAATGTTCTGAGAAATCTACAAAATCGACAAGCGATGAACGCTGAATCCCAACCCATGACCGTCACTCTGACAGTAATGAACATCATCAGCCATTTTACATTTAGTGTATAGATTCTAATACACAGTTACATTTTTTCGGCATTTATGGTATTTAATGCATCTGACTCTTAGTGTGACCAATCTATCAACCGATTATGGTAACATTCTCATGCCGGGAACTAGGTGTGTAATTCAAAATGCGTGTCAAGATATTTAAATTCGATCAATCAAACATGACTTCCTAGTGCATGAAACAGTATTAAGACAACTAACTGTAATAATAGTGTTTTTAATTCCTAGATCCGGTACTGATGGAAAAAAATAATTGAAATGCAACATATGTGTAAAAAAAGTAACTGTTCGCATGGAATAAGCACGCATGCGGAATTCGACATAGAAGCGGGCCATGATAGTCATTCATTATACTGCAGGTCAATTACTATTTTTTTCTTACAATATTAAATGTTTTGTATTTTATTTTGACGTATAATATAATCTTCATCATTATCAGCCGGGTTCGATTCATGGCTGGATGAAGGCCTCTCACAACTCCTTCCATTATAGTCCGTTCGTAGTCTTTCGAACTTGGCTCTGGTTTTACTTATTACTTCTGGTCATCAAAAAACCCCGTTTCATGATTTGATCTGGAGTGTGCTCTACCTTGGTGATTATTCTTTTATGAACTTTTCGTGTTCGCCACTCGAAACTATCCCGGGGGTCGCAGTCGCTTTGCTGGCTTCCGTTTTATCCATTCTTCGAGATTCGTCACTTGGTAGACATGTATAGAAACGGTGATAATCATTGCACCAGGCCAATATTTATTATCTTGATTACAGTAACGTACATGCATACAAAAGAGTCGGGAGTCGATTTCTGAAGACTCCACAGGTTTTAAAATACGTTTATTGGCAAGACTCAAAAAATTGTAACGCGGAGGTGTCACACGAAACTGTCACGTTTTATGTCAACATCTACTTTTAAGCGATATATTTTTATGTTTGGTTGCGGGGTTTCGAAACCGCGCCCACAGAAAACTAACTACACCTAAATCACCCGCTGTCCCTGTAGGTGTAGAGTTGTAGAAGTAGACGTCGTATAGCCGTAGACCATCGGCGTAGTTGGATACCTCGAAATAAATAAATATGTATACTAGCTCGGACCAAGGCCGACTATATTTAGGCCGTGGCACTGAATCACGTATTGCGATGGTGGTGCTAGTTATTGATTATCTTCGAATGCAATGCGGTTACCTGTTTGCAATGAATGAATATTTGCATTGTATACAAACAGTTTACATTTATTGCTTCGAAGTATGAGCAATACATAGCTCTACCTTCGAAGTTTACAGTTTCTTGGAACGGCCTAACTATATTAGGCCTTGGCTCCGACGCAAGCCAATATATTTATAACAATAAAATAAACACATTGTACGCATGTTGTTTACGTGAAACCGTGTATTTTTATACAATAATTTCATTCGATTCCCCTTGTCATTGTAGAACTATTTGGTACTAAACATAATGTTAGTATGACAAATCTGTCATTTTTTACATTACAATATCTGGATGATGTCATTAAATAGCCATCAAATTGGTATATTATTAACTCACTCTATATTATCTTATTTTATAATACTAAATATTATTGTAATTAATTTCATTCACATTACAGGAAAACTAATAATGTCGGTTTTTTTTCACTTCCTGTTATGAATGATTAACTGTTGTAAAAATAAATTATCTTCGCATGATAATGAAGCGAGTTTGCGATATACATTTCAAGCATTTTTGATAATTATTTTTGTATTGTGTTGCACAACTGATATGGGAATTTAGAATAACTGACCGATTGCTAGTATCGAGCGCTAGCGTGCAGTAGGTCCGGGTTCGCGTACCGGTTGACAAACACGTGGGTATTTATTTTTTCTATCAACATAATAGGTCGTAACAAACCGCCCTCTTGCTCCGGACGAATACGGTGAGAACTCGCGGGAGAGAAGGGGTAGAATGTTTTTGATGAAATTTTGTGTCAGGATGAACACTGATTATTGACAGTGTTGACTAATTGATGATAAGGATCATAAAACCATTGAATTGCTGAATTCATTTTTTTTTTCGTCGAGTCATGTAATATTACCTATATATTATGCTTCCCTGGAGAAGATTAAACGGTACATCAAGCCAAACCAGAAGCTTTTGCGTGGATTGATGCCTTGTCGATGCCACAGCGACCATATTATTACTATAACTAGTTGTGCGATTTTGTTTTTAATGTATTTTTTTTTGAACAAAATGTTTTACTTATTTATTATTTGACTATCGTCATATGAGTATGCATATATTTATATATATTTTTACCATAGACAGAAATAAGCGTCGATTTCTCATATTGCATCTGAGAATCTCATATCGCGTTCAGAAAATAACGGATCTTTTCTCTATGATGAAATTATGAACACCTATGTATCTGTGATTATCATCTGCTTGGGAATCTTATTATAAATTATAACCGTATCAAATTTTGGAGTCTCGAACCTTGGTATTCCGTTTTGAACGCACGCGTGCTCGCACTATGCCGTGCCTCGGGCGCAGGGCATTGAAATGTGATGGCCTGGCTATCATTTACCGAGTAACAATGAAGACTATCGCTGTGAGAAAATTATAACCAACGTCCATTATAAAAAATATAATTAAATAGATGTACTTACATTGAATAAGACTTTTAATCAATCGATATCCACCACTTCAAGAAACTACGACACGTGTTTTGTTCACGTAATAAGCTATGTCAAGTATGTACAATCGGTGTTTCAGCAAATCCCAATATCCGATCTGTTATATTCTGTGGTCGCCTTTTTTACTCTGAGTAACGTTCACTGTCATTTAAACCGAATCTTTTGGACACATTTACATGGAGCGACGTTCGCATTGATAATTCGTGGGTCGGGATGTGTAGTCAGGTAAGTCACAAAACAGCAAAAATGAGATATGAATGCCACTATACTAAAAAAAAAAAATCTTTCGTTGTGTGTAGTCAGGTAAGCCGTATGTCTCACTATTGGCGAGATGCAGTTTACCGGCATAATACCGGCAAAAAAAAAATAGAAAACCCTCCCACACCGGCATGATTTCAGAAAAATCTTTCATTACATAGTGTTGTACTAAAATGCTTACAAAAGATATATTTATGGAGACATTGGAATAAAACTCAGATTTTTTGACAATGCAATCAATATTTATTTATTGTGTGGTATTTTTGCCAGCATGATCCTTTGTGAAGAGGCACATAGCATTCTTGACAAAGGTATCTGGTCTCTCCTCGCCTCTTATGCGCAGCACATACTTGGCAGACTCGCGATGGATACTGTTTTTTTTGCAATCTGTGGAATCGCCTTCAGAGTATGTCTGGACATTATTCCAGACAATCTATTATTGCCGGTGAATTCATTTAATTCGGGATTCGGAGTATCCGAACTGTCTCCAACTCTCGCCAACTGTCTCCAACTGTCGCCAACTGTCTTCAACTCTCGCCAAATGTCTCCAACTGACTAAAACTGTCTTCAACTCTCTCCAACTTTTGTCACCTGTCTCCAACTGTCCCCAACTCTCGCCAACTGTATCCAAATGTTTCCAACTGTCTTCAACTGTCTCCGATTGTCTAAAACTGTCTCCAACTCTCGTCAACTGTCTCCAACTCTCGTCAACTGTCTCCAACTCTCGCCAACTGTCTTCAACTGTCCCCAACTCTAGCCAACTGTATCCAAATGTTTTCAACTGTCTTCAACTGTCTGCAATTGTCTAAAACTGTCTCCAACTGTCTTCAACTCTCGTCAACTGTCTCCAACTCTTGCCAACTGTCTCCGACTGTCCCCAACTCTCGCCAACTGTCTCCAACTGTCTTCAACTGTCTCCAACTGTCCCCAACTCTCGCCAACTATCTCCAAATGTTTCCAACTGTCTTCAACTGTCTCCAATTGTCTAAAACTGTCTCCAGCTGTCTTCAACTCTCGTCAACTGTCTTCAACTCTCGTCAACTGTCTCCAAATGTTTCCAACTGTCTTCAACTGTCTCCAATTGTCTTCAACTGTCTCCAATTCACGTCAACTGTCTCCAACTCTTGCCAACTGTCTCCAACTGTCCCCAACTGTCGTCAGCTGTCTCCAACTTTCGCCAACTGTCTCCAATATCTCCGATTCGGAATTCTCCGTATTTTTCAGAAAACAAAATTTTTCGAAAAATTCTATAGATAGCTGAAAATATTAAATTAATTACGGCCAGGAACAAAACCGGAAATTTCCGGGTCCGGTATGATAAGGGTTATTAAGTCACATGAGTAGTCAGATAAGTCAACATTTTGTGTGACTTACCTTACTACTCATAGTTGGCTTACCTTCAAACGTCATACCTACTCAGTGTTGATTTTGGTGAATCTAACGTATTTTTTAAGATATTTTGAGAAATTTTGAAAAAAAAATAACAACAGAACCTAAGTAAAATAGTCATATTATAATAAATTATGACTTATATACATAAATAAGTATGTGTATTATTTGTAAATAATAAAAAATATACCAAATTTATCGAATTTGATTTATTTAAATCTAAAAACACGTACACAATATCCAAACAATAATCTTGCTTCTAGGTTCAACTACATACTCCAATAACTTGTATGTTGGCGATTCATTGATAGCATAAAAGATCCTGATTTTAATATTCAAGAATTAATGCAGTCCAATTTACCAACATTGAAGAACCACGCCCTTCATGCTCAAATAGTGCTTCCACGATTACAAATCACGACGATGTTTTAACCTGTTGCCCTCGTTCTCGATTGAGAAGTAAAAATCACCAAAAAATAACTTAAGGGATGATACAAAGCCTTCAGAAATGATAAAAAAGTTGCACGAAAAACTGGCAAAAGTTACGCAACAAGTACCTATAATGGAAGTTATGAATACGTAAAAAAGTCGTATCAGACAAAGCGAACCAGGCAAACAACATTTTCGCCAAGTAACAGTTCAATATTACTTGACTGTTGAACTGTTACGGAAACCAATTTGTAAAGATTGTACACTAAAAACATTAAGTGACAGTCACAATTTTTTTGAATATGTTTTGAAAAAAAAAAGTGCGACTACTTCCGGTATACTTATTCAAGAAAATGCAAGAGGAAAAATATCTCTAAAAACAAAGATAGCGAAGAAGATAGGCAAATAGCAAAGACACAATATATACTCTCAATTCCATCATTATGAGAGTCATTACTCTAGAAGGGACTGTCAGAAAATACTTACCGCCACATTTGACAATAACTGTGATGTATTCTCAATATTTGAAGAGTATTAGCTCTAATCCCATCAATATTCGTTTATACGCAGAAATATTCCATGGCATGAACTTAACATTCAAACGGCCAAATAAGGATACTTACCAAAAATGCGATAAACTTAACTTAATTAAGAATTCCACCAACGATGAAGAAAGAAATAAAAATCGTGAGGAATTGAAAGAGCATCATGCGAAGCTGACTTTGCATGTTCAGCTAAAAGTTGTGATAAAAAGTACTTGCAAGATTCCTCTTGCCAAATTGTAACATTTGACATGCAGCAATGTTCCCTGGCCTTTTACAAACGACATTTGACAGTGCATGATTGTGATAATAACCAGGGATATTGCTATGTATACCAGAGACTCTTGCTAATAGCGAAGCTAACGATATCGCTTCATGCCTGTTCAAATACTTAACCAAGGAGACACATGATAATATTAAGCATGTGATCATGTATTCTGATAGATGTGCGGGTCAAAACAAAAATAGCCACGTAGCTGTAATGTGCATGATAGCAGTAAAATATTCTGAGACTTTAAACAAAATTGATCACACTGATTTTGAGTCCCTGGCCACACACATATGGAATGCGATAGTGACCATCGCATAATTAAGAAAAAAAAGACATTTGGTGGAACGATCGAACATCCTCATAATTGGGCCAAATCAATGTGTGAGGCTGCAAAGAAAAATCCTTTTAAAGTCACTGAAATGACTCGTGAAGATTTTGTTAACTACTCGGATCGATTAAAAGGACCATTGCCACTCAGAAAAATAGACACAGATGGGAATAAGTTTGTTTGGAGATATGTTAAGTGGCTTCAATTCAACAAACACGAACCGGGAATAGTAAAATTTAAAAGAACTCTCGACGAGACGACTGCATTTTAACAAATTTCATATATAAGACGAGACAAGACGAAATATTTGATAGACTTACTTCCATACATTTCACCATGTTATAGAGAATTTTATGAGTCACTTGAGACATTTGAGATAGTCAACGATATTTAACTAGATACCATTGAAGAAATAAATACTGAAGTTTAATGATAACGATGAACCTTTATAATATTCAGGTTTGTGTGCCTTTTCACTACTTAAATAACATTAAAGTAAAAAAAAAGTTATAAAAATGCTACTTTTAAATTTATATAATATTTTTTTCAATAAACCAATAAGATTTATGTATAAAATGTGTGTTTTATTGCTAATATTAGTTGGATTAACATGAAAAAATAATAATATTACTTTGAGCGTAGTAAGGTAAGTCAATCATTTTTTGTGCAAATCCAGTTAAGTCAATTCCCTTTTTTTTAAACCAATTAAGTTTTGATGAAACAAAACAGTAAGAATACTTCTAGGACATATAATTGAAAGCCAATTACATGTACTTTGATTTGTTAGATATAAAAAACATAACTATAATTAGGGGAATGTGGGGAATTTTTCGAACTTTGTTTTTGCTATATCTCAAAATGACAATTTGTGACTTATCTGACTTCACATCCCGACCCACGAATTATGTGGCGATCAACGAGTCATGTGACAACTAGCGTTGTCAGCAAAATCCGTGAAATACGAATCGATCGTGAAAATATTATTTATTTATTTGTATATACATTTTTCACAGGCCATTTGTCAATGCCCATTGGACCTCAAGTACAAAGTTACCTAAAATGAGTATTTTGTCTGGCTATATGGGGTCGTTATCTTTGCGAATGACGCACAGTAGAACCTCAATTTTCTGGTTATTAACTTACCAATGATCTTGTACCAAACATGCTTTTACTGAGAAGCAATGTTTGGTACAAGTATCATTGAAAGAAAAGAATCAAAGAAAAGAGTAAATTAACTAAACATATTTATTTATATTTCCATCGGTCAAACTAATAATTATCGGCTTCGCGTCCTAAAATCTAACACCGTCATTCATATCTCTTCTATCTTACTCTAACGCACATTGCGGAGATTGTACGCGTGCCGAGTGCTTTCTCACTCGTACTTATGGTTAGTTTTTGTACTAGGTACTCAAATTTCTCTCCGTTTTACACTGTTTTATTATTAAACGCCTTAGCATCGCGGTGACTATCTCGCTATTAACAGAAAGAGGGGACTAATTTTTACTTTTGAACTTCATTAATTTTTGTCACATATCCTTCCTCATCGGTCTAAGTTGGAATTTAGGTACGTAGTAAGATTTTCTCACCAATTTCGAAAATAACAAAAACTTACTGTGTTGCCATTATTTCTTTTGGCATAATTAAACGTGTAAGTACCTACAAATATTGTCTTTGGCATTAAAAACGAACGCTCTCGAAGTGCTGTGAAATCTGCCGCGATGACAGCACTTAGCGTCCCTGCTTTGGGAGGTAATAAAAAGAAAGCCATCGTGAATAGAACGATTACGACAGTTTCTTTTGATGGCCACGGGCATGGACAGAGCGTGATACGTTGAGCTTTAAAATAACTTCTCCGCCTTGGTAACCATAAAATACGATGGTAATTAATCTTCATTTTAATTATCTAAGTCTTATTTTTATTATTTCATCCATAAAAACCAGATAAATGAAAGAGTCCGCTAATGCATTACAAATGCAACGCATTTATATGCACCTACTGGCTTATTTTTATACTAGCGATAATAGAACGACATAATAAAGAATTATACTGATTGCATTGTTTTAAAAAAATCAATGAGATATACAAGGGTTGAATCTAGGCGCGCGTTTCTCTGCCCAGCCGTTCCATTTTTATAAATATCCAGACAGTCAGTATCACGGATAGCTTGTTTAATAAGCCCCCGCGCGCGCTCCTCATCTCAC
Source organism: Rhyacophila brunnea (assembly GCF_057557595.1). Taxonomy (NCBI): domain Eukaryota; kingdom Metazoa; phylum Arthropoda; class Insecta; order Trichoptera; family Rhyacophilidae; genus Rhyacophila; species Rhyacophila brunnea. The sequence continues at coordinate 31,788,899 of NW_028232827.1, read as the reverse complement.
CACTCTATCGCTGCTATCTGACCACTACATCTACTCGTAATGTCTTAATTTTTAAATTGAGAATAAACTCTACTAAATTGGTAGATAATAATAATGTATTCTGATAAGCTGGACAAGTTTCATCAATATTGGTTGAATATTTTTTTAGTTATATCGGAACAGACCCACACATAAAAATATGTTGTGCTTAGGTTTTACGGAAGTATTCAAAACGCTGATTAAAATACAAATATGTCGGAATCACAAACAGACACTTAAATGTTATTATTGGTATATTTTCCCGTCTTATATTCTTGCTGATGGTCCATATTCGAATTGTGCTAGGTAAGTGAAATTCACATGTTTTACCCCACACCGCAGCAGTTATCGCCTGACTCTGAACCCGTCGATGCTGGTTCAAATCCCGCGTCTGGTTAAGGTTACGTGTTATTTTTTCCAATGTGTGTTTGATTCTGATCGAAGACCCTATGTGTCGGGCGATTGGCAAACACCTAGTGTTCCTAAAGTGCCCCGACCGCTCAGGTCATGAAATTTTACCGCGCACCACACATAATTCTCCGTGCAGCATTCTGATGCAATAAATAAACATGTCTCTGAAAGATTTATAATACAAAAAAAAAATTGTAAGGACTAATAATATCGTGTCACGGCGTTTTAAAGATATTTTATTGGTAAACTAACAAAACGAAATCATTTTTTTTAATTCTTGGCATAATATCAGCTGATTCTTACAGATTACAGACAGAGCTGGATTACATAGTTTAGTGACATTTAATAAGTTTTTTTGCCTATTTTGCTTCTCGCCGCTGGTGTTAACCATAAAGTTCATATTAAAATTGACCATAACATTCTTAAATCCCGCTATTTGGGCGCTACGTTGGGCAGGTAATTGAGGAAATAAGTAAATCCCAAATTACATAGGTGTTCTAATTACTAATTAGTTGGCTATGTCGGCTAAGTGCTAACGGGAAGCGATAACAAGTCATTGTATGTGCTTATGCTACATACCAAAGTTAGATTATGTAGACTATCTATCGTAGCTATGTATGCAAATGATAATAGGTACATTATAGCGTACTTAGCAGTAAATTGTATATCCGATAGAGTTTATTGTGATTATGTCGTATATAACTGTTTGACTCAAGGCCCACTAAATAGTCAGGCCATGACACGAAACTGTAAACTTCGATGATAGTGCTAGTTGGCTCATACAAATGCGATAGGCACGGTGAACCATTTATAGAAAATGCAAATAAAACGCGAATCAAATTGAGGTGCATGTCGCCTACTGTCACGCTGTCGCGGCGATAAATTTAGTATATGATTTCATCCTTTTGCAGAATATTTTAAACATTCACCATCTCTGTAAATTCACAGAAGAATGACACTGACTAAGAGTGTCAACTATAATGTATTAGTAATTTGAATTATTATTAATTATTCATGCCAATTTCAATTAATTTGAACAGTTTCCACGTGTGTGCGTTAAAATTACATGCGTCATGACATCCATAGATAATATTTTGAACAGAACCCAACCTGCATACCATAGATAATAGACAACATTCTTATAGAAGATATATAGTACCAACCGCTAAAAACAAAAAAACGTGATTTTGACATGACAGTCGAAAAGTGTAGGCATGTAGAATATGATAAAAACGTTCATTGATTCATATAGGTGTCGATGCAGTGCAGTTCAACGTGAGGTGATCTCATTGTTGTTCTGGTGATTTCGGCAGATATTGCCAACTGACAATGTTAGTTTAAAGGTTCAAAATGTGCTACGGGATGTGAGCATCAATCTGATAACATTTTAAACACCAAGAAAAACGACATTACACACTTTTTCCCCGTAGCGGCAGCTTACTGTGACGTTACGTGATAATCAGCGACATGCACCATAATATAATTCCCGCTTAAATGGTAACGAAATATTTTATTGTAAATCTTCATTTATTGCGAACAGGTTCCCGCATTGCTTTTGACTATAATCAATAATTAGCACTACCATCTCAATTCGCAATTCATTTCAATTCAATGCACCACGGCCTGAATATAGTCGGCCTGTAAATGCATATTTATAAACTCTATACATACATATTTACAAAGGTCAACATAATAAACGTGGGGTAGGTACTTTAGGTTGCTATCAAATAGTGTTTTAAATAGATTTCAATATTTATATTTACTGATAGGTACCTACTTATTTTTTTTCTATAAAATGTTTTGACGAATATAGGTATTCAATAAGAAACACTAAAATACCGGTATTGATATATTCTTTCAGTATTGCAATCCCTACTCCCTACGTTATAAACCTATATAATGGTATGTAGGCATCTAGTATCCTCAAAGACCTCCAACCTCTTTGAGTATACTAGTCTTTTTCTCAAACTAACATTGATTAATTATTTTCTTTAAGTGTCGCCCACTGGCATTTAAGTAACTGTATGCAACTTAGGCGAATGAAAGCAAATCAAATGCATATTTTCCTCAGTACGACGACAACGCACTTTTTGTTCGTGTAAAAGATATAAATTATGATTGATCATTCTCAAAGAATGTTTACGTTACTTATGTGCTGTCAATTCGTATTCAAATAAAAACATCCTCGTATTCTGTCATCTGTGGCAGGCCCGCCCCTTCTATACGTGCGAAATATGCATTGCACGAGAGCGTGTATAAAGTATACCAAGTTTTTTAGCCCACGATGACCGAGCGGTAACGTGTCAGTTTATAATGCCGGGTCCACACTGGCAACATGTCGCGAGACAACCTCGTTAAATTTTACGATAAGTATGATAATTATCGTAAAATTTCTTAAGCAATTATGACAATTATCGTAAAATTTAACGAGGTTGTCGCGCGACATGTTGCCAGTGTGGACCCGGCATTATGTTGTTTGGACCCAGAGTATAATAATTTAATAATATATTCGTTTCACCACGACAACTGATCAACGGGCAATTGATTTCAATAAGTCGATGTTTGCGGTCGCAAAATGAATAGTACGAGCGCCATCCTGCTGAAACCACGTCTCGTCGGATCAATGTCATCCTATTTTCAAAACGATCGCCATTGACCGTAACGTAAATAAGATCCGATGATACCACCAGCGTGTAAACCGCATCAAACGGTGTATTTTTGTGGATGCAATGGAATATGTAGGGTTTCTTTAGGATTGGTCTCACTCGGTATGCGCCAATTTTGCTTATTAACAAACCCAATGAGCCTCATCGATGAACGCATTTTTTTGGGATAAAACAACGGGTCTGTTTCAAACTGCTCTAGAAAGCCTGATCGACACGCGTTGTACGTGACTCCATACATGTCATGACGATTCACTATTTATATACCAGACGTGGGCAAATGCGGCTCTTCGGTAGGTTAAGTGCGGCTCCCAATATCTCTTGATAAAATATAGATAGTTTCTTTCCCCATTATACTTTTATTTTCGCGAGTTTTCTTGCTAAATGTTAGATCCTATGGTGTGGCTCTTTATAGGTACAATATGAAAATCCAGAATGTGGCTCTCGGTGACCTCATGTATGCCCATCCCTGCTATAGGTATACTAATAATAAATGCCAAAAAATGAGCGTAATATCACAGGTCGATTTGACAGTCCACTATTATTTAAGCAACAACAAAAAACACCCGATACTCAAGGGCGGAGATATGTGCAAACATACATAAGTACTAATTTGTCAACCTTTTTTCTGTGTAAACAGGTGAAGCGGCCAAATTTTCACTAACACTCTTGCAACTCAAAGTGTAGTACATAGTTGCCTTTGACAAGGGTTAGGAAAATGCACATTGCGACGCTTCCGCGTGTGAATCAGGCGCCGATTGCGTCACCTGCGTCACTCCGTCTGACAACGTCACGTCGTGCGGCGAGCGAACGTCGCTTGTCGCTTGCATCCTGTCATTTGTCACCCGCGCGCGAGTCCGTTTGTCGCATTATAATATTAAATTTAGACTCGTCACCTCGCCACACGTTTCGTGTTGAGTTTTTGGGGGAAAGTATTTTACTGTCGTATCTTCACGTGTCGGCCGAGATGTTGTGCCAACATGGCCGCCGGAAAGATTGTAAAATAACGATGTTGCATACATATAGAAAATAGAGTTTTCTATTGTCTCCCTTTTAAACTCGCTGATACTCGCTCAGTGGCGGTTTTTTATTAGGCAGATGAGGCGATCACTTCGTCAGAGAGTACATATGAAAATCTTAAAATTGTTTTGTTTCAATTCAGAACAGATTCAATGAAAAGTATTAATCAAAGCACAAAAAATACTATAAGTAGGTAGTTAAAAAGATATTTGCAAGATAATTATTGCTGTATTCTAACGTCCAATGACGGTTTATCACCGGGGGGGCCTCCAAAGCTCTCATGGCTTAGTCCCTAGATCAGGGATGGAAAATAGGATTTGATGGGCGTTCCAAAATTAAGCCGATTTCTTTTAATTCGTGGCACGTGCCATTCCTTTTTAAGACATTATAAATAATCTAAATCATATTTATTGAAGATGATACACTTATAACGAAAGAAAATTAGGAAATATTAAAACATTTAATAACACTAATTTTTGTTTGAGGTTTTTTTGTTTCTTGTTATTTGCGGGATTTATCAGGCTGATATGTCGTTGATTGCAAATTAATACATGCTGCTGAATCTTCCTCTGTCGACCTATTTCTAGTCCTTGAATGTAGGTACATTATTCAATATAGAACATCAACTTTCCAGTGTTGCCAAAATATACATACTTACATCAATATGATTTCGTTTTCATTTTACATTTTCCGCTATAAACTTTGGTATCGTTATTAAAAAATAAAAGGATTTTTTTTGGCGTGCCGTCGAAAACTTTTAGTGTGGCAAGTTGTATTTGCCATCGCTGCCCTAGATCGTCCGTGCACTTAAAAACGCCACTAGTGAAGCATTGCGATGAGTGCCATTTTGATATGTAATAAAAAAGAAATGAATGCCTTTCAAAATTGTCTCGGTTTCTATGAAAACTATAGAACAGGGGTGGATACTTTTTCCATTTGCAATGCCATCCATTTAGGATGCATACAAACATTTTCTTCAACTAATAATTCTAATGAAACATTTGGGTCTGTAGTAGAGTTTTAACTTATTATAGTGAGCAACCAAAAGAATTTTTAATATTAAAATTCTATAAACCAAAGGAAAATTAATATGTTAAATATCTAAGTAGACAGATTGAATTTGAAAAATGCGCGGACTGTTTATAGATGTCATTTTTTATTTCACTTTTAGATACGAATAACATAAGGGCCTGACACATTTGAAGAGTAGGCGGAAAGAAAGATCATTGTCCCGTTAATTCAGTTTTAAAATTAACTGAAAAAAATAAATTTCTTACAAGTCAGTTCGATATGAATTGCAATCATAATTCACTCTAGTTAAATAATATAGTTTTGTGAAAGAAAGAATAAAATATACAAAATATTCTTTGTCAAATGTTTGTGATATTAATCTTTTGAATTTCATTGTTTTCTTTCTGAGGTCAGTGTTTGAATGATGATTTTTATTATTTTTAACTATGCCATCTAATAGCTTACAAAATTCTCCACAAGATGGCATCATTAACTCAATTTGTGATCGTTCATCTAAATATCTTGTGAAAAATTACGCTGAGAAACCACCTGACGAATCATATCCAATCATTCCAGTGTGCCTGTTTCTCCTTTTCACTCATCATCGAGTCATGTCACAATATTATGTCATTTAAAGTAAAAACTATGTCGATTCGGTAACTACATGATTAAATTGGCTATATGACAGAATCTAAAATTGTGCTGAAAGTTGTTTGAAATGCTCGCGGTTTTTTACGGTAAAGTTGCAGGCGAAAATAGTGTAGCTTTTTACGAATGTATCCCCAATGCTAAATGAATTGCATCTAATCTAAACAGTAGACTAATTATGAATCCCTTTGTACGTAATATTTGCTCTCGTTATTTTATTTAGGCTCACTCTAGTAGAGTACGTTTTCTCTGACTTTTTGATCGGTAATTTAATTGGTTAAGAGCTTTGAGACGTCAAGTGAGAGATGTGTATTCGAATCACACTCTTCCCTATGTTTTTTTCCGATATAAATACATATTACTTATACTTTATATTATGTTGATGATTTTTTTTCTAAGTGCTTATTTAATTAAATATGCTTTACATTCTAAAAATCATGTCTATATTCAGTTTCTAATAAAAATAATAACAGGTAATCTGGTAACAATTCGCAAAACTATAGTATTTTTAAATTTTACTACCAATGAAAAGGAAAGTGTTTTAATGCGTGGGCTTCCGTTTAAGAAATCAACGTTGCGTGACCAGAATAAATGAGCGATATTATTTTTATTGAATTTTATTGTTTCCTAGGAAAATTAAGTAATTTAAGAATTATTGTAAACATTATAAATATTTTTAATAGTTTATCAAAATTAAATAAATGTCATATTATTATATCCATACAAGGTCTACAGTTAATAATAATATATTAATTTGAGTGTGTGTCTGTCTGTCCGTTTATTCGATTGTGAGTTTTATGACTTATAAACTACTAAACCAATATTAATGAAACTTGCACAAATTATAGACTACATCAGGGTTTCCCAAATTTTCCTGCGCTGGAACACTTCGCAAATAATACATCTTAATCAAAAAAAGAAATGAGAAAAAAACAATAATTATTAATTTAGTAATTATTTTCAAAGCATAACACGTAGGTACATGCAGTTCTGACTTCGATGATTTTGGGTCCTTGAATTGCAAATCTTCTTGATACCAGGCACAATATTTGAGAGTTGAATTATTATATCCTGGACGGCGTCGAGCCTGTTCTTGGTCTTCGTTGCAGCATTATAAGAAAATCCTGATTCGCATAAATATGTCGTAGTAAACGGAAGTAAAACAATAATAGCTGGTTTTGACACACTGGCCCACTCTTCTGATAAATTCGCCCTATTTTTTTTTTATCAGAGTCACCGAAGCCTACTAGCTTAGCTGTCACGAAAAATGAATTCTGAACTCAGGAATCGTCCTTACTAGTTTTCGGAAAATAAAGTTTGTAAGCGTTCTAAAGAAACTTTATCAACTTAAAATTTAATTCAGTCAAACATTCGTGTAAGGCGGGAAAACAATTAAAATTATTCTTTTCAACTGTAGAAATACAAAATTGTGGATTTTTAATATGTTGTAATATCTTTGGAAGTGTTAATTTCTTTAAAATGTGGTACTTAAATGAAAGCTCTCGCGTGTATGAATACATCGAGGCAATCAACAAAAATAGTGCTTACGCGTGAAATTCGTACGTTCTTCATATAAGCGTTTCTGACTGTATCAAAAATGTCAGAGCTTTGTTTATATTATCTATTTTGTACTTTAAGGCATATAGGTAAGAATAGTATTTGTCATGTGACAGGTATAATAATATGGATTAGGTAGAGAGAGAACAGCAGCCCGATTTCCTAACTATCGTCTCGTGTGGCACCAGACGACATGACGTAATTGTGACGTCAGCCAATCCACGCTCGAGGCATGCCGCCCGCGCGCAGTGCTCACCGTTGATAATTATTACGATAAAACACCTATATGTGTATGATGACAATGAATAGCGCCGCTGTTTGAGTAGCGTTATATTCTCGAGTGCTATTATCACCGGTAGTACGTCATAATGATGTCATATGACGTCATGTCGACCGGGCAGCTGGCACTCGCAAGTTCTAACATAGGGCCCCAGGGGACACTTATTATTCTGTACTGTGGTGGAAACGGAAAGTAGTGTTCGTTGATTGTCAACATAGTGTTTATCTCGACCTAGTACAACCGAGAATAGATTTTATGTTTGGTATTTCGGATGGAGAGAGCAATGCTCGCTATACGACGAAATACTCTATTCTAATTAATTATACCACCATATCCGCTGAACAGAATACTTCGGTGTGTAAGGTACCTACATCATTCCGGTTGGTCGTTTTTTTGTGTCTATGATAAAAAATAGCACCATAAACATGTGTGATTTTTTTTGTGTTATGAAGAATAATATTCATTTATGCGCGCACATGCCACGAGCAGGATTTTAGATTATGAACTTTTGTTAGTGATATGTTTTTTAACTCCTTACCTTGAAAATAAATCATTCTTAAAAAAACTCTTATAAAGCCTATTATTACAGACCGACATAATATACATTCTCGCATACAAATTATACAATTTATTGTTGGTAAACTTTTGCACGTGCACACATATTTTTCAAGACAGACTTAACGCATGTCTACATCTGAAAACATTATTATCAAATAAAATGTAGTTTGGACAGTCCACGTCGTAAAAAAATTTGCGCTTTAATCATAACAACATTCCACGGGATCTGTTCACACCTGAAAACATTATTATCAAATAACATGTAGTTTGGACAGTCCACATCGTAAAAAAATGTGCGCTTTAATCATAACAACATTCCACGAGATCTGTTCACACCTGAAAACATTATTATCAAATAACATGTAGTTTGGACAGTCCACATCGTAAAAAAATTGTGCACTTTAATCATAACAACATTCCACAAGATCTGATGAAAGAGTAAACTTGCTTATTTGTCAGTGCGCGGTGGAATAAAAAATAACATTTAAAATATTTGTCGGATAACAGTTATTATACATTGTTTATTTGTTGGCGGTATTTTTATAACGCGCCGTAATATTGCCAACGTGGCGATCTCTTCACTTAGATCAGTGGTTCTTAACCTGGTTCGATCGAACCTCAGGGGTTCGATGAGTCAGTCCCAGGGGTTCGGCGGAGGTCAAGACACACACCCGACTCATATGATTCGTGATCACACGCCCCGCTTGGCCTATCTGTGCTGCAGGGAATTTGGCTGTTATTGCTAAGAAAGCTCTGGAGATTTTCATACGGTTTGTTACAACATATCTTTGCGAGCAATCCTTTTCGAGGATGTTGGATATAAAAACGAAGAAAGGGAACAGACTTTGTTGCGAAAATGACATGAGAGTGGCACTTGCCAAGGTGAAGCCGCGCATTTCTGAACTGGTCTCTGAAAGGCAATTAAGAAGGGTTCGGTCCAATAAGGTTAAGAACCACTGACTTGGATTGTTCTGTATTAGCTTTCGTTACTTATTACAATTTTTAAGTGTGCTCTCTCTCATGGGTACAGTCGTGTACATTCTGTCCGAGCGCATTTCTGTGCATGGCGACTTCAGTTTTGGGTACCTGCTCCTGAGATATTTCCAGTCTTTAAAAAAATTATGCTTCACCACAAACATAGGGTCCCGTGATACGCCCGATTAAGACCGGGTATGGTGCGGGGTGATGTTATTTGGTGGCCCCATTAACATAAATGTTGGCGGTATGTACTAGAATTTATGCTGCTATATAAAAACAATACCGTTTTATGTATCATAATCAACTTGCTAACCGTATAATAAATGCGGAAGACTCCTGACTAAACGATTATTTAACGTTTACCTTGAAACAGATTTTTTTTTATACTCGAAATATAAACGTTAAATAGATACGTATTCAAAACATTCCATAATGTCAAATAACAAGCAAGTAGGCATGTAGCCATCTGCTCAGTATTCAAGAAAAAAATGTTTATAGGTATCTTTTAAAATAGCGTCAGTGTTACCAACATATAAATAGGATTTCCGGCTCTTTTGTTCAATTTAATTGGCAATTGAAAGAGGTCTTTTATATATTATTTTTAATTACGTTACGCTTGGTTAGAAGACAGATTACTTAAATAACTTAATAAATTGAGTTAGCATTTACTTGGTAGAATTCCATTTTACAAGAAATGAAAATATAATTAATATTAAATTCTACAGGTTTTTAAAAAGGTTTGTCGATAGCTATTTCGGTTGTAACACCATTATCAAGACTATTAAAGAAGACTAGTCTTGATAATGGTGTTACAACCTAAATAGCTATCGACAAACCTTTTTAAAAACCTGTAGAATTTAATATTATTTATATTTTCATTTCTTGTTACTTTAATAACGTTATAAATATTTTGAATTTCAAACATTTCCAAGGGCTAGCGGTCACTTGACGCAAAAGAATTGGATTTTCTACACTTCCGGAAAATCCACGATGAAAATCCGCCCCTTACACAACGCATTACCGGAAAAAATAGGTCAACCTTCACACTACATTCTCGTTATTTCTTTGCCCTACTAAAAGTTGTGATACAATTTACGTATTTGGACATTTTTTATGAATATTTTTTTAATACCTACCTATCTATGTTCGAATCGTCATAAATATCTTTAGTCACACTGAATGACTAAAATAAAGTATCCCCCACTGACTTGTACTATATTTAAATCTAAAACTAATTCGGTACATAGTACAACAGACCCCGCCGAAAATAACCCAAATTACAATTAATTAGTTTGTTTACATATAGGTATTATTCCATTGCTAAAATTGAATACTCTTCAATGTCAAAGTACTTTAGTGTTTAAATGAGCTTATGTGAATGCTGTTTTATTAATGGTGGTAGGGTATTCAGTGTATTTCCATGTATTTTGTATGATCTTTAAGTAGATACTTACACTGTTAAATATTGTTAATACCACAGAACAGATAATAAATAGAATACCGATAGGCTATATTCAATACGCCGCATCTTGATACAGGGTTTTGAATGTGTGAGTGTCCTACGAAAATGAAGCACGAATTATGCATGTGCAATAGTGTGTGTAATACACCAACATTAAATGAGCGTAAATGCATAAACCGAGAGCAGTTTACAGTATTCGACGTAAAACGTATTCTTAACACGTGTGTAAGTTTAACCCGGATTCTTCCTTACTCGAGTCGGTTACCTGCTATCGCCTTACCCGTTATGTATTTCAGTTCCCATTATTTCTGAGTTCCCTGGTTAATACAGTTTCTTTACTTTTCCCCCTCCACACCATTCTGCTAACGTCTTGAATTAATAATTTGTAAAGTTCATTATATATAAACAAATAAATTTGAATTCGACAATACTTCATTATATTGAAATTTGGGGGCGGTCTCTCAAATAATATGATGTCTCCTCTCCATACAACGATACTTAGAAAAACATTTTTGTTAATGATTCTATCGATTTAGAATCATTCGCTAATAGATTCCTCATGAACGGTTTCCATGTGTATATTTTTAATTGGTTGTCGTCGATCTACTTTTCGAGTTATTGGACTAAACATTATATTCGTGTGTGTGCAGTGAATGTAGGCCAGGGGTCTAGGCTGGGGGGCGGACATCCACTAGTTATAATAATTGTATTATTATGCAAATATCTTTTAGCCGGGGGCTGTTTATTCATATAAGAACTATTTCTTCTCACCTCAATATTTTGATTGGGCTATTTTGTTTTCCACCGATTTCTAAGTAAATCAAATTCTAAAATCAAACTCACAATAGGTATATTATTCAAATCTACATGTTCCATAGAGCACTTCCAAATTAGAATTTCTTCATTATCAAACGTGCCATGAAAATCAGAGCTCCGCTTTTCCGGCCGTTTTAATTGCATTTTTGGCGGGAATAATTGATTTGCGGAACCGCTTTGTCTGTCTGACATGGTATAGGTAGATACTATGAAAATTCATTAGTGCGAGAGTCTAATGATTTTTTAAATAGTGCACGTTTTTGATGGCCGACGAGAGAGTTAATTATTCTTGTGTGTAGGAATGTAGGAATTCTAAGTTTGATTTGGTATCTAATTTTGCGTTCTATAGACCAGTGCTTCTCAAACTTTTTCATCCCACGGCCCCCGAAATCAGAAAAAAAATCCAAGGCTCCCATCCTCAAAAATTTTAGTCTTTAGTGACCAACAATACTTTGTTTACCATTAATTATTATTATATGTAGGTACATTTTTATTAAAAACTTAAAAACAATTTAATGAGAGGGGTGTGGATTTTACATAATGCATCAATATCCGGTACAATGTTTGAAATGCTAATTCTCAGGGTTTGCTCTAAGTCTCCGTTGAAAAACACGACCTGTTTTATTTTTTATTACCAGTAATGGTAAAAATGCTCCTTTGCATGGGCATGTTGTCACAAACGGAATTATGATTAACAATACTGCTTTTGCGATTGACAGATATTCTTGCTGTCGCCTTATCCAAAATTCTGCAAGACTTCTTTCATTAAATTCGACTTCGAGGGAATTATCTGATCTAATAACAATCAATTCTTCTTGAACTGCCCATGTTATATAATCATATTTTAAGAATTTAGCAAATGGTGTTCTTATCCAATTGCACTTTGGCAGTGGCGTCCCTAGATAAAATGCCGCCCCTAGGCAGCGCCAAAATGCCGCCTCATTTTTTATACAGTATTTTTATCATTATTTCATGAGTCAAATATCTAAGAAATGTGTTGTATGGATACATTACTATCAAAATATCAGACTAATTATTCACAAATCTGAAAGTTTCTGAACACCAAGGACGTCGAAGGACAACGGAAGTAAACTAGATATCGCGAACCCGACAAAACCAGTGAGATAATTTTTTTAATGGAAAGATATTTTCGTTATTACTAAGTTTATGTAGTTATTTCTATATATTCCAAATGATTCTCCTCGATTTGCCGCCCTTCGAGTAACTGCCGCCCCGAAGCGACACTCAATCTGCCTACCCCCACAGGACGTCACTGTACTTTGGTCTTCATTTAAGTTTGGGAAATAGTATCGTCAAGTGATCACGTTTTTATGATTTTTTTTTCAAATATTGAAATATTTCGCGGCTCCCTGGCAGGATCTCCAGTGCCCCCACTTTGAGAAGTACTGCTATAGACTATAGAGCACAACATGGCCGTCATATGACAATTAACACGAAACAATCAAAATATTACGATATTTATAAATATTTCGCTATATAGACATTATTATTGCTTTACCAGTGATAATAGATAAGATGTTTTTAGTACATTTAAACGAAATTACTGATAATAAATTGGTTCAATAATATCGGGTAAGAATCGTTTATTTATGTATTTAAAAAAAAATGATAACATTTCTGTATATATTATTTCTGTTTATATATAACCCCACACGTATCGTTTATATTGCTTAGAACGATAGAACAGATTCATGAAGAAACATACTTCATTGGCCAAATTTAAAAAAAATATGTAGGTAACTATATTGAATCTCTTAAATTACTTATTCTATACTTATTTTTTCATCCATGTACTTGTCACTGTTGATCTCTCATCCCTCTTATATTTGTTACCAGGTAACTGGTAAATTAATAATGTATCCTTGATAGCAATTTTATATTCGTTCGAAAGATATGCTTTAGATATATGTACTTGGTTGGATTAATACGATAAGCTAATCTTCTTATGTATATTAGATTATACAAGTGCAAATTTTCTTGAATATACCTACATACTTACCAAAAGATATGTCTACCTAGTACTTAATGGTTGCTGATAATTTATAACAAATCAATTTATATTGAATGATTATTGATGTTTCCTATCAACAATAATATGTCGCCACTATTTAAGAATGTTTTCCTGTCAATTTTAATAATTTTTAATTAACAATAATTTTTCATCATTTCTATAATCGAATCGATTCGCATAGTCGCAACAGCGATGGTTTAGTGATGGGTCATAACGGAATTACATAAATAATTATAAAAAGTCTATTGTATTTTTTCACATAATGTCATCTATTCCAGTAATGACGAATCTCTTGACTTTTTAAAATTTACTTCATTTGGCAACACAGGCTAGTTTTATCGGCGTTCGAACCATCAAATAGATTATGCGACAATTATAAAAAAATCGTAACGTTATGCCCTTGGCAAATGGTTCGTCTATGAAAACAAAGGTAATACCTACCTACTCAGTAGGTATTGCAAAATGTACTTCTAAAATAATGGAATTCATCACCCGATAAGTTGAACAACACATAACAACAGATAGAGACAACACCGCTGCTTTAGCTATGAATCAGTGTTGCCATCTTTTTCTATGTTGATTATAGTACCAAAGGGTAAAAATTATAGTATTTCTGAAAAAACTATAGTACAGGAACATTTTTCGTCTCGAATCCAATCCTTCGAAATAATAGTATTTTTGGTATATTTACCTAAAATTATAGTATTTTACATTTTTCACGGATTCAAAATATATAGTATTGTACTATAGTTATAGTACGGTTGGCAACACTGCTATGAATGGTAAATTCAGGGGAGGAGCAGTTATTTATTTCTAACTTTATCCTTTCTTAACCACACCACACAGTACAGACAACTTATTAAATGTATAACAACACATAAACATAAATTTCTATAAACATACATACTAATTTTAGAACACCTCTAAACGTACCTACTAGGAAAACCTCGAACCCGTATCCATCGGATTTAGATTGATGTGCTTTACCAATTGAGCCACCTGCGTCCAGCCTAATTACGACGAAATCATCTAGTACTAGTACCTAGTCGTACAACTAAAGCGCCTTACAAATTTCAGTAACAGTGGCGACTGATTTTTGTGGTTTGAATCAACAGACCAATAATAGGTAGCAGTGGCGAAGGGTGAAGGTAGGCTGTGGAGGTCTAACCAAAATAGTACACTCTAAACTTTGTCAGTCATAATTTTAGATATTTTATAGATAGAATAATATTTTTTTTTATCTATTATGGTTTGATTGATTTCGACGTGGTTTAATTGAATTTAAAAAATTAACCAACACTATTTGCAATTTGTATTCTTAGTTCAATGAAAACAAAGTCTAATGTGTAATATTTTTGCCGAATGTCCACAGCCTACCTTTACCCTTCTCCACTGATAGGTAGGTAGTCGCCTTAATTCCTAGTCAGCGTCAGGAATCTCCCTAAATTTTAGTCATGTTTTTTTAGTCAATCTCTTGTTTTCAAATCATGTATGTTAAATAAACAATGTTATAAATTATTCGTTGAATAAAATAAATACATAGTAAATTTCTATAGTACTCTTAGGTTAATATGTAGATACTAATTAAAACTCACCATGTTAGCGCAACACGTTTCGTAGAACCATTTTAATTATGTTGAATTAATACCAATAATTTGTATAAATCATCACTGGTACTGCTATACTCAGTAAGTATTAAAGTAATAAACGCACTTTATTATTTATTAAGTAACCGTTAAGTATGTTACTTCTTATTATTAAAGTCTTTGAATGCGTAGCCTTAACGTGTTTATTCAATCAATTAAACCAGTGAACTTTCAACGCCGCGCATTATTGTGGATGTATGTTTCTCAACATTTGTGTCAGCTTAGCGTTCCTAATTAAAGTTTTAATAACTTTACTAGCTGCTCGAAGCAATTCCCCGCGGGAGAAAATCTGGTGTGTTGTGACATTTGCTATTATTTGCTAATAAAAATTAAATTGGACATTTCAAATTTTTTGTTTTAACATTCCATAAAAGTGGAATAATATATAAGTTTCTATTAAAAATAATTTGTATTTAAGTTTATAACGTTTAACTTGCCCACTTCACACAAATATTTGTTAGATGACTATTTTTTTTATCTATAGTGGCCAAAGAAACTGATTGAAAATGTATCGTAAGTCGACAGAAAAAAGTAGGTCCAAATAAATCAATATTTATTTGGACATGTCCGACATGGTGTTGATATGAATGGGCTCGACTATTTTTTTATTGAACTCCGGCGGATACGAGAAATAAATAAAATTTAGAGCAACAATTATTGTCAAATTTTCGATGACTCGAAGAAAAGTATCGATTCGAAAGTAACGAAGTATCTGCCAAAAGATATCGATAAGTACCTACTTTTTTGACAACCCTAGTAGTAAGGCTTGGACAGGGAGTTTACCGTTAGAAGGCTTTGGCCAGGAGGAAGGCTGGTTCTAATGATTAAGGGGTGTAACGGTGAACGGAGTTTATTGAAGATAAAGACGTGATTAGTGATCACATCTTGATACAACAAAGTTTACTGTTGAAATGAAATCGATTATTCATCGACAGATCGAGAGTTAAAGTAACCCAGACCCAGGTATGTCTGCCTTTCCGGAATTTGACCAGCCTCGCTCTCGGCATATACATAGTCAGTTGCAATTATTAGAGCCAATTTAAACACACAAATAAAACTTAACATTAAGACGTTGAAGTCAATTCCGCTTATTTGACCACAAAATGCCTGTTCTGGCTTGTTTTCGGAGGTCCCACAAAATGTAGGTATCAGTAGATATAACTCAGTTTATCCACTAACCAATCAGTATAGTATTACCATCATTTATTGGTTGCGGACGTCTTAACGGTGATCGATTGTCCCCCGAAACCCCCCGATCGTTTACGCACGAACATAATATGACCCCGGTTTTATCCATCACACTACAGCAGTGCTCCGCCACCGGTGTGCCGTGAGACAATGACAAGTGTGCCGCGGAGCATTGCTTCAAAAAAAAAATACTTTTGTATATTATACAATACTTTTATACAAATAGCCAAATTTTCGTACGTGGTTGGTAATATATTTGAGCACCTGCATAGACTTAATAAAACAATGCAAGGTCAGAATGAAAATATATTGACGTGTTCTGATAAATTAGAAGGAGTTAAGACAAAGATTTCTACAAATGTACCAAAGGACCTACCAGATTATTATATTGATAATACAAATACATGGAAAGATGTACGTTTTGTTCTTCGTCGTGTGATGTTGTTTGTATATTTAGTTTTTTATCAAATAAAAAAAATATAAATTAATGAAATTTTGGCGCATGGCCCCCACAAGGGGGGGGCTGACAGCACTTTAGCCTGGAAACCTAGGGGAGGGGGATGGGGGGCGGCGTGGCAGGTCAACCAGATAAGTGAGATAAACAGAAATTACTAATTTGCTTTAATAGTAAAAAAAAGTCGCCTGCGGCGCTATATTACTACACTAATATTGATATTTTCAAACATGCGATTGTAGGATACAATTATTTAATATTATTATGTCATTACTTGACAAATAATTATTCGTAACCCGATAACTAACCATAATTCAAGTGGATATATTAATAAATACAAAAAATCGCTAGACATACAATCAGTACCATTTAAAAAAACTCGATTTAAGAGTATGTGGGGTCCATGTTTTGATGTATAAATTGTTTTACGTGAGGTGTGCCGCGGAATTCTAGTAAGACCTTTAGTGTGCCGTGTGTGAGAAAAGGTTTCGGAGCACTGCACTACAGCACCATGAAGCATAATACCAAGAAATCGCAGCCATGATAATAGTATTATGCTGGTTATAGAATACTAGAGTCACTATGCAAGGAAAAATTAGTTGGGTCCCCACACTTCAAACGTTACATGGCCATTGTAAGTAAGTATTTAGTTCTGTGAATTAAATTCTGTCAATTTTAATTAGCGCTCTCTTTAAATGCTTTGAATTTAATCTAAAATGTTAAATCAATCCAATTTTTAGAAGGTACCTATATGATCTTTAAGTAGCAAACCGCTTCGTATCCTCTCCGTATGGTTCAGTGACGAAGGCTTCATACTGGACTATCATTTGAAGTCTACCTTCTTAGTAAAAATATTTTTTATTTGCTTATTATCGTATTTAAATAACAATTTCAATATTTTATATTTTACAAAAAATATAATTTGCCAAAGACGTCTGTCTGTAGGTATATATTATAAATTAATTCGTCAACCAGACGGCACGTAGCAATTCCACTAATACGTAACTAAGCTATAACTCAAACACAATCCAACAAAGGCATAAACTAATTTGATACATTTGAAGCATACAACACATACAAACGATTACACGCCTGTAAAATTTCAATTGCACATTGTAAAAAAAAAAACGCACACAATGTCAACTCCCGAGGCTGTAGGTATAAAAGCCTGATTATAAATTATATTCATTATTTTTTTGCGTTGGGGTCGATGCAAAATGGTCCCTTTAATAAAACGCTAAACCGCCAAGATAGTATAGTGCCTGTTGTCATTTTTCCATGAAATATCTATTATAAAGTATATAATTTTTTGTTCAGTTAAATACTGAATATAAACAAAAGTCCGGTAAATATAGCTATACTAGGACTTTCTTTCAGTTACCTACCTTCAACAGGTACTCTTCGCCACTGGTACGATTAGTATCCCAGTTTTATACCTTTTTGATATTAATTAGATAATATTATATATTATGTATTTACGAAATTTTGGCTTTCGAGAAATTGGTCACTCGGGATTTTGTCATTCGGGAAGTTGGCCTTCGAGATATTTTCCGGCACGCAAAATTATCAATTATCATGCTGACCTACCTTTATTATGTGATGTGTTTTATTACCTTAGGTTAGAAACTACCTCAACATAATAATATATATTAATTTTCCCAGGTGGTTAGAATACACACCCCCTTCGAAGACGATAACTATTATTTATGATTATTAATAATTGTATTCGTAGCAGTAGCATTCTTTGCGTATTCTCTCTATATATTTCAGTTAAAATTAAATTTCTAGCGTGATGTTTGAAACTTTCACGCGTGCTTGTTTGGGTTGTCACCGCGTGTGCTTCCATCTTCATTCCTCGATTTCACGGGCTTGTTGCGCAGAGATAATGGCAATAGGTACATTATCTCTTTAGAATGGCCTCTGCAACTTGGCAGCAACCCCACGAGATAACCACCTCCATTCAGTGAAGTGAAATCTATATACAATAAAATTATATATCTCAATGGATACACTATACTTGATAAACATGATTTTATTATGACTTCATTAGCATTTTTCATTCATTAAGCACATTATTATTAGTCATCATCAACAATAGTATAACGTGAATCATATTATTAAATATATGCTAATAATAATATTAACTATATTTATATAAGAAAATAATGTACCGGAACACCTTCAAAGCGCTAATTTGTGCAGAATTCGTCATCATTTGCATATTATTAAATCTTTTTTGTCTTAATCTCACATGAAGACATTTCTATCAACAATATATATATATACATAACGCGATGGCATCAGAATAACAAAGATGTAATAAACTTTGCAATGTTATCTTTAAATGGATTTGTTGGATCAGCTGATTCTATCAAATGTGGTGTATTTTTTTTTTAATTAGCCCACATTTGCTTGGATTATTAATTATTATTCATACAGCACTAAAATTAAAGCGTTTCGGCCTTATATTTTTGTCTTAGAGGGCAATGATAATAATTCCCAACCGAGGTTACGCGAGAAATTCCAGGAGCTCCACCAGAATTCGTATAAACTTATTGGTAATTTACTTTAAAAAAAAAGATTAGAACTAGGGATTGCATTACCGGTATTCAATTATTAATCGATACCGAAATACCGGTTTCAAAAATAAAAAAATACCGGTAAGTACCTATTTTCTGTATTAAGAAAGTACCTATACACGTTAATGTTTTTCGAAAATGAATTTAATGTTATTTTTTCATCACTTGCCGTGCCGCCAAAACACAAATATATTGACTGAAACCAACAAAAGTTAAATAATATTAAAACAAAATCCCTTATAGGCATTATACTTGTAGAATTGTGGCGTTGAATTAAAATATAAGAAAACATTCGTGGCAAATATTTCCAATTATCTCCTATATATTATTATCCTACAGCTTTCCCGGTGTTTGGCGAGCGATTGTGTGCCTTATTCGTCATGTCCGATGGGTTAAAAAAAAATCGGTTCTCGGATCGTTTAAAATGGGTTTTCCATGGTTGACAGCCGTTTGACGAAATTCCACTCGAAGTCGGTGATTTTTATTCATTTCCCGATACATTTTCCAGAGACACGCCACTTTATTGACAACTGATTATGTCGGGAATTTATTTTTTCACAATGTTTGCAACACTCAAACCAACTAACCAAAGATGGCCGCTTTAAATTTAAAATGCGTTTTAACCGATATATCCAATCAATTTTCACAAACTAATCATAATAAGATAAACCGATAAACATATTAGAACTGGTTTATTTAAATTTTTATGAATTAAGTTCTTTGTTTTTAGTTAGGTTTCTACACATCTGACGGAAAGGAAGTCTTTTGACACTACGTATTTGTCACACTATGTATACTTAACTACATTATTCTAATTTACTCACCACATATTTACTTATCGGATGCATTCGAGTGGCTATAATTCGAAGTGAGCACAAATTTATAAAACTCAACACAGTCACAAAAAAAACACTTTTAAAAACTATCATCCGTCATCGCATCATTACGAATTTGTAGCTGAGATTATTTACATCTTATAATGATTTTAAAGATGCACATCACTATATAATAACTCACATTTATAGCAAGTACCTATAGATCACTATAATTATTCAAATAAACAATAACATTTATACGAATTCACATTAACAATGTTTATTTCATTTCACTGCGGGCGCGCACTATCGTCATTTCAACGCAAAGAATAATATTTCAAAATTTGATGTCACTTTTTTTTTTTTGTAAGGCTGTTGAATGATTTTTTTTAACCAATGAAACTTATATACATTTAATTAGCTCATTATAACCCAAAAATATTTAAAAGGTATCAACCAGTGTTGCCAACTAAAATTTTCAAAGTTCAGTAGATTTTTTGATTTTTTCTTCAAAATATCAATAGATTGACAAAAATGTATGAAATTCAACGATTGTGCTTGGTGAAAGCGTGCATATTGACATAATCTCACAAGTGTCTTCTCATAATCATAATTTCTTCTTTTCCTGACAAAAATTTCAGTAGATCTACTGAAATTTCAGTAGACATGGCAACACTGACTATGCGATCAACCCAGTGTTGCCAAGTCAAAATTAAAATTTTCAGTAGATTTTGACAAAAAATTCAGTAGATTTCATAAAATATCAGTAGATTTTGAAAAATGTGGTTTATTAGATATGATTTAAAACTAATAAGAATAACAATAACTAATAATATTAATTTATTGTAAACAATGATGATATTAATGGGTAAAATGGCGCTCTTGGGTAGAGTTACAATGCTTTTTATGTCATTTTAGAAGTGCATAACATTAAAAAAGGTCATGCGTAAATCATTTCAAGTTTATTATTAAAAGAATCATCATCAGTTAATTAACAATTATGGAGAAACACAAATATCAGTAGATTTTTTGAATTTCGAAAAAAAATCAAAAATTCAGTATATTGGCAAAAATATCAGTTGATCTACTGAAATTTCAGTAGACATGGCAACACTGGATCAACCATAGAATAATATTTCAAAATTTGATAACGTAACATTTTTTTTATGGCTGTTAAATGATAATTTTTTAAACCAATGAAACTTATATACATTCAATCAGCTCATATAACCCAAAAATATTTAAAAGGTATTCAACAATAATTGGTGTTATACATATTATTTAAATCATTATCAACCAGGATCATTCCACTGCTGGATACAGACCTCCCTAGCCTGATTCTTTCCTTTCTGTCATTTGAATTCCTGTATTTATCAAAATCGGTGATATTATATTTATCCTCATATTCATATCGTCATCATAATCATCGACCTGAACCAATCCACTGCTGGATAAAGGCCTCCCTACCCTGATTCTACTCCTTTCTGTCATTTGAATTGCTGTATTTATCAAAATCGGTGATATTATATTTATCTACATATTAATATCGTCATCATCACCATCGACCTGATCCAATCCACTGCTGGATAAAGGCCTCCCTACCCATATGCTACTCCTTTCTGTCATTTGAATTGATGTATTTATCAAAATTGGTGATATTATATTTATCTACATACTCATATCGTTATCATCATCATCATCAACTAGAATCAATCCACTGCTGGATGAAGGATTCCGCAACCTCATTCTACTACTATCAGCGAAATGTCAAACTGTCTGACGTGAATAAAAAACCCCATCCCGAAGAGAAAACTATGGCGCCATCTATGCATACTTCACAATTATATTAAAATCCAACACCGCCAAGCCGTCTGCAAGACCTAGCGAGACAGACTGGCGAGAGCCAGCTGACTCAGCTAGTTCAGTAACTATTCTTCCAACGTTGCTGGTACAGGGAACAAACATTGAATTTGAGAGAGATTTTCCAGTACCCGGACTTGTAGTATTTGTAAAAAATAGCATTTCTAAAATATTATGATCTATACATATTTATAAAAGCCAACAAAATAAAATATGTCGGCTAGGTTGCTATAAAATAGTGATTTAGTACTTATTTTTTTTCTATATGTTTTAACGAATACCGGTATTCAATAAGAAATATCGGTATTGATAATTATATTCATTCGGTATTGCAATCCCTAGTTAGAACGTAGTATGTTTTTTTTTAAATGCTTGATTAACGATATCACGTCAAACGTACCATTGAAGTAGGTACCTATCTAGCGAAAATTGTACGTACGAAAGGAAATGTTGTAGCAATAGTGAATGAATGAATGAATAAAAATTGTACAATTGATTAGTGTCGCCACCTACTATGCACTATTTGTTTTGCTTCTTTGAACGCGTTAGAATATGCACGCTAACTTTATGTAGGTACCTACAGTTACAGCAAAGCATTTATTTATATTCAAGTGTTCCGAATTGTATGAAATCATTTTTTTTTTAAATATGTTTTGCAAGTTAATTATAATTAAATTTACTGACCAGTAATGTGTAGCGCAGGGTGACGTTTAGATGACGAGTTATTTATGGGCAGCACATTATATGGGGGCGGCAAATTATGGAAAAAAATACTAATGTATCAAGAGTATTGAATAATTTGTTTCCGTTTAAGATAGAAGACCTTGCAGAAGGTAATGAAATTATATACAATTTGAGGGTTCATACAGATGGTAAAAAGTTATAATTTATCCCTTTGGATCTTGATGTGTCATCCAATTACTACGTTTCCCTCGAGATTTTATTAAATGCGGCAATGGTCGCCACCCAAAAATGTTTGAAAATCACTGCCTTATGGATTGTTTATTGGGATGCATTAAGGTGGATGCCGGTCATTTTTTTTTTTTTGTTTGATTACTGCAAAAAAGTATAATATTCATTGACAGCAATCAAACATAAACTAGTAAAGGAAATATGTACCTACTATCATTTCCCTCCATTTTGGTAAGTGAAAACAAACTGTCACTTTTATTTTGTTGTCTGGTTTTTCGTCTGGATTCGGGATGTGGAGGTGAACAAATAACACACCGGAATTGTTTTGGAAACGGCGAGGTATATTTAAGTTAATATTATATAATAGTTACATTTTTAATAATTTAATTTTACGGAAAACGAAATTGGCGTGTTCGCGATTTAGCTATTTGTAGCGTTCTGCCCGCCATCTTGTGTTTTGCTTTCAACGAAAGCCGTTGTCGAAGAAAAGGTGTCGTTGTAATATCTCCAACGGTCATAATTTACAGCATTGCCAGCTCGGCTCTATTATTATTATTTATTTTCGTAATCAGCGCTTTACTATTTGTTGGGTTTGATACCGATTCGGGCCTCTCCAGATACACAGAGACATCCCCAAATGGGGTCCATACGGGGGTGCCACACTACCTAACAAAGTATTGAATGATTGACAATCCAAACGTCAAATTATTTTACTTTATGATTATATTTTGTAATGTGTTTTCTTCACCATATTATGAATTTTTATTTAGCTATATAAATAAAAAGGGATAATCACAGAACCGTGTAATATAATAGATTTAAATAAGTAATTACTATGATAGGTACGTAAAATAACATAATGCTTCGTTTTCGGCAGAAAAGTGTCGTGCTTACAGCCAACTGTCGTTTATTATCGTTGCACAGTAATCAAAAGTCATCATATCAACACCAGTCAATGAACATCGTAAGTTTTCCATTTCATTTAGTAGTTATGTTGCATAAATCAAAACAAGTTTAGCGAGCATTTTGTCATACACTGTCGATTTCACTCTCGGATTTGACATTACTTATTTTGGCTGGGTTTTTGGTAAAATATATTTACCTTTTCATAATAGATTAAAACTCCATTCAACATCCAATGAATTGGTATTAAATTATATATGTATTAGTACCCGAAGGATGCTATCAATTAACGCCCAGTTTTGCAGTGCTTACTGACATGTATACTAACCACTGCCACCGGTAGTAACCACACATTACGGACTATTATACTTCCCGTACTATTTGTATGGGACGTCCACATATGCTTCGTTTCGTGTTTTAATTAGATGCTACTGGTTGTGAACTCCACAACTAGCTTTCATGACTCAGAACCACTCGTAACGCTCCTTCCCGCGAACATTCCCCATGCCCAGACTCTGCGACATTTTTGCTAAACCACGTGATGTTGTTTGTTTAATTCTTGAAACACTTTTATTTTTTATCAACACAAAATATATTCTGCCGGCAGCTTTTTTTATTACCTACCTCTGTGAATAAATCGAATTATATATATTATATCAATTGAGTTAGCATTCAATTGGTAGAATTCAGTTTTATAAAAAGAATAATATGAATTATATTGCATTATACTGATTGGTTTGTTAGTCGATAGTTATTTCGGTTGCCACACCATTATCAGTACTAGTTTTTACACCACGAAAATAAGACTAGCATACCCACATTCAACGATGGTCTAGCGACTTAAGTGTTGGCTTACAGTGTCGTGAGACCCAGGTACGAATCCTATGTCTGGCAAATACACATATTGTTTTTCAATTTGTGTTTGGAGTCAGAGTATCGACTTAATAGGTTGAGCAAGTGGCTGACATCCATTTCTCGTAAAAACAAAATCTGTTAATACAACCTCCACTCTGTAGAACCCATAATATAATCTTTTAAGAATCGAATGTGGTGACGTAAATATCCACTATACCTGCGGATAAAATAAATTCTTCATTTAATTATGATTGTCTTGAACACTTGAAAGTACTGATTTGTAGGTCTTGGCCCCACGGGATGAAACTGTCTCATTTAAATCCGTCGTGTGTGACTTTCCGACACGGTCTGTGACCGCGAAATGGTTAGTTATCCGCTTCATTTCCCATATTTACGATTTATATCATTTCTACGGATTCCATTGATTTGTTATTATGATATTAAAACGAAATTCTGACGTTGTGATAACGTTGTCGGCTATTTTCATTTCACCGCAATAGTAGAGACAATGTTATCAATTTATTAATTTAATAGGTACATATAGGCGCATTGGCCAAAAGCTGTAATGCCGTAATACTCTTTTTTATAAATAAATAAAAATAAATAAATATCAGTTTCATCGAAGTCGCGTCGTAGGTGGCTGTGCAGTCGGCGCCTTGAAGTCAAAATGAAATACAGTCGAGCTCGGTTATTACGATCACGGGTATAGCGAGATCTCGGATGTAACGAGGAAACATTCGTTGACATTTTAGTTTATGATTTTCTCCATACATTTATTCACTTTTATCACGAGCTCCTTATCGGATATACCGAGCTAAAATATCGTCAAAAATTTGCTTAAAACTGTTAATGTGTGGATCGTTTAAAAACATTTCGACCCTAAGCAATAAAATCCGACCGAACAAGATTCCGCCGGGTTCGGATTTCGTTTATGACACTAGTTAAACGTATAAGTACCTACCTAATTGGTGTTTTCGCCGACAAGATTGAAAAAGTATACACGCATAATATGGTTGAAAAAAAAAATCAAGGTTTGTTAAGTAAGTAGGTACCTACCAGCGTTCATTACAATAAACAACTTCTTTTATAGTTCATGAATGCCATTCTTGTTTCGGGAAAAAATTTAAAAAGACTACTCATTTAAAAATACATATATTCTGATATAACGAGTAACGCTTATTACGAGCAAGTTCAGTCGGGCCCATCTTCCTCGTAATAACCAAGTTCGACTGTAAATCGAAACATCGGAAGTCAAAAAAAGTCTAAACCACGTAAAACGAAATGAAGAAATTGATACAATATGTCCATACTGAAGTGACACACATAATAATTGCTTCTCGACAGTCATTTGAATCAATAAAAATGCAAGAATTGTGGGCGAATTGTAATAGCGATTTTATTGCATAAATAAAATAAAATAGCTGGAGGAGTATGGCCTTTTTTCCCGTAAAATGTCAAGGACTGTTTTTATTATGGCATTGTATATCCCATAGAGACGAACTTATCTGGTCGGACCGATTTGGTTCAGATGAGACGTAATATTAGATCGAGTGTAGGCTTGTCTTCTGATATAGGATGATGACAGGCGTCCTCATTGTCCAATTGCCTGACCAATCCGGGTCGTGTGTATCCTCGTTAGCACATGGTCAATCGGGTTTAAACATTCATCAGCCAGTACTGTGTCCTTTTTTCATTTTGTTCTTAATAATTCAAAGCAGGTAGTCAACCTGGTCCCTACCGCCCAATAGTGTGCGTTCCAGCTTTCATGGTGGGAGGTAGGGGTTTTAAAAACATTTTCATTATTTTTTCATAACATTTTCCATGAGAATATGGAAAAATAAAAAAAAATGCCTGTCTTTTGTCCAAATATCTGGAAAATCATATTCAGTTTATTGATACCTTTCCTTACCTCATATCTTGTGGAATCAGGCTTTAGTGATGTTAATCATACAATGACCAAAGCAAGAAACCGCCTGAATATTTCCGAAAGAGGAGACCTTCGTTGTTCCTCAAAAAATTGAGACTGATATCCAGTAGTTAGTTTCGCAGCATCAGCCTCAGGAATCTCATTAATAATTTAATTGATTAAATGTAATTCCATCAGACTGCATGCTTATATGTATACAAAGTGTAAATAAAAAGATAGATTTAACTACAGTAAGTTGTTTTATAAAGATTTATTCTGCCAAACTTAGCGAAAGTCTGACATAAAGCATTTGGTAAGTAATTATTATTATATGCTTTAACTTGCTGTAACTCTACTTTATAAATCACCATTATTGTGGAACCGGTGGTCGGTTAAAAATTACTTACTAACAGAGATACAAAAGTGAGCGGTAGGTATAAAAAGGTTGTCTAACCCTGATTTGAAGGCTAACGTTACTGTTGGCCGGAGTTCGACGTTTGAATAAAATAGAAGGAATGATGCACGCGTTCTCTTCAGAAAGCAAAAATCAACAACTCATCGCTATAGATTGGTTTGACGAATATCCGTTTTTGTCGAAATCGACCTTTTAATGCATAATGATTTTTTTTGTATCTAAATGGACCAGAACCAGCATTTTCTTTAAATTACATTGTAATGAATGCATCATTCATATGCTGTAAAAACAACAATTTAAATACTATCATGTATTTAAATATAGGATAATGCAATTTGTTTTTCGTCTCCTGAACATTTGACATTTGGTCTATTCGATAAACCAATCCTACAGCGACGAACTGTCTAAAGTTCGGCCGTCTGTAGATAACATCTAATTTGGTTAGTCTGACCGTAAAACCTACCAAATCAGAGCGTCTGTGAAACCTGATCTTGATCCAGAACTAACTTAATCATTACGCCAAAGAACTATCCACCATGACATTTTCATTCGCTATGTAGGTCTGCAACAATTTGTTTTTTAATATAATCTTAATCACGATTCCGAGTACATACAGACCAAATTTAATTACCAAAATTGATGCGTAATCAATCATAAATGATTGTGCCCGATGGTTATGTAAGTTTATAATAGACTGAGTCACGAAATATTGTCATCCCAAGTGGGAATTTATCTAAAATCGATACGTAAGTATATTATGACGTATCCCTTGGTATCGTGCCATCTAATAAATTTTCGCGCTTTTCCTTGCATTTTCATTCGACCCTGCCCTGTTTCCCTTATTAGTCATCGTAATGCTGTGATTCATAGAAGATTTATACTGTTCTGTAAAAATACATTATGAATCATCTATGACGGCTTATAGTAAGAATAAATTCATATTCCGATAATACAAACTTACCGTTATTAGAAAGTAATTAATTACTATAATGATGATTGATGACGCATTATTATGAATTGATTCGTTTTTTTACATAACCTATTAGTATATTTTATCGTAAAATAGTACTATAAACATAGTATTTGTTTCTATGAGTAATAATCATATTGTAATAATCATGCTGTGCATTTGTTTATCTACGAGGATGAGGCCTTGTTATTTATTGACTCTGTTTTTATAATGAGTTTCCGGATTTACTCATAGGAATATTCATTGAATCTTTTAGCCAATGATAAACATATTAGGTATTTTATATAAGTAGTAGGTACACGTGTGTATTTTGATTATATGAAACATTACTTATGTATGTATCTATTAGTTTGAGCGTGTATATGCCGTGAGCAAAATTTTAAGATTTGAACTTTTATCAAAGTTTTTTTTTCAGCTACTTAGCCTACATATCTTATTACTACATATCTATATAAGAACTTAACTTAGACTCCGACGATTCATACGTATTCGTCGGGAGCCACGAGGGCGGTTTGTTAGGACCTGCCTAGTAAATTGAATATAATTGATAAACGCTCGAATGGTGTTATTAATCGGCATTTATTGTTGGAAATATAAATTATACTATTATTAAAGTAAAACAAATAACAACATAATATACCCATGAAGCGTACGCAGCAAAACAGCAGGTTTTAACTTAAATATCTTGGAATTCAAAACCATAACAACATTTCGACTTTAGACAAACTAACACAAGTGTTCTTTTTTTTGTTTTATTATTTTTATTTGCTCTTGCGGTCTGTCAATTCAACACATCGATAGAATGTCTCCGTCTATATTTTTTTCGCGTCTTACGTAACACATGACACGATTTGAAATCCGATTGCATTGAGATATGTATCATTATTTCTGCTCCACTGAAAAGTTAGCAATAGTCACGTCTTGTCTGATTCTGTCTTTCAAGTCAATCTTACATTACATTACATCACCATGATCTTCCAAAGCTGGCTCTTGCCAGTCTGTCTGCTAGGTCTTACAGACAGTCTGGTCTCCTGTCTACGTGGTTGTGGATTTTATTACATGTAGTTGTGAGGTATTATGTAGTTGTGAAGTAAATCTAGACTAATTATATAGGTACGTTGATGCCACCGTAAGAGGATCATAACAAATGGACATCCACAGAGTGGAGGTTGTATTAACAGATTTTTGTTTTTATGAGAAATTGATGTTAGCCACTTGCTCAACTTATTAGTAGTGTATTGTAGACATTACAAATTATAAGTTTAAGACGTTCACAACATGACATGAGATGAAATATTAAATGATTATTAAATATGAAAAAGTAATAAACACTAAAATATAGAAAGAGAACATAGTGTAAGCATACAAAAGCAGTGAAAATACAATTATACATATAAATATAAGTTCAAAGAAGTACACCAAGTTTGACACGGAGACCCTATTTTAAGAATTTATAAAATAGCGTCCACCTAAACTCACCTCGCGTTAGTGGAATATATCAACACCCAAAGCAATTTGGTTGAACATGGTTATCGCCCTCCTAATTGGCATTACCAGTGGCAGGTTGGTTCTGCACCTTGGGAGAATATACAACTACTAATGCTCTCTTTTTCTAAGATAGTTATCAGGGACACACAGGTAATACTGCCCAGAATGACTGAGTTCTCATTTATACCTGTATAAGTCGAAAAAATACGTAGCTAAATAAAGTTGCAGACTGCAGTATGTAAGCATGGATAGTATCCATACAACCTCAAGTAAAGGCAAAAAGCACCATGACATAAATGAACACGGGACCCAGGACATTATAAGCTTGTCATGTCGTGTCAAATTGAAATATTCGTAGGTAATTAATCCATATATTATGAGTCATTCATAAATGACGTCATACAATTTCGGTAGTTTAACCCCCTCCCCTATCGCCAAACTTCCTCAAAAAATCTTTTATCCCCTGTCTAAATTACGACACACTTAAACTCACCCTTCCAATTCATTAAATATGTTCGATCCTACTCGTAGCGTAATTCTATAGAGTCAAGGTTGATGTGACAGATTGTTTACAGTTACACTTTACAGGTTAGACAAGTAATCATTAATATTTTTATAGGATCCCCAAACGTGCATCAATATGTACTGTTATTTTCTGGAATTGGGACTGCGTAGTATGTAATATCACCCACCGCGCGGCTTAAGCCCAGGCTCGAATCCTGGGTCTGACAAGTACCTACACATATTCTTTATCAATTTGTGTATGAGTCAGAGTATGGACCTAATAGGTTGAGCAAGTGGCTGACATCCATTTCTCGTAAAAACAAAATCTGTTAATGCAAACCTCCACTCTGTGAAGGTCCATATGATGTTATTAGGATCGGACATGGTCGTAGTGTGTAATAAATATAATAAAAGAAACCAATTACACGTGTTAAGTTGTAAATTGTCACTGACGCCGTTTTGGTTTAGCAAAGTATATATATATTATGCCATAGTAATAAAACCACCTTTCCAGCCGTTATTAGTGGGCCTTCATTCGGGTAGCCCTCTTGGCCCCGGACGAATACATAGGGAATCGCCAGGGAAAGGGTGTCGAATGTTTTTGGCGAGTGCCTATCATGAAAAGGTGTGACAAAATACGTCAAATATTTGCTATATTATCTATAAAACCATTAAAATCTATGAGAAGTCGTAGTGGAATGATTTCATAAAGAGAGAAAAAATGCAGAATACCGTTCCACACCATCTAATTTATTGTATGTCTGATTTTGAGCACTGAATTGAGACTTTTATGCGATAAAAATATACCTATGAATCTTTCCAATATTTCATTTAACTTGATTGAAATAAATACATGCACAAGTATGTAACACATTAAAATATATTTTTGCTATCTTATCAAACCGCAGTAAAAATGTATTTGGCTCGCCTATCGCATTGCGTCACTTTCGATTGTGATTCACGGAGACTTGTTTGAGGCTATATTATTGTTATGGATTTTGCGTTCGCATGTATGGGAATGGCCTAGTGGCGAAGGCTGGTGACGACACTTCGAGGTTGTGCATTTTTTGTACCTGCATATTTTATAGATACAATAATTACCTACCTACCTAGTACTACATACACAACGTCGTTGAGCTGTTGTTAATACATCTGATGTGACAAAATTGAAAATCTACCCAAGTGACTTAACTTACTTGGTGAGGGGCTGTCATTATCGATAGTTTGTAATATCCTCGATGTATTGACTACATACATAGGGTCCACACACACGCCCACTTGAGATATTTGAGAACATCGATAAAAAGGATTTCAAGTTATACACATTTATATTTTGATAAAAATCGATGTTGAAATTTGAAAACTTAAGAAACTAAATTTTAATAATAAATATGACCATAATATTATATTATATAATAATAAGATATGACCCTGCAACGAATTCACATTTTATTACATTTTTTTACAACTGTAAGTTTATCTTTGAATTAAAAAAAAATCTTTTTATTGTTTTCAGATACATATTTATTAATTAATACAGTTGAAATTGTAAATTATCAAAAAAAACTAAAATTGCAAGCTTCGTATTTTTCCGCTAGGTTCTCTGCTGGCATGCCTCTCCCCCTTAAGGGTCTTTATCTACCAGAGGCACCTAGCGGAAAAATACGAAGCTTGCAATTTGAGACATTTTTTTCATAATTTTCAATTTCAACTGTGTTAATTGATAAATAATATGTATCTGAAAACATTAAAAAGAAAAATATATTTTTATTTTAAGTCAAAAATAAACAATTATTGTAAAAAATGTAATAAAATGTATATTTGTTGAATCGGACCCCATCTTATTATTACATATTTTATGGTCATATTTTTTATTAAAATTTAGTTTATTAAGTTTTCTAAGCATCGCCTAAGAGATTTTGGACTAATCCATAGTTTTAATATTTTTTTATATTCATTTAAAAAAACATCGATTTTTATAAAAATTAAATGTGTATAACTTGAAATCCTTTTTATTTATAATTATGATTATATTATGATCTTCATAGGATCGACATGATCAAAAAAAAACATGAATTGAAAAAAAACTAACCAACACCATCTGCAATTTGTATTCTTAGTTCGATGAAAACAAATAAGTTGACTAACTGTAGTTTAGTGTGCACTATTTATGTCAATCTCAATAATACTCTACCTCCACCCTTCGCCACTACAATACACCATTTTGAAGTTAATAATTTGGTAGTTGTGTCAATATGTCCAAAACATCCGACCCCCCCCATCATGAAGATAAATATGTACCATGAAATGGGGTGAGATTAGGCCAATGCTATTTTCAAAACATATTGTAAACTTAAATAAGTACATAATTAATGTTTGTCCTCAAGCCTCAACTGCTGAACAATCTAAGTGAAGAGATCTTCACATTGGGAGTATGACTAGTATATACTATATGAGTAAGCTAAATGCAACAAAATTATATACAATACCGATACCTAGTATCGACATTTTTTCTTTCGATATGACAACCCTATAATATCGCACCGTGAGTGTAAAACCAAGGCATCTGCAAATTTTTCAACATAGTGATATATTGATATAAGTTAGTATGTATCCCATATATTATTTTTCCAGTCCATAGTTTACTAACAAATCCTTTTAATCATGTGAGTCACTGTTTTTATCTATTTTATCTTATGTATGACTCAGCTATTTTAATTATAAATAACTGCATAATATTATACAATACAAATTCAAATATTATGTATAATAATAGCTTAAAAATTATAGGAAACAAATTAATTATAAATTTAAAACAACATTAATTTCAGGTGGTCCACGACTTTGGCACGTAATTGGTTCATGGAAATGTGTTCGAATGTAGAATATTCGAAAGTAGAGGGATGTAAAAAAAATCACAAAAAGTGTACTTCAAAATATTTATTTATCAATGAGTATAATAAAGTTACCGATGCGTATTAGCAGGTATTTTCTTTATAAACTTGTCAAGAGATAATTGAATACCACCCTTTTATGTATTTGAGAAGCTGGCGGAGAGCGTAGAGAGGAGCGACTGCATAGAAGCCCACAGTTTTTGCATTATCAATTCTAAATTTTTAAAAATGTACAAAGGTAGAACGTTCGAAAGTCGAGGGCTGCCTGTAATTGGAAATATGTGAAATAAATAATTTAATTTCCATAATATAATCTAAGCTAACACATTCTATATTAAATTTACTACTACTAATTTAGAAAACATGCATACTCCAGTGCATTGCTCCCGGGGGACACTTTGAAACTGGGTGCCTTACATTCACTACACTACAATATATCGTCACTGTTCTGGCAGAAGACACTAATTCGAAAAAATGACATTGAGTTAATTATACCAAAATGTTCCTTATTTCAAACTTTACCGTCTGGAAACCTTCTTAATAAATAAACATTCTTTATTTTAAAGTCACCTTTTTTACGATTACTTAATAAACTCACATGATAGCCCATTTCAAACATTTTAACAACTTCAAAGTCAAATTACTCAAAACTAGTATTCTCCAGTTAGTGTGTTCTGCCAGAACAGAGACGATATATATGCCTACAGTATAGTGCTAATAGCAGAGAGAAAAGCCCATAATAATATTTAAGTTTTTAAATTGTTAGAATTTTTAAAAATTATTTCTTAAATCTTTGAAAGTTTGGAGACCACCATCAAACGCAATGATATACCATAAATAATATCAGCTGTAAAAGCTATCATAATAAATATAATTTTCAAATCTTATTTTTGACCCCTCACATGATTTGTAGACATATTATAGTGTATGTTACAAAATCTATGAGCTCCCAGTCGAACACAGTTGAAAAACTCTCCGATTAACTGAACTTATATAATCTTTGGACTTGTCAGACTTTCCGCCACTCACTATACCTACCTTCTTTATTTTCATGTCTATCACTGTTCACAGGATTGTTACTCAAACGTTCTATTTATTTACATCTCTCCAGCGATCCCTGTATTCCGCTGCTGTTTGTGTCTTTGGCGACCAAATTGCTGTACATCTCCCTATCCTGGGCCAGTCATATCAGATCACCATCAGTTGCGTAGCCAAGAGAATTTTCTTTTGCCCACGCCTCTGCTGCCTCTTCCTTTCTCTGCATAATGAATAGGATGTCATACTTCTCATTGTGGAAAATATGGCCAAAGTTTCTGCGTTTGATAGTTATAAATTATCTTGGGTTTATTGACCTGTCTTAAAACCTCCTCAGTGGTAGTGTGATCAGTGATCACTCTTGGAAATCCTCATTGTACGCCGATAGAGCCACATCTCAAAAACCTCCAGTCTTCTGATGGTTCCTTTTATGTCCAAACTACTACTCCGTAGACTACTACGGTTGTACGGTTGCACCTGATCGGTCCCCATCAAGTGCCCAGATGTATATTTATATTGCAGAAGAGCTATTTAATTTTTTTCAAATGTGCTTCTTGCCATCTCAATGCTGATCTTGATCTTGATCTCATGATCTGGGCTCCAGTTGTCGTGTTTACAGTCACTGAGGTATTTTGCATGGTCCACTATGTGCAGGCGGATATTTTGTTTACTGACAACCATAAAAATTGTTTCTTGCAGATTCATACTAGTGCATGTCTTACTTATTGGTGTTTACTTTGGTCGATAAACATATAAACATTGAAGGTCATCGCCGTTATCCACAGAAGAGTCCTTTTAATTCATTTACTGATTGATTGTTAATTTTTTTGTCTCTTTGTTCACAGATTTCAACAAAACCGCATCTACACATACATTGGAGAGGTGTTGGTATCTATGAACCCGTACAAGACATTAGATATCTATGGACCAGACACGATGGCGCAGTATCGAGGCAGGGAGATGTTTGAGGTGCCGCCGCACGTATACGCAGTGGCTGACGCATGTCAAAGAGTACTTAGGCAACAGGTATGAATCATTAATTATTCTTTATTATTCAATATTGAATAGACACAAGCAGAGAACTCAGAAATAATGGGAACTGAAATACCTAACGGGTAAGGAGAAACAGGCAACCGATCTCGAGTAAGGAAAAATACGGGATAAATTTAAACATGTGTCAAGAATACGTCATTCGTTGAATACTGACAACTGCTCTCGGTTTATGAATTGTCACTCATTTAATATTGGTGTATTACACGCACTTTTGCATGTGTGGTTAATTTTCGGAGGACACTCACACATTCAAAACCCTGCGTCAAAATTTACTGTATTAGTATATAGCCTATCGGAATTCTATTTACTATCTGTTCTGTGGACACAAGATTAAGAATGAAATTCTTATTAAAATTACACAATTGTGTAATATCTCTGAGTGTATATAGATGACATTTAATTCACATGAATCACGGTTAGGTCAATAACTAGCACTCACCCAGACCGTGAAAAGATATGAGGTTCGACTTCTAATATTTATGTTTTCTGAGATTTCAAAATTATGTAACGTATGAATCACTTTTTACAACTCTTTTAATTTCATCCTTTTTTAATTACATGATTGTATGTGAAGACATTGAAAAAAACCGCTATATAGACGTAGCAGAAATATATGAGAACCTGAAAATATATTACTAAAATTCATGATTAAATTTTCTCATTGTCATTATTGCATATTTATACGTAACAAATATCACACTGTTATCACCTACTCTATGACAACATCTTCTTGGCTACGTGTTAAAACTGTGAACTAACATGCTCCTCCCATTTTTAACCACACTTCCATTATAAAGTAACAAGCTCCTCCCATTTAGTCGACAACAGCGCCCTCCTTCACGTAGCCAAGAAGATGTTGTCGTACCTCTATCATAAACCATAAGAATGTTATAAAAGGATGGTATTTTACAACGTTTTTATTAGCTCTAGTGGTTGTTTGTCCGGTACAAATCTTGCAATTGATTTTTAACTAACTTTCCGACTAGCTAGACATTTGAAACTTTTAGAATATATCAGAACACGATGCCAATGCATTCTTTTAATACTTTTAGCCATCTTTAAGTAGAATTGATTTCATTTTCAGTTAATTCTATTTTGTATGAAAAGTTATTTCAGAATAAATCCGTTAAAAGTAAAACACTATTATTGGTTGGTAGGGGTCTGGGGTCCTAGCAACTAAATTATTAATATATCCGTACGTTACTATGGAAATCAAAATGACATTTGAGTATTCTATATTTGTTTTTTATTTACTTCATATCAAATACAAGTTTGAGCTTATTGAGCATAATAATTCAACAGAAAATTTTTAATTTTTTATAATTTTAACTTCACTTTCATAATATATTAAACCTCCCGCATAGAATTTTCTTCAACATCTTTGACCTGAATATGCTTATATTTTTATTTTGTGTCGTTTCTAGGGTAGAGACACTTGTGTACTTATCAGCGGGGAGTCGGGTGCCGGCAAAACGGAAGCCTCCAAGCTGATCATGAGATACATTGCTGCGAACACCACCCAAAATCAAAGAGAATATATTGACAGGTAGGGGAAGGACATATTCTTCTGGGTTTGCGGCCACAACTAAATCACTGTGGAACGGTATTAGTGTCATTTGAAAGTAATGATACCAACACGTAAATGAGTCACCTGGACTGCCACAAGAATCTGACACCTTTCTAGCTAATATTCTTATTCTATAACTGTAATATATTTTGAAAATGGATATCGATCCGGTACTGGATGAAAGTTTTATTTAGCTTCTTCCACTCATTGGTCTTTTCACTTTCACGTATTCGTGCCGTATCGAAGAATCAGTCGTTCCGGTTTCAGACCAGCCTTGTGGATGTTTACTGCTTAACTCATTTAGTGCTGACAAAGCCACTGGCGCGTTTGCATTAGATGGCCATTAGATAGAATTAGCATGATAATTAAATGTGGTAATTAAACAGTAATTAACTGGTCAGCAGTGAATGAGTTAACTCACGTAATAATACCATATTATTCCAACAGATGAAATGCAAAAACTTGATTTCATAATATCGTCGGTGTTTTGTAAAAAGGGCGAATTAACCAAAATGTTACTTTACAGGAGGAGGATTTTTAACTTTTGACGTTTATTTGTTTTTTACCTGTAGATGATTATAAATATCTAACAAGTTAATAATAAAGCTTAGAAAGAATACTTTCATTATAATAGGTATTATTATATAATATTTTAAAAGGCCTAATATGTCACATTCGCTTTTTATTTCATAATTTTAATTAATTTTATTTTAGTCGATTATCGTTTTTAAGTACTTTCCTATGGAGATAAAAATTCGCCGTTTTTACACAACAAAGCTAGTGGGGTACATATTGTATTTTCATTAAAATCTCGATTTCGTCAAAATGGTTGATTCTCCCTTTTTACAAAACACCGACGATATATGTCCATCTGTGTAAAAGTATTTTGCTAGATACTAAACAGGGTTTACAGCCAACATAATTGTGCAAATTCCAATAAAAATTATGCACTGTCCTCAATCAAATGATGTAATAAGGCATTTTGTCTAAAATTACTTATACCTACACCTATGGCTCCCCATTGATTAAGACGATTAGCCGGTGCGACAGGTTGCAATGTCTTGAAGTTAAGCATTCTACCAATGGTTTAAGGCGTTTAAGCCGTAGTCCGCCTAGCTAGACTATCTAGGTATGAAAAGCGAGGATCCTGCTGCATGAGTAATCAGATAAGGTTAAATAATCGACCTGGGGTGAGTGGCAAATATTTGCTTCTCACAGGCTAGCATGTCGAGAATACTATTACATATTATGTGGAAGCATAGGAGACGCGCTGGAAGTCGATGCTGTGTCATATTTACCGTTCGCACTCCCTACTTCACCATGATGCGAGCTTTCCTCTATTACTTCATACCCAAGTCTGTGTGAACTGCAACTAAAACCATTTTCAACTTAACAACGTGTCGCACCGACTTCCCAACCTAATGGGCAGACAACCCAACAGAAATTTTCATGTCTATAAATTCAAATTCTGCATATCAAAATGCTTGTCTTATTCGTCATTATCTCGCCTAATTTTCATAAGTAGGTATGTATTTAAAAAATCTATAAATCAAATTGTTATTCCCTATAATGAATTTATAGTATTTTTGTGAAATTCTAATGTCAAATGAGAGTTAATTTTTATATTTTACTCTTGTCTGGTTTTCTTACCTGTTGGTTTTTTCTTTTGTGATCTCTCTACAATATTGCACAAAACCGAAATTGTGTATCATTACAATTCTTAAATATACTATGACAGTTTAGATTTAATGATATCTGTTCTGACTATCGTATATCTTATTTACAGGGTCAAAAATGTACTTATCCAATCAAACTCAATACTAGAGACATTCGGAAACGCCAAGACAAACCGCAATGACAACTCGTCACGCTTTGGCAAATACATGGACATCAATTTCGACTTCAAAGGGGATCCCGTCGGCGGCTTCATCAGCAACTACCTCTTGGAAAAATCCAGAGTCATCTGCCAGCAACCTGGAGAAAGAAACTTCCATTCTTTTTATCAGGTATATGATGTTATTTAACATAGTAATTGTGGTAGTCTGACAATAATCGAAGGTGTCCCTCGAAAAGGGATAAAGGAAATCAAAATAAACAACAAGAATTTCAGTGATTTATAATACCTAATTATGATTTTTAAGGCAATTAATGTCAATGATTAAAAATATAACCATACATCACTGAAATTCTTGATATTTATTTAAGTATGTTTCCTCTCTCCTGTAAAATTTTGGTTATTTCATATAGACCCATTTTCAAGGGACACCTTCAATTATTATGAATTTTATTATGAAGGAAACGTTCAAATAGGTACTAACCACATCAGTTCTGAAATCAGTGTTAACTTATTGTGTAATATAGACCCAACTGATCAAATGCCACAGTGGGAAAGTCTCGTGATGTAACACAATCAACATATTTGAATGGATATCGGAATGGAAGATAGAATCTTTCTCCCGCTCCCGCTTCAGAGCATAGGGTAAGAACAAGATTGTGTCAATTCTTAGTCCAGCACCATGTCTCGCGACTCTTGCTTGACCTGTGAGACAAGTAGCGGCTGTGCCACAAGTGTCACACTCTCAATCAGCTTCAAAATTACATGTTTTAGCCATGTGAAGGGGATCTTCATATTTCTGTTACCAGAGCACTGATGTCTGATATATCACCTCACGAACATGGGCGTTTATGACACGTTTCGCTAGTGTATGAAAATACGTAAAATACTACATACTTATTATCATGTAGAAACTTTTCACTGCAAAGTAACAATGCTTAGATGAAAGAACTGTACCATAAAAATATTCCATGTTGATCCGAAACTCATAATCATTATAATTAATGCCTAACTCATGTTACACCATAATTTAATGTGTTTTTAATGGGGAAATTTTTGGTATTATCTTCTGCATTTATCTGCTCATTATAATCAAATTTATACAGCACCCGTTACGTAAAACAAACTAGTAGTCAGAGAAGAAAATATTCTTTAATTTACCACTTGTTTTATTC
The DNA here is from genome assembly GCF_057557595.1 of Rhyacophila brunnea. Lineage (NCBI taxonomy): Eukaryota > Metazoa > Arthropoda > Insecta > Trichoptera > Rhyacophilidae > Rhyacophila > Rhyacophila brunnea. The sequence continues at coordinate 31,749,392 of NW_028232827.1, read as the reverse complement.
AACAAATAATTCACAATATTTGAAAATGTAACATTCTATCTTATATTGAACATACATAATTTGAAAATATCTCATGCATATAATACCCACAAGAAAAAAATACGACACCCGACGTTAGTGTGCTTTTCCAATATAGCTATGGGCATTTTACTTAATTATGACAATTTAAGTAGTAGTTCTTGCATCAAATTGCGTTAATAATGTTGGCAATCGGTTTTTGTATATTAAATCAAGGTAGGCATCAATTAAATGTCTTAATTACTAAACGATGTCACGGATTACTCCAAGTATTTTGTTTTTATCATTATACCCAGTTTACACTTGCGATTTACTGTTGACAGTAAGTATTATCGCGGTTATAACAAGAAAATGTATGGGTAAACATCCTGCAGTTGCAAGCTTGCATGCAGTAGAACTATATTCATTTTGAGGTTAACTGATTTTCACTACCTGTCAAATAGTACCATAAAATGACATCATCGCGTCTCGCTTAATCTTGAAGAATGAGATTGGAGAGCCAGTCAGCACTTTTACGTGTAAACAGTTATTGTCAGGATAGTTTAAAATATGCACTATTGCTGCCGGTAAATCCATGCACGTCTACAGGCGCTATTATGTATGAAAATATTCTTGTTTAGGTACATCAAAGATGTTTAAAGAAAACTTTCCTCTATAAAGATGGATGGATCATGGATAAAATATGAAAGATTATTTACCATGGTTTATGGTTAAACAAATTCATTTTAAAACCCAGTCTATTCCATAAACTATGTATTAAAAAATATGCTTATATTCCTGAGATAAACTTCGGAATGACTTAATATTTTTTATGAACAGATGGTATTTGTTTCTTAATCACTACATGCATGGACCATTTCAAATATAAGATATAAAAAACTTGTACCAGAACTAAAACATTCGCATTGTGTTAAACGTAACTTATATTTATGCTACCAAAACATGAATTTAACACATAGGATACGCTTTTAATTAAATTTGTATAGGTTTTTGACGCGGACGTAATTTTTGACATTTCGTAAAACAATCTGCTCTGTTCTTTGGTCAATCTATTGGTATTAGATGGTATACAGCTAATGAGTTTTCAGCCGATTGGTATGGGGTGGTTTGCAGTCAATAATGAGGTTTGAAAGTGGAATAAAAATGAAAAATTGCAAACCTTTTTGGTTTGTCTAGATCAGCGGTGCATAACCTATTTGACTGAGGGGCCGGGCCACAGTGGATGCAAGTGTTGAAGAATAATGATATGTAATGATATATTATACTACACTAGAGATACATTTTAATTATATTTAATTTAATAGTACATACTAGATATTTATTTTTATAAAAATATTTTCTTCTTGGTGTATCTACCAAAGGTACTGTTTCCAGCTCAACTTTCTTGGTCTGATGATTCTATCGCCAAAGAGAGGATTGTAATTTATTCACCATAGATTTAACGGGTAAATTAATTTTAATTGCTAGCTCACTTTTATGTAAATGTTTTATGATTATGTTAAAAAAATGGTTCCCACCATTGTTGGAGCAATGTTACATCTTATTTTTTTTTGCTCCAGTTTTTATTTGAAACAATAAGATTTATTGTGTTAATATTGTTATTCTACTTCTAGTGTTACGTTTTTTTCTGTATTTCTAATTAATTGCATGATAATGTTTATTAATTGGCCTTACTATTGTTATTCAATGCAGGCAATATCTTGTCTCAAAAAATAATAATTATAATATTTTATTTGTTGATTGTCTCTGTACTGAATTATAGCCACACATAAAATAGTATCCATATAATAATTACTCTAAAATCTCTTGGATAACACACTAATTTCTTATTTAAACGCCAATTTGTTGATTATTTGACAATTTCACTTTGATTCATGCACTCTCGAAATAATCTCTACAATTTGAATCAAGCGTAATCACGATGAGTAGATAATCAGTCAATAATAACTACACTTCAGCAATTATTTAGTTGAAAAATCATGTAAAATTTTTGTAAAACCGTTTATAAGTGCACTTGAGTAAAGTAATCACAATGAACATAACAAAATGACCACCATTGCATATGTAAGAAAAGCAGAATAGCAATTGAATGATCTTAATATTTGTTGAGTTTACCAATTTACCATGCTTCATGCACTTGCAAAATAATAATAAGAGTCCTTCTATTTATAGTCCAAATTTTTTGGTATTTCTTCACTAATTACTACAAAAATATAATCTCACACTGGTACTAATCTGTCAAACTTATAAGAGAATGATTGTCATTTGTTGTGTCAATATATTTTTAAATTTTGAATTTGCCAATATAGAGCTGGTTGAGTTTTGGATATAAAATAAATAAACGATGAATATCTTTTATTGAGTTTTAAATCTCAGAGAATCATGGTTCCATTTGCAATGACTTATTTCTACGAAGCTGGTGACGTATTTCAGGTTCAAAAAGTGTATTTATGTATCTCACAGATTTAACAATTCTTATTCCACAGATGCTCGGAGGCGCATCCGATAGCCAGTGCAAAGGTTGGGGCCTGAATCGCGGCACGGAATACAAAGTGATGGGCCCAAACAAACCTTCCGCAGTAGATACAAAGTCCTTCTCCATGACAAACAGCTGCTTCAGTTCACTAGGCTTCTCGTCCAATCAGCTTCAAGAGATTTGGACCATTGTCGCCGGAGTTATTTTATTGGTAAGGATTTTTGTTTTTCAATATTTTTTTCTCAATTCACATTGTTTTGCATCCTGTAGTTCTCCGCAACATGGACAAAATATGTTTGGATTAAAACAAACGGTATCATTTTATCGATATACTAACTAAAGTGTTAAAAATCATTTGTACGATTCTGATGACATCTGTGGAAAGTGGACGGTTTTTTTCAACTGTATAAGAATTAAATCATTTTTAAAAAATCCTATGAATTAGGGCAGACTTAATTGTATCTGTGCTAAGCATAAAAAACTTCTACAAACCGTTCCAGACTTTAATGAGAAAGTTATTAAGGTGTTCGCTAAGCAGAAACAACCCGAAGTGATGTTCTTTTTAAATAAGGTATGAAAGTTTTTAGTGCACCCCCAACAAAAGCAGTTTTGGAAACCACCGGCCGCCACTGACCATGACCTGTCATGCAAAATATTTTCAAGAAATTTCAGTTTAATATTTTTATACACAACATCGTAATCTGTCTGTTCAACTCCATTCATATCGCATTGACTTGAACTCCATGGCTTAAATGAACTCGCCGGTTTTTTCGGTTAAATATTGAAATAACAGCAAACTATCAAATATTAGTGCCGTAGCCATGCCAAGCTTGCCGTCATTTGACGCATCCACTGTAATACCAGCTGAAATTTTGACGTAGCGCCGTGCTACCTATTACATATTTTGATAACCCTTGCTTGCTGAAAATACGTAAGTAACAAATAATGATTTATTGTTAAAGTGTTACATAGTTGGAATATGCCTGAAGGAATGTTTAACTGCAGATGTTAATTAGAAAATGTTTTCAGGGCGAGCTTACCTTCTCCGGCGGAAACGACGGTACAGAATTGAAAGTGGGCGGACCGGCCGCAAACTGCTGCAAAGCCCTCGGAGTGACGGAAGCTTCGCTCAAGTCTGCAATGGTCGGCAGAGTTCTATCGGCGGGAGGGGAGCTAGTTAACAAAGAACACACGTTGAGAGACGCCGAGTATACCAGAGACGCCATGGCCAAGGCTGTCTATGACAGACTCTTCACGTGGATTGTCACCAAGATAAACTCCGCCATTGAGATCCCAAAGGATTCCCTGGGGAATACCCTGATTGGTGTTTTGGATATCTATGGATTTGAGATATTCGATATGAACAGCTTCGAGCAATTCTGTATTAATTATTGCAATGAGAAACTGCAGCAGTTGTTTATTGGTGATTACCATTTTTTATCAATTAATCATTTAAAATTGTCATATCTAACGCTAATACTTAATTAAGTTAACTGTAAGTCATTTTACAGTGCCAATTTAAATGTAGCTAGCTTCATACGTGTGTGCACTTTGACATTTATTTGCCTAGATTGCACTGAGATAAAAATGCATTGCAATGTTTTGTTACAATCAAGGATGTTGAGAAATAGCTTCTTCTATATGAAATTGAAACAAAGAAAATGAACCTCTGGTCTACTGATTAAGTTAGCATTGCAGGTTCATTTGAAGAGAACTTCACACTTCTACTGTGACATTCCAATATAATTTCAGATTCACCCAATTAGTTAAAATTACATAAATGATTCTATGTTGCCAAAACAAAACTTTAATACTTAAATTCATAGGATTGGATATCGTATAATTTAATTCGACTACAATTTGACATTTCATGAATCATCGTGCACTACAGGCCAATGCTACGAAATGAATATTGTGATACAGTGATGTACCGTGCTGTCATATTTTTCATGCCACTCTTCTAATTTTTATTTCACTATTATTATCGATGGCCATATGTTTCAAATATACAGCAAAGATCGTATAAATACACAGAATTGATAAATATTTATGTTTATTATAGAACTGGTTCTGCGTCAAGAACAGGAGGAGTATCAGCGGGAAGGCATCCAGTGGACGCCCATCCAATACTTCAACAACAGAGTCATCTGTGAGCTTGTCGATGCACCGCACAAAGGAATCATCTCCATCATGGATGAAGCCTGTCTAAATCCTAAACAGGTTTTTAATCACAATTTTCTATTATTAAACTGTAGCTTGAATGTACACTGATGAAACTAAATACATATTTTCTAATAGTTTCTACCTATTCAATTTGCAAAACTATTGTGAATATTTCTCATATCTAAAATGTAGTTGCTCAAATAAGTGTTTCAGTTATTCAATTGTATTTTCTAAAATAGTGTTATGTTCGAGTAATCAATTAACACTGCACGAGATGCCAATATATTAAACCCTAACGATATTGAATGTTTGTCACTTTAGGTAACCGATGAGGTTCTGTTGGAAGCTTTGGATTCCCGACTCGGCCAGCACGCTCACTACACGTCCCGACAACTCCTACCCACCGACAAAGCCCTCAAACACCGAGAACACTTCAGGATTACGTCAGTATTCATTTATTTAATTTTTTTGTTGTAATGTTTTTTCAATCTTCTATTCATATCTATATTCTGATTTTTACAACACTTCATAATATTTCTTTTGTATGAAAATTGATTATAATATACTAGCTATCAAATTTATTAATTATTACAATCGTATATTTCATATACGTCAGTGCCGTACAAAGTGAGTGCAGTCAACGTACAATAAATTAAGAAATAGACTGACAGATTCCTGCAATTGGTCAAAAAGCAAGGACTGACAAAGCATTATCCATGTGTCGATTTCTTTCTCCAATTATTGTTCAATAATCTGATATTTAAATTCACACTTAAATTTAGTCATAAATCTTATCGCGCTTGTCTGCTTCCAACTCCAAAATTTCAAGTTGAACTGAAATTCAATATTTTATTTCCAACGTTTCATAACATTCATATATTATAGTATGTTATAATGTCGTAGTTCCCAGGTTTGAATGCTGAGACCGGCAAATACACATATTGTTTTTCAATGTGTGTTTGGAGTCAAAGTATGGTTCTAATAGGTTGAGCAAGTGGCAAACATCCTTTTCTTGTAAAAATAAAAAAATTTTGATACAAACCTCCACTCTTCTTAGGATCGGACATGGTCAAATAAAAGTGACTTCAATTACCTATGACTGGAATATGACAATTTGAAATAGAGATATACAGTACACTCTCAGTAATCCGCCGTTTGATTATCCGACTACTATAATCCGCCGTTATTTTTACTAGTTGAAAGCACAAAATCAAGCTCTATAATTCGACTTATCATTTACACTGTATAGGTAATAATACTTGATATATTATAATATAATCAATTGAAAAAATAATACAGGTAAGGAATGAACTAGGTTAATTTTATAAAAAAAAAATCTTTTTGCAGACATTATGCCGGAGATGTGACGTACAGCATTTTGGGATTCATGGATAAAAATAAAGACGCTCTATGGCAAGACCTTAAGAGACTGCTTCACTCTTCCAAAAACCAGAGTCTCTCCGATATGTGGCCAGAGGGTGGAACCAACATACAATTGGTTTGTCATTTTTTATGTTGCATACTCGATTTTTACAGTATTCTTGTGATAGTGAGGAGTGCATTTCTCAAAATGAGATACCTCCTTGGCAATAGAGACTTCGATCTAAACCTGAGACTACTTATAGTTTGTTATTATATGATCTCAATTCTTTTCCACATGTGGCTGTATAGTGTATCGTCATAATCCCTTGGGCTGACAGGATGACTAATATTAATGTCCACAAGCAAATAGGAAATGACCAAGAAGTTATGTTTAGTATCAAAACTGGAAAACTACACTACCTCGGCTACATTATGAGAGGACAAAAGAGCAGTTTCCCCAGCTCATTTTGCAAGATACAGGATTTTGTGGTTTTTAGAATTTCCATGATGATGTTTGGCCGACCTCATAGGAAGTGACACAAGAAGAAGACAGTATTCTTTCATTTGGGCATTGTTTCTCCACTTTTTCATTATTCTTTTAATAACTGAGAGCGGAATGTAGAATCATTTGTCATAACTAAAATTTCCTTAGCAGAAAACACTATGCAGAAACATTATCCTTAGTTAAGATCATTTCTATTGAAAATAATACCATATTTAAAAATTATCGTTAGGTAAATTAGGTAAATTATTTTATAATTGTTAAACGATGACAAAAATATGACAACTTTATTTTATAAATGCAATAACTATAAATACATATTAATTTTAATTATAATACTTTTATGTTTCCGTTATAAGTCATTATACGTGATTCCACAGGCACCGCAAGATATTTTTTTAACATGGTAACACTAGCCTCAAGTGTCATTCTTCACCTGGCATTTTGTATTTCTGCGGGTTGGCGTATAAAAGTAAAATAATATTCTGCAAGTACATGCCGAACGAATTAACACTATCAATATCCATATTGAGATACATTGTTAAATGAATTTGAATGTATGGACTGTGTTATAAACATGCGAATTTATTTTGACAGCAGCTATCAGTGGTAAATGGTAATACAGAAGGGGGCGTGTTCATAACAAAAGTAGTCTATGGTTAAGGATTCCTTAACTCTATACTCAGGATTGTTTATAGTTAAGTCATGCTTTTCGGCGACTTATCCTTAGGAACGAAATCTTAGATTGTGCATGCTGCTCTGACACTGTCTAATCACTGGCATTAAGGGGGAGAGGCATAGAAATTCATTATCAAATTAAAGCTTTAAACATATTTTAATCGATCGATACCTATCTAAATACAATGGGAAAAATAAAATATATTTTTTTATTTCAAAGAGAAAGCGACAAATTTGAAAAAATGGCTAAAAATAAGGGTTTTACTAAAATAAATATTTATTGTTCCAAGTAATTTCTTGAAACAAAATTATCGATTTAATGTTGTTTAATAAGTTTTCTTGGAACTAGTGAATCTCTCTTGTCAATTAATTATAGTTTTAATGTTTTTTTTTCAATCTAAAATCAATCGATTTTTACGAAAAATAAAAATGTTCAATTTTCAATAATTGCATCAAGCGAAAACGTGGGCCTGTTCAATATATTTTTCTTACTTTTTAGATATATTTAACGTAATATTTTAATTTATATTTATTATGTTATTTACTAATTTCCAATCAAATACAGTCGGTCAAGGACGTGCTGCCTCTAGCGGCAACAACGTGCGATACCGAAATAACTGTCATCTGTATTAGATTCTAGTTCGCATGAATAATAGGTACCTACCTCGTATGTAGATACGTGCGGTTAGTATGCATGCACATGGTAACATATTTTATTACGAATGGTCTGAAACAATTTGAGAAATTTATGTTAGCATTTATATTAAGCCGTCTTCTCATTTGTTTACTTGTATATTGATAAAATAAAGCAAACATTCATCAGTCAATTTCAATACACTGCTAGCAACGTTCCCTCTAATTTTTCTATTGTGTGTGTGCGGATCATCAATTCACGCATTTGAGCAGTGGCGTAAATAGGGTTGGTGTCACCCGTCAGCCGGTGTGGTAAATTTACACCCCCCCCCCCCACAAACAAACACATACAATTGTTCATTAAAACTTATATTGTTAAGGTAGGTATCTATTTATTAATTTCAGCGATTTTATATAATAATAACACTAACAACGATAATTTTTGAAGTACTTACTTAAATAAAAAAATAGGAAATAAAGAAAAAAAGTAAAACGCCCGATACAAAAGCCAATTTGTTGCATTTAGAAAATTTGCGGCGTCATACTGTCAACGTGAAGATGTTTTTACTTCCTTAGATAATTCATAATTATCAGCTTTGTATGAGCTAACAATTTTTTTAATTTTGCTTATGTGTTCCTTTCTTTCATGGCCACTCTTGACTAGTCATATAAATTCGGTTAAAGCACACTTGAGTGCATGGCAACCTCAGTTTGGGTAACTGCTCCTGAGACATTCTCAGTTATAAAAAATCAATTAGACGAAATAATGTTCGCGCTTACGTAGTAGGTAGGTACAAGTTAATTTTCCTGAATCATCTTATATGAAAAGACATACATATCCTGAAAAACTATCGCGTTTGATATATTATATGCATTGAATTCTATTACCATTACTTCAAGTGAATGTGAACGCGAATTTTCGCAAATGAATCTAATTATTACCCCAATAAGCAGTGGCGCACCCAGGATTTAATATTGAGGGGGGCCAAAGGAGGAGAATGTAAATTAGTCCCATAAGCTCTTTTTCTTCTTCACAGCCTAATTTATCGTTTATCGGTCTTTTGTCTATTGCACTCGGTTTACCTAGACCATGGTCCCCACATCATGAAACGGGCCCTCAGGCTAGGATATTTGGCGGCCCCCCTACCTACCGCTAAGATTAAAGGCAGTGTGAAACACTACATTAACGTTTTTCAAATTGTGTTTTAGTTCAAATTAAGGGTACTTATACAGTGAATTATTGACGATTTTTAATACATCTACTTTAATAATGGAGCTGTCGAGTATCGACACGTAATAATCAAAAAATATATTGCACAATTATATAAGTAATTGAAAATGTTCATGGCCATGAAGTGTAATAGCGCCGCAGGCGACTTTTTCTACTATTAAAGCTACTTTATGATGTGTGTTTATCTCACTTATCTGGTCAACCCGACACGCCGGACCCCCCACAACCCGGGCCCCCAGACTAGAGCCCTGTCAGCCCTCCCCAGCCATGACCAATACCACTCCTGAATTAAGTTGGACACCGAGAATTTTTTGACAGTTCATTAGGGATTGGGTTTCTAAAATTTTGTTTGTTTTTTTCGTTTTTTTCGAAATTTTTGTGTTAGAAATTAAAATCTAAGAAATTTTTCTAAAAAGATTGATGGAGAATTATTACAAATCATTTTTTTGCCGTGTTTTTATTTGTCTAAGGCCTAAGCCCAAAGGTATAGTTTATTGGCTTTCAATTTCAATGTTTAAAATCATTCTGATAATTTTCATGTTTGGGGGATGCCAGGGCCCCTCGATCCAGGGCATATCGACTTGGACACTAAAGACGTACCTAGTGCGTAACGATTAGGTGGCCAATCGACATAATTAGCATACTATTTAAAAGTGGTAATTAAAAAGCAATTATCTAATCAGCAGTCAATGTGTTAAGTAATTAACATACCTACTTAATATATATTCATCGAAAATAAAATTGATACAATGTTTGTAAGTAGCTAAGTAGCAAAACATTACTTATAAAATATCTGCAAACTAAATAATGTCAAAATTAATTATAAAATTAATTTGGGATATACCTATTCAGATTTAAATAATTAGATCAGTCCTTATTTGGTTTCACTTAACCAGTTTCCAATATTTGTATAAGTAATCAGAAGTATTTACCTACCAAAAATAATCTCGACTGGCATATTTATACCTAGTCACAAATCAAAACTGGCGCAACGTTGCTTTTTTGCGATGGTCCGAGACCACAGAAAAGAAAAAATATATTTCTGAGTTCCCTCCCTGTCCAGCCAATTCAGCCAGCATTGATGGCAGCTAGCATTGATATATTACTAGGTAGGTACCTGCACGACTGACAGATGCTTTCCAAATAAACCCTGCAGTGTGCAGTGTGCCTGCCTACATTTATTATTATTACCTACGTTTTGTGAATGCCAGAAAAAATAAATTATCAACACATTCGACGTACTGTTTTGAGTCCCTATGGGTCTATTCTATTCAGATGTTAGGTATATTTTCTTATGATGAGAATAAATTATTATTGTCAATGTTTTGGGTAGGTATATTTAATTATTTTCAAATCACCAAACCGGCTGTCATCTTCGGATTGTTCTAATAATGTATTGATAATATTTATATTTTTACTTAGGTAACCTAATCATTATTTTCTAAAAATGTGTTGTAAAATAGTCTATGACGCCATTTTTATGGAGATCGTGTGTATGGTCTAATGATTCCATACCTAATTAATTATCTTCATTACTATGAGAATGTCAATAATTCACAGATTGTTATCACATATAAATATCATTACACAATATTATTATATGTATATATTTTTTTAATATTACTATAAAATCCAAATTCTAATACAATCCAATCCATTCCAATTAAACTCACATAAGTAATTATTATAAGGTACCTACTACCAGGTCGATGGTCCACGTATATTTTTATAATAATCTGACAAAATATAAAAAAGTCCGATTGAAATAAAATGCAAAAAATATATATACCATTGTTTAAATAATAACTGTAATTATATCACCTGTTTTTAGATTTTTTATTAATATATAATTACAGTGACATCTAGATAAGATGCCTCGAAGATTCATTCAAATTGGATTGTAATTGGAATTAGATTCTGATATAATTTTGACCTATATGCTTTGTAATTCGGGGAATAGATGGCTCTATAAAAACGAAACTTTTGATGACATCCCCCTTAAGTATCTTCTTCTCTTTGACTTATAAATTTATACAATCTCAGATTAGGTTAAATAAACAGATCTAGTGTTTATATACAAAATTGCTACAAAATAGTTTGCCATAAATACTGAACAACAAACACATGGTGCTATTTTTTCATAACAAACAATTTGTCATACATCTTTGCCAACCATTCTAAATGGAATACTAAACATTACCTTTCAATTGATCAATGCTCCGTACTTGTTTATAGATCTGTCATTTCGAAAGTAAAAGTATTTATTTGTACCTGCTATTGGTATCGATACTTGTGTACTATATTTATTTATCTTATTTTAGACATCCAAGAGACCTCCGTCAGCTGCTTCGCTGTTCAGAGCGTCAATGGCTGCCCTCGTTGCTGGACTTCAAACCAAGGAGCCATTTTATGTCCGATGCATCAAACCAAACGCCTACCAGAGCCCTATGAAATGGGACCGAGAACTGGTATGTAATTATTCCTTGTTTTTCTACAATCTGCCTTGAATTGGAGACTCCTCCAAGATAGTTTTATTAATGACCATCCAGTGAATTGTTGTCATCTTCTCCATAGTATGTGTCGCTTTTGAGATTAAGCTCATCTATAATAAGTGCTTATCTGACAGTAGGTTAGCAAATTTTATTAATATCACAACTCTGATATAATTTTAGTACAGGATCTTTATTGACCTGATTTATTTCAGAATGGCGATATGAAATACATGATTGCACAATACATTGATGTTATTATACCTTATGACTGAGGATCGTGACCCTGGATGATTTGGCTGTCCATCTACCTGGCTTGGCTCTATCATTCAGCGGCACGCAAAGCCGATATCAGTGGTATCATTCTCAATTTGATCATCTGGAAAGAACTCTTCCTTATCTTATCTGACCTTCAATCTGCGGGCTTTATGAATGTAAAATTAGAGAGTCCGGCGAAAGGCAAAACGCGGAGATTGTCTCAAATCTGGAACTCTATGATTATTGAATCGTTAGTGTTTTTGACCATCCACAAGACTCAGTTTTTCAAACTTTTGTATTTACTGTCCAGTGTCATATTTATACAAATTGGGAAGACATGGTATCACATATTTTGTAACTTTATACCTTTTTCGCATTTTTTAGTACATTGATAGGCCTCTTTGCTTCATTACCTCGGATAAAATTACATCAAATGATATTCACTTGTATTAATATAATATGTAGTAATAAATAAATAAATACAGTGGAACCCCGATCTACCGTTCTCGCATAAATCGTTTTCCCGCATGGATTGTTCATTTTTGAAAGTCCCGCCAAACACTCATAAAAACAATGTTAAATAATCACACATTAACCGTTCCCCGTCACAAATATTATCCCGATTGACCGTTTTTGTTGAATATTATTCATATCGCTTTTGTAGAATTGTTTATGATACATACAGACCTCGTTTCGCTTTGTTTGCATAGGTCGGTCGGCGCTCAGGCTTGCTTCGAATCTCGTATCACGAATTTTTCGCAACTAAAATGCCCCCCATGAAGAAAACTAGAACTCTAGCTTAGAAACTGAAAATAATTCAAGACATCGAAAAAAATCCAGGAGAAAAACGAGTTTTTTTTTTATATATCCCGCATTTATCACTTTTTTTAGGGTCCCTTGGAAACCGTAATCGGGGTTTCACTGTATCTATATGTAAAACAAATATTTTTAGAATATATTACATCATTTTCATCCTAGAACCGGAGTGCAAAGTTATGAAGCATATACTCAATATACCAATTGTTTTTGCTCTTCCAAATTGGTTGCAGTTTCAATTTTGCCATTTATATTATTATAACTTGCGGTGCAGGGTCATAATAGTGACATATTTTTATCATCATAGGTTTCTATATCTCTTCTTACTTTAAATGTAATTTTTTTATAACACTAACTTTTATTCCTTGTTCAATTCTACAGGTCAAACATCAAGTGGCCTACCTTGGTTTGGTGGAAAATGTTCGCGTACGACGCGCTGGTTTCGCAAACCGTCAACGCTACGATCGCTTCCTCAAGCGCTACAAGATGCTTTCGCAGTTCACGTGGCCCAACTTCCGACAGGGGAGTGACAAGGAAGGTGTCATGGTACTTCTGAGAGACCGGGGGATCACCGACGTTCAATATGGGCAGACTAAACTATTTATAAGGTTTGATAATTTTTTCACTTGTCATGTGAGCATCACCAAATTCCAAAAAGACCATTAAATATATTACACCGGGCATGGCAGCCATGTTTCTGGACCTGGGAATACACATTTATTTTATCGGTCATATGACATCTTCAAAAATGGTTGTGTTATGAATGACGACTGCTAGTAAAACCACTCACTACAATCACTTGTGGGTATAAGAGATTTAACATCTCGAAGTTGACAGTGGTTTAAGCCGTGAGCCAGTTACTCATTGCACGGACTGTCTGAATATCCGAAATGGATTTGGAGGGTTCTACTACTGAAACTACGAGGCACCGTAAGGTAATCGTGCATTCTTGTCAGAATGACACATGTATTTGCAACTTGCCCTTCGCCGATTACCTTACCATGCTTTGTTGCTTCTGCCTTCTGTGCTATAAATGAGCGCATGTAATTTTACATATGCAGTTTGCCATATCATAGTTTACTGTGAGCATTGAGATCAAAAATTGACACATTGTTCTTGGATCATTTCACCGTGAAGTAAGTTTTACGTATCTTCTAAAACCATTTAGATGCGAAGCTTGTTTGCATACTGATGTTACAATTTTATTAGATTCAATGAGAACATTAATTTGATATTTGATAGATAGGACTTAATACTTATTTGCTAACTTACTTTTGAAGCATTCATAATTCTATGGAAATATATAATATGATTGTGATTGTATTTATAATTTATTTACCTACCAATTTTCTTCTATCTTTCCCCTTGGTTTTTATTATGTATTTTTTAAATGTTTTATTTAGAGATAATTTCATTCTCAATGTTATACGGCAAACTGTATACTTAAGTACAATTTTCCAGATATGGCAAACACCAAATGCATGCACATTAAAGAAATATAAAACATTAAAGCCAATAAGTCATTGCGTGAGTAGGTTTATATAAAAATCCCATTACATTGTTAGAATCGATTCTGCTTATTTGTAATTTATCAGTTATCATATTTATTATTTTTCTTCACAGGAGTGCTAAAACTTTGCATGCGTTAGAAGCAGCACGTGCCGCATTACTTCCCAGCATTATTATCCTGTTGCAAAAGCAATGGCGCGGTGCTCTGGCCAGACAACGATACCGCAAGATGAAGGCTGCCATGGTGATTATGAATGCGTGGAAGTAAGTACATAATGGAATATTTACATTTTCGAAATGTTTCTCAATCTAACTAACATCTGCAATTATTAGTATTCTAATTCTAAGCATAAACAAAATATAAGTATGAGTATCGCACTGTCGCTGAAGTTTCGTTTGTAAATTTTAATTCTATGCATTTTTTCACAGAAACTACAAACGACGTCAATTCATCGCCGAATTACGTCGCAGACTAGCTGCAAGCAGAAAGGGAGCTCTCCCTGCAAACGCATGGCCACCTGCTCCCCGAAAGTTCCCTCTAGCACTTCTGCAAGGCGCTCACAGGCGATGGAGGGCGTGGCTGGTACTCAAGCCTGTTCCACGTGACCAGTGGCCACAACTCAAGTAAGAATTTCAAAATCAAATTGCCTGATATCATAAATAAACATTTTAATTTCATTTATTGGTTGATTTCTTGCGTTTTTTTTAAGAAACCTACATTGTATCCGAGTACAATGTCATAATTTGAAATTCCAATCATTCTGTACTAAAGATATTTTATAAAGCCGTATCGGTGTAGAATTAATGTCCTCATTTCATTGGCGCTTTACATATTTTTTCAGGATGAAGATTGCCGCCGCAGGATGCCTCCGAAGTCGGCGTTCCGATTGGGGAGCTTCCAGATCATGGACGGGAGACTATCTGTCGCAGCCATCCTACAACCCTTCATCCGCTCAGTATTTGAAAGCATTGGCTCAGATCAAACCACAGGCTCGACCACTGTTCTCATGCCGCCTCTTCAAGGTGAACCGTTTCAACAAGGTGTCGGAAAGGTGTTTGCTGATCACGGATACATCCATCATGAAACTGGATCCCAGGAACTTTAAACCCATGAAAAAACCCATGCCTATTGCTGAGGTATGTGCAGTTTTAATGTGTAAACATCTTAGCTTGCCCCCTCCACTACGTGCTGTTATAGTTGTCTCAGAAAAATGTGGCAAAAAATTAAATGGAAATACATCATGCACAGCAAAGCCGGCATGCGTGTCAGCTTAGTCGCGGTAAAAATAGATAAATTTCTCCCTGGTGTGATCATGTGGAAACAGTGTCCCATTCTGAATGGCCTACGTCACGCGGATGTTAAATGTTTTTCACGCTGTTGCTCGTCACTACATATTATATTGACGCAGACTCTATACTTCATTATTATGCTTTTATTGATATTCTATAGTTTCTATAGTTACCAATTTGACCACGCTAAAAATATTCTGGAATTACTATGAAGTGTTGTAATACAAAAATTAGATAGGCTCTCTTTTCACAGGTACAAACTCTTCGATAATAACCTACTTATATTTTTTCAGTTGGGAGTGGTGCGAGTCATGAGCAGTTCCGCCCAACTGGTAGTTTTGGGAATCCCGGCTGCCAAGAACGATTTGGTAGTAGCTCTGGTGCCTCCTGCGCCTGGCCAAGACTTGGTCGGCGAGCTGGTCGGAGTGATTGCAAACCGTTTCCATATGTAAGTCATATGAATACATACTACAAAATTTTAAATTCCATTTTATACTCAAAACTTTTTTGAAGATATATGGTTAATTAAAGTGGCTTTTGGGTCTCATAAAAATACATATTTCCCCATCGCCCTTCAGCTTTGATTAACGAAAAATAAATTGCCAACCGAATTATTTTTAATGAATTGCATCACTTTAAGTTCCATATTTACCATGATAATAATATAATATTACGTATTTAATGATGGTTTAAAAACTGTATTTTTTATTCAACGAATAATTCACAAGATTTAAGAATGTGCATAATTTGAAAACACGTCTGAGAAATATATAACCATTAGAAAAAAAAATTACACCCAGCAGGATCCTGCATCTCTCGGGAATTGCGCCCATGTGCACTGACCACTATGCTATTTATAGGTGTCTTATATAATTGTGGCGAATTTTAACTAATGATTCTTATAATACTCTGAAGCTCTTTCTAAATTGCGTTATTAATAGGCAATCAGCTTTTGTATTTCAAATCAATGTATTAAATTACCTTAATTATTATTACTAACCGATATCAGGATTGCTTTTTGTTATAACCTACTTGAACTTGCGACTACGTTAATTAACTATTTTTTTTATTCAACGAATAATTCACAAGATTTAAGAATGTTACATTCACTACATGTTACAAAAAAATTGTTAATTGAATTCTATTTCTTTCAGGTTAAGAGGCTCCGATCTTCACGTAGAAGTGGAAGTTGGCGAAACAACACGTTGCATTCTGGGAGGAAAGGACCGACCTCTTCAACTGCATTCAGGAGCCGGGGCGCCCGCACCATTTACCCACGCGCACAACATTATCTCCTACCATCCTAACGCGGTTTCTGCGTAAAATCATAAGTGCCCTTGGTACAATTATCACTTCAAAACTCACAATACTGTGGGAACTTTTCTAACAGCAAGTTATTCTAGAAGCCAAGTTAACTATTGGCGTATAATTTAGCACCTGCGGATACAGTCTCGTACCTTATAGTTACTATAATAGGTTTGTCATCGCTAAAAATCGTAGAATAACTGTTTGGATAATCAAACTGTGACATGTAGTTTACGGAAGTAAAAAGTAAATATTTTACAATGTCGACTACTGACAACTAGTGTGCAAGTAGGTGTTAAATACCGCTTTAACAATGTCTCTGAAAATAGGTCTGTTGTTGATATGATTAAAACTACCATGATGTGAAATGTGACGATAAAACAGAACATTGCTGTGACAATAATAATATTCATACAAAATTACCTCATCCATCACTTTCTTCGTTATACTGTGGTTTTATCCTAAATCGTGAAAAAGTATTAATTATGAAAAGATATTTTAATGAATAATATATATTTATTATTTAATAATACATTGAAAAATATTATTGTGTACTTTTATACAAATCAATTATTATGTTCTGTGCCTTGGATATATTATGTATATATAGTTTTTCTATCTATTTTACATATAATAGAATATATAATAATTACATTATGTATTAGAGAAAAGCTAGTACTCTTAATGGATTACAACTGGCAATAAAGTTCTAATTTACGTTAAGTATTTCATATTTCTGGAATTACATAATATAATAATATGTATTACATTTTCCACTGATAGATGTGAACTACATTATAATCTGTAAATTTGGGTTGATTTTGACACGTGTTTTAAATTATTTCACTATGATTTAGAAGACAAATAATGTCAAATATTAACTAAATTAAACCTATTTTTAGGTTCTTTTGTATGTAATTATCAACTAGTTCATTTCACAAATTTTAACGACTTTAAAGTGGTCCGTACACAGAAAATCGACTCAGCCAGATACATAGCCAAATGCTTTATCAATCTTGCACACAGATACGATTTATTCCATAAAAGCCAAAACTTCATTAAACGAAATGTTATCAGAAGAAACATTAGTTTTCTGAAATAATTACGCAGAAATATTGGATGTATTCGTCAATTAGACATAATAATATTGATGCAATATTCTAGCCTCTTAAAATCGTCCACCAAAATCGTACCGTGCCTCATGTTCGACAGATAGCAATAGAGGCGACTTCAGCTTGTTACCAAAATTGCGCACACAAACTATTTCTTTCCTAATCGACAATGTTGACTCAATTTTGTGTGCACCAGTGCATTAAATTACATAGATAAAGATAAGTCTCTAAGCCTTTGAATTAATCAATAAGGACTCCGTGAACATACTATTTTTAAAACAGTAAAAAAGATATTTTTCAATACAATAAATTTTGTACATTATACGTTGTATTCATAATAAGTTTGTTATACGAGGGTGGGTCAATAATTCCTTAGAAAAAAGCATTAAAACAGTTTTTATTTTTGTATTTTTTTTTTATTTCTCAACATAATCGCCTTGGAGCTCAATACACTTGGTTAGACGTTTCTCAATTTTTTTTAAACCGTCAGAAAAATAAGTTTTCGGAAGGTCCTCAAAATAAGCATTTGTCCGATCGATGACTTCTTCATTTGAAAAAAAACGTTGTCCACTTAGCCATTTTTTTAAGTTTGGGAAAAGGAAAAAGTCACTGGGGGCTAAATCTGGCGAATACGGTGGGTGGTCGACCAATTCGAACTTCAATTCTTCAATTTTAGCCATTGATCGTAAACATGTGTGAACACGGGCATTGTCCTGATGAAAGAGGATTTTTTTCCTGTTTAAATGAGGCCATTTTTCTTCAATTTCGTTTTTTAGCTGGTCCAATAAAGATGCATAATAATCCCCTGTTATTGTTTTTCCTTTTTCCAAATAGTCAACGAAAATAATTTCACGTGCATCCCAAAATACAGTAGCCATAACCTTACCAGCTGATTTTACGGTTTTCGCCTTCTTTGGACATGGTTTGTCTTCGCAATCCACTGCTTTGATTGTTCTTTCGTCTCGGGAGTATAGTGGTGTATCCATGTTTCATCTACAGTCACAAAGCGACGAAAAAATTCATCCAGATTGCGTTGCATGAGCGACAACAGGGCTTTAGAGGCCACCACCCTATTGCGTTTATTGTCGACTGTGAGCAAACGCGGCACCCATCTTGCAGAAATATTTTTCATGCCCAATTTGTCATGTAAAATAGAAATGACGCTACTTTTTGAGATCCCTGTAACCTCAATTATCTCACTCAACTTTAATCTTCGGTCACTTAACACCATATCGTGGATTTTATTGATCATTTCTGGTGTAGTCACCTCTACAGGACGTCCTGAGCGTGGTTCATCCTTTGTTGATGTACGACCACGTTTAAATTCATTTAACCAGTTATAAATAGTTGCAAGTGAAGGAGCAGATATGCCGTGAACTAAATCCAACTCATTTTCTATTTCCTTTGCTGTTAACCCTTTTATATTAAAATGTTTAATAACAGCTCTAAACTCAATTTTCTCCATTTTCCATTTTTCCATTTTCCACAAGCAAATTTTTTTTTTAAATGTACGAAAAACATACAACAACCCGACCAATCTGATTGAAACTTCGCAGCATACTGAATCGGTAGTGCCGCTGCATGAAAACAAACCGCTTACAGTACTAGTCGCGCCACTTGTCGGCTTTTCTAAGGACTTATTGACCCACCCTCGTAATATGAATGTAATACATAATATTTTTATTTTAATAAATTAATCTTGTAAGTGGCCATAATCTTATTTTTGATGATGTAAACACGATTAAAATTTTGTCCGACCGTAGCTTGTTGTGGATAGCCTGTTACAAGTACAAAGTTTGCCCCCTAATTTATATAGAAATTTTTAATATACCTATTCAAACTGCATTATTCATACTAGAATATTCCATCCAAACCTACTGCAGTAGTGGATTTTTAAATAATTGTCGTATTTCAATGGGTGTTCAAAGAAAAATTGTCTGATAAATTGACACATATTTCAATTTTTAATTAATTACTTTTTTTATTCAACGAATAATTCACTAGATTTAAGAATGTAACATTCTAATTATTGATCATACATAATTTTTGAAAACACTTCTGTAACACTTTAACATAGTGGTCTATGTGCGTGGGCGCAAAACCCAAGAGATGCAGGTTCGATCCTGGGGTGTCTTACTTTTTTCAAAAAGATTTTTTCTATTGGTTATGTTATAATGTATTTTCTCAGAAGTGTTTTTAAAAATTATGTATATTTCAATTATTCAATTTAAATATTATCCCTATTATAGATATCAAAAGAACTTCCATAGTGTCACAGAAAGTTATTACTAATTGTCCTTATCCAATTGATTATACTGTCATAATAATATCGCTCCGTGAAACAATTGTATATTGATAGTAATACATATATTTAATCAATCCCAATTTTGCTTTTGAAGCAGTCGTACAGTCTATATATACATACAATATTATGCTA
Source organism: Rhyacophila brunnea (assembly GCF_057557595.1). Taxonomy (NCBI): domain Eukaryota; kingdom Metazoa; phylum Arthropoda; class Insecta; order Trichoptera; family Rhyacophilidae; genus Rhyacophila; species Rhyacophila brunnea. The sequence continues at coordinate 31,729,113 of NW_028232827.1, read as the reverse complement.
TTATTATTTAATTCACATTGCCTATACAATCTAAAATTGATGTGACTTATTTTTATTAGACTTATACGCCATTATTGGCTACATAAATTGTGCATTAATTGTGTTATTTTAGGTTAAAAACAGTATTTTTAATGAATTAGATTTAAGAGGAAGTAATTACGTATACGTAATAATAATATGGTATATCATTGTTTGTAAGTAAAAGTAACCAATCATTGAAGTGTTGTCTAAAACAATGTTGCAAGAGCAAAATATTCATATGCGAATTATCCCAAAAAAAATATTCTATATTATATTACATGTCGACGTTTCATGACAATAAGAAATTTATATTAATTTTTCAATAATATCGTATTCCAGACTAAGTTAATTATTTTTTTGTAGTTTCACATCTAAAAATTTATGGGTTATTTTAATTATTATAATATGATCTTTTACCCTAAGGGGGCAGGATCTGATATAAAATATTCTTTGAGAACCCTATACTGAAATCGGTAATTTTCAACTGAATTTTTTTTTAATAAATTTAGGAGTTAAAAAATGTGATGTAACTTAAATGGGGTATAATAGATTCTGTTTCAAACTATGGCAATGGGGGTATATGGGGTAAAAGATACCAAATATCATTTGACGTCTTTGTAAACGATCCCTAAGGATATTTCTTATTTTATTGCCTCCTGTAGTGCAGGCACTTCACTGCAAAACAACGTGTCAGCATATTGGCTGCCATGTTGTTTTGTTATGTAGATCGGTGTTACTATAAATCATCGAATTTGGATGCCAATGGATCAGAGAGGTAAAGTAGCTCTAATTACACTAACGACATTGTTCTAGATGACACTTCAGTCATTAATAGGACATTATTGACTCTATGTAGACTTTGTTACAGAGGGTATTTTACTTTTGCTTATTTGTACAATGATAACACATTCATAATAATTATCTCAATATTCCCATAATAATTACAGTGTTGTCATAATGAAAAAATAGTTAAAAAAAATGGGAATATTGATACTATCATTATAATTTATTGTCCTCAATGTATTATATTATATTTTTTATATTAGCGTAGTTTATTGTGCCTATAGGAGTTGTGATATTTTTAGTGTTATTGTAGCGAAAGAAACTGCTAGGAAAGAAAAGCATAATGATTGGACACGCATTTGTATAGTGTTTTATCTGACAAAGGATGGTCCCCACGTGAAGCTGATTCGCACACGTGATTAGTGGAGAGACTACGCAGCCTTCTTGAGATAAATACTCTATACTTGAAATACTTAATTATATAGTCCTCCTCAAAAAAAAAAGATCATAAAAACTATTTATATTTTCCATGACATAATTTGGTTACGTTGCAGAATAAAATAAATGAAGAAAAAAAAAATTTACAAACTCACTTTCTTGACAATGAAACTTTACTCCATGAAATGTTTTTGAAAAAGTATTTTTGGAAATGTGTATAAAAGTATAATATTCAATGTAGGTACATATTTATATGAAGATTTTAGCCAGTATAATTATATTGTCTAAGTTATAATTTAATAAACAGTAGCCTTAGTTTACTTAATGTAGCCATATTACACAGTCATAATCAATGCTTTTATGCTTTTTTTTTTACTTAAAATCTATACTGTTTTATTGCTTATGCATAAATTATTCTATTGACTATTTTGTATTTATGCAATATGTATTATAATATCGAAAGTATTGTATTTTATTTTAAAAAAAAATGGAATTCAATAATACTAAAAATACATAATTAAATAAGATTTTTGTATAATTTTACTTTCAGTATTTACAAAATCCAATCGAAGGGATGTATTCAAAGAATTCTGTGTTTATTATTAGTTTAATTAAACTAGTACATATATATTATTGAATATTAAATTGTATTTATATGAATACAATGATACCTAACTATTGCATTTAAATCACTAATCAATTATCACATTTTGAGTTATGCAGGATGGTGCGAATGTCATCATCATAATTATTTTGAAGATAATTTAAAAACCCTGAAGATTTTTAAGTCCCCTAAGTAAATATTTTTCTTCTTAGTCGTGCCCTCATAGCTGAGGATCGTAACCGCCTTGAAATTGTGTCATCTTTTGAAGGACCAAGACTTTTTATCCCTCTCCTGCTTCTCCAGGGCAAAGTGAAGACTGTCCCCAGTCAGCTAATTCAATTGGTTGCTCCAGCGCGTCGACGTTCTTTATCTGCTTCGCCTTCCACCAGTCTCCAGGTTATTCGTAACAATATGTCCGAACAATATTGTTCGGTGCGGACCGGAAATGTGTTTTCTTAACTTTTATAATTTTAATCATCAATTTCGAAAAATAATAGGCTAATGGCCCCTGTGCTAAGTTGGGTCCTTCTCATAATATTTGCCATCACTGCCTTCAACATTTCTGTCATTAAAATCTCGATTTTTTTGTCATGTCCACTAAAATGAAAGAATGACTGAAATGTCTTCTACGAACTTCTCACTATGTTATCGCAACGTTACTACATTTGAATGAAAATATTACAATTTCATCACGTTCTTGCGGTCTGTTCATGATGCATAATAAATTGATGTTAAAAAACTAAATTCTGATATCTTCCGATAAGGTGATGACGTATGTGCCATTCTGTATTTTACATCCAATTATAACATTATTCGTAAAACAAAACGCCAAATCATATGCTTAAAGATGTATGTATATTTTGTATTTCACTCAAATATGTTGAAACTGAAAACTGTTCTTTTTATGGAAATATTTATTCAGATAATTTTTTAATATAACGTCATCTTGGTGGTGAACTGTCCTACACCACATGCTCTAAAAAATGGTTTTATTTGACCAAACGATTTTAAAAATACCAAATTGTATGGTATTGAAGACTGAATAGATGTATTTAATGTTTGTTTATTGAATAATATTATTATTTATAAAATATAATTGTCTAAAAATTTGTATTAAACCAAGGCATAAATTCTCAAACATCATATTTCTGAAATCTATAATATAATGTGGAAAAGGTTAGTTCACAACTAAGTTGACGATAAATACGGAATAGGTGCTATAATGATGAAATCATTAATTCATAATTTATTTTTCAATATGAAAACAGTTTATTGTTGTCTTTTTTTCACATTATTAGAATTATGTATTATTTTTTCCCTTAAAGACACACATATAAGGCCGTTAACATAATAAGGATTAAGTACATTATGTTTAAACGCTTTTTATAGCATAATTCTTTTATTGCTTTTCATTGCATTTATATTTGCAAAATTAAGTTAAATGTGTACATTGTTTTTTTTATCTTTATTGTTTTTGTTGCTTACTTCATTGTTCACGAACAGTAAAATGTGATGGTCTTGTGCCATTATATTAATATTTCATACAACAGTTTATTTAAATGTGCCTACTATTTTGTTAAGAAGTTTTAATATTATCTAAATAAAATGTTAATTGATTTATAATAATTATTGTATGTATTTATTATTTCCTGTCCACTCACTTTCTAGCTAAATATTATATTGAAGATGCTAAGCTAAACGGGTTTTTATTGTCGAACAAGAACTTCTTGTGCACGTTTTAAAACTATGAAGTAACAATCCTCTCCAGTGCAGTTAATCGCACTTCTGTTTTCAAATGGGGAACGCCCCCAAATTTATCATTTCATTTTACGATGTACGGATCTATCAATTTACGTAATATGAAGCTTTTTATAATAAAAATATTTCTAAAACGATCAGGATCAGGAATGTTAGAATTATTATTATTAAACTTTTGGTTTTTTGCAAAGAAGAAAAAGTCTTATCTAAAAAGAGAGCCGATACATTATTTAAACATGTCAGCCGTGTCTGCATTCTGCGAGAATTTGCAAAGTAGAAGTTCCCCAAGATTTCACAAATGTTTCAAGGGTTACACCAACTAGAAATGTTTTAGAATCAATGTTAAAAAGGAAAGTTTTCTTCGGTAACTTGGTTCTTATGAGAACCGATGCACACCCATTATAATGAAGTCAATGGCTGTGGCTTTATTACTCATTATTTCAATATTGATATTATTATTAAAACTACTCATGATGTCAACTGATGACACCATCTTACACATATAAGGGGGATAGTCAAGTCCTGTGGCTACGACTCATTGACTAATCATTTTTTGTTTACTATCGTGACTCAACATCACTGGCTATCAGTTTACTATCAGAATTATTGGGAATCCTAACTTTTTTATTAGACACTTAATATTATGCAGTTACAAGAAGCAAATCCATAACTATCAAAAGTAGGCTTCAAATTTTATTTGAAAATTAATATGCCTGGTTCCGAATATTATACAATACCGCAGTATTGTTTCAAAGTAAAAAGATAGAATGTATGAGTAAATAATTTATACAAATTGTTAAATGTGTCGCTAAATTTCAAAACCTGCTATCACACCTTTTTGAAATAATTGAGATATATATATCAGTGGATTCGTTATTAAAATCTCTACATGAAAATTTTATTGCCTTTTTCAAAGTCCGCTACGATTGATTGTCATTTATAAAACAAAATCAATGTGCCAATCAATTCACGCTATAACACTATGTGTTACATTCAAAATCCGCCATAACACAACTGACCAATAAAAAGCGAGAATCAGACTAAATGCAACATAGCTGCCAGTACATTTATGTTGTGAGTTGCGGGAGGTGTGCTGTTTTGATATTCTTACGATTTATAGTTTTAAAATGTGTGACGAACTTATAAATATGGTTAAATGTCCAGTTAATAAAGCAAGGAAGAGGTTGAGCCAACCAAAATCTTGGAAAGTGATACACCCCTGTTACAGGCGGGCTTCTCCCGGTGTAAAATAATCATTTAGTAGCTATAAGTCGAAACGTAACCCTGACCTCTAGAAACGGCTTCATAAAACATCTAATCTGATTCCTTGCTCAACCACGTAAGTATTTTTTATTTATAAGTAAGGGCCTTCGTCCGGTGTATGAAAATCACATATTGGGCGGAGGTGTAATTAAGATAAATTTAATTTAATTTAAAAAGTATAAATGATGGATGAAAGCGATAATTTTAAGACTAAATATAAGTATTTAAATATAATAAATTTTGCCGCGCATTGTGCGTGAAATCCTCGCGCGCCGGCGCCAGGGTCAGGCTCGTGATTCGCCGAATCAAAGATCACGCGATAAAATTTGGCCAATCACGAGAGTCCTTTTTGCTGGACGGCGTCGGTACGCGAAATTTAAAAAGAAAAAAAAAGAAGTAAGCGTCCCCTTTCCGACATGTACGGACCTGCGTAACTAATTGTAAAAACCTAAACATGTAAAGAAAGTGTAAAAGATAAGCTAATACCAAGTTACACGAGACAGACGTGGTTTTATTTAATTCCACCCTCAAATATATCGTCCTTTTTTTTGTGAATCCGGGGTTCGATGGACACCTGAGCTAGCCGCTGGAACCCCGGGGATCTCAATGGCGCCCAACGTGGGGCGCCGTTCACAAAAGGAGTGACATATTTCTTGGACTGTCAACGGCAGAGCAATGATTCGGATGCCTGGTACATCAGCAGCCAAAATAAACAGCTGCCGAAGGCGTTTCAAGATGCGGTCAACTTGAAATAAAAATAAATATTTATACTCTATTTTATCAACTATGTTACATGTCGAATATATCGTTGTTGTGAGTATATATAATATAATCAAATATTTTATACAATATGAAACTAAATGCTATATAACTTGACCGATCTAAACCAGTATTAACTATTTTTAGTGTAAAAACTGAAGATATATAATATTAAGCAAACATTTTGGCTAAGTAATTTGTCTTTACCACTAAATATTTCATGCCATGTACTTAACGGATGAACAAGGAATTGGATGGGTGGCCGATGAGATCAGGGCGTACCTTTCGACTTTAATCCAGATGGGGCGAATTGATACACCCCTGTTACAGGCGGGCTTCTCCCGGTGTAAAATAATCATTTAGTAGCTATAAGTCGAAACGTAACCCTGACCTCTAGAAACGGCTTCATAAAACATCTAATCTGATTCCTTGCTCAACCACGTAAGTATTTTTTATTTATAAGTAAGGGCCTTCGTCCGGTGTATGAAAATCACATATTGGGCGGAGGTGTAATTAAGATAAATTTAATTTAATTTAAAAAGTATAAATGATGGATGAAAGCGATAATTTTAAGACTTAATATAAGTATTTAAATATAATAAATTTTGCCGCGCATTGTGCGTGAAATCCTCGCGCGCCGGCGCCAGGGTCAGGCTCGTGATTCGCCGAATCAAAGATCACGCGATAAAATTTGGCCAATCACGAGAGTCCTTTTTGCTGGACGGCGTCGGTACGCGAAATTTAAAAAGAAAAAAAAAGAAGTAAGCGTCCCCTTTCCGACATGTACGGACCTGCGTAACTAATTGTAAAAACCTAAACATGTAAAGAAAGTGTAAAAGATAAGCTAATACCAAGTTACACGAGACAGACGTGGTTTTATTTAATTCCACCCTCAAATATATCGTACTTTTTTTTGTGAATCCGGGGTTCGATGGACACCTGAGCTAGCCGCTGGAACCCCGGGGATCTCAAAAGTCAACGAAATGCGCCGAAAACGGTAAGTTAAATTAGACATAAATGTGTTAAAAATGCGTCGGTCATCACCTGAATTTCCAGTGGCGTGTATTTCAATTATGAACTGGTCTATTCTTTTCTCTAATATATTTTTTACAAAGAATAAATTGTTACGAAACCATTTAAAATTCTCGGTCTAATATATATAATATTTTGTATACGCTAAATATTGCTACCCTATATTAATAAATAAATAAGCGAATAACTATAATATTAGTTAAACACTTACCCAAATCACCAGAGTCTGAGATGCCATTTGGTTGATATGTCTTGACACATTTGGTTTGTATCATTTAGTAATACCTACGCAGACATAATATTTTTTCACTATTTTTTCTATGCTATTATTGTATCCTACAATATGTAAACAAAATAATTTTCCTCATTATTTATTTAATATAAACCTATTTTTAATCATAAATACACTATTAATTAATAATCTCAACACCCAACCGTTGATGATTGAAATAAACCACAAATCCACACTATTAATTATCAGTACAAAATAATATGTTTACAAAAAAACGACTTAAAAGAAGGTATTGTTATTCACAGCACAATAAATATGATATAATCTAGGTAGGTACCTACATGTGTACATTTTTATTACAATTAGCTGGTACTTAACGTAAATACCTATTATATGCACAAATACTAATTGATTATGTCAAATGTCAATGGATTAATAATCATTATGAATATATATTTGCAATAGCTACATCCCGCAACTTTTAAATCTCGGGAGTGACTGGCAAAAATATTTGGATAAATTAAAAAATATGGAAGTATGTACCTACCTATAAATCTTGTTTCGTCACCAACGTTGAAATCTATAAAGGTAAGGTGAGTCGGGGTAAGTGTAACTTTGGGGTAAGTGTAGCTACTAAGATATCTCAGTATCTACTACAAATTGGATGATGTCATCTATGGAAAGGTGATAGCAAAGTAACCGATTTATAAAAATAATCAGAAATGGTGTCGATACCATGTTTTTTGAGGTGACTACATGGATTATTCTCCAGACGACATTTTGAAGTCGACGAGTGAGATGGTAGCTGTTACTAAAATATTTTTTTAAGCACGGAAATCTGCACATTGTGGTTGTAAAAATTGGTGAGTATATGTGTTTTGATACGCTGCTTCACGTGCTGTTATCGTTTTACTGAATTATAAGCATTTGAAACCTTTAATCAAGTAGACACACTTCCCCCAAGAAAGTAAACACGTGGGATAAGTGTGCCTTTGTATTGTGTCACAATTCCCCCATATATTTTCTATGAATTTGCAAAGTCAATATTTTAACTAGTGATGGGACATGACGCATTATTTATATCGATCGAAGATCGAAAATGTTCGTAATTGAAATAGAATGTTTATATGTAAGAATTTGTATACCAGTATAACCTAGATAATTCGAAATCCAAGGGACTCGAAAGGAAATCGAATTTTCTGAAGAAGGAAAAAAATTCGTCAATTTGTATGGGGACTGTTCGACTCAAAAATGTTCTTCTAAGCCTATAAGTCTGGATTACAAAGTTGTTCAATTATCAAATAAAGAAGTTACCGAAAGTTTAATAGAAATGCCACTGTTACAAAAGTTTCCTGCAGAAAATATAGAAAAACTTCGTTAGAAACACTTTTGCTGAATTCTATCAGTAGTAAGGCGCATATAAAGAATAAGAGAAAAATGTTTGCCCTAGGAGCAGAAGTGATTACATGTTATGATGTTATAGAGCGAATGAAAAAAAATGTTCCAATAAAAAAGAAAATAAAGCCATTGCAAGACAAAACTAACATGTAGAAGAAGGTATTGAAACCGATAAAAGTACACCAAATCAAAAAAAACACGAACCCATGTCATCGAAAGCGAAGATAATATGCAAGACTATATTAATGATTTGCTCGGCGATGAGGAAAACGATCCTTCAATTAATATGCTTAATATATCAATGTTTGATCAGTTTGATGATACTGCAGGTGCATCAAAGAGATTGGACTCCTCCCCCAGAGGTAGCACACAAATGTCAGTGTGTGTACTTGTTTTGTGATAGAAAGTTCTACCTCTCTGAAAGTAGGTACACTTTGCTGCAAATGGGCCATACTCGGACATAAAAACGCCCCACTGAGTATTTTTTTTATCAACACAAGCTTACAACCAATTTATGATAAACGTATTTTCATTATAAAAAGTTCCCGCAATAAAAACTTTATTAGGATTCAGGGTAAGAAAAAATAATGCAAATGGATGTAAGTATTTTATTTTTAATAACACAAAAAACACAATAATATTATGAAAAATTATACACAAATCAGTTAATAGCAAATGGTTAAATATTTGAATAAGAAATATGGTCTTGTTTTTACATATTGTTCTATATAAAATAACATAGCATTTTTGTTTAGATAAAACGGTTAAATAAAAAACACAAATATTTACGGTTAATTACAAACAAAAAAAAGTTTATTATATTACCTACCTATTTACACATGTGTATTTTAAAAATATTTTATGAAATAAAAATATAACATGGGTTCGTTTTTGACATATTGTGTATAAAATTACTTGGTTATATAAACCTATTAGACACAAAATACAGGCAGGTATGTTGAAAATTTGATTATATAGTTAATTAAAATATTTTATCTATTTAACATAATATTATTATCAGAGAAGCCCTGCATATACAATATGAATTCATACAAAAAAATCGATTATTTAAAACGAAAATGGTTTTATTTGAAATATCATGTATGAAAGTCAGCGTTGAGAAAATAATATTTTGAAAAACTATTGATTCCTAAGTTTAATTAATCTATTAAAATATTGTCTAATATGGTTGATTGGTTGCTCTGCATTTTTCGCTAAATAATGATATCTTATTTCTAAATATTTTTTTGAAACTAGTTTCATTAAATTTGTGACATGGTTTGTTAATGGCGAAGTATCATACATGTGATTATCTAATTCTCTAAAAATACAGTTGCTATTAACAAAATATTTTAAAAGTTTATTATTTAAATATTCTAAATTAAATTTTGGATGCATACGAATGCCTCCGCTTTGATGCAGGGCTTCTCTAAAGATTTTTTCACTGCGTGTACAAATGGAAATTACATCCATTGATGGGTACACTAAGCCACCTCTATCTTTCGCAACGATCAACGACTCCATGAGATTCTCTCTGATACCTGTGATCGCTGACAGACACTTTTCACACTTTACCATTTTCCGCAAATGCCTGACAACGAATCCGGCAATATATGTTACGACTTCGTCGACATAGTTGCTTATATAAATTGAATCAAGAATATACTGGATGAATCATATGCTTCTTAAAATGACGCCCGATTTTCAGCGACTCGGCCAATGTTAAAACTTACTGAGTAAGCCCGATCTAGCTTACATCTTACTCTAACTAATAGTCAGCGCATGACGACTTGCTCTGTCTGCTTTGGGTTGCAGGCACCTTTAGGTTCACTATTCCAAGAACGCAAATTTAGTTTTACAGCCAGGGCAATACGGGTGAAATTCGGGAATCCATTTTAACTGTCTTTACGCATTATACATACAAGGAAATATCATAAGACGATATTCGTAATATCTTTTGTGGTACATTTTTAAAATGACACTTGTATGGGAACTCCTCATCTAGTAGTAAATCAATGCCATCATCGCATATTCTAGCCCTAGATGATGAGAACTTTACCATATGATCTACAATATCATTACAATTAATATGTACAGAAGGAACCCACTGTATATCTTACTATAATACGACATTTTAATATGTTTTGATTACTAGTCAGTTTGTTACACTTACCCCAATATTGGGGTAAATGTAACTAAATTCACCATTATTCCAAAAGTTCTTCAAAACCATAACGTATTACATGCATAGAAAGGTAATATAACATTTAATGGATATTGATTCTTAAATTAAAACTTTTGTATAGATTTTCAATAAAAATGATCTCTATCATTTTTTTTTTTTTGGGTAAGTGTGTCATACTAATGTATGTAGATCTAGTGATGTCCCGAAACAAAAATGATGTTTTTATTAGGTAGGTACTTAATTATTTAATGTGGTTATCTCAGCAACAGGAGTGGTAGGTAAATCAATCAAAGGCTTTTGAAGATTAACTTATAATTTTATTCGTCTCGAGAGAGCACAAATACAAAGTATACAATACAGGAATGCAGAGTAAGCCTAAAAATAGTCAGTACTTACATGACAAATACGTAAGCACTTACAGTAAAATCAAAACGTTAAAGAGGTTTGTCGATTGTGTGCGGCGTGAGAATAAGTGTACGAAAGAATGAGTTAAATTTGAAATGTTATAATAGCTTCACCAAGAATTAACAGGGTAAAACATTATTTTTTTAGCTCGAAACAGTGAGCATTAACAAACAGTTGATGAAATTTAATATACCTTACATGATTATTTTCGTATTATTACAAAATTAAATAACAATCAGCAAAAATAAAATGTGGATACAAATAGAGAGTAAGATATAAAAGAAAAAATAATAATTAATACACAAAAACATTAAATCTCTATAACGTTTTGGGTCTCATTCTCGAATTATTCTTTCGTTTTTACTGTACTTACAATTCAATACTTACAAAACTATTTATTCTAATGTAATTATTTCGAATTGCAATATTTGAAATTGCATGACTAGGTACCTACTGAATATTGAAACCAGAGATTTTTGTTTTGAAAATTATTTCGCCACTTCGTCCAGTTGATGGTTGAGGCAATAATCATATGACATCCTCTTCTTTCACTTCGTAAATGTCTTCTACTCTTGGAAATAAAAACATAGTTTCGTTTTATTTTTTAATCGTCTTAAGTTTTCGAGCAAACTTTGTCAGAATTTTGTCATCTTGCTCAAGTTTTATTATAACTCCGACAAAATGTTTCACCGTTTTTTTTGTAGCAAATTGTACTACAATCCATTTTCCAATCTCTAACATTTCTGAATTAGATGCACCTGCAGTATCATCAAACTGATCAAACATTGATATATTAAGCATATTAATTGAAGGATCGTTTTTCTCATCGCCGAGCAAATCATTAATATAGTCTTGCATATTATCATCGCTTTCGTTACTTGATGTCCATGACAAATCTTCTTCCGATGACATGGGTTCGTGTTTTTTTTTGTTTTGGCGTACTTTTATCGGTTTCAATACCTTCTTCTGCATGTTAGTTTTGTCTTGCAATGGCTTTATTTTCTTTTTTATTGGTACATTATTTTTCAATCGCTCTATAACATCATAACATGTAATCACTTCTGCTCCTGGGGCAACCATTTTTCTCTTATTCTTTATATGCGCCTTACTACTGATAGAACTCAGCAAAAGTGTTTCAAACAAAGTTTTTTCTATATTTTCTGCAGGAAACTTTTGTAACAGTGGCATTTCTATTAAACTTTCGGTAACTTCTTTATTTGGTAATTAAACAACTTTGCAATCCAGAATTATAGGCTTAGAAGAACATTTTTGAGTCGAACAGTCCTCATACAAATTGACGAATTTTTTTCTTCTTCAGAAAATTCGATTTATAGCGATTTTCGCGAATTAATTCGAAATCAAATTTTCAGAGTCCCTTGGATTTTGAATTATCTAGGTTATACTGGTATACAAATTCTTACATATAAACATTATATTTCAATTACGAACATTTTCGATCTTCGATATTTCGATCGATATAAATAATGCGTCATGTCCCATCACTAGTTAAAATATTGACTTTGCAAATTCATAGTAAATATATGGGGGAGTGTGACACAATACAAAGGCATACTTACCCCACGTGTTTACTTTCGTGAGGGAAGTGTGTCTACTTGATTAAAGGTTTCAAATGTTTATAATTCAGTAAAACGATAACAGCACGTGAAGCAGCGTATCAAAACACATATACTCACCAATTTTTACAACCACAATGTGCAGATTTCCGTGTTTAAAAAAATATTTTAGTAACAGCTACTATCTCACTCGTCGACTTCAAAATGTCGTCTGGAGAATAATCCATGTAGTCACCTCAAAAAACATGGTATCGATACCATTTCTGATTATTTTTATAAATCGGTGACTTTCCTATCACCTTTCCATAGACGGCATCATCCAATTTGTAGTAGATACTGAGATATCTTAGTAGCTACACTTACCCCAAAGTTACACTTATCCCGACTCACCTTATTTGAAAACAACACATCACGCCGTAAGCATTTTATTTTTAATTTCTTAAATAAATTGTTAAGGATATCAGTGGATGTAAGCATATGGCAATTTAATGTTTTTGACTTCATAATATCAAGTTAATGCATTACGGGCAGTCATAATATTGAAGTATCGAGATCATTTGTAATTTTCAAGTTATATTTACAAGGAAGCAAGTTTGTGGGGGGGGGGGGGTTCAACTACTGAAACTTTTTTAAATACTTTTTCAGTAGTTGACCAGGGTGGTCAACCACTAGATAAATAAAATAAAATTATATCACTTAGTTTTGAACACATTCATAAGTATGGAACTATGATTATTTATTAATTAGAAGTGTCTAGGGTGGTTCTATCCAATAGATGACCTAGGCGTCAACTTTTTTTGTAGTTTTTCAGAAACGGATTGTGTATTTTTTCTTCGAAAAACAAAAATTTCTTGAATTATAGCCCTGAACATAAAGCAACTGAATGAAGCAGGCCAACAATTATAGCTGTCAACTTACGAGAAATAGCGATGCGGTTAAAAAAATGCAGGGCATCACGGAGGATTTACTTTGGTCATTATAACGTACCCATATAATTAATAATGTTAACGTTAGTTTTGCCGCAAATTGATTATTAGCCTACTTCACCATACTTTTTTTATATAACCTGCCTGCTTCACCATACTTTCATATAACCTGCCGCCCCTAGGGGAGCAGGGTCTTAGCCAAAAAAGTAAACAAGACAGTGTACCAGCAGGTAAATGCCGACGATAAAGAATGCATAACCGTCATAGTAACAGGGAGTGTCGGTGGGGCTGTCACAACCAACGACAGTCCTCTACAAGTACAAAAGAATTCCTCAAGAAATTTCCGAAAATGTGGACTTTGTCCATGGAGCCCTCAAGCTGTAACAGTACCAGAAGAATCTGAAAGTGTGCCTTCAATGGGTACATTAGAGGAACGCAAGCGGTATTTAGAGAGAGGAGTGCAGTTCCTGAGTAAAAACATTGATGGGGAAAATCTTGAATCATTTCGCAAAAACAACGAACCTGATCAAGATGACAAGTCACTATTCGCACTGTGGCGAAAAGTAAAAAATGAGTTGGAAAATATCACTCTACCTGAGCCGGTCAAACTCATCGATGAGGCATTGCAAGAAGAGGAATCCGATGATATGATGTCTTTGGCCGCCTGGAATACTATGAATTATTATGTGACTGGTCTGACGACTTGTGATGGTAATTCGTCTCCAATCGCCAGTGCACCTGAGGCTGGTATAAGGATTTGTAATTCTTCTTCGTCTCCAATCGCCAGTGAACCCGTGGCTGGTCCATCAAATGTTCGTAGTCCATTCAAGAGACATTTTTTCTTCCCCGGTGAAGGGGAAGAAAAATTCAAGAAGAAAGCAAAAAGGGAAAAAACCCACACCAGTGTTTTCGGTAAACTGTGCCAGGAGTATTTCCTAAACAAAAAGAGGAAGAAAGAAGAAATGGAACGGTTGAAAAAAGAACGAGCTGCAGAGAGGCAAAGAAAGAAAGAACTGAATGAGCAAGCAAAGGAAGAAAAAAATGCGTTTTTCTTCTGAGTCTTCTAACCCAAGTGTTGACATTTCAGACTCAGCGGAGAGTGAAAGGCATGAGCTAGTGATGAAAGCTTTAAGCCTAAAACTCGATGGCTGCCCGTTATGAAAGTCATTAATGAATATTATATTATAATACTTCTCGGGGAAAATATATTAATTATATTAATGAAAATATAATTTCTAAAGTAAAAGCTACTATTTCATCGATGCAAAAGTGCGGGAGACTATAGAAATGGCCAGAGCGACGATGTACTTAGCTATGAATGGAAGGCGGCAGTACCTATCCCACATAAATGACCAAGTAAGCAAAACTCGTAATGTCTATTTAGTTCCGGAATTGGACTTTATTTGGAATATCTAAGGATTTTATGTTGAGTTTTATTTTGGTAAGTACTGAGCCTATGCATTACTATGTAGTATGTATGTACTTAGTTGCTAAAATAAATATATTTTTGTATTTTTACTTTGAAGTAACTAATTTTGCACCTTTTGTTACCCGAACAAAACTGATGATTGGCTGTCAAACAAAATCCTCTTCTATGTAACTTGTTACTGAACCGCCCATTGCTAGCAAGTTGATTCAAGTAGCTATGGGCTAGAGTGGTCTGACAGGAAGCCCTGAGGCAACTCTGATGACAGATTTGCCATGAAGCCTCCTGATTAGACATGGTCAACTACTGAAAAATATAGTGGTCAACAACTGGAACTTTCAATTTTTTGGATGGTCAACTACTGAAACAGCAACATGGTTTTGAAAAATTGAACACATTTTTTTTTTTGTAACAGACCCTTTCTTAATTTTTGTCTTGACATATTAATTAAGACATTTGATCCATTATGAGGAGACTTGCTTTGCCAACATTCGGTCTAATGCTAAACGTTAATCGTTATTTTTGTTGAATTTTTTTCTTGAGTGGTAAACTACTGGTACGTTTACTTTACCTACCTCGTCCAACTTTTTGATACTAAGAGACTCCTCTTTGAAAAATTAAGTAATAAATTAAAGACATTAAGTGTAACTTTATCTTGTAATAATTACAAATAAATTACACCTGGTTTACAACCTACAGTTACCAAAAGTATTGAAATAATTATATTATAATTAAAGCTACTCACCGTAAAATTTCCCTAATTGTAAAATACAAATTTTGACGGATTCATTTTCATTAGAGTAGTGGCAACATTTATATTTGACTTGTTACTTGATCATAGATAAGTACTTGATCGAAAAAGTCATTTTTGTGTCTGTCGTGTTCGTGTGTCAAATTCAAAGTTGTCAAAATTATTTTTTTATTTTTAAATTAGCCTTATCTCATCTCTCACAATATGGAGTTCGAATACAAAGCTACCGAAATTCTTTCTAATGATTTCGTCACGGTCAATAATGAGGATGTTATTGCATCTTACAAATTGAGTAATGAGGAACGAAGGTTATTTCGCTATTTTTACAGTTAATCCCATGGTTACTCATGGGAAACGTCTTTGTTTCAAAGCTTAAATCAAGATGCGTGTCAAGAAAACTGTTCAAGTGGTATATTAAAATACTTTCGCTAATTTACCGATCTTTTTTCATCATTCCAGGAGAACCTATCTACAACTAGAGAAGGTTATTGATGCTTTAGGCGAATTATCGGCTGTCGAACAAGAGTTAAAAAGCCCTATAACTACGTTTAAAAACCTTATAAATACTAATCACAGGGTTTATATGGCAATAGATGCTGAATACAACAAGTAAGTTATATTTATAGCCTTATATCGTTTTCTGTACAGTTCCATCCATGCCAAGATCGGAGGTCAATTTTATCTCCATGTATGTACTTATCAGTGACTAAGACTTATGAGGATTATGGTGCATTTACCTTGACATGTAAAAAAATAATTTAAATAAGAAATTTGTTAAACATAATGCCATAAATAAATTAGAAAAAAGATTAATAATAAAATTGTATGAAATTATTCGTGTGTGAATTGTAAATATATGAAAACAGCTAAATTAAATGCTGATTTGCGAAAAAATATGAGATACTAGTTAAGCGTTTTAACCATATTTAAACATACTCATATACAGTCGAACTCGGTTATTACGATCACGAATATAGCGAGATCTCGGATGTAATGAGGAAACATTAGTTTATGATTTTCTCCATACATTTATTCACTGTTATAACAAGCAACTTATCGGATATACCGAGCTAAAATATCGTCAAAAATTTTCTTAAAACTGTTAATGTGTCAATTGTTTAAAAACATTTCGACCCTAGGCAATAAAATTCCACCGGACAGGATGCCATCGGGATCGCATTATGTTTATGATACTAGTTAAGTGTCTAAGTACCTACTTAATTGGCGTTTTCGCCGACAATATTGAAAAAGGATCCACGCATATGGTTGAAATAAGTAAAAAATTCAAGGTTTGTGTAGTCAGCAGGTACCTACCAGCGTTCATTACAATAAAGAACTTCTTTTGTAGCTTATGAATGCCATGCTTGTTTCGGGGATTTTTACGATGGTTTTCAGATTTTTTATTTTCGACTTTTTCTCTGATATAACGAGTAACGCTTATAACGAGCAAATTCAGTCGGTCCCATCTTGCTCGTACTAACCAAGTACGACTGTATTTCTTCCAAGCATATTTTGAAGTAGGTACCAGCAAAATCTTTCCACAACATTCTCCAAATTATGTGACTTCAGCTAAATGAATTCACATCTGAAAACATTACATCATTCTCTCGGAAGCTCTTTCATTGCTGTCTTAATTCTATTGTTATTCTTTCGCTGCCATATACATCTGCTAAACTCTATTGCCTCCTCAATCCAGCGGTTTTTTATCCAACAAACAATATGCCCTGCCTATCTGCACTAGAAGGTTTTTACATTTACCCATTCATTTCTTTGTCGATCCATGTACATTATGCCCAACATGCATCTCCTTACCGCGTTGTGTTACGCTTAATTTTGAATTGAAGGTTCATATTTTGCACCCATATAGTACCGAATGAACTGTGCGGATGGATGCCACATGTGGGATTCCATTATGTTAAGAATCGATCCACTGGACTTGATGTTATTTGGTCGAAGGGTGTGAGCCAGTTGGAAATATAGGATGAAAGTTATAACATTATTTCTGTGATTACTGCATTAATTTATTTACTCACATTAAGCTATACTATTACAGGCACAGTATGAATCAGGTTCATAGATATGTGTCGCTGAGTTTCAAAATCCGCTATAACACTTTTTCATTATGTTGAGAAAATCAACAAAAACTTTTTGAACTAAAAAGGTTTTTGAATGTTTCAGTAGTGTTATAGTAGGATTTGATAGACACATTGATTTTGTTTCATAAATGACAGTTAATCGTAGCGACTTTTGAAAGATGCGATAAAATTTTCATGTAGAGATTTTAATAACGAATCCAACGATATATATATCTTAATTATTTCAAAAAAGTGTTATAGCGGGTTTTGAAACTCAGCGACACATATAATCCTAAGTTAAGACAGACGGCAATCTTTGTATTGTGGACAATTTCTTTATAATTACATGTTGTATCTAGCGGCCAATTTCAAAGTTTCGTTCTAGCCTATTACTTTTGGCAATAGGTGTCGCTACAGAATATCTTGGTTAATGGCTCGACGATTCATATTACATAGGTGGTTATTATTAAATATTTAATCTTTTTACATTTTAGTGGTAAAGGTGCCGCAACTGGCTTTATTAAGGTTGGCGAAAAGAAACTTTTTTTAACTGACGGCTCAAGGGAGCAAGTGGCTGTAAATGTCACGTGTGTGCTGGACTTTTATGTTTATAATACTCAACAACGCAAAGGCTGGGGTAAAAGAATCTTCGACAACATGCTAGAGGTCAGTATTGCCAATTTAACATCAATATTACTGACAACTATCATTTACCTATAGTTCTAGTCCTTTATGTTAACTTGGATATCAGATTTATAAAAACTCACTGCCTGCGACGGACCGGCCACCTGATACGTATGAATGATCAAGAACCGATGAGTTGCCTCACCTTTAGTGGCTTGATGGTGTCTAGAAAGATTTGCGAGCATTGGTGGTCCATAACTGGAGGAGAGCGGAATGGAAGAGTCTGCTTGAGGTAGCCAAGGCCCACGTAACTTGAGTTTCAGTTTACTTATGTGTTGACAGTCAATTTGGCATTCACATTATTCACTTATTATTTAAACGAATTGATATTTACATGATAGCATTTACTCCATTATGATGATTTTGAAACAACATTTTTGTTACATCTATAATTGGATTGGCCAATCGCTGTAATGCCGTAATACTCTTTTTCTAAATATATAAATAAATTTTTAATTATTGACGTCGACTGCTGTTTTAGGTTACTAACCCATCATCAAAAAGATCTATTTAATTATTAATGAATATAAAACTAAATATAATTAAGAGGTACTGTATAAATGTGCCTGTATTGTGAAATTACACCTGATTTAATAGTAACCAATTTTTTCATATGTCGAAACTCCATCTGCCAGTATCATGCTACTAAAATTCACTGCATTTTCAGGTGGAAAACATAACTCCAGCCGACATGGCATTCGACAGGCCTTCACCGAAGCTTAGCGGATTCCTCGCCAAGCATTACAATCTGACCAACACGATCTGGCAACCAAACCGATACACCATATACAAGGATTACTTCGATAAATATTCAAATCCCGCACCAACTCTGAAACAAAGTAATGGATCATCCAGGTAATACAAATTATTAATCGAATATAACCCATAGCCTAAATGTATGAAAGTGACATACAAAAATGGACCACAAATTTTCATAAAAGCTTTGCATTATAATAGTTCTGCACATTTGTACCTGTTTATATCAAACTGAAATTGCAATTTTTTTGAATATGATACCGCATTCAAACATGGCGATTTTTGTAGCTCAACTTTGTATTGAAGGTATATTCCTATGTATCAATTTAAGTTGAATCAATAGTCATAAGCTAGATGGTGTCAGGTGAATGTTTTAGTTCATTAATGTCATTTCGTCTGACCAGTGTTCGTCATGACACAATCCACCATTGCCTAAAACATTACACCCTTTCTCTTTCCTTACCATAATCATCCTATTTAATTAATTGTGCACATTGTATGTTTTTAGCATGCGGAAAATAATATCGGGCGGATTCAACAACAACTCTGGGACGGTTTCCCAGTCACCTCAATCATCACAAAGACGTGGCGATTCAATTAGCAAGGTATATTCAGGTAGCACTTTGGCTGCCATATTATCTATTACTAAGAGCCTGCCCAGATGGCACATTTTTACGCGCGAGTAACAAATCGCGCATTCTCCAGGTACATGTGACCCAATTCAGTTGTCCACACTGCCACCTCACGTGTGACGACTCTCGCACAACAATCGCGGCGTTTACAGCTATTACAAAATGAAATACGACCGCTTGGCGCTCGAACGCGAGACTTTATTGCTACTCCCAAATAAATTAAGTCACCCAGTTTGTAAAGTGCTGAGAATAGGTATTGAAAGTAATTGCGAAATACAAAATCTCATAGAAGCCGACTAACACCATCGAGTTGTTGTACTTTTTTCTACACTCGCATTTATTTTTTATGCCGATTCAGAAATGAATTACGTCACATAATTGTTTCAAACGCGCAAACTGCGCCGTTTCTGGACGGAAGCCATTTTTGGTTCTCGAGCGTAAATCGCGATGGGAACCACGCCATGTGGACAGGCTCTATAGGTCACCAATGATTCTGGCTATGGTATTAACTGATTCTCTGAACAGGGGGGCATTATCAAATCGTCAAGTGAGGACACTGTTGTGTCTTCGGAAAGGAAACCTAAAAACAATAAATTTTAACAATTACATTGTGTAACCTTGGTTTTGAGTGCTGCAGTCATGATGCAGATCTGTACAGTGAAACCCGGATTCTAAGGTTTTCAAGGGACCCTAAAAAAACGATAAATGCGGAATATATAATTTTTTTTTTAATTTCGTTTTTCTCCTGGATTTTTTTCGATGTCTTGAATTATTTTCAGTTTCTCATCTAGAGTTCTAGTTTTTTTCATGATTTAGTTTAGTTGCGACCATAGATAAGATACTTATAGATTCGCAAGAGTCGAACAAAATTATTCCCGCTAAACAGCGCCATCTCTGAGCTGTACCTGAACTACGATCGAAAAAGCCCGCCAATTTTGAAAATATATTTTAATTAAAAATTGGATTATAAAATAACATACACTCAATTATTATCAAAGTTATTTATTTTTATTTTTCGTACTTATTTCTACAGTCATATTTAAAGTGAGTATGTCATAAAGACAAGCCCGATATTAAATATAATTGTGGAAATAAGTAAGAAAAATTAAAATATATAATTACATAATAATTAAGTGTATGTTATTTTATAATTCAAAGTCTTCAAGTAAATAATAGCAGTGAAAATAATAAAAGACGATTATTTAAATTACTTCATATATTATATTCTTCACATACATAAATTGGAACATCTCAGACACAAACCTATTGAAAAAATATTCATAATATTATGTAGGTATTATATAAATAATATGGATAGTATTTATGTCGGGTTGAACAGGCAAATAGCTTGTAACTCTTTTGATGCATCAGCTGTAGCGCGTAGTCGAGTCAGGTCCATTTGGATGTGATGAGAAGATGCATGAACGGCCGCATTCTTGAACTCCTTGTTACTAGAAAAAAATGTAAACAAATAATAATAACTCACTTCGTAAGAAAGGTGATCATGGTAAATACTAAGAGAAGAAAAAGCGAGACTTGAAAACGCAAGTACTAAACGATTAAAGAATACGTAAAAACTATTCGCCGGTACGTACGTATTACATTAAATAAAATGCACAAATTAATGATGCAATCGCTAAACCGTAGACATTATAAAAAAGGCCATCTTTACCTATCTTAATGTTTTTGAAATTCCACAGCTTAGTGGCCAAAACCGGCCAATGCCGCCCCTCTGAATTGGATCTGACTAAAGGCTGCCCGGACCATTTTCTTGAACTCCTTGTTACTAGAAAAATATGTAAACAAATAATAATAACTCACCTCATAAGAAAGTTGATCATGGTAAATACTAAGAGAAGAAAAAGCGAGACTTGAAAACGCAAGTACTAAACGATTAAAGAATACGTAAATACTAATCGCCAGTACGTACGTATTACATTAAATTCTTTTTTCTTTTTCTTTCGACCACGTCCGATCCTAATAGGATCATATGGGCCTCCACAGAGTGGAGGTTTGTATTGACAGATTACGAGAAATGGATGTCAGCCATTTGCTCAACCTATTAGGTCCATACCCTGACACACACACAAATTGAAAAACAATATGTGTATTTGCCAGACCCAGGATTCGAACCTGGGACCCATGGCGTTATAGTCCAACGGTTAAGCCGCGCGGCCACCGTGGGCGTTACATTAAATAAAATGTACAAATTAATAATTCTATCGCTAAAACGTAGACATTATTAAAAAGGCCATCTTTACCTACCTTAATGTTTTTGAAATTCCACAGCTTAGTGTTGACCGTTGACGGTGGTTTGCCTAAGAGTTTAAGTTTTCTATTCGCGATTAAACGGATCCATTGCCGTCGTTCATGATCTGCCTTCGGTAGGATGTAACAAGGCACACCCTTCACCTCACAGCCAGGCACCCAACAACTTCGAGGCATCTAAAATTTTTGGAATGACAATAGGATCATCATGTAGGTAACCTATAATTGGTTTGAAGTACACTTTTCATGGACTATTTTTTTATGACATAACATAACGAATAAAAGAGAATGATTACATAATTTATTAACATGCTTTAAACGACAGTTACGTGTGATAACTCAATGAATTTTTTTGGTTTAGTGAACTCTAATGACTCTAACGCTTGATTGAATTCTTAATATTAAGATAACAGTTACTGGCTATCGTTTTTATATCAGGATAAAATTAATGCATATAAGACGATGTTTCGTATTTGTAAGAATAGAATATCAGTCTGGAAGTCTATTGGTTTATATTCGTAAAATTATTACAATAGTCAGTATGCCAAATGGTTTGTCATGTAAGTATAATAAACACAATGCCAAAATACATACCGATATAATATTAATTCAGGGCAGTCGAATACTATAATCACAGATAACTATAATAACACAATTTAATTGATTGTATTGATAAGTAATATGTAGATATCATAAGATTTTTTAGAGCTGAAATAGTGAAAACGTATATCTTTGAGTGAAAATTAATGACAGTTTGACGTTTGACAGTTATTTTTAAATAACTTCAGTTGCTAGAGTATGGTATTTGCAAAGACTTCATACTAATCAAATCCGTTAATTTGATTGGCTTTCACTAATCTGAGTATCGTACTAGCAAATCATAGGGATGGGCGAAATTAGAGATGGGCGAACGATTTTTTGTTAATTTACGGCCGTCATACAGCCATCTATGAGCTGTACATGGTACTATAGGCTGATCAGCGGGTATAATTTTTGTATGGCTCTTTCGCCCCCCTGGTTGCGACTTTGCGATACTACATGCGAGGCAAGCCTGAGCGCCGACCGACCTGTCCAAACAAAGTGATGTGACTGAAAACGTGAAACTAAAAGCGAAAACGAAAGCGAAATGAAAAATATTCAACAAAAACGGTCATTTGGGATAATATTTGTGACAAACGTGATATCGGGATTCCACTGTATATTATATATTATTTTGAATATATTTTCTTTCAGATTATCCATCAAGTTCCACCTTCACCATGAAGAAATTACCCATCGAGATTAAACCAAAATGATTTTCAAATACTACTTAACAATTATTATTACATTATAAGGCTGTAAATTATTACTTTATCGAATCTCCTCCGGGTAGCTTTGTAGGCTACGAATGATTTTTACCAATTGATTTCATCAAGATTTTCTATTTTCTCTGTATAGGATCTCATCTATATATTTATTGTTTCAGTCCACACGTAGTCCGTAAGAAACATGACTTTAAATTTTAATTCCATTAAGTACCTAATAAAAATTAGTAATAATAAAAATTACTTTCCAATATTGAATGTGTTTATGCGGTTAGCCACCGACTGACAACCAAAGACAAACATTAATTTAGTCAAGTAATTAAAGGTTGATGATCATGTCTTTGAATCGTAGCCCAATAGTGATCTTAATAATGTTTCATATAGGCGCCTTTGTATTACAGAATGTAAATTTTGGAATCCTGCTCGATTCACGAAATGCATGAAGTTTAATAGTTTTGGCAGAAAATATGACATAGTTCGATCAAGAAGAAACGTGACAATAGACTTCACGTAAGAGCATCCGGAAATAGTATCTGTAACAATTAATTAAATTCACCCTTTGTAATTCGTGCATACTAGAAGAAATTTCATGTGCGCTAGTTCAAGGTTAAATTGTTCCACTATATTTATATCAGTGTCGAAGGGTTGAGGTAGGCTGTGTAGACCTGACGTAAATAGTGCACACTAAACTTTGTCAAACATACTTATTTGTTTTCATTGAACTAAGACTACAATTTGCAGATTGTGTTAGATGGTTTAATTCAATTATACTGACTAACCAAACCATAATAGATATTAGATAGAAGATAGATTAGAAAAATATTTTTCTATTTATAAAATATCTATGATTATGCCAATATTTTATCTATTATGGTTTGGGCAGGGCAGCACTTCATTGAATTTAAAAAACTGTCAAACCCCATCTGCAATGTGTATGCTTAGTTCAACGAAAACAAATAAGACTGATTGAAAAAGTGTGCACAAGTGTGTTCGTCATAATGCCTAGTAGTATAGACTAAGATACAACTGTTTGTGAACAAATTATACAAATTTCATGCACAGTCCACTGTTTGAAAGTTTTGGAACTCAGCACACATACACACCTGTTATTGAATTGGTTTATTTTGAACAATTTATATCTTGCGAATTTCTTCACTTTAATTTAAAAAAAAATTAGTGTGAATTTTATGGATTATGTTCATTTTTAACCAAGATATCTTTTTGCATAAATCATACTGAAAAATTAATATTACAGTCGAACTTGGTTATTACGAGGAAGATGGGACCGACTGAATTTGCTTGTTATAAGCGTTACTTGTTATATCAGAGAATAGGTATTTTTAAATGAGCGGTCACATGACACAAAAAGTCACAATTCAAACAAAATTACACAATTAGAATTTTTCCCCGAAACAAGCATGGCATTCATAAACTACAAAAGAAGTTGTTTATTGTAATGAACGCTGGTAGGACCTAACTTCACAAGCCTTGGATTTTTACATGCAATTTTAACCATATGCGTATATACTTTTTCAATATTGTCGGTGAAAACACCAATTAAGTAGGTACTTAGACATTTAATTAGTGTCATAAACGTAATCCGATTCCGGCGGCATCCTCTCTGGCCGGATTTTATTGCTTAGGGTCAAAATGTTTTTTAACGATCGACACATTAACAGTTTTAAGAAAATTTTTGACCATACTTTAGCTCGGTATAAAAGTGAATAAATGTATGGAGAAAATCATAAACTAAAATGCCAACGAATGTTTCCTCGTTACATCCGAGATCTCGCTATATATCCGTGATCATAATAACCGAGTTCGACTGTATTCCTGGAATCGAAAATTCTTTTTGAGATTGTAATGTCTAGTGAATAATACTCCTTTTTGGAATATGTATTATAAATTATTTATGCCAAATTTGTAGGTTGGTTGCTTCCTGCATAAATACTTTAGCCGGCTCGGTCATCTAAACTCGCCTCGTCTGCAACACAGCCGTAAATCAAACCTTGTAGGACTGTTGGATTCATGTTGCATAGCCCGCCACGTACATATGAGCTTAGCGAAATTGTCGATTGCAACCTCTCGAAACGTCAAAATCGTCAAAAAAATGAAACGCCAAATCAAAAATGCTATCAGACGCCAAAACAGCGATTATTATATATTGAGCGCAGAAATCTTCTGAAGTGGACTATCATTGTATAATTATATTTCAATCTCTTGGATAAAGTAAATTTTGGTACACTCGTCTGTCATTTGTAGGAGATACGGCGACCTGTGACTTTTGGATTAACAGTTTGCGCAGGCACAACTGCAACACCAGATGTTTTTTTCAAACTGAAATGTCGCACTCCACCAATCTGCGGAGCTCCATTTGGTAACGTGTGTTTTGTGAATAACGATTATGTCACATTAACGTATTCGACATTTTGCAGACAAGATGAGTTTAGATGTGCGTGCCGGCATATTATATTTATACTTCGATACTTCTCACCTCTAAAGCATATTAAATAAATTCAACAGTCACTTAATAAATGTATTTAACGTAATATGATCAGATAAATACAAGATACATTTGACTCTTTGGTTTCAAGCAGTGGCAAAGATTCGATACAGTTTGCATGCATAATGAATTGTTTTTTATTGTACCGTATGTAATAGCGCATGTACACATGCATGAATTTACTGGTGCCAATAGTATGTAAATTCAACTATTCCGATAATAACTGCTTTTACGTAAAAGTGCTGACTGTCTCGCCAATCTCATTCTTCAAGCGTAAGCGAGACGTGTTGTTGTCATTGCATGGTGCTATTTGATAGGTTGTGAAAATTTGGTTAACATCAAAATGCGCTGCGCAGTGTAGTTCGTATTTTTCCGGCAGGTTCAACACTATCATGCTACTGCGTATGCGCATATGTCACATAATTACCAACTGGAAAATTCATAAGCTTGTGAACTTTTTTGATCCATGCATGCAACTTGAGATAACACATGTTTACACATGCATTTTCTTGTTATGGCCGCAATAATACATACTGTGAGCAGTAAATCCATGCACATGTAAACGGGGTATAAGTATTAAACTTGTAATGTGAAAGTTAGCGAGTCTCTAATCATAACTAATATTTGTATTAAAATAACTAGTGTCGCTCTTTGGAGAAACAAAAAATATTCAGACGTTTCTATACAAAAATGATATTAAAAATATATTGAATGTATTTATTTGACTCTGAATCTTCCGCCTTAAACTAAATATGCCAAAACGATTATGACACAATGATTACTGTCTTAAGTGTGTATTGTTCTTCTTTCCTCTTACCTCCGTCCAACAGGCAGTCATCGCTGCTGGTTTTAAGTCATGTTTCAAGAAATGATAATAATGGATGTTCCACTACAATGGTGCAGTTGAACTTCCTGTTTATTGTTTTCATTCCTACGATTGGTGTTATTTTCCTATACAGTTAAAACCAAAGATGTTGATGTTCTTGTCTATAGGTGGAGCCTAAACGTATGAAAGTTATGGCATAAATAGGACTACTAATTTTCATGATTTTCATAATTTTCATCTCTGAAAAGGTAGCGTTTATTTTTTTTTGCATGCAAAAATGCCACTTACGTCAAACTAAAATTGATTTCAGCAGTTTTTATAAGATGTATTATAGAAGGCTCAATCTGAAAGAAGATTCAACATCTTCGGTTTAAAACGGTTACATATTATAATATACAATATTATTGTTTTGTGTTGTGACTATGATTTGTTTTTACTCTAAGATGTGTTGGCTTAATATCGTTAACGTGTGCTAAAAAGAATTACTATTATGTAAAATTATAATAATTTTAAACACTGACTGTGTGTATGGCAAAAATATATTAAACATTGCTTAGCAATTATTATTAAGTGTGAAATGTAATGCAGCTAAATTTAATTGCATGAAAGTCTATTCTAATAATTATTTACAAATATTTAAAAGCGTTATTATGGTTGTGCTGTGTGTTCATTATAGTTTATGTTGTGTTGTTTACATGATTTTTCCTTATTTAACTCTTAACATTCCATTTGTTAATTTAATCTCAGGGTTTAACCCGTATTTATGACTCGAATTAACTTATTTAAATTATTAATATTATTTTTATAGTATACCATTGTTACTATTTTATGGTGCACTGAACTTCTGTTTCAAAACTGTGATCTTAGTATCTTATTAATTAAATTATTTATTAAACAAATATATTATTAACTTTAAAAACAGTATTACTTATATTTTATCTTTATAAGTTGTACGGCGAATATTGTTTACCACTTGAGCACTTAGGTAGGCGTCTTTGTAATTTGGGGTTCTCTGTGGAAAACAGTATTATTTAAAGATTATTTTATGAAGCTATGATATTATTAAGAGAGGACTTTTTTTGTCCTCGGACCTAGGAGGACTGTCACCATTACCGATGTTAACTTTTTTAAAAATAAATTATTTTATACCACACCGTTTCTTTTTATACCAGTCCCCATTTACGTCTTCATTCAACCTTCGCAAATACCAACCATCTGGTAACCTTCGGGGATTCTCTTCAGCAGTTTTCCTTATTTCTGCAAATTATTTACCTTGATGTGTAAAAGAATTCTGTAATAGATATCGATTGGCAAACTGTAATCGTCTCAAACAGTTGATGAAAGAAAAACGGTAAAAGGTATGTTACCTGTTATAGAATTTAAAAATGCCTTAATTATTTTTTTTGAGTAATGAGGAAGATGAAGAATATGAAAGAAAACACTAGAATTATTTTATTACAAAATCTAGTACCTAATTAGAAATGAAATAAATCAGAATGATAATTTTATTTTGATAATATTACACTAGACACGCTGTAAACAATTTGAATTACCAACGTATTTGATTGTAGAATAATAATTATAAGATTTCAGTTTGCCTACAAAAAAATATTAATTAAAATAGGTATATTATGTATATGTTTTTGACTGATTTAAAATCATTATAATGAATTTCGTTCACATAAGCACCACTTCAATTGACTATAATATTTGATGAAAAGACGTGTTGTCAACCATTATTTTAGTCGAGGAGATCCCAATATTTTTTCTAAGGTTTTATTTGAAAATAATCGGTTATCGGAGGTGGCTATAATTTAGCTTAGTTAAAAAAAAAATTGTGATCGACTCATGCTCATGGCAATAATATCAAAATAATTTCGATGGCAACACTGTAAAGATGTCACCCGTCTAGTTAGGTCGAAAAGATTATTGTTTATTTCTAGAAACATTTATGTTTGTGTACAGTTTCCTTCGCATTAATAGTTTTGTAAGTATTTAAATTCACATAGCCACACAATTTGAGCTTGATATCAAATCCATTTGTTGTAAATACCGCCAATTACGCTGTTAACGTTTGGACTTCCTTATAGCGTTTATTTTCACATGTTTCCAAGGATGCGTTTACTATTCACCGAATAGATAATTCTCACAGTGATCATGACAGTGATGCACGACTCTTTGGGCCGCATACAATGTCCACTCGATGACGGGAGAAGTTTAATGTTGGCTGTTTTTTCGCCGGAGACAGTCATGTCGTGCCAAGTAGCTTCTGCCTAAAATATGGGTTGATGGCCTATATTTCAATCTACGTTTTTCAAGTTCGTTTACAATGACAACTCACGTGCTCGTGTTTTAAATAATAATAATAGCGATAATTTATTCAGTGGTTTGTTTATTTTTTATCTATTGTGTTTGAATTTTGAATCATATATTTTTTTCGACTGTCACTGGTCGGTATTCTCTTGAATATCAGAATAAGTACTTTTAGGATTGATACAAATCTAACGTTATCATATTACACAGGTATAGCTTTTCTTTGTTGCTATATAAAAGTTTTGTTAACAATCAATTCGACCTAATAAGTAATGGAAACCTCCCACAGTTAGTTCTGGCCTCACATTTATTTCACAAATATTTCTCAGCATACTGACGTTAAGTGTGTTTCAGTTAATTGTCAGGAATGTCCAGGAAGTGAATTAAATGCGTACAATGTTACAGTGACACTAAAAATTAATTTTTCATTTTCGAAATTTTGTTTGAACTGAAAATTAGACAGTTTTTACTGTCTTCTGATTTATGAGGTTTACATGACGTAGAAGAAACGAAATGAATTATTCTTACGTGTCTTCGTTTATTGCAGGACATTTCCAGATAATGTAATCGACATCCCGCAAAATGATACTAGAGTCTGTCTTCTATAAGCTGACGTGCCGGTTTCGCCCCCCCCCCCCCCCCCCCGCTTCAACATCCATCTCGTTCTCTATCATTGAAAACTTGCAACAGTTGAACGCGATGGCACAATGCTTTCCGTGTGACGTGTATGCCAGTTTATAGAATACAGACTCTAGGTATATACTAAACAACTCTTCAATATCATTCTTTCAGATAATTTTATAAATCACGCAAGGATCGGGTACCAGAAACGATGAAGCCCGCAAAGGGGTATTGCATAGAAATGCACGCGATGGTGCATACGCATTTTTAATTCGCTGAACTGAAACACTCACCGCAAGATGGGCGACATATCCGGGGTGGATTGGCCGCCGTCTTTGACTCACGGGGCTTTACCGCACAATCCACTGGGGCCTCTGCCTCGCTATGCGTACGGCGAAGACGCCTATGTGCCCCCGGTGACGCAATGCGAAGGAACTGAAGCGGAAACGCCAGGGTCACCGCGTAACCGTTCAAAGTATGGAAAACCACCGTACAGGTTTGTAAAACATTGCATTATCATTTAAATGATTTTAATGACACATTTCAATAATGCAGTGTAGGGTATTAATAATTTAATACATTTAAAAGATAGACCCATTTTTAAACAGCTAATGGCCAAATGCAGAGATGTCAACGCTGAGTTAGCCTTAATTGATAAAAATAATGATTGTAACCACATTGCGTGTTTTTCTCACGTCTAAGTCACTAATGTTGGCAGCGTAGGGGTAAACCTTTCCAGTCTAATGTCGAGACAGCCTCGACATTAAGTTTATTCTTATGAGTTCAATGTCAAGTTAATCTTGACTTTGCTAAATAAAAAAAAGATTTTTTCTGCAATGTTATTAATTGATGCTGAGTTAAATTGGTGAAATAATCAAAATATTGGTACAGTGAAAACATAACGAACCCAATAAAATTCTTTTACACTGTAAAATAGAATCATCGCTTCTTTAGATGCACCTACAGATATAAATAGTACAGGTAACACTCATTCATCACGACCCCTGGCGAGTGCAAATTCATTATATCATGATTGATTTTTCCCATACTGATTTTTATATGTGCCACATGCTAGGAATCATAATGAGTGAAATCACATGTATACGATCTTTCTCTCTCGCTCACATATGACAAAGATACGACAAAAGTAACCTGATACATGGCAACGAAACCTTTTTGCAATGCGGAACAAAATGAATATATTTTTTTCAGCTTATTGCAAAGTTAAATTTACTTTTATTTTATATATTCCGCCTATTTTAATATTAACTTTAATAATAGTGTTTTCCTATTTTCAATCCTCCGTCGATCACAAAATTTCGCTTGTCGCTTTATGCGCAAAACCACCACGTTTTTTATAAATTAATCTTATAACATATTTAATATTAGTTGAGATCACTTGATTCTAATATTATGAGTGTTGGTTAGATGATATAATATTGTATTCAGTTCAGTTTTAAAATAATTTATTTAAATAATTTTTTGTAATTTGTTGCTAGGCAGATATATAAAATTATTCAAAAAAATCAGGTCAGGTTGTGTCATGGCATTTGCAATTAATGCATTTCCTTTTGATATTTTCATTTTATAAAAGTGTTATTTCTTTGAAATCATTTCACGTTGATAGCGTCTTAATTAATTTGTGGCATTAAGTTCTGTTTTATATAAAATGGCCGCATCGAAGCTTCACATGATCATGAATATTCTGTGAAATCAACTGTGGGCCTAAATCAATTTTTCTTTATAACTCATCTCAGATTGAAATATTCTTTGATGCACGATGAAAGAAAAACAATAATACCATCACAGTACTCTCTCAGTAATCGGCCACCCCAAAAACCAGACGAGAAGTGTCCAATTAGTGAAAGCAGCGGATTATAGTGCATATGTTACGCCGAATGTGTGAAATTGACTATTACATGAAATGGGCAAAATTTTGGCTAATTCATGTAATAGTCAAGCCTGTTGCCTTATTCATGAATTAGGTAAATTTTCTGCTGAGTACATGAATTCGCCAGGGTATGGAATTCTTGAACTTTCAACATGACAGAAGAAAAAGTAAATTTAATACGGATGGTTTTATTAGTTATAATTGTACATAATATAATATTATTATTATTAGGTTAGGTTAGGTTAGGTTTTGTAATTCTGAATTAAATTATTCAACTGAATGTCCATTTTGAGTTTAGCTAACAAGTGTCAACAAACTATCACAAACATACAATCGACCATTGCACGATTGATACCCATGCACGAATCAAATCGCGAAAATACCTTTCTATAAAATTCTTCCGTTATCATATTATAGTTCTAGATTTTTTTTGCGCATAGTAAATGGATATGAACGTCATTGTAGTTATTGATTGGTATATTTTTATATTATAATCAATGACATTTGACACATTTGGTTAGTTTGATTAGTTGCAAAAAACACCACCGGAGCGCGATCATCTATTTTGACCATAGATAATATATGTACATTTTGACCAATGCATGAGCATTTGACACATTTAGTTTAGTTGCAAAAAATACCACCGTAGCGCTACTATCTAATTTGTCCAAAGCATTAACTAGGCAGAAAAATTACTGCCGAATTCACGCACTCGCCAGATATTTTGTCTAATTCATGAATAAAGCAACGGGCTTGCATTTTTCATGATTTAGGCAAAATTTTGCCCATTTCATGTAATACTCAATTTCGCACATTCGGCGTAACACATACATATCAAGTATGGTAAAAATTAAAACAGGTATTTCATGTAAATAGTTTTTTTGAGAAATTTGTGTTAGGTAATTACATTTTTATTTATAATCAAAGTCAATTATTTACTAAATTATACATATTTATAAACTAAGTTTATTAACTA
The DNA here is from genome assembly GCF_057557595.1 of Rhyacophila brunnea. Lineage (NCBI taxonomy): Eukaryota > Metazoa > Arthropoda > Insecta > Trichoptera > Rhyacophilidae > Rhyacophila > Rhyacophila brunnea. Next base: position 31,696,709 of record NW_028232827.1, on the reverse strand, counting down.
TATATTAAACAGTAAATCACTTGACACAACCAGTTGTTCAGTGAGGCAGATATTCTTGAATGGCTTAGGATTCCTGGCTTTCCATATAACCAAAAGCTTCATTTTGTGTGTCCCGGTTGCATTGGAGCACGGCATAATTGTGATGCGGTCCTTGGGCACTTTCTTCCCTAGTACATTACTTTCTTCGCGATGAATGTAAGTTTTAAGAAGGAGAAGTTTCCAAAATAAACCCGTCTCATCTGCGTTATATACTTGTACGTGGCGGACTACTGAATTTGACAATCGAATACCGGCGAATTATAGAGCTTGATTTTGTGCTTTCAACTAGTAAAAATAACGGCAGATTATAGTAGTTGTCGGATAATCGAGCGGTGGATTACTGAGAGTGTACTGTACGTATAGTCAACTATTGTATATTCATATACCTACCTATATATTCGATATGTTGTCCTGAAATTATATGAGCCAACATGATTCTTACCAATCGTCTGCATAATTAAAATGTCACTTTAAATTTGGGCAGTGTGCTTCATGTCTGCCAGCGAACGTTTTACAACGGAGTAGTGCTTGCTGGAAAATACAGACTAATAATACGATACAAAAATATCTCAGTATTCATTCAGTATACACTCGGTATTAAAAATTATTAGTAAACCAAAAAATATCTTAACACTCTTCTTTCATATTATGTTTTTACTTCAAACTGTCACTGCAAGAGGAGATTGCATTTGAACTAGTAATAAGTTGCTGATTGTATTTACCGGCATATTATTTTTGTTTTATATTGCCTGTTAAAATAATAAAAATAATCAGACAATCTTTATTATAAATGATAACATCAAACTGACAGAGATATGGCGCATCGCATGTGGCTGTACACACAAACTGACAGCTTTAAGCCAAACTGTCATCTATTTGTGTGTAGCTAAAATAGAAAATGTTCTTGTCTGCCCATGACTCAAAATTACATTCTATGATCGGTGCAGAGTCATTGAATTTGCTCATTTAATTTGCATTTTCCATTACCATTTGTTACCTGTTCAATAAAATTATATATATAGATTTTAATACTAATGAATATTGTTTCAGTTACGCGACTCTCATCAAAATGTCAATCAGTAGTTGTCAGAAGGGGAAGATGACTCTTTCTGAAATTTATCAGTTTATTATGAGGGTGTTTCCGTATTACAAAGAGGCCGGTACAGGCTGGAAGGTGAGCTTGACTACATCAAATCATTTCAGTATTGTATAAGTGTTGTGTTAATTTGTGAATTCATTTGAAACTACATCAATGTTGTGTAGAAATTATTTTGCAGTTTTCCCTCAATGTTTGATTTTCAGGTGGTTATTAGGTAAATAATTCGATTTTCAACACTGTCTAAGGTTAACTGTTCAACATTTAGGAATATATTCAGCAATATGTATTCTTATTTTCACATTGTACCCACTTCAATGTTCACCTCACCTATTGTAATGGTAAATGTGCTCATATGTCCAGTTCTGAAATTGTTTGCTGGTTCGAATCCCGCATTTGGCAAGTTGACATCATGTTTTTGACAACAGTAAACTCTCGTGAAACCGAAATCGACATAATATTATAATTTTTTAGTTCGAATTTCGAATTAACTGTGTTTGAACTGTGAACTGGGTTTTACTGTACATCTTTGGATCTAGAGCATGGACCTAATGGGATTGAAGGAGAGTCTGTTACGACACCTCCTCCATACTAGATTGTAGATCCAATTATGATGATAATGCTAAATAATGACAATGTGGTTGATTTCCAGAATTCCATCCGGCACAATTTGTCTCTGAACAAATGTTTCACAAAGGTTGCCCGCAGCAAAGATGATCCTGGCAAAGGGTCTTATTGGGCCATTGACTACAATTATTCACAAGACGAGGCCTTGAAATTTATTAAGAAGAAAAGAGGAAGGGTAAGTTATTATTGGACCCATAATTGGGACACAGAACATTTTGAACGATTACAAAATTTAAAAAATTATAAATAACATGACACTGATACATTACAAAATATGGTCTCGACTCTGATTCTGGACAGAAGTTGTGGAGAAACAAAAAAATTCTTGGATAACTATCACCCTGAAGTGGACTATGAATCTCTTCGAAAACATCACTATTCTTTTTTTTTTTGATACCATGTCCGATACTAAGAAGATCATATTATGGTTGTCCACATTTAATCTCATTGATACTCGCTTTTAAAGAAAAAGAAATAATCAAATTTTACATAAAATTTAAGGAGAATTGGTGTAATTTATATCTCTATAAACTTTTATATACTATACTTATAAAAAAAATGCATTGTTTTTAAAATATTGGTTTTGTGAAAAATTGTATATAGATCTAATAAATAGTTGAGTTGTCCACATAGTAGAGGTTGTATTAACAGATTTTTTTCTTGTACGAGAAATGGATGTTGGCCCTTGCTCAACCTATTAGGTCTATACTCTGGACCCAAACACACATGGAAAAACAACATGTGAATTTTCGCCAGGGCCGAGATTCAACCCCGAGACCCGCGACATTATAAGCCGACACGGTAACCGTTCGGCCATCGTGGGTGTAAAAATATGCACACCTATTCAAACATGTAACTGCTTTGTATGAAAATTTATAAACATATTTTCCAAACATTGGATTACACTACATGAACTCTTGTGTACAAACTGTTATTATTTTCATAGCAACATATCTAAATTGAATTTGGCATGTCTTGTCCTATTTCAATTATTAATAGACATATATGGGTAATAATGGATGATTTGCGAACAAGACCTCGTTTACGCGAAGTCGATTTACTCAACCTAGTCACCGGTGCACTTGTATTACTTTAATCTTCAGCTATTCTAACACTCACCGAAAAGTCTTTAAACGTTTTAGTTTTCAGGTTTACCATAGAAAAATATGTCATAATATAAATATTTATTATGTCATGAGATATATTTGTATATTTTTCCTCTTCCAGTCGTCTCCGTACAGTCCTGAGTGCAGTAGCAACAGTAGTGACTACAGCGTTGGTGAAAACATCAATGGGAACGCAAACGCGCTTCATGGCAATCAGAACCTCATCGGACGCGGAGGGGTTATGCCAGTATCCGGTCTCACGCATCACTCAGCGCTTTCGTCATCGTCCTCCTCGGAGGCCACACCCCTCACACCTTCGGCGCTGCCTCCTCCCAACAGAAGTCACTCCAGGAATGCTGTTGAATGTAAGCATACTCCATCAAAGCCTTTGAAATGTGTACTATAAATCTTACATCAATTTTAATTAATATGAATGAAAAAACCATCTATTTTGTGATGTAAAAAAGACGAAACGTCTTATGTCTCTTCATTAAGTAAAGAGAGTGTCTATCCAGCTCTGTTTTCATGAGTAGTAGATCCTGGACACTCCTTAAACGTTGTAGATAATCTCTTTATATAATTTTGAAGCCTTATTATCCTTTATAGTTATTTTAAACATTTGATGACTGCATAAAGTATTTTTGTTACATAAAATAGTATTCTTTTAAACCTCTCGCTCTAATGTTTTAGAATATAGTCATATTTCGGTACATAACTGTGCAGTGGTGTTAAAATTTTTTACATTTATTAATTTTTAAACGCATTTATAAAACCATTAGCATAATTTATTACGAGATAATTTTTGTAAAATATTCACGATAAAAAATTATATTGATAATCTCTGTGATCCCAAATTTGACAAGAATTAGGCATTTTATTATTCAAAAAATCGGCAAGATTAACACATTTCAAGATAATTCTAAAGATATTTATTATAAGCTATGTCTTTGACCATTCAAGTGTGATAAACATCTTATGAATAATGATTGCTTTATAATAATTATTGACCTAAGAATAAGGTAGTGTTTTTTTGAAATACGCCATTTCTTTTGTCATTCCCCAGTGGTTAAGCTACAACATACGGCCGTAGCCATAAATTGACAAACTATAATTGAAGTAGGGAGTAAAATGATATTGACGCGCGTGTTTGAACATGTACCGTTTAAAAAAAAATAAAAAAAAAATCCGTTAGGTACATGTTCAAACACGCGCGTTAACATAATTTTACTCCCTACTTTAATTATAGTTTGTCATTTTATGGCTACGGCCGTATGTTGTAGCTTAACCACTAGGGAATGACAAAAGAAATGGCGTATTTCAAAAAAACACTACCTTATTCTTAGGTCAATAATTATTATAAAGCAATCATTATTCATAAGATTTTTATCACACTTGAATGGTCAAAGACATAGCTTATAATAAGTATCTTTAGAATCATCTTCAAATGTGTTAATCTTGCCGATTTTTTGAATAATAAAATGCCTAATTCTTGTCAAATTTGGGATCACAGAGATTATCAAAATAATTTTTTATCGTGAATATTTTACAAAAATTATCTCGTAATAAATTATACTAATGGTTTTATAAATGTGTTTATAAATTAATAAATGTAAAAAATCTTAACACCACTGCACAGTTCTGTACCGAAATATGACCATATTCTAAAACATTAGAGTGAGAGGTTTAAAAGAATACTATTTTATGTAACAAAAATACTTTATGCAGTCATCAAATGTTTAAAATAACTATAAAGAATAATAAGGCTTCAAAATTATATAAATAGATTATCTACAACGTTTAAGGAGTGTCCAGGATCATGGTTTGAATATACAATAAAAACTCAATTTTGACCTTCGACGAGCATGTCCCCCCTTAATATTTCAACATCTGTCATGCCATATGCAATTATTCATTACAATATTATTATTAGGCGTCCTTGCAATTAATTCATTTCTGGGATTTGTTAATAATATAAACCTAGTTTGTTGTCAGCATTTTTGTGTCAAAAGAGATGACCTCAGTCTGTTTTTTATGTGTGACATGTGCATTTTTGTATTGTGCAACATCAATTGCAATTTGTAGAGATCTAATTAAATTATTATATTTTGGGGTCGAGGTCATAATCCCAATTTCAGGTCAGGCTTTGAATGATAGAAAATCACACACTTTGGGCGAAATCCAAAGATGTCGTCGATGTAATTTAAAACTTTAGTAACTGTGAATCTTATACATAGTTGGCAGTTTAGTAATAGTTAATCAACAAATAACGTAGCAATGTCACTTATAGCAACATATACTGCCGTTTAAAAAAAAAAAAATTCTGTAATGTTTTTTAAATATCATTAGATTGACACATATGATGGAAAGCATGAAAACTGCACAATATGGATGAAATTGACTCGTGTGTTATGAATTCGAAAATCAGCTGCATAAATACATAAGTATGGCTAAGCATCCTAATGTAAATCTCATATTTTGTAGCTCCTGATAATTTTTTTTTTTTTATTTACAAACCATCCACTTTCTTTAAATTATGCTCCTCTTGCTGACTAAAACCTTCCCATGTCGAAAATCATATAAACAAATATTTCAAATCCAGAATTTCAGGAACATGAAATTGACCGGGATCCCAAGAATGCAAGCTTAGTATATTTATTTAATCTTTAATATTATTAGAGAGAATGAAATGGAAGATGTAACTTTTATTCTATTTCTTGAGAATAAATACTTAAGTTACAACGAATTGTTTATTTTTATAGACTAGATAAATTATGTATTAGGTACGAGGGTGGGTCAATAAGTCCTTAGAAAAGCCGACAGGTGGCGCGACTAGTACTGTAAGCGTTTTGTTTTCATGCAGCGGCACTACCGATTCAGTATGCTGCGAAGTTTCAATCAGATTGGTTGGGTTGTTGTGTGTTTCTCATATATTTAAAAAAAAAATTTGCTTGTTTACAAAAAATGGAGAAAATTGAGTTTAGAGCTGTTATTAAACATTTTAATATAAAAGGGTTAACAGCAAAGGAAATAAAAAATGAGTTGGATTTAGTTCACGGCATATCTGCTCCTTCACTTGCAACTATTTATAACTGGTTAAATGAATTTAAACGTGGTCGTACATCAACAAAGGATGAACCACGCTCAGGACGTCCTGTAGAGGTGACTACACCAGAAATGATCAATAAAATCCACGATATGGTGTTAAGTGACCGAAGATTAAAGTTGAGTGAGATAATTGAGGTTACAGGGATCTCAAAAGGTAGCGTCATTTCTATTTTACATGACAAATTGGGCATGAAAAAAATTTCTGCAAGATGGGTGCCGCGTTTGCTCACAGTCGACAATAAACGCAATAGGGTGGTGGCCTCTAAAGCCCTGTTGTCGCTCATGCAACGCAATCCGGATGAATTTTTTCGTCGATTTGTGACTGTAGATGAAACATGGATACACCACTATACTCCCGAGACGAAAGAACAGTCAAAGCAGTGGATTGCGAAAGGCGAACCATGTCCAAAGAAGGCGAAAACCGTAAAATCAGCTGGTAAGGTTATAACTACTGTATTTTGGGATGCACGTGGAATTATTTTCGTTGACTATTTGGAAAAAGGAAAAACAATAACAGGGGATTATTATGCATCTTTATTGGACCAGCTAAAAAACAAAATTGAAGAAAAACGGCCTCATTTAAACAGGAAAAAAATCCTCTTTCATCAGGACAATGCCCGTGTTCACACATGTTTACGATCAATGGCTAAAATAGAAGAATTGAAGTTCGAATTGGTCGACCACCCACCGTATTCGCCAGATTTAGCCCCCAGTGACTTTTTCCTTTTCCCAAACCTAAAAAAATGGCTAAGAGGACAACGTTTTTTTTCAAATGAAGAAGTCATCGATCGGACAAATGCTTATTTTGAGGACCTTCCGAAAACTTATTTTTCTGACGGTTTAAAAAAAAATTGAGAAACGTCTAACCAAGTGTATTGAGCTCCAAGGAGATTATGTTGAGAAATAAAAAAAAAATACAAAAATAAAAACTGTTTTAATGCTTTTTTCTAAGGAATTATTGACCCACCCTCGTATTATTACGCTACTGCTGCATATAGTTGGATGTTGTCAATCGAAATAATATAAAAGAAAATATCATTTTTAATATTATAACTCTGTTTCTGATTGCAGTTTACGAAGAGGAGCCAGCGATGGAGGAACGATGGAACGCCCCGGTGGCTTGTGCGGGCCCCCGACATCGCTGCTACACGGACGAGTACGGCAACTATGTGGACCAATACAGTGGAGAGTGCGATCACACCTGCCTCGCCCACTCGGCCGCCTCGTACCCCGGGGAAGACCCCTCCAACAGCTTCGCCCGCGGACCCGACACCACTCCGGATTACGGTAGCTTCTCTTCATCATCAGAGCTGTGGAGCCCGCTTTACACTGACACCAAGATGTTTAACTTCCAACAGAACTGTAAAGATTCGGGATATGAGTCGCAATTCGACAATTACTGCGACCCTCCCATGGATAAATCACACAACGACGGTAACTACCAATATCCGATGGATTACTTTCCTTATCCGGTGCCGTTGGGGGTTTCGGGAGCATCTCCCGTCATTAAAATGTCGCCGGTGGACGCCAGCGAGACCGTAGTGTGGGATGAATATTTATAACGTCAACGGGTTTTTTAACAGGGTCGATACATGTAATGTTGAATAAATGCTTGCGCTACGGATTGCAACGTCGGTTATATTTCATATTGGGATTGATCAATATTACATGTTGTCTTATAGCTAATTGACAATATATATTATAGAGTAGGACTTTGCTCTCTGGCCCCCTTTTGCCCCCCTCAGTATCCCCCTGCCGCGATTGGAGAAATAATTGAAAGAGTAAAATTTTCTGTTTAAATGCCAAAACTAAAAAAACTTGACTATAACATTAAGTTTGCACCTGCTGCGGTCGAGTGATAGGATGTCTTACATCTCCAAATTCACATATTGTTTTTCAATGTGTGTTTGGATCAGAATATGAATTTAATAGGTTGACCGGATGAAGGAAACCTCTCTGTAAATGGTCAAGATATTGACTTGATTGTAGAACAGTTGAAAACAGAATATTACAATTAGATAAATAACATTGGTTGATGAATCTTGTTTAATGAATGACTTACAAATAATCCTTGAAGAATCTATATCACCATAAATTTTATGTTGGCACACTCCATGTTCATATAATATTGATCGATCCCAATGGGGTGAGCGACAGCCGTAGATATATCTATATAAATGTGTGTATTAATTACTCAGAGCCAATTATGACAAAATAGCTGTTAAACGTTTTTAATCGTTATTTGCGGGCGCCCCCCTGCGGGCCGGGCCCCCTCACTCAAAAGTGTTCAAGCTGCGTTAGGATTCGATGTAGTCTAAATGTTAATCATATAGATTTTTTTACTTCTTTATCGTAGCTTAGGATATGACCAATTGATCTTTTGCCTCGGGTTTATTGCTTGAGGAGTAGATTCGGTTTGTAGTGCAGGCAAGCGTGAATTAATGTTTGTGTTTGCCATCATTCTCACATCCTGGTATGACGGCTGCTTCCAGTGATATCAACTACAAAAAAATGATATCATACATCTCCTATAGTGAAGTAATCAAAAATCTCCTAAATCATTTCAAGTGTTCGACAAGTATTATATATGTCATGACAAGTATTTTCAGTTAATGGTAAGTATAACTTACCAGATGCCAGATGTGTTTGTCCTATAAACATTTATATAAGTCAAACGGTATTCGATGATTATTGTTGGTATCCGAATACATATTGTGTATCACAATATTAGATTGACAAGTAACTACATTATATTACTAAAGATATTGCCAAAATAAAATGGCTATAATTTCAAATACATCACAGTAAAATGTATAATTTATGAAAACTGAGAATAAAATACATTCCTATAACGCGTGTGTGTGTTATGTACATACTTACCATTATTTTATAATACTTGCCATCCCTCGATAAAATACTTTCCATTTAGTTGTTTACACTTGCCGAATAGTTAAAAGCCTTTCTTTTCTACCCTAAATCCTGAAGGCAAAAGGCGAATGGTTTTAGTCTAGTGTTGGCGTGGCGAGACCTGACGTTCCATTTTTAAAAAAAACATATTGACCAATGAGACTACAATGTTGATGAATAAAATTTATTAAGCTCTTATTACACTTAACACCGGGCGGGACATTTAATTTGAATTAAATATAAAATAGGGAAAAAGACATTGTTGATTATTTTTTAAATCGATCTCGATCATTTATGATAGCCGAAGTATCAACGACAGTAGTGTGTAATTTTTAAAGCAAATTGACATTATTTGGTGCCATTTATTCTGTGTATTAATTAATACCTGTATTCATTGTTTTTTCTTTTTTTGTGTATTGTAGTGATATTATTTCTCATGTAACGACATGTAACATATCTCTTAACGAGCTGAATCGTCTAATTGTCTAGCACATTAAATTATAACACAATAACCATATAAATTGTATTTCGCACTTCGTCCTCAGTTGGCCTGCGTGATGTACGTCGCCAGATGCATACAATGAAAAACATTATTAGAAAAATATTCACATTAAAATAAATATTTAAACAAGGAAAAATATAGACCCACAGATAATTAGAACACTTCCATGGAGTTAATCTTTATGTACGCTACTCCTAATTCAGTGGAAGCAAAACATCGCTTCCGTTGAATTGGCGAAGACAATGTTTCCCAGACTGAAAGGGTATGCGGTTGAATTTTTTTTTCGTAAACATGTTTGACTTATCCGTGATTCGTACTATTCTAACAGTATTTGTGGTATAATTTTGTTAGAAATACATAATACCTTCATGTGTCACTTCCACATTGCTAGTTGTCCGCGAAGTTCTTGCCGATAAATGTATTCTATGTTGATAGTTCCCGTGGAGGTAGGCTGTTAAGATCCGACACAAATAGTGCACACTAAACTTTGTCAGTCAAACTTTTTGTTTTCATTGAACTAAGACTACATTGTGTAGATAGTTTCTTAATTTTTAAAATTAAATTAAGTCCTGCCTAATCCAAGCCATAGTAGATAATAGTCAAAAAATATTCGTTTATCTATTAAATATCTAAAATTATACTGTTGAACCACATAATTTTATAGATAGAAAATCGGTGGTATATATATTGGTGGCAGGGATTGAATTTTAAAAACTAACCAGCACCCTGCAAATTATATTCTCAATGAAAATAAATAAGTATGACTGACAATGTTTAGTGTGCACTATTTATGTCGAATTTTAACAGCGTACATCCACATTTCGCCACTGGTATATTGTAAGTTTGGGAAACACCAAAGTGCTACAAGTGCTAAGAGATACTCTCTCATGCAACGGATATCTTTCTTTTCTCTAATTTTAAACATAGACACGATGGCTATTTGGTGCATGAAAGAACAGGCTTTTATTGAGTTAGGACTAACAGTACCTATACATATTGCTGTTTCAATGTTTTAAGGTTGTATGGTGCTCGAAGAAACCTTTCTCTCTGATACAGATAACAAAAAAAAAATGTCACATACAACTTTGTAATAATGACGCAGTTTTATGTATTTGTAATATTAATTCCCCAAGTAAAATTAATCTCCAGAGAAGTGTTCATAAATAAAGACAGCTTTTTTCGAATAAGGTTTATTTAAACAGTACAGCTTATCGGTTGAGCCAACCGATAAATATATTATTACGGTTGATTGCCCCAAAGCCAACAAAATTTGAATCCACTGATACAATGATTCAAATTTATCTATAGCACAAGTAGAGAAGTGAAAACGACTTCTCAATTATTAGGTCTAATTAGATAATATTATTTGAAAATAAGATCTTTATGTTATAAGTTGTGGGAGACATGGGTAGATTTTTGTCGATGTTTGTCAAAGTGAAGATTTTGTTTGCTGAATCTCTTATTATAATACTGGAAACCATTAATTAATTATTGTTAATCTATACATATATATATATGTAAAGACATTTTAATTGTTTCGTGAGATTGATATTATGTATTGAATGTGATATATTTTATACTTAACAATATTTTTACAATAGCTTTTTTTCTTTACTCATTTTTTAATTTATTATTGTAAGTGACAATCTGCTATTTTATCAGTCTATAAATGCATTTTTTTTATTCAATAAATATATTATATTTGTCAGAATCATTGACATATTAATGGACACTATATTAAGTCCAAGACGTAAATACACTGTGTCAATATGCACCCTTATTTTGCGATGTAAGTAGAACTCATTTTTCGACTACATACAACGTGTCATATTTAAATGGCCATGTTAGCAGAATAGGACAGCAAAAAGAATAATACCCTGTTTACACGTGCATGGATTTACTGCTAACAATACGTATTACGTGGCCATAACAAAAAAATAAAATGCACGTGTAAACACGTATTATTGTACAAATAGCAAGATTGCATGCATGAATCAAAAAAGTTCAAAAGCTTCTGGATTTTCACGCGACAATTGGACTATGTGATATCTGCTCTGCGCCTGTAACGGTTGGAGATTGGCGAAACAGTCAGCACTTTCACGTGTAAACAGTTATTATGACGATAGTTTAAAATACACACTATTGGTACAAGTAAATCCATGCACGTGTACAGGCGCTATTATTGTAATTTTGCGATATGCATATGGTTATTATTACAACCACACTCATCTGTGTTCATCTGTTTACGAATGAATGAAAATTGTATTAGTATACTCAGTTGGCTATGAGCACTGTCGTTTACAAGTGAACTTTTAGTTTTCGGATACCGTGTCCACTAGTAAGTCAATGATAATCATTTAAAACCGTAATTTACTTTATTTTAACCATTCACAATTACCTCAAACGTTTATTAATAATATGTAATAGATAATATTTTTCTCTGTTTGATATTGCAAGAATCTGTGGCCATAATTTAGATTATTACTCTTCATATAGCATTTATTGTCTTGGATAATGATACGACAAAACATGTGCCGTGTAACGTATTGAATGATATAAAACGAATTAAGACAGACGTAATTTTATTTTAGCATTTTAAAATATATTAATTTGATCTCTCGCTAAAGTTAACAGTATTTTCTTTTTGATTATATATCTGCTAGGATATATATAATATATATATACATCTTAATTTTATTCTAAATATAAAAAAGAAGCCTAATGTTTGAGATTTATAACGTTTGTCTATCATAGAAATATCTTCATATAATTTACAATCAATTTCGAATACTTTTTTAGTATGTATAGAAGTTTAATTAATTTTAAACTTTACATAGTGGAATGTGGTAAAATGTGGGCAGGTTTTGCAATATGCATCATTAATTATTTAAGACTGATTTTAATTATTGTATTATTACATTTTTTTATAATATTCATTTAATAAATAATAATTATAATATGTAACGTGTCAACTTTGTGTAACAGAGTTTTATTGTGTAATTGATATGAGTTAGTTTTAAACTTGCTTGTAATTATTACAGGTAACATGAATATTATAAGTTAATCAAAATATATTACGTGTAAACAATTGATTGTCAAATAATTGGCAGTTATTGTGTTTTGTAATAATTGTTAGGCTAAAATTATTAAATCTACTTGCTTGTGTATTTTAACTATTGATGATTTAAAATTATTCCAGTTTCCCAAATTGAAATTATCACTGAAGAGGCTATAAATCTCAGATATGCAAGGCGTATTTATATATTCACTTTAATAATGATACTAGACATGCAACAAAAATAAAATATAGAAAATATATTACAGTTCAAACCGCCACAGTCGTGTCCAATTTTTAAAACATCCACCGTATTTTCAAAATTTGACATCCTAATGTCGAAAATTGAAAGCATTGAAACAGTCACTTTATGAATTAAATCGTTATACAGTTGACTCTCGATTTACAATTGGCTTTGGCCCAATGGCAGTAGAACGCCTGTATTTAAAACCGTGGGTTCAATCCCACTGTCTGGAAAAAATCTTACATTGTTCTTCCAATGCGTGTTTAATCCAGAGCAAGGATCCGATCAGTTGGTGGAATCGCTGGAACAAACTGTTTCCTGTAAAAATCTTTAAATAAAACGTTCACTCTGGAGGCTCACATGCTTCATGTATAGTGAAAATTGTTTTTTAAAAAATCATCACATAATCTGTTGATTGTTTACAGGTTACATTTTCGCTGATGGGAAATGAGTGATCACTAAAAATATAATAAATTTTGCGGATCAGTAAGCACTTCTCAGTAGGGTTACCACACTAAGTAAAAACCCGATGATTATGATTGGATTAAATGAGAGATAAGACGATTATGTTAAATCAAAAGTCATCTGTGAAATTAATAATATATCCGGCAATATTCAGATAGAATATTATAAAAACATAGTTTGACTTTAAAAACTTTCTAGTGATACAGTTTAAAATCTATCTTCATATTCATAGTATGGAACCTAGTAAAGAAAAAACTTAGTAAAAAAATATTTTGAGATTCATCCTCAAGGGCAGTGTTTTCTAAACAATGGTACACTAAAGGGTTGAAGGGGTGCAGTTGAAATTTTTTTTGTATAAATAATTTGTTGTACAACACACTTGACAATAGTCGAGACATCTGCCAAACGTATCATGCGTCTGACCTGTGTATTATAATATACAATAGTAAGTATGTACAGTACGTCAAAAATACTATATTTTTGCATTTCTGTACTAAAATTTTGTTTGAAAATGATATTGCGGATAGATTTTGTTGATTTTCCATTAAAATTTTCCTTAAAAAAAGCCATCAAATCTGATTCTGAAAGAAATTTTTCTAGAAGGTTATAAAAAGGGTCTTGAATTCAACTTTGAGTGTATCTATCTCTGGTAAAAGCTGTCTCTAAATGTCATAACTTTTGGGAAAACACCGCTGTATGATTCGTTTGTTAGGTTCAATAATTATCATTTCTCTTCGTTGCTTATAGTGACCATGTTAATTTTATATACTTTGAGATACTATTCTCTATATACGTATTTACCTATAAGATAGAAGAGTGTTTTAAGAAAATTCATTTTGTCAATTATTTATATCTAATATTTACATTTTATAGTAAATAATTACACAATTATTTTTAACACTGTCAGTGATACAATATTTTGCACAATTTTACATTTAGGAATGATTGTTGTCGCCAGTTTTTTATAAAATTTTCCCTTTTCATTTTTTTATAAAGTTATTAAATGAAATTTCATTCTTCTCCTGTATTTTCATTTGTTAGCATTAAAATAATGCTTGGTTTTTTATAAAATTTAAATCAGAAATAGTAATATTTGGGTTACAGTTAAAATGTAATGTATTTTTCCAGACTTATAATAAGGTACCGTCGAATGGGGTGGATAGAGACACTTTTTTCCCTTGACGATAATGTATCTGCATACTTATTCCAAATTATATCAACACGATTAGCTTAAAACTTGTTTTTATAGTCCTTCTACATGTTTATGGACATATTTTTCAAATATCCTTTAAGGTTATTAAAGAACAGCCAATTTTGTTCGATGTCTCTATTTAACTTGAATTGGGGTGAATAGAGACGAGAGGGGGGTGAATAGAGACTTGGAAGGTGAATAGAGACAAAATGTATAGGGAGGTAGGTAGATGTAGGTCATTTATAAACATTCATACATTTGAGATTATTAAATCGAATTATAATGTTACAAGTGCAATTTTATAAAACATAATATTTATCAATATATAAAATATATAAGCATTTGGTTTCTTTACACTAACTTTACATACATTTATGGAATTTATAAAATCAAAATATTTATTTTACAATTATTGCACTAGGTTTCTTTTTGAAAGATAATTATCAATCAATTATGAAAATATTATAAAATAGGTAGGTATCTAGTTACATAAAATTAATATTGTGAGTTTATTAGGTAGATGAGTAGGTAACTGAAAATTAAAAATGCTCAAATCTATGGAGTTTAGGTATTAAATGAAATTATTAATTTTACATGTGCACTATTTAAAAAGATATTTATCAATGAATAAAATCATTATTATTTAGTTATTAACATTAATTAGTATTATTGGAAGTTTTCCCAATATAATAGCTTGTACAGCATTCTTCAAAACCTATGGGTTGTGTTTGAGGTGTCTTTTGGTGCTTCGGGGATCTGGTTTAAAACACTTGGCATGTTTATATTGTACAGTGATCTTTCTAAAAAAAGAAAAAGAAGAAATATTATACCAAACATAGTCACTTTTCAAACTATTTAAATTTAAGTTTTCTGTATCATCACTGTCTCTATTCACCCACAGGCTGTCCTTATTCACCCCGTATTGCGTCTCTATTCACCCCTTATGGCGTCTCTATTCACCCCCTTCTCGTCTCTATTCACCCCAGAATATGTGAAAATTTCAAGTTCTGTAAAAAGAGCCCAATAATGCCGAAATTCGATGAAATACTATACAAACTTGTGTTTATAGTATAAAAAACACTTGCAGTAAATGTAAATTATTATGTTAACACAGTTATACTTACGTTTTCTGGAATAATATCAAAGTTTTTGAGCAGTCGAAAAGTAACGATTCACGGACACCGAAGTCTAACGCAGTTGTTTAAATTTTGACAGATTATAGAGTTGCTTTGGTGTTGTCATCCAAAATATGAGATTACCAGCAGTCAAAAAATATTCACATACTCATGATAAATACGTAGGATACTTATTAAAGTTGTGTTGAAATTCATACCATGTTTTTGTCTCTTTTCACCCCACAGTCTCTATTCACCCCAAACGACGGTACTCATTTTTTCATTTTTTGAGTGCATTTTAGACCACTTAGAAAAATACTGTCACAACTCGAAATATGCCAATTTCATATTCTTGACAATCAATATTTTTTCTTTTAATTCAAAATATTTTACATAATCATCTCTTTATGTATATGCAAAAAAAATGTAAGTGATTTGAAAATACAGCAAGATTTCACTCTGAACTGCATATCAATTTCATTACTAACACGAAAATCTTTTTTATAATTTGGATCTTTATAGACTCTAGCAATACTCAATGAAGTGTTGTAGTTCAATACGGAACCCATGTAGAATTAAAATAATGATTAATTATTTTATTACAGGAAAGGGCACATTCAAGAAATTTTTGGCTTATTCTGTATTGAACTTTATTATATTAAATAATATTATCACTTTTTATCTACAATTTTTGAGTTGTTTCCCGATTGAGCTGGGGTATTTTACCAGTGGTGTGCGGTTCATAGATGTGATACAGAGAGCATCCTAATATGTAAAATTTACAAAATATAAATATTTTTAGCAGTGCAATACCACTTACCATACTACTTCATTTGCGATGCGTTATGATTGAATTAGTAAAGTTACAAAATAAGTAGACGATATGCATTATTGCAACAGGATCTCTTCAAGCTAAAGTCACCGCACACCATTGGTATTTACATAGTGTATGTTTTAGTTATGAGTCTTTTCTTTTAGGTTAAGTACTCAATTATTGTTTTTTTTTTTTTGGTAATCATTTATTGTATCCTTGCCATCATATTTTATTGTTTAAATATATATATGTATGTAGTTAGTATTGATATTATGCATATTTCTCAGCTGCATTACAAAATTCGTTCATATGAGAACGTTTTTCAATGATATTTAACTTTTATAATATATATATATATGAATATATCTCAGTAGGCTAAAGATGAACGGAAATTTATTTACTCTGGTAGTTAGTTTAATTAACGTAATAATAGAAAAGGACGTAATACTTATAAAGATATTGTCTCGTTGACATTTCATGTTTAAGAATGTTTTATGAGGCGTTGCACGCATGTATAGTTTTAATCCTATATTCAAAATTTATTTAACGATTTCTCTAAAAGAAACTACAAAGGTTTTAACAATTGATTTGTGGAGATTCTAGAATGATAGTTATTAACACAGTGGAAAGATTTTAAATTTATTTTATGTTATTGACTTTATCGATTCTTATATGCCGTGTATTAATAATGTGTAGACAGTCCTTATTTTAACTGTTTTATTCAATCGTATGGTAGTTGGGTTGTATAAGGCCGCGTCCAGACGCGTGTAATGTCATGCGAATTTGTTGTATCGACGTAGCTACAATCCTTACTTGTAATGCTGGTAGCGACGTTCGCACTGATCCATCGGAACACAAACAAACATCCAACACAAACACAAAGGCGCTCGCAGTGCTCGAGATCTCCAACAACAACAGTATTCGCATCGAGATTGTATGCCGTCCAAACGATTCGCGTTACATTACATGTTACTTTACATATTACATTACACGCGTCTAGACCCGCCATGAGACTTCATATACATGCAGCAATCCAGCCGAAACCTGGTAGTTTGTTAACTCTGTTAACATGTCCCCACTCTGATAACATGTCCTATGTGATATTTTGTCGACAGTAATATTTTCCGTAAGTTACTAATCAATATCACATCTATTCTGTCTTATTACTGAAATCAATTAAATTATTATTTTTTTAAATGAAGATTGGTTTTAAAATACTTTTTAAACTTCATTAATTAATTACATAATAATATAAAACAAATAATTAAATCAGTTTTTGGCTGTACTGTTTTAATCCTTTCCACACAGACGGCACACCTGTTGTGCACTCATTAATTGGCCATTCGATATAATTAGCCATATTATTTAAATGTGGTAATTAAATGCTCCGCGGTCAACAAGTTAATACTGGTAAATTTGTAATAAGCTATAAATATATAAATGTATTTATATATATGAAAATTATTTTTTGGACAATAGTTGGCTAATTTATGGCGTATTAATTAATTAAAAATTCTCCCCTTGAGTTATTGTTCAAAATTCAATACCTACAAAAAATGTCGGAAGTAAATGACATTATCTATAAGTGTGTTAATATTTAATATAAATTTAATCTCTTTCCACATATGAAAAAAAATAATATAGTAAAAATTTATATTGATCGATTAAAGTACGAATTACAGATTGATTTCTGATTGAGCATGTATGATGACCAAAATCATGTTCATTACAAATAATGTAACGGTTAAAATGAGATTTGCATAATTTTTATTAATTCTAGAAGATGTGTTTTATATAAGAAATAATTTTTCTTTTATATTAGAAAAATATTATATACTCCCTTGACATTCCACGTGATAAAAATTCTTATTTGGTTTGTTCAGATTATATTATAAATAAAATATATTTTATTTGTAAGTTTTTGTTTTAGGCTATAATATATACATACTTTGTTGAGGTCTCGAAAGAGACACTCGTCTGTAAGCACCTTAAAGATATCACCCATTTTGTGATAGTTTGTTTGCCATAGTGTTTGTACTGGTAACATTTATTTTGAACTACTTAATGTTATAACAATGGTATTATCTAATAGCTTTCATATTATATTTTTTCAGGTTTTCTCAATGTAAGTGATTTGTTTTTTTTTTTTTCTAAACCTACATTCAATCACAGCGATATCCTACCTCCTTAAAATGTAATTATATATTTTATTGTATTATGTAATTAAAAATATACAAGTGAATAAAAAAAATCCAACGTTACTGCCTTTGTGTTTAATTTCAACTGTCCCTCCCTCTCCTGTTCACAAAAATTCTAAATACATCTATGTACTGTTATCAAACGAAAAACCCTGGCGCAAGGAAAGTTCCAAATTCCAAATCAACAATCTAACAAAAAGAAATATCGAAACACCTCCCCAACTAAAAGGTTGCACAGCCCCTACCTTACGAACAATATTACAAACATTATCTTTCAAAACGACAATGCGAATTTCGGGTACCCACGGTGACAAAGGAAAGTACCTGCCTGCACCCAAAGGCATTTATGGCCGATCGTTCCGAAGTAAAAATTTACCGTAATTTGTTCGTAAGTTTGTCAAGTAACTTCCCCTTAACCCGCAAGGGAAAAGGATCCCCTGTAAAATATAGTTTTTGTGCAGCAGATGAAAAAAGATTCTCGTGATGTAAAGGTCACGCCCATCATACATAGCGGGCGTAGGCCCTTCAAAAAAAAAATGTAAAATCTAACTTCCCGCCTTTACCCACTTACAAAAAAAAATTAAATATAGCTGCCCGTTTAATAAACTACATACGTTGTCGTGTGACGCCTATAACGCGAGATTGTAATAAAAAAAAAAATGTCCCGTGAAACCACAAGTGTATACTGTGGGCCGCGGTAAAAACATACCCACGCTTGATATGTCAGGGTTCTGCGAAGTGAAAGTTCTCGGCAAACCGTTTCAAAAAGTAATGTTTATCCTAATGTAATATTACCAATGCTTGTATAATTTAATGTGAATAAAAAAAAATAGTTCCACGCGGAACTGTCAAATTAAAAAATTTTGTGTTATAATTGATCCCGTCTCTCATGGTGTCACACATTTCCCCCAACCTGAAGTGATGCTGGATCAAGGATACCTACCAAGATACATGTGAGTCCTTCTTCCCGGTATTAGTACCTACTACCACCGTTGCCAGACGTGTCCCTCTTTTTCACCAAAAATTGATTGTTCCGTGCAGGACAACTAAATTCACGATTATTCAACAAATATAAATAACGCGTGAAAACATATTATGTTTCATAACCTAAAGAACGAAATAAGTTTCCAAAGTATAGAGAATGCGGTGTCTATATTAAATTTTGACTGGAGAAGTAGATATGGACGATGTATGAAGAATTTAACTCTATTGATGTGATTGCGAAAAATTCGCAAGACTATTTACCATTCAATTCAATCATTGAATAAAAAGAAATAGTTTATTAAATTAATAGCAAGTTCAAGTAATAAACAAATAATTTGATTACTCTGTGACGTCGGTTAGTAATTAAGGCATTGGTACCTACCTTGATTTTACAAAACCGATAGCTAAATTATAACGCAATTCAATTAAGCATTTCATGTAAGAACCACTAGTTAAAATCATCATAATTAAGTAGGATACCCGTAGCTTAATAATTGGTGTAGCACACTGGCATGAATCCAGCTGTTACAGGTTCAATTCCTATCGGGTGGATATCCATATTTGGTCATGTAATTTTTCCAAATTATGCGTTATAATTGAGAACAATTCTTAATAGTATTGCCCTGTGTGACCTTGATAACTACCTTAGAAATCAGGAAAATCAGTTGTTTGTTATCCCAAGGTGCAGCAGAATTAACCTGCTATTAGTAATATCAATTGGGAGTCCAATATCTGTTTTCAACCAAATCGCTTTGAATGTTGAGATATTCCACTTGCGTGAGAATGGTTAGGTGAATGTCGTTCTATATATTTTTAAAATAGGTCTACTTAATTAATTCGGTGTACCTACTTCAATGAACTTTTTTATGATGTTCCTGTTTACTCTGATCTCTGTAAATATTGTTAATACTGTTATATATTTCTTTAATTGTTCCCAATGTCATGTTGTGAACGTCTTAAATTTATAATATGTAAAGTTCACTATATTTTAAAATTGTATTTAAATTTGGTCACCAGCTCGACAGGCGGATCGGAAACCCGCAGGGGTAGGATATGATTTTTTTTTTATAAATAAACAGTTAAGATATGTTATTTTCGATAAAATTTTTATTAAATAAATTAATCTTTCTATAAGTTAGTATAAAAAATACAAAATTATCTTAAAATCAATATTGGCATTTTCAGAAAAAGTATGTATAATTGGTCTTACATAATTTAAAATTAGCAATTCATCTAGATTTTGTTGTAAATCGAACACAAATCGATTTTGAATATGAAATACAAAAAGTACCTATCACAAATTAATTTTAAATTTCAATAGAAAAGTTATAAAATTATTCTAAACAAAAAATGTACAAAATGCACTGCAACCATTCTATCATTGCCCATCTCGCCAAAACAGTTGTTTGTGGTACATAGTAAAAGTTCTTTACAGCGATGATCAAATGATTGTCTAGTTACTCTGTTATGGGATGAATATTGCTAGAGTGGTCTCAGTATCCCAAATATCAAATTCATGTGTACAAATAATTCCTTTCCTTATTTTAACTAATGGTATACAGAAATGTATATACATAGATCTCAAATCAGATGTGGAAGACTAATAAATTTGAACATTTGACAACATCAGTACACACTTTTTACTCCAATTTCCCAACTCTGGATTTATATTTTCACATTCCTACATACATATTTCACTATTCTAACAATACTTATTGATTCACATTAAAAACCTACAATAAATTTCAACTTACATATCGTGGGTATTCTGCGAATAAGTCAAAAATACTAGTTTTGAGATAATCGAGTTTGAAAGTTTGGACGGTCTTAACTTGTTTTATACATATAAAAGGCAAATTCCTTTCTGCGATATTGCTTTGAGTATGACTTAGTGCAGTTTCGCACGCAGAATTTTGTGAATACAGCCTGAGAATAAGAGAAGCAAATGCACTAAGTCCCTTTAGTGCCTTTTCTCTGAATTGATGTATGTCTTTTTGACTTATAACATAAATTATCTTCGCCAATTTTATAGATATGACTGTGTGTGTTTTTGTAGACTATAGAGCGTACTCTTAATACGATTACCTCATCATTACGTCAAAACAGCAAAATTTTGACTTAGTGCTTTTTCGCAGAATACCCAAGATATTGGACATTTCAATTGGTGGGAACAACATACAAAAATCGTCAGAAAATATAATTCTTAGCTAAGAAAATCTTCGATCATTAAACCAATAAATTACAATCACAGAATAGTGTAAATAAAGAAACATACATAATATTTAAAATGCAGTACAATGTTAAACATATTATCTTAAATAATATGTCATTGTCGTAGATGTGCATTCTAAAAATGTCTTCCTTTGTAAATTAAAAATTTTGGCATCCAATGCTTTCCATGTCCGTTTCATAGATGCTACGACATATGCTCCCCTATCAAGAATCCCTGTTGGCTCCCGAAGGGCGAACTGGGTAACAGATGCTTTGTTGGGTAGTTCATGTCGGTGCAGACATTTCATCTAAAGAAAAATTTCCATTCAAAATCCATGCCGACATCTTTTTCTTAGCTTTCCTTCCCAATTTTTTTTTACGCCAGAATGGCTTTCCCACTTTTTCCTGGTATTACGTTTTGTCGGTGCTCTAAAATTCCTGGATGTTTTGTATCCTGGTTGAGATTTTACAATTCTTTCGCGTACCAGAAGAATTTCTGCGCATACCAAATGCCGTAAATATGCTAACCATCATTTATAGCCTGCTGCATATATCTTCTAGATTGGTATAGATAGAGCATTAATTTCACAATGCTGGAATTCAATTTGACTGAAGAAACGGTAGGTGAGGTTGAAACTTTCTCTCGAGACATCCATAGCACGTGGCCGAGCCAAGACAAATATCACATTAATTAATAGTAATAAGACTAGACATATAATATTAATACTATCGACCGAAGGTACTTGATGGAATTTGAGTATAAATTCTAATGGATTTAAGTCCAGTACTATTTCCATTTGAGTTGATTTTGCGACCCAGGTTTCGCCTTTCGGCATCTTCAGGCACTGTGTACACTCACCAAAGGCAAAAATACACTGACACCGAACACTCTTAACTCTCGCTTATATAATAAATCCATACAATAATGTAGGTAAAAACTCCATCACCCACCTAGCAAGTCAGGGGTCAACAACAAAAAAAATATTTAAAAAAAATACAACAAACAAATCACGAATAGTTGAAGTGTCAGTAAAAAACCTAATTAGTAAAAATCCCTAACCTATTAATAATAATACTCTTAATAAGCATATTATAATAAATCGTCAAAGCCCAATATTAGATCATTAGTATTTATAAACAACAAAAACACCA
This sequence comes from Rhyacophila brunnea, assembly GCF_057557595.1. Lineage (NCBI taxonomy): Eukaryota > Metazoa > Arthropoda > Insecta > Trichoptera > Rhyacophilidae > Rhyacophila > Rhyacophila brunnea. Next base: position 31,673,897 of record NW_028232827.1, on the reverse strand, counting down.
CACTCAAGAGGTGTAAATCATCAATTCTAGGAACAATGGCAACGCATTGGAAATTAATGGAGTTAATGAGATAGGTATTAGTCTTTAAAAGTCATTAATTAATTCGTTTGTTGTATTTTTTTTTATTTTTTTGTTGTTGACCCTTGACGTGATAGGTGGGTGATGGAGTTTTTACTTACTTTATTGTATTAGTTTATTATATAAGTGAGAGTTCAGAGTGTTCGTTGTCAGTGTATGTTTGCCTTTGGTGAGTGTACACAGCGTCGATGCCGAAAGGTGAAACCCGGGTCGCAAAAATTGACTCAAATGGAATAGTACAGGACTTAAATCTATTAGAATTTAGACATATTATATAATAAATATTATATATATAAAACAGACATCAAAATTACAACAATATTGTTAACACTGAAGACATGAAGTTAGAAATTTCAGCCTAGATGCATAGAATGTCACTAATCACTAAATACTATCTAACACTAGCATTAGCTATGTTCAATACGCCACATGTTGATGCAGAGTTTTGAATGTATGTGTCCTACGAAAATGAAACACGCATTATACACATGCAATGGTGTGTGTAATACACCAATATTAGATGAGCGTAAATGCATAAACCGAGAGCAGTTTTAAGTATTCGACGTATAATGAATTCTTGACATGTGTTTAAAGTCATTCGGTATTCTTCCTTACTCGAGATCGGTTGCCTCCATCTGCTTACCCGTTAGGTATTTCAGTTCCCATTATTTCTGAGTTCCCTGGTTAATACTTATGTAAACAGACGCTATCTTGATACAATTGTAGAGGTTTTACCCAACTTTACAACTGTTACGCCATTGTCTATGCTCATGTTTGGGGCATAGAAAGCGGCGAAGCGTAAATAAGAAACTGACAATTGTCTAGAGACCTCGTTCCTGTGTAGAGGTTATAAGGATGCTCCAGTCCTTCGCTGAATTATCAAGTTAAAAGATTCATGTCAAACCATAGCGATATAATATAATATAACACCATGTTATTTGCCGTGTAATAACAAAGTTAATGTGCGCCATAATATAAACGATATAAAACACCAACTCGCGTATTATTCAACTCTGCCCGAACACATGTCACACACACGAGCAGCCTTCAGATATCAAACGAATAACGGGTGTAGTTGGAACAAAGCAAGTAACGACTGCATCCCTTATACAATAAAAGAATTTTTCGTCATATCAATTAAAAAATATACAAATGACACTGTATGTATACTGTATCCGTGATGCGTTAATTTATTCAATTAACCACTGTCAAAGCAATCATTAAATTAGGCACGTAAAGTTTACATTACCTATTTATTTATAATTATTCAATTTAACTTATCAATTCAGAATGCGTAATGCGATGTTGCCTCACTAGCTAACTAATACTTTCGCAGCTGTAATTCTATTCTGATCTATGCATCTCGGCCTTAATCCACAATATATAGGTAAAATTTTAATTTTATAATATAACTATAATACTTTGATATCACTTTTCAACTATTTTCTATCGTTATTCTTCTGGCATATCCATGAGGCGCAAGATGGCCGCTTGGTCACCAGTGTTTAATGGTGCGACTGAAATGTCTCGGACGGCTCGAAAGTTACCGCAATTGTTCAGGTGTTCGTTCTCCAATCGGAAGAAGTTCCATAGAAATCGTCTGAAATATGGCCAATGCACAAACATAAGATACAGAAATTTCTACATGATATATAAAATTTTTGGAAAGGAAGGTAGGAATCAAAAAAGATTTACAGGTCTTAAGTTAAATTGGACAGTGTTGTGTATTTCGGTATAAGTTCGGACTTACGCAAAGGTTATGGTATGAACAGAATATTGGATTGGTAACTATACTATATTTTCTACTCTGTATATAGGAAGCATTGTTTGTAAATAAAAAAGAAAATGGTAACCAAGTTGTTTACAGATATTTGCAATTTATGTGACTTTATTAAAATATGTATACGGAGTTTATTAAAATCAACGGTATTCAAACTAGGGGCGCGTACTAGTTCAAAGGGGGGCGCAAAAAGTTAACCAAATTTTCATACATTTGAAATAGGGGGTGGGGGTGCCATTTTTTTTTTAAATATGATAGGTAGTAATATATTAAACCGTCATAATAAGCATGACAAATATAAAACCCAAAATGGTTCCATTTATCCAAAAATTAAAAGCCAATTGCAAATTTCAATGGAAAGTTTTACCGAATGCATTTTACTATATAATTTCAGGTAAACATTGAACTAAATGTATAATGTGTGTGTTAACAAAAGAATAATTTTCCGAATTTTCCGACATTTAAAATAATACTCATTTACGGTACTAATATATTTTATGTGACCATGAAATTTTGATTCCGAGTATGAAAAAGACTGGAAATCATAATGACATACGTATATACATTTCCTACAAAGTCTACATTCTCCCAAAGATACTTCTTTTTGAAATATAAACGGCATAAGGGGCCTTAAATCATGTAGTCGAAAGGTGTAATGAGAAAATGTTCAAATTCAAAAAAAATTTGATAAACTTAGGTGTACCTGATAATTTCCAGAGGTGCCAATAGAGTAACTATTAGATCGCCATTTTCGTGATGCATGGAAGTGAGCGACATGGACACCACCCAGCAGAGACGGAGAACCAAGTCTTCAATCATTCCGAAGTAGTAGAATTTCTGCAATTTTTACCAAAGAATGGCAATTATTATCAAACATAATATTTGGCCTCACTAATGCACAAGATGATAGCTCCAACATTAACAAGAATGCTAAAGAATTTGGACTCTAGATAATATAAGGAGTCTTAGTCCCCTTACGCATTGTCAACCTCCAGTAACCAAGTGAAAAGCAACCACGAAGCATAAGAAAGGAAATCAGCATTTACGTACGTGGTTGCGGCGACCAGTCATACTTTCTGGTTGCCGGACACCAGTCAACAATGCTTAAGGGGCCTTATACCCATTTAAAATTGAGAATTTTTGATTTTCGAATGTACAAAAAATGTAACAATGCCAGAAGTACCTATGTATAATACATAGTGGCGAATGATAAAGGTAGGCTGTGAAGATTCAACATAAATAGTGCACACAAAATTTTGTCAGTCATACTTTTATTTTTTTTCATTGAAATAAGAATAAAAATTGCAGATGGTTTTTTTAAAACTCAATCAATATTAGATAAAAAAATATTTTATCTATGTTGGTTTGATTTAGGCATGGCTAACCATCTACAATTTGTATTCTAAGTTCAAAACAAATAAGTATGACTGACAAAGTTTAGTGTGCACTATTTAAGTAGTATCTCCACAGCCTATCTCTACCCTTTGTAACTGATGTATAATATAATTAAAGAATTCAAAAAATAAATTGCTGTGATACCTCAGAGTAAACCAATTCATCTCTGAGAAATCGTTTTTCTATAAGACCCCAGTCCATTTTAATGTCCCACAGGTATCCAGCAAAAGCAGATATCAGTCCAGATATTGCCCATAACCAAATCCATGGACATTCTCTCCAGCTCTCATAGGATTCTGTAAATACATCATATTACATATTATGAGGTACAATAGTTTCACTGTCGTTATAGTTTCATTACAAACACACTTATTGTAAAACAGTGTTAATTCAAAATTAAAGGAATTGAAACATAACACACTAATGTTTAAGTTTTAGTCATTCGTAATTTAGGTACCTGTCTAAAGCGTCAATCACATTGAGCTTCTTTACGAGCTGTTTGTTGGCGAATTTACAATCTGCCTGTAAAGTCGCCCAGTGTAATCATCGAACAAGCTATCAAGCAGGTTGTAAGCACTCTATCGAGAAAAGTTGAAGGCCGGTCAACTTTACACGCTACACGCCGGTGTGTGGGCCTACTGCGTCTGCGCAGTAGAGCGCAGTAGCAACCTCCCGGTAAAAAAACGAACTATGTTCTGTCAAAATAGTCGCTGGCTGTGGCTTCTCAGCGAATGGAAAGTTTTGTGTGTAATCATCAAATCGCAGTAGCTGAATCGCCCGCTTTTAAATTCGCCAACATACAGCTCGTAAAGAAGCTCAATGTAATTGACGCTTAAACAATATTATTGACATCTAAAAATTGACTAACAATTAGAATTATAACAAATTTCTAAATTGGCTCTTTAGAGTCAAAGAAATGTATCACAATTTTTAGCAATTACATATTATGACGTTACTGGACATAACATAATATTATATTACGTTAAATTTAATGACAAAGAAACTTCAGAGACAAAAAATTCAACAGAGTTCAATACTCTCTTAAAATCTCCTGAAAATACTTTCTTGTTGTTAGCGGACTGTAAATTTACTTCTGTTAGCGGTCTTCTGTAAAGTAGAGAATAATGAGATATTATGTTTCTTTGACCTTATGAAGCCGAATTATGGGTATTTGAATTAACAAGTCTTAACGCAATAATAATATGTATAATTCATAAATATAATATATCTAATCACATAAAAACTTTACCGCATTGGTTCGTAAAAACTTCTATGGCTTGGATTAATTTTATTTTAATTTGAATATTCAACTCCGAAACACACATTTATTTCAATCTCACAATACTGATCTAAAAAGTGTCATTTTACCAGCACAACCAGCGCTAAGAGTAGCAAAGATGATGACCAGAAACGAAGACGCATACTTGGCAGCATTGGGCAAATGGGGACTTATCTCCCGCGTGTCTCGCCAGCGTCTGAAGCACTGCGCACATCTCCACCACGCTGGCAGAATACCAACTAACGCTCCCAACCAACCTGTCCAGATAATTACAGAGCAATGGTCTTAAAAAAATTAACATTCAGTTTGTATTACATTGCTTTGAATCCGCTATGTGTATTATATCAGAGCATCGGAGCAGAGCTCGGTAGCTCTGGTATATATTCCATAATTTTATTTATACAAAAAAGGAAAAGATTTCTCAAATAAATTTCTATGGACAAGACAAGACAAGACAAGACAATGAACATAGATTGTTATTTAAGTACTATATCCAAACAAGAACGAAATGTGTAATATTCTTATAAATATTTGTATGATTTTGGCGAATTTTAGAAGTTATACATTATTAGATAATGTGTAAATTTACACATTGAATATGTACACAGTTTTTGTTAAATTTTGACCATATTTGTGACTTATTTGTTTTTGTAAATAGACACCTTATATAAAATACATAAATTTACTTCTTTTAAATGCTTACAAAACTATTAAATCCAAAAGCAAAATGTTAATATTACATGAATACCTACATACATGGATTATTGCTGAAATTTCATAAATTTGTCATGCTAATATTGATTGATTGATATTATTATTATTGTTTGCAAACCTTGTCCGATCCTAAAATCATATGGGCCTCCACAGAGTGGAGGTTGTAATAACAGATTTTCATTTTTACGAGAAATGGATGTTAGCCATTTGCTCAACCTATTAGGTCCATACTCTGGTCCAAACTCACATTGATAAACAACAATTTTCCAGACCCAGGATTCTAACCCGGGACCCAAGACATTATAAGCCGATGCGGTAACTGCTCGGCGATCTTGGGAGTTATTACTTATACCTAAAAGTTATCGCTCTAAAAATATTTACCGATAGTTCCAGAGTAGTCATCGGTGTAAGAAAACAAATAGCACACGGTGAAATAGGCGTCCATGAATACGGGTACGAGAGAATTCAGCTGGTCAGCAACCCAAAAGTCGGCGAATCCAACGTAGAAAAATGGAGCTAGTATAACGCGTCCCTGAAAACCATTTATAATTGTTATATTAGATTGACACTGGCTGTTAATAGAAAATTAATATGTATAGAAATCACCATTTTAGATTCAAAACGGAGAATATGGTACCTATGGTACTATCACCGGCCTTCTGCGCGCTCTGAAGCGGAGATGGCAGGCCGTGATAACGTCAAGGTCAAAGCGGGGGTGGGGGACAGAAACGCACGGGGTATTTGGTCAAGGCTGGTTTATTTCATCGTATTGCAGGGTAGTCGTTACAGATACGATACAGGTTATTGTCGTCGTTGGCGGTCGGTTGGTAATTGGCGGGCTGCAACGTGGTGTCGCGGCTGGGCTGCTGATTGATTGCTTGGCATCCGAGGCGAGTCAGTGCTTGCGGCGTGGCGATCTGCCGATGTCAGATGTGGTCTTTTTGGCGGGCTGTCCGGAATGCTGGCTTGGCTTCGCGTCCAAGGCGAGCGAAGGCGAGAAGAGATTTTGCGGTCGATGCTGTTGGTTCGGCGGTTGAGGTAAGAGAGAGCTTTTTGCGCGCGTTCAACTGACAGGCGGCGTCATGTTCATCCGTCGGTCGGGAACCTCTCTGTTTTACCGACGGATTGACTAGTGGCGGCGCGAGCGGCCGTTTTTGATAGACCGCGTCTGTTTTGGCGGGAGTTTGACGAATTTGAATTTCAAGGAGACGGGTTCCGCTCGGCCGAGGGTTGCGATCACCGCGAAGAGTGGACGTAGGCTGTGGTATGTTGGGAAATATGATGGTTCGGTCCGCCCTTTGAGGTAGTCTCCTGTGGGAGATTTCCATCTGGTATCAGTACAGTACTCTGCAATGTTGTGTATTTGGGGTTTTTAGTTTTGTTTGTTATTCATTCAACATAACATTAAATTTTATTTCCTTATCTTTAAAAACAGATAATTTTAAAGAATATCAGGTATACCTAGGGATTGCAATACTGGTATTTCAAAACCGGTATTCAATTATTTACCGATACCGAAATACCGGTTTCAAAAATCCAAAATACCATTTTTTTCGGTATTAACCTTTTAGCAGCCCAGCTGATAATACTAGGTATAATCTCCAGGGCCCAAGAATTAAATAATATATAAAAAAAAAAAATATCAGTGGAAAATTTTATATCTAGCACTTACATATTATGAGACATCATTTGAAGTTCGTCGAAAGGGTTTTTCATTCATAATTTCACGAAAATGTCGGAAAATTTGCACCAAGGTTAGGGTTATCACAACACTGCGAATTTACAAGAAATAGTTCAAAAATATTTTTAAAAAATTCAAAAAAAAAATTTATAAAATTTATAAATTTTACAAATACACATTTTTTTTTGCAATATCAGTATTATTTTCACTGTCCACATAAACATCTTTAAAAGTTTTCTTCCGTATGGTAAATTTCGAAACACGGTTCAAAGCATAGTGCAATGTCACATTGCTTGCACACAAACCGCGTTTCCCTACGTTTCTTATTGTTTTTTGTATTATAACATACGTAACACCTTTTGGTGGCACTATTTTTTTTGTCCGTGGGTGGTATTTTACCCAGAAAATGCCTCTCCGTAAGCCTAGTGGGTAGCGGCACCTTCCGCTTCAAATTTGTCTTTGGATGTGTCTTGTGTTTTTGAATCAGTTGATCAATAACGTTCAACTGAAAGTCACCTAAGGGCTGTTTTTTACCAGTTTTTTGTTGGTACAATATATGCGCATTCAGTAATGATAAATCTAATAGATGGAAAAAAAGTTTTTTGTACCATTTCAGGGTTTTTCGTGATGAGTTTACGGATGAAAGCATCATGTCACTTTGGTCTACAGCGCCCATGTTTTTGTTGTAGTCCACGATGGACTCGGGTTTTGAAATAGGAATTTTTGTCACATAGTTTACTTTTCCCGTCGGTTTGAATACATTCTTGTGCACTGTGGTCAACATTGTCACGTCTTTTTTGTCTTTCCACGCCAATGCCATCATTTCGTCAGTGTGAAATGTCTCGGTTTCCCCTCTCTTCAATTTTTTTACGAATTTCGGCATCCCAATTCGATTTCTTCTCACGGTTCCGCAGGCATTTGTCCGGTGGTCATACAGGTACTTGAACAATGTTGGGCTGCTGTACCAATTGTCGATGAAAAGCGTATGTCCTCGTTCCAAGTACGGTTCAAGTAATGTCACCACAACGTTGCCTGATATTCCGATGTAATTTTTCTTCTGAATTTCTGTTTGTTTCCCTGTATAAATTATTATATCTAACACAAAACCAGTTTTACAATCGGCCATTACGAAAATTTTAATGCCGAAACGACTTGCCTTCGTTCTGATAAATTGGCGAAATAAAAGCCTCCCTTTGAAGAGAAGAAGACTCTCATCGATGCACAAATTTTGATAAGGATACAAGTACGTTTGAAAGAAATTTTCAGCTCTTGCAAGACCTGTCTTATCTTGTACAATCGATCTCCGGGAATTTGGGTTTCATTATCGCTAAAATGCAACATTCGATGCAAGAGCTCAAAACGATTTCTGGACATTGATTCGGAATAATACGGTGAAAACAACGGTCTTTTGATAGACCAGTGTTCAGTAATTTTGTTGCGAGAATTACGTGACATGAGCATGCACACTCCCAAAAATGTGTATATATCGTCGGTTGTGCAGTCTATCCATCGTCGTAAACGATCACTTAGAACCGTGATATTTTTTGTAGCAAATTTAAATTGTTTATTTGTCTCTCGCACTATCATTTCAATAAAGGAAATGTGGATAAAACACTTGAAATAATCCATTTCAATTGCATCCGAAGCTAAACTATCTCCTTTGCATCCCGATTCAGTATCATCGAATGAAAATGCGCGCGGGTCAAATAAATCCGATTTCCACTCAAATGTCGGCCTTTCAGTAGCTTCGGATGTAGTTGGTTCATTTTCTTCAACTTCCAAAGTATCGTCAACTTCATCAACTTCGGAATCATCACTATCGTCTTCAGATTCAATCGTTTCTAAAAGATTGTCAATTTCACCATCTTCACAATATTCATCCATTTTGAATTGGAAAAATTGGTAAACTAAACTCGTAAATATAACACTTTTGTTTGTCCAAATTGAATGCAAAATATAAATAAAAATAGTCACAGTACTTAGTCACTCGACACTAATAAAATTTTCAATCTGAAAACATCGAAAATGTTTCAATTCAATAAGTATACTCGTAAATATAACACTTGTATACGCAAATCATACGCGAAATATAAATATAAATACTCACAACACTTCGTAACTCAACACAAATTAAATTTCAATAAGAAAAAATGCAAATTCTTTCAATTAGAACGCAAATCAGACTATCATACCGACGACCAATTATTACGCGATAGCGGTGCGAACTAATGAGTCAAAAATTTCTCAGTACATGGGAAGAAATCGGTAACCCTGAACGGGCCTCTCGGGAATCCCCTTTATTCTCGCGATGTATTTGACTTTTCAAACATTTCTGCCTGCAGAGCTTGCCCATAGATGTCAATACACGTATTAAAATTGAAAAAATAAATATATGACTCATATTAGGCTCAAAAACGGCGCGACGAGTTTCGCTCGTCACGGGCGCACGAAAGTAGACGCCCATGACGAGAACCACTCGTCAGTGGCTGTTAAAGGGTTAAGAGGGGGCTCAAGAGAAGGAGATTGAAATATAATCTAGTATAAAAAGGACATCGGCGTCGTTAGGACGTTAATTTAAATCGATATTTTCGCAAAAATCACTAATCATCGGAGATTTTATTTAAAAAAAAAAAATTATTATTGGTATTGTCAGCCGTCTTACACATTATTATTTGATAAACAACTGCACGTGTCCGCCGATCAGAAAACAGGGCTGTCAAAATATTATATGGATTAATATTTTTAAAATGTTAATTTCGTCATAGTTTTTAATCAAACCTGTAAGTACATACTGATAACTTGGGTGGATATCGTAGCAAACATACTATTGATATATCTACGGGTATATTATTATTATTACCTAATTCAAATTGAGCATAGGTTGATACTCAAATACTATTATAGTATGTTTATGATTTCGAGAAAATAATACGATGGTATATAATCCATATCAATTATTTGAAAACATTACATTTGCATGTAGGTACATGTATAATATAGTGAAAAGGTCAGATACCTGTTTAATTTGCAAGATAACATCAAAATTTGTATATACTTACCTAAATGAAGAATGACATTCATGAGTGAGCACGGCTCAAAGCTTGGAAAATGTGTTTTTTTCAATTTGAAAATATTTTAATTGTGTATTATTTTATTACAGATTCATACATTATATAACTAATAGAACATACTGTTTTTTTCTATGAATAAAAAAGACTGGAAGGAACATATTGTGTCACGGCAATCAAGAAAGACCGGAAAATATGGCCAACAATGGATGATACACAAACATAAAATACACAAAATTACCTATTTAAGTTTACCGCACAAGTGCAGACCACGCGATATTTGTTTACGCAGTCGTCGCTTTCCAAAATGGCGAATTTGGTTGCCAGTTTTTATGGCGATGAATCAGTATGTTCCTTCCTATCTTTTTTTATTCGTAGGTTTGTTTACTATGTACACCAAGAAATTTCCAATTATAAAATCGGGAATGAGTTTTGGAATAAATAATGCAACTAAAACTGGAAAAATTCTATCATGGGTGTTTACTTCTTGAATTAGTTGACCCCACAAACAACAGGTCCATTCCACTACGTGAACCACAGTGGATATTATGCCGTGTCCACATTGGCAACATGACACCGGCAACCTTGTTAAATTTTACGATAAGTATGATAATTATCGTAAAATTTCTTAAGCCATTATGATAATTATCGTAAAATTTATCGAGGTTGTCGCGCGACATGTTGCCAGTGTGGACCCGGCATTAGATGCACAAAACTTGAATAAAATATATTATAAATAAAATTTAAAAAGTACAATATAATTAATTGCATCGACAGCCCTGGCGTCATTTTTTATACGCCCACCAGTCGGATGGACTAATAAAAAAATAATGTGTCTAGTGACTGTATGTTAATAATTATTTTTAGGCACTCATGATATAAATTATTTCGCCCATTGGCTTTACATACAATAATGGTTCTACCTACCACTTGTTTCACTAGTATAAAAGTGAAGTTGCGCAGGCAATAAAAAGTCACTTTCTTTTTATAATAGGCAAACACTAAATTCTACGTTTTAAAAAATATGCATTAGAATTAAACAATACCTATTATTTTTAATACGTAGGTCCTAAACATTACAAATAAACACTATTCATTAGTAATGTTTTTTGGATAGCACATGAAATAAAAATGTAGGTAGATATGTATGTCAACATCCTTTGCATGTTTAGTTCTCGGACAATTTCAGGTTAAAAAGTTATTAATATATTATTAAGTTTATATCGTGGCTAACACATAATCAAAAAAGTTATCATATCCATCATATCAGTTGCAATACTTCCCACCAAAGAACTGATAAATTTAGTAACATTTATTAGAAAGTACTATTTTTTGGTCACCCCATAGCTTCACTTCACAAGCTTCACTTGGAGGGAGTTTATTGAGACAAACATTGGCGGCAACCTTTTTATATTAACTAGTAGACCAGTTATTATGGACCACATGTAAAAAAATCATATTTTCAATTCTCAAGGCCGATTCTGTAGAGCGTCCCCTTAAGACAGCATACAGGTATAAGATTATGTTTTTCAAAAATGAATTTAATGTGATTTTTCCATTACTTAGTGTATAAGTTTTATTCTGCCAAAACGCAAATATATTGACTGAAACTAACAAAAGTTTAATAATATTAAAAAGAATCCCTCAAATATACTTTATAGAATTATTGTCGCAATAAATAAACGTATTTTAATCATTGACGATTATAATTAATAGTTACTATGTAATGAAAAGTATTTATTTATATTAATGCAAACGGCTTACCAGAACTTTCAACAACCAAACTCTGGCGTTGTAATACAGAGTCTTGGTCGGGTTGAACAAAAACACGGCAACGACGCAGTAAAGCGCTATGGGCGGAATGGCAGGCGGTATATTGAGAGGTCATCTGTAGATGAATGCAAGAGCAGCGGAAGCCCAGAGAACGCCGAGGGCCGCCGCCAACTCCGCAGCGTGCTGCTCTCCCAGATGTCGGCGAGGGTCTAAATCGAAGATAAGGACGTGGTTCACGCCGGACGCTCTCCATCCATGCACGTTCACCGCCCACAGCAGCAAGAACTGCGCTAAGAGAAGCGGACCGCGAAACAGGCGCAGCGCTATGCGCCATTCTTGATCACGCATTCGGAGACTTCCTGAAAGACGAAACCATAACGGTGAAAATTGTTTAAAATGTACAAACAGTTTACTGTCACGTCTCTTATAATGAATTAATATAAATTATGAATAACATAAATTAATATGTTGCCATATAATCATGGAATCGAATCGCCTAAAGGAAACAGTAAAATCATTCAACGAACTTTACAAATAAAACATAAAATCACCAGGAAGTCACTAGCTTCAGTCTAATCACTTTCCGTCCTCGGGTTAATCCATCAACATGTAGCTCGATTCATAACCAAGTATTGAAATATAAATTGAAGGTTCGAGCCATTCAAATCCGTCTTAATAATTTCTATCACCAGTGTCCACATTGTAAAGGTAAACAACAATAGAGTCAATTAAACTAAATCAACGGGTCAATATTTATCATACTTCCATCATCATATTCCATAACTGGCTCGCAACCTTAAGTCAACATAATACATGTGGGATGCTTGCATATAACTGGTACTCAATATAATTTAGCTTTATTGGAAACAAATAAATATATTAAATACTACGTTTACTTGATGTCTGTGCATGAAACATATTTATTTTGACATTAAATAATTCATAAACCTTCCGTACCGCATATAGCGACAGCAATGGCAAGCGTAAAGAAAGCTCCGCTGAAGAGTCCGACCCGAAAAGTGGTCCATGGGCCGCTGCGGTGGCCGAGTGGAGGCACACGAAGGCGCTGCATGGCGCGCTGACGGTCCCCGGCTTCTAACTCCTGAGTCACGGCCGCCTCTGTAGACCCGATCATCCGGTCGATGTCTTTATTGGTGTAGAAGTGAGACGTTTCCACTTTGTCCTCTCGCCATTTGCTCCCGAGTTCACCGCTCAGCAGCTGTCGATTGAGTCTTATAAAAATACCAGACCACTCACCGCAATGGCTTTACAAATATGTGAAGGTTTTTGATTGAAACAGTGTACTCATTAATACGATTAGTTGAAGTACAACTTTATAATGGAAGGGGTTAGGACCGACCCTCTCCATTCATTGGCGCCCAGGGCAAACGATATTACCATCGCCTTACAGTTAGGAAAGGACTTTAATATCCAGGGGCCAGATGTATAAATATCGCCGTTAAATTAACCTAACTAACATGAGTGGTACCTTCACCAAATAGCGGCAGACTAGACAAACGCATGTGACATCTATCAAAACAGTCAAGCATATCGCATATAAAATTCTAGCAAATATAGTATTATATTTTATTTATTCGTAAGCAAGATCAAATGAATCAGAATTTCAATCTAAATCCAAACAAAATACAATACAATATTTGCCAAATTCCGTGCATGATTATACTATTCTGACAATTGGCACAAGCTTTTCTAAATCATAGCACTATTTAGTATTGTTACCATTCACTAAATAGCCGAATTCGACTGCCTAATCACCTGGCCCCAGATAGCTACAGGATTGCAAGACAGGTATTATTTACATTGTCAGCTACTAAGTTAGTATACCTCTTACTTACTCATTAAGTTGATAAACAATAGTTGACATGTTGTTCTGTCTTCTGCCTAGATCTGAATATAAATAAATACATTATTTATTATAAAAAAAATATGTTCAACACTACAAAATCTGACTATCCCTAAATCACAGCGCCCCAGGTTGGTTCGGGAGAATATTCTGAGTTTTCTTCAAATTGAAAATAACAACAAAATAACAGAATAGTATGTACTTAATTCACATAATATTAAATTCAAGAGACTAGTTTTGTTCGCTTAGACTTTAGACTTTAGAGGTGTACATTGTATGTTAAACGAAATATATTTTTACATAAAAAACAATTTAATGATAACAATAATTATTTCCAAGAATTAATAAATAAACTGATAAAATACCATAGTCGTATATAAAAAAATGGCGGCTGATAAATGTGAACGACTTTGCAATCAACCTCCAGTTTATATTCTATCTTACAAACGGAGCTGTATTTGATATTTTATGAATAATATACCGTCCATATGATGGAAAAGTAGTCACAAAATCAGAATCAAGGAAAATATAAAATAAATGAAAATGGAGATTAACGAAACTAATTGCCTCAATTGTCAATGTATTGCTTCCAATTAATGAAAAGTGTAAAATGAAAATTATAATTCTGCTAAATTGACATTATATGTCTGCTGATCTTTGTACCTGATAACTATCTAAGAAATCAGTTATCCTTCCAAGATAGAGAACTAACCTGCAATTGACAATGCCAATTGGGAGTGCAATAATTAGCTATGTTCAACCAAAAAGCATTAAATATTGATATTTTTATTATACTGTGGTGTTTTGAACCTTCAACATTAAATTTTATATGCATGTGTACAATAAAAAAACATATCAAACCTTATCACGTTTCTTAAGTATCTTCCTGAACCCAGTAAAATTGAGATTCTGATAATTTTGCAGTAGGACCAAACTGAGGTAAAATTCAGAGTAGGCCAGTCTCAAGTCCCGCAGCTTCCGTGCCGGTGCTCTGTCTCGCGGTAGGAATCCTCGTCTCCGTTCCTTCTGGTTTCTTCCTTCCGCCGTCTCGCGGGATCTTTCCAAAGCTTCGCTCAGCTCGGATTGAAGAGCGGCATATTTTCGAGTGGCTTCTGCCACTTTTTCTGACAGAGCAAAAAAATGTAATGATTTTTATTTCAATATATTCATTTCCAAACCCAGTATGTTTCAACCATTTCTTCATAATACAAGGAGACAGATAGAAGAAAGAGATTGGAGGTATCATAAAAACCTATACCTTGTATCCAAATACACATAATGCAAATTTTAAAACCAATAGACATCTTAGATTTCTAGTGCACAATACTACCAATTTGCTATGGCGGGAGAACTTTGTTTACTTACAGCTGTGAATGTTAATTTAAATTTATAAAAGTGAAGCTGATGAAATGCTTACTAATTATTAATACTAAAATGATAAAATTAAAAACAAAGTAATCATTTTGCATGAATAGAATGGACCATCATTATTTAGAGCAGAGTTTCTGAACATTTTGACGTGCAATGATCTTTGTATATGTAGGTACAATGTATTACAGTGAAAACCTGATTCTACGACTTTCAAGGGACCCTAGAAAAAAACGATGAATGCGGGAAACGATAAATATATACAAATTAAAAAAAAAAACTCATTTTTCTCCTGGATTTTTTCGATGTTTTGAATTATTTTCAGTTTCTCAGCTAGAGTTCTAGTTTTCTTCATGGGGGCATTTTAGTTGCGACTTATAAAAATTCGTGATATGATATGCGAGACAAGCCTGAGCGTCGATTGACCTATGCAAACAAAGCAACGCGACTGAAAGGTTTGTTATAGCATGTATCATAAATAATTCTACGAAAGTGAAATGAAAAATATTCAACAAAAACGGTCAATCGGGATAATATTTATGACGGGACTATAATATTTAGATGATAGATCGAGGAAAACGATAAATCGGGGAACGGTTAATGCGGGATTATTTAACATTGTTCTTATGGGTGTTTGGCGGGACTTTCAAAAATGAACGATCCGTGCGGGAAAACGATTTATGTGAGAACAGTAGATCGGGGTTCCACTGTATATGACATTTTATTATAACAGAAAGAAATGTTATTAAAATAAATTTACGACGCAGTCACTTTTTCGGGCCACGACTCATAGATTAAGAGCCGCTGATTTAGATAAACAATTGCATAAAATCACAAATAACTGTATGAGTTTTAATAGAAGACAGCCATTTGTATTACATACACAAACAATGTATTCAGTACTTATTACCAACACAAATAATATTAGGTAACTGATACACCCCTGTTACAGGCGGGCTTCTCCCGGTGTAAAATAATCATTTAGTAGCTCAAGTCGAAACGTAACCCTGACCTCTAGAAACGGCTTCATAAAACATCTAATCTGATTCCTTGCTCAACCACGTAAGTATTTAATTTAATTTAAAAAGTATAAATGATAATGGATGAAAGCGATAATTTTAAGACTTAATATAAGTATTTAAATATAATAAATTTTGCCGGCAACGTTGAAGTCTTCGCGCGCCTGCGCCGAGGTGGTCCTCGTGATTCGCCGAACCAAAGATCACGCGATAAAATTTGGCCAATCACGAGAGTCCTTTTTGCTGGAATGGCGTGGGTACGCGAAGTTTGAAAAAGAAAAAAAAGTAATTAGTAAGCGTCCCCTTTCCGATAGGATAGGACCTGCGAAACTTATTGTTAAAACAAAATATGTAAACGTTTAAAGAAAATGTAAAATATAAGAAGACCACGTTACGAGCACGAAAGACCGTGTTTTATTTACACTCCAACCGTTTGAATTTTTTTTTTTGTGAATCCGGGGTTCGATGGACACCTGAGCTAGCCGCTGGAACCCCGGGGATCTCATAGCCCATTATGAGGATTGGTTGCTAACCATTCATTAAATTTTAATTATTTAATCATACATATTTAATATAGTGATTAATTGTATAATATTATCTCAATATTCAATATTCTGAGAATGACAATAGTTACCTGAATAGAATGTATTAATTTTGGCCAGCTCATTTTCACAGTAATGAAAAAATGTCTCATCAAAGTTAGCCAAGAATCGAGTTCGTGAACCGAATCCACCTTCTAATGGTGGAGCTTCTTCAACTGCCGAGTAAAGCATTGTCTTCATTTCCTGGAAAGACGTAACCATCAGAATCAAGATATTTTCCTGCCTAGGCTAGGTATCTAAATCTCATGATTTATTTTGAGGTTAACTTTTAGCCTGTTATTCTTCAAGAACGACACAATATTGTAGTCTACATTAACAGTCTTACCAAATTTTGCTTATATTTTTATTTTGCAATTAAACAATCCATTGGTAGTCAACCAATGCAAAGGGATATGAAACTATTTTTTTGTACCTTATAGGTATTAATTAAAATTGTTTATTTTTGCATCTTGGTTTAGATCCGGTGTATGTTAGTCAGGAAAATATGCTATGTTTTATTCCATTATGAAAATGATATGACTACAAGAAATTTTAAATCTGCTGCTTAGCATTCAATGAATATTTTGTAAGATTCGCTCTCAAAGTTATGTATCAAAATAGAATTGATAATATAAAAAATTAAGTACCTCATAATTGATATACTGTTTTCTCCATTCTGGAGTAATATGAGCCGATAAATGTTCAGCGAACTTCATTTTTTCAACGAAAATAAATGCGACTAAATAACTAAAACAATAACAAATATACGTCACAATCTGTCAAAAAATTGTGTGTGTTGTGCATAGATAGTGTTGTGTTGCCACTCACAGTAGTGGTTTGCCAGTATTCTTAGATAAGATTCCCTACTATTATTCGGATTCGTGGTCCATATTTACAACTTGGATCATCAGAACCATCACCCACAAAATTTATTATGATGTTCATACTGTGCTCTTGATGCTTGATGCTCTTGCTTTTTCGTACATGTTGGATTTTGATTTGATTAAAAAATAGTTTTATCAAAATATTTCCAATTTATTAAAAATCAGAACTTTGAATAAAGTAGCATGTGTCTTGGTTTTACTAAGGTAGGTATCTGCTGTTTGAGACTTTCACGGTTGTTTGTCATCGTAATTGATTTTTGGGTTTTCACCGCGTGGACTTCTTCCTTCTTTCAGTTTCGGGCTAGTTGCAGAGGCCATTATCAAGAGATATCATAATATCATAATCAAACATAATAATTATATTATGACATGTCGAGAAAAGAAGGAAGAAGTAAACGCGGTAAAAACCCAAAAAATCAATTACGACGAGGTATCTTCACTCATGTTTCCATCTACACATACATTCATAATTTATTCCAAACTACTGACGAAACCAATGGGAAATTGTATCTATTGGTTTGTTCATTATTTCAAGTATTTTTATGTTTCCTACTCCAATTAGATTCATATACATTTAGCTATTTATATTTGTAAGTATATTAATGTTATGATTTTGTAAACGATTTCGTAAACTTATATTATTATATATTTTGATGTCACAATCAACTGATTCGGGCGAATGTGGTGATGAAAATGTTTTATAAAGTACATTATGTAAAACTGAGATATTTTTGTATTACAGTTATTATATCGAATATTGCCAATGACATATTAAATGGACAACTCACTTCATATCCGGCGCGCGAGAAATTGTGCATGAAAGTCATTCACAGATGTATAGGTAGATGTCACGTGACCATTGACGTATCCATTTCCATTATGCGATACAAGCTTCGAGAATTTATAGTAATATAACCTTTATTGTAATGGCGTATTAGTGTCATGACTCATTGCGTTAGAAACAGATTCTCGGTTACTTACGACTTCTCGGAGATTAGACGCAAGTGAGCCCAGCGCATCACAGGCGACTGTCCAATGGTTTCTGTCATTCAATTGCATTGAATAAACATTATCTTAAATTGCCATTTTATAAATAATAAATAATACTAACACATGAAAAGTGATATCCCATCTTTCTCGGAGTGTTTAGTAATTTTTTTTTACAATTTTTAACTAGGCACATTGGCATTTTGTAACACAATAATAACGGCGGAGTCGAAACCTGACAGTCAGAAATTTTGTATGGGCAGACCCAGCGGTGTCGCCAAACCGCTTGCAAGCAGAATGTTCATTTGAGCGTAGGATACCGATATTAAAATATGAATTTCGCCATCCGGCAGACCCGACACAAAGTGAGTGTCATTTTATTTTCTAGATGCTTCGTCCATATTAATGTCATTGAATATTACACATATTTTTTGAAAAAATATTGAGTTCGTAAAATTTTCTATTTCGAGCACTGAACTAAACAGTCCTTTATTATTAGGTATAGAATTATATATATATATATATATATGAGTCGCTTAGAATCATAACTCACATATTGCAATTTTGTCGTTTTTTAGTTAAATATGCCAAGTGATTCTAAATGAATTAATCTATATACCGAAAAATAGTTGAGTATTAAAAGTCAATTTAAACCATGTGAAAATCGTTGACAAAGTTCATTGTTGGTGTAATATGTCGTATATTTCAAAGAATAGAGTTTTGTCACCAACGCCTTCCTAACCAATCGGGGAGTTCTATTTCTCATGGTATGCTGTATGTCTGCAACTGTTAGGAGTATTAGGTATATATATTTAAAAAAAAAAAGTTATTCGACTCTCTCACTCATTAATATTCTAGGGAGTTCAATACTGTTCTTCTAATTACAAAAAATAGTGCTCTGTTGGTTTTTAGCGATTATCTCAAAACTTGATTTTTGGAATATGTGAGTTATGATTCTAAGCGACTCATATGTAGGTACAATAAATTGTGTATAACTATGGTATTATTAATTTTATGCCATTGAAGATTACCAGAGAAGAATTTTTCATTTTTCATATTAAATCGGTAGGAGAATTTTGAAATTTCGTTAAACATTTTTGTACCAAAGTTGCTCATTTATCTGCCGCCACACCATAAAAACTGTTATTGTACTGTAAATATTCCTTTTTGTGAAGGAATCATACATAAAAAAGTTAAGGTCTTTTTCAACCATAGTAGATACGCCCACGGTGGCCGCACGGCATAAGCGTTGGACTATAAAGCTGTGGATCCCAAGTTCGAATCCTGGGTATGGCAAGTACACATATTGTTTTTCAATTTGTGTGTGTCAGGGTATGGACCTAATAGGTTGAGCAAGTGGCTGACATCCATTTCTAGTAAAAAACAAAATCTGTCAATACAAACCTCCACTCTGTGGAGGCCCATATGATCCTATCAGGATCGGACATGGTCGGATGATGAGATACTTAGATAATATATATTATAGATACCTAGGTGTTAATAATTTTAACCATTTATTCCGCAACACTGAGATCTTCCACTTCCACTGGGTCAAAAAGGATTCTTTTTATATCTGCTACCTAGGCCACTTCACTTACATCTTTAACTATTGGATAGGTAAAATAAATAGAATTGTCTCCTTTTTTTTCTTGCACTGTTTCCTCAAAAAATCTTTATCATGCAGACTTTTCCAACGAAATAAGGTTCAGTCTTCTTTGTAGAATATTTTACTGAGACATGGCAACCACAGGCGATTTTTTTTTCAAAATCTTTTGTTTTCAGGGTATACTCTGTATTTTTTTCAGAAGTATCCAGAGTGTTTGCCTCAAATTCTAAATATTCTGTCTCCTGATGTGTATTTTCTTACTTCTCTGGCACTTTTTTTGTCCTTGGGTTTTCTTATCGATGTTTATTTATGTTTTTTTGTAACTTCCAGCTTCTTTTTTTTATTCAATTCATTGCATATCTTACTTTGTTCGCGTTCAAGTTTTTTTACTTTTAACCAAGGTAAGTTAAGTTTACTTTGTACACATTCCTTATATTTTTTGATATTAACCCGAATGGCATTTGTTTAATATCTTTTTTATGTTCCACCTTTGGAAATTCGATGTAATTGTCAATTGTTTTTTCCAGATATGCGACCACAGTACCTCGTTTTCTACAAATTCAGAACTTTTTTCGGTATTTTCTTTGATTCGGTTAGATGTATCAATATCAACATACCACCGTAGAGAGATCACTGTTTTCATCTTCCATACCGCAATATGAATGATCAAAATGTTGTTCTTGGTCTAATAGTTTTACTTCTTCGTTTAACATGATACTGCCTCCAATGCCAATAATAATATTGTCTAGATTTGATATTTTATGTTGGTTATCTTTTTCTTGTTGTTCCATAATAATATTATCCTCAATAATAATTGGCATGTTTTATGTATTTGATATAACTTGATTGTTTTCTTCTTCCCACGGATTCACTTCTTCATTTGACATTATAATATCTTCATGTCAATTGGCATATTTTTATTACATGTTCTGAGTGTTAGTGGTCAATCATAAGAGAGCAATTAAAAAAAAGAATTTTATTGGTTTTGTCATTAAGTATATTCTTCACTAACTACCCAATCAAAAATAGTTGTAAAGTCGTCACAGAATAATAATATTATTGCTGACGCACTTTTGAGATACTGAAAATTTATCAACACTAACCCTTTTTAAAATTACTGATCTTTGCCATAATCCGATATACGAGGTTGGGTCAATAAGTCCTTAGAAAAGCCGACAGGTGGCGCGACTAGTACTGTAAGCGGTTTGTTTTCATGCAGCGGCACTACCGATTCAGTATGCTGCGAAGTTTCAATCAGATTGGTCGGGTTGTTGTGTGTTTCTCGTACATTTAAAAAAAAAATTTGCTTGTGGAAAATGGAAAAATGGAAAATGGAGAAAATTGAGTTTAGAGCTGTTATTAAACATTTTAATATAAAAGGGTTAACAGCAAAGGAAATAAAAAATGAGTTGGATTTAGTTCACGGCATATCTGCTCCTTCACTTGCAACTATTTATAACTGGTTAAATGAATTTAAACGTGGTCGTACATCAACAAAGGATGAACCACGCTCAGGACGTCCTGTAGAGGTGACTACACCAGAAATGATCAATAAAATCCACGATATGGTGTTAAGTGACCGAAGATTAAAGTTGAGTGAGATAATTGAGGTTACAGGGATCTCAAAAGGTAGCGTCATTTCTATTTTACATGACAAATTGGGCATGAAAAATATTTCTGCAAGATGGGTGCCGCGTTTGCTCACAGTCGACAATAAACGCAATAGGGTGGTGGCCTCTAAAGCCCTGTTGTCGCTCATGCAACGCAATCCGGATGAATTTTTTCGTCGCTTTGTGACTGTAGATGAAACATGAATACACCACTATACTCCCGAGACGAAAGAACAGTCAAAGCAGTGGATTGCGAAGGCAAACCATGTCCAAAGAAGGCGAAAACCGTAAAATCAGCTGGTAAGGTTATGGCTACTGTATTTTGGGATGCACGTGAAATTATTTTCGTTGACTATTTGGAAAAAGGAAAAACAATAACAGGGGATTATTATGCATCTTTATTGGACCAGCTAAAAAACAAAATTGAAGAAAAACGGCCTCATTTAAACAGGAAAAAAATCCTCTTTCATCAGGACAATGCCCGTGTTCACACATGTTTACGATCAATGGCTAAAATTGAAGAATTGAAGTTCGAATTGGTCGACCACCCACCGTATTCGCCAGATTTAGCCCCCAGTGACTTTTTCCTTTTCCCAAACTTAAAAAAATGGCTAAGTGGACAACGTTTTTTTCAAATGAAGAAGTCATCGATCGGACAAATGCTTATTTTGAGGACCTTCCGAAAACTTATTTTTCTGACGGTTTAAAAAAAATTGAGAAACGTCTAACCAAGTGTATTGGGCTCCAAGGAGATTATGTTGAGAAATAAAAAAAAAATACAAAAATAAAAACTGTTTTTAAAACTGTTAACTGCTTTTTTCTAAGGAATTATTGACCCACCCTCGTATGTAAAGAAGACTATTATAGATACCTATGGTGTGCTTAGCTGATATATAATAATTTAAAAAATTGCAGAATAAAAGTAAAAACACATTTATTTTCAAGTTTTTAATTAATATGCTTTATTTCACATTTTATCATACAAACTCAGAACAATAAATTGGTTTTACAATATTTTTTAATTAGGTATTTATTTATTCATTTTCATTAGGCATGACGTGTAGTTGTGTTTGACCATTTCCAAGCAATCATATTTCAAAGCTATTTATAACAGAAATGAAATTAATAAATCCGACGCAATAGTAGGTATATAAAATCTTAAACAATCCAACAACATATTATGGGATAGTATAACACACATTGATTAGATATTTCAATAATCTATAACACGTTTTATTACCTCAAAGAAAATTGTTTGGTAAATGTAAAAACGCTTAATATCATCATTAGGTATTGATTTAAAATAAATAAATAAATTTCAAAAGACTTTCTAGATTTTATATAATATAAAGATAGATTTAATTAGGGTATATTATGCAGTGTGTCCTAAAAGATTGCTTGTCTTTCATTGGTTATGAATTGTTTAATACAACAAATCGCTGTTCAATTATTACAGGGTTGTATGTAACACAAGATACCACCTTATAGTGGTTAGCAGTTTTCAACTAAACTTACATCAAGTCTGTCACTCGGCTTGTTTTATGTTAAAACTGTTGAACCTCACATTAATCTGGTATCTAACAGTCAAACAAATTTAAGGCGTTATTAGCATGACGCGATTGCTAAATAATAAAATTTCATAGTCATATAATTATGTTACACTGTGAAATGTATCATACAACCATGTAATAATTAAATTGTATTCGTGTCTATTGATCGATTAAATGGTGTTAAACATAGATATTAAACGAGTAATGTAAAAAATGTTTACCTCAGTAAACCCATATTATTTTGCGAGTCAAATCGATTTAATCTACATTTAAAAAAATGCTAAAGCTTTGCTTGATCTATTATTAATAACACCATTTAAATACTCAATTAGACTCGAGATAAAATTTGTTCAATGAAAGCAACTTCTAAATTACTTTAATTAATTTAAGAGTGATCAGATCATTTTCATCTATATCAGTCGATAATACAACACTTAATGTTGACAGTTATGCAGTCTGATTAAAATGCATTTATAAAATAACTCAACGATGGTACACAATTGCTTAAAAGGTGATATCTTCAATATATTTTATCACATTAAAATGTCAAATTGCATTGTCAAAAATAAATGCAGTATTTTAATACCAGTACAGTAAAACCCCGCTAATTCGGAAACAGGACAGAAAATCGAAATACAAAATTGTTTTGTTAAACTTTTTCAAGTGTCGAATTACTTAAGGCGATACATCAGTGAAACGGCAAATAATTTTCAACTATAGTCGCGACGAAATTTTGGACTCGCTGCCATTTGGAGAGAGAACGTCGAGTTGGGAACACGTCAATTTGTTTTGTGATGGCGACGGGGGTATTAATTCTTAAATCGTGTAAAGATGACTAAAAACGTTACCCATTTACTTGATAAAGAAAACATGTCAATGAATATATTATTATTGTTACTAATAGAACAATAAACAGAACATTAAATGGACGCATGTTGGATTTATATGACAAATTATATTTTGTTTGGCATGCGTCATTTGCACCCGCGACCCGCAATCGGCGCATCGCCTAGCCACGATCTTTTTAGACCGCGCCTCAACTGAGGTATAGCCTTAACCGTGTCATATTAATGGGGTTTTACTGTATTATTAATTTATAGTTCCTTCGGTAAGTTTTGGAGTCAATATAATATTATGTAACAATACTCAATTACTTAGGCCAGTTCATAGGACATTGTATTTTCAACAACATAATATTACACTTTGCACGAAACCTTTTATTTAGATTTACAATTTTATTACAGAGGCCGTGAATTTTAAATTAGCGTAATTTTTACAGACATTTTAAATTCACAATAATTACGATTTAATTTCATCAAAATTAATTTTACATTCAAAATGCTTCAAAAGAAAAATAAACTCGAATGACAAAATATATTTTATTTCATAATCGAATGGAGGCCATTTTTAATAGTAATTATCAAAAACGTGTTTCCAATAATAATATATATCATAAAAATGATCGATAACAATTTATTTATACAATTTTTTTCTAGTTAGTTTACATTTTTTTTATTATCAAGAAAACAGTAATAATAATATGTTTATTCCTAAATATAATCATAATAATATATGTATTTGATTAGCTTTTCTGGAGGTTATTTATTTTAAGCTTACTTGTTTGCCTACAAAAAAAAACCTAGTGCCCGAGACATTCATATTTGAATTTTAGCGAGCTATTAATCACTATAAGTAACTTTTAAACAACTATCCTGACAATGAAACATTTAATGGCTATATTGATGATAATATATCAGCTGTAATTTAATTCATAGACAATATTTATATTATTCTGTAAATTTTTTAGAATAATTTTTGATCAGTATTTTCAATATTCAGTGCATCTCTTGTTGTTAGATTAAAGGGCAAATAGATATTGACCGCAGTAAAGTGAACATACATCATTTTTCATTATAGATTATCTTGTGAAATTTATGAAAAATTCCAAAATGATACTTTGTCACATATTAACATTTGTATTTCCATTTACCAATACATATGAAGATAATGGCTATGCAGTCAAATTATTAAGTATACAGTTTCATATCAAATAAAATTAGTACTCTATAATGAGAATAATATTACATTTCAGTATTTCAAATATTTGATTTCAGTACACGTGTGCTTTAAGGAATATGAGACGAAAGTACTGCTTGATTGCAAATGATTTTTAATAATTGAAACATCTAATATTATCACAATGATTTTTTTAAAAACATACTGCCCGATTAATAAAAAAATACTGACCAAATCAACAGAAGTTTAAAACGTGTGTCACCTTATCAATAAATTTGGCATTTAGGCACGTTATTTTATTATTATTTAGCTCATCAAATTAAGATATTTTATACTTTCATCTAAAAATAAATATATGCCTATCATAGCAAGGACATAGAATATAATATTTATAGTCCAGCGACAACACCCGCCCCGCTAATAGACCGTTCCATGTGTAACCCTGTCAAGTTATTTATTTCACCAGTGTCGCCGTTATGCATAATATTATTACTATCCCTTCAAAAAGGTATTCAACAAAGCAGTGTTTACAGTCTTTTCAACTATTTTTTGACATACTTACAATAACAATCAGTAGGGTTTCAAAAAACAAAAAAACTCACAATGACGAAACAATAAAAATTGCAAGTTTTCAAATTACATGGGTAATGTATCACACAAAAAACATTGTAGAAATTTTGATGCAAAATTAACGTCCATCCACCGTATTGATATAGTAAAGTACTGTCTCGCTTTTTTATTATAAAGAAAATATAAGCAGCCTCGCACAAACAAACTGAATACAACCATAACTCATAATTTATATAATATGTAATTTAGTAAACAAACGTCCACAAAACACATGTTACCTATTGTAAAAAATATTTTGTGCTTCAACAAAATTGATTGCAGTGCAACGTGTTTGTTACAGTACGATTGCTGCACATTTAAAAGGTTGCTGATTTATATTGTCATGTCTATTTTCTCATCAGTGATTATGATGTCATTAATGACATTTCAGAGATTTGATAGATGACATTTTGCTTGTGATGACATTTCAGAGATTTGACCGATAACAAGTGTGCTTACTATAAAAATTTATGAGCCGTGTAAAAAATTAGTATTGATACAAAAGATTTTATTACAATATTTAAGTGCAGAGACTAGAACACTTGGTACCAAGGGTTCTGTCGCCGTGGTTGACCCTCCTTCACCCTGCAGTGGTGCTAGAAAAGCTATCTGCATGCTGCAGGTCTCACATGGCGGGAGGCGCGAGACTTGGCAATGGACCGAGAGAAGTGGCACAACTTGTGCTTGCCCTATGCCCTAAAACTAGGGTGTGAAAAGTAGTAGTATTTATATGCAGATTAACTTTTACGCATCATGTATAATATGTTTATGATAAGAATTAGACAGTGCTATACTAGATGAATTTGAGGTGAAATAAATTGAATAATAAAATCAATTTTCTTGATAATATACCATCACCGTTCTGGACAAAATCACTATAGCGGGAGTTAAAAATGTCGATTGATTCAGAAAGATAATACGGAGAGAAAACTTGATTTTTTACACCTTCAAAGTGTGTATCTGCCGATAGTGATTTTTGTCTGAATGGTGACGAGAGTTTCACTGTGAATTATATAATATCACTTTATTTGAATATGCCAAAAAACTAAAATTGACAAAAATGAATTTTAAACGTAAAATAAAAATAGTTTCTGGAAAAAGATTTCAAAATTTACAAAGACATGATTGTATGCAAAATAAAAAAAAACCTTGAAAAATACAACGTTAAATTTTATATAATTTAAAAAAAAATTTATCGTATGAAAAAAATCAGTTAATAATTTCTGTTAAACAAAGAAAGCTTCCAAAGAATTTTACATTTCCTATTATGACATAATATTTATAAAAAAAAAAAAACTCAATTTTTAATTGCCAATACTATTGAAAGCTTACATTTGTAATAAATAAAACCTCTAGCGTTCAAAATAATATACATATATTATACATAGAATATTCCATAAAAATAAGACTCCCTTACAATTATTATATTTATATAGTAATAATTACATACAACAGATCAATAACTATTCAATAGGGAAGCTTGTATTAATATTATTAATTGAAGCATTAAAAAATCACATTATACATGATATATCATTTACATATATCATTCTCCCTCCAAAATCACCACTAAACAAACAATCAATTTCTTATCTATCTAAGACTATTCGTAATTTTTTTAAAAACTAATAATTCGCATAATTATTAGTCCTTGAAAAACGGAGTGCAAAAAGATCTTTCAGTTATTATTTTAAAGAGCATACAGTAATCCTTCATTATTCTTGGGCTGTCCATACATTAAGATGGCTAGACGTTATCAAAAGTCACAAGTTTAACGTCCGCACATTCAGGGGTGGTTTGGGCATAAAGATACCAGGTGGGGAAAAGCGCGGGTATCACAGTGTCTGTCAGTCCGGTGGCAGAGGGACTACATACAGCAAAGGGAGCGTCTATGCAAAAGTACCACAACATATGGCCGACTATGCCCCGTGCATCAATTTGCTGCCAGACAGATAGGTGTGCGATACCCGCGAGATGTCCTGCCTGATATTATCACCCCTGCAATGAACATCAAACCTGAGACTTCCTGCAATTTGTGGTGATATCTACAGTAAAACCTCATTAATACGAATTCCATGGGACCGAAAATCGAAAAAAAATTCAAATTACGAAATATGAAATGTATGGGGGGAAAATATTAAAATTTAAAATTTTTTTTTTTTTCGGTTTTCATTAATTTTGTTTTCGATCATAGATGTGCTTACCAAATTTCCGATACAATTCTTTCAAATTAAAATCTGTCCAAATACCATGCGTCAGTAATCCATTAATTGAATTTACCAAGTAGCTAGAATTATAGAAAAATACGAAATATTTTTTATTTTTCAGCACAATTGTATGGCACTGGTTCTCTGGTAACACATTTAAATAACATACTAATTATATCGAATGGCCAATTAATGAGGCCACAAACGGGTGTGCCGTCCGCGTGGAATGGATTAAACAATCAACAATTAAATACCTACAGCCCTGAAACATGTGAGTTATTGTTTTACCTTGGAGTGGAGTGTAGTTGAGCCTCTGATGACATACCGCTGTGTGTGTCAATGGGTCATAAAATGTCAGGATTATTTTTATTACCTTCATAAAATAAGTAATTTTTGATGTTTTAAGAAAAGTCTGTCACAATTTTCAATGACAGGCTCATGAAATAGTGTCCTTTATTACGATTTATTGAATATTTTTATATGCCAGGACTCCGAAATCATTCAAATTACGAAATTCGAATTAAAGGTATGGTTTTATATGAAAATAATGTTTAAGGGACTTTTTTTCGTGAAAATTTCGAATTACGGCGAATTTCGAATTATCAGTGGTCTTACTAACGAGATTTTACTGTAACTATCGTAATGTGCAGATAGGTTTGTTCCAGATAGCGAGGCGATCGAATTCTGTTTTCAGTTGTAAATGATAAAAGACTAATTTTGTGCACGAAAAGAAAAGGGAAATAAGTTTTAAATCACTACTATTCAAGAGAGTCAAAAGAACGTTGGGTTTTCAACAACTTTATAAAATATTATGAATTACTACGTCTCTTTGTTAAATTTACTAATAATTGATTGAACACATTTCAATTTATCTATTTTACACGATAGTATGTGCGTTATGGTTAATTTAGCATAGTAAACTTATTTTTTTAATCATTCAGACTTATCTCCGTTTTCCTGTTGCAAAGAATTGCGCCAGACAACAGATGTCGTTTCAGTCAGTGTTACGTTGAAAGATATTGAACTGACACTTGAAATGGATCCTTCACAAAGAAATGACAAGGAAGAAGAGGTTAGTCTGTTTCCTTTCAAAATTATTTTAGGCATGATTATTTTATTTCTACAATAATCCCACAAGTCTTATAACTGTTAATAAATGTGATTTAATTTCAAACTATAGAAATCCACGAACAGTGAAGGAGTGCTGTAATTCTGTACTGCAATCTTTATCTGGTAATAACATATTATTACGTATTGTGAAACAATGTTAGGCAATAATAGTAGACAACAGTATTTTATAATCCTGACTGACACGTGACAATATTAAATTGCATACAGTTGGGTCATGTGAGCATATATGTAATGATAATTGAAATTTATATTTAAAGAAATATTTGACCAAACATCAGTAATTTACCGGTCAAATCTATTATATGTCAGAACTACAATTTAATTATTAATTATTACCATAAGGACAATGAAAAAAATATTCCAGGGTAGTGATAAATAAGAGACGGTGGATATGCATGGAAAAATTTAAACCTTCTTGATCACATAAGTATTCAGGTCTTTAGTGTCTACAGACACGTATTAATAACGTTCCTGTTTAGCCAATACGATAAATTTTCACTTGGTTGTACGTAAACGTATTAATAACGTTCCTGTTTAGCCAATACGATAAATTTTCACTTGGTTGTACTAATAGTGGTTATTGAAATTGTATAAGAGTAAGTATATTGCTCTACAACAAAGTTATTAAAAGATGAAAAAAATGATAAAGTACTATGTATCTATAGATCCATAGAGTGAGGGCGCTACATGCTAACATTTGACTTATCATTTAATATTTTTTATACGGTGATGAGCTTAGTTCTAAGTTTGAACTTCAGATAATTTATGATGGTATATCAATAATATACAATATTAAGATATAGCTATTTATTGTGCAATTTTATGATCAATTTTACATGACTTTACTTTCTCTAAAGATTCTATATTATTAATGTTACATATGATTTGAATATTTTTAGAATATCAAAGTTACCAACACTGAAATGCCACATACCATACTACATAGTTAAAAAAAACCCTAAGTAGGTAGTAATAGTAAGTATGTTATACGTATTTGTCAACAGCACAATCGTGCCAGTACTAAGTAATCATTGACGATTACTGAGTAATTGAGAGGCGGCCAGTGTATTGACCGATTGATCATTGTACTAATAATTAAACTAACACAAGTGTGGAGTCTGTATCCTATAAACTGGCGTATACATCACACGGAAAGCATTGTGCCATCGCGTTCAATTATTGCAAGTTTTCAATGGGAGGGAACGAGATGGATGCTATAGCGGGGGGGGGGGGAAACCGGCATGCCAGCTTATAGAAAACAGACTCTAGATGAGCTGCCATATGTTAATATCACTTAATTGCACCTAGGTAGTTGCATACCTGCCTGTCGTTATCAGTGTGGGTTGTTAAAAAGTTTGATGTTTTGTTGTTATGCTCTTTATAGGTAAAACTTAGGAAAATTTGGCGGTACACTGGATGTAAAAAGCTGCAGTAGAATATTAACTTTTCATAAGTTATCAATTCAACTACAGTCGAACTTGGTTATTACGAGAAAGATGGGACCGACTGAATTTGCTTGTTAAAAGCATTACTCGTTATATCGTTATATAACATTTTTCGCGCCACGTTCTATTTAAGCATAGAACATAAAAAATCTGAAAACCATCATAAAAATCCCCGAAACAAGCACGGCATTCATAAACTACAAAATAAGTAGTTTATTGTAATGAAGTGCTGAGCCGCTGGCGCTGGTAGGTACCTACTGACTTCACAAAGCTTGGATTTTTTACGTGCAATTTCAACCATATGCGCGATACTTTTTCAATGTTGTCGGCGAAAACACCAATTAGGTACTTAGACACTTGACTAGTATCATAAACGTAATCCGATCCCGGAGGCATCGGTCTAGTTAACTGCCCAGTCGGATTTTATTGCTTAGGGCAGAAAATGTTGTTTTAAACGATCGACACATTAGTTTTGCATGGTATACCCAAGAAGTAGCTCGTTATAAAAGTGAATAAATGTATGAAGGAAATCATAAACTGAAATGTCAACAAACGTTTCCTCATTACATCCGAGATCTCGCTATTTCCGTAATCGTAATAACCTAGTTCGACTGTATACTAAAAGTGTTTTGAAATTGATATTATTATTCCGTTGGGCACTAAAGCTTAACTTTCAAGGGTCAACTTTCCCATGCATATCCGTCCGACGAATCAAAATGTAGTAATAATATTTTTGATGTAACATGCAGTGTAGATTGATAAGACTAGCCCGATGGTAGGTTGAGGTTGTGCAGTTGTGAGACTAGCGGGTGGCGGTGGCGGGGCATGAGGGCGATATTCAGAGCGAGTCGCGGTGCCACACCCACGTCCTCTTGGTGTGGTCGAACCGGTGTGCCAGCCACTGCTGCTCTAGAAGTTCAAAGCGATCCTCCGACAGATACAAAGGTTTACCACGCCTGAAAAAAAAAACAACATACAGTTATCATTGTATCGTTGTTATACTAACTTGGTATTCAAGCTGAAGCTATTATGTAACTGATCTTTCTACACTAAAATCAAGTCACCAAACTTGGGTTATGTTGTATTACGTCAATCATCCAAATGCTATAATCCAGTTTCATATTTCCACTCATCATACATAACTTTTTCATCATTTGTTCTTCAGTGTTTAGAGTTCACCTCTCCAGCGTTTTCCAGATTGTGGGTCGCGACCCAGCACTGGGCCACAAAAAAAAATACCGGGTCACTCCTCATTAATAATTTATTCATTCACATTTTTAAGATTAAATGCTTTTTTATTTTAATATAATATGAAAAGTGTATGGATATTAATGTTTTATTTTACACATTGGCCAGTATAGGCGATAAAAAATGTAGTGGCTCACAAAGGAGAAGTGTAGATATAACCGGGCCATATGGGAAACACTGATTTAGTCCATCAACATGTTCAATACCTCATACTGAAGTAGTATAGTACTTGAACTCTTTGTACAGTGTACTTCTTGTCTTTTTTCATACACTATCATTTTTGAAGCACACAAAAAAACTTACGATTTTAATAACTACAAAATGTGTTAAATTTATATTTAATTCAAACAAATCAAATGAAAGTGCCGTTGTACCGAAAAAAAATACACTATTGCACCAATTTACTCACTTTAAATCTCTGTCTTCCTCGTCATAGTCGTCAAGATAGAGTGAGCCCCAGAGGCAGGCTCTTCTGCCCCGCACGATGATGATGTAAGTGGAAGTCACCACCAGGAATATTCCGGTACCGCCCCCGCAGTCAATTGAATGCTGTAAGAGATTAACAAGACAAATTTAATTACATAATTCATTCAAAAGTCTGAAGAAAGAGTTTCACAGCTGTTGTATCTAAAATTGAGCGATCAATATTGTTCGCCATGTACATATTAAGCACATAATTTTTTATCCATCGTCAATTGGATTGTTAATATAACAGTAAAATTGTTATATAACAGACCATAGTATGATTTCATACATTTACGATGAGATGGAGAGTAGAGGAAGTCTTAATACATAGCTAAGTTTTCAAAAACACTAAAAATTCCGGGCAACATGCCATATAAAGTGGAGTAAAATCATTGGAAAACACTGAAAGCAGGCAAAGGATGGGAGTAAAATTGAGACAGCTGATCCATAGTTCTGGAGTAGGTATTCCATAGTGAGCATGACCTCCAGTCATCAGGAAAATGACAGAGCAACAAACACAATACCTACTAACTATAACTGTGTACATATGAAATTATAAGACAAAAATGAATGGAAGAAGAGAAACATAATATTAACCTGAACGGCTTCACAGACATCCTGCTGTCGACAGCACTGCTGTTTGAGACAAACCACCGTGCCACAGAGTAAACACACTGACGCTTCTTTGGGCACCGCGCCACATTGGGAGCATATCCGCTCATGGTAATACTGCAACAAAGAAAACATATTTCATGTTAAAATGATTACTACACTATTTTTCATAACAAACATTTCATGAATAAAACAAATATGATTCTTTCGAATGATATATATATTTTTGTGAATAATTCTTTTTTTTCCAATTGTGTATTTATCTCATATTTACAGGTTATTTCATAATCTAACAACGCATACAGAATATCAAAAAACTTGTGTCGAAATATTGAAGAAATAAAAATGAGAATCTTCTGTTTTGTTATAGCTATTTATATTGTAATAACATTGAACACTTTGAAATTAGATTGTGTTTTATAATGTAGATGTTATATTTCCATCCCCAATAATTGCTTATCTGTCATTTTTTTTTAAACCATGTTCCATCCTAAGAAGATCATAAAATGGGCCTCCACAGAGTGGATGTTTGTATTAACAGATTTTTGTTTTCACGAGAAATGGATGTTAGCCACTTGTTCAACATATTAGGAGCATACTCTGGCTCCAAACACACATTGAAAAACAATATGTGTATTTGCCAGATCCAGGAATCACACCTGGGACCCATGACATTGTAAGCCGCTCAGCCATTGTGGCCGTACATCTATTTATATGAACACAATTTTGTCATATTATTAACCTATATAATTTTTTATATTTCATTTTGTATAAAATTAAACCACTGATAACCAAACAAGACACAGTTTTTGATTAAGTACAGCGTCTGCAGACAAACGCAGTTACTTACCAGCAGGTACAAAAGATTTCCCTGCAAGAATGTTACCCTGGTGTTACATGTTTGTAAATCGAATATACCTTTAAGTGGGTGAGTAGAGATAAATTGATAGTATCTTACAGTGAAAAGCCTGTCATATTCCCTAGGCAGCCTCAGTAGAGCGGGTTGCGCCCACGGGTGATGCTGCATAAGAAGCCTACGGGTGGGAGAGGGACAGCGAGAAGCCGTGCTAGACAGAGATAGCGCCCAGCGAGTGCCTACAGCTGTCTCACTCCACATGCCATCGGCGGAGCCCCAGTGCAGAGCGCTGCCCGCCTCTAATGGCATTGACCGCACATCTGCAATTAGAAAAATTCATTATTGAAGATATCTATTTCCAAATACCACTAAGTCATATCACTTGTAAGTAGAACGATAATGTGGAAAGGTGTTGCAGGACTTATGAAGTAGGCAAGCTACTCGAGAGGTTCTCAAATTTGCTGATACACATAAATAGTAAACAAATACCGATACATACATGTTCAATAACAAAATTCAATATTTTTGGTAAATGAAGTTGTTGTGTTTAGTTTTTTTTTTCAATCACATTGTTCTTTGAAATTAGAAGTTAGAACAATATGCCAATGCTTGTTACAGAATATTATTGGAATAAATATAAACATTATCTGAGATGTTTCAAATTCTGTCAAGATATGTCTAACATCCTTGTAATTTAAATCAAGGTAATGATATTACCGACATGATTTCTAGATGGCGTTACGAGTGATGAAAATACCTTGCTTATAATTTTTAAATAAAATATTTTTTATTTAGACTCACCATCATTGACAAGTTCTAAGTAAAAGACTAGACGGGTGAATTCATCCTGTGGAGTGGGAACGTTAGGCAGTTCTTCACCGTAAAGATGGTGCCTCAGGAGTGAGGCGATTCGTAAGAATGGAAGACATAGTTGCTGGACCTGGAAAGAAAACCAAAATTAATTTCTATAAAATCTTCATTAAGCCGAGAAATGGGAGGACAATGAACATCTTAAAAGAAGACACTAAAAAAAGATAAGAATCATGAACTGTATATGAGGCGTCTAATTCCACATTTGGTCAAAATTGAGAAAAAAATATGCACGTATTCTTTGTATAATTTTACACAATATGTATTGATCAATAAATTCCAAAACGGGACATTACCCTACGAAAAAAAATATTTTAAGTCTAGATTTATTACAAAAAACGCCAAGTCCGTGTTTCATATTATTTAAAGCTTGGTAGATTTTGCGCGTGTTTAAGTCAACCAATAAGGGAACGTTCAATATTGAAAAGGGCGTATCCCATGCTGTAGCATCTGGTAAACTCATGACAATGCCATGGAAATATGTGCCTTATGCGGCATAAATTAAAAAGTGAGGTACAAATAGTGCTATGTCCAATTTTATTTTGCCTATATTTATTACATTTAAGAGTTTATCGGCTGAAACAAATTGCCATTTGGTTCTCACTTCGACATAGAATACAACGGAAAAAATAATCTCACGTTAAAACAAATAATTGAAGCTTGAAACATAAAAAAGTTGTTTCCCGAAAATATTGAATTGTGGATTTGTTGCTTTTTGTAATTAGACGCCTCATATAATAATATGAACCTTCCTAATGACCCAAACAATAACGATATAGAGAACATAATCTTATTAGCTATCATAATTTTTATATGAGCTATAATTTTTTGTGCATATCCATTATCTTATAGAGCAAGTCAGTATGTCACCTACAAACAATTTTAGTTTTATTGATTTCGAGTTAATAGAGAATAAATTAAATATTTTTCTGCCTTCCTTGGCTCTCGTACTGTGTTTTATTTTGTTTTTGGTCTTAGACTATCTGCGACTGTCTCACCGAAAACCCAAGATCTATTGTCATTTTAATTTCTAGTATTTCTACTTTCTTTTTTCCCTGACATAATTATTGTATCTGGCCACGGAAATAATTAAATAATTTGTCGCCATGTAAACTGTTTTGTCTTTAAAATTATGTGACTTTTTATTAACTTAATGAACTTTACATTATCAATCTGTCCTTTTACTTCAACATTAAACCGTATTTTGCCTCTCTCATGTGCCTATCTTCAGTCATGGAGTTCCATGGAGGGCAATGTAATAGTAGTGACACATACTAAAAATCTCATATCGTTGCCTGAATTCTCCCTTGGACGTTCTATCGAATAATATTAAGTCTAAATATAAGTAATATCACATGCTATTTTGTATGAAATCATATATTATATAGAATATAGAAAAAAAGAATGTACCCGAGTCTCCATGGAGCTGAGGTCCACACTCCCGGCTGCGTCGGGAGCGGACGAAGTGGATGCTTCATCAAAGTTATCCTCATCCTCGAGAAGTTGTGAGTTATCCAGAGTGGTCAGCAATAGAGTGGCCACACGCACTAGATGTGATTCGCTGGCGCCTTCCACCCGGAGACACTCCCTCTGCCGTGCCGTCATGCCCGGAAGTAATTGCGCCACCACTTGATAGTACGTCAGGTTGTACAGCACCCGGATCATGCATGTCAGATATGCTGTAAGAAACCAAAGAAATCAAAATGATTAAAATGCATTTAGGCAATATCAATGAACATAAAATTGTATTTAGTAGGTAGTTAGAAATTTAACATACTTTTCCATGAGATGGCGTCACAATAATTAGCGGTTGTGATGGAGATTTCTTGTTTCGAAAATTCTCGAGAAATAGTGAGAAAAGATGATTCTCAAATCTCGAAAAATAAATATTTTTGAATTCAAGAATTCTCATATCTCGTGAAATGAAAAAAGTCCAGAAATCAAAATTCATAAAGTAAAACCACTGCTAACAAAAACCATTCTTTAAATGACTTCTGTCAATATTTAAGTCAAATCTTACACATAAATTGACAGCCACCTGAATTTCGCATTTGCCGCAGCAATGGTCATGGAATATTAGGTTATAGGAATAAAGATGGTTAAAAGAAAACATCGCAACAAAAAGACTTACGCAGTTCCAAATGTAATGGCGCCAACAGCAAGAAGTGTATGAGCAGAGCAACAGGGTCCCTCAGCATGAGCGGCAGTCGAGTAGTTCCTGTGGGAGCTCCTGCAACAACCAGTTCACTGGGCTGCACTCCTGCGACACAATTGTCCTCCGCCGACA
Source organism: Rhyacophila brunnea (assembly GCF_057557595.1). Classification (NCBI taxonomy): domain Eukaryota; kingdom Metazoa; phylum Arthropoda; class Insecta; order Trichoptera; family Rhyacophilidae; genus Rhyacophila; species Rhyacophila brunnea. Next base: position 31,636,914 of record NW_028232827.1, on the reverse strand, counting down.
GGCCTCCGGAGGTGAGTTCTTGCCACCAGTCGCTGGCCGGCCACTGCGCAAGCACGCGGGCGTGGACAGCCAACACGTGGAGTAGGGGAACTGGAAATAATATTATATCAAGTCACACTTGATAGATCTTGCGATAATATATTAATACATATTATATCATGGCAAATGCTAATATTGTGCAGACACAGGTGGTAAATTTCAAGTAAACAGTAAACATGGCTGCTAGACTAAGACTGCAGAAGAATGATCAAAAATTTGTATCAAATTACTCACCAATACAGTCTCTCCGAGGTTTATATCTTGGGGAAGACGCTGTAAGAGTTCCGCCTCGCTGCACAAGCTCTGCCTCCAGATTGGTCCTGGCAACGGACGACACAAACAAGAAAAGGGTCTGATGACTCGGAGCCGTTCCCCGTTGCTTAAATCTAAGCTGCGTGGAGTTTGTCATGTCTTCCATCGCCTTGCCCATCGCCTCTGATAGATTCGATGATGTCTGAAAATAATACATTAGTTGATGGAGAAAGACTAATGATTAAATTAGCTGTGTATCATTTTACAATATAATAGATTAATTTGCATTTATTTGCCAATGATAAAAATAATTTGCATTAGTCAAATGAAATGGCTATTGAATGACAAATTAATTAACTTACCGGGGGTCTCTGGTAGTCCTTGAGGAAGGCTTGTATCTCAGATATGAGGGCAGGAGTATCAGGGGGCTGGCAGCGGGCAAGACTAGCCCGCCCAAGTTGCGGGGAGAGTGGCAATACGGAATTGGCTAATTGACGACACACCGGACACAGGAATTCACCTCTGAAATAGGTAATCAAAAACAAACAAAATTCAACTAGATGTTGAAAAAAACCTTCTTCTGTAGGTACAAAGTCTAAAAGATAAATTATGAAAGTATAACTAATAATATATAAGGCTTATGATATAATTTGCATCGCAGAATCAGTTGTAGCAAACATCATACTCATATGTTATATAGTGAAATTCGAGAATGGAGTCATGGTTGCACAGATTAGAAATGAGTTGGAAACACTGTCACCAGTTTGTGTACTCAAGTCTCGGATGAAAATACCCATACTCAATACGTGTGGCCCAATGAACTTGTTCCAAAAAACTTGTGATGTTATCATCGCGAGTCACTCGCCAGTTGGTAGACTTTCAACACTATTGACATTAAATGCGCGCGAGCGAGATAGCACTTCAATACAAGTATATTTTAATTTAAGTCTATGAATGACATAATTGTATATGTAACACCGAATGTGCGAAATTGAATATTATATTACCTGAAATGGGCAAAATTTTGCCTCAATCATGAAAAATGCAAGCCCGTTGCCTTATTCATGAATTAGACAAAATATCTGAAGAGTGCGTGAATTCGGCAGTAATTTTTCTGCCCAGTTCATGTATTGGACAAATTAGATAATAGCGCTACGGTGGTATTTTTTGTAACTAAACTAAATGTATCAAATGCTCATGCATTGGTCAAAATGTACATATATTATCTATGGTCAAAATAGATCATCGCGCTCCGGTGGTGTTTTTTGCAACTAATCAAACTAAACAAATGTGTCAAATGTCATTGATTATAATATAAAAATATAACAATCAATAACTACAATGACGTTCATATCCATTTACTATGCGCAAAAAAAATCTAGAACTATAATATGATAACGGAAGAATTTTATTGAAAAGTATTTTCGCGATTTGATTCGTGCTTGGTTATCAACGTGCAATGGTCGATTGAATGTTTGTGATAGTTTGTTGACACTTGATAGCTAACCTCAAAATGGACATTCAGTTGAATAATTTAATTCAGAATTACAAAACCTAACCTAACCTAACCTAATAATAATAATATTATATTATGTCCAATTATAACTAATAAAACCATCCGTATTAAATTTACTTTTTCTTCTGTCATGTTGACAGTTCAAGAATTCCATACCCTGGCGAATTCATGTACTCAGCAGAAAATTTACCTAATTCATGAATAAGCCAACAGGCTTGACTATTACATGAATTAGCCAAAATTTTGCCCATTTCATGTAATAGTCAATTTCGCACATTCGGTGTAACATATATATGAATAATTAATTGGTCATAAATTTTGTGTAGTAGCACATACCATTGCGAAATTTGTTATGACTGCTCAAAACATGTTTAAAATAAAAAAAAATTACTGTTATTCATTTTATGTTAACAAGAATATTATAACCTAACAGAAAAACAACTCATAAATTTAAAATGTGTTTAAAATTTTATAATAAATGTGATATTTCGAAAAGCCGAGCTCAGTGTATTTTTAGCGATTCTGTTGAAGCCGATATTTCAAATACTAATATGGAGTTGGTTTTAGTTCCAGTCGAGTACGAGACTTATGTCGCATACGCACGCCAAACGCTCTATATAGTATTCCAAATACTATTAAGTATTTTAGAACAAGTTTCGATGCTAAGTATTTTTTTATACTGGTAGTAAGTATACTTAGTCTTCAAAATCGACCAGTTTTCCCACCTCTAGCACAGATAGGTTAAATGGTCAGTCCAAACCAACTACTGATAGTTTCATATCTCTCTATTGAGCATTTTAATTATCAATGTAATTCATCAACCATATATAGTCCATGTGCATAGCCGCCGACATATATCACAGGACAGCGGAGTACGAGCCGAGGATCTCGTATATAATCTCACCTATAATAACTGCAGATCATTTAGATTATCTAAGAACCATACAATCAGCATTATGCGACATGAACAATAATAAATGAAGAAATCAAAATAGATTTAGGGTTACTTTACCTATCGATGTGTAGGTTATGAGGGCGCTGAGGGTTGGTGAGGGATCTAAGGTAGGCCTGCAGGCAAGCCAAGTGCACGTGGTGACCACACGACTGCACGTGAACCCCACCTTCCCAGCCCACGTTCACCGAGACCAACCATGATTCCTGAAATAACGTAATAATTCAGTTTACATTAATATCTTATCCCAAAAGATGAAAGTCAGAAAATAAGAAACTAACTCAAGTCTCTTGACAACTTCTGGAAGCTTTACCACAATTTATTAATCAAAATAAAATATAATAATATGTATATATTACTTATACCAAAAATATTGTGTTGGTCTGTCTGTTCATTTCCATTTGTTCGATTGTAACTCAAAAATTACAATACTGATATTGATGAAACTTGCAGAGCTTATAGACTACATTGTTGGTACCAATTAAGAGTTTTATCTTCTTCTGGTGCACCAAACATGCCCCCCCCCCCCATACAATCAACTTAAAAAAATGATACTATCATTTTGAAACCTTTACCGATGGATTCCTCATGGTCAGTTTTCACATAGAAATGCAAAAAAACATGGGCATTATTGATTTACTTTTCGAGATAAGTAATTTAATATATCATTATTCAAAACAAATATATTTTTTTTTAAAAAAGTGCACACCTGTCAAATATTAAATACCATAAAATCACACCCTTACAGCAAGGCCGGGTAATTCAGCTTGTAATAAATAAAATAAAAATTCGAAAACGAAAAACGATTCGATCAGGTGAGATAATTGCAATATATTTTAATAAGCCAATTATATTAGTTTCATGATACTGTCACTTAATCTATCGAAGCACAACATGATTATTGTTATTTATTCTTTTTCTTTATTGTCCGCGTTCACTTCTAAAGTAGACCATAGACACCATGTGGTGCCTACAAGAGTTGCTGTCCCTCACCACGGTCTCAAGTTATCATGTCAGCATTGTGCAGCTATACAGTATACATATTGTGCCTAAAGCGTAGTGTTAACCAATGTTTGTTATCGGTGCTCACATATGCATGGATATTATAGTAATTTAAAAAAAAATGATATTGGAACTCACGCTGTCAAATAGTTGATCCATCTCGTGGTGTCTCCTGAAATGGTCGGCCGCGAGGGTGTTGTCTCTGGGAGGCAGCTGTTTCTTCCGTTCGGTGTCACTCAGCGCCAGCGCCGTTCGGTCGCTCGCTTTTCTTCGGTGACCAACCACTGATGTCGACTGTCAACAGACCACATTCCACCATTAATTATTATAATATAACCAGAATCGTCATTTACGTTTACAATATTATTTTTATCATAAAATAGTCAATTGTATTAGATAAACTTTTCATTGGAGTTTGTAATTGAGTCATAATTTTGGAGAAATTGCAACATTTTGCGTTCTGTATTTGCAATGATAAATATTTTTTTTTATGATGACTTAATGTATTATTGACTTTATGACTGTGCATTCTTATTCTAGTCTACAGATTATTAAGGCTTAGCTCACAAATATACCCCAAGTTCTTCATTCTCAAACTTCACACGGCACCTGGGACATTAATGGATTAAGACTGACTGTGAAAAAATGATCAAAATTTTCTTCTAGCTATTATAAGTTGAATAACAGTTATTTACGATCATCAAGTATGCTGGGATAAAAAAATGGACCATTCAACTATCCAACCCCCCATCCCATATAGCATTAGAGTCAAGATGCGAGATTTAAAATCCTGGTTTATGAGCCACATTAAAGATATCCCTACTATCGTTTCTTCCAAGTCAACATATTCGTGAATACTGACCTGAAGTAAAACGACAAGACCAATGGGATTAGTTTCGGTACTAGGTGAAGTTGTGTTACAGATGATGCAGTCATATTCTTTTTCTAAGACTACTTCTTCCTCATCTTGCCACTCCATTCCTCCGCATTCTTCTGAAAACAGAAAAAAATATATCAATACTAATTCACTGTACAACAAAGACAATCAGTGAACACAAAAAGGGTGAAATGAAAGATTATTATCATCGACCAAGAGAAATATATATTAATTTCACATGTATCTGAAATTTATGTTCGACACTGTATTTTACGACACTTAATTCAAAATTGTTTAACACAGAAACCACTACAATAATAAATTTTGATAAACCGATAAATAGGTACATGATTTGAAAAAGCCTCAGAGATATGTGTATTGGAAATGACTATAGAAAACTCTTTGTCTGAGTGGTATTCAAACATCTCTATCACTTGCTGGGCGAGGGCTCTGACCGCTAAGCTGCCAAACCAATAAACATCCTTGCATATGTTAGTAGGTAATAACATTGCTAAGTTTGATTTATAGCTAATGTCTCGATTTCTCAAAATTTAAATTTTTGGCGCCTTTATACATGTTAACCCTTTCTAAGCGTTACGAATCCCGACTTAGTACAACAGTGCGCGTTGTTATTTCAAGCATCAATAAATCGTAATAAATGTCAGTCAAACATACACAAATAGAGTAGTAAAAAATCGGAGTCAAGTTCAAAAATGATTATGACAGAACCTAATATTTTATGTGACTCTAAAAATAAACATTCGTCGCCTAAAACTGATAAGAAATCACGAACAAGATTTCTTCATTGAAAAAATGCCGGCTTACTCGAGCGGCGCCATGACACTTACGAAATGGTGCTGGACTAATGCGTCGATGACAGATTAACAAGTGTAAGAACAGTTCAGTATTATAGTCTACGGCTACGATTTCGACAAATATGTCATACACATAATGAATAATAATATGGTTTATGATTTTTATGAGCATTTTTGTTGAGTGTGTTAAAAAAATATCAGTCATAAATAGCTCATTTTTATAGCATCCAGGACATCTCAAACTGTGTAACTTTTATTTGAACTCCCATACACATTGCAGCACTGCAGGTCGAGTATAAATAAATCATCCTTGAGAACTACTGGCTATTTGAGAGTAATGTACTTACCACCAGTGCCTGGTTTGTACCTACCATTGACCCCGAACTGAATGGAATCGAATGACACATAGTTTATAACAAAACGGTTTATTTTTCGAATACCTATTAGGCTATTACAATTCGTAAAATATTAAATTTCAAACACTTTTTGCACTTCTAAATGCTTTATAGTCACCACAATTTTATTTTCAAGTTCATTTGTTTTTTTTTTTATTATATTACTTCAATAACCTGTGGGTCTATTCTATACTTATCGAACACTAAAGTGATAAATAGTATCAAACTTAGGGTAGGTTTGTATCAAAATATTAGCACTTATTGTAACAATTACACGAAGTTGGTTTTTATTGTTGCAATAAGTGCGATATTTCAACAGCAGCAAGATAGGTGCTGTTAAAATATAGCACTTATTGCAACAATAAAAACCAACTTCGTGTAATTGTTACAATAAGTGCTAACATTTTGATACAAACCTACCCTAAGTATGATAATATTTATTACTTTATCACTTTAGCGGTCGATAAGTATAGAATAGACCCACTGGTACTAGAATAGGTAATCTCTTATTTTATTATAATGACATGATAGTAAGTAACTCGAGTTATTTTCGACTATAAATATAAGAAGAATTCTCCATAAAAAAAAATAGTAGTCATGAATCAAACCCTTTTGAATAGTGTTACGAAAAAAATAATTCTCAAGTGTCTGTCTCACACCAGCAGACGATGATTTGCCGCGCAGTGTATAAAAATTCAGTAGCGCGGGACCTGGTGTAGCGTAATACGACAATTTCCGCATTTATGCGGGAACGGGCATCTGATTGTTCGTGTCTTTTCTTTATAAATGGCTGATAACTAGGGTAAATAAATAATTTTTGTCTGTTTCACCTAATTCTATAACCAGAAAATAGTATTTAAAAATGTTAATCAATGATAAACAAAGAGACATATTGAATCGCGGACTCCTAGGTATATTTAAATGACACCTTGTTCAAATTATTTTCCGAAACTATTTACTCGCGGATAATATAATAGCAGATAGGCGAATGAATGCAATCTCCAAAAGCATTCCTTTTGTAAAAATATTTTGTAAATTCACTTTGATCAATGTAAATTTCGAATATTCTATTTAACAGTTTACGCACCAAATAGTTTTTCAATCATTAAAAAACAATATAACTTATTATATCGCAAACTCGTATCGTTACAAACACGTCAGTCAAATGTCTTCGACGCACATGCACTAAGAAGCGATAAGACACTATATACGCGGCAAATTTGAATTGGCCCGATGACTGATATTTTTTTATTCAAGACACGCTCCCGAAAAATATTTATTTAAATTAGATAGAACAAAAGTTTAGGCTATCCATTGACAGATGTCAAGAGAAGGATGATTTCTGAATAAATTAAATCAATGTTCGAATTATTCGCGCCTGGCCGAAAGGAGTACTAGGCAATCGAAAATCGAAATGACTTTAGTCAGCTGACGCGCGGATGACTCGCGCGTATAGGCTGACTAAAGTCAGTTGCCGCGTTAGAAAGGTTAATAATTTTTTTATTCAATACTTTTCAAGACTTAGAAGAGGCTCTTCCATATTATTATGTATCTTCTAGTCATTGAAGTCTTGAACAAATTTTCTTTTAAGGTGTGTATATATATTCATCAAGTGATTTTCGTAGAAAATGATAACTTACCTGATTCCATGGCTCGTTTCATAAAGACATTCTGCCTGTGCGCAAAGTCTTGCATAAGGATTCTCTGTCTCTCTCTAGCTTTTCTGGTCCTCTCTTCCCTCTCCCTCTGTTCTCTGGCCTTCTGCTCGGCCTGCCTCTCACGCTGACGCGGCCAGAGCGCAGCCCGCACGCCGCTCACCTCCAGTGCGCAACGCGGGTCAAGTGCACACAGTTTGCGCAACAGGTTGCCGATAAAGTGGGGGCCGTCACCTATACAACACAATACATACAATTATTGGTCAGAAATGGAAATATAAGAGAATGATCCACGCAGCCTTTCGCCACATCTGAGATGAAGATTTGACTTGGCTCGGCTACTGATACCTTGAGTCTCATTAGGACTCCGGCGTCCCACAGGGTAGAATTATAGGAAAACCGCCAGGAGACAGGGATTTTTGGAGGTGTCCATATTTTCACCTAAATAGCGGACATGGATCAAAAAAATATAAATATGTTAAGTTATAAATACAAACTCACCTATCCTGCTCTCACAGGTGTTTTTGTCTCCCTCGGCCTGGGAGCGCCTATCACTAATATTGCTTTGGCTTTGGTTATCAGTGGTGGAGTTGTGAGTGGGGGAAACAGTGGCCGTGGCGTCAGTACCCTCGTCTTCCAAGCTAAAACTGTCCAGACAGCCCGACAGCTGGGAATGTAGCTTCAACAGAAGAGATATTATGGACTCGTTGATCGGCACCACTCTGGCATCCTCCTGGCTGACAGACTGAAATCAAACATAGTCAAGTCAAAAGAGCATTCATTTTTATTATATATTAGAGTGATAAATTAACCAGAGAATGACATAAATAAAATCAAAAATGGTTTGAGGTTAAACACCCATAATTTAAAAACACAATACAGTGAAACCCCGATTCTACGGTTTTTAAGGGATCCTAAAATAAACGATAATGCGGAATATGTAATTTTTTGTTAAAAAACTTCGGCGTCTTGAATTATTTTCAGTTTCTCAGCGAGAGTTCTAGTTTTCTTCATGGGGGGCATTTCAGTTGCGACTTATAAAAATTCATGATACGAGATGCGAGGCAAGCCTGAGCGTCGACCGACCTGTGCAAACAAAGCGACGCGACTGAAAGGTCTGTATGTATCATAGACAATTTTATTCTACGAAAGCAAAATGAAAAATATTCCACAAAAACGGTCAATCGGGATAATATTTGTGACAAGACCTTAATATTTAGACGATAGATTGGGGAACGGTTAATGCGGGATTATTTAACATTGTTCTTATAGGTGTTTGGCGGGACTTTCAAAAATGAACTATCCGTTCAGGAAAACGATTTATGTGAGAACGGTATATCGGGGTTCCCCACTGTACACTTACTATTTGAAAAAATACAATGCTCGACGGGACTTAAACCTATGACTAAATATGACGAAATTAACTAGTAGTTTTTACATAAAATGCTTATCAAATTGCGTTAATTTAAGTTATTGGTTTTCGTGTTTTAAATCCAGGTACAATCAATTAAGTGCCTTGATTACTAACCGACGCCCGGATCACTCCGCATTTCAGTTATATAACGTATATTATATGGACAATATAAAGAATGCTACATTAGTTGAATAAAATAAATGGTGTTAAAATTGTCAACGATGTTGACGAAAACCTTCACTACTAGACGAATATATGAAAGTGAAACTGAAAAAAGACCTACAGTCACAGAGAAATAGTTCTCTTGAGCATGGTCTCTGCAACGAGCTTGAACAGGAACCAAAGAAGGGGGAAGAACACGTTTGACAACACAAAAATCTTTTACGATAACGAACAATCGTCAAAGTCTCAGACATTTCATAAGAATCTCATTATTTCTCGAGACGAGAAATCTCCATAACAACCCCATAGTTATAATATGTTTGCAACTCACATTATCGATAGTTTTCTTGGCTTTGGTATTGCACCTCCTGAGAGGCTGAACTGGAATGGAGACGGAGATGGACGGCGGAGGCGGGGCAGGCTGAACTCGCGCGTAGTGCAGATACAGCGAAGACCCGCCCACCACTGATGATCCTCCTCCAGTTACCCCGCTCACAGTGCTCGAAGCGCCTTCCGAAGGGAACATCTCCGATACTAGAATAAATTATATATATATATCAGCTGACCTGAGTTAAAAAAGGATGTAAGGCTTTCATGGGTTGAAATAAATGGAGGATTGACAGCTTCATGTCATTTGTATTTACTTAGATGTTAGTTTGCTTAGAATTTGTTAAACGCTGGGTATAGAAAGGAATGATTTAATTTTACTCTACATGGTTGCAGGAGGTTTAATTTTATAAAACAAAAAATTACCAATGTGATGAGATATGTTAATAAATTTTAATACAAAAATGTAGATCTAACTAAGCTAATAGAAATGTTTTCATGTAATCATGTTTTTGGCGAGCAAAGTTATCTGTAAGAGAAGTTATGTTACCATCGTGGGCAGCTGGCACAACAGACATGTCTCCTTGCACAGCAACCGTCATCTGCGTGTTGTCTCCAATGACGGATTCCGCAGGCGGGAGCGCTAATTGGTAAGACTCCTCCTGAAAAATCAACAACCCATTACAGCACATAAAATGAGTATAGTTTTATTAAAACAGATCATTATATATTATACTAATGGGACTTGACCTCCTCTCTTCAGTACACGCGCAACAGCGGTGCACACTGATGCAATATTTAAGTTCCATTATCTCAAAAAGTAGATCGACAACACCCATGTTGGAAACCCTCTATGGGGAATATATTATCAGTGAAGGTTTCACATCGATAAGATCAATAATATAACGCAATGTCAACATACAAGCACCTGTGTACTGAATTTCAAGTCTCTGAGAAAACTAAACGGAAAGTAGCCGAAAAAGCTTTTTAACAGGATGGAAAAATGTGATTGAAAAACTAAACAGAAAAATTTTGGAATGATCTTGAAGAAAAGTGGATAATCCAAAGTAATTGATTCCCGAAATCTGAACGACAATGTAACAAAATTAATAGCAGGACTGTAGGTACCTACAGATATTTTCAAAGACCAACATATCGGCATTTTTTTTTTTAAATATTTATAGATGTTGATCCTCGCTTCTAAACAAGATAATATCTTGTTTAGAAGTGAGGATAAACAGATATATTATATGGGCCTTCTTGGCAAAAGAACTCTTTTTCCGAATGGTTGATACCTGAGTAAACACAGATTGCAAAATTAACACGTAAACTTAGAGACGCTAAGCGACTGCTTCATCACAGTAACACAAAAAAAAGATATTATCGATAAGAAAAGACATTCTGCAGTAGACATGTCACAAGAATGATTTGAGAGAAACAATAAACGGTGATCTAAAAATAAAATGACCTGCAGTGATATCTCGTCATCGTCTCTCATGACGTAATCCTGCATGAGAACGGCGCGTGCTCCATCCACAAGAGTGTCATCTTCATCAATATCAAGAGCTGGCTGGCGTCTGGCTGGCAAAAGAGGGCCCGCCGACACAACTGTACCCCCACCCCCACCCAGGGCGGCTCTCCTTTCCCCATTCTCATTGCTCTCCGTCTCTGAGATGTCCCAATCCGAATCACCTACAACATTATACGATACGATCATAAATTACCGTAACTACGATAAAAATAATAAATTATCTTTATCTTATTTGTTAAATTGAGGTTAAAATGGTATCATTTGTCACAAATTTGTAGATAAGACTTATTGACAGATGTAGATATAGACAGGCGTTTGTGTGTTGGTATTAATGGATGAGCAGGCGTGAGGCAATGGTTTCAGCTACCTGTCGCATTTTCATGCTACACCCTCATTATAATATATCTTAACACTGGATAACAAATGAGGTGCCTCACGATAATGAATGTGACATAAACAACTCGCTTGATTGAATCACACCAATAAAGAAAATTGTATTTATATAATGGTGATGTACAGAAATGAAATGTAAAGTGACAATCACCCAATCCGAAATGAAACAACTGACACCTGTATGGAGATTGTAATATCTCAAAAAATAAATGATCCGGCTATCCACTATTGCAGTTCTTGCTGTTTTTCATTTTCATATAAGCAGTGGAATCCTGGACTTTATGAGGCAAGAAGACGAAAATCGTTGAGGTATTCAAGATGTGGTGCTAGCGATGATTACTGAGCGTGTCCCGGACAGAACACAGAACCAATGCCTCGATACTGCACGCACTATACATAAATGAGACACTGTCCCGTGTGTGCCTGCATTGTAAGAAAGCCTCGAAAGGTTAATTGTTATGGTCAATGTGCCTGTTATAAGGGGCAGTGGTTAATCTCTAATAAGATTGAGAGAAATCAGAATTCACAATAAAATATTATTCCTCATTATCAGAAAGAGTGGATGTGTTTTTTTTTTTATACAGTTTTGGTTTAGTGGTTTTTTGCAGAATGTACTGTAATCAACTGTAGGATATACTCACTGCTACTGTCTGTATTGTTGGTAGTGGAAAACTTTTCGAGGGGCAGCGGCAGGGGCAAGGGAGTGGTGACTTTGTCGATGGACATGCGGCAGTTCTCTCCCAAATGATCTCCAGAGAAGCTGTCCAGAAGGCCTCGACTACTGGCACTCCAGTTCCACTGACATACTTGCGACTGTAACAATAATATTTGCATCATATTCATTATTTTCATTCTGATTCAAATTACTTGATCCCAATGACATTAATATGGACGAAGCATCTAGAAAATAAAATGACACTCACTTTGTGTCGGGTCTGCCGGATGGCGAAATTCATATTTTAATATCGGTACCCTACGCTCAAATGAACATTCTGCTTGCAAGCGGTCTGGCGACACCGCTGGGTCTGCCCATACAAAATTTCTGACTGTCAGGTTTCGACTCCACCGTTATTATTGTGTTACAAAATGCCAATGTGCCTAGTTAAAAATTGTAAAAAAATCTACTAAACACTCCAAGAAAGATGGGATATCACTTTGCAAGTGTTAGTATTATTTGTTATTTATAAAATGCCATTTTAAGATATTGATGAATGTTTATTCAATGCAATTGAATGACAGGAACCATTGGACAGTCAGTCGCCTGTGATTCGCTGAGCTCACTGGCGTCTAATCTCCGAGAAGTCGTAAGTAACCGAGAATCTGTTTCTAACGCAATGAGTCATGACACTAATACGCCATTACAATAAAGGTTATATTACTATAAATTCTCGAAGCTTGTATCGCATAATGGAAACGGATACGTCAATGGTCACGTGACATCTACCTATACATCTGTGAATGACTTTCATGCACAATTTCTCGTGCGCGCCGGGTATGAAGTGAGTCGTCCATTTGATATGTCATTGCTTGATCCGCACAATAATTAAAATATGATATTTGTTCAAAAAGTATTCGACATTTGGCCGGGAAAAATACAATTACTCATGTGGAGAACTAAAAGCATAATCCCTTTCAAAATAGTCAATCGAGTTCTGCATAATGTCTTCACGTGACTATCGGGTCGCTTTCAGCGGTAATTTCAGCTTGAAGAATAACCAAAAATCACAAGGAGCCTTATGTAGTCATTTGCCGAGAAAGTCTGAATCAGATGTGATGAATGAGCATAATATAATATTCATAGGATGTATATTATTATATTTCATGTCCAAAAATGTCTAAGATCAACCAGAATATGAGGTGCCGAAGAGGTGTTTCAAAGATGATCACCAACATAAACGAGACCAGATAAGACACTACTTAAAGAAGAAGAATATATATAATATATATTGAGGGTTAGGAAACGATACCATGTAAGTGACATTTTGTTCAAATTACGTTTTTTGTATTCATGAATATATTGGTAGTATTGGCTTGGCATCTACTGATGAAAGCTGAAAGTTCTTAAAAAAATATTTAGCTCCTAAATATGTTTGAAACGAAATCTCGAATCTACTGTGTGAACTATTCAACTAATGAAAATTCATAAATGCATCATTTTGTTTGCCGCCAACCACCTGTCAGATACATGTAAATAATCCTCATTCTACATACACATATTCACTATTAAAGATGACAAAGACATTGATTTGTAATATCAAATATCAAACACATAATATGTTATGTGCAGGAGAGTTTTTTTCCCCTCCTGTAAACTTGTTATTTTGTCATTTATGAAATTTCATTTCTCAAACCTCGATATGACATATCATATTAATTATTATTAATATAGTGACCTGTTCTTCGGTTGGCAGCTCCCCATTGTCCCGGGCTTCTTTCTCGGCGTCAGCGGCCACTTCCAACAGGAAGACGGCCAGCGCCAGCACATTCTCCGGGGGAGGACGTCTTCTGTGAGCAGCGCGATGCAGCACGGCCAGCAGGGCAGCGTGCAACCTTCCGCATCTCACCACCTGTCGGGGGTCGCAGCCTGAACCGGCTGGAGGTGCTTTGGCAGGCCTCAAAGGTGGCCAGAGGGCGGGTGCTCGGCCGTTGTTGGTGTTTGTGGCCCCCGAAGTGGCCTCCGTGGTGGGCGCTGGGATTCCTGCCGCTGCACTGCTCGATGCCGTGTTACAGTTGGACGGAGCCAGGCCCGATGATTGCACACTGTTGACATCACACAATATTAACCATCTACCCCTTCAAAATCAACCAAATCCCGGAAACAAAAGCAAAAAATTGAAATTTGGTAGGTACACAAAAATGTATGTATTGTATATAAGGTGTCTATTTCCAAAAACCAATAACTCCACATATTGTTAAAATCTAACAAAAAAATATGTAAATGTAATAAAAATGACACGTACTAGGCGGTAAATCTGTCCATTGAATTCTGGAAATCCCTCCTGTGGACGGCTCTCTGCAAGACATGTAAAGGATCATAGTGCGAAGCCCACACTACGGCTCGCGGGGCAAACTGACCTTGCTCCAGCGTTTCCGAACAGCGCGGCGGAGAACGGTAAAATGATAGCTGAAAAGATTAATTTTTAAAATACATAAGTTTATTAGTATAGATCAGTATTTTCCAACTGGTATGCTAGGGTGCCATCAAATTTGTAACCATAAAGAGTATAATAACATAATATCAAACCTTAAAACAACCTACACTCACGGCAATGATTGGCAAATGTGCAACTGGCCGGGAGTAATTGCAGTTTATCAACATGCATATTAGTTTAGCGTAATGATTAAAGACCGGATTATATGCAAAATAAAAAGCTTTAAATATGCATGAAGATATGCATGAAAATGTTTAAAATTTGCATGAAAAGTGTCAAAATATGGAACATTAAATAATAAAAAGATACTAATTTTTAGTTTTTATTTCAAAATCAAATCGATGATAATTATTAATTAACAATTATTTAACATTTTGTTACTATCAGGCACTGTTACAAGTGTTCGGTAGTAAGATTGTGTCTTCGATCACTCAAAATATTTTTATAAGTGGAAAAGGACTGTTCCACATCCATTGAGGTAACTGGGCAATATTTGAGTTTGGGTGCTATGGTTAGCACTTATTGTTTCTGGCAAAAGTTCACCCGTCCCATTAATAAAACTATCAATTTGGGTTCTAAGCCTGGGTTTTTGTTCAAAATGTTTTCAAACTTCCCTCTAAGTTTAGACGGGAATACCTCTAGCAATGCGGAGTTTATTCGGCAGATTTTATTCACTAACTGAATAGATTCAGTCAACGCCAAAGGTTGAGTTTCAAGCTTTTTAATACTCGCAGGATGCGGAAAAAATGAGTGCTAATAACAGATATGTTTTTTTTTATACTAGAATCGTTAAATGCTTCCTTGGACTGACAAACTGCCATAGTTTCTGCACTATCGAAGTCATTTACTACACCTTTGATGGCCTTAAAATATAAAATATAGCGAAAATATGCATCATCACTAGATTTTAGGTAAAATATGCAATAATCGTTGAG
The DNA here is from genome assembly GCF_057557595.1 of Rhyacophila brunnea. NCBI lineage: Eukaryota > Metazoa > Arthropoda > Insecta > Trichoptera > Rhyacophilidae > Rhyacophila > Rhyacophila brunnea. Next base: position 31,621,497 of record NW_028232827.1, on the reverse strand, counting down.
AATGGGCTAAATATGCAGATGCATATAATCCGGTCTCTAGTAATGATCAAACAGCAAACTGGCTGCTCTCACATTCAAGTTAGTGATTGTTTTGTTTTAGCGCCTCCTGCGCAACCGTTCTATGTTTTCGTTGATGGCATGAATCGCACTTGTTTTATAGGAAGGGTTATTAATTATTAGTATGTCAATGCTTTGTGTTCCACGTTAGCTTATTGTCTTAAGGGTAAGCTCTACAGAATTGCCCTTGAGAATTGAAAATATGATTTTTTTATATGTGGTCCGGAATTGTTGGTCTACTAGCAATATACAAAGGTCGCCGACAATGCTTGTGTCAAATGTAAATGGTCTCTAAATTAAATTTAAATCATAAACACGGTCGACGTGAAGACAGAATGGGGTGATCAAAAAATAATATCTTCTAATATAGGTAGGTACGTAAATGTTACTAAATTCAATTTGTTAATCAACTGTTTGGGATAAAGTATTGCAACCAATATGATGGTGACATTTTCAATTATGTGGTTGCCACAATATAAACTTAATAATATATTAATAACTTTTTAACCTGAAATTGTCCGAGAATTAAACATACGAAGGATGTTGAAATGCATATCTACCTACATTTTTATTTCATGTGCTATCCAAAAAACATTAATAATGAATAGTGTTTATTTGTAATGTTTAGGACCTACGTATTAAAAATAATAGGTATTGTTTAATTCTAATGCATATTTTTTAAAACGTAGAATTTAGTGTCTGCCTATTATAAAAAGAAAGTGACTTTTTATTGACTGCGCAACTTCACTTTTATACTAGTGAAATAAGTGGTAGGTAGAACCATTATTGCATGTAAAGGCAATGGGCGAAATAATTTATATCATGAGTGCCTAAAAATAATTATTAACATACAGTCACTAGATACATTATTTTTTTATTAGACCATCCGACTGGCGGGCGACGCCAGGGCTGTCGACGCAATTAATTATACTGTACTTTTTAAATTTTATTTATAATATATTTTATTCAAGTTTTGTGCATCTAATGCCGGGTCCACACTGGCAACATGTCGCGCGACAACCTCGATAAATTTTACGATAATTATCATACTTATCGTAAAATTTAACGAGGTTGCCGGCGACATGTTGCCAATGTGGACCCTGCATAATATCCACTGTGGTTCACGTAGTGGAATGGACCTGTTGTTTCTGGGGTCAACTAATTCAAGAAGTAAACACCCATGATAGAATTTTTCTAGTTTTAGTTGCATTATATTCCAAAACTCATTTTGGATTTTATAAATGGAAATTTCTTGGTGTACATAGTAAACAAACCTACGAATAAAAAAAGACAGGAAGGAACATACTGATTCATCGCCATAAAAACTGGCAACCAAATTCGCCATTTTGGAAAGCGATGACTTTGCGAAAACAAATATCGTGTGGTCTGCACGTGTGCGGTAAACTTAAATAGGTAATTTTGTGTATTTTATGTTTGTGTATCATGCATTGTTGGCCATATTTTCCGGTCTTTCTTGATTGCCGTGACACAATATGTTCCTTCCAGTCTTTTTTATTCATAGAAAAAAACAGTATGTTGTATTAGTTATATAACGTATTATGAATCTGTAATAAAATAATACACAATTAAAATATTTTCAAATTGAAAAAAACACATTTTCATAGCTTTGAGCCGTGCTCACTCATGAATGTCGAATATTCTTCATTTAGGTAAGTATATACAAATTTTGATGTTATCTTGAAAATTAAACAGGTATCTGACCTTTTCACTATATTATACATGTACCTACATGCAAATGTATTGTTTTCAAATAATTGATATGGATTATATATCATCGTATTATTTTCTCGAAATCATAAACATACTATAATAGTATTTGAGTATCAACCTACGCTCAATTTGAATTAGGTAATAATAATACTATGACGAAATTAACATTTTAAAAATATTAATGGATATAATATTTTGACAGCCCTGTTTTCTGATCGGCGGACACGTGCAGTTGTTTATCAAATAATAATGTGTAAGACTGCCGACAATGCCAATAATATATATTTTTTTTAAATAAAATCTCCGATGATTAGTGGTTTTTGCGAAAATATCGATTTAAAGTCCTAACGACGCCGATGTCCTTTTGATACTAGATTATATTTCAATCTCCTCCTCTTGAGCCCCCTCTTAAGGATTCTATTTTGATAATAAACACATATTATGTAGCTCCAATATACTAAGTACACATTTATATTTTACAGAAAAATTTATGTTATCAAAACTATTATATAACTATCATTTAAAAATCTTCACATACCTTTGTAAGAAGTAATCACACCACATTTTAATGATAAAAATAACAATAAAATATGATGTAATAAACTATTTCTTTTGTTCAACAAATAATTCACAAGATTTGAGAATGTTACATTATTATTAAAAACTAAATATTTGGAGTGATCCTTGACGTTGGTTGGTAATAATTAAGGCATTTAATTGATACCTACCTTGATTTAATATACTAAAACTGATAACCAACATTATTAACGCAAACTTGATAAACATTTCATGTAAGAACTAGTTAAAATCGTCATAATTAAGTAAGATGCTCGTAGCTTAATTGGAAAAGCACACTGACAATGAGTGCTTTTTTTTCTTTCTAAAATGGATATTTTTCTAAAAACTACTAGTTAAATTCGTTGTAATTAAGTAGGATGCCCGTAGCTTGATTGGAAAAGCACACTGGCGCGAATCTAACGGTTACAGGTTTAAGTCCTGTCAGGTGTTATTTTTTTTCTAGTGGGTATGCAGGAAATGTTTTCAAATTATGTACGTTCAAAATATTATAATGTATTAATAAAGATCAGATTTTTAATGAACACACATTTTATTTCAGATATTACGATTTGAATATTGCAAAACTTGAAGCCAAGCGAAAATTTCTCAGTTTTAACAACGAAAATAATCCAGACTGTGGCTGTACAGTCTGCAGTAACGCCAGACGAAGGGTGCTATTACCCTATAGCTGTTACTACGACAAAAAACATCTCTTTGTTGGTACCGCAGACAACAATTTATTAGAAGACCTATAACCAATAAAAAACACAACAATATTACTGTCAGATGATGCGGCTAGATGACACTCAATATGATAACTTGATAATATACCTCTTTGAGGACTGTCTCAAAATTCCTTGTGTGCGCGTTCCCGGACCGTTCAGGCATCAACTCTAGGAGTTGGCTATGAGTCTTATCTCCCGTTGCAAGTAGTGTGCTGATCTCCAAGCGGGACTGGGTCAGCTCATCATTGCCTGAAACATTCACACAAATTGAATATGATGTTAATTAAGTTACAGTCCAGAGATTTTCCAAACTTTTTTGATTCATCAGGATATTTCCTCTGCGCCCTAATGCCATCTTTCGAATTTAGACTCTAGATAAAGGAGTCTTATACACATTTCATATTGGCAATACTGAAGGCAGTTCGATTTTCAAATCAAACGATTTTACTTGTGGTTGTATTTGTAAAGTTAATTATTATTTCTTTATTCTATTGGCAGCCCCAAAAATTTAATTGCAGCTCGCGCTCTGGCGATTTAAAGTTTGTTGTTTTGTTTACACAACCTATGCACGTATTTATCGGTGTTTTATGTGACTATTTATCTTAAAAATAATGGTCTAGTAAAACTTCCATCTGAAGGTAATTAAAAAAATAACAAAATCGTAACGCATCAATCGACAGTATTACAGTACAGGGATGCTCCCAACTGGCTTTTCGGGCAAATCGTATCAGATCCCAGCGCCTCGAATATTGAGCCACTTATGGAGGTTGCGTAGCCAAGAGAATTTTCATCCATCTACACCTGCTTGTAACTGTAAGGTACCCAAATGTGTGTTTCTATAGAAAATAACACTTGAAATTAAATCTTTGTAGTGCCATAAGCACCCTGAACTAAATGAGATAGATGCTATTACACTGCATATATCGAAAAGTTTTAAACATTTATATTGAATGCGTATATAAAAAAAAATTATCATTCACCTTCGCTTACCAATTGAATACGTGTATTAAATAAGGCTCTAAGTACCAAAAAGTAGTATTGCCTGTAGTTACAAAATACCGAGTCATTGCAGTAAAATTTCATGAAGCAGACCTTTTGAAAAATGTAGTTTTACAGTGTGAAGCAATCACGGCAGCTTCTATAATTTTAAGTATTAAGAACTCGCAAGTCTCAACACACCATCGTCAGCTATTTCATATTGAATGCCGTTGACCACTGCAATGCTACTTACACCATTATAAATAAAACACGCCAACGGACTTACAACGTCGACAGGTTTAACTATTTTGCTGTATTTTTTTGACTTGCTTGAGGCACTTAGACTATAGTTGAAGTTATTGGCGTTGGTATGTAGAACATTTTTCTATAAAAATGTCAGTTTTTATTTTTTTGGTACTTAGCGCCTTAATTAATACACGTATTCAATTGTGGACCATCACTCAGACAATATTCGAATCACAAATTTTATTAGTATTGAAATAAATATAAGACGGAATCTTACCCATGTTTGTTCTAGATGAGACAATCATTGCCAGGAATGTGAGAAGTCCCTCGAGCATAGTGTCCTGCTCCTGCTCCTGTGCCGAAGTCAGCGTGCACATGTTCAACCATTCGCTGACGCCAAACCTGACAACAGAATAATAATGAAATTGTTACTTTGAAAGACTTTCCATTACCTAATAATATTTTTCTTATGCTACATCCGAGCTGTACTTGGACAGTATGATGCGTACAGTAAGTGTAATGTGGGAATAATAAAACTGCTTGGAACAAATGAGAATGTCAAAATTTAGCACAACGTGCGTGTGTTATGATATTGTGCCGCAGGTTCACATGCATGCATTGTTGAAAATTAAAATACTTGATTTTGAATCAATGAAAAATGATGATTTTGAATGGAAGTGTCGATTTTATTTAACGTTCTTAAAAAGGCTGTCGATATCGATCTGAAACCTTATATAATAATATATAATAATACCGTGTGGTCTGTCTCTAGATAGGAATATAAAAAATATGGGTGTTGTCAACCTATTTTCTAAGGTAATAGACTGTCCCATCTTTTATACATACATGGCAATATTAAAACACATCTTTTAATATTACTGAAATAGGTAATATTCCATCCATTTAAATAATTTGTGATATTCTTTTAATTCCTGGGGGGTGGCAGAAACTGAAGACACCTCCCCGTGTTTATGTGATTATTCTTCATTTGTTTTTCCTAATGTTAGAATTAATAGACTTACGTATTAATGCATATGTCGAGAAACTGCGCCTTGGGCAAATGGGAGGCGCAGACCTGCAGGAAATAGATGTCCATGTCCACCATGGAGTTACAGAAGTTGGCCTGGATGTAGGTCATGGCCTGTCCCTTGATCTGCAGCCCGTTGCGCACCCATATCCCGCTCAGGATCTCATAGAAGAGGCTCTGAAATGAAAGAGAAAACATTGCATCAGTACAGAGGTCAGCAACTATGCCAGCAATACATGTCAAATGCCATACAAAAATAATAAAGATGGCATAACGTCCTACTGGGGAGAGAGGTATGATATTATAATATATGATGATTTGTGAGAGGGGGTTGGGAGGGGCTGTCTGTTGTAGGGGGTGAGGCAAAACAGGTCAACAATAATACCCAAAAGTATGTAACACGTTAATTCTATGAATGACCTCATATCAAATATTGAATTTATTGTAATAGCCGGAGTACAGTGCGACTTTTATATCAAATCTTCTACCTCACCATGGTCTTTTCTGGAACTAAAATCCTCCCCCGGATGTACTTTCTCCGCTACTTCATTACTCGCTCCAATAATTCAGTGTGTGTTCAATATCGTGTGGAGTTATACTAACATTAAAATGCCTAAACCTTTGCGGAAGCAGACAAGGAACATTTTTCGAATGCAAAAGTATTGTGAGGAGGAAAAACAGAAAAGAGAGCTTTTAATTCCTCTCAATAGTGCCAAAGTATCTGCTATGATAAGTCAACACGTAAAGAGCATGTGACTTAATAGTATCAGCGCGTATTAACCGCATAATGCAGCAGTGTCAGCGCAGTGCTGTGACGTAGAAGGCTAGATATAGGAGTTGGTCTATAAGAAGGTTAGCAAACCTTTCTACGTATTTTTCAAATGTCCCACATTTGGGAAAAAAATAGTTTTTAAAAATTGTATTTCAAAAATGACGATGTTCTAGATACAACTCACAGAACATAGCGCACATATAGCTTTATCACATTTTCAATTACGCTATACATTTCGGTACACCAATTTTGAAACTGTTTGCCAGAATTACTACTACTAGTTTCACCAGGTTTTTGTGTCCTATTTGGTGCAGTCATTTTTTGTGGGTAGAAATGAAATTGTTTGTTAATGTATTAATTAATTTGGTTATTTACGCACAAATTGACACTAGAATTGCTCCTATCAGATGAGGCATTCTCTCGCTAGAGTGGTCTTAAGCATTGTAAAACTATCAAAATTAGAGGTTCACGGCACGGCATTCCCCGCCACCTGATGAGTTTACTGCGATAATATTATATGTGACGCATAAAGTCTAAGGACAGATCAATGTAATTAAATATTTAAAATTAGCTATTTGCTATTTTTTATACAATGCGTCATTTACTATTATTATAGATATTTTTTCTCTTCAAATGTGTACCATGTAAAATCATCTCGCGTGCCATAGGTTCGCCACCACTGGTCTATAATATGAACTTTTGATGGCGATTACCTAACGTTTTCAGTACCTACGGTTGAATATAGAAAAAATAATATTCTCTGCGTTTGCAACATTGAATGTATTGCTTGTTGATAATAAATAAAATGGCAACTTGACGTTGAAGTCTTGGCTTGGTTATCAGAAAACACGGATATCTACATATTACTAATAATCTCACGAAGACCAAGACCCGAAGATTTTGAAGAAATCCTTCTATGCAGATAGAGTTTTTATCATGAAAGCGAAGCTGAAGTAAAGCTAATAATTAAATTAGCTAAAACTCATCTTCCATTGCAAATTCATTTACTTTTATAGCAAGTTTCACTATGTCTTCTGCACTGATATAATATATTTGCCAGAACCGAGATATAAAAAAAACCTTTTATTAAGATTGCAAGGATGGACAGTTTTTATGTTGTAACACCTGATCATATTTTAAGATAATTTAATATTTTTTACTAAGCTATGTACTGATAATAGTGATAATATAGATAGCTAGTTGAAAATAAATATTTAATTGAATGAAAATATTGTACACATTTGAAATGATACTAAATCTAATCTTAATGCGACATAATCTGAAAACAAATAATCAACCACAGAGAATATAATAATAATATACACTACCTACCATAAAAAGTATTTTTATAGAAGAGAAAACAGATTAAAAATAATTTTAAAAAAACACACATGAATTATCATTGAATTGTTATTAATTATCATAAATTTTCTCTCACTTTGTCAATGACAGTATGTGAATTAGCAATCATCACATTTCATTTCATATTTAATAGTAATTCTACAATATTAAGATAATATCGTGGGTATTCTGCGAAAAAGCACTAAGTCAAAATTTTGCTGTTTTGACTTAATGATGAGGTAATCTTATCTTTACAAAAACACACACTGTCATATCTATAAAACTGTCGAAGATAATTTATGTTATAAGTCAAAAAGACATACATATTATATTCAGAGAAAAGGCACTAAATGGACTTAGTGCATTTGCTTCTGTCATTCTCAGGCTATATTCACAAAATTCTGCGTGCGAAACTGCACTAAGTCATACTCAAAGCAATATCGCAGAAAGTAATTTGCCTTTGATATATGTAAAATACGTTACGACCGTAGAAACTTTCAAACTCGATTATCTCAAAACTAGTATTTTTGACTTAATGCTTATTCGCAGTATACCCACGATATATACATTGGCAGCTGTTTCTTGCTATGAACCCTTCCTCAGAATATGATAATACAAAACTAAGAAAAGTAGTAAAACATACTCATGGGATTTTTAATGATCTGTCATCTGTCAATGGTACAATTTTGGTCTGCTAAAATATTAATACATAATCATCCAATAAGGGAGGGCAAGTGATGAAGAGATTCACTAGTTCCTTTTCTACCTAATCAGTTTTATGATCCAGTGGGTCAAAGGTCGGATATAACTTGGAAAGGCCCAAGAAAAAACCAATTAACAGGGAAACATACAAGAAGATTTCGCGAAATAATAGATGTTGTTAAAACAGTTTTGTCAGATAAGATATCGACTGTAGAAAGAAAGACATTAACCCTCAGTTTTTTCAAAATATGTTTTATTGGATAATAACATTGAACACAACTGAATACACACTGTGCCCAAAGGATGTTAGCTGCAAAAAGTATTATCTAAATTTAGCTAATATTATACAGTTAATTCTTTTAATAGAAGTGAAGTGGGAAAGAAGACTTAAGCACCGGTTTTTATTTAATTACCTCAGATTAGTAACATAAAAGACCAAAATAATTATCTTCATGCACTGAAGGTTTATGTCTATTGAATTTGACCGAAAACCATAACAAAAATGTTTTTGTGCCAACTGTAAAATTTGAAATGAGTGGGTTACGTCCCTTTTCTTTTCAACAGTTTAATATGTAAACTTGCTTATACAGAGGCCGAATTTTTTTCGTTCAGAAGAAAAAATACGGTAGTTCACAAATTTGTGTTTTTTTAGCATAAGAGATTAACTAGATTGAAAGTGGTTACCTATTGACACACAATAATAATAATAATAAATACGTAGTGTCTATAATTTTAAAATATTAATAAACGTGAAACAAAATAGCGATATTTTACTATTGGGTGTGGCACACTTCTGACCCTATAATTAAAAGTAAAATTTGAATGTGGCCCACATGTCCGAAAAGGTTGCCACCCCTATGTTAGAAGTTTTTTTGTTATTGAGCACATTTTTGTATATACATAAGTGAAACGGCAAATAATCGCAATTCATATCACAAATTTACATGCACCAAACGAAGACAATACTCTAATGAATGCAATAAACTATGATCATTTGGAAAGATTGAACTATGTTCTTGAAAAATAACTATATTTTTTTTTAGAATTTTAATTTAATCATCTCATATCTTCAGCGTTTTTCGAAATGCCTGTGTTTACACTAAATCACAACAAACGGCATATTTTAAATCCTCTTGTTTATATCTTTATATGAAAACGGTCATCATATATTTTTTATTCCTACTATTTCCTTGTATCACATAGAATTCCATGAGCTATTAAGAAGATCGATAACATCAAAATATTATAATACGCACGCGGGTGAGTATTTTCAACAATAGGTGAGACGAAATTTCGCATTCGTTGCCAATCGCCGAGCGGCATTCGAGGTGGCAGTACGTCGATTTTTTTTTTGTGATGGCGTCGTAAGAATATATTCTTATATCGTGTAAAGATGATTAAAAAACGTTAAGCCTGTACTCGAAAAAGAAAACATGTCAATGAATATATTATTATTACTAATATAACAATAAACACAGCACTAAACGGATGCATGTTGAATGTTTATGATAAATTATGTTCCGTGCGGCACGCGTCATTAGCTCAATCCGCGCGTCGCATAGTTACGATCTTTTTAGATCATGTCTCAGCTGAGGTATAGCCTTAAAAGGAATATCAATATAGATTTTTTAAAGATTTATACTGCTTTTAAAAGGTATTCGATAACATTAAGTAGGTATGTGAAAATATGAAGAATCGTCATATAACCGTAGAATGTGGTAACTGCGCCTACTGCCCATGAGAAAAGCCCTGCAGTAGCAGATTTTTCATGAACGATTTTACAAAGGGAATGATTCATTCATGTATCTACAGTAGTCTGCTGGTGTCATCAAGTCAGGGTGTGACGCATACGAGTCACTACAGAAGCGTATTGGAACAACAATTAATTAACTTACGATTAAGGTATTGATCGCACAGATAATAGTTGAACACGCGATCGATAATTCATCGCAAGAGTAATAATTGACCGTGTGAAGAATAATTCACCGTGCTGGACAATAATTGACCATTCCTACGACGAATAATAAATTAATGAGCCGGTATCTCCGCGATTCACGACATTTATAGTGTATACAAAACACGTAAACGTATTAAAATAAAACATAGCTGTTTTGGAATAATTATAGTATTGTTCTTGCAGCTGATCATTGACAATACACGGTCGAACACACGAACAATAAAAATTCACTCGCAGTGTCGCTAGATTTCAAAATCAGCCAAGTTCATAATGGATGAATAGGAGAAAAACAGCGTTTTTGTTTTCTCAAGTACACAGTCACGAGGGTGAAAGTTTATATTATTTCGATGATAGAATATTTAAAATTAATAAGTTCCACATTTCGATAATGCAGAAATGTTAGAAAGCAGTAGTTCTCCAGCAATTCACAAAAAAGTTAAAAATACCGAAAGGTGGACTTGGCTGATTTTGAAATCGAGCGACACTGATACCCAATGCTTACGGGCCGCACAAAATTGTGTTTTTGCTAATTGCTTTTCAAATGCAAATTAACACGTTAATTACAAAATTAATTAAAAGGGCCCGTAAGCATTGGGTTAAAATCCAGGCTAACTGACCGTATGGAAATATAACGAATTGATAAATCCATTCACAAAATTAATGAGTTTTAAATAAATACCATAACGCATTGAAAATTTTTGACATTAATTATCGACCACACGCCTAATAAGTAATACGTCATCGCGCGGATAATCACACTGGCCATACGAGCAGATAATTTTACTGTCCACAAAGACAAATCTGCAAATAAAATAGACCGGATTAAACTTCAATTTGCTTCAAAGGGTGATTCACAATTAAATATTCGTAATCCTCAATAATTATAATATTGAAAATAACTATTTTAATTTGCAAGCAGGGGCGCGCCAAGCGGGGGTGTTAGGGGTGCGGAACATGATTTTTTTTTAAATATTTAAAAAGATAAAATGAACCTTATTGATGAAAAAGCTCGAATGCGGGGCAATTTTCGTGTAATACTTTCTTTATAAATTGTAATTCAAAATTCACATACAAATTATAAAATTAATACGTTTAAACCATGACATTTAAAAAATAAAGAAATGGTAGATATTAAAACAGTACAAAGGACAAATAAATATATGCAGTCCTTATTAGAAAACAGTATAAGAGTAAATAAGTACAAAAATTAAAAATAATTAGATACCTACAACTCTACAAGGAAGTACATCGGATGAGCTAAGTGGACCCTATTTTAAGAATTTATAAAACATCGCCCACCTATACTCATCCTCACGGAGGTGGAATATACGAACATCCGAAACCATTTTGTTGCACTCCCAATTGGTATCACCAATGACAGGTTAGTTCTGTACCTTGGAAGAACACACAACCGATGCTCCCGATTTTTAGATAGTCCAGGACACATATATCACTCGATACTTATATTATATCGATTGAAGACGCTTTACATTATAATTTAGAATGTTATATTATTTCGTAGGTCATAATTTTTATTAAGAAAGTATTGTGATGACAATAACATTTCAAAATTTCTTTAACTTCTGACATATTTATTAAGGGGGAGGGGGGAAATTTTGGGTTGGCACCCGAATGGCAGTCACCATTGGTGCGTCCCTATGTGGAAGATGTTAATGTCTATGAAGCCAATTTTTGCGCATCAATGATTGAATGTACACAATAATGACTACCTGTTTGATATTGATATATTATTATAATTTGATAATGATAATCAAAGTCTTTCACAATTATATAAAGAAATATAGAAAACAAATAATTTCGAGGATAATTAATTATCAATATTATCAGTTGTGAAATTATTATAAAGTGTTTGAATTAATTATATCATTTTATTATTGATAAATTACTTCTGTCTAGCAGGTGTTATCGGCAGATTACATTTATGGATTATCCAGATAAAATTTGGACAAAATTAAAGTGCACAGATAAAGCAGAATCATTCTCAAGCCAGCTCTGTATAAGAACAGATGACAGACAGAGAGAAAGCAAAAATAACAGTCGAGCAGAAAGAGAAAGACAGCGACCAATTATTATTTGACCGTGGCGGGCTCGCAGTCAGATTTATTTTCCGGTCCAATCAGAACCAGTTTAGCTGTGCCGGTTAGTCTGTCTGCTGCCATATCAGTCGCGACTCGCGAGTCGGTAGCACTCGCGTTTACCAGTGAGTGTTAATAAACAATAATCGTTAGCCAACATGTCACCAGGAGGCTGGTTACTTCCAGTCGCCGCGGTGTTGCTAATCTGCTTCCCCGATCCCGCGGTACCGCTGATCGAAGATGTCATCGAAGTGGTACAACTCCTGAAGGAGGTCGGAGGCGGAATTAAGGACACGTGGGGGATCGTCGCTGATATTGAGGACATCAGGATGCCCAAAGAGAAGAGGCTGATGTCGAAATTGGCACAGCTTTCTAGAAAGGTGGATAAGGTCCAGCGGTCTGTGGACACCGGTCACAATGCGATGGTCACCAAGGTATGTAAACAATAATATTAAAACTAGCAGATACTATAACTAAACGATTATCTAATTACTAACATAATATACGTATGTAAAATAATAACTATTGTACAAATCTGGTACTTAGCTATATTTTAAAACTAAACTTGTTGAGAAATTTATTAATATATTATAAAACCGGTCATGATCGTTATTTAATTACCTATATGGGTTAAGTAATTCTACCTAACCCAAGTATTGTGTTCTATTCTTATTAATAATATGGAGTCTTTCTTTCAAGAATAATTGACGGTTTGTTGATAAATTCAAACATTATTAAAGGGTCTAGGACGATTTGGCACCGGACAACTGGACGCCACGGAATTCTAAAATAAATAGACGTTAGGTACTTATAGGTACTTTAAAAAAAATATTCAATATTATTATTTAAACTTCAATGATTATATTAAGATTTAATAGTTGGTAAGAATGTAAATATTCAGACGTAAACAATGATTTAATCGTGCATATGTTTAAGTTCCAACGAAAAAAGAGTTTTTTATTATACATAAAGCGTTAGACATGGTAATTCTCAATCCGCGATAAAGAATATATTATGTTAAGAGTAAAATGAATTCAAACTACTAAGTAGTAGATAGAAACTGATTAAAATACCTCGTCTACACGTGTCTACGACAGTGCGGCGTCCAATTGTCCGGAGGCCAGTCGTCCCATTCCCTTATTAAAGACATATCTATGTGTATGTGTTCTGCTAATGATGGGCCACGAATAACGTGAAAACATGGATAATCCTAATATTTTAAATTAACTATCTTTTCTTGAGTGAACAATACACGCGATTTAAGAATGAAATATTCTTTATCGGACATATTACATAGTTTGGAACAACGTCAGAAACATACACATTGTTATAAACAAATCTTAATTTTTTTCTGTACGTTTTGCGGTTATCCCAATAATAAGGTATTTTTTAAAATGTTTCAAAAATCTATCAACATTTTTACACGTATCATTTTAAGAAAATCAGTGATTTGGATTTGTTTTTACAATCTTTCAAGTATTCTCGGATATCTGTAGGTACAAAACTAATCCGCACACAATATCCCGACCGACCACACCAAAATGAACACTGCAATAAGGCAAATGGTCTAGTACTCTAGTTAAATAGTGTATGATAATGTATTATTAACCTCTTTTGGGATATCAGCTGTTTGAAAGTTTCTCCGTTACAAAATAAACAATTAATGTATTTTGAAACAATATAACTATATTTAAACCGTATACGAGTGTGAAATCGATGTAATGCATCAATTTTAAAAGAAACCCATTAATATTTGCTTTGAATAAGTTATATACCATCTATGAAAATGACTCGTCGATTTAGCTGGATTTATTTGACTCCATCCCACGCTACAAGATAAAACAGCCGAAGTCCGTTTTTAAACGATCAACAGGAAATTATAATATCATGTCTTGATAACTGCATAAAAACTAAATAGCTATCGGAATATAAATACCAGTAACCACAATGAAATACATACTATTATATACATTTTAATTTAACGAATACAATGAACTACATATTTCCATATTAGTACTACACAATCACATACTGGCAAATGGATTACGTATGGCTACAAGTTAAAAAGTTGCGTTGACTGTATGCACGAGCTCACTTGGTGTAATAATTTGTATATAAGACATCGCAAAATGTAAAGCTTGTAAAGGATGCATTTTTATACCTAACTGAATTCCCTTTGGAACTACAACACTTCTGCTGCGAATGGCGCAATATTATAATTAAATAGAACAATACTCCGTATACCTAGATCCCAGGAAGGCAATGGTACCCAACCTTTTTTGCGGTTGGCAGCTTCTTTTTATCTTAATTTTCATGGCGACCGACTTCTAATAAGAATCTTATAAGCATTTTTGATGTTGCTCTATTTATTTCTTCAGAGTTAAAAATACTCATTTAAAAATGTAAAATGTCGTTAGATATCTGCAAAAACAAAATAATTTTAATATTTTCGTATTTTTTATATACATGGGGAAACACGGAAGAATAAAAAAAACTTCTTGCAGTTTTTCAGTAATTCAAATATATTTTATCAATACGTATAATAATTAGTGACAATCTTTAAATATTGTTCGATATTTGGATTTAATAAAATGCATAGAAGAAATGAAGATGTACATTTATACGTACTTTCAAAACATGATAAAATTCGTTAAATTATAACGTTAAAAATAAAAAAGATAGTCGTTCTTTAAATTTTTCTGGATTCAATTCTTTCCATACATATGTCAGAAGATTTCAATTATGTCAACGTATGTAACGTCGTTTTGCAATAATTCAATCAACTGTAATTCGAAATTCCTCACATCCATCAGAAAAATCACTTTGGACGTTATTTTCATTCATATTTAAAGACGATACTCAATAAGAAACTGCAAATTTTATGAAGCTCATTAAAATCAGTAAATCTCTTGTGAAATTCATCCAGTATTTATTCTAATATAATAATTATAAGAATCTTCGTTTTTATCAATCTCATCTATCGAATTGTAAAAAATGAGTAAAGTCCTTTTTTGTAGTTTTGATATCCATTTCATTTGATCCACGAATTGACTGACGATATCATATCGGTGATGGTTTTTGATTTCCCTTCCAATTCAGAATTTATCACATTCATTTTTGTTAGATCGGTGATTTGTATGAAGATAAGTCACATAATTATCTTGTCTCTCAATATTTTTTTTATTCGTGGTTGTAAATTTGAAATGATAATCATTATTATTTTCAAAATTGACAATCGTAATTATTGAGATCGACCAAATTTTGCTACGCGATCGACCGATTGGGAATCATTGCTGAGAAAGGCATGCGACATTATCGAGAAAATGTATTACCGGTAAAACGGTAAAAATATAAAGTAAATACCGGACTACCGGTAATTATTAACAAATTAAAAGATAATAATTATTACACTAAGTATTAAAAAACAAAATTTAACAAAGCCATTTCAGTAATAATAAGAATTTTCGACTCATACAGATACACGGTTGGTGTCGGAACATGTTTTGGTACTAACTGAAAAGTTTTGTCTTTCATAGTAGTTACTCATAGAATAAACAATCATTTCTAGTGCAAATTATACACGCTAATATATTATATCTTATTCATAGGGAATACAGTTGTTAATGGCTAATAATAATTATTAACTTATGATAAAATCCTATGCGCGCGTGAAGTAGTAGGTACCTAACATGTACTTTTGTTAAAATCAGCTCTAGGAGATAACGATTTCTTTTCCACACTCTCCGATCCTGTCGTTGGAATTATGTATGAATAAATTCGTTACATAATAGTGTATAATGGAGTAATAACATTACAGTTTATAAAATACTTTGATACTCAATGAATAGAAAATACTCAATGAATCGAAATACCGATAATTAAATTCAATATTACCACTAAATCGGTTTACTGTAAACCGATAATGCATGCTCTAGCCCTGATATAGGTTAGGGTGGGTCAATAGTCAATATGTACCCACCCACATAGTAGTTAGTTGCTCTTGACAATGAAACAAAACGTATTTGTGTGTTCACATGACATGAAAATGTTGAATGAACCGGAAATACGGGACTGCTACAGTTGGCAATTTGATACGAACAGCGTAAATTGAATCACTTCATGATTATATTATTTTATTACAAAATATTAGATGTTTGTTCAGTGACTTCCCGTGGGGGTGGGTAAGACATTCGTTTCTTATAAAGGGCGACATACGACAGAACAAACTTTTAAGCAGTGGTCGTTTTCCACGTTTTTAACGGACGAATCAATCGGTCGCTTCGTTAGAAAATACAGACATCCTAGTAATTACCCCTTTGGCTGCTACGATGTTTCTCAAAATCCGAGCGAGGATTGCTACCAATAATAGTCGATAAATGGAAGAATTGTATTATTTTTAGACACCTTACCACTCTAATTGATTCTGCGAAATCGGAATATTATGAAAACACATTTCGTAATTAATTTATCGTTTTGAATAGATAATGAGGCAATTAGATATCCGGCGCTGCATCTACTGTTCAAAGTAATTGACATATCGCTTTCTCGCTCTATCATACGGGCGATCGCAAGAGCGAGCGAAACGCACGATCCGCGCAGAGAGTTTTGATTTTTACCAGTTATTGGAAACAATCGGTTATCCCGCACGAGGGATAATACAAAGTAGTGGAATTAGGAAACTACCCGGCCGAAAAGAAAAATTTTTCGTGGTGGCCTCGTTAAAAGATTGCGTACAATATGCGTGATTTGTGAAAAAGGTCTTCATGGTGTTTGTTTATTGGAACATTTAAAATATGTATTGCAAATGATTTTATTTCATTATTTTTTTATAAGTAAATGAAACTTTTTATATAGCACAAATCCACTTTACTTTAAACACTGAGTTGAGTAAAAGTCTTTCCCATGTTTTAACTGCATAAAATAAAATAAAACATTGTCCTTTCACCAAGAATTTGAATGTTAACAAATTTTTATATGGTAAACTGAAATTTGTATTTGGAATTGTTTTTATTGTAAAAAGAGTGATGCCATGAAAAAAAATACAATAGTTCTAAACCTACCCAGTCACAATCAGTCACAAAACATATATGAATCGGGTTATATTACACAACAATAAAACTAAATAGATAAAACAATGTTTCGTACCACTGGTGCAGTAGTATGTTCCCAAATTAACTTAACATTTCAGGCATCAAAAGCAAAACGATGATCGTTGTTAGCATTTCTGGCCATTATCAAAAACAACGATATATCGTTGCGTAGCATTCTAAGGGTTTTAAGAAATCATAAGTGGGCGCTCCAAACAAGAGTGTGTCGTGTATAATTAAATGATATACATGCTACCGAAACCTTCACAGAGTAATTAAATATTCCATGTTATTCTAGCTCCTGATGCAAACTCCTCGGACGTTGAAGCTAGAGTTACTCCTCAACGGTCTGTCGGGCGTCCTGGCCCGAATCAAGTGGGGCGAAAACACCATGCGGACGTACGCCGATGACCACAACAAGGCGGAGAAACATACGATGGAGAACTTTGCCAGTTGGGCCGTTTCCCACGAGGAGGGCAGCATGAGGAACCTGCTCGAACAGGTTCATGAATTCGTCTTGCCGCACAGCTCCGAGCTGGGTATCCTCAACTTGGGCCTCATGGAACTGCTCGTCACGGCGATGAAGGTAATAAAGTAATAGTGTTCTAAGGTTATGTTTACACATATCCGTATCGCTACGTACCACTTCAGTGTTCGGATTAACGTATTACAATTACTGTTCGATCCGTTTTTTTTAACATAATGTTACGTTGACCAGCTTTCGTTTATTTAAGAGGACAGCCCTTTATTTGACAGTTAGTGTCATTTCTATTTATTTTATTCTGTAAAACTCAGTCCAATCCTTTATTTTGAAAACAGTACTTTAATTTTCCTGATCCTGAAAAAACATCCGGGACCTTTAGCGATGGTGCCCACAGACGCGTCGGGCGCGCGAAGTCGGCGAATGCAGTGTTTATTCATAACCATAATCACACGTCTCTTCCCGCGCATTACCCTTCACCTATGTTATAAGCGGCCCAAGCAGCACAAAATAAATATTATTACAGCGCCTCTCATAACAAAGCAATAAAAATATTATATTATTTCGGGGCTTGTAATTAAAATTTACGATGACATTATTCAACCAGCGATAAACTGAACACGCAATAAAATAAAACAATGACTTCTCTGTAATTAAATAATTGCTTTCCGCCCGTCGATCGACGATGCCTCGCGCAGCATGTTTTTGCTCGCTGTGTTCAATGAATGGACTCGGACTCATTGTATTTTCTTTCATTCGTATCGCCGAGAAGCGGTGATTCGCGAAAAAACGATGATTCATGCGGCGCGCGCGTATAATGCGTCGCCATATCCAGTGGGCGCTGGCGTATTTGATTACGTTGTATTTTCAATGATTTATGCGCCACTTGTAGAAATTTTGCGCGAGTGCGGCGCCCGACGCGTTCTGTGGGCACCATCGCTTAGAGATTGGCAACTTTGTATGGAAGAAGAAAAAAAGGAAATTTACTATACTGGAGTACCTACCTTATAGCTAGAGTTGGGTATTTCCCGAGATAATCTCAATCTCGAGATTCAAGATTTCCCGAAATGATGAAATTTTGAATTCTCGAGATTCGGGATTTCCTGAAAAGAATTCTCGAGATTTCGGGAAATTAAAAAAAAAAGTAACAAATCCTAATCAGTGTGAAAACAGACTAAATATGTTTTTTTTAATTTATGTAAGACCATCAAATTTAATAGAAGTAGGAAAACAAAGATAATTCAAAAAATTACTTATTAAAATAGAATTTCAAAAAACACACACTGTCAATCGCGTACGTTTTTGAGACACAAAATTCCCTGATGTTGAAAAATTGCGCTCATTTTGAGTTGAAGGTGGCTTAATTGTGTAAAATGCCCCCATCAGTCTTTGAACGTTTTATGTTTTCTGTGCACTTTTTTCATATTGAAAAATCGTTTTTTTTCCAATTAATATTTGATAATAAAGAAATCCCGAATCTCGAGAAAAGATTCTCGGGATCCGGGAATTCCCGAAATGTTAAACATCTCAATTCTCGAGATTCGGGATTGAAAATTTCTCGAGAATTCCCGAAACCCAACTCTTCTTATAGCAGAGTAGTATTGATGCTCCGGTTCGCTTATGTATGCATGTTATAAGTACAAAATGTGGTCACCTGACATATTTTTATAGCTCATTGGTAATGCCAGATATAGTTTGGTGCCACTTAATATTCTGTCTGTGTAAACAAACTAAATTAACATATTCGATCCAAAGCGGAGCATTTGTGGCACTATGGACCGGATGTCGAATTGACAGACCCTTTTAAAAGAAATAGTTGCTATCCTGGATCATTGGATTGGACAAAAAACATGCATTTATGACCACTAATAATTATGACAACTTGACGATCCTACACGAAAATAATATCATCAAAGCACCCTTATATTATAACATACAATAATTATTATTAATTTCAATGAACCGGTGGTCAATATGAAACAAACAGAGGGTG
Source organism: Rhyacophila brunnea (assembly GCF_057557595.1). Lineage (NCBI taxonomy): Eukaryota > Metazoa > Arthropoda > Insecta > Trichoptera > Rhyacophilidae > Rhyacophila > Rhyacophila brunnea. The sequence continues at coordinate 31,601,746 of NW_028232827.1, read as the reverse complement.
CATGGGAAATACGTAATGGCATTTATTATTTTCAATTGAAATGAAGTAGTCAAAGCAAGGGTTCTGAACCTATGGGTTGCGATCCAATATTGGTTTGATATAAAATACGACATTATTTTTCCATGAACAAATGAATATTAATTACACATTACCTATAAAAAACGGTTTACGAACATTTTGAACATATAGATACAAATGTTCATGTTCTTTTTAATTTCGCCGCGGATGGGAGACTTATGCAAAAATACTGCCAAGTAAGCAAGCGTGGCCTCGTGGAATGTTGTTTTTGTGGGATTAGTTTGTAGGTTACCAGCGAAACACGTGTAGATACTTGATATTTGGGTCGATTACATAAGATGTTAATTCATTAATTTAGGCATGGTATGCCTTGCAAGTGTACGTACTGACGGTGCCGAAACCGTCAATGGACTGGCTGCAGCGCTGACGCGACATTTTTATTGAATCGCGCACATGTGTACGATGTCGACATTGCAAACAAATGATTGTGCACGGACGTTTGTGATAGAACAGACTGATTTGTATCACGTATCAGCATAAGTAATAATAGGTAATAATATACAGTGAAATATTCATTACTATCGGGTAAACTACATATTATATACATGGAGTGACAGAGCCACATATACGCTTTAAACAGCTAATCGAAACTTAATTTTTTAACGGTGATCATTTTTTTCGTGCCTTTTTAGTTTGAAAAATGACTTGTTGTCTCATTAAAATATAATATTTTAAACATTAATACATAACACTAGAGCAAGTGACAATGATAATTTTGGTCAAAATTTTTAAAGCGATTTGAACGTCTGCAAAACCCCGCAGACCCTAACTAATTTCAGGCACCCTGGGCTGTAACCCATTTAATCATGTGGTAAATCCATCCACGACGGAGACCGAATCAAAATGTTTACAACAGTATTACGACCTACTCAAAATGTATTATCGTATTTTGGCACAATCTATAAATAAGATAAACTATTTACATTTCGAATAATTCGTAGCTGAAAAATAATTTATTTTCGATCGATATAAAATTATCAATTGGCAAGTTAATCAAAATTGACGGATTGACAACACAACGCAAATAAGATTACTATTTTAATCTATTCATATTAAAAGACAAAAAAATAATAGCATAAATTATTAGGTTATTTCTCGATTTGCTATAACGTGACTATTTTATTTGGTATACCTACATATTTCAATATCTAAACGTTGAATATGTAATTATTTTGCACAATTACAATATATTATTATCTTATTAGGTCGTTTATAAATTAAAGTATAGCAAACACAGTAGGACGAAGGAAATCGGTGCATTCGATAATTATAAGTGATAATAGCTAACAATTATTATTAACTGATAAATTATATTATATCATGCAGTCAATGAATAAAATTATAATGTAGCATGTACTTATATTGTCCTTTTATCAAACACTGTGATAACTGAATAATGCTAAAGTAGTGTTGTTAGATAGGTGAATATTTGTACCGGAGAGTAATTGATTATCAAAATAACAGAAAACATCTGAAATTCGATCATATAATATAAAATAATTAGGAATAGTTTCAAAAAATGTTAATTTGAAAAGTAGATCATTAAAAACGTTTTAAAATGTAAATATAACATAAGTTAACGAAGAACTTTAAATTTGGGAGTTAACATAATTTGAAACTAACTATTATTAATTTAAATAAAAAGTGTACTTTGACCCACGGAGGCGGATGAAACCGGTCAGTGGAATTGGTACAATAAAATTGCGTTTAATTTAAATTAATAATACAATGCATTTCCACCACGAATTGACAGTTAACACAGTAAAAGAAAAAGAAACTATTAGAATGATATAGACATAGAAGAATGTACTGAGGACACTTAGGCCAGGTGAAAAATTACATCATTTCTTGACGTCTTAATTTTTTGTTTTAAACTTGGAGTCGCAGTTAACATTGTTTGAAAATGGCAGTGTCAGTTTTCCAATATTTTTTAATCGAAACGAGATTTATTCAATTGAATCAGTGGTCTGCAACCTACATACAATGAAGTGCCACATATATTTTTTTAAGTATTGTAACACTCCGCTTGCCAGTAAAATAAAAGTAGTAAAACTATACCATGACACAATACCTAATACAATAAATTACTATAAAAAATATTGTTATGGAAGCATTGTTTTTTTAATTAATCGTCGTTCTTTAGAGTTTGGGCCGCGATTTTTTCTTTGTTACGGGTGGTATAATTTCTGAAAAATTGTTTTCTAAAATGTCATTAGTATAAACAACATTTAAGACTACTTTTTCAGAAATTACACCTATAAGAAAGAAATAATTACGAAACTTTTATTAACTTGCAACATTTTACGAAAATAGAAACAGACGTTTTTGTTTCCGGAGCCGCCATTTGCATGGAAGGGTTAATAGCACACTGCACATGCACAAATCAATGGCAGATAATGACCATATCGATATTGTATGACTGTCGTATTTATAAACAGGACGTTCAGAGCATGCATGCAATCTCCCAACAGTGTTTGTCATTGGATGATACGCTTATCTACTTATCGCAATATGACAAACCACTGAATTGTAGTTATTTTAATACAAAATGTGTAATAAGTTATTAATATTGTGTTTATAAGAACAATTTGAGATACTGAGACGACAACATACATTTTTATAAGCAGGTAATAAAGTTCAGGAAATTACTTATGAAGTAATAATATAATGTACTAGTGGATTTATTTTTATTTTTACGAGAAATGGATATAAGCAACTTGCTCAACCGATCAGGCCAATACTCTGGTTCAAATACACGTTAAAAAACATGTGACTTTGCCAGACCCGGGATTCGTACCCGGGACATTATAAACTGACGCGGTAACCGCTCGACTATCGAGAGCGTATATATATATACCCACTTGATGAGAGAAATTATATCGCGTGATAGCCATTTATGTATAGGTCCATGAACTTGACCCTTGCGAGAGGGAGGAGTGTCAGGACAGGATGCGCCGAACGAGGGCATATTAAAAATTAATGATAGCTAGATGTATTATTATTTTAAATTGGGTGAAGAAGACGATTCAAAAATAATATCAGAATCAAAATCGGATTTGGATAATTATTTAGAAATCGATATAAATAGCTTTCATTTTTTTAATTCGATCTATAGATCTGATGTGGATCGCCTTATATTTTCCAATCCACTCGAAACTGAAAACTCTTTATAAAACACAATCTAAATGTTTGTCAGTAAAAAAAATAGTTTGTTATTAATTGGTAAGTTTCTTGACGATAATTCGATATTCAAATATAAGGCTGTTGTTAAAGTGTGAGTAGACTTTTAATTGTATTTTGGGCCTTCATTTAATAAAAAAATTCACGTTTGGAGTAATTTAATCCTGTTCCCTGACCCCTGATGCAGCATTTTATTAAAGCTAATCGCTGGTGTGAGGAAAGGTCGACAGACCAGACGCAGTTGCAGAAACAAAGAAACCAACCGTTTAAATAACTGACGAATGCAGCGTCATTTTACATACATACAATCGACTAGTGCTTCCCAACCGTTTTCACGTCATGGCACCCTATTTAAAAATAAACAATTTTCACGGCATACTGAGCGAGGTACGTATGCACCCATTGGTTTTGTCACGCTATTAAATTAAATAATTATGGGAATTTCACCTGAAAAAAAAACCGGATAAAATATTTGAACTACAACTATTAGACTCTAGTACTCATTGGTATCATAAATTATGTCATTTTTGTGATGACAATTTCATATCGTTTTTAGCGTGGGAAAATATATAGGTATATAAAAAATTTATATCTGTAAGTTGGCACCTGAAAAAAAGCGGGAATAAACTTGTTTATAATCGCCCTTGTTGCACGATATAACCTGGTCGCACTAGGATACGGTCATAAATCATAGCAATGTTGCAACTGCCTTCCGTGCGCATAAGCGAGGACATGCCGGGACAACGACGTCACGCGGCTAGCCGAAATATTACACCTGCGCCCCATGCCGATTGAAATTTATTACGTGCGATAACAGCTGTTTTTTTTAATTTATTTTTTTAATCGCAATGTAAATGCAAATCCAAAATGTCGCGTTCGAGCTGTGTGCTTAGGTACATCAAGTTAAGTGTGTTTTGTAAATACCAACAAAATGGGATCGGCATATTCGACGTGTTGCAGTCGAAACGAGTTTTCTGTTGACAACTTTTTGAGATTATTTAAAAGTAGGTATATGAAAAAGGTTTATAGAATAATACAAAAACAGTAAATTTTCACAATAAAAGATTATGAACCCAGAGAAATAGTGCTAAATTTCCGATAAACAATAAATGCAACATAAAAAATATATCCTACTATAAACTACGAGAAAACTAGAAACTACTAGAAAAAGAAGTAAATGATATAAAAAGGGGAAGTAGTATTATGATGAAATCTCAATCCCTTGTGGCCAAACGGCTCTCGTGGTGCAGTGCGTAAGGCGCTGGCCTTCCACCCGAGAGTTCTGGGTTCGACCCGGTGAGGACACAATATTTATGTGATTTTCTCAAAGCCTGGGTGTTTGTGATTGTTCAAAATGTTTGTACGAAAAATTAATAATTAATAATTCTCTCATCGCTTGTGGCCCACCGTTTAAAAAGCTCTACAATAAACAGTACTACCAGAGAGCTTGGAAAACATTTGGATAATATAACAGAAGATAACGCTACTTGAAATTAAAAAAAAAATATGAATGATTCAGTGGTAATCTAAGTTGGTTGAATCCATATTATTTATTTAGAAATCGTGCGAATTTGCATATTGCAAATAATGACAGATCTTGTATGTCAAATATCCAGTGGCGGCGACTTAAAACATTTCATAATTATATTTTTCTTCGTTTCTTATACTCTCAATTTTCGTTGCCTGATATATAAATCAATAACTCCAATATCGATATAATTAATTTTCTTTCTCGAATACCACAAACAATATTCACAGAAATCAAGGGCATTATCACAGGCTGACTAGTGTGTTCTTTCCATTATTGATTATCACCATGCATTTGCTGCTTTTCTTATTCTGTTTTTATTCTGAATTATTCTGAAGCACATTATGGATATAATATATTATTTGCACGTTTTTCATGTAGCTTGCACTTGTAACCAAGTTTATCTATCTTAAATAATATAATTTTACATTTTCCAATAACTAAATAAAATTTGCACGAGTCTTCTGCGTAGTTCCAATTAAAATATATATAATTTTGAAATAGATGACAGATAAACACAACAAATGAAAATATCATTGCTGCCGATCTCATAACGCAATGACAAATAGTGTATTAATTAAATTAAACCTGCATATTATATTATTATATTGTGGTGGTTTCCTTTAAAAAAAAAATGGGGAGCATTTTGATTTATCGGAAGATTTTAGAAGACATTCCGACCATTTGGATGATTTCGTTAATTATTAATAATTGAGGACATAATAGTATTACATATTATAAACGCAGGACGTTTATATTGACCCGCACAATGAGGGACTGACAGGGATCTAGCCTGGGGGCCCGGGGTTAGAGGGTGTCCGGTGTGGCGCGTCGACCAGCTAAGTGAGATATACATATATCACAAATTTGCTCTAATAGTAAAAAAAAAGTCGCCTGCATTTTACTTTGATGATTATATTTTTCTTAAATATGTGGTTGTGCTACACAGTTTAATGTGATTGATATACTTCAACATGTTCCTAAATAATTATATATATACGAATAGTAGCATTAAGTTCGGAGTATAATTTTTTTTAACATCCTTGGATATACCAAACTGTATTAGAAACAGTGCATTTTTCCAAATACTCGAAATTTAATATCATTTCGACAATCTTGAGTTTTATCTGTTTACGTGAAAAAATATATAAGTTATTAATTTGAATTTTAATTTGAAAAGAGTGACGTACGCGAAAAAGGTTGGAAACCGCTGAATTAGTCAACACATCGGTGGTTTAGTTAGTTTCATATATCCATTCAGTCAAATAGCATAATGATAAATTTTTGCATTCGCAGTAGGTATGTGTTATTATTTTTGCCTCTGGTATTCTAATTGCTGTTGGACACTGGACAGTCGTTTTAAATTGCAATTTCACACGAAATGCACTTTGATAGCTGTATTAAAAGACGTTAAATCGCCACAGACGTGACAAAATACAAAACATACGACGTGTTGCTCGACTTGGAAATTCTCACAGTGATTGCTAGATTACATTTTTAAAAACATGTACTTATTCGTCGACTTACAACTTATCAACATGTCATATTTCGCACTCACCGTCCGAAAAAAATGACTAAATAAATAAAATTATTATTGCTTGATTTTTGCATAATATTCGTCGCACTAAAAGCAAAAGGACATTTTGACAGTTGTTTTCAGCTGTTATGAATGTAGTTTTATTCGTATTTTTTTTTCTGTACACTATAGGCAAAATGTCATTTGTGGAGCTAAATCCTTGAAATCACAATTTACGAAAGAAAATAAAGGTCACCTGTGTATTTTGTAAACTGATCTTCAATTTATTAATGTATAACAAAAACGTAACATAGCTATATACTTATACGATTTTGCCAGTAAAAATAATATTAGAAAATAGTAAGTAGGTACCTACTACATATTTGTAATTATTTTTTAAATGTGTAGCCTTTGTACAAAAAAAAGATTTTGTTGCAGAAAAAGGGCCTTGGTGACGAGAATCTTCACAAGATATGAAAAAAACCAATCTTTGAGTAATAAGTCACATGTGCTCTGAAGGTCATGTCAAAATATTAAGAAATAACCTCCACACGATTTTGTTCACTCAAAAAGAACTTTAACTGCGGTTTTCCCAAAACTCTATTTTTGCACAAGTGCCCTTTGATTTGGGCGACGAAATGTTGTAGTCAAAAAGTTTTTTTCAATTAACAAATTTAAATAAATTATCTATCTACACAAAAGTGTATAAATATTATATATCGGTTGTAAATCGAAGAATACATGATGTACAATAATAAATAATGTGTACATAATATACAGTAAAACCTCAATTATCCGAGTTCGGATTATCCGAGCATGAAATGAACGAGGATATGAATACAACGTTATAATAGTTATTAGGAAAGTTCATACCGATTTAAAAAAAATCGTTAAATGATTATTTAACCCTTTATAGGGCAAAGGCCGAATTTGGTTAATATATTAACCACTCACATTATGGTCTGTAATTTCAAATCTGGTCATAGTAATGACACCCATAGTATTTTAAAAGTTTGTCAAGAATGCTCTTTGGTTAATACAAAGACCAACCGGCGTGAAGTTGGCATTAGTGGCTGGAAATCAATGGGTATGTCTAAATGTCAAAATATTAATCATTGCCCATTTAGTTTTTAAGTTGAGTTTACTGTTGTTAAAAATATTTTAAAATAATAATTAATATTTTGCGGCGTAGTTTTTGTTGTTGCAAGTGCGTTATTTTCTACAATTTTCTTTTGAGATAACAAGAATTGAGATGAAATTCTACTAATTTGGTTACTGCCAGTGTAGTCTACAATAATTGCAAATTGCACCATTATCGAATCAGTCTTTTTTTAGAGTTATACCCCGAACAAATGGACACACTCCAATTTTATTATTAGTACCTACCTAAGTATCGAGATAGTAAGTAAGCCACGACCAAAGATGTTGATGAAAACCTTCTGTACGACCCAGTTATAAAGGGATTTCTTGTTTGTGAAATTGTATAATACGTATGCATGTGTGGGTACATCTAAAAATCTTGTAATCTCGGTGGTCGTCCGATCTAAAAATACCGAGAAAAAATCGCAGATGCCCATATCCGCCGGAAGTGGTTGTGCGTCATTTTGTGTACAACATTATCGCGGCAACCTTTCATAATATAAATGGTGTTCAGTTCGACAACTTTACTGATAAACAGATAAACTAATACAGTGAGGATGATAATTCCACATTTAATAACCGCAACATCACTGCATTCAGATAAGAAGTTTAAGTAAGCCTAATAAAATAACATCGTTTAAAAAAAATAATTCATTCATGGTAATAAAATGATAAGTACATGATTATTTCACCCTCCTCAGTGAGTCAAAGGGGCGTATGCATTGGGATTGCAATACCGAATGCATATATCAATATCTGTATTTCGGTATTTCTTATTAAATACCGGTATTCGTCAAAACATATTAAGCATAGAAAAAAAGAAGTAGGTACCTATCAATAAATATAACTATTAAAATCTATATAAAACACTGGTGACTAGATCACAATATTTTAGAACAGCTAATTTTTACAAATACCTACTATAAGTCCGGGTACAGGAAAATCTCACTAAAATTCTACATGTTCGACAATTCTGTAAGTATTTGAGGGATTTTGTTTTAAATTTTATTTAAATTTTGTTGGTTTCAGTCAGTATATTTATGTTTTGACAGCATAAAACTTACAATATAAATTTAATATACCTAAGTACAATAATATAATAAGTAATGATGAAAAAATAACAATTTATTTTCGAAAAACAAACGTGTATGCTTTCTTAAGGGGGGACATGCTTAGCGTAGGTCAAAATGGAGCTTTTATTGTATTTTCAAAGCGTGATCCTGGACATTCCTTAAACGTTGTAGATAATCTATTTATATAATTTTGAAGCCTTATTATCCTTTATATTTATTTTAAACATTTGATGACTGCATAAAGTATTTTTATTACATAACATAGTATTCTTTTAAACTTCTCGCTCTAATGTTTTAGAATATAGTCATATTTCAGTACATGCATGTGCAGTGGTGTTAAGATTTTTTACATTTATTACTTTTTAATACTTTGGACGCGGAAGACGCACACGGTGCGTAATGACCAGGCGGCCGATCGATGTAATTAACGTGCATTTTAAATGGGGCAATTAAAATCTCATTATCTATTCAGCAGCGAAAGCGTTAAACGCATTTATAAAACTATTAGTATAATTTATGTCGACATTATTATAGTGAAATATTTACAATAAAAAATTATATTGATAATATCCGTGATCCCAAATTTGACAAGAATTAGGCATTTTATTATTCAAAAAATGAGCAAGATTAACACATTTCAAGATAATTCTAAAGATACTAATTATAAGCTATGTCTTTGACCATTCAAGTGTGATAAACATCCTACGAATAATGATTGCTTTATAATAATTATTGACCTAAGAATAAGGTAGTGTTTATTTGAAATACGCCATTTCTTTTGGCATTCCCCAGTAGTTAAGCTACAATATACGGCCGTAGCCATAAATTGACAATTATAATTGAAGTAGGGAGTAAAATGATGTTAACGCGCGTGTTTGAATATGTGCCTAACCGATTTTTTTTAACGCTGAGCATGTCCGCCCTTAATACAGAGAATGCCGGAATTTCGGTATCGAAAAATAATTGAATACCGGTATTGCAATCCTTACGTATGAATAGTGGTTACATGCAAATAGTGCATAATATGCAATTCGCCATACCACATTAGATAGGTACTTTTATTATAGATATCAACAACTTAAAAAAATGTTTTTAATATGTCCATCTCTAAATTGTTTTCAAATAAAAGTGTGTAGAAGTAATATTTGAAAACTCAAAAATTACCGTACATGACATATGTATTTATAATGTGGTCAATTTGATTTTGAAACCTTCTAATAAATAATTGTTTAAAAATTTAATAGAATAAGTAATAAGGAATAGTAATATTATAAAATTTAAATCAATTCATGTCAAGTGTTTTTTTTTTTTTTTGATAAATAGAGAGTATAGCAAAATGTAACCTGCAATCTAATAGTATTATCAATTATTATCTTTGAGAATAATCGCACAACGCACTGGATCAAATATTATTATCTCTATGATAATATATTATATGTACGTATAACTATATGGAAAACATGTATACAATAACACCAAGCAGTCTACTTTGAAATTATATCTATTTATTATTGTTATCTTAAAATTACAATTATCAGATATCCTCAATTTGTTACGGTAATTTCCCGAATTTAGGTTTTTCAGATTACCGATTTTGATTATCAGTACTAGGTAGGTAAAAAAACATTTGTTTTTATCACTTCAATAAAATATTTATTATGTGTAATAATGAAAATTGTTATCAATGATTATTGAGCATTATTAAAGACATGCAAAATGCATATTGGCAATGGATTTTAAATTAAAAAATTTTAAGTGCAAACATGGATTTGGGTTTTGTTTATTATTAAATTCTAAGAACAGTAAAGTTAATGTATTAACAGAGTATTAAATGAAACAAAACGAAACACATATTAATTGAGTAACGATACAGCACTCCAAATCGTCGAAAAAACTTGAAACTTGAAACTAAAAATCAAAATAAACCAATGTCAGACCAATTTATGAAATGTAAGAGTGTAAGACAGTTAAAAAATATTAATAAGATGCAATTGTATTTCATGAATAAAACAATTCAATGTATAACGAATGGGCTAGGAATTGCAATACCGGTATTTAAAAAACCGGAATCCCGGTGTTTGACAATACCGGTTAAAACAGTATTTTCGGTATCAAGAAAGCAGATTGCAAAAAGCTGTAATTAAAAATACTGAATAATCCAACATAAATACAATAATCACAAATTCACTACATAATAATATTAATTTATTATGGGAATGCTTTCAACTTTAGTTTTGGACGATAGTTGGCAACAGTCAAAAGAATGTCTAGGTTTTTCGGCGGAAAAGTTCTATGATTTAATTTTTTTATGACTACCGCTGTTAATACCGATTTTCAATATAAAATACCGATATTGAGATTTTCATTCGGTATTGCAATCCCTAGAATGGGCATTGAGATAATAAAATATTAAACCATCATAAATATACAACACTTCATGACAAAAACAGAACGTAGAATGTTACAATTTCTCATTAAATTGAAATGTCAATGGAAAATTTACCGAATATAATTACTATAATATACTGTCATGTACATGTAATAAACGACTGCGTTTTACGGTATTAATAAAATATATTCTGAGATGTTAATTTTTAAGTTGATAAACGGGTGTCATATTAATGTATACAACTTCCCTAAAAAATGTGTAGATTATTCAAACGTAACTTACATAATAAACATTTTTTTCATTTTCAACATTTACACGGGATGTGGGCCCTTAATATTTATTACATCACAATAACCGCACCGCCACAGCAATGGTTATGATTATGAAAAACTACAACATGCGTTTTTCATTCATTGATCATAAAGACGTGATAAAAGATTAATCATTCACGTTAGTCGATTCTCAGTAAAACACAAGGATAGTAAATAAACAAATGGTTACTTGGTGGTAATTCATCATAATTTTTATAAAATGTGTTTATCTCTTTGTATCATGGTATGAAAGTGGCGGTAGATAGGTATATTGTGGGTAAATCATTATATAATGTCACCATATTGGTATGGCAAAAGCGATTCTCAGTTGCATCGGTTTTTCTTGCCATCATTGAAACATGCATTGTAGCAAATGAAACCAATAGGCACTCCTGAGATTCGCCCACAGTGACAGTACCTATAGAATGATTTACAACTTTTACAATTTAAAACATCGATTTGTAAAATACTTATATATTGAAATAACAACGCGACATTTATAAATCATTCTAATTATTGTGTTAAAAGAGTCAGTGTATCAATTAAAATTAAACACAGTATGTATTATGTGGTACCTATTCCACATAATTTAATATTCTTCACGACCAGTTTCGTCCCCGACATTCTCAACCGGCGTTATTATTTTTGATGATACAAGTATAAAAGTAACAAGTAGAACATATAAAATTATATTTTAATAAGAAATCCCACCCCACCAGGTATGAAAACAACCAACGCCGCACTATGGTAAAACGAAAATTCGTAAATGTCTATAATTTTACAAACGAAAATACTAGACTTAATAACGCTTTCGCTGCTGAATAGATAATGAGATTTTAATTGCCCCCTTTAAAATGCACGATAATTACATCGATCGGCCGCCTGGTCATTACGCACCGTGTGCGTCTTCCGCGTCCAAAGTATTTACTATATCTTTTAATATTAACAACGTATTTAACGCTTCATTCGACGTGTAAATTAGAAGGAGAAGTATAATATAAAAACCGTTATGAATGTTAATTTTCTTTAAATAATAATACGTAAACATCAAATCAAAAATATAAATCTAAGTTTTTTCCAATCCAATTTCCCAATGTCAATTTGGCGACATTTTTATACAATTAATTTCCCATATCAACCAGGAATAATCCGGTTTGTCTTTCGGTAATCGGCGTATCAGCTTTCAGGTACTTAAAAAAAATGTTGATAAGTTCTTCCTATTTATCATTAATGGTGCTTTAGCTGTTGTCCGTTCAGTCTCCGTTTCAGTCAAGCTAAATGAAAAAACTGAAACGGAAATGTGACGGGTGGGTTTTCCATTAGTTATCAGTTTTTAGAGTTGCCAGTTAAATTGACGTGTAAAAGACGGAGTTTATTGAGATTTATGCTTATGGAAAAATAGTGATCACCACACTGCCAACAAAAAAGAAGATTCCTACGATGTACAGAATACGAAATATGGAAGTATCGGTTTTTTATAACCGATAAAGTATGTACCTCCCCAATTAATTTAGGTACCTATTTAGCGAAATTAATCTAAGGTGTGTGTTGTCGTATTACCCACTACTTTCTAATTTCGATTCATAAATTATTATTTCTTCAAATACATGTACCTACTGCATTATACCTACCAACCAATACGTTTAGAAAGTTATTATAAAAATAACATTAATTTTAATTGGATAAATATACGTAAATATACCTACATCGCCGTAACCCAACTGCACTGTCAACTGAGACTGAACGGACAACTGAACTGATCGTCGAAAGACTCTAAAGGGACCTTAAAGAAATAATCTGATGTCAGTATTATTTAAAAACGGCTGAATTTATTTAAAAAATCTATTAAGGTGCAGTAATCTGATAAAATCTAACGATAAAATATTAATAACAAGATAAGAATAGAGATAAACTAATATTATATGATTGTAGGTATAGCTAAAGTTTGCTAACAGACTATATGGTTTTCTACAATTAAATATTCCAATATTTATTCTTATAATCAGCAGCACTGGATGATTGTTTCGGCATAGTAATCAACTTTATAATATACACATTTGCAGGCACGCACAAAAGAAAATAGTAAGGGTTAATTTCAAAAAAATATCGATACCTAATGGTTTATTATTGATATTTTAAGGCGACGGTAGGGTTAACAAAATCTAGTCCCGTGGACTCCCGCACTTTTACGGGTACATACCCCATACACAGACACTCCGCACTTTCAATCTAGCAATGAACACATAGTCTACAGCTATAAGTACGTGTGCTCAGATGCGAGTTATTGCGACCTGTCACATTCACAAGTGGTTATCAAATACGGTCATAATTTATAATTATCACGAGTGTCCGTTTGTGTTGTTCGTGCCGTCTTTTTTTTCGACATACCGTTCGAGAATATTAAAATAAATTGTACCAATTCATGAATGGCATGGGTTTTCCACTTACATAGGGAATGCGTTCTTTATAATACCGAGAGGAGTAGGGCCAACCTTTTGAGAAGGATGCTCGACAGCCAAATCATCCAGGTCACGGAGCAAGTGGCAGAATAGTAGACTAACACCTGGATCGGATACATCGAAAGAAGTAGTTCAACGATAAAATTCGCGGATCAACATTAAAAAAAAATATTCTACGAACACGCGCGAGAAAATTGCTCTGAGAAACCAATGAATGTGATTTTTTTAAATTAAAAAAAATGTAAGATATGAAACTCCTCGGTATTACTGACAATTCGAATATTTCCGCGAATAAAGACATTTAAAGTTGTAATAAGACTATAATGTACCTACTATCATATTTTTATTATTCAGAATATTACCGAACATAAAATTCCAAATTAACTTTAATTTTCAAGAAGTCATTATTACATATTTTGGAGTTCTGAAAACAATAATTATTAATAACATAAACATTAATATCAGAGCTAGCCAACATTTTAGACTCCGCGGACTACCTGTACTGCGGCCGTAATATTGTATCAACGGATCACAAAGTTGGCAGTAAAATAAAATATTTAAATATAGGCATGTATTTTTTTTACCGTGTCCGGTAATTTAAAAAAAAACACTGAGACGATGGCACTTTGGTCAATACCAGTAGACAGACTTTTAACGTGAGGAATTCAATTTAGCATTTCGCCAAGCGGTAATTTGTAGATACCAATTAAACAAACATATGTAGCAATTATTTCAGGTACCTACCTACTTATGACAGATATTTAAAAATACTGATGATCCCTTTAGATTAAATTAGATAATTCAGCATTAATTCGAAATAAATATTCGATAATTACATTAGGTTAAGTTGGGCACTACATTTTAATACAATTTCCTTTATTAAAAGTCGTGCAATTTATATTCATTCTGAATTGCTAAAAGGTAGGTATCTACGTACCAAGGCCGACTATATTCATGCCGTGGCACTGAATTGCTAATTAGGATAGTAGTGATTATCTTCGAATGCAATACGGTAACATCATCGCAATCAATGAAGATTTTCGATTGCATATTTCGTTCAAATTATAACCTTTCATTTGAATATGCAAAAAAAAATCTTCCAATAGTTTACCTATTTACCATATTGCATTCGAAGCATGAACAATAACTAACACTAGCATCGAAGTTTACAGTTTCGTGTCACGGCCAGCGCTCTAAATGGAAAATTTTACGAACCGGAGCGCTCAACAATTTTCAGAAGATGTTTACATAGTTACCAAATTTTATGTGTATTTTATAAAACTAAGTGTGTTATATTTTTCTATTATATGGCCTATCTAGCTCAGACGGTCAAAATATTTTTTCCACGAGACGGAGCGATAATTTTACCAATTTCACGAACCGGAACGGTGCTCCGGTGCGCTCCGGTCATTTCGATCCTTGGTCACGGCCTGACTACAGTGGACCTTTCTACGTACGTCCCCGAAGTAAGATCATAAAATAGTACATATTTCGAACTAATGTACAATTCTCTAATTTAATGTGAGGGAACATGATTTCAAATATTTTTTTTAAATCTCAAAAAATGCTAAATGCTAAAAAATCTATTTATTAAATCTTTGTCAGAGTACCGATCGATGAAGACAAATTACAGGTGACCGATTAAAATGACTAATTATTAATATCGACATATTATTTTGTACGTATAATTTTAATAAAAGCAATTGGACTAATTGTAGACAGCTGTTAAAATACAAATAAATAAAAATCTGAAAGTGAGACATTGTAGAAGCATTTTCTTAAAAGTCGAATTGCGAATAAAAGCGAATTAAAAGACATAAATTTGTAAGTATAAAAATTGAAGAATTATGAACCTTCGTTTTAGGTAGGTATTTGATGTAGAAATTTTTCCAATATCATTTTTTACGCTTGCTACGTCTTTGTTACCCCTGCAGCATAGTCCGTTCATTATCTATTCACGAATCAAAATGACCTGCAGCTAATCTATGACAGAACTGTAATTAACTGTCATTATTTTTACATAATACATACAGTGCAGGTAGGTTCCGTACCGTTCCTAAGTGTTTATTCCCCCATTTGAATACGTATAAATAATTCTTAATTAAATATTTCACAGAATGAATAAGTACCTATCTAATGTTAAGTGCAATTAATATAAGGTTCATTATAACCCTCAAACTAATTCTGTCTATAATTCGAATTTCGAATACTCTCAGAAAGAAAGGAATGCTAAATTACAAAAAAAAAAACAATTAATAATGTCTGTCCGCTTTATATATAAGATATTTTTTCATTAATAAGGGGGTGAAAACAAAACAACAAATATGGCCGCCTGGTGTTATTTTTGAAACAGCTGCGCGATAATCATCGATCTACCTACTCGGCAGAAATTGCGAACGTTCCCCCGAGGAGCTGGCAACACTGCCATAATAATACCGAACAACATTCATGAGACATAGTGTAACCACGATAGTGTGTTAAATTAGTGGAACTTAGTTTCTTTCTTATTATCCGCGTGAATTGTGCATATTGTTATAGTTACAACACCTGTCAAGCCTTTAGTCTGTTTCCAGGAAACAGAAAGAAAATCATCAC
Source organism: Rhyacophila brunnea (assembly GCF_057557595.1). Lineage (NCBI taxonomy): Eukaryota > Metazoa > Arthropoda > Insecta > Trichoptera > Rhyacophilidae > Rhyacophila > Rhyacophila brunnea. The sequence goes on along the minus strand of NW_028232827.1, from coordinate 31,585,477 downwards.
AGGAAGGAAATGTTTTATGCTATCATACTCAATGATGATCGTGCGATTGGCTAACGATACATAATTATGGGGCTGATGAATAAATTAGTGTGTATGGAGTTTGACGTGAACTGTTGTCCTGCAAACAGATGGCTGTATAGCATCTAGATAAAAAAATGACGCCTTGTTGGTGTAGTATTAATTTACGAGCGCCTTTTTTACTCGCTAACCTATTTTTGAACCATTCAGAATTATAATTTATATACATACAAGAAGATTGAATTTATAATGCACTCATTCACTTATTTTCGTCTGTTTTTCTCTTGTATTCCGGTGGTATTTATTACGTTTTTTTAGACATACATTTAATCTCAATGCGATACGGTCATCTGTTTCTGATACTGTTATACGGCGAAATGCATGCGTACAATTCTCCGGAGATGCCCTATTTATAGGTACGTGAAACAGATTTCAAACACACAACTGCTGTGTATAAAAAGTTATAAGGATTTAATTAGGCACTAACATTAAATTACATTACGTGACCTCCGTGTATACAATTTTATTTTAACCAATGGTGAAGGGTGCCTGTTGAAGGTTGTGTAGGCTGTGGTAGATAACAGAAAAGTCATAGGATAGCCATATTTACAATACCTGAATTTGAATTTTGTTCATTTTCAGTATTTTTATGAACACATTGAAGGAGCATTATGGGCCTAATTGATATTTATTTTAAATGAAGTAGCATTTACGGGGTAGAACTCCATTAAAATAAATGAAGTAGAATTAACCAAAATAACCTTGTTTTAAAACCAATTCAATGGATATCTTTTCCATCACTGCTGACCTTTTAATTACTACATTTAAATAACACGCTAATTATATCTAATGGCCAACTACTCCAAACGCGCCAGTCGCGGTGTTAGCACTAAATGAGTTAAGAACGGCATTGTGTATGTATAATACTAATAATGTATTATGTTGATAACTTCGCTACCCACGTTTTTACCACGATGCTCATGCATAGCAGTGACGGCGACTAGTTGCGGACTCAGAGAATATCGCAGGTGTTTGACGCAACAAGCACAGTGTATGCAGTGCGCCTCGTACGGCAACCACGTGTAACAGTTGCCTAACTGTGTCAGTTATGATTGCATCAAGATGACCTAGAAGTTTAGACCCAATTGAACGATGAACTTTCCGAATCTTCATCTTCATTGAATACCCAATCAATAATGATAAAACGGCAGGTGTTCAATGTTGGCATTGTATATTTGATCACATATAATTAATATAGTCACGTGACAGATTTGTAGATAATATTATTATAATAAACAATTAAATTGTTAGTGTGTATTTAAATATATTAATTGATTAGTGCGGTCAACACACATATATTATATATATATATATTTATAAATTCTTCGATTAAAACAAAATCGCATAGGTACATAAATGTTATTTTTACATTCAATATGCAGACTAGTCGGGGTAATTATCTGTTTTCGAAAACACATCGAACTACACACTTTGCTATACATACACACAAACAATTCACTGATCTGACAGGAAAATTAATCTGAATACAAATCGAATAAACATCTTCCTGCCTTAATACTTAACGCTATATTGTAATGAATTTTGTTCTCATATATATATATTTCTTTTAAGCCTTTTTGCGGTACCGCGACTAAGGTAGTTTTATCTTAAAACTTTTAATTATCTACCGATGTATGTCATGCAAATTTTGTACATAGATATTTAAAAAATAAATATTGCATGGTCTCCCTATCTTTTGAGCGGTAAATTGGCGGCCGACGTACAGAGTAAAGTTGTCTGTCCCTCCACCGCTTTATTGTCGCTCAGTTCAGTTCAACTCAGTTGAAAAGAGACTTTCGAACTGTCTGGAACACATTATACAGATACAGTCTACCTGTCTTTCAAAAAAAAATCCTACGCGTCGTAAAGAACAAAAAAACAACACCTGACCGGCCCTCAATAATGATTAACGTCACAATAATTCCGACAGTCAGAACAAGAGCAATAGCTAGAATATTGTTACGTCACGATCGGTAGAAGTCGGTCGTTTCCGGCACTCGTCACGGAATAGTAATTTATTTACCAATTCCACACTGTCCATCTGACTCTCGTGACAGTCGGAAGTTGTGTCCTGTTCCCGCGGATGTGTGTGCGCTACAAGTCCTAATCTAATTGGTTCATCGATCGCCAACGAGTAGAGGGTGCCCTCAAGTGCAGTGACAAAAATATACCAGTGAACGAACGAGCGTAAACAGATTTATGTTGTGAAAAGTAGAAATAATTCATACACCCACAGTGCGATACCCCGTTTAAAAATGGCGAAGTTATTTGAACTTTGCATGCTGATAGCGGCAGTGTTGCTGACAGTAGAATCGAAAAAACACAACGATTTCCCGGAGGAAGGTCTATGCGAGATCGACCAGCTAAGATATGATGCGTTATCTCTAGAGGACGAACTTTGGGGAAAAGTTCTCGACCCTAGATGGAAAGAAGTGACCGACACATCTCAGCTAGGGCCTGATATAGAAATAGCTAAAGAGTTTAACAAATTCTGCGAAGAGTTGGAAAACGACTTTCCGTACGCGAAACTGAGAGAATCCGAGGTGGTCGTCGATTCTTGGGTTTGGGCTAAATTGGCCAGCGAGAGGCTGACAATTGACAAGTTGTACGAGGCCTTCAGGAGGTTTATTAACCACCAGGCCACCTCGAATGTGCCTTCTAATCAGAGACTGTGGTTGGATTTGGCAGAGACTATTCTGCAGGATCCTACCAGCTCTATACCGAAGGCTACGGAGAGAATGCATAATCTGATCATACATTCGAACCTCTATAATCAAGCAGTGCAGGTAAACACGTAACAGGTATTCGACTTTGCAAAAACGCTGGTCATTTCACAATAATCTCTCTTCTTTAATCTGTTTAGGTACCGGTTTATTTGAACACGTAACGCAACAAAAAGTGAAATTATTCTTCCTCGGTTACAAACTTTAAAATTGTTATTATCGTCAATGTAAGTGGGTTAGAAAAAATGGGTAATTATGCCGCAGAGTTGGCCGCCCGCATGAGCTTTTTTATGTATATATTTCTTTACGAAAACAGTTTATTCCATGTAAACGATTATAATATTACTTTATTAAATTATTAAATATTAAAATTAAAAGGAATTAAATACCTTTTTTTCTGTGAGCGCAGATGCTTTTCGATCCAGTAATTAATTGTTAATTTTAAATTTGTAATTTTCATACATTTCGATGCATCATTATCACACACTTGGATTATATTAAGTTGGGTTTGGTCTAAAAAGAAAGTTATAAAAACTCATGCGGGCATCTGCGGCACATTTACCAAATAATGTTTTATTTAATGCTATAAATTTGGGACGTAAAATATAATAATATAGAAACTCAAATAGGTAACCATCTCAATTCATATCCACAATACAATTTACTTTGAATGTCATTTTATTACCATAATATGATTGAAATGTATAAGATAAGAATACAATTACAATAGATTTTACCTACGAACTCGCGTTGAGTAAAAAGCGATAAAAAATAAACAAAGGTAAGGCAGTCAGATAAGTGTATATTTTGAAATTCCTACGTGATGGAACTATATACTAACAATGCGATTATCCTTTGTTAGCAATTCACTTCTCAAGAAAGCAATTTGCTTACTTTATTGTAAAATAAACATAGGAGACGTGGCACACGTTCGCAGTTTAACAATTTAGTTGCAACTGCACATTAGATACGGTAATAAGCATAATAATTTAATAAGCACTTTTTCACTTCCGAGATCCTTACAAATTACAACTTAATTTAAGTTTTTTGTCATATCTGATGAAGTAATTCATATATAATTAATAACCACATTAAAGTCTCATTGACTATTGCCAACAACTGGCTAAGATGTTTAAAACCACCCTGCATTGAATATACCAATGGGTATGCCTTATAATTATGTAAAACTTGTAATACGAAGTAGATACATAATAAATTAATAACGATCGTACCTACCTATTCAGATGAAAACAAAAACATCTCATGATAATAATAAAAAAACATTTAGGTATTACATATTTTAAAAGAGTGGATTGATAATATTATAAAACTGATACAATAATATTGTATTCGATAATATTTCTGTGATCTTTGGTCAATCTGATAAAGAAAAAACTCAATGTCGATATTATTTGTTTCGTTATGTATTGTCTGTAACATTAATAGCACGCAAATCTAGTTTAAAAAAACTGTCGTGGTAATGAAGACAATCGTCAAATATTATCATTCCATCGATGGTTTGGTTTATCCAATGACTCACAAAATTGTATAAGTACCTACTTACTTATCTATCTCGAAACAACCATTTTTGGACTTCAATATTCACCATAATATTATCATTCATTTTCCAAGACTTGTAATATGTAGCTGTTGGAAAAACTGGCATTGTCAATTGAAATTGAAATTGAAAATTGATTTTTATATTTTACAACTGTCAATAATATTTGTGACGAATAATACAATAAATAGACCAAGCGAGCGATAATAATATTACTTTGATAATATAATGACATTGTTAGTTATTGATAATTATTATTGTTTGTTTGTTCGAATAAAGGTATCAACTACGGAAACTAGAAAAATCTACAATGTTATCAGAGCATTTTCCTTACACATATTAGAAATTATGACCACATTAACGTCGTTAGCGAATGATAATTAAATATCAAATTTTAAATAAAAACGCAATTGTTAAAATAGAATCCTTCGCTACGCTTGGATAACTTGAGTGTTATATCAAGGTAAAATACGTATCATATCAGTGAAATATTTCATTGTATTATTTGGAGGACTATGAATAGGATAGATAAAAACAAGATTGTATCTATGCATTAATATGTAAGTACCACAAACAGTTTGTGACTTTTAATGGTATCAGGTAAACAATAGATTTAGGTAGTGTAAACCTGATTTAGGTACCTACAATGGTATAATATTAATTTTCACAAACTGTGTTTTTTTATTTCGTAGCTACATATTATTTTCAAGGTTTTCGAAACAGATATCAATAACTTGTGTGAATTCCATTTAATCATAGTATAATAAGTATAAAATTCCACCAATTTAGTTCTTAGCTGCAAGGCAACTATACAAACGAAGATCTGGAATCTTGACGATTATCTTATAATCGAAATGGTTCGGCCCCGACTAAAAATAATATAGGTATTTGAAATTGATTATAAAATGGAATCATACTAAGTCAACAAAAACCGGTATTATTTACATAATTTGATGTTTGAATTTATAAGCTTAGAAACTGAGGCACATACATTTGTACAGAAACGTATTTTTTCTGTTAATCCTAATACCTATGTAAAGTAAACTGTAGTGAACTCTTTCGGAAGACCATAATATTATTATGATTATGTTATGTAAATTTAAATTCTTCATAATAGTTCATTTTGAACCTTCGAACCGGTAGTTGTCATTCAAAACATAACTCTCTTTAGATATAGTAACCGCGAATTCCATTTTATTTAACGTAAAGTACAAATATATACTGGGGCTCAGCACCATGCACTAATCATAATGCAATGTACCACTATATCAAAAAGTAGATCAACATCTTTTTTTACATTTCTATTAGGAAACCGTAGATATACGAGGAACCGATTAGAGAAAGTTTCAGATTATTTAGTAGAACAAATCTTATTTTCTCTTGTTATAATATCGTAGATAAGTAGAGATCTATTTTTATTAATTGAAATTAATTATTATTTGTGTTATGAATACATTAGGTACGTACTGTAAATAATAGATTAATTAAATCATTATTAAATCTGAAGATGAAAGAAATTCAAAAAGATAAACAATATTTTTACAAATAATATTTAAATTTATCTATGTCAGTGTATTAATTAACAATGAATGAATTTAGATAACAAGCGATGTTCGGTAATCTATTAGGTATTATAAAGTCAATATATAAGCCAGCTTGAATGATTAAGTAATACATTGTCCTTGACATATTATTATATTAATAGCAATAATAACAAACACATTTTAAAAGTAGAATATATTATAATACGAGGGTGGGTCAATAAGTCCTTAGAAAAGCCGACAAGTGGCGCGACTAGTACTGTAAGCGGTTTGTTTTCATGCAGCGGCACTACCGATTCAGTATGCTGCGAAGTTTCAATCAGATTGGTCGGGTTGTTGTGTGTTTTTCGTACATTTAAAAAAAAAATTGCTTGTGGAAAATGGAAAAATGGAAAATGGAGAAAATTGAGTTTAGAGCTGTTATTAAACATTTTAATATAAAAGGGTTAACAGCAAAGGAAATAAAAAATGAGTTGGATTTAGTTCACGGCATATCTGCTCCTTCACTTGCAACTATTTATAACTGGTTAAATGAATTTAAACGTGGTCGTACATCAACAAAGGATGAACCACGCTCAGGACGTCCTGTAGAGGTGACTACACCAGATATGATCAATAAAATCCACGATATGGTGTTAAGTGACCGAAGATTAAAGTTGAGTGAGATAATTGAGGTTACAGGGATCTCAAAAGGTAGCGTCATTTCTATTTTACATGACAAATTGGGCATGAAAAATATTTCTGCAAGATGGGTGCCGCGTTTGCTCACAGTCGACAATAAACGCAATAGGGTGGTGGCCTCTAAAGCCCTGTTGTCGCTCATGCAACGCAATCCGGATGAATTTTTTCGTCGCTTTGTGACTGTAGATGAAACATGGATACACCACTATACTCCCGAGACGAAAGAACAGTCAAAGCAGTGGATTGCGAAGACAAACCATGTCCAAAGAAGGCGAAAACCGTAAAATCAGCTGGTAAGGTTATGGCTACTGTATTTTGGGATGCACGTGAAATTATTTTCGTTGACTATTTGGAAAAAGGAAAAACAATAACAGGGGATTATTATGCATCTTTATTGGACCAGCTAAAAAACGAAATTGAAGAAAAATGGCCTCATTTAATCAGGAAAAAAATCCTCTTTCATCAGAACAATGCCCGTGTTCACACATGTTTACGATCAATGGCTAAAATTGAAGAATTGAAGTTCGAATTGGTCGACCACCCACCGTATTCGCCAGATGTAGCCCCCAGTGACTTTTTCCTTTTCCCAAACTTAAAAAAATGGCTAAGTGGACAAGGTTTTTTTTCAAATGAAGAAGTCATCGATCGGACAAATGCTTATTTTGAGGACCTTCCGAAAACTTATTTTTCTGACGGTTTAAAAAAAATTGAGAAACGTCTAACCAAGTGTATTGAGCTCCAAGGAGATTATGTTGAGAAATAAAAAAAAAATACAAAAATAAAAACTGTTTTAATGCTTTTTTCTAAGGAATTATTGACCCACCCTCGTATAATACAACTGAAATGCATTTTCGACAAACAGAAAATACTTAATGATTTACAACGTTAATCAGTAAATTGGTAATTAAGTAAGTACCTCAACAAGGAAGTATTATATTTACTTAATATATTATAATTTATTATAATACGTACAATTTTATATATTATTAAATCAATTAATGTGTAATCAAATCACTAATCAACGTCGATTACAGGCTATGTTATAAATACATACAAAAGTTGGATACCTACCTACATAATGTTTATATTATTTATTAAATTATTATCATGCTTATCACAAAATGTCATATCTAGACAAAATTGGTAATTATTAAATACAAACGTGTGTCTATATAATTTTACCATAAATACACTATAGGTACAACGTGAAGATAATGTATATATGTATACTAGAATAGACTATAGACGTTTGTGAGGGATCGCCCACCCTACGAGGGAGGAATCACATACAATGCGATGATTACTGAAGAAGTGGACATCACAACACCAATAAAATTTTCTAAAAATAAAACACTCAGTTAGAACGCAATACCTACTGAAATCAATATTTTTTAACGTATATGGGGGGACCTGAAATATAAAAAAAAAAACAGCGGAAAATAAGGGTAGGACATCACAGAGAATTATGCAGGCGCTCTATTGATTAACAAGTCAGATGGGGCAATACCAATCTAAATAAAAGCCTTTACAGCAAAACAACGTGGTAGCTAGACTAGGCCAGGTTCGCATACTGTTTTCGGAAACCTTTTCCACATGAAGGGTGTTGTAATATTACGTCATACATTGCGCCTTCTATTTGGAAAATACGTTCTGAATTTTTCCATTATTTTTAAAGTGTCTTTTCTGTATGAAACAGGAGTCCAACAACCACCTGTGCGAGCTGAAGCAGTCTCCCCATCAGCTGCTCTTCAACATGTACAACACCATTGCGTTGACGGAAATCAAAGGCTACACCACCATGCAGTTTTCGTGGATGCTTTTGAAGTTGTATGGACATGGTAAGAGAGAAAAGAACTAACATTGTCTTGTGATAATCACTATATGAGTAACGCCATTTGTTAAAAACACTATAGAAATTGAGTAGAAATGATATCGACGAAGGAAGAAGAATCATCAAATGTTTTAACATAAATTTTTCAATTAGGTATGGATGGCCCCTTGCGAAAAATTTTCATGTCGTTGAATGTTAAAAATACAGCAATATTTAGCTGTCAGATTTTTTTTATTCTTCATTTGATTTTAACACTCAACGTTTGATATATTATAAATTATAATAAGCATACGGTCGCCTAGCTTGTATAGGCGTGTATGTAGCCAAGGGCCATGAGCTCTTCATCACTATGTATACAATGAATCTATCCGGTAATTTGTACGTATGCAGTTGGCCGTATTTCATCGTGTGTTGAAGTATCGGAAATGGTACGTGCTCGTAAGTATCATGTCGAACCTATCAAATTAATGTTATTATTGAATCTAATAAAATTTGAACATTATTGTCTGCAATTCCATGCGGCCATTTCTTTACGGTAAAACAGCTCGCGGTGAATTGTGATACGCCGAACTGTGCTACGTACAACATACACGTAACCACAATAAATATGACAAGGTTAAATTTCCGTTTAACTTCGGAGCCTCAAACTATGCTTACATAAAACAGAATAGCATAATTTTATCAATAGTCAACAAAACCATTTACGAAATCCCATAAACATAGATGTGTTCCCAAGGGATAAGACACACACAGACAGTCGGGACGGTGCGCGCGCGCAATTTTCGCAAGTAGTCCAATGAGATTTTGTTAGGACACAAAAGGTGATGCTAAAACATTCAAACAACGTTATAAAAATAATAACAACATGCATTCTAGAGATAGAAATTTAGTTTAAACCAAATAATAAAGATGTATTATGTATATTGATTGCACTTTCGGCTTTCTGAGCAAGCCGAGACCAGTATTTACGTGGGCTTATATTTTACATACGGAGTAAATGTCCTAATTATTTTACTTGGTCTCCAGGAAACTTCACGTCGGAAGCGGCCAATATGAGGCAGAAATTCGAGGAGCGATCAGCCGTCACCCTTGCGGCAGTCAAGGGAGCGATGGCCCAGGCGAGCCGCGAAATGTGGCGATGCGATCCCAGCAATCATACGGAAGGTTAGTTGTGTACGTCGTGCCATCGATACCGTTTTTGGTAATGTCGCGTTGTTGAGATACACACCGACATACCTGCCTAATGCATTCTATTCATCTCAAGTAGTTTTTTTTTAAATATAGCAAAATTCCCCCTTGCGAAAGCTTTAATGATAAACTGCACCGCGATTTCCTAACTATCGACTCGTGTGGCACCAGACGACATGACGTAATTGTGACGTCAGCCAATACACGCTCGAGGCATGCCGCCCAGCGCGCAGTGCCCACCGTAGATATTATTACGATGAAACACCTATATGTGTATGGTGACAATGAATAGCGCCGCTGTCTGAGTAGCGTTATTTTCTCGAATGCTATTATCACTCCGGTAGTACGTCACAATGATGTCATATGACGTCATGTCGACCGGGCAGCTGGCACTCGCAAGTTCTAACATGTACTCGAAGTTTACGATACGTATATTTTCCAAGACTCTGAACAAAGCGCTTCATAGCAACCCGACACTGCCAATTACGGTAAAAACACTCTAGGGATGAGAAAATTATATATAGGTATGTATCGAACCCGGAACCCATGAGGAAGCCAGTACCTTACGCATTTGATTACGAGGGTCACTAATGGGAGGATCATGACTCATGAACGGACATAGAAAAGAAGATAAACACGAGAAATTATATTATAGTAGATAATATGGCAAACGTTTTTGAAGACTTACATACATAGATAGCATTTGGTTACTAATGAAGTAGTAGTACTATTTGGGTGAGGTCAAACACCGTTTTAAACTGAGATATTTGCCTTTTATAGTTCAGTAAATATTATTATGTATGCAATCGACCCAGAACTCTCAAATGTAGGATTGGTTTACTTATTTAGTATCTTGAGTTATGAATGCATAACCCGATGGTTATCTTTGTAAGCAATGGTTGTATGTAGATACTTACTGTGAAAATGTTTCAACAATAACAAAAGGTCGTTTACAATAATTATAACCATTCCATTTTCAAAACTTCGCTTCATTTTCTTGTATCGTAAAGACGTTTAATATGTTACGGTGTTACACTATATAAAATTTAAATTGTACTACTAAATAACTAAAATTCAATAATTTGAATATGATAAACCAGGCATTTTGGTATGTTGTATTCTTTCTTTTTGATATACGATTATTAATAAAACGACTAGTCGGCTTAAAGTGTTAATCCGGTCAACTGAAAATTATCGAGAATTTTCTTTTCGAAATAACTAAGGGTTTTTATACCATTTTGTTACAATTAAACTTCAATTTCAGTGAAAAATAGTTACATTTAGATTTCTAAGATAGAATTCGGAAACAAATTAATATTAATAATAATAATAAAAAAACACAATTTAAAAAAGGTTTTAGTAACATAAAGTCAGGATGTAGTTTTTTACGTATTTACTAAATATATTTAACCGTTTTTGATAAATTTATTTCTTCTGCTCTAAATTATTTTTAAATAGTGACCTATGTTACGGTAAGGAACAGTCACAAAAAAAGATAGGTAAAAGGCAGGAAGAATCAACAAAATACAAAAAAACTTTTCTTTTATAAGTTGAAAGGAAATCCATTTAGGAGTTTAAACTATGAAAATGAAATTTCTCGAAGAATAGTCGTTTGGAGAATATTCACATAATAATATAAGAGAATATTCTCGTTTCACATCACTATGTACGTAAGCACACATTGTGGATAAAAATGAGATAAATTACGACACCATTGTAGGCAAGTACGCATTTTTTAATTACTCATTGCTAGAATTTAATTCGATGTTATATTAATTTGTTAATAATAACGTCACGTTATTTGGCAAAAGAGATCATATTATTTTCTCATCACATCACTGACAGCTATCTATATAGTAGGTACCGAAGAAGCTCGCAAATCATTGTTTTTGTTTACGCAAAACTGCAAAGATAACCTTTGGTCTCTCGTGTAATGGCGAATGACTAATAATAATTGAGAATTAAATAATTTTATAAAATAACCACGATTTTCTATGTAGGTACCTATTACGTAAAAAATAACACCGGTTAATAATATAAGTCTTGTTGGTGAAAAATACTCATAGTGTCTATGACAATATTAATAATGTTGGCTACACTGCTCTGATTCTTTTTTCAAATTTTACCTACTTTCTTTTGTTTCTTATGCTACTGTTTGACAGCTGATAATAAACATGTAACGCAATGTAGTCTCTTAAGTCCGATAAAAGCATATTGATCACTGATCACTGATCAGTGATCAGCAATAAACATCAACACTCTTCTACGGTTATTAATACACAACGCCAGCCAGTCACCAAGAAAAAAACCGGTTTTTAACGAAACTATTACAATGCAAGGCTGATTATGGTAAAAGCATATGCCTTCAAAAATTGACACTTTAGTAATATCAATTCGTAATGTTGTTATAAAATGCTGTTATAAAATTATTGATAATAAACCGTGTGTGTTTTCGTTAAATTCTAATTTAGTGCGGTCCAATCAGGCAAAGTCAATTCGGTAAAGGTGCCAGTGGTGAGGAGTGAAGGTAGGCCGTTAAGATTCGACATAAATAGTGCACACTGAACTTTGTCAGTCATACTTATTTGTTTTCATTAACTAAGAATACATTTTGCAAATTGTGTCGGTTTTTAAAAATCAATTAAACTCGGCTTAAACCAAACTATAATAATTTAGATATGCTATGGGCTATCCGACAAAAATAGTGCACACCTTTTCAGTCCTACTCATTTAATTTTCGTTGAATTAACAATAGGTACGTATGTTGTTGGTAAGTTTTTTTTTAATTCATAAAGCCCTGCCTATTCTAAACCATAATTGATAAAAAAAAATATTGTTCTATCTATAAAATATCTAAAATTAAATAATTTCATAAATTTTAGATAGTTTATAGATAAACGAATATTTTTTTACTATTAATTATTACTAGCTGAGCCAGCTGGCTCTCGCCAGTCTGTCTCGCTAGGTCTTGCAGACAGCTTGGCGTCCTAATGAAATGATATTGGATTTTAATAAAATTGTGAAGTATGCAGAGACGGCGCCGTTTGGCATGTCGCTGATTTGTTACTTTTACAATTTGCAAGTCGTTACTGTCGATATAAATTTAGCGTCATATGTATAGTCTATTATGGATTTTGGCCTTCAGGATGTCATCTGATACCATCCCAGGCTGCTAGACCTAGCATAATACCTGACAATTTGATTGCGATTGAATATAATGTAATAGAAGAAGGTTAGCCATATAAAAAATAAATTTAAACTATTAAGTTGTTTTGTTTCATTGTCTAAAAAAATGCTTGCAGCCATAGAATAATATTTAAAAAAATTAAAATTTGAATTAAAATTTTAGCGATAATATGTTTCACGCTGCGGGACGTTCATATCGAAACAAATGTTGATAAAAGAAGAAACATATAGATCTGAGAGGAAGTAATTATTAGGTTGGAAAAGAATTCGTCCAGCAGTGTATTGATATAAACTGATTATGATAATGGCATTATAAATAGGTAGATTATGTATATTATATAGCGATTATTCATAGGACCAAAAAGAGTAGAATCGGCTTAGAGAAGCCTTCATCCAGCAGTGGATTGACCTGGTCTAATGATGATAACGATGAAATGAATATATTATATTGAAATATTTGATAAATGCAGCAATGTATATATGAAACAGGAATGGAATTAGTTTTGAGAGGCCTTCATCGAGCAGTGGATTGATCCTGGTTCATGATAATAATGACGATATAAATGGGTAGGTAAATTTTAATATCACCAATTTTAATAGATATAGCAGTTCATATGACCAATAGGATTATTGATAAAACCTTCATCCAGTAGTGGAATGCGAATAAGCATAGTGATACATATTAATTCTTCTATATAACCACGCGAATGGAAATAATGGATAATACGACGTAGACGACTCATAGTGTGATTAGGGTATGAAATTATCATAATTCACTATTTTATTTGCTTATACGCACGCATGCATTTTACTTATATTATGTAATAAAATATTTACAATATAAAATGAAATAATATTATATACGTTGTGTAATAATTACCTATAGTAAATGTCATTTTTAATAATTTACCTCCCTAAAAATAATTATGTTTACGTTGTCTTTGAATATAAAAGTTCGAATAAAAATATTTTAGTCTATGTTTGTTATTGTGAATTATTGTGAAGCTGATAAAATAAATGACAGTCGGATAAATGTCGAAAAATGCAATTAATAAGATTCTGCGGTACAGTTCTGTTATGAGGTATTCAGCGGAAAACACATTTTGAAAATAGCCGATATGTTAGGTTTGGTTAGGTTAACCTAACAAATAATCCAGTATCTCAGCTATTTTCAAAATGTGTTTTTCGCTGTATTCCTCATAACCGAACTGTACCAGTATGGACATAATAGGTTAACCGAGTGGCTAACATCCATTTATCGTAAACATAAAAAAATCTGTAGTAAATGTGCCGCAGAGGTGGACATGAGATTTTACAACTTTCTTTTTAGACCAAACCAAACCTAACCTGTGGGTCTATTCTATACTTATCGAACACTAAATTGATAAATAGTATCAAACTTAGGGTAGGTTTGTATCAAAATATTAGCACTTATTGTAACAATTACACGAAGCCGGTTTTTATTGTTGCAATAAGTGCGATATTTTAACAGCAGCAAGATATGTGCTGTTAAAATATAGCACTTATTGCAACAATAAAAACCGGCTTCGTGTAATTGTTACAATAAGTGCTAATATTTTGATACAAACCTACCCTAAGTTTGATAATATTTTTCACTTTATCACTTTAGCGGTCGATAAGCATAGAATAGACCCACTGGAGAGTGAAAATAGTTAGTTTTATCACCACATTTCATAATTGGGGAAAGAGAATAATTGACCTCAATACTTTAGTGGGTCCAATTTCAAACAGTTTGAAAAATGTAACACTGATCGGTACTATCAACCATAATTGAAAAACGTGAGCAGAATAGTGCATAATATTATTATTTTAAATAACTTAATAATTTGAAAGTCAAGACAACGTACCTATCACAAAATATGTTATATATTAAATCCATTACAATTTAAATTCAAATACCATCGTTATACATTAATATATACATATCTACGTACTCACCGTAATTACTATATTACCAGATAAATAGAATTAGGTTGGAGAGAACTTCATCTAACAGTAGATTGATCGAGGATGATGGTGATAATAATAATGAATTGAATAGGTACCTAGGTAAATATTATCACAAATTTGATAACATAATTTGTGAACGAAAGGAATGGAATTACTTTGCTTGAACAGTTTGATGAAGGTTTGGATTGATTCAGGTTTTTGAAACCCACAATGACTGAGTGGCTAACATGTCGGCTTATAATGTCGTGGACCTGACAAATACATATATTGTTTTTCACGGTCTAAAAATATAATATCAGTTATGAATGTGACCGTAAATAATATACGTCAAGTGTTGCATTAAAATAATGTCATAATGACCAGAAAACCAGAATGATGTTTTAAACCAGGAGCATATGCACTTACCTGGCGTATAACTTCATCAACAGTAGATACACAATAGGTATTTGCTTCACAACTTAAATTAGAATGGTGACGGTGACACATCATAAACATACAGCAGCTGTCAGATTGATGTGACATGGTATACTTCGCCGGTAATATGAATCTAATATTATAATAACAACTTCAAACGATTGAATGTATTATTAGGATAAGTATAGTGTTTTAATATAATATAGGTACACATGTATTAGGTAGTTTTATTTAACCTCTACTGAAAGGGTAATATTATGTTAATTAAGATCGCACCAAATCGCTTGATTGAGAATAATATCCGGATTAAAAATTCACTAAAACATAAACAATTCGCCAAATCACTTGATTGAGAGTAGTATCCGTTTCTAAAAGTCACCAAAACCTAAATAAACATCTTTTGTTTCTAATACAAAGGCATTATTTATCATATTGTCATTACGATTGACGGAGTAGCCGCCATTTTGAAATATAATATTTTCAGTGTTGCAAACACATCGAAAAAATAAATTCCCTAATTAATATGTGTTGTAAAAAAAGTCACGTGCCGATCGAAAATCTATTGTAAAACAGTCAAAATAACCCTAAAAAACCCTAAAACGCAACGAAATTTATCAAATTCCATACTTTTATACTTGAATAAAGAACGTTTCTCTACTGAATTTTTCATTTAAACCTATTGGACATGACGAATAAGTCACACAATCGCTCGCAAAAACGGGCACAACTGTAGGATAATAATATATAGGAGATAATAATATATAGGAGATTATACACTTTTTGTACCTAGTCTTATTTCTTAGTTCAATGAAAACAAATACGTTTTGACGGACAAAGTCCAGTGTACACTATTTATGTCGGATCTTAACAGCCTACCTCCACATTCGCCACTGACAGATACAGTACCTACTCCACAACCTGCGTAATCCAAAAATTAGTAGGTTGTGTCAGGTTTTAGTTTGTTTTTAAGTTCCGAAATTAACGGTTTCCAACGATTGTTCAACTTTGAAAAAGGTATGATACCGTATCAATCTGTAGCATTTTATTTTACTAAAACTACATACATAATGGATGTTATTATCGACGTTCTATCTTGTAAACTTTATACCCCGTTTACACGTGCATGGATTCACTGTTCACAGTAAGAAAAAGTATGGGTAAAAACATGTATCCTGCAGTTGGCAAGATTGCGTGCACGAATCAAACAAGTTTGGAAGTTTCTGAATTTTAATGCTCAAGTAAGATCTGCACCTGCGCAGATATATATAGAAGTAGATTTGAAAATTAGATTAGCATGTGGGACGAACGATTAGATTAGATCAATTAGATGAATGGGAACATCCCATGAGAAACTTCTCCAAGCCGTGTTTGGGAATAGCGTGCAAAAATTCTAGTTTGACTTACATGGCTACTTCGCACGAGTCTAGACAAGCCGGGACGGGACGTTCTCTCTCGCCATACGACGATCAGAATATACAACCCGCATCTCCGATCCATACGCAGCGAATCGTGCGATAATATTCGCTACGTGTGAAACGGTGGTAGTCGGCAAATCAAGTAACGACAGGCGTCTTCGATCATTGACATCTTTGCATGTGCGATTTATTAGTATTCTGGGACGGCTATGCGCTTATATTCGAGGTGGTTGTCGTTGCTACGTCATGACAGCGAAAAATAATCAATTCACATTAAATTCAAAACAGTTGGTAAAACACATCACTCGTGAATTAATACGCCTCTGTGTACATTGAGATGTAAATTAGTGACACGGAGTTACCTATATACTTATTAAGTTCGTCTAAATTTGTCATTTTACCAGTACATTTTGATGAGTTCTGACAATTAATAATAATAAATAAAATGTAGGAAATTTACAGTTGATACTAAAAAAACAAATTAATTCTATGAATTTTTTTCTGTCAATAAATTAATTGATCATGCTAATATTATTATGATATCATGATGGATATTATTATCAAATATTGGTTATTATGTGATACATACATTATTTATATTATCCATTACCAGTTCATCCTACCACTACTTTGGCTAAGTGCCTATATCTATTTAAACCAGTAATTATTCAGAAGTTTTCATTCACCCCTAAGTCTATAATTTAACAAGGGTACCTTTACACATTGATCTTTTAGATGTCACTTAAAGATATATACACCTACACCTAGTGGACTTTATAATGATATGCAAATGTATGTTCACATGAAATACAAAAAAAAAGAAAAAAGTAACAGTATTGGTCAGCTATTATTAAAAAAACAGTGTAGGTAAATATAAGAAATACCTACATAAAAACATATTTATAAAGCAACATTCACCTGAACTCACCTTACGCAAGAGGAATATATTAATGTCCGAAACGATTTGTTTGAAAATACAGTATAACCCCTATTTTACGTTTTTTAAGGGACTGAAGAAAAAAAACCTAATTGGAGGGAAAATGTAAAAGGGGGGTATTGAAAAAAAGAATATTTAAATTTTATGTTACTAAAAAAATAACGTGTTATTAAAAAATAACGTTCAATTTAAATTTTTATGGAATTTTTTTTTATTTTTTATTTAAAACCTTACGCCGTTCGAATGTCACGACCGAATTGTCAAGCACGCGTAACTCGCATATTTTGAATATTTCCGACGTAAATCGCGGGAAATAAAAACGTAAATGCGGGTATTAAATGTTCTGAAATACATCGGGACCTTCGGGACTGAAAAAAATACACGCAATTGCCGGGAAAACGTGAATTCCGGGCACGTTAAAACGAGGTTATAATGTACTTGTTATTGCCCGTCCAATTGGCATTGACCGACCTTGCGATAACGGACAACAACTGATTTTCCCGATTTTTAAGATATATTATATTCAAATATCTCGTAACCTAATCTTATGCTGTTACACTAGTCTATTTAAGCATATCTAAAATACCTAAAGTCAGTCGTATAGAGCCACATAATCATATTATCCATGTAGCCTCAAATAAAGGAGTTTCAAATTGTTCTTTTGAACGCTCTCAACTAATAGATCGTACTTCAACTGATACGGGGCCGTATTGTTTCGATATTGTCGAAAAAATTCTCGACAGCTACCAGTATTGTATCGTAACACAAAATATTATCTACGTATCAGGAAAATATAAAACGAAATGTACGTACATTGTGTACAGAGGAAATAATGAATTAAGCAGCTGTTATTATTAACATTCACGAAGTAAAAACAATTTCGAGCCAATTCGCAGAATTCCCGACAATTGGAAATACGATCATATTATTATTATTATTATTATTTTCCAGCGACAGTTGATTAGTTTTTATCATTTTTGTACTTAGCAATTTGTAATGGAATATATTTCTAGCGAAGCTGTAAATATTGCAAATGAAGGTCATGCCGTGTCACATTTTCATTTAAAACAAATTACTAATAGTTGAATACTCATAAAAAATGCACAACTGTGCACATTTAGAACAATAATTAGAATACCAAGGTAATACAGTTTTTTTCCTAAGCTAATCTATTTAGATTTTAGATCTAGATATTATATCGATACAAGACATGGAGCACACACATTTTGACGATCGACGAAACATTAAACATTATATTTTGGATACACTCAAGCAATCAATTTCCACCATAAGTAGATACATATAATATTAAAATCATTATTATTATTTGTAAACAAGGCGAATCGACCATTTTGGCGAAATAGAGATTTTAATAAAAAAAAAACAATATGTACCTAGGTACCTCACTTTGTTGTGCAAAAACGGCGAATGTGTATCTCCACAAGAAAGCACTTAAAAACGATAATCGTACGGGCGAACATCCACTTAGTATTATGAATAAAACACGAATGTGACATATGAGGCCTTTTAAAATATTATGTTATAATGCCTATTATAAGGACAGTATTCTTTCTAAACTTTATTATAGACTTGTTAGAAATTTATGATCATCCACAGGAAATTAATAAATAAATATCAAAAGTTAAAAATCCTCCTCCTGTAAAATAGTATTTTCGTTAATTCGCCCTTTTTACAAAACAACGACGATAGTGATAATTTTTTTAGTGGCCCTACACCCCATCAGGCTGACCGCCTTCAGCCATTAATGACGCGTTACCTAACAACACTTTTTAAAGAATATACCTAGTATGGATATGGGAAACGACATGTTTGTAGTATGGGAACGCCTCCTAATTTCAATACAATTAATTGCCACAACACTTTTTCGACAAAACAAATGAATGTAGCGTATTCTCTCATTGAGTAGGCAAGCTAAATTGTTGTATTATTCTGAATGCCACTATATGAACGCCGAATAAATTGTTTCATTTTCTGACCAGGCGATACGTACGTCCAAGTGACCCGCCTCTTCCAGGGTTACATCGAGAACGAGGTGGACATGAACAGCGAGAACACGTGCAGGGAAAACTGCGACTATTACCAGGTTGCGAAGAACCATGGCTGCTTCAAGGAGCAGTTCTGCTCTAGGCAGCCGGCCTGCACCGGAAAGATTCTCTCATGCTCCTACATCGACTCCGACATGACGATTTGTCCATCGGTAATGAACAGACCACTGAACTTTTGGTTGAAAACACATAATATTGACATTGTTTTTTTTATAATACATATATATTATATTCGCAGTATTAATCGTAACGCAAAGCATTCACATTCGGCTTGGCTCAAAAACATTGTAACCGCATGAAATATGACAAAATAATTCATAGATTCCATTGAAATCATACAGATGCCACTATGCACAATTTCAATATGCGGACATATACGTAATATCGAGTTGCATTATGTGTAGTACTAATAAAATTGCATACTGTGGTTTATAAATTCTCGTAATTAAATATTTTTTTACAAGCCAAGATAAACGTTAAATGATAAATAATAGTTTGCTGTTGAGTGTTCGCTGTTGTTTATTAAAGTAAGGGCGAAATAATCGTTTAGTAAGGTTCATTTGTGACCGTTGGGTGGTAATACCACAGCCCTCGGGAAAAGATGCAATACGGTGTAAGCCACAGAAATAAAAAAAAATCCGCATTGGAATTCTCTGCCTGACACAACATGGTCATTTGATTATGTGGTGAATTGCAGATGCTAAAATTGTCGATTACATCTCTAGGGAGTGTTTTCACACATTAATTGAAAGGGGTGAGTTCGACACTCGGCTGGACAATTGCAATCCATAGCTAGTGGCATCATAATATACGTATACAGTCATGGAATAATAAAACATTATATTGTATGTATTACAAATCGTAATAAAACAATACATGCAACCACAGAACAGATTCTGAGTTCCCTGCATGCAACACAGCAATCGATTTGGAAAGCAATGCGGTCGATAACCATATAATTTATAAATTATAATACCTACATTATGTGAGTATTTTTGCAAATGGCGCGATCGCGGCAGGTCAATATTTCGTCGCCTTGACCGCAGGTGTGCACAACCATATGAATGCCACACGCGAGTCTGTATATTCATAATGATTAACGTTTATCTATATATGCCTAGTTATATTACGCACCTTGAATACATACATGCTAATTATACAATAATATATTTCGCAGCAGCTGAGAGCATGACTGCAGGAAGTAAGGCTTTTGTTTGTGTTTGAATGTGACGTCTGCAAATTCATCGGTTTTTGTTTGTTAAAAAATAGTTATATGATGCAAGTTTGCAACCTTTTGAATAAAGATGTGCAAATGCCAGGAAATACAAAAATATTGAGAAGTGGGTTACATTCTGGATTAGGCTTTAACGAGTTTAATGAGAAATATGGGACGTTAGTTTAAGAATTTATGAATATGTTATTTTATCATAGTTACATCTGTAAATATGCAGTGTGTCACGTAGACGAAACGCGAATTCAATATTGGCAATATTTGAGAACATTCAGGCGGGATTTGTATTTGTTGTGTTTCATGGCCTGACCGTCATTATGTCGTAAACCATAGGTGAAATTCCCCGTGGACTTTATCAATCTGTAAATCAATCAATCAATCTGTTGGTTTAAAGTATTGTGCTTTTTAAAATAAATTCCTACATATTACATAATCAAACACAAAAGCGCTTAATTCAAAACCCTTTCAAATTAAGGTAAATCTTATAAGAATATATTTTTGCATGTTTCCTTTAAACTTCTATAAACTTTTATGCTTTCATGCATAACACAGTTCATTCTTTCATTCACTTATGAAGCACACATACAACCTTTTGTCCACATATTTTGTAAAAACCAGCAATGTCAGATAAGGCCTGTTGATTGATGGTAGAATTGATATATCTCGAGCGCATATTAAAATCGGACTGCTCAACTATGATAAATGCTTTATATGATTATATTAATTAATGATTTTAAATGTTACTCTATTTTAGGCGGTAAAATCAGGCAGACGATACGATTGGATCGAGTACGAGAATGGAAGGGTACTCGGAAAGAAAGGAAATGGAGCGTGCGCACGAGGATCCTCGAACGTAAGCAATTAGCACATGTACAATTAGAATAGGAATTTTCAGGAAGGACCTACCTAGCAACCCAATGCTTAGACAATAATTAGGTAGAGTTTCTTGTTTTCTATATACAATTAAAGTCATCCATAACCGACATGGGTGACTTAAATTGCCCATTGTCACTACCTCGCAGGGTTTATTTTAAATTAAAGCAGTGGAATAATGTAACATACCCACTAAAATCGTTATTTCCCAATTTCAAAATGTAATTAGTAGTTATCACAATACAATGAAATAGAGTGACATATTATTATGCAGTTAGATCATTATTACGTTTGCAAATGCCCAAATAGAATCGCCTTGAAATGATACGTTTGTGTAGAAATAAATTAATAGTTAAAGAATAAATCAATACATGTCAAATCAGATCAGTGGAATAAGGTTACATAATGTGCAGAAGGATCGTTATTACATGTTCGAATGTCAAAATTAAAACAGAATAACGAGATACAAGCACTTAGCTTATTATTACATGGTGTCAAAATATAATTCAGTTGAAAAGGTACTTGTGTGATATGTATACAGTTGGATCCTTTATTACATTTGCAAATACTAAAATGAATCATATTTCTAAGTTTTTATTATATTGCTGAATACTTAGGTCTCTTGGCAAATAAAATATGACATTTCTATACGAAGCAACCAATAATAAAATTAGTTGGAAAAAACGATACATTTGACAAATGTTAAAAAAGACACTGGTGTCGCTGGGACATAACATGAACGAGAATTCGGGAGTCAGCAGATACCTTCACAGAGCCAAAGCACAAACAACAAGCCGAGAATATTTTAACTTGTCTTATGTGTGTGTTGGATGGGCAGGTGGACTCATGGTGGAGATGGTTGTTCTGGCATTGCTCCTACTGTTTCTGCATTTGCGACCAGTCGGGCATGCAGTCAGACAGATACATCAGCATGCTGGAGACCATGTCCAATATTACCGCCAATAAGTTAGAACTGATTACATTTTTACAACATGCATATTTTGAATTTGTTGCAAGCCACCCGTCTCATGTCACCGCTTACCTCCTTATATATCATCTTTTAATGCATACATTTCCACTGATGAAAGCTTTGGTATGACTTGTCACATTCATGTATCTTCCACGTCTATCGTTCTCGCACGTTACCTCAGCATGTATTTTTCTATGACTAGTTATCTACTAAAGCTGCCATCAGTTGAACTGTAGCTTGTTCTGTAGCCGATGATAGTTCACTGCCCATAATAATAAATACATATTGAACTATTATATTATTTTATGTAATGCTTTTTTTGTATTGTATTTACACTAAACAAAACATCTTCCAACAGACCACTAAACCCACATTTATGTCTGACACTTGTATCGGCACCTGTGCAATAATAATATAGAACATAAATGTAGCATCACAGACAAATGTTAATCTTATATAATTCATCCACAGCAATGTTTATGCTTTCATCTTGATAACGTGAAACAGCGATACCAATCGAAAGAATATTTAACTTCTAATTGATGAAATGTTTGTACTATTCCATGGAAATCTGTCAAGGAAAGTTGTCATTTGATAATTCAAGTTATATGTTATAATCAAATACTATCATAAAACAGATAGTTAATCATCTACATTTACAAAGAACACCAATTCTATCATACAATACACACACTACAGACTACGCAGAGGTTGATTTGTCTTTTAAAAGTTCTGCAAATGCCTGTGTGGAAAATATATTGTCTTTCCGTTTTGATTGCACGCGTGTGTGTCCTGTGTGTTTGACTATCAGGTCGACTCTTGGTGGCGATGGGCCTTGTACCACTGTTCCTATTGCCTGTGCATTTGCGAGGAAGCCGGACCCGAAAGCGACCGTTACATCAGCATGCAGACCCTGCTGGCCAATGCCACAGAGAACAAGTCAGTATCCCTCTTCTGAAAACCGCTCCATATTCTTCAATACACTAGTCTTTCACTTCTATCACAAAAACAACTGTCATTTGATTTATTACAATTGATCACCATTATCTGTTTTATTATAAAATTGGTTGTCATTTGTTTTTTCACAAAATCAACTGTCATTTGTTTCAATAAATCACACCGCTTTGGGCTGGTTTTTCTCTTTCATTTTCGCACATCCAATTCAAAATATCTTTTCTGTTCTCGACATGACTTTGGAAATTTGCACTTCATTTGGATTGGAATATAAAAGTCCAGAACGCGTGAGACAATCAATCATCTGGATTATTATAGCACTATATATACTCATAGAATTATGGTGGAATTGAAAAAACAATTAATTATGTCTGTTTTCTTTCAATCATAATACATAATGAGGTGTTCTAATTATTTTTCAGTCCAATATGTTGCCTTGGCTGTTATTGGGTAATGTGGCAATGGGTTATGTTGCTGAAAAATTATATTTTTCAATATCAGTTTGAACATGTTAATTGTTCAACCAGTGGAGAAGGTGGAGGAGGAGGAGATACTGAAGTATATAACTCAATCTCTATGGCATTTGCATGCAAAACCATTGCTTTTATTAACTGATATTACTAAATAAATTGCTTGTAAGAACTAACATCTTTGTATAATTGCCTGTTTTTTTTGGATTTCACTGAATTTTTTTACCAACAATTTATTAACTTAAATGCACGATGATCGCTTTAATTAAAAACTAATATGATATTTATTTAAATTAATGCATTCTATATTAATTACCCTATACAATATATTCAGCCAGTAAAAAATAAAATCAAGTGACTGTTACGAATGCCAGTAAAACCATTTAGATATTTGAGAAAAGACATTTAAACTAACTAAGTAACTCAGTCAGGTAGAATTTAATTATTTTTTTACTTCAATGTTTCTAGATTTATAAACTTACAATGCCATATTTGAAATTTACATTGCTTCATATTGAATTTTAAAATTAAGCACATTTTTTAACTTTTATTTAAAATTTAACAAAGACCATTTTAACAGTATTTGCAAATTAAACACTTTGAATACATTTCAATTTAATGAAAGTATTAGTGAGGTAGAGAGGCATGATTGACTACAATTATAGGTGTAAACTCTGACCCAAACTGAATTGATTTTGTAGGGTGATCACTGGACTCAGATTCGTGAAAAAGAACCGCGTTATCTACCTCCAGATAAGCGAAGGCACCCTGGAACCGATGGGCAAGATCAACCAGGCCTCCGTGAGGTGGCAGCCGATTAGAATGATCAACACGAGAGCGATTAGCACCGACTACCACACCCTGTCTCACGAGGAGAAGGCCATTGACCTGGATGACTTGGAAGGCCCCCCGGGGCACGTGCTGACGGGCGTGCGCTTCCAAAAGCTAGGTAGCCATCTTAATTTAGAGATCAAGACCTCGCTGTTCGATTTCAAAACCGGGAAGCTGTTGACGCCGCATCTGACCAGTCGATGGATAAGCAATGACAACACTGATGCATCCGAGACCGCACCGCGGTGAGTTGTGACTACAGAATCAAAATATTATAAAGTGTCTAGCAGTGGCGAAGACTACTGAGGAATAATTTGACCTTCACTTTGACTGATACAAATAGTTTAAAATATACAAGAATTTTCTAAACATAATATTATGTACCTACAAAGCAATTGCCAGGAATTCGCTACATTAGCATTAATTAAAATTATGTGAGAAATTGGCGATACCGATGGGTCTGTAATTGTGACTAATTTTGTATGAAAATAGAGAAATAAAAAAGATCATAGAAAAATGCACATCATACATTGAAATTCGGTGATGATATGACTTCAATTAATATTAAAAAGATTCTCACCGGCTGATCTGATACATGAATCAATTTTATTTTAATACCTTTTAATGTGTATTCAGTTCTATTAATAATCTTTATCAAGTGTTATCAATAATTAACACAGAAATAAATATTATTCAGTTGTAGAATTCATTTCACCCTCACTTTAATTGTAAAAAACGATTATACTACGAAAAGATCGATTAAGCATTACGAATCAGATCTCGAACAGAGTAAAAAATTCATACGTTCCACCACGCTCAATGTTTTTTATAGAAACATGTGGCAGCATGGAAACTATGGCTACCATATTAGTAAGACTGATATCGTAATCCACAATGGGGTCTTTTTTATAGCCTTTGTTTGTTTTACAGAACAAAAGTGGAGTTAAACAATCCGGATGTCCCTACCAGCAGTCGGGCCCCCTCGATCCCAGACTCCAACTCTGACCAGTACATCGAGTTCACCCATTCCAATATGGACACGGATGTCGCCCAAACGACAGTACCGTTCCTAGACGCCCAAATTGTGATGCCAGCACAGGCCGTTCCACTGTCAGGTATGGACTAATTCAATTCTGTACGTCAAAAGTGAAAGGTCGAATGTGAAGAATGTCATTTTTGTAAAAAAAAAAAAAAAAAATGGACACCCGACCTTCGACTTGTAATAATATTTTATGGAATGGACTGTTTCAGTGAATCTAAAGGTGTGTTGAAATTTTACAGATGTGGGTGAAAATAGTAGTTTTCAAATGGATCTGCAATGCGAAATGAATTGTACTGAATATAGTGAATAAAGTGAATAGTGGACAATGACTCATTTTTCAGCTACACTTTCATACATTTAGGCTCCGTCTAGTCGAGAAAGTATTCTTCAACGCATTTGATTAAAAGCTCGTGTTATATTTTGCAATTTCAGGTGCCGGACTATACCACAAGGGCCAGAAGACATACGGCGGGTTCATTGCCCCCAAGGTCTTCACATACGACTACTCCAGGCACATGCAGGTGACATTCCCTGACATGGACAACGGAGTCTAACCTTATTAAACTTATACATTTCAATTATTCTGTGAAAAGTATCTGTATTGCGCGCATAGTGAATTTGTAACCTAGGCTAAGTATGAGCAAACTACAGCCAAATGTCGATTCTTATGTCTTTAATTTTAGTGAATTTTTAGTGAATAATGTTCATGTTAGAATTTTTATAAATCAATTTAAGAAAATTCTTTTCGCTTTTAATACCACACAATTCAGTTTATTCTAATGAATAACAATTCAATTTCATTTCCACAATAGTACCCTGTCAATTAAAGATTTATCTTAAATAAATTTAAAAATGCAAACATCTATTTATATTTTACTGATCAAAAAATGTTCTGTTTCTTTTAATAATTCGAGAATGGCAAGCCAGAGTGGAACAGACAATTTTAATTTTACGGGAAACCAAATGCCTATCAAAAATGTCTTGCGCCGTAGTGTGGTTTAGTCACATCGATATCAATAATATTATATTGGCTTCTCCATATCAAATTCAATGATAACTTTTTTGGTTGCTTGTCCAAATGACAAAATATATCAAAATTGTTTCATGTAGTTAGACAAAAATCATTACAATCAAAATTTTGTATTTCAATAGTTTGTTCTCATCAACTTCCAATTTAATGTTTTAATGATTAATAATCCTCACAAATTTTGAAAATGTTTTAGTGATGCTTCCCAACTGTTTCCGAATTTGTAAATTTCACTGGTTCATAACTATTAAAACAAAATTTAGCAGCTCAATAGAAAAGGTCACATATCTAAAAATGGCCGAAGTTAGATAGTGACATCATCATTTCTATAATGATCAATTTACTTATATCTCTTTAAAAAATGTTTTTTTTGCAAGATAATCAATACAACAAAAGTAATTTGCTATATATAGTTGTCGAGGTTTTCTGCAATCTCAAATGACCGATCTGAAAAATATATAAATTACAATTTTTACTTATTTCCCAAGAAATATTCGATGAAAAAAATACCAAAAATTTTTATAGGTATTTATTTACCAACACCAACGATAGCAAATAATGACTTTTGACATTTATCCATATTTTGACAATTGAGATAGGATCTTATTGAGCCGTAAATTATTGTTTGAAGAGATTGGAATATATCACTTTCAGACTATTTAGATGACTTTTATATCAATGTAGACTTTTACAATAATGTCAATAAACCGTAATTCTATATGATGTGAATTCAACATAATTAATTATATCACTACCAACTGTAAGTTATAAAACACAACTATGTACACTTCTACCTTCAGTGTGTGGCTTTCTTAATTTTAACATTAACGAATTTCTGCATATTATCAATACAACGATTGTAAAATCTAATTTATTGATAGGTATTAAAAGGGCTGAGAATTTTAAAATGCCATGCAATAGTTTTTGTGTAGTTTTAAATACAAAAACGATCTGTACTGGCATTTTTAGTCTAATATAATATGATATTATCATTAGTAGATAATAATTTGTACTAATAAATTTATTCTTAATATTTCTTAGTAATTATAAGATTATTCAACAGAAAATCTAACTAAACCCTCCAACCCTTTGCTATAAAATTTAAAGTTACACTGGAACAATATAATATGTAATTTCAATTTAATGAGAAAATGCCAAAAATGAATATATATCAAATAATGACATAGGACCTTTTCACATAACTTTACTTTGATATATATTTTGATGATATATATTTAATATATATATTTTTTTTTTTTTAAATAGTTTTATAAATAAATTTAATTTAAAAGAGTAACTATTCTGTTATTTCAATCATTGACTAATAAAATGGGTTTTAATAAATTAAAATAAATACATTCTTTGTATGTTTCAACCAATGACATTAATATGGACGAAGCATCTGGGAAAAAAAATGACACTCACTTTTTTGTCGGGTCTGCCGAATGGCATAATCTGTTCTAACGCTATTACAATAAAGGTGATATTGCTATAAATTCCCGATGCCTTTTGTTGGGTCTGCCGAATGGTTCGGTTCGAACGAGTTCGTACAAATGAACATTGATACTAGAAACACTGTTCTAACGCCTTTACAATAAAGGTGATATTGCTATAAATTCCCGATGCGTGATATCGCATAATGGAAATTGCGTGACGTCTACCTATACATGTGCGAATGTAGCTATGCGCGAATTACTTGCTAGCTACTGTATTGAGTGCGTTGTCCATTAATAATGTCATTGGTTTCAACTATGAGCGAATTAATTTTGTCTGTAATATCATGTTTATAATGATTTTCTAATCAAAATATGTGCTATAAAATATCATGTGAGCAAGATGAGCACGTAGGTCAAATTGGGGCACTAACAACTGTGTACCATGAATGGGTACGTTAGCGTAACTCTTCATCAAACAAGGAGTTTTGACGGAAATATAATGATTAATAAAAATTGATAAAGGTGCCACTAGATCAGTAATCAAGGTCATGCAAAGGGATATTATGCAAGCAAATTTATGTGTACCTACCCTACATATGTAATATGGTTTATAGTATAAAATCACTGTATACCTTAGTTAATAATATAAGTTAATTAATTAAGAATATGATACATGTTTTAATGATACTCAGTAGATATAATAAACAATTACTCGTAGGTTACATTAGTTATAAGGTTTTGTTTTGTGATGATTATTTAACCTTTTAATGACCCCCCCCCCCACTCTCCATTCAGTCTGTTTCTCGACATCATGACATATGACAAAACCTTAAATCCGGGTCATTAGAGAGAAAAATTTTAGGTTTTCTGGGCTGCCAACCGAAATTTTCACTTTCAGACAAAATAATTGTTTTTTCTCAATCTACACGCAATACAACCGTATTTCCTTGAGACTTCCTAAGACGCACCCTTATTTATATACCGATAAAAGTCACACAAATGACAATAAGGATTTAAAATAGACATATTATTTATGTATCATCACTGACGAAGTCTGAACATTTCAATTTCTTATTCAAACCGAAACGCGTTTGGGCAGTCGCTACTTCAACTCGACTACCTGCTCCGCCGCACCAGACTAGTAATCGGTGATGATTCATCATGACCGTAGAATTTTACAGCGATTGTAAGACACCATCGATTATAAGGCCCATTTCAGACGGGACACCGGTGTCGTGCTCGTATATAATAAGGAGGCCTTTGTATTACGTTAATGAGTCAAAGCGTGTCCGGTACACTTTCCAGTCGTCCGGTACACTTTCCAGTCGGCCGCTACATTCTCAAGCCGCCGATACACATGTTTTTATGACCGCAGCCAGTTTTATTTTCTAATTTATATCGCGAAAGTATGCGTTGACTCATTAGCTCTGGGCTTTCATAAACAAAGTTAATCAATACAAAGTATCTATCAATACCTTGGCATTAACCCTTTCTAAGCGTTACGAATCCCGACTTAGTACAACAGTGCGCGTTGTGATTTCAAGCATCAATAAATCGTAATAAATGTCAGTCAAACATACACAAATAGAGTAGTAAAAAATCGGAGTCAAGTTCAAAAATGATTATGACAGAACCTAATATTTTATGTGACTCTAAAAATAAACATTCGTCGCCTAAATCTGATAAGAAATCACGAACAAGACTTCTTCATTGAAAAAATGCCAGCTTACTCGAGCGGCGCCATGACACTTACGAAATGGTGCTGGACTAATGCGTCGATGACAGATTAACAAGTGTAAGAACAGTTCAGTATTCTTATAGTCTACCGGCTACCATTTCGACAAATATGTCATACACATAATGAATAATAATATGGTTTATGACTTTTATGAGCATTTTTGTTGAGTGTGTTGAAAAAATATCAGTCATAAATAACTCATTTTTATAGCATCCAGGACATCTCAAACTGTGTAACTTTTGTTTGAACTCGCATACACATTGCAGCACTGCAGGCCGAGTATAAATAAATCATCCTTGAGAACTACTGGCTATTTGAGAGTGATGTACTTACCACCAGTGCCTGGTTTGTACCTACCATTGACCCCGAACTGAATGGAATCGAATGACACATAGTTTATATAACAGAATGGTTTATTTTTCGAATACCTATTACAATTCGTAAAATATTAAATTTCAAACACTTTTTGCACTTCTAAATGCTTTATAGTCACCACAATTTTATTTTCAAGTTCATTTGTTTTTTTTTTATTATATTACTTCAATAACCTGGTACTAGAATAGGTAATCTCTTATTTTATTATAATGACGTGATAGTAAGTAACTCGAGTTATTTTCGACTATAAATATAAGAAGAATTCTACATAAAAAAATAGTAGTCATGAATCAAACCCTTTTGAATAGTATTACGAAAAAAATAATTCTCAATTGTCTGTCTCACACCAGCAGACGATGATTTGCCGCGCAGTGTATAAAAATTCAGTAGCGCGGGATCTGGTGTTTGCGTAATACGACAATTTCCGCATTTATGCGGGAACGGGCGTCTGAGTGTTCGTGTCTTTTCTTTATAAATGGCTGATAACTAGGGTAAATAAATAATTTTTGTCTGTTTCACCTAATACTATAACCAGAAAATAGTATTTAAAAATGTTAATCAATGATAAACAAAGAGACATATTAAATCGCGGACTTCTAGGTATATTTAAATGACACCTGGTTCAAATTATTTTCCGAAACTATAAACTCGCGGATAATATACTGGCAGATAGGCGAATGAATGCAATCTCCAAAAGCATTCCTTTTGTAAAAATATTTTGTAAATTCACTTTGATCAATGTAACTTTCGAATATTCTATTTAACAGTTTACGCACCAAATAGTTTTTCAATCACTAAAAAACAATATAACTTATTATATCGCAAACTCGTATCGTTACAAACACGTCAGTCAAATGTCTTCGGCGCACATGCACTAAGAAGCGATAAGACACTATATACGCGGCAAATTTGAATTGGCCCGATGACTGATATATTTTTATTCAAGACACGCTCCCGAAAAATATTTATTTAAATTAGATAGAACAAAAGTTTAGGCTATCCATTGACAGATGTCAAGAGAAGGATGATTTTTGAATAAATTAAATCAATATTCGAATTATTCGCGCCTGGCGGAAAGCAGTACTAGGCAAACGAAAATCGAAATGACTTTAGTCAGCTGACGCGCGGATGACTCGCGCGTATAGGCTGACTAAAGTCAGTTGCCGCGTTAGAAAGGTTAATAGTTTTCTTTCAATATGACAACTCTACCTTATATACTTCAGAAGCGTATCATTTTTGTTATCTAGCACGGGCTTTTACGAAATCTGATTTTAGGCAACAATTACCTTATCTATCAGGGCCATAATCGGGTCCAGATTATGAAACGACTAATTGCAAAAAATAACAAATTTTGACTTGTATTGCAACCTATATTTTCCCAAATACTACATAGAAATGACATATCTGAAGTAATCAATGATTGCAAATATAGGCTTAATTAAAATGTCTAGAATAATCGACATGCAAATTTCAACCAGCAAAAATACAATTATCTGACCAATTTTATAACCGAGCTTGTATACAAAGGTATTTTAATTACTAAAATTCGGCAGAAAAAAAAGTGAAATCATATCTTGTTTTATCTCAGCGGTGAGGAAAGAACAATATGTTCTGTCTAAATTTTGTTATCACCTCCAGAAAACAATAACCGCAACATACAAAAATCATTGTGAACGTATATCAGCCACTAAATTAACATTGCCTTAAATTGTTAAAATTTTGAATAAGTTTGAAAACCCCCGTTCTACAGAATGCATTTCCTGGCAATTGGATATCACAGGGTGTAAAACCTTCTTCCTTTCCTGACATTTCCGGCTCATTTCAAAGTTCATTCTATAGAGACGCTGGGTAATTGACAGGGAAAGGAGGAAGAAGTACACATAGCAATGTTGTCATCTTTTTCAATACTGATTACAGTACAGAGGTGTAAAAATTAAAGTAGGTATTTATATTTTGCATAAAATTATCTGTTGGCAACACTGACACACAGTGTAAACTGTAAACTCATTTAACAGAAAATATATATGTCCAAGTAATAACCATGAAAGTCTCAAGTAAGACAACATTTATCTATATTATATAGATTTTTCCATGTATAAATAAATACAAATATGAGCGATTTGGGTTCTTAAAACATTGAGTATTATTTAATTTATCTTTTAAAACTATGTTGTGTAATGATAATATTAATACCTTAGTATGAATTCATGAAAATTAAAATATTTCCATACCAACAATTAACCACTAATAACAAAATTATTATTCATAAAAATATTGTAGTTTTGTCTTATGATAAAGCAATAAAATTATTACCCTTACCAAATTTTTAATTATTTACATAAGTCATTAGCAACTAGCTTTTTTACGGCCCATATGTTGAATCATTTCAATAATAATTTTTATATGAATAAAAAGTTTGCGGATAATCTTGAAACCCATCGCTTTCAAGTGTTGTAATACTTGCAAAGAATTCCATAGGCTACATTAGTTCAAGCTCTTTAATCTCAAATTATTGAAGACTCACCTGGACTCTGAGAGGATGCATCATGAGCAGGAGTAGCAGATCTGTCTGGGGCACGAGCTCGGCGATGGGGACCTCCATGTGGCGAACCGCTTGGCAGATGAAAGCTGCCAGATATCGGTGCAGCGGGAAATGAAACGACGCCCTCATCACTTCCGGCTGAAACAAATCATCGAAACATTTAACTAGGGAAATGAATCAGATGATAATTTTTTGGAAGTGATTGTTTTCCGACTGACAACAATCTGAAAACATTTTAATGTTAAATACTCCGATCTACACAGTAGAAAACCGTATAAAAAAACATGGGGCTCATACGAAATCATGAGATGGGTTTCAGAAAATAAAAAACTTTATAAATTAGCGCTTAGTCTCTAGACTAAAATACTAAGTATTATTCCTGAATAGTTGCTGATGTGAAAGAGGGAAGTGCACCGCTATGCTGTAACTAGGGACATTGAAGTCACTCGAAAAATGACGTCATATAAAATCATTATGACGCATTTGTCGACCCTACTGGAGTGAGTCATATACTCTTTGTGAAATTTACGCTACTCAAATAGTATCGTTAATAATTGTCCCCATACACAAATAAGTATGTGGGCATATATCTATGGTGGGCATGCGCATTGGGTGCCTCGCTTCGATACGTGTATTGCGCATACGTCACAATGACATCATTTTGCGAGTGCCTTCAATGTCCCTAGTTACAGCATAGAGCCCGATATCGACTAATAAACCAATCTGTACAATTCTATGTAATTAACATTTTCATTTTTTATCATTCGGATTATAAGACTCCCCCCAGTTATTATCCAAACTCTTTAATCATAACAAACAATATAAATAAAGCTTACCCCGTCAATGTGTGGTCTGGAGAAGGATATAGCATCGAGCCACCTCGTCAGATAGGCCAGGCAGTAACGGATGAGCTTCTTGGCAAGGTCTGCATGAGTGCTGTCGGTGAGATGGGAGATCACCGACCACATGGGGTAGGCCGACGCTTCCAGTTCGCAGGAAAACGCCGCATAATATGATGACGGTTCAAATTCCACGTGGGTGCCAAGCTCGCGTACGTTTACATTCATACCTGAAGGAAATAATACATAATATATAGGTGGTCGGTCATCATCAAGATGATCTTCACTCCACTAACTACTGCTAGGACCTATTTAGTAACACATTAACCCTTTCTAAGCGTTACGAATCCCGACTTAGTACAACAGTGCGCGTTGTGATTTCAAGCATCAATAAATCGTAATAAATGTCAGTCAAACATACACAAATAGAGTAGTAAAAAATCGGAGTCAAGTTCAAAAATGATTATGACAGAACCTAATATTTTATGTGACTCTAAAAATAAACATTCGTCGCCTAAATCTGATAAGAAATCACGAACAAGACTTCTTCATTGAAAAAATGCCAGCTTACTCGAGCGGCGCCATGACACTTACGAAATGGTGCTGGACTAATGCGTCGATGACAGATTAACAAGTGTAAGAACAGTTCAGTATTCTTATAGTCTACCGGCTACCATTTCGACAAATATGTCATACACATAATGAATAATAATATGGTTTATGACTTTTATGAGCATTTTTGTTGAGTGTGTTGAAAAAATATCAGTCATAAATAACTCATTTTTATAGCATCCAGGACATCTCAAACTGTGTAACTTTTGTTTGAACTCGCATACACATTGCAGCACTGCAGGCCGAGTATAAATAAATCATCCTTGAGAACTACTGGCTATTTGAGAGTGATGTACTTACCACCAGTGCCTGGTTTGTACCTACCATTGACCCCGAACTGAATGGAATCGAATGACACATAGTTTATATAACAAAATGGTTTATTTTTCGAATACCTATTACAATTCGTAAAATATTAAATTTCAAACACTTTTTGCACTTCTAAATGCTTTATAGTCACCACAATTTTATTTTCAAGTTCATTTGTTTTTTTTTTATTATATTACTTCAATAACCTGGTACTAGAATAGGTAATCTCTTATTTTATTATAATGACGTGATAGTAAGTAACTCGAGTTATTTTCGACTATAAATATAAGAAGAATTCTACATAAAAAAAATAGTAGTCATGAATCAAACCCTTTTGAATAGTATTACGAAAAAAATAATTCTCAAGTGTCTGTCTCACACCAGCAGACGATGATTTGCCGCGCAGTGTATAAAAATTCAGTAGCGCGGGACCTGGTGTTTGCGTAATACGACAATTTCCGCATTTATGCGGGAACGGGCGTCTGAGTGTTCGTGTCTTTTCTTTATAAATGGCTGATAACTAGGGTAAATAAATAATTTTTGTCTGTTTCACCTAATACTATAACCAGAAAATAGTATTTAAAAATGTTAATCAATGATAAACAAAGAGACATATTAAATCGCGGACTTCTAGGTATATTTAAATGACACCTGGTTCAAATTATTTTCCGAAACTATAAACTCGCGGATAATATACTGGCAGATAGGCGAATGAATGCAATCTCCAAAAGCATTCCTTTTGTAAAAATATTTTGTAAATTCACTTTGATCAATGTAACTTTCGAATATTCTATTTAACAGTTTACGCACCAAATAGTTTTTCAATCACTAAAAAACAATATAACTTATTATATCGCAAACTCGTATCGTTACAAACACGTCAGTCAAATGTCTTCGGCGCACATGCACTAAGAAGCGATAAGACACTATATACGCGGCAAATTTGAATTGGCCCGATGACTGATATATTTTTATTCAAGACACGCTCCCGAAAAATATTTATTTAAATTAGATAGAACAAAAGTTTAGGCTATCCATTGACAGATGTCAAGAGAAGGATGATTTTTGAATAAATTAAATCAATATTCGAATTATTCGCGCCTGGCGGAAAGCAGTACTAGGCAAACGAAAATCGAAATGACTTTAGTCAGCTGACGCGCGGATGACTCGCGCGTATAGGCTGACTAAAGTCAGTTGCCGCGTTAGAAAGGTTAAACATGAAGTGAAGCAAAAATATGACCCTGATTGTCTATGTGTCTACTGATTATGTTAGCAACAAGTGACTTTGCATTAGTGGTTAATTTGAAGAGAACATAACTACTATTAGATTTTATTTCCCAATTTTCCCAGGATGTGTCAAAAATACATTAAAAATGATCACTAAATAAAACTTTACATATCATGTGGTTTATCATTTATGAATCATTTTAAATCTTCTCCCACTTTGTCCATGTGTGCATGTGAATTAGCAATCATTACATTTCTTTCATGTTACAAAGTTCTTTAACCTTTTTACTAATAAGCCGGTAGGCGGTAAAATAAAAAAATAAAATCAATTTACGTTTCAAGTGGTAAAAACGAATTCTGTTTCAATTCTGAGTAGGGAATCCAATCCCGAGCCAAAATTCTGATCCCGGGATTTCGGGATTATAATTTGACAATCCCGGGATCCCGGGACTGGTCCCGGGATTGGCATTTTTTCCATTGTTTATATAAAATTTTTATATTTACAAAATCGGTCAAAAATAAATCTATAATTTATACTATTTAAGACATTTATTGTTAATAATGTATACGTTCAATCTTGGAAATACATAAGTTTAACGGAGTAAATAATATTGTAATATAAATAATAATGTGAATGTAATAGGAGATTGCTGTTTCTGATAGTAAAAACTTAATGAATGGATTAGCGAGATTTAAAATAGTATAGCAAATAATCATGGCGTACTTATGGCCTTTCCGCTTCATAAATCTAATTAGTCAGCCAAATCTGAAACTGCCGTAAAACGTATGGATATCATGGTGGAATAACTTTGTTAATAGTGCGAAGCTAGATTAGATTTTTAATAATTTATGTGAAAAAATAAAATGAATTGGCAACCTACACATGGGTATAAATCAAACTTCATTCAAACTAAGTTTATTTCTACCATAGTTATTATTTATTGAAAGTATTTTTTCTGTTATATTTTCGCTTTTATTTTATTTTCCATAAAAATTGATAAAAAAAATCAATCCCGAAATCCCGGGATTATGTTTATCAATCCCGGGATTCAAAGGTATCGAAAATAGCTCGGGATCCCGGGATTCGGGATCCCGGGATTGGAATCGCTAATTCTGAGTATGTGACGACATTCCCAATATATGTCATGTGTTCAACATAATTGTATGCTTAAAATAATTGATTTACCCCCCGTTTCCCGTTTAAAGCAGGACATCCAAAGATGTCATCTTTGTATGAGCGGCGTTCCGTTCACGGAAAAGTTCGCGTCTTGAGACGTCATTGGCAGCCATCCGGTTTTAACAAAGTTATCGTTTATTCTACAATATT
Source organism: Rhyacophila brunnea (assembly GCF_057557595.1). NCBI lineage: Eukaryota > Metazoa > Arthropoda > Insecta > Trichoptera > Rhyacophilidae > Rhyacophila > Rhyacophila brunnea. The sequence goes on along the minus strand of NW_028232827.1, from coordinate 31,548,085 downwards.
GAGAATACATTACAGTTATGAACCCATCCTCTGAATACGAGAAAATAAACAAAGTACATAAGGAAGAAAATCCATTGCCTGCATTTTATCTCTCCCTTAGTGTTAAGCTGTTCAGATTTTTGGTGACCATCATTTTTTTTTCTCGTTATATCAGCCCTAAAGGGTCACCAATATAACGAGAAAAAAACACAATAGAAACCAATGAACAATTAAGTATACAAGAAGGATTTCACGTCGGTCAAACCTGTTTTTTTTTAGATTATATTTATTGGATTATAGACTTAAAATTTAGTTAAAATAGTTAAAAATTATTGTGTTTTTTCGCATAAAAAAAAATTCAGATTAAACATGGTAAAACTATTGACACAATCATCAAAAATTATGAGGTCCATGTATCGAGAACCCGTCCATGCTCTCGAGAATGGCGTGACAGAGCATAAATTGTAGAGTCCAGGCCGTGCCTCCAAAAAATCTTCCACATACCACCTACTCCGAGAGTATAAAACCACTCGGTCAAAAGCATTTCCCAAACAATGTGAAAAATGATCATATTGTCACCTTGCAGCATGGAGAGGAATTCAAACCACATGTCGATGAGGGTCTCCTCCCGGAGGAAGACGAGCGCCACGCTCTTGTGCGAGAGGACGTTGTTGAAGTCAGAGACCAGCGGCCAGTAGCAGTGCTCCTTCATCACGCGGCGTGCACAGTCTATCACACGGTGACGATTCTTATATTGATCTGAAGACAGAAAACAAATTCACTGATAGACATACGCCTAGCAATAGTGTCACAAGCGTTTTAACAAGTTTGTCATACAATGAACCATCATCATTACATCGGTAAAGCATAACCTTTTTATAAGTAGGGTCAATTTAATCTAAAATAAAATTGTAAATCACCAAACCAACATTAACAAGCAGGCTCCTATTGTAGTATAATTAAAAACAATGTAGGTATTCAGTGCTGCCAATATAAAGAATATTAATTTATCTACGGTACTAATTTAATAATACTATAAACATTCCACAATCTGCCTCTTATTAATTCAAATTCTTTGGTTTTTGTGATTAGATATTGATTTCAGATCATTGTGAATTTTCAACTTGAATCGGTGTAAGGTTTTGCCTCCCCTCTTTCCTCCATTTGTGACATTGTGATATTTGACAGGCAATATGAGCAATAGACTTTTAATCAATTTTGTGAAAAACTGAATAAAACCGGAAGATTCGGGTGGTCGGACTTCGTGAAATTCGTAGTACAGTATAACCCCTATTTTACGTTTTTTAAGGGACTGAAAAAAAAAACCTAATTGGAGGGAAAATGTAAAAGGGGGGAAAAAAAGAACATTTAAATTTTATGTTTCTAAAAAAATAACGTTTTATTAAAAAACAACATTCAATTTAAATTTTTAATGAAATTTTTTTAATTTTTATTAAAAAAATCATGTATGTTTGTTGCATTTTTGTTATGTAATTCTCTTTCAAGACTATATAAACATTTAAAAGTGTCATCTTGGATATCAGCAAAGCTTGTAAAGTAGGTTTTTAAACCCTCGGTGAACCTCATTGCTTCTTCTTTTGTTGGAATATCAACCTCTTCTTCATCAGAATGGCAGGCGCCGAACTCGGGCCAATCACAGCGTCGCTCGCCGACCAATCACCGTGCGCCGTTCTAAAGACACGGAGTTTTCCCTCCAAACACCTTACGCCGTTCGAATGTTACGAACCAATCATTGTCAAGCGCGTGTAACTCGCATATTTTGAATATTTCCGACGTACATCGCGGGAAATAAAAACGTAAATGCGGGTATTAAATGTACTGAAATACATCGGGATTGAAAAAATTACACGCAATTGCCGGGAAAACGTGAATTCTGGGCACGTAAAAACGAGGTTATACTGTATATGTAAAAGCTTTTAGTTAAGGGGGGACATGCTCAGCGTACGTGAACATGGAGCTTTTATGCTATTTTCAAAGCATGATCCTGGACATTCCTTAAACGTTGTAGATAATTTATTTACATAATTTTGAAGCCATATTATCCTTTATATTTATTTTAAACATATGATGACTGCATAAAGTATTTTTATTACATAAAATAGTATTCTTTTAAACCTCTCGCTCTAATGTTTTAGAATATAGTCATATTTTAGTACGTCCATGTGAAGTGGTGTTAAGATTTTTTATATTTATTAATTTTTAAAAGCATTTATAAAACCATTAGTAGAATTTATGTCGACATTATTATAGTGATATATTTACAATAAAAAATTATATTGATAATCTCTGTGATCCCAAATTTGACAAGAATTAGGCATTTTATTATTCAAAAAATGGGCAAGATTTACACATTTAAAGATAATTTTAAAGATACTGATTATAAGCTATGTCTTTGACCATTCAAATGTGATAAACATTCTACGAATAATGTTTGCTTTATAATAATTATTGACCTAAGAATAAGGTAGTATTTTTTTGAAATACGCCATTTCTATTGGCATTTTCCAGTGGCTAAGCTACAACATACGGCCGTAGCCATAAATTGACAAACGATAAATGAAGTAGGGAGTAAGATCATAATAACGCGCGTGTTTGAACATGTACCGTTTTAAAAAAAAATAAAAAAATTTTGGTTAGGTAATAAAAATACTTTATGCAGTCATCAAATGTTTAAAATAAATATAAAGGATAATAAGGCTTCAAAATTATGTAAATAGATTATCTACAACGTTTAAGGAATGTCCAGGATCATGCTTTGAAAATAGCATAAATGCTCCATTTTGACGTACGCTGAGCATGTGGGCCGTTAAGCCATAAATATATAATCACGAAGAAGAGAATAAACACCCACCATGCAAGGTATTCCTGACGAGTATCTTAGTCATCATGACCTTGAGGGAGATGACCATGACGTGGAGGAGATTGAGCTGGTTGACCATGCGCAGGGCGAGGGCCTCGTTGGAGAACAATTGCACGGACATGTGCACTACGCGGTTACTGAGCATATCAGGGTCTGCTGACAGCTCCAGCACCAGAGGGATCCGGGCATAGTGCATCACAAACGTCCGCGTCAAGTGTTCCTGTAATCACAAACAAATATTACCCATTAGCTCTAAGAATCACTGCGAGCGCATTATAGAAATGTATACAATATTTTTTTTTTTTTTTTTAAACTAACTAGGACGATAATAATCATCATCCGACTACTGGATAAATGCATCCCTTAGCTCTCAGATGTCACTTATTTCCACCAAACTGAATCATTTCATCGAACAAGTGGGTTTTAGAAGGTCACTGTGGACATGTAGTGCACCTTGGGTACCACTGTTTCTTCCATACAGCGATTTTGATATCTTAAACATCAGAATCACCCCAATAGGATATCCCTTGAAAATTCTGTCCAGTCGTGGCATCGAAATACTGATGGTATTGTAATTTTCATGTTTGCAAATCAACCAACGTAAACATGAATATGTAAAGAAGTTTACGTTTTAGTAAATTACGTATATAAAATATCTATATTATATTCGCGCATCCTTACAAAAGTGAAAATGGCGACCAGTCTCATTTTATTTGACATTAAATTTTAAAATTACTGTTTCGGAGTTTGTATTAATATTTTATCTGTTTGTTGGGTTTTTGGTTTCGCAAAATAACAGCAAGCGATGAAAATCTATAATGAAATCTTCAGACTACACATGGGAAATTAATAAAGTCATTAATCCGACAGGAAGTGCTGACAAATAATTACCACCAATGGTCGGAGTGCGTTACGATTATTATTATACATAATTATATCCTCATAAATTTATGTTGTTATTCATAATGTCAACATTATTATTATTACAGCCGAACTTGGTTATTACGATCATAGAAATAGCGAGATCTCGGATGTAATGAGGAAACATTCGTTGACATTTTAGTTTATGATTTTCTCCATACATTTATTCTTTTTATTACGAGCTACTTCTCGGGTATACCGAGCAAAACTGTTAATGTGTCGATCATTTAAAAACAACATTTTCGACTCTAAGCAATAAAATCCGACCGGGCAGTTAACTAGACCGATGCCGCCGGGATCGGATTATGTTTATGATGGTGGTTATTTGGTGTTACCACATTGAAAAAGTATCTACGCATATGGTTGAAATTGCATGTAAAAAATCCATACTTTGTGAAGTCAGTAAGAAGCTACCAGCGCCGGCGGCTCAGCACTTCATTACAATAAACAACTTCTATTGTAGTTTATGAATGCCATGCTTGTTTCGGGGATTTTTACGATGGTTTTCAGATTTTTTATGTTCTATGCTTAAATAGAATGTGGCGTGAAAAATGTTACATAACAATATAATGAGTAATGCTCATAACAAGCAAATTCAGTCGGTCCCATCTTCCTCATAATAACCAAGCTCAACTGTATTATTATTACAATCAACTGTATCTGACTTGAAATATGGTCTTTAATTTATTTTTAAAACAATTTTGTTTTTATAATTATTAGTACTTTTTTGCGTTTTGGGGCTCACATGGTACAAATACATAGTCATAGTCACACCAATAGATGGCGCCGCTTACAGGGGGCATCCTTTCGGATAGAACTTACGATCCTATATATACGTCTGTTATATATGGGGACCACTCACTGAATGTATTATCTATACTGGTCTCTCACTAGACACACCATTTTAGTATACCGTGTATTATCACCCATTGCAATTTACCAAGGAATTGCGGATATTTGGTTATGATAACAAGATGTCACCACTGGTTTTCATACATTATAAAGATGTGAATTAAGATCAAAATAACTCATAGATTCATTGAAATTACATAGATGTCACTCTTTACTCACACTGTGCCTAATTTATTGAAATACGCACAAATAAATCAATTTTCATTACACGTCAAGGTGTCCACTAAATGTTTACTATCGAATCTTCACCATTGGGCAATACTGACCTTATAATCTTGATCAGGCAGCATATTGAGAAGAAAACAGACAACGTTTTGAGGGAACTCATATTTAAAAGTCCAAAAAATGAATTCCTCCAGCAGTGTTGTATGATGCATCTTCTTACCGAGGGCAGGGAAGTGTTTATATCTGAAACAGCAGAGATAAATTTACAATGGTATTGAATAAAACAAGAATATTTCTACACAATAACAGTGATAACTTGGCAAACTACTGAACCGGAACAAAGAAATCTTCTAATTTTTTTTTTTTTATGGTGTACATAGCATATTTACATATTAAACATATTAAGGGCGGACGTGCTCAGCGTGGGTTAAAATGGAGCTTTTTTCTATTTTCAAAGCATGATCCTGGACATACCTTAAACGTTGTAGATAATCTATTTATATAATTTTGAAGCCTTATTATCCTTTATATTTATTTTAAACATTTGATGACTGCATAAAGTATTCTTATTACATAAAATAGTATTCTTTTAAACCTATTGCTCTAATATTTTAGAATATAGTCATATTTCAGTACATAAATGTGCAGTGGTGTAAACATTTTTTACATTTAATAATTTTTAAACGCATTAAAAGAACCAAAAGTAATCCGGCAATCGGCATGGTAAACTAGATTCTATTTCCAACGCAGAAAAAAATTTATGTTGTTTTTTTTAATCTTTTATTTATTTTATTTATTAAGAAAACAAACAGTTACATATTGAAATTCTAATGGATTCAAGCTCTGGCATTGACGATTGATTGAATTCTCTAGAATTGACGATTTACACCTCTTGAGTGTAGTATTTTTTATTGTTATAAAGAATTTTGACCTATTATTAGGTTTGACGATTTATTATAATAATATGCTGTCCAGTGTATTGTTATTAATAAGAGAGAGTTTTTACTAATTAGGTTTTTTACTTCAGCTATTCATAATTTGTTTATTGAATTTTTGTTGTAATGTTCTGACTAAATAGGTAGGTAATGGAGTTTTTACCTACTTTATTGTATCGATTTACTATATAAGGTAGAGTTAAGGGCGTTCGTTGTCAGTGTGTATTTGCCTTTGGTGATTGTACACGACGCCTGAAGATGCCGAAAGGCGAAACCCGGGTCGCAAAAAACGACTTAAATGGAATAGTACAGAGCTTGAATCCATTAGAATTTAAATTCAAATTCCATCAAGTACCTTCGGTCGAAAGTATTAATATTAGTTACATATTGATTACAAAAATTTAAAATATAATAATGAAAAGTTATTGCAACCAGCACAGTTTCCATGTATACATTATAATATAGTTAAGCCTAAGAAGATAAAGAGTAAGAATAACATAAATATAAAGAAATTACATGAGAAAAATGAGGAAGAATAATGAATAATTAAATTATATACAAAAAAAAGTAACATAAAAAAAATATATATATATATAAGTATATATATCTATTTATACAAAATTTTGGAGATAGCGCTTTTAAATGAAACAGGTGAATTATTAAAAGGATCAACATAAATACATATTATAATTTAAACAAGAGCGCCGAATAAAAGAGTTTTGTGCATAATTAGAACCGCTACGACTGATATGGTACAAAGTTTGGTTTCGAGTAAATCTTGATGGACAATGGAAACCCACCCTTTCGAGTAGGTTTGGCGAGTCAACAAAACCATTGATAATTTTAAAAAGAAAATATTGATCAGATATAGAATGATGACTTTCCAAAGATGGTACCATAAAAGTTGCAGTGGTTGCTTGCTTGACATGCTTACGAAATCGCTTTTATACCGCTTCGAGATGATTTATGTATGTACTGTGGATTCCACACGACAGAATATCTTACAATAATATACAGTCGAACTTGGTTATCATATTAAACATATGAAAAAAAATACATGAAAAACTTACTCATTAGGCGGCTCTGGTGCTGGGAAGTCTTCTATCGCTTTTTGATAAATGAGACGGGATTTTGCTGCATACTGTCCGTATTCCGTCTCAGGAAAGGGGGGCTCCACCATATTTCTGTACATCTGGAGAAGAAATTTTATTCCTGTCAATATTTATTATATTTTCACAATACCGTAGTACTGAGTCACATTATAAATAAATTTTTGACGTCCCAATTAGGGACCCGAATCCCGGATCCAGAGCTATTTTCGATACTTATGAATCCCGGGATTGATAAACATAATCCCGGGATTTCGGGATTGATTTTTTATCAATTTTTATGGAAAATAAAATAAAAGCGAAAATATAACATAAAAAATACTTGTAATAAAAAGTAACTACATTATAAATAAACTGAGTTTGAATGAAGTTTGATTTATACCCATGTGTAGGTTGCCGATTCATTTTATTTTTTCACGTGAATTATTAAAAATGGAAAGATTGGAAAAAACAATGCTTTGCACTTTTAACAAAGTAATTCCACCATGATATCATACGTTTTACGGCAGTTTCATATTTGTCTGACTAATTAGATTTATGAAGCGGAAAGGCCATAAGTACGCCATGATTATTTGCTTTAATATTTTAAATCTCGCTAATCCATTCATTAAGTCTTTACTATCAGAAACAGCAATCTCCTATTAAATTCACATTATTATTTAAATTACAATATTATTTACTCCGTTAAACTTGTGTATTTCCAAGATTGAACGTATACAATATTAACATTAAATGTCTTAAATTGTATAAATTATACTAGGTTTATTTTTGATCGATTTTATCAATGATATTTGTAATTATAAAAATTTTATATTAACAATGGAAGAAATGCCAATTCCGGGACCAGTCCCGGGATCCCGGGATTGTCAAATTGTAATCCCGAAATCCCGGGATCAGAATTTTGGCTCGGGATTGGATTCCCTAGTCCCAATATCACTATTGCATAGACAATCTGAAATTCTGCTAATGCTATTCAGGGTGGAAAATCAGCATACTGTGGCGATGTATATATATATATATATATACCCCATTTACTGGCTTGACCATCAGTTATAGGATTACCTTATAGTGGCACATGAGTTACAAGAAATGGAATACTGGCATCATACTCTCACAACTAGTTCCATTTGCAACATTTACGAGATAATTTTAAGCCTTCCACCTTAGTCAAGCCCATCGTAGAAATATATGTACAATATATTATTAAAATATTATAAGGGTACCACCGCATAGTACAGAACGCGAGTACAATGAGTTCGATGTAATTGAGAGTGGAACTATGGCGTAGTCCGACCTTGTTCCTAGCTTAATCAAATAGCTCACTTGACTCTGATAGGGTAACGGCTAACTGTGTATTCCGTTTTCAGAGTGTAAGCAAGACTACTGTAGTGAGCTAGCTGAATGAGGTCTCTTGACAAAGCCAAGTCCGTCCCAATTCTGACTGATTATTGAAGGCCGAATGTCGCCTTATATAGTGAAACAGGCGACCCCTTCTCTGCCGTCTAGGTGATAACGTCGGCACGCTGCGGTGGAGCCGCCCCGCACGACACTGTAGGTGACGTCCGATGAGTGAGCGAGAAAGTATTCAGTACACAGGTAAAGCCCTCGGTTTATCGCACCACCGGCAAGTTCGAATGCGTCACATAATAATCAATTTTTAATAATAATTTATTGATGTGACACATACCAGGAATCGTCATAACGAGTGGAATCACATATGTACAATCAGAATATTTGACAGTTATCGACAAGTTTTACATAATTAGTGCAGACAGGTCAAGCAGGATAAACTATGTACGAGGGTAGTCCCAGAAGTACCCGACCTAACAAAGAAAACACAAAAAATTTGGGAAAAAATATTTTTATTTCTCTACATAGTCTCCTTTTAGGTCGATACACTTTTCCCAGCGATGGTCAATAACTTCGGTACCCTGTTTTAGTGAGAATCGTCGAGCTCTTCAAAATAGCCATCAACCGCAGATTCCACCTCTTCACTGTTGGCAAATCTTTTACCACCGAGCCATTTTATCAAGTTTGGAAACAGAAAATAATCCGAAGGGGCTAAATCTGGCGAATAGGGTGCGTGAGGAAGCAATTCAAACTTTAACTCATTGATTTTGGCCTCCTTTCATTCTCTGATAACTATTTGACCAACAGAGTTAACGTGTCAAAAACTAAATAGGTAAACCCAGTTTTAATTTTGGTCGAAAATCCATTCAGGAGTAGATAGGGGTGTCTGTTAAGGCATCTTGGAGTCTGGGACTACGTCTGGTTCGCTGCTAAGTTCTCTCAATCATTCACTATGGTATGGAGAGTTAAGGCTTTCGAGATGTGGCTGTATAGAGGCTACCTAAGACATTTTGACGGACCAGATGAAAAATGTTCACATTCTCAAACAAATGGAGAAATCCAAGAAGTTTTGTGTAATATCAAAACCAGTAAACTGCAGACCTCGGTCACATTATGAAAGGATATTAGAACAGCATTCGCTAACTTGTGATTGAAGGAAAGATTAATGGTACCTACCGCATTACGTGGCTTAAGAACCTTTGTGATTCTGTTCCAGGTAGCAGATGATATAGCAAACATCGCTTTAATGGTGGTCGATTTCTGTTAGAGGTTGACATAAGAAAAAAGCATCTTCTTCTCATCAATTCTTCATCAAAGATTTTAAAAAGTTTATTGAAATATATCGGCTGGTTCAAAAGTTATATAATTTTTATGATACATTTGTTGGTATTTGGCGTAGATAACTACTTTCCATATTTTTCGCGGTACCTAGGTAAAGTGTTAATATTATAAGTTCTGTATCAGTTAATGAAATTTCAACAGCAGTAAGTTTGCACGGATACGATAAAAAAAGAAACATGAAGATGATTGTAGTATACCTGAGGATTGATAAGAGCTTTGGTCATGGCTTTCCTCATAAGCTCCCCCATATTGTTAAACTCCATCAGCATGGCCACATATCCTTCGCACTCCTGTACGTGAGCCTTTCGGTATGTATTGGATTGTGTCTCCCCACTGCAAAATATTCAAGGAAACACGAGTTCATTAATTTGGTAAAACAAATCAATTTTTAATTTGTTGATTAAAATGGCATTAATATGGTAGACGTAATTATAATGTCGAGAAACGATCTTGTGTTAATTCAAATTTACAGTTGTTTCATAGTATGAAGTTATCAGAAAGAAGGGTAACAATAGTATTCTTGGTGGAAACAAACATTACACAATATTAAAACAAAAAAGTATTTAAGTAAAGTATAAAATGTAAGTTAATTATTATAATGTAATAACAATTAGACCGGTTTCGTCTGCTTAGGACATTACCAATGGATTGCAATGGCAATGTCGATGACGTCCTTCTCAGAAGACGATTATGTCGAAATATAAGTCATGTGATTTCCATATTATGCTAAACCAAAAATGTTGAAGAAAGCCCATAGAGATGGACCCTAAATGTGTGAAAGTCTAAAAAACTGTTCTGTGTGCATAGCCTGCCCTGGGCATAATTTACTCATGCTGAGAGGCAAAAATGAATTATGTGGATGAATAATTATTGTTCATCGATGATCAAGATTCTTGGGCGAATGTGGTAATGTTAAATATAAAAATATGTTGCGAAAAATTAACTAACCTGTTCTCCCGAAAGTGCTGCAACAGTCTAAGAATGACCCTGGGCATCATGGCTTCCGCCACACACATGAGATCAATTGGTGCTGGACTCTTTGTTGCGCAGTTGTTGATGCCATGGTTGCTGCAGAATCTGGAAAAATATTAACAAACAAATCAATCAATGTTATTATGTAGATTGTAGTACTATATAGTAAAATAGAACAGTCATCTAACAAAATACCAGTCAGCATTGCCTGATAATCGTTCTGTGCCAGATCTAGCATTTGTAAATAGGCATGAAGTTTGCAAAATGATATACATCAGGAGTATACATCAGTGACGAAGGGTGACTTTTGGAAAGAAGTAGGCTATGGAGATCAGAGAAAAATAGCACACTTGTCAGGTATACTTACGGGAAATAAGAAGATAATACAATATTATTACTGATGAATAGGTACACACTAAATCGATGAAATTTCAATAACTCACTGACAATATAAAATTGAGCGATGAGTTTAAATTATGTATTTTCCTAAACATTTATACACAACAAAAATCATTAGATAAAACATATTTTTATTTTTAAAAACAATCAATTACATGTGATTGAATACCATAGAAATTATTATTTTTAAATTATCTTATTTTCTAATTATTTTGGATAAAGCAGCAGACATTAACAATAATATTATACGCAAAGATTTTAGGCTTTGCCTTTTGAGCCTACCATATTGCATACATTACGGTAGACGGGGCTGAGATCACACAAAAAAAATTGACATTCATTACACAATAATCGATAGGTACATGAGCGGCTGGCTCCAAGGGTCAAATAGTCAATGACCTCCCAAAAATAAATATCTTACAATCTATATACATTATACAATGTCAATTATCTCCTATATATTATTATCCTACGCCTTTTTCCGTTTTGGCGAGCGATCGTAACGTGACGCACGCTAATTTGTATGTACGTGTATCTAACCACCATACACACACACGTATCTCAACTCTCACAAGCGTTTCTCGGTCAATTTCATGAACGCCAAGATTCATATTTCTTAATAATATTTCTTTCTCTCTCATTTCCCATATGTGAGACGGAAAGAAAGCACAAAACACGCCTTTTTTTCATATTGTTTTATCACTTGCATACACTAAATTTTGGTCATTGCCGAAAACGAGACAGCTATACTATTTTCAATATGTAAAATGAAACAGAATGATATAAATTTTTCCTTAAATGTTTCAAGAGTTTTGTTCTGTGGTTTCAAGGTCTCATTTGTGCGGCAAACCTTTTTATTCTTATTTGTTGTCGCTTATTATTTCAAACTGACCATTGTTCTCTGAAAGTTTCATATTATTATGTTATTAATTTGTAGTTCAGTTTAAATCCAACCTTTGAGTAAAACCCATTGACTGCATTTTCTGTATTAAACCATTGTGTACAAGTTACCGATTAAAATGTAATCTGCTATATTAATCATAAAGTTACCTTCTAATGAGATCAGTGGAAATATAAAAAGTGTTTATATATAAATGATCCCGCCATTCCATAACACTAGGTATTATAACGGAGTTTTTATTAAATGTGTTTGATTGTTTTAATCTTATGTTCTTAAATAGTATTAAGTACAACAGTTATTAGGTGTATAAATAGACACACAAAGTTTATTTTTTGACCTAATTTACAAAAAATTATAACATGTTGGGTGCAATTTCGGTTAAAGATGAGTTGACAATGTGAAAAATGGAATTTTTTTAAGGGTAAGTAACCTACATATAAAAATTTATAGTACTTCTTCTATAATGTATAAAAAGCTAATTTGCAATACGTCTTTTAAGTATACAACGAAAAGGCAAATTAAAATAATATATTCAAAATTGACCTACCCCGTTGCCAGGCTTAAGGCCGCTATTGGATAGGTACATACAATAGTTGAAGAGAGATGGCGTTGTTGAATATACTTTTAACCTTTGACAGATGGTTGTGTATATTTATAATACATTTCTACATATACGTTGGCACATTAAATTATTTTTGTAGAATATAAAATAGAGATGTAGAATATTTAAATAATCGCCTAGTATGGAGTCTTCGCCACTGGTATACGTAATAAAATTTCTCTATATTTTGGACTAGATACCGCCACCAGATTTGAATGAAGTACATATTTTTAAGTTTAAAGGAAAATAGAAGAATTCAGTTATTAGTGACGAACATCACCGCACTGTCTAAACGTTTAAAATTTACACAATAGCATTGCAGTTACAGCACAATGATTTATTGTTAAATGTGTGTTCATTGGTTGGTGTATTTTTTGGACAAAAGATAAGTATGTTAAAATAATTCATCTCATCAAATTTTTTGTCTATGGTGCTAATACACTGTAAACTTGGAGATTAAAATAATATGATAAAAGACAACGTTTTTAATCTTTTTAAAGAGTTGCTGAATGGCACTTTGCATTGGTACATCACTGCATACCGGCAGACCCATTCCATTACATTGAACATATCCATGTGGTGGAAATATACAGGACGCACACCACGTCCTCCGGGTATGTCCTAAAAAGTGTACGGAAGAGGAAGAGCTGCTCAAGTCGGTTCTACCAGCTTTTTGCCCATCGGATTGTCCCACCTGGTTGCTACAAAGGCCAATATGTTTCATTCAGAAAATTTTCAGCGTCATACTGTCAACGTGAAGATTTAGGTTGTTCGGCATTTTTGTATCAACTTTTGTTATTTACATTTTTTTTTTAAAGAACGTTGTAAGTATGGTGACACAATCAAAATATTGTAACGTTAAGTTCCATCATCTCGAAGAATGGATTGACAACATCCATGTTTGCCTATGTGTGCTCCTCTGTCATGGGCACTCTTAAATTAAAGTCATGTAAATTCAGTCAAAGTACACTTAGGTCTTGGATAACTGTTCCCGAGACATTCCCAGTCAAAAAATACTGTTGTTACACCACCAAAAGTAGGGTCCCGTGATTTCGAGCAGAGTCAGAGTGTTTTGGTTGGGCTATTAATGTCAAGGACCTATCTGGGCGTTAAATGGGTCGGCCAGGTAGGGGTTCCTTGAGGTTTCAGATAATATCCAGTGTTCTGTCAAACAAAAAGGTTGGAAATCACTTTTCTAATAATATCGAAAGGCATCTCACCCATCCTCCTTCATGACACTGGTGTCCCCGCAGTCGCACGCGCCCCCCGCCTGGCTGAGGAACATGTTGAAGTCGTGCGTGGAGTGGTCGCCCCTCCGGAAGCACTCTCGGCAGATGCTCATGCAGGGAGAGATGCCGCACGTCCGGCACCGGTAAGCCACCACGTGCGGAATCCACACCAGACCACATTTCACGTGGTTGTCATAACCTCGCACTAGAAACAACAAAAGAAATATTCTTATAGTCACAGCCGAAAAACACATTAATACGATAGACATGCGAAAGCCAGTCGCCATAGACCAAGACTTTGAAGCCAGTTTTGGTGCATGACTTAATGACGCGCGAAATACCTGGACAACTTCTGACTGCTAGTGATCGTCAGATAAGCGCGGTCTAAACCTCCGATAATGTCAAATTTGATACGTAATAATGAATAGTAATTTAAAATCTACAGATCGAGTTAACTAAATAAAGTGTCTGTAGTGAAAATTATTAATTTTCTGAAGTCTCTGGATAAACCAGCGAAGATTGGCAGTGCCATTGCTAGGGTTAGGATATTGTGCGTCCCGGAGGATAAGCACCAACTGGGATCCTGGAGACAGTCTTCAATTACCGTGACAGTTGGCTACCCTAACCACTAGAGATTACAATACCGGTATCCCAGTATGTTTCGTTACCGAAGTACCAGTTTTAAAAATCAGACAATACCTATATATTCGGTATTCAAAGTGGAAACAATATGACGTATTAATTACATAAACGGGTTAACAGGACTGTAAGTTTTTGGTCGGGTCACGCGATGACTGGTTTACTTCCGTGGCTATTTATCGTCCTTGGTGACCAGCAATGACACGAGCTATAAAATATTAATATTTTAAAGAGATTTTTACATATTTATTTATTAAATACTTCTGTTTTCTCAGATTATTTTACGAATACCGTTATTAATACCAGTATTCAATAGGAAATACCGGTATTGGTATTTTCATTCGGCATTGCAATCCCTACTAACCGCCGCCGCCCATCTATTTAAAATTCAATATAAAGTTTGCGATATTTAAATAGAGTAAAACGTCAGACGTATGACTGGCAGGAATGAATATATAAACTGAAGTAACTAAGTACAAAAACATAGTTTACACGACACGACAAGGAATACCACTTAATAAGATGTAGGTATTCTATTTTTTGGATACTCTATGCTTATTCAAATTCGCGCGGTTTTTTTCACGCATCTTTTACAAGCAAAATCAATTCCTTTACACACAAAATTACGTCTTGAATTTACATAGATAAAACATCGAAGATTTGAATCTAACTCTGCGCCGGAGTGGAGTTATTTTCAAAAGTAATCTTGCAAAACTTTTCATATTATGTATTTTTTGTCTCGGGGGCGGTCCGGGTCGCTACCATCCGTGCCCGGACAATTGAATGCACAGATCAGGAATAACTAACTCGAAATTTAATAATCACATGACGTTACAAAACTAAAATAATTTAAACTTAGAAAAGGGAGACAAAAAAGATTTCATAAACAATAAACAGGATTACTATTCATCGTAATTCGGTAATACTTAATTATTGTTAATTGACCACTTCCGCAAATAATGTTAAGTATTACGGAACTTGTAACTCCTTTACAATTTTGAATAATTCGAGTTACACAAGGCGGCTATCAAGGGTAGTTTATCATATACATGTATTGAGGCGGTTAACTGTTACAGTAAGTTAACCGTTTGCGCATATATTTTATAAACAAGACTGCTATCAGTCGCTATCGGCGGCTATCGAGGGTAGTTTATCATATTTTTGTATTGGGGAATTATAATTGTCACAATAAGTTAGACGTCTAAACAGTCAAAAGTGTCTATCTCGTTCTAAAAGTTAGCACAGCCAAGAGGGGTGGGTGCTGTTAAAATATAGCACTTATTGTAAAAATTATAATACCTCAATACAAAAATATGAAAAACTACACCCGATAGCTGCCGATAGTAGTATTGTGTATAAAATAGAATAGCTGCGCTGAACTGTCAAAAAGGGCAATGTTTTAACAACCCCTCTCTTGGCTGTGTTAACTTTTAGAGCGAGATGGACAGTTTTGACCATAGATGTATTAAAAGTAAAGATAGGCAACGATTTGGCTTCCTCATAGAACTGAATGAAGCATGCCGACAACAGCCGATAACTCGCGAGAAATGGCGACGCGATAAAAAAAAATGCAGGGCATCACGGAGGATTTACTTTTGTCATTATAACGTACCCATATAAAATAATGTTAACGTGGAAAAATTTGCCGCAAATTGATTACCAACCTGTTTCACCATACTTTTTCGCCATACTTGCCGGCTTCACCATACTTTCATATACCATGCCGCCCCTAGGTTTTGACAGTTTAGACAGCTGACTTATTTTAACAATTATAATACTCTATACATAAATATGATAAACTACCGTCGATAGCCGATTTGTGTATAGAATAGACCCACAGGTCAGGCCGAGGCGCTCAATTGCGAGTTACGATGAGTTCGAATTCAACGCGGTAACCTGTTCGCAGTAAATAATGATTTTCAATTGCATATTTCGTTCAAATCAATTAAGGTATTCTTATTTATGTAAATATCAAACAATCAAGGTAAAACGTATTACTTATAAGAGTGCCTTTATAATTCTGAAGTCTACTAAATAGTGAATTTAATTTTTAAAGTAAACAAGGAAAAGAACTATAGTTAAATATTTATTTTCATTGAATGAATAACACACGAGATTTAATGAATTTAATGAGATTTGATGTAGCTTTCGTCACACATTTGGAATATATCAGAAATATGCCCATTGCAAAAATATATTTTTTTGATTTCATCCAACCTCGGCTGCATCTCGGAAACCCTCGGACGCGTAGCTATTGGGAAATATCGACGTGCATGGTATTCAGTGTTGCCATCCGTACTATAATTATAGTATTTGTACTATAATTTTGGTCCGCGTACTATGTACGATATAAAACAGGTATAGTACGCCCAAAATACTATAATTTTGAATATCGTAAAAAATATGTAAAAAGTACTAAAATTTCGATATTTTCGTTCGATAAATAGGTGAAAAGTACTATAATTTTGCAATATAAGAGGATTTGGAGAACTTGGGAAAAAATGCTCGAAAAACGTTAAAAATTCCCTAGAATTTGGTTAAAAATGAAATTTCTTGAATTCTTCGTTAAGCATTTTTGATCGGAAGAGGTACCTAAATAAAAAGGGGGGTACTGTTCGGTTAAAGCGGGTACAGCGGAAAACGCATTTTGAAAATAGCCGATAAACTGGATTATTTGTTAGTTTGGGTTAGATTAGGTTAGGTTGGGTTAGGTTAGGTTAGGTTTGGTTAGGTTAACCTTGGTTTCAAAATGCGTTTTCCGCTGTATCCGCCTTAACCGAACAGTACCAAAAGGGGTCTCGGAGTTTCTCAAATTCTCCGTTATTTTTTTTTTTCTAAGAAACAAAAAACCTATACCTTTTCAACAGATAACAACGCGTACTATATTTTTCCCCCAAATTTTGGAGGCTCTGTACTATAATTCCACTTTGAAAAGATGGCAACACTGATGGTATTACACCGGTTACTTAATTGGTAAAGCACATTGGCTGGAATCCGACGCGTGCAGATTTAAGTACCGCACGGTATACAAATATGTTTTAATAAATACCTACGTGTGTTTCGGGATGCATTGACGTTAAAACACCCGCAAACGATATTCCCGAAATATCCATAATATTATAATAGATACTGATACTACTTATTAAAAAATTCTGACATTTATATTATTCATTTACACGTAATACCACAGAGTGCCTAACTACACAATAATTATATTAGTTTCATATTAACACGTCAAGTAAAAAAAATACTGAATCATGTCAACAAACTTGCCAAGAAGTCCAAGATACTATTAATGTAATTTATTATTACTATGACTATTAAAAAAATATAAATAATGAGCTATCGTTATGATTATGATAATTTATATTTATAATCAATAATCATCTACATAAGCATCCAAGACGGTTACCAATGTAGTCACCATTTTTTTTCCCTGATATAATATTTTTGAATACGCGTCTGGCGTATGGCATTAATTATAGCGTTTTATGCCATCGCAAACAGTATTAAGTTTTTCATAAATTTAAAATGCATTATTTAAGTACAGTATAACATCGATATAACAGACTAATGCGGGTGAGAGGGTGTCCGTAAAAGCCGGAAATCCGTTATATAAAAACACAAACAAAATCATGTTCGTCTTCGGATGATATATCAAGATACACACGTTGTGGAGTGACGTTGGTGTTCGATGTTGACGCGCTTGCTTTCAGTAATTTTACTTTGAAAAAACAATCACGTTTTTTTGCACTTTTGAAGTCTGGCGTTTTTTTATAATCAACCTCTCTAATCGGTTATCTGACGAATAGTCAATAAATAGTCAAGTTTTACTGTAATAACCAAATTCCATACCCCAATTTTTAGTTGTACCTATGCGTTTTATATTTTTTTGTTATAGTTCTTTTGGCGCGTTTGGGATAACAGATCAGAGTGTATTTTTGGCGTGTGACGAAGTTGCGCGCGCCGATGCAACACGTTTGGCGTGTGACGGAAGTTGCGCACACAGATGCAACACATAATTTATTATTAGATATGATTACCTATATTCATTTCGGTCTCAGGGGTACACGCGCATGCGCATAGTTTTATTTAGTTTGTCGTTCAATACAACCAAGTAAAGAGCACGTATTGTAAACATAACCAATATTGTGTCATAATAAATATAAGATGTTTATTAACAAATTTCTGAAGAATAACATTCTACACTGTTAATTTAAAACTTTATTTATATTGGAGTGTATATTTATTTTTCATTGTAAATTTTGTGGATGCTGAGTTGGTAAATAATTCAAAAAATATATTAAAATTAGATTTTTTATTAATGACATGGGCACTTCTGAATCGATTATAACCGCTGTATGGCAAAGATGAGTTTTGGTCCAATACAATAATTAAATTACAATAATCGTGTGCTATATGAGACACAGATGAATCGCGCACGTTTACATCAACCTTATCCACTTTAATATTAAGACTCAGGTAACGGCTTATTTTGTTTTGTTACGCCAAACTATAACTTCTAACGCGCGTACATAAGTACGCACACTGATTTTTTTAAATTTAAATAATAAATTCATCTGCAAACTCGTGAAAATAATGTTCATAATAATTATGAATACTTTTTAGACATGCTAGTTTAGTATAATATACTTACTTTCATTATTTTGAAAAGATCTAGCGATTTTTGGAAACTAGCTTATTTTTGTACCATTATAATATATTGGTGAATGCGAGTTGGTAAGACAGAATGTACTTATAGATATAGACATTTCATTTGTTTATATTCAACGAAAGTGATCGATTTATTTACTCTGTACTTCCTTAGGCAGGTTCTACATTTACATCCATTCATGTAGGAAAAAAACCAAATACTTCTTTCTCATGATTCTTGACCCCAGAAGTAAAGTGAGTTTCATTCGTTTTTTTAATGATCAATATTTTTGATGTAGTTTTATCCTTAGTTGTATTACAGATTGTTTTTACTAAATATATAATTGACAACCAGCTGCCATACGAACGAACGACCGCCCACGTTTAGCTAGCGGTGGCGAACACTCGATATTCATCACTGTCTACGTGTGTACTGCTATTCGTTTGCAATAATCATTTATCTCCACCCCGTAGATAGACAATAGCAGTTAAATACTGCAAAATAAATCTGTGCGAAATTCACGAGATACGAGGTATTTCGACGCCGGCATAAAATGTCACTTGGCATTCTCTTGGCGCCCTTTTTCGCATTTCGAAAGCACGCGTGATGAGTGAAAACCAGATCGGTGCGCGGAGTGAGATGTCATGCTGGGAGGCGAGGGGGGAGGGTGAGGACACAGAGATCGTAGACCCCTCTCGTAGCAGCCAGCGGTCACAGCTCACAACAGCTGTGCGCTGTGGCCTTGGCGCACCGCACCCCACCTTCCGCACCTTCCCCAGCGCGTACACCCACCTATGTAACTATGAGTTACTTCCGCAGAGTAGGGTTGCCAAAATAATAAGCACGATGTCGCCGTAAACGGCAAAACCTCTTA
This sequence comes from Rhyacophila brunnea, assembly GCF_057557595.1. Classification (NCBI taxonomy): domain Eukaryota; kingdom Metazoa; phylum Arthropoda; class Insecta; order Trichoptera; family Rhyacophilidae; genus Rhyacophila; species Rhyacophila brunnea. The sequence continues at coordinate 31,528,223 of NW_028232827.1, read as the reverse complement.
CCGTCAAAACATCATGGAAGTAATTATGAACCAAACATTAAAAATCACTACCTGCCTGCTTATAAAAATATGTACTACATGTTGTGTTGTGCAATGTCCACTTTAATATTGAAATTATGTACGTGAAGTAGTTAGTGTCTTGGTCAACGTTGCCAACCGATCGTTTTTCTTGGCATAATACGAGGGTGGGTCAATAATTCCTTAGAAAAAAGCATTAAAACAGTTTTGATTTTTGTATTTTTTTTTTTATTTCTCAACATAATCTCCTTGGAGCTCTATACACTTGGTTAGACGTTTCTCAATTTTTTTTAAACCGTCAGAAAAATAAGTTTTCGGAAGGTCCTCAAAATAAGCATTTGTCCGATCGATGACTTCTTCATTTGAAAAAAACGTTGTCCACTTAGCCATTTTTTTAAGTTTGGGAAAAGGAAAAAGTCACTGGGGGCTAAATCTGGCGAATACGGTGGGTGGTCGACCAATTCGAACTTCAATTCTTCAATTTTAGCCATTGATCGTAAACATGTGTGAACACGGGCATTGTCCTGATGAAAGAGGATTTTTTTCCTGTTTAAATGAGGCCGTTTTTCTTCAATTTTGTTTTTTTAGCTGGTCCAATAAAGATGCATAATAATCCCCTGTTATTGTTTTTCCTTTTTCCAAATAGTCAACGAAAATAATTTGACGTGCATCCCAAAATACAGTAGCCATAACCTTACCAGCTGATTTTACGGTTTTCGCCTTCTTTGGACATGGTTTGCCTTCGCAATCCACTGTTTTAACTGTTCTTTCGTCTCGGGAGTATAGTGGTGTATCCATGTTTCATCTACAGTTACAAAGCGACGAAAAAATTCATCCGGATTGCGTTGCATGAGCGACAACAGGGCTTTAGAGGCCACCACCCTATTGCGTTTATTGTCGACTGTGAGCAAACGCGGCACCCATCTTGCAGAAATATTTTTCATGCCCAATTTGTCATGTAAAATAGAAATGACGCTACCTTTTGAGATCCCTGTAACCTCAATTATCTCACTCAACTTTAATCTTCGGTCACTTAACACCATATCGTGGATTTTATTGATCATTTCTGGTGTAGTCACCTCTACAGGACGTCCTGAGCGTGGTTCATCATTTGTTGATGTACGACCACGTTTAAATTCATTTAACCAGTTATAAATAGTTGCAAGTGAAGGAGCAGATATGCCGTGAACTAAATCCAACTCATTTTTTATTTCCTTTGCTGTTAACCCTTTTATATTCAAATGTTTAATAACAGATCTAAACTCAATTTTCTCCATTTTCCATTTTTCCATTTTCCACAAGCAACATTTTTTTTAAATGTACGAGAAACACACAACAACCCGACCAATCTGATTGAAACTTCGCAGCATACTGAATCGGTAGTGCCGCTGCATGAAAACAAACCGCTTACAGTACTAGTCGCGCCACCTGTCGGCTTTTCTAAGGACTTATTGACCCACCCTCGTACATAGCATTATTTAACGTCAGCTTAATTTACTCTTTAGAATACGTTGTGTTTGTAAATAAATATTGTTAATACAGTTATTTTTCTTTGGTTTTTTCATTGCTCCTTGAATTTAAATATTGAAAAAAAAATATATTTGAAATCACGTACAATACGTCGATTACTCATTATATAAGATGTGCAAAAAATAATAACAAAACGAAACGCAGGTCATTGTCCCTGACGTGGCAACCCTGTAGCGAAATTGGACCTGTGGGCTGGATATGAAATGGTGATGATGATGATAGTTATAATATGACGATGGCAATGGCGATCGAAATCGCAGACGGTCATCAAAAACGTCCACTGATTGATGGAAATATTGAAACCAGGCGTGCAACACCATTGATCCACAATACAAATAAGGATATTAATTTATTAATAACAGAAAAAAGTTTTCAGTGAATCGCAACATTTTGTGTCTATAGTATGTAAATGTAAATCACGATCGAAACAGCGTCTTTAGAAGTAAAAAAGAAATCTAAATGGGCCCACTTGCCCTTCTATAACTAGTGAAAAATTAGTTTGTTGTGTATCTTTGGGAGCTAATCATAAAAAAAAATCTAAATATGTAAGTATATAGGTACCTTAATATTTATTGAATAGGAAATAATCAGGGAACTCAGAAATAATGGGAACTGAAATACATAACGGGTAAGGCGATAGCAGGTAACCGACTCGAGTAAGGAAGAATCCGGGTTAAACTTACACACGTGTCAAGAATACGTTTTACGTCGAATACTGAAAACTGGTCTCGGTTTATGCATTTACGCTCATTTAATGTTGGTGTATTACACACACTATTGCACGTGCATAATGCGTGCTTCATTTTCGTTGGACACTCACACATTCAAAACCCTGCATCAAGATGCGGCGTATTGAATATAGCCTATCGGTATTCTATTTATTATTTGTTCTGTGGAAATAATGAACCAAAGATTCAGAATCTTGTGTTCAAGTGTTTGTAGGTATAATACACGTGTTGACAAAAAAATAATTTGAAAAGTTCTATTATTACCACAGACATATCCCGTCTACCAAAATATGGCTTTATTCTCAATTTTATAACGACGACGCTTACAATAATATTCTTTTGTGATATAGTAATATTATTTTACGTGATCATAAAATGTCGATTTCGCATAACAAAGAGTTATCAAATAAGAGATATATAATATATTATATATACTGAGCTTTTCTCTCAATAAGTTGATGTGTCACGAGCTGTATAGCATGTTGCACCATCTCGTTGTAACCACATATCGTCCAGATCAAAATCATCTAATTCATGTTAGAAAAAATCATTAATCATGTTTCTGTAGCATTCTTCATTTACCGTAACTGCATTGCCATTTTCGTTTTCAAAAATATACGGTCCAATTATTATACCTCCAGAGTCCAGACCAAGAAAACCACCAAACTGTTATTTTTTATGGATGTAAAGATGTTTCAAGAATAGCACGTGGGTTTTCATTACTCCAAATGAGACTTCATGAAAAAATGAGCTTCATCGGTGAAGATGATTTTTTCATGAAATAATTGGTAATCAGAAAAATTTCGACGCACCGAATAAATGGTCATGATCTCATCGTATGCGTTCGAACAAGTTTCTTGGAACAAGTTTATTGGGCCACACGTACTGAGTATGGGTAGTTTCATGCCGAGACTTGAGTACACAAACTGGTGACAGTATTTCCAACTCACCTCTACAACACACACTAATGCACGTCATAATGTGCGGTTCATTTGTGTAAGACACTCACACATTCAAAACCCTGCTTCAAAATGTAGTGTATTTCTAGTATATCTGAATTAAATTTATTAATCTGTTCTGTGTCCAGAACCTTCTGTCCATCAGTCAAATATTATAAATTATAACATTTATAACCACACAAGTGACAGAGGCCGACAACACCGATCGATAATTAAATTATACGGCACGCGGTACAACGGTTCGTTGCATGGCAGAGGTAATCGACACCGCACGCCCGCGGAGCATTCTAGAAATCATTACTCGCCCCGGTGATATTGATATCATATTATTTGATGTGTGAATTAGTTCCAAATCATCATCAGCCGTATACGACGCTCATCAGTCATCAATCAGTCACTCACAACCTATCTTATCCAGGGGTAAATTCCACAACGAGTAATTCAAGCAAATACGTGTTGAACTCAAACCGACTCGAAGTGTCCCTTAGTATTGACATGTCATGGAAAATTAGCGCCTTGTCAGGGCCAGAATGAATATCGACGTTACGTTAAATCAAAATATCATTATTTTGATTAAACACTCATTTTTGGTTGAACGGTTACGTCAATAAGAAAAATTGCCACATTTGCAGTGAAGAGAATCCACAAGCCATTATTGAGACGCCGTTACATCCATAAAAAGTCACTGTTTTGTGGAATCATTGATCCATATTTCTTCAAAAATGATGCCGGCCAGAACGTGACAGTCAATGGATAGTAAGTACTATAGATACATGATTACCGACTTTATCTTTCCCCAATTGAATGGCATTAACGTGGAAGAGCTGTGGTTTCAAAAAGACACACGTTAAGTTATAATTTATAAGGATACCTTACGTCTTGGACACAGATATCAAATTATATTGTACACTACTGAAGAAAGACAAAATCACAAATGTGTCTTCGTAAATTTAGGCATAGCGCATAGCACATACCTACCTACCGACGTGCAAATAATTAACCTGAGTGAAAAAAAAGATAAGAAATAAATCAAAAATTTGTTCGACAGTGCAAGAAGAGTGGTCGGCAAGGCAGGGAACCGTGTAATATAACCAATTAAATCATTAGACATATAAATTACCCACAAACGTCTGGGCGAGGCTGTTAAAATAAGGCAGTAGCTAATTTAAATCCGGCAAAATTCGCCATAACAACTTGTTTTCCGTTCTCAGTAAATTTTGGCACGGAAGCGAGCTCCGAGATAATGTCGATGGTCAGAGAAGAAATTCTCTAAAAAAAACTAGAAGCAGAACATTTAATTAAACATTATTAGTGTCAAGTTGGCAAGAGTTTATCGGACTTTCGCTTGAATCAAGTGGATTTGACATTACAATTTAGGGGGCGATAAAAATGATTGTCTTTATTTTTCCAATGCCTTCAATAGTCATAATATTATTTTAGGCAACGTTTTGCAAATAATTGTTTATTTGCTTATTTAGAAAAAAGAGTATTCTAGCATTACATATTGGCAAACATAAAAAATATGTACAAAATATAAAAATGATTTAATTACAAATAACAATACAGTAGAAGAGAAAGTATGTTCCTATGTAAATATTAAAAACGATAAAAATTTTACAAATATATAGAAAGATACAACTGCCAATTCCGCGAATATAACTATCCGAATTAATATGTTCTTTAGATTGTTATGGAACCCAGTATGGATCATATTTTCATTCTTGTCGACCGTTGCTACAGGTCATGGCCCCCACATCCTGAAGCGGGCCCCGAGGCTAGGATGCTTGGCGGGCCCCCCTACCTATCACTAAGGGCAAAGGCAGTGTGAAGCGCTACATTAGCGTTTTACATGGTGTACGCAGTAAAATTAAGGTGTATTTTCAGCGACTTATGCGAATATGTACATCCATTTAATTATGGAGTTATCGAGTATCGGCACGCAGTTAAAAATTGCATGGTTCAATCACATATTTTAATTATTGAAGTAAAATAGCGCCGCAGGAGGGTTTTTTTTCCATTGGAGCAAATTTGTGGTCTGTCTTTATCTCACTCATCTGGTCGACTTGTCACGCCGGGCCCTTCCTGAACCCGGGCCCCTAGGCTAGAGCCCTGTCAGCCCCCCCCCCCCCTTGTGGGGGCCACGCTACAGGTGGTCGGTTCAGTAAGCCAGGACTCACACCTACAATCGTCTTGTTTGCAATACGTTGAATATGTCGATGTGATTTTGTCGGTATTCGCAAAACACAATAATGTAACATTTTAGTTTGAAAAAAAAAACAGCTGGTGTCGCTGGCAACAAACTTCATTAGACATGCGGCGCAGGCATAATACCAAAATGTCGCAATGGCACATGCGCAGAAGCTGCTTTTTCATTCGCTTCGGCTAACCGTGTGGCGCCACTATCCCGGGATGTCCTCACTTGTGCACACGGAAGACAGTTGCAACATTGCGCCCGATATTGATTTATAGCCGTACCTATTCCTGTCGGGACTATGCACTATGATTCCCATAGCCTACCCACTTTCAAAAGTGACTCTTTGTCACTGGTGTTTGGTATAAATAACTGTAGTATCGTATTGGAAAAGAGGATGGCTTTTCTTATCAGATAATACTTGTCCGCTGATTGATTCAAGTAACTTGAATTAACACACGCTTAGTACTTATTTACAAACAATAATATATTGCCAATGAATAAACAGTACCCAATGATTGGGAGGGGAAACTATCGACCGTCATCAATCAATTCCACCGCTTAAACTGAATATACTAAGCAATAAAAATTGATTGGTAGTTAAAACCAGCTAGCCTACCACTTCATATATTATTTTGCACGTTGACCGCCATGTTGGATTTGGATATTAATTGGTAGACGATAAATCTAAATAATAACAACGTGCATCTCTCAATGACAAGATAAGATGCAAACTTGCGATTCAAACACACGCTGATTGAGTACCTGCCTAGTTGATGCAATTCAAATATCTGGGGGATGACCGGGGGCGATTTTGCAATTTGACGCAATCGATCCATTAGAAAATTTTAAAGGGGCCTCGAAACTAAATCTTAACATCGTTAAATTTGATTCAGATTTTTTTGTTTACTCATGCTCGAATTATTGAAAATTATGAAGGAAATACTCTAATCCGTGCCGTAATCGCAGTGAGTATGTAAGTTTTCATTTTTTGATTTAGTTACCTAGCAATTCTATCCACACGAGCAATATTAATTGTCAACACGCTCGATTGTACGGCTACGAGCCAACGTGTTAGGTATATTATAAAAACAAATTTCACAATTTATTATGGATTGATTGATTCATTTCGCCTAGCTAATATATTAAGACGATACATCAGTGAAACGGAAAATAATTTTTAACTATAGGCGCGACGAAATTTTGAACTCGCTGGCATTCTGAGAGCGAACATCGAGCTGGGAACACATCAATTTGTTTCTTGATGGCGACGGGGGTATTAATTCTTAAATCGTGTAAAGATGACTAAACACGTCACCCATTTACTTGAAAAAGAAAACATGTCAATGAATATATTATTATTGTTACTAATAGAACATACGTTAAAGTGCCCACCACCACCCGTCATATATGCACAACCGTGGATATGCACGGCCGCTTTCTATGACGCTTTAAACGTGTCTGAAAGAAGTGATTTTAAGTGCTCATTCCGTCCCGAGACGGAGCCGCACGGGACTGATGCTGCAACCATGCACCGTAGTGCTTAAAGAAGAAAGTTAAGAAAGAAAATGTTTGTTTTTGGACTGGCTCTGCTGTCCGCTGACGTTAAGCGCTTTGTGTACCCGCATACTGAGTGTCACGAATTGAAATGGATGAGTCTACAGAAGAGTCAATAGAACAATAAACAGAACATTAAATGGACGCGTGTTGGATTTATATGACAAATTATATTTCGTTCGGCTTACGTCATTTACACCCGCGACCCGCAATCCTCGCATCGCCTAGTCACGATCTTTTTAGACCATGCCTCAACTGAGGTCTAGCCTTAATAGGTATTATAATAACGTAGGCACATACCTACGTACATAAAGATAACAGAAATTATTATTCCTCGGTTTACAGTTTACACGATAATCAAAATTTCGCATGCAGCTACGGTTTTTTAAGATAAGAAATTATGCATGTAGGTATCTAGAGAAAAAGCTAATATCAATAGTTAGAAAAACTGCATTTGCCTGCAGGGGAAAAAGTCATAAATGGCATATTATTGTGATACTAAAATAAATGTTTCCTCTAGAGCATGGTTTCCCAAACTATGGGTCGCGAGCAAATATTGAGTGGGCCCTCGCCACTGTATACATGAATTATAAAAAATAATAATAAAAAAAGAATACTTTTATTATTGAAAACCAAGTGCAGCCTAAGATGAACGTACTGTCTGAAATTTCCAGTCATTTATCACTGTTAATAAATAACTTTGACGACTATTTTGGGGAAGAGATGAAAAAGTTTGATTCATTGCGTTGGATTTGTAGCCCATTTCAAGACGACTTACCAACTAGTATGTTAACAAACGCATGTGAAGAACTCATTGATTTATCAGAAGATACGTCACTGAAAAATAGTTTCAATCGTAAACAGTTAACGAAATTCTGGCTCTCAGTTGCTGATAATTATCCTTGCCTGTTCGATGAAGCTATGAAAGTCCTCCTCCTCTTTACTACCTCATATCTATTTGAGGTCGGATTTTCGGCTATTACCGAAATAAATTGGATATATCAAACTCACTGCGATTAAAAGTAACTAAAGTTAAAGTTGATGCTAAAACTGTAATGAAGAAAAATAAGAAACAAATACATCCTTCCCATTGAAATAACTTTGTAAAAAAACCTTGCAGGTGTAGGTATTTAAGTAATATTTTTTTTTATTTAAGTTGTGTTTCTTATTTCAACAGTTTTTCATTCATATTGGTAACACTTATAAAAAATATTTGTTTTATTTCAATTAGAACAAATAAGACAGCATTAAGTTGTTCCACGACTCGCCACTAGGGAATCTGAGCATTACCAATATTTATGCCCTCTTTTCTCTAAGACAGCTAAGAAGTGGGTCCCAAGATTGGAAATTTTTGTTAGATGGGTCGGAGCCCAGTCAACTTTGGGAACCACTGCTCTAGAGGAAACTATCTTCTTCCTTCTTTCCATCCTTCTTCCTTCTATCTCTAGAGACGGAGGATTGAGGAGACCACGGCTCTATTTAGAATGTAGCATGTTCATTTTTGAAAGTCCCGCCAAACACCCATAAGAACAATGTTAAATAATCCCGCATTAACCGCTCCCCGATTTATCATTTTCCTCGATCTATCGTCTAAATCAGGGATCGGCAACGCGGCGCCAGTACGCCCTCGGAGAATATTTGTTGCGCCTTCAAGATACCATCAAATTATAATACTGTCACTCCACTAACATTTTGAATTTAATACTGAAGACTTAGAAACGGAAATAATAAATATACAAAATAATACTAAGTATATTAAAAGCACATTATAATGATAACATATTTTGGAATTTATTCGAAGAGAATAGTTAACATAATTTAAAACAATGTGCATTAAACATATTATCTTATTACTGTGCTACGACATATTCTTGTGAGTTAAAATCAAAATATCGATCAAGACTCACAGACCCTCACTTGGATAATTGCTTAAAGACAGGTAATTCAAATTATGTAATGACTATAATAAGTTAGCTGAAGATTTACAGTGCCGCATTGAATTTGTTTGCATAGAATGTATTCGTGTGTAAGTATATGTACGTCAATACATTTAAATAATATAAGAACACCCATTTTAAAATACATAATAATATTAATAATTTAATTTTTTATAAAGTTGAAAATTTGAATTTTGGTTTATTATTTAACTTTTTTAGAATTTGTATTTTTAATTTTAAAGCTTGAAATATTACTTTTGTGTTGATTTATGTCGATATATTGTATGTATCTTCTCTTAAATTAAATATTAATTGATCGATTAATATGGTGTTTAATTTATAGAACTCCATATTATTAATAATGCACATTTCTGTGATTTTCGGGGTTATATGAAGATTTTAAGTTGATTTTTAATAGTTATCAGCTTTAAAGAAAAATATATATGTATGTATATATTATTATTCGCCCCCGCCTATGTTCAAAATTTGTATTACGCCCTTCGTGGCAACAAGGTTGCCGACCCCTGGTCTAAATAGTATAGTCCCGTCACAAATATTATCCCGATCGACCGTTTTTGTTGAATATTTGTCATTTCGCTTTCGTAGAATTGTACATACAGACCTTTAGCCGGATTGCTTTGTTTGCACAGGTCGGTCGGCGCTCAGGCTTGCCTCGCCTATTTTTATAAGTCACAACTAAAATGCCTCCCATGAATAAAACTAGAACTCTCGCTGAGAAACTGAAAAAAATTCAAGACGTCGAAAAAAATCCAGGAGAAAAACGAGTTTTCAATTATTTTTATATATCCCACATTTATCATTTTTTAGGGTCCCTTGAAAACCGTAGAATCGGGGTTTCACTGTACATGTATATACATATAATATGTAAAATCTCAACGGTCAGACGCTGTAGATGTAGTGGCAAAAGCGGTATATAACGAGATAGCCAACTGTAGCAACTATGTATGAAGTCTGCAGAATAATGAAATGATTCCGACCATTATGCCGACAGATTAAAATAAATAATTCATTAGGCAATGTTAATATCGACAGACGTGCGGTAGTTCATGCATCGTGTGACGAGCGGGCACCCCTTTATCGGCTTATCACGTGTCATCTAGCCATGTGCCACGTGTGGCCAAGAAACAAAGGTATACGTACGCATGAGATTTCACGTGGGTGCCATATGCAGGTAAATCGGAAATGCAGTCCTAAAACTGACACTGTATCGTCAATTTTAAAAAGCTTTTAGAAAAAAAAACTATAGCAAACAATGTTTATAAATAAACAAGATGGCTGTATGTTTCGACTATTTGTTGATTTCAATATGCTAAATAAGGATGGTTCATAAAAAATTAAAAATACTCAAAAACAAGTTAAAATAAACAATAAATTAAAAAATTCATGTCTAAATAATAAAACACTTAAAAATACGTAATAAACCCACCGGAGTACCAGGGAAAGAGAAGAAAATAGGTAGGAAAATAAATTTGAAGTATATCTATATACGTATATTCTTATATAAATTCTGAATGATTAAAAAGTAGGTTATCAAGTAGTTGCTCGTAATCATATATATTATAATATATCTCGGTAATATCGTACCTATATCAAGATAGAAAAGTATACTTTTTTTAAATTATGTCAATTCAGCATGTCCGGAACATTGTACAGATGCAGTTGGCCAAATCGTAAATATTTATATAAAATTCTGAATAATTCCAAACTAGATAGCTTAGCAAGTAGGTGCTCGTATAAAGTCGAACCTATCAATAATATCTGCTAATAATGACAGCGTTATTATCAGATATTTGATGCAAATCGATATCAAATTAGTTCCGTGCTATTTTTTTTATCATAATGCTATTACGGTTATATCCTTCCGGTACGACAGCCAATGGTGAAATGTGATACGGCGAAATGTAATACGTGCAATTATTTACATGCAACCCAAATAACGACCCTCATATAATAATGAGTCATTATAATATGAGGGTCGTATTATATTATGAATTAATATTATGCTTTGGCTTTAAATTTTTCCGCATAGGTATCTGTCAGTATTTTGTTTATATGCGGAAAACGACCTCTCAACGTCCACAGTGGTGATTGGACAAACTTTAAATAAAAGTGCCCGAGTTCACTTCACTTTTTCTGATAAATTCACAGCTCGGAGATGGCATTAAAATGCAAGTCCATCTAAACTGTCTACCTTCCTAACTTAGTTATATTTCGATAAAATAATACATATTAAATACTAAAATTATAAATTCAAAGGCTCTAAAATATGCATTAATTTACGAAATATGCACGAATGTCTCAAATATTCTCTAACGTCTCAAATATGCATCTATATGCACAATAAAACTTTATTTTTGGATTCTGTGTCTTTCAAAACAGATTTCTGTGCAACTCTCATAGCTGTGCATACACCCTAACAAAACATGCACTAGCATATAAATCCGGGCCCTAATAATGACAATTACGCATAATGAATGAATTACATAATGAATTCAAAAAATCTTTGCATTTCTGACGTTTTGATCTCTTTGTAAGACTAGAGTATTAAAAAACTTGCGTTTATTTTTAATCAAAAGTACTATTTTTGACAGTGCATACTTTGTATGAAAACGATAGATAAATGATTCACCGGCCGACACGAGAGAGGTCCATGCTAGTCGGTTTACGTGTGGCGCATTGTCTATTCAAAACTCGCGCCTTGTTTGACAGTCGACAAGACCGTTGTCCAGACTGCCAAGCGACGCATTTACAATCGTACAATATTTGAATACGATTTCCCACTTCGAATCTACATACGATTTGAATCGAAATTTGCGCCCAGAAAGACAGGTCGACGATCGGGATTTGTCAATCAGATACAAAACCAATAATCCCAGATGGCTGGCGCACAACTTCACTTTCATCGGTAATAGATAAGCCTGTGATAATATATAGGATGGCAATTTATTACTGTATACCTAAATTCTACAAGCAGACTCATAGACCTGACGTCTCGTGCGATCATCGTGAGCAATAATTGAGTAACTACACGAAACTATTCAGGTACAAATTCGATCGTCTAGCTCAGCGATACTCAACCTGCGGCCCGCGGGCCACATGCGGCCTTTTAAGCTTTTATGTGCGGCCCGAAACACATTTGTTTTAAGGAATTTCGTATATCTTGAAATTCGTTTCGATTTTGACGCACAGATAGTGACACCAGAAGAGGATTGTCATTATGGTCCACATCAGATCTGGTATAAGAGTGTTGCTATTGCACACGATTAATTAAAAAAAACACGCATAATTTTTAAAATCTCAAAAATGTTTTGTAAAAAAGGGGGGTTTCATGATTTTTTTCGTCACACCAGTAGTGATGCGGCCCGCGTTACTTTACAAATATATGTATTTGGCCCGAAGAAAAAAAAGGTTGAGTATCATTGGTCTAGCTTGACGTTTAATTTGATTGGTTCATATTATAATAGGTTGTGTTATATTTTCCTAATCCCCATACTTTCTTATACAAAATGTCACTGCAAAATATCGGAGATTGCATTTGTTACAAATTTTTGATTATACCTATTTACTAGGCTATTATTTTTGTTTCGTATTGTTTTAATTTTTTAATAACAGGGCCGAAAGAGTTAATTACAGTAGGGAATGGGTCGACTGGACTCCGGACAATTGGACGCCGCACTGTCGTAGACACGTATACAGAACGTAGACGAGGTATTTTAACCAGTTTTTATCAACTACTTAGTAGTTTTAATTCATTTTACTATTTACATAATGTATTCTTTATTTCGGATTGAGAATTACCATGCCTAAGGCTTTATATAAAATAGAAAACTCTTTTTTCGTTGGAACATAAACATATGCACGATTAAATCATTATTTACGTGTGCATATTTACATTCTCACCAACTATTAAATCATAATATAATCATTTAAATATAAATAATATTAAATATTTTTTTTAAGTACCTATAAGTACCTAACGTCTATTTATTTTCGAATTCCGTGGCGTCCAGTTGTCCCGGTGCCAAATCGTCCTAGACCCAGCCTGGTATCAGAGGCGAGGAGTGGACGAAGGCTGTTAAAATTCGACATAAATAGTTTTTAAAAATTTAATTAAGTCCCGTCTAACCAAACCATAATAGTATAGGTATGCCATGGGCGATCCGACAAAAATAGTGCACATTTTTTCAGTCATACTTATTTGTTTTCGTTGAATTAAGAATACAGATTACAGAAGATGTTTACAGAAGTTTTTTTTTAAATTCAATAAGCCCTGCCTAACGAAACAATAATAGATGAAAAATATTCTTCTATCTACAAAATATCTAAAATTATGTATGGTACGGCATAATTTTAGATATTTTATAGATAAACGAATATTTGTTGACTATTTATCTACTATGGGATTGGATTAGGCAGCGTTTAATTGAATTTTAAAAACTAACAGACACTATTGACACATTGTAGTCTTATTTCAATAAAAACAATTAATGCGTTTGACTGACAAAGTTTAGTGTGCACTATTTGGGATAGCAGATAAATAATTAAGAAATTGCATCGGTACCTAAATCAAAAGTATCTTTCAGACGTAAGTTTTCCTAAGAGTGGGTACTTAACTACTTCTTTAACTATTAAACGTTTAACGGGCTTAAGAAACCATGCCCCTGGTCAATGTGGATTAAACTGAATAAAGAATAAAGGTTGAGAAAAATGCCTCACGTGTCTTGAATGGCGGTTCGCTAGGTGGGCGGCGACGTCACGCACCGCCGTCCCCATATTGCGAAAGTACTCTGCCACTAATTATTGCCCATTATAAAATTTATTAAAAAAAAACATAATTAATTAGAGCTAGTTGATTCAACACGGGGAGCTTCGGCCAGGTCATTAATCAACATTAAATAAGTTTCAATGAGAATGATACATAACAATATTCAACTCGATCGTGTGCAGAATGCCAATTTTGGATGGATTTAGGCCTACCGCAGACATAGCCACTTTTGGTTACTACAGGTCACAGTTGCAGGTCAGGTATTCACGGCACAGATCGCAGCAGTGAGTATTTGGGAGGAAAGTAAGTATGCAGGACTAGATTAGTAAGCGGTCGAAGCACAGAACAGATAATAAATAGATTGGCTATATTCAATACGCCGCACGTTGAAGCAGGGTTTTTGAATGTGTGAGTGTCCTACGAAAATGAAGCACGAATTATGCACGTGCAATAGTGTGTGTAATATACCAACATTAAATGAGCGTAAATGCATAAACCGAGAGCAGTTTTCAGTATTAGACGCACAACATATTCTTCACACGTGTGTAAGTTTAACCCGGATTCTTCCTTACTCGAGACGGTTACCTGCTATCGCCTTACCCGTTGGGTATTTCAGTTCCCATTCTTTCTGAGTTCCCTGGGTCGAAGCGACGGGAAGCAGTAGGAACATTGTATGGGGTGAGATAAAGCACAATAAAGGTCGCAACTACACAACTGAGCCAGACTGTACTCATTACTGTCATTAAATTTAAAAATTTAAGGTGGTAACATTTTGTCGATTCTTAAATGTACGCAATGTGCGAAATGGTAATGGTCTAAAAAGTAACACTGATCGATATTTAGCATGTTTATTTTTTTTAACAGCAAAATGTCATTGGTAACATACTTTATGAGGATATCTTTGCTTGATTTGTTAATTCAGTGTACCCGGTTGATCTAGTATCTTTAAAATGTATCCCGGCCATTTGGTCGTTTTGTAGGCTAGGAGGAATATGCAACCATTCCTAGCTCAGTGGTGGCGAACCTATGGCACGCGTTTGAAGAGAAATATAATACTAACAAATGACAGATCGCACTGTATAAAAAAATCTCGCAAATACTCTGTAAGAATAAGCATTACGTTTAATGTAAATATTATATAATTGCATAGTTCGTTCCTTACGCTTTATGCGTCACATAAATTATTATCACACTAACCTTATCAGGCTGCGGGGAATGCCGCGCCGCGAACCTCTAATTTTGATCGATTTACAATGCTTAAGACCACTGTAGCGAGAAAATGCCTCATCTGATCGGAGCAATTCAGGTGTCAATTTGTAAGCAAACAACAAAACTAATCTATACATTAACAGATAATTTCATTTCTACCAAAAAAAAAATGGCTGCACCAAATATGAGACAAAAACGTGGTGGGGCTAGTAGTAGTAATTTTGGCAGACAGTTTTCAAAATTTATTGGTGTCCGAAATGTATAGCGTAATTATTGATAAACGCGGTAAAGCTATATTTGTGCTATGTTCTGTCAGTGGTATCTAGAACATCATCATTTATTATACCTATAGAATTCTCAAAAACTATTTTTTCCCCATGAAAAAATGCTCGGCACGTCAGACACTTGAAAAATTATATTTGGGAAATTTTGGTACGAGTACGTAAAAAGGTTCGCCAATCCTGTTCTAGCCCCCCACCTGTAATTAGATATGTAGTAAGTGTTGATGGATAAAATATACCTAATCTTCATTCGCCGACAAAACCTACTGGCGGTTAATGCCGATGACTTCCAATCAATGTTTACTGTCTGAAGCACCGTAAGTAAGACATACGGACGTAGTGTGAATGAAAAAAAACCCTTTTTATGGTTGTCAGTGTTGTCACTAAACAGAAAGTCGGTGTTGTCCACCTGCACATTCATATAAAAAATGGTGGAGCATGTAAAATATCTTGGTTGCCGTCTGCATGAAGACTGGAGCCCTTACCATGAAATGGTCAGGGTTGAGATGGCACTTTTGAAAAAAAATGAAACATCTCTTCCGCAATCGAGACAGCTGTGGGCAATCGGTGGAGGGTGATCAGATGCCTTGGAATGAACTGCTGTATCCGTGTACCATGACGATATCATGGGCTGATCACATTACCAATCAGAAGGTTTTAAAACGAACCAACAAGAAAGACATCACAGAAGAGTACAGAAGTACTATCAAGCGCAGAAAAGCTGCATACTTCGGCCATATTTTCTGCAATCAGAAGTATGATTTACTGATTACTCCAATTTATAATGCAAGGGCGGGTAGAGGGCAGTAACGAAGGGTGGAGGTAGGCGGTTAAGACACGCCATACATAGCGCACATTAACCTTTGTTAGTCATACGTATTTGTTTTTATTGAACTAAGGCTACAATTTACAGATGGTGTTGGTTAGTTTTAAAAAATCAATGAAACCCTGCCTCAACCAAACCATAATAGTATTGGTATACTTTGGACGATCCGACAAAATTGTGCACACTTTTAATTCATACTTATTTGATTTAGTTGGATTAAGAATACATAGGTATTAGGACACGTCATATTGCTGGTTCATTTATTTAAATTCATTAGCCCCACCTAAACCAAACTATGAGAAGTACATACAAATATTATTCTAACTATAAAACATCCAAAGTTATGTATGATTTTATAGCACAATTTTATAGATAGATGAATATTCTTTGACATTGTCAATCATGGCTTGATTTACGTAGGGATCAATTGAAATTTAAAAACTAAACAACACTATCTGCAAATAATTGTAGTCTTAGTTCAATGAAAATAAATATGTACCTATGACAGACAAAGTGACAAAGTTTAGTGTGCACTATTTATATCGGATCTTAACAGCCTACCTCTATCCTTCGCCATCGATACAGAAAGACACAAAAATAATTATATTTTTTTCTATTATTATGGCTTGGTTTTCGTATGGTTCAATTGAATTTTAAAACAAAACCAACACCAACTGTAAATTGTAGTCTTATTTCAATGAAAACACATACGTACGACTGATAAAGTTTAGTGTGCACTATTTATGGCGGATCTTAACAGCCTACCTCCACCCTTCGCCACTGGTAGAGTGCAATAGTAGCGTAGGTTATCTTGGCTACGCAATCTCAATGTCCAGGGCGTTGGGGATCTGGTACGACTGTTCCAGGATAGGGGGTGTACTGTCAGTTAACTGGTAACCTTCGGTAGAAGACGACTGTGTGAATACATTGCGTATAATATTAACTTTGTTGGGTATTTCGATGCGACGCCACTTCCTGAAGTTAACTACCGAAGTGGGATCAGATCAGAGCGAAACAACAACATAATCAGTACTACAAACACCCCATGTGGACAAATTTAATAATAAAGGGTTGCTAACACCCCACTCTGTTCATAAATACAAATTTGCCAAGTCGACAACCGACGTGATTAATAAATGAACAATCAAGATTCGACGAAGTTTCGCGAGCACGGCGTGATCGTGATGTCACATCTCGAATATTGTATCATCACGAGGTAAATATCATTTCAACACAATACAGCCGTGACATTGATAGAGTGTTTTTCAATAATAACTGCGAAAAACAACAAAGCGTGTGACTCACGAGAGAGCACGTCAGTATGATGCAATTTATTAGGAATCTATTTAATTTTTATTTCGCTTACGGCAGTTTTCAATATTTTTTAATCCTTCCTAATTTGCGCAAATTACGAATTAAATGCTCATTAAAATTGACCAAAATTACAGGAGTGAAATAAAAAGTGTGGATTCTTTGGATTTGGGTGGATCTTCGTTGAGTTTTGTGTGTAATAATATCTTTTGAAGTTATACCTATACGATATACGTCAACAGAAAAGTTTATAAGTACTGTTGTAGGTATAGGTAGAATATAGATGTAAAAGTGGGGCCACACCGGCAACAAGTCGCGCGACAACTCGTTAAATTTTACGATAATTATCATAATTGCTTAAGAAATTTTACGATAATTATCATGCTTATCGTAAAATTTAACGAGTTGTCGCGCGACTTGTTTTCGGTGTGGCCCAGCTTTAATGTTTGTTGATATGTATTCGAAAAAGTCCCGAAAAATGAAACCGATCTCTTGTTACAAATTATACGTTAATAATTATAACTTACATAATAATATTATCGACGTTAATCTGTAATAATCAGTAAAGTCAAAAATAGAATTTACTACGCTAAGCGGAGCAATATTATTATGGACTTCCTTCCGCAGAGTGAATGTTATGTTAACAGACCTTTTTACAATGAATGTTTGTTAGCCTTTCGTCCAACACATTTGAGTCCTAACACTGGATCACACATTGAAAAAAGTATTGTATTATATTTATGTTGGCCAGTCGCGGAATCGAACCCGTCAGCTTTACGGAAGCTATTCTAGAAATTTGTATTCGCAATCCTTCCTTAAAATGTGCTGCCCTGAAGCAAATTGTGGAATTTCTCCAATATTTTTTGAAATTCCACGACGTCGGTTAGTAATCAAAGTAATAAGTAAATAGTTACCTACACTAATTTAAGAAACAAAAATCGATTGCCAAAGTAGCTTGATTTGGAAGAGCACTGATGAGTAGGTATTAAAATTGACCAATAGTTAAAATTTGTCGCAATTAGTATGTCACCTCGTAGCATAGTGGTAATGCACGGATCAGGGCGTAAACCTGGGAGATACGGAGTTCGATTCCCCGTCGGGTTGGCTTACTTTTGTTCAAAAAAAAGATTTTTTCTATTGGTTATAATATATTCTCTCAGAAAGTGTTTTTTCTAAATTATATATCGATACACCAGTCCAATAGGGGAACAACTCAAAATTTAAAGGTTTTGAGTTAAGAATGCCATTTGATATAGAAAGGTCTTCTCTTTATAATTCAGCAAAAAAATAATTAAAAATTTCTTCAATGTGTCATAAAATCGAATAATCATTTCTAAGATTAATCAGTAATTCCATTATATAATCAAATTTATTTGTTAATTCGTTATTAAAATGTACAATTTCATTGTGCATTGATGAATTCCACTAAATCAAATACAAAAAATATACACTTTCATCGAAATCAAGGCTTTAAAATTAAAATAATAATTACCTACTGCAAAAAATTCAAACGCCATTATCTCGGAACAAGGTTTTATGAGTTGTTCCCCTATTGAACTGGTGTATCGATATGTTTAAACTATAATAGATAAAAAATATTATTCTATCTATAAAATATCCAAAGTTATGTATGATTTAATTGTACAATTTTAGATATTTCATAGATAGACGAGTATTTTTTGACTATTATCTATTATGGCTTGATTTTCGTAGGGTTTAATTGAATTTTAAAAACAAACCAACACT
Organism: Rhyacophila brunnea; assembly: GCF_057557595.1. Taxonomy (NCBI): domain Eukaryota; kingdom Metazoa; phylum Arthropoda; class Insecta; order Trichoptera; family Rhyacophilidae; genus Rhyacophila; species Rhyacophila brunnea. The sequence goes on along the minus strand of NW_028232827.1, from coordinate 31,509,144 downwards.
GTCTGTAAATTGTAGTTTTATTTCAATGAAAACAAATTGACTTATAAAGTTTAGTGTTCACAGTAATTTATGGTGGATCTTAACAGCCTACCTCCACCCTTCGCCACCGCAGTGACAACTCAATTTCTCTCAGGTTTAAAGTATAATATTTGCGAATTTTCGCGGACCCGGACCCGTTGCGTTTTGCAAACCCTACTTATCAGAAAGCATGGCAAAGGCAATTTTCGTGCTTAAGCGTCGATGACATTGAGCTACTTTACACGCTGCTAGTCGGCGAGATTAAAAGCGGGCGAGTCAGCTAGTGCGATTGTGATGACACACAAAAGTTTCCACTCGCTCAGAAGCCAACAAGCTAGCTAGTTGAAACCGTCATTTTTTGTACTATTTGACAGGACGTATTGAGTAGTTCGTTTTTTACCGGTAGGTTCGCCACTATCGCTCTACTGCGCAGACGACGATCGGCCCACACGCCAGCGAGTAGCGAGTAAAGTAGCCCGGCTTTCAACTTTTCTCGGTTGATTGTTTATAATCTGCATGTTAGCTAGTTCGATGATGATACTGGACGAGTTTACAAGCAGATTGTAAATTCGTCGGCTTGCAGCTTGTAAAGTAGCTCAATGTCATCGACGCTTTACATTGATGTAGCTTTTGGAGACCGTATTATAACATCGCCCATACACACCAAAAGTCCGAAAGCTTGCTTATTTATTTATTTATTTATAAAAAGAGTATTACGGCATTACAGCTATTGGCCAATGCGCCATAATACTTAATAAATACAAATGTATAAAAATATCTTAATTACAAATAACAATAAAAAGACAGCATGTGTAAATATTACTGAAATATGATAATTTATACAATTATAAATTTAGCCTATTTAACACGTCCACAAACATTATATAGTTAATAAAATACAAATCAACCTTTATGGTGCCATCAAATAAGCTAATTGCACGATACACAGCATCATGAAACATAACATCTGTCCTGCGACGAGGTATCTTGAAGACCGTGGAGCTACGAGTGATATTGGTGGGAACATGAAAATTAATATTTGCCAGTATATACGGATTGTAAATGAGCCCACGAAGAAGTAAAAAGAAATGCTTTAAAAGAACAATCACTCTTCTGGTAGACAGGGATTGCATTGATAGCATACCCAGAAGAAAACGAGTCGGGAAATTCATTTTATTGTCATTATCATAAGGAAAGAACCCGTATGTTCTTAAGTAGAGTTATCAGAATTCAGAACCGCAAGTAGGGTTTGGCAAGACGCGAACTGGTTGGGAACGACTGCTATACACACATAGTGTATGGTTGTCACACCAGTGCACATAATACCATTCGAGCTCGGCGTACGAATTCTTACCTACAGTTGGCTCGTGTCCACCTGTAATTAATCAAAGCTTCCGACCAACCCATTCGATTGACGACTCATCTCCGGTTCGCGTGGCGCTATGCGGCGGAAGTAACCTTACCCAACAGACAGCTTGCGTGAAGGAAGAAACCAAGTAGATACATAGGTACAAAACGCGTACAAGTAGGTACAACATTCATGTCGCCCTCATTAACAATCTCTAATATCAGTTTTTTTATTAATCGTCTGATAGCTTGTTGTCTTAGATTATAGAAAAATATAGATAGAGCTATTGCATGTGTTTGTCCTTCAAAACATGACTTTTTGACGCACTGGGCCCCGATTTCCTAACTATCGACTCGTGTGGCACCAGACGACATGACGTAATTGTGACGTCAGCCAATCCACGCTCGAGGCAAGCCGCCCGCGCGCAGTGCTCACCGTAGATAATTATTACGATGAAACACCTATATGTGTATGATGACAATGAATAGCGCCGCTGTCTGAGTAGCGTGATTTTCTCGAGTGCTATTATCACTCCGGTAGTACGTCACAATGATGTCATATGACGTCATGTCGACCGGGAAGCTTGCACTCGCAAGTTCTAACATAGGGCTCCTGGCCTCGCCCCCTTCACGCTTCCTCCGCGACCCTTTCCTGAGTTATTCGAAAATATGTGTGACAGTGTTCGTGTCGTAGTGTTGCCAGATATCGAATATTTATTCCAATGTTATAATTTTACAAGCGATGTTTTTATAAATTATATGATGGCAACACTGGCGTGTTGGCTATGCACTTGTAAAACATTACTCACTAAAATCGGCTCAGTCGGAGGGCTTGCTTGTGTAAAACTTAAATATTTTGAAAGAATACTTGAGATTTGGAAAATAGCCTTTTCTATATTGACAAAACATTAACACTAGTAGCATGTGATCCATAGATGCTGTAAATGCAGAGCATGCCCGAAAACAATGAACAAATTACTACTTAATAATAACATAATCGTTTGGTAGCCATCCTGTTATAACACCAAAACGTTTTGAAAGAATACTCAAAAATTAAAAAAAAAAAAAAAGAATTATAACGACAACACGTCAACACCAATGGCGTGCAGTCCATAGATGCTGTAGATCAATGGTTCCCATGTGCGGCCACCAGATGATTTTGCTGCAGCCACTAGCGCATTACAGAATAATATTTCAAAAATGTATTTATAAAATTATAAAAAACAATCGAAGCCAGTTGACAGATGTAAACTTAGAAGCATCCATGCGGCTTGCATTAGAAAAAGGAGTATTGAGGAATTTTCATTTGAATTATTTTTAAATAAGATATTTACTAAAATCTTCAAATGTCTTTTATTAAATGGACATGTCTATAAATAAATTGATCCATTTTTTAGCTTTAATTTTTTCAATCACAACAAAAGTGAAATTTGGTGCGACCACCAGACATTTCCATAGAACTGTCAATGTCAATTGTGCGGCCACAGTTAAATTTCACGTGAGAACCACTGCTGTAAATGCAGAGCATGCCCAGAAATATTGGACAAAGTACTACGTAATAAGATAACCGATTGATAGTCTGTTGTAAAACCTAAACATCTCGAAAGAATACTTAATCGAGATTTGGAAAATACTTTTTTTTATATATAAATGACAATACGTCAACAACAGTGGTGTGCGGTCCATAGATGCTGTAGAAAAAGTATGTATAGAAATAATAGACAAAGTACTATGTAATAACATTAAATAGCTCGGTATAACTTTGTTATACCTACTCTAGTTTTATGGACCGACCGTCATAAAGTACACTGCTTCAAAACCTTGGGAAATGGCAATGACTTTTTCAGATTTGGTTGTTACGTCAGTCCTGTGCTATTCCGATACGAAGCCGCGCTTAAAATCTTTTCTTTCAGACACGTTTTAAGCGGCCTGTTATGTTAGAACTTGCGAGTCCCAGTCGCCCGGTCGACATGACGTCATATGACATCATTGTGACGTACTACCGGAGTGATAATAGCATTCCAGAAAATAACGCTAGTCAAATAGTGGCGTTATTCATTGTCCCCATACACAAATAGGTGTTTCATCATAATAATATCTATGGTGAGCAGTGTGTGTTGGGCAGCTTGTCTCGAGCGTGTATTGGCTTACGTCACAATTACGTCATGTCGTCTGGTGACACACGAGTCGATAGTTAGGAAATCGCAGGCCTGGAAGGCGGCCCTGCATATCCATGGGTGGAGACGGGGAATCGAAAATCATATTATTAATCTGTTCCGTTGGGGCAGATATGATTTTAAAAATTGCATGCGAATTAGTAACCTTCACATAACATTTTGATTCAAGTTGCTGACACATGCACTCTCGTTACTATTGAAATGGACATTGATATTGACTGGACCGCGTTACACAAGTAAAGATCCAGCGACGTTGTCACGCATTTATAATACGCAATTTAATTGCCCAATGCTGGATAAAAAAATACGAAATGGTACATAAAGAGAACAAGTCGAGTGATTTAATGGTTCAAGTCACTCGACTGCAGTAATGAGCCCTAAACACAAAACGTGTTCATATTCACCCCACTGAGCACAGGTTTTACGCGTGTTACCGTATTCTACCTCTCGTCTATTTTTTTGTAATGCCTCTGCTGATATAGCGTTTAATTAAAATTTTTGAGCCACTAGTAATATAAAGATGTCAGGCGAGTAAACAAATAAAAACAGTTGTGTAGGTAGATAGGTGGTTAGTACCTAGTTAGGGCATTTCGATACGTGGACATACGTTTTGTGTAGCCGTAAGAATATTTCTATTCTGTTCTCAAACAAAAATGGTTCAATGGTTCACTAGCGAAATGAGCCGGATAGATTATTGACGTAGAACCATATTTGCCATACACCCCAATTCATACATCATTCATCTTCATTTTTCAACTTTAGAACAAACGTAGGTACTTACTGATATTTGGCTGCGGAAAATTAAACACCACCATCACGAAGAAAAATTCAATTTCCCATTCGCCTTGAAAATTATTTGGTTCTTGTGGGTGGGTTTAAAAGGGAAGCCAGCGGCAAACAAACTTTGAAAACAACCGATAAACTGGATTATGTGTTAAGTTAGGACGGTTAGGTTATCATTCTTGAATTTTGCCAAAATCGGCTATGGAAATTAGCACGGTTCCAGCCTGGCTTCCCGTAAACCGACTTGTACCAATTATTTTCATTGTAAAATTATTCTACTGCGCGACGGTAAAGGGGACTACGTCTCAGTTTAAAGCGCGGGATTCACATATTCTATTTCACTAACTCCTGCGTCAGACTGTGGTTTATTCAGTATGAATCAAGTGATACACGGTCACGCGGGCTTCCTCGTCAATTTTAAAACGACTTTTGCGTAGGCTTGTAAAGATCGTTAAGGAATAAAAATAGGTGTCGTGAATGCTTCCCCTTGAAATCTCAATAAAATCATATCATATTACAATTACTGAATGTAGATACTCGGTTTCTCGACTTAATTGTCTATGGTGCAATCTATCAAAACCCATCCCGCAAAGGACACCGCGTTGGACATGCCCGATTCAATAGATTCAACATGACGTATCGATATATGGAATTTAATGAATAAAAATATTGCCAAAATACTTGCGGTCACTGACAGATACGTCCGAAGTTTGCAACAAATGAAAATGCATTGCGAAATTGCAGCGTATTTACTAAGTAATTTGGCCGCGTTTATAGACTCTATATCGTCTCTGTTCTGGCAGAACACACTAACTGGAGAATACTAGTTTTGAGTAATTTGACTTTGAAGTTGTTAAAATGTTTGAAATGGTCTATCGTGTGGGTTTATTAGGTAATCGTAAAAAGGATGACTTTAAAATAAATACTGTTTATTTATTAAGAAGGTTTCCAGACGGTACATAAAGTTTGAAATAAGGAACATTTTGGTATAACTAACTCAATATGTCATTTTTTCGAATTAGTGTCTTCTGCCAGAATAGTAACGATATACACATCGTTATCCCGCTAAAGCGGAACTCTCGGATTGCGTGAGCTCTGTCAGGGGCTCCGCGAGAATTAGGAAAAGCTCTCCCAAATGGCAGGTACCAATATCTTGAAACCTTGTTGGTAAGGACCTTTAATCTAACCGGCAGTATTAGAGTGCATATTTGGAAAATTTCAGCTAACTTAGATTTAGATATCGCAGTTATTTATTTTTTTTTAACCAAGAGCTGCTTCTACTTGGGAACCGAATGTTTCTAATAGCTAGCTATATGAAAGAATGAAAAATATTTTCTGGATATTCTGGACTAGAAGTTCAATTACGGGGTTGTCCAGGCGAAACCGGGATAGTTGACAGCCTTACTTTATTATCATGAAAATAATTTATTTACATCACCTATAGCAGGAATTGCAAATAGGATTTGATCGGCGTGCCAAAATAAGCCGATTTTTTTTTAATTCGTGGCGCGTGTAAGTAATTCCTTTTTAAGTGTAGGTACACATGATACTTATAATTTAAATTATATTTATTGAATATTAAAAAAAACAATTGGGTACATTGGTAACTATATTGTTTACTGAATATATAAAAAAATGATACCTACACATAAAATGAAAGAAAAATGTTATATTATAAAACATTTAATAACACACTAATTTTTGAACATACATAATCTTGAAAAACACTTCTTACCTATAACCAATAGAAAAAATCTTTTTGAAAAAAGTAAGACACCCGCAGGAATCGAATCTGCATCTCTTGGGTTTACGCCCCGTCTGCATGGTCCACTATGCTACAGTCAAGGTGACGCGCGGGACGTAAACCCGAGAGATGTAGGTTCGATTCCTGCCGGGAGTCTTACTTTTTTCAAAAAGATTTTTTCTATTGGTTATAATATATTTTCTCAGAAGTGTTTTCAAAATTATGTATGTTCAATAATTAGAATGGTACATTCTTAAATCTTGTGAATTATTCGTTGAACAAAAGAAATACTTAGTTAATTAAACACCAATTGAATGCTGTATTTCGAAAACGTTACAAGTCACTATTGTGTTTTCGTCAAAATAGTGAAAACAAACAATCCCATATAAAAAATAAATAGTGAAAAGTTTTAATGTATTAACTATTGTCTTCGAAACACTACAAAAAAAATACTATACATTTGTGTATCTAGGTAACACTCGTTTTTTAAATGTGACATGTAACGTTTTCGAAATACGTTGTTTATACGAGATTTTTTGTTTCATGTTATTTGCGAGACTTTTTATATCAGGCTGGTAGTATGTCATTGATTGCAAATTAACACATGCTACCGAATCTTCCTTTGTCAACCTATTTCTAGTCTTTTTTATGTAGTGTTGACACAATAAATATATATCTATATTATACATATATAAACATGTATCGCTTTGATTTTATATTTTTCCGCTAGAATATTAAAAAATAAAAGGAATTAATTTTTTTGGAGTGCCATCGAAAATTTTTAGCGTGCCAAGTTGGGCACGCGTGCGACGTATTTGCAATCGCTGACTAGCGTGGCATCCGTCTTGAACGTGTCCCTTTTCTCGTTCGAAGAAAGACCAAAGTCATCCGAGGCGGATAATCGCAGCATAATTTATTATAATACAGTCGGTGCAAGAAATGAATACATCGCCAGAAAAGGAAGTCCCGTACTTAATTATCGGCCATGCTGTATGATCAAGAGGCTATGTTCATTTCATTATTGTACAGGGGATCTGAATATATATATGCCGAAGGTAGAAAGAATAAATAATTATTATGTAAGCACACGGTCAGGATAATATGACAGCGCGACAGGCGGTTCAAGATACATCCACTATAAATATTTTAAAAAGTGATTAGAAAAAATATATTTTTTATTGAAAATATACCTAAGGTAAAGGCACTAATGGTTGACACATTAAGAAAAAAATCATGTTTTTTTTAATATAGAATACACATTTCTTCATAGATTTAAAAACCAGACATCTTAATCACTGCACGAAACCCTTACCGATTATATTATAATGAGAGAAAATAAGCAATAATAAAACACACTTTTTAATAAAACATTTTTGTATCCTACCTTTTATCACTAATGCTTGACATGGCAAAAAAGATGAATCACTAATAATTGACACCTTTAGACACCAATAGTTGACATGGAATATTTTGGTATAATTTACATGTACCTACCTAAATATTTTCTCCTTACCCTTTCTGGTACCTACATACAAATTAACCATCAACCGGTGACTCGTTTTTGCATTGTCAAAACAAATCATTACCATGATATCATTTTTATTAAATGCCTTTTGGACAACGCAGACATATTTATGATATCTCTTTTTCCCTTCTAAAATACATTTTTTTGGATTTGCAGTTGCTCGTAAAGATTGGTCAATGTTACCAGCACTGCTTCTATTTTCTTCCATCTTCAGATATGTATGAACTTGTTCTCATTTAATGCTACACATGAGATTTAACTTTATATAACAGTGTAATTCTAGGCACATTTTGTAGCTGTTGTAGTTGGAAGGCTTTGCCTCATCATGTATAGCTGCCTCCATAGCTGCTTAAAGCGTCAATTACATTGAGCTTCTTTACGAGCTGTTTGTTGGCGAATTTATAATCTGCCTGTAAAGTCGCCCAGTGTAATCATCGAACATGTTAGCTTGTTCGATAATTACACTGGGCGACTTTACAGGCAGATTATAAATTCGCCAGCAAATAGCTCGTAAAGAAGCTCAATGTAATTGACGCTTAAGGCGATACTTCAGTGAAACGGCAAATAATTTTCAACTATAGGCGCGACGAAATTTTGGACTCGCTGGCAGTCTGAGAGAGAACGTCGAGGTCTCAATACGTAATTTTGTTTCGTGATGTCGACGGGGGTATTAATTCTTAAATCGTGTAAAGATAACTTAAAACGTTACCCATTTTAAAAAGAAAACATGTCAATGAATATATTATTATTGTTACTGATAGAACAATAAACAGAACATTAAATGGACGCATGTTGGATTTATATGACAAATTATATTTCGGTCGGCATGCGTCATTTGCACCCGCGACCCGCAATCTGCGCATCGCCTAGCCACGATCTTTTTAGACCATGCCTCAACTGAGGTATAGCCTTAAGAGTATTGAAACATTTTGTCGTTTTATAGGTGGCATTTTTCTTGAGGCAGTCGCTTCGTGTTTTGCGGAACCAAAAGTTGACATTTAATTTACCTAGTAGTTGACATGTGTCTACTATTGGAGAGGATGGACGAAAAATATACTTTCTTATATGGAATCAAAACTGAATGTATGTGTATGCCGAAATTGTTGAAAAATCACTCTTATTGCAACTTTGATGTGATCACTACTAATTGACATACCCTGTCAACTATTAGGTTTTCTTTATTTTGTGGTCCAATAATTGACACCAATCAATTTCAGACATAAATTTAAATATATTATCACGAAACCTATTCAAATCTACTAACATATATTATTACATGTAAGATACCAAAAATCTGAAATAAAAACATATTATGTAATAATTTCTTACCTGGAAGAGTACAGCATTCTTAACGGATTTGGTAAGAAAATTTGAAATACGTACACACTCTGTCACACTCTTTAAAAAATATTCGCCATTTTAATGGTTTGGCTCGCAAAGAAATGAGTTTTGACTGGTTCATCACAAAATTTACACTGTACATGTTTTTAAGCTATTTTCGAATGGATACATGCACAGGTTTTCTTATTTTAATTAATATATTTCAAAAGTGTCAACCATTAGTGCACTGTCAACCATTAGTGCCTTTACCTTACTTATACTTACGTAACTTGAAAACACTTCAGATATATAATTATATACCCACTAGAAATAATGATATTTGAAAAAAATACGATCCTCGACGGGATTTGAACCCGTATAACCATTGGTGTCGCGCCAATCTGTGCATTAACCAATTAAGCTATGAGACTCTTATCTAATAACGATAATTTAAACTAGTAGGTTATACTGTTACACATGAAAATGCTTATCAAATTGCGTTATTATTAACTATCGGTTTTTGTGTATTAAATCGAGGAATATTAATTACCTTAATTACTATGGTTAATGAAATGTTGTATCGGAAATATATGGCCGTATATTAAAGACCGTCCAACCTCTTTGGGTCGCATAGCACTGCCATAAAATTCATGTCTAAATAAAACACGGTTCCTGTCGGTTGACATTTTACATGAAGCCAAACAATTTTTGAAAATAGCCGATATACTGGATTATCTGTTAGGTTAAGACGGTTAAGTTATGGTTTTCATTCTTGAATTCATGAATTTTGCCAAAATCAGCTATGAAAATTGAATTAATGTTCATATTGAATCTAATAAAAATGAAGACCGTAAGAAAGCTCACGGCGAACTGTGCCACGGTGAAATGTTTTATGTACAATTTACATGTAACCCCCCTTTCTATGTCAGGCAACCATTGTGACATCACAAAATCGACACGATATAAATTCATTTCTTTCTAAGAACAAAATTATCCGTGAGAACATTGTACTGATGGCTACTTATGATTATGGAGCACTTTGGGAGGGTCGTTGAGAGACAAACAATCTAAAATTATGTACCCGATTAACGACAGGTGAATATGAAACACCCTTGCAGGCATCCCCCAGCGTCATTTGCAGAGCGAGACAGCCCGAGCTGAAGCGAAGAGGTGAAACAAAGCCCGAGTTCGACAAGCATCACCTCACTGTGACTAATTGCACAGTCCACGTCACGTGACGACTCATTAAGTCACCGCAGTGGCGTGCCTAAGACGAAAATCATACGTCGGGTTTCGGCTTTTGATATCCCCAGCAAAGCGGAATATTATTCATAACCACAGTGCACACTGAGCTTGCACATATTAAATTTGACCGCCTCCGTTGGATGGAGGACATCGATTATAACTAAAATGATAAAATACACACAGTAGCCCCAGATGCATAGAATGCCGAGTAGGTACATTAAATCGAAATAATTACATGCATAAACCAAAATACAATTACAGTTGCTAAACTCTTAATAACATTGTACATATAGCACTGCAATGCCCCAAATATGAAATTCACAGAGTACAGCTGCGAATTGCAGATATCTATGAGAATGTCGACGACTTGAAGGGTGTCCTGGCGGTGGGTAAGACGGAAGAGCTAGGCAAAATTGTAAAGTTATTTAACAGAATAGGAGTGAGGACCTGATCGACGGATCCCCTTCTAGAAGAGAAGAGGCGATATGACAGCGAGTCGCAGTCAAAGCCTCGGTAAACACAAAAAAAAAAAAAACTTAATAAAACTAATTTTTTATATTTTTTTTTAAATTACCAATAATGGTACAATATAAACTGAATAAAATAGTTATTATACACTTTAAATAGGAATTTAAAAGATACTTATCACTTATTAGTGATGTGAATTAAGTAAATCATTGTGGATCCAATATACCGAATAAGATACATCGTAAAAAATACATATTAAACATGTCGTCGGTGTTTTGTAAAAAGGGCGAATTAACCAAAATGCTATTGAACAAGAGGAGGATTTTTAACTTTCGAGATTTATTTGTTTATCACCTGTATATGATTATAAATATCTAACAAGTTTATAATAAAGCTTAGAAAGAATACTGTCATTATAATAGGTATTATTATATAATATTTTAAAAGGCCTAATATGTCACATTTGCTTTTTATTTCGTAATTTTAATTAATTTAATTTTAGTCGATTATCGTTTTTAAGTACTTTCCTGTGGAGATACAAATTCGCCGTTTTTACACAACAAAGCTAGTGGGGTACTTACATAGATATTGTATTTTCATTAAAATCTCGATTTCGCCAAAATGGTTGATTCGCCCTTTTTACAAAACACGGACGATATATAACTTGAAAACATCTCATGCATATACACACTAGAAAAAAACATTGTTGAAAAAAAATATGACACCCGACGTCGTGGATTACTCAATTAGTAATTAAGGAATTAATTTATACCTACAGTACCATTATAACGCATTTCGATAAGCATTTCATGTAACAACTACATACCACCTAGTTTAAATTGTCGTAATTTAGTAAGATGCCCGTAGCTTAATTGGAACAGCATACTGGTGCGAATCCAACAGATACAGGTTCAAGTCTCGTCGGGTGTCGTATTTTTTTCTACAAAATGATTTTTTCTAGTGTATATAATAATAATATGCATATGCTTCAAAATCATGTATTTTCAATATATAGAATGTTAGATTCTCGAATCTTGTGTCTTTAAGTTAAGTAAATAAATAAATAGATTTCAAAATTACCCCTTTTGTTTATGTGTTTAGATATCATAGTGAAAATAATAATACGTATAAGACGTATTCAATACTGGCAGTCGTTAGTATTTCTGTATTTAATTGATATTATAGATATTTTTCGTGTTTTCAAGGCTTTATGGCGAATGGTGGATGTTGCCTGTCACTAATAATTGTGTGCGCATCTTTTTCCACGCACCACGTGTGTTGACGTTTTTTCGCTATTCATTAAATAGCCGATCCACGGCTAAACAGAGACATTCATGACATTATCCGCGTAACGCGCAGCAATTTTCTCTATGGCTTAATGTTCAGTATAATATTATAAATACTATTTTTTATGGAAAGTGGTCAGTAATATTTGTTTAAATTAAGGCTATACAACAGTTGAGGCATGGCGATGCGCGGATTGCGGGTCGCGGGTGCAAATGACGCATGCCAAACGAAATATAATTTGTCATATAAATCCAACATGCGTCCATTTAATGTTCTGTTTATTGTTCTATCGGTAACAATAATAATATATCCATTGACATGTTTTCGTTTTATAGTAAATGGGTAACGTTTTTAGTCATCTTTACACGATTTAAGAATTAATACCCCCGTCGCCAATCACGAAACAAATTGACGTATTCACACCTCGACGTTCGCTCTCAGTGTGCCAGCGAGTCCAAAATTTCGTCGCGCCTATAGTTGAAAATTATTTGCCGTTTCACTGAAGTATCGCCTTAAAATACCCTACGTTCATTGTTCATATAAATATTAGAAAAGACAGACTTAATAATTAGACAGTAGATATTTAAAAATGGCGCCAGTGTATCACTTTATAATAAAATTCATAATTTACGGATATAATACTACATATTATATTACGTTGGAATTAGATATAGCAAGAAAACTCTCGCATTTACATCATTTTTATGAGTCAATGTAAACGTTAAATAATCGTAGAGCATGGATCCCAATAAAAAGACACAGCATCCCTGTGCCTAGAGCAGTGTAGGGAACTTCCGGTAAACATCAAAGAGTGGCCACGTCTCGTTTGTTGCCTCGAGGATGGGCTACATTACCTATTAGATTTAGCTTACCGGTTTTACTACAGAAAAATCACCTAGTATATATTTTTTTAATTGATACCCTTTCCCTATCTTATTTCAAGGTACTAACGAATCATGGGTCTCAATTAGGTAGGCAGTATCCACAAACCGAACTCAAAGATAATAAAAATACATGAATTACAATTCATAATGAATTTTCAAGTAAAACTGACAGGATGACTTGACAGTAAAGTCATACAAGATGTACGTTTCCTCTAGGGATTGCAATACCGGCAATTCAAAACCGGTATTCAATTTTTCATCGGTACCGAAATACCGGTTTCAAAAATCCAAAATACTTACCAGTATTTTCGGTATTATGAAAGCATAGATTTATTAGCATTATTTTTTCAATACTTGCTAAGTACTATATTGTACATTAAATTTAGTGTACAAGTTTTATGCTGCCAAAACGCAAATATGAAACTAACAAAAACTAAATAATATCTAATAAAACAAAATCCCTCAAATATAATTGTCGCGATGAATTAACATATTTCGAGAAAAAAAAACATTCGTGGCAAATATTTCCAATTATTCTATAACTTTACTATTGATCCACCGTTGATAGAGTACATCCAACAAACATTGAATTTCAGAGAGATTTTTCTGTATCAGGACTTATAGTATTTGTAAAAATTAGCAGTTCTAAAATATTTCCATATTCTATACACATTTACAAATGTAGGTAGGTACTTTAGGTTGCTATAAAATAGTGTTTCAAATAGATTTTAATGGTTATATTTAACGATAGCTACTTCTTTTTTTTCAACATGTTTTGACGAATATACCGGTATTAATACCGGTATTCAGTAAAAAATATTGAAATACCGATATTGCTATCCCTAGTTTCAACATTCATGTGTTTTAAATTTAAATAGTATAGAAGAATAATTATTTCTAAGGAGATTATTAATGTTTCCAAAAAGAAATTAATACTTTTTCAAAATGTAAACGAGGTCCCAATTAATTCTCACTATGACGTATGCCAAAGTTAATAAAACATATTCATTGGCTATTCGAGTTTATTGATGGGTTCACGATCATTCATTTACTTTCGTATTAAACCACTAGACGTATCAGAATTTTAATTTTAATTAAAAAGTGAACACACAGGATATTGGCGGGTAATAAAATGAACATCGATTATAATCGATTACCATTGATGATAGATTTTAATCAACAGCATACTTATTGATAAGCCACAAATATGACGACTAATAGTAATTTATGTAGACAATTCGTACTTTATAAGTCAATTCGAAAAAACGTTCCTACAAATAATTCAATGTTTATCTATCGAACATTTTTAATCTACCTGTTAATAATGGATACGATGCCTACAGCTGCACAATAATGCCAGTGAAAATCAATGCTCGTAACGAGTAGGGCAGACAGTGTTGCCAACTACTGTCGTCGATAAAAAAATGCCAGAAGGGATACGAAAACAAATATGGCAGGAAAAAAGTGCAAAATAAATCACACCACATTTTCCCAGAAACACATTTCAAAATTGACAAAAAATAATTAATTTATCTAAAAACCTATGATAAGTAATACCAGAGAGTGGAATCCTCGATAATCGTCAATGCGATGCCACATGCCTAAGCACAGATTAAATTATTATATCCATGGCCCCCACAAAGGGGTGGCTGACAGGGCTCTAGTCTGGGGGCCCGGGCTCAGGAAGGGTCCGGCGTGACGAGTCGACCAGATAAGTGATATAAATACACATCACAAATTCGCTCTAATAGTAAAAAAAATCGCTATTTTCCTCCTATAATGTTATTATTTAAAATTATGTGTTTATACGATACAATTTTTATTTGTGTATCGATAGTCGAATGGATGTATTGAAATTAAAATTAAAAAAATAAAGAAATTAAAAAAAAACACTAAGAATATATTACGCGTCCACCATTTGGAAAACGCTACTGTGGAACGTCACACTGCTTTTATCCTTAGTGATAGGTAGGGGGGCCGCCAAAGATCCTAGCCTGGGTGCCCGCTTCAGGATATGGGGGCCATGATTATATCACTACAACGCCAAAAATGCTCCTATTGTTTCATTGTGTTGTTTTTTGTCTCAAGTACTGACCTACCTTCATTAAATATTTGAATAAATGAACTAAATATCTTGGTTATTGTCAGCACATTTAAAGCTGTTGAAGTCACCAAAAAAAGCTAATAAAAACGCTATAAGCTAGATGCATTTTTGCAAGCTAGGTGCCGACCGAAAAATGCTAGATCTGGCAAGAAATAGGCTAAATTGGCAACGCTGAGGGCAAACTGAGCTTACTCAGCGATAGTAAGCACTTTTACCTCATTGTCAAGCATTACATATTTATTGTTTTTTTTTCATCACAAAAATAATATTTATAACATTATAACGATCGACATAGCACGCGTGATATGGTTTTATTTTTGCACTACACCAGGGATGCCAACCGTACTATAATTATAGTACAATACTATAATTTTAATTCCGCGAAAAACGTAAAATACTATAATTTTACGCCAAATATACCAAAATACTATAATTTTAAAGGATTCAAGACGAACAATGTTCCTGTACTATATATTTTTCAGAAATACACTATAATTTGTATGCCTTTGTCCTATAATCAGCATAGAAAAAGATGGCAACACTGCAATACACACATAATAATCATAAAAGTAGAGTTAGCCCAGTTTTTACAGCTATTTTCATAAATAAACACCTCTATCGTTAAATACATTTTACGCTTTATTACACTTTGTATCAAAAGAATGTTTCATTATTAAAAATTCCATTTCATTATTAAAAAAAAATAGAAAGAGACATCGTTTTCAGTAAAAATTAAATATTTGTTAACATTTTGACAGGTTTGGTGCCTCTCTACGATATTTAACATGTAGATACAGTAAACTGTGACTGGGTATTAAAATATATAAATACAAGTGTGCTGAAATGTTTTTCGTTTACATTAAAAATAATAATCTTTTTTAACTTTCCGACGAAGCAAGCGCCTCCTGCACTTCCAGTAACACCGCCAGCGCTAGCAAACGTACATGTTGTACATATTCATTTACAATTTTACACGTATTTTACGATATTAAAATTCTAAATAATGAACGTTGTGTGCACGGACATGGGGCCAATGGAAAATAGATAACCGAAACCTCATTTACGAACATAAAACTAAAAACTAATTTATTGATTTCGGTTTTTTTTAATTGACGGTAAATTCCGATAGAGGCCCATTGGTCATTAGCGTGAATATTAAAACAATTATTAAGAACGAGGAAGATGGCCGATTTGGGTATAAAATTGTATAAAATGTTAATTAAATGCTTCAACATGATGAACGCCTTTGAACACTGCTTAAAAAGATTTGTTTCATATTAAAATTAAGATAATACAAGTAACATAATATAATTAGTTATTAGTTTGTCAGTACCTACTTTACAGAATTTTTATATAAAATTGTTATCATGGCACACAAGAGTAGGTACAAGAAAATAATTTGCGCATCGGTTGAAAGTGCAAACATTGTTGAAAGCATTTCTACTGCGACCAAATTTTCTTGAAAACGTTCATATGTAATGTATGTTCATGATTAAATTCATTACACAAGCAGAAGCTTTGAGCAATGACTTCACTGGTCAAAAAAAATCAGGTCATTGCAATGTATGCTAAAATTACATTACACATCACAGGGAATGGGAAACTGGGCGCCAGGACAATTGGGCGCCGCACAGTTAAATGAAATAAAATTAATATACGACGTTCGTTACGATTTTATACAGAAAGTAGACGAGGAATTTTAATCAGTTTCTATATATTACTTAGTAGTTTTAATTCATTTTGCTCGATACACAATGTTTTTTATTGCGGAGAATAATCATGCCTGAGGCTTTATATAGAAATAAAAGAACTCTCTTCCAATAGGAACTTAAACACATGCACAACTAAATCATTATTTACGTGTGCATATTTAAATTCTCATCGAGTATTAAATAATAATTTAAATATAAATACATATAATTCACGAACGTCTATTTATTTTCTAATTTAATTCGATTGCGTTGCGCCCAGTTGTCCCGGCTCATGTTCACATGTTCGATCATAAGTGGAACATTTATGGGCTCCAACAGTGGAAGTTATATTAACAGATTTTTGTTTTTACGAGAAATGGATGTTAGCCATTTGCTTAACCTATTTGGACCACAATCTTGACTTAAACACGCGTTAAAAAACTACATCTAAATTTACCAGACCTAGTATTCCAACCGGGATCCACGACATTATAAATCAACACGTTCCCGCTCGACCATTGTGGGTGTCATACGAGTATAATATAGTATAAAGTAATAATGAAACATCTAATAGGCAATTTGTAGTCATCACTAATGAATAGTAAGTAAAAGTATTAAAGATGCCAACTTAATTCTCCTCCAAGCTGTAAAACAATGTTCTGAAATAAACAAATTATTTCTTCAATTAATGATGCAAGAATAAAAACCTTTGACCAAATTGAGGGCAACATGCCACGTGTCAGCAGTCATCTCGACATGAGACAGGTGGGTGGCCGGCGGTATTACCACACCCTAAAACGAATTATACCATACACACAACGAAGGTGTGCCTCTGGGATTCAGTTTAATTAACTACCGAAGTGCGCACCTTTGGTTTGCCTTCGCTGGTCAAATGCTTCGAAAACAATCATGAGTCATTTGACATCTTATCTACGACTCTGCATGATCTGACATTTTATTCTCTCGCACCTGACGTTCACCTTGCGCTACCACACCTGTAGTTGGTTAGTTATCAATCGTTTTAGAAACGCAATCTACACGTATCAATAATTAATAGTCGAAGATAATTACAAGGTAAAAATATTGGAGAGTTGGGAATACTTGGGTGGACGAAATTCCACGTAATATTAATTATTAGAAATTGTGAGGAAAATAAAACGAAACTACATTACTACGCTGGTTTATAATATAACTTACAACTCTAAAGCCGGTTCCAAACGATGAGCCGAAGCAGACCTCTTGTTTTAATACAATACACACGACGTGAATGATTGCTGCGTACATACGTATACAGTTATTAACCGTAAGACACTTCTTCGTGAGCCGTTGTTCTTAAAGCATGTGTTCGTATAGCATTTAATCAAATGACGAGTTGTTCGTTGAACATTTCACCATTGTGTGTTAAAAAATCTGCAGTGAATTTTATTTGACCTAGAACACCATTTGAAAAACGCCACTGTAGAGCATCAGACTTCTTTTAATCTTAGCGATAGGTCAATGACAATGATCCTGGCCTGGGAGCACGCTTCAGGATGTGGGGGCCATGACTGAAACTCTGCCGAAACAGAGGAGTCAGGAGTTGAAAGTGATGAATCTAAGGAGGGATCGGAATTGTTCCGTCCTCCATGACAGCAAATTTTTCAAACGCCTAAAAGTTGGCCTTGGTTGATATCAAGTCGGCGTGGCCAATCGGGCCCATGTGTGGCCGGATCCTGGCAAACAGCTCCGCTCGGTCGGATCCCATCAGCGGGCAGTCCCAGAGGACGTGTTCATCGTCTCGGTGGTCATGCCCGGGTGTGTATTCCGGCCCATCCCCTATCAAATGAAAACCGTGCACTTTGGCTGCGAAGTCACCATGGACGGTCAGGACTGGCTAAACCAGTGTGTTGGCCTTAGTTGTATCATCTGAAGCCTGCAGGACACATCTAGAAAAAACAGATACGTCTATCGTCCTTTGGTGGATGCCAACCACCTCGACTGCCATGTATCGAGTACTGTCTTGTAGAATAACCGCGGTATGCATATAACGTCAAATTACCTTCAAGCTAAATACTGCCAATTTGCATGCATGAACGCAAATGTAATCCGTTGTTTAGCGATGTCACTAGTGTGACGCCATATGCGTCATGGCTTCCATATAATGGCTAACTTATAAAATTTGATTCCCCGATCATTAATTAAAAATTGTAAATAAATGTGCGAAAGTGTGCGAACAGTACCATATAAATTAAATAATTATAAATGAATAATTATTATGAACTTTAAAAAAATTATCAGTTATATTATCACATTTATTTTATAATTCTAATCACGAAAGGATAAAGTATTCCCAGTAAACATTTCCATAATATGGCAACACTTTTTGACGTTTCGTGTTCATTCAACATTGTTACTGATTTCTCGTTATCTGCAAAGTCAAATCCAAAAATGAATACATGTATGGATTTTCCATATCTCTTATATATTTCTTTGGCAGTCGAGATCTTCTATCTATTTCTATCCGCAAAACTGCGGCATCCACGAAATCAACAAGGCTCTGTACACTCGCGGCAAAAAACGTTTGTGGTAGCGAACCCATTTTAGCTAGTGACAGGACTGACAAGCGGCCATTTTCAATTATGAATGACGTCACATAATCAGTTGATCAAGCTAATAAGCCGATCATCCATTGATTACCTTCAACGGGGTTTGAAAATATATGCATGCCGCGGTAAGGTGCTGGTAAGTGAATGTAAATATTATCAAATATTTTAAGTAATGTAATTCGTACAACGTGCTGATCGGTGAAAATTCCATTCGGCCATTTTTCTTTCGCACAAATTACCGAACATACGATGGCATACACATATTTATTATGTATTTTAAAATGGCAAAAATTTTAAGATGATTGTCTCAGCCACGTGAAATCGAAATGCAAGAAACGAAATAGGACGTTCTGATCGTGAGGAGTTTTAGTGTTTTTTGACCACAGTCGTGATGTAGACAGTGACTAAGCAAACATGAATAAAATAAGAAGTAAGTAATGCAATATCATATTAACAGAGAAATAATTACACAGCAAATAGGCAAAACCGGCGCGTAAAAGCGATAATGACAGCGGAAATTATTAATTAACTTTTTTCTTATTAAGATATTATTATTTTCAAAATATATTAGACATAATACCAACTTCAGCAATCAAACGAGCCGGAAAATCAGCGGATAAGAAATCTTACATCAAACCGAATTGAGTGTATTTTTTTATTTCAAGAACATCTTGGATTCATTTAAGTTGGGAGTGTAAAAATTTATCGCCAATGATGCCGAAAAATGTCTATAATTACTGTCGTTAATTAATAAAAATATTACTCGTTGATTATAAATACATAGTTAACAATCCCATGTGTACCTAAGTTATAATGTTATTTTTCGTACCTTTTCTATAATTAAATTATTATCAATCATAATAAAAATTATATTAAATTCTACAGGATGTTTTACGTCGATGCCTATGGCGGTTGAAACGCCATTATCAAGACTGTCAAGTAAATACGGCTATTCTTAATTTCATGTATTGCAATAACAATGAAAAATGTGTAGGTACTTAAAAATGTGGCGCGGGTAACTTTTACAACTACTTAGTTATACACCAGGGAACACAGAATTAATGGGAAGTGAAATACTTAACGGGTGCAACCGATCTCGAGTGTGGAAGAATATGGAATAAACTTAAATACGTGTCAAAAATACGTCATTCTAAGTTTGTCCTTTGTTCTGACAACTGCTCTAAGTTTATGAACTGACGCTCAATAAATATTTGTGTATTTGAAGGTTGCAACACACACTATATTATTGCACAGCTATATGTTTCATTTTCGTATGACACACACATATTCAAAACCCTGCTTCAAAATGTAATGTATTGGTATAGCTAGGCTTACCATAATTATGAAACTCCGGGACAGGAACGGGATATATGGCAAGAAACAAATTTAACCACCAAAAATTATTTTATTATTAAAAGTCTGTACCTAAAAAGAAGAATGCAGGTCCGCTGCAGCAGATTTTTACGTTTACAATGTGTATCTATTTAGATAAAAGTACAGGGTAAAATGAATAAAAAAAGCACATGGAAGCACACCGTGTGAACTAAATTAGACCATATCTTAAAAAGTTATTAAACAAAGCCCGCCTAAACTCATCTCACGTAAGTGGAATATATCAATATCCACATCGGATTTCATTGAACACAGTTATTGACCTCCCAACTGGCATTAGCAATGTCAGGTTAGCTCGGCAACCAGTTGTGTTTCTCGCGAGAATGAACTTTTTTCGCACCCTTCTCCGCCGTTTCATCACATATAAATGCTACTACGGATAATTATGACAATTATTGACAATCATTCATATGCGGAACAGCCGGGACAAAATGCCAAACCGGTGTAAAACGTAAACAACATTACAAACTATTTTCAAGATGTATCAATAAGTTTCGTGAACTGGCAGTCTAAAATACTACAAGATTGGAGATGTTGAGGCTTTGCCCTCATCAGTAATTTTCCGGTTAAGAGCCCAGCCGATAAGCTCGCGGCTTCGAGCCAGTATGAGCACGCAAAGATTATCATTATAATTACGATGCATGGTCACTAGAGTTGGTACATGATGATTCTCATAATATATGGAAATATCAGAGCCCAGAGGGCAAAACGATATCATATTATGTTTTAATTAAAAAAACTAAGAGATCATGCTGGCAATAGAGTAATAACTAAATATTCTGGAATAGACATACGTGTAATAGATTCATATCGTCACCTCAATACTACAACTAGATAAGTTGATTTTCACTGTTTTTTAGTTAGCCTTTGAATATTATTCTACATTTCCTTCTCTACAATATGATAAAACTAAGTAAGTCAGAAGTTAATGGGAACTGTATTAATTTTGTGTTTGAAAATATTAGATAACATTAAAACCATATGCAATAAATAAATAAAATAGTATATCTACAATATTTTTTCATAGATTTGAACATTATTTAATTGTTCGAATTTCGAATTTGTTAGACGAGCACAATTTTCCATTATTATTTAAAATAATAATTTTAGCCTAGATTTAATAAGTTTATCAGGTAAAGTTTAAATTTCATTTTCCCAACAATGACCAAATCAGTGTTATCTAGTTGTATAATTGATGTGACGATACGCATATGGAAATTCCATACAGTTTTATTGTAGTTGATTTCGTGGCAATAATACATTAATTAATATTAGATACATTGAAACATGAAGGCTTATTTTACGTTGTTATACTATGTCAGGCATGTCCAACTTCGAGTAGGTTGATCTACTATCACTCAGTTCAATAATGGCAGTAATCTATTACACACCCCCTTTGTTCATTCAACTTAAACAAACGTGTTATATTTGGCGGAGGACAATTGAATTTTGTAATCAAAGAAATACTACATTCTCGCTCGCTGTAAAAATTATAAATTATGGTCTTCTTTTGGACACCTATTGCACACTGTGCAAATAACCTATTGTAAGAGGACTACGCCCCAGTTTAAATTGCGGGGTTTCACAAGTTCTCTCTCACATACTCCTGCGGCAGGCCGTGAATAATGCAACACGAATCAGGTGATATAACGAGGTTAAGCGAGCTTTCACATAGTTAATTTAAAAAACTACTTACACGTACTTAAGCAGGTTAAGGAAATAAAAATAAGAATGGTGCACGCTTTTTACATTTTCACGACTCAACTCTAATGGTGCGAACTGCTATACGTAATGTTAATTGTGATTGTGATGTTTGTTTTCATAGATATGTAAAATGGCGACGGTCAATTTTTATCTCTCATTCGGCGAAAAAATCGCATACCACAAAGGAGGGATGTTTGCAAGAAAAATTACTTGCAACTAAATGAATCATTAGTAATTTGATCGAATGCCTAAATCTAGGCGCCATCTCTATAGAAGGATTTTCAACGTCCTTAATGTAACAGAGTAGGTATAACAACCACATTACCTTGGCAATCCATACTCCGTAACGAAATAAGTAATAACCACCCCAAAAACGGTAAAGAATTGTAAATCACGAAACCGTTTATCGATATATAAAGAGGAAATGAATAGGGGAAAGAAAATATATTTTTTGGCCAAGGAATCGTCGAAAGAAGTTCGAAAAACACTCGAATCTATCCGAGGCTGAGAATAATAGGAATGTATTATAACAACGATGGCAATTAGACAACGAAAGGATTGCACTCGTCCTGTCTGACCGATGTACAAGCAATCGCACCAATTGAATTATAACTCAAAATAAAATTAATAGATCTCTTACCAATGTCGTATGCGAATGTAACCGATAGGATAACCAACCTGAAGGATTTGCAATGCGATGGAAAGCGGATGATCCAAACCCAACAGGCATTATTTGCAAAGTCATCGCGGTATTTTAAAATGTTCACAAAAAGAAAATGT
Organism: Rhyacophila brunnea; assembly: GCF_057557595.1. Classification (NCBI taxonomy): domain Eukaryota; kingdom Metazoa; phylum Arthropoda; class Insecta; order Trichoptera; family Rhyacophilidae; genus Rhyacophila; species Rhyacophila brunnea. The sequence continues at coordinate 31,486,090 of NW_028232827.1, read as the reverse complement.
AAAACACAGGTAAGTAAATACTTAATGCCGCTGCCTCAGTACAGAAAGGTCATTTGTGTATTTTTACTAATCTTCAGATAGACAAGTACCGAGTTATAATGTTATTTTTAAATGGATACTGACAGAAAATAATACTATCGTGCACCACAATTCAATAATAATAGGCAACTAGAGTTATCAAAAAAAAATAAGTCATCTATGCATTTTTTTGATTGGTCCCGTTGCATTTGAGTATTTGACAATCGCACCGTTGTTACGACACCATCTGGAAATAGCGGGTACTACACATATACCTATCATACATATACCATTCATAGGGTTACGGAAAATTGACCAGAATTTTTTCACCATTGTTTTGGTGACGTCATAATTGCTGCAATATTCAGATATACATATAATTCGATGAATTGACTGTAAACTCGAAATATTCATAAGAATCATAAAGTAGACACTTCAATCCGTCTTTATTGCATTGGATCTACAAGACGATGTGGACCTTGGCCGCCTCACGAATAAGTTTCTTAACAGTTTTTTACTAGAACTGGACGGTAGCCACATTCTCAAGGTCCACGCTCTAAGTCCAAACACATGTTTAAAAACAACATGTGAATTTGTCTGATCCGGGATTTAGACCTGAGATCCACGACAAAAGCGGACGCGTTACCACTCGTCAATCTCGTGCGCGTATTTTTAAACGTTATTTGTGATCAGTTAGTACCTAATAGTTTTTTAATAAACCTGTGAATCTAAACGCAATGTAAATTGAACGTAATCATCATGTTTTTTCAAATTAAAATTGATTTATTTTATACATTATAATGAACATAATAAAGTACAAATTCAAAGCCTTAACGACATGACAAAAAACAACGAAAAATATGTGTTTACAATATGTATATATCTGTTTAGATAAAAGTACAGGGTAAAATGAATAAAAAAAAGCACATGGAAGCACACCGGGTGAACTAAATTAGACCATATATTAAAAACTTATTGAACAAAGTCCGCCTAAACTCACCTCACGTAAGTGGAATATATTAATATCCACAGCGGATTTCATTGAACACAGTTATTGGCCTCCCAACTGGCATTATCAATGTCAGGTTAGTTCAGCAACTTGTTAAAATATACAGGGGAAACTCCAGGTTTCTAATATATTAGTAGATATACGTCAGTACAGTACCGGCATTTAGTAATTGTCACTAATTATTGTATGTAACTAAAGTTGTATTATTAGTCTACAAACGACCTTTTGGTTGCGAGATGTCGAGTGTAAAATTTAACACGAGCGGCCAGCTCTAGTGCTCGGTCGGTACCTGCGAAAAAAAACCATCAGACATAAAAACAAGTAAGCAGGCGCTACCGATCTGCGTCCGAGGATTTCATTCGTCCCCCACAGACACCAGCTAATGGTGATGTTAATTTGATTTTCTCATTCTGCGAGATGGTCTGATTATATTTCAAGTCCATACAAGAGCGCCGTACGACCGTAATAAAATCTCTCTCCACGCTGATTACCGGCGACAGTAGACATTTTGATAATTTTTGACAGCCCTAATTAATGATTTGCTTAGGTAATACTATTATTTATTATCAATTAAAACTGCCTACAACAGGAGTCCCCTACCTTATTTAAATCAGGATCACATTTATAACCAAAAATGGAATGGCGGGCAATTGTTTTACCAATGATAATTGCATAACTTAGACAAAGCATAACGACATAGCTACTTAAAATAATTAACAAATAAATGCTAGTTCTATTTTTAAAACAATTCACAATCACTTAAGGTCCCACATGCCCCACATAGGTCAAAATGGAGATTTTATGGTATTTTCAGAGCATAATCCTGGACATTCCTTAGGCCCGTTTCAGACGGGACACCGGTGTCGCGCTCGTATATAATAAGGAGGCCTTTGTATTCGAATAAAGGGGCCTTTGTATTATGTTTATGAACGCCCCAAAGCTAATGAGTCAACGCGTGTCCGGTACACTTTTCCGTCGGCCGCTACATTCTCAAGCCGCCGATACACTTGTTTTTATTACCGCAGCCAGTTTTATGTACTAATTTATAACGCGAAATTATGCGTTGACTCATTAGCTCTGGGGCGTTCATAAACATAATACAAATACGCCTTTATTCGAATACAAAAACCTCCTATATTATATACGAGCGCGACACAGGTGTCCCGTCTGAAACGGGCCTTAAACGTTGTAGATAATATATTTATATAATTTTGAAGCCTTATTATCCTTTATATATATTTAAAACATTTTATGGCTGCATAAAGTATTTTTATTACATAAAATAGTATTCTTTTAAACCTCTCGATCTAATGTTTTAGAATATAGTAATATCTCAGTACATCCATGTGCAGTGGTGTTAAGATTTTTTAGATTTATTAATTTTTAAACGCATTTATAAAACCATTAGTAAAATTAACGTTAGCATTATATAGTGAAATATTTACGATAAAAAATTATATTTTATAATCTCTGTGATCCCAAATTTGACAAGAATTAGGTATTTTATTATTCGAAAAATAGGCACGATTAACACATTTGAAGATAATTCTAAAGATACTGATTATAAGCTATGTCTTTGGCCATTAAAATGTGATAAACACCCTACGAATAATGATTGTTTTATAATAATTATTGACCTAAGAATGAGGTAGTATTTTTTTGAAATACGCCATTTCTATTGGCATTTCCCAGTGGTTATGGTTTACCTATGTAATATTATATGTATCACTTAATTCACATACAAAATATTATGGTTAACGGTTTTGCTTACAAGTATGAGGTACCAAAATTAAACGAGTTTATGCAATACATATTGTTACAATTATTGTGGACCTGGGGATTGAAAATGGGTTATTTAATGAACAGGGATAGATGATAAAATTGTCAATGTTACAGTTGAATAAAACGGGGTGAGATTGTTAAACCCCGTTCTACAGTTATAAAACAATATTTTATAAATGATGTGCTTTTTTTATTACTTATATCAATTTAATTTGCAGTACGCATAAAAAATGATATTTGTTTACTGCTTGATAACTTAAACAGGCAATGTACCCAACACTGGAAACTCTGAAAAGCATAAATTAGAGCTAACTTAATACATACGTATATTTAATCCAAAATTGATATGTAAAAGCATTATGTCAAATGATGATGACCGCCAATTTTCCTATACGTCGAAATACATGACTATGCCATTCACAAAACAATTTACCTAATAACACGCCCAACACTTTTTGAGTAAACAGTGATTAATTATCTCGAACGAGTTTTAGCAACTAGCGTCCCAGCCGCCGAGATTTCGGCTGACACAGGTACGTGCAAAATATCGTTCAATTAAAAAACTTCAGATTTGTAAGATCATTCGTAATTCTATGGATCTTACCTATATATTATATATTCTTTTAATGCCATTATCGTCATCATCATCATTATTATCATCAGCCGAGGTCTCTCCACTCTTATCGGTTCCTATTTTTTCACTGCCACGTGCATTCACCGAATTATATGAGATCGTCACGCAGGCTTTTGAATGTGACTATCCTACGAAAATTAACAACACATTATAGACGTGCAATATTTAGTGTGTGTTGCAACCTTAAAATACACTAATATTGAATGAGCGTCAGCGCATAAACTGAGAGCAGTTGTCAGAACAAAAAACAAGCTCGAGATCGGTTGTCTGTTTCTCTCGTTAGGTATTTCAGTTCCCATTATTTCTGAGTTCACTGGGTACCACTATATGATGGCATTTGTCCACTACCCATGTCTTTCCCATTGCCATTTCATCTACTTAACGACCTCTATCACATCGCGTACTCTTGTCTGCTTCCTTATACATTGGTTTTCTTGTGATCTTTCCACCTTATGCCCAGCATCCACTTTTCCATGTCGCGTTGTGCCGCTCGTAAATTAGTTACGATTACAGACCCAATAACATCATAAAATTTAATAAGAAGTCAATTCGCGTGATTTGTGCCCAGGTAGGTATTATTTTAGACAATTTTCGTATAAATACCTATAAAATATATATGTACGTTAAATTTAATAGTCGACAAAATACATAATACACTCATAAGTTGTGTAAAGATTTAGTCGCGCTCGAAATGCGATTGTACTAACGAAAGCTTTATCTCTCGGATAGATACTGCAGTGGCGAGGGGTGGAGGTAGGCTGCTAAAATCCGACATAAATAATGCTTACTAAACGTTGTCGGTCCAACGAACTATAATGTGTAGATGGTGCTTGATAGTTTTTGAAATACAATTAAACCCTGTCATTTCCAAGACAGTAGATAATAGTAAAAAAATAATCGATTATCGACCATACATAATTTTAGATATTTTTTCGATATTTTATAGATAGAAGAATATTTTTTATCGATTATGGTTGGCAGGACTTAATTTTAAAAACTAACCAGCACCATCTGCAAATTGTATTCTTAGTTCAATGAAAACTAATAGGTATGATTTATTTTATTTTGTTAACTGTCAATTCATGGTGGAACTGCATTGTATTGTTGTTTTAATTTAATAAAACGCATTTTTTTATAGTAGGACATTTCCATCTGAGTCGGACGAAACCGGTCCTAATCTATTGATTAAAAGTGGAATTTAAGTACTACAAAAAAATTGAATTTTATTAAATTAAAACAACAATAATAGGTATGACTGACAACGTCTAGTGTGCACTATATTTATGTCGAATATTAACAGCCTACCGCATAGCCACTGGGATATAGTAGTGACGCGACTAAACAAAGAAAACTTGAATACTTGGACATGTCAAAAAAGAACGGAATCCTAAGAGAATATCATAAAAGTGTGCAGGCTAGAAAGAAGGACAACATGCATTAAAAACCTCAAGGGATGGATAAGCTAAAGCATGAGTTTCCGGTCCTAGCATAATGTTCTAAGCTGAGTTAATCCCGACTTCGCCATCAGAAGATGAGATATAATGAATGATACCACGCTCGGATGTATCGAAACGGTTCATAATGTCAAACTTTAGTGCCCGAACCGCGGATGGGTTCATTGCCCCCCGCCGGCGATGTTCGCCAAAACAGCGGTTGCCAATTCCACCGAGCCAACTCACCTGCGATTTAGTTGTGCATGCCTTCTAATTTTTTATTATGACTAGTGCTAATTAAGTGATTTATGAAGAGATGACAAATATTAAATGACAAATTGAAAGAACTTAGGTATAAAAAAAAATCAATAAAAAAGCGAAATTAATTTCGCAGTTAAGATTTTGAAATTTGGTAAACGGGTGTTACTTATGACTCTGAAAAATTGACGCGCTGTGCTAGCTGGACATGGTGCTCGTCAAGTGGACAACCTCTGACAAAACGCAATAATACAGTGGTACCCGTTCACCATAAAACCCGCTGGATCGACGAACTCATTAAATTCAGTGTATGTACGTGACAGCGAAGAGCTAGAGACTGAGTGAAAGGAGCTATTGGGATGCTTTTACTCAGCAGCGGATCAACCCCCGAGGAGATGATGAAACCATATCATAATATTTTTTCTCCAATCAAACCTGAGATAGTAATCATACCTATTGATTCAATTAATAAACACTTCTCTTTGGTTAAAAATGTATTATTTTATTTATTCTTTTCACAAGGTTTAATTATTTATGAAAACATTTTTTTACGTAATTGATTCAGCATAGAAAAACGATGCGCGGCATTTGGTTTGAAAACATCTGACATGAGGTATGATTTTATTTTTTGCTGCAATTATATTCTTGGTCTAGAGATGAATTGTACAAACCCGCTTTTGATATGTAAATAATATGCGCGAAGCAATTGGGACGATATTATTTTCTCATCCAATTGTTTGACTCTGTTTCAATGGAATGATATTCTAACGATGCTCATATGACCGTCTAATACCGCCTTTATACTCCAAACATTGAATGTTATAGTTTGTGCAGGGAGAGGCCTTATTATTAAACACTGACTATGGCGATGCTGTTGCCATCGTGGAAGGGTTTTTAACGTCAGGATTTGAAAAATCAAAATAATTATTTGCCAGACATTCCGTTATTTTTTCATTAATAATAACGTATTATGTTATTTTATAATTTTTAAGTATGACATCTTAATCAAGAAGCCGGAAGAAAAATCAAGACCTGGTCGACCTCGTACAAGATGGAGCAAATATGCGCAGTGGCCATCGGGCTATTTAAGAATTAAAAAATATATATTTTAACGTTAAGCCGTTGTTGCCACGAATTTTACTAAAATCATAGCGAGAGTTGCCAATTCATGTTTTTTTTTCTTATTGATAAAAACAAAAATATAACAAGTAGGTACATATGTATAGTTTTGCAGTTTGCCATGTATTTATGACGTATTTATTATATTACAAGTATACTTCGTCAGGAGTCTGGTTTTCGAGACAACTGCGACAAGTCGTCCGCGTCCTAACTTGCCAAGACATTCAGACCGGGAATCGTATCAAACAGAATCAGTCAAACTATTTCGTGATTTTTCAATTCATATGACAATAAACAGGGCTTCGAACCGGAACTGAACCGAAAACCGGAACAACCGTTACTTTTGTCCGAACGAAAACCGGAACCGAACCGAACCGATATAGGTATATATTTTTTACTTGAACCGGAACGAAAACCAAAAAATAACGTCTCGAACCCCTGAATAAAACCACTTTGAATTGAGTCAAAGTGTGTTATGTTTTAACACGAGTCAGTTAAAAAACTCTAATGCCGGGTCCACAATGGCAACATGTCGCGCGACAACCTCGTTAAATTTTACGATAATTATCATAACTGCTTAAGAAATTTTACGATAATTATCATACTTATCGTAAAAATTATCGAGGTTGTCGCGCGACATGTTGCCAGTGTGGACCCGGCATAACACTCCCGAGTGGTACTTAGTATATTTTCTTTTGATAAAGTTCCCCATGGTATAAAACTGTTTGAGTGTCGAATCAGATTTAGATGCCGTGGGTGTCCAAAACTGGAAGAAAAGACCTGAACGAACACAATATATTAGATTGCTGGAAATGTGACAGTTGAGTACCTATACCTACTTACTATAATAATAATCTATTTAAAAAAAAAAAAAAACACCCCCAAGACAAATTGTTCAAATAACACATACCTTTGTACTCGGATAGCGAGGACAGATTCACAATCGCATCAATAAAAACTATTACATACACATTGCTTTATTTGGATAAGCATAATAAATAGTACGATATATTATTATAATCAGTAATCACAAAATAACGTTTCGTAATACGGATTGGAGCGTCGCCAATATAATTTTGAATAATTGAAAAAAAGTGTCACAAGTTCACGAAGTATGTAATGGGTAAAAAGTAGATGTAATATACAGTTAAAGTGTGCTAATACTTAAACTATTAATTGTAGTAGCCAATAATTTAATGATTCAGATACGTTTCATACGTTAGCAATAATCATTCATTGCTATATTTATAATTTTGACGTTATTCGAACGTCATTCGAAAAAAAACAACAAAATGTATAAATTAGTATAGAATAGTGAATTGATAAATTTCCATATAGGTACAAATGAAAATATATCGACCCAAGAGAGATGAGCGCTAAATTGAAGATATAATGGGCATGATAACTATCAAGATAGTTTGATCTTTTTAGTTATTATAACTTAACAGTTGTCAATCTTATATATATGATCATTAGGCGCCTACGGACATTATTATGCAGGCATGTCCGACTTCAAGGACTTCAATGTCATTGTTCAACTTAAAGACGCATATTATATTCCAGTGTCCTCAACTGGGGCTTACATAAAAAAACAATAAGTGTTCATCTTTTACCATCACAAAGCCTTTTTTTAAGTTTTGGTATCACAGAACAGATAATATTATTTCTGAGTTCCCTGTTTGGTATTCTTTTGGGTATCCATTGCACACATCGTCAAACAATAATTATCATACTGCATGACGGTAAAGGAAAACTATGCCTCAGTTTAATAGCGCCTGTACACGTGTATGGATTTACTTGCACCGATAGTGTGTATTAATTATTAACTATTGTGATAATAACTGTTTACATGTAAACGTACTGACTGTCTCTCTAACCTCATTCTTCAAGCGTAAGCGAGACGCGATGTTGTCTTTGTATGGTGTTATTTGACAGATTTATAGATAAACGGCAAATGTCAATGTTCTGTGCGGTGTAGTTCATATTTTTTTATTTTTCCCAGCAGGTTCGTCATTATCGTTCTACTGCGCACGCGCACCGCCATGCAAGTACCAAGTATTACGTGAAAATTCAGAAACTTCTGAACTTGTTTAAATCAATCCAAGTATAAACGGGATATAAAGCGCGAGGATGCACTTCTTCTCTTTGTCTCACTCCTGCGGAGTAATGCAATACGACTCGTGAGGTCACGGTTACATGAGGCTTTCGACTTTCACGTAAGCTGGTTAAAGTAATAAAAATAGGAATGGTTCATGCTTCCCTTTTAAAATCTCAATGAATGAATATTAAATTAAAACTAAATGTAGGTACCTACACGATTTTTAAAATTGCATGATCCCAATTCATACCTATGGGTGGGATCGACCAAAATTCATCCTGTGATTATTGCGATCAACACATTGGACATACCTGTATTATAGCACCGCTCATTTTTCGTGTATACCTTGTGCAGTTTGGACAAAATGACAATAGATTTTAATAATATTACTATGATGTCATGATTTGCAACAGGATAATTTAATTTTGTATTTTTGGAGAAAATCCTTTTACGTACTGATAATAAATCATATTAGAACATACATTAAGGGGAGACATGCTCAGCGTATGTCAAAATGGAGCTTTTGTTCTATTTTCAAAGCATGATCCTGGACATACCTTAAACGTTGTAGATAATATTTTTATATAATTTTGAAGCCTCATTATCATCTATATTTATTTTAAACATTTGATGACTGCATAAAGTATTTTTATTACATAAAATAGTATTCTTTTATACCTCTCGCTCTAATGTTTTAGAATATAGTCATATTTCAGTACATAAATGTGCAGTGGTGTTAAGATTTTTTACATTTATTAATTTTTAAACGCATTTATAAAACCATCAGTATAATTTATATCGACATTATTATAGTGAAATATTTACGATAAAAAAGTATATTGATAATCTCTGTGATCCCAAATTTGACAAGAATTAGGCATTTTATTATTAAAAAAATGGGCAAGATTAACACATTTGAAGATAAATATAAAGCAATCATTATTCGTAGGATGTTTATCACACTTGAATGGTCAAATACATAGCTTATTAATTTGTGATTGAGATTTGTGTGAAACCAAAATTGTATTGTAATGCTTTTCAGTGACAATGCAGCTAATTTTAGTATAATGCCCCGTTTACACGTGCATGGATTTACTGTTGAAAGTAAGTATTATCTCGGCCATAACAAAAAAAAATATGGATAAACATGTATTATCCTGCAGTTGCAAGCTTGCATGCATGAATCAAAAAAAAAATTGGAAGCTTCTGAATGTTAATGCGACAGTAGGGATTTTTTCGATCTGAGTCTGTGCAGTAGAACAATGGTGGCGAACCTACCGGCAAAAAAACGAACTATACTCATTTTGAGGTTAACCGATTTTCACTACCTGTCAAATAGTACCATAAAACGACACCATCGCGTCTCGCTTACTCTTGAAGAATGAGATTGGAGAAACAGTCAGCACTTTTATGTGTAAATGGTTATTGTCACGATAGTTTAAAATACGCACTGCCAGTAAATTCATGCACGTGTACAGGAGCTATTAGTGGTTATTTCAGCTTCACTTTCATATATTTAGGCTCCGTCTATAGATGAAGGTCTTTTTTCAACGTCTTGCTTGAGTAATCAATAATCATACTCATACGTACGTAAGTCTGCTCCGAGCGTGATACGGTGTGATTTATGGCATTAATTACTCCGCGGCCATTGTGTGATTCGGGGCGAGTTTAGGAGATCATTCTATCGACTAATTGCGTCTAACGTTAATAAATTCAGATTTCCACGAAAATGTATATATACAAAGCGATCTGACCGTGGCTGGACCGCACCGTAAAACACAAAAACATTTTTAAATATTTTCTTTCTTCTTGGTCGTGCACTCATGGCTGAGGATCGTGACCACATTTAAATTTCGCCATCCTTTGAGCGATCAAGACTTTCCATCGATCTTCCGCTTCTCTCAGGGCAGAATGGATGGTGTCCCCAGTCAGCTCTTTCACTTGGTCGCTCCATCGCGCAGACGCTCTTCCTCTGCTTCGCCTTCCCTGGAGGCTACCCAAAACTACCAGTCTCTCCAGGTTGTCAGGTCCGCGCCTGACAATATGTCCAAAAAACTGCAGAATTCTTCTCAGACATATCGTCGAGAGCCGTTCCTTTATCTTCAGTCTCTGGATGATTGACTGGTTTGTCCTGTGCTCCGTCCAAGAAATGCGAAGCATTCGGCGCCAACACCACATCTCAAAGGCATCGATTCCCTTCCGTTCTCTTGCCTTCAGGGTCCACGACTGGACTCCGTATAGAAATATCGAGAACACTAATGTTTGCACAAGCATCATTTTAATGAATTATTATATACTGACATTTTGAGAGGTTATTAGTGGAAAAGAGAACATTTGCCACGGGTTCCTAACCCATGGATCTCTAAGTAACTACAAAAATTATCTTTTTTTACTTTCTTTTGACCATGTCCGAAGTCAATAGGATTTTTGTTTTTGTGAGAAATTGATGTTAGCCACTTGCTCAACCTATTAGGTCCCTACACAAATTTAAAAACAAAATGTGTATTTTCCAGACCCAAGATTCGAACCTGGGACTCACTACATTATAAGCCGACGCGTAAGCCGCACGGCCATCGTGGGCGTCTAACTACTAAATAGTGAACTGGAAAAAAACTACATGTCAGTAAAATAAGGCCCAAAATTGATCAAAATAAATCAAAGTTGAAATTGTTCACAAACAACTTATACTTGTAGATCAATAATACTTATAGGACGAGCTACGCATAGGGATTGCAATTATACTAATATTAAAAAAAACGGGTTTCCGATTTTTAACGACTCTGAAATACTGGTTTTATAATCGAAAATATCGATATTTTAGGTATTTTAGGTATTAAAAAAGCAGAGAAATTGCAAAAAAACTATATCAAAAATGACTACGACAAAAGTGAAATAATCACAAAAAAATTCAACACATTTATTTTGGATATTTTATGGACGGACTAAAAAATCCTTCAGTTTTCGACGAAACTTTGATGCTCCCATGGCGTCGAATCGGGTAACGGCTAGAAAAAGGTTGCGATCCCTCACAGTACAAAAGTATATCTTCAATTTTCTAATTCGAAGGTAAATCGGTAATGTATACATATGTTTAAGAAATTAATTGCTTTGCTAATTCTTCTATAATTATCTACACCTGTCATTATACGATAATCTTTGTAAAAAAAAACACAGTACACGTACACAGTCAAAGTTCAATAAATAAATACGTTTACTGGATACAAAAAGAGTTTTCTCTATAATTAAATTTTGGCCAAAAATAATAAAATAAGCACGACTATAGAACACGGTAAAACTAAACCTATTAACGATGACCTATCATTATTTTGCTAACCTTACAAAACTTAACTTATGTGTGAGGTTACTGGTGAGATAATTTCGTCACTGTTCTGGCAGAAGACACTAATTCGAAAAAATGACATCTTGAGTTAGTTATACCAAAATGTTCTTTATTTCAAACTTTACCGTCTGGAAACCTTCTTAATAAATAAACAGTCTTTATTTTAAAGTCATCCTTTTTACGATTACTTAATAAACTCACACGATAGACCATTTCAAATATTCTAACAACTTCAAAGTCAAATTACTCAAAACTAGTATTCTCCAGTGAGTGTGTTCTGCCAGAACAGAGACGATTTATTGTCAAATGACAAATAGCTACGTGAGTCCAAAACCTAGCACCAGCTCAGGATTGTAGCACGTTGCGATAAATGTGATGTTCAAGAGGGCATAGTAGTACAATTCTTCAAATCTAATGTCACAGAGTAGTGTTGCAACTTGCAGATGTCTATAAAAACGTCAAGGAACTGAAATGTGCCCTGCAGGGAACACAACAATAATTGGAAGTGAGTTGTAACGAGGTTTAAATCTCGAATGTGGAGAAATATATACGCGTTTAAGAATAAGTTATTTTTAATAGTAACGTCCCTATCATAATATGCATTAAAGTTTATAATATTTGAGGACACTCGGCAAGCTTTGTATTTCATTGGTTTATTTATTGTATTTTCTTATTTAAGAAAACAAAACATTGTGAACATAACAAATCAAAATGCAGGACGTTCATAACACGAGAGCTCACAAGAGAAGAGGAAAAAATAATTAAAAAAAAAACAATTTTATACATTAAAATAAAATTTCAAAAACAAAATACACAGCACATCACTGAAAAGGATAGGAAAATATCTTTGGAGAGTGCATTGACTAGTCTTGTACCCCTAGATAATGGTGCCTGATAAGCTTGACACTAGGGACCAGTTTTGGCCAAGAATAGGTCATGGCTGCGACCACATAGGTAAGTAATTGACAGGCGCATGTAAATTTAAATTCTTAAAGGACGCCAGGATTGGAAACCATCTCTCGAGATAGCAGGCAAAAATGTATCAAGAGCAGAAGTGATCTACGAGATTCAAGAGAGTGAAAAGTGAGCATGTCGGAAAGTAATCGTTTGACGAATTATCGAAAGGAAAATAATTGTATTTATCTTAAAATAAAGACTTCGAAGAAATTTCTTCTGGACGCAATCTATTCGTCATACGATTTAAAAGGGAGCCTTGAAACTGTCCAAACCAGCCATACAATTATTAAATTATACATAGACCTTCTTAAAAATATGTGTAGGTTAGGTATTTCACAAATTGAGCAGGTACCTATAAAATATTATCCAAACCAAAGCATAGCGAAATCCCTGCAACTAACATAATGGGACCTATAACATACCTTTACTAGTAAACAGATAGCTACTTGTACACACATAAATAAACCACTATTACCTATTATTATGCATCATCGCTGTCATCTTCAATAATATTTTTTTTTAGTTACATGATGTGATTCTAGGTGATATTTATACTAAGTACGTACTTAGTACATTGGTATTCCCAAATTTTAGTTATAACGCACTTGCACTTGATGTAATAAATTATTTATTTTATTCAATGAATAATTCACAAAATTTGCGAATGTAACATTCTTTATATTGAATATACATCAGTGGCGAGGGGCGAGTCATACTTATTTATTTTCATTGAATTAATAATACAATTTGCAGATAGTGATGGTTAGTTTTTAAAAACCTAACCATGATTGTTTAGGATGCAGCATACCGTTATGCTATGGGCGATCTGACAAAATAATGCATACTTTTTCAGACATACTTACTAATTTATTTTTGTTGAATTAAGAATACGGTGATGGTTAGCTTTTTAAAATTCATTTAGCCCTGCCTAATCCAAACCATAATCGATCAAAAATATTCTTCTATCTATGAAATATCCAAAATTATGTATGGCTTAGTGGCACCATTTTAGATATTTTATAGATAAACGAATATGTTTTGACTATTATCTATTATGGCTTAGAAACTCTCTCCGACCACACCCGATCCTAATAGGATCATAAGGGCCTCCACAGAGTGGGGGTTTGTATTAACAGATTGTATTTGTTTTTTTTTTTACGAAAAATTGGATGTCAGCCACTTGCTCAACCTATTAGGTCCATACTCTAACTCATACACAAATTGAAAAACAATATGTGTACTTGCCAGACCCAGGATTCGAACTTGGGACTCACGACGCTATAGGCCGACGCTTAAGCCGCGCGGCCGTCGTGGGGGTTGGGCAGGGTTAAATTAAATTTTAAAAACTAACAAACACTATCTGCACATTGTAATATTAGTTCGATGAAAACCAATACGTTTGACTGACAAAGTTTAGTGTGCATTATTTATGTCGGATTTTAACAGCCTACCTCCACCCTTCGCCACTGATATTTTATTATAATATTTTCTTCAGTGTAATTTTGTTCATAAACTTATAAATTAGTTGTTTTATAACTACGTGCCAACTCGCAGGCAATGGTTTATTGCAATTAATAATAATATGTGCGTATCTGAGCAGTATCCAATTGACTTCCATCGTGTCTTCAGGGGTTATATTAACACATTAAGTGACAGTCTTCTTATTGATGGCCCGTGCCCGGTAAGAGTAGTCTGTCGGCGACCGGCGCGGAACGTGTAAATCCTGTATTTTTCCGCTTTTTACTCATGGCGGCGCCAGTGTGGGGCGGGTTGATGACCCTCAGGAAAAATGGAAACTGAATTTATATCATAGGTTAAGTAATATACAATAAGTACACTATAAATGGAATTACATACACGGTGGTCTAGTTGGTAGAACACTCGCCCGTGGAGCCGTTGGCGCGAATGCGAAACCGCGGTTGTCAAAAAATGTGTGTAAGACTTGAAGGCAATCGCCGAAATTATTTAAATTCCCTGCATTGCCCCAGGGAATTAATCGCACATTTCGAGAACCTCTGAAGTAAGGCAATGAACGCACAGCACATGCACCATTTGTTCAAGTAGACTAGATTTTTAAAATATGGTATGGTCCACAAAATCTCTTAAAGTGGACACAATGCTGCAAAGATATGAACGCATGTTTGCAATAACGACCTTTATTTCAGTGTATGTTCACCATATTCTTCCGTTTATGATGTTTACGATAGCAAGTCAATGTCAATGCTTTCGACGCGTGTCTAATAATCGTCAGGCAATACCAAAAATCAATCCAGGTTTACTTTTTGTCTGTGGATGTCACTGATTGCCAGTATAATCCATGAACTGCGCAGGCCTAGACAAGGACTCAATTCCAAGAATGACGCGACGAATCAACTGTACGAGGTTCCCCCCATCACGACGCTAAGCCAGTAGTTTCCAAACTTTATGTTACTACGCCTCCCTTATAAAAAAATCTAATCTTGGCGCCTCCCCTCTTTATTTCATTAAATAATATAGACACCTTTTTAAATAGTAAACAAAGTTTTACTACTTATAATTTTTTAATTAATTTGTTATTCATGACTTTTTTTTACTATTAATAAAGTAATGTGAAAGTTGCATTAGCAAACTGACCAAGAACTCAGTATATAGATGGTAAATAGATTTCTGTTTACTTCAATACATCTGGCGTAAAAATCATTTAAAAGTGGAGACATGGCGAACTTATTTTTTTGTAATTTTGATTTCCAAAGCTCCATTTTTTTATGAATGCCTTCACTTTGTCTTTTTTAAATCGGTGAATGCAGTAGTGATCCTTGCATTGATTTTTTCACTATTTTTTTTAAATTTCAACCAAATAGACAAGTTTATCAACAAAATTATCGTTCCTAAACAAATAATTTGTCTCAAATTTAAACATTATGATTTGACCCTTTTATTTAATTTTTTCCGAGATAGCTAGCGCGCTTCACAATAGTATAGAAGTGAGGTACATATTATAAAGTCTCTATATTTTCAGACATGTTTGCAAACAACCTTTTATAGGACTGTTGTTTTGTGTAATTTATAACTAGCGTCCGATTTATAAACTATGCATTTGCAAACTGCAAACCTGTGGCTACATTAATTGTGAAACATTTCGCGCCTCCCTTTGCAACACTCCGCGCCTCCCTGTTTGGAAATCGCTGCGCTAAACTAATCAAATCAAAACAAGCCGGTTTGGGTGAGTTCGTGAACTCATAAATGGGTAATTTCATTTCGTTCTGAGTAATCTGACAGGTATGACGGAATTACACAAGATAGGGCAATAAGTAGTTAATTAAAAATCAATAAAACATGACGATAATTACTATGCGCGTATCACAGGAATTCTATTAAATTGAAAGTAGGTATGGATTGTCATAAAAATCTAAATAAATACTAAATAAAACTATTTCTCTAGCATTTCTAAGCTTTACATGTAAAACCTAGTAAGTATATTCTAGTCGCATGTTGATTTATCTTATAATAATATTACCTACAACCACATTGAAAACTACGTTATTATAAAGAGATGATAGTAATTCTAAAGTCATAATTAAATAAAAACAAAACAAATAAGTATTAGCAGAACCAAATAGGTGAAACTATGTGCCTGGCGTTGGTAATGCCAATTGGGAGGGCAATAACTCTGTTCAACCCACTTCCGATATTGACAACTTGGGTGAGGACGAGTATAGGTGGGCATTGTTTTATAAATTCTTAAAATAGGGTCTGCTTAGCTCATTCGATGTACTTCCTTGTATCTAATTTTATTTTTGTATTTACACTTTTCTACTGTTTAATGACTTAATACTGATCTATTTAATTGTATATATTTAACACGTGTAATAATATTTCTATTTCTCAAAAATAAATAAAATTTGAATAGTAGTCAGGTGAAAATTTCAGACGGCATGTCAGAATGCGTTGTTTGTAAATAATAAAGAAAATGGAATCACGGTATTGACACTTTGCTTTGGTTACTAACTAGAAATGACTATTACCTACAGTGCGACTTTACCACTGTTACGACTAGGGATTTCAATCCCGGGATCCCGGACAATTTTCGATACTTACAAATCCCGGGATTAGTAAACATAATCGCGAAACCTTGGGGATTGATTTTTTTATGAATCACAATCAATTAGTATGAGTAAAAAAATATGTTAGTGAAGCGTAACCATTTTTTGTTGTCATACGCAGTCGTAACAACATCAGAAAAATAATAAATTCGTTAACCAGCTAGACGTCCACTGACGTTCTGGCACGCGAACGGCGTCTACGGCCAGTACCACGGACGTGCAGGCAGGCACTTGTTTCTATGCCGATTTTTATGAATATTTTCTTTTCTTAAATACCTAAATAAAAAAAAAACTGTTTTACTTTCATATTATTTAATATTTACTCCATTATACCCATGGTATTTCCAAGATTGAACGTAGACAATATTAACATTAATCCTAATAAGTAGATAGATATAAATGATACTAGACATTTTTGGCCGATTTTATCAATGCTATTTGTATAAATAAAAAATATATTAACTATCGAAAAAACGCCAATCCCGGGACCAGTCCCGGGATGGTCAAACTGTAATCACGGGATCAAAAATTTGGCTAGGGATTGGATTCCCTAGTTACGACACGTGGTTTTGCGCACTGATACTATTACGTCACATGCTCTTTGCGTGTTGACTTGACATAGCAGATACTGTATATTTGGCACTATTGAGAAGAATAATTATCAGAAGCTGTATTTTCTGTCTCTCAACATCACAATACTTCTACATTTGAAATAATGCTCTTCGTCTGCTCTACAACTCTACGCGGTACGCGGTATCGAATACACTGAATGTATGGCGCGGGGAATGTAGTAGAGGTGAAATTAAATGCGGGTGAGAAGATTTTACTTCCAGCGCATCAATTCTATACACAAGACTGCTATCGGCAGCTATCGAGGGTAGTTTATCATATTTTTGTATTGATGCGGTTAATTAATTGTTACAATAAGTTAACGGTCTAAACTGACAAAAATTGCTATGTTTTAACAGCAGCTCTATTAGCTGTGTTAACTTTTAGAGCGAGATAAGAGAGTTTTGACAGTTTAGACGGCTACCTTATTGTAACAATAAATTATAATACCTAAATACATAAATATGATAAACTGCCCTCGATAGCCGCTGATAGCAGTCTTGTGTATAGAATAGTTGCGCAGAAACGATCGTAGTACCGCAGGAGACTTGATATAAAACTTGTATTGTAGTACCTAATAAGGTTTTACTGTCTCATATAAACAAACAGGTAAATATCACATTTTTCTACGAATGTATACATTATGTAAGTACATTTTAATGGTTAATAAATTTTCGCAATTAAATAATTTCTTTGCAAGCCAAGGTAAGTAATAAAAATGTTAAATAATCGAGTTGTTAAAGAGTCTTCGCCAATAACCGTTAAATATTAATTAAAACTAATTTATTAAGGAAGGCCCTGAGTACACAATTATTTAATTATTGCAATTGCAAATTACGAAGGAATGTAGGCAATAAGCAGGCCCTATAAAGTAATTGGCGAACTAACCACAATGTCACGAGCGCCTGCATAATCAATCAGCATAATCCCTGAGGAAGAAATATTCTGTAGATAGGGACGTCAAAAAAGTATTGACACTTTCTGACGGATACTTCAATACTTCGATATCGATATGACGTCTTTACCTGTAGATACAATCAGACGCATACGAGGAGAGAGTCCACGAGTTTAGGAGAGGAAAAATCACCAATTATTATCTAGGTCAGGAATAGCAAAAATAAGTTACATTGCGTGTTACATGGAAGGTTTTTGAAGGAAGGATATTATAAAATACACCTACTCAAATAAAGCACAGAGATTGTAAGATCCTAGTAACTAGTAACACGTATTTATTCATTAATGTAGATTACTTATACGCTAACACATAACAGATTAATAAATAGAAATCAGATAGGCTATACCCCAATACAATACATTTTGAAGCAGGGTTTAGAATGTGTGAGTGTCATACGAAAAAAAACACACATTATAGACGTTCAATGGTGTGTGCTGCAACCTTCAAATACACCAATATTGAATGAGCATCAGTGTATATGTTACACCGAATGTGCGAAAATAATACGGATGGTTTTATTAGTTATAATTGGACATAATATAATATTATTATTAGGTTAGGTTAGGTTAGGTTTTGTAATTCTGAATTAAATTATTCAACTGAATGTCCATTTTGAGGTTAGCTATCAAGTGTCAACAAACTATCACAAACATTCAATCGACCATTGCACAATCGATACCCAAGCACGAATCAAATCGCGAAAATACTTTTCAATAAAATTCTTCCGTTATCATATTATAGTTCTAGATTTTTTTTGCGCATAGTAAATGGATATGAACGTCATTCAAATCAATGACATTTGACACATTTGTTTAGTTGTAAAAAACACCACGGAGCGCGATCATCTATTTTTATAAATGTACATTTTGACTAATCCATGAGCATTTGATACATTTAGTTTAGTTGCAAAAAATACCACCGTAGCGCTACTATCTAATTTGTCCAAGACATGAAGTAGGCAGAAAAATTACTGGCGATTTCACACACTCTCCAGATATTTTGTCTAATTCGTGAATAAGGCAACGGGCTTGCATTTTTCATGATTTAGGCAAAATTTTGCCCATTTCATGTAATATTCAATTTCGCACATTCGGCGTAACATATAAACCGAGAGCAGTTAAAACAGTCAGAACGAAGGACAAGCTTAGAATGACGTATCTACCGCTAACCAAAAAAGGTCCACTGCTGAGTGACTATACTTCAACAAAATAAAATATTTTTTTAAAAATCATACAATTAATTACATACGTCAACTTCACTTACATAATCTTACATAATATTATTTAGACTCAATCGTATGAAAAAAGGTTCTTCAACATATCTGCACAGTTCTACAGTGAACACAATACACGTAAATACAGTGACATCTCTAGGCAAAGTGTCGTACTTAAGCAGACTTTGAATCAGCATTTCCACGAAACCTACTCTCAAATGGTGGTGGTTTTGGGTACGTCGAGGTCTTTGGCTCTGACTGATTTAGAGACACTCTTGTACAAATGTTGCCTGTGTGATAAACCGCAATCATAATATGTATTGCAATGGGTATTATAGTAGGGGGAGACGGGGCTAGTTGTTACGGGGGCATGTTGTTACATCCTAGATAACTCTCCCGTTATAAGGTCCTGTGGCGTAGGTGTCACATAGGAGACGTAAACATCCTGTCCGCAGTCGCTGACGAAAGGTCGCCTGCATTAATTGTATGCAGTTGAAATAAAACCATTTTGAGTGAATTTCGTGTCTAAAGCAACTTTTGTTGGACGAATTTGAAGTTTGATTGTTACCAAACTATAAAAGGTAAGTTTTTTTAAAGTATGCTATTAAAAATCTATATATTTATGCTCGTATTTTGTATATTTAACGAAGTAAATATAATTCCCGTGTTAATATTAAAACAATTTCAATTTTATTTGGGTCAAAGGGGCTAGTTGTTACAGTGAGGTGGGGGCAGGTGGTTACTGTATGAATTAACTCCACTCACTACCACTTTACTACAAATTGTTTGTTATCTTCTTTATTTGCAATAGGTAGGTACTTATACCATCTATTTTTATCCTTCCAGATTACAATCTTACAATGGTGAGGACAAAAAAAAAACAAAACCGATAGAGGTAAAATTTTCCAGGAAACCGAAAACAGAGCGGCTAAAGAAATAATTGAAAACAGAATATCTCTTAGAAAAAAGCTGCCCAAGCATACAAAGTAAACTTTATGACCTTACAATGTTATATTGAACATAAAGAAAACCGCCAGACCACTTCCAAGTTAGTGGGGTTACGCAAAACATCTCCAGATATTTTCTGTCGATCAAGAAAACGAGCTTGCAACATACATAATAAAATGTAGCAAAGTATTTTATGGCCCAAGGAACTAAGAAACTGTAAAAGAAAGTGGTGTTGTCTTCTTCGGACGCAGAGAATGAAGAATGCTTCTGTTTGGGGAATTATATTTTCTTTAAACCAGGGCAAGAGTGGATCCAATGCACAACATGCAAAAATTGGGCTCACATTTCCTGTATTCGTGGGGATAAAGTTAATTTCATATGTCAGAATTATGATTTTAGTGACTAAATATAAATGCAAAGAAAATCACAAGCAAAAAACTTACTTTTACATACATTTTCAATTTTTGTTTTAGTTGTTAACAACGTGCCCCTACCCTGTAACAACTTGCCCCCGGCTGGGGCACATTGTTACACTTTTCATTTTTTGTTTTTAATGCTATTGTAACTTTTGTAAGGTATGTATGGATACAAATAAACAGTATTGTAATAGCTAAATGTGTGTAGAATTAGTAATAATTAATATGATGTGTCTTAAGATAAACGGATTTCAGATATTTAACTTTTTCTTTTTTTGTAACAACTAGCCCCGCCTCCCCCTACAGCAATATTATGTTTTTTTTTTCATTATTTTTTAAACAAAGATGTCCATATTTTCTAATGAAGCGACCGCATCGTCTGCCTCATTGAAAACCGCCAATGCTCTCAAAAAAATGTATTCGTTACTTCATTCGCCACCCATATGCAACGCATGACCTGCCTACCCCCACAGGACGTCACTGCGTAAATACATATTTATTTACATTTAGTTTCGTTTCAACAAAATTTAACGTAATCATTCAGTAGGCGGATAAAACCTCGCAGAACACATACCTACATTAAAATTCGAATTCGAAAGAACGCAATTTCATACCAAAACAAACACGCTTTTCCTATAAGACACATACCGAACAAGCATATTTACATAATAACTTGTCCATCTCTTCAAACAAGATTTCTAATCAGCCACTTATTAGGAATAATTAATTATTCCCAATTAAGTATACTTTAAAATAAAATGACCGACAAATTTTAAGGCACTACCAATAATTCGAATTAAGACATTTGATATTCACAAGAGATAATTTTATTAGTATCGATCTCTATCGAAGCTGATTTACGTATTTGTTATCCAAGATAGATGTTCTCACATACAAACGCGCCATCTCTGTGCTGGTTAACTAAGTTGTCTTAGTGTCATAACATAATAAATTCCACTGTCATGTCACATGTCACATTGGTTACCACCGTACAGTTTCATGAGATGATAGTATTTTAACGGAATTGCCTACTTTAACAATATATTATGTATATATGAAATAATAATTAAAAGCTGAAGAATTAAGTGCATTTTATTACTTAACTGAAACATAAAATACTGAAGAACCTGTGTATCGTAACTTGACATCACAACAATAGCAAGGTTAATCAGATCTGATCCCAATCGGTGATGATCTGAATCAAATGCACATGTTATAGGTATGTTGAATTAATGTGTGTTTGTATTCAGTGCATTGACCCAATGATTTAATCGGTAGATACGGGTACTAATCCCGCTGGCCGTGTACATGTGTACGTATTTAATTTACGTGGTGTTTTGACACCCTTAAAGTGTATTGGGGTGTCCGAACAGTTTGGACAAATTGTTAACAACGAAGCCTGGGAAAACCAGCATGTATAAGTTATAAATATGACTTTACAAAATGCAAAAGTGGACGTTGGAAATAGGATGAAACTACTCATACACCGTAGTATTATTATAGTGGTACCCAAGACGTAGAGGACATAACATCCGAAAAGTAGACAAACTAGAGGCCGCTGAATCGTCGGATTAGTCATGTGGTAGTAAGTGGTAACGCAAACCACAGGATTAAGGGAAATGGAATCAGCTTGTAGACGGCTTCATTAAGCCGTGGATTGATCCATGATGGCGATAATGATGACTCGCACATAGTAGTATATTATGAGCAAAAACTTAATATGTTCCTTAACCGTGTCTTATAATGGAGGAGACAATGAGCGGCATAACCTGAACTTGTTATTGCAGATGGCAGATGCGGACATTCGAGACCTTCCGGGGACCAAGCCGGAAGAGATGCACTTTTTAATTTCTGTATTGATGTAAGAAAAAGAATCAAAATAATAAATGGTGACATGTAATGATGATTCATGCCTTTCAGATCCAGTGACTGCAATCATGTAAGATAGGATAAGTATATACTTATAATATCAGTCCTATGCGACATTTCTTTTACCACGGGAAAAAACTCGACTACAAATCGCAGTCCTCAGTTCCCAGTGAATACGACAAAATATTCATCAGAATCACCACCGCCTTGCGCTACAAAGAATTTTCCAGGGTTTTTGCAAGGCGGTTTCATAGGCCCTGGCCGAATTCAAATTAGTAATACCCGATGCGGGTAGAAGAGTAGTTTTCAATAAGGCATATTCTCTCAGCCGGCACAATTTTCATTTGCCTAGCATCAAGTAGAGTAGTTTGCGTGCCGAAGTCCTTAAGAAACCTCGATAGTAAATGCGAGGTATCCATAAAGGCATCTAGAAAAAAAATGAGGAGACATTAAAGGCCCACAATATGATATGTACAGGTAGCAAATTAAGAATTTATGGTATCTTTGAGAGTTTAACCTAAACAACCAGAAGGTAGACGTTGTAGTAAAGATGTATTACTTAAAATAGTTACATCTTTCCAATAATGACATATGTGATTATTATGCCATATCCTTTTCATTTCTTCCGTCAATACGTCCAGTGTACCTTTAATTTTAATAAAAAAATTAAGTAGGTATGTAGTAAAATTTATTAGGCAAACTTTCTATTTCCATTTGCAATTGACTCGTGAACTGTTATAATTCGATGGCTTTCATAAGAGGTGTTAAACATTGCTTAGCAGACTTCGTATATTAGGTATAATAATATTAATACATAATTCTAAATGGATGTTTCAGTGTCTCCGTGTCGAAGTGTGTAGGTATTTTTAGTGATGGGAAATAGATTGTAGTGCTTTGGCGAGTGTTTTGTTGGATTGGCCTCAGGCCAGCTTTGATCCGTTCCAAGTCGGCTTTTCGGTCATGCTCACTTTAATAATTGAACCCGCGCTATCAATATGAAGTACTAATAACTAGTAATATTAGCATTTAGTATTATTCCCCGTTTAACTACACAATATATTCTGTGATCCAGTTAGAGAGTCTCTGTAGGAATTTAATGTCAAAAAAAATCATAATAATACTTGTTGAAACAGCCTGTTAATAACGCAATGTATGTCTACACTCTACCCGCAGTTCAATCAATCAAAATTGGGAGACTGAATACTTAGGCCATGTGTGTTGTGTGCCACGAACCGAAAGAGACTACATACTAACCAGCAATCAATCCAATGGAGTGCAAACGAAGAGACATGAAAAGCTAGATGGAGACTGCTGTATATATGAAGTCGGTACAGAATTTGAAGACTGCCAGGACCCACACAAGTTGTCGCGCTTTGAATGATGTAACTACATAATTATATGCATAACCATACATAATCCAGAAGTCTTGTAACAGTCGTAACTCAAATCCCGGAGAAACTGTGATTTAAACGAAAAAGAATGAAAGTTTCTGAAATATGTACTTTATTTGGAGACGATGATGATCATCGCGGAAGCTTCTCGATTCTCTGGAGCAACCAGGTGAATGACGCTCCGAGACTACCTTACCCAATTGTCTTTGGGACGGTAGCGGCTAGCGGGGTATTATAACCGTTTCCGTTGTTATAGGTCGCGACACTTGGTGATTAGAAGAAACTGGTCAAAATAAGAGCTTCTGACAATGAACGATCAATTCTTGATAGGTCAGGGTTAGACGATAGATCACCCATGCACAAAACCACATGTGGAATATATTTTTTGATGATACCACTCATCAGGAAGTTTAAATAAATATTTACTAATCTAATCGTAAGACATGGTGGTGCTCAGTATATATTACGTTTATCACGAATGGATGCGAAGCTGACGACAAAAGAGAACATAAAATAGAATATAATGATAATATATCGAAACTGCAACCGATCTGGAAGAGTAATAACGACCAAACCGACTAAAATGCGTCTAGTAAGATCTCTTAAATGGCTTCCACAAGGGGGCGCTTACAGGACTCGGCATTAGGAAGGCTCACTGTAACAAGTCGAGGAGCTAAGTGAGATAAACACACACGCACATCACAAATTTTCTCCAATAGTAAAAAAAGGTGTAATGACACTTTAAAATTGTGCAATACAATATCATGACGTGATAATATTATGGTGATTCACGTGTAAAATTTTATTTTATAATTAATTTTAGTGTTTCCTCATTAATAAAAATAGCTATTTATCCAATATGGCGAGGGGTCGCGAACGATGCTGGGTGCCGACAACTAGTCTAAATAATGGATGTATTCACAAATAAAAAAAGCTTCAAATACACACCTACACAGAATACTCTTAGTATTACCTCGCGGAACCATGTGACTGCGTGAATACCATGTGGGAAACGCTGCTCTTAACCTTGGCGATAGATAAGGGGGCCTGCCCAAGATCCAGGAATGGAGGCCTGCTTCAGGATGTGGAGGGCATGCAAGATCCAAGTAGACTTGCATAGGAATAATTAGTATGAAGATGTCTCATCCAAGTGACAGCTCCATACTATTTATTCCTATCCAAGTAAACTTGGATGGCACCCGATCCAAGTACACTTGGACCGAGTGCCATCCAAGTGAACTCGTGACATCTTCATACTAATTATTCCTATCCAAGCTACTTGGACCGCGTCCTACTCATCCAAGTTAACTTGGATAGGAATAAATAGTATGGAGCTGTCACTCGGATAGGAATAAATATGATGAGACATCTTCATACTAAGTATTCCTATCCAAGTCTACTTGGATCGTACTTGGACCGTGTCAACGCGGCTTTACCAATTTGTATATAAGTATCCCTCAGAGACTAGGACGGTGGAGGCAAGAGAAAGACAAATTCAAAAAATCAGAAACGTAAAAATGAGCGAAATCACCAGCAAACAGATTCGAAACAGACTCCCGTTGGTGTGGGTCATGCAGGGAGGTTGACAACCTGAAAACTCGTGGTGTTTGGTAAGGTCGAAGGTGGGAGGACAAGGAAGAACTATATCCAGGTGTACGGATTTTCCCATGACGCAGACCCTGAGTATGACGAGAACGATGGAACCAAACCATGGAAAAGTATAACCTGGGTCCAATCATGAGGTCCCGAAGAACAATAATTATTGGCTGTTAATTACAGACAACTCTTATTCGATAGATGGTCAATCATAAAATAGTTCACTTTATCATCAATTTTATAATAATTACAAGATAAATCATTCAAGTACATAAGTTAGAGATTCAATTTTAACAATGACAATACAGAAAAACGATCTTCTAACCTAACTTTTATGTAAGTAATAATTAATTAATTGCACGAGTCATGGTTTCTAACGAAATACAGGTACCTACTAGCTAATGTTAGGGGTTATAAAAAGCTGCATGGTATTGACACGTATATGAGTACCTACAATAATAAAATTGTACATAGTATGACATACATTGTAATGTTAAATTATTTGGAATGAGAATGTAAACAAAATGTAAATAGGTACTTAGGTGTGTACTTAGATGAAATTGCATTCTATTACCGAATGGCAACATTCAAAGTATTGACCTTTCTGAAGTGCCAAACCGATTTGCCTTGGGTGCAATAACACCTGACAGAAGTGACATTGATCATTCGAAACGATTATGCTATCACGGTTAGACCGTTGAAGTATTTATATATATATATAGCAAAATTACACAAGATATATTTTTGATAATAAGGTGCTAGTCTTACGAATGATACGTGTATTATGTACGAGGAAAGCAAAAGACCGACAAGCATGTAAACTGTAAACACTGATCGACATACCGATGGCAGCAAACTCGTCAGGGGTTCGGCCGCCGGCAATGAGCCAGCGACACCAGTCGATGGTCTCCCACTCGTCGATGGCCTTGTTGGGATGCAGGAGGACATCCAGCAGGCCTCCCAAGAGTTGCAGAGAGCCGCTGGAGCAATCCGCGTGGATGTACCCCGCTGCGCCTCGTTTGCCCTTCCGCATTAACACTTGGGCTGTCGTCGTCGACATTGTGGACCGTACTCCGAATGTCCGAAGGCGACGTGTTGATGCCGGGTCACGGCTCGCGAGCCGTGTCTAATTACAAGGCTAATGACACAGGAGTCACTATACATAAAAAATATACAAACGTCAATCACTAGAACTTTTTGACACGATCATTTTTCACGGTATACACGAGAGCTTTTACGTAAGGCACTGATTTCTTTTACAAGATTCGTAAATCTTCCACATTGTGAACAATAAAAACGCGCGAGGTGAGAGGAGCGGAGCGACACTTGATTTTTAGGAAAACACACTATAACGGGTAATTAAAATCCATCAAAGATGGCATTCCAACATTCGTGAAGCGCAATGAAAATGTGAAATCAACTTCAGGCCGATCAGTGGACAGTGACCTTCGCTGCCAACAAAGCAGAACTTAAAACGTCTACCCATGTCTACCAACATCAACCTGTTCAGATTCCAGTGTTGCCAACCTTACTATAATTATAGTATTTGTACTATAATTTTCGTCCGCGTACTATGTACGATATAAAACCGGTATAGTACGCCCAAAGTACTATAATTTTGAATATCGAAAAAACATGTAAAAAGTACTAAAATTTCGATTTCGATAAATTGATACAAAGTACTATAATTTCGCAATATAAGACGATTTGGAGAACTTGGAAAAAAATTGCTCAAAAAACGTAAAAAAAATCTTTGACTTTGGTATAAAATGAAATTTCTTGATTTCTTCGGTAAGCATTTTTGGTCGGAAGAGGTACCTAAATAAAAAGGGGTCTCAGGGTTTCTCAAATTCTCCGTTATTTTTTTTCAGAGAAAAAAAAACCTATACGTTTTTCAACAGCTGATGACAACGAGTACTATAGTTTTTTCCCAAATACTATAATTTTGGAGGCTCTGTACTATAGTTCCACTTTGAAAAGATGGCAACACTGGATTATTCAGACAAGATCACAAAATATAACAACACAGTCAAGTATATTAGTCTATGGACAACACCAAGTTTAAAAAATCAAGTATGACGTGTGTGGTGGAAAACTAAATTTAATAATATTGTAGGTACATATTTCATTATCCCTAATAATATTTTTGTCGAGCGAAAGGTATAGCGCCTGTACACGTGCATGGAATTACTGTTGACAATTGTGCTTATTTTAAACTGTCATGATAATAACTTTTTCACGTAAAAGTGCTGACTGTCTCTCCAATCTCATTATTTTAGAATTATTAATAACAATGTCCTTGCTTTTTCGTACAAGGTGGTTGTTAGTAATTTTGAACAATCACAAACACCCAGGCCTTGATAAAAACACATACATATTATGTCCTGACCGGGTCGAACCCAGAACTCTCGGGTGGAAGGCAAGCGCCTACGCACTGCACCGCGAGAGCCGCCCTTGAGATCATAAAGGTTAAGAAACGCTGGTTTAGATGAATGATGAAATAATGAAACTGCATCAAAATCTTAGCATTGAAAATTTTAATTATATTCTTCAGTATCAAAAATGGCCACTAAAGCTTTTGTACATATAGGATTTGATTGTAACAATGGACACCAAAAAAACATGCTTTGTGTTATTCCAATTTGAATGAATCATTAGCCTAATAACATTATAGGAATTACTCCATTTTAAACTTGGTATACAATATAGTTATAACTTGTGACAATTTTAATCAACAACTTTATATTATAACAACAATCAACAATTTTAGTAAATCAACAACTTATTAGTTTATGACTAGCCTCAATCACATTGAGCTTCTTTACGAGCTGTTTATTGGCGAATTTACAATCTGCCTGTAAAGTCGCCCAGTGTAATCATCGAATAAGCTAATGAGCAGGTTGTAAACACTCTACCAAGAAAAGTTGAAAGCCGGTCAACTTAACACGCTACACGCCGGCGTGTGGGCCTACTGCATTTGCGCAGTAGAGCGCAGTACCAACCTCCCGGTAAAAAAACGAACTACGTTCTGTCAAAATAGTCACTGGCTTGAGGCTTCTCAGCGAATGGAAAGTTTTGTGTGTAATCATCAAATCGCAGTAGCTGAATCACCCGCTTTTAAATTTGCCAATAAACAGCTCGTAAAGAAGCTCAATTTAATTGATGCTTCATTATTTAGAAGCACAGATAATGTCCGCCATGTTATTAATGATAGCGTTTGTCAACGAGTGGTAGTCGGTCAAAATTCAAACCATTTTATCAATGGTATAGCTAATAACGTACCTAGTCGAACTATAAAAAATAATAATATAATCTTTCAGGTCAAAATCATATCAACAATGCAACAACAAAATAAACAATAAGCAAATATTCAGAATATATCTCAATTATAGATATAGCAAAGGTGAATTAATCGACGCTGGATCCCTAAAAACAAATTTGGACAGTGTAGAGTTACAGCTAGAAGAAAGTAAAAAGGCAGAGACCCTCGTCCAAGATGAATAATTCACAGATGCAGTTTTTGCATTAAAAATACCAATCCGTTTTTATTGCAATTCATTATGAATAGTAATAGTAACACTTTATTTTGCGTTAATTGCATTTTAATATGTCTTTCAGGTCAAAATCATGTCAATGCCACAACAAAATAACCTAAAAGCAAATATTCAGAATAGATATATCTCAATTATAAAAATAACAAAGGTGAATTAATCGGGAATAAATTGATGGCGTATTTACAAGACCGTTTGTGGAGTTTTACGCATGCTGTGGCATCACTGTATATATACTGTTCAATATGTTTATGTAGCGTCTGGAAATTCCTTGGTTACTAAGGGCGTCTATAATTGAAAATTTTTTGATGGAATCAAACGCCTTTTGATAGTCTATAAAACCAAGATATAATGGCAGTTTGTATTCCTGGTAGCCAGCGCTCGAAATGGAAAAGTTTACGAACCGGAACGCTCGGCAATTATCTGAAGATATTTACATAGTTATCAAATTTTATGTGTATTTTATAAAAATAAGTGTGTTAGATTTTCTATTATATAGGCTATCTAGCTTAGACGATCAAAATATTTTTTCCACGAGACGGAGCGTTAATTTTACCGATTTAACGAACCGGAACGGCGCTCCGGTGCACTCCGGTCCATTTCGAGCCCTGCTGGTAGCGCTCTATGATTTCCCTGGCGACCTCTATATGATCCATAGTACTATAGCCTCTGCTGAATCCGGCTTGTTTTCTTGGTTGGTTCTCGTCTGGAACTGTTTCGAGATGGTTTGAGAGTATTTTCGTGAAAACCTTGTACAGAATTGGCAGTAAACTAATTGGTCGATAGTTTTTCAGATCTTAAGTGTCTCCTTTCTTATGGAGAATAATAATGGAGGCATTTTTCCATGACTCTGGGATATTCTCTTCGTGCAGACAAGCTGTGAACAGATGTGCGAGCCCTTCGCTCACCGTCCTCCCGGCCCGTTTGAGAACATCGATAGTCAGCCTATCTTCTCCCGGGGCTTTCCCACTGTTCAAGCACATTATAGCATATTCCACCTCTGTGGTAGTAACCTCGGGAAGAGGATTTCCATATTCTCCGTTCACCAGTCTGAATTGATGTCAGTGTTGTCAGTGTCATCTTTGTATAGAGCGTTGTAAAACTCTACAACAGTGTCCAGGAGATGATCCCAGTTACGCACGATACTTCCATCTTGCGCTTTTAGTGTCGTGATCTGCCGTCTCCCTATTGATAGATGCTGCTTGTTCTTGTGTAAGCTGTTTCCTGATGCAACACTTGATTCTACAAGGTTCATATTGAACTTAAGAAGATCTTCTCGTATGTTTTTACGTAGAGTTTTGCACAGCGTGGAGTACTCGGGATCATTTGCAACCTGTTGCTAGCTTTTCGTATTCCTACGCAGCTTCATAAGATCCAATGTTTTCTTTGAGAGTTTGCTTACTCGTTCAACCACAGCAGCATCTGTCTCTTCCGAAGATTCTATAATGATTTTTGTTATTACCTCGGTGTTTTGTAGGGAGATGGGGTCAATTTCAGCCTGGAAGGCCGCTAGCCTGTTCTCCAGCTCTTGTTGGAATTCGACTCTGCTTCTCAAGCCTCTGTGGACTCTGGACTTCTGCATCAGTTTGGGTCTCTCACGTTTGATGTTAAATCGTACTTTACACCTTACCATTCGGTGGTCGCTGCCAGTATTCAATCTGTTAATGACTGTGTAGTCTAGAAACATATCCTTCTTGTCGGTGAGGATGTAGTCAATTTAGCTGGTTCGTTTTGCTGGGCTTCGCCATGTCCATTTTCGGGAAGGCTTCTATTTGAAGAATGAGTTCATGTTGTAGACATTGTGGTTTTCCGCAAACTCCACTAACATGTCTCCTCGGCCATCCCTGGTGCCATGTCCGAAGTGCCCGACCGCTACATCATCCTGGTTTTGGGATCCGATTCGTGCATTAAAGTCTCCCATGATGATAGTGAAGTGACATTTCCGTTTATTTTTAAACGTACTGATTTCTTCATATAGCTCCTCCACTTCTTCATCAGATGAGTTTTGAGTGAGCGCATAAACTTGCAAAAGCAGAATCTGGTATCTTTTGTTGAGCTGAAGTGTTAAACTTTCTACTCTATCTGAGGAGAAATCAAATTCAACTATGCGGTCTATCCAGAGTCTGTGGATTAAAAATCCGACACCGCTTGTGCGTCCGGTCTTAGCCCCATTATAACAGAGTATATGTCCGATGTGGAGATTAACGATATCGTCTCTCTGTCGTCTTATCTCGCTGAGCCCGACAACATCCCAATGGATTTTTTCAAGTTCTTCGAGCTCTAGAAGTTTGGCATTGCTGGATAATGTTCTCGCGTTATTTGTGGCAATGGTAATCGGTAGGTAGCCGTTTCCGTCTTTCCGGGGATTCTTAGCACCCTCTGCCTTCCCTTGCTGATTGCTGCCGTGATCAGTGTCAGGTTGGCCTTCGGAGAATAAGGGCCGAGATTTTTTTTTGTGTTTTATGGGGGGTATTTGGACATAACACACCACGCTGTCCAGACGGGTTGGTGTGTGGTTTTCTGTCTGGGTTTTCCTTCCCGTAGCCAAGTGATCTCTCGTTTTAAGGTGCCAGAGTTTCGCCTTTAACCCTTCTCTATTGGCTACAGATGGGTTATATATACTGTCATAAGACACACCACATCTGCATTGCCCGTGGGATGCCGCGTGGAGGCTAGAGATAGGATTTGTTGGCTATCCGTAGAGTAGCGTCTCAACACTTTATAGAAATGTACCTATTGGCATTAAATCATTTCATCGAGGCTCTAGCAAACCATTTGCCCTCCTCTGAATATGAGTGGCCTAGGCCAAAGCTTTTTTTTTTTTTCTTTATTTTCTAGATGCCTTTATGGATACCTCGCATTTACTATCGAGGTTTCTTAAGGACTTTGGCACGCAAACTACTCTAGTTGATGCTAGTCAAATGAAAATTGTGCCGGCTGAGAGAATATGCCTTATTGAAAACTGTTCTTCTACCCGCATCGGGTATTGCTAATTTGAATTCGGCCAGGGCATATGAAACCGCCTTGCAAAAACCCTGGAAAATTCTTTGTAGCGCAAGGCGGTGGTGATTCTGATGAATATTTTGTCGTATTCACTGGGAACTGAGGACTGCGATTTTTAGTCGAGTTTTTTCCCGTGGTAAAAGAAATGACGCATAGGACTGATATTATAAGTATATACTTATCCTATCTTATATGATTGCAGTCACTGGATCTGAAAGGCATGAATCATCATTACATGTCACCATTTATTATTTTTATTCTTTTTATTACATCAATACAGAAATTAAAAAGTGCATCTCTTCCGGCCTCGTTTGGTCCCCGGATGGTCTCGAATGTCCGGATCTTCCATCTGTAATAAAAAGCTTTCAGGTTGTGCCGCTCCTTGCTAAAGATTTAACAATCTAGGAGTAAATGTAAGACGTCCTGCACCGCGATTTCCTAACTCTCGTCTCGTGTGGCACCAGACGAGATGACGTAATTGTGACGTCACGCTCGAGGCATGCCGACCGCGCACAGAATAACCATAGAAAATTTTATTATGATACACCTATATGTGTATGGTGACAATGAATAGCGCCGCTGTCTGACCACTCGCTATTTTCTCGAATGCTATTATCACTCCGGTAGTACGTCAAAATGATGTCATATGACGTCATCTCGACCGGGAAGCTTGCACTCGCAAGTTCTAACATAGAGCCCCTGGTCGCTTCCGTCGTCGCATGGACACTTTCCATCAGATGTTATTTTAAACCGGTGCAGGTATGCTCGCATGACTCCGTGACCTGTAAGAATCTGAGTCATCTCAAAACACAGCCCCTTATGCACCCTGACGTCTCGTGCTGCTTAAATTGAAGGTAAAAACTTTCGGGTCAACTCCCCTGTCGATGAGTTTATGTATCGTGAGTTCCATTCGTTTTTTACCATATCTGAAATTGTAATTTTCGCGTAGCTCAGAGGAAATTTGTCATAAGCTATTGCGGTCTTGGGTTCAGAGGCACCATGCCGAGCCAATTTGTCAGCTCTTTTATTTCCTTCTATCCCGGTGTGTCCCCTTATCCACTTGAAGTGCACCTCGGGGTGGCGCCGTCTCAGTAGAGCGGACTCGCTGTGAATAGAAAAGACAATCGGATTAGTAGACAAGTGATCTCCAATTGCTTAGATTGAGCTTTTGGAGTCCGAATAAATACAAATACTATGGTTTTCGGTGAGCTTTCGCTGGATTGGATCTGAGCCTGCCCACTCCAGAGCGCATTGGATGGCATAGAGCTTGGCCTGCATTACCGTACAATAGCTGGCAAGGCGGTACTTACGAGCCGCTATCTCACTCTCATGGTGCTTTAGCTGGATTGAACAGCCTCATTGTTCTTTCAACCTCCTCGAGAGTGAAGTTCTCGTCGTCATATCTCTGAAGGAATCGAGGCGGCATTTCGGATCAATGTCTGTTGCTCCGCTTCGTTTGCAATACTCTCGTCTGGAAAAAAATACGCAAGAAGAGCCTCTGCAGATTCGAGAGCCGAAGAGGTCATGCGACCGTTGATTGTCAGAGTTTCAGGCGGTTTGAACGCCTTACTTTTGAGCAATCTCTGAAGACTAGACCATACATTCTCTTTTCCCTGAGCCGAGCAATGGCTCTTCCAGCTTTCTAATTTCGCTTCCGCAATCGCAGTTTCATACTTATTCTTTGCGGCTTCAAAAATCTATCAAACTCCATATAGTAGAAAAGTTTTTCTATCACGAAACAAGAACATTAATTATTTACCGTTGTAGCCTTTGCGTTAGGCAGGTATGGTAGAAAACGTGACCACATTTTGTCCCGTAGACGCGGTCAACTCAATTGAAAATATTGTTGCATATATCGCAGTAATGCGTCATCGCTATGAATCTGAAATAGAAAGAAATGTTTCAATAATTAAGGTGTCCCAACATTGCCCGCGGCACACATCACAAAAATAAAATCCAACACATGCAAAATGATATGTTTAATAGATAAATCGTATGACGATAATATCACTTAACAATTTTATTATTACCTATTGTTGGACCAAGATATTGCGTTTTACGATGGCTTTCTCCCTTGTTTTAGACAGTCTGTTATAAGAAAATCCACTTTGATTATCTTTAAATAAAGGAATTGCAATTTTTATTTAGGGTATTCGAAAAAAGAACAGACAGCTGAAGTTCCGTTTCTCAATAATAAACAAAAATATTAAGCTGTCAAATGTTGCTTATAATAGATAATAATCTCTATATATATAAAAATCTCGTGTCACGGGGTTGTGGTCGCACTCCTTCGAAACGGCTCGACCGATTTTTATGATTTTTTTAATGTTTATTTGTTAGGTATGAGAATAGGTCATTAAGTGTTCATACCGTTAGGTGATTAGGGTATCTCTATCGAGAAAAAAATTTCTTTAATTTTTTTGACAAATTTTTTTTTTGTATTTTTTTTTATTTTGCATCAAAAAATACCTATAACCCACATTCTTTTCCACCCTCCCATTTTTTAATTACGATGTTTGTATGATCAAATTTAACCGTCGTTCGTATTTCAAACAGAACGAAATTATTTATGTTTTTGAATGACAAATGGCGCTACGTCCGAGAAGAATTCAAGAGAAGCGTAGCGTCATTTTGACATTTTATTCGGCATATCACAACGCAGTGCGTGCAAAACTTTGTACGATTTATTTTAATGTATTTATTTGTGTGGGTGTATTACTTACAGTGAACAATGCCAGCAAGACGCAAGGGGGACCATTTGGGGTGTCGAACGAATAAAGCGACATAAATGCGAAATAGTAGAGCAGAAAAAACAGACGAACAAATCCAACAAGATAACGAAAATGTGCGTGTGAGCATGTCGCAATTGTGTGCATCTCAATCACAAGAGGCACGAGCTGAACAAGATCAACAACGACAATTGGAACGGAGCCAAGCGCGTCGGTTCGTAGTTAAAACACGCAGAGCAAATGACCGACAACGCCAACAAGTACATTGAGCATTTACATCCGCTTCGTTCCTTCGTCTCGCATTCGAGTACGAGCCAGATATTGTATATTCCGCTCATCCGAAAAAGCTGATTGGTGCGATGCTATGGACAAAGAATGTCCCCATTGTCATGCGCTCAAATTCAAACATGAGTCAGCCGGGATGTGTTGCGCATCAGGATAAGTGCAACCAGTGGTGCACCCAGGGGGAGGGGGCAAGGGGTCCTGGCACCCCCCAAAAATGAAAATTATCAGAATGATTTTAAACATTGGAATTGAAAGCCAATAAACTATACCTTTGGGCTTCGACAAATAAAGACACGGCAAAAAAATGATTTGTTATAATTCTCCAGCACCCTTTTTAGAAAAATTTCTTAGATTTTAATTTGTAACACAAAAATTTCAAAATACTAATGTCAGGTTTTTTTAGAAACACAATCCTTAATGGAACTGTCAAAAAATTCTCGGTGTCCACCCGAATTCCGGAGTGGTGTAGGTCATGGCTGAGGGGGGCTGACAGAGCTCTAGCCTGGAGGCCCGAGCTGTGGGGGGCCCGGCGTGTCGGGTTGACCAGATAAGTGAGATAAACACACATCATAAATTAGCTTTAATAGTAAAAAAAGTCGCCTGCGGCGCTATTATACTTCATGGCCATGAACATTTTCAATTACTTATATAATTGTGCAATATATTTTTTGATTATTATGTGTCGATACTCGACAGCTCCATTATTAAAGTAGATGTATTAAAAATCGCCAATAATTCACTGATAAGTACCCCTAATTTGAACTGAAACACAATTTGAAGAACGTTAATGTAGTGTTTCACACTGCCTTTAATCTTAGCGGTAGGTAGGGGCCCGCCAAATATCGTAGCCTGAGGGCCCGTTTCAGGATGTGGGGGCCATGGTGTGGGTACACCGAGTGCAATAGACAAAAGACCGATAAACGAGAAATTAGGCTGTGAAGAAGTAAAGATCCTATGGGACTAATTTACATTCTCCTCCTTGCCCCCCCCCCCCAATATTAAATCCTGGGTGCGCCACTGAGTGCAACTACCAGAAATTGAGACACCACCAGAACCATTGAACGGCTTGCTCATCGGCACGGTTCCAGATTCAAACCTGTTCCTGAAGTCCATTCGCATATTCAATTCATGCTTCCAAATGACTTCGTTCGGAGCAACAGAAATAGTTCACAATACTGCAGCAATGGTCAACAATTCCATTCAACGTTCAAAATCAAAGGCCAAGTGTACCACACAGTAGGCTCATCGCTGCCAATGCCAAACGAACCACATAATTTTTTACAAATCTACTTCATGGGCGGTGAGGACATCAATCGAGTGAATGCACGTTGCGGCTACAATAACCTCAATTCGCCTAATGCCAGGCGTATCGTCGGCGAACTGGACCCCCTATTGAATGAGCACAATGGATTATTGAAATTCTTCGCTGAAATTCACGAATTGCAAAGTGACAATTACGCTAGTGTCAACGATCCTGATAAAACACCAGCTGGAGAGCACGTGCGTCGATTCGATGCGCCTGTTGTTGACGACGTTGCTGGAATCATGGCTGGCGACCGCACATCGACGCGAGAAATCGTGATTCTAAGAAGAAAAAATAATCTGGAGTTCATCGCTGACACACACCGTTCATACGACGCTCTCCAATATCCGCTAATTTTCTGGAAGGGACAAGACGGATATTGCATAAACATTAAACAACACGATCCCGCCACAGGTAATTCATTCATTATGAACATCATTACTCATTTTGAACTGAGAAAATAAATGATTGGTGTTTTTTTGTTTTTATCGGCGGTCATTGTCTACAGCGCTCCATTCCTCTTTCTGTCATAGATCCCATCCCCACACACTTACAAACAATACATTCGTTATTTTTTATTCAACAACCAAAATATTCACTAGAAATAATTTATATGGCAGAACAACGTTTGCCGGGTCAGCTAGTATAATATATATATAACAAAAATTGGAAGTTCAAGAATAAACTTTGAAAATTTAATGTAATTGGGTAGGTATACTTAGAAATTGAACACACAGTACTATAATATGCTGTAGATTTCTTTTAAAATATTAACACAATTTCGAGTTTCATAAATAAATAATTTAAACTGGCATTCATTAAACGATATTATACTATAGTTAAGGCACGTTTTAATACAAAATAAAATTTAGATATGTTTTTTTCAATTAAAATTGATGATGCCGTGAAAGTGATAAACTATGTAGGTATGTAAAGTCAAGACCACTTCAATCCAGATTATTTAAAATTTTGTGCGATGAAATGGGTAGGCCTGTATCTAGTGGACACAAAGCATTTTGGGTCTTGTGACTAGATGTACGCCGTCGCGCGCCTGGCAGCCGATGACCGCGTATTCATACGTATACGTACATACACAATTGACGAACCGAATCATTGTTTTGATTTGACTGTACGTCACACATAATATTAGTTTTTTCATGTTTACCTTTAATTATATGTCTATCTCATCAAACGCTGCATCACACAATCGTTTTTATTGACCAAAAAAATATTTTTCTGTTTATTAAAGTAGGTAGCTCAAAATAAAAGTTCAGTCTAAAGGCCATACAAAATCAACTTTTTACGAAATGGCAAAAATACTAATGAATATTATTTAGCACCTCACACTTTTCAGAAAATTTAAATATCAATTAAAAAGTGTATAAAAATAAAATGAGAGAGAGTGTGTGATTAAAGTTGTAATAAAAAAAACGGATTTTTATAGACGCATATGGTTGATCCCATTTGAAACACTTTGTCCTAACTATTTTGATGCAATTATTATTTATTATATTTACATCCAGAAGAAATTTTAATTGTAACCAAAAGCCATGTTATAGGTACCGTAATCCAGTGCGTGTATCCATTCGAAAATAGCTTAAAAACATGTACAATAATTGCATCATTCTGTGATGAATCAGTCAAAACTTACTTTGCAAGCCAAACCAATGGAAATGATGATCATAGTATTTCTCTGCGGGAATGGAAATCCAAATCGTTGTCATATTTTTTAATGTTACTTTCTTTCGGTTGGCAGCACTGCTTTTAATCATTCGTGGACAGCGGGCGGCTGTCAGATTTATCAACCATCAATTTTTTGCCAGTGCGAATGGAGGTGTTAATTGTCAAAGTTCCTTTGCTCGATTTGATAGTTAGATAATATTAAATCATCCGTTAAATATAATATATAATAAATTAGCGATCTAGGATAAATTATGTTGTGATGGCCTCCTTAGAAAATATTGAGAAGGAATATCCCCTTCACTGGCTCGTCTGGGATAATTCCTTCCAACAACTTCACGAAGAGATCTCCAAAAATGTGGTAAGGAAACGTAGTAGCAAGTGTATCATATATATTCACAGAATTCTAAATATGATGCTCTTTTCAACTTCAGGATTTACTCTAACTTATTTTTAATGTAACTTTGTGAGTGGGATTATTTGAGGCTTTCCCATCATTTTTCTTAAAAGTTAAGTTCTAGTGGTGTCCCCGAAATATGACAGATCACATCTGATCGATGCAGTGTTGCTAATTTATGATTTTTGATACGATAAACCCAATGGGTTGGAGAATGGTCAGCAACCGTTCCCTGTAAACAATCTGTTGAGATCCACTATTTGGAAACCTAGGAGCTCCTGTACACTGTAGATCTCTGTGTCATGATAACCAACCTAAGCTTTAATAGAAGCAGGACCACTGAATGCTGGCAAATGCAGACGATTCATAAAATTAATAGGTAATTCAATACATATCACAATTACCAGTTAAAATTGCATGTCAAATTATTTGATAAGTATGTTTTTACTATTCACATTGAATTGCAATAAACACGCATTGGTATTTTTAGATTTAAATGTACGTATAAGACAATACCAATACAGCTGCGAATCGGTTTGTCGCACCAATGGCGCCACTGTAGAATGACTCCAGTATACTATTCAGCAGTGGCGAAGGGTGGAGGTACGCTGTTAAGATTCGCTATAAATAGTGCACACTAAAGTTTTTTAGTCATATTTATTTGTTTTTATTGAACTAAGACTACAATTTACAGACGGTGTTAGTTAGTTTTTAAAAATCAATTAAACCATGCCTAAACGAAACCATAATAGTTTTGGTCTAATTTGGGCAATACGACAAAATTGTGCACACTTTTTCATTCATTGTTATTTGTTTTCGTTGGATTAAAAATACATATTACACATATTGTTGGTTAATTCTTTTTAATTCATTAAGCCCTGCTTATACCAAACTATAATAAATAAAAAATATTATTATATTTATAAAATATTCAAAGTTATGTATGATTTAATTGTATAATGTTAGATATTTTATAGATAGACATGTATTTTTTGACTATTATCTATTATGGCTTGGTTTCTCAGGGTTTAATTAAATTTTAAAAACTAACCAACACTGTCTGTAAAATGTAGTCTTATTTCAATGAAAACAAATATGTATGTCTGAAAAAGTTTAATGTGCACTGTTTATGGCGGATCTTAACAGCCTACCTTCACCCTTCGCCACTGCTATTCAGTCATGTTTAGTCAAACGTATTTTTTCTATTTCCAATAAATATTTTCATTATTAGAATGAATTATTATTTCGGTAATAAATAAACATTATTATGCATCGTAAGCCATCTCTCTCTCTCTCTCTCTCCAGTCGTTCCCAATCGGCCTCTCTGCATCCCTCCTGACAATGTCTGTCCATCTCTTTTTGGAATGGTCCAGGAACTAAGTGCCTAATCGAGTTCCTTTATAAATCTTACAGAGGCTTTAGGTGCATGCATCTCAAATCGCAACCAACCCTTCCGAGTCTTTGAATCTCCAAGACGTTAACTATATTAATTGCAGGAATTTTATTATCTGTATTTCCATTATCCGGATGAAACGGGGATTAAGATGATCCGCATAACGAAAAATCTGGATAATCGAGAGGAACGGAAATTTGGAATTTACTAAGAGTCTTTTCAAACGTTCTCCCATGGTGTTCTTCAATGTTGACATATCTACATAATTTCTACTCTCTCCTACCATGTAGCGAAAATTCTTTTAATCAATTTCTTAATGGAAAGGCGCTTTAATGTTTTGGTTACAACCTAATCCAGTGGTTGTATTATAGACAAGACATTAATTAGTGGAAGAAATTTTAACTTAACTTCGGCAATTCAACTATCAAGTTTAAAAATCTCACTGTTCATCCATATCTTCTTCTTGTATTTTAGATTATTTGATTTTCTAATGAGAAATAGCGGGAGTCTGTGGCTGTCTTTTCTGTTGAAATTATTTGTTTTGCACAATCCAGATAATGGAAGATCTTGATAATGGTGTTTCTGCTATATTTATAATTGTAACCTGTTATTTCTGTCATATTTGTTTACCATTAGTAATTTTATATTAAAATTGTTTATTTAATTTACACATTACGTATTTAGCTCTCTTTCATATCCTTTGCCGCATTCCTGAAGGTGGTTATCACTGATATTGAAGATTAATTATAATTTTCCATCTGGAAGGCACTTGACCATGCAATCTCCTTTTCCTGCAGGGTGCTAGGATTTTTTATGACAACGTTTTCAAAGAATTAAAAGAATGTGTTACGTATATGGAGATGAGAGACGTTTTTTGATACTAACACTTCCAATATGTAGACATTATTATTGTGTGCAAAACACCATATTTGTATGCATTAACTGTTTTACTATTGAAACATAATATTTTTAATTTTCTATCGTAAAATAAATTCAGCTCTGTCATTTTTCTTTATAATCATTCATTAAATTGTATTATTTTTCCACTCTGCTGAATAGGCGTCCCTGATTTTGTTTTAATATAAAGCGATCACGAATATATCAGAAATTCAATTAACTTGTTTGAATAAGATTAGATACAGGGTAAATAGGGCATAATAATTCCATAAAAATCATTCATTTAGCTTCCTCGTTACTTTGAAATTGACTTGATATACAATATTAATTGTATGAAATGTTACCAATTAGTTTTTTACTTGATGCTTATTTCGTTTGTCACATTTTAAGTGAGCAGAGACAAATCGTATATTTTTGTTGTCTTGATCGGTGATGCCGACTGTTGTTGACATTATATGCTAGTTAGAGTAATAAAATATGTATGATTTATCTAATTCTGTTGCGACTAATGCAACTTTTATTGTACCATCTTTGGAAAGTCGACGTTCTATATCTGATCAATATTTTCTTTTTAAAATTATCAATGGTTTTGTTGACTCACCAAACCTACTCGAAAGGGTGGGTTTCCATTGTCCATCAAGATTTACGAGAAACCAAACTTTGTACCATATCAGTCGTAGCAATTCTAATTATGCACAAAACTCTTTTATTCGGCGCTCTTGTTTAAATTATAATATGTATTTCTCCACCGTTGATCCTTTTAATAATTCATCTGTTTCATTTAAACGCGCTATCTCCAAAATTTTGTATAAATAGATATATATATTTATATTTTTTTTTTATGTTACTTTTTTTGTATATAATTTAATTTTTCATTATACTTTTTTTACCTCATTTTTCTCATGTAATTTTCTTATGTAATTTCTTTATATTTATGTTATTCTTACTTTCTGTCTTGTTAGGCTTAACTATATTATAATGCATTCATGGAAACTTTGCTGGTTGCAATAACTTTTCATTATTATATTTTAAATTTTTGTAATCAATATGTACCTAACTGTTTCCTTAATAAAAAAAAAAAAAATATATATGGCAACAAAAAATATCTAGAAACTAGCATAAAACAAGTCACACAGACCTACAAACTTATCTAAAGAATGGCCAAAAATGGAACTACGAACTACCATAGGACGCCATTTTCAAAATGTCATTCGAATGTCAGATTTTGTCCAGTTACGAGTCTTGATTGGGTAGTTTTCGACAGTAGCTCCCCTATTCCATTCTTCAGATAAGTTTATAATTTATAATTTTTTTAATACTTTATAATTTGAATCTGAAAATTATATTACTGAAATAAAATGTAGATCGAATATGCGGAATGAAGAAGTAGACTGATTCGATTTGAGTTTCTTCAAATCAATAAGACAGGCAACGGTTGGATCTAGGCGTGCGCCCTTCTACCCATCTTCAATTTCTATGAATTTGGTCAGTAACTTTTGACCCGTATATCAGTATCACATTCGACTGACAGCTCGTGTGAGCCCGTTCAGTAGACAACAGTTGGATGTAGGCGCGCATCCCTCTGCCTGCTCGTACTCGTAATGAATTGTTGCAAGTGTGTTATTTTCGAAAGTAACTTCGTAACGTTTAGAGATATTGAAGTATAATTCTACTATATCGGTACCAACAATGCTGTCTATAAGCTGTGCAAGTTTCATTATTATTATAAGGGAACGAACCAACAGAATGATATAGACAAAATTAAAAAAAAAAACTATATTTTGGGTATCATGGAAATAGTCGAAAGGTTGATCAATAGACAAATATTTCTAAATCACGGACTGATGCTTTAATTTTATTGTTAGTATAAGTTACAAAAGCGTATTGATAAGATATGCAGTCAACAAAAATGTTATATACCAACAGGATGATACATTGTTGAAAGACATTTTACGACTTAATATGAAAAGTGATTTATATGGTTTCCACTTACACACGTTTTTTAGCAATGACGACAACCTTTCTCGTAAAGTCCTTAACCCCTCTGTACGTAGCAATATTGTTATCTATACTTTATTTTTTTCTCTGTGGCCAACACGGAAAATCAATAAACCACTTTTTTTTCAATGGTTAACATAAATAATTTAGAAACATACAACATAACAGAGCCCCCTCTAAAGCAACCCAACCCGCATATCACGAGGCCCTACATTTGAGTGAAGCAGTTTTTTACTACTGAGAATGTCTCAATAGCAGATACCCAAGACTGAGGTCACCCCACACACTCAAGCGTGCTTTGACTGGGTTCATAAAAACTTACTAATAAAAAGTGCCCGTGGTAGAATAGGGTACGTACAAGCTAACAAAAATAAATGATTCTAATTACTAAATATATACAGTCAAACTCGGTTATTACGATCACGGATATAGCGAGATCTCGTATGTGACGACAGGCTGATAGACCCAACAACTGGTTGGGCCTATTTAAGCATCTCTTCCCTTTCGGAGCACATTTTCGGATATTCCCATAGGATGTGGTTTGCATCTTGTAATTCTACGCCACATGGACAGTTTGGTCAGGTGACGAGTCCAAACTCAAAGAGCTTGTCAGAGAATCCACCATGGCCAGTCAATAATTGATTGGCGTCATGGCCCCCACATCCTGAAGCAGGCCCCCAGGCCAGGATCTTTGTGGGCCCCCCTACCTATCGCTAAGGTTAAAGGCAGTCTAATGCTCTACAGTGGGGTTTTGGAAATGGTCTTCTAGGTCAAATAAAATTCAGTGTATTTTTTAGCTATTTTTTAATACATCAAATTATAGAGTTGTCGAGTATTAACACACATCAACCAAAAATTGCGTTGTACAACCATATATTTTAAAAAGGTAATAACTCCGAAGTAAAATAGCGCCGCAGACAACTTTTTCCTTTTAAAGCAAATTTAAGATGTGTGTTTATCTCATTTATCTGGTCGACCCGCCACGCCGGGCCCCTAGGCTAGAGCCCTGTCAGCCCCCCCTTTGTGGGGCCATAATTGGCGTAGTGGTCAGGAGTCAAACTGTTTATCTCCAATTGCCATTGAACATTTGGAAAGAACATATTGTCTACCTTTGATGGA
Organism: Rhyacophila brunnea; assembly: GCF_057557595.1. Taxonomy (NCBI): domain Eukaryota; kingdom Metazoa; phylum Arthropoda; class Insecta; order Trichoptera; family Rhyacophilidae; genus Rhyacophila; species Rhyacophila brunnea. The sequence goes on along the minus strand of NW_028232827.1, from coordinate 31,442,008 downwards.
GGCACCCACTTTCGCTGCCAGTTCTTCGACATTCATCATTAGACGTATTGTTTTGTGGTATTTTTTTAAACACATGGTTAATCTCCGGACGGTTTTTGTTCAGAGGGGTAAATATCCTAGAACCTGCATTTTGCCATATCTTCCAATGCATATAGGTGTTAAGTTGACAGTAGTGTCAACATAACCATGTAAAATAGGCCATGAATAATCTAGAACAAGGGGCCGATTCGTGTACCTAGATATTTTTAGTGAAAGATAAGGCTTCCTCAGATTTCATTGAGGCGGGAAGTGACGTTATGTGATTGATCGACTGAAAATGACTACCATCTCAACGTGAAATTTAAATACCACGTATAATTGGATTTGAAAATGCCACAAGCTTACCATATTACTTTGCCTTCAGAAATTTGTTGAACTGTAAAATATTTATGAAGAATATTTAGTCTGCTTTCGAATGATCAACTAATTTGGAGGCTTACCAAATGTGAATCACTAAAAATCAATGAAAATCGTACCAATTCCAACAAACGAATGTGTTCTAAATTGCGGTTACATGTAAATTGTACGTATTACATTTTGATATATCACAGTTTACTGTGAGCTGTCGTACAAGAAATAGATGGCCGTATAGCATTAAGATAAAAAATTACAAGTTGCTCATGGAACGATGCATGCCGTAGTGTTCCAGTTTTATTAGATCCAATTAAAACATTAATTTGATATTAACCCAATGCTTACGGGCCGCACAAAATTGTGTTTTTGCTAATTGCTTTTCAAATGCAAATTAACACGTTAATTACAAAATTAATTAAAAGGGCCCGTAAGCATTGGGTTAATTGGTAATGTCTGATAATAAAGCTGTCATTACTATCAGATATTTGATAGATACGATTTAATACTTATGAGCACCTTCTTGCTAACCTACCTAGTTTTCAATCATTCAGAATTTTATATGAATATATATATGGTGTGGTCAACTAGAGTCTGTATTCTTTAAGCTGGCGTTCACGTCACGTCGCTCGCGGACGGAAAGCATTGTGTCATCACGTTTGACTGTTGCAAGTTTTCAATGAGAAGGAACGAGAGGGAATACAGTGTTAAGATGCTGAAGCGTGGGGAAAACCGCACGCCAGCATAAAGAATGCGAACTCTACATCTGTACAATTTTCTGGACACGCTGAATTGACATAATTTAAAACACTAAAATTATACCTTCTCATTATAAGCACCATTTTTCGACTATTCTTTGAAGTTCTATTTGATTATAGTTTTGTCCTTTTTTGTTTCCCCATCTCCACCTGTCATGTATATGCGTCAAAAGTGTCAGAATGAAAAGATTTTAGTGCCACACTTCCTTGTCCCGAAGCGATGCTGCACGGAACTGATGTACCAACCATGCGCCTTAGTGCTTAAAGAAAGAGTTTTAGAAAATAAAAAGAATCTTGACTTGCTCTGCCGTCATTTATCTTTAATGACATGAGGTGTCCTCTGTCCCCGTGTACTGAAACTCTGCCGAAACAGAGAAGTCAGGAGTTGAAAGTGATGAATCTAAGGAGTGATCTGAATTATTCCGTCCGCCATATAATGCAACAAATTTTTCAAATGCCTCAAAGTTGGCCTTGGTTGATATCAAGTCGGTGTGGCCAATCGAGCCCGTGTGTGGGCGGACCCTAGCAAACAGCTCCGCTCGGTCGGGTTCCATCAATAGGCAGTCTTAGAGGACTTGTTCAGCGTCTTGATGGTCGTGCCCGCATGTGCATTCCGACCCATGTCCTATCAAACGAAAACCACGCAATTTGGTTTTAGTGACCCGAGTTTCATCTTTATCCTTTATGTGCGTTAATATAAAATACAGCTGCACCTACGGTAGCCCAGTTGCTACAGCGCCTATCTCGAGATATTATTCAAAGTAATAGTATCGTAAATTCAGAATACAGATGAATCCTAATAATCCGGCACTATGTAAAACCTGATGGTGCCGGATTACTGAAATGTATGGAAAACTGGATAATGATATTTTCTTACACGTTAATTTGAAAAATCAATTTTTATCAGTAGTAGCAAAACATACTGTTTTTCTATTGTATATCAAAATAATCTCTTCTAGACAATTCTCCTGTCATATACACAAAACAAAAATGGACAATAATATTTTCAAATTCCTGTATACTTGTTATAATTTCAGCATGACTTGGAGAAGCAGGATCCTAGAGGCCGTACTCCTTTGATACTGGCAGTGACCCTCGGCCACTTGGAGTCAGCCAGGGTCCTTCTAGATCTTGGAGCCGATGTCAACCGAGAGAACAAAGAAGGATGGACAGGTTTGACTTTAGTAAAAATTAAATCAATACAAAATATGTATTAACGAAGAATTAAGACACATACATTCGGCTAGCCACAAATTGCATTTACTATCACGCCACGCATGCGTGATTTAATCCATAGAGTTGAAAGCCAAAAAAACCTAATTGCCAAAATAATTAAACTTTATAATTGTCATTGTATATGAGACGAAGAAAAGGTGATTTTGTTTTGCCGCTTAATAAAGATAAGAAATACTTCAAGTACATTTATTAGAAGTATACCATTGTGCAATATATCAGTTGTTGGAAGGATATTTCTCAAACTGAAATGTCATTACGATTTGCTATCTGGTGGGTGCTTGAAGCAAAAGCGACCCATATGCGCTGTGAATAGAACGGATTCTATGCATTTTGACAAGAATGATTGCTTTGAATGTTTCATCTATCCTTCAGTGACATGTATGTATGCTAAACACCTCCCAATTTTGTTGCAAGCGTGAATGACTGTCTTTCCAACGAACATTATTGTGTCAACACTATATGCGGCAACTAAATCACACACACAAAGTCGATGAGTTGTAGCCTCTATGAGTTGCAGTCTCGCTGTATTTGTATAATTTTTTTGGCTCATAAAAGCGTGTCATCACCCACGTGTGTGTTAAAAAATACCCCCTTAACATAGATGTAATCTACAAATAAAATAGCTGATAGATATATAATAATCCTAAGTTAGCAATCATTAACGTCGTATACTTCAATAATTAAAATTTTGTTTATATTCAGACAACACAAGTATCAAAAATAATATCTTTCAAACAAAATAATATTTTAGTGTACTTGAAAACTTAAATTAATGATAACGTATGAATCAGTCACGAAGGCCGCTGAACCAAGGAGCGGCTGGTGCAGAGACAAATTCAAGAGTCGCCCCTTTGTTTGGCCGCCCGTATGCACCCCACATACTATACATAAGGATACGGTACTCTTGCTGACTAGCACTTCCTTCGTAATGGGCGTAGACTATGACATTGAGCTACTTTACAAGCTGCTTGTTGGTGAATTTACATTCTGTCTGCTTATAAACTCGCCCAGTGTCATCGAACAAGCTAAGAAGCAGATTGTAAACAATCTACCGAGAAAAGTTGAAAGCCGGTCTACTTTTACACGCTACACGCTGGCGTGTGGGCCGATAGAGCGATAGTGGCGACCTCCCGGTAAAAAAACGAACTACGTCCTGTCAAAATAGTCGCTATCTTGTGGCTTCTGAGCGAGTGGAAAGTTTTGTGCATCATCATCACAATCGCACTAGCTGACTCGCCCGCTTTTAAATTCGCCAACAAGCAGCTTACAAAGTAGCTCAATGTCATGGAGGCTTAAAGTAAAAAAATCTATATGTGCTACCCATCCAATGAACTCATGAATTTTCACCATGTATTTGTCATATGATTAGTAGTGATATTTAAAACAAGGTATCGTATATACTCTTTCGTTATAAATTTACCATTTTGATATTGTCAATTAACCTATTTGACACTTGACTCATTTTTTATATCTGCTGTGATAATTGAATTATAGATGTCTTGTCAATAATTGACAGTGCTCCATAGAATGCCATAGCTTTAGTATTGTTTTTTACAAGTTGCAGGTTCTCAATCTTTTCTATTCTCGGCACCTAGGACATGTTTGATTAATGTTATCACCCCGTATAAAAGTACTATCGCATTGAATTTATAAGTGAAACTTTTGAACAAAATTGAAGAATTTTAACTTTTTGTAAACCTTCAATATGTATATGGAACCCTTTACAGCATCTTGTGAAACAATCACAGAAACACCCATGCTTGAGAAAGTTACATAATATATGTATTGTGACCTCACTGGGAATCAAACCCAAAATCTTTAGTGTGATAAGCCCAATGTTTTACACCACAAAAGTAAAGCACTTATTTTTGAGATAAATTTTTAGGTCTTCAAATGATACCCTCCTGGATGCCCTCCAAAATCAAGCCTTAATCAGTGTTTAGCGGCTAAATAAACAGAGTTAGCTATTTCGAATAATCAATTTAATTTTGTATGTAAATTAACTATTAGTGTTGTAACTACTTGGCTACCCAATTCCAGGAAGGCAGGCCGTACCTTGCATCATATGACGAGGTTACTAATATGAAATCGTGGGACAGAGATAGTTGTATTGCACTACAACTACATTTGAACCTACTCTATAGCTTACTGACAAAGGCACGTTGCCGAACAAGGCTCCATTCCAAGCCTTATTACAAGTAAATGATGCAACTCAGCAAGTTGTCTAATTGTGTCTATATGTTTTACAGTGGTGCAAGAGGCAGTATCGTCAGGTGACCCTGGCCTGGTGGCGCTAATAGTGGGGCGGCGGGACCAGAGTCGACAGGTGGCTCGTTCGGAGGGCGTTCCTCTCCTCCTCGCTCGCCTGCACACCGCTCCCGATTTCTACGTCGAGATGAAGTGGGAGTTCACCAGTTGGAGTGAGTTACCTATTTTCATATTGTTTCAGTAGAGGGCTAAACAAATATGTTGAAGGAAAACTTTTTCTATGGATTGTTATAATTGAATGTTTTTGATATGGCCATATGCTTAGTCAGATTTATGATACGTTATACTTCCGATTTTCGGGCGCATAACACGTAACGAGTGACGGTTCTAAAATAAATATATAATACAAAGAATTTAATGGGCTCCCTGTTCATTACTCCAAAGTAGAGTTTATTTTATTCATTCAAAATTATTCTTGTATTAATAGCAAAAATAAGAATAGCAATTTAATTTTATAAGATAAGCAGGTAAGTTATGTTTTTGATTAAAACAATAAATATGTATATGTGTAATGTAATTAAAAATACTACTGGGTGATATTTGTGTAACAAGAATGGTCTATTTATATGTGAACTCAATATTATATTATAGTAGTAATCATTTAAGCAAAGGTGTGGGAACTCTGTTGGACTAATTTGATGAGGAACTATGTCTCAAGTACGGGAGACCCCAACCACTAAAGACACTCCGCTTCAATAGATCAAAAGAGAAAAGGAGAGTCGGAATATTTAGACAGCAGTGGTTCGACTGTGTAGCGGCAGATATATATGGTAGAGGCATTCCTGAAGTGGCCAAGACTCATCGGGCTGTAGTGGCCTTTTTGAATAAATGGCTACCAATTTAATCACACCAAAAGTCATGTTGAAACTTTTTGGAAAACAATGTATAATAATTAATAAATTAATTATGGTTATTGAAAATATTTGTCTCTTTCTTCCAGTGCCATTAGTGTCCCGTATGTGCCCGTCAGACACGTACAGAGTGTACAAAAGAGGGGCGAGCGTTCGGATCGACACCACTCTTCTGGGTTTCGAAAACGGCAACTGGCAGAGGGGCAACCGTACTTATATCTTCAAAGGGCAAGGTAACATTTATTTTCTGAAGCATGCAGCCAATTGTTATTACTATTTACTTTGTTTGAGTAGTTTCTCTAAGGTCAAGAGTTATACTCGTACAGTTCGGGAAAGATGAATCGATGTGACATTTTTTTTAAAGATAAGTAGTTGAACCAAGCTTTGCAAACAGACAGTTGCATTCCACATAATGTCTTCTAGTGACTTTCGAAAGCCAAATATCACAAGGAATAGTGTCAGGAGAGTAAGAAGTTTGACGAACCATAGGAGTGACTGAGTTACTTCTATTCCATCGTTAGCAGCTTCGGCATTATTTTCGCTTACACCCTCCACAGGTCCAAATCGTCAAAATGGAACGTACCAGACCACTTCTCTTCACCTCATCGATAAGTTTCTAGAGGGTGACACGATGGTTCTGCATAATCAAACCTTGTCATTACAGTTTGTTGAGAGCATACCGGAATGTGTCGCTCTCCACTGATGTGCGGCCATATTTGGACTGTGTTTATCACTCCTAATATTAAGTTATACACATGGTGTTATCGCTGAAAGCTTGATTTAATACCGCTGCTCAAATCGTTCTGTCATTTCGACAGTCAATGGGTATACTTCCTCATTCATTGGCTGACTACCAGCGACTGACTCACTGACACTCTCTGCAGGCAAGAAAAAATCACTTATGCATACTTCATGAAGGTATTCTCCACTTCGCCGACTGAGGAAACCTCACATACTTTATTTGTTTCTATATTTCTATATTTGGCAAAAGTATCCCAGAAGTTTACATCTACAATCGAGAACAATAGTTCAACTAACGGTTTACAGCTAAATAACCAAAAAATGCTCCTAAGGCCTTCACATACTGTGAATGCGATTTGCGTAACATTATCATATCGAAAGAAAAAGTGTTGATTCTTGGTATCTGTATAATTGTATCTAATGAAATTATCAATACTTGACGCCCGTATCTATGGTAGAAAACTTTGAAGTAAGTAAGTAGATAAACTTGATTGGGATATTTTAACAATGAAATGAATTCTTATTTTATTATGAGTACCTACATTACACGCAGAGTTTTTAATTTGATGTTTTGGAATCCTCTAATGGGATTATTTGATAATCTTTAATATGCTAATGCGTTTTTAATTTGATGTTTTGGAATCCTCTAATGGGATTATTTGATAATCTTTAATATGCTAATGCGTTTTTAATTTGATGTTTTGGAATCCTCTAATGGGATTATTTGATAATCTTTAATATGCTAATGCGTTTTTAATTTGATGTTTTGGAATCCTCTAATGGGATTATTTGATAATCTTTAATATGCTAATGCGTTTTTAATTTGATGTTTTGGAATCCTCTAATGGGATTATTTGATAATCTTTAATATGCTAATGCGTTTTTAATTTGATGTTTTGGAATCCTCTAATGGGATTATTTGATAATCTTTAATATGCTAATGCGTTTTTAATTTGATGTTTTGGAATCCTCTAATGGGATTATTTGATAATCTTTAATATGCTAATGCGTTTTTAATTTGATGTTTTGGAATCCTCTAATGGGATTATTTGATAATCTTTAATATGCTAATGCGTTTTTAATTTGATGTTTTGGAATCCTCTAATGGGATTATTTGATAATCTTTAATATGCTAATGCGTTTTTAATTTGATGTTTTGGAATCCTCTAATGGGATTATTTGATAATCTTTAATATGCTAATGCGTTTTTAATTTGATGTTTTGGAATCCTCTAATGGGATTATTTGATAATCTTTAATATGCTAATGCGTTTTTAATTTGATGTTTTGGAATCCTCTAATGGGATTATTTGATAATCTTTAATATGCTAATGCGTTTTTAATTTGATGTTTTGGAATCCTCTAATGGGATTATTTGATAATCTTTAATATGCTAATGCGGTTATAATATTGTGACAATGCTAATTTCTTACAAATGTCATTTTATGTTTTCTTTGCAAATTTTACAACAAGATGTGTCATTATTATTAATGTTTAGAATATTTAAAAATAGCTAGTGATCATCATGGCGTTGTATTCTGTATTCAAGTCTGAATCTCTGTTTTTATTATCATAACATTTATTAGTCAATACTTAGTGTGGAATGTGTAGATGTTAAAATATTTTTTTATTGATTAATATTTTGTAATATATATTTTGAAAAATCTGATAAAAAATCATAATTATAATATCTATATGCGAAAATAAAAGGGAGATCTGGACAATTGAAAAAATTATGAAAAATTAACCAAAATTCATTTGTGTAAAAGAGAAATGGGATGAAAGAGTCGATTCACTTCAAGTGAATTAGTAAATTCCATATAGAAACATAATATGTACAGAGTTGCCCACAACCTTTTGGCTGTCTTGAAAACTACTGATAGACTTATCTCCTTTTTCCATTCACACGTGTATGAAAGGCAAAGGGAGATAAGTATACAATTACTACTTTTTAGGAGACCCCAAAGAAGATTCAATGTTTAACAATATTGTATGTAGGTAAATTCTATTTTACTGCATTAAATATATTTATGCAGCAGTTTTCATTCGACTCTATCCTTCTTTTCCTTACACAGTATATGCATTATAGTTAATTTGGCATATTAACTAATTTATAAAATTTTCGGTCTTATCTCCCTTTTACTTTTGCATACAGAATTATTCTTGATAAGGTAAATGATACGCTCTGTTTCATAGATATTTTTGAATTTACTTTTTAGTAGGTACGCTAAAGTTGGAGACCTCTGTAAAAAAAAATCATATGCTTTAATGACATGATTTGCTGGATTTCAGGTACATCTGCCACCATGTTGGAGCTGGACCATGAAACCCACCAGGTGTGGGCGGAGAGATTAGAAGGAGGCGGAAACGAGACAGCGTCGCCTCCATCTTCCGAGCAGGTCTCACACCGGCTCACCGCTCCCATCTGCACCAATTATATTGATACAGAAAAAATAAGCTTTGAAAGGTATATTTATTTATAAACTAATTCAGTCGCACTTGGTTATTACGATCACGAAAATAGCGAGATCTCGGATGTAATGAGGAAACATTCGTTGACATTTTAGTTTATGATTTTCTCTATACGTTTATTCACTTTTATAACGAACTACCTCTCGGGTATACCGAGCAAAACTGTTCATGTGTCAATCGTTTAAAATCAACATTTTCGACCCTAATCAATAAAATCCGATCGGGCAGTTAACTAGACCGATGCCGCCGGGATCGGATTACGTTTATGACACTAGTTAAGTGTCTAAGTACCTCATTGGTGTTTTCGCCGACAATATTGAAAAAGTATCCACGCATATGGTTGAAATTGCATGTAAAAAATCCAAGCTTTGTGAAGTCAGTAGGTACCTACCCCCGCCGGCGGCTCAGCACTTCATTACAATAAACAACTTCTTTTGTAGTTTATGAATGCCATGCTTGTTTCGGGGATTTTTACGATGGTCTTTTTTATGTTCTATGCTTAAATAGAACGTGGCGTGAAAGATGTTATATAACGATATTATGAGTAATGCTTATAACAAGCAAATTCAGTCAGTCCCATCTTCCTCGTAATAACCAAGTACGACTTAAATTATACAAACCAACGATATCCCTGCCAAACCATCTAGTATGATAATCTGTGTTATAAAAATGTTTCTATTCTCTCCCAAGTTTTTTTAAAAATCTTTTCTTTTATGTCTCCATACCGGACATGGTCTCCCTTTGATTGTAGGTTTATTTGTCATGTCCGCTTTGAAAATTACAATTCCTTGTTTTTCTTTCAACATTAAAATAATTAATTCCAGAAATAAGAGCGGCATCTGGGGCTGGCGTTCTGACAAAGCGGAAACCGTCGGCGGCAGAGAGTGCAAGGTGTTTGGAGCCTCCAATGTAGAATTCGTGACTAGGACACGCACCGAACACCTATCGGAGGGAGACAAGGCGAGAGCGAGAGGACCTCGCGGACCGCGGACGCCTCTCCACTCTTTTCTTGGCATTGCTGACGAAGAAGACAAGGCGGCATGCGCTCCCGATGATGTAAGGATATTTTCAGTTTATTTAGAGTTTTATTTGAGTGCTGTCAAAGAAAAGGGAGATAAGTTTAAACAACATTGCATTGATACTATCGACAGAGGGTGCTTAATAGCAATTAAATTAGCCTTATCACTGACAGCCAATTTTTACTAGGTGGACACTTGTCGGCCAGCTATTTTTCGAATAAAATAAATCCCTTAAATAATATGAAATATGAACAGAATGATAAATAGTTGTGATAACTTACCAAATCAACATGTTTCTCGAGTTTATCGTGAATATTTTCACAGTAAAATGATAAATATTCTTTAGAAAATATACACAAACTGTTTATTCAGAAGTTATGACGCTTACAAGAACGCACGAGTTAACTCGTCCATGCCCTGACGCGGCACACATGCTTTGATGAGTTAACTCGGCTCTGGCAGTGATCAGGAATATTCACAATTATTATGATCTGGGACAATCTTTTTTAGCTTTGACATCTTAGTTCAAATTTGATTTATTATTGTTCTTTTTTGTTTACATATTTTGTTTTTTGTTTTAAATTTACATATTGCATGCTCAAAGGCAAATCGGGTATGTGTGTTTTTTTATCAATTTCTCATATACCTAATGCTCTGTAAATTTTAATACCTGCTTTTTGTTATATTTATTTAATTTTTTTTTTTTAATATACCGTTATCTTGTATTCTAGAATTATTTATAAATCCAGTAGAAAACATTGTGTATTTAGAAGTTGACTGTTATCTCTAAAGTATGATCATAATAATGTTTATTATAATATACATAGCAAGATTTTATCCGGAATCCGTTGTTAGTATCAGATAATATAGTTTTAAAAATAAGATGCTGGTACCCTTTCCTCATTAATAGGTATTTATGTAATTACTAGCTGAGCCAGCTGGCTCTCGCCAGTCTGTCTCGCTAGGTCTTGCAGACGGCTTGGCGGTATTGGATATTAATATAATTGTGAAGTATGCATAGGCGGCGCCATAATTTTCCCTTCGTCATAGATTTTCATTCACCTCAGACAGTTTGATATTTCGCTGATTTGTCAGTTTTACGATTTGCAAGTCGTCACTGCCAATATAAATTCGGGGTCATATGCGTAGTCTATTCTGGAGTCTGGCCTTTACAATATCGTCTGACACCACTTCAGACTGATAGGCCTCGCAGAACAGCTGGCAATCGCCGATTGCTACTACTGACATTTTAATAGAATATACCTAATATGTTTATATATTGCACTTTCTCATTCATTCTTATTTATTTTCATTAAACTAAGAACATACATTACACGTCATGTTGTTGGTTAGTTTTTTATAATTCATTAAACCCTGCCTAAACCAAACAATAGTAGTTAAAATATTATTCTATCTATTAAATATCCAAAATGATGTATGATTTAATGGCATAATTTTAAATATTTTATAGACAGATGCGTATTATGGCTTGGTTTCCCAGGGTTTAATTGTATTTAAAAAACTAACCAACAACATGACGTGTAATGTATGTTCATAGTTTAACGAAAATAAATATGAATGAATGAGAACACTATCTGTAAATTGTAGTCTTAGTTCAATGTAAATAAATACGTATAACTAACAACGTTTAGTCTGTACTATCTATGGTGGATCCACCCTACCTCCACCCATCGCCACTGCAGGATAGTCTTATTTTTCATACATTTAGATTATTGCGATATAATACGTTTTATTTATTCAATGGGATCACCTTAGATTGCACCCACTATTTCTTATAATAAGTCTTTTAAGATACTCGTAATTACCACTCTGAAGGGGTGTGTCCATATGCTTTGCTTAGGAGCAAAAATGGTACTTTATTTTAAAATTCGTAAGTTCTTAATATACTAATGAATAAATTTCAACATGCTAAAATTATTATTTAACAAATTATCTTTGTGGGGAAATAAAAAAAATATTATTTTTATCATGTACAAAAATGGAAAAAGAAACAGGTAGGTACTTACTTATTGTACCTAATTGCGTCGTATAAAGGTCATAATCGACTATATTTGACTATAAGTATATATTTCACTTAGAAGAAATAAAAGATGAAATAGCAAACAACATGCATAATATCATTATCAAAAGAAAAATTATTGCAATTTAATTTTTATTAAGGGGGGACATGCTCGTCGAAGGTCAAAATTGAGTTTTTATTGTATTTTCAAACCATGATCCTGGACACTCCTTAAACGTTGTAGATAATCTATTTAAATAATTTTGAAGCCTTATTATCCTTTATAGTTATTTTAAACATTTGATGACTGCATGAAGTATTTTTGTTACATAAAATAGTATTCTTTTAAACCTCTCGCTCTAATGTTTTAGAATATAGTCATATTTCGGTACAGAACTGTGCAGTGGTGTTAAGATTTTTTACATTTATTAATTTTTAAACGCATTTATAAAACCATTAGTATAATTTATTACGAGATAATTTTTGTAAAATATTCACGATAAAAAATTATTTTGATAATCTCTGTGATCCCAAATTTGACAAGAATTAGGCATTTTATTATTCAAAAAATCGGCAAGATTAACACATTTGAAGATGATTTTAAAGATATTTATTATAAGCTATGTCTTTGACCATTCAAGTGTGATAAAAATCTTATGAATAATGATTGCTTTATAATAATTATTGACCTAAGAAGAAGGTAGTGTTTTTTTGAAATACGCCATTTCTTTTGTCATTCCCTAGTGGTTAAGCTACAACATACGGCCGTAGCCATAAAATGACAAACTATAATTAAAGTAGGGAGTAAAATTATGTTAACGCGCGTGTTTGAACATGTACTTAACCGAATTTTTTTTTATTTTTTTTTAAACGGTACATGTTCAAACACGCGCGTCAATATCATTTTACTCCCTACTTCAATTATAGTTTGTCATTTTATGGCTACGGCCGTATGTTGTAGCTTAACCACTAGGGAATGACAAAAGAAATGGCGTATTTCAAAAAAACACTACCTTATTCTTAGGTCAATAATTATTATAAAGCAATCATTATTCATACGATGTTTATCACACTTGAATGGTCAAAGACATAGCTTATAATAAATATCTTTAGAATTATCTTGAAATGTGTTAATCTTGCCGATTTTTTGAATAATAAAATGCCTAATTCTTGTCAAATTTGGGATCACAGAGATTATTAATATAATTTTTTATTGTGAATATTTTACAAAAATTATCTCGTAATAAATTATGCTAATGGTTTTATGAATGCGTTTAAAAATTAATAAATGTAAAAAATCTTAACACCACTGCACAGTTATGTACCGAAATATGACTATATTCTAAAACATTAGAGCGAGAGGTTTAAAAGAATACTATTTTATGTAACAAAAATACTTCATGCAGTCATCAAATGTTTAAAATAACTATAAAGGATAATAAGGCTTCAAAATTATATAAATAGATCATCTACAACGTTTAAGGAGTGTCCAGGATCATGGTTTGAAAATACAATAAAAACTCAATTTTGACCTTCGACGAGCATGTCCCCCCTTAATATTAATAGTTACTAATGATATAAAAGAAGAAGAAAGGTTACTGTAATTTTATATGTAATTATTATTATAAAATATATACCTAAACATTATTAATGTTTAATTACTTGTATTAAACGTCACATGAATTTCATTTACCAAAGAAATGTAAAAATAATACAATTATTACTGAATCACGATAACTACCTATCTATTTTATATGGAAGTGTGTGATACTTCGACGTTGATCTGACAATAGTATCTATCTGACATTTATAGTCAATTTTTCAGGGGGTTCAAAAAACTGTTTTTGTCGGTATCAGTATTATTTTTATTTTTCAAGTGAAATGATTTAATATTAGTACTAAAACAGTCATTTAAAGATGTATGAAAATTGTAATGTCATAATAAAATAAATCACGCAGATAGATAATATTTCTTTTTAGTTTCTAGACACTTCGATGCAGATAGACACTATTTTCCACGTCAAATTTGAGCATTTTAGGATTTTTTTCGTAGAACAATAATATTTCCATTCGATCCGTCACCATTTTGTACAAAATACACCAATAACCTAGAATTTGCCAAAACTGCAGATAGATACTATTGTCAGATCACAGTCGACTTACTATAATATTGAGAAGAGCGTAATATGTACCTATATAATGTAGTTTCTTATTTATTACGTCTGAAATTATTCAATTTATTGATGGAATTATTAAAATTATCTTCATCTTACAATAAATGTCTTGATTGAAATTGATTATTTATGGGTGCTAATAGAAATGTCACATTTTTTCGATTACTTATTCCTGCAAATTCTAAATTTGAAATCTGATACGTCAAATGAACTTGTTTTGCGAAAGAAAACAAATGACAATCTAATTCTTTTAGTTTGACAGATAAAAAGCAGTGACATGGTTTTAGATTATATTTTCGTAGTAATTAGTGAGGAAATATGTATTTATTTTGTGTTAAAACTCAAGAATACGCCAATGTGCTACTTACAGATTTGAATAATTTTGTGGAATATTAATTTAGATATTTTGCAATATTGATTAGGTATATAAAAAGTATTAAACGACATTATAATCAATTTGAGGTACACGGACTGCAAGATGCGAAAATGTATGGTGACGGATATAAAACGCGATTTAAAAACGATAGTATCTGTGATTGTGTCGAGTTTTATCAGATTGTGCCCGATTCAAATGGAAGTAGATTCGGGACTCTAAAAATTGAAGTGAATTCCTTTAATAATCAACAAAGTGGTGTTTAAATAAAAAAGTTGACGTATTTTCCAAAATCTCTTAGGATAATAATATATAGGAGATAATTTAAGACCTGCACAGGCATTCTTAACAGTTAGCACTTTAGCACGTTTCCATTATTTTCATTGGTCCAAATTAACATGGAAGGCATTCCATACACAAGGCGGTATCTACAATAAGTGGTAAATTCGTAATACAGCAAAAATTAAGGTTGGTAGACGTGTCCAAACGCCCAAACCGAAAAATCTTGTATTGAAACATCACATATATCAAGATAACCTACAATGTTATTAGTCATGTCATTGTGATTGCAACACAACAATGTAATTGCAGTAAAACAAATATTATGTTACTACTAGCTGCTACTAGCCACTCAATATTTGACAGCTCATGGGGAACTATACATTAAGGGCGGCCGTTATGTAATTATATTTCGAAACAGTCGGATCTTGAATCTCAGTTCTCAATATGTAAAATTGACATACTCTATCTCGCTTTAAAAATTAACACAATCAAGAGAGGGACTGTTTAAAGATAGCACTTTTTGACATTTCAGGCGGTTAACTTATTATAATAATTAACTGCCTGGTCACAGAAAGTGATAAATGTGATATATTTATACATGTAGTTCTTTTTGGATGTTAAGTGATATGTTAGAATAGCCACACATGGCTTTACGACAGTCATATATATGTACTTACATCGAGCACATATCTAAAAAATTACGTTTTCTGGGAATCATAAATTAATGCATTCCGTTAATAATTGGTTCATTGTATTGTGTATTTTAATTATTACAATTTTTAAGGTCAGGGCAACTAATGGAGTTTTTATAGCTATTTATGTAGTGCTTTAAAAACTGGGATATTGGTTATATAGTTCTAACTATTTCAAGTTGGTTCCATTAAAAAAATGATAGCTATGATTGTAAATAGCATCTGGTATAAAATTGTTGTGTCTACATTCACCTGAATTTCGCCATAAGATTATTTTTTTATTTAATTCTTTGTTATATCTTTTGTCATTGGTAATGTTTTCAGGAAGAGTTTAATGCGATAGGAAACCCTTGCAATATCACTCCTGAGGAATACTTCAGCGAAGAGGACCTCAAGGGCAGAGACATCGGGAGACCAAAAGAGATTAACACCAAGATTCAAAAGTTCAGAGCCACTCTTTGGTTATGCGAGACATATCCACTACAGGTAAATTATAACCATACTTAATAATAGTTGTGTACCTGAGAGCCAGTATATCTTGAGGTGGTGCCCGTCATAGTCCAATGCGTATGACACTGGGTACTTTTAACAGATTTTCTGCATTTGATTCTCATAATGTGTGATTTTCTCATGCCTGGGTATTTCTGTGATTGTTTCACTGCTATAATTAGTACCCTCGTGAGATAAAAACAAAATTTAAGATCTGTCAGGTGTATAATGTTAAAGCATGTCATTTGTACTGTTACTTAAAACGTGGACTAAGTGCCACCTGAATTCCTCTGTGGAAGGAATATGAGCCCATTATTTTAAGCACTAATCTCAATCATTTTCATACAACTGACATTTGTGACTTGTCAATACGCATGGCGCATATTTCCAACGCCGCCTTTGAGATCGAATAGATGGTTAAAATCTATTTTTTTGGGACTTTAATACATATGGCACATTTTATATACCAATGGCACATGCAAAATTTCTTCATATAATTTTTTTTAGAATATTTGGTACATACATAGTTCCTATTATACGGCACTACGATGACCGAGCGGCTAATGCATTCGGTTATAATGTCATGGGTCCCAGGTTTGAATCCTGGGTCTGGCAGATACACATATTGTTTTTCAATGTGTGTTTGAAGTCAGAGTATGGACCTAATAAGCTGAGCAAGTGGCCAATATCCATTTCTCATAACATCAAAAAAAATATCCGCTACTGTTCGGTTATACGGAATACAGTGGAAAACGCATTTTAAAAATAGCCGATAAACTGGATTATTTGTTAGGTTAACCTAACCTAACCTAACCTAAACTAACCCAAACTAACAAATAATCCAGTTTATCGGCTATTTTCAAAATGCGTTTTCCGCTGTATTCTGTATAACCGAACAGTACCAAATATCCTAATACAAACCTCCACTCTGTGGAGGCCCATATGATGTTTTTAGGATCGGACATGGTAAAAAAATAAAAAAGTTCCTATTTTATTTTGTGTATTCAAGTTTCTGTTGTGATCAGACTCGAAAGGTATTAAGACACACTAGATCTGAAGTACAGACGCATAATTTGCTCGAAATATTTACAGTCAACTGTCATGTTTTTCGATTTTTGGGCTGTCATCGTGTAATCTTTCTCATTGATGATATTATCAAAAACTTGCTCTAAGCTTATAAAACTAACTGGCAAATAAATCTCATAGTATAGATAGATATGTGTACAAATTGCTACAAATGAATCTGTGCTGTGAACAAACTTAATTTAATCATTAGTCTTATTAACCCTTTTTTCAAACTATGTTCATAGAATCGCATTTTTCTTCAGCATCTTCTAATTTGATCTATTGTTTACAATATTGTATGATTTTCAGCTCCAGGAGCAGATAATGCCGATCTTAGACTTGATGGCGTCAATGTCGTCTCCTCATTTTGCCAAACTCAAAGACTTTATCCAGATGCAACTTCCTTCGGGCTTCCCTGTAAAAATTGGTAAACCACTTTCAGTGATAATATACAATTATACGCGAGTATTCTTATGGCAATACTATCGCAAATCGCAAAAATCGCAGCGCTTTCCGTTATTTTCCATAATGCACATGTGTACCAAATAAAGTATAAATCAACACTTCGCTGCATATGATATTACAATGAGCCATTTGATGATAATTAAGACATAATTTAAAAATAAAATACCAAACCAACTTTAAAACCAACCAAGTTATCTGTGTAGCATTCATATCTGCATTTGTTTTATCATTTAATTTATTTACTCATAAGTTTAAAAAAAATCATATGTTTTTGGCATGCCTTAAAAGTTGAATGATCATTATGTCGTATTATGGGATATTTCATACAAACATATTAGTCTGTTGGATTTCTCATTGGATGCCTAATTTATAGAATTAACTATTATTAACAGTTGAATATTTTTCAATAATTTCATTATTCTCTCTTATCATTGTAGCCATCTAACGTGAGTATGAAATGAAAGTTTAAAAACAGATAATTTCCGAGTGAAGTCCTTTCTATGTATGTAAAATATTTAAACTTGGAGGACTAAGTGTGATGCTCTGTTTTGTTTATTGCAGAGATTCCATTATTCCATGTATTAAACGCGAGAATAACGTTTGGCAACATATACGGCACGGAATGTGACGTGCCACACGTCTCTTGCATAATGGAAGGCGATCGGCAGACATGTCTCATCGACGAGGAAATCTTCCAAGTTCCGCCGGAGTATGAACAACAAGGTATCTATTTAAATATAACCAATCTTCCTATTTGATATGTCGGACACGTAATTGAAGATGCATTAATTTAGTATATATTGGGTTGCCACACTTCTGTACAATAGTGAAGGCACACTATCTCTGTCGCCATTCCGCATCAGGCATAGAAGGTGAATGGAGACTCAACTGCTTAACCAGGGAACTCAGAAATAATGGGAAATTAAATATCTAAAGGGTAAACAGAAGCAGGCAACCGATCTCGAGTAAGGAAGAATACGGAATAAATTTAAACACATGTCAAGAATACGTTATACGTCGAATACTGAACACTGCTCTCGGTTTATGCATTTACGCTCATTTAATATTGGTGTATTACACACACTATTGCACGTGCATAATGCGTGTTTTATTTTCGTAAAACACTCACACATTCAAAACCCTGCATCAATATGGGACGTATTGAACATAGCCTATCAGTATTTTATTTATTATCTGTTCTGTGTGCTTAACATTATGTGTTCAACTCTTGGACCCCTCATATAATATGGTGAATTTATATACATTCGACTGTGGAAAGGCAAAAGGAGTTAATCCACACTAATCAAATTTTACAGGAGGCACAAAAAACGTTTTGATAAAGATTTTGGGCCAAAGTCTAAATATAAAATAGACACAAACTTGAAGTGCATGATGAATAATAATTTGGTGTTATTTTTTCCCAATTTATAATTAAATAATGAAGTTTTTGAAGAAAAACTAATAAAAATGAGGGTTAAGTCATTTTACCTGACAAAAAATGAGGTAGGTATTAACATATTTGGAGTTAGACACGTACATTTTACTTGCGATTTATGTTATTACTATAATATATTAACATAAAACAGTGCATAATAATGATATTAGTCTATTACAATGACATTAATCGTAAATTAAAGTGAATTGAAAACAATTTCAATTGAGAAGTATTTTTGACACATCACATAACCTATAAATCGCATGGCAGTGTTTTAGGTGAATTAGCAAATATTGTATTACTTTTCTCAGATATTATGAAATCATCAAATCAATTAATCGATAATCAACAATTAAAACACAACATAAGTTGTCACAGGCCGTTTCATACCGATATAGATAGAATTTACAATAGCTCTTCTCGTGTGTGATATAAAAACTTCAAGATGTAATTTTAAACACTAACAGTTCTTGTCGGGATTATTTGTTGCGTCCATATTAACACCACACTTTTCAAGAATCATTTTGCTTCGTTCTGTTGCCATTTTCACTCAATGTTTAAACTTTAAATGATTTTTTTATGAAAAAAACTGTCGAAATCCGTGTTAACTGTCAAACGACCGACCGAGAAATGTACGTGGCTTAAGTCTTCCTTCTGGTTCATAACTTACCCGGTCTGCCGGCAGAGTTTAGTAAAACTACCATTATTTTCATACATTTGTAACGTAAGATGCATAACGCCTTTTTCCTTTCCGTAAAAGATTACTTGAACGACTAATAATGTCATTGATGTGGAATAAATCCTTTTACCTGGACGCAAATTTCAAACGCCCTTCTTTTTTAAAAATTAAAAGCTAAAATTTGATAATAATTTGGCATTTTGCAGCTTACATCCTTTAGGCAGAACGTGTATTTAGTTGTGTGCAATGCTATTATTCAATAAAACCTATTTTGCAAAAAGTGAGGGTTAAATCCTTTTGCCTTTCCACAGTCGACATGTTTGTTTATGTTATAAAGTCATAAAAAAATGATTCTTCATATCTAAACGTAGGGTCCCATGATATGCCCGATTAAGACCAGGTGTGGTGCAGGGCGGATGCGGTTTGGTGGGACCATTAACTTCAATGCTAAATTAAAAATACAGAAGGAAACATAAAACTTATTGATTTCCCCGGAAATCTTGGAATTCGTTCTCAATTTCCCGTATCAAAACGGAAAACAAAATTGCATATATACATAATTTTGAAAACACTTCTGAGAAAATATATTACAACCGATAGAAAAAATCTTTTTGGAAAAATTAGGACACCCCACAAGAATCGAACCTGCATCTCTCGGGTATCGCGCCCGCGCACATAGTCCACAGTCATACTTATTTACGACGAATTTTAACTATTGGACTTTTTAATATGCCAAGAGATGCAGAGGTGTCTTACTTTTTTCAAAAAGATTTCTTCTATTGGTTATAGTATATTTTCTCAGAAGTGTTTTCAAAATTATTTATGTTCAATAATTAGAATGTTACATTCTTGAATCTTGTGCGAATAAATAGTTAATTAAAACTGCATATTTTTCTCTGTTCACTTACTTGGGATAGTTACATGTCAATTGTACATATTACATTTCACCGTGAATTGTGATATGACTAACTACATTTATGTACAAATTTCCGGGCACGACTTGGGCTGCATTACTAGCTTTCCAGGACTGCATACTGAGGGTTGGACACGCCTTTCTTATATGTTCCGTTCCGCTGTGGTGTGGCGTTGTTTATATCAATATGTACATATGTTTTAGAAACGAACCGATTTTCCATTCCCGCAATTCCGTTTAGTTTAGCCAGACACTATGAGTAAATAAATTGAAATTGCATTTTAAATAATAGAATTACTTATTTATGAAAAACTCCTCTCTTCCTGTGTGTCCCAGCTTGTAAGCGTAATTTATAATTTATTCGAACATACTATGTACATGTTTTCTTATGTTATTGTTATCATGTGTTTAGGTGCTGAAGATAGAAGACAGTTCAGCTTCGAAGATGAGGATGATCTCCTGCAGTATGCTATTCAGCAAAGCCTTATTGATGCTGGCAGTGAGCGGGATGAGGTATATTTTAATTTTAGATATTTATATTGACAATATTCTTAATTCTTCTGCATTCCTTTTCAGTGTGGCTAGCATTTTTTTTTCTTTAAGTTTATGATCTGGTTCACTAGTGATTTTAAAAATGGGCACTTCAGCCTCCTTGGGGACTTGGGACTAGAAGACTCAACGAGATGTTGAATGGCATTGGGATGGGATCCCCAAGAGACAAAAAATACAATTTAATACATCAGGTTTTTACCTGTATGAATCATTTAGTGTTTTGGAGAGTCTTTATGTCGCATTTAAATGATTTTCCTGTGAGTAATACTCTCTACTTGTATAAAAACAAAAATTGTATTTCGATATTTTTTTTAATTGAAATGAAAATTTTCACTGTAGATAATAATTATAATATTAATATGTAGGTACCAACGTCGCCGGATAATTATTTTACCAAATCAGGATTTTTACCATGTGAAATCGGGAATGAGGAGCAAAAAGCGAGACAACCTAAAAAATGCATAGTTCGATACTTCTAATGTTTACTTCTATAATATCTATCATAAATGACATAACGCAAACTATCAAATTAATAATATTAAACAATATTTTTCCCGACGCTCGCCTATTTGCACTTGGCTGAAGATTTTACTTCTTGAAGAGTTTTTTTCTGCTGCTTAACGGCCCACATGCCCAACGTAGGTCAAAATGGAGATTTTATGGTATTTTCAGAGCATAAGCCTGGACATTCCTTAAACGTTGTAGATAATCTATTTGTATAATTTTGAATCCTTATTATCCTTTATATTTATTTTAAACATTTGATGATTGCATAAAGTATTTTTATTACATAAAATAGTATTCTTTTAAACCTCTCGATTTAATGTTTTTTTGATTTTTTAGGTTTATTAATTTTTGTACGCATTTACAAAACCATTAGTAAAATTTATGTTGACATTATTATAGTGAAATATTTACGATAAAAAATCTGAATAATTTGTTGAATAATCGTGAAAAAGCATAAAAATTGGGATGTTTGGCAACGCTGATATGCACCCATAATTTTTGACTGACATTATCGGGGAAGTGCTAGTGGAATATATGTTTTATTGTGTGAAGATTTTATAAAAGTGTTCAAATACATTCTAGGTTGATATTTGGGAAGCACTCAAAGCTCAGCGGCCGTCTCGTCCAACTACACCTAATCTTATAAGCGAGGAAGAGAGACAACTGCAAAGGTAATGATTGTAATAATATATAGAGGTGTTCCTTCGTAAGGACATGTTGCCGAAAAGTGTATCCTGGGCCATGATTGGATAATCTGTGAGGCAATGCTGACATAACTATTTAGCAAAAATTATGGTTTGCAATTCCAGGATTCTGTTTGATTTCTTAATCCTAGGTAAAAGGGATTGAAAATGCCAAATGTCTTGCATTTGCTGATGTCAAAATGCTGAATGTCAGACCTAAATACTTTTCATTTTAAATTTAGTTACAATACTATTTTAAATGTGAAAGACTTGAATTTCAGAGGCAGTCCTATGCCATACCAAAACATGCCCCGTCGCGCCTCAACCCCAGGAATGTGTTCCCGTTCTTTGTCTCCCGCCCCCAGCCATCTTCCCGCTCGCTACAGCCCCACCCCCACTCCTTATGAGCAAGTCCGCAATTACCTCACCCCCGGTAGAAAACAAAAAACCTCCAAGACTACGCTAACTCCCAAATATTTGTAGTAAATTGTTATTGTGTGATTAATCCAAATATTAGGTTGAGTTGTGCTAATGGGAACAATTCCGGAGTATACTGGTAAAAGGAGATAAGTCAAAACTGTCCTTTGGCTATTCTTGTCGTCCAGTGTGCTAGGCACTAGGTCAGGGATGGCGAACCTTTTTGAGAAGTCGGTCGAATTTTGTTTATTATTTTTTTTAGTACTAGCTCGTGGGTCACTGAGTCACATATTTCAAAATATATCCATAAAAGGAAATAGCGCTGCAGGCGATTTTTTTTTATTAGAGAATATTTATTTGTACCCCTCCGAATACTAAAAAACAAAGAAATAATATGAATAGAAAGATATAGGAATAATGTATTATTTAAGTATCAAACTACATTTACCGATTGTTTAAAATAGTTGTGTCGAATAAAATAAATAAACGAAAATTTATCAATAAAGTCGCTTTACTAAACTTGGTTACTATCCACTTGGATACCAATTGATTTATTTAAGAATGTTCATTTAATCTGACGAATCCGGTCCTGAATTTTGATAAAATTGTTTACATGGCAAAATACACACACAGTCGTTTTATTCTTTTCAATCACACCATATTTATCAAACCGTTTTGCTGGAACTTGTATCATTTGTTTTTATTTTTTTAACCGCCGACATAATATAGGGCTACAACTAAAAATATTTTAGAACACAATAATTTGAAAAGAAATTTCTTATTAACGTACTTGATATACATTCATATGTAGATGAGAAACTTTAATAATAATGTTGAATTAATAAACACCTCTAGACGCGTACGACAAGGCTGCCATTTAGTTCAGCACTGGTACATCTCCCCGTTCTACGATGCAACGAATATGTATGCGCGGTCAAGTTTATGACTAATTGTCATGAGTCATACGCGCTTCGCGACAAATGGACGAAATACAACGTTTTACGACCATGTACCTCATACACAGGTGTATTGATACGATAGAAAATTAGCTAGCCAATGTCCACATTGAAATACTTTGTTATAAATTCGACATTAGATATAATATATACTTTGTTTTTAATATTTTTGATTGTCTGTTCTCTCTTTTATGATATAAAAAATAAGTTTATAAAAATCAACGCGTGGGTCATTTAAAAAGCCTGCGTGGGTCAGTGTCTGACCCGCAGGTTCGCCATCCCTGCACTAGGTTATCGTATGAGGGATTCCGGGTTCAATTGGTGATGAAGTCATAATACATACATTTTTATTTGATAGTATACCCAGGGCGTTTTTGTGATAAGTTTCGCTACTGTAATTGATGCCTCGTGGTTTGCTATAGAATTAAAACAAAATAACACAATGTATTACAAAGATTTATCTACTAAATGAAAAGAACAAGACTGTTGATCTCGATAGTTTTTTTAAAATACCGTTTTGACATATCTCCCTTTTCCTTGAGACAACATAATTACATCTTTGAGTATACTTTCATACTATGTCGGAAGATGTTAAATGAATTTTGGACTAATTTTTATTTACGCCAATTGCACCATGTTGAATATTTATAGATTAAGTGACATCCAGAACTATAAACCAAAATCATGCATCCAAGCTTTTTTTTAAATTTCAGTTTGGTATTTAGTTTAAAATATGTAGGTATGTATATGTTATAACTTACTTAAGCTGGCAAAAATTCTAAGCAAATTATACAAGTTTTGCGAGAATGTCACTTAGTCTATAAATGCCTTCATTTAATAAGTTAATGGTAAATTCTGTACCAATTAGTTACCTATCGATTCAGTGTGATTTCAGTTTATTTCTGAAGATGTTTGATGGTTCGATTGCAGTTTAATCTACAGTACCCACTCAAACCCAGCACCATTACTATTATTTCACAGTAAATAATATATAACATTGTAAGGCACATTGCACATAAAATTCAAGAATAAATGGTTTTGCTACCCCTTAATTAAAAATATTCAAGGTTTTTGAGTTATATTTATTTTTAGGTGTGTTTAAGAAAACTAAATGTTTAAGAAAATCTGTTTGTATAGAGACGAGCCTAAATGTTTGTAAGTGCAGCTGAAAAAAGGATCTCATGCCTACTAAATTTCATTAAAACTGAAGAGTTAACACAATTATTGCGTTAAATGTGTGTTTAATCATTGCAAGGATAAAATGAGATTCTCTTTAAAAAGTCTGTTTGAAGGGGATAGGTGAAGAACATGTTATGTCACATTTTTGATTTTTTTTAAACTGGCAATGTAGTCTCGTAGATCGAATCGAGTACTACAATATGGTATTTTAATTTCGGCATTAACAGTACCTAATATGTAGTTATAGAGCATTGAAAATTATCATACAGACTAAAAACAAGAAATGTCCATTTCGATCAGGGTAAAATCATGTATTGTCTATGGTCTACATTCATTTCAAAATTGACACTCTTGATAGTGCATCGGAATCATAAATCAAAAGTCTCCTCCTGTGAAACGCCGGACGAACGGATGAGCACTATAAGCAATGCCAGATAAAAATCGATGCTCTTTAGGCCATCCGCTCACGTGAATACTCAAAAAAGATGAGACTGTAACTCCAGTATCCAGCTAATGTATTTCAATGGCAGCTCGCTGACGGCAAGATTGGAATCTCTCAGTTTCAAAACGTCCACGACCGAAACCGATGAGACGCGATATGCTAGTCTCTCAGTTTCCAGTCACCTATAAAACAGTGGTACCAATATCAGTAGATTCGATGAAAAATCATATTTTTGATTGGTAGCACTTAACTAAACAAGCAATAACAAGTCAAGACGTCAAAAGTTAAAGATGGGTGAACCGATTTTTAATTTAAAATATGTGAGAGATGTTGAGAAATACTCCTGCCTGTATGATTACAGGTTGCCAGAATATTCCCGTAAAGATATTATGGAAAAAGCTTAGAATGAAGTAGGAAAGACAATGGGTTTGGCAGTTTGAGGTTAAGAGATTATTAGGCTTCAATATCGCCGTGAGCGACGCATCAGTCACTGGCCAGATTATGAGTTCCATCACCAACCAGTTTGTCAGATTTTAGTTTCTGCGTGAACGGATGGCTTTACAGTCGTTGACTTTGTCTTTAATCGACAATATCTCAGTTTGACATAACATATTCTTCTTCCGTACTCCTCATTTATAATCACACCATTTAGGTGTTTTCTCCATTTTGCAGCAAAAATACTAATTTACCTTTATTATAATAAAATAGGTTAATATAACTACTGGTTCTGACTCATCTTCCAGTTCCTTTAGGAAAATCAACATGGATTTAAAATATGTACTAACTTGAGTTATTTCCCTTTTTACAGTAATTTAAGATTATTTGTAGTTAAAAAAAAATCTTTGTGGTTACGGTTTTGTGTTGTATCATAGCTGAATGTAAGCTAGTTTGCCGCTTGTAATGTAGACCATGCCTAATCCCTGATAGGGCCATCCAAGCCAGCCTGGCGAGCTGCAGGCCCGGCGCTCCGAGGGGCGACGAATACGACAGCCCCCCCTCACCCGCCACCCCTGTCTCTACGGATCCTGACCTCCTGGAAGCCCTCATGCTCAGCGAGAGAGAGAGGGAGGCAGACGAGAGAGAGAGGCTAAGAGAGGAAGCTGAACTCGCCGCGATACTGGAAATGTCGTTACTTGATAAATAATTATCAGTGTATCGTTATCATTTACATAGTGAATTTATTGTTTTATTCAACTGGCTGTTAGGTTTTGTATTATTCATTAAAGGGAATGAAATTGTAATTGTTATCCGTTTTAGAAATGATATAAAGTGCTTGATTTCAAAATCTGCTAAATTTGATTATAATTTGTGAGATAATTAATTAATTAATAACAATTACATATTTACACAATACTGCTACAGTACTCTCTTAGTAATCCGCCACCCCAAAAACAAGACAAGTGTCTAATTAGTGGCGGCGGCGGATTATAGTGCATATGTACAAAATATGGTAAAAATTAAAACAGGTATTAAATTTGGTAAAAATAGTTTTTTTGAGAAATTTGTACTAGCAAATTACGGTTTTATTTATAATCAAAGTCAAGTATTTATTAAATTATACATATTTTATACTAAGTTTATTAACTACATATACGTGTACTAAATATACACAACCAGTTGTTCAGTGAAGCAGATATTCTTGAATGGCTTAGGATTCCTGGCTTTCCCTTTACGAAGGAGAAGTTTCCAAAATAAACCCATCTCATCTGCTACTGAATTCAGCAATCGAATACCGGCGAATTATAGAGCTTGATTTTGTGCTTTCCAACTAGTAAAAATAACGGCGGATTATAGTAGTTGTCGGATAATCACGCGGCGGATTACTGAGAGTGTACTGTATAATGAAATCAGTAAATTAAAAAATAATGTCAACCATTTCACCTTATATCTAATACTGTGTAAAATCATTTTAGCAAGTTTTGAAATTAAGAATTGATTCACATCAATGTGACGATGATGTAAATCTACTATAACTAGCAACACTGGGCTCAGATGAGTGTTGTCTTGTACCATACTATTATAGAAATCAGAAAGCTTGCAGAAGAACAATTTTTAAAGAAATAGTCATAATATAATAATATGTATGTACACATTTCGAAAATATATTATGTAGTTTTGTTTACTTTCCTGAATTCTTCATTATTTTGAAAATTTTGATACTAAACTTAATAAAGTGAAATATTCCAACGGTAGATAGAGTTATTATTAATGCCAAGAGGTTATATCTGTTGCTTATATGAAAGGAAAATGGCGATAAGTCTTAAAAAAATGAGAATAATATTTAATACACGAGAAAAACGATAAGTTGAATCAACGCATCGGAATTTGTAAATTCCGTACAAAATGGTCAAAAACTCAATTTTCTTTTGGTTGTTCTGAAAAGTAGTAATTTTAGACATATCTCCCTTTTCCTTTCGCACACAAATATATTCTTTTCATTTGAAGGTTGTAGTTGCAATATTCTTTTATAAATTAAATTTCTCGACGTGCTTCAATTAATAAACATATTTGTTATGTCCACATAATATTATGTTTAAGTTACGATTAATTTTTTGCTCAATTCAGTGACGTATTGAGATATACCCTCCATTTTTTTGTTTAGTTTAGCTACATATGTTTATTTTTTATATGTATTAAGCACAGACATCTCAGTTCATTTTGAGCGATTGCATGTTGTACAACAGAAATATCTTTTGATAGTCACTATTAATTTGTCTGTACATAACTTAAATGAAAATATAGATAATATTAATCTTTCGCAATGAATTATTTTTAAATGTAATCCTTTCCACCAATGTCTGTTATTGCAAATTATTTGAAAATGATTTAAGAGGTTTTATTGCATTATTCCTTTATTCTAGTTACGATTAATATATTATGTATCATTTATCCCTATAAAATACAGTGGCTTCTATATTACAGTTTCTTTCTGTGGGTTTTACCGGTGTACATACAGCTATAGTCTGTAATTGAAGGTGGCAAATTCAACTCGATCTTCCTCAATTTGTAGGACCTTGTTAAAGTTACATTTAAGTAGCCATGCAGGGCTGCCACCATCTGTTTATGAAAAAAAATGTCGCCTTAAGTTACACAAAGGCGTAAAAAGATCTTACTCGTATATCAGCTACACATATTAAGTTCCATATACATGACGCCCTTCTTACATAAATTATAACCGTAAATTACCGATCATTAACGTCGCGCACTTCGATAATTCACAATAATTTTTTTTATGATCACACTGGCATTATAACAATAACACCAGTATATAATAAAAAGTGAATCCCTCGTGATGATGACCTCTGAATAAAGGAACGACTGATGCTGAGAGACACATTCAAGAAGTTTAAAATTCAAGCCACCCCTCTATGTGTGTAGCGTATATAACATATGTGGGCATGCCTTAAATTTAAACAGGTGTTCCATCGGAGATTTTCCATTTCATCATATTATCTCTAAATACACCCTACCATTATTTGCAGTCTATGTTTCGTAGTTGAGACCGGCTCCCGGGGGGGGAGGAACTCTTCTGGCCTTACCCATTCTTTGAGGCTTAACACATTTCTATATAGACAGACGATCTCTGAAAAGTGTGGTTTTTGCCATAAAGCTGGCTTCTTCTGGATGTGGGTCATATTTTATACAGTTTGTACCCATACATTATGTGGATCATTCGTTCTCATGGGTATTTCTCAATGTGAACTGCTTTTAAAGGGATGGGCAACTCTGTATTGTGACTGACTTGTTATAATGGCCACATTGGGAATTCAATATATCTCTACTCTTGCGTACCTAAATAATGACATATTGGTAGCAATATAGAAGTCGCACTGTAACATGCATGGTTTTGTATTGCTACTGTATAATGTAGTTATCACCAAAATGTATTATTTAACACATTTATTTTAATTTTTTGTCTCATTATTTGTATTAATCTAAATTTGTATTGCTATGGATCTGCTGCTCATAAAATTAATTTTATTTACCTTAACTGTTGATCAACAGACACCAAATATTAAATCTTATATGATATTTTAACTACTTCAAATCATTCTTTTAATATGTCGGTATTTTTCATATTTTTTAATAATATTCATAGCTCAAAAATCAAGAGATTGGTGCAATTAAAAGATCTGTCAAGTATAAATCATTTTATTTACTTTGAATGAAAAGTTTTAGTAATAAAATAACATGTTATTATTTTGATTAAACTGTCAAATGCCTAATATTTTTATTGTGATACGTCTGGATACATATTTCAATTTTTAGTATTATTATTGTAATGCATTGTATTGGTTCCTATCCACTGGTGAATTTGACCAATCATCTATCTGTCTACTAATAATAATTATTATGACCAAATATTTAATATTCCAAATATCTCTATTTTACTTTACGCCTTTCGAATAATTAATTAATTTAATTTGAACTTAGTTTTAATGTTTATGTGATATTTATCTTCAATTCTTGAAATGGTCTCCTTTGAGGCAAAACTCACTATCAGCAGATACATGATTTTGACATAAACTTATTAATACTTTTTGAAAGTTTAAAAGTGTATAAAAAAATCATTTTTCTTTTTTACATATATTATGTTTTCACTCTGAATAGGATTGATAATTCATTGGCGGATGCCAATTTGCATGTTAAACAACTCAAATCTGCCTTTCTATAGATAGTGAGTTTTGCCTGAATGGCGATGAAATATTATTTGTATTATTAACATATAGTTTTTATTGAATAGTTGACATTTTTGCATGAGAAAATGTGTGGATAATTTTGGATAACTTTATAGATTCAAAAAAGAGGTTTTGGCATGTTCGGATGAGTTTGTTTTTGGATAATGATTTGAACTGTCATTTTGTATTTCTAGAACAAGTGAAATTTTTTCCAAAATGAGATAAGTAATTATTATAGTCTTTGTTTTTAAATATGCACAGATTGGATGTTTTGAGAAAATCGAATTTCAAAGATTTAAAGGCGAAATGTAGATAGGTACATTATGTATTTGAATGAGACATGTTTTCTTATCATGTACCCTATTTGGACATACAATATTTTTATAGCATAAAGATGTGATACAGAGAGATGTTTTATGCATAATAACCAGAGCTGTTGGAATCCCCAAACTTTTTTACGCTTCGATTCCAGCGTAAAAATCAAATGAGGTTCGGTTCTGGTTCATTAAAAAAACAATTACCTACCTACCCCATTAGCGTTAACATCAATAGGTAGGTAGGTACCTACTCAAAAACTAGATGTGTATAATATTTTTTTATGATATCCTTACCACACGAAGAATATGGATGTCACAGTTTGTGGGCATTAATCACGTTGGTAAAAAAATGCAAAACATTACGTTAGAATGTATAATAATTTTGTTTTTGGTAAAACTTCAGAATATGTGAAAAATGAAACCTGAGAAACCACAACATTTTTAAGAGGTTTCTGTTGCAAAATAATTAAGCTATAATGACAACTCAATTTTGGTATAAACTGAACACACTACTTTTTGTGCACTAAACTATCAATATGTATGCAATCAGCACAACGGCAGTTTAATTTAACTAAATTTTTTAACTAGGAGTATTCATCACTTGATCTATAAATATATAATGCAATTCAATTTTTCATGATTTTTTTTCTTTTCTCTATTTAAAAAAATACAGTCAATGCCTCAGTCTGATGTTGCCAACACTCACAATAATATATATACATTTTTTTTGTTTGCTCATCACTAAAATTAACAAATATTTCCTTTAAAAAAATTTGGCGGTGAAATAAAATGACCCACGCAAGGATAATGTTATTGATTATTATAACGCTTACTAAGTGTAATATTATTTTTTTAAAACTAAAGTAACCTTCATGATCATTGTTCATTATGCGTCAGCTAATTGACATTATAGCAATTATAAACAATATAAAGTAATCTCAAAGTATATACATTACAAGTTAACTTTACTACAGTGTGTAATTTTTTATTTATTCGAGTTTTAATTTAGCATTTTTGGGAGATTGCATAATCATCAATCTATCGTATGAATATAATATGCTTTCAGATATTGTTTCTTATGGTTCAAATTCATTATCATCACATTATGTGCTGTCACGGTGACAAATTTAGTCTATGGTTTCGTCATTCCACAGAATATTTTGAACGATCACTATCTCTATAAATTCAATGATAGAGAGTGCCAATTCTAATGTATTAGTATTTTGAATTACTATTAATTATTCATGCTAATTTCGATTAACTTTAACAGTTTCTAGGTGTGCGACGTTAAAATAACTCGCGAAATTGCATCCATAGATAATATTTTGAACAGAAACCAACCAGGCGACCATAGGTAATGGACGTAAACAACAGACATAGGCAATAATTTAATAGAAAATCCACAGAGAAAACCACTAAAAACAAAGAATGATGCGAGTCGAAAATGTGTAGGCCCGCAGAGAAAAAAACGCGTGTAGCGTGATACGCGTGAGGTGACCTCATTGTTGTTCTGGCGATATCAACAGATTTTGCTAATTGACAATGTTCGTTTATAGGTGCAAAAAATCAGTCTGATAACATTTTAAATACCACGACATTACACATTTTTTTCCCATAATGGTAGCTTACTGTAACAGCACATAGCGTAATGATATTGTATTTGAAGCATTATCTGTTTATTAATAATTAAAATAAAACACATTATATAGTACTTAATATAATTTTAAAATGTTTAGGACCAGCTGTGTCCTTATTTAAACTGCAAAATGGTAACTTTTTAGTAGTATGTTTTCAATAAATTTTAATGACACCACAACGTTGATTTAAATGCTGGAATCGTATTTTTTTAGTTATGCCTGTAAAATATTGATTGATTTTTTTTTCTATATTTTTTTAATATCTTATTTAATAAAGGCAATCCAAGACAAAATAGCAAAAAATGCAGTTCCGACCTTTTACGTAGGAGGTGTCGAGATATTGTTAACTGATACAAAAAAAACATTTGTAAATGTAATGTAATTCAAACAGAACCCATTAATATAACTTTCTACATATTATATTAATGGATTCTGCGAGAGATCGTCTGTAAATGATGTCATTAATTGTCAGTATTTTTGACATCCCCTATCTAAATTATGTCACATATTTAAACACCCCACCAACAAATTCATTGAAAATGATTGATTTCAGTATTATTGTGTTCTCATGGAATATTTTATTCTCGGAAAAAATACAATTTTATTTTCTTAGTTTTGTGACATCACATTTGTACAGCCCCCTCCGCCAATCTTAGGGTGTGACATCATATATGAACGACCCCTGAGGTAATGTAAATTGAATTGTCTTTGAAATCAAAATTAACGGAATGAATTAAAAATTATGGGTATAATTCTTGGATATATTTTGATTGGCTGGCGTATAACAGACAAGTACCTATATAAAACTTATTAGAAATTGATTTTTTTACATGTTTTATGTATAACAATGTAATAGTCATACGTAGAATGTGTTGTTTCCATTATATTGGTTATATTATGTTATAATTTATAATAAATAATTTATTGTTAATGAATAAATACTACTCTTTATAAATCTTGTGCTTTATTTTATGTTATATCAATTCTTTAGCCCTTTCTTCTTTTACGGAACTATAGCCCTTGGTGTACCTGGGTGCTAATTTAAGGCGACTTCGCCATTCTGTCCGGTCTCCTGCATCCTACTCCAGTTATCTATCCCAAGCGTTGACATTGACTTACAGTGATAGAGTACCTTTAGAGGAATGTAAGCGGGGGAGGGGGGGTAGTCAATAAAAGGTGTACAGCAGTGACGTCCCGTGGGAGTAGGCAGATTGAGCGTCGCTTGGGGGCGGCAGATACTCGAAGGGCGGCAAATCGAGGAGAATCATTTGGTATTATATAGAAATAGCTACCTAAACTTAGTTATATTATAACCAGAGCTTTGGAGATGTTTTGTTCCGGATGCTTTTTTTTATTATTATCAAGTCGGTACTCGCAGCGATTTTAGTATGAGAGCTAGATGATCCGCTAGAGATTTTTTTATTTTATTTTTGACTGCTCGGTTTCGTATACAAATGCTAATAAACTTGGCGCCTATACACATTATGAATATTTTTATAAATGTAAAACATCACAAACGAATAATAAATCAGTCATAATAATATAATGTCATTTACTCAGATTAAAGAGTTCCTTTCATAACAGTGGTAGGTATACTGCGCAAAAGCCAATAATTATGTCGCGCCGTAGTTATTAAAAGAAAATAATATTATATATTATATCGTCACCGTTCAGGCAAAAGTCACCAACCCTGAAAATGGCAGTTTTGAGTTGAGTATATCACCCGAAGCGTAAAATTATGTTCTTTAAGATGCAAAACTCACCACGGTACATTAGTTAGTAAAATTTTGCTTAAATCCGAATTATTTGTTTTTCACTAAATGACTTTCGATAAAATCTTAACACGCAAAAGTCATTATAGGTGAAAAGACATTATTGACTATATAAAAAAAATAAATCCTTCGTTATAAATATACAAGCAAAAGTCACTATACTATGGATGGTGAGTTTTACTGATCCTTCTTTTGGCTAACATTCTTCAGATTATTAACAAGCAAAAGTCACCAAACCATAATTGAGCTACCTTGCCTCCTTCAAAACCGTCCAGATGTTTTAATTAGCATCAAAAAGTAAAATTACCTTAAAGAAATTATTAAGAAGACATGAGAAAATAATTTAATGTAGATAAAACTTTAAAAACATTAAAATCTGATTTTTCCTGCATTTTCAAACATTCAAATTGCGATATCTCAAAATTATGTTTTTAGGGTTGGTGACTTTTGCCTGAACGGTGACAATATCAACATTGGTAACGAAACAAGGAGAATTTATGGTAGAGATTTATAGGTAGGTACATACCGTATTTTTTAATTTATCCAAATATTTTTGCCAGTCATTCGCGAGATTTAAAAGTTGCCGGATGTACCTATTGCAAATAGATACCTATTCATAATGATTATTAATCCTTATTGACATTTGACATAATCAATTAGTATTCGTGCATATAATAGGTATTTACGTTAAGTACCAGCTAATTGTAATAAAAATGTACACTAGTAGGTAGGAAAATAATACATCTGCGTAGGTATTACTAAATGATACAAACCAAATGTGTCAGACATATCAACCAAATGGCATCTCAGACTCTGGTGATTTGGGTAAGTGTCTAACTAATATTATATTTATTCGCTTATTTATTTATTGATATCTAAATTTAATTTTGTATGTTTCAGCTTAGTGGTAGGTGTATATTTTATTAGTAATGTATCCAAACCATGGCCCCCACAAGGGTGGGCTGACAGGGCTCTAACCTGGGGCTCGGGCTCGATAAGTGAGATAAACACTTATCACAAATTTGCTCTAATAGCAAAAAATTCGCCTGCGGCGCTATTTTCCTTCAATAATGATATTATTTAAAATTATGTGGTTACACAATACAATTTATAATTGTGTAGCGATACTCAAAAACTCCACAATTCAAGTGTATGTATTAAAATATACAAAAAAAACACTAAATATACACATCAATTTTAACGCGTACACCATTTGGAAAACATTACTGTAGAGCGTCACACTGCTTTTATCCTTAGCGATAGGTAGGGGGGGGGGGGCAAAGATCCTAACATGGGGCCCGCTTCAGGATGAGGGGGCCATGCTTCATACAACACATTTCTTAGCTATTGGAGTAATGAAAGGATAATAAAAAAATGGGGCGGCATTTTGACGCTGCCTAGGGGCGGCATTTTGTCTAGGGACGTCACTGGTGTACAGTTGAATAGTCATACTAATTATAGGACTTAGTGAAATTGTGTTTCATCTTTGGCATTTTACTGATTAAGGGGGATCCTATATGCCAACAGAGAACCTAGCGGATTTTTTGATAATTTACAATTTCAACTTTATTAATTAATAAATATGTATCTGAAAACATTAAATAGATTTTTTTTTAATTCAAAGATAAACTTACAATTATAATAAAATGTGAATTCATTGCAGGGTCACATCTTATTACATTAAATTTTATGGTCATATTTATTATTAAAATTTCCAACCAATTCATCGTTTTAGTATTTTTTATATCTATTTAAAAAAATATCGTTTTTATAAAAATATAAATGTGTATAACTTGAAATCCTTTTTATTTGTATCTATCTCTTTTATAGCTAGGTTCTCTGTTGGCATATAGGATCCCCCTTAACATTGCATTAAATAATGAAGCATTTTTTATTTACCAATAATATAATTAATTTTTTTTTCGACCATGTCCGATCCTAATAAGATCATATGGGCCTCCACAGAGTGGAGGTTTGTATTAACAGATTTTGTTTTTACGAGAAATGGTCAGCCACTTGCTCAACCTATACCCTGACTCAAACACAAATTGAAAAACAATATGTGTATTTGCCAGACCCAGGATTCGAACCAGGGACCTACGACGTTATAGGCCACCGCTTAAGTGCCCTCATGCGCCACGTAGGTCAAAATGGAGATTTTCTGCTGTTTTCAGAGCATAAGCCTGGACATTCCTTAAACGTAGATTTATATAATATTGAAGCCTAATTATCCTTTATATTTATTTTAAACATTTGATAACTGCATAAAGTATATTACATAAAATAGTATTCTTTTAAATCTCTCGATCTAATGTTTTAGATTTAGAATATAGTAGTATTTCGATTTATTTTTAGATTATATTTTTAGATTTATTAATTTTATACGCATTTATAAAACCATTAGTAAAATTGTTTACTATTTAAATAATAGAAATATTTACGATAAAAAATTATGTTTATAATCTCTGTGATCCCAAATTTGACAAGAATTAGGCATTTTATTATTCAATAAATTGGCACGATTACCACAATCTAAAAATACTGATTATAAGACCATTCAAATATGATAAAACATCCTACGAAAAATGATTGTTTTATAATAATTATTGCCTAAGAATACGGTAGTATTTATTTTGAAATACGCCATTTCTATTGGCATTTCCCAGTGGTTAAGCTACAACATACGGCCGTAGCCATAAATTGACAAACGGAAACTGAAGTAGGGACTAAGATCGTGTTAACGCACGTGTTTGAACATGTACATAACCGAAAAAAACGATTTATTTTTCAGTTCGGTACGTGTTCAAACACGCGCTCCGGCTCCATTACACCTCTGGTCACTAAGACCGACATTTCACGAAGGTACGAAGATTTAGAAATGAAAAATTCGGAGCACGAAACGAAGTTTAAAAATATCTAATATTCTGACAGGTAATTATTTTAGCAAATCGGGATTCTTTAAATGTGAAATAAAAAAAATCGGGATTTTGCAGCAAAAAGCGGGACAACATAAAACATGCATTGTTTAATATTTATAATGTTTATTTCTATAATATCAATCATAAATGACACAATGCAAACTAAAAAACTGTCGAAATAATAATATTAAACAATATTTCTGTACCTCAGAGGCAGACGGATGCAAATCCAAATACCCAATTGTTCAGGAGAGCCAAAAAACAATTTTTTTTTAAACGAATACTCATAACTTCTAAGAAAATATACATAGAATGATCATTATTTTTATTATTCTAATTCAATTAAAGTACTTCTGGAATATGTAAGAAAGGAATAAATATAATACAATTTTATATCTAAAAAAAATAAAATAAAAAACGTAGTGTGGATTTGCATCCTTCTGCCTCTAAAGATATTTTGTTAATGTGGATTTGTATCTTATTTACCTAGCCAAAATAAAACAATTTATAAGTTAAAAAAAATAATAGGTAAGTATAAATATAACAAAGCAAGTTTTTTTAAATTTTTTATTATGTCATCATCATCATCACCAGCCTGAATCTATTCACTGCTGGATGAAGGCCTCGCTAATCTCCAAGCTGATTCCACTTCTCTCGTTCCTGTGCGTTGCGTTGCCAAGTTTTTCCGCAGAACTTTATCATTTCATCGATCCAGCGGCCTCTAGGTCTACCTTGCGGATGTTTTTTACCTCTTGGATACCACTGGATGACTAAATTTGTCCAACGATCATCCTTTCTTCGAGCCATGTTCCAGCCCATTTCCATTTGAGGTTTTTAGCAAACTCTATCACATCATTAATCCTTGTCTGTTCCCTTATCCACTCATTCCTTTTTTTTGTCCTTTTGCGTTATGCCCAGCATGCACCTTTCCGAGCTGAATGCCATTGATGAGGATCTCTTTTTGGCCCGCAAAGCAGTTGAACATGACTTTATTCTTTGATACATTTATTTTCAAGCCTACTTTGTTGCTTACTCCAACGAGTTACTTCCTTCCTTAGAGGCCTTCTAAGTCTTGCAAACTACTATTTGAGTCGTATAGAATCATATGTAGAACTGTGCACTATTCATCGTTTCGAGAAAATGACGAAAAACGCTTTGTTGGATTTTTGAGTTTTATAAAAGCATAAAATATTTTTCTACTTTTAGAAATTAGAAATACACAACATAATTTACGTATGTCAGAATTCTGATTATTGTAAATAATTAAATATACATGTTTTAAAAATGAAGAGTGCTACATTTGATACTCACATAGTATACAGTTCTGTTTTTGTTACCAAGGTTGTGTAACGTTCTGTATTTGATCCCAAACAATTGTGGATGACGTCACTAAGAAGTAGTTCAAATTTACCAGTGCAGTATATCATTATAATAAAAATAATGTATTTTTTTATTTATTGATTTCAATTTCAATAGGTACCTACATAAAATTTATAATACTTTAATTTTAAATTGATTAAATATTGTGGGTATTAAAAAAATAACATGAAACCATAAACATACAGGGAGACAGAGATATTATTGTATGACATATTTTATAATAAAGAAAATAGGACATATTTTCCAATGTATTAGGTATTAAGAATAATAACGGAATAAAATCTATACTATAAGTTCATTTAGAATGTCATCTTGTATTTCACCTAAGTTCACGTCCCCCGAATCTCGTAAATTATTCCGGGAGTTATTTTAATCAAACGTTTTTTTTATAGAATTGGAGAGTACCTAGGTAAAGTTTACCATTGTGGCCCATAATGCTTAGTTAATAATTTATTATAAAACTTCTTTCACTTGGCAACCTTTTTGCAACTGTAAATGGACGAATCATATCAATGTTATTATTTTTCTTGTATAATATTCTTTAGTTTCCCGTAGTCTAATCGATATAAATTCTCTACCTGTACTAAAACATTCCCCTAACGTTTTGAACGCTTCATATTTCTTTTCTTAATATGTCATCGATAAGAAAAAAGGAATGAAATAAGCAGTTCACAGAAAATAAATAAAAGATTTAAGAAAACAAACAAAAAGTGAACAAAAACAATCCAAATAATTATATAAACTATTCTTGTTGGTGGAGAGGGGGGGCATTGTTTTAATCTAGTTTTAATAATATAAATAAAATTTCATAAAAACAATTGTACTAAAATCCACTTTATTTAATGAATCAGGAGCGGTTTATATAGGAAATATAGGAAAATTTTCAACTGAGGTTTCATTCTTCCGAGGATGAAAAAGAATTAGCACTATGTTTTTGAAATAGTTTAAACTAGGATAAATAAAATTAAATTAAAATATTTAATAAGTAATATTTTCAAAACATTTGATGTAGGTACGCCTATGGATTTTACACGCACGGACCTGCCAACTTTGTCGATTTTTGCCTGTCATTTTTCAGGATTTCTGCTTCTCTTGCGACCTTTGTTTATTATTACTGGTGTTGGTTGGTACTCCATGAGGGGACTAGCCATCAGTATTTATATGTTTTGGTAAAAAAAACCATAAAAAACTCAACTTTAAACACGGCATGTCAACAGTCACAACTGAACGATATGTATGAGCGGGCATATTGTGACGTCACTTAGGGCAACTCTGTGATTGGTCGAAACCGAACAGTTCTACTTGTGTTTCCAAAGACGTGAACAGTTCTAACTTTGATACCAAGCCCTATTTTCTTTCACGATTTTATACCACACAGATATGATTTTAATTCGAATATTATATTGTTAGTCATACATTATGATCCGAAGAATAATGTGGCATACTTAGTTCAATTTCGACATATATGCGACAGTTCTACTTTTGATACTATACGACTCATTTATTGTTATCGGCAAAGCGTAGATGACTCACGTATTCTCCATTTATGGGGACCCGTGTCATTCCAGTCAAGTTGTCTAAATAAGTCTTCAAATGTAGCTGTAAATAGTTTAGGTGAGATTGTATCACCTTGTCGGACTCCTTTGCTGATAGGAAATGCGCGATGGTTTATGGAGATGTTGTTGCGCTATTTTATATATTATTGAAAATATTTATATAGCGCCCGGGGATTCCTTAATTTCTGAGTGCATCGAGTATGTATTGAAAATTTCTTTATGGAATCGAACGCTTTCTCATAGCCTATAAAACCCATGGATAGCGGCAGCTTGTATTCCTGTTACCGCTCTGATTTCTCTGATGACTTGGATAATATGGTCTATAGTGCTATATCCTCCTCTAAAGCTCGTTCTCCTGGCTGGTTCTCGTCTAGTAATCGTACATATTGCAGACGGTTTGAGAGAATTTTAGCTTAGTGGATTATTGGATTTGCATCCTTCTGCTTCTAAGGTAGGTATGGCATTTGCATCTTTATGCTATGCATATCTTGGACTAGGACTTTCATCTCTCTGCCACTAATAGATAAAACCTTTAGCATGACGATTCTTAAAAAAACTCATTCTCCCCAAAACAGAGTTGCATCCGTCTGCCTCTGAGGTTTATGTAATAAATTAAATTGCGTGGATTAATGAGGAAGTATATGTACTCTATGACAACATCTTATTGGCTACGTGTTAAAACTATGAACTAACATGCTCCTCCTATTTTTAACCACACTTCCAGTATAAACTAACAAGCTCCTCCCATTTAGTCGACAACAGCGCCCTTCTTCACGTAGCCAAGAAGATGTTGTCGTACAATATGTACCTACCTCTTATTCTATGTGCATAGAAAGAAAAAGTTAACAAGCTGAAAAATATTAATAATTGGAATTATCATCATGTTTATGGTATTATAATCAACTCCAAAAACTTTTTTCCATCCTGGGCAATCCTTTGCTGACGCTTTTCAGTTGCTTTGTCCAAATATTCTTAAAATCCCGTGGCGCAGTCCAGCCATCTCCGTTTCGGCCGTCCAGTTAATTATAATTATCTTATTATGTAATTATAACCATAAATATTGTTTTAATGGGTTGTTGAGCTAACAACAGCTTCGTTTTTATTACCTTTTCCGAGATTTAATGGGCGAGTTACCGTTTTTATGGCGTTGTGAACTTGCGTGGGTACCAGGAGTAGGTATAGCGGTCCTGAGCACACCAGGTCGCCGACACGGGACATACTTCCAAGCACCAATATTCCATTCCTGGTCGTTCCCTCATGGCTGACCACCTTGAAAATTAGTCATTTTCTGAGCGACCAAGCTCTCTATCCTCTAGGTTCTCTGCGCCTTTCAGGGCATAGTGAAGGCTGCTAATTCACTGGATCGCTCCAGTGTACTGACGCTCTTCCTCTATTTCACCTCACCTGGAGACTACCCAAAACCATCAGTCTCTCCAAGTGACAAATAAACTACAGAATGCGTCTCAGACATATTGTCGAGAGCCGTTCTTTGATCTGGAATCTCTGGATGATTGACTGCTTCGTCCTGTACTACTCTGTCCAAGAAATATGAAACATTCGGCAGCAATACCATCGCTTCAGCTCCCTTGCCCTTGGGGTCTACGACTCGACACCGTACAAAATATTAATATTATGTTACATATAATAAAGTTTTTAATGTACTTATTTAAATTAGGTCAACTCGTCAAAACGTAGGTACGTAAATAGGCATTTTCATAAATCGTAAACTGGGCGTAGAAATGTGAGAGAAATGATACGTTAGTTTAATTCCCGTGTGCTGAGTTGAAGAAGGTGTTATTTATTTATGTAAGAAAACGAAACATTGTGGACATAACAAATCTAAATTCAAAACGTTTACAACATGAGTTGTACATTATAACAAATATTACCCTCACAAGAGATTTTGTTATGTACCTAATCTGGAAGTTTTTCCAAGATTTTTTAAACATAATATAAGTACTTACCTAACTAATATTTTTTACAATAAATTCGAATTTGAAGGAATTGTTTAAAAATAAAATATTGATAATCGCTGACAATAATATTTCTATCATTTTTATCTTAATATAATATTATGTAGGTACGAGTATATTTACTACAATCATCATCATGTTCAATCTCAAAATGAATAATAATTATAATAATATGCAGGTCTCCACAAAAGTCGACAGAGTACAGCATTGAGGTAACAGAATTTTATTTTTACAATACATTAATTTGCTTATATCCATACTCTGACTCAAAACCCAAACACACGTTAAAAAGAACTATGTACATTTGTCAGAACCGGAAATTGAGCCCAGGACTAACGACATTATAAGCCGATACTTTACCACAGTAATAAAGGTAAAAAATACGGTTAAAACTTTACTGCCCACATTTTATTCTGCTCAGCAAGTTAAACATTTTATAATGAAAATTAAGTGTATAAATTTAGATTTACTATAGAATCAGTAATTGCTATCCATGCTACATACATAATGCATAGTTCTGTTTGCATACAGAGTTTGCCTCGAATTTTAATGTATGCGATCCGAAAACGTTGTAATTCCGGGAAACTTTAGAAGGCCGTTGTACCCGGGAAATTTTGCGAGGAGTTGGGGGCGCCGAGGGATGGGAGATGGCCGGAAGTCCCTGACCCGTCCGTCATCGAATAAAATATTCTCTCTGGATTTTTGTATATTTTGCGTTTGTGCAGGAAAGGGTATCACCTATATATAGCAGGTATCCCAGTTTTTTCAGGGATATTTATATTTTGTTTATGCAAAGAATCAAAATATTCTTACATATTATACAAATTTGATATTTCAAATTTTACTCAGGCACGTATATTAGTGGTTATAGGTTATAGATAAGTATACATAAGCGCGATTATTTATATATCTTGGATTAACTGTAACGCATGGGAGAAAACATGTGACGTGTGAAAACATTAAACATATAAGGAATGGGACAACTGGACGCCAGGACAATTGGACGCCGCACTGTCGTAGACACGTGAACATAACGTGGACGAGGAATTTTAATCAGTTTCTATCTACTACTTAGTAGTTTTAATCCATAGTACTCTTAACATAATGTATTTTTTATTGCGGATTGAGAATTACCATGCCTAAGGCTTTATATAAAAATAAAAAACTCTTTTGTCGTTGGAACCTAAACATATGCACGGTTAAATCATTATTTACGTGTGCATATTTAAATTCTCACCAACTATTAAATCATAATATAGTAATTTAAATATAAATAATAATATGAAATATATTTTTTAAAAGTACTTCACGTCTATTTATTTTCCGGTCCCGGCGCCAAATCGTCCTAGACCTATTTGAAAAAAATGGAGGAATCGTTTATTTTAATCGGGTTGAATCTTGACAAACGAACGAGAGAAAATATAGCCGATAGAAAAAATCTTTTGACTTTCTATTGGCTATATTTTCTCATGAGTGTTTTCATAATTATGTATGTTCAATAATTAGAATGGTACATTCTTAAAATCTTGTCAATTATTCGTTAAATAAAAGAAATAGTTAATTAAATAGACAGAACATAAACATAATATGAGAAAGATGGAGACAGGGAGAAGACGTATGAGAATGTTGACAGGTGGCAGTAGCACCTGGTAATATTTTGCTAGTTGTTATAATATGGATCAAATGACAGTAGCCCAATTCTATAACAAATGAGCGAGACATTAACAAACAAAAATGATTATAATTAAGTTTGTTCCAATTTTGAATTATTACTACAACACTGCACAATATTTGGACATAGTTATGCAGAAAGTAGCCAGTCCACAAAAAATAAAAAATGAGATATGATATAGATCAGATGCGAGAAGGTTTTCTCTACATTCTGCTGAAAATAGCCAAGCCGCAAAAAAAATATTCTTGAAATAACATACTATTTACAATTTGACATTTTACATACATTTTTAATACTCATGTTGTTACTAAAGTGCCATTATCTCAGCTCGACATTATTGTGGACTGGCTACATTCTGCATAACTACGTTCATTTTGGATTCGACGTTAATCTCTTTGACCTTTATTCCTGTTGAAATTATTTTCATTTTGACATTATTAGATTAAATAGTTATTTTGTTATTGAAAAATGTGATTGTGTATTACTATGTAGGTATATGGATTAAACATCCCTCCCAGGAGGCGGCCAATGAACAAGATATAGATCGGATTGTAGAACAAAAGGGAAAATACATTACTAAAAAAATATTTGATTTTTTGCTGATTGATGTTTTAAGCTTCACGTCTCTTTAACTTGAGGATATCACCCCAAATTATGGAGATAACTTGACGTCAGTGGCACACCCAGGGGGTGGGCCAAGGGGCCCTGGCACCCCCCAAACATGAAAATTATCAGAATGATTTTAAACATTGAAATTTTAAGCCAATAAACTATACCTTTGGGCCTAAAAACACGGCAAAAAATGATTTGTAATTCTCCAGCACCCCTTTTAGAAAAAATTCTTAGATTTTATTATCTAACACAACACTAATCTCAGGTTTTTTAAAAACCCAATCCTTAATGGAACTGTCAAAAAATTCTCGGTGTTTACCCGAATTCCGGAGTGGTGTAGGTCATGGCTGGGGAGGGCTGTCAGGGCTCTAGCCTGGGGGCCGGGGCTGTGGGGGGCCCGGCGTGTCGGATTGACCAGATAAGTGAGATAAACACACACCATAAATTAGCTTTAATAGTAAAAAAAGTCGCATGCGGCGCTATTATACTTCATGGTCATGAACATTTTCAATTACTTATATAATTGTGCAATATATTTTTTGATTATTATGTGTTGATACTCGACAGCTCCATTATTAAAGTAGATGTATTAAAAATCGCCAATAATTCACTGTATAAGTACCCTTAATTTGAACTAAAACACAATTTCAAAAACGTTAATGTAGTGTTTCACACTGCCTTTAATC
Source organism: Rhyacophila brunnea (assembly GCF_057557595.1). NCBI lineage: Eukaryota > Metazoa > Arthropoda > Insecta > Trichoptera > Rhyacophilidae > Rhyacophila > Rhyacophila brunnea. The sequence goes on along the minus strand of NW_028232827.1, from coordinate 31,397,749 downwards.
TTAGCGGTAGGTAGGGGGTCCGCCAATCCTAGCCTGAGGGCCCGTTTCAGGATCTGTGGACCATGGTGTAGGTAATAGACAAAAGACCGATAAACGAGAAGATGAAAAAGAGCCTATGAGACTAATTTACATTCTCCTCCTTGGGCACCCCCCAATATTAAATCCTGGGTGCGCCACTGCTTGACGTCATTTAAAGAATGAATGACTGTTAATTGAACCGATGAGAGATAATAACAATCATAGAGAGACATGAATCAAAAAGATTATGTCAATAAAAAATCACACTGATTTATTTTATTATTTCAAACGGTGGGCCTCGGCCAGTGCTGCCATCGTTTCAAAGTGGAATTATAGTACTGAGCCTCCAAAATTATAGTATTTGGGGAAAACATAATTATAGTACGCAATGTCATCTGTTGAAAATCTATAGGTTTTTTGTTTCTCAGAAAAAAATAACGGAGAATTTGAGAAAGTCTGAGACCCCTTTTTATTTAGGTACCTCTTCCGACCAAAAATGCTTACCGAAGAATTCAAGAAATTTCATTTTAAACCAAAGTCAAGGGATTTTTTTACGTTTTTCGAGCATTCTTTTTCCAAGTTCTCCAAATCTTCTTATGTATATTACGAAATTATAGTACTTTGCACCAATTTATCGAACGAAAATATCGAAATTTTAGTACTTTTTACATATTTTTTCCGGTATTCAAAATAATAGTATTTTAGGCGTACCATAGGTACCTGTTTTCTATCGTGCATAGTACGCAGACCAAAATTATAGTACAAATATTATAACTATAGTACGGTTGGCAACATTGGTGTGCCGCGAGTTCCCTCTCAGTGTGTTGACAAATTTCCCTATACACTAACAGCACCAAACCTTCTAAGATCCCATACCCATGATTTATAATGATTGACAGGTTCACTACATTTGTATTAATAAGTAGTTTAATGCAACGAGTTTAATGTTTTAGACATGTATTTGAAATCCTTACATTTATCAGGAAAAGAATGCATCAAGTTATCTACCGAGCAGGCGTGTACACAGAAAAATGTGTCTCCGTTTCGAAAAATTATCCATAATTAACGGGATGGGGTGTGGTTAACTAAATCTAACAGATGTCACTGACTTCCGAATTTACCTCGCGAATCCCCGCTTTTTTAGGGTACATACCCCATACTCCAACACTCCGCACTTTGAGACTAAGGCCCGTTTCTAACGGGACACTGGTGTCGCGCTCGTATTAATATAGGACGCCTTTGTATTCGAATAAATGGGCCTTTGTATTATGTTTATGAACGCCCCGAGCTAATGAGTCAAAGCGTGTATGGTACACTTTTCCGTCGGCCGCTACATCCTCAAGCCGCCGATACACATGTTTTTATGACCGCAGCCAGTTTTATGTTCTAATTTATATCGCGAAATTATGCGTTGACTCATTAGCTCTGGGCGTTCATAAACATAATACAAAGGCCCATTTATTCGAATACAAAGGCCTCCTTATCATATACGAGCGCGACACCGGTGTCCCGTCTGAAACGAGCCTAACTATGAACATGCATTACGTCGCTTCACACGTGATTATCAAATATGCGACATGCCGTGTCAGCATATCAAAGAAAACATTCGATGCCCCAGATGATTGCATCAATTCGTGAGAGCCGTGGATCTTATAGTAGCCGTGTCGTAGAATACCGAGAGGAGTGGGGCAGGAAACATCCCTCTCCCCGAATACCGACAGAGCACCTTTGAAGACAAGTTCGATCAACTGATCAGTATCTTTGGTCATATCAAATTATTATCACATCGATGCTTGGTGTGCCATGGGAGGCACAAGTGTGCCGCTATAGTAAAAAAACACTGATCATGGAAGATAAGTTTAGACTTTAAGACTTATCTCCCTTTTCCGTTCCGTTTTCCCACACAGATTCAGAGTAAACAAGCTATAATAGCGGCCTATATTCCGCATTGCAATTAATTCGGAAGCAAATAATAGTCAATTCGGGTAGCCGTCGTATCAGTCGGAAATGTTGACTTGAGTCGACATAAAATCAATACTTAGCAAGAGTAATAATTCCAGAGGAGGGATTATTATTTTAAACAGCTGTCAGCAATTTTAGCACGTAGCCATTTAATTTAAGTCATATATAATCAATATTAATAAAATTTATCTACCATTGTAGTGGCAACATTGGAAAACTATATTTACCTAGTACTATTTACTATATTTAGTGAGGGAGTCTTAATATGAAGTTTTTTGTATTTCTAATATAACATTTTTAGTGTGTTCCAATATTATTGGTAGCCATGTAAAAACTAATTTCTGTACGCTGGCATTTGAAAAATGGTGGCTATAAACATTTTTGTTCATAGCCAATATCATTGACCTATTTAGACGTATTAGGCATGGCCTCCACAAGGCTGACTGGGCTCTAGCCTAGAGGTCCGGGATCTGGGGGGTCCCCGCGTGGCGCATCTACCTTATAAGTGAGATAAATACACATCAATTTGCTCTAATAGTAAAATTTTTTAAAATATGTGATTGTGTGAAGCAACTTTTGATTATTGTGCATCGATAACGTCATAAAACGTCATAACTCAAGTGGATTTATTGAAAAACACAAAAATCGTTAAAAATACCTTTAATTTTATCTGGAACACCATTTTGGAAACGTTTCTGTACCTAAGTGTAGAGCATATGTTTTTAACCCTAGCGATAGGTAGGGGGGCCGACAAAGATCCTGGGCTAGAGGCCCGCTTCAGGATGTGGGGGTGATGACTGATGATAGTTATAAACACGTTCAAATTTCAGGGGTTAGGTATCTTGTTAACATCAATCGTACGTGAAAATAAAATTATTAAATTAACGGAAGTGAATCTAAATTTGTGTTGACTACCTAGTCTTCGATTTTTGCGAATAACAGTATGAAATTTGGTACAACTGACGACGCAATGCGAAATGACTTGCAGCTAGTACAATTTTATTATTAATTTCGGTAAACATACTTTACCATCCTTAAATAATTTTGAACACATCCGGTGGGTATTTACAAAACAATTTATTGATTTTGAATATCTAATAAGTACCTATATCATTTTCTAATAAGTAATACGAGGGTGGGTCAATAAGTCCTTAGAAAAGCCGACAGGTGGCGCGACTAGTACTGTAAGCGGTTTGTTTTCATGCAGCGGCACTACCGATTCAGTATGCTGCGAAGTTTCAATCAGATTGGTCGGGTTGTTGTTTTTTATTTTCGTACATTTAAAAAAAAAATTTGCTTGTTTACAAAAATGGAGAAAATTGAGTTTAGAGCTGTTATTAAACATTTTAATATAAAAGGGTTAACAGCAAAGGAAATAAAAAATGAGTTGGATTTAGTTCACGGCATATCTGCTCCTTCACTTGCAACTATTTATAACTGGTTAAATGAATTTAAACGTGGTCGTACATCAACAAAGGATGAACCACGCTCAGGACGTCCTGTAGAGGTGACTACACCAGAAATGATCAATAAAATCCACGATATGGTGTTAAGTGACCGAAGATTAAAGTTGAGTGAGATAATTGAGGTTACAGGGATCTCAAAAGGTAGCGTCATTTCTATTTTACATGACAAATTGGGCATGAAAAATATTTCTGCAAGATGGGTGCCGCGTTTGCTCACAGTCGACAATAAACGCAATAGGGTGGTGGCCTCTAAAGCCCTGTTGTCGCTCATGCAACGCAATCCGGATGAATTTTTTCGTCGCTTTGTGACTGTAGATGAAACATGGATACACCACTATACTCCCGAGACGAAAGAACAGTCAAAGCAGTGGATTGCGAAAGGCGAACCATGTCCAAAGAAGGCGAAAACCGTAAAATCAGCTGGTAAGGTTATGGCTACTGTATTTTGGGATGCACGTGGAATTATTTTCGTTGACTATTTGGAAAAGGGAAAAACAATAATAGGGGATTATTATGCATCTTTATTGGACCAGCTAAAAAACGAAATTGAAGAAAAACGGCCTCATTTAAACAGGAAAAAAATCCTCTTTCATCAGGACAATGCCCGTGTTCACACATGTTTACGATCAATGGCTAAAATTGAAGAATTGAAGTTCGAATTGGTCGACCACCCACCGTATTCGCCAGATTTAGCCCCCAGTGACTTTTTCCTTCTCCCAAACTTAAAAAAATGGCTAAGTGGACAACGTTTTTTTTTCAAATGAAGAAGTCATCGATCGGACAAATGCTTATTTTGAGGACCTTCCGAAAACTTATTTTTCTGACGGTTTAAAAAAAATTGAGAAACGTCTAACCAAGTGTATTGAGCTCCAAGGAGATTATGTTGAGAAATAAAAAAAAAATACAAAAATAAAAACTGTTTTAATGCTTTTTTCTAAGGAATTATTGACCCACCCTCGTATCTAATAAGTGTATCATCTTGAAAAGTGAACTTCCACTTTGCCCAGGGCTCGAAATGGACCGGAACGCACCGGAGCGCCGTTCCGGTTTGTAAAATCTACAAAGTTATCGCTCTGTCTCGTAGATATATTAATTTGACCGTCTGGACTAGATTTGCCATATAATGTAAAAATCTAACTCTCTTATTTTTATAAAATAGATATTCAATTAGATAACTATGTTAATATTTTCGTAACATATCGAGCGCTCCGGTTCGTAAAATATTCCATTTCGAGCGCTGACTGTGCCTAAAGCGCAAAGTGTTCAACCAGTGTGTGCTTCCCGTGATCACTTATGCGTGTGTGGAACATGGACCCTAAGTAAAAGAGAGATCCAGAAACTTAAGAGTAGCACAACGTGGTATGGAGACGTGCATGCTGGGCATAACGCGAAAGGACAACAAGAGGAATGAGTGGATAAGGAAGCAGACAAGGGTTTACGATGTAATAGAGTTTATTAAAAGCCTTAAATGGAGATGGGCTGGACACATAGCTCGAAGAAGAGACAATCGTTGGACAAATCTAGTCATCCAGTGGTATCCAAGAAGTACAAAACGTCCGCAAGGTAGGACCTTGAGGCCACTGGATCGATGAAATGATAAAGTTCTGCGGAAGTACGTGGCAACGCAATGCACAGGACCGAGGGAAGTGGAAGCAGCTTGAAGAGGCCTTCATCCAGCAGTGGATAGATTCAGGCTGATGATGATGATATCATTTTTTATTTGAATCTAATTGGATCTTGAAATAAACGTCGCATCTCAAATAAATGACACTTGTTTTTAAAATCCCTACGAATTACTGCTCGGCAAAATTAAAATGTATTTAATTATTTGTTCTTCTTGACCTGTCATTTGTAATGGGTACAAATGATTTCGGCTTATAATGTATTCGTACACAGTACGTCATGTGACCATATTTCGCACTCGGTTCCCAGTCTAGCCCTGGAAAAACAGTTTACGCTTCAGGGATCGTGGGAGGTCACTGTATAAGTAAACACACAAATTAAAATAGCAATAAACAAACCTAGTTCATTTAATTTCCTAAAGTATAAATATATAAGTATTAATAATAAAGTAGGTATACTATTACCTATAAATATATATAGCTATGCTTTTGATCCCACGCTATGTTTCGAGCGAAATTTCCAACTCCGTGTAAAACAAACGGAAATACTCCACGCGTACCCGTTTCCTCTTGACACAACTTGCCCGCGCTTCCCCTTTGCTCCCCATTCGCTGGCAGAGAGGGCTTATGACCTTCACCTGTACTAAGAGAGGACACCGCCCTCCCCACTCCGCCGTTTTTACGACCCCCCCGCTCCGCGCTTACGTGCGATACAGCCTTCGCGGGAAAGCGCGGGAAAAATATTATTGCTATACATAACTCGATAATGAGATTCAAAAATACCCATTTGTTATGTATGTATTGTTTTGATTGCTGTCTTTGATTCTGCGTTACGATTTTATTGCGAATTATTGAAAGTATTGATCGATTTCATTAATTCGAATGTAGTAGGTATTATAAACGATGGTTACAAACAAGGAAAACCGACCAACTACATTAATTATATTTAAGATATTAAGTTTGTCACGTATACCTACATTTATCCTATGTTTCTCGTGGTGTATTGCATAAGGCGCTGGCCTTCCATCCGGGAGCTCCGGGCTCGATTACTGGTGAGGACACAGTATATGTAAGTGATTTTCTTAAAAGTTGGGTGTTTGTGAATGTTTCACTTCATCATCATCAGCCTGAATCTATCCACTACTGGATGAAGGCCTCTCCAAGCTGATTCCACTTCTCTTGGTCGTGTACGTTGCGTTGCCACGTACTTCCGCAGAACTACGGCCTCTAGGACATTTTGTACCTCTTGGATACCACTGGATGATTAAATTTGTCCAACAATTGTCCCTTCTGCGAGCTTTACTTATATTACTAAATACACTACTAACTGTTAAACTACACTACAGTCATTGGGCCTCTAGGCGTATTATAGTGTTAATAGTATTATTTTTTTCTATATACTTAATTATAATTTTTGAATAGGTATATACAGCCTTTTTACTAATTAAGTAATTTATTTAACGTTTACGACAGTATACGTGTTAGAACTTCATTATAATGGTTTTAAAACAAAGTTTTTTGTTAATTCTTCGTTAATTGAGTTATTTATGTTGAAAACTGCGTGGGACTATTTTCTTCTTATTTTTTGTATTATTACCTACCTACCTACCTTTTTATTCGTGGTCCATCAGTTATGTGTATTTAGTAATACCAAACGGCGAGAGTCGCGTTCTAACTTTCATGGTGGGCGGTAGGGGTTTTAAAAACATTTTCATAATGTTTTCATAAAATTCCTTTTAGACAATTTAAATTTCATTAATAATTGTTTAATTACTTAATTAAATGTAATTTCATCAGACTTCATGCTTCTATGTATGCAAAGTATAAATAAAAGGATAGAGTTAACTACAGTAAGTTGTTTTATAAAGATCTATTCTGCCAAACTTAGCGAAAGTCTGACATAAAGTATTTGGTAAGTAATTATTATTATATGCTTTAACTTGCTGTAATTCTGCTTTATAAATTTTATAAGTTACCTACTTTCCTACATTATAAATCACCGTTACTGTGGAACCGGTGGGCGGTTAGAAAATTTTACTACTAACAGAGATATAAAAGTGGGCGGTAGGTGTAAAAAGGTTGACTACCCTTACTTTAGATAACGATGTTATGCTAAGGTACCATACTCTGAAGGCGTAACTGGCAATTCCCATAAATGGAGCGCCATAATGCGACCTTAAGGGCACTAGCACTAAGTCTTCAATTTTTAGCCGCCATTATGACAATCTTCTGATAGAATATGTTAGCCTTCGAAGCAGCCTTCTTGGTATGTTCAATAAAACAACTTATCGTCAAGAATTATACCAAGGTACTTCGAGAAACGTACCAGCCACATACGAATTGTGGGTGCGTGCCCTTCCGCGAATATTAACCCTGGAGTTACCTTTAGATGGAGAGCTCCAGCTTTACCAGGAGTGAATTCTTGCCTGTTCAGTATGCCCCATTCGAGTGTTCTACCCAACGTGTCCGTAGCTATGCGTTCGAGTCCTCCCTGAATGAACGCCCCCACAAGAAGGAGCGCATCATCAGTATAGGCCACGGTCGAAGGTAGGAGAGAAGAAGGCTGAGCTCCTGACAGTTGGATGGATTAAATCAAGAATTTCGCCAATTTTTCATTGACGCACGCCCTAAGTACCGCTGGATACCATAAGGGATGGAACCAAGCCATCTAGACTCAGACGGTTAAATCATCCAGGTATAAAGGCTCATTTAGACGAGTAACTGCGGATGATCAACGCGGATGATCATCCGCAGTGAATTGAATGCAGGCGTTCATTTTTTGTTTACACGTGTCACTGAAAGTGAAATACACAATTCATCCAAAATGGTGTCAAGTGAAATACGCTGCAGGTTGGAATTCAAACAATTTGTGATTGTTATATTAATGCAGAAATTTCATCGAGAGAAAGAGGAATCGGAAAAAAAGTTGTTGATGGATAAAGCCATAGACTAATAAACTAATATACATGGGTAATGTGACGTAATATCATGGGAATATGCGAATATGATGACAGTACTCAGGGGCGCAGTGCGCATGCGAAAGACTTTTGGAATCATCCGCAGTGCACACAAAATGATCAAAGTCTAGAACCAGTTGAACATCATTTACTTTTGATTCCGGATGATCACTTTCGATGATTCGTTGATGAATGTTCGTTTACACGGGTCACTGGGGATGATTCCTCCGCGATGATCGTCAAAAGTGAATCATGTACCTAAACGGAACTTTATATATTAATATCTTGCACAAAGTTATTTCAGGAACTGTGGATTTACTCAAGTATAAAATATAAATAATAGAAAGTTAACTTTACAAAAGCTGTGTAAATCCATTTTAGATTTGAACAAAGTTTATACCAACATCGCCGTTACTGATTATAAACTTCATATATTTTGCAAAGAGTGGGCGGGTGAACTTTGTTTATGTAATTTTGCACCCTTAACTTTATAGAAGGGGTGTCACGTTTTAATGTAATTTAATAGTATGCCATATTATTATTGGCATCATGTATATGTATAGTTTGTGTGTATTTTATTTTAAACAATTATTTACAATTAACATATTATTGGTAGGTAGGGCTCGAAATGACCGGAGCGCACCGGAGAGCAGCTTCGGTTCAGACCAGGTATGGCAAATAGGATTTGATCGGCGTGCCAAAATAAGCCGATTTTTTTTAATTCGTGGCGCGTGCCATTCCTTTTTAAGTATACACATGATAATATAATATAATCTAAATAATATTTATTGAATATAAAAAAAATGGTTACATGGTACATTGGTAAATATATTGTTAACACACTAATTTTTGTTTGAGGTTTTTCGTTTTGCGAGACTTTTTATATCAGGCTGATAATATGTCGTTGATTACAAATTAATACATGCTGCTGCATCTTCATTTGTCAACCTATGTCTAGTCTTTGAATGTACACTATTCAATATAGAGCATCAACTGTCCAGTGTTGCCACAATATGCATATACCTACATCAACATGATATCGCTTTGATTTTATATTTTCCGCTATAAACGTTTCGAATATTAAAAAATAAAATGATTTTTTTTTTGGTGCAGCGTGCCACGTATTTGCCATCGCTACCATAGACTATTGCACCGTTCTCGTGGAAATATTAATTTGACGATGTGAGGCTAGAAAAGCCATATAACAAAAAATTAAACATACTTATTTAAGTAATAAAATTAGATAAATATATTGGGCGCTCCGGTTCGTAAGATTTTCCATTTAGAGTGCTGATTAATAGCGTAGCTCATATTTCGGGATGTTCTGTTATCATTACCTGGGAGGACGCAAAACGCGATAAGTATATACATATTCTTAAAGGAACCGTGTGGTGTCCATATTCTTCGTGTCCTGAATTGTACCTAATATGTTGGCCATATAGCATTGAGATCAAATTCATGACTAAATAAAATAGGTAAATAAAAATACGTAATAAAAACAACGGGAATATGAATGAATGACAGAATAAAATAGGTAGGCAAGTAAATTAGAAATACAATCATATCGTATACTTTATATAAAATTCTGGTAGGTCTTCGTAATTATAAAGTCGTACTTATCTAACTAGCTAGGTCATGTGCACCGTATGAATGACAATGCACCGGCAAAGAGAGTGATGTCCAGCAATCCAATAGGACGTAGAAGAAGAGGGAGGCCAAAGATTCGCTGGTTAGATGGAGCTGCCAGTGACTGCCGTATTCTGGGGGTACCAAATTGGAAAGCGGCCACACTGGATAGGGACAGGTGGTGGGAGCTGTTGGAGGAGGCCAGGGCCCACACCGGGTTGTCGCGCCCCTGATGATGATGATGACTTATCTAACAAAAATCAGATATTTGATAATAATCAATATCAAATTAATGTTCTTATTAAATCTAATAAAATTGGAACATTAATGTCTGCAATGCTCCACGAACAACGCTCTAGTTTTTAATATCAATGCTACATAACTATATATTTTCGGTACGACACCTCACGGTGGCTCAGTTTACCAAAGAAGTATACATGTAGGGAAAATATCTTATTCATAAATGTCAATCTTTACTTTACAGTGGCACCATTAATAGGTATGGCAAAACCTACTCGCAGTTGTATTGGTAATGAATGCTAGCATTGAAATAGACATTGTAGCGAACACTACTAATATACATGCGAATCGCTCATGATGCCACTGTAGAATCAGCGCTCGAAATGGACCGGAACGCACCGGAGCGCAGCTCCTGTTCGTAAAATCCCCGAAATTATCGCTCCGTATCGTGGAAAAATTAAATAATGCATTCGTGAATTAATAAAATTAATTTACTTTCTATATATGTTTTAAAGTTCATACGAAACTTGTCGGAATCATAGTAAAAAAAAAAAAATCGTCTACGGGCGCCGACAACGTTATGCCCTAAACTTGCATGCCACATGTTTAAAGAAAGGTACTCCGCTTGACCATCTGATCTTGGCAGGTGTATTTCCATACAATACATACAACTACTACGTAAATATGTAGTTTCGGGAAATTATCGAGCGTTCCGGTTGGTAAAATCTTCCATTTCGTGCGCTGGTAGAATGATTTACCTATACTTATATTCAACGGTGGTTTTCCTTGAAACGTAGGAGGCACTCGCTTCGTCAGAAAGTTCCAAAATGATGATCAACAGATGCGCATTTCTCACAATGCAAGGCTTTTAAACGTAAAAAAACATTATAATTATTATTAAATTTTATTAGTGTATTTTCACACTCAGTGGCTGCATCCAAAGAGGCTTCAAAACCTGTAGTAAAATCGTAGAAAATACAATAAAACAAACATTGTAAATGTTATATTGATTGTTTTTGTTACTTCAGTAATGTGGCTAGAAGTCAGTCGGCGCACGGGGCCTCCTCGTACTTTGAATTGGCACTTCGTGGATCTTTTGACTTTACGGACTGGTTGGGCAATTTATATTCCAGTTCCATTCCTTATCTCCTCACCCACCTCCTAATCCCCAGTGTTATTGCCACCAGACAATCAATGAGCAATTGCGGGTCATGAGAGACCGTGTTGCAAGGTGACATTCAGTTACTATGATCCAGCCGACGCGAGCGGGCTTCTGATAGCTTACCGTGGCTAGCAACTCAATTGAAAATACAGACTGATTCAGGAGTGACTCAAAAGACATTCATACATAATATATCATCACCCATCTGTGTATCAAGTGCTGCGAACAGGGTGGCCCAAAACAAACTAGTGCGTGTGTGTATGACCTGTGACCAGTGCCAGTGCGCACCAGCCCTCATCATCATAAAGGTCAGTGTCTGGCATTCTGTTTAATCGCCCCCACCTCTAGATCCTAACTCCTCATCATCCCTCAAAATAATTACAGTCCACTGCGAAAAGCTCAACAACGGACCTTTTGTTGAAACGGTGTTGTTAACTGGAGCATATGGTCACCATACGGCACCTCCAAAAAGGCTAGTCATACCGGTATTCCGTAGCTCCGCCGTATACAATCTGAGGATAGTATTTTACGTCCTTCCAGGTTGGCTTGAAGAATAGGCAAACAAGGTTGAAGTTCTCTTCTGGTATCCGCACTCCGCAGCACGTATCATGGTAAGGTTCAACGTCGCCTCACCACTCTCAGCGTGATGAGAGGCTGCTTGGGTTGAACTATACCCATTTATATTTCATTTTCTTTTCCTTTGTTTAATATAATGTATAGACAGCACGTATCACCTTTAAGACTTTAAAAAGCCCTGGGGCTCGTCGATATTTACAGGATGTACCATGGCCCCCACAAGGGGGGGGGGGCTGACAGAGCTCTAGCCTAGGGGCCCGGGCTTAGGGTGGAGGCCAGCGTCACGGGTCGACCAGATAAATGAAATAAACACACATCTTAAATTTGCTGTAATAGTAAAAAAGTCGCCCGCGGCGCTATTTTACTTCGGAGTTATTACCATTTTAAAATATATGGTTGTTATGACGTGTTGAGTGATACTCGACAACCCCAAAATTCGATGTGTTAAAAAATCGCTAAAAATACACTGTATTTTATTTCACCTCGAACACCATTTGAAATACAACACTGTAGAGTGTCAGACTGCCTTTAACCATAGCGATATGTAGGGGGGCCCGCCCAAGATCCTGGCCTGGGGGCCCGCTTCTAGATGTGGGGGCCATGGGATGTACACACGTAGACTTATGTGCATTGGATTAATAGACAAATCGTTCTACAACGAAGGACGTCGGAGTGCTGGTAAAAGAAGAACTCCTTGTCAGTTCAGTGGCATCATGGAAATAGTATTTAGAACAGTTACGTCAAGGACTGAAAATATAAGAAAAAGATTTAAAAACGTCAGAATGTTGTTTTACGGCATGTCTTCTAAGAGCAGGAAATGATGCAATATTATACCCCGTTTACACGTGTATGGATTTACTGCAGACAGTGCGTATTATCGCAGCCATAACAAGAAAATGCACTTGTAAACACGTATTGTCGTGTTTAAAAGTTCAGAAGCTTCTGAATTTTCACGCAATAGTTGGTGCGCACACGCAGTAGAACGACAGTGGCGAACCTGCTGGACGGAATGCGAACTACACTGCACAGAATATTTTGAGGTCTACCATTTATCTACGAACCTGTCTGAATCTGTCAAATAGAACCATACGATGAAACCATAGCGTCTCGCTTACGCTTAAAGAATGAGATTGAAGAGACATCAGTACTTTTACATGTAAACAATTATTATCGCGATAGTTTAAAATAAATACTATTGGTGCAAGTAAACCCATGCACGTGTACAGGTGCTATTAGGTATTTCCGGATATCTATTCACAATATCCACCCTAACCTAAAATTTATCTGCATTTCCCATAGAGAAAAATGACGCAATTGCAGTACGAAATCGTCTACTATAAATGTCTTATACTACAATGTTTATAGTTTATATGCGAAAGAGGATGTTTATATGAAGGAATTCATATATAGCGAAGTGACAGCTATCGATCCATATATTGTGAATGCCTCCATCAACTGCGCATGCGTCGGATCAGAATTAAATAAGAGACCATACAACGATTGGATTATATTATTATGAATAAACATAATTTCTCTTCTATAATAATGAAACTATGCAATGGAATTAAAACGATTTTCCCGCGCGTTCTGACTTACCCTATGACGTCCCTAGACAAAGTGCCGCCCTTAAGCAAATTTATAATGTCACCCCCTTTCATTTTTAGTTTCAAATTGTCTGAAAATTCGTTGAATACCTACCAACTTATCTTAACCATACAAATACACCAGCGCATCATTCCATCCTATACACAAGACTACTTTCAGCCGCTTAAACAGCTATACCTATAGGGTAGGAAAGTATCAAAATATTAGCACTTATTCTAACAATTACAATACGTTAGTTGTAATTGTTACAATAAATATTATGTTTTAACAGCACATCTCTTGGCTATGATAAATTTCAGAACGAGATAGTCAGTTTTGACTGTTTAGACGGCTAACTTAGTGTACCTAATTGTTACAATACCTAAGTGTTAATATTTCGATACTTTCCTACCCTATTTAGCTGCCGTAGCGTCCGAAAGCAGACTTTTGTGTATAGAATAGATGCGCAGATATCGTTAAATTGACATCGAAATCTGATAATTAGACCATTCCATGAAACCTACTCTCAAAACAGTGGGAGTTTGAAGTATGTGGTCTGTGGTCTGTGGCACTGACAAGTTTGGAGGCACCCTTTTGAATACTGTGTCTGTGCGATAAACCGGTATTAGAACATTACGAGCGGCTTACTTGTCGGCTTATAATGTCATGGAAGAAGATCGAATCCTGGCTCTGGCAAATCTGCATATTGTTTTTCATTTCGTGTTTGGAGTCAGAGTATGGACTTAATAGGTTGAACAAGTGGCTACATCCATTTCTCGTAAAAACAAAAATCTGTTGATACAAACCTCCACTCTGTAGAGACCTATAACATGATCTTATTAGGATCGGGCATGGTTAATGGGTATTATAATAGGTACATGGGGAATGTGGGGTTACTGCTAAAAGTATGGGAAAATGTACTTCAGCTAAAAACGCCCTAGACCTCAGAGTAATAATATAAAGAGAGTGGGCATTGTTCGGGAAAATGAAGCCGTGTTTCTTAAAACGCACAGTAGAACCTCAATTTTAGTATTATCAACTTAACTATGAAACGTTATACCATCATGTTGCTTCTCAGTACGGCTAACAAATTTCAACACAATTAGTTAGTTAACCATATTATTTTCTACTAAATTACCTAACTAAAAATAATTACCACTTAACACAAAAACAATAAATTTCAGTAATACGTACTCGTAGTTTTTAAATGAATGTAGTCATTCAAATCAATGTTTACCGGCGATGCGTACAAAAAATATTTAATTCAGCCGTATAAATTTTATCTTACTCTAACGCATATTGCGGAGAGATAAGCGTGCCGAATGCTTTATCACTCGCACTTATGGTTCGTTTTTATTCAGGCCTTGCCCTAGACTCTTTTTGGTAGGAACAGCCAATAAAATACCACTCAATAACATGTCCCAGCTTAGACAATAATGATGCTTTTGATTTACAACAAGGAGTGCTTACGAAAACATCAGTAATTTTATTTTTATTATAACAGTTTTCCAGCAAAGATTTAAGCAAATTCAATTGATTTTACAACGTTTTTATTAGGTCGTATTCTTATTTGTCCGGTGGTTGTTTGTCCGGTACAAATCTTGCAATCGATTTTAACTAACTTCCCGACTAGCTAGATATTTGAAACTTTTAGAATATATCAGAACACGATGCCAATGCATTCTTTTAATAGTTTTAGCCATTTTTAAGTAGAATTGAATTCATTTTCAGTTAATTCTGTTTTGTATGAAAAGTTATTTCGGAAGAAATCCGTAAAAAGTAAAACACTATTATTGGTTGCTAGGGGTCTGGGGTCCTAGCAACCAAATTATTAATATATGCGTGCGTTACTATGGAAATCAATATGAAGTGTCAAAATGACATTTCAGTATTCTATATTTATTCAGTATTTCTATCAAGTACTATTTTTTTTGATCGTTTAAGCTAGTCAAGTCAAGTTTATATGATTCAACAGAAAATTTAAAAACGTTGTATGTAAAAAATTCTTTTTATCTTGTAATTATTTATAATAAGTACCTACGTATTATCATTGTAAAACTGCGTTCATGTATGTCCTTAAAACGTGCATGCGTCCCGTAAGAACAGTTCCGTTGCAAACTTCACCGCTGTGTGTTAAATCTAACGGGAGTTTAGACTGGGAAATGGTTTTTCTTTTCTCTGGGAAAGTCAGTTCACTGACCTCTTGCCTATAATGTATACTGGACGGAAATCTTTATTATATTTAATGCTATATGACATGTGTAGATATGTAATATTTTCTTCTGGTTTATCTCCGTTTAAAAATATCTCGTTCCACTTCTTAGAGAACTTGAACATAGCGAATATTTTGATCATTATCCCTACTGTCATACATACCCCTTCCTCCATGTAGCATCTGGTTACTGGTAGGTAGTTGATAATATGGCGCTTGACATGTCCCAGTTATGTCATATTTTATTATACGTTCAGTGATCGTTCGGCGCGTCGCTACTTTAATAAAGTTCTTCACATTAAGGTAGGTACACACGCACTGCTTAAAGGTACAGTATGTATGCCGAGTCAAAAGGGGGGACATGCTCGTCGAAGGTCAAAATTGAGTTTTTATTGTATTTTCAAACCATGATCCTGGACACTCCTTAAACGTTGTAGATAATCTATTTATATAATTATCAAGCCTTATTATCCTTTATACTTATTTTAAACATTTGATGACTGCATAAAGTATTTTTGTTACATAAAATAGTATTCTTTTAAACCTCTCGCTCTAATGTTGTAGAATATAGTCATATTTCGGTACATAACTGTGCAGTGGTGTTAAGATTTTTTACATTTATTAATTTTTAAACGCATTTATAAAACCATTAGTATAATTTATTACGAGATAATTTTTGTAAAATATTCACGATAAAAAATTATATTGATAATCTCGGTGATCCCAAATTTGACAAGAATTAGGTATTTTATTATTCGAAAAACAGGCACGATTAACACATTTGAAGATACTTCTAAAGATACTGATTATAAGCTATGTCTTGGGCCATTAAAATGTGATAAATACCCTACGAATAATGATTGTTTTATAATAATTATTGACCTAAGAATGAGGTAGTATTTTTTTGAAATATGCCATTTCTTTTGTCATTCCCTAGTGGTTAAGCTACAACATACGGCCGTAGCCATAAATTGACAAACTATAATTAAAGTAGGGAGTAAAATTATGTTAACGCGCGTGTTTGAACATGTACCTAACCGAATTTATTTTTTTATTTTTTAAACGGTACATGTTCAAACACGCGCGTCAATATCATTTTACTCCCTACTTTAATTATAGTTTGTCCAAATGTGATAGACCAAATGTTCAGGAGACGAAAAACAAATTTCATAATCCTATATAAACGAGTACATGGAGATATTGAAATTGTTATTTTTACAGTATACGAATGATGTATTCATTACCATTATAAAGTAATTTCAAGAAAAGGATGGTTATGGTCTATTTAGATACATAAAAAACATTCTGGATTCAAAGGTCGATTTCGACAAATACGGATATTCGACAAACCAATCCTATAGCGAGGATGAGTTAATTAATTTTAAATAACATAATTTCTCACGATATCGAGAGTTTTCGATAAATAGTATTATTTATGTGAAATTCCTATATCTATAGGTAAATAAAAAAACATTAAGAACACTATTAAGAAAACTCTATAACAGCAAATAAGCCGAATGGAGTTCGAACACACACCTTTCGCTTTCCGGATGGATTATGGTTATGAATACTATCTAAAGTGTTTTAAAATCTGTTAAGAGGTGGTTACCAATTTTGTAATTTAAATCAAGGCATTGCTAGAATATAACATAGCTGGAGTCTGAGGTAGGTAATCATACTTTCGGTTATGGTCCAAGCACTTGTATTCAAGACTAAGCTGATACAAGAATAATGCGTAGTTCAGACCGAGATACATCCAAGATACCAAGATACATACAATTATTATTGTCTTCAAATAAATAAAAATGATTTAAAATCATGTTATAGCTACAGTATTACACGAAAATCTCCATATTTTTAAATACATATTCCGCCGCAGATGGGGAAACATGTGCAAAGTAATAAATAAGCAAGGGGGTATATTTTTACCGTTTCATTGGCAGTAGCGACGCGTGGTCAACTGTGTTTGTTGTCAGTGTGTATTTACCATTGATGAGTGCGCATAGTGGCTGAAGATGCTGAAAGGTGAAACCCAGGTCGCAAAAATGACTCACATAAAACAGCACCAAACTGAAATCAATTAGAATTTAAATTTAAGTTCCACCAAGTATCCTCGGTCGATTGTATTCATTTTCTAAATAATAATCGCCTGCATTGAATTTTGATTTTTTGTGAATGGTTTTGTGATTTTGTTTTCTGATGTACTTATATTTTACATTTTTTTTTGTGTCACTATCGTCTTATTAATAGCATAAATAAACCACTTATATTTTTTTTTCGACCATGTCCGATCCTAATAGAATCATATGGGCCTCCACAGGGTAGAGGTTTGTATTAACAGACTTATAATTTTGCTACTTAAACAAAAGTCAAGCCTCAGTATCTAAAGGTGATAAGTAAAATGCATACAATTCATAGACTATAGATACACCTAGACGCCACCTAGACGGTTGCATTGCTAAATTAAGCTGCGTGCCATGCGTTTGGTTTGTGGGCGAGCGAACGCATTCGTCTACAAATGTTCGAGACCATAGTTATATAGTATTTTTAAGCGGTCAAAATGCAACCATTAGGTAAAGATATCCATAATTTAAGTTATTTTAAAGAAACACTAGGTCACTGATATTAAAATATATAATAATATACAAATAAATTATCACGAACATGTATCAACTTACCTATGAAACGTAATACCATCTTCTTGCTTATCAGTACGGCTACCATATTTTAATACAACACACAGAACCATCTTTCCTACTTAATTAACTAAAAATATTTACCACTGACTTTATGTTTAACACAAAAAATAGCAATTTAGCAACACGAGCTACGACGCTACGTGAAGCGATTCACCACGATTTGTCGGCGATACTTTTGGAAACTAACTCAAACATATGTAAGCCTTTTATCTTACTCTAGCGCGTGTTGCAGAGATTATAAGGGTGCCGAATACTTTCTCACTCGCACTCATGCATCGTTTTTGTTCAGGCCTTGATACAATTTAAGATTTTTGTATGTGCAAGAAAAGCTATCCAAAATCGGCAACCAATATTAATAATATTATCATTGTTTGGTATTTTTACAGTTTGTCGAGCATATGTGTAGGTACAAATCGTTTATCTCTATTTGGATAGAATCAGATCGATCATCTGGAATTATTGTTAACACTAATAGAATTGATCGATCAACATCAATCAGGGGACGCTTCTTTTATTCTTTACACATTCCACATTTCCTAGAACAATTTATACCAGGGGTTGGCAACTGTGACCACGAAAAGCGAATAATATCTATACCTACATACAAATTCAACATATTATTATGTTTGTTTGATTTTCTTTTCTTACTTGGCCCTAACTAACATCTATCTACTATGAAAAATACAAAGTTTTTTTTACCTCTCCTGCCATTCCAATTTTGGCATTTATTACATATTTTGTATAACACAGGCGTACCTAATAAAAATAACATATCGACTGTGGAAAGTAAAAAAGGCGTAATCCGCACAAATCAAATTTTACAGGAGGCTCAAAAACGTTTTCGGTATGGTTTTCGGTCAAAGTTAAAATACAAAATAGACATAGCCTTAAAGTGCATATTAATTAATAATTTAGTTTTTATATCTATAATCTAATATAAATTATTGAGTTAATTAAAAAAACCCAACAAGAATGATGGTTAAGTCGTTTTACCCATGTCACTTTTTTTTTTTTTTTTAAATTTATAGTTAACTTTAGATAATAATTCGGCATTTTCAGCTTACGTACTTTGTACACAACTTGTATTTAGTTGTGTTCAACGTTATTTTGCAATAAAACCTATTTTGATTAAAATTGAGGATTACGCCCTTTTTCCTTTATACTGTCGATATGTATTCACACTCGAGATTTAAATCTTGTTACAGCCTCACACAGGAAGGCAACCCGCTTCCAATTATTTCTGTGTTCCTCGATTTTCACTGAATTACATTTCATTAGACATAAATTAACGCTTTTGAACTTTAAGAATGCCAAATTCTTCTTATTAAAATATGTTATTATATTACGTTTATACGAGGGTGGGTCAATAATTCCTTAGAAAAAAGCATTAAAACAGTTTTTATTTTTGTAATTTTTTTTTATTTCTCAACATAATCTCCTTGGAGCTCAATACACTTGGTTAGACGTTTCTCAATTTTTTTTAAACCGTCAGAAAAATAAGTTTTCGGAAGGTCCTCAAAATAAGCATTTGTCCGATCGATGACTTCTTCATTTGAAAAAAAACGTTGTCCACTTAGCCATTTTTTTAAGTTTGGGAAAAGGAAAAAGTCACTGGGGGGGCTAAATCTGGCGAATACGGTGGGTGGTCGACCAATTCGAACTTCAATTCTTCAATTTTAGCCATTGATCGTAAACATGTGTGAACATGGGCATTGTCCTGATGAAAGAGGATTTTTTTCCTGTTTAAATGAGGCCGTTTTTCTTCAATTTTGTTTTTTAGCTGGTCCAATAAAGATGCATAATAATCCCCTGTTATTGTTTTTCCTTTTTCCAAATAGTCAACGAAAATAATTTCACGTGCATCCCAAAATACAGTAGCCATAACCTTACCAGCTGATTTTACGGTTTTCGCCTTCTTTGGACATGGTTCGCCTTTCGCAATCCACTGCTTTGACTGTTCTTTCGTCTCAGGAGTATAGTGGTGTATCCATGTTTCATCTACAATCACAAAGCGACGAAAAAATTCATCCGGATTGCGTTGCATGAGCCACAACAGGACTTTAGAGGCCACCACCCTATTGCGTTTATTGTCGACTGTGAGCAAACGCGGCACCCATCTTGCAGAAATTTTTTTCATGCCCAATTTGTCATGTAAAATAGAAATGACGCTACCTTTTGAGATCCCTGTAACCTCAATTATCTCACTCAACTTTAATCTTCGGTCACTTAACACCATATCGTGGATTTTATTGATCATTTCTGGTGTAGTCACCTCTACAGGACGTCCTGAGCGTGGTTCATCCTTTGTTGATGTACGACCACGTTTAAATTCATTTAACCAGTTATAAATAGTTGCAAGTGAAGGAGCAGATGTGCCGTGAACTAAATCCAACTCATTTTTTATTTCCTTTGCTGTTAACTTTTTTATATTAAAATGTTTAATAACAGCTCTAAACTCAATTTTCTCCATTTTTGTAAACAAGCAATTTTTTTTTTAAATGTACGAGAAACACACAACAACCCGACCAATCTGATTGAAACTTCGCAGCATACTGAATCGGTAGTGCCGCTGCATGAAAACACACCGCTTACAGTACTAGTCGCGCCACCTGTCGGCTTTTCTAAGGACTTATTGACCCACCCTCGTATTAAGGGCTGAGGGTGGATGTAGGCTGTGGAGATTCGACATAAATAGTGCACTCTAAACTTTGTCAGTCATACTTATTTGTTTTCATTGAACTAAGAATACAATTTGTGCGCGATAATTTTCCAAAAATGGTAACATGTTTATCAATTTTATTACAACGTTTTTATTAGGTCGTATTCTTATTTGTCCGGTGGTTGTTTATCCAGTACAAATCTTGCAATCGATTTTTAACTAACTTCCCGACTAGCTAGACATTTGAAACTTTTAGAATATATCAGAACACGATGCGGTTGCTAAGGGGGTGGTCCTAGCAACTAAATTATTAATATATACGTGCGTTACTATGGAAATCAAAATGACAATTCAGTATTTTATATTTGTTTGTTTGTTGCAAAATAGCAAAAAAAATGATTTGTTGACAATTGTCTTATTTGGCCTAAATTATTAATACATGGAATTGTCAAGTTTATATGAACCAACAGAAAATTTAAAAACGTGGTATGTAAAAAGTTATTTTTATCTTTTAATTATGTTAGTTAGTTTGTTAATATCTGGTTTCGCAGGGTTCTGTGAATTGTAGTCTTATGAAAACAAATACGTATGACTGACAAAGTTTAATGAGCACTATTTATGGTGGATCTTAACAGCCTACATCCACCCTTCACTGCCACTGGTTTGAATTAGGCAGGGTTTAATTGAATTTTAAAAACTAACACTATCTATACACTGTAGTCTTAGTTCAACGTAAACAAATACGTTTGGCTGATAATGTTTAGAATGCACGATTTATGTCGGATCTAACCTACGTCCACCCTTCGCCACTGTGTGACATTGCAACGAAACAATATTTTTGCGACAATACTAATGAACTTGACTAAATGTGGCATGTTTAGACTTTTGGTATTTAATTAGGGGTACTGGGATTCGCTACTCGATCTAAAAATAGAAGAAAGTGGTTTGACTCGACTAAATAATTTTACTAAATTACTCGACTAAATTTGACTGTTCATACACGTTTAGTTTCTCAATTACTCGCCACTCGGCTAAACTACTAGCATGATCTTTGGGTATATTCTATACTTATCGACCGCTGAAGTGATAAATATTATCAAATTTAGGGTAGGCTTGAATCAAAATATTAGCACTTATTGTAACAATTACAATAAATTGAATGTTATTGTTGCAATCAGTGCTATATTTTAACAGCAGCAAGAGATGTGCTGTTAAAATATAGCACTTATTGCAACAATTACAACCAACTTATTGTAATTGTTACAATGAGTGATAATACTTTGATACAAATCTAGCCTAAGTTTGATAATATTTATCACTTCAGCGGTTGATAAGTATAGAATAGACCCACTGAACCAGGTTTAAGAGAACGGAGAAATTTTCCGTTCGGAAAACTTATCTGTACAATTCGGCTGCTATTTGCATTTTAATTGCTTCAGCAGAAACTTTTCCATCTCAGAAATAATAATATAATTGGCAGCCATTCTTCTGCCCTTGACGTATTTATTGCGAGACTAATGGAATTAGGGCAATGTTGTAATTAATTATTTTCGCTTTTGTGCGACATAAAAATATTATGCTTGACGACCAGCCAGAATGCGAATTTGTTATTGCTCTGATTGCTTTATTGACCTACTAGTTCGTTTACATGAATATAAATCACAGAATTTTCATGAATATGCAATCAAATCGTTGTCTATGGCGTAACAATTAAAAATTATATTAATGAGAAGCACTGCCTCGCGCTAAAGAACGCATTTTGATATGTATACGACATCACTTCTTAAATTTGATATATGTAATTCAGGGATTTAACGAAGGGATAGGAGAGATATAATAGAAAATGCAATTTTACAAAACTAACAAAATAAACTCATTTTTAATGTGTGTAAATTAAACTATCGCGATAATAACTTGTAAAACGTAATAGTGCTGACTACCTATCTCACCAATCTCATTCTTCAAGCGTAAGTGAGACGCGTTGGTGTCATTGTACGGTGCTATATATGTTGATAGGTTGTGAAAATTGGTATACGTCAAAATGCGCTGCGCGGTATAGTTCGTATTTTTTCCGGCAGGTTCGCCACTATCGTTCTACTGCGCACACGTCATGCAAGTTTCAATTATCGCGTGAAAATTCAGAAGCCGCTGATTTTTTTTCATCCATCCATGCAATCTTGCATTTTCTTGTTATGGCCACTATAATACGTACTGTCAGCAGTAAATCAATGCACGTGTAAACGAGGTGTTATGCTGAAATAGATCATTTTCACCAATTGGTGATGTTATAAAATATGATATTATTGTATGTTGATAGGCAGGGAGGGGAGGTTAAAAATACCAAAAATCAAGTGACGTAATAAGGATAAACACCTGTGCAAACTGTTGCCAGATGACAATATTAGTATGCCGCCTATGATGTAGTTCAACTAATTACATTATACTATAGAAATCATTGGATTTGTCTTGTATCGTACAAAGTTTATAGCTACTTACCCAGAGTTGTCTAATTAAACCGATGCACTTTGCGACAGCAAATCGTTCATGTCTTTGCAATGTGTTTTGTCCTTTACTTTTGTTACCTGTCAGCCTCGGGTAACTTCTTCCGTTGTGGTGGAGCGATGTTTCCTTCTCGCCGCAAAGCTAAACAACATTATAATAGTATCAATAATATTATAATCATGGCCCCCACAAAGAGGGGACTGACAGGGCTATAGCCTGGGGGCCCGGGATTAAAGGGGGCCCGGCGTCGCGATACGACCAGTTAAGTGAGATAAATACACCACAAAGTTGATATACCAAATAGATTTCAAAAGTAGCCTGTGGTGCTATTTTACTTAAAGAATAATAACATAAAAAAATATGTGGCTGTCCGATGCAGTTAAATATGATCATATTATGATTGAGATAAGTAATTAAATGAAAATTCAAGTGTAAAATTTTATTTTATATTTATTTGTAGTGTAGTGTACCTATTACCTGACTAATGAAATGGCTATTTATTCAATGTGACGAAGGGTCGTATGTTTCTTGACTACTACAAAAGGGGATCGTGAATCAATATGATGCCAAGTGGCGATAACTCTATAAATCAAGACTTATTTAAAAATACAAAAAATCGCTAAAAATACACGAAATATCCCTAATTTCACCTCACGCAACCTTAACTGAATACCAGTGGGGTAAACTACCACTGAGATAATCACACTGCGTTTCACCTTAGCGATAGGTAGGGGGCCAAACATCTTGGCCTGGGGGACCGCTTTAGGATGTGGGGCCATGATTATAATGTTCAAACATCGCAATGTAAAAATTGAAACGTTTGGTGTAATTTCTGCGTAATTTCATTTTTAATAACCTGCAACATATATCAAACATTTATTGAGGTCTTCAAATAAAACCAAAAGCTTTTAAAAATCCTTCTCATACCATAAATGTGTCGCCACCATCGTCAGAAGCGCGACAACTTGGAATACGTATGTCCTGATTCTCTATTCCCTCCATTTGTCTTTATTCAAAGCATACGGCAGGCATTGATAGTTAAATCTTTCCAGATTTTTTTTGGTTTCTTTACCTTATACCAACTGCTCGATGTACCTAATTGTACTTTTAGATTTATTGTCATTCATATAGTGTACATTTATATGGGCCTCCACAGAGTAGAGGTTTGTATTAACATATTTTGTTTTTACGAGAAATGGATATCAGCCACTTGCTCAACCTATTAGGTCAATACCCTGATTCACATACAAATTGAAAAACAATATGTGTACTTGCCAGACCCAGGATTCGAAACTGGGACCCACGGCATGATAGTCCAACGCTTAAGCCGCGCGGCCACCGTGGGCGTCAAACATACTCGTAACTAAGGCACCATTTGAACTACTCTAGAATCTTCATACAAACTATATACTTACCTCAATATTGTATCTTCTCATACAACTGTTCCCGTCTCTGATTAGTCCGAAGAAGGAGTTAAGGGTTTTTTTTTAAATTACGGCTCGTTCATTTTGCAGAGACAATATTTAGGTGTCCGGGGCATAGATGATCACCTGAGATGAGAAGTAATTTTTGAAAAAGTACTCGTAGACAGGTTATGGGGATTCGAGAAAATAGTACACACTATTTTCACATGCTTATAATAATAATAGCACTTACTAACTCTGAACCGATGACAACTCTACTGACAGCACAGTCATTGAAATTATAATTAAGACAATAATAATGGTTTAGTTAATTTTTAAATATATTTTCCTCCTCCATAAATACTATAAAAGTTTTTTTTTTAATTAGGTAAGCAAAATTTGATGCCGTAGAAAATATTTATTTTATTAAAATATAAAAAGCCTCCAATTCTATACAATTCACTCATTTACTTCCATAATTTCAGCTAGATGGTATGTAATATTCTATTCAAAAATATGGTCAAGCGTGTACAAATTATTACTGCCTTTAAGCGGCAAACCATTGGTGTAACATTGCGACTAAGGATTCCAACTATTTTCGATACCTATGAATCCCGGGATTAGTTAACATAATCCCGAAACTTTAGGGATTGATTTTTTTATCAATTTTTATGGAAAATAAAATAAAAACGAAAATATAACAGAAAAAATACTTTTAATAACATATAACTACATTAGAAACAAACTGAGTTTGAATGAAGTTGATTTATTACCCATGTGTTACCAATTAATTTTATTTTTTCACATGAATTAATAAAAATGCGATAGATTGGAAAAAACAATGCTTCGCACTTTCGTGATATGAATTTGAGAAATAGAATAAATACATCAAGAAACATTTAGTTAGACGTTTCTACCAAAAATGCTATTCTGGAGACCCACTGATCACAATCAGCAATCGTAACAACATCAGAAAAAACTAAAAAAACTAACACTTCATGTTAATTGAACTTGTATTTGTTATCTTTTCATAAATAAATAGAAATGTTTTACTCTCACATTATTATTTATATTACAATATTATTTACTCCATTACACCTATGTGTTTCCAAGATTGAACAACATGCACAATATTAACAATAAATGTCTTAAATAGTATAAATTATTTATTTATTAATTTTTGACCGATTTTATCAAAGTTTTTTGTATACCAATATAAAAATTTAATATGAACTATCGAAAAAATACCAATCCCGGGATCGTCAAATTGTAATCCCGAAATCCCGGGATCAAAAATTTGGCTCAGGATTGGAATCCCTAATTGTGACAACGTTAACATTATATTACGCATTTCTCTGTTACTTATATGTTGCTAATAAATGTGATACAAAAACATTTTTTTTATTGTTAAAGGAAGCTTTAAAAGTCACCTAGCATGGAGTTATCGTCATTGGTATAAGTATATTGTAGAATTGATAGAAAAATGGAAGGAATGGGAGTTGTGCCCTTTTGGCGCAGGATATTTGGTGAGTTAGGACCTTAATGAAACAACAATAATTTGAACTTACGATAGTTTATTGATATCACATACGAGTACCGTTCAGATGATTAGACAACTCTATAAGGAAGTACAGCGCGATCAGTCCCTCACACACCACTACGCCACTTTTTACACATGAAAAAAGTATATAAATATGGGATTTTCTTCTGTATCTTAGTTAAAATTACGCAAAAGTAACTTATCATTTATAATAGTAAGGTATGCTATGCGTTAGTATATCTTCAGTTCACACTAATGATATAGCCTGCTGGCAATATTATCTACCTACAATGGTTTCTGTACATGGGCTATTTAAAGAGTATGCTCATAAAAGTTGTAAACCAAAACGTCACACATCCAGTGTCTAACTCCATTCAGACATACATCGTTATTATTTTGACCACACATTAGACGGAGTTATGCATTCGTTCATAAAACGATGTTCACGGGAAGCTACGATAACAAAATAAGCTGTTAAGCATAATTTTGCTTAAATATGTCATGTGCAATCTAAAACTAACCATTGTTAGTATTCCCGACTTCAGCTTTTCAGTTTGAGGGAGTTACGCCGAAAGGGCGTAAAAAACAATTCGCAATTGTAGTGTTAACGCCAATTTAAGCAAGTTTAACATTCTCAAGAAATTCTTGATGGCAGGATTTTTTTTTACTTAAATTTGGTTTAGCAGACTCTATATTTTTTTTAAACAAGTTTGATTCGAAAAAAAAATCATATGGACCTCCATAGAGTGGAATTTGTATTTTTTTTTGTTTTTTTAGAGAAATGGATATAAGTCTCTTGCTCAACCTACTAGGTCCATACTCCACGTTCAAATACACATTGAAAAACAATATGTGAATTTTGCCACACCTGGGATTCGAACCCCAGATCCTAAATTACCCAAATTTACACAATGTCATAAGTACGTGTGTACAAGACTTTAAGACTTTGGGTAAACGGATATTGCCAAATTGTTTATTTTTATGTTTTTTACAATGCCGTGAAAGTCAGACAACAAATGAATGATAATAATTTTAGCTGAATTAATTTGATAGTGTAATTATCTCACGCGAAAATTTAGTTTTATCTATAAATGCAAAACGTGGTCCAATTACCAATGTGCCGACACATCTTTTTTTATCAACATCGTGCAACGTGAGAATGAAAAGGTTCTAACAGACAAATTATGCATACCTATAATGTGTTCTGTAGAAATACAGAGTCATATTAATAATGATTTTCACTGCATTTTGGTCACTCATGTACATTAAACACGTTGCTTTATCATGGCATTACACTCTTATTAAAATGGCTCTTACAACCCTTCAATCTCAGGTCAGAATTTTAGTGTAATTATACAGTTATGTCTTTTTTCAACTTGTAACTATCTAGTTTAATAATTTAAGTTACGACAGACTAGATGTGTGATATTTCGGTTTATTTTTTAATAAGATTTAGTCTCTTCTAACATTGATTTGCTACATTGAAAATAATGTCAACCCGGTGAAGCATTTTTACATGGCAAAGATATCTGCCGAAGATCACAATAAAAAACAAAAATGGTCATACACACGAATATTTACATAATCTTACATTTTGAAGTAATAGTGAATTTTCAATAAAATGGTTAGTATTTTTATAAAAATGATTGCCTTGGCCAATAATGGTTAAAATAACATATAGGTACATACTGCTAATCTTCGGTGTAGGTACAATGGTTGACCTTTACACAATAATAACAATGAAAGTGTAGAAAAAGACTTAAATCTCATTAAAATTCACAGGTCACAGGAACAATGATAACATAATTGAAATTATTGAAAAATACCGATAAAATTCTGTCATAAATACTTACGGTCAGTGCCTTTGAGAAATTTATATTCTCTCGACAATTAGTACCTATAATATTATAAATACTGACCAATATTATATTACTATATCTCCGGCAATAAGTGAAGAACGTATTTAGACCCATTAGTTTTTTTGTGCACTTGTGCACAGAAAAGTGAGGTGGTATTGAAACTAACGAAGTTTGACACTGCGTGTGTTATTGATGTATTAAAAAAATATAATCATTGATTATTTATTTAAATAAATACGAATTGGTTTGTTATTATAATGTATTGTATTTTTTCGCACCCAATTTCCTTTAGCTGCATGGAACCTAGGGAAATTCTCTGCCTCTATATAGATGAAGAAATAATATAATCGAAGCAAATATTTTTCTATCTGTATTTTTCAATAATACTTGTTCACAGTGATGATTGGCCTACGTGGGGAGCCATTTTGCGTTTAACTACTTTCCTATGAAGTATCAATTATAATAATTTACAAAAATCTTCAACAATAATATGAATTATGATAACTATAATAACATGAACGCACTCACAAAATGTTCACGTAACATTCATTAATAATATTCATAAAAAAATTGACGTAAAATAATACGACAAAAAATAAACAGGCGAGGTATTCGCGCTTTGAAATAAATAAGTAATATTATTTACGACTAAATAAAATATATCAATCAACTGAACGATATAAAAAGAATAAATTACAAATTACAAATAAAATGTTGTATGTACCATTTCTCACTTTCAATCATCTTTTAGCTGTATACGCCATTTTGTAGATTCTATAAAATTAATATGTTTGCTAATATGAATTAAATAATTTATGAATAACCAAAGAGTTAATATATAATTTATTATTAAAATATTGGGCGGAAGGTAATTAATTATCGGTATTAAAAAGTTTTTTCAATTAAGCATCACTATAATAAATATATTGGTTTGAAACGTAAATGAATTACTAACAACATTTATGGATTTGTAGAAGGGTTTTAAAAAAAATTGTCTGCTTCAATCGGACTATGCAATCGGTGGGATTGCGTTTCATTGAAAACTCCTGTCAAATGGACATAGGTCTTTTTATTTGGTTGTTTAAATTGTTATTATTGAAATTATAGATTTTAATAGTAGTTGAAATTGATCACCACCTTTTTCGTCACATTTATCTGTAAATGCATAAAGCAGTCAAATTTACTTTCATAAAATCAACATTTAGTTATTAGGGAATAACTACCGATAGCCCATATTCACATAAAATTATTACGGATGCTATATCAAATCGGCGTGTGTAGGTACTTACTGAATTGTTAGTGTTCTTTAAAATAATTAACATAATAATTTGGCATATTCGATAAAATTGCAGCTTTCATTTTTATTCAAAATGGCGGCCATGGAAGTTATGGAATGTGACACTTAACATTAAAATACTGGATTGCATATAATGCGTTCTTATAGGACCTTGCGTCGTATACATTGTTTTAATATACATCAATAATAGTTAGAGTAGTTTATTATGTGTTTTTTAGTAATTTCCAAAAGGATGTAAATAAGTTGTGTATGGAGTAAGATTGCATAGAGTTTAATCTTCGTGACAAGATTACACTTTTATTTCGTAGATGCCAAATTGCAAATTGTGCGTTACACCCTTTTTGACAGTATGTATTTTCTAATATAGACTATCTGACAATATCATTGAAGACTTCAGAATAATTGTAAGCAATACGTTCTTTCAAATTTTCTTTCACATTACGATGACTCACCATTAAATTACTAATATAAATATAATAATTTAAAGGACTTCAAATTTGACGTTTATTTCCGGAATACGATTTTTTCCCGTTAATTTAAATTAGTGAAGAGCATTCAGGAAATTTTAATCATTAAATGGAAAAAAATATTCGTTAAAAATTAAACAAGACAGATTGACTGCACACCAGAGTGGTTTGTAATCGTATTTATTTATATTTGTATAACCTGCAAGGCCCCCCTAAAGAATATTAAAATAATTAATTACATCAGCGGTTCTGAACCTTTTAATTATGAGTAAAATTAACAAATGGTGTGAGTATAAATAAAATCATAGATAAAATACAAAATTACTGTTAAACTGTGGACAGTCACAAATATAATAATATTATAATATAAGTCGTTCGGTTTAGATTTAAAATTACTTTAATATTGTAATGAACGCTTCTACGGCATGCATTGTCTGAAGATTTCCTTGATAAGTTTTTTTTAATTCAACATTCAGTACATATTTGGCCTAAAAATTTAACCTATGTCATACATGTTATGATATATTTTACAATAATGGCCGATGGCCGATTCCTGACTCCGTGGATTTAATATTTAGTTGATTTATTATTTACAGGGAACATTCTCTAAGTACTTTTGTATTGGTAATAATATATTTATTCTTTTAATTGAGAATAACTATTTTGTTTTCAAATTGAGTCACTCAAAAACAAATCTACATCTCTTTTTTAGTGTCTATGGAAGATTTTATTTTGTGAGATAGTTTTTTTTTAAACTACTATGGACTATACATTTATAGATGCTCCTGTAAATTTGTGTAGTTTTGAAATAACTTAATTTAGTAACTAACTTTGTGAAGGTATGTTAGGTTCGGTAATAATTAATTATTTGTATTATAATATTTAGGTATACATCTATCAACCATTAAAACTGATATATGTACCTACGATATAACGCAATTCGAAAAACAATACTTATATTTTTATTACAATTTATGTACCTACTGTTTTCGGAAAAATGTGTTTATTTATTTTCATATCCTTTCAAATTTTAATATAGCATAGAGAGCTATACAACAGTGGTGAAAGGTTCCTGTTGACGGTACGTAAGCTGTGGTAGGTAACTGAAAAAAAGTTATAGAGCAGCCATTAAAATCATCCCTTTTCGTGAAATAAAACATTCAAGTGTAGGCTATAACCAATCAATTTCTTTAGTCTACATACAATATTTATTTTTGTCACTATTAATATATTTCACAATTCCAATACGTCTTAAATATATCATAAAATTCCTTAGGTACTAGAAAATGTTCCACACACTTCGGAGTCATAGAATTATAATAATAAACCATTAATAATTACAATATATGCACGTCTCTATGTATTTACAGGACTAGTGAATTAACGATAAGTGTTGTATGGCCATATACGCTGCGAGGCCCTGCCATACTTGCCACCACAACTGTGGCCATAGAATTTGTGGCTAGCTTTTGAAAGTTTACACTCGCCATTTTGTAACGTAACAAAGTTTAGTAACGTAACAAAGTTTAGTTAGTTTGTTTGGAATACTGCCTAAATTAAACACAAACTACCATTTGAGTGTCCATTAAAACAATAAAACATTTTGTCTTTGCAGGGAATACATTTTTGATTAATATATACTTAATAAATTGTACTGTTGCTTTTGGTGTATTCCTGTATATTTTTTGTTATACATATTTATATTGATGTTAAGATTGATAAGAACATGTTATAAGACGACATTTAAATGGTTTGTATGGCAGTGTTGAATGTTTCAGATTCTAGCCAAAAATTCTTTCATTTTTACAAAAAGAATACATACTTAATGTTTTTTTTATAATACAACAGCGCAAACTTTCTACCAATAATGATTATTTGCCCGCATGAACATCCGATAGGGGAAATTACAAGATCGGCGCCATCACGATTAAAACAAATCCAATTAGAAACCAACGTGACATAAACATGAATAAGTCACGGAGACAAATTAGCTATTATCGCGGCCGATAACGGTGACACAAATTTAAATTGTAAATGCTAATGAGAAAATGTATAAAGTTTGCAACCAATATTATCGGTTATTTTAATCAGATAGATTTTAAAATAAATGCAGTAAGATAGCAATAGTAATTTTTTAAATTTGGAATACCGGTTTTGGTACAACAAAAAAATATCATTATAAAACCGGCTACCATATTTATTTTTGGCAACCCTGCATATTATAATGAAATTTTATTATTAATTTTTATCTAATATAAATTAATATAACATAATATGTCATGGTGTTTAAAAATTAAATCGCTTTGATTTCTCCTTGACTGTATGTAACAGAATCGTGATATTGGGTCAAGATGCATTAAATGAATAAATTAATATACAATATATTATGTGACATTTAAATCATTTTCTTATATTGTGATAAAATAATTTTACAAGAGATTCATCGGGCGTACAAAAAATAAGTAAAAAATACAATGACATAATAGAAACATTTAATAGTTTTTATAATAATAATTAAAGCTAGTCATAGTCAACAACGAGTTAAAATATAAATAATAATATTTTGTTATTTTGTAAGGGAGAGATAATTAGTTCCGATTACCATTTCTCTTCCTACACCATGGCAACATTATTAATTTTAAATACATCGTAAATAATATTTTTATTTATAAATTTAAAAATGAAACTGAATATAATATTGCATTCGAACAAATTAAATGTTTCACTTTCTATAATATGAACAATAAAATAGAAGTGAATAATTAATACATATTCGTACACATTCGATATTTAAAAAAAAAAGAATAATAAATCCATGTTCTAACATTGACACCTCGTATCTGACATTCAATATTTTATATAGGGGGAATTAAATTTTTATAAATATCAGGTTATTAAATTAAATAAAAAAACAACAATACAGTTATCTTAAAAATAAAATAAAATATATTTTCACTTGGCGTATTTTTAATTAAATTTAATTTCATTTAATAGTTTTTGTACTTATAATATTTTAACTCTCCTCTGTCAAAAATATAGAATGTCAGAAACGAGGTCTCAATGTTAGAACATCGAAATTACCTACGTTAATAACTGACAAACGAATACCCATTTAAAAAAGGTTCAATTTAATGTAATTTTATTACAAATTAGTTAATATATTGCTACAATTCTTATATGAAATTATTATTAATTTGGAATTCGTGACAAAACATGACTAAAATATTTGTTTCGTGTTTATGGTATTATTTGGCAAGAAATAATAGCATCATAAGCTAATTCTAAATAGTATACAAAATAAAACATTTGCTGAATATTGATGGGTAAAGGTGCATTTTTACATGGCTTGAATCTTTTCCGTTTCAGGTTCACTCGCCAAGTGAAATTGCACCTTAAGTGAAACATTCCATTCATTAGAACCGTGTTCAATCAATATCCATTTTTAATTATTACATTGAAGTGTATAATGTCGACATTTATAATCAAGGCTTCTTTTTAAGGTGATTTAGCGATAGTGTTTACAATACATTAAAAAAAACAATATGGCGATTGTCAAACACTCAGAGTTTTCAGAAATTAGTTTCCTTTTAAAACGTTTCAAAGGCGATCATCAATTTTATTGCTCTCTTATAAGACAGTCTTTGTAAACAGCAATTTTCTTATTATTTTGATAGTGGTGTTATTCCATTATTTAGATACGTGATGATGAATATTTATTTTAACCTTTAGCGACAATATTTTCGAAGGAACTGTTCAGTTTTTAATTAAATTTTCATTCGTAATTGTAAAATATGATTTTATCGCTGTTACGCGGTCTTTTTTAACGTTTTCTGTGATCCGAAAGAAAAAGGAGATATGTCAAAACATGTGCCCCTATAAAACGTAGATTTGTATTCGTTTTCTCAACATATCGACTACCTCATGGAATAATACACCAACTCAAAATAGTGTTTTTTTATGTTTTTTGAGCTATTCTTGCATAGAAAAAAATACCACACAAGCATTTTTTTCTCGAAAAATACCCAAAATACTGTTTAAAATAATACTCGTAAGTAGAGTTATGATTATATAACATTTTTTGTAATATCTTAAATAATATGGAATAATAATCCACCTGTAGTTGGCATGACAAGTTATTTTTATTATTTTTTAAGATATAAATTATAATTTAAATAATATTTTCATAAAATAAACGGATTTTTCTACACATGTTTTTGATTGGTTTTTTTGCTCTCCTGAAAAGTTGATAATTTAGAATTAGTGTGTTATTCCATGAGGTAGTCGATATATTAATTTTATTAGAAACGGAGAAAAATATTATTGATTCTAAATCATCTTCTTATTCCATGTAATTGAAATTTTACATATTAGCATGTTTTGACATATCTCCATTTTAGAACAATAATAACACAGCATTATTATAGTTTGTTTTAAGTAAAAAATAACATTTCAGGTATTCGAATAATAAGTTTGATAAGGTAAGTATATGCATAAGCATTATTTTTCTTTTATGACATTTAGTTACCTAATTTTTGCGTGGTGTCTAATTAATATTCGTTCGATAGAGTTCGTTTAAATTTAAAATATAAAATTTATTGCGGCAATAATACGTAATACTTAATCCATAATATTATTATAGAACATAAGCAGGCACCCCTCTAATTATAATACCTCGTGAATATAAAATAAAAACGGTCGTGTACATGGTTTAGATGCGAAAAACTCTCAAAATGGCGGAAGTGGAATAAATTAACGAAAAAGGTGGCAACATTTCGTTTGTTAAAAAAAGCGGGAAAATTCCGAGCGACCCGGAGCCCCACTAGCACTGTTCCCTAAACTTGCACACATAGACAATAATGTAATACGTCACGACGTACCTACATACGTATAAAGAAAACGGATGTTTGTTTGTGTTCGTGTATTCAGGGTTCGGAATAAGATAATTAAATTTCAATTAATAAAAGATTATTTTATCAAAGCTTAATTATTATATTGACTGTCATCTTGTGTACGTACATATCGATGGTTTAACATTAAAACATGTTAACAGAGATTCAACTCTTTTTAAAGGGGCGAGTTAAAACGTTATCAGGAAATAAATTAAATAAACATAAAAATTCTTTTTTTTTCTTTTTTCTTTCAACCATGTCCGATCCTAATAGGATCATAATATGGGCCTCCACAGGGTGGAGGTTTGTATTGACAGATTTTGTTTTTACGAGAAATGGATGTCAGCCACTTTCTCAACCTATTAGGTCCATACTCTGATTCATACACAAATTGAAAAACAATATGTGTACTTGCCAGACCCAGGGTTCGAACCTGGGACCCACGACGTGATAGGCCAACGCTTAAGCCGCGCCGCCATCGTGGGTGTACAACTGCACAAAAATAGCTGTTTTAAACGAAGTGTATTGTTGTTTTGTCAACGTTTTATTAGTAGTTTTTAAGTCTCCCATGTAAAAACAAATTTCTCATACGAGGTGTCAATGTTAAAACATCTATATTTATAGTACACGTTTTATTATTAAAAAAACATGATTTAGAAAATTGTCGAGTTATCTATAGATTATTCCGTTGATGGCTGGAAAACGTGATTTGATATATCTTAGTCTCTAAGAAGGTAACACAATTATTATCTTTATGTGACACGTATCGAACGGATCGACTGTATTCATGAATGCAATTGGGCTTTAGAAACCATTTGGTAGCAGTTTCACTATCTTTAGGTAAAAGTACGTAAGTCATCATAAAACTTTAAGCTGCTAAAGGTGAGTACCAATTTAATAAAGACACATTAAAAAAATACACTTTCCGCCGCATTATGTTAAAAATGACAAGTTACATTATATGCACCATTATAATATAACACCACATATGAACCATGGTAAGGAAAAAACACCATGTTAGGGTTAACTTTTAAAAGCGACCCCGCGTAGTAATAAAGTATTTTTGTCTCCCCTGAATATTTTCATAAATGGTAAATTTGTTATATTGTGCCAAGTACCGACGATGAAAAATATAACAATTTTATGTTATTCACCAAAGGTACCTACATTGTATTAGGGTTGTTTCACTCATTATTTGGAATAACGTATTATGTAAATACCTAAATAGTATTATGTTAATAAGTGCTCTCCTATGAATATTATATTTTCGACTTACGTAGTTTTACAGTTTACGCGAAAACATCACAGATTTTAGACAGATATTAGGTAGGTACATATGAAATAGCCCAAATATAATTAACATTTCGATTTAAAATGGATTCAATACCACAACATAAACTGTACGATTAATTAGTAGGTATAAAGATGTGAAATAATCATACATTTTTGTCAACTTTCGATCGCTGAAATTTAAAAAAAACGAACATTTTTATTCCATTACCCAATTAGTACGTATACATTTGAAAATTCCAATAATAAAATGCATCGAGCTTAATTTAATTTGTACCGTTCTCCATTTAGTAATTAGACTAATTAATATCTGCATTCGGATCTGTTCTAGTAAGTAAGTATAATATTATAGTGTAAATGCGTTTTCACTTGTATACATATGTGTGCCGTGTATGTATGCGTGCATGTCAGTGTATGCAGCGGCATCACGAGATATTGATTTTCCTAGCAGCAGCTGTGGGCGAGGGGTTGGAGGAGCGGGCGGGGTGGTGGCGGGAGGGGAAGGAAGTGAGAGATGAGGGGTGGGGGCGGTCGAGGCTTTCCGCTTCAGTTATGCTGCGGTCCGCGAGAGTGGAGGTCTTATTGCAAGACAAACATTTGCAGTAAGGCGAACGGTACAACAAAACCAGGGAATATTGTCAACAGAACACTAAAGGTACTAAATGGATGATGTCAAAACATAGGTAGATGAATTTGGTATACAGGTATATATATACAACTACGCGTAGTTGTGAAGATATCAGTAGTCGTCATGCCGTTTTTAAACTTACTGTAAGGGATAAAATACCTTTTTCAATTCCCTTTAGATAGGTATGACAAATATGTATGTAGTTTTGGATTCTCTTCAGTACGCATTACTATATTTTGATCTATCGACGACACAAAAACTAAAAGTCCCACATTATGTTAATTTTACACTTGAGTGATGAAATGGCGAGTGTTCGATGTGAATATTCAAATATGTATAGCGATATATGAGGCGTGTATTTTCAAAGTGAACTTACTCCACTTCAACAAATTTTTGGCAAAAACCAAAAAAACTGTCTACGGTATTGATGTTACACATGCTTTTTGTATTGAAAAAAGCTACTTTTGTTACTAACACCGACTTCGAAGTTTTTCTACTGGATTGAATGCTGTAAGGTTCTTATATACAAAAACTACTCGTTCAAAATTTTATCCTTTTAATTTTGGCGTTCATAACTCATTTTCGTCAAGTAGTGGAATAAGTTCACTTTGAAAATACACTCCTCATATACGACCGATGATTCAAACAATTAGGAACTAAACAAATATTAATATAACTCTGAATGGAGCGAGAATATAGATAGCAGAACTCAGTGCGTCAGTTCGGCCGACCTGTATCGTTCACGTCACATATTGGCATTATTCTGCATGACAACGTTTGTGCAGTAAAAAAAAATCAAACGATTATAATCATAATTCTTTTTAAAGAGTTATCAAAAAAAAAAAATTCACCAATATTAAAAATAACAGAGCTACTTTTTATTTGATTAAAACATACTACGTACACTACCTGGTCTCGCTATATATTATATGCTATTTTCATTTCAGCATAAATATATGTACTAAACGATATGACAGCATTCGAATTCAGAATCGAACATCCCGAATATTAAGCAATTTTCCACGTTGGAACCTCTTGCCACGTTTCTGTCATGAAATGATATTTATACTGTTCTCGATTATATAATATATCGTCGAGAAAATATCCACATGTAGAATTTTTAAAATGAATAAACAAACTACAAAAAGTGCGAAAATCCCATTAATTCCCGTCCGATAGAGCTAGGCAGAGTCAATAATTAGTATACTTTAAAAGTAGATAGCGTTTCTTGTATCGCTCCTTGTTGCATCGGCTTGTCTCGTTTTATCTCCCACCCAATTGCACTCGTAATTTGACAGAATTTGTGAATATATTTTGAATGTTTTTGGATTATATGCCTAATATTGTACGTAGTTCCTCCTCCAATTTTTTAACCTCCCCCCTCCCTTCTCAAAATTCTCATATTTAAAAATGTATTGGGAGATGATAGTAATTAGGTAAATAAAATTATGTTATCGCTCATTTCTTGCAAATTCAACTACATACATCTGGGATGCTTTCAAATGGGTCCGTTACGACGTCGTTCACTTTCCACATATAAAATATAACAGTTCAAAGTATGCAGTATCAAAGATTGCAATCTTTCCCTGTGACACGTACGCTATATTGAAGGTATTGTTTTTAAAGTACTATAATGCGATTTAACGACACCGTGGCTACAGAACATGCGCTGTTATTTATTGCAGGATATATTCAAAGTAAGCCTTACGGAATGGAATATAGGTACTAGGTACAATAAATAATTATAAATATATAAATTTAAACGGTTTACTTGTGAAATAATACTCTGTCATGTTGATTACATGTCAAATTAATTACAGTAACTAGAAATTCGAGATCATTTTGTTTTGTTTCGTTTCATCCTTATTAATATTTGAATAGTTTTAATGTAGCATTAAGGCTATACATCAATCAGCTGAGGCATGGTCTAAAAAGATCGTGACTACGCAATGCGCGGATTGCGGGTCGCGGGTGCAAATGACGCGAACCGAACGAAATATGATTTGCCATAAAAATTCAACATGCGTCCTTTTTATGTTATGTTTATTAATATATTCGTAATAATAATAGTATATTCATTGACATGTTTTCTTTTTCAAGTACATGCGGAACGTTTTTAAGTCATCTATCTTAACACGATTTAAGAATATATTCATCCGACTCCATCACAAAAGAAATTGACGTGCGAACAGGTATACTATCCCTCTCCGAATGGCAACGCGCCTCAACGCGGCCGAAATTTCGTTCCACATAGTGTTGAAAATTATTTGCCGTTTCACTTATGTACGCTCTTAAGATTGGCCTTCAACTCGCAGCGGATTAGAAACGGGTAAAGATACAATACAATTACAGTGGAATAGTGGCAGAGTTCCCGCCTCTGGAGCACTGGATCACGGGTTAAAATTTTGTTTCTACCTAAATTCACATGTAGTTTTTTTAATGTATCTTTGATCCAGAACAATATTTTTAAAACCGCCACAGCTGATTCGAATATCGAAAAGCGCGTTACCAATTAGCTCCACCACTAAAGCGCCGGCTAGACGCTCATGCTTTACCTTTACCACAAGCTTACATCCGCAAACCGGTTTGTATCGGGATGTCCGTGTGTATGGACGGGAAAACTGTGGCTTGCGCAAACCGAAAAGCTCTGTAAAAGTGTTTCGTATTTTTTGCACAAACTACCGTGCAAGCAAGTCGTTGCCGTCTAGACGGCGCTTTAGTTTAGACAGTGTAAATGTGGAAACTTCGTATACAAAACTACTTGATAAAGTGGATAAAGTAGATTTATTTGATTTCGAGTCAGCCGGCCAACCGCGTAATTCGCTCAACGCTGACAATATCTATGATCTATGCACGCTTGTTTTTTTGTTTTTTACGTATATAGATATGTCACGAAGACTATGCAACTGGTGGGTAACTTTGTGCGTACAATGCATGCGAAGATAACAATACAGTGATGACCATAATTCGGTTCGCAGTTGTCATACATCGACGACAACGATGCTGAAGATTGTGAAAATGGAGGGCAAAACAAAAAAAGTTTTACTTCTGTCGCGTATGGCCACCACACATGCTCATTTATTTATTTATTTATAAAAATGACTTTATTTTACTCCTGCCGTAATTTCATCGAATAACATTTTCGTGAGATAAATAATAACACAAAATTATTATAATCTCACGAAAATGTTAATAATGACGCGGATTATTATTATTATTATAATATGTGTGTTCTATGGCCTGATCGGATTATGCAAAAATCACACGATTGAAAAAATTCATTCTGCCCGATGACCGCAATATTGGTGAAATTAATGAGGTCATGAGGTCCCCCCGACGAAGGAGAGGGTTGCTAATAACGATGAAACGACACAGTATTGCAAAATGTAGCACTGACTTCATCGTAATTATGCAAAAATAAAGGCCAAATCAACATTACATTATTATAATTATGTAATTATCGGTGCTTTACGGTGGAATAATCATCATTTTTTACTCGAAAATTCAAACCGGGTGTTTACAAGTAGTAGATTCAAGCCTCGAAAGTCCTACCGAGATGTGTGAAGTTGTTGTTATTATAAAATGTATACAACCATGATAACGATTTCTAGTTTACACATGCGACGTCTTTCCACCGTGAATTGAATAATGGATTTTATAATACACATAATGTAATAGATTCTTGGGTTTCCACTGCGTCTTCTTTCCTCGACGTTTTGGGATCGTTGCAGAAGCCATTATCAAGAGATAATGATAAAGAGATAATGGCCCGAAACGTCGACGAAAGAAGGAAGAAGTATACGTGGTGGAAACCCAACAATCTATAACCTATGTTATAAAACAACTGCGAAAGTCTCAAACATTATACAAACATAATGATTTGGGGATACGTTATAGTTTCGTGCCAAAACCAGGGCTCGAAATAGACCGGAGCGCAGTTTTGGGTCGTAAAATCTGCAACATTGTCATTCCGTCTCGTGGATAAAATTAATTTTACCGTTTAAGCTAGAATGGCCATAAATAACAAAAAATCTAGCATACTTCTTTTTATAAAGCACACATAACATTGGATAATTATGTTATTATTTTCAGAAAATTAATGAGCGCTCCGGTTCGTAAAATGTTCCTTCTCGAGTGCTGGCCAAACCTAAAGATTGCTCTGATGATGCTCGCAACTATCTCAGACAGAAACATATGACAGGAAATCCACATATTTGTAGATGCTGCAGTGTAGTCATTGTTGACAGAAATGTATCAGCAAAAGTTATTAGCCACAAAGTGTACAGAAGTTTCGCTCCCTGGTTTGCAATTCTAAAACCACACAGGCGTTATAATGTAGTACAAGATATAATTAAGTACAGATAGGTCACTAAGTATTGTCATGGAATTTGAAATATTAGGCATGTTTTGTCTGTATCCGTGGAAGTGTAATAATATTATTCTGTTGAGAATTCTCGATGGTGACATTCCGAAAGGGGTTTGAAATTCTGCGGTCGGGAGAATTCATTAATTCCACGCTGAAACAAACAAACATGTCGACCGCATACTTTTTGAGGTAAATTTTCCATTAAAATACAAGCATTAGAAGCATTAACGAGTTCTACACTGTCCGCATGTTTATTTTTATTGAATTAATAAATGAAAATGGACAAAGCATAAATAATATTCACATTAAAGAATCAATGGTCACGATTATAATATTTAAAGACAAACAACAGTATCGGTCACTTAAGATAATAAAAATACAAAGCTTCTTCTCATACGTACCTATTGGTAATTTGACGGGTCTTGTAGCCCAATGCTTAAGCCGGCTCGTACATCACAACTCGCCTCGTGTGCCTGACAGCCATGAATCAAAACTTCCGAGACCGGCTGGCCAGTGTTGCATGACACAACTCGCACATCTATCTTTACGACAGTTGCGCGTAGCCTTCGAAACGTATTGATATTTCAATGCAGTGATCGGCGAGCCGGTATAGGAATGACCAATTCGTAGGTGTTTCTTTGTGACTTTGACCCTCCGAATCAGAGCCCGAGAAGGATGCAACATGTAAGAATG
Organism: Rhyacophila brunnea; assembly: GCF_057557595.1. NCBI lineage: Eukaryota > Metazoa > Arthropoda > Insecta > Trichoptera > Rhyacophilidae > Rhyacophila > Rhyacophila brunnea. The sequence continues at coordinate 31,356,032 of NW_028232827.1, read as the reverse complement.
CAACAGCCAGACGTTTTCAGACGAGAGACGACAACAAACAGTTGCATTCTATCAATCTGCGAAGCTCCATTTGGCAACGCGTGTTATGTTGTTTCGTTAAATAACGATGACGTCACATCGACGTATTCGACACGTTTTTAGGCAAGACGAGTTCCGATGTGCGAGCCGACTAAGACATTGTTTCAGTGACGACCGTAGGTAAGCCCTTAGAATGTCATCCCTTTTCGTTTTCAGTTTCAAATTGTATTTCAACGAAACATTCTCAAACAGGGGTGCTTTTAGAAACACGGAGATCCGAGACACTGACAGATTGGGAGGCCCTCTCGTGATTTTTTTCCTATGCAATAAACCGCCACTGGGTATTTACAAAACAGGAATAATAGGGTAAGTCACCAGTCTTTTTAATGCTTCGGATGTCGGTAATTCCTAACGAATCGTCTGCTTCATAGAAAACCGCCACTGATCTCAAAAGTTGTAATATTCGTATTCGTTCCGTCATTTGCCGCCCTTAAGCAACGCATGACCTGCCTAACCCCAAGGGACATCGCTGCATTGGCTTATATCAAGGGTGCCGGGTTAGATTCACAATGAGATCACAATGCATTTTCTCCAGTCTGGGCGTTTCTGTGGTAGTTAACACTAGGCACTGTTATTGGTGTCCTTTTGACCTGTGTAGTATTAAAAAAACTATAGACGGACACTACCATTCTGTCTCAATTATTACAGAAACTTTACTTCGTCAATCATGTTGTGTAATAATTTTGACAGTAGGTCCTACTGTTTCTACAATGTTTAATATCCATTACGCAAGAACCGGCTGTCAAGTCCTGGGTACGCAGATTAAGGCAAGTATCTTTTTATTATGAACAGGTAAATATGTTGCATAAGCTCACCGTTCACCTATTTCACTGTCACCTAAATGCCTTCATTTCAAGGACACCTGTCGTTATAATCCAGGCAAAAAATATCTCTCATGCGTATTATGAACCGAATATTATTATGAAGCCGGTCTATTAAGTTCTCTTGTCTCAGGCACGTGTTGCCTGCTTACAGCAGCTGTGTTTGACACGTGGAAAAATGGGGAAATCTCCTCTATCTCTTGTTTGTACGCACTTATTTACAAACCACCATACCACAGAAATATTTACCGATTATACCATATTGAAAATTAAATCTTATAATATGAAATGATAATGGAAAATAAACTTAAACTGAGCTTCAGAAGACTCGAAATGTTACCAAAGTGACAGATGACATAACCAAAACCAATATTTGTAATGATCAGTCATTGTTACGATATAAAAGGGGACCCCATTAAGAACGAAAAAATACAGATTATTAAGATAAATGGAATATTCATTCTTCGTCATGGCCTTATGACTGTGGTTCAAGACCCAAGTGATTTGGCTGTCGAATAGCCTTCCCAACGGGTTGTCCCTAATTTTCTCGGTATTCTACGACTGTGACCATTGGAAAACCAGTGGCACTGGTGAAATGGTGCAACCATCAGGGACATCATTCTAATGTTTGAAAACAGCGCAGATATTTTGTCGCAATGAACCCCCCCCAACCATTTTTGATGTCTGATTACATTACTATATTAATGTAATTGCTGTTTATATCGCCTTAGAGAGGAAAAAGGGCATAACCCTCAGTTTTTTCAAAATAGGTTTTATTGCATATTATGTACACGACTAAATACACGTGGTGTCCAAAGGATTTAAGCTACAAATGCCGATTTATTATCTAAATTTAGCTAGCAATTTAAAAAAAAAAAAAGTCACATGGAGTCAAAATAACTCAATGATTAATATCAGATTAGGGATATAAAACGCAAACTATTAATTATCATGCACTACAAGTACGGCGGGTAAGTCTATTTTTTATTTTAACTTTGACTGAAATTATAACAAAAACGTTTTTGTGCCTCCAGTAAAATTTGATTCGTGTCGATTACGCCCCTTTTCCTTTCCATAGTCGATATAATACAATTCCCTTGTGACGACATTAAAAGGAATATGTTGGTATCAATCAAATCAAATAATTCAAAATTGTAGAATTAACAAAACCATGAAAACGTTTAAATGAACGAGTAAATCTCTAGTTAGTTAGTTAGTGTATGAACGACTTGTATTGAGACCGCTGTACCTATAGATAATTTTAGATCAGTCGTTCGCGAACGACACGACTGGTAAAAATATAATATTAATTAAGAATTATTAATTTAGTAAGTTTCCAAGATGGGAAAACATGACACATTTAAAATTTTATTATTATAAACGGAAAATTTGAATGATACTTTCATAGAGAAAAATACAGTCATTTGAAATTCGTATGGATGTTTTTTGAGATCTACGTCTGTCAAATTTTTGAAGGGCAGCTCTCGCGGATTTAAGGTACTACGCTACATGTAACATCGTCTGCTGTATACCTACATATACGGAAGTATTATTATATCAATTATAATTTTCCGCGCCATCCCCAAAAACAAAAGTTTCCATCTGATTTTGGCATCTGGATATATTATTATTCCCTTTACACACGTGGCATGCATGCAAGTTGTACAAGTTCAGTTCAGTTTTGTAATCGGAATCGTTGCCGGCTTATCCTGATCCCTCCTAGCCCTACGTCTGGCGTAGGAGGCTAGACCATCAAAGAGTAAGTACCTCAGTGATGTCCTTGGCTAGCGGCCCACGCGAACTGGATGTTGGAATAAAGTACATTGAGCCGAACCGGGTGCTTTTTTCACAAATGTCTACAATTAATTGTTTTTGCGTATGCAGATTTGTGATTAGTGGAATCTGCAGAAATAGTTCATTATTGATATGTGTACCACTGAAAGGGCAGAATTCATACGATACAGTTGAACCAGGAGCTTATTCGAGTAAGTATTTCCATTGACATTACGTTAGGTTACGAACATTTATTGTTACGAATCAAAACTCTTAATCATATTATTGCCACTGTGGTGGTAAACAGTTGTAACGAATAACTAATCGCACTGTATAATTATTAAGAACTGATGACCATTCATAGCGCCATTAACAATTAAATACGATATTGATAATCATAGTTGGAGGAGATAGCTGGCGTCGACAGTGGCAAAGCCTGATTTACGTTGTTATTGTCAATTTCACAAAGTATTTCTCTGATTCCGATTTGATTTGTTAATAAAAAATGTCTAGGAATTATCTTATTATGGTAGAGTGTTGGCAATGAGATTTCATCTTTTAAGTCCTTGCACTAGAAACTGTTTTTCATTTGTTCACTATCATCACCTTTAGTTGGTACATTAAAAAAAAAACTTTTGACATACAACTGAAGAGATTCAGGGTTTTGTAAGTCAAATGATTTTTAGTGCGAGAATACATCTCAACACACATCATTAGGTTCCATCAACATATTAACATTTGGTATTTTGGATGACTGAATACGTTTTGAAATGTCTCCCTTCAATTGGGTTTCCAGTGTCATTTTTCGCGATCCGTTTGTAGTAATATCCAGGGGACATCACTGAAGGAGTTAACCATGTACCAACGAATAGTGGATACAGACGCCCTCCCGGCGCCCCGGGCTCTGTTGCCAAGCGAGGGGCAGCTCGGATGCATTGAAACGAAACGAAATCTCCCATCCGAGTAACATGATATTATTATAAAATATTTAATACGTTTCGACGCCATTTAATTGGATTATCTATTGGTAAAGTGGTGACACTGGCGACCTCTGTGGACCCCGAGGCGAAAAATCTCTAGAATTTCTAGATACTGGACACCCTCAGTTTATTTGGTAGGGTAGGATTAGAGTTTAAATCGACTTGTACGAGTAAAAATTGGCCGAAACTATAAGTAAGATTTACAAAAGGCAGAAACGTATTTGTAACAAATGGATTTTTCATTATGCAGTAACTTGTATGAGTTTAAAAATACGTAGCATTTGTTTGAGATACGAAGTTGTTTTGAAGATTTTGACAAGAAAATCGACCTACGCACAATAAATTAATCCATAGGTAATATACCAATCGAATCCTGGGTCTGACAAGTACACATATTGTTTTTCAATTTGTGTGTGAGTCAGGGTATGGACCTAATAGGTTGAGCAAGTGGCTGACATCTCGTAAAAAACAAACTCTGTTAACACAGACCTCTACTCTGTGGAGGCCCATATGATCCTATTAGGATCGGACATGGTCGGGGAATTATAATAATCAGCAAACCCGCAAAGAGAAAGAAAGTATAATTTTTAGTATTTCCAGAAAATTTGTATTAAAAGTTTATTAGAATAGTGTAAAACAGAGTTCTTATAACAATTGCTGTATCGGGGAGATAACTCCACCATCAGACGATTTATCATAAACTAAACTGTAAAACAGAACGATGTTGCTTTGCTCAGACATTGAGCGCGAATCAAGGAACGAATTCAAATAACTCCCCATAAAATTTATTCACCACAATGCTGTCTCGCTCTTTAATTATTACGAAAATCAAATGACTAAGCGCATGTCATGTATCACTAATGCGATTTCTATTAGCATTTTTCTGGATTTTAAATCAGAATCGGAACTAAGATAAGTCCAACTTTAATTTTCATATAAAATTGGTCTTAAAATCTCAATGGTATACAAGCGCATACAGGAAACGCATAATTTGGAATCTGTACATATAAAAAAAGCGACACACCTATTAGACACCACGCATACAATTTTGGAATCCGAAAGTTAGGATGGATAATGTAAAAAAACACCACTTTTTCAACTGGAGTAAAAAGGTGATATTGCCATTATTTCATTACAGTATACTAAGATATACTTACATTAAAAATAATACGGATATATTTCCGATGTTTGGCTCTACCAAAAACATTATTTTTTACTTGTGGGGTAAGATTTTAGGTATTCGAAATTCAAATGTGTGTTCAAAAAATAGTTTAGACGAAGCCCAAAATACCTTACTGATGATTCAGTACTTACTATTGAAAGACATAATTGCAGCTTGCAAGGTCTAGCAGAACAGCTGGCATTCGCCGGTTGTTCTTGTATCATAAATAATAGCACATTTTAAAACACCGATACGTTTACGAAGAAGAATAACAAATGGTAAGCGTCCAAAGGAATACGAATAAAAAACTGAACAGTGGAACGTAAACGAATCTACAAATATAAAACCAAACATTATTTATTATTTTACAAAACAATCATATTACGCTAATATGTATTATGCGATCGCGAAATACTTTGTATTGATATTTTTACACAATTTACATTTTTTTTCGACCGATAAATTGCACTTTGTCCGACCAACAACAACCGTCTAAGATCGTTTAGAACACACAACAAATAGACAGCATATCGCCGAATATATAAAAATATATATTATTATTATTACGAAAACACCCATGTGGACATTTAGGTTGACTGTACAATACTCGTAGTTCGCTCGCAGAATATCCCGGCGGGGAGCTATCGCCCGCGGCCGGCACTAAACGGCCGGATTAATTTTTTAAAGTTATTATTTTAATAATTATAATTTACTTTTTGTCGATATTATTGCAATCTTTCAGTTATACAATACAAAAAGAAGCGTAATGCGATTCATTAACCATTTTGAATACCTAAACATAGCATTTTTCACTATTCATAAAAAAGATTCTCGTCGAGCATCCATATATCATTGGATCAGACAAGGCTGCCACACAAACCCGTACCCATAATAAATTCAAAAACATAAATAAAATTTGTATTCACAATGATTTTGAGAACAAGTAAATATTTTTTATATAATTTCAGCGGTTGTAAACATTATAAATTTATATGACTTTAGTTATTTAAAAAAAATGTGAAAATGAAAACACATAATTTTGATAAAAACACTTCTGAGAAAATATATTATAACCAATAGAAAAAATCTTTTTGAATAAAGTTAAAACACCCGGCAGGAATCAAACCTGCATCTCCTGGGATTACGCCCCAATCCGCGCATTAACCACTATGCTACGAGGTGACATACTAATGACGACAAAATGACGATATAATTACGATAAAAGATTTTTTCTATTGGTTATAATATATTTTCTCAGAAGTGTTTTTCAAAATTATGTACGTTCAATAATTAGAATGGTACATTCTTAAGGGGGGACATGCTCGTCGAAGGTCAAAATTGAGTTTTTATTGTATTTTCAAACCATGATCCTGGACACTCCTTAAACGTTGTAGATAATCTATTTATATAATTTTGAAGCCTTATTATCTTTTTTAGTTATTTTAAACATTTGATGACTGCATGAAGTATTTTTGTTACATAAAATAGTATTCTTTTAAACCTCTCGCTCTAATGTTTTAGAATATAGTCATATTTCGGTACATAACTGTGCAGTGGTGTTAAGATTTTTTACATTTATTAATTTTTAAACGCATTTATAAAACCATTAGCATAATTTATTAGGAGATAATTTTTGTAAAATATTCACGATAAAAAATTATATTGATAATCTCTGTGATCCCAAATTTGACAAGAATTAGACATTTTATTATTCAAAAAATCGGCAATATCAACACATTTGAAGATGATTCTAAAGATATTTATTATAAGCTATGTCTTTGACCATTCAATTGTGATAAACATCTTATGAATAATGATTGCTTTATAATAATTATTGACCTAAGAATAAGGTAGTGTTTTTTTTAAATACGCCATTTCTTTTGTCATTCCCTAGTAGTTAAGCTACAACATACGGCCGTAGCCATAAATTGACAAACTCTAATTAAAATAAGAAGTAAAATTATGTTAACGCGCGTGTTTGAACATGTACCTAACTAATTTTTTTTTTTTTTTTTTTAAACGGTACATGTTCAAACATGCGCGTCAATATCATTTTACTCCCTACTTCAATTATAGTTTGTCAATTTATGGCTACGGCCGTATGTTGTAGCTTAACCACTGGGGAATGACAAAAGAAATGGCGTATTTCAAAAAAACACTACCTTATTCTTAGGTCAATAATTATTATAAAGCAATCATTATTCATAAGATGTTTATCACACTTGAATGGTCAAAGACATAGCTTATAATAAATATCTTTAGAATCATCTTCAAATGTGTTGATCTTGCCGATTTTTTGAATAATAAAATGCCTAATTCTTGTCAAATTTGGGATCACAGAGATTATCAATATAATTTTTTATCGTGAATATTTTACAAAAATTATCTCTTAATAAATTATGCTAATGGTTTTATAAATGCGTTTAAAAATTAATAAATGTAAAAAATCGTAACACCACTGCACAGTTATGTACCGAAATATGACTATATTCTAAAACATTAGAGCGAGAGGTTTAAAAGAATACTATTTTATGTAACAAAAATACTTTATGCAGTCATCAAATGTTTAAAATAACTATAAAGGATAATAAGGCTTCAAAATTATATAAATAGATTATCTACAACGTTTAAGGAGTGTCCAGGATCATGGTTTGAAAATACAATAAAAACTCAATTTTGACCTTCGACGAGCATGTCCCCCCTTAAATCTTGCGAATTATTCGTTGAATAAAAAAAATAGTGAAGTGAAAATGAAAATTAATATTTGTAATCTATTTATTAAATAAAATAGTCGCTAATTAAATGAGAAAATTAAACTATAAGTAGGTATACTTGTTTTTTTAAAAATACTTAATATTATACTGATGAGGGTGGTATCAGTACATATGTGTAGGATGTGGGTACTGGGTAGTATGTAGGAACATATACTATCTATCCATTGTTATATCGATGTCATCCGGAGACAATTTTAATCATTCCTAATCTGAACACGATCGTTGGCTCTCATTCCTAATAATAATTAGTAATATTTTAATAATAATTATACAAAGAAAAAACATAATTCACTACGACCCCTTTTTGCTAATGTTGTCTGTCACTTATGCTTTAAAGAGTTTTTCACTTTCTCTCACGTTGTTTAAGCGTTTCTTCAAGTTGTGACGTCAGCCGCCCAAGGTCTTCCTGGCCGTGGTTGATGATGTACCGCCCCCGCTTACCAGCGCCGCGGGGGCGGCTCGCAGGGTCAGTCGCCGTTCACTGTCACCGTCGTCCAATTCCATGGACTGCTGTAGTTCTTCTGACTGTGGAAGAAGAAAAAGAAATTTATTAGTATTGCGTATGTTTTACAACATTATGGAGTAACTATCACTGGCGAAGAGTGGATGTAAATCAGTGGTCTCCAAGCTCAATAAGAATGTGAGCTACTTTCAAAAATTGAAATTGTCTGGTGAGCTACTTATAGGTACATACGTATTCCATCTTTATATTTTTTATCATCGTTTTTATCGTACCGTACATAATATTATTTATTACTTAAAATAAATTTGGACATTGACTTCAAATAAAACATAAAATGCGTACTTTAATTATTTATTTATAAACAACATAATAATTGAAAAATATCTTGAAATAAGTGTGAGTAAAAGTTAAAATCCGTTTAAAAAAAATCGGTTAGGTACATGTTCAAACACGCGCGTTAACATTATTTTACTCCCTACTTCATTTATCGTTTGTCAATTTATGGCTACGGCCGTATGTTGTAGCTTAGCCACTGGGAAATGCCAATAGAAATGGCGTATTTAAAAAAATACTACCTTATTCTTAGGTCAATAATTATTATAAAGCAAACATTATTCGTAGAATGTTTATCACATTTGAATGGTCAAAGACATAGCTTATAATCAGTATCTTTAAAATTATCTTTAAATGTGTAAATCTTGCCCATTTTTTGAATAATAAAATGCCTAATTCTTGTCAAATTTGGGATCACAGAGATTATCAATATAATTTTTTATTGTAAATATTTCACTATAATAATGTCGACATAAATTCTACTAATGGTTTTATAAATGCTTTTAAAAATTAATAAATATAAAAAATCTTAACACCACTTCACATGGACGTACTGAAATATGACTATTTATTCTAAAACATTAGAGCGAGAGGTTTAAAAGAATAAGTACTATTTTATGTAATAAAAATACTTTATGCAGTCATCAAATGTTTAAAATAAATATAAAGGATAATAAGACTTCAAAATTATGTAAATAGATTATCTACAATGTTTAAGGAATGTCCAGGATCATGCTTTGAAAATAGCATAAAAGCTCCATTTTGACGTACGCTTAGCATGTGGGCCGTTAAACCAAACCATAATCGATAAAAAATATTTTTCTATCTATAAAACATCTAAATTAATTATGTATGGGATACCAGAAGTAGGTATAAACAAGAGCTGGAAGCTAAACCCAGCAATACCAATAATGACAACGGAACTCATCGCGATAAACGAAGCAATTAAATACACTTTAAGCGATGATTTCTCGGCGCAATCCGCTGTCATTTTAACAGACTCCAAAAGCGCTTTACAACATCTTGCCGCAGCAACTCGCTCACATAACAGTAAAACCATAGCATACCACATCCTTGACCAGATCGACGCCAAGAAAAATAGAGGAGGAGATATATGCCTTCAATGGATCCCATCGCACATGGGCATTGAGGGAAATGAAAGGGCAGATGATCTGGCAAAGGTAGCCGGCCATTCAGGGGTACCATATCAGTGGATACCAGAAAACCTGGACTGGAGGAACAGGGCACACCATGGGCAAAAGATTTGATGTCCTCATGGGAAGAAGCGAATCGCAGCTCTGCGATGAATGTCATGTTTTAGAGGACATTGTACATATAGCACTGCAATGCCCCAAATATGAAGTTCACAGAGTACAGCTGCGAATTGCAGATATCTATGAGAAGGTCGACGAATTGAAGGGTGTCCTGGCGGTGGGTAAGACGGAAGAGCTAGGCAAAATTGTAAAGCTATTTAACAGAATAGGAGTGAGGACCTGATCGACGGATCCCCTTCTAGAAGAGAAGAGGCGATATGACAGCGAGTCGCAGTCAAAGCCTCGGTAAAATCACAAAAAAAAAAAAAAATATGTATGGTTTAATGACATAATTTTAAATATTTTATAGATAAACGAATATTTTTTGACTATTATCTACTATGGCTTGGATTGGGCAGGGTTTAATTGAGTTTTAAAAAACTAACAAATATTATTTGCACATTGTAGACGTAGTTCAATGAAAACAAATACGTTTGTTTGCCTGACAAAGTTTAGTGTAGGTACACTAGTGTGCACTATAATACCTCCACCCTTCGCTACTGCAATTATTTAGTTATCACTTTATACCTACGCAATGTTAATTGTATGTACCTACCTATAATATATAAAGTACAGAAGACTAGCATGTTAATTTTCAATCAAATTTGTTATATTGTTTTAGCTTTGTTATGAGAAGTTTTAAGCTGATTGCGTGTCAAAAAACGCTACGTTTAACGCCATAATCTGCCAGATGCAGATTTTGCAATATATGCCTATACAAAAAATGTTAGATCTAGCAAGAAAAACGCTGTCAATACAGTAGAACCTCGGTTATCCGGACTAATTGGGGATGAAGATGGTATTATATTACCGACGTGACTCTTTCGTCTTTGTATGAACCACATAAAAATACACTCATCAACTTTTTTATTTCCTGATTTTTTCATAACTTTCCGCTCTGAGCTTCCATCTCCTGACATTAAACAATTAGCAAACTTCATAATAGCTGTTTCACTTTGTTTTTTTTTTATATTCGAGACAGTTGACGTTCCGACACCATATTTATTAGATAGATAACGACCCGAGTCACCGCGCTTCAAAGCATCGATTATATCCAATTTGTCTTGTAATGAAAATAATTCGGATAATCGAGGTTCTACTGTATATTATACATAATATGAAGGCACCTCGTCATTTATATTAGTATATCCATTTTTGGCTAATCATCTGACTGATTTGAATTAACGAACAATATATCCATGACCTTGATTTATGTCCCCGTTGACCTCTTTTTATTGAAGAGGTCACAGTAACAATACATTTACATTATTTTAACATAACGCGATGGCATAATGAAGTGGTACATGTGGGTGTAAACAAGATAGTATAATGTCGTATATGTAGATGTATATACTATTGCAATAATAATTATTAATAAATATGAGTTAGCATAATTGTGACACTGTAACCGTGTTTAGTAAGTATGTGTATGACCTAGGTATGTTTAAACGAGAAGATCAAAATTGTTGTAAGCAGCACTTCGCAGTTTGCAGCATATTACGATGTATTTAGCAGTGTTATAGCCCCGCAGTTTTGAGCCTATCTTTGTATTCTTATCAAGTATTAACGAGCAACGTAATGAACGTCTAGATGCATTTGATAACGATTTGGGGAATGTGACAACTGGACGCCAAGACAATTGGATGCCGCACTGTCGTAGACACGTAAACAGAACGTAGAAGATGAATTTTAATCGGTTTCTATCTACTACTTAGTAGTTTTCATTAATTTTACTCTTAACATAATGTTTTTTTATTGCAGATTGAGAATTACCATGCCTAAGGCTTTATATAAAAATAAAAAACTCATTTTTCGTTGGAACTTAAACATATGAACGATTAAACCATTATTTAAGTGTGCATATTTAAATTCTCACCAACTATTAAATCATAATATACCTAATAATTTAAATACAAATAATAATATTAAATGTTTTTTAAAGTACCTATAAGTACATAACGTCTATTTAATTTCGAATTGCATGGCGTCCAGTTGTCTCGGCGCCAATCGTCCTAGACCCAAGATTTGCCTTATCGGCCACTGTTCTTATCAATCTAACCGTCTGGATGCAATGCATCGTAATGGCTCATTATTTCAAATCTGGATATTGTTTTATATCCACTTTTCTTATCAAACTAAACGTCTGAGAATGCCATGCGTAATATTAATAAAGTCTGTTTTATATAGAATCAAATTACCTTTTTAAATTAGTACTATTTCAACCTTAAAGAAGGAAGCATCGACTGCAGATCAAATCAAGTTATTGTCCATAACTTAATCTATTATAATATATATTACATTCTAATAAAGCCAGTTTAAAATATAAAATGTGTTCAATTGAAGTTGATCTTGCCATTCCATAACAGCAGTGATATCCCTTTTTTCTATAATCTAAGCCCTAGGCATAGTTCCTCCCTTAAGCAGAATTAAAATGCGGTACTTACCTACTTCTACCCTTATTCTAAGATTGTTTGTAAATCTAAATATTCCTGTACTATCATCAAACGAAGATAACAGAATGTCGCCGACAGTACAATAAAATTGCAGTTTCCGACAGTCTTAATGCCTATTGAAATTTTATAATGTGCTTCATAAGTGAGTTAAATAATTTGTGTATCTTTTAACAAACCAAGATGACGCTGCCAAATAGCTTGTTTTCATTACCTATAAATACCTATAAAGTTTGCTAGTAATCACATTAGAACTGAGGTACCACCACTCCATTATCGTTAAGGGTGCCAGTGGATTAGATATAGTACCTACTACTTGTATCAGTCTTTATTTCAAATTTTAAACTTTTGATGTGAATATCGACTGAGTTTTATGCAGGTGCTCCAATATTAGCCAGCAATTCTCGGACAATAATAAGTTTCCGAACACGTTTATGTTTTTAGGAGCACAATAAACGCTGGCATACGCGTGAGTCCCAAATGGTGGCGCCACTTTTTCGTCAAGTATATACGCGTCGCATCTACATATAATATGTATGTATGTAAATTGGATACGAGTTACTAATCAATGTACGACTAAAATAGTTGAGTTCGTAGATAATATTATGTTGACAGTAAGGTTGTGATAGTTAAACATATCGTACGTAATATTTTCCGATAATCCTACAATACTGTTTGTTTGGGGTCTACCATTTTGAACAGTCAGTAATCGAGATGACCAAAAAATTGTGTTAGAAACAGTGCATCTTTCAATAATCTTTTGATAATGCAGGGATTTACGTATGGCTTAATTATTATTACGCCGACCGTCGTGGCCAACGTTTTAACACTATTTGCAATAACACGCAACGATTCAATTGCAATTGTTTTTGATTGGTTTAAAATAAACATAGTGTTGCTATTATTAAAAATATAGGTTGACCGAAAACTATTTCTTCGTTAGATTGGTGGCAATGTTACGCCGAATGTGCGAAATTGAATATTACATGAAATGGGCAAAATTTTGCCTAAATCATGAAAAATGCAAGCCCGTTGCCTTATTCATAAATTAGACAAAATATCTGGAGAGTGCGTGAAATCGGCAGTAATTTTTCTGCCTACTTCATGTCTTGGACAAATTAGATAGTAGCGCTACGGTGGTATTTTTTGCAACTAAACTAAATGTATCAAATGCTCATGCATTGGTCAAAATGTACATTTATATTATCTATGGTCAAAATAGATGATCGCGCTCCGTGGTGTTTTTTGCAACTAAACAAATGTGTCAAATGTCATTGATTATAATATAAAAATATACCAATCAATAACTACAATGACGTTCATATCCATTTACTATGCGCAAAAAAATTCTAGAACTATAATATGATAACGGAAGAATTTTATTGAAAAGTATTTTCGCGATTTGATTCGTGCTTGGGTATCAATTGTGCAATGGTCGATTGAATGTTTGTGATAGTTTGTTGACACTTGATAGCTAACCTCAAAATGGACATTCAGTTGAATAATTTAATTCAGAATTACAAAACCTAATCTAACCTAACCTAACCTAATAATAATAATATTATATTATGTCCAATTATAACTTACTAATAAAACCATCCGTATTTAATTTACTTTTTCTTCTGTCATGTTGACAGTTCAAGAATTCCATACCGTGGCGAATTCATGTACTCAGCAGAAAAATTACCTAATTCATGAATAAGGCAACAGGCTTGACTATTACATGAATTAGCCAAAAATTTCCCATTTCATGTAATAGTCAATTTCGCACATTCGGTGCAACAGCAACACTGAACACTATTCCCGCGCAAAATTTACGTCAAAACTGAGCTATCAAACCTAGTGGGCGGTGTTCGGAAATGTTCGTATGTTCTCGGCAACCTTCGCTTGGATCGGGACGACGAAAAATAGAATTTATCTCACTTTACTCACGATCGCTCCCGATCCTTGAAAACCATAGAGAATAAATAGATTTTGACAGTCGTGGCAGACGATCGGGCCAGCCCTTAGATTATAGATACATACCTACATCCAGACGCAATCTGCCATAATTTGAATTTTAGGTATCCACTACGTTCAATCTTTGGAATAAAATTTTCCCATACTATTGAATGAATAGAATACTTTGTTGCAAAGGATTTGCCAATTTTTGCTTAATATTTATTACGTAAGTAAAGATGGAAACAAATAATTCTATCCTACGTTATGTATACTAACGTGTTATATGGTCAATTATTTTATTAAACAGTTGACAGCCCTTGAATTAGATACCTACATAATCAAGGATTAATCAATACAGACAGACAACGACAAATTAGAGCTGGAAACATCTGGTGTTATAAGCCCTCATCTTGGCGTATATCATTGTATAGGTGTGTATTATGTATGGATGTGTGACGCAAACAATATGGCGGAACTGTCAAAATGTGGGCGGGTGGAAAATACGACTAGTTCTGTGACAGAATATTATCAAGGCGCCCGCGGGACGAAAGCCTGGATGTCATGTCGTGTATTATGTCACAATGTGACGGCAGGGATGGATTGTTGGATTGGAAACTGAGAAATATTCCGGTTTGATAATGTAAAATAATCTAACGTTATATTTATTAGCATTTCTATCCCCGAGGATAGATACATCACAAGGAAAACATTCTACAAACAGTTTAATATTATAATATGTACCGACATTATATAATTAAATTATACATAGTCGAAAATAATAGACCTATCTATAATATTAATATTTCGTAAATACATTTTAGTTCCAAGTATGACATTATGCTTATAATATAGGAAAGGATATTTTTCACTAAAACTGATATAGTAGTATGAACTGTAGATAGCAGTGGCGTGGGGTGACTTTTCCTTATAGGGATGATGTTTAAAAAATATACTTATATAGTATTTTCAGACTGCTTATTATATTCATAAGCATTCCAGTACATTAGGTAGGTATATGAAGATACCTAGTATTTAGCACATAGTAAGGTTTTGTGACCAATTGTATATTTATGAGTTACCGATATAGTGTGTGGTTTTCCAGAGGATTAGCTCTGCTATATTTTTTTATGTAATATTAGAATAATATTCAACTATTAAAAAAGGTATATTAAGGTTGTTAGGCTCCCGTGGTGCAGTGCGTAATGCGATGGCCTTTCATCCGGGAGCTCCGGCTTCGATCCCGATGAGGTCACAATATATTTATGTGATTTTCTCAAAGCCTGAGTGTTTATGATTTCTGGGGGTGCACAGCGTTAATTACAGCATCCGCGGACCGCACGCCACTGGTGTATGGCAATGATTTATATTAGTGAAATATGATTTATATTAGTGAATATATAGCGCCATTTAGTTTCACTTACGTAACGTGAGCTAAACTTATGCGAGGGCGATACAAATAGTATATTTTCTGAAATTTAAATTGTCACGAGGAATTTTATGAACACATAATGAAAATGTTTTTAAAACCCATACCGCCCACCACGAAAGCTGGAACGCCCACTAGTGGGGGATAGGGACCAGGTTGACTACGCCTGAACTAAATGAACATTCTATAAATTTTATCAAAACTGTTTACGATCGAGGTACACGTACAAATTTAATGTTCTGATCTGGACTAGAGTTAAGATTTTGGTACTTTATAACGATGCGAACGCATCACCTGTTTCATGGGAAACCGACATCATACTGTTATGCATAAAATCAATGAGTAGATAACAGATTCTAATTAGAGAAACCGCAACTTCCCCTGATAACAACAGCATCCTCTCTGATATCAATAATATTGTTAATTTAAACATTGATTCAATTATCCTAATTAATTCCAGAAAACCACAAAACAATAATATAATGTTATTTGTGTTGATAATTAGAAGTTTCTAGAACATTATTTCTTTCCATATATCTACCATTGTTCTCTGTCAACCATTGTACCTCTTGTATTGTAAGCTGGCTTTCTGTCAGTTGTAATATTAGTATTACTGTAATTCTTCTCCGTTTAATAAATCAAACATCTATCAAAAGTTCTTCTCTTTCAATTTGATATCTCCTGTGAAGTTTTCCGCTCTCTTTTCGCTATTCCTGACAAAAAAGAGACTTTAACAGAGTCCTATTTCCATAGTCCTCTGTAATAAAATAGCAAATAATACATTAACACGTATAAAGACTATTTAAATTCGTAATTACGAAATCTAAAAGAACTAGTGAAAGTGATAATCTATTTTACTTAAACTACTCCGCTTTTTGGGGACGTAACAGTACGTAGGTATTTAGTTTCCCTTTTATTTTATGTATCAATGTCTTTGTCCTTCTCAGACTGTCTTGATTATAATATGTTTTGCTATTAAATAATACATTACGCTGTCTTCATAGTAATAGTACGTGCGTTGGTTAACATTTCTAAACTTAATATAAACTAAAACAATGAAAAATATTATGTATTTCATCAATCACTATGTATCTATACAGAAATCCACCCCTGTCATGCCTAGTTTACAATTCGAGAAATATCAGACAGTAATATGTCATTTTGTATTTCGTATTTTGATGAATTATTATTTCCATGGATGGCGGCACTATGGCAATGTGACACTTCTGGCTAAACTGTCAAATCATTTTTGAAATTCGAACGAAGCCTTATAATTAAATTCAATTTATTTCGAGGGAAAACCAATTTTCATGGCACAGAATTTACCCAAAAGTATGGAATAACGAAAGATTAAAAAATGTATAATACCTACATAATAATATTATATCAGATAATGCCATATAAATTAAAAAGGTAAATTAATGTTCATTCGATAGCCATTCGTTCGACCCGTTGGGTAGGTATCTGCTCTAAATCAAAAAATCATTGGAAAAAAAAAACAACATGACTTGATTATTGCCAGTTGCAGTATTCAAACCCAGGGACGGCAGGTTATATGAAAGTATGGTGAAGCAGGCAGGTTATATAAAAAAGTATGGTGAGGTAGGCTGGTAATCAATTTGCCGCAAAGTTAACGTTAACATTATTAATTATGGGTACGTTATAATGACCAAAGTAAATCCTCCGTGATGGCCTGCATTTTTTTTTTATCGCGTCGCTATTTTTCGTAAGTTGTCGGCTATTACCTAATTCTAATTGTTGGCCTGCTTCATTCAGTTGTATTAGAAAGACAATTCCATACCCCTCTTTATATTTAATACCTCTATGATTCAAACCTATAAATACTGCTTCAAATACGTACACTCTGTCTCTACTCCACGGTTGGGATATAATGCCAAGTATCTACCTGATGACATGGTGTTAATTGAGACCAAAATTAAATTTCAAATCGAATAGGTATAAATGGATATTTCAAACTGTCTGCTGCCACGGCTGTCAATTTTCATAAAATGCAATGACAGCGAAAGGGCTAATGCAAAAATAATCTAGACGCCATATCAAGTTGTTTCGATGGGTAGTTATTTATTATTTGATGACATCGCGAGTGCATTATAAATAGAGAAGTAGGCCAGTCTGTCTCGTGAAGACTGCAATAAGTTTATTTCTGTCCACGTGCTCTACAAGCGGTCAGCTAGCTAGTGGCGTACACAACATCTTGAGATACTAGGGTAAATTACAGGAAGACTGTATTTAATCGATGGACATAATATGTTATAATATAACATATCATATTATAATAAACATCCTTAAAACTGACAATGAATGCCTGACACAAACGGTGAACGGTATCTACCGAGACTAGGCAAATATAATATGTGTTCTTTCCTAATACCACACCAGAATTGTGAACGCAGTTCTTACACAAAGGGTTTACCTTTACCACCGGGGTCAGTTAGCTTATCTAATATAATCCCAAAATATACGTATGTGACGAAGCATAGTCTACGGATCACATCCCCTGGAAGTGTTCTTATTTACGATGGTTGAAAAGAAAGAGTCACTCAAATCTGCCTCACACCCAGTTACTGTGACGTGATTGCCACGAGAGAAAATATGTTGGCATTTAGTGAATTGGCAACGTCATTTGGTAAGAAAGAAGGCCTCTTCCATAAGTCAAACTGAGAATAGTGCATGTCATGCATAACAACAATTGTAGCTGGGATGTTCATCACACAATTTTGACTGTTTGGGGCGGAAATGGTGTGAAGAATTTGCGGGTATGTCGACTCATATGCTTTGGCCGTTTTGCGAATCTGGTGCGTTTTATTAAATAAAAACAACAATACAATGCAGTTCCACCATGAATTGACAGTTAACAAAATAAAAGAAATGGTGAAAGTGGCTTATAATGTTCACACATTATTTTATATTCTGTTTTTGTTTGCTACATACAAAATAATTATTGAGGACTATGTTGGTACAATGTGCAGAGGATTGTGCGGTTTCAAAATGGAGTTGACTTGAACTGAGAGTATCACGGAGAGTAAGTTTATGTATGCATACTGTTCACGTGGGAAAAGTGAGGAAAGATTAAAAAAAAAAAACTAACTTGTCAATATATACAATTAAGCAAAATACATCTTAAACGTCTTAGCTTAGACATACATAATATCACTCGTGCTGACATCAATTCCTTATACCAACATACTCCTTAATCTATGATAAGATCATTAGCGAGCGTGTGGATAGGTGAAGCCAGAGCTCAGTGATAAACTCCAAGTTAAGCTGATAGTGGTTGAAGAAAAACACGAGTTTTGTATTCCATGGAACGGGTCATAGAGTGGGTGACGTCAAGATGATCGTCAACCGTCCAAAGAAATGACAGACGTACAAGAAAAATAAGTATTGAACTTATATTGTTATGTTGTGCGTCAGTTTATTTATTGCACATAGGTATAATGTATAAATCAGCTGAATTATTGATACTAGTTAACTGATTTTATATTGATAACAAAGTTTGGACCCCCCTTTCTTGTATGTCACTGCTTTTGATTAAAAATCCGTCTGCTAAAGTATGTTCATCACACCTAAATAACTTAGCCTGACAGCTGTCGGGTTAGTTCTCGATCATTCTACAATCTAGAATATCAAATCGGTTGATAAATAATAGTTAGGAATTTACCCTTTCAGCTGTTCCGAATTTAGACACAGGTCAGTGAAGAGGAGAGACAATGCATTTACAAAAATATCATTTTTAGTGTTTTATTTAGCTGTGTTAATCTAGTGCTGAGCTCTGGATAAATATCCCTAGCTTGCCTCCTTCATACTCATATCTTCATACTGTCAGAGACAAGGTGGAGTATATTAAGGCCGTGGCACTGAGTCGCGAATTACGATGATAGTATATTATGTAGGTACCTACTAGTCATTGACAGTGGCGAAGACTCCATACTAGACAATTATTTAAAGCCTACCTTCTTAATAAATATACATTTAAATAACCTAAAGACATTTTGTAAGGTAAACAATACAAAAATAGCAATCCTTATAGAAGTATTGAATTTAGGATTCACACACACACACATATTATATACACAGCCTCCAAGTCTATCAAATCTTCTACTAACTCATTGAAACAACGGTTTGGCACAATCTAAAGTTTTTTGTCTGAAGTTTGATGGTGTTTATCTTCGAGATATCAGAACTGTTTACTTTACTATATGAAACGAGTTCACAATAAATTAATGAAGATTTTAGATATTTCGTTCAAATTATTAACATTTATTTCAATATGCAACAATAATCATTTTCTATAGACAGTTTACCATAGTATTGCACTCAAATTCGAAATACATATGAGCAATAATTAGCGCTACCATCGAAGTTAACAGTTTCCTATCACGTCCGACTACTATATGATTAGATCTATAAACCCAACTACAAACACAAAACAAAAGAGTTAAAACACGTCTTTATAGTTAATCTGGTGCTGCAGTAAATCGATTTCAAGTCTCAACAGAATGCACAAACTCTAACATGCATACTGGCTTTTCCGCCAACCACACGCATCATCTCAAGCCTGTTATGCAAGCGTATACTACATCGTAACAAACGTTAAATGCCCCTTTTGTGCAGAGAGTATCCCAGGAGCAACTTTCCAAGATCTCAGCTGACATGCGCTAGAGTCAGTGACGTCCCTGTAGCCCACTCATTCGGTAGTTTTACCTAGAAAGTTTCGCGGGAGATTGTATTTGTATGTATTTTGGGGTGCTCTTTTCAAACTTTCACTTTGCTACCTCGGATTTCTTCCGCTCGCACCGGTATTGGCTAAAAAGTTGGAAAATATATGCTTTTAATTAGTTTCCGATTATAACTCTTACTTTGTGTACCTACACCATAATAATTTATACTTTTCCGTCAATCAGTAGAGAAGGGTGGAGGTAGGCTCTTAAGATCCGACATAAATAGTGCATGCACACTAAACTTTGTCAGTCAAACGTATTTGTTTTCATTGAACTAACACTACAATGTGTATAATAGTTTTATTAGTTTTTTAAATTCAATTAAACCCGGCCTAATCCGGGCCATAGCATATAATAGTCAAAAAATATTCGTTTATCTATAAAATATATAAAATTATGCCATCATACTATACATAATTTATAGACAGAAGAATATTTTTTATCGATTTTAGTTTGGTTTAGGCAGGGCTTAATAAATTTTATAAAAACTAACCAACGCAGTCTGTAATGTGTATTCTTAATTCAACGAAACAAAGTGTGCACTATTTTTGTCGGATCGCCCATAGCACACCTAAACTATTATGGTTTGGTTTAGGCAGGTTATAATTCAATTATAAAAACGAACCAGCACCAAATGCAAATTGTATTCTTAGTTCAATGGAAACAAATAAATATGACTGCAAAGTTTAGTGTGCACTATTTATGTAAGATCTTAAGAGCCTACTTCCACCCCTCGCTACTGCCATCAATCAGTAATAAATTCATTGTAATGTTATTTAATATTTTCTATATTATACTAGATATGCAATTACTACACTGTAAGCATCGGTCAGACTGTTTGAGAAATGAGAAAATCATTTGTTTTCTTTCGAACGATTACTTTCTTCCTATATTTTTATCACATTTTGAATTTACGTTTGATACGTTTTGTCCGTCTCCTTCACTCTTATACATTTAAATATTTTCTCAGATCCGTTACAGACAACTCAAAACAAATATACTTATATGTTTTAAATTCGAGCATTGTTGTATGTAAAGAATTTGAGTTAATGGAGACACAATTAATTTCGAGTAGCCATTTTTTAAACGCCATTTTGCGTTGACGTTGCCAGACGTGTACAAAATGGCGGACACAGAGGAAATAGAGAATTTCCCGCCATTTTCGTGTAGCTGGGATGATGAGCTTTTACATCTGTGTCGTGTCGCGTCCACCAGAGCGACGCACGTGACAAGCGACGGGCGGCGTAGTTATTGGATATAGGGTGGATTGAATGCTCCGTGACCACAAGATACTCGCAGATCACAGCGATGATGCAAGGGCTGTATTGTGAAACGGATATCTCTACAAATATCTATTTTAGGATAAAGGAGTCGCTATCTTCTGACACCAAAAAAGATTTATTTAAATACCTAATATGATGTCACGTGTTTCGAATGATCCGTATTTACAATGTATCTTTATCTATTAGGTTTCTTGCATTTGAGTCGAGTTGAAAATTTGCTCGTATATTATACTTCCCTGATACTTTATGAAGGATGGAGAGTCTTGGTTGGTCAGACCTCTCGTGGCTGCTTTTACTTTTACGGATAATTTAAATGTTTATTATAATGACGTGTTTCATAGATTATGTAGATGTCAAATATGACAAAAAATTAACACATATTATGTAGGTACTGCTGGTATGGGTTTACGTAAGGTGTTGATTTATACTTTTCCACTTATTAAAAACACTGATTCAGGGACATTAAGTATTTATTACGTCAGTATATTTCGCTTGACAAGTAGTAGCAATTAATTATTAGCAACATTATTTTATAAACGCACGCTTTGGCGCGAAAAGGTGGCAAGTTGTACTTTTAGATACGACGTTCGAGGCTCGGGGTAGGTTAACGACTGACCGTACCTATTTTCGATCCTTCGTCCACCCAGAAACAGATAACGGTAGTTTCTTTTTGTTTGTTTCGCTGTGCGTGCATCCTGGTCTAACCTCGACTCCTTTACAGTTACAATAATATTATTATATTCCCAACTCTGTCGATTGGAGGATTTTTGATGGGGGATTTAGGCATTATGATATTTGGTATCGGTACATATAATGTATTTATGTATACATATATATAATAACACAAACACAATAGACCAAAACATTGTGTCCTGTGACCAAAACATTCTGACGCGCCTACGCTGGACGGGGCCTGATTGTTATGAGCAGAACGTCAACAGGCAATAATAAATAATGTTAAACATGACCTGTTTTAATTTTAATATTATTAATAAATAATTACAAGATAAAAAGAACTTTTTACATTCAACGTCTTTAAATTTTCTGTTGAATCATATAAACTTGACTTCACTAGCTTAAACGATCAAAAAAAAATGTATATGATAGAAATAATACTGAAATGTCATTTTGACACTCATATTGATTTCCATGGTAACGCACGTATATATTAATAATTTAGTTGTTAGGACCCTAGCAACCAATAATAGTGGATTAGATTACGGATGTCTTCCGAAATAACTTTTCATACAAAACAGAATTAACTGAAAATGAATTTAATTCTACTTAAAAATGGCTAAAAGTATTAAAAATGCATTGGCATCGTGTTCTGATATATTCTAAAAGTTTCAAATGTCTAGCTAGTCGGGAAGTTAGTTAAAAATCGATTACAAGATTTGTACCGGACAAACAATCACCAGACAAATAAGAATATGACCTAATAAAAACGTTGTAAAAAAGACCGACTCCTTCAGAAATATCCGCGAGTACAACAAAGTTATATGGTTATCCGATTTCAACACAGCCACAATTGCTAGTACGGTCCTGGTTATCAGTTTATGACCAGACCACCCTATAAACTGCAACCCCCTAAAACGCCACCAAAATTCGGGGTTCAATCAAAGTTAATTGGAATTTAATGCAGTCTATGTCCAGATTGCCTTGATTGACTTGCACACTATGTTGTTCTGTAATAAATAATTGGGTGTATATTACAAAAAAAAAATAGTTGGAATTTCGTTGCAATAAACACATATTGATTTTTTAGTTTGTGTTTGCTCCATACGGGCTGGGTAATAACCATATTATTATCTTGTCAAAAAAAACTCCGTTGAAGCTAAATATTTCAGCTTATGAGCAAAAATAGTAATTTGTGAGAAATGAATGAGAGATTTTGTCTGAAAAAATTTCCTCGAGCAATAATTATTATAATCCGTGCGATATGTTAATATAATGGTCATAATTGCCTGCGCGATCTATCCGTGAAGCATGTAAAGATTTTCAATACTTACCTACTAAATAACATAATTTTTTGCATAAGTATTATTTGTATAAGTAAGTAACTCGAAAGGGTGGGTTTCCACTGTCCATCAAGATTTACGCGAAACCAAGCTTAGAAGCCTCTGCCAAAAGAATGGGTTTACAAATAAACGTGGCAAAAACTAAATTCATGCCTGTCTTTGTCACACCACGAGAAGTCGCACCAAAGTTAGATATTGGTGCATACAAGTTTGATACGGTCGACAGTTTCATATACCTTGGATCTCTTGTAACTCGACATAATGATATTACAGAAGAAATCAACAAGAGAATCATGTCTGCGAATAAATGCGACTTTGATCTGTTAAGACATTTTAAGTCCCGCATACTATCTCGCCGAACTAAAAGCACTCTTTACAAGACACTTGTAAAGCCAGTGCTCACCTACGCATCGGAAAACTGGATATTAACTCTGCGAAATGAACGAGCCCTCCAAAAATTCTCCGCCGTATATATGGACCGATCAGGGATGGCACCAATTGGAGGAGAAGAGATAATGCTGAGCTCTACGGGCTGTACGAAGATTGCAGCGCAGTTCAATCAATTAAGATTGGGAGACTGCGATGGCTAGGTCATGTGCACCGTATGAATGACAATGAACCGGCAAAAAGAGTGATGTCCAGCAATCCAATAGGACGTAGAAGAAGAGGGAAGCCAAAGATTCGCTGGTTAGATGGAGCTGCCAGTGACTGCCGTATTCTGGGGGTACCAAATTGGAAAGCGGCCACACTGGATAGGGACAGGTGGAGGGAGCTGTTGGAGTAGGCCAGGACCCACACCGGGTTGTCGATGATGATGAAGCTTTGTACCATGTTAGTCGTAGTGATTCAAATTATGCACAAAACTCCTTTATTCGGCGCTCTTCTTTAAATTACAATATGTCTTTCTCCACCGTTGATCTTTTCAATAATACATCTGTTTCGTTTAAACGCGCTATCTCCAAAATTTTGTATAATGGATATTAACCAAATTTAAAATGTATGTATATATTATATAATATAACTTATTTTTGTCTATATTTATTCCTCATTTTTCATATGTAATTTCGTTATGTTTATGCTTTTCTTACTTCTCACTTTTTATTCTTGTAAGGTTAACTATATTATAATTTATACATGGAAACTTTATTGGTTGCAATATAATTTCACTATTCTTTTTTAAGCATACTTTTGTATTCAAAATGTAACTGCTTGTTTCCTTAATAAATAAATAATTAAAAAAAAAATGTGTTGTGTACATATTTAAAATACGTAGGTGTAAACAAATCTCAGTTTGTTTACGTTTCAGTCGCAATCGAAAGAGGGTTAGGGGTGGTGTTAACCCCCACGCGCTCCACCCTATCGTATGAAACGACATGAAGAAGCCAAATCACAAAACAGCAAAGGCCGCTGACAAAAAAAGAACCAAAGCATTGTTTATTATTATTTCTGGAATCTCTATATAACAGTATTTCCCAACCTTTTTGGTTTGTCCCTTTGAACCCATGAAGCATTTTGTGAAATCTCGGGGAACCTCTATCTAATTGATACGCAATTAAATACAGAGGCGTAAATTGCAGAAGAGACATGCAGAAAAGTAGTGACACACTTAAGTAAAGCACCACACCTTACTATTTATAATTGAAATTGCTATGTTAATTTATTACCTATATAGGTATTATGACTAATTAATATTAGTCATTCGTCAAATGAGCTCATTACTGTCTCGATTCTTTAATTTTTATACTCATCCACTGTTGCTAAAAATATTTCCCTCCAAAGTGAAACTGCGCATGTACAAGGTACACTCAAAAAGAGGTTTTAATGTGTATTGGGAATGTATCCGGAAAAGTGCGACAGTCCGCGGTTGAAGCGACGAGAAGTTATATAAGTAGTAGGAGGGGAAAATGCGGTCATTGGTACATTTTGTTAACCCTGCCACCTTAAACTGTCAAAAATAAATTAATATAGGATATTTTTTTTAAAACGACCCCATAACCATTTTTTGTGCGCGCGTCTGCTCTTGCTATAAATTTCAATACTACTGTCCGACAACAAGATCTCGTCGATAACCGGAAGTCGCTGTAGTCGCATATGGAAGACTTCTTCGTGACGTACATGTCATGGCGGCAACGCGTGTTTAAATAATCTATCGGCTCTCTTTTTAGATGTGACTCCTTTTCTTCTTCGCAATAAACCAAAAGTTTACTAATATTAATTGTAATATCACTCCTGATCGTTTTATATATATTTTTATTATAAAAATCATCAAATTACGTAAATCGATAGATCCGTTCACCGCGGAAGCATAACATGTAATGATAAATTTAGGGGCGATCCTCATTTGAAACGGAAGTGCAATTACAGACCTACAAACTTAGCTGAAGAATGGCCAAAAATGAAACTACGAACTACCATAGGACGCCATTTTGAAAATTTCATTCGAATGTCAGATTTTGTCCAGTTACGAGTCTTGATTGGGTAGTTTTCGTCAGTGGCTCCCCCATCCCATTCTTCAGATAAGTTTGTAGGTCTGTAACAGGGAACTCAGAAATAATGGGAACTGAAATGCATAACGAGTAAGGCGAAGCAGGTAACCGACTCCGAGTAAGGAAGAATCCAGGCTAAACTTACACACGTGTCAAGAATACGTTTTACCTCGAATACTGAAAACTGCTCTCGGTTTATGCATTTACGCTCATTTAATGTTGGTGTATTACACACACTATTGCACGTGCATAATGCGTGCTTCATTTTTCGTAGGACACTCACACATTCAAAATACTGCATCAACATGTGGCGTATTGAATATAGCCTATCGATATTCTATTTATTATCTGTTCTGTGGTCTGTAACTAGGAAGGAGGGGTTTGTTAGTTCACAGTTTTAACACGTGGACAAGAAGTTCTTGTTCGACAATACAATAAGATATCTCTAATCAAGTTCAACTTTCAAAATGGTAACGTTAAAACTTTTTTTTTACTTTACTAACAAAAAGACTTTACTTTGGATTTCGTTTATAAGTTGATGCGAATTCTCGCGGAACCCCTGTCAAGGTTCCCAGAACCCGGTTAGAAATCAATGATATACATTGTTTACTAATACGCCTGATGGAAAGAGAGTGTTTTCTTGACACGTGCCTTGACGCCATGGCAACGGAAAATAACAACAACAGAGAGTTTCCTCAAACAGAAGACATACCTATACATATAAAAGACACAAGTATTGAATTCGAGCATTAAAATGTCATGTGGTAGGTTTTTAAGAGTGATTGATGAGTATCGAATAATGCTTTTTAATATTTCGTCAGGACACAAAGTACCTAAACTGAATATCGGAAGACAATATTGTTATCATTAGAGATTATAATATGGGTAGTTCACAATAATAAAATTATGAATTAAGTCCAATTTTTATAAAATTCGATTTTTTTGTTTCAGTGGTTAGATAAAACAGATTTCTATATTGTGTGTTAATATCACAATCTTATCTCTACAATTTTCCGCATAAATGGCAATACTTAGTATTGATAAGACATCAAATTTAATGTGAATCATGCAGTACTCGAAATAGAAAATCTTACGAACCGGAGCGCTGAATAATCATTCAAAAATATCAAATTATGTTAAATATTTTTCGGATATCATAAGGGCGATATGCCTAATAATCAGGGTTTCATTTATACTTGAAGGGGCTCTGCGCTAATACACATTACCCCCCCCCCCCCCCCAACACAACATTAAAATGTAGTTTTTTTTAAATGGATTCCTACTCATTTTTGCAAAATCACTTGTTTTTCGTCAATTTTCTTAGAATTGGGCTCCTATCTTCAAAATTCTAGAAGCTCGTACATTTGTGTATTCCTTTGCTGCAAGGTTATGGACCTGTAGCCCCTTTAGCCATTTTTGTAAACACATCTGAAGTCCGAACAGCCTATATTATATTATAGACCTTATAGGAGTAATCATTAATAAATAATATACATATTTTTTCAGCGCCCACAATTTTTTTTTCCACGAATCAGTTCTTACAACTTTAAAAACTACACACCTACATGCAATATTATCTCAATAACATGAAACGGAACGCAATTTTCAAAGAATCCACGAGCCGGAACGGTATCTTTTAGAATTTCACGAACAGGAACGGCGCTCCGGTGCGTTCCGATCTATTTCGAGCCCTGGAATCATGTCCATTTTGACAGTTCCTTCAGCAGTATAAAAAGGTAGCTAACATTAATTTGCTAATATTAATAAAGCCTGAATATACATTATGTTTCGACTATTATTTAAATTGATCCATGTACTATACAGTTAAAACATTCCTGAATTTTACAAAAGAAGTTTTACCTTTAGGTCCAAATATCTCAGGATTCATTTTGATGGATTTGATCCATAATTATTGTGAACCACCCATATGTGTGCACGAAATACACAGTCCGAAGGTCCAGATCAAGGCCTGAACAAAAACGATGCATGAGTGCGAGTGAGAAAGTATTCGGCACCCTTATAATCTCTGCGACACGCGCTAGAATAAGATAAAAGGTCTAAGTACATATTTTTAAGTTGGTTTCCAAAAATATCGCCGGCAAATTGTGCTGAATCGCTTCACGTAGCGTGTTGTTCGTGTTGCTAAATTTGCTATTTTTTGTGTTAAACATAAAGTCAGTGGTAAATATTTTTAGTTAATTAAGTAGGAAAGGTGGTTCTGCATGTTGTATTAAAATATGGTAGCC
The DNA here is from genome assembly GCF_057557595.1 of Rhyacophila brunnea. Lineage (NCBI taxonomy): Eukaryota > Metazoa > Arthropoda > Insecta > Trichoptera > Rhyacophilidae > Rhyacophila > Rhyacophila brunnea. Next base: position 31,327,743 of record NW_028232827.1, on the reverse strand, counting down.
GTACTGATAAGCAAGAAGATGGTATTAAGTTTCATAGGTAAGTTGATACATGTTCGTGACAATTTATTTATAAGTATATTATTATTTATTTTAATATCAGTGACCTAGTGTTTCTTTAAAATAACTTAAATTATGGATATATTTACCTAATTGATTGCATTTTGACCGCTTAAAAATACTATATAACGTAAAAAAACAGAAAATTATATTTTAATTCTGAGCGTCTAGTGTGAGCACTTTGGGCGAGCACTACCGAAATGGTCTATGGTCTCGAACATTTATAGGCGAATGCGTTCGCTCGCCCACAAACCAAACGCACGGCACGTAGCTTCATTTAGAATGCAACGGGTGGCGTCTATATGTATCTATAGTCTATGGTCCAGATAGTTTCTACTATTATAGTTAAAATTATCATCATCATTAACACCATCTCAGCCACTCTCGTATCCACTGTTTAATTAATGAAAGCCTCTCCTTGCCCTCTCCATTATTCTCAGGTCGTATTTCGTTCTCACTTATACTAAATTCAATTATCTCAGCCAGTACCTAGTAATTTATATAGTAATTAATAAAAAAAGTGGAAACCATACATTCATAACAATAAAAACAACAAAATTTTCCGTCGTTTCCATCAAAATATCGATGAAATAAAAGCGATAATCGTCTGATTTTTTTCTATCGACAACCTATTTTGTTTTTTCATTTTCGTTGAAATTCGATCACTAAAGTGTAAATTATTGTACATGCGGAACTATTCCGGTTTAAAATATTACTCTGCGAGATGTCCGTCCAATCGTGTCAGATTAATTAGACGTGCTACGTTTCGCTACGTATATATTTCGCGGCAAAAAAAAATCACGCGCCGGATAGTAACTTTAAACACAAACTCTATTCTTGCCATTGTAAAATAAATCAATCCAATTACAGTGGCGAGGGGTAGAGGTAGGCTGGATCCGACAAAAATAGTGCACACGATTCTCTACTAGTCAAACTTGTTTGTTTTCATTGAACTAAGAATACAAATAATTGCAGATGGTGTTAGTTATTTTTTTCAAAATTCATTAAGCCCTACCTCAATCAAACCATAATCGATAAAAATATTCTTCTATGTATAAAACGTTGGCGAAGGGTGGAGGTATGCTGTTAAGATCCGCTATAAATAGTGCACACTAAACTTTGTCAGTCATGCGTATTTGTTTTAATTGAAATACGACTACAATTTACAGATGCTGTAAGTAGTTTTTATAACTCAATTAAATCCTGCGAAACCAAGCCATAATAGATAATAGTCAAAAAATACTCGTCTATCTATAAAATATTTAAAATTATGCAATTAAACCATATATGTATAACTTTGGATATTTCATAGATAGAATAATATTATTTTATCTATTATAGTTTAGTTTAGGCAGGGCTAATCAACTTAAAAAAAATAACCAACAATATGTGTAGTAAGTACCTATGTATTATTAATCCAACGAAAACAAATAAGTATCAATGAAAATTGTGCATAATTATGTTGTATCACTCAAAATATACCAAAACTAGTATGGTTTGATTAAGGCAGGGTTAATTTATTTAAACTAACCAACATCATCTTTAAATTGTAGACTTAGTTCAATGAAAACAAATACGCATTGCTGACAAAGTTTATTGTGGACTATGTATGTCGGATCTTAACAGCCTACCTCCACCCTTCACCACTGGTATAATATAATATCTAAAATTATGAATGATTTAATGGAATAATTTTAGATATTTTGTAGATAGACGAATGGTTTTTGACTATTATCTATTATGGCTTGATTTACGGAAAATGAAAAAAATACGTATATCTGACAAAGTTCAGTGTGCACTATTTGTGTCGGATCTTAACAGCCTACCTCCACCCTTCGACGCTGTCCAATTACGTAATATATTTTATTGTACCACGAAAATAGTAAAGTAAAACCACAATACGAATCTATTTAGTCGACGAAAAATCAAGATTAATTACTCACCAATATCGTGTATTATTTGTGTCGTAGATTTCAAAATCAGCCAAGTCCATAATAGATGAATAGGAGAAAAACAGCTTTTTGTTTTCTCAAGTACACAGTCACAAGGGTGAAAGTTTATATTATTTCAAGTACAGAATATTTAAAATTAATAAGTTCCACATTCCGATAATGCAGAAATGTTAAAGAGTAGTAGTTCTTCAGCGATTCACAAAAAGTCAAAAATACCTAAAGGTGGACTTGGCCGATTTTGAAATCTAGCGACACATTTATTACACGCGTACGTTTGCATCGCCGGAGCTTTTATATTTTTTGATTTCCATGAAAACTGTAAGATTATTGATATGATTGTGCATGTTACGCCGAATGTGCGAAATTGACTATTACATGAAATGGGCAAAATTTTGCCTAATTCATGTAATAGTCAAGCCCGTTGCCTTATTCATGAATTAGGTAAATTATCTGCCGAGTGCGTGAATTCGCCAGGTTATGGAATTCTTAAACTGTCAACATGACAGTAGAAAAAGTAAATTTAATACGGATGGTTTTATTAGTTATAATTGGACATAATATACCTAATATTATTATTATTAGGTTAGGTTTGGTTTTGTAATTCTGAATTCAACTGAATGTCCATTTTGAGGTTAGCTAACAAGAAAGTGTCAACAAACTATCAAATCATACTATCACAAATAAATAATCGACCATTGCACGATTGATACCCAAGCACGAATCAAATCGCGAAAATACATTTTAATAAAATTCTTCCGTTATCATATTATAGTTCTAGATTTTTTTTGGGCAAGTAAATGGATATGAACGTCATCGTAGTTATTGATTGGTATATTTTTATATAATCAATGACATTTGACACATTTGGTCAGTTTGATTAGTTGCAAAAAACACAACCGGAGCGCGACCATCTATTTCGACCAATGCATGATCATTTGACACATTTGGTTTAGTTGCAAAAAACACCACCGTAGCGCTACTATCGAATTTGCTCAATGCATGAACTAGGCAGAAAAATTACTGCGGAATTCACGCTCTCGGCAGATATTTTGCCTAATTCATGAATAACATTTTTCATGATTTAGGCAAAATTTTGCCCATTTCGTGTAATAGTCAATTTCGCACATTCGGCGTAACATATACAAAAAAGTGTTGCTGTATGTTTACTATCGCATCTTGTTGTTTGTATAATATTAAGTAACTGTGATATTAATACGAGGCCATGGGAGGTTAATTAAGGATTAACCCCATAGCTAATAATTACGTATAAATACAGCACGTTAATATATTGAAAGAAAGTGTCGCATTACATTTTGCTTCTGTTTTGAAATGGTACACTCTTCATGTAATACCTACAATAATCTTGTATAAAACCTGTAAAACCGGTAATATGGATATACCAACTTATGGCAATTTAAAAAAAAACCTTTGTAAGCTTTGTGTCTTTATTATTTCCATTGTACTTTATGTGTAGGACAGCGATTTACACATACGCGGAATTAACCTGTTTTTCTTTTATTTTTGAATGCACGGTGCCACAGAGTGCTTTTAAAGGCGTATTCGAATTTCTTAGCTCGTTTACATGTAGATACGTGTAATAGTATAAGTACTGAGAAAATAATTACTGGGAATAAATAAACAATAATAGTAAAATACGACCTGTCAAGTAATCTGTACGAAACACTTCCATGAAAGAGAATTGGCCGAAACCACTAGTGACTAGACCGACACACAAATGGCATAAAAGCATTTAAGCCGAATGTCATTTCCGTCGATCGGCATGTTGCTACGTAATTTGTAAGTATGTTGTAGCATTTAATTTAAATCAACACAAGAATGAAAATTACAGAATTGAAGATTAATACGACATAAAAGGTGGGCATTTTCGTATTTTTTTCTTCTTTCTTACACTCCGGATATGGGATAAACACGGATCACAAAATTAATGGGATCTATTACAGTTAATTGCCACACCCGCCCCGCACCATACCCGGTCTTAACCAGGCGTACACGGAACCCTACGTTTGGATGTAAAGCATCATTTTTTTTATGTCTGTGAATGTTTCAGGAGCAGTTACCCAAGACTGAGGTCGCCATACACTCAAATGTGCTTTGACTGAATTTACTTGACTTCAAGTTAAGAGTACTCATGTGAGAGATGAGTACGTAGAGGCAATATTAACAAAAGCTAATAAAAAAACTGCCGAACATTTTAAGTGATGAGATCTTCACGTTGGCAGGATGGCGCCGCAAATTAATGAGATTTGTCTTACCGTACCGGCCGTGGTAGCAGTCTTGAAGCAGGGTTCGCTTTATTACTTTTGGCCACAATACCAAGGCACACAAAACGCGCTGACTGTCCTCAAATATTGAACAAACGTTATAATATGTTTAAGTGTCAAACTTTAATGCATATTATTATAAGACAGATGTAACGATTGAAAATAACATTTTCTTTAAAACGTGTTTAAGTTTTTCCGATATTTTTTCACGCTTGAGATCCGTACCCTGTTATAATATAACATAACAGATATTATCTACTACACAAGGTAGGGTGAGCCAGTTCCCATTAAATTTGTGTTCTCTGGGGACAAAGTGTATCGATAACATAAATCCAAATATAAAGATGTATGGCTGGATGAATTCGTACACGATGAAAGGACAATGTAGTCTGCTTGAAAATTTTAATAGACATAAATTGGAAGGAGGTGACAAAACTGCGTGCTGTTATGTCCCTCAGGGAGGAAGGCAAATGAAACAGGTAGCTTGGGTTGACAGGAACCTGATGTGGATCGTTGGTGTTATCCTTCCTTCGTCTCCTTACCAAAGACTGGACTTCTGTGCAACTCCTGAGTAGTATTCACAGCTGTTACGTTTAAAGACCGTCGTCTTGAAGGTAATTGTCAGGTGATTTACCTTCAAGGATGTATTTAGACTAGATGGAGAGAAGATGATCGTTAAACAATAAGCTCTCACGACAGTTAAAGTTTATACGATATATACGTAAGATATATGCGATGGAAAGATTCTTAAATAATAGATCTCCTTTTTTATACATTTTTGATGATATCATTTTAATTAGTTTATTGACGTATTGTGTGTGATATCCGACGTTGCTCCATAGCCCAATGACCGTCTCTACACTTGTGTTTAAAGTTAGAATATTACGTAGGTACTGCATCATATCACATGTCTATTGTTTATTAACCATTATAAACTCAGGGGAGTTGACCCGAAAGTTGTTACCTTCGATTTCAGCAGCACTGGACGTCAGGGTGCATACGGGGCTGTGTTTTGAGATGACTCAGATTCTTACAGGTCGCGGAGTCATGCGAGCATACCTGCACCGGTTTAAAATAACATCTGGTGGAAAGTGTCCATGCGACGACGGAAGCGACCAGGACGTCCTACATTTACTCCTAGATTGTCAAATCTTTAGCAAGGAGCGGCACAACCTGAACTTTTTATTACAGATGGCAGATACGGACATTCGAGACCTTCCGGGGACCATGGAAAACGAGGCCGGAAGAGATGCACTTTTTAATTTCTGTATTGATGTAATAAAAAGAATAAAAATAATAAATGGTGACATGTAATGATGATTCATGCCTTTCAGATCCAGTGACTGCAATCATATAAGATAGGATAAGTATATGCTCAGAATATCAGTCATATGCGACATTTCTTTTACCACGGGAAAAACTCGACTACAAATCGCAGTCCTCAGTTTCCAATGAATACGACAAAATATTCATCAGAATCACCAATAATAGGTACCTATTAGTAAGAGTAAAAATGATTCAGGGCGTAGCTTGAGCCCCTTATGGACATATCACACAGGGTCTTTCCACGATTCTATAATGTGCTTCCAAAATTGAGTCATCGAGTAACAAAAATCGTCTACTTTAAAAATTAAAAAAAAAACATTGTTTTTCATACCTACTACGCCCTTAATATATTTTTATTTTGTCATTATATTAACTAGTATAAAACGATGATGACAAAAAAAACTTGAAAGTAAACGTCATGCAATCTACAAAAAAGGGGTTTTGAAATATTTCCAGCGCATCTATTATATATACAAGACTGCTATCGATGGTAGTTTTGTATCGAAGTATTAGCACTTATTGTAACAATTATAATAACTTAGTTGTACCTAATTGTTACAATAAGTGCTATGTTTTAACAGCACCTCTCTTGGCTGTGCTAAATTTTAGAGCGAGAGAGACAGTTTTGATTGTTTACACGGCTAACTTATTGTAACAATTATAATACTTCGATACAAACATATGAAAACTACCCTCGATAGCTGCCGATAGCAGTCTTGTTTATAGAATAGATGCCCTGAACGGGTTTTACGACTGGGCGACTCAATTTTCCCTCGTTGATTGATACTTAAACATGAACATGCACTTTAAAATTATTAATCTTATTGGTTATACGTGAACATCAATTATTTATTGCTTCCATGTTCTCAAAATAAGTTTTAAGACCCGTTTCCGATGCTTCTTTATGTTTGTTCAATGGTCATTAAAGCAAGACAGTTTAACTGATTGCATTGAAGTATACTTTGCAATATTATTTTATGTTTTTTGTTTACTGGTCTTTCTTTTCTGGTCTGTTGTTAAAACACTAAGTACAGTTACGTCAAATTTTTAATCTATGCAATCATTTGAAAACGATATATTATAAGATTTCATTAATTAAAAGAAATATATTACTAACAGGACCTCTAAAACCATGGCCTTCACAAGAGGGAGGGGGACTGACAGAGCTCTAGCCTGGAGGCCCCGGCGTTGTCGGTCGACCAATTACGTGAGATATAGATACACACACCACAAATTTGATTTAATAGTAAAATAATTACAAGATAAAAAGAACGTTTTATATACCATGTTTTTAAATTTTCTATTGAATTATATATACTTGACAATTATTAATGTATTAATAATTTAGGACAAATAAGGCAATTGTCAACAAATCATTTTTTTGCTATTTTGCAACAAACAAACAAATGTAGAATACTGAAATGTCATTTTGATTTCCATAGTAACGCACGTATATATTAATAATTTAGTTGCTAGGACCACCCCCTTAGCAACCAATAATAGTGGATTGGATTACGGATTTTTTTCCGAAATAATTTTTCATGCTAAACAGAATTGACTGAAAATGAATTCAAATCTACTTAAAGATGGCTAAAAGTAATAAAAGAATGCATTGGCATCGTGTTCTGATATATTCTAAAAGTTTCAATTGTCTAGCTAGTCGGGAAGTTAGTTAAAAATCGATTGCAAGATTTGTACTGGATAAACAACCACCGGACAAACAAGAATACGAGCTAAGAAAAACGTGGTAATAAAATGATCAGTGTTTCATAATATGATGCCGAGTGCCGACAACTCAACGAGTATATTATATCAAGTGGGTTTATGGTTTATTAAAAAAATACAAAAAATCGCTTAAAATACACGGAATTCCCTTAATTTTACCTTTCGGAACCCTGTAGATCCGTGGAATATGATTTAGGAAACACTAATGTAGATCATCATACTGCCCTTAACCTTAGCGGTAGGTAGAGGGGCCGTGAAACACCCTGGCCTGGGACCTGCTTTAAGATGTGGGGGACATGTCTAGTACCTACCAGCGGCGGCTCCTCTAACACCATGCATGTGCGCTGCACTGCTTTTTCCTAAACATCACTCAATGTGCAACAATGCTATTCATAAGTCATCACTCGTTTATCGCAATTTAATCCATGTAAATTTATACCAAAAGCATATACTCAGTAAACAGTCACCAAATTCGTGCGCTCGTCGGAACGCACAAATATGGATCTTAGTTTGCCGTTCATATTACATTGGGTAATAACAGTTCAAGCCGACACGTGAAAACGATAAATAACTCATGAATACACAAAATTTTATGACCATTAGGGACGCAGCTCAAAAGTTACGCGGAAAAATGTAGTAACTGAGATTTAGCAGGATTGATAAAAAAAAAGATTTTTTTTATTTAAATCTCATATAAATTCATTGAAAATAGGCTGATATTGAATAAAAATTGATTATCAACATAAATATTTTGGATCGATCCTTTATTCCTTCTATATTTGCAAATATTTGAATATAATTTATAAAAAATTTAAATCTTAGTTACCATGTTCTTTCTCATAGTGAGTGAATATGTATAACATGATGTCATATTTTTAACAATGCAGGCATTTTGCTGGAGTTTTATTGCTTTTTGTACACGAAGAAATTGACGATTTGTCGAGAGTCGAAAAATACGTACCTACCTATTCAAAACAATCGATAGTTTTGTTTTTTTAATATTTTCTTCAAATATTATTTCTTACATACAATTCAGTATGATTTCTGCGGTCGTCGTTATAGTCGGCTTTTTTAGGTGTTTTGTCACATTATTTCGAGTTTTGTTCATAAAAATAAATTCATAACAATATATATACTTATTGTTTAATCAGGGAAGTGTATGTGTTTTAAAATGATAAATTTTGAATAAAAGATATATAATACTTAATACTTATAATTATAGTTCAATCAGTGAAGTGTATGTGTTTTAAAATTATGTCGGTAAACGTAGACTTTATCAATAATAATAATAAGAGTCAGAATAAAAAAAGGATGGTCCGATGACATCTGTGGAAATTGAAAAGTGTTTTTCAACCATTAAAAGAATTAAATCGTCTTTCAGAAATACTTACCATTAATCAGGACTGACTTAACACGTCTACCTGTGTTAAGCATTGAGAAAAAACTTTTACAAACAGTTCAAGACTTTAATGAGAAGTGATTGAGGTGTTCGCTAAACAGAAACAACGCTGAATTGATATGCTTTTTAACTAAGGTAAGAAAATTTTGAGTGCACCCCCAATGAAAGCAATTTTGTAAACCACCGGCCGCCACTGGTACCTACTATGCTTTACAAGTCCTTGTCATGATTTAGTTGGCTACGACGTTGGTTCTAATACCTACTTATCTCTAGAGTTTTACACATGATGTAGGTACAACAATATTTACTATTATGGTTCATCACAGGTCATCTTTGGTTAATTTACTTAACTACAATAATAAGCCGAAACTAGGTCAATGTAAATGTACAGGTCTATTAAGATAGTATTTCACACACGCGTGTTATGAAGCTGTTAATGTTCAATGAGGTAAAGGCGACATTTCACACATTGAACAATGGACCACATCTATTAAATAAATTCGCAAAGCCTAAGTGACAACAATGACTTAACGGCAACCAATCTACCGCGAGGTGAAATAAGATGACATCGCAGAAAAGATGGCGCATCAAATCCAAGACTTGCGGTCAGGGTACAGGACATATACCTATTTTTTTTACTAAATAAGTCAGAGCAAACCTGAAATATTTAGATTCTTTTTTATCTTCTAGTCGAAAGCTGCTAAATAATATCCATATAATGCAGTGGCGAAGGGTGGAGGTAGGCTGTTCCGATCCGACTTAAGTAGTGCACACTAGGGAATCCAATCCCGAGCCAAAATTCTGATCCCGGGATTTCGGGATTACAATTTGACAATCCCGGGATCCCGGGACTGGTCCCGGGATTGGCATTTTTTTCCATTGTTAATATAAAAATGTTATATTTACATATAACATTGATAAAATCGGTCAAAAATAAATCTAGTATAATTTATACTATTGAAGACATTTATTGTTAATATTGTATACGTTCAATCTTGGAAATACACAAGTTTAATGGAGTAAATAATATTGTAATATAAATAATAATGTGAATTTAATATGAGATTGCTGTTTCTGATAGTAAAGACGTAATGAAGGGATTAGCGAGATTTAAAATAGTAAAGCAAATAATCATGGCCTTTCCGCTTCATAAATCTAATTAGTCAGCCAAATATGAAATTGCCGTAAAACGTATGATATCATGGTGGAATTACTTTGTTAAAAGTGCGAAGCATTGTTTTTTTCCAATCTTTCTCATTTTTAATAATTTATGTGAAATAATAAAATGAATCGGCAACCTACACATGGGTATAAATCAAACTTCATTCAAACTCAGTTTATTTCTAATGTAGTTATTTTTAATTAAAAGTATTTTTTCTGTTATATTTTCGCTTTTATTTTATTTTCCATACAAATTGCTTAGATACCAATACTTAGAAGAATATTTCTTATCAAACACCATCTGTAATAACATGTATTCTTAACGGCCTACATGCTCAGCGTACCTACGTCAAAATGGAGCTTTTATGCTATTTTTAAAGCATGATCCTAGACATTCCTTAAACGTTAAAATATAAAAAAATCTTAACACCACTTCACATGGACGTACTGAAATATGACTATATTATAAAACATTAGAGCGAGAGGTTTAAAAGAATACTATTTTATGTAATAAAAATACTTTATGCAGTCATCAAATGTTTAAAATAAATATAAATGATGATAAGGCTTCAAAATTATATAAATTGATTATCTACAACGTTTAAGGAATGTCCAGGCTTATGCTTTGAAAATACCATAAAATCTCCATTTTGACCTATGTGGGGCATGGTACACTAAAACTAAGAAGAGGCTTCAAAATTATGTACATAGATTATCTACAACGTTTAAGGAATGACCAGGATCATGCTTTGAAAATAGCATAAAAGCTCCATTTTGACGTACGTGGGGGCCCCCCCTTAATTTAACGAAAAGTATGACTAAAAAAGTGTGCACTATTTTTGTCGGATCGCCCATAACATAGAAACTAACCAGCACTATCTGCAAATTGTATTCTTAGTTCAATGAAAACAGATAAGTATCACCGACAAATATTGTGCACTATTTATGTCGGATCTTAACCTGATATAATGTGACATGTCAAAGAATTCGGACCACAAATATAAAAGGAGCCTTATGCGTTATTTTTGTTACGACATTTGAAACTATTTACCAAACAAATGAAGGTAAGTATACAAAAACGTTACATTTTTTAAATTATTTGTTTACTGACATTTTCGTTTTATCCGCTGACGGGTTTAGGTACGTGAAGGCCCGAGGTACTGAGATGCTTGGATACCACTTTGCGAAATATATGTATCTGTGTTGATATATTACAATAGTATTCCCGTATTTTTGTATTATTATTTAAGTAATTGATTTGTTTTTATCTTTTTGAGATTTTGATACTGTCTGACGAAACGACTGCCTCATTAACTTCATGGAAAACCAAAACAACCATAAAGTAATGAAAGAAAAATTGTAAAAATTAAATTAAAACACTCAATTTTACTTTTGATCTCAATTTTTCGTAAAACATAATTTTCCAACTGGCTAGTGGATAAGTAGGTATATGTCAGAATTTTTAGTGTGATTTGACAGCTTCTGGTCTGTTGAAGCTTATTGAGGTCAAAATTGCAACCGAGAATAAATAACTGACACTTCTCAACCCGTTACTTTCCGTTGCGATTATGAAAGAAGGGAGGTAAAAAAAGTTGACAAAAATGCTAGTAAGGTTTATCTACATAGATACTTTTTTACATTGTTTTCTGTATCGAGTTCCCATTCTGTCGCTAAATGACCCCAGTAGCATTATTTTTTTCCATAAGCCAGCTCACACGTCAATTCTCGTGTCGAATATGTGACGTCATCGTTATTCACAAAACACACGTTGTCAAATGGAGCTTCGCAGATTGATCGAATGCGACTTTTTAGAATGAAAAAAACTTCTAGTGCTGCTATCGACAAATCGCATGCGTCTCGGGCTGCGAGTCAAAGATGCCAGAACGCATACGCACGCCTACGAAATGGTCATTCCTATACCAGCTCGCCCGTCGTCGCATCCAAATATATATATATCCGTTTCTAGCGTGTCCGGAAACATGTATGTGTGCAGTTCGCCTTATCACATTTCACCGTGAAATGTTATATCGGAAATGTATGGCCGTATATTAAAGACCGTCCAACCTCTTTGGGTCGTATAGTACCTACCTACTGACATAAAATTCATATCTAAAAAGACGGGTCTTGTCGGTTTACACTTCACATGAAACCAGCAGCAAACAAATTTTGAAAATAGCCGATGTACTTACTGCATTATTTGTTAGGTTAGGTTAGGTTTTCATTCTTGAATTCGTTAATTTTGCCAAAATTAATGTTCATATGGAATCTAATAAAATTGGAGACCGTATAGTATATGGTCATCTCTTTCCGATAATAAAGCTCACGGCGAACTGTGCCACGGTGAAATGTTTTACGTACAATTTACATGTAACCCGTTTCGAGAGGTTACGCGTTACTATCACTACTCGCTAGGTACCTGTGAGCGGTCTTCATATGCAACATCGGAGCGACGTTCCTAGAAGATTGATTTATGGCTGTGCGGCAGACGAGGCGAGGTTAGATGTGAGAGCCGACTAAGAGTCAAACATTATAGGAGAACATGGGGCATAATAGTACGTATATTTTAGAGAAACTAAAGAATTTGTCAAAAATCTCTTAGGTGATGCTTAGAAAACTTAATAAACTAAATATTAATAATAAATATGACCATAAAATATATGTAATAATAGGGTGCGGACCGATAGAACAAATTCACATTTTATTACATTTTTTGCAATTGTAAGTTTGTCTTTGGCTTAAAATAAAAAATATTTTTATTTTTAATGTTTTCAAATACATATTTATACATTATTACAGTTGAAATTGTAAATTATCAAAAAAATGTCTCAAATTGCAAGCTTCGTATTTTTCCGCTAGGTGCCTCTTTAAAAAAGGCTCAATGAAGACTTCGCCTTAACGTAAAATATACGTGAATCACAGTAAATTGGAATATGTTTAAGTACTTTCAGGACAGCGATTATCTACAACAATCATATATTTTTATTTTCAGTCCAATATTTAATTTTGATGATTGACAAAGTCTTAAATAATTTTTTTAAATGTAAGTATTTAACATTACGGGTAGCAGTGGCGTACTGTGAGTGTAGGCAGGACATTTATTGCAAAACGAAGGTGAATGCAGGAACGAATACAAATATTACAACTTTTTAGAGAAATGTCGGTTTTCCACGAAGCAGACGATACGGTCGCTTCATTGGAAAATGTCTTAGTTTAACAAAAATAGTCGAAGCATAAAAAAATCCTGACAACATAACATTATTGTATTGTAAATACACGATGCTATGGCGATTTATCGCACAGGCAGAATTTTCACAAGGGTGCCTCCAAACCTGTCAGTGACACAGACCATGGCCCCCACATTCTGAAGCGACTGTTCGTTATATTATATTCATTTGGTGACTTCTCACATTATTGCGTTACGGTTAGATTTGGGTTTTGGGAATTCTCGAGAAATTTTCGAGATTTTTAATTCCAAATCTCGAGAATTGAAATTTTTAACATTTCGGGAAATGCGTTTGCATTTGCGAGAAAAGATCTCGAGAATCTTTTCTCGCGGTTCGGGATTTCTTTATTATCAAATATTAATTGAAAAAAAAACGATTTTCTATATGAAAAAGTGGACATAAAATACAAAAAGTTCAAAGACTGGTCATTTAACACAATTAAGCCAACGTCGACTCAAAATGAGCGCAATTTCAGCAATTGCAACATCAGGGAATTTTGTGTCTCAAAAGCGTACGAGATTGACAGTCTGTGTTTTTTGAAATTCTATTGTAATAAGTAATGTTTTTAATTATTTTTGTTTTCCTACTTATATTTTGTTTGTCTAACATAAATAAAAAAGAAATCATATTTTTTTGGAATTTGTTTTTACGCTGATTTTAGGATTTTTACAGGTTCTTTTTTAAATTTCCCGATATCTCGAGAATTCTCGAGAATTCTTCTCGGGAAATACCCAACTCTAGTTACGGTACGGGAAATTTAATGGACATTTTCGCGTTTGACAATGGCTTGTCAAAATACTAAAAAGAAAAAAAAAACATTGAAAAGTCACTAGGTAGCTACTAAACTTAGAAGATGACAAACCACATGCGAAAGTATGACTTAATGTTAGAGTAAGTTATTATTTTTAAATTTAACTATGGGGTAACGTTATTCCTCCGGGGTCCAATATACCCCGTGTTAATTTTATTACTGAATAAAAACGTAAAATCTAATTAAATATATACATTTATGTAATACAATAATAATATCTTGTGGAATGTTGAGGGAGGCATGGGGTTAAAGAAACAGCAATTAGGTCGACCCGCTGAAGAGAGGTCGCCAGGCCAAGTGAGGGGGCGTGGGACTGTTTGATTCAATTTACTTGAATCGTAAAACGACGCGACTCGCGACCCACCGGCTGAGCCAACTTTACTGATGCAGCCTTGATGAGACTTCTATATTTTGAAATAATTTACAAATGAAATCTTAAGACTAAACGGCAACACTCGCTTATTGACTTCCGGTCTAGGTGTCGAGCTTAAATATTCCAAGTTTAAATATTATAGTCCGACATGTTTATGTTAAATTTTAGATGTCCGGTTTGGTTATTTTCGGCCAATACGGGATCGACTTGGAAAGGAACAGCCCGCATTACACGTAGAAAATCGTCAAAGTTACTTTTAATATGAATAATTATTAAACTACTGTCCACAACAATATCTCGGCGATAACAGGAAGTCGCTGTAGTCGCGTGTAGAAGTTTTATTTGTTAACAATAGAACAATAAATTCAAATAATGTCACCTCTTAGTTTTAGTGTACCATGCCCCACATAGGTCAAAATGGAGATTTTATGGTATTTTCAAAGCATAAGCCTGGACATTCCTTAAACGTTGTAGATAATCAATTTATATAATTTTGAAGCCTTATCATCATTTATATTTATTTTAAACATTTGATGACTGCATAAAGTATTTTTATTACATAAAATAGTATTATTTTAAACCTCTCGATCTAATGTTTTAGAATATAGTCATATTTCAGTACATCCATGTGCAGTGGGTGTTGAGATTTTTTAGTTTTATTAATTTTTAAACGCATTTATAAAACCATTAGGAAAATTAATGTTAACATTATATAGTGAGATATTTATGATTAAAAAAATATAGCCTCTGTGATCCCAGATTTGACAAGAATTAGGCATTTTATTATTCAAAAAATGGGCACGATTAACACATTTGAAGATAATAATTCTAAAGATACTGATTATAAGCTATGTCTTTGACCATTCAAATGTGATAAAACATACTAGGAATAATGATTGTTTTATAATAATTATTGACCTAAGAATAAGGTAGTATTTTTTTTGACATGATAACGATGTGGGGATGATCCCTACGAACCCTTAAGGTAGAGTCGCACCTGACTACTCCACTGCTGAAGCATCAAAAAGAAGAAGATATGCTTAATTAATTTTCTCTTACAGGCTCAGTAACGATACTCGAGTAAATTTCTACCGCTCGTATATTCTATAAATGGGAGCTTTAATAAGAGAATCCGTCTTGGTTTTGTAAAACAGATTGTTATGGTCTCAATAACGGTGTGGTACTATCTCCTGTGGCTAACCTCACACCGGATTAACTGGCTTTAAGGTAGTCCATACGTATTATGTACAGGTACGATATAAAGTAATCTGCGATACGTTGTCCCACATTACTCTAGTAAACATGTTCATAAAGATGGTTAACCGCGCTGTTTTCCACAGACGCGATTTATATCACAAATGTAAGACGCGCCCGATTTAATATTTGAAATACAGTCGAACTTGGTTATTACGATCACGGAAATAGCGAGATCTCGGATGTAATGAGGAAACATTCGTTGACATTTTAGATTATGATTTTCGCCATACATTTATTCACTTTTGTAACGAGCTACTTCTCGGATATACCGAGCAAAACTGTTAATGTGTCGGTCGTTAAAAACAACATTTTCGACCCTAAAGCGTCAATTACATTGAGCTTCTTTACGAGCTGTTTATTGGGGAATTTACAATCTGCCTGTAAAGTCGCCCAGTGTAATCATCGAACAAGCTAATAAGCAGGTTGTAAACACTCTACCGAGAAAAGTTGAAAGCCGGTCAACTTTACACGCTACACGCCGGCGTGTGGGCCTACTACGTCTGCGCAGTAGAGCGCAGTAGCAACCTCCCGGTAAAAAAACGAACTACGTTCTGTCAAAATTGTCGCTGGCTTGTGGCTTCTCAGCGAATGGAAAGTTTTGTGTCTAATCATCAAATCGCAGTAGCTGAATCGCCCGCTTTTAAATTCGCCAACAAACAGCTCGTAAAGAAGCTCAATGTAATTGATGCTTAAGCAATAAAATCCGACCGGGCATTTAACTAGACCGATGCCGCCGGGATCGGATTACGTTTATGACACTAGTTAAGTGTCTAAGTACCTAATTGGTGTTTTCGGCGACAACATTGAAAAAGTACCCACTCATATGGTTGAAATTGCATGTAAAAAATCCAAGCTTTGTGAAGTCAGTAGGTACCTACCAGCGGCTCAGAACTTCATTACAATAAACTACTTCTTTTGTAGTTTATGAATGCCATGCTTGTTTGGGGGATTTTTTACGATGATTTTCCGATGTTTTATGTTCTATGCTTAAATAGAACGTGGCGCGAAAAATGTTTTATAACGACATAACGAGTAATGCTTATAACGAGCAAATTCAGTCTGTCCCATCTTTCACGTAATAACCAAGTTCGACTACATAATAGGTATATAGTAGTAGTAGTAGTATATAACATATATAGTAGTACAGATGTACAGTCACTTGATATTATCAAGTGACTGTACTTCTGTACGCGAAAGGAAAATGTAGATAAGATTGAACAATGAGTTGAATAAATGCCAAATTAACAATACTACAAATAAACTATTTTTTCTATTCAACGAATAAGACACAGTATTTGAGAATGTGTAGGAGTCTTCGATGTGAGGTTCGATGGTGTTGTAGATGAAAGACGATCGTGGTTATTCGTGATGATGGAGGAGTGAGAGTTTATTTATAGTTACATTTAAGTACAAGGGTACAATCGGTACAATAATATAAATAAACTGACAGTACATAGACTGAGATAGTAACGGACTAAAAATTCGAGTGACATTCCGAATCAAAATAATATCTACCCATTATAATTTACGAAATAACTATATTAATCGAAACAGCTACTTACTGTCATTTGCGTCAATGAACATACGAGTAGCTGACTATTGTATAAAATATAGATATCGCGGAAATAACCTTTGCCGTAAGCTATTTACTTATTGTACTATAATTTGACACTACGGAAATGCATATTAAAGAATATTGTAATAATTGTAATTGCGGTATAGTATTTGTTTATGTAATGAGTTGTTTATCGCCATTTATGTAACTTTCTATATATTGAACATACATCATTTGAAAACATCTCATGCATATTCCGACCAGAAAAATACACGACACCCAACGGGATATGAACCTGTAACCGCTGGATTCGCCAGTGTGATTTTTCAATTAAGCTATGGGCATTGTACTTAATTACGATGATTTTAACTAGCAGTTGTTACATGAAATGCTTATCAATTTGCGTTATAATGTTGGCTATCGACTTTTGTATATTTAATTAAGGTATGTATAAATAATTAATTCCTTAACTACTCATCAGCTTGGCTACGTGTTATAACTGTTAACTAACATGATCCGCCCATTTTTAACCGCAATTCCATTATAAACTAACAAGCTCCTCCCATTTAGTAGACAACAGCGCCTAGAAGCGTAGCCAATAAGATGTTGATGAAGCGTACTAACCGACTTTACGGATCACTTAATTATTTAGTTTTTATAACGTACTTAGACTAGCTAATTTTAATAAACTATTTCTTTTATTCAAAGAATAAGACACCACAAGATTTGAGAATGTAACATTCTATAATAATATATAACATAGGTACATAATTTGAAAACATGACATGCATATACCCACTAGTAAAAAATACGACACCTGGGTATATGCTTACATACTGTACCTAGTTTAAATGCTAGAAAATATCAATACTTGGCCACGTTTTTCGACTTATACGTGGTGTAAATGAGAACTTTGCCATTATTGGTAGTATTGACTCGTGCGTCCCTGACAATCTTAGAAATCGAAAGCATCGGTTGTTTGTTCTCCCAAGGTGCAGAACTAACCTGCCATTGGTGATGCCAATTGGGAGGGCAATAACTCTGTTCAAGCAAATCGCTTCGGATGTTGATATATTACAACTACATGAGGATGAGTATAGGTGAGCGTTGTTTTATAAATTATTAAAATAGGGTCCACTTAGCTCATTCGGTGTGCTTCCATGCTTTATATTTTTTGTATATATTTACTTTTTATACTGTTTTTGTGATACTGCATAATATATTTCTTTCTTCTTTAGACTGATTTAATACATTTTTTTTAATTTTAAATGTAATGTTGTGAACGTCTTAAATTTATAATTTGTAATCTTCACTGTATGTAAAAATAAAAATTAATAAATTTAAGAGAAACGGGGCGAGTCGCATCAATGTCGCTGTCAACAGTAAATCCTACATTTTACAGAGAAACATACAAAAATGATATTATACTTACACATCTCCCTTTTCATTTCGCATAATATATAATATTTTCTACCTATGTATCGAATAAGAATACAGGATTACACGTACTTTATTTGGAACAGCCTCAGCGCTCGAAATGGAAAAGCTTACGAACCGGAGCGCTTGACAGTTTTCTAAAGATATTTACATAGCTATCAAATTTTATGTGTATTTCATAAAAATAAGTGTTAGTTTTTTTTATTATATGGCCTATCTAGCTCAAACGGTCAAATTATTTTATCCACGAGACGGAGCGACAATTTTACCGATTTCACAAACAGGAACGGCGCTCCGTTGCGCTCCGGTCCATTTCGAGCCCTGAACAGCCTCAGAAACACAATTAGACCGAGTAGGATTCGAAAAACATTTATCAGTTAGTTAACCAATTAACCTTACGACATCAAAAGATACTAATTATTAACATGAATTACTCTAAAATAAACTTTTATACGAGCCAACATAAAATGCTAAAATATTGATTGACAGATCGAGAGAGTGCCTATAATATTGTTTTATCCTCTCTAGCGTATGTACACAAAACACCAATAGAATAATAATGTATTGTGTCCCTTAGTATGTCAGAAATTTTCAATATCGATATACACCATCCAGTATGTTTATAGAACAAACTTACGTCGTCAATTTTGGTGTCTAAAACAACAGCCATTGTTTATTTTTATTGGGCATTGTTGGAATTAATCGGGCAAAGAGGGGTGTGTGAGTTTCTGGTATCAGTGGCGTAAGCACAAACACTAAGGAGGGTAAAATATAATATAATACTTGCTGTAAAGTGTAAAGGTATATTATGAGACTGAATTAAAGAAAACAATATTTCATATAACATTTATGCATGTTGTTTTTGGGCTATAAGTGTATTCCCCTTTCTCATTTTCTCTCTAAATTTCGGAAGCGAAATAATGAGAAGGATAAGTACACGGTGACAGTCCAAAAACAAAATATAATTAACCGTAACCGCAAAAGTCTCAAGCTCCAGCTTTTTTAATTAGACTACGTATTTAGATGTGTAACTACACTATTTTATTTGTGGTGAACAGCTTTAGGTATTTCTACAATATTGCAATTTAGAGACTGTTAAAACATTCCAATAATTTTACATGTTGGTTCTCATTTCACTAAAACCAAAAACCAACCTTTTTACTTAGTAGTGCAGTATACTGTTTGCACAACAGCTGAGTAATGTGTTTTAGATAGGGATTGGAAGAATATCACATATTATAAAAAACAAATGATACTTGTGAAAGACTTGAATTTGGTTAAGCGATTTTGGAAGAGTTCAGAGGAAGGTTCTATATTCTAAATACATTACAGATATAAACTTAATATATATGTTGTAAAAGCTCAATTATTATTTGAAATAGTAATCAAAAGTTCGAAACACGCCGAGCTCATAACAATGAAATATGTTATTGTATATAAAATATTTTATTCACTCCACGTCGGTGTACTTGGTGGAAAATATGCCGTAAATGCTGCAATTTTCACTGACTTTTAGTGGTTTTCAATATGACAGTCATATTTCTTACATTAAGTATGAGAACTATGAGTCAATGGCCTTCAGAACCCAAGTTTTAAGCTAAGTACATTTTCTCATTTATTATGTAAAAATATTGGATTATTTTGACATAATCTCTAAATAGACTTATACCCCGTTTACACGTGCATCGATGTACTGTGCACTGTAAGAAAATGTATGGGAAAACATGTATTATCCTGCAGTTGGCTAGATTGCGTGCATAAATCAAACAAGATTGGAAGATTCCGAATTTCCAATGCGACAGTAAGATTATTTTCGATCTGCGCCTGCGCAGTAGAGCGAACGTAGCGAACCTGCCGGCAAAAAAACGAACTACTTATTTTGAGCTCCAATTTCAATACGATCTGTCAGATAGTAGTATAAAATGTCAACATCGCGTCTCGCTTTCTCTTAAAGAATGAGATTGGAGAGACAGTCAGCACTTTTACGTGTAAACAGTTATTATCATGAGAGTTTAAAATAAGCACAATTGCCGACAATAATTCCATGCATGTGTACAAGCGCTATGAGTCTAAAAACACTGTCTTTTTTCTTAGCAGGGTAGTATAAAACAATGTGTGTCACGTCCACGCAAAAGTAAAACTAAATAATGTGCAAATTAACCATTTGAAACGGCGAAAGTTACAAGATAAGGGTAGCAAAAAAACTTTTATTCAAAAAAAGCATAGAAAATTGGTTTTATGCATTTTTTAATAAGGAAATCGTCTTCTCAATGAGAATTAAATTTGTTTTATAATCAATAATTCATTGAAGGTGACAGTAAAATTCGCTTCAATTGTTTCGAATTATAGGTTTTAAAATTTGTATTTATCCTGTTAAAACAGGTTCGTTTATACCAGAATTTTACCTCTCACGGGTATCATCATGGTATACTGAATAATTTATGATAATTTGATTTCACAATCATTTCCTTCAGGGAAGTCTTCGTTGGCTGGGCATACCACGTTTTTTTCACCGTAATTTTTTTACAGCACGCTGCTGGAAATTGGATGGCAAAATGGCGTTTCCCGCTTTTAATAATATTAGGGTGTTCAAATGTCAAACGACATAAATCGTGACAAGTCCCAATAATGATCGGTTATTAACGACTACAGTGTTTCAGAGTACTTACTCGCCCGTGGATCATTGAACCGAAAGTATTATGAATATAATCACTCTGGAATTTTGTTTGTTGCCAGGCGTAAGTTGGAATGTGTCATTAATAATGATTAGATATGCATTAGTAATGGCTATCTTAAGCCGAGATGCAATATCGACGTTATATCAGTGGTGGATTTAGGGACTCAGAGGCACGAAGTGCTAACTGATTTTTAGGCCTCCACAATAAAAATATAATAAAAACCACGGATTCTAACTACCTACGAACATAGTAAAAAGATGAATGAATATCTTCGCTATCCCTATCATTAAAGATTGCAGCGATGACCATGACACATGAAAAAAAGTGGTTATTTTTCTGTGTACGTAAGGCATAAAGTCTACTAAAGCGGGCTTGCGGGGCGGCCCTCGCGCATATTTTATGTGAATCATCGAAAATACAACGTAATCAAATACGCCAGCGCACACTGGATTTGACGACGCATTGTGCCCGCCCGCCCCATGAGTCATCGTTGTGTGGCTTCTCAGCGGCACGAATTAACGAAAATACAACGTAGTCCATTCATTGAACACGGCAAACAAAATCACCCTCCTGGAAGCGTCGTCGATAGACGGGCGAGAAGGCATTATTTAATAACAGTGATCTCTTTGTTTAGTTATTGCGTGTCCGATATTTCGCTGGTAGAATGATGTCATCGTGAATATTAATTACAAGCCCCGAGAATTTAAATAATATTTTTATTGCTTTGTTATGAGAGACGCTGATAATAATAATAATTTTGTGCTCCTTGAGCCCCTTATTACATAGATGAAGGGTAATGCTCGGGTGGGAGGGGGCCTACTTCGTAGAGAGCGCACCGAGCGCCGCTTTGGTGGACTTTATGCCTAAGGTACCTACGTATCTGTTTGAGTGGCTATGTTATATGCTTTTTTATGTTAATTATTGCAAGGATTTTGTAAAGCTTTTGGTACATAAACTGAAATACCTAACGGGTGTAGAGAAGCAGGCAACCAACCGATCTCGCATCTGGAGGAATACGGGATAAACTTAAACAACTGTCAAGAATACGTCATACGTCGAATAATACGACAACTGCTTTTGGTTTATGCATTGACGCTCATTTAAAATTGGTAAGTATGTTGAAGGTTGCAACACACACTAATCATATATAATGCGTGGTTCATTTTAGTAGGACACACACACATTCAAAACCTTGCGTCAAAAATTAGTGTATTGGAATATACCCTATCGGAATTCCATTTATTTTATTAATCTGTTCTGTGATTGTACACTAAATTTGTGTGCAATGTGCATCTTTTTAAGATTCTGGTACTTACAATTTAAAAAAAATATGACCGGTTTACTAGTCAACTAGTGCATTAAATTCGTATATAAATATTGTTTTTAATACCCGAAAACCCATAACAGAGCTGCGAATACCGATGATGATTCAGTAAAACCTAAAGCATGTTATTTGCAAAGAATATTATTTTTTTGGTTACCCGGTGGAGCAAGTCTCTTCCCGATCGACATTGGATAAGTAAGAAATCAGATGCGAGAGTCTCGACCCTCGAGGAAGTTAGACGGTAGACATCCAAGCAGTAGCGCTGCGAAAGTCAGCCCGTATCTCGCAGATACTCACCGGCTAATGGAACGCCATTTCAAGAAGCATAATATCTCATATGCAGAAGATGCACACTTAAGGGCTGTAATCCGACGAAGTTTTCCGTAATAACTACCTACATCAGCAATATCATAAGGTAGTATGTTCCAGTAAACTTTTCGGACGGTTTAACAAATAGATTCTGACGGGTTGGACATACGCAGTAATTAAACCGGAAACAGTTTGCGATTTGACTTTTGGTTATCTGTTCCAGCAAGCATTTGACCATTCCGGACCGTCAAAAATCGTTTGATCCAAGACGTCAAACCACTTTTCTCGGACGCTTCTGACTAAAGATAACTGTCAAGACAGAACCTAACCCAAAAACGATTTTCATTTATCATTAATTGTTGTCATTTTATCGACAAATTGCGTTACCATGAAAATTAGAATATTTTTTTGTAGGATTAAGAAAAAATAAGCTAGATGGAAGAAAGCTTGCTAGATTTTCTGAAAACTCAAAAAGTGTTCAGAAACTAGCATTTCCAAAAAATAGGCCATATTAATTATTAATATAGTTTTTAGTACCTACAACTAATAAATAAGTCATGAGGTAAGAAATTTAGTTATCATTTTATATGTAGGTGGGTAACATGTATTTTATTTATTTATAAAATATTAGGTACAAACATAGAGGTATTAAATAAACGGAGGGGCAAGGAATCGGCTTTCTCATACAACTGAATGACGCAGGCCGACAATAGCCGACAACTTATGAGAAATAGCGACGCGATAAAAAAAAGCAGGGCATCACGGAGGATTTACTTTGGTCATTATAACGAAGCCATATAATATAATGTTAACGTGGAAATTTTGCCGCAAGTTGATTACCAGCTTGCCTCACCATACTTTTTCACCATACCAGCCTGCTTCACCATACTTTCATATAACCTGCCGCCCCTAGGGTACAAAAGACCAACCTGTTGATTTTTAAACAAATGTGGTACTTATAATATTCTAGCTATATTATAGTTTTAGTTTTAAGTTGTTTGCAGTGACGAAAAACCTTAGATTTAACGCCATGCGGCAAATGCAAATTTTGCAAGCTAGATAACTATTAAAAAATGTTAGATCTGGCAAGAAAAGCGCTATGTTGGCAACGCTGCATCCAATAATATGTAGATTAGGGAACACAAAAATAAGGTAGGTAAGTGTGTTAGGCCTTCTGGGTCAGGCTGTAAGAAGGTGAAATCTAGATTGTGAATAAATATGGGATACACATGTTATTTTTTATAATTGAGTCTGATAATAATAAAATATAATGATAATGTTTGAGGACACTCAACAGGCTTTGTATTCTTTGAGTTTTATGGCCTGACCGTCATTAAGTAATGCATCAAAACTAGCTTTTACATTTCTATATTATCGATATGTTCTGTGTTGCAGATATATTAAAATTGTAAGCGGTATATACTTTGTCACTCCAATTTTTGAATACATTATTTTGATACTAATCTTATACTATATGACAGAGCATGTTTAAAAGAATTTTATGTAGCTGGACTTGGCTTACGATCTGGATCCAATTTATGAAATACCTTCTAGAAACAACATGTAGAAATAGTAAAACGCAAGAATTCCATAAAGATGTTATGTTTGTTCGCCCGTGTTGCATTGATATTTATTTGTTGCAGAAATGGAAGACGTTGCTCTTTATTCTCTTTCTTCTACTATGCCATGCTCCCAACCTCCACTATCTGGTTTTAATTTATGCCAATCTAGATTATAATTTATAATAAGTGAAACGACTTTACAATTAAATTCCGGTTTAATTTGATATTTTATGAATATACCATACGATGGAACAGCATTATTTAGTCGCTGTATATTAAATACCTCCTATGTGGTGATTTTGACGAATATAAGTTATTGATACCACGTGATGCGCATTTTTTGTCGATTAAACAAAAAAACAGAAAGATTAAACAAAAAATGAAATCATCATATTAAATAAAATTAATACTATGTGAGAGCATCCAAAATCATGCACCATAATTAATCCTATGTGAGTGTCTGCCGCAATAGATCAGCATTAAATTAATCTTATGTGATCAAGGCATGTTTACATAATTATTATGATTCAATGTATTCAACACGGTGCATAAAGAATTAATCCTATATGATAAACACATGGAAAATGTACGATTTTTCTATTAAATAACAAATATACTTACTTATTATAAAAAGTAAATTAATTAATTTATGATTAGGATCTACATACAAATTTAAATCATATATAGATACTTATCATTATATGACTCAAACCACATAGGAGGTATTTAAAATACAGCGACGACTACAGAATCAGAATAAAGAAACATAAAAATAAATAAAAATAAAGGTTATTCATTTTGAAACTAATAGCTACAAGTAAAATTGGTAGGTAGGTACAAGTTGGGAAGCCATGCGGGAACCGCACTAATTGTCATAGCTGATTTTGGCAAAATTCGTGAATTTCAAGAATGAAAACCTAACCTTACATAAACTAACCCACCCTAACAAATAATCCAGTAGGTATATAGGTTATTTTCAAAATGTGCTGCTAGCTTCGCCATAACCGTCATGTACCGTAAAATTTCCCATGTGCTTAATTAATTTCAATTTTATTTTGTACAACGATAACTGTCTGAATATTAGGTAAATAAATATAGAAATAAATTCACTATAATATACATCCAAGAGCTAATTAATATGTGGTTGTTAGATGACCAGAATGTGTTCTAGATTCTCAATAAATACGATATGCAGTGTACACAATATAAACAAAGATCTATTTCAGAGAAACTAGTTTACGGAGCACTCTATATATTCAGTACAACGGCGCAAATGAGGACGCGATATCGATATTCAAATAGGATACGAAAGAGCGCAGATGTAAAGCATTGATAAGCCCTGGCGGAGGTAGAGTTGCAACGAATATTATCACACCGTGCGACGCGAACCCAGCATCTGGGCAATATTGCATTACCTATTTACAACGCGTCGATCGCGTGATGAAATTTAATAGATAACAAATTCAGTCGTCAACATATTATTATTTCAATGAGATTATGAAGGGGAAGTATAGCCATATCTATTTTTTATTTCCTTAAATAGCTTACCTAAGTTAAAGTCATTTTAAAATTAAGCATGAGAAAGCCCGCGTGACCTCGTCATATTATTTAATTTGTATTGCATTACTCACAGTCTGTCGCAGCTGTGAGAGAAAGAGAAGATGTAAGCACGAAACTTTAAACTGAGGCGTAGTTTTATCCCACCGTCACGCAGTAGGCTCTTTTGATATTAAGAACATAGTTTGACGAAGATCTCTGTGTAATGAAAATGTCAACATTTTTTTTTATGATCTTCGTGTTATTTAAAAATAATGAACGAGAGTATGTCAAAGTTTTTAATACTATTATTTCGGAAGGCCATCGAGAATTAGTTATAACGAATATTTTAAAGAATGACGATGGGAGAGTGTGGTTGAAACAGAATACTGAATAATAGATCACGTTTTTATCGTATATTAAACGTAAAAAAGGATCATAGTGCATTATACTTCTAATGCCAAGCGGCAACCTATTCTTAATAATTGAAAGATTTTAGATTTCATATGCCTAGGTACCATTTTTTTCCCTATATTAAATATTAATCATTTCCTACAAACAGTATTACTGTATTGATTTCGAAATATATATATATAAGTAATAACTGGTACTACGATCTAAATTAACAATTTCGTGCCGCGGGTTTGAATTTGATTTAATTAGAATAAAAAACATTCATTTATTATTTGAATTGATTTTTATTTTTTGTCTATTTCAATCCATGGAATGGCTTCTAATGGCGCAGTCTATTCCGCCACATTATTCAGGCTCAAATCGAGCAACAATAGTAAAAAGGGCCTTATTACTTAGTTACCTTCACATGTGATGCGTGAATAGTGCAAAAATATTAAAATCATTATGAGCAATACAAGAAAATGACGTATCAGACGATCTATTACGAATGCAGTATTTTATGTGTCCTCTAATTTGAATTACCGTTCGAGATAAAGACTTTTGGCAATTTGCGAGCAATATAGTTTTTTGTTTGTTTGAACATAACAGTAAAGTTATAAAACGAGTGATAAATACTGCACGATTAGTATTTAATACGACACACAACTGTCATCATTGTCGTATTCAGGTTGTTTATCGTCTGCGAGTCGAGTTTAATTGACTGCGATGGTCCGGTGTAATATGTGCAAAGTATAGCAGCGACATGCGAATGCAGGTAGCGGACAGATTTAGCCAAATGCACTTACTCTCTCATACTCCCACGGAAAAGCATCTAAGTACTCGCAGTATGCACTCCGATATATAAACATGTCATGTTGAAAATAGTATGCGGTAATCGCTATTTTATTGAAAATAAATTATACTGATAGAAAATACATTACATATACATGGAAAGTGATACCAGTTTGTAGCGTCTACCTACGATGCCAGATATATATTTTTAAAAGTGTCAAAAATCATAAAAACTAAGCAAATTATTTTCATATGATTACTCTTGTCAAGATGTTTACAAATGTGGACAAAGTCAAGCTTATGAGGAGCTGACTAGGGTGGTTAAAAGTTGCTAAAAACAATTATAAAAGAAGATTTTATTTGATTGATGATTTGAGCAAGGTTTGGTATATCACGAGGTTGTGTAACGAAGCGCATCTCTACTCCACTGACATTGTCTGCTGACCTACGCGGCTTTCGTAGTCCAGCGCGTAAAGCGCTGGCTTTTCATCCAGGGGCTCCGGGTAAGGTTCCCGGTTTGGTCACAATAATATATTTATATGATTTTCACAAAACCTAGGTGTTTGTGATTGTTTTACTTCTATTACTGATTACACTACTGTTTCACAACACAATTGTCATTGGGCATCATGCCCTGTTATTGTGTTTTCCATTTGCAGAGTGAGGGTGAGCCTTCGTGAGATAAATACATTACACATTACGTACACATATACATGTATTGAATTGTGTAAAAAGGTAGATTAAGTAATTTTAAGGGTGTTGATTTTTATGACGTCATTTCACAGTATTGAAAAAAAGAAAATTCAAAAAAATCGACGCTGTACTTGTCAAATCATGAATGCGACTCAACATACATTGGTGGTGTAAATTCACTCAGTTGAATCAAGGTATATAATAAAATTGTGTGAAAAATAGGAATTGAATATAGAATAAATAATTACTAAGTTTCAGCATAAAACAAAAATAATCAAATCTAGTATTTATTACTGATTCTCTCTATCAATTCTTATCACAGTATTTTTCGCAGAATTTATCTTTGTGATGCCATGGGACAATTTGCCAATACTCAAGTGAACTAATGAATCAACCAAAATAATTGATAACACATTTTTCGACAATGTGGCGTTTGAACAGTGCAATTCGCCCGTGCAATATGCATCTTGGATTCGTTTCCAGTTACAGCGACGTATTCTCACGACTGATGTTGACTTGTTAGAGATTTGCAATTTATATCGCGAGGCGTGGTTTTATAATATTTAAATTTAAGGTGATGTCTCTAGGTAAAGTTGTTATCGAAAAATAGCTAGAAAAGTTTATTAATCGGTAAATATATATTCAAAAGTAATGAGAAAAATAAAATAAAAAATTAAGATGTATCGTGGAGTTCTATATACCAAAAATACGTGTCAAATTCGGTACATTTCTATCGGGTGGTATGGATGAATGACATAAGATTTATTATCAAAATTACGATAAAAATGTACGTAAATCTATTACCTAGGGAAACGCTAAACGTTAATTGGAATTTATTATATCCTTATATCTTTTTTTTCAAATTTAAAAAACATCGATTTAGAGGTTAGAAAGCATGCAATTAAAATCGAAACATCTCGGTTGAGATGTAATTTATCGCAATAAACGCTTAGCGTTTCTATTAAAAATATTATTTAATAATTTTTAGGCTAGTTATTTAAATTTAATCTTGTATTTTTGTATATTAACGAATCGATTGTAAATAAAATGAATATTTGACAAGACTTTATCGACATATGCTGCTAACGCGGAAATAAATCGAACTATTTTTGAAACAGAACTTGCATAGATTAAAAAATACATACACACACACATACATTGAAAATAAAGGTTCGCCAGGTACGAAGACAAAAACTGTGTTAATTCTGCTGTCAATAATTTTTGTTTGCGATATTGGAGCATATGTCAATGGACTACATATATCAACCTCCACTTTCTGAAATAGTGTTGTGTAATTATTTCAGATATTTATTACTGTTTTGACGTACCTACCTTTTATAAAGCGATTTTAAAATAAATATAGTTTCATAATAATATAAAGAAAGCATACGAGCGAAAATGCCTAAGATACTTTTGACACACATCAAATTTAATCTTTGTCTAGTAACTGTACAATTTATCCATATTTATGTTAAGTGTTTAAAATGTTATAAGTAAAAAAAAAATCGTCTATTCACGTGGTAGTCGCGAAAATTATGAACAATATACAATGTTAAAAATAATAAGAATTGTTAAAATTTCTAGTCACAATATTATTCAAAGACAAATTAACCCGATCAAAACAGCCTCGACAAACTTCCACTTCACTAACTTTTGTTCTATATGTTTATCCTGGATACAGCGGCAAACACATTTTGAAAATAGCCGATATACTGGATTATTTGTTAGTTTGGGTTAGTTTAAGTTAGATTAGGTAATCCTAACAAATAATCCAGTATATAGGCTATTTTCAAAATGTCTTTGCCGCTGTATCCAGGATAACCGACTTGTACCCTAACTTTAATTACATACATACTATTGTACTATATTTGGGCCATCAAACGTTCATTCCTGTCTACGGCCTTAAAATTATTATCTACGTGCCTATATAACTGTATGCCGTCCTGTCAAAAAGTGGAGGTTGATAATTTAGTATGTAGAAAATAGAAGTTATTATTAGTCTCCATAAAATATAGGGTAAACAATTCAGTGAATGAACACATAAGAGGTGAATTTGAAAATAAATTAAATTAAAAACGATTAAATGAACTAAGAAAATTATAACAATAGGTAGGTACAATAAATTGTGTATAACCGTGGTATTACTAATTTTATGCCGTGATGCTTTGATAGTTGAACTTTTCATAATATTTGGATCACTATTTAGTTGCTCATTTATCTGCTACATCATAAAGTCGTAAATATTGTTTTTTTATGAAGCAATCATAAATACAAAAAATTAAGATCTACTTTTCAATCATAGTAGATACCTAGGAATATGGTATAGGTGTTGATAATTTTTAATTATTTATTCGAGATCTTCAGGGAATTACAAAAGTCCACACCTAGAAACCACTGGGCCAATAAGGTTTCTTTTTATATCTCCAAATCCATTTCACTTACACATTTATAGGTAAAATAAATAAAACTATCATTTATTTTATCTTGCACTGTTCTTTAAAATCGACATTAGATTTTTTCAAAGAAATAACGTTCTGTCTTTTTCTTAGAATATTATGTAATCAGTGGTGCACTTACTTCAAATTCTAAATTTTTTTCTTACGTTTTACAATTTTTTTTTTAATTTGTCACTTATTTTGTCCTTGGGTTTGCTTATCAAGATTTGTTCGCATGTTTATTTACGTTTTTTCTTAACTCCAACTTCTTTTTTATTCAATTCGTTGCGTGTCTTACTTTATTCTTATCTCAGATATAGTTAGTTAGTTAATACAAACCGTCCACTCTGTGGAGGCCCATATGAACCCATTAGGATCGGACATGGTTGAAACGAAATGAATTGGGATGTCTATATAATATCGACATTGTCATAATTATAACTACAGTCGAACTCGGTTATTACAATCTCGGACATAGCGAGATCTC
This sequence comes from Rhyacophila brunnea, assembly GCF_057557595.1. Taxonomy (NCBI): domain Eukaryota; kingdom Metazoa; phylum Arthropoda; class Insecta; order Trichoptera; family Rhyacophilidae; genus Rhyacophila; species Rhyacophila brunnea. Next base: position 31,296,975 of record NW_028232827.1, on the reverse strand, counting down.
GGATGTAATGAGGAAACAGTCGTTGACATTTGGTATATGATTTTCTCCGTACATTTTTATTCACTGTTATAACGAGATACTTATCGGATATAACGAGCTAAAATACTGGTAATGTGTTGATCGTTTAAAGACATTTCGACCCTAAGCAATAAAATCCGATCGGACAGGATGCCGCCGGGGACAGATTACGTTTATGACACTAGTTAAGTGTCTAATTGTTGTTTTCGCCGACAATAAAAATACCTATTCTCTGATATAACGAGTACCGCTTATAACGAGCACATTCAGCCGGTCCAACCTTCCTAGTAATAACCAAGTACAACTTTACTGTATATTCCTTATTTTGTTTAATAATAATTCGAATGGGCATTTGTTTTGCTATTCATTTCATATCATTCTTTTATTCCACCTCTAGTAGAAATTCGATGTAATTGTCAATTGTACAAGATTAAACTCAATCTTATAAACATTTGTACTTAAATGTTCATTTACTACTATAAATGAATTTTACTGTAGAAAAATATTTATATTAATTCGTATTGACAACGTAAAAAAATCTGGTTCATTGACTGGACAGGATACCCTTGTATTGCCACTGTAAAAAAAACTACGGTAAACAAAATGTAAAAATCATAAACACTTTAAATCAAATCAAATAGACATGTTAGAATTGTAAATATTTTATGAGGAAAATATTAATTGTAAATATTTTTACATAGGTAAGTAAATATATAATAAATTTAAATGCATTTTTATCAAGCTTATGATTTTTAATATGTGGCGACACACAATATTTTATTTTATATTTTATTGCCATCTGGTTGCGATCGACGAAAGTTTTTAGTAACACATTTTTAGAAATTCATGGTAGATGCCTGTAGATGCCTTTAGATGGCGTTGAAGTCACATTTGATCGTAAATTGAGGCAAAGAATTCGCCTTAAGGATAAAATGAACTCGTTCAAACTGATGGAATATTAATGCAAGGGGTATGAAGAACAAAGAACAAAGTGAAATTAAACAGTACTACATAATAAGTATATCACCTACCTACTTATCTAGTAAACACAACGACCTGCATTTTTTTTTTGAGCAAACCTGGAAACTATGATTTAGTAAAGGTAAACAAAGATAAAGAAATGGGAGGACAGCGCATTAATTTAGTGAATTAATGAAGACAAGACTGTAAGTATACAATATTTGCATTATTATATTATCAATAGTGTGGAAAGTTTGTATGAAAACGTAAAATAATTTTATTCCCAACATCTATATCACATAGACAGTCATGGTGTATAAAACGTCATAATTATTTGTGATTTATGACTTATCCTCCTTCAAACACTAAAAGCAATAAAAAATATAAAGACATATCTATATTATTCAGGACTTGAATTGGACCGGTCCGCAGCTCCGGTTCGAGAAATCCTCGATAAGTGGAAAAATACAAATAACTTTCTGGTAGATACCTAAATATATTACACAATAGGCATAGGTATATTATTTATTAAAGTTTAATGCGAAACGAATAAAAAAGAACACAATATGTTAACTTTTGTTGAAAATTATTGAGCGCTCCGGTTCGTAAAATTTGCAAACAATGCCTCATTTACAGAATATGATAGATATACCAGAATTTAAAATTGCATACTATTTAGTTAGACTTCGATTTACCTATTTAGTCACCGGTGCACTTGTTATTAGTTCGATCCAGCGGCGACTATCTGTGACGCAAACGACGCAACCCATCCATTAGAAGATTTAAAAGGGGTCTTACAACAGTTCAAACCAGTCATACATTTATTAAATTGTACTGATAGGTATCTTAAAAATATGCGAATTTTTTACAATTTGCTAATAGGACCTAATAGGTTGAGCAAGTGGCTGACATCTATTTCTTGTAAAAACAAAATATGTTAATACAAACCTCTACTTTCTGGAGGTCCATATGATCTTATTAGGATCGGACATGGTCGGAAAAAAATGTTGGACATTGGAGTTTATGGTTTTTATTTTTTTTTTTTATAGTGGATGCTTCAAAATCAGTTTCAATTCTTGACACTTTAGACGTTTAGAGGTTGCAGCCATTTAAATGAGTTACACCGGTGGTTTTTCATCCATTCCTGTATAAAACATCAGACGGAAATAATCCTATAATTTAAATATGTATATCGTCAACGGTCAATAAATGTTTGCACATCAGCGCAATACGCTTTTCAACAGCTGACGGTGATTCAAAAGAGACAGCGTAAATACAGCTAATATTGATATTCCCTAGTGGTGAATATTAAAGTGGTTGAGTGGAGAAATGGTTAGCGCGAAGACGAGGGGTGATAGTAATTCGAAACGCATTGCTTTTACGAGGGGTGTAACCACGGTGCAAAAAGCAGAAAAAGCGAATAAAGTGGTTTTGATTTTTTTTTTTTTGAAATGGCTCTTAACCTGACTTGACAAGTGAATATATCAACATACTATTCACCTGCCAATGGAAACCAAATATCAAAAATAAAAGATTCCTCGTAAACGACGTAAACGAACACACTCACAGAAATCTGGGGCTGCTCGTACAAATTTCATTCATTCGTCGACAGATAAATAAATATTATGTACCTCCTGGTGAAATTTGTTGAAACATAGCTCTACCTGCAATTGCACTGCGAATTATTATTACGGATTTATAGTACTACCTATTGTTTTTCTGTGCTATTAAAGCAACAGCAAGTTTACGACAAATGCTATTGTAAAACCGGTTGACTTCGATGGTAGTGCTAGTTATTGCTCATACTTCGAATACAACAAACCGTTTGTAGAAAATGATGATTGTTGCATACTGAAATAAATGGTAATAATTTGTACGAAATATGCAATCGAAAAATCATTCGAAGATAATCAATAACCAATACCACCATCGTAATCGCAATTCAGTGACAAGGCCGAATATAGTCGGCCTTGTGTAAAACATATAATATTATTATTGCAATTAACTAAGGCTTGTCTACACGGGCATAGTAATAAGCATCAGAAGTCGGCATGTTTACACGTGTTGGTATTAGTGAAAGTAGCGAGTACTAATGTTCAGTATTAAGCCCACGTAAATAAGCCCTAACGCTGACTTTGTAATTTGCATTAATGAATTTTACATATTCTGCTAACGTGTCCATTTTAATATTGAAATTGTGTTTGAGTGAATATTCCGTTTAAATGTGTTCATATAATTGTTTCTAAACAGTTTTTATACAGTGTATAATTTGTTAACGGGGGCAAATATACCTATAATGGTTTGGACTAGGCATAGATGGATCCAAAAATAGTACAGGAAAATAGACGAAAAGACGAGAAGAATGGACCACAAAAAAATAATGGATAAGAAAGATAATGAAGTGACTTTATTAAATCATTTGATGTCGTGAAATAGTTGAAATGACAATGCGCAGGAGATATAGTTCGACAAAAAACGGCTAATAGGATACAATAATTATTATTAGTCACCTTAAACGTTTCTGGACAAAACATGTAACAGCAAAGAGAAGAAAAGAAGAGTAAGTATCAAATAAAAAAAAGATTTGCAAGATTTTATGATAGTCCTATTAAGGGCCCGCTGAAGAGCCCGCCGTTCAAATATAATTTAGTATAAAAAGGACCTCGGCGTCGTAACTACGTCAATTTAAATCGATCTTTTCGCAAAAATCACTAATCATCGGAGATTTTATTTCAAGAAATATTATTATTATTACTGATAATTTCTGCCGCGCGGAGAATTATTATTATTTTATGAACACCTGCGAGATGAAGCCGATCAGAAAACAGGGCTGTCAAAATAATATTAAGCATTCATATTTTTTAAATGTTAATTTCATCATGGTTTTTAATCAAACCTGTGCAAGTACGTACTGGTAACTTGGGTGGATTTTGTAGCAAACATACTATTGATATATATACGGGTATATTATTATTATAACCCAATTCAAATTGAACATAGGTTGATACTCAAATACTATTATAGTATGTTTATGATTTCGAGAAAATAATACGATGGTATAATTAATCCATATCAATTATTTGAAAACATTACATTCGCACTTTGCACAAAATTACAAACACATTCGAAGTTTGCCGCACACGTACAGACCACGTGATATTTGTTTACGCAAAATCGTCGCTTTTCAAAATGGCGAATTTGATTACCAGATTTTACTGCGATGAATCAGTATGTTCCTTTTTGTCTTTTTTTATTCGTAGGTTTGTTTACTATGTACACCGAGAAATTTCCATTTATAAACTCGGAAACGATTTTTACAGAAGAGTTTTGGAATATAATGCAACCAAAACTGGAAAAAATTCTATCATGGGTGTTGACTTCCTGAATTAGCTAACCCCAGTTCCATGCCACTACGTGAACCACAGTGGATATTAAGCCATTTCCACACTGGCAACAAGTTGCTGGCAACCTCATTAAATTTTACGATACTTACCATAATTGCTTAAGAAATTTTACAATAATTATCGTAAAATCTAACGAGGTTGCCAGCAAATTAACTTGTTGCCAGTGTGGACCCGGCATTAGATGCACAAAACTTAAATAATATATATTATAAATAAAAATTTAAAATTATAAATATATATTATGATTTATGTCTTCGACAGCCCTGATGAAATGAATGTGAAATATGAGTCGGATCAGTCACAGAGCAAATTTATTAACACAAACAACTTTGACACGACCTTTTTATATTAACTAGTAGACCAGATATTATGGACCACATGTTAAAAAATCATATTTTCAATTCTCAAGGCCAATTCTGTAGAACGTCCTCTTAAACTATTGTGATTGTATTGGACATAGTAACCCTAATGCTACCAGACAGTAGGTACTGGGGTGCGAAAATTCCCCTTGCGTTAAAATTCTGTAAATCGCATTATTACGAACAGGCTTAAATGACAGATATATTATGTACTAAAAGGAATTTATATGTGAGGACTGTTTAGGATTGAGTTTCATTACTAGCGACAGAAGTTTGATTGAGTGGAAGTGTTTTTACTGACGTGTCCAGCGAGGGATTAATAGTCGTGGGTGCAAACCACAATTCAACAGTCGTATAATTAATTATTTACCCCTTTACTTACTATTACCCAAAGTTGAATAGAATACCGCAATGAAAATTCAATAAGATAATTAAAGTGGAAGAGACAGTAAAATGGTATGGAAGAGGTTGGATTATTAGTCATTTCGAAAAAACCGTAATATACCTACTTATTTATCATTGATTTTTTTTTTACGATTTTTCATTTCTTATGGTCAGATGCTTTCCCGCGTTTTGGTTCTACCGTATAATCGGGTTGGCGAACCTTTTTACGTACGCGTGCCAAAATTTCCCAAATCATAATTTTTGACTGTCTGACGTACCAAGCAGTTTTACATGGCGAAAAAAAGTTTTTGAAAGTTTTCTAAAAAAAATAGTTTTTAAGAATTCCAAAAAAATTACAATTGAGTTCTTGATATTCCATCTTTCACCGTATTTCTAGCCGAATGCATAATTTTTATTATTTTAATATTTTTTCCTCGTTTTCAAAATTCTCAAAGTGATCGTGGAAGCATTTAAACCACTCTTCTTATCATTTTCTCCATCACTGAAAAGTTTTCCATTTGTAGAGATTATGTTTGAGGCAAAATAACAAGCAGTTATTATATTATTTGAATGACTTCCGATAATTAATTTCATAAGGTTTGTTGATTAAATATTTTTATTTTTCAATTGCTCGATCCTAGGGACCGACCTATGCAGTTGTATATTTACATTACTTAAACGTAACGATTATTCTCGAACAGGATATGCCTGTTTTTTTTATACAATGCGATTTGTCATTTATACATGACTTTCGTCGTTTCCGTTTGCGCATCGATCGGGTTTTCATATTACGTTTAACGTAATATGAAAACCCGAAGAAAATACACATAGCTGTCGTCATTATTTTTTAAATATATATAACATAGTATGTAATTTATTTTTTCCTCAAAATGAAACATTCGCGTGCCATAGGTTCGCCATCCCTGGTATAAGCGGTAATATTTGATCCTAATTATTAGTAGCTACCGCTAGTGTCAGTTTGTATCGTCCGCGTCACGTTGTCCGGTCTTTTAGTTCATATAAATATTGAAAGCAAATATTTTTTTAATATCACCCCCATAATTATTATTTCAATCACCTAAATGATTCGTGATTTATGTTTCATTCTTGATGGGTAACCGAAAATAATGTTTACACACAGACAGAGTAAATTATCTTAGGGCCCTAGGCGAAGCACTTTGACATCCACAGGGAAACAGATTTTTGTTTTACGAGAAATGGATATTAGCTACTAATTCAACCTATTGGGCTCATATTCTGGGTCTAAATCCAAATTGAAAAAAATGACAAAACAACATGTGAATGTTCCAGACCCGAGATTCGAAACCATGACCCATTCCTTTATAGGCCGAAACGTTACCTCTCAGCCATCGGAGGCACAGTCAGACTTACGGGGCTTTATGATAATATGATAGAACTATTGACGTATAAGTACACACGCTAGTGACAATAATTGACATATTATTATGAACCAACTCAATTATTACCATGTTTTATTAGCTCGTATTCTTGTTTGTCCGTTACAGATTTTTTCTTGTTTGTCCAAGATTTGTATTGGACGATTGAAGATTTTTAACTATAACTAGACATTTGAAACTTTTAGAATATATCAGAACACGACGACAATGCATTCTTTTAATACTTTTAGCCATTTTTAAGCAGAATTGAATTCATTTTCAGTTAATTCTGTTTTGTATGGAAAGTTATTATTGTTGGCTGCTAAGGGGGTACTAGCAACTAAATTATTAATATATACGTGCATTACTTACTATGGAAATAAACATGAAATGTCAAAATGACATTTCAGTATTCTATATTTATTCAGTATTTCTATCAAGTACAATAAAAAGTTTTTATTAATACAAAGAATTATCAAGTTTATATGGTTCAACAGAAAATTTAAAAACGTGGTATATAAAAAGTTCTTTTTATCTTGTAATTATTTTTCAAAAACTCACTGACGGTATAGAATTGAGAGACGAATTTAAAAGATATTTTTTGACATGTTAATTTTAAATTTATGTATATTATGGTATATTAATCGATGGACTGAACTATTTTTTTTATAAATTATACCTTAATCACGGCTGATCATTTTCCGCTAGATGGTTAAATCGATTTTCATACAAATTTAGAATTCTACTATATTTACATACTTACCTAGATATATTCAAAGTGTGTCAATTTTAACGTTACAGTAATTTAGTTTACAGTAAATAATTATACAGCATAGGTAAATTATTACATATATTAGAACGTAGCAATGTTTTGACATTCTACATTGGATTTTTATAGAATGTCGCTATATTTTCTGTCCCGTAAGTAATATATCCCAGATACCTAACAAAAATAACAGAACCCCCTAAATGACTAAGAGCCTCCGCCCATCACGACAGCCAGCCGCTGGAACATAACGCAATGGATAGTGGGTGAGCATAGCCATAAGCAGTATGTAGGTACCTATACGTAGATTGTATACTGTCTGGGTATGAAGAGACTAAGCGAGGTAAAAGCGGTGATCCCGGTACGGAAGTAATATGGTAAGGTAAGGTACGCACGATATTGCATGCGGGTATAACTTTGGTGGTTAGCTCAGCTACCATCCGATGAATCGTGTTTCAGCGGCTGGCCGTCGTGATGGGCGAAGGCTCTTATAAATCTGAATAGACACAATTATGAAGACGTTAAAGAAAGATTCAGATATATTGTTAATGGAGGTAGCTACCAATTGCGAAGGGTGGAGGTAGGCTGTTCAGATCCGACATAGATAGTGCACACTAAACTTTGATAGTCATACGTATTTGTTTTCATTGAACTAAGACCACAAATCGCAGGAACTGTTGGTTAGTTTTCAAAATTCAATTAAACTCTGCGTATAGATAATAGTCAAAAATATTCGTCCTAAGTAAATATAAAATATCTAAATTTATGCCATTAAATCATACATCATTTTAGATGTGTGTTTTTTTTGTGTTTTTATATGTTTTATCTATTGTGGTTTGGTTTGGGCAGGGCTTAGTGAGTTTAAAAAAAACTAACCAACAGCATCTGTAATACGTATTCCAAATTAAACGAAACAAAAAAGTGTGGCTGAAAAAGTGTGCACTATTTTTATTGGATCGTTAATTGATGTTTAAAAACTATCCGGCACCATCTGCAATTTGTTCTCTTTGTTTGTACTCTCCATTCAATGAACATAAATAAATTTATTAAATGTGTTACTGACAAAGTTTAGTGTGCACTATTTAAGTCGGATCTTAACAGCCTACCTCCACCCCTCGACATTGGCAGCTGTAATATCAACCCATCATAAATATGTGATGATATTATTATTAAATCATTGAAGTTACTGGCTCTAGTATTATTACAACATGTTGCATACTATCCAGTATCCTGTACCTATTGCCTTTTTATCATTGTAAATTTGATTCAAAATTAAACACAACCGTCGGTTTGATACGAATACAACTCAGTGTTTGTTGGAGATGTTGGAAATATAATATATAATACGGCGTAAACCTATTTAGATTTTCCATCTCGTCGTGAGGTGAAGCACCCCATTTCGTTCCGGTTGTAATAAAATAACAAAATTTACGATTCAGAAACGCAATTTGCGGTTGCGTTTGGTTTCGCATTGTGCTATGTGTAACGACTGAATCACCGACCAAACCAACTAGTTACAAGTATATTATATTATAACGCCTATAATATAATGCGGGCATGTCCAACTTCAAGTAGACTGTGATATCTACATAGTATCCAGCAGTGGCGAAGGGTGGAGGTAGGCTGTCAAGATCAGCCATAAATAGTGCACATTAAACTTTATCAGTCATACGTATTTATTTTCATTGAAATAAGACTACAATTTACAGATAGTGTTGGTTAGTTTTTAAAATTCAATTAAACCCTACGAAAACAAAGCCACAATAGATAATAGTAAAAAAATACTCGTCTATCTATAAAATGACAATAATTATGCAATTAAATCATACATAACTTTGGATATTTATAGATTTTTCCGACCATGTCCGATCCTAATAGGATCATATGGGCCTCCACAGAGTAGAGGTTTGTATTAACAGATTTTTTTTTTTTTACGAGAAATGGATGTCAGCCACTTTGGTCAACCTATTAGGTCCAAACCCTGACTCACGCACAAATTGAAAAACAATATGTGTACTTGCCAGACCCAGGATTCGAACCTGGGACCCACGGCGTGATAGTCCAACGCTTAAGCCGCGCGGCCACCGTGGGTGTAGATAGCACAATATTTTTTATCTATTAGTATTAGAGTTTGGTTTAGGCCGGGATTAATGAATTTAAATAAATAAACCAACAAAATGTGTAATATGTATTCATAATCCTACGAAATCAAATGATCGTATGAACAAAAAAGTGTGCACAATTTTGTCGTATAGCCTAACTAAAGTATACTATTAGGTATGGTGTCGTTAGGCAGGGTTTAATTGATTTTTAAAAACTAACCAATACCGTCTGTAAATAATTGTAGTCTTAGTTCAATAAAAACAAATATGTATGACTAACAAAGTTTAATGTGCAGTATTTGTGGCGAATATTAACAGCCTACATTTTAACCCTTCGCTACTGTTATCCAATATCAATTTGACAGTGCTCAACCACAATCTCTCATCGACTTATTAAACAAACTATTATTTTTTTTAAACTGTTTTTTTATTCGATGAATAATTCGGTTCTTGTTAATTATTTAGTGGAAGCCAGCGGCAAACAAATTTTGAGAATAGCCAATATAATGGTTTATTTGTTAGGTTATGTTAGATTAGGTTATCATTCTCGAATTATTCATGAATTATGCCGAAATCGGCTATGAAAATTGCCGTTGATTATTTATTTATTATGTAAACAATACATTGTGGAAATTCAGGACATTCATAACATGAGATTTACAATATAACAAATTAATACTACTCTCACAAGAGATAAGAAGACAATAATATTAATAATAAAAACATAAACAGTTGTATATACAATAAAATAAAGTGTCAAAAACAAAATGCAAACTAAAAGTAGAATGTCTGTCTTTAGGGAGCGCATTTACTATTCTTGCATCCCTCGTTAACAGTGTCTGATAGACTTCCATGTAGGTAATTGACAGCCATTGACAATTAATTTGATAATAATGTCGATTTATCGAGAATTCGCGAGTAATGAAATAAGTCGAGATATCACAAGGTCTATTACAATGTTATCATCTTATTAGGAAGTATTTATATGAGTCTCATCAACAAACTGGAATAAAATTAGGTAGGTAGGTATACTGTAAAAAAATATTGTTTATTAAATATAGAAATTGATTGTGGTACTCGTAAATAAAATATATTATTATGGTTTTGTTTACATCATATGTAATATGTCATGGACATTTATATTTATATTTCTTGTATACTTAATGTCAATTCAGCAAGGGCGATTTGCCATTCAGACGCGCCATATAAAGTATCTTACATTACAGTCTATACCTAACAGTGATAGCAAACATTTAAAATAATAATACATAAGACAAACCGTAGGTATACTACGATTAAAAACCAAAGATAAAAACGTTTCTCAGTTAATACAATTTGTTGTTCATTTGATGAATAGGACCTTTTAAGATCTTGACATAAGTAATTAAGATAAATCAAAAAAAGTAACAGTAAATTACCATTCTGCTCCGATAAGTCGTATATATAAAGAGCACAATCTAATTATATATTTAAAGCTAGAAAAAATTACACTGTCTATATTCATCATATATCTATATCTACTAATATCGCACTGTAAGCATCTGTCAAACTATTACGAGAGTATCGTATCATTCGTTTTATTTCACGACCGGGGCTCGATTTCCTAACTATCATCTCGTGTGACACCAGACGACATGACGTAATTGTGGCGTCAGCCAATACACGCTCGAACGGGCGGCATTTATTGGCTGACGTCACAATTACGTCATGTCGTCTAGTGCCACACGAGACGATAGTTAGGAAATCGGGCCCCTGCACCGCGATTTCCTAACTCTCGTCTCGTGTGGCACCAGACGAGATGACGTAATTGTGTCGTCACGCTCGAGGCATGCCGACCGCGCACAGAATAACCATAGAAAATATTATTATCATACACCTATATGTGTATGGTGACAATGAATAGCGCCGCTGTCTGACCACTCGCTATTTTCTCGAATGCTATTATCACTCCGGTAGTACGTCATAATGATGTCATATGACGTCATCTCGACCGGGAAGCTTGCACTCGCAAGTTCTAACATAGAGCCCCAGGGGCCCTATGTTAGAACTTGCGAGTGCAAGCCGCCCGGTCGACATGACGTCATATGACATCATTGTGACGTACTACCGGAGTGATAATAGCATTCGAGAAAATAACGCTGGTCAGAGAGTGGCGTTATTCATTGTCACCATACACATATAGGTGTTTCATCGTAATAATTATCAACGGTGAGCACTGCGCGCGGGCGGCATGCCTCGGCGTGTATTGGCTGACGTCACAATTACGTCATGTCGTCGGCTGACACACGAGTCGATAGTTAGGAAATCGCAGTGCAGGGGCCTTATGTTAGAACTTACGAGTTGTAGTCGCCCGGTCGACATGACGTCATATGACATCATTGTGACGTACTACCGGAGTGATAATAGCATTCGAGAAATTAACGCTACTCGAATACTGGCGTTATGCATTGTCCCCGTACGCAAATAGGTGTTTCAGCATAATAATATCTATGGTGAGCCGTGTGCGTTGGGCGGCTTGCTTCGAGCGTGTATTGAGCTTAAGTCACAATTACGTCATGTCGTCGGGTGACTTCATGTCACATGTTATAACGTAGGGCTGCAGATTGAAATAAACGATTTCTTTATTAACGTGTCAGTTTATTTTACAAATTTAGAATTTGCGTTTAGTTGTATGTTTTTCTCCCTGTCTCGCTTACTCCTACACATTTACATATGTTTTTTTTGTTGATTACAGACACATACAGATAAATCAACACGTCTCATATAACAGACTTTGTTTACGATGAATGTCGAAAGAAATCTTCTTCTATGAAGATGCAGTATACATCTATGAAGGTGACGCTGAAAAAAGGTTACTAACCATAATAATTAAATCAGTTGCAAGTCATTTAGCATTGTAGATTTCTATACAGCAAGATTCACACTTATCATGTTTTTAGACGAGTTGTATTACTGGTGGAAACATAAAGGTAATAAATAAAGAAAAAGAAAAAAGATGTAAGTAAGTATATAATATATATTCTTCTTTACGCTACTACAGGCCATGAGGCCCAATGACAGTAGTGTAGTGAAACAGTGGTACAGTAGTAGAAGTGATCACATAAGCACCCAGGCATTGAGAAAACCTCATAAATATGTATTGTGATCTCAATCGACAATCGAACCCGAAGAAAGTATAACTACCTGAACATAACATTTTGACCAATGATTAAGGGGGTACGTGCGCTAGGTCAAAATAGAGATTTTATGGTATTTTCAAAGTGTGATCCTGGACATTCCTTAAACGTTGTAGATAATCTTTTCATATTATTTTGAAGCCTTATTATCCTTTATACTTATTTTAAACATTTGATAACTGCATAAAGTATTTTTATTACATAAAATAGTATTCTTTTAAACCTCTCGATCTAATGTTTTAGAATATAGTTATATTTCAGTAGATCCATGTTCAATGGTGTTACGATTTTTTACATTTATTAATTTTTAAACGCATTTATAAAATCATTAGTAAAATTGATGTTGACCTTATTATAGTGAAATATTTACGATAAAAAATTATATTGATAATCTCTATGATCCCGAATTTGACAAGAATTAGGCATTTTATTATTCAAAAAATGGGCAAGATTAACACATTGAAGATAATTCTAAAGATACTGATTATAAGCTATGTTTTTGTTATAACTTTTTTTTGTAGGTATAATCCATTTTACCTGAAGGTATAATCCAAGCATTACAGTTATAAGTAACTTGGCCAATCAAAGAATATCTATCGAACCTTAACTATACTCAACGATCTCCGGCGAAACGATTGCTGAGCACTGTTATCTTTTATATACAATATACATAGGTACACTAAAATGATATATCTTACGGATACCATGCTTTAATTTGTTGCGTTTCAAAATATTATATCAGAAAAAGTACGAAACAAAATGAACTAAACTTAGTCTGCCTAATGTGAAATTATTAATGTGCGACGTAAATATACTGCGTAATCGTTGGTTTGCGATCACTGCTTCCGATTATAATTGCAATGTCATGAAAGGTCAACCAATTATTGGAAATCGATGCCAATCTGGCGCCAGGAAAAGTATTTATTTACTCATAATACGCGACACACGCACGGATTTGAATTCGGCACCCATGATTGAAACAGGCCAGTGTCAGTCGCAAGATACACCAGACCCCAAAGAATAGTAAAAAACCATTACGATTGTACAATAAACAATAAAAAACGTTAATAATAATATTTTAAAATAAATCTTTTCAATGTAAAAACTATCCACTTGACAATTTATTATGTTGGAATGATCCATGTTTGAATGTTCAAAATAGCCTTTGCAATGTGCATTTAATTGTCACCTATAATAATACAAAACATCAAATACACGGTAGAGACTTAGTAGGTAAATATTTTGGATTATATGGGGTTGACTTAGCGACTGTTTGTTTGTATTACAATATGGATGTTGAATTGGCAGCCATAGAATAAAAATGCATTAAAGATGTCAGGATATCTAACCGCTTTGTTGGTATGTATTTATATACGAATGACGAATGAATAAAACTATTTTCATGTGGTCATTCATCTAAATATTCTAAATATTTACGTGTCAGTGTATTTGAATGCCTGTTTTTGTACAATAATTAAAGCGGTCTGTCCTCATACATTTTTGTTTTATAATATTATAACGTGTTTTAAGTTTTGTGTTCGAAATGGTGAATATTATGCAACCTACACTCATTATAAAAAAATAAAATATACCTAATATGTTTTTTCCTTCCAATTTTGAATTTTTACCAAAAATTAAAATAAAGTTTGCACACTATTATGGATTAGATTAAAATTTGGTATTTTTTGTTTGGCTTTTTCCAGTGTAAGAATGATTTTCATTTTGACATCGGTATTGTAAGCTTAAATACAGTTATTTTGATATTGAAAAATGCAATTATTATTCTTTAGTTAAATAGGAGAAATATATATCCGAAGAAGATCCTCAAAGGAAACCCAGGAGGGAAAAGGCCAGTGGGAAAGCCACGCACACGATGGGGTGATAATGTTACAAAAGATGCCAACCAGATACTAAAAATCAGGAACTGGAAAAGACGTGCGGAGGACCGTTCCGGCTGGAGGACAGCGGTGGAGGAGGCCAAGGCTTGACTTGAGCTGTAGCGCCATCGAAGAAGAATATATATCAATAAAGTAGTAACCTCGTGCAATCCCTTGTACTTCAGCTAGTAACCAATAAAACTATATGTAGGTACCACCAATTCTACACCAAGGTTGGCCTAGTTGGTAGAACTGCCACCTTTGTATAAATACGAATCCGTGGATTACGGGTTCCGACCCATGACTGGTCAAAAATATGCATGCCGTGCATTGTATGGACGAAAGGTCAACACATACAATTATTTCTAGTAAAAAAATATCAAGTAATATAATGTTCTCATGTAATGAGGCCCATCTACTCCGCTTAGGAGCAAACATGGTATCTTACTTTTTTTATACATGCTTGTGGTTTTTGACAGCTCCGAGCGATAATACTGTGAAACATGAAAAGTATAGGGAAATTTGTTGCAACATATTTATTTTAGTAGCATTGTTTTCAGATTCTATTTCCTATATTGAGGTTCCGTATTTGTAATTGGTAGTATTTCGTATTGTAACAATTTAATCAGTAATTGATCCTGCAGTAGTTCAAAGAAATCCGCTAAAAAATTCGCCGGTGTCTAGATATTATTCGCGACGGACGTGACAATAAAACTTTACTGTCTGTCTAGGAAGGGAAATCAGGAAAGCGGGGAAATGGAGAAAGAGGGGATAGGGGTTCGGTAGGTCAACTTAAAGTCAATAAATTTTCCAATATTATACCTAAATATTTCATTATAAACCATTATAAAAAATTATGAAGAGGTTATTTTTTATTGTGTAGATTTTCGAAAAACAGTGCCCCTTTAAAGCGGATAAAACCGGCCTTGATTATTATTAAACTAAGTGGAATTAGTAGGTACTACATATCGGTGGCGAGGGGTGAAGGTAGGCTGTTAAGATTCGACATAAATATTCCACACTAAACTTTGTCAGTTATATTTACATAAGTATTTGTTTTCATTGAACTAAGAATACATTTTAATGAGGGTGCTGGTTATTTTTTAAAACTCAATTAAACACTGTCTAACCAAACCATAATAGTTTAGGTATGCTGTGGGCGATACGACAAAAATAGTGCACACTTTTATTATGTTTTCGTTGAATTAAGAATACATATTAGGTACTAATGGTGTTGGTTAGACTTTTAAATTCATTATGCCCTGCCTACATTAAACCATAACCGTTTAAAAATATTCTTCTATCTATAAATTTAATATCTAAAATTATGTAGGTATGGTTTAAACATGGCATACTGTTTGATAGGTATTTATAGATAAAAGATTTTTTTATTATTATTTACTATGGGTTGGATTAGGCAGAGTATAATTGAATTTTAATAACTAACAACTACTATCTACATATCTACAGTCTACACATTGTTGTCATAGTTCGATGGGCACTATTTATGTCGGTTCTTAACAGCCTACCTCCACCCTTCGCCACTGTTACAATATATTGTGTCTTATAATAATTATTATAATGTATCTCCACCATAGTAGTTTTTATATATTTAAGCCAGTGAACGTTTTAAGTTATAAAAATGGCCCTACCTTTATATGGTATAAATGATAATTTCCACAGCTCTTTATTGTAACACATAATAGATCACTAGGCGTAGCTGTACAGACTATCTGTAATAATTTATAGTGGACATGACTTTTAAATAGTAATAATATATAATTATAGAAATAAACTTTACTAAACTCTACCCATTACAAAATCTTTACATTTAAAGTTCAAATCGATTAATTTGCCAATCTCGTTTCTTGCAACACGTTCTTTGATTAATGTGTGAGATTTTAAAACAGCATGTTATAAATTATAATATATTATTGGTACATAATATTTTATATTTATTATTATTTACTGTAGGTACATTCCCGTCAAAGTTTAAAAGGGCTGTAGTGCCAAAAACTACGTAGGTAGATACATCACCAAGTTCTATCATAAGAAGTTCATAAATGGGCTTCCACAGAATGGAGGTTGAATTGACAGAATTATGTTTATACAAAAAAATGGGTGATCTGTTACTATACTATGACTGAGCCTAGACCAGTTTTGCCATATAATTATTTTACCAAATCGGGATTATCCCCGACCATGTCTGATCCTATTAGGATCATATGGGCCTCCATAGAGTAGAGATTTGTATTAACAGATTTTGTTTTTTACGAGAAATGGATGTCAGCCACTTGTTCAACCTATTAGGTCCATACCCTGACTCACACACAAATTGAAAAAATAATATGTGTACTTGCCAGACTCAGGATTTGAACCTGGGACCCACGGCGTGATAGTTCAACGTTTAAGCCGCGCAGCCACCGTGGGTGCGGGATTATTGCCATGTGAAATACAAAAAATCGGGATTTAGGAGCAAAAAACGGGTTAATCTAAAAAATGCATAGTTCAATATTTCTAATGTTTTTTCCGACCATGTCCGATCCTAATATGATCATGTGGGCCTCCACAGAGTAGAGGTTTTGTTTCGATAGATAGATTTGACAGATTTTGTTTTTTTCTTACGAGAAATGGATGTCAGCCACTTCACTTGCTCAACCTATTAGGTTACCCTGACTCTAACACAAATTGAAAAACAATATATGTACTTGCCAGACCCAGTATTCGAACCTGGGACCCACGGCGTAATAGTCCAACGCTTAAGCCGCGCGGCCACCGTGGGCCTAATGTTTATTTCTATAATATCAATCATAATCAATAATTATAACTATTTCATTATTTGACTGATTTTCTCTCATAACTGTACCAAAATAACTCATTATATTGTTATAAACGAAATGTAAATAAGGACAAATTTTTCACTTCTCTTCTGCTGATTGGAAGATCTTTTCAATCATTTCCGGACAATTCCCTTTTCTGGCTCCGTGGATATTTAGTTGAATAATCGCGAATTTGGCGCGGGAAAATCTATTTTTGCTTAAAAAGCGGAACTTCTGGCAACGCTGGTCTAGACACATATTGAAAAAATAACTTACTGGACTCGGGATTCAAATTCAGGATCCACGCCATTATAAGCCGAAACGTAACCACTCAACTATCGTGAGCGTTAACGACGCCGGAGAATAATTATATTTAAAAAGTCCCACACTCAGTGGACCTGTCCTCAACTGCAATTGACAAAAATTACAAGATAAAAAGAACGTTTATAAATTTTCTGTTGAATCATATAAACTTGACTTGACTAGCTTAAACGATCATAGAATACTGAAATGCCATTTTGACATTTCATTTTGATTTCCATTGTAACGCACGTATATATTAATAGTTTAGTTGCTAGGACAATCCGCTTAGCAACCAATAATGGTGTCAAAATAACTTTTCATACAAAACAGAATTAACTGAAAATGAATTCAATTCTACTTAAAGATGGCTAAACGTATTTAAAAAAATGCATTGGCATCGTGTTCTGATAAATTCTAAAAGTTTCAAATGTCTAGCTAGTCGGGATGTTAGTTAAAAATCGATTGCAAGATTTGTACCGGACAAAGAACAATTGGACAAATAAGAATACGAGCTAAGAAAAACGTTGTAAAATGTGCCAGATATGGTAATAAAATAAGCTAGCTGGCAGAAAAGAAACATAAAATTTACTAGTTTTTAGGGTAGTACCTATTTGCGCTGTCGAAAAACTCTAGATTTAACGTCATACGCCATATGCCTATTTTTCAAGCTAATAAAACACTAAGTTGGCAATGGTGCTCACACTAAATTACTATATTTCAGTAGGAAGTAGTACCAGGCAGCTGGCATAATATAGTAAAATGTTTACTATATTTTATTTTTAGAAGACAGTCCACATATACATAGGTTGGTACGTATAAATCCAGGGGTCACAAAGCAGATAGCGTTCAGTGCCAGCGGATGTAAACGATTGGATCGCGTGCTGCCGCATGCCATTCTAGTAGATATTGCCCTAATCGCATTTTAATTGACTATCTGTGCAAACACCCGCTCAGTAAAGCGACCGTACACACATCATGATGGAGTGAACTTCCGCCATCACTGCACACGTCAAACTGTGGCGCGGGAAACTTTCCGTAAAAAATAATATTGCGTCAAGTTAATAAAAGTCTAGTAAAATAACACGAGCACGTGTTAGAAAATTGATGTTTTTCACTCGTTTTTGTCATTTTAACAGAAGGAACTGAATCTGTTTTATAGTATAGTGGGTGGATAATATCCGGTCACTTCTTGTCAAACCCTAATATCAGAAAGCAATGAAGAGGCAATTTTGCTTTGCGCGTGAATAGGATTTGGCATTACATTCTATCTATAGGAACGATATGAGCGCGTAGTAGTTTTCGCGCCATAGGTTACTGCGAAGTACTGATGTCCGATAAACAGGGTTTAGAGCTGTAGTCTCTCGAAAATTGTATGTGCCATGCTTTCTGATTTAAGTATGATTTGTTAAGACGTTATACGGTCGCAATAGACGCTTTAGCACTCAGAGTACCAGGTACTCTAAATTGAAACTATGTAAGTATATGAAATGGTTATCTAGTACCTACATATATAATTAAAAATACTTAAAAAAAACCATTAGCTAGGTTCATAAATAGCAGAAGAGAATTCCGACCGAATTAAATTTTATTTTTCAACTCTTTTCCCAAACTGTTATTCATGAGTTACAATAATTAACAATTATAATTTTGTTTAATCCAAGATCCAATCAGTTAGATAAAATGAGAAGATTTAATATTGTTTAGAAATAAATATATTATACCTAATAATAATTCGGTGACGGTACGTATATATCATTTTATTCATTAAAAGTCATGCCAAATTCAATTTATCCAATCGCTAAGCCTGAGCGCCTATTAACGCTGTCTGTAGTTGCGTTTTTATGTACTTATGTATGATCCCTCTAAGGCATAAAGCCCACCAAGACGGACGAGCGTGCGCTGTCGGCGTGAGAAGCGCATATTCTATGTGAATCATCGAAAATACAACGTAATCAAATACGCCAGCGCACACTGGATTTGACGACGCATTATGCGCGCCCGCCCCATGAGTCATCGTTTTTTGGCTTTTCGGCGATATGAATGAACGAAAATACAACATAGTCCATTCATTGAACGCGGCGAGCAAAATCACGCTCTGGAAGCGTCGTCGATCGACGGGCGAGAAGCCAATATTTAATAACAGAAAACTCATTGTTTAATTTTATTGCGTGTCCTATATTTCGCTGGTAGAATAATGTCGTCGTGAATATTAATTACAAGCCCCGAAATAATATAAAATTTTTATTGCTTTGTTATGAGAGACGCTGTAATAATAATTATTTTGTGCTTCTTGGGCCGCTTATTACATAGGTGAAGGGTAATGCGCGGCAAGAGGCGTGTGATTATGGTTATGAATATACGCTTCTTACGCCGACTGCGCCCGCTTGTCCGTCTTGGTGGGCTTTATGCCTAAGGCCCCGCATACGCATACCGCGCCGAACGACTCCTACATTTAGTATCATGGTAAATATCAGTAAAAGGTAACCTAACATAACCAAACGTATTTTTTAACAAATATTTTTCGTATCTATTTGTACAATTTCCTGATTCAATATAAATGGAACATATTTGTTTCAGACCGATATCATATCTCAAATAAATGTTAGTATTTAAAAAAGGTCGTACAATTTAATGACTTGTAAATGTATTGATCGATTAACATTCCATTGTACCTACCTGAGTGTTTTCCAGCATTTGTGAATTTGCCTAATGATGCCGTCCAATATTTTTTTGTGTATAAACATGTTTAATACGAATTGAAACCGTTCCAGAATTTGAAGATCTTCTTATAACTACATATAAGTTGCCAGTACATCATCTGACGTACTTAATAAAGTTCGTTTGAGAATCACGCATGTACGTAAACTAACGTGTAATGGATGTTTGCAATCAGAAATGGGACTCACACAGGAATTCTTTTACGTGTTGTCGGTAGCTAAATACCTATGTATAAGTAATATGTTGGTTCCATTTAACCATGGTGGAATATTAAATTTTAGGTAGGTAAACGACCACTAGGCGCCAGTTGTTTAAATTAAATATTCAAACAACCAGTTCGCAATTAACACAATTATTAGCAGCAATATGTACTACCAATATCCTACTCCCTAATAAATAAAAACAGACTCATTAAACCAGGGTTTCGAACCGTTATTTTTTTCGTTTCGGTTTTCGTTCCGGTTTAAGTAAAAAATAAAATAACGGTTTTTCCGGTTTTCGGTTCAGCTAAGAGTTATTAATTTTTAAATATTTTTATTTGTATTAAAAAAATATTTTCTACGAGAATTTAAAAATTGTATAGTACTTGTATGATAGACCGGCGCCACGCTCCGAAACCAATAGTTATGCTAAACCGCACAGCCGTAGCCATACATTTTTTAAATACTATGACAACTGAATGACAACGGAAGTGGGGAGTACGAATTGAAAAAAAAAAACGATTTTTTTCAGTTCACTTCCGGTTCTCGTTCCGACAAAAATAACGGTTTTCCGGTTTTAGGTTCAGTTCCGGTTCGAAGCCCTGCATCAAGCCACCGAACTACTGACTCTTTGAAGTTGACTTCGTATAGCTATGAGAGAGTCGTGCACAAGTGGGGGTTTTAGTTATACGAAACACCCTTGCGCAGGATTCAGGGGAGAAAGTTTTCGCAGTGATTGATTTTGCAATGGTGAATTCAGACACAACACATTACTATTTTTTCGAGAAGTATTGTTGCTAATTGCAAACAATCAGTTTTAAGGGGGGACATGCTCGTCGTAGGTCAAAATTGAGTTTTTATTGTATTTTCAAACCATGATCCTGGAGACTCCTTAAACGTTGTAGATAATCTATTTATATAATTTTGCTGCCTTATTATCCTTTATATTTATTTTAAACATTTGATGACTGCATAAAGTATTTTTGTTACATAAAATAGTATTCTTTTAAACCTCTCGCTATAATGTTTTAGAATATAGTCATATTTCGGTACATGAATGTGCAGTGGTGTTAAGATTTTTTACATTTATTAATTTTTAAACGCATTTATAAAACCATTAGTATAATTTATGACGAGATAATTTTAGTAAAATATTCACGATAAAAAATTATATTGATAATCTCTGTGATCCCAAATTTGACAAGAATTAGGCATTTTATTATTCAAAAAATCGGCAAGATTAACACATTTGAAGATAATTCTAAAGATACTCATTATAAGTTATGTCTTTGATCATTCAATTGTGATAAACATCATACGAATAATGATTGCTTTATAATAATTATTGACCTAAGAATAAGGTAGTGTTTTTTTGAAATACGCCATTTCTTTTGGCATTCCCCAGTGGTTAAGCTACAACATATGGCCGTAGCCATAAATTGACAAACTATAATTGAAGTAGGGAGTAAAATAATATTGACGCGCGTGTTTGAACATGTACCGTTTAAAAAAAAATTAAAAAAAATTCGGTTAGGTACAAATCTACATCTAAAGTAGAATAAAATAGCAACACCAAATAATGCCAGATTTATTATGGAAAAATGGCTCTAGTTAACAATAAGTTCATAATATTTAAAATGTCGCCAGTTTTGTACTTTTAATTATTTTAATTATATACTTAATTAATTTCAGAATAATAAATCGATGCGCACTGTTTGTCACAGTTGCATTTTAATATGTTTAGCAAATTTACGTATCTGATTATTTTGTCAGGATAAACGTTAGGTTAGGTTACCTACCAGTGGCGAAGGCTCCATACTAAGCGATTATTTAAAGCCTACCTTCTAAGAAAACTATATCTTCAAGTATTTATTTCAAATTGCAATAAAAAAATATATAGAAAATTTTAAAATATTAAGAGTCATCTATTGTGTGAATTTGAATGTAGACTATGTAAATTAGCCGAGTTTAGAATCAAACAAAAAATTACAAGCGAGTGACGACATCTGTTGTTTTTCTTTGAATGACGATTGTCGATTATTGACTTCATAATCGAAAATGGTTTTCTATACCTTATATGACTCATGTCTTCGAGCAAGTCTACAAATTTTATCACGTCTTGGAAGCGTTCGAGTGACCGCCTTCCAACTCTTTTTGCAAAGTTTATTGTCTATGCCTGCCGCTTTAAATAATAATAAATAAATAAGATGATTTAAAAAAATAATGTCTATTGGGTTCAATCAGATATAATTATTAATTGATTTTAAAAATAACAAATAATTGTATCTCGTGATAATTATTTAGATTAGTTCAGTCATAGACAAACATAATTTATATCGTTTTAATTCAGTCAGATTGTTGTTCAAAACATGGTGGTATAGTTTTATTTTGTGAGACAATTCTGTGATTTATTGTATTCTGAATGTGGATAGATTATCTTTTTTGTACCCTAAGTCATTCGTCAGTGCTTCAAATACAAATTATTTGTAAAAATGTCTAGTTTTCCAACTGAAATTGGTCATTGCTGTAGTACAGATCAAATTTTAAAAATATCATTTTCAAGTTTGACGTTTAACCAAAAATCAGAAATTATCAAAGCTGGAAGATCAACCGTTCATTTAAATTTGCATACAGCAAAAAAAACTTATGTTAGACATTTCCACAACAATTTATATGACAAATATTCGTTTTTGACTGGCAGTTGTCAATTAAATAAACTATATTGTTGGCCATGTATGCTATTTGCCACAGATAAGTCTGCGTGGAATTATTCTGGTATAAGTGATTTAAATAATTTGACAAATTCAGTGGTAAAACATGTGACTACAGAAAAACATTTACATTCAATCGTAAATCTGGAATCTTTTGGTAAAACTAGAATCGAATTTGCCGTTGATAAACAACAAAAGGCAATTGCTAGAGTACACAATGAGAAAGTCGACAGAAATCTTAATATAATGCGTAGATTGATAGATACAACAATTTTTTTGGGTAAACAAGAATTATCTTTTCGAGCACACGATGAAAGTGAATCATCAAATAATCGTGGAAATTTCATAGAATCTCTTCAATTTTTATCATCTTACGATTCTGTAATTGAAGGACATTTTAATTCATTAAAATCTTCGTGCGCCTTTTCTGGATTATCAGGTGAGATTCAGAATGATTTAATTTCGTCAATATCATCCGTAATTATTTCAGAAATTAAGGCTGAAATTGCAGAAGCTAGTTTTGTTTCTATAATGATAGATGAAACACCAGATATTAGTCGCCGTGAACAGTTAACAACCATTTTGCGATACGTTTCAAATATTTCTGTAGAAGAACGATTTTTAGGTTATGTAGACGTAAGTTCAGAGAGAACTGCCATTATTTTGAGTTCACATGTATTCTCCATATTAGAAAAGTTTAATTGTAGTGAAAAATTGGTAGCGCAAAGTTATTATGGGGCTGCAGTAATGTCTTCAGAATTAAACGGAGTTCAATCAAAAGTTCGAGAAAAATGTTCTATGGCCATATTTGTACCGTGCCATGCTCATTTTAAATTTAGTTTTATCTAGATCCGTTGAAAATGTTGCGGAATGTAAAAAATTTTTTGGACACATTAATAAATTAGTGAGTTTTTTTAATACATCTACAAAGAGAAGTGCATTGCTCAATGAAATAATGGATCGCCGTCTTCCAAGTGTTGCATCGACCAGGTGGCACTACCACTCTCGTATACTTAATGTAATACATGACAATAGATCTGATTTCATAACGACATTCGAGACAATACAGAATAATTCTTCTAAATGGGATGAAGATTCTTTAACCTTTGCAGATGCTTATGATAGTAAATTTAAAGAATTTGAATTTAACTTTTAATTAGGAATATTCTCCGAAATCTATGCCCGAACGGATATTTTATTTAAAATTATTCAAAGTAGAACTGTAAACATTTCTTATTCCATTAAAAAAATTAACGAATTTAAAAAATGGTTAGAGACCGACTTCCAAAATAGTTTTAGTAATTTATATAATAAATATAAAAACCTCTGTGAACCACCAAAAAAACGTCGCAGAAATGAATTAAATGATGAGCAATATTTTAAAATCATTTTTAAGGAGGTTTGCGATAACATTTTAATGCAAATGAACGATAGATTTGTTTCATTTGAAAAATTAAATTTTTTAGAATTACTTGAACCGACGCTATTTAAATCGTTTAAACGAAAATTTCCAGATAAACTATTTGAATCCCTGAAAAACAGTTATTCTGGTATTTTTGATTCAAGTCAATTGAAAAACGAACTTAAAGTCATTTATTCTTTACCAGAATTTCAAGATTCAAATTTAAGAGAGTTGTTCGAATATTTTAAAAACAAAAAATGTCTAGTGGAAGCTTTCTCACAGACTTATAAACTAGTCAAATTATTTTTAACGCTACCGACCACGACAGCGACGGCAGAAAGGAGTTTTTCTACTCTAAAACGTGTCCACACATATTGTCGAAATACTCAAAATCAAACTAGATTATCGAATCTTTCAATTATAGCTATTGAAAAAGAATTATTAATTAAATTAAAACGTGGGCAAACATTTTATGATGATGTTTTAAAAAAAATTCTGCAGAAAAACAGACGAATTGACTTAGAGTACAAATGATCATATAGTAAGCCTTTATATTAATTACCTACTGAAATATCTTGAAGTGTTTTGAATGGCAAAATGACAACAACGGCTTTTTTCAAAGCCACCAATGATATATTTTTGGGCGTATGTTACGTGTATGAATGTTTATGAAAATACATAATTTAAACTCATCGCTCAATTTTATACCGTCGGTGAGCTATTGAAATTTCAACGATTCAGTGTGGCGTTGTCATTAGTGTGCACATATTATTATTCATCAGTACTAATATCGTAAGTATTATCTTCTTATTTCCTGTAAGTATACCTTACAAGTGTGCTATTTTTCTCTGATCTCTACAGCTTACCTCTTCCCAAAAGTCACCCTTCGCCACTGTTACCTACATATATAAAAGTTTTGTATCGACTCTTTGCCACTGACACTATCTATCTGTTATTGGTGTCAGATTCTTCTGGAAATGTTTGCGACTCATTTAGGTGTTGGTGTTGTTACTTTAAAGTTTAAAACGACATGAACAGCGTTCCAATGTGATTTCGTCGTGGTCGCAATGCCAGAAGAATCTGTCCTTCCTCTACATCAGGGGCGGGCAAACTGCGGCCCGCGGGCCGCATGTGGCCCGCCGGGTATTTTTTTGCGGCCCGCTATCATTAATTGTACTCTTGCTTATGAATAACTTTTTTATATTTTTTTTAAAAAATATTGACAAAGATTAAAATTTGAAGAAGTAAATGTATTATCTCAGTACGTCTTCCTTGCATCTCGTCTCACACTATGTAACCACTATTTTCTACGTTGAACATCGTGACACATTTAAATACTTTTAACTCCGCGTTGCAAGGAAAAAAAAATATATGCCCATGATATGGTAAAAAGTTTGAATGGATTTCAATTAAAACTCAAGTTATTCCTTCGACAAATATCGAATAACAACGTGGACCACTTTCCAACTTTGAAGTTGCTGAATATACCAGAATATAAATTTGAAGAATATGGTAAAATTATTAGCTCTGAATGAAGATTTTTCACAAAGATTTGGTGACTTCCGAAAAATTGAGACAAGTTTAGCAATAATACGCGATCCATTTTCAATAGATATTGATAGTGTACCGACAGAGCTACAACTTGAGATTATTGATCTGCAGTGTGACACTGATTTAAGAGAATTGCATCGTCGTGAAGAAATCTCCAAATTTTACAATGTCCTTAATTCAGACAAATTCGACCAACTTAAAGATTATGCAGGAAAAATGTTCGTTATTTTTGGATCAACCTATATATGTGAACAAACATTTTCGATAATGAACCTCAATAAAAATTCTTTACGATCAAATATCTCCGATGCCCATTTACAAGCAGTTTTGAGAATATCAACTACAAAATTAACACCTGAATTTAAAAAAATTACAGCTTCATTCTTCTCATTAATTTTTTCGTAATGTTTATTTTTCGTGATAATAAATAGTGTATATCTAAAAATGGTATTTTACTTGCGGCCCGCCGCTCATTTTGAATTCTTGAATTTGGCCCTCCATCCAAAAAGTTTGCCACCCTCTGCTCTACATAATGCTAGTAAATTCTTAACATTAGTTTATGATTTTTTATTATTTTATAACATAGTATTTATTTTACTTTACTTACAATTAGTGTTCCAGGTGATAGTTTGGTTTGGTTTTCATTTCGATTTGGTACCTCTTATGTAAGTAGTTTAGCAGAAGGTACTTACCTGAAAAGAAAAGAAAATTCATTGTTAGAATAGAATTATATGAAAACCATGAGAACATAAATAGTATTGTGATGGTAAATAATTATTGTCAAGAGATCGCATTTCGTTTGATTATTGGAGCGAGACTAGGGTATCATGCTAGCATAGCATGCAGACGACTTCAGAGTTTTAGAATTCGACTATGGTGCGTTTATAACGACACGTTTCAATTTCATTACGCGAACGAAAATGTCCGAGTGCTACGTACACTATACGTATCATTTGTGTTGAGTATTCTTGAATATGCCAGCATTATTTGGAGTCCTAATAGGTCCTCCACACAATTAAATTTCATCGAGTCCACAATAGATTTCTTAGATGTCTCTACTTAAGAACATACGGGTTCTTCCCTTATGACAATGATAATAAAATGAATTTCCCGACTCGTTTTCTTCTGGGTATGCTATCAATGCAATCCCTGTCCACCCGAAGAGTGATCTCTCTTTTTCAGTCGTTTCATCCGATTGACTTTCTCGTATATATAGTATATAGATATTTCTCTACTTAAGAACATACGGGTTCTTCCCTTATGATAATGAAATGAATTTCCCGACTCGTTTTCTTCTGGGTATGATATCAATGCAATCCCTGTCCACCCGAAGAGTGACTGCTCTTTTAAAGCATTTCTTTTTACTTCTTCGTGGGTTCATTTACGATCCATATACTGGCAAATATTAATTTTCATGTTCCCACCAATACCACTCGTAACTCTACGGTCTTCAAGATACCTCGTCGCAGGACAGATGTTATGTTTCATGATGCTGTGTATCGTGTGATTAACTTATTTGATGACACCATAAAGGTTGATTTATTTTTTATTAACTATATAATGCTTGTGGACGTGTGACAACGTATATATTATGATGTTTCTTTAATATTTACATAAACACATGCTGTCTTTTCTACTTTCTTGTTATATTAGTTGTTATTTGTAATTCAGATATTTTTTATAATTTTGTATGTATTATGTATTATGGCGCATTGGCCAATCGCTGTAATGCCGTAATACTCTTTTTCTAAATAAATAAATAAACATTACTGTACTGTATGTAATATGTATGCGGTCTCCTGCGAATTATTAGATCAACGGTAAGCACATATTTAAAGCCATTTTTTGGTGCGACTCACGTAAGCTCAGCGGCGATTTTCTTTGACGCAGTCGATTCATTAGAAGATTTTAAAAGGGGGTCCAACAACAGAAACAGATCGAATCACTCATAAAATTTTTAAATCACAAACTGAATATAAAATATTACTCAAAGTCATACCAAAATACCTGTAACTAACATCAAAAGTACCTATAACAGATCCACACAAACAAATACAGTATATTCCAAACTTGGTTTATGTTAAGTGAAGTGAAGTCCTTGTAAACAAATAAATTAACCACTAATATTAATTAATATGTGTCATCACTGCCATCTTCAATAATAATTGGTTAGGGAAGGAATAGATACATTGTATTTTTACTAGGTAGGTATGTTTGGCAGTTGAAATTTTATGGTTTTTATTTTATTTTTTGGGACCTAAAAAAAATCAGTGCTTTGAAGGTTCTAAACAATCTAAACTAAACCACTGCGTAACCTAAAACTATACTGAATTTATCAACGTACTTATTTATATTATATTAATAAATACATATTATGTAGGTATTAACTATTTTCTAAACAAAACTATCATCATCTTTTGATTGTAAGACTGATTAACTGGGTAGAAAGATCTAAGGACAAAGATTCATATAAAGAACAGTAGATAGTGCATTCGACATGGTTGGAACTCAATTTTATAGTGCAGGAGAATGACTTTTATTTTGTCCACAGTCAACAATTTTATTATTTTAAGTGATTAATATAAAATGCTAACTAAGTTGATAGAGAGCCTATGGCCAAAACTAGCTAAACTGTCAATTTTCGAAGAAATGCATAAGGACTCTCATAATATAAGTTTATTACACACTTTAAATTAGATTTAACTATTTCGCGTTTGTTTATTTACCCAGTTCTTATTAAACGTTAAGCCAGAGATAGGTACAACTATCATTTATTTATTGTTTAAAATTAATTCGAATATATTTGTCGGTTTAGATTTAATTAATGGAATAGGTAACCATTATTGACTAATATCTTCACATAAATTGTACAAATGTGAAATATTTTCATGAGAATCATTTCATTATTGACTACTTGTACCTACGCGAAGGTCCCATAAAAGTATTGCTACACGTCGTTTGTAGACGTAAATATGCTACTTAAAGCGCGACCATAAGAAATCATTAATAATAATTATTATCCTTGAATGACTAGACTAATGACACTAGATTATCAAACTTAATATCCGTCGAAATATTGTGTCAACTCCGTTTAGTATCATTTTAACTTCCAGTTCGCGTGATACAGGTTGCATATGAACTCACTAAGACAGCGGTGCACAACCACCCATGCCCTTTATTGTGGCTTACAGACTAAACGAGACCGAGAAACGAGTATAGACCAAGATTTTGACGATAGTTTTGGTTTATAGCTGAATGAGGGGCGAGTCATTAAACACAAGAAATGCAGAGTCCCCTGAATATACTTAAATATTACCAATTTCGAAAGCGCTTTGCGTTTACGTGACAAACTGTAGTGCACATACATTCGTAAGTATTGATTGTTTAGTTTATACAGGTAAATCAGAAATAATGGGAACTGAAATACCTAATGGGTCAGGAGTAGCAGGTAAGCGATCTCGAGTAAGGAAAATCCGGGATAAACTTAAAAACGTGTCAAGAATACGCATAGGTACGTCGAATACTGACAACTGCTCTTGGTTTATGCATTAACGCTCATTTAAAATTGGTGTATTACACACACTATTGCACGTGCATAATGCGTGTTTCATTTCCGTAGGACACTCACACATTCAAAATCCTGCATCGAAATGTAGCGTATTGAATATAGCCAACCGTAATTCTATTTATTATCTGTTCTGTGAGTTTATACCACATTTCTCCATACTCAATAGTCATATCTTTTTACAATTACACCCAGATAGCACTTCTCATTATTATTGTTCCCTGAAGCAATGAAAGAGTGTGTATGAAAATAGCCTGAATTGTCACTATCAACATAACAATATACTTCAATACTTTTACGGAAAAGTTTTGTAAATAAAAAAAATGCGATCCTTGCGAAACTTGAAAAATGAATTGAATATGCCAAAATAGGCATAATGTATATTAATATATGTAAATGACAAAAGCACGAGTCAACGAATCAACGCCTTTAAAAATTACTGAGTTCGACACAAGTTCCCATACAAAGTCGTCCAATACTCAATATTCTTTTCGCTCTTCTGGAATAGTGATTTTAGACTTATCTCCTCTTTCGTTTCGTACTCATAAATATTTACATAATCCAGAGTAACCAAAGTATTTAGTATGTACATATTTGATTGAAAAATAGTAATGTGTCCAGTTGCTCCCTGTGCGGCCCCAATGATTCGTTATAAAATGGATAAATTGCTCTTACTGCTAAAAAGGTTTCGCATCACCGCACTAGACCGACAGGTACAGTTACCTAGGTGTTTTTACACCTTTCTGACCTAAATTTTCGCAATCGAGTTGAACCGAACGCAACAGTGTTCCGAGTCTTGACCTAACAAATGATGCATGCCTCAAGTCAAACTTAGCACAATAAATATGAAAAATTAGTATTTATTTATGCTAAGTGGAAACTTTGACCCAGAAACTATGATGGCGTATTTTAATTTACTCGTTCATTCGTTTACTGCGTGGACAATAATTTCGCTAGTTTTTAAAATCAGGTATTATTAAAAACTTGTAGAGCGAAGGTACGAGAAAGACAAAGCAGCGTGTATTATAACTAGGGATTCCAATCCCGGGATCCCGAGCTATTTTCGATACCTACGAATCCCGGGATTGATAAACATAATCCCGAAACTTTCGGGATTGATTTTTTTATCGATTTTTATGGAAAATAAAATAAAAACGAAAATATAACAGAAAAAATACTTTTAATAACAAATAACTACATTAAAAATAAACTGAATTTGAATGAAGTTTGATTTATACCCATGTGTAAGTTGCCGATTCAGTTTATTTTTTCACATAAATTAATAAAAATGAGAAAGATTGGAAAAACAATGGTTAGCACTATTAACAAAGTAATTCCACCATGATCTCATACGTTTTACGGCAGTTTCATATTTGGCTGACTAATTAAATTTATGAAGCGGAAAGGCCATAAGTACACCATGATTTGCTTTACTATTTTAAATCTCGCTAACCCATTCATTAAGTCTTTACTATCAGAAACAGCAATCTCATATTAAATTCACATTATTATTTATATTACAATATTATTTACTCCATTAAACTTATGTATTTCCAAGATTTAACGTATACAATATTAACAATAAATGTCTTAAATAGTATAAATTATACTAGAATTATTTTTGACCGATTTTATCAATGTTATTTGTAAATATAACATTTTTATAACAATGAAAAAAATGCCAATCCCGGGACCAGAAATTGTAATCCCGAAATCCCGGGATCAGAATCGGGATTGGATTCACTAATTATAACTGTCCTGGTAGAGACGAATGCTGAGTTCAAATCAACGATCAGTGGGTCTATTCTATACTTATTGAACACTAAATTAATAAATAGTATCAAACTTAGGGTAGGTTTGTATCAAAATATTAGCACTTATTGTAACAATTACACGAAGCTGGTTTTTATTGTTGCAATAAGTGCGATATTTTAACAGCAGCAAGATATGTGCTGTTAAAATATCGCACTTATTGCAACAATAAAAACCAGCTTCGTGTAATTGTTACAATAAGTGCTAATATTTTGATACAAACCTACCCTAAGTTTGATAATATTTATCACTTTATCACTTTAGCGGTCGATAAGCATAGAATAGACCCACTGGACATCCAATTATTTCGCAGTTGGAAGGTTGTAGAGAATTAGAAAGAGATTTTTCTAAAATCTAAGTGGACGGACGAAATAAAGAGAGCTACATGTTTTCTACCACCATGGTCCTTAAGTGTACGTGAGAAAATAAATTACTTAAGGCGATGTCTTTACCTACCAGAGGCACCTAGCGGAAAAATACGAAGCTTTCAATTTGAGACTTTTTTTTTTTGATAATTTATAATTTCAACTGTGTAAATTAATAAATATGTAGGTATCTGAAAACATTAAAAAGAAAAATATTTTTTTATTTTAAGTCAATAACAATAATTGTAAAAATTGTGAATTAGTTGAAGCGGATCCCATCTTATTATTACAAATTATATTATTTATGGTCATATTTATTATTAAAATTTAGTTTATTAAGTTTTCTAAGCATCGCCCAAGAGATTTTTGACTAATTCATAGTTTTAATATTTTTTTATATTTATTTAAAAAAAAAAACATCAATTTTTATAAAAAAATATAAATGTGAAAAACTTGAAATCCTTTTTATTTCAATGCTGCTCCCTAGACATTTCCAGGCAGATATCTTACATCACCTTTTTGCGCTTCGTAGTACGCATGATTAAGACCGACTGAGGTAGATGACGGGTTAGATAGTTAATTGTATTATATTGTCAAAGTGTCTCTTATTATTTTTGGCTCCTACCGTTTACCTCCCCCCAGTAGGTAGATACTTTTCGAGACTGGCATAGATATTATAGGTACAGGAATATAAAGCTTACAATGAAATATTTTATTCAAAAGATGAACCATTTCGGTAGTATAATAATACAAAAAGCTAAATCAATATTCAGGTTTGTATGTAGGTAACTTTATACTGGCACACGTAGAGGTCAAACCCACAATACCCAAGGACGACCGATAAGTGATATTATCGCCCGTGCGACAAGTGACAGTATGTCAATTTATTTACTTCCAATGAAATGTCAATGGGTGAAGGTCCAAGCACTTTAGCCTGGCAGCTACCTATCTATAATTATTATGACGTCTCTATTTTTTTGTCTATTACAGGACATTTATGAACAGTGGCGCAACCGTTTGTTAATTTCGAATGAATGTATATTCGGAAAAGGCTACTACAATTTATAATTATCAAAATATTCAAAATCATAAAAGGCATAAAGTCATGATATTATGCGTATCCAACACATGTATATCTTAACCGCCAAAATGACAACAAATTAAATTTATTATAAAAAATAATCCAGTTTCATATGATTTTTAATAACTGACTATTTTTATAAACGAGCAATCGATAAAGTATTTAGTTGGTGGTCACGGAAATACGGGTAAAATAATCATTTATCATGAAAATTAATCAAAATTTCTTTAATCTTATTTGATAGCTGTAAATATGTTACAGTTACTGAAGAGATTTTTGTATTTCAGTCGAGTATAGCTTAGTATTACATTCATATTATATTTTAAATATATTTTTAATTTATTATACTAAACCAGATACCTAGTTAGTATATAGAAAGTGTTTTTTATTAATTAGTTACTAGCTATAGAACGCCACATATGGAATTAAATTGAAGAAAAAGACCGGCGAAATCTAGCGATCGACAACAGTTGTGTAGGAGTGTAGGCGCGAACCTCACATCACCGCTCCACGGTTACAATCCAACCGCGATGAATTGTTGCAAGTGCGTCATTTTCAAGAAGTTTTATCTTGTAACTTCGGAGTTTTTCTTTTGACCGTGTCCGATCCTAATAAGATCATATGGGCCTCCACATGGTGAAGGTTTGAATTAACAAATTTTGTTTTTACGAAATGGATATCAGCCACTTGCTCAACCTATTAGGTCCATACTCTGATTCATACACAAATTGAAAAGCCAATATGTGTAGGTACTTACCAGACCCAGGATTCGAGCCTGAGACCCACGACGCTGTAGGCCGACGCTTAAGCCGCGCGGCCATCGTCGATGAAACTCCACTAAATAAGCAACGTAGTTAGATATGCAAGTTCCAACAATACTGCTATAGTGGAACTTCAGTAGTTGAATTATAAAGGATAGACGCCTATCAAAATAGAAAAAAAATTTCGAAATCACAAATGGAAACTAAAATAATTTTATTGTTAGAAACACATAACAGATTAATAAATAGAATTTAGATAGGCTATACCTTAATACACTACATTTAGAATCATGGTTTTGAATGTGTGAGTGTCATATGATAAAACACACATTATATACCTACGTGCAATAGTATGTGTTACAACCTTCAAATACACCAATATTAAATAAGCGTCAGTGCATAAACCGAGAGCAGTTGTCAAAACGAAGGACAAGCTTAGAATGACGTATTCTTGAAATGTGTTTAAGTGTATCCATATTCTTCCACACTCGATATCGGTTGCCTATTACTCCAAACCAAGGTATTTCAGTACAATTAATTCTGTGTTGCCTGATTAGAAAGATTGACTAATAGTATGAGAAATTTATTTTATACTTTGTAGGGACTCCACTGCGTCTGACCTTCATTCATGGGAATTGAAACAGGTGGTGAAGGGGCGGAGGGTAGAATACATAAACCTAATGGAAAATTAACTAAAATGTTTGATGGCCATTTAAGATAGGGTGTACTATAGATTTTATAAGTAGCTTTCCCCTGTTTTAACACATTCGGGTACTTACCTATTTGAAATAATTTGAAGGTTTTTAAATAATATTTCAATAAACGTTTCCACTCATAATAATCATTGAGACACGTTACGTATTAATTTGTAAGTAAACTTTGATGATTTTTTTGTCCCCATCAAAAAATCTAGGTACAGATTTATTGATACTTTTATTTTAGATATGATACAGACATTGATACATTTTCTTTAGATATGATCAAAGATTTAATAACGTATAATAAATACAACGTTTTTAAATTTTCTGTTGAATCATATAAACTTGACTTGCTAGCTTAAACGATCAAAAACAAATTGTATTTGATAGAAATAATACTGAAATGTCATATTGACATTTCATTTTGATCTCCATAGTAACGCACGTATATATTAATAATTTAGTTGCTAGGACCATCCACTTAGCAACCAATAATGGTGTCGAAATAACTTTTCATACAAAACAGAATTACCTGAAAATGAATTCAATTCTACTTAAAAATGGCTAAAAGTATTAAAACATGCATTGGCATCGTGTTCTGGTGTATTCTAAAAGTTTAGTTAGGTAGAAGTTAGTTAAAAATGGATTGCAAGATTTGTACCGGACAAATAAGAATACGAGCTAAGAAAAACGTTGTAAAAATCGGTACACTGATACGCTGACAATACATTGTATAAAATTTTGGGGGCGGTCCGGTACTTAAAACATGGGGTAACTACTGGTGAGGCTATCATCACATCTTCACTAATAGATTGATTCCTCTTGAACAGATTCTACACAGAAACGTAAAAAAACCTATCGATCTAATTTTAAAGATAATGGAACATAAATATTGTAATACCTACTTCCGTTCTTTTTGCAAAGTGATGATAGGGGCTGAATCCCCACTAGTTAAAAATACAAGATAATAATTTTGTATATTTGTGGCCAATCGTGTGCGCGGTTGCCATGGGTGGCATCGTCAGCAAGTATAGTAAATATATGTATTTTTGAAAAATAGAATATGAAAAATCATTTAAAACATAAAATAATTGAAGTTAAAAATTGTCCGAATCACAATATTATCCAGTCAATGGTGGTTTATCGTATACCTAAGTATTTTACCATAGTATCCTTTAAGCAATTTTCGCATACATAGTTGCAAGCTTTTTGTCATATGAAATGAATCACTTACAGTTCAACATATTAAGCCTTCACGTCAATTACATTTTATGACTCGTTCTTACTGATTAGGTCATTCGAGTCACGAATAGGTAACAGAAATTCTCATCTAACGCATTTACGGAGAACACTCTGATTTCTGTCTTCAGAGCGTTCACTAAGTACCCTCTAACCAATGACATTAATATGGACGAAGCATCTAGAAAATAAAATGACACTCACTTTGTGTCGGGTCTGCCGGATGGCGAAATTCATATTTTAATATCGGTATCCTACGCTCAAATGAACATTCTGCTTGCAAGCGGTCTGGCGACACCGCTGGGTCTGCCCATACAAAATTTCTGACTGTCAGGTTTCGACTCCACCGTTATTATTGTGTTACAAAATGCCAATGTGCCTAGTTAAAAATTGTAAAAAAATCTACTAAACACTCCAAGAAAGATGGGATATCACTTTGCATGTGTTAGTATTATTTATTATTTATAAAATGCCATTTTAAGATATTGATGAATGTTTATTCAATGCAATTGAATGACAGGAACCATTGGACAGTCAGTCGCCTGTGATTCGCTGAGCTCACTGGCGTCTAATCTCCGAGAAGTCGTAAGTAACCGAGAATCTGTTTCTAACGCAATGAGTCATGACACTAATACGCCATTACAATAAAGGTTATATTACTATACATTCTCGAAGCTTGTATCGCATAATGGAAACGGATACGTCAATGGTCACGTGACATCTACCTATACATCTGAATGACTTTCATGCACAATTTCTCGTGCGCGCCGGGTATGAAGTGAGTCGTCCATTTAATATGTCATTGCCTCTAACTCGCTCATATCTTCAGAACGTTCACGAAAGATGCTGTACGACTATTTCACGGACGCCCTCTGACGCAAATGTAAGTCGTACATGAACGACGCACGTATATGAATCAATATTTTTTAGTATGCTGTCTCTCAAAGTTTGGAAACTATCACCAAGTACATACATCTTGTAGAGTGTGTTCCAAACAGCAAAATATTAAACCCGAAGTTTTTTGAAAATTGTCTTCCACGTAAAACTGTGAAGTGCTTGACAGCTGTTTCACTGTCCCTTTTCTTTAGTTTTGGTTTTCCTCAAAGCTGAAAGAAATTTCATAAAATTACTCACAAAGTGGTAAACTTTACTATTGTCTTATAATATAATATCTTGCCTTCGTGTAAAAATGATGAACTACGTATATTATTATAATATATATTATACGTCAACATAAATTTTATAAATATCGAGTTGTAGGTATACATAATTGTTATCAGTGACGTACCGTGGGAGTAGGCAGTTTGAGCGTCGCTTGGGGGCGGCAGTTACGCGAAGGGCGGCAAATCGAAGAAAATCATTTGGAATATATATAAATAGCTAGGTACCTAAACTAAATAATAACGAAAATATCTATCCATTAAAAAAATTAGCTTACTGGTTTTGTCGGGTTCGCGATATCTAGTTTACTTTCATTGTGCACGTGCAGATTTGCGAATTATTAGTCTGATATTTTGTTAGTAATGTAACCTTAGTCCTTACAACACATTTCTTAGATATTAGACTCATGAAAGTATGACAAAAAATGAGGCGGCATTTTTGGCGTAGCCTAGGGGCGGCATTTTATCTAGGGACGTCACTGTTATCAACTGAATATAATATCTGTTACGATGAAATCGGTCATATATAAAATAAATAATAAATTACATTTCAATATTGAAGACTTTTTTTATAACCATGTCTATCCATCGAGTATTAAAAGTGACAAATAAGAACTTGTTACCCCCTCTAATCTTTTACACGTCATAATTTCATGTTATATAATCATACTAAAATCTTAAAAATATGCCTATGCTTCATAAATAATTAAGTAGGTAGGTATAACATATTATTATCCAAAGCATAACAAAATCCCTGCAACTGACATCATTTAAAATAAACACTGAAACTCAAACAAATATGAACTTGTACGTAGACAAATAAACCACTAATATTATCACCACTGTCATTAAAAAAATGATTATTTTTTATTTAAAACATGTGATTCTGAGGAAAAAGATACCTACATTAATATTTTTAATAAGGGCAAACAATAACAACGTAATGTGTCAAGTATGCACGAGTGTTGTCATGTTATAAACATTTTCCCACATTCCGGAAATTGCAGTTAAATTATTTTATATAGTAAGTATACTCTGTTCCCTTTTGAATGATAATAATAAAAATATTATACAATTTACATCGTTATCTATTTTTATTGTTATTATTGTATTTCCTGTATAATTCTGTATGTACATACTACCTATTAATAAATTTATTTATTATGGGTTTTTCACCAACAATAATGATAACACATATCTCGGGACTCGAATGCGTGTCCATTGTACGTATGCACGTTTGCCGAATACATTACCGCCGTGAGCTTTTGTACCGGTAACAGATGGCAGTTAAGCTTTGAGACCAAATGACGCGTTGTTCGTGAAGCATTTGACCGAATCATAATGTTTTACGCAAATGCCTTTTTTAGATACAACGTTTATATTAAAGTAGGGAATCCAATCGCGAGCCAAAAATCCGATCCCGGGATTTCGGGATTACAATTTGACAATCCCGGGATTGAATTTTTTTTTATTGGTAATATAAAAAAAATATATTTACAAATAAAATTGATAAAATCGGTCAAAAATAAATATAGTATAATTTATACTTACGACATTTATTGTTAATATTGTATACGTTCAATCTTGGAAATACATAAGTTTAATGGAGTAAATAATATTGTAATATAAATAATAATGTGAATTTAATATGAGATTGCTGTTTCTGATAGTAAAGACTTAATGAATGGGTTAGTGAGATTTAAAAAAGTAAAGCAAATCATGGTGTACTTATGGCATTTCCGCTTCATAAATCTAATTAGTCAGCCAAATATAAAACTGCCGTAAAACGTATGAGATCATGGTGGAATTACTTTGTTAATAGTGCGAAGCATTGTTTTTTTCCAATCTTTCTCATTTTTATTAATTTATGTGAAAAAATAAAATAAATCGGCAACTTACACGTAAATCAAATTTCATTCAAACTCAGTTTATTTCTTATATAGTTATTTGGTATTAAAAGTATGTTTTCTGTTATATTTTCGTTTTTATTTTATTCTACATAAAAATTGATAAAAAAATCAATCCCGAAAGTTTCGGGATTATGTTCCCATCATCCCGGGATTCATAGGTATCGAAAATAGCTCGGGATCCCGTGATTGGAATCCCTAATTAAGAGTGAATGATGTCACAATTGAATTCAAAATAAATAATTTTACATTCATTTATAACAAATTTGACGTTTTCATTTTATTATGCATATATAATTTTGTGTCATTAATTAGCTCGTAAGGCAGTGGTTGCATGATATGTGTTTTATACTGTAATTGTAAAGCATTCATTATATTCTAGTTTTTTTCTCCATGACTTGCGATAACAATATTATGTAATATATTTTTAAATAAAGAAATAGGCATTGATTTGGATGCATTTTTTGTATTTAATGATTATGTATCCTCAAGGGTAAATATAATGACAAAATGACTGGAATTTATGTTATTTATTTAAGCAATCAGCAGAAATTACATGTCGTCTTGTAGGTACTCTATGCCAGCGTTTCCCATTTTGAGGTTCGTGAACCAGTAATGGGTATAGAGGGTCATTGCCAATCGTACTGAAAATATAAAAATATAATACGTATGTCCACCAATTTATTCAATTCAATTATTTTCTCTGTTTGGGTGATTTATGAAATTTGTATTGCTTGATTGCTTTGAATATTTACAACAAGCGAGACAGCAACACTCCCTGCATATAACGGAGCGAGACAAAAATCAGTTCTACACTATTGAAAGCGTCCCTACAATTAGGGGTTTATACACAAAACAGATAATAAATATAATTCCGATAGGCTATATATTACATATACCAATACAGTAAATTTTGACGAAGGGTTTTGAATGTGTGAGTGTCCCACGAAAATGAACCACGCATTATAGACGTGCAATAGTGTGTGTAATACACCAATATTAAATGAGCGTCAATGCATACACCGAGAGCAGTTGTCAGTATTCGACGTATGACGTATTCTTGACACGTGTTTACATTTATCCCGTATTCTTCCTTACTCGAGATCGGTTGCCTGCTTCTCATTATTAGGTATTTCAGTTCCCATTATTTCTGAGTTGCCCGGGTTTATATTAAGTATGTAAAAACTAAAATTTTATAAGAGAAAGAAAAAACGTACCTATGTGCAAAATAAATTACAAGAATTTCAGTGTGCTATGGGTTATATTTTTATTCGTATTACTTAAATTTAAAAAAAAATATTTTTGGTGTGATTTTTTTATTTAGCCTTACTACATACTTATATATTTCAACAATATCATAGTTTAATAAAGAATTAATGGGAACTGAAATATCTAACGGGTGTGTAGTAACAGGCAATCGATCTCCAGTGTGTGAGAATTTGGGATAAACTTAAAGATGTGTCAAAAATACGTCATTTAATGCTTGTCCTTCTTTATGTCTGACAAGTGATAGTATATTTGAAGGGTGCAACACACACTATTGCACGCCTATAATGTATGACATTCACACATTCAAAACCCTGCTTTAAAATGTAGTGTATTGGGGGGTATAGCCTATCTGAATTCTATTTATTGATCTGTTCTGTGATTAAAATAATGTCCTGAAAGGATGGTTGTTATAACTAAAATTTGATTTTTTTTCCAATTACCGACATGTTTCTGTATTTAACTATTAATGTACAGGTTCGCAAAATTATACTGAAATAAATACTAGCTATTGTCTATATAAAGTTTGGGAAACTCAGTAAATGTAATAATACCTAATATGGTAAGAATAAAAAAATGAATACCTACAAGTCAGTATAGGTGTATG
Source organism: Rhyacophila brunnea (assembly GCF_057557595.1). Classification (NCBI taxonomy): domain Eukaryota; kingdom Metazoa; phylum Arthropoda; class Insecta; order Trichoptera; family Rhyacophilidae; genus Rhyacophila; species Rhyacophila brunnea. The sequence continues at coordinate 31,256,367 of NW_028232827.1, read as the reverse complement.
AAATACTTGTCTGTATTGACACAACTGTGCAAACTTGTACGTACGAATTTTAATGGAAGTATAAAACAAAGATGTCCACAAATATTATGTCATATATGTTTAACTTTTCAGGTAGATATATCTGCATAATATAATATGTGAGTGTGTGATATAATTAGGTTACTGTGAGATGGTATAAGACGTAGACATACGTATGTCTTATACTAATAGAAGATTATAGTTACAACGCTACAGAGGTCGTCAAATATTTCCGTTGCACATTGAGATGTAGATATTCTTTACTATTGGAAACAAAAACGGAACTAAACCGCTCAGTAACAATGTTAAAAAGAGTGTTTTAGTATTTTGTACACGGGGACATGGCCCCCACATCCTGAATCGGGCCCCCAGACTAGGATGGTTGACGGGCCCCCCTACCTATCGCTAAAGGTAAAGGCAGTGTGACGCGCTGAAATAGCGTTTTCCAAATGGTGCAGGTACCGACAAGAAGATCTAGGCGATAACCGAAAATCGCTGTAGTCGAATTGCGATTAACTAAATAGGAAGGGCTTGTTGGTTCACAGTTTTAACACGTGGACAACTCGTCGATAACCGGAAGTCGCTGTGGTCGAAGTGCGACTAAAACAGGAGGGGCTTGTTAGTTCACAGTTTTAACACGTTGACAAGAAGTTCTTGTTCGACAATAGGTACGCGGTAAAAGTAAGGTGTATTTTTTAACGATTTTTTGTATTTTTAATATGTACATCCATTTCAATTACGAAGCTGTCGAGTATCGGTACATAGTTAAAAATTGCATCATACTACCAAATATTATTCATATCACCGAAGTAAAATAGCGCCGCGGGCGACTTTTTTTACTATTAGAGCAAATTTGTGATCTGTATTTATCTCATGTATCTGGTCGACTCGACATGACGGGCCTTTCCTGAGCCCGGGCCAGAGGGCTAGAGCCCTGTTAGCCCCCCCTTTGTGGGGGCCATGCACGGGGATGGATTTACTGGCGGCAGTACTAACTCGTACTGTTACGATCATAACGATAAAATGCAAACGTAAACACGTATTATCGTGCAAGTTGCAAGACTGCATGCATGGATCAAACAATTTTAGCGGCTTCTGAATTTTCAACTACGAACTAATTTATTATTTCAAAATACGAACTACATCGCGCGGAGCAATTTATCAATTTTCACAACCAGTCCAATAGCACCATACAATAACAATAGCTTAAAGAATGAGATTATCGAGCCAGTTAGCACTTTTGCTTGTAAACAGTTAGACGATAGTTAAATTTACACACTAATGGTGCCAGTAAATACATGCAGTGTACAGGCGCTATAACTTTTGAAGAACCAAAGATTGCAAAATAAAAAATATATAAATTTAATCCGTTCTTACAAACGAAAATCATACATTGCCCAACTACAGTTTGAAAAAACCCGATTTAAAATCTTATTGCCTACAAACGATTCTATACTAATCAGTAAATTCCTCACTGGGTGCATACCATATAATACCAATGGGCATTTTCGCCAAAGTTTGTACATGTTTGAAATTTGGGTAATATTATTTTTTCACTCAAATTAACCATTTTTATATAGCTAGCAGATTTCTTGTTCTATTGCTGAATTGGTGATAGCAATTTTTCAGCAAAATATTGATTAATACAATATTTATATCATTTTTATTATGAAATTGGGCATAATAAGTTTCCGTTCCGTGACTACGAAACTAAGCTTTTAAAGCATGAATGAGACACTTTTTATCACTTAAAAGAGCTCTATCAGATTAAATAAACCATACACTTAAAAATAAAACTACAAATAGTCAAAAAATATTATTGAATTTTAATTCTTGGGCACATTCCGTTCCCCTCCGTTACCCTATGTCTATAATGGCAGAGCATTTTTCCTTTAGTATTTGACAAAACCAATCAATGTTCGTTCTGCTATTTTTTTAAAGACAATAATCACTTTTACTAAATTTTATTGGAAAAATAAATAAGTTTCGTTATTTAATAATCAAATGAAAAATAGTTAACGTTCAAATTTTTTGGGGACATTTTCGGAATGGAACGAAATGGTAACGGAGTGTAATTTGTAAAGCTAAAGTTACATGTTACCATAAAAACAAATTTTTGTTTTATGAAATTTATTTGAATTTTTTGATAGACATATATATTCAACGTGCGTCAAAATAACAAAACAAATCAAACTTAATCACTAAAATAGACATATTTTATAATAAATTTCACAATACTTGTAAAATAAGGTAGGTAATAATTTTGACACACTATACATTACCATAACTTTTATTTGGCATTTATATTATTTGTAACTCAGATAAAAAATATTTTTAAGCAAATTAACAATATATGAAAAAAAAAATCAGCAAGGGATTCGGACGCGAGTTCCTAGCGCGGCACGGAGTATATAACTTTTACGAAAATAATTACAGTCGAACTCGGTTATTACGATCTCGGACATAGCGAGATCTCGGATGTAATAACGAAACATTTGTTGACATTTGGTTTATGATTTTCGCCATACATTTAATTTTTTCACTGCTATAACGAGCAACTTATCGGATATACCGAGCTAAAATACTGTTAATGTGTCGATCGTTTTAAAACATTTCGACCCTAAGCAATAAAATCCGATTGGATGCCGCCGGGGTCGGATTACGTTTATGACACTAGTAAAGTGTCTAAGTACCTACCTTATTGGTGTTTCGCCGACAATAATAAAAAAGTATCCACGCATATGGTTGAAAAATCCAAGGTTTGTGAAGTCCGTAGGTACCTACCAGCGTTAATTACAATAAACAACTTCTTTTGTAGTTTATGAATGCCATGCTCGTTTCGGGGATTTTTACGATGGTTTCCAAATTTTTTATTTTCGACTTTTTGTGTAATGTGACATGCTCATTTAAAAATTCCTATTCTCTGATATAACGAGTAACGCTTATAATAAGAAAATTCAATCGGTCCCATCTTCCTCGTAATAACCAAGTTCGACTGTATGTTGTCTTGAAATTTACTTGTATTCATCAACATAAAATGTAGCTATACAGGTTGATTGTAATCAAGACGTACTTTTCTGACATTTCGCGAATACCTACAGTTCCAGGTATTAAATCTAATAGAGTACACATTTCTGTTAAACGTGACAAAAAATACCTTTTCATACATAAAATGTACGGAGAAGTTTTAAAATTTTGGTGGCGTATAACAGAAAGAGTATGACAGAGCCAGTGCCTGTCTCGCAATTATTTCAGTCTTGTGTTTTTTCTTTTCCTTCTGTTGTTTTTTTTTTTATCTCCATACTTTTATCTGCGCTAGTTTTGCGTATTCAGACATATCACATACTTTTTTAATCTTTATTATATAGTCAGGTTATTTTCTATATTTTTTAATGAAAATATTTTTGTTTTCCATACGAACAGACAAAATAAAACTTTTTATAATCTATGAAGAACTAAACACACACTGTAAACCCAACTTTATGCATTCCATTTCGTTACTTTTACATTCCACATATACGTTACCACCAATATAGTTTCGGAATGGAAGTAACGGATTCTGTTTCAGAAGTGTTTGAAGCCAAAATTTAGCTTAGTTTTATTGTTAAACCTGCGATATGTTTTATTATATCTGTAGTATGAAAGATAAGCTCCATATGTATAGTATGTAAAATAGAAATATGTGATTTCTTACCTTATAAATCGTGGTAACAGTAGTGGAACTTCTTAAATGACCAACACAGAATGCAACCTGTTCCGATAGCGATACCGACACACACCAACAATTTAAATTGTAAATGGCGATCAGTATTATACAAAAGTGTTGCTACATTAAAAAAAACATATTTATAGTGGAAATGTTTCGCCTTCATGCTAAAATCGTGGTAACGGAATGTGGAGTTCCACTTTTTCAAATATCCTGGGACACACTTTGAACGTGATTTTTTTCAATATTGGTACAAATTTACGGAAAAACTATATATTTTCCAAAAATATATAATGTAAGCTGTTGAAGACACTACGAATTAAATTTTACACACTCAAAATTAATGACGAAATCAGACTTTGTTTATTTGAATTTAGGGGTGGGACATGGTAAAAACACACTACCTTTCGATCTAAATAATCAATTAAAAATATATACAGGTCAGATAGTTGTATTTAACTGATCGAATAGAGTAAATTATTAAATTTGCATGTTAAAAATACATAACTTTCCAATATTTTATAATATAATAACTATGAAAAAATCAATCAAAGTCATGGGACATGCCAAAAACGCAATGTACAAACTTTGGCGAAAATGCCCCAATACGCCGAACAACTAAATGGGTACAAATGCTTAACAAACTATCAGAAAATGTGTATGCATAAAATCTATATGAATTTAACTGAAGACCTATCATATATGGTAAATCAATGACGATAACTGTGTTCATGTTGGCCATCGGTTTTAGTATATTCTAACGTACTTAACGTACGTAGTGTAACGCAATGCGATAAGTATATCATGTAACAACCTCTAGCTGAAATCGTCGTAATTAAGTAGGATCCCCGTAGCTTAATTGAAAAGTACACTAGCGCGAATCCAGCGGATACAGATTCAAGTCCCGTCGGGTGTTGTATTTTTTCTACAAAAAGATTTTTTCTAGTGTATATTATAATATGTATGAGATGTTTTCACTTTATAACTCCATGAAATCTCAACCTATACCTACGATTTCGTTGATTCATTCAATAAACAACATTCAACAAAAATCTCTCATGCTCACTTGACTAGTGAAAAACATGATTTTTTTTCGACACGAAACTTTAGAAACCACCGGTATAAAATATAATAACAATGGCTGAAATACCACTACATACAAAGCAACTATTATAAGTCTATACTGTGTCATATTTGAAATGCAATTCAATATAAAATACGAATGTGTAGTACAGTACATCGGAATCTAATACTCGTATAAATCCGTTGGTAGAATGTGCATTTTATGATTTTATTCCAATCGTACAAACACAACAGATGTTTCATATTGTAGAGATATGTTATTTTAATGAAAATTGAATACACATCATATAATATGTACATGCATTGTATTATTTGCTGTCGATGTAGGTATGTATGGGGTAACATATATTTGTACAATAATTATTATTATGAAATCAGAAAAACAAAATATAAATTTATGTGTTGGGCTTCTGATTGAAAACGGTTTATCAATGATTACGTTTGTTTTGTTAAATTTATTTTGTTAGTTGTATGTTGCGGCCAACTATTTTTAGTTTTACAGTTATTCTTAGCATGACACTATAATATTTAGCATCATCAATTCTTGGACAATAGGCATTATCAGGGAACACAATATTTATGAGAACTAGCCAGTGATGCCAACCGTACTATACCGTATAATTCCCCGAAAAATGTAAAATACTATAATTTTACGCCAAATATACCAAAATACTATAATTTTAAAGGATTCAAGACGACATATGTTCCTGTACTATATATTTTTCAGAAATACTATAACTTTTACGCCTTTGTACTATAATCAGTATAGAAAAAGATGGCAACACTGGAACTAGCTCACCCTCGTCTTTCCGAACCTTACTTATCAGAAAGCAATGCAGAGTACATTTTTGCGCCTAATAGGCCATCCATGGACTGAAACCGTATGCGGTTTAGAACCGTGTGCCATGCTAAGCTTATCTTTTCGGTTCTGTTCATGGAAATATATTTTCACAAACTATATTATAAGCATCTGATCGTATCCGTTTATACCATACACTTACACTTACAAATGTAGTGAAAATATATTTTCATAAACAAAAATCATAAGTTTAGTATGGCACACGGATCTAAACGGCATACGGTTTCAGTCCATGGATGGCCTCACTGCTACATGACATCAATGTAGCTTTTGGCGAACGTTTGTTATTCCACGAGGTAGTTGATTTGTCAATGTTTTGGTTGTATTTATTTATTTTTTAAACATGCAGGTAGGTTTCATATTCAGAGAGCTAATTATCCCGGGATGTGAATTATCATGGGTGATGTTTTTTTTTTAACACGGCCGCACCAGACCGAGAAAAAAGATTATAATAAATGTAGTATGACAATTACATACATATTGAGAAACGAAATGCGGCGATTTTGAAAATTTATCGCGAGCCGTCAAGTGTTGTTTAAGCGATAGTACCCATAGAACGCGTCGAGCGGGCGAAGTCGGCGTATGAAGCGTTTATTCATAACCATAATCACACGTCTCTTGCCGCGCATTACCCTTCACCTATGTAATAAGCGGCCCAAGCAGCACAAAATAATTATTATTACAGCGTCTCTCATAACAAAGCAATAAAAATATTATATTATTTCGGGGCTTGTAATTAATATTTACGACGACATTATTCAACCAGCGAAATATAGGACACGGAATAAAATTAAACAATGACTTCTCTGTTATTAAATAATGACTTCTCGCCCGTCGAACGACGACGCTTCGAGCAGCGTGATTTTGGTAGCCGTGTTCAATGAATGGACTTCTTTGTATTTTCATTAAATCGTATCGCCGAGAAGCGAAAAACGGTGACTCATGCGGCAGGCGGGGCACAAGGCATCGTCAAGTCCAGTGTGCGCTGGCGTATTTGATTACGTTGTATTTTCGATGATTTACGTGCCACTTGTAGAAATTTTGCGCGAGCGCCGCACTCGCGCAAAATTTCTACAAGTGGCGCGTAAATCATCGAAAATACAACGTAATCAAATACGCCAGCGCCCACTGGATTTGGCGACGCATTATACGCGCCCGCCGCATGAATCATCGTTTTTTCGCGAATCACCGCTTCTCGGCGATACGAATGAAAGAAAATACAATGGAGTCCATTCATTGAACACAGCGAGCAAAATCACGCTCTGGACGGCGTCGTCGATCGACGGGCGAAAAGTCATTATTTAATAACAGAGAACGCATTGTTTAATTTTATTGCATGTCCTTTATTTCGCTGGTTGAATAATGTCGTCGTAAATATTTATGACAAGCCCCGAAATAATATAATATTTTTATTGCTTTGTTATGAGAGACGCTGTAAAAATAATTGTTTTGTGCTGCTTGGGCCGCTTATTACATAGGTGAAGGGTAATGCGCGGCGAGAGACGTGTGATTATGGTTATGAATAAACACTTAATACGCCAACTTCGCCCGCTCGACGCGTTCTGTGGGCACCATCGCTTAGAGTAATTTTTAAATACGCCACACTCGATTCTAATCCGATGCATTTAGAATCAAATAAGACGCAGTGCCATGTGTTTGAGTCCTCTTATTACTGTGATATCAATTATTGTAAATAATATACTTATATACGGAATTTCCCCGAGTGATATCCGTGTTATTTTGGATTAAGAAAATAACAGGAACGTGTTACCGTGTTTATTAGTTAGAATAGACCTACTGATATTATTAGCAAGCAATAGACTGATTTAAAGAATCATCAAGGAAACATATTAAATTATGTATTGTTTATATGTATTTAGTGGGTATTAGTTGATACTGAGAGTAGGTAGTATCAAAGGACAACGAGACCAATTATTTTAGACTTACCTGTCTGAATTATGATTCCCCCATTGAATTCGGGCACATTACACTGAAATATCCAATACTGTCCAACCCGATCCAAAGACTGTAAACGTCAATTTTCAAAAGCTTTTAAAACGATTTCTAAATCAAGACGGTCCAAGCAATAAGGCACATCACAGTGTCCAATATTAAAATAACATTTAAATTAAATATGAATTTTCATGTAACCCGTTCATTATTCCCGTAAATATGCAGTTTGAATTATTAGATTTTCAAGAAAAGGTAGAACCAAAAGCATCTTATCGCGATAAGAATTTAATTAAATTCTACAAAGGACTTTCACTTTAGGTATATCCAAATATAGTTAAACATGCTCATCAAACGGCTTATTTATTTGGAAGTACCTATATTATTTGTGTAAAAACATTTTCTACAATGAGCATTAATAAATCAAACTTAAGATTAAAATTAACAGAAAAACATATCGCATCTGTTTTGCATAATAAGATTGCAGGATTTAGTTTCAAACAAACAATATTGCATAAAATTTAAATATTATTTTTTAGTATATTGATAAGAGTTATAATAATGTATATTTAGTTATAAATATAAGTTTACACAATGAAATATTTTTTTATTTTTTTGCCTTATGTTTTTTTACAAAAGGAGCCAAAAATTTTTGATTTCAAAATTGTCCTTTTAACGAAAAAGTTTGTGAACCCCTGATCTATGTTCTTAATTTAAATATGATCTAGGTAGGTAGATAGGTAGGTATTATACCTACGTGCAAACACAATGATCACGCGTGCATTTTAATAGTGGAAATTTTAAAATATAAATTTGTATTGGTGACTGATATTTTGTTTCTATGTAACAGCGAATGAATGAAATAAGTTACCCTCAAAAATAGGTCATCGAGAAATATTACTTTTCATATAATATGTTATATAAAAAGACGACATCTTAGTCATACCAATATTAGTATCACGCAAACATTAATTTGTAGTTTTTGGACGATCACATTTCGCTGACAGACAACTTTGTTGATCCAACCTAATCAGATTTTCAGAAAATCAGTAAAATGTAATATATACGTAAATCTAGTCACATAAAAACATACACAACGAGACATACAAGACATGCGCATTTAAATGCGATGCTTGTTCTTTTACGTGCATACCGTTAAAACCTCATCTCATGACTTCGAATCATAAAAAAAATAAATGATTCACACAACCCTTTCGTCAAATTTGATTGAGGACTTGGTCAACCAGGTGGAAGTAGCAATTTCGCTAATACGTTACAAATGCTTCAATTAATTTGGCACATTTTATGCATACGAAACATACATACGATTACACACATATTGTAAAAAAACACACACGAGGCTATACGTATAAAATCCTGACATGTTTGCAGTGATACATTTTTGTATATACCCATTACATAATTATCTGCACTGGTTTTTATGCAAAACAGTCCCTTCAACAAAACTCTGAACTACTTAGACAGATTTTTTAACCCGAGTTGGGCACTAGTTTTTAATATATATTTTAGTGCCTGTTCGTGCAATATCTACTATAAAAGGGTAAAAAAATATACTCTTACTTTTTGTTCAGTAAAATACTGAAGATAAACAAAATTAAAAATCCTGTAAATATGGCTGACCTTGGACTATCTTTCAGTTACCTACTATACCCCGTGTCCGGAAACTTGTACGTATGCAGTTCGTCGTATCACACTACACCATGAAATGTTGTATCGGAAATATATGGCCGTATATTAAAGACCAACCAATCTCTTTGGGTCGTATTATAGTACTGATATAAAACACGATTCTTGTCGGTTTACAATTTACAGGAAGCCAGCAGCAAACAATTTTTGAAAATATCCGATATACTGGATTATTTATTTGGTTAGGTTTTCATTCCTCTCATGAATTTTGCAAAAATCAACTATGAAAATATAATTAATGTTCATATTGAATCTAATAAAATTGGAGACCGTATAGTACCTACACGGACATCTCTTTCCGATAGAAAGCTCACGGTGAACTGTGCTACGGTGAAATGTTTTATGTACACTTTACATGTAACCACTACAGCCTACCTATCTTCAACTGGCTTCCTCACTAATATACACCTATGACGATGTTACTTCATCGTTGCCCAGAAACTAGGGTCTCACCGCGTAATATAATGGCCATTACAACATAAGACGCTGTTCGTCAGGTATTGATTTTGAGTTGTCCCCCTGCCAGAAAGTGTGCCGCACCCAACCTGTCCCCCGGGATTCAATCTTTATTGCCGGAGGGGACATGATCGCTATTCTTAATGTCCCCTATTTAGGCGCATTCGTTCCTTATTTAGGGTCCAATGAACCATCGTATGAACGTATATGACGCGGCAAGTGGACGACCGACCTATATTTGAGACAATATATTATATTTACATAGTATTTTTAATTGTAATTGAAGTTGTTGGTCATAGAAACATAGCATATTAATTTGATTTCATCTATAAATAACCTGATCACAACGCTCAGGTCGTGCCTTAAATATTACATTCATACCTTAAACGACATGGTGCGGTAGCAAATATGGAATAATTAAGATCAAGCGCGCACACATAAAATCATTTGAGGGGGGTCCATTGACAAAGTCTTGCAGGTACCACTGATTTCCACATTGACCTCGCCTACTATTTTTTATGGCTTATCGTCACTTCATCCGCGGAGTACGGCACTTCTCTAGGGACGTTCCCCATGCTCAGAAACTTCACAATTTGAGTCTAATGATAAACATCTGGCCTGCAACTAACGCTACCATCGTAACTTGATTCAGTGCCGCAGCCTGGCTAGACGGCTTTGGTTTGCAAAGTAGTCTGTATCGGCGACGTTGAAATGTGGTCGCCAAAACCTATAACGATATAGACGTAGAAACTACGCTTCCTGACTTTGTGGTAAGTATAACGTGACGATGTATCAAGGCCTGAACAAAAACGATGCATGAGTGCGAGTGAGAAAGTATTCGGCACCCTTATAATCTCTGCGACACGCGCTAGAGTAAGATAAAAGGTCTACATATGTTTTCGTTAGTTTCCAAAAGTATCGCCAACAAATCGTGGAGAATCGCTTCACGTAGCATCGTAGCTCGTGTTGCTAAATTGCTATTTTTTGTGTTAGACATAAAGTCAATGGTAAATATTTTTTGTTAATTAAGTAGGAAAGATGGTTCTGTGTGTTGTATTAAAATATGGTAGCCGTACTGATAAGCAAGAATATGGTATTACGTTTCATAGGTAAGTTGATACATGTTCATGATAATTTATTTGTATATTATTATATATATTATCAGTGACCTAGTGTTTCTTTAAAATAACTTAAATTATGGATATCTTTACCTAATGGTTGCATTTTGACCGCTTAAAAATACTATATAACGTAAAAAAATAGAAAATTATATTTTAATTCTGAGCGTCTAGTGCGAGCACTTTGGGCGAGCACTACCGAAATGGTCTATGGTCTCGAACATTTGTAGACGAATGCGTTCGCTTGCTCACAAACCAAACGCATGGCACGCAGCTTCATTTAGCAATGCAACGGGTGGTGTCTAGATGTATCTATAGTCTATGAACGTGACCATTTATTTTTTCCCCCAAACCGGGACACCTAAAAAGGGTAGGTACTTATCTGCTTACGGCGCCTCATACTTTCATACAATATAATTGACAAGATAGTAATGCTTTTTTATGTCATATTAGGTTACCTATTTTATTTATTTATTTGAAGATTATCGATATGCTTGAGTAGGCGCATAAAACGCATGATGAGTTCCCATATATTTTTTCATAGTACGTAATATTATTTTATTTATTAATGAAAAGTACATATAGGTATATGAAAAAATGAAAATTTAACTGGTGTTATATTATTTTTCCGAAAAACAAATTTTCTTACGTATATCTGGTGTATGAGATTCTTGGCAGGATTTTTTCGAATATACTTTTATAATTAACATTGCTTTAATGACATCTACTTTCAACTGTGTTTTTTCACTCGTCCACATCTTATTCATAAGACAGAAGACCCTTTCTGCTGGTGCATTAAAAATATATTCAATAATTATATGAAAATTCTTGTGATTCAAATTATTGGCGCGAAAGTGTTTGAACAATACCACCCAACGACTTTCGGTTGAAATATTCCCAGTGTTCCATTCAGATTTTTTTGCGATGTCATGTAGTTAGAAATAAGTGAATACTCGTAAAATATTTCTGTATCTTGGCCACAAGTTTCTTTCTTTTCGATAACGGGACATTTTGGCGTCCCGAAGCTGTATTCGGGGACACTGGGACACTGAAAACGGGACGTCTGGTCACATTAGGTAAGTAGGATTTGGCCTTACTCTGATTTGTACCGATTCTCTGAAGCATTGGTATTTTACTAGTTAAATTAATTAATTATTATCTACGATTTTACAACACTGACAAAGAAAGGATATAAAACGAATTATTAATTTTTATCATTTAATATTGTTCATAATATTTAATATATAATATTAATATTTAATATCCATACATCAATCAAGGCCTATATTTTTATTGGGTTCTTATAAAATATTAATCATACATGATTCAGGGACCCCAGACAACGTGTCACATAAAAGCCCATAGATACTATGTTTTATGGATGACGTATTGGTGTATTAGGTATCAGCTATATCATTAATCTGGTTGACAGTGGGTTATACGAACCGGTTGTTAAAATACATGCAAAAATACGAACCCTTAGTTAGCATAAAGAATGAAATTTACAAAATAGCACTGCGTCATCCTAATCTGTGGGAAAAATTAACACATTAATCAAAAATAACTTCAAAATTATTGAGGGACTGAGAAAGCAAGTGATCCAAGTTCGTGAATGATCTAATCGAATGGCCACTTAATATTAACACTGTCTAATATATTATGAAAAAGTGACAATTATCAGATAGTATTCAATGGATCTATAGATAGATCTGTGTACTGACTACATTGATTTACCATAAATATTGTCGATTAATACAGATTGGAGAATTTAGATTATCCTTTAGAATTTTGAATAATTTGTGTTTCCAGTAAGATAAACGAATTATAGTATCGCTTAAAAGCCCATAAATGAAAGAATAAATACTAATGCTTTAAATACACTCTATGACGATCGGTCATATATATGTCGAAAAACCCGTTTCTTATGTTGGCGGCCTGTGTCACATGGTGTCACAGAGTGTAAATAGGATGTCATAGCTGTCATACAATATGTATGTATAATATGTCGGAATGGCATAGATTTGATCATAGACACTAAAACGCTCTTAGCATATATGTGCCCGATCGTCATATAGTCTATTTGAACCTTAATACTTAAATTCATAAAATTTATTTTCCAATATCTGCGTTATGCATATAAACATGCCCAAACGCATCGAATCTACGAGTAGGTATATATTATAATGAGGCATTGAAACATGACGATGACGCTCATCAAAATTACTGTATTTTTAAGTTTTTTAAAACAGATAACGACAGAGCTTATTGAACATTAAAAATCAGTCCGTTGATTTCAAGTATGTAAAAAATGCATGTATCTACGTTCAGTTTTAATATAATATGATTTAATTAAGATTTTTATGAGGTAGCATTAACCATCTTTATTTTAATTGCCATAATCAGCTTTCGGGGAAGTGATTTTTAAATTATAAACATACCGCGTAAACGTGAAGGTTGATAGTTTTGAGTAGTTGGAGCCATGCCGAGCGAGAGAAAATGATGCATTAGGTTTCATGTAAGAGCGGTCGGAAATAGTATCGGTAACAGTAATTAAATTTTGAAGGTGTAATTCGTGCGCACTATAAGAACTCGCATCTGCGCAAGATCAAGAGTAGATTCAGGGAAAACAAAATTAATGGAAACTGGTTTACCCGACCGGCTGCCGAGTAGGGAAATATAATGGAATAAATAAACACGTGTTAAATAATATGTTATTTTCAACAGTTGCGTCTGTATGATAATAATATGCATTCAAGTTTGTCATGTAAATATAACGCGCATACAATAATGAGAGCTGTCGGTACGTACATAATATGTTATATTTGAGTTTTATGAGTTAACCCCCATAAAAGTACCTTGCTTCAAAAACTCCACAGCAATGGCATTTTCATTTATATTTATTAATTTGTTCTGTGGTTAAATTATTCCACTATAACCACGAGGAAGACCGTGTGACATCGAAGTATTACTTGATTGGTATTTCATCACTCACGCATTCTACAATAGGAGTTAAAGAAAGAGAATAATATGTGAATCCCCTTTAAATTGAGGCGTAGTTTCCTCTTACAGTCACGCAATAGGCTCTCTTTGTACAGCGTTATAATTTATAATACTTTGACAATGAGGGCAATGGGTACCTTAATGAACACAAAAAAAACTTATCATCTTCATAGTGTTGGTTTTTTTAAATTTGTAACGTCTTAGTGTCCTCTGCCAAATATTAATACGATGAGAGAGTATGGAATATATTATTATAAAATATATTTTAAATTTAGTTAACTGTCACTTCTATCCTTCGAGTTCTCAGATATTCAATTATCGTAATACGTTCACAGACGACATGTCTCGTCGTAACCTATAAAGTGGCGTCTTGTCTGGAGGTGTAATGTGACCATTAGCGAGTAACTATAGTGATTAGATTACCTATAGCGAGTTTAATACTCGGGTTAAATTTAACTGCGAGCCGGTTGTTAGACGATTACGACGACACCACTGGGTGTGATGCTCCGTCAACGATATCCTATGACGCGTCTGCAGCGCTGGGAAGACCCAATTAAAATTAATCGATGATGCATGAAATTTCAATCCAGATATGGAAATATAAAAAGTGTTACCAGAAGACAGAATCAACCGGACATGATTTAAAAAATTAAAAATATATATATATAAAGTATTTCAAACTCTAAATCGCGATACAAGACAGGGAATATTAATTATTCATAGTATACATATATTGAAGGGGTTATCGCAAGACAATGATATGCCACATAATTATTATGAATTTGTTGATTTTGAATAAAACCAAATCCCAGGGCACACACACTCACGTTTTACTAAAGACACTTTTAAAAAAAAATACACAGATGTCTCTAAAAATGGTTGTTATAACATGATAATTATTAGGATACACCAGTCAAAATGGATTTGCTCTGAACAAAATAATTATTTGTGCGATATAACGAACATTTTAAATGAGGATAGTGATTTTTCCTGTTATCTTGATCAAGAATGTGTGCACAACGAACAAGAACATTAAACTGCTCATATATATCTCCAAACTATGTTTCTGTGGCATATCATTGTCTTGCAATAACCCTTGAGTTATTGGGTAGGTCCCATTAGCGAGTTTATACACATATAGGCCCGATGCACCGATTGATTTTAACCCCTACCTCTACAAGACAAAAATAAAAATAAAAACCATAAACCTCGTTATTTAGGTATTAAAAAAAAGTTGTTAAGAATGACAGGGATCATATTAGTGGTTTATTTTTTGTCTAAAAATACGTATCTGTGTAAAGTGGTTACGAAATGAGATCCCTTTATGTTATTTGCAGAGATTTTGTTATGCTCTCGTCTCGTCTGGTACCGATGTCTCTTTTTAAATTATCTGACGAATCGATTGCGTCATCTGTGTCAAAGAAAATCGCCTATGGTACCTGGTTACCTATCTACTTATAATTATATGTTACGCCAGCACGATCAGACATAAAAACCAACCAAAACCTATGTTGTGTTAGAATTATTAACAACTGGCTGAAGTACCCGGCATCGGATGAGGTCGCTTCATTGATC
The DNA here is from genome assembly GCF_057557595.1 of Rhyacophila brunnea. Classification (NCBI taxonomy): domain Eukaryota; kingdom Metazoa; phylum Arthropoda; class Insecta; order Trichoptera; family Rhyacophilidae; genus Rhyacophila; species Rhyacophila brunnea. The sequence goes on along the minus strand of NW_028232827.1, from coordinate 31,240,895 downwards.
GATAGGTATACCTACATTGATATTCTTTAACAAAACGATAATAACTACATTTTAATATTAATATATCTGTATCTAGGCAAACGACATGTCAGAATGAAAACATTTCTGATAGCCAAGTAAAACAAAAGAAATTAAAATCGAATCCAAAATACAAGAACTTGATCTGCCATGAAAATTCAAAATTGGAATTGGCAGGAAATGTAATTTGAACAGACAAACTTTGTATTTATTAATTTACTTTGGGCCAAGTAGGAAAAGGAAATCAAACAAACATATTCGTATTTTGACTTTTATATAATATATAGATATCAATAGAATATGTTGTGAATGTATTATATTATCCTGAATGTTAATTAAAATATGGCCTAAGAGCTGTCAATATATGACGTCACGCCCTAAGGGAGAGGAGGTCTGGTATAATATGATGATATATGATGAAGGTAATAGGAGGGGTTGTAGAAAATCAACGCGAACTATACGAAAATTCGAACTCATTTTTCCTGAGAATACAATATTCCGCACTGAAATCATCATTTTTAATGAATTCGTTTTTTAACGAATGGGGAGTTATTAAATGAGGTCTAGGTGGATCAAAAATACCGAAAATAGTGTGACCCAATGAAAAAAATGTTGCATACCTACCAATTAATATGTATTTTATAATATAAAATCTTATTAATCATTTTCCATTACATACCTAGGTACCTTTAATAAATGTTAAAATCAAAACGTAAATATTTTTAGTAGCAGGTGCCATTTAAAATCAAACCAACCATGAGAGTTTTATTATAATTCTATGAGAATGTAATTATATTTTAAATAAAATCACATGCCTGTACCTATATATATTATATGCACAATGTATTGCAGCTCCAGCTATCTACCTGCGTATTTTCAAGTCCAGTGCACTTATGTAAAGTTGTATGGGGAGAATGTTATTCACCCCATATCTCCCTTTCCTCCATAAGCCCAACCCCACATAGGTACAAGGCTAGGGTGGGAAACAGTGGTTCTATAATTTAAATAAATGATTAGTAATTTGTTATGTATTTGTGACAGTAGATTAATGAAGAGCGCCATATTTTTGACACAATTTATTGATTACTTGGTTTAGCAGGACATATGCAATTATTATAAAATCCATTTCGGAATCATTGTAAAATAAATGTTTGGTTGCTGGATAGGTATAACATGGGTGAATAAAATCAGGACCTAAGGACTTCTAAGAAAAAAATAAACAAGAAAAACGAATTTAACAAAACAAATATTAAATTATAAAATTGTAAGAACTCATGATAGCTTCTTCTTCTTATTGTGCCATCCCCTAGCGGAGGTCGGCCACCATCAAGGCGATCTTATCTTTGTCGTCTGCTACCCGGAATAGTTCGGTGGAGCTGCACTCGTACCAATCACGGAGGTTCCTAAGCCACGAAATGCGGCGCCGTCCTCTGCATAGATCCTCTGATAGCAATCTAACCGAAAATCATAGGGTTACGCCCTTTTCAACTTATATGAAAGTGATATTTCATCGTGTAGGCATAAGTTCATTACTATCGAGACCGGAGACCGCGTATGGTTCGGTGTTATGTTCTCCAAATCGTTGTACATGGCGTGGGGATATCGACGCTAAACAAGGAGATGTTAGAGGAATTTAAGGCTTTGGAAACAATGACATAGACGCACCATCAAAATTCCCTGGACTGACAGGGTGACGATTAATGTCGATGTTGGACCGAAAAGTTCTGCGTAGTATCGAAACCAGAAAATCGGGCATATTATGAGAGGACAAAAGTACAGCATTCCCCAAGTCGTTACACCAGGCAAGATCAATGGTAAACGCCAAATTTCGTGGATTGAGAACCTCCGTGATTGGTACGATTACTCCACTGAACAATTTCGGATAGCGGACGAGAGAACAAAGATCGTCCTGATGGTGGCCGACACCGATAGAGAATGGTACAATAAGAAGAAGAAATTTAGAATACATACCTATACTACAAAAAATATACGTACAGTCCTAAATAAGCTAGGCGGTTCATGGAGAGCATAAAAACCGATATACTCAATTCACTCAATGTCCAAGCGCTGTTTGTCTTTAAGACGTTCCTCAATCGCAATATTAAAGCAAAGCGCTCGAAATGGAAAAGTTTACGAACCGGAGCGCTCGACAGTTTTCTGAAGATATTTCATAGTTCTCAAATTGTATGGGTATTTCATAAAAATAAGTGTGTTAGATTTTCTATTTTTAGCCTATCTGGTTCAAATGGTCAAATAATTTTTTCCACGAGACGGTGCGATAATTTTACCGATTTCACGAACAGCAACGGCGCTCCGGTGCGCTCCTGTCCATTTCGAGTCCTGATACCCCAGATTATTGCACTACTTTATGAATGCCACGCTTCTTCCAGTAGCCACAAGCTTTACATGTCATGATATGCCGAGAGGAGCCAGTTCGTTGAGAAGGCTGTCAGTACTCGAATCACCCACCCCTCCTCAACCCTTGTTTGTGCGCCTGGTTCGGATACGTTATGACAATTTTGGGTGAATTTAATTTCGGGTGAGTTTACGTTACCGCATTTAAAAAGCTAAAATATTTTCACTAAATACAGTCAAAAATCAGGAGCCGTAGAATTATTTTTTCTAATTTTTAATATTACGAGTATATAGGTACTTGAACAACAGTGGAATTACAAGACTCAAGGGTATGAGTTTGTTTACCCGCGGTGGTAGTTAGCGTATTTGGTGTGTGTGTTATTAGAGCAGGCCAGGACAAGGAGGGGCGATATAAAACGCGAGGGGCGCCCCAGGGGACGAGGGCGCAACCCTCCTGGCCCACCCTTATTGAACAAAATAATCTCTGTTGGAATGCACTCTCTCCCCCCTATGTTGCACGGCGCACTGCACTGCGTAGCGAAATTGCAATTATTCAAATATGCGAAACGAAACAGTGACGTGATGACAGGAGACTACATGTGGATGTGTGTGTCAGTAGATGTGAACGCAGTAGATTTTGTGTGTTTAGAATGTTTTATTGGAATTTTTAATCCAACTGTCATTCATTACCGATAATTCGTTAAACCAACCTGAATGATCGTAACTATATCCCTAAAGCCGATAGCAAGCATGTCTGATAAGTAATTCCCAACCCTTTCTGTTTGGTAGAACCCTTGGAACATTTTCTATAATCTGAGGAACCATTACTTGGCCTACACAAAGGTACAGAAATAGGAAAAATACAAATAAACGTGTAAAACAGTGGCATACAGAGGCAAAGTGTCACTAGATTTTTACTAAATTCAGAGTGAATTAATGTTATGAAGATGTATGATAACTTATGATCCTCGACATTTTTCGAATCTCGAGATTCTAAAATTATGAAATTCGACAATAATTGATTCTCGACAATTCTTGAGACAAAAATAATGAATATGTAGAGGTTTACCCAACTCTACAACCTAAGTATTATTGTCTATGTTCATTTGTATAACATAGACAATACTACTAAGCGGAAATGACAGTCAACAAATCAGTCGCATTCTCGGCATTGAACTGTACTATCAGATATTCACTCGCGACTCCGTGAATATCCAAACTTAATCAAAATTCATAATGTAAAATCCTACGTAATCAACTCTCAATATCAATGTATCTATATTCGTAATGCCGTGTACAATCTAAAATTTAGTGCTACAATATAAATCCAAGAAAATACATCACTGTGTCTTATTTCTATTGTGCCCCGAACATATAACATCTCACACACGACGCAACCTTCCGCATATAATTAATAGATGTTGGATCCTACAACCAACAACACAAGATCAGTCTAATCGATGACAAAGTAGGGACACTTTTGTAGCCGATACGATAATGGAACCTTAATAATTCCCAGAAAATTTAAGCTCGTAAGCACTGTTTTCCAAGCAGAAATATTGCCTATGAGATAACACCCAAAAGACTAAAATCCCACAGACACGACTCTTTTCAGATAGCCAAAACAGTCTGGTAGCTCTCCAAAACCCATCATCCACACACCCGCTAGTAAGAGACGTTAATTTAACACTATCAACACTGCTACGAATGATATGAACAAATACTAGATTCTTATGGATAAAAAGTCATACAAAAACAGTCGGAAACGAAGACACTGATAAATACGCCAAACAAATGCACAACATAATATAAAAGACCTTTAACTTACACACATTTTCCCCCTGCATTACGCAAAGAAAAAACTATACGAATACACAATATAGCTGTGGAAAAGCAGATACAAAATACCTGCACAGGATGAATAACGCGGAAATGTGTTCCAATAATAATGTCTGCCATCACTCTTGCAAGGAACATAAAAACATCACATAAACTCACACAGATACGAACAGGCCACGGAGCACTAAAAGCCTATCTAAAAAGATTTAAATTGAGGGACGATCACTATTATCCATGTGACGGCTACACATCAAACAGTGTGGCAATACTAGAAAAGAAGCAATGGGCTCTCAGAAGTCTGTATAGACCAGTGGTTCCCAAAGTTAACTGGGCTCCGACCCATCTAACAAAAATTTCCAATCTTGGGACCCACCTCTTAGCTGTCTTAGAGAAAAGAGGGCATACATATTGGTAATGCTCAGATTCCCTAGTGGCGAGTCGTGGAACTACTTAATGCTGTCTTATTATTGTTCTAATTGAAATAAAAAAAACCTTTTTTATAATTAGTGTTACCAATATGAATGAAAGACTGTTGAAATAAGAAACAACTTAAATAAAAAAAAATATTACTTAAATACCTACACCTGCAAGGTTTTTTTTACAAAGTTATTTCAATGGGAAGGATGTATTTGTTTCTTATTTTTCTTCATTACAGCATCAACTTCAACTTTAGTTACTTTTAATCGCAGTGAGTTTGATATATCCAATTTATTTCGGTATTTAGTAGCCGAAAATCCGACCTCACATAGATATGAGGTAGTAAAGAGGAGGAAGACTTTCATAGCTTCATCGAACATTCATTATTTTATCACAATATTTTCCTTAACTTAAGTTTAATTCAATTTTTAGGAATTATAAATAGCTGAATGAAATATCAAATTTATCACTTCCTATTTTTTTTAATTTATGTATACAGTGGCGAGGGCCCACTCAATATTCGCTCGCGACCCACTGGTGGGTCGGTACCCATAGTTTGGGAAACCATGGTATAGACAATATAATCATGAAATTGACCTCCAAACACCTCACGAAATACTATGCAACAAAACAATACAAGCACACTACAAAAAAGATTTAATTCTGGCCATAATTCAAATTAAAGACATAAATGGAGGAATATAATAATTAACTGCACAATTTGCCTAAAACTATAGTCGAGGATTTTTTTTTAAATATTACCATAAAATTCAAATATGTAAATGACTAAATGTAATTAACTGTTTCAACCGCCTTGTACAAAAAAGTGAAGGCTTGTATATTTTTATATTTTGTATATTTTCTCCATTTTCAATTTACTTCGAAAGTTCTATCATTTCTAGGGTACTTGAGTGTTTTTAGTGTTCAGTTTGAGGCCTGTTACTTGTTGAAGACTTTTATTCTACCCCGTTTCGTACCCATCAACGTGACTACGAATTGAACAATCTTCAATATACTCCATCGCAGGACAGGAAACCCCATGCAATGAGTCAAGTAAAAAAATATGTGGCAACCCAGAAAAAAAGGACACAAACAATAAATTTAGTTAATATTTGAATCACTATTAAGTTTTCAAACTTCCAAAGTATTCAGCGCTTCTTTGTAGTAATTCATGATACTGGTATGCAATTTATACCATACAGAACAAAAATAAAACAACGTACTTAATATATTTTATCTATCTCTTCAGTTGGTATGTCCCACATTTAAAAAATATTTAATACAAGTATTCCGTTCATGGCCCCCACATCCTGAAGCGGGCGGGCCCCCCTACCTATCGCTAAAGGTAAGGGCGCGCTGCAGTTTAGTTTTCCGAATGGTGTACGCGGTAAAATTAAGGTGTATTTGTAGCTTTTTTTGTATTTTTAATATGTAGGTACATCCAGTTGAATTACCTATGGAGTTGTCGACGAGAGTATCGGCACACAGTTAAAAATGGTATCGTGCCTAGAACTAAATATTTTTAATTATCAATATTATTTTTTTACCGTTTGAGCAAATTTGTGATCTGTGTTTATCTCACTTATCTGGTCGACTCACCACGCCGGGCCCTTCCTAAGCCCGGGCCCCCAGGCTAGAGCCCTGTCAGCCCCCCCCCCCCCCTTTGTCCGTTTACATAGTAAACTGTATCAAACTGTTAGTATAATTTATATGTAGCGCATACCAAGTGAAAGATAAATATAATTAAAATGTTACCTATAGTATGTTTTGCATTAGTTTTGTTCATTGCATGTAGGTATTATAAAGTAAGTATGTGTATTTATAAAAACCATAAAAGTCGGTCGCCAATATTATCTAAATTTAAAAAACGCTTCAGTCGCTATTACCTAGTTAATTTCGTCGTAATTAGGTAGGGCGCAATTGGTTAAATTGGAATACCATGGATGCGAGTTCGAGTTGAGCCCCGCCTGGCTCCATATTTTTTTCAAGATTGTTTTTAAATGGGTATCTATGTTTTCGAATGATTATATTACTTACATTCTTAAATCTAGTGAAGTATTTCTTTTGAATAAAAATATAGTCCCTCGAAAAAGTGGTCTATATGCAGAAACTAAATTTTACAGGATAAAGGAAAACAACATAAACAAGAATTTCAGTGATTTATAGTATACCTATGATTTTTAAGGCAATTCATGTCAATGTCAACGATTAAGACAAAAGAACTTTTTATATACCTACCACGTTTTTAAATTTTCTGTTGAATCATATAAACTTGACAATTCTATGTATACTACTTATTTTTGAAATATCATAGAATACTGAAATGTCATTTTGACATTTCATATTGATTTCCATAGTAACGCAGGTGATATATTAATAATTTAGTTGCTAGGACCCCCTTAGCAACCAACAATAATAACTTTCTATACAAAACAGAATAAACTGAAAATGAATTCAATTCTGCTTAAAAATGGCTAAAAGTATTAAAAGAATGCATTGTCGTCGTGTTCTGATATATTCTAAAAGTTTCAAATGTCTAGCTATAGTTAAAAATCTTCAATCGTCCAATACAAATCTCAGACAAACAAGAAAAAATTTAAACTGGAACTGGACACACAATAAAAAATCTGTACCGGACAAACAAGAATACGAGCTAATAAAAACGCGGTAAAAAAAATATAAACATACATCACTGAAATTCTTTTTATTTATTAGTGTGTCTCCTCTCTCCTGTAATTTTTGGTTGTTTCATATAGACCGCTTTTCGAGGGAAACTTTCAGTTTATAACTTAGATATATATTTATATTTTCTAATAAAATAACTAAGGCTGTGACAAGAAACTGTAAACTTCGTTGGTAGTGCTAGTTGTTACTCATGTGCATAATATGTATATCGAATGCAATATGGTGAACTGTTTGTAGAAAGTGATGATTGTTCCATAATAATTTGAAAGAAACGTGCAATCGAAAATCTTCAGTCATTGCGAACAGGTTACTTAGAAAAATAATTTATAACTGGTAAGTACTATCTTCGCAATTCAGTGCCATGGCCTGTATATAATCGGCTATGCTATTACCCACAGAACAGATAAATAAATATAATTCAAATAGGCTATACCCCATACACTACATTTAGAAGCAGACTTTTGAATGTGTGAGTGTCCTACGAAAATGAAACACATTACAGACGTGTAATAGTGTGTGTTGCAATCTTCAAATACACCAATATTTAATGAGCGTCAGTGCATAAATCGAGAGCAGTTGTCAGAACGAAGTATTTAAGTTAGTGTTTCTTGCTAAGACCTGTATAGTATTTATCTATAGCAGTTATTAAGATGTGTAGTCAGCAGTTGCAAACATGTTAATTTTTAATAAATAAAATTTGTAAAAATACATCTCAATATTATACCTACTTACCTAAGTAGTTAGGTACTTGGAAATTAATTGACATTGCACGAAGAAAAACAATATAAAAATAATTAAACAAAGTTAATGGGGGAAAACAAAATATTTTTTATTTTTCAAGCCGTGTGTCGGTTTATGAAGGTAATATAAAACAGTTTTATGGACCACTTTAACGATATTTTGAACAGTTGTGTAATGACTCTTTTTATGGCTCTAAATTATAAGTAAAATAACAAAATTTAATCGAAAGATTGCAAAAACGCGATAGCATAATAAATATAATTTAAAAATAAATGAAAATATAAAATTGGTTTATATTTTTATTTACAAAAAGAAGGATTTATGTATTAGTATAATATATTATTTACAAACAAATAATTGGCTGCTTACACAGAGCAATAATATTACAGAGAGGTGGTATTGCCCGGGTATTGAAACCGTTTTCCTCGCATATGACGCTAATTATTAACTTACCTACCTATGAAACGTTATACCTATCATCATTTATTGAATATACCTAATATCAGCATACTGCGACGACACGAGGTTCGCCATGGGCGGGTAGCCTTATCATTTATAATAAGTATAAACGTCTAGACTCTTGAGTAAACATTGTACAATGCCTGTAATTATTTATATTACCTATTCATATAAAAATTCCCGGAAAAGATGAAAAAATAGCGGAAAAACATTAATTTTTAATTTGGTTTTAAGCAAGAAGCGGGTAGCCTTATCATTTATAATAAGTATAAACGTCTAGACTCTTGAGTAAACATTGTACAATGCCTGTAATTATTTATATTACCTATTCATATAAAAATTCCCGGAAAAGATGAAAAAATAGCGGAAAAACATTAATTTTTAATTTGGTTTTAAGCAAGAAGCGGGTAGCCTTATCATTTATAATAAGTATAAACGTCTAGACTCTTGAGTAAACATTGTACAATGCCTGTAATTATTTATATTACCTATTCATATAAAAATTCCCGGAAAAGATGAAAAAATAGCGGAAAAACATTAATTTTTAATTTGGTTTTAAGCAAGAAAGAGCAAGAGTTTACGCAAAAATAAATCCAAACAATATCGTATAAAAAAAAACTTCTGACAAAGTTTAAGGACCAAGAAAACATAGAAGTAAAAATATTATTTAAAAGAAAGTTTTTTCCCTTTCAGCAGTTTTGTAAAAGAAAACCCTCATTCATATTTTTTATGTTGGCATGTTCAAATTATTTTGTAATCCAACGAAAATTGTTCGCGGTTTCTTTTTTTGGGCGAATTTTCTTATAGAAATTCGAAATAAATAAAACACAATGAATTAATTTTCTTTCACAATTTAATTATATCAGTTAATTAAATTTTCGACCTGCTCAAAGTTTTTGCATTCATAAAACATATTTAAAAATCATACTGGTAATAGATTGTTTCATATTTAATATATTTTTGGTGTAAGTATTATCTTCAGCGTACCTACCTAAGTCAAAGACTGACATTTTTTATAAAGCTTATTGAAGCCGGAAGTTTGATGGAAAGTGAAAACATCACAAATGAATAGAAAATTAAAATTACGTACTTAGTTGTATATTTATCTTACAAGCTTACGTTATGTCAGCAATAATTTGGATAGCAATTAATTGTTGGAATTGTATCTTACAACAACCAAAAATGAATCGTCTATTTTAATAGACACTATCAAAATCAAAAAGTTTGGACTATGGCACTTCTGGAATATTGTTAGTGTAGTTGAATCAAAGCACGCTCCCACTACAATGGGTAAACGTTGCGTCTTGACTAGGGATTCCAATCCCGGGATCCCGAGCTATTTTCGATGCCTATGAATCCCGGGATTGGTAAACATAATCCTGAAGATTTTGGGATTGATTTTTTTTAACAATTTTTATGGAAAATAAAATAAAAACGAAAATATAACTGAAAAAATACTTTTAATAACAAATAACTAAATTAGAAATAAACTGAGTTTGAATGAAGTTTGATTTATACCCATATTTAAGTTGCCGATTCATTTCATTTTTTCACATAAATTAATAAAAATGAGAAAGATTGGAAAAAAAAACAATGCTTCGAACTTTTAACAAAGTAATTCGACCATGATCTCATACGTTTTACGGCAGCTTCATATTTGGTTGACTAATTAGATTTATGAAGCGGAAAGGCCATACACCACGATTTGCTTTACTATTTGAAATCTCGCTAACCCATTCATTTAGTCTTTACTATCAGAAACAGCAATCTCATATGAAATTCACATTATTATTTATATTACAATATTATTTACTCCATTAAACCTATGTATTTCCAAGATTGAATGTACACAATATTAACAATAAAAATGTCTTAAATAGTATAATTATACTAGATTTATTTTTGACCGATTTTATCAATATTATTTATTATTATAAAAAAATTATATTAACTAGGATTGTCAAATTGTAATCCCGAAATCCCGGGATCAGAATTTTGGCTCGGGATTGGATTCTCTAGTCATGACCCAATATACCTATAATTATACCCTAAATTTGATCGAGCTGTGACTGGCACATGTTTTTGAGTACATTGAAGAGCTCAAATGTAATGTGTAAGTGTTTTTTAACAGAATTATATTTGGTAAACAACGGATCCTCACTTACAGAAGATACCTACGACAACGGATCGTATTGGTAAAATTATACAAAAACAAAAATCTCACACGCCTCTCCCCAATTTCATGTACGCGGTATAGCGAGGTCAATGTCTAGCCGTTGTAGTGTGCGTGCACTCTTAGTAGCCAGACAAAAATAATATTTTATAATTTAGCGCATTGAACCGTGGCGATTGGTTATATATGTCACCTTTTTTATTATTTATAAAAGAAAAGGTAGGTACCTATTTGTTATAAATATAGCAAACGTAAGTAGTCAAGATTCCATACACAGTAGGTATATGTCGAGGATGCCAAGCCAAAAGGGCGTAAAGTACATTAGGTAGAAAATAAGTTAGATTGTTAACAATGTAATTTTCAGCATCCAAAACGTGCGTGCGCAAGGATTATTTAGTGACAACTATTTTTTGGTAGGATGGTTAGTGAAAAATATAATAAATTATTATATGACGAAATTATATAAATTCAGTGGTGGTTCAAAATCTGAGTTCCAATCAACCGAATCGTAAAATAATCAGTAAGTATAAAAAACCTGGTAACATAACTATTGCTTTATTTGTAACATTTAAGAGGAGGATAATTCTACCAAGAGGGCATCCAAACCTATCAATGTCTCGGGCCTCCACGTAGGTACCTACTTAATCCCGTTGATTAAATTCTCATGTACAGCGCAAATTATCGCGTCTTATGTTCTTTTGCCTTCGAGCAATCTCGATATTATAATATTCAAAACATACAACACGAAAAATATTCACACTACATATTATTGAAGCGAGCATATATGGCGCGTAATTTGAAATTCCGAACGGGACTGGCGGAATAGGAAGGAATCTACAATATCATACCGTTTGAATTTTTAAATTTGGAACATGCATTACGATTACATACACTCTCCTTCTATGTCTACAGTAATTGAATAAATATTTGAAATTCTCTCTACGAAGCTTATTGGAATGTGCGCGTACGGAAAGATATGTGTTTTTATTTTACGATATTATGCATAACACTTCTGTGTATGAAAAGTGCGTGAGTTCTACTGCAAAGTTTCACATAGTTTTATAGTATATTATACCTATTCTGTAGGTATATTTCATTTAATTATATAACCTACCTACAGCTCTTCCAGTTAGCCCTCTAGCGACCACAACAACATGTCTGTGTTTGCTAGAGGCCAGGAAGGACGCATATGTAGGAGAGATATAGATAATATTATATTATAAAGGAGTTGCAGGGGCGAAGATAAGTGTCGAAGGGGGGGGGGGTCGGATCCGGAAGTATAAGTTACCTAGTATTAAACCTTACTTAAATGTATTTATTTTTAAAAAGATAAGAAAAAAACAAACAAATATATAACAGTATTAACAAGAAAAACTTTACATATGCCTTTAGCAGTAACAAGGAGATAAGAGAACGCATCAAGTACCCTCTCATCACGCTGAGAGTGAAGAGGCGATGTTGGACCTGGCTTGGCCAAGTGTTGCGGATGCCAGAAAAGAACCTCAAACTGGCTTGCCTGTTCTTCAAGCCAATTGGATTCCGGCGTCCTGGAAGGCCGCTAAATATTATTTATAGAGTGTATTATACGGCGGAGCTATGGGATATTGGTATGACCTGGAATGATGCAAGAAGACTGGCTAGCGACAGGGATTCTTGGGGGCTCCGCATGGTGTACATATGCTCCAACTGGGTGGATATGACCGAAGAAGAAGAACTTCATAGAAACATCATAACAAATACTTGAAAGTACACCGAATGAGCTACCTAAGTAGACCATATTTAAAAAAAAAAATGTATAAAACAAGGTTCACGAAAACTCATCCCCATGCAAATCGAATATACTTTTCAAATATTTTCAGAAAATTATCGATCACTACGATTCGTACACTTTTCCATTTCGAGCATTGCTCAACAACATGGATCTGAATAAAATTACAAAAAATATTTTATAAAAAACATCTCAAATTTACCCAATCGACGGGATTCGAACTTATAACCATTGATATACTACTAGATGAGCAGTTCCCATACAAGTGTCATTTTAAAAATTTACCACAAAAGATATTACGAATATCTTCTTATAATATTTCCTTGTAGGTATAATGCGTTAAGACCGTTAACATGGATTCACGAATTTCACCCGTATTGCCCTGGCTGTAAAACTAAATTTGCGTTCTTGGAATAGTGAACCTAAGGGTGGCTGCAACGCAAAACAGACAGAGCAAGTCGCCATGCGCTGACTATTAGTTAGAGTAAGATGCAAGCTAGATCGGGCTTACTCAGTAAGTTTTAACAAAGGCCGAGTCGCTGAAAATCGGGCGTCATTTTAAGAAGCATATGATTCATCCAGTAGTATATCAATGCTTATAACCCATATACGAGAGACCCAGAGGCGTAATTATTTTTCTCCACAGTGAATGCAATGATAAAATAATGAAAAAAGTAAAACAGAAAATAATGATGTTTATGAGAATGAGTCATTCGCTATACGCTAAGTCGGCTAAGTTATAGTATTTCGCTCTGGTTAGGAACTCAGGGGATGAAGCGGTATCCCCCTGACACGAAAAGGGTGGAACTGGCACGCTTCTGCAGATTTTGACAAGTGGATTCCATTCATACTAAATGGGATCATTATAAGGAATGATTTATTTATTATAATAAATGTTTGCTAACCCCTAAATATTTTTCTGTGCCTACGTACTTACGTACCTACGTGTGTAGATAGAGATATATAAATGAAAACATCAAGATTCAAGATACTTAAGTCTGTCTATATAAGTATTTTTTTCTAGATAACACAGAAAATTAATTATTAATAATGGCGTAAGATGAACCCTATTATGGGATCATATTGCAAAATGTGCAAAATGCAATAAAAATAACCAAAAATTCAACTAAAATAAAATTAGTGTTTGTTATTTATTTAAACGATTTGTTAAAAAAAAACTTAAATCGAAATAGGCAGGACACGTATCTCGATGAAGACAGATCCAGTCATACAGTGGTATCCAAGAGGTAGAAAACGACATAGAGAAAAATTGACATATACCACCTGATCTACGATCTACCTACATAATTTATATGTCGAGGGTCGAGAGGAATATAATCAGCTCGGAGGGGTCATCGTTCAACAATGGATTGATCCAGGCTAATTATGAATTTCAAATTGTTGCCGGTGGCGGGCTTAGGGACATGTAGGCCCGATGAACTGAATCTTTTTGATACTCCCATCCTACAATATAACTGAAATAATTATTATTGCGGAAGACAGAAATGGCACGTACCTAACAATATTAAGGATTTATTTGTTGTGTACAATCATGAACCATGACTCGTCATTATGTAGGTGTATTGACAATTTTTTGTTGGCTCATTGTTATTTGGTCACCATAATCATTTGATTCAGCTTATTTCATACTATGCATGTAAAAAAAAAAATACCGTCATGGCGTCATCAGAATTCATTTTTCATTTTGTATTTTGTCAATTACGGAACACATCTACCAAACTAGGTACTTTTTTATTGTACGAACAATTCACAATATTTAAGAATCTACTTCATTTCTTAGAATCTATTTTATATTCTTTATTGAACAAACCTACCTACATAATAATTAAAAAAAAACTCAGAACTACATACATGAGTAGGTACCTACCTATTAGAAAAAGGCTTGAAATAAAATATGGCGCTGATCTTGAACAGCATATTTACCGGAATCTGATTGGCGCAGGGTGGAGTCCTGGGGCATTATGTTAGAACTTGCGAGGTGAAATCGCCCGGTCGACATGACGTCATATGACATCATTGTGACGTACTACCGGAGTGATAAAAGCATTCGAGAAAATAACGCTAGTCAAATACTGGCGTTATTCATTGTCCCCATACACAAATAGGTGTTTCATTATAATAATATCTATGGTGAGAAGTGTGTGTTGGGCGGCTTTCCTCGAGCGTGTATTGGCTTACGTCACAATTACGTCATGTCGTCGGGTGACACATGAGTCAATAGTTAGGAAATCGCAGGACTGTTCGGTGCCATATTATCTTCTAATAGAAATGTTGGTGTTAACAAATGTAATGTTAATTTAACACGATTGGTCCATATGTCCCACACCTACTAAAAATATATCAAGGCCCACTATATTATAATAGTCAGGCCGTGAAACGAAACTGAAAACTTCGATGGTAGTGCTAGTTATTGCTCATACTTCAAATGTAATATTATGATAAACTGTTTATAGAAAATGATGATTATTGCATATTGAATTAAATGGTAGGTATTGGTAATGGTAGGTACTAATTTAAACGAAATAAGTAATCAATTTTATTTATTGAGAACAGGTTAAGTACCGCATTTCATTCGAAGTACCGTACCATCGTAATTAATTAGTCTGCCTTGAAAAAGTATCAATAAACTTATGTAGGTAGGTACCTAAATTTGTTAAATATGTAATTAGATTGGTATAGTGCGACTTCTATATTAAGTCTTTTACGTCACTACGGTCGTTTCTATAACCAAAATCAATGACATTAATATGGACGAATCATCAGGAAAAAAAATGACACTCACTTTATTGTCGGGTCTGCCGAATGGCATAACCTGTTCTAACGCCATTACAATAAAGATGATATTGCTATAAATTCCTGATGCTTTTTGTTGGGTCTGCCGAATGGTTCGGTTCGAACGGGTTTGCTCAAATGAACATTGACATTAGAAACACTGCTCTAACGCCATTACAATAAAGGTCATATTGCTATAAATTCCCGATGCGTGATATCGCATAATGGAAATTGCGTGACGTCTACCTATACATGCGAATGCGCGAATTTACTTGCTAGCTACTGTATTGAGTTCGTCGTCCATTAATAATATCATTGACCAAAATCCTCCCCCCCCCATTTACTTTCCCCGCTTTGCATTCCCCGCGCCCACAATTCAGTGTGTGTTCGATATCGCATGGACTTTTATTAACATTAATTTGCATAAACCTTTGCGGAAAAGCTGACGAAGAATATTATTTCAAGTATTGTGAAGAGAGAAACAGAAAAGAAAGCATCAAATTCTTTTCAATAGTGCCAGATATACTGATTATCTGTTATGACAAGTCAACACTGATAATGTAATAGTAGTATCAGTGCGCAAAAACCAAGTGTTGCAACGTGGAAGACTTAATGATATAAAAGTCAGTCTATAATCAGGTGTGAACAGAAAAAAAAAACCATATTAATAAAATTTAAAAGGGTTATTTTTTGTGGTAAAATAAACCATTCGAGGTGATGCTGTGATGAAATACGAATTCCAAAATATACCTGGAAGCCATAAAAGGGTGAATGAAAAGGTAAATGAATAGATCATTCTGTTCTGAAACAGGTGTTGGCACAGTGTGACTAACCGCAGAATGCGTTTCGAGTCAGATCGGTTCGCGCGTGCGGTAACCGGTGGCGTCGTGCAGCTATGTGTGTGTATGGTTGCTATTCGTTGCTATTGTAGCGCGTGCCGGATTATTTTGGGTTAATGAGACAGTCACTGTCAAACTTTTTTTGTGTTGGGGCCTATTAGTTTTTTTTTTAAATTATCTACTCGGATATTATTGTCACCGTCACAGTGTTTTATTAATGTTATCATTTATAAGGTTAAATTAATGACAATTATTAATAAACACTAGGTATACAAAATAAAATATGGTTCAATTTCTAGTGACACCTCTACGCGAACAAATGAATAATGAAGAAAAATACGGTACAAGTCAGTTATGGGGAAGCCAGGCGGGAACCGCGCTAATTGTCATAGCCGATTTTGGCAAAATTCATGAATTTCATTAATGAAAACCTAACCTAAACTAAACTAACCCAACCTAACAAATAATCCAGTATATCGGCTACTTTCAAAATGTGTTTGCCGTTGGCTTCCTCATAACCGACTTGTACCAAACCATTTATTATGTCTATAAGATCATTTGAAATGAGATATACGTATGGAAAACATTGTTTCCAAAAAGTGTTTATAAGAAGTTTAAAATTGAAAGCATTGTGTCTAGTCCAGACCAGAATATAATATTATTATATTCTGGTCTAGACTAGACACAATGCTATACATTTTAGACACGTAGGTAACTTTATTTAGTGTTTAGGTGTTTTTTGTCCCGGGGGAGTGTGGAGTTACAATGGAATTAAGTAGGGCCTCAATAGTCCGTTTTACTCACTTGGTAGTAGAGTTGGGTATTTCCCGAGAAAATCTCAGTCTCGAGATTCGGGATTTCCAGAAAAGAATTCTCGAAATATCGGGAAATTTGAAAAAAACCTGTGAAAATCCTAAAATCAGTGTAAAATCAGACAAATTCAAAAAAATGATTTTTTTTATTTATGTAAGAAGACAAATAAAATAGAAGTAGGAAAACAAAAATAATTACATATTATAATAAAGAAATCCCGAAATGTTAAAAATTTCAATTCTCGAGATTCGGGATGGAAAATCTCGAAAATTTCTCGAGAATTCCCGTCGGGAAATTCCCGAAACCCAACTCTACTTGGTAGCCTCCTTATAATACATCTATGCTCCTTATTGTATTTTCTATATAACTCTAGACTTTCTATATAACTAGAGAAGAGCTGGGTTGAAGGAACGAAGAGCCTGATTAAGGTTAGCATTGTGAATGCCAGTCTGGGGTAAGTAACTCCCACCTGGAGATATATCTACTCCCGCAAATAAATCGTAACAAAAATAATTACATATTATAATAAAGAAATCCCGAAATGTTAAAAATTTCAATTCTCGAGATTCGGGATGGAAAATCTCGAAAATTTCTCGAGAATTCCCGTCGGGAAATTCCCGAAACCCAACTCTACTTGGTAGCCTCCTTATAATACATCTATGCTCCTTATTGTATTTTCTATATAACTCTAGACTTTCTATATAACTAGAGAAGAGCTGGGTTGAAGGAACGAAGAGCCTGATTAAGGTTAGCATTGTGAATGCCAGTCTGGGGTAAGTAACTCCCACCTGGAGATATATCTACTCCCGCAAATAAATCGTCTGTTGTACATACTAACATGCATACGTGGAGATGAAATCCTTCTCCAATATGCGAGTGCGGATAAATCCAAACTGCTTAGAAAATTATTAAAACATACGCCCTGTATTATATGCGTTACCCGAAGGACTCTGTCATGTTGCTGTGTCTGCGTTGTTGTTAATGTATATCTCAGTACCGTCGCCGACACCCTGCCGTCATACGCGTAACTGAAGTAATCAAATTTCATGCTATGAACGTATTGAATTATACTTTGCACTGACCATAATGTGTTAAAAGGAACAAATTAAAAAAATAAATGCAGACCACCTTCATATTCGTCTTATATATTAAATTCAAGATGAGCGGAGCTGAATTAGTTTAAGTGGACTTAAACATAATAAATATTATACGATCTCCCTATTCATGTCCAACATTATTTATTGTTTTTAAATATAGGTTGAATTGAAATGATTAGTTTTAAACTTCTTTTGATGTCATTGTTATTGATTCAAATTAGCTAACAAAGGTACGCGGCACATAATTTGAGAATACCTGTTTCCCAAAACCAAAACCGAATATTAAGTGCAATGCAGCGGGGAGGGGTGCCTTGCACAGTTCGCGTGCAGCACGTGCCCAAGCGTTTCTAGCACGTGCTATACTTTTTTTTGTCGTGCAAAGACCCTTCCCATAACCGCGTTTCGTCTACCGCGCAGTGGCGGACCAGTTACATTTTTTCGTCCCTATTTAATAATATGTATTTCAGTTGTACCCATAGAAGCAGTCGTTCGTTTTGTATGCATGTTTGTGTGGCATGAGAATAAACTAATTAGGAACACCATAAACATTAATTGACACCCCAAAACGAAATTTAATTAATAAAATGGCCTGCTGACAATAATTCAATTCAGAGGAAATTCGTAGAGAAATTATGTACGAGCTTCGGGAATCATAATAAAAAGGTCAGACAGTACACGCGGATTTTCCTAATAGTGTATTGCGTCCTCTCAGATGGGGTCTAGGACGATTTGGCACCGGACAACTGGACGCCACGGAATTCAAAAATAAATAGACGTTAGGTACTTATAGGTACTTTAAAAAAATATATTCAATATTAGTATTTATATTTCAATGATTATAATATGATTTCATAGTTGGTGAGAATGTAAATATGCATACGTAAACAATGATTTAATCGTGCATATGTTTAAGTTCCAACGAAAAAAGAGTTTTTTATTTTATATAAAGCCTTGGGCATGGTAATTCTCAATCCGCGATAAAGAATACATTATGCTAAGAGTAAAATAAATTCAAACTACTAAGTAGTAGATAGAAACTGATTAAAATACCTCGTCTACACGTGTCTACGACAGCGCGGCGTCCAATTGTCCGAAGGCCAGTCGTCCCATTCCCTCTCAGATGAAACGAACTGGCTATGTTACAGAACAGATTGATAAATAGAATTTAGATAGGCTTTTGAAGTACCTAGGGTTTTGAATGTGTGATTGTCCTACGAAAATGAAACACACACTATAGACGTGGAATATAGTGTGTGCTGCAACCTTCAAATACGCCAATATTGAATGAGCGTCAGTGCGTAAATCTAAAGTAGTTGTCAGAACTAAGGACAAGTTTAGATTGACGAATTCTTAACACGTGCTTAAGTTCATCCCATATTCTTTCACACTCGAGATCGGTTGCATGTTACTCCACATCCGTTAGGTATTTCAGTTCCCAAGAACTCTGTGTTCCCAGGGCTATACATACATATTGGTAAATCATTCTATAGATAGTAGCACAGTGGGCGATTCGCAGGTGTATTGTTATCATTTGCTGCAATACCTGTCACAATGCTAGCAAGCAATACCAACACAACTGTTTAGTAACAATAGATTTTGCCGTAACTATGGTGTCACTGTAGAATGATTTGCATATACATCTGACTCCAATGAAAAATAACTTTTATGACCATCGAAATATTATTTCTGTCATAGTATGTGAATCGTAAAATAATATAAATAAAACAATTTAATTTTAAAATAAGTTTGATAGTTCTAATAGAGCGACGACCCAATTGGTTTGATGTAAGTGCAGTCTGCTGGAAGAGCTTGACATCAACGAACGTCTCTTTGCCAACTGAAAGAGACGCGTTCTCCAATTCTTCTGCCGCATAATAATTAAAGATCCGCAGAGAGTGGAGAGAAGAGCAAACTCTGGTGGCATCGAAGGGATGAGCGCTTTCCAGATGAAGCGATACAATCAAGAAAGCGACCGAATCAACAAGATCAGCGCAGGATCGGTCTAGATTTGATATCAGTGATCACAATACGATACGTAATGAGGCAAATAATATGAAGAGAAGTGCGTTACAGATTAGCAACGTAACATTAATCACATTATCATTGGCATTAGAAGAAGTCGCATTTTCCCGCGTTCAAGATGAAATTGTTCCACTCTATGTCAATGCCAACTACCTAATTGGATTAAAAGCGTCTTTACAACAAAGTTATGTTTCTTCTTTTATCTTGACATTGCACACTCGAGTTCATAAGAGGTAATTGAAGCAGTCACGACGAGACGCTTGACGAGGTTAGGAAATGTGTTCCGGATTTCACCAGCGAGTGCGACACTCCGTACAGTTGTGGCACGGCCTCAATGATTCCGTCGACGTATCCGACCCTCCCTCACCCTGCAGTGATACTACAAAAACGACCTACGCTCTGCATGTCACACATGGTGGGAGGCGTGACATGTGACTCTATGTGACGAGGGAAGTGATGATTACCCTATGCTACAATGCTGTAGTCTAACAGGGTAAAGTAAGGCCATTCGCTCATGGAGAAATTAAAATCCGACGAACTGGTTGAAACTGGGCAATGACTGATATTTCGCACACGGTGTTACTGAAACCAACTTGAAGTAATAATCTCATAACCTAAAACTGTCAAAATATAACTATATAAAATATTATAATATAACGCCTATAATTATAGTATTTCTCAACTTCTGCCACAATTTAAAATTAAAAATCGGTTCGATCATCTTTAACTTTTGACGTCTTGACTTGTTATTGCTTTTTCAGTTCAGTTCTACCAATTTTGGTAGGTAATGATTTTTCATCGAATCTACTGATATTGGCACCACTGTTTTATGGGGGACTGGAAACTGAGAGACTGGGAGACTAGCATTTCGCGTCTCTTCAGTTTAGTTGCTAATGTTTTGAAACCGAGAGATTCAAGTCTTGCCGTGAGCGAGCCGCCATTGAAATACATTAGCTAGATACTGGCTGGAATTTTATTTTCAGTCTCGTCTTTTTTGATTATTTTCGTGAGCGGAAGGCCTTAGTAGCCACATTGTGATCGTACAATTAGCACTGTTGGGTGAAACACGGCACTTAACTATAACCGTGCGTCTAAATTCACGAAGTAGGTAGGTACCGTATCTTAGTATAAATAAAATTATCCTCATGAATGTCGAATTTTTTAACTTGTTCTTAGGTTGTTCACGATCCGTCAATAATTAATGGTCTACTTATATACTTAATAATATATTTTATCCTCTCATTAAAAATGTTCAGCACACCAATGCTGCGACACACCTTACAGAAGAATAAAAGTTCGGCACAGGTAGAATACTTAGTGCATCATTATTAGGAACCCCTATCATTATTATTTTTAAAATGTTTGTTCCCAAAAGTAAAAAAAACAACATAAATAGACATGAATGTAAAGATAACGATATTATGGAGACTGTTTTTTTATGTTTTTATAAAATAGTTAAGACCGAACGAAGTATTGATTTTTAAGCTCGGCAAATTTCATCATCATCAACATTACTCCTCGAGTCGACTTCCACAGTTCGGTCTGTCCTCCGCAATTTTCCAAGATTCCAACCGCTCGTGCATCTACCTACTAACTGGTGCATCCAATGTTTGCTATAATTAAGCGGTGTCCACATTGGCAACAAGTTGCTGGCAACCTCATTAAATTTTGATTAAAATAATTTATGGTCATATAAATTATGATAATTATGAATCGTCGAATTAAGCGACATGTCGAAAATACGACACAAACGGACACTAACGATTCGAACTATTTTTATGACCGTTAAGCCATGTGCATTCGATAACCACTTGTGAATGCGACAGTTCGCAGGTGAACATCCTTAGTTATACCAGTGTTTATAGCTAGACTCACGGTATGTATGGGTATTGGGAATGTATTCGGAAAAGTGCGACGAGAAGGTAGTCGGCGAGGTAAATATAGAAGTCAGTGACATCTGCTAGATTTCGTTAAGGGTATACCTCAGCTGAGGCATGGTCTGAAAAGATCGTAACTATGCGACGCGCGGATTGTGCCAATGACGCGTGCCGAACGGAACATAATTTGTCATAAAAATTCAACATGCGTCCATTTAGCGTTATGTTTATTGTTATATTAGTAATAATAATAATACATTCATTGACATGTTTTCTTTTTCGAGTACAGGCATAACGTTTTTAGTCATCTTTACATGATATAAGAAACGACGCATCACAAAAAAAATCTACGTGCTCTCACTTGGAATGCCGCTTGGCGATTGGTGACGAATGCGAGATTTCGTCTCACCTATTGTTGAAAATTATTTGCCGTTTCACTTATATATGCTATTAATCCCTCCCTTAATTTAAAAAATTAATAGTAAATTTTATTGTTATAGATATTTTTTTCGAAATGAACCCCCCCCCCCCCCCAAACCATTATTATGTGTGCGTGCCTCCAGGGCTCGAAATGGACCGGAGAGCCGTACCGGGTCGTAAAATCGGCAACACTGTCGTTCCGTCTTGCGGAAAAAATAATTTTACCGATTGACCTAGAATGGTCATAATATAACAAAAAATATAAAACACACATAAAATTAGATAACTACGTTATTATTTTCAGAAAAGTAAGGAGCGCTCCGGTTCGTAAAATGTTCCATTTCGAGATGCGTGCCCATGGGTTACCCATATTTATTGTGGACTTCGCGGTTGTAACGTATGCACCACACTCATTCATATCTTCATTCATTCTTGGCTGCAAATATCGGTTGAATATCATCACCTCGTATTATTAATATAAATTGTGTTGGTTTTTTTCCCGCATGATAACATTTATCTCTCTGATTAAACAATAATTAAAAGCTTTCTACCGATTGTAATGTTTATGTTATCTTTGTCAAAATAAACTGATAATAATTATTATGCCGCTTGGCATTTGCTACATAAATATTTACGAATTTAAAAATCTCCGGCTTTATAAATATTTATAAATAATAAAAAAAAACGTTTACTAGAATTTCTTTCATAACGTCATATTATTACATAAAACATTACTTGCACATTATATAGGAGCAACATAGTTATAAATACGTGCCAATGTATGAAAAACACATTCGATCAACCTGTAAAATACCACTTGTTTAAATAATAGTATTTCATTTCGCTCATTATTCAGCGCTCGAAATGGAAAGAAACAGCACCGATTCTTGAAATCCTCGAGACTATTGATTGCTTCGTCTCATGGAAAAAATATTTTTTTATAACTATTTTAATAAAGTTTAATAAGAAACTTGACATGTCGTACACATTTATTTTGACAAAGAATAATAAGATTTTGTTTTGTTTTGTTATAAAGTTTTTAGGAGATCTTAATATATTATAAATTATGGTTGATAAGGGTTTTGTAATAACATATTTCGTAAAAAACGTTTTTTTGAAAAATTATCGAGCGCTCTGGTTTATAAACTGTCTACCTCGAGCGCTGTCATTAATACATTTTTTTTAGATTTTTGGCACGCATTTAAAAGGCCTTGTCTTACGCCATCCTTAAAAAAAGGAAAATGTAGTAGGTAGGTAGGTACCTCAAAAATTACTTAAGTATCAGTAAACAAAATTGATAATTCAAAGTTTCCCTGCTGCCACACGATAATATCTATCAATTTTCTATAATAGTAAATAATAATGTCTAAAAAACTATGTCAAATAAATGGGTGTTAACCATTTTCCCAACCCATTGAGTTCTTGCACGGATTAAACACACATTGATAAACAGCATGCATTATTTGTGTCCAACTACAGGTTTATATCCATAACGACCGTGTTTAGGAAAAAGGGCGTAACCCACACAGAACAAATTTTACAGGAGAGGCAAAAAACGTTTTTTGAATGATTTTGCTTTAATTTTAATAAAAAAAATAGGCACAGACATTGGGTACATGATGATTGATGATTTTCGATCTTTTAATAACTAAAGAAGTTATTACAGAAATATCATTAAAATTGAGGGTGAATGCTTTTTTTCTTAAATTAAAACTTAATTAAAGCTCAATTAAAACTTGAATTTAGATAATAAATCGGCATTTTCGGCTTACTTCCTTTTTACTAACGTGTATTTAGTTGTATACAATGTTAATATCTAATAAAAGCACTTTAACTAAAACAGCAAATAGAGGTGAATCGACTTCATTTTAGTGGCTGGGTACACACCCAGCAATTAATTCCAAAGTATCTATTAATTTTATAATATATATAGTTATATTGTATACGATGGAATTTCGATCTATCGTACACCGATCTGTTGTTTACCTACATGCAGGTACCTATGATTCGTTTAGTCAGGTTCTGAAAAATGATAACAAAAAATATATATCGCATTATGTACCTACTCTCTGTGCAGTATAAATACGTCAACTGTAGTCATCCAAAGACGCCCGTGTTGAAAACAGCGTAGGTATTAATTGATATCTCGTGCTCTTGTGGAGTCTAAAGGGATTAACTTTAATGCAAAACTGTGAAATTATAATATTAATTGTTACTTATTAGGAATTTTCCCTTTATCCCTTGTACTACATTCATTATTTTCCCGGATTTATTGTTTGGTTCACCTGCGCATCTATTAAATACACAAAACTGCTATCGGCAGGTGTCGAGGGTAATTTTTCATATGTGTATCGAAGTATTATAATTGTTACAATAAGTTAGCCGTCTAAACAGTAAAAACTGTCTATCTCGCTCTAAAATTTAGCACAGCCACGAGAGGTGCTGTTAAAACATAACACTTTTATTGTAACAATTACAACTAACTTATTGACTTATTGTCGGTGTATTTTAAAAGGCCTAATATATCACATTCGCTTTTTATTCGGAATACTATGTGGATATTCGCCCTTACGATTATCGTTTTGAAGTTATTTCCTATGGAGATACAAATTCGGCATTTTTATACAATAAAGCTAGTGAGGTACCTACCTACATATTGTTTTTTTCATTAAAATCTTGATTTTGCCAAAATGGCTGATTCGCCCTTTTTACAAAACAGAGACGATAAGTGCTAATACATCGATACAAAACTACCCTCGATAGCTGCCGATAGCAGTCTTGTGTATAGAATAGATGCGCAGGTCTCTTAAAAAACAATAAACAATAGATTGTTAATCCATCATGTTTATAATATAGGTAATTAGAATACCTAGTTAATAATTAAAAGTAAGTATAAAAGATATTTATTTTCTTTAGTTTGTAAATGTATAAGCATTTGCTGAAAGAATGTCAAACAAATACCTTGGCCGATATTGCAACATACTCAGCGTTCGAAATGGGCAATTTTACGAACCGGAGCACTCAATAATTTTCCGAAAATATTAAAATATTTATGTTAAATTATATAAAACAGTGTCTTTGCTTAGTCGATTTTTTGTTATATACCTGCCAAGATTAGACTGTTTGCTGGGACAGTTTTGTGGCATGCAAGATTTGGGCATAATGTTGTCGGCAAGGTAGATGAGAATTGAGCTAAGTTTTCAGTTTCGTATACACTTTAAAAATTATATTTAAATATGTAAATGATTAATTCACGAATCCTGATGCAATTTTTCATTTTTCCACGAGACGGAGCGATAATCTCGAGGAATTCACGAACAGGAGCTGCGCTCCGATTGATTTATAATAATATGTATATTATAAGGAACTGCTACATGGCAGAGCGTGACTTTTCTCTAAACAGGGAGCTGAAGAAAATAATCTCGATAGTTAAATATAATGAAATACGGCGTAAATGAGTTCACTTTTAGAATCCAGCTGGCAGTTTAGAGCCTATTTTAACCGTCTCGTTTACTTAAAGCAGGGTGTAACTAACACCTGCGTACGCACTTTTGAAGTATAATATGGCCCTCAAAGCAAAAATACCTATATAATCACATTGGACGGCTATATGCGGCCGGTTTCTGTGCGTATAACAGGCTCACCTCAACTGACTTGGCCTCCCCTGTAGAAAACTAACTACCTACCTACCTACTCAAATAAAAAAAAAAAACACATACACATTTTCAAGAACACAAAAAATCGATATACCTACCTGTGGGTCTATTCTATATTTATCGAACACTCAAGTGATAAATAGTATCAAACTTAGGGTAGGTTTGTATCAAAATATTAGCACGTATTGTAACAATTACACGAAGTTGGTTTTTATTGTTGCAATAAGTGCGATATTTTAACAGCAGCAAGATAGGTGCTGTTAAAATATAGCACTTATTGCAACAATAAAAACCAACTTCGTGTAATTGTTACAATACGTGCTAATATTTTGATACAAACCTACCCTAAGTTTGATAATATTTATCACTTTATCACTTTAGCGGTCGATAAGTATAAAATAGACCCACTGGTATGTACCTGACATTTATTATTTAAAAAAATGTAAGTAGGTATAAGGAATTACGAAACGATTGTTTAATGCATTCTTTTCTATGATAATTTTTAAGTAGGTAGTTTTATTAATTTCTAGTAGGGGGATAATAATATCTTTCTGGATTGCGACGGTAACTAACGTTGATACATTTTAATATAATATGCTTGTCATAAAATGAAAACAAAAACTTGAGATTGACCTCTGCAACGCGCTTGAAACGCGCTCACCCTGTTTATAAATCGGCCATTAGAAATAATAAACAATATGAATATATTTTGAATTAAAATAGAACACAACATTTAGTACTAATTCCACTTGTTGAATTTATAGCAACATTTCCCCTTTTTAGAACACCCTAGTCTTTCCATTAATCTCATTCAATGGTTAATTGAAAATTAATTTTAGTTAAGACGGTACTTCAGTGAAAGGCCAAATAATTTTCAACTATAGGTGCGACGAAATTTTGGACTCGCTGGCAATCGGAGAGCGAACGTAGAGCTGTGAACACGTCAATTGTTAAGTTGACAAACGATAACTGAAGTAGGGAGTAATATCATGTTAACGCGCGTGTTTGAACAAGTACCTAACCGAAAAAAACGATTTTTTTTGATCTATCGTAAGTAAACATTATATATTATATATAGGTACTTACATTAATAATTATGGTTTATTGACATCTTTCCATAGCTTTGGAATTGTAATACCCAGTGTTGCCAACCTGTAATATTCACAAAAATATGCCAGATAATTTAACAGTTAAGAGCATACTTCAGTGAAACAGCAAATAATTTTCATCTATAGGTGCAACGAAATTTTGGACTCGCTGGCAATCGAAGAGCGAACGTCGAGCTGTAAACACGTCAATTTGTTTCGTGATGGCGACGGGGGTATTAATTCTTAAATCGTGTAAAGATGACTAAAAAACGTTCCTACCCATTTAGTTGAAAAAGAAAACATGTCAATGAATATATTATTATTGTTACTAATAGAACAAAAAACAGAGCATTAAATGGAAGCATGTTGGATTTATATGAAAAATTATATTTCGTTCGGCACGCGTCATTTGCACAATCCGCGCATCGCCTAGCCACGATCTTTTTAGACCATGCCTCAACTGAGGTATATAGCCTTAATAGTTTTTTGGTTGAAATTACGTTATCAAACAAGCAACTACACCAAAACACATAAAATGACACATACCGGTGAGACAGCATTTAAATGCGATATTTGTTCATAATACCAGAGGGTTTGACCACTTTAAAACACATACAATGACATAATAACTTACAAGAGAAAACCCAATAAACAACATTGCATCACTCCAAAATATATAAAATGATTTGACATTTTTACCGCTTTTGACAATAATTATGTCTATGTAATTTTGTTGCTATTTACAAAACACAGTATGTAACCGAATGGACCTCTACCTCCTCACATTGCTGGAATGCGACATTGTTTGAAAAAAAAAACAGCTGGTGTCGCTATCAACAAATTTCCCTCGAAGCAGATCGTGTATAATCCCAAAATGTCGTACTTTGTCATTAATTTTCGCTGGCCGTATGACGTCACTGTCCCGGGATGGCTTCGCCTATACGCACGGAAGAACGTTGCGCCCAGTTTTGATTTATGACTATATTACAGTCGAGACGAATTTAAATGTGCGACTGAGGTTACAGCCGTCCACATTACACATTCGCGGAAAAACTTCACAACCTTGATTCACAGACGGCTCTCGTGTTGCAATGCGTAATGCGCTGGCCTTCCACCCGCGAGTTCTGGGTTCGATTCCCGGTGAGGACACAATATTTATCTGTTTTTATCAAAGCCTGGGTGTTTGTGATTATTCAAAATTACTAACAACCAACTTGTACGAAAAAGTAAGGACATGGTAATTAATAATAATTCTAAAAAAAAAACCTCGATTCACACAGCCCGCGGCTTTGAAAGGGTTAAATCGTCGGCATGTTAGTGCGAATATAGTGCATAAAATTAGCACGAAACAGAGCGGAACAAAAAACAGCATTTTTGCGTGCAATATCTCCCATCTAGCATTCATTAATATTATTTTCTCGGTGCGAGTAAATTTTAGCATAAACTCATATTAAAACGTGTTACAGGCCACTGATAAGAGTGCGATACGCTATGAAATACCCGCGTTTCCACTGTCAAAACGCGATATTCGCGCGTCGAAAATAGAAATGGCTGTTATTTATGTAGAGGCAAAACGTTTTAGCGCCTCTACACGTGCATGGATTTACTGACAGCAATATTGAGTATTTTAAACTATCGTGACAATAATAACTGTTTACACGTAAAAGTGCTGACTGTCTCTCCAATTCATTCTTTAAGAGTGAGCGAGACGCGATGTTGTCATTTTATGGTACTATTTCGTACTATTTGACAAATCGGTCAACCTGAAAATTCGTTCGTAGTTCGTTTTTTTGCCAGCAGGTTCGTTACAATCGAAAAAATCCTACTGTCGCAAAAAAATCAGAAACTTCCAAACTTTTTTGATTCATGTATGCAATCTTGCCAACTGCACGTTTATCCATACACTTTCTTGTTATGGCCCTGTCAAGAGTAAATCCATATCCATGCACGTGTAAACGGGGTATTATAAACGGGAAATGTATCTATATCAGCGGCGAGTTTCTTTGACGCAAATATCATAATCGAATGGTTTGAAAATTTAAAAAGTGCCCTCCAAATAGTTTAAGCCAGTCATAAATAAGAAGCGTATTTCTAACAAAAGTATGTTTTCTTCTTAATAATATCAATTTAGATTTCACATAGCAAACGCTCAATATTAATCAGTGACATCGTTTGGAAATAGACAGGTCATGCGTTGCTGAGATAGCAAATTAAGGCAGAAACTGCCAATATTATATACCTACATTCTAGATACACATTTCATGGTAGATTCTGTAGTCGCGAAATTTGTTTTCATGTGGCGCTACGTGCAGTTCTGCCTGCTTTATGGAAGTTTATACTGATACCAAATAATATTTATTATATTATAATGCCTAAATCCCCCATCAAAAATCCTCCAATCGACAGAGTTGGGAATATAATGATATTATTGTAATTGTAAATGAGTCAATGCTAGACCATGATGCACAGCGAAACAAAGAAAGAGAAAGTTACCGTTATCTGTTTCTGGGCGGATGGAGGGTCGACAGTAGATACAGTCAGTCGGCTACCTACCCCTGTTGAATCCTTACGTCGCCTCTAAATACGATTGGCTACCTTTTTCGCGCCAAAGCGCGCGTTTACAAATGTTGTTAGTAATTAATTGTTACTTGCCAAGCGAAATATACTTAATGTCCCTGAATCGGTGTTTTTAATAAGTGGAAAAGTGTAAATCAACACCCTCCGTAAACCCATACCTATCAATACATATATTATTTAAATAACTTGATTAAAGATTGTAGTTCGTCCGTTATTAATTCATGGTTATTCTACTAAATTTCACTGAAGCTATGAACCTAAATGCTAAAAATATAAATAAATACACTACTGTACCTATGCAGTTACCTATAAAGTGTGATTTGTGAAAAAAAGTTTGTTTACGCGAATACATTTAAATAAATGCGATTAAACCATGTTATTATTGCAAACAAACAGTTACATATTATTATTACATTGAGAATTATATAGAGAAACATATTGTGTAAAATTAAACGATAGGTATAAGTACCTACAATATATATATATCTAAACCAAAAATAATAATTCTAAAACTATTCATTTAAATACTATGTCTTACAAGTATATAAAATACTTCATCCAGTCCCCAGGATACATCAAAAGTACCTAAAACAGCGACTGCATTACCTCTTTGGAGTAATATTATTATGTTTATTCGCTGTCTCGGATACTCAGTTGAACGTTTTCGAAAATGTTTTATCAGTCAAGCTATGACCGATCTCAGCCACCGTCTTCAAACCAGACGATGTCTCAAAATCCAGGGGACAGACAATATAATTAGGTAACAGAGAGTCCTATTTTTTGGTTTTGTTTGACTCGGCCAAAAGAGCTGGTGCACCTGATGATTGAAATGATGTACTCAGGTGAGATGCCGTGAGGTTATCCACTACATAGGCATCTCAAACCATATTTTTGTAAAATGTGTTCAAAATTAAAAATAAAAAAATCTTATGGATGAATGTATTTATTTGCACTTAAAATTAAAATTCGATTGTTATTTTTGTATCGTAAAGGATGTGAAAAAAAAATGACACTCACTTTTTTGTCGGGTCTGCCGAATGGCATAATCTGTTCTAACGCCATTACAATAAAGGTGATATTGCTATAAATTTCCGATGCTTTTTGTCGGATCTGCCGAATGGCATAATTCATATTTTAATATCAATATCGCTCGCTCAAATAAACATTGACACTAGAAACACTGTTCTAACGCCATTACAATAAAGGTGATATTGCTATAAATTCCCGATGCGTGATATCGCATAATGGAAATTGCGAAATTTTGTCACGTGACGTCTACCTATACGTGTGCGAATGTCGCGTTTACTTGCTAGCTACTGTACTGAGTGCGTTGTCCATTAATAATGTTATTGCGTAGAGGGGTCTCAAAATAAGTGGGTCTACGTCATTAAACATGGCAATATAGGTGTAGGTTAGGTTTGACAAACAAAACTGTATGTTTGGTTACGAGGTATTGCATATAGAATCGGCGCGGCATTCTTCCGGTCGCGAAAATTCTAAAGTACCTATTTTTTTTATTAATGAACAAAAAATCGTTTTTTTCCATTCATATTTTGATAATACGGTACTCTTATCGCTTCAGCCATTTTGGTGCAACGTTCTGGAATGAGGCTACAGATAATTAATCAGTTTTGCAATAGTGTTATTATTTTTCGCAAAACATTAACAACGGCCATTAATTTAATCTTCAGCGGAAATAAACTAAGTGAATTTTTGGAACATTCGTGTTCTTTCCGTTACAATTTAAAATTGTTGGTTTATCTTTAATATTCTTTTTTTAAATTGCGACACTACGATGCGAAAGACGTTCTTTTTACCTAGCCCATATTATAATCTTCTTAAGAACACGGTAAAAAAAATACGGACGTAAAGTAAAAACGGAACAATGATGCGGTTGGTCGATAGTGTGCGTGCGTATGGGGAGCCGTAATAAATACCTGGCAGCCGATGACAGCATACACTCGACGAACCGCATCATTGTTTCATTTTTACCGTACCTAACTATTGAAAATAACATATTAGCATGGATACATGCTTTTGTCTTGACCTTCCAGGCGGATTCGTTACGAAAAATCGCACAGGCGTAACGAAAAATAAAGTCACAAAAGTAGCGCAGCCGCGAGATACTCCAGTCGGCCGCGAACGGCACTTCGGGAATGACGTGTAAACCCGCGCCCCACAATTTATTTTATTTTCTTTCGAATTTGGACAACCAGCATTCAGAGAATTAGCAGGCAAAGCATATTCCATGTTTAACAATTTTGGCCATCAGGGTATAAGTATTTTTTATTCAAAACACTTCAAGAGCGGAGAAACTTATTTTACACTTTTTTTTAATACGTGTTTTAGTTTATCCCATATTTTTCCACATTATTTGAGACTAGTTGCGCTCAGTAATCTATTTCTGTTTAGACCTTAGAACAGCGATGGACAGGGAAAAGATCATAATGCACATAGATAAGAAGACTCAACATAATAGGTATAATTTGGAGCAGGGAACACAAAAATAAGGGAAGCCTGTTACCTGCTGGTAGTGACTTTAAGAATGTGCAATTCGGGAATGTGTAGAAATATGGGACAAACTTAAACACGTGTTAAAGAATCGTATGTCAATAAACTAGTTCTTTTATTCAACGAATAAGACACAAGATATGAAAATATAACATTAAGATTTAACATACATAATTTGAAAACATCTCAAATATATAGGTAGGTACGTCCTACTGAGTACATCTTTTTTTAGAAAAAAAAAAACGACGCCTGACAGGACTTGAACCTGTAACCACTGGATTTACGCGAATAGGTATGCTTTACTAATAATTAAACTACGGGTATCCTATATAATTACTAGTTAACGCACATTGGCGCGAATTCAGTAAAACCTATAAAAAATTTACGGATTCTCGCGGAGGCCCGCGCTTAGTTAAAGTGTCCATGGGCTCCGCGGCCCGGTTGGGAATCACTGCATTATACGACAACTCTCGTACCAATTATGTTCCTCATATTTTTGTCAATGATATTGTGAATGTCATGGATGGAATAGAATTTTTACTTTTTGCAGATTTAAAATTATATGCGCCAATTCGCAAAGAGTTGGATTGTTACATTTTGCAACGAAATCTCTGTTTAATTTTAATTTAATTTTAATTTAATTGAATTTAGTTTAATTTTAATTTAATTAAATTTAATACTGACAAGTGTCTCTGTATCACTTTTTCTAGGTCAAGAACCCCAATTAAATTAAATTATATAATGTCAAAAAGTTCATTAAAGTGCCAATCTGAGGCGAAAGATGTTGGTATAATTATCATTTTCTTTTCATTCGCATATTATAACTTCTACAGCTCTACGTGCACAATGTTTTGTTCTCTTAAATAAATAAATAAATAAATGACACATAATACACGTACCTACTGTGATTCAATGTATAATATTAATAATGTAATATATAAATAAACTAAAAAGTATAATTAACAATCATGATGTTTAACCCCAGCTGATTAAAGGTGACCTGTTCTTTCAATTAACTTTTATAACTTGATTAGTAAATAATATCATAAGACCAGATCCGTGGACTATGCCGCTATTACTCATTAACTATATTATAATACAACTATTACCATCCAAAGTTTTAAAAAAAATAATGCAACAACAAATAAACGAATGAAACCTATAATAATCGGATCCTTTATTTTTACAATATTGTAGAAAAAATGGAGACATAATATGCCAGAATGACTTATATTGTTGTTTTTATTTAATAAGACGCAATTTTTTTTGTAGTACTTATTCCACTTTTCAAGGGATTAGGACCGGTTTCGTCCGCCTCAGAGGGACATTTTTTTAAAACAATATTTATCAAACAAAATCCAAAGCGATAGAAATAATATAACAATAGGTACATAAATAGTTATCCGTCCAATAATACCTTCCCAATAACAGATTAATTTAAAACTAATGAGGTTGGACATTAATATTTCATACTACGTCAGCGGCATTAAACAAATTATTTTAAATATTAACAAACCACAAAATATGAAACAATCTACACTTACAATAACATTAATATCAACAAATAATTATGATTAGTCAAAATTTACAATAAAAATTTATAAAAAATAATAAAATAAACAATATTATCAATTGAAATGAAATCGAATACAAAAACAAATACAACCAAAATATGAGTCAAAATTAAATAAAAATTAAAATAATAAATAATGTACAATGTATAAAGTTATGTTATGACGTATCTATAGTCTAAGGTTATGAGTTATGACAATCCCAAATATTAAATAGGGTATAATAATGGAGAAGACACAAAATATAATTGATCATTTAACAAATTAGAATTGGGCAAAAATTTATACCTATTAATTTCTAGGATTTCCTGTTTATCCAATTTTATAGATTTCTCATTCAAATGCAGAATAAGTACTACAAAAAAAAAATTGCGTTTTATTAAATAAAAACAACAATACAATGCAGTTCCACCATGAATTGACAGTTAACAAAATAAAAGAAAGAATGACTTATTTCACGAATTTATGCTGATTATGTTATAGGGGTCGTCCGTATATGACGTCATTGACAGTTAACAAAATAAAAGAAAGAATGACTTATTTCACGAATTTATGCTGATTATGTTATAGGGGTCGTCCGTATATGACGTCACCTCAGTGGCGAGTGGTGGAGGTAGGCTGTTAAAATTCGACATAAATAGTGCACACCAAACTTTGTCCGTCGTACTTATTTGTTTTCATTGAACTAAGAATGGAATTTGCAGATGAAGCTGGTTAATTTTTAAAATTCAATTAAACCCTGCTTAACGAAACCGTAATAGTTTAGGTATGTTATGAGCGATCCGGCAAAAATAATGCACACTTTTTCAGTCATACTTATTTGTTTTTGTTGAATTAAAAATACATATTACAGATAGTGTTGGTTACTTTTTTTAAAATTCATTAAGCCCTGCCCAACCAAACCATAATCGATAAAAAATATTCTTCCATCTATAAGTATCTAAAATTATGTACGATTTAATGGCATAATATAAGGCGGCTCTCGTGGTACAGTGGGTAAGGCGCTGGCCTTCCACCCGAGAGTTCTGGGTTCGATTCCCGGTCATGACAAAAAACATTAATGTGTTTTTCTCAAAGCCTGGGTGTTTTTGATTGTTCAAAATTACTAACAACCACCTTGTACAAAAAAGCAAGGACATGGTTATTAATAATTCAAAAAAAAAAATGGCATAATTTATATACGAATATTAATTTGTTGACTGTTATCTACTATGCCTTGGATTGGGCAGGGTTTAATTGAATTTTAAAAACTAACAAACACTGTCTACAAGCTGTCTACACATTGTAACCTTAGTTCAGTGACGTCCCTAGATAAAATGCCGCCCCTAGGCAACGCCAAAATGCCGCCTCATTTTTATATACAGTATTTTTATCATCCTTTCATGAGTCCAATATCTAAGAAATGTTTTTATGGAAAAATTACTAATAAAATAGCAGACTAATTATTCGAAAATTTGCACGTGTCGTTTCTGGTCACCAAGGACGTCGAAGGGCAACGGAAGTAAACTAGATATCGCGAAACCCGGCAAAACCAGTGAGCTGATTTTTTTAATGGAAAGATATTTCTGAAATTGAAAGAAGATATTTTCGTTATTTCTAAGTTTAGGTAGCTATTTCTATATATTCCAAATGATTTTCCTTAATTTGCCGCCCTTTGAGTAACTGCCGCCCCCAAGCGACGCTCAATCTGCCTACCCCCACGGGACGTCACTGCCTTAGTTCAATGAAAACAAATACGTTTGCTGAACAACCTACCTACACCCTTCGCCACTGCGTCACGTCCTACGGGCGGAGGGTCTCTGATATTAGTTACGAAAATCAGGGAGGATGTAAAAATGTGAACAAAATTTAAACTTATTTTTTCTGAGAATAAAATTTTCAATGATATCATTACACCCACTGAAATTTACAATTTTCAACGAATTTGTTTTCGAATGTGGGGTATTCAAGGTGTGTGTGTTTTTTTTTTTAGAAATGGGGGTAACAGATTTTATGATGAATTGCGACGATGGGAGGAGGGGGATTAAAAATACCGAAAATCATGTGACGTCATTTATTGACGACCTCCGGTGTTAACCCCGGTTCACACGCAGCAAGTATTATCGCTCGATCAGTTTCCATAAATACTTAACACGTCGACGAAAAATGGTATACCTATGTATCGCGCGATATGTGTAATAAAACTACTTTAATTTATGGAATACTCATTTAAAAAATAAACTGTGCAGATCAAAAAACGTTCAAGGAAATCTTCTCTATGTACCTAGTCGGAGCCTAAATTTAATATACCTATACAGTAAAAACGAAACAACGTCACTAAAGCTAATGACTAAATTAATTGCAAGTTGCTGCATTAGATTAGGAGCTGTATGTATGAGATTCCCAAATTCTTTATAAGCTATTTAACCGATTTTCCATCATATAGCGTATAGCACTTAAATATATATATATATAACTATAACACGTCTTTCAAAATGGCTGCTTCATCTGTCACTTTAAAATGTCATTTTAATAATGCATTCATTACAACAAACGTTTGCTTGAGGCCCTCGTTCATTTTGTAGACTCTGTAAAACATTTGCGAACTTTAAAAACAGTTCCTAGTCGTGCTGTTTACAAAATACGTATAAATTTGATCCATAGTCTATTATAATCTAGATAGTAGGTAACTGATACAATACCTCGTATTTCGCTTACAAAACACAATATTTATCATGGAGAGATAAGATGGATTCACGTAAGATTACGATAAAATATCTCCGCTAAACGACCGCAAAGATATGTACCTATTGCTGTATCTGGCATTAAAATATGCAATTGGAAGCATTCTGCATTCTTCAAATATTATGGTACCTACCTACCTAGTTAATTATTGTAAGATAACTGTAATAAATAAGGCGCAACTCTCAAATACACTGGTAACATCAATAGTGTCATACGGTGATTGGTATAAATGATAATATTATACAGAGATCATTACATATTATTATCTAAATCCATTTGCATTTCTGTCATTTATTCTTATTCTGTTTTGACATTTCATAATTGAAGTGAAGTTAGTCATAATATGTATGTATTGCCACCAAATGGAAATGTTTACTGGCAATACTCTATCCTTTCGTACAAAAGAATTATAAAATAAATGTGATAAAATAACTGATAAATTATTTAAAGTTCATAATAATTATTCATGCATAATTATTAAATCTATATGGTACCGTTCGCACACTTTCAGACACATTTACAATTTAAAAATTTGAAATTAATGGTCGGGGAATGAAATTTTATAAGTTTGCAATTATTTGGACGCCATGACACATTATGACGTCACATCGTCAGTCGCTAAACAACGGATTACATTTGCACTCATGCATACAAATGAGCAGTATATAGCCTATACAGTATTTGGGAATCTCATGCCTACGAACCTAGGTATATTATATTCGTTATAGCACCAATAATTGTGGTTTCCATTTATTGAGCAAATGACAACTTACTGTCGCTTTGTTAGAATGTACAACAAATCATAAAACGATCAGTAGTGCATTACCGCGCGCTACTTTAACAGTTTTAACTCATCTACTAATAGGCTAAAATAATAAATTATTCATTGGCTCAGTTAAAAGTTATAGATATCACTGTGCATAATTTAAAAATACTAATAAATAAATAACGTCATATTTACTGT
The DNA here is from genome assembly GCF_057557595.1 of Rhyacophila brunnea. Lineage (NCBI taxonomy): Eukaryota > Metazoa > Arthropoda > Insecta > Trichoptera > Rhyacophilidae > Rhyacophila > Rhyacophila brunnea. The sequence continues at coordinate 31,203,488 of NW_028232827.1, read as the reverse complement.
ATTATAATTATCGTAATATTTATTTACAAGGGTGAATGTTTTCTATCGAGTATTCTCTACGGGCGAGCACTACATAATCGCCTAGTAAGGACTTTTTGCCACTGGCTAATCATTATCTGCAATCGATAGAAATAGGTATTATTTCAACTTTATCTAAAAAAACTACAAGAGATTGAAACGAAGTTGATGTCGTAGATCAAGTTTATTGATAGCGTAAACATAAACTTGAACAATATCTGACATTACTGATTGCAATCAGCTTTTTTTACTCCTATTGATATTGAAGTATATACCTACCAATGTTTATAACAATCAATAAGTATAGTTACAACGTATACTCGCACCTATTCATTATTATTTGTACGTAGTGATGTAATAGAATTAATATAATATGAAGAACGTATTTTTTATAATGAAGGAACCTATTCTAAACCCAAATTAATTAATTGTTTTTTTCATTTTATATTCACTACATCATAATATAAAAAATTCGTTTACTTGGTGAGGTTTATCAAGTATGAGTTCTATTTCACCTGCGTCACTGTCAATCTTTGCCTTCTATAAACTTCAGTAAACATACATGTCAAGTCATAAGTTTAAACACTGATATTACATTTCTCCGGTGATAGTAAGGAATTAATTCCGTCCTTTACTACGTATATGAAAAAAGGTAACACACATAAACACGGAACATTATCTAAAGCTCCGGTTCTAAAAATTGTGTGTTGTGAGTGTAGGAAATACGTGTGGGAATGAAAGAATATGGGAAAGGGATGATTAATTATTTAATTAATTAAAAGGGAACCTTTTTAATGTAGGTGTAGACAAATGCTGTAGCAATTATAATGGTACTATAGTAATTATAGTATTTGTGTCATAATTTAGGTCTGCATACTATGTACGATAATATAATTGAATACGTGTATTAATTAAAGCGCTAAGTACCAAAATTATAAAACTGACATTTTTATGGTAAAATGTTCTACATACCAACGCCAATAACTTCAACTATAGTCTAAGTGCTTCAAGCAAGTCAAAAAAATACAGCAAAATAATTGAACCTGTCGACGTTGTAAGTCCGTTGGCGTGTTTTATTTATAATGGTGTAAGTAGCACTGCAGTGGTCAACGGCATTCAATATAAAATAGCTGACGATAGTGTGTTGACACTTGCGAGTTCTTAATACCTAAAATTATAGAAGCTGCCGTGATTGCTTCACACTGTAAAACTACATTTTTCAAAAGGTCTTCTTCATGAAATTTTACTGCAATGACTCGGTATTTTGTAACTACAGGCAATACTACTTTTTGGTACTTAGAGCCTTATTTAATACACGTATTCAATTATTCTATAAAAAAAGACATTGTACGCCAAAAGCATGTAGAGATTTCGGCATTTATGGACAATACACCAGGGGCCTTATGTTAGAACTTGCGAGTCCCAGTCGCCCGATCGACATGGCGTCATATGACATCATTGTAACGTGCTACCGGAGTGATAATAGCATTCGAGAAATTAACGCTGCTCAAACACTGGCGTTATCCATTGTCACCATACACAAATAGGTGTTTCAGCATGTTTGAGCCGTGTACGTTGGGCGGCTTGCCTCGACCGTGTATTGGCTTACGTCATAATTACGTCATGTCGTCGGGTGACTTAATGTCACAAGTTAGAACATGGCATAGCAACATTGTGGCAGTACATTAATACGTAGTGTTACCACCGTGATTAATATATAGATACCACGTGTAAACCGATGTATTATTATAATCAAAGCAGAGTCAGTTTGATTTTTGTTTGAAATTGGCACCGTTTTAGCAAGATGTGCTGTCTCCCTGTGAAAGCGGCAACATAGCGTTTCCGCATTGTTATAACTTATAACCAATATAACCTGTAAAAGATCAGTTGCTCTTCCACTGTGTTACTGTTAACCAGTAACCGATTCAAAAATGTAACTTCCTCACGATAGTTAACATCTCGAGCCCCGTCAATAAGGTAAAAATGAATTCTATAACAGTGTAGGTATAATTACCGTGTAAATTAGTATCTAAATAAATGTGTTTGGTTGGACCGACCGCGAAAGAAGTATCAATTACATAAGTAATTGATACATGCTAGGGATAGCCCTGGAATCGAGATTATACCAAGTTGCCTGTCATTCTCTGTAAACAGTGTAAACTAACAAAGTGTCACTGTTAGATAATGCAGAATTACGTTGAAAATAATTGTAGGTATTTGCATATTATAGTTTAGATCGAAGAAAGCTGTCCGGCTACAAATGAGTGAACTGTTTATAGGAAAATTGGACTGACATCAATGACATTAATATGGACGAATCATCTGGAAAAGAAAATGACACTCACTTTATTGTCGGGTCTGCCGAATGGGATAATCTGTTCTAACGCCATTACAATAAAGGTGATATTGCTATAAATTCCTGATGCTTTTTGTTGGGTCTGCCGAATGGTTCGGTTCGAACGGGTTTGCTTAAATGAACATTGACATTAGAAACACTGCTCTAACGCCATTACAATAAAGGTCATATTGCTATAAATTCCCGATGCGTGATATCGCATAATGGAAATTGCGTAACGTCTACCTATACATGCGAATGCGCGAATTTACTTGCTAGCTACTGTATTGAGTGCGTCGTCCATTAATAATGTCATTGACTGACATAGTTTGCCGATATTTTACGAGTTGTTGTATTGTTTATAAATGAAAATTATTATTTAATTTAAATACGAACTGCTTGTTGGATACAGTCACGTCTACGACTACATAATAGGCTATAAGTCTTATCGAGATTAATTGTTTATTTAAATACTTTGACATACAGCTACTGGCTTATTTCTTCATGGCAAATCAATCTTAAAAATAGATAAAGCTTTTTTATATGCAATTATTTTAAATGATATAATCATATAATCAATTCAGGGACGCTGGGCACTTACTCGTATTTTAATGTGTTTTTTATTTACGTTGGTAATCTTTTGTAATATACGTGTCATATTATATAATGTGTATCAGTCTAAAGAAACATTTTTCGACTTGCAAACATGCAATCACAAAGAAGGCAAAGGACTTCGGCATACTTTTTCAAATAAGTAGTTAAATACATTTAAATTTGTATTTACTTTAACATATTGTGGATATGACTTCAATACGTTCACAATTAATATTGTTTATAATATTAGGTGAAAGGTACTTACGTACTTACGTCTAGGCTCTAGATGGTGTTTAAACAGATAAACAACAAAAAAAAAAAACAAAAAAGTAAATAATACAAAATAATATCATTAGGAAAATATATTGAGGTAAGGGATGGAGTGAGATGGGGTATGTAGGTTCCAATGAGTAGAAGGGTTTGTGCGTGATAAAGTAATCTCAGTTTATTTCCCTTAACCACAAAAATATATAATCGTTAATACAGATTCAAGCAATGAGATTAATGAATTTTACAATTAATAATTACGTAAGTGTGTTGCGAGAAAATTACCAATCGGAGATCGTGGATGCGACTGTAGGCTAGAACGATGTTTAGTACTTGTGTTATTTTGATCATCAGCCCCCTTGGTTTTTATAGTGAATTGAGACAAAGGAAACACCTAGTTGGCTTGGGATTCTTTCGTAAATTATAAACAATTGAATTTAATTTTGAACAATTATGCAGTTTCAATAATTGAGTAAGATTGATTTTGATACAAACAACTTTTGTGCATATCATAGCAAACTTACGTAGCATTATTTCTTAATTTGCGATATTGTTGATTCATTAAATTATTATATTATTTTGCTAAATTAGCTTTCTGTTGAAATTTGATTGACTTATATAAATCGCTTGTTTTGTAATTTTAACAATATTATGTTGCAAGATACATTGTAGTCTTAAATTAATGGTATCCTGCCAAGTCATGCTGGATGGTATGGTATTAAAACAAACTTAAGATGCTAACTTAATGATCCACTCTGTCTGAAGATCCATGTAGCACCCACAATATCACGATACAACGATACTTGGTACCTATAATAAGGAGAAGTTGACTATTTGAGTTAAAAACTTAGCGTATCTTAAGATATTATAAAACAACGTAAGTAGGAATATCTGAATTTAACAGAGAATACAAAATTGATATGTTCTGTAGAATTTACGCTCAAGTGGAATATATAAATATACTTTTTTTAAATCCATAAAAACTGAATAGACTACTTTAAAGCATTGGCATATTATAAGATATTAATTTTAAATAATATCTATGTGGTACTAATTTTAAGAAATTAACCAACAAAGTTGTTAATTGAAAATATGAAATCGCTATGTATTAGTGTCGTGCGGTGACTTTAATTTGTAGGGATGCGGTTTATAAATATATACAATATTCATTACATAACCAATTGAACAGGTGGTTGATTACAAGTAAGGTATTATTTGGTATTGCAGCCTAATATATTTTGGATATAATTTACGTATGTAATATTAATAATATAAGTTAACCTTTACTTACTTAGAAGCCTACTTTACTTTTTGAATACATAATAACCTATCCTAACAAAACAAACAGAGAGCTCTATTTCTCATAGTGTGTCCACAGCCTTAGAAGTATTATACATATATATTTAAAAAAAAAAATCGACTCACTCACTCATTAATATTCAAGGGAGTTCAATACCTTTCTTCTCATTCTTATCTAAAAAACGGTGCTCTGGTGTTTTTGCGATTATCTCAAAACTCGATTTTTGGAATATGTGAGTAATGGACTCTAGGTAACTCATATATTATTCGCTGTCCATTTTATAAACTGTAATGCCAACTTTTGATAAACATTGTCAATGATCTTTTATAGTCTAATACCAGCCTAAGAATAAGAAGACTGTGTAAGTAAGTAAATTAATGTGAGTTTAATCACATTTATTTATTTGTTTTGGTCTCAATAATACGAGATTGCCAATAATTGTTTTTGGAAAGGTTTTTAAAATTCTTAATTTACGAAAAATTTAGAGCATTCCTCTTTAAAATAAAATAAAAAAATATTGGGTGTAAAATAAGGGAATGGGACGACTGGACTCCGGACAATTGGACGCCGCACTGTCGTAGACACGTATACAGAACGTACACGAGGTATTATAATCAGCTTATGTCTACTACTTAGTAGTTTTAATTCATTTTACTCTTAACATAATGTATTATTTATTGCGGATTGAGAATTACCATGCCTAAGGCTTTATATAAAATAAAAAACTCTTTTTTCGTTGGAACTTAAACATATGCACGATTAAATCATTATTTACGTCTGCATATTTACATTCTCACCAACTATTAAATCATAATATAATCATTTAAATATAAATAATAATATTAAATATATTTTTTTAAAGTACCTACCCATAAGCACCTAACGTATATTTATTTTTGAATTGCGTGGCGTCCAGTTGTCCCGGCGCCAAATCGTCCTAGACCCTATTTTTATAGCACAGGCGTACATAAAAGACGAGATGAGGACTAGAATATAATTAAATCAAAATGGATATGTATAACATAACAATACCTAACGTCTATTTATTTTCGAATTCCGTGGCGTCCAGTTGTCCCGGTGTTAAATCGTCATAGACCCGTAAAATAACGCTACCACTGTGCCATACTGTTGTTTCTTATAAATACAATTTATATTTATACGGACAGTATCAAGAAATACCATTCCAATTAACCATAGATACGTTAATATTTCATAATATCTAGAGCAGATGTTTCATTTGATTTTAATGAATTCAATTCTGCAGTAAGAAGCGAAATGTCAAACCGCAGATACCATTTAAATGAATAATTTATTTGGCACGGCTATTAAATTATAACCGGCAAATTAGGCCTTATAAATAATAAACTTTGATTCATCAAAAGGTCCTATCGATCGAGTATTATTATTTATTCGCAAGTTGACAGTAAACTATTATACAACAGAATATTTAATTATGATTATACGGCTTTATTGATAGGGCTTTTCGTCATTAAACATGTAGGTATACTTATAAATACCATTAAGTATATCATGGCTGAAGACATTTTAGAGGTGATCTGCGGAACTTAAAATCAACCTGCTCTTTGCATATGCCCCCGACGGTGACCGGACAAAACAAAACAAGACAAAACAGAACATGACAAAATAGAACAGCCAGGGGGAAAATGAAACATTTATTTTTGTGGAATCTATTTATTAATTAAATTTTAAACGAAATACAAATACTTATATATAAATATTTAATATTAAAAAAAAAAACAATTTTTAAGTGAAATCATCAAGGTATAATAATACAGTATAACCCCTATTTTACGTTTTTTAAGGGACTGGCAAAAAAAACCTAATTGGAGGGAAAATGTAAAAGGGGGGTATTGAAAAAAAGAACATTTAAATTTTATGTTTCTAAAAAAATAACGCTTTATTAAAAAACAACATTCAATTAAAATTTTTATTGAAAAAATCATGTAAGTATATTAGTTTGTTGAATTTTGGTTTTTTTGTTATGTAATTCTCTTTCAAGACTATATAAACATTTAAAAGTGTCATCTTGAATATCAGCAAAGCTTGTAAAGTAGGTTTTTAAACCCTCGGTGAACCTCATTGCTTCTTTTTTTGTTGGAATATCAACCTCTTCTTCATCAGACAGTTCTTCAGAAGCGCGCGTAACTCGCATATTTTGAATATTTCCGACGTAAATCGCGGGAAATAAAAACGTAAATGCGGGTATTAAATGTACTGAAATACATCGGGACTGAAAAAATTACACGCAATTGCCGGGAAAACGTGAATTCCGGGCACGTAAAAACGAGGTTAAACTGTATATACTTTCATTTTTTTTAACAATACCGTTATTTTGAAAATAATACATTTTTTATATATAGAGAGTATATAAAATTGTATAATGTAATCACTGCATGTTGGCCATTTGGCGTAAATACCTCAATTTATCTGTTTGATTTTGATAATCATGCAGCACTATTGCCATTCGATTACTAAGTGTCTCATACTTTTTCTTTATATCAAGGCGACCTGTATGAGCACTAGCTAATAATAATCGGGGTGCCGGACGAAATCAAAAATCACGGAAAAAATGATTTTTTGTCTCCCCTGTGAAAAATTGCGCAACCTTAACACTTATTTTGAATTGCGCATATTTTACAAGAGAGACAAAAAAATCATACATTTTGTAAAATTTGCGCAATTCAAGATAAGTGTTACGATTGCGCAATTTTTACAGGAGACAAAAAAAGTATTTTTTTATCTCTATTAATTATTTTTCGGGATTTCGACCCAAACCCATCCTAAGCTTGCCGGCAACACCGATTTAAGTTTATTTGAGGCTTTCTAGCGATTAGTAATGCAGAAATTAGGTAAGTATATAATTTGATTTATTATGGCGTATTGAAAATCTCTGCTATTAAAAATCTATCAACATAATAGAGATATGACAATTTCAATATTAAATTTATATTTTTCCTGAAAGGTCATAGTTATATTTATCGTTGTTCTGTTTTTTCACTGTTCTGTTTTGTCAAGTTCTGTTTTGTCGTGTTCTGTTTTGACATGTTCTGTTTTGTCACCGAACCGCCCCCGACACCCACTTTTGTCAAAGACAGTGGCTGTTTTAGGTACATCTTTGGAGGCATGACGCACTGATAGGATTGGAGGCTTCTTGTGAAAATTCTGCCACTAATAATAGTTATAGGTATTGCCAGGATTGTTTTACACGTTGTTTGATTTTTTACGCTTGGGTTAATTTTACACTTAAAATATTAAAAAAATACACTTATTTTAAGATTTTGATACTTTTTGACATAGCGACCGAAATTAAAAAATTCAGCTCATTGGTTGTGTCGGGTTCGCGATATCTAGTTTACTTCCATTGCCCTTCGACGTCCATGGTGACTAGAAACGACACGTGCAGATTTGCGAATAATTACAGTCTGATATTTTGTTCGTAATGTATCCATACAACACATTTCTTAGAATCTTAGATATTGGACTCATGAAAGGATGATATAAATACTGTATAAAAAATGGGGCCGCATTTTGGCGCTACCTAGGGGCGGCATTTTATCTAGGGACGTCACTGACGACAGGAATCGACAGCTCATAACATTGATCAGATCAAAGATACGAGGTGACGACGATACTGGCGACAAGAGCCACGGAGAGAGCTTACTGATACTCGAATAAATAATCATAATATCAGTAAAATTAACAATATCAATAGCGGTACCAACGTAATGAAGAGATTACAAATCTGTTTTGTTAATTTGTTTTTTAATTATGTATCATTTCACCATGTTAAAAATAATTTTAAACGTACTCTTGAATATTTAAATTGACGTGACGGACAGACAAAACAGTCTAATACACCTTTAAATTTTGTCATACCGTAAACTTTTGTCGTAAAAAATATTTAAAAAAAAAACTTTGTTTAGCTTTAGTGGCATTCTGGTTTCATCTCAAAGTGTCGCTTCAATTTATTGTTTTTTTTTTATATTCCTTCGAAGTCGTGACTGCTTTATTCTCAACACAAAAAACTAACCACCAAGCGATGGTCAACACCAGTTATAAAACATTATTATTATCGATTTTAAATTATTTGTTTAAAACATACAATAGTTTCTATAATTCGAAAAACTAGTCAGAAAATTATATGACCATCGGTCAATGACATTAATAATTAAAAGTATACAGAACAAAGAATTTTGACTGAATTATAATAATTATTCTACTTATTTCGTATTAGCCGTCGTGTTTACCCGCCAATCGTGCAGAAGTGCAATCGCCCAGTGGCGAAGGGTGGAGGTAGGCTGTTAGGATCCGATATAAATAGTGCACATTAAACTGTGTCAGTCATAAGTATTTGTTTTTATTGAACTAACACTACAATAATATACAGATGGAGTTGGCTAATTTAAAAAAAAATCGATTAAACCCTACCTAAACCAAATCATAATAGTTTCGGTATGCTTTGGGTGATCCGACAAAATTGTGCACACTTTTTCATGAACACTTATTTGTTTTCGTTGAATTATACATATTACACATCGTCGGATCCTACAGATCCTACACATTGGTTTGTCGAATAGACCAAATGTCAAATGACGAAAAACAAATTTCATTATCCTATATTTAAATACATGGAGGTATTTAAACTGTTGTTTTTACAGAATATAAGTGATGTTTTCATTACAAAGCAATTTAAAGAAAACGGTGGGTCTGGTCCATTTAGATACTTACAAAAAAACATTTTGCGTTGAAAGGTCGATTTCAACAAAACGGATATTCGACAAACCAATCTTATACCAACGACATGTTAATGGTCAGTTTTAAAAAAAAAATCACTAAGCCCTGCTTAAACCATGTCATATATATAAAAATAACATTCTATCTATAAAATACCCAAAATTATGTATGATTTAATTTAACGTCATAATTATTATAGATGTTTTATAGATAGATGAGTATTTTTTGACTATTATCTATTATAGCTCGGTTTTTACATGGTTTAATTGAATTTGAAAAACTAACCAACACCATATTCTGTAAATTGTAGTCTTAGTTCAATGAAAATAAATACGTATAACTAACAAAGTTTAGTATGCACTATTTATATCGGATCTTAACAGCCTACCTCCACCCTTCGCGACTGGTATACCCTGACGGCTGGCTCCACCATTTCCTACAGCGGAAGGATCGAGAGGAGTGTGGCGGGTTCAAACGTAGCGGCTGGTGTTTTGTGTCAGCGGAGGCTTTCAGGTAAGGTGATTTATAAGCAGAAATATTACAAGTACGTTTAGTTAAAAAAATATTCCAAAAAGTATGAAGTGTTTTGGTGATACAATATGGTTATTTCTAGCTCACAAACTTTCGGTTGGACACACCCTATTTAAGTGTGATCGACCGCTAAACAAAGAATTCAAAAAAATATATTTTTTCGTACGAAAGGCATAGTAGGTATTTAAATGTTTTACTTACCCAAATTACCAATATCTACTTGATTTAATGGGAAACTTTCCTGGAAAACAGATTTTTTATACAATTATAGTGACCGCTTTGCGTTGGGAACATTGGGTTCAAAGCCAGCGACGATTTTCTTTGATGCAGATGACGCAATCGATTCGTCAGAAGATTTAAAAGGGGGCCTCAAAACAGTTTAAACCAAAATCAAAATCTTAAATGTTATTTCAATTTGATCAGTGATGTTGCCGGATTTAAAGAGTTTCGGTATTGAACGGTGATGTTTCTAGGTAAAGTTTCATGTTATTTAAAATATTTTTTAATTCTGACAAAGACCTTCTGGCATTTATAGTGTCTGAGATAAGGGTAGAGCAGTATGGTACATTGAAATTTTGTTATCGCCCGAAGAAGACAGGCATCGGAACGTACAGCTCTGTCACTATGACTATGCTAATTTGGAGAAAGATGGAATGATAATATTTAAAATTCATCGGAATTCAGCTACTGTTGAAAACCTAAAATAGTTATGGGTAGTTTCGATTGAATATTGAAGTTACATATTCGATTTTGAAACTATGCGTAATGTGTGCGATAAGGGAAAAGCCGTATGCCACGTTAAAATGTTCTTATCGCTCGAAGAAAACAGGCATCGACGCGTGCGAATCTGTTATTGTGACTATGCATCAGCGAATTGGATGGAATAAATTTTCGAATATCCTGCAGTGTGACTAGGAATAAAATTAGTTTATCTTCCTAATTATCTTTTATTGTGTGAACTGTCTGACAATTCAATATGGTGGAAATGCACTGTATTATTAATTTAATTTCATAAAACGCATTTTTTATCGTGCTTATTCCACTTTTATTAATTAATACCTGTACCGGTTTCGTCCTCCTCAGAGGGACATTTTTCACATTCACGTTCAGAGGGAATTTCTGAGGCGTACGAAACCGGTCCAGATTAATAAAAGTGAAATACCTAAGTAGGATACAAATTTGCATTTTATTAAATTAAATTAATATTTCCTTACTGTCCTTGTTTAGTGAGAATATATGTGTCAATAAAAAATATAAGTATTACCTATATATTATTAGGTATATTGTTAAACTGTTTTGTTACTTAATGTATACTGTAGGTAGTTAACGGCCCACATGCTCAGCGTACGTCAAAATGGAGCTTTTATGCTGTTTTCAAAGCATGATCCTGGACATTCATCAAACGTTGTAGATAATGTATTTACATAATTTTGAAGCCTTATTATCCTTTATATTTATTTTCAACATTTGATGACTGCATAAAGTATTTTTATTACATAAAATAGTATTATAAACCTCTCGCTCTAATGTTTTAGAATATAGTCATATTTCAGTACGTCCATGTGAAGTGGTGTTAAGATTTTTTATATTTTTTAATTTTTAAAAGCATTTATAAAACCATTAGTAAAATTTATGTCGACATTATTATAGTGAAATATTTACAATAAAAAATTATATTAATAATCTCTGTGATCCCAAATTTGACAAGAATTAGGCATTTTATTATTCAAAAAATGGGCAAGATTTACACATTTAAAGATACCTTTAAAGATATTGATTATAAGCTATGTCTTTGACCATTCAACATTCTGCGAATAATGTTTAAAAGAATACGATTTTATGTAATAAAAATACTTTATGCAGTCATCAAATGTTTAAAATAAATATAAAGGATAATAAGGCTTCAAAATTATGTAAATAGATTATCTACAACGTTTAAGGAATGTCCAGGATCATGCTTTGAAAATAGCATAAAAGCTCCATTTTGACGTACGCTGAGCTTGTCCCCCCTTAATACAATGATTTTTTGACATCTATATGTCTTATTTTAAATATAAAACGTATGTTTTTTTATTAAAATGGTTAAAAGTTTTCATATTTATTTTAAGTGAAATTCTTCGTACTGATATGGCAATAGTCCTAAGCTATTTCATATTCCGCCGAAGGGTTACGTAATTTTCTCTACGAAGTCGTTTTATTTTCGTCGTAAAAATTGAGTATTTCGAGTACATTTTCGTACGATAAAAAGCAAACTTGGTCTATTGCTTATTTCCGTTGCCGCGGAGGTAGCCGCCTGCCTATACATATATATAATATATGTGAATACGTAATAACAATATGCACTGACAATGCAGACGGTATAAACAGCTTGAGTTGTCAAACTAGGGTGCGCACACAGGGTGACATTACCGATAGAAAATGAGCCAATGATTTGAGTTGCCCCATCGCCACCCGCCATGCATATGCAGCCGCGGTGAAAATGAGCCAATGATTTGAATTTCCCCTTCTCCACCCGCCATGTATTATGTAGCCGCGGTTTGTGCACGGGCGCCTTCCATGACGCTATAAACGTGTCAGAATGAAAAGATTTTAGTGCCACACTTCCTTGTCCCGAAGCGATGCTGAACGGGACTCTTTCTCCATTGTGATTCGTGGTAGGTAACTTATAAAAAAGCTTTTCGAGACCATGTCCGGAAGCTTGTACGTATGCAGATCGTCGTATCACACTTCACTTTGAAATGATGTATCGGAAATATATGGCCGTATATTAAAGACCGTCCAACCTCTTTGGGTCGTATAGTACCTACTGACATAAAATCATGTCTAAATAAAACACGGTTCTTGTCGGTTTACACTTTACAGCGGGGGAGGAGGGCAAACTTTTTGGATGGAGGGCCAAATTCAAGAAATCAAAATGAACGGCGGGTCGCAAGTAAAATACCATTTTTAGATATCCACTATTTATTATCACGAAAAATAAACATTACAAAAAGAATAATGAGAAGAATGAAACTGTTGTACGTTTTTGAAGACTTTTTTAAATTCAGGTGTTAATTTTGTAGTTGATATTCTCAAAACTGCTTGTAAATGGACATCGGAGATATTTAATCGTAAAGAATTTTTATTAAGGTTCATGACCGAAAATGTTTGTTCACATATATAGGTTGATCCAAAAATAACGAACATTTTTCTTGCATAAATCGTTAAGTTGGTCGAATTTGTCTGAATTAAGGGCATTGTAAAATTTGGAGATTTCTTCACAACGATGCAATTCTCTTAAATCAGTGTCACACTGCAGATCAATAATCTCAAGTTGTAGCTCTGTCGGTACACTATCAATATCTATTGAAATCGATGTTTAACGTAGAAAATAGTGGTTACATAGTGTGTGACGAGACGCAAGGAAGACGTACTGAGATAATGCATTTACGAAACAACAAATTCTTCAAATTTTAATCTATTGTCAATATTTTTTAAAAAATTATAAAAAAGTTATTCGTAATCAGAAGTACAATTAATGATGGCGGGCCGCAAAAAAATACACGGCGGACCGCAGTTTGCCCCCCCCCCCCTGCTTTACAGGAAGCCAACAACAAACATTTTTTTTAAATAGCCTATCTACTGGATTATTTGTTGGTTTAGGTTAGGTTAGGTTTTCATTCTTGAATTCATGACATTTTCCCAAAATCAGCTATAAAAATTGAATTAATGTTCATATTGAATCTAATAAAATTGGAGACCTCTGGTCTATCTTATGATATACGGTCATTTCTTTGAAGTAAGAAAGCTAACGGCGAACTGTGCCACGGTGAAATGTTTTATGTACAATTTACATGTAACCTTTCGAGACATATAAATTGGCCCTGTAAATATAATATTATGGTTCTTCGTTGATGAATAATAAATAATACAATAGTCTCAAAAATTAAAAACAAGAATTAAGAAAATCTTATTGATATGTACATTATTTAATTTACTATGACAAGTATTTCTTTATGAAAAATCGCTCCTTTGAACGTACTTTAATAAACACAAAAATAATAATCCAAAATTTTCATTTACGCCGAATTTTATCTATGCCAGTTGCATTCAAAGTCAGAACATAAATTCCGGTAAAATAGACGGCAATACCATCGGAATGCGCCATTCGGCACCTCGAACGGTAGGTATATAGCAGTGGCGAGGGGTGGAGGTAGGCTGTTAAGATCCAACATAAATAGTGCTCACTAAACTTTGTCGGTCATACTTATTTGTTTTCATATAACTAAGATTACAATTTGCAGATGCTGCTGTTGGTTTGCATTATACCCTGCCTAAACCAAACTTAAATAGTTTATGTATGCTATGGGCGATCCGATAAAAATAATGCACACTTTTTCAGTCATACTTATTTGTTTTCGTTGAATTAAGAATATGTAGGTACATATTACAGATGGTGTTGGTAAGTTTTTTTAATTCATTAAGCCCTCTCTATTATCAAACCATAATCGATAAAAAAATGTTCTTCTATCTATAAAATATTTTTTGACTGTTATCTACTATGGTTAGGATTAGAGTTTAATTGAATTGTGAAAACTAACAAACACTATCTACACATTGCAGTCATAGTACAAAGAAAACAAACACGTTTGACTGACAAAGTTTAGCGTGTACTATTTATGTCGGATTTTAACAGCCTACATCCACACTTCGCCACTGGTATCTATTATGGCTGTGTATAGCAAGGTGTGCCAATGCCTTCTTGGTTGATTGATACGAACCTCAACATAAACCTAAAACCGCGTGTGACACGCTGTTGAATTTCAATTGTTTTCAATATCATGGAGCTTCTGATGCAAAACAATAAAATATTACGGAGAGTTGAGAGGCATGAAGGATGTGGCTGTTGTCGACCCCCGATAGGGGATGACACAGGAAGAAGAAAATTAATAAAAATAATTGGCATTTATTTGAAATAGTAGGAACCTATGGTAAATTTAAGAAAATGATATTCCACTTGGACCAAATAATGCCAATTATTTACAGTAAAGTTGCTTGCAACTCGCAAGCAACGCGTTGTCACTTGTGTTGTTAACTTTCGTCGATAAAAATTGCTAGACGAAGTGATGAAGAACGAATTTGCTAAATTTCCTTTAAATCCAAAAAACAAATCGTGCACGCAATTCACAACCGCTATCTTAAAAGTTCAAACGTCATCGTCCCAACAATCAATACGTCGTACACCGATTTAAAAAAAAAATACAAGAAATTGTACTACAAGAGTTGTCGTCACACATTGTTTAAAACCTAAAAGAGCTTATCAAGAGAAAACTTTGACATTCGCCCAATCAGCACACGGATGCACACATACACAATATGATGGCCTTTTGTTATTCAAATGCAGCTCGAAGTTTATTCCCAGGCCGCCGAGCCGAACACTCTCGCTTCCATACAAAAGCAAAGTTTTGTAAGTTTATAATATTACTAGGTAGGTACGTAACTATGCTAAGTTTAGAGTTAGAGTTCTTGGCCTATGGCCCTGTGCCGCCCCTGAATGATAATAATAATAATAATAGTACCAATATCTATCTTTTGAATTGACTTGAAAGTTTGGGGCACCGCTACTGCTATAATAGAAAACTTGAAATGGATATTCAAATCAAAGAAGTTATTTTAGTATGCCTTGTTATAGTATGATTGATTTTTTACCGGTAAGTTTTAAGGCTATACTTCAGCTGAGGCATGGTCTAAAACTCTAAAGCGATCGTGACTAGGCGATGCCCGGATTGTAATATAATTTAAACGAAATATAATTTGTCATAAAAATTCAACATTCGTCCATTTAATATTATGTTTATTGTAATATTAGTAATAATAATAGTATATTCATTGACATGTTTTCTTTTCAAGTACATGGGTAACGTTTTTTAGTCATCTTTACACGGTTTAAGAATATATTTCTCCGACGCCATCACAAAGCAAATTGACGTGCTCACATCTCGACTGGTGGTCTACGATTGGCGACTAGTGCGAAATTTCGTTCCACCTACTGTTGAAAATTATTTGCCGTTTCACTTATGTATGCTCGTAAGTTGTTTTATTGAACGCATACCGAAAACAGAGCAATATACAAAAAAATGTATGGTAACAGAAGACGATAAAAAAACAGTTTTCCCTCCCTTACATAGTGTCGAAGTTGAATAATATATTATATTGTTATGTTATACATATCCATTTTGATTTAATTATATTCTAGTCCTCAGCTCGTCTTTTATGTACGCCTGTGCAATAAAAATAATATTGTAACGTAAGCAAAATCAGAGATTGTGTTTCAACAGATTTCATCATAACCAAACATAGGTGATCCAGATAGCATCCAAAAGGATATGTCCTCCTTTCAAACATAAAAATAATGTACCTACTATATCCATTTTAGAAACCACCCCATGTCATTGTCATACACTATTTTACCACGTTTTTATTAGCTCGTATTCTTGTTTGTCTGGTACAGATTTTTTCTTCTTTGTCGAAGATTTTTAACTGACTTCCCGACTAGCTAGACATTTGAAACTTGAGGAGACACACTAATAAATAAAAATAATTTCAGTGATGTATGGTTATATTTTTTTACCACGTTTTTATTAGCACGTATTCTTGTTTGTCCGGTACGGATTTTTTCTTGTGTGTCCAGTTCCAGTATAAATTTTTCTTGTTTGTCCAAGATTTGTATTGGACGATTGAAGATTTTTAACTATTGCTAGACATTTGAAACTTTTAGAATATATCAGAACACGACGACAATGCATTCTTTTAATACTTTTGGCCATCTTTTAGCAGAATTGAATTCATTTTCAGTTAATTCTGTTTAGTATGTTTCGGAAGAAATTCGTTAAAAATAATATTTACTACTCACTATTATTGGTTGCTATGGGGTTCTAGCAACCAAATTATTAATATATACGTGCGTTACTATGGAAATCAATATGAAATGTCAAAATGACAATTCAGTATTCTATAATATTTATTCAGTATTTCTATCAAGTACAAAAAAAGTATTTATTAATACATAGAATTGTCAAGTTTGTATGATTCAACAGAAAATTTAAAAACGTGGTATATAAAAAGTTCTTTTTATCTTGTAATTATTTATAAATTATTTCCATATTCACAAATAAGGAATGTTGAATTGCCACGATGGCCGATTATATCGTGGATCCCAGGTTTGAATCCTGGGTCTGGAAAATACACATATTATTTTTCAATGTGTGATTGGAGTCAGAGTATGGACTTAATAGGTTGAGCAAGTAGCTGACATCCATTTCTCCTAAGAACAAAAATCTGTTAATAGAAACATCCACTCTGTGGAGGCCGATGTGATCTTCTAAGGATCGGACATGGTCAAAAAATATATGTAAAGTATCTACATACATACATTAACTACGTATGGTTTACTGTTATGTTTCCTCAATCCTTTCATATGGCATGGGTGTATGTACACTAAGCCGGGAACTGTCACTGAGAGTTGAGGCTTTAGAGATGTTGCTGTATATTATAATTTATAATAAATGTATCCTTAAAATTCCGTAGAGTATCGGGACACATAGTGTGATCCTCAAACGAATGAGAAACGACTGAGAATTTCTCCGCAGTATCAAAACCAGAAAAAAGGGTATTTCGGCCACATACAGGACATCCGGACAAAAGTACAGCATTCACCAGCTCGTATCTAAAGAAAGATCAACGGTAAACGTGGCAGAGACGACGGCGATTAGAAACTCCCGTGATTGGTACTCACTATACACTGTAGCATACGATAGAGCGAAGGTCGCCCTGATTGTGGCAGATTTACGATAGCTGATTTCACAAAAAGAAAATGGTAGGTACTGTTACACCCCCGTATGGTCCTCATTTGGGGATGTCTCTGTGTATCTGGAGAGGCCCGAGTCGGTATCAAATCCAACAAATAGTAAAGCGCTGATTACGAAAATAAATAATACTAATAGAGCCGGCAATGTCGTAGATTATGACCGTTGAAAAATATTGCAACGTCGCCGTTTTTTGGCAAAACTCTCGTTGAAAGCGAAACACAAGATGGCGGGGAATATGCTGCAAATAGTCAAACAGTAAACACACACATTTCGTCCTCCGTAAAATAAATTATTAAAAATGTAACTATTATATAATATTAACGTAAATATACCTTGCCGTTACCAAAACAATTCCGGTGTGTTATTTGTTCACCTCCAAGTCCTAAAATCCAGACGAAAAACCAGACAACAAAATAAAAGTGACAGCATGTTTTTCACTTTCGAAAATGGAGGGAAGTGACAGTACCTATGCTTTAAATAAACAATTTTGTTAATTAGTTTTCCACAGAATAGATAATAAATAGAACTCCGATAGGCTATATACCAATGCACTAAATTTTGAACGTGTGAGTGTCCTACGAAAATGAACCACGCATTATAGACGTGCAATAGTGTGTGTAATACAACAATATTAAATGAGCGTCAATGCATAAACCGAGAGCAGTAGTTGTCAGTATTCGACATAGGTATAACGTATTGTGTTTAAGTGTTTAAATTTATCCCGTATTCTTCCTTACTCGAGATCGGTTGCCTGCTTCACCTTATCCGTTAGGTATTTCAGTTCCCTGTAGTTTTCATTTTAAATCTGTACCTATAATCTTACGATAACGTCGCTGTAGGATTGGTTTGTCGAATAGACCAAATGTCAAATGTTCAGGAGATGAAAAACAAATTTTATTATCCTATATTTAAAAACATGAAGGTATTTAAATTGTTGTTTTTACAGCATATGAATGCTGTTTTCATTACAAAGCAATTGAAAGAAAAGGATGGTTCTGGTCCATTTAGATACAAAAAATCATTCTGCATTTAAAGCTCGATTTCGACAAAAACGGATATTCGACAAACTAATCCTATAGCGACGATAATGCAATCCATTCGTATTTTTTCATCTAGTAACCCAAACCGAAGTTGACTCCCTCAATAAGTTAGTTAAAAACTGTAGTTAAAAGTTTAAAACCCTTTGAAAGTAATAGTATTTTTCTATACTTACTTATTTTATTTTAAATTTCTTAGTTATACTAAGTCAACATATTATTAGATACAATTAATAATAAAACAAAATATGTTACCGGTGCATAACGATCGTTACAGCCTCTGCACACGAGGAATGTGACACGTTTGGCCAATACAGTGATAATATAGAATGCCTCAGTCATAGGTCACTTACCTGAAAAAAGGAGAAAAACATAATTAGAAAAGTGTTAAATATTAAAATCTTAGTATTAAACAAAAGTGCACATACAATCAATAGGATAATAATAAATTAATAATTCATGCCGTGAGTTTATAATAAATATGCAAATTAAATTCGCCAATAATAAAATCTACAGTTTTATTAAGTATGATGATTGTATAATTCAACTGAGGGATATGTAAACAGAATAGCTACTATGAAAAACATTTTAATGAACGACATGATAATATTTTCCATTCGAAGGCATCAGGGTAACCCCTACCTGGATGACACATTATTATTCTTAGGTATGCTTTTACATACTGTAGTTTAAATGCTAGCAGATATCAATATTTGGCCATGTATTTTTTCGACTTATACGTGGTGTAAATGATAATTCTACCATCTTTGGGATTATGACTTGCGTGTCTCTGATAATTGTTTTAGAAATCGGGAGCATCAGTTGTTCGTTCTCCCAACGAGCAGAACTAACCTGCTATTGGTGATGCCAATTGGGACGGCAATAATTCTGTTCAAACGAATCGCTTCGGATGTTGATGTATTCCACCTACGTGAGTATGAGTATAGGTGGACGTTGTTTTATAAATTCTTAAAATAGGGTCTGCTTCTGCCAGTCTACGGTGTACTTCCTTGTATCTAATTTATATTTAATTTTACACTTTTCTACTGTTTAATAACTTAATACTGATCTATTCATTTTTCTATAATACTGTTTTAATAATATTCATTTGTTTCTAAATGTCATGTTGACGTCTTAAATTAATAATTTGTAATGTTCACTACTTATAGGTGTGTAAAAATAAATAAAAATTGAAGATTTAGAGTGGTAGATTGAAAAAGAAACATGTACATTAGTACGCAGTGACACATACATACAAAAAGTATTTCCCAAAACTAGATTCGAATTACCACCCTTACTATCTATAACAATGATACTCAACCTTTTTTTTCTTCGGGCCAAATACATATATTTGTAAAGTAACGCGGGCCGCATCACTAATGGTGTGACGAAAAAAATCATGAAATCCCCCTTTTTTACAAAACATTTTTGAGATTTAAAAAATTATAAACAAAAGTAATGTGTATCCAAGCGTTTATTTCAAAATTAAAAATTATGTTCCTGATAATACATGTGTTTCGGGCCGCACATAAAAGCTTAAAGGGCCACATGTGGCCGCAGGTTGAGTATCGCTGATCTATAACCTCAAATTTCATATAATTTATCACATTCGCCATTTTATTATTTCTGTAATGGATACGTCTTATAAATTGTCATGTGCATTATATGCAAATTAAATAAACGTATATTTAAGACTTTGGCTGGATTTTTCACATTTTTGTCCGGTTTAGAATAATTAAATGAGTAGGTGTGCACATTTTTTGCATACACTTTGAGACTAAAAGTGAAAGGGGATGGCATTATAAGTCTTCCCAAGGGCGGCACTTTGCCTAAAGACGTCACTGCCTCAGAGCATGTATTTATATGTACTATACGTTGATCCGCTAGTTAGTCTTTGCACCAGATTATCTCAAGCGGGCAATAATCCAATACTACGACGCCAAAAAAGAATAAATCGGATTTAAGTCCTTAAGCCAGATTAAGTGTTATTGCACTCCAAGGGAAAATAAATTCACCGAAAGATGAAAAAAAGAAAACATGCAAGACAATAGGTTTAAATATAAATGTACATTATGTGGATTTTAAGAACAAAGCGAAACGCTTTTAATTGTCAATTTATGTTTATCCCATAAGCAAGAATTCGAAATGATTTATGTAGGACTAATCGCTATAATTTCCTTTAAACCATTAAAATAAATAGATTTTTTAATCAGCATGGTTTAATAATTATAAATTATTTGTGATTGTATTTCTGAATTTAACAGTATTGTAAAATGAAAAGAAGAGAATAGTTTTTAATTACCACAGTTTTTAGTTAATTGTAAATACCAAGCATAATAATGATTGTATTAAATTAGGTACCTAGGTAGGATATGAATATATTATTTTGTCGGTTCCATGAATAAACAGAACATGAAGAAACAGAACGGTAAGTCCCGTTTAATTGAGGCTTTTCAGCGATTATGAATGCAGAAATTATAATATACTTTTACGGCGTATTGAAAACCTGTGTTATTATAAATCTATACAACCCAGTAGCGATGCGCCCTTGAGAGCGGTAGAGCACTGACCACCCACTATGAATTACACAATATGCACTATTCTGATGACATCAGTGGAAACTGAAAGATGTTTCCACACCCAAACGGATCAAGTGTTTTAGCAGAAACACCATCACGTAACCAAGATTGAACGCACTATATATGCTCAGTATCCATACAGAATGATACAAGATATGTATTCCTGACCTCAACAAACGTGTGATTGAAAAATTTGTGTCGATGAAAAACAGAAGAATGGATTTCTCATACAAATGAACAAATAGGTTCTTTAAAAAAAAGTGAACTCCCAGTAAAATAACTCACCGGTCGCCACTGATACAACCTACATAATTAAGATAATTTCAATATTAAATATTATATTATTTCAGAAAGATTATAGTTCTATTTATCGTTGTTCTGTATTTTCATGTTCTGTTTTGTCACCGTTCTGTTTCTTCATGTTCTGTTATATCATGTTCTGTTTTATCCGGTTACCATTTTGTCAATAGTTATAAAATTTCATTTGTCATACCATTATAATACAGATGGGGGTGTAGACTGGATTATAGTAGAATATTGTTTATTAATAATATCAATAATATGCATGCCCATGGTGATCGAGCTGTAAAGTACCGGTTTATAGAGTTACGCGCCTCGGGTTCGAATTACGGACCTATAATAAATAGGTTGAGTAAGTGGCTAAAATCCATTCCTCACAAAAAAAACAAATATCCGTCCATACAACCTTCACTCTGTGGAGCCCCATAGCTACTCATAGGATCGAACAGGTTTGTTTTTACTGTATAATGCTATATTTAGCAGATAAAAGTCAGCAAGTAGGATTGAAAATAAATATCTTGAAGGCAAAAGTCATGATGAACTACTAGGCTGACTCACATAGTCACATCTTCTTCGGTCTTGTAGTCAATGATGTCCAGCTCGAGTAGGTATCCAACTGTACCTATATCGGATAACAAGTGTCTAACGTGGTATGCATAACGTGACCATTTATTTTTTACCCAAACCGGGACACCTAAAAAAAGGTAGGTAGTGTTACATTTGGGGATGTCTTTGTGAATCTGGAGAGGCCCAAATCGATATTAAACCATCAAATAGTGAGTGGGTTGATTACGAAAATAAATATTAATAAACCGGCAACGTTGTATATGGTTGCCGGCGAAATTTCATATTGGGAAACTCCGCATTGTATTCGCGAGCGGTAGTCTTTTTTGTTTTGTTTTTGGCGCGTCAGAACGTGGCCGGCGACCAGACAGAAAACACTGTTCGCTCGCGCTACGCACATTTCGCCATCCGTAAAATAAATTATATAAAATGTAGTAATCTAGTCATCATCAAATAAACTCGTCGTTTCCATCATGATTCCGGTGTGTTAATTGTCCGCCTTCAAGTCCTAAAATCCAGACGAAAAACTACACTAAAAATAAAAGTGACAGTTTGAAATTCACATACAAAATGGAGGGAAGTGATAGTAGGTACCTACTTATCCGTTTTAGACGCCTCACACTTTCTACAATACAATTGACAAGATAAGATAGTAATGTTCTCATTTCCCCCATATTTTTCCCACATACTTTTTCATTGTCCATATTATTCAAATTATTAATGAAAACTACACACAGGAATGAATACATGAAAATTTATCAGGTTTTATATTTTTCCAAAGAACAAATTTTCTGAAGTACCTATATCTGGTGTTGAGTACTAGATTCTACCGCCAGGATTTTGATTTTGCGCGTTTTTTTTTTAAATTTTTACTGCGAGTTTCTCTCTTTTCGAAAACGGGACATTTTGGCATCCCGAATCTATGTTCGGGGACACCGGGACACACCGCCTGAAAACGGGACGTCTGGTCACACTAGGTATGCATGACAAAATCGTCCGCCGAATAAAGTTCGCGTGGAGTGCGTTCGGTCAAATGGACTTCATTTTAAAGAGCAGCCTCCCATTGTGCTTCAATGGCAGGAGGTTCAACCAATGTTCCAGTGCTCACGTATTCATGTGAATCTTGCTCTCTTAGTAAGAAAGAAATTCAGAAAGTCGCTCAATGTGGTATGTAGGGGTCAGTGTTGCCATATTTTTCTATGCTGATTATAGTACAAAGGCGTAAAAATTATAGTATTTCTAAAAAATATATAGTACAGGAACATTTTTCGTCTTGAATCCTTTAAAATTATGGTATTTTGGTATATTTGGCGTAAAATTATAGTATTTTACATTTTTCGCGAAATCAAAATTATAGTATTGTACTATAATTATAGTACGGTTGGCATCACTGGTAGGGGTGAACGTTAGGCATCACGGTTAACGACAGAAACTGGATAAGGGAGCTAACGAGAGTATGCGATGTAATCAGTGACGTCCCGTGGGGAGTAGGCTGGTTATGTGATGCATAGAGTCAGCAGTAGTATTATAAATAGGGGCGAATAAAGGAACGAATAAAAATATTACAGTTTTGAAAGTAGTGGCGGTTTTCCATGAAACTTATTATAAAGTATCTTACTTCAAATAAATAATCGAAACATACAAAAATCCGAAAATATAACTATCACAAGCGTGCCTTCAAACCTGTCAATTTCAAAGACCTCCACGTACCGAAAACCACCACTGTATGAGTATAGGTTTCACGACAATGCTCGAGCCTTAGTAGATGGTGTGTCAGTCAATTTAAAGAGTTGTGGTGTAGATATTTGTCTGTTTAATGTCGATAGCCGAAAATAAATAATAAAATGTAGGAACCTATCTAATGAATTTGCAAACAATTTGAAACTAAAAATAAAAGGGGACGACATCATAAGTCTGCTTAAGGGACGTCACTGGACTAAATATTCCAAAACCCTACAAAGCTCGTAAACATGATGGATGTCGAACGAATGCGACAATCCAGTGGTACGCGAGAGATATAAGATGACTGAATCGAAAGGCCATCATGATGTACCTACGCTGAATTGTAGAAATATTAAGGTATACGGAATTACGTGGCAGCAAAAACTTCTCTTCAAAAACTCTTACAGGAGAAAAGCATCGATGCAAGAGACATTCAACTGATAGCTAACTTATATTGGAATCAAACAGCGAATATTAAGATTGAAAACAAAATCAGTGGAGAGGTAGAAATTCGTCGCGGTGTAAGACAGGGGTGCATATTGTCACCTTTGCTATTTAACATGTACTCGGAAGCCATTTTCAAGGAAGCCTTAAAAGGTGAATCGGTGGGTATTATGGTTAATGGCAAACATATTAACAATATACGATATGCCGATGATAATGTGCTGATTGCTGATATTTTAAAGAGTTTAAATCAACTGGTAGAAAAGGTTAATGAGGTCAGTAATTCTTATGGTTTAAAAATGAACCTCAAGAAAACAAAACTATTACTAGTATCAAAAACAGCGACACCAGACACCAACATAAATTTTGTCATTAACAGCGAACCAATCGAACGTGTGACCCATTATAAATATTTAGGTACATGGGTCAATGAGAAATGGGACCAGTCTCAGGAAATAAAAACTATAATAGAGATCGCAAGGAGCGCCTTTTTCAAAATGAGACGCCTCCTTAGCAATCGAGATCTTAACCTAAGTCTGAGACTGCGTATGGTACGATGTTATGTGCTCTCAATTCTTTTTCTATGGTATGGAAGTATAGACGCTAAACCAAGAGATGTCACGGAGACTTGAAGCTTTCGAGATGTGGCTGTATAGACGCATCCTCAAAATTCCTTGGACTGACCGGGTGACAAAAAATGTTGAAATTCTCAACCGAATGGGGAAGGACCGAGAAGTTCTACGTAGTATCAAAACCAGGAAACTACAATACCTCGGCCACATTATGAGAGGACAAAAATACAGCATTCCCCAACTTGTCATTCAAGGAAAGATCAATGTGAAGCGTAGCAGAGGACGGCGCCGCATTTCGTGGCTTAAGAACCTCCGTGATTGGTACGAGTGCAGTTCCACCGAACTGTTCCGGGTAGCAGACGACAGAGATAAGATCGCCTTGATGGTGGCCGACCTCCGCTAGGGGATGGCACAATAAGAAGAAGAAAAAAATAATTAAGAGCTTGAGAAGGACTTCATCCAGCAATGGATTGAAACAGCTTGATACCGATGGTAATGATGATAATGCTATATTTATTAAGAAATTATCCCAAATAAAGATAATCACAACGATTGTTTTTTTGTATACAATATAATAATTGGTTTCTAAACGTCTCTAAACATATGAAATTACAGTTAGGTCACGGCGGATAAGTAGTAAAAAGCAGTGATTCTGAGAATCTGAAAGTTAGCCAAGTATCCAAAACAAATGAGGTTAGTGCACGAATTAATCATTAGCTCAAAATGCGTATAGTATGAATGGTTAAAGAATGCAATCCAGTGGAGAATACTCGTTAGATACCAAGTGAATATTTTAACGTTTACATACAAGAATTTGACTCGAATGAACCAATATTGTTTTATGTAACACACATAATTGTCAAATATCATAACACGTGATATAAGGAACCTTTTAAAAGTATTATCCTATTTTCATAGTAAATTCTGGGTATATTAATATGTTATTACTGAAGTGTTTCCGAATTATGTGTGTTCAATAATAAATGTCACATCCTGAAAAATAACGAAAGTTATTCGTAAAATACAATACTAGTTTATTAAAAATAAAATATATTAATCATACATATATGTAACAAACGTACATTGATGATAATAGATATACGTTTTGTTGATTGATATTTTTATCACAATAACATAAAAAAATATCTCTTTAAAAAGTTATGGACTCACACAAAATCTTGTATTAGGTACTTAACCAAAGTCTCTAATAATTGTTAAATTCAAATGCTCTGAATCTGAGTCCAGAATAACGTGTTGATTTTTTTAGTATTATGTATGTATTCCAGCGCTCGAAATGGAAAAGTTAACGAACCGGAGCGCTCTACAGTTTTCTAAAGATATTTACTTAGTTATGTGTGTTTTATAAAAATAAGTGTGTTAGATTTCTTATTATATGGCCTATCTAGCTCGGACGGTCTTTTTTACCACGAGACGGAGTGATAACTTTACCGATTTCACGAACAGGAACGGCGCTCCGGTGCACTCCGGTCCATTTCAAGCCCTGATGTATTCTATTCCTTATTTTCGAAAAAAAACATGTCATTGCCCATTGGTAAGAAATAGAAAATCTGTATCATATACTATGATAGATCATGAGTAACATTTTGACAGATCTAGGGTACACCTGTAGTATGTTGTTAAACATAATTAAAATTTACCAGCAATCCTGTATTGAGAATCACAAATAATGATAATAGGTATAATTTTATTTCTCCGCCATACAATAAAATATGTCAATATAACAATTTTATTACTTTTACAATCCTAAAAGTGAAACAGAAAAAACATCAATTTAAAATGGAATCCGAATAATATTGCAAACATTCAAATTACGAATTGGGCAGCAAGAGCAATTTGAACAAACAGACTTTGTATTTTATATGTAGCTGTCATTTGGTATCATGTAGGAAAAGAAAAACCAATTTTAACTTATATCTATAGAATATATTATATGAGTGATGAAGGGTGAAGGTAGAAGCTGTGGAGATCCAACATAAATAGAGAACACTATATTTTGTCAGTCATACTAAACTTGTTTGTTTTCATTGAACTAAGAAAACAATTTGCAGATGGAATTGGTTAGTTTTAAAATTCAATTAAGCCCTGCCTAGATACCAAACCACAATAGTAGAAATATGACAAAAATAATGCATACTTTTCAGTCATACTCATTTGCTATCATTGAAATAAGAATACAAATTGCAAATGTTTTTTAAAATTCGATCAAACCCTGCCCATACTAAAATACAATAAATACAAAATATTCTTCTATCCATAAAATATCTAAAGTTATGTATGATTTAATGTCATAATTTTAGATACAAATTTTATAGAGAAAGAAGAATATTTTTTATTAAATTTATGAAGTATAATAATTATTATAGTTTGCCTTAGGCAAGGTTAAATTAAATTTTAAAAACTACCCTACAGCATTAATTTGGTGTATTCTTGGTTTAATGAAAACAAATAAGAATGTCTGTCAAAGTTTAGTGTAGGTACAGTATTTACACGATGTCGGATCTAAGCAGCCTTCCTCCACCCTTCGTCACTGATACATATAGATTAAGATTATCAATATAAGACGATCGCAACATGAAATGATTATGAGAAAATAAATATAAAACACAATAAACATTTAAGGCTATACCTCAGTTGAGGCATGGTCTAAAAAGATCGTGGCTAGGCGATGCGCGGATTGCGGTCGCGGGTGCAAATGACGCATGCCGACCGAAATATAATTTGTCATATAAATCCAACATGCGTCCATTTAATGTTTAAATTAACGTTTTTAGTCATCTTTACACGATTTAAGAATTAATACCCCCGTCGCCATCACGAAAAAAATTTACGTATTCACACTTCGACGTTCGTTCTCCGAACGCCAGCGAGTCCAAAATTTCGTCGCGCCAATAGTTGAAAATTATTTGCCGTTTCACTGATGTATCGTCTTAAGTATTTACGATAATAGGTAAATAATTGACATAGACGATTATTCAATCGGAATGCTAACATCGGTCGGACTGTAGTTATTGCGTTTGAGAAGTATTTCGTGGGAGATTTTAAGTAGCATATAACCTTCAGTTATGGTTGAATATTAGCCAATGATCTGTTCAAAGTGTTAACTTTAATTAACTAAATAAATCAAATTGGCGAATTATATGGGAAAATTACCGGATTAACCTAAAACCAGTATGAATAGACCAATGTCACCGAGAAAAAAAATAATTTACAAGACAAATTACAGTTAGAAAAAAACGGTAGAAAGGGAAACGTAATCAGAAGTTTATGTACATATTATTTTATTACCTATATTTGATTACAATATATGTGAACGATTTTACTGAAATTAGTATGGTTGCATAGATAACTATAGAAAAAATAATATGTTATAGGTAATATTGTGTATTCTTGGCTATTTACTATCGACCCTGCCTATTGTTATTTGCGTTGTTACGTGATTAATCTAAATACTGACACATTTAAATACATTTTTAAGCCATTCAACACTAACGTGACCATTTATTTTATTCCTCAGAAAAGGACATTACTAATTTTTAGGTAATAGTATGTACCAACTCAAGAAAACGCACATTTCTTCTTAGATAATGAAAAGAACAGGAATGAACACGTGTAAATAAATAATTTATGTGGTCTTATATTTTTCTGAAGAAAAAAGTATATTTGGTTTTGATTTCAAATAAGAATGAAATAATTCTTGGCATGACTTCTTAAAATTTACCTTGGTAATAAACATTGCTTTAAGAACTGCGACTTACAACTACCTGTGATTTTTCGGTCGTTCTCAATTACTTATTCATAACAGAAAAGACCCTTTCTACTGGTGCTTTTCTATATTTTTTTTAATTTTTCGCGCCTTTTTTTGAAATTGTTACCGTGGGTTGCATTTTGCTTTCTTTCTGAAAACGGGACATTTCGACGTAGGGATAGGCTACTTAAAAACGGGACGTATGGTCACGCTAGCCGGCTCGCACATCACAACTCGCCTTGTGTGCCTGACGACCATAAATCAAATTTTCTGAGACCGCCGATGAATGTTGCATGCTACAACCTCGCACAGCTGCCTAGCTGCAAACGTCAAACGCGAAGAAGGAGAGTCTCTCGTCTGCCATTTTTATTGTGTTGATTGTATGAACAAACGTCAAACGCGGTGACCAGCGATGAGCGAGCAATGACAGTGTAGACAGAGATAGAGACAGAAATGGCCGATGGCCGCGGGCTGTGCGCTTGCGCGGAGTCGACTTTTTTTAGATACAACATGCAGGCTGTAGCAGAATGCGACATGTTGCATGCACTATCGTCGCAGCGTCGAGTTGCATCGGCCAATCTGCGAAGCTCCATTTGATAACGTTTGTTTCTTGGTTAACGATGACGTCACATCGACGAATTCGTCGTAAGACGCATGCGGCGAGTTCTGATGTGCGAGCCCTCTTATGCAACACCGATGCAAGGTGTCTTTATCAAATTGTAGGGCAACAATTTATTTATAATTCCTTAGTTCCAAGCAGGGTTTGGACCTATTGTTTGGGCAATGCATCAGTTGAAGTACAGAGGGTGCAAAGGATATTTTTGAGACTCATTTATCTGGGGCTGTATTGATACGTACTATCCGTCGCTTGATCCGATTGGCTTTCTCATATATTAAATTTACATACTGATCGTCCAAAAGTTAGAAGAGATCACGTGAGCTCTGCTATTCTCAATGGTATTGACCTGTGTGTATATTAAATTGGGAGCAATACTTATGTATACAGGTGTAGAAATAACCTGGCATTAGTAATGTCAATTGAGAGGGCAATAACCAATATAATATTCCACTTAAGTGGGTGACTTTGGGTGACAATTATTTATAAAGCTTACTCGGGTGTACATACTTAATACTGTTTCCATGCTATGTTGCGAACGTCTTAAATATATAATTAAATTTGTAATATTAACTAGGTATAATTATGCCTATGTAAAATAAATAAATTTGAATTTGTACGCCGCTGAATAAATAAATTACAGGTACAAGCATGTTATCGATTTTTCGAAAATTATATGACGGCCCCACGACGGCCGAGCGGCTTACGCGTCGGGTTGGTTATACTGTCGTGGGTCTCAGGTTCGAATCCGTGGTCTGGCAAATACACATATTGTTTTTCAATTTGTGTTTAGAGTCAGAGTATGGACCTAATAGGTTTAGCAAGTGGCTAACATCCATTTCTCGTAGAAACAAAACGTCTGTTATACAAACCGTCACTCTGCGGAGGGCCATACGATTCTATTAGAATCGAACATGGTCAAAAGAGAGAAGAAAACTATAGGTATTAAAACTATTTAATTGGAACTTATTAATTATTCGTACTGTCTTCATAATATTATCTACCAACTTCAAAGCCTATGGCGTAATATCCGGCCTCTTTAAATAACCTAATCGCGAATAGGTAATGGCAGGTCATTGGCCAAGGCAGGCCAAGGCCCCCTCCCTCCATTATTTAGTTTTTTTTTATCTACGCACGCCGCAGACAAAGCGTCGGCGATCATCATCGTCGGTATATTGCAATATGTCGTGTCCAGCAATTTTTACGTATGCAGTTGGCCGTATTACTGTTAATCGTGAGCTGTTGCATCGAAAATCAAGAATTCTTGACTTTACATAGTGGCTTCGCTATCACGCTCTATGAGCTTGGCACAAAAATGTATATTTTATTTTTCATTAATTGAGTTAGCATTTACTTGGTAGAATTCCATTTTAAAAGAAATGAAAATATAATTAATATTAAATTCTACAGGTTTTTTTAAAAAGGTTTGTCGATAGCTATTTCGGTTGTAACACCATTATCAAGACTATGTTTTATTTTTCCCTTGGCTGTTCTGTTATGTCACTGTTCTGTTATGTCACTGTTCTGTTTTGTCATGTTCTGTTTTGTCACTGTTCTATTTTGTCACGTTCTGTTTTGTCCGGTTACCGCTAGCACCTCTCTTGGCTGTGTTAACTTTTAGAACGAGAAGACACTTTTGACAGTTTAGACGGCTAACTTATAATACCTACCTCAATACATAGGTACATACAATAAACTACCCTCGATAGCCGCCGATAGGAACCTTGTGTATGGAATAGATGCCCGGACGGTTAACTTATTGTAACAATTAACGCTCTCAATACATAAATATGATAAACTACCCTTGATAGCCGCATTGTGTATACAATAGATGCGGTGATGTTTGTGGTTCTAGAACCTTTTCAAAGTATTATTTTGTCAACACACTCGTTATAGGTAGAAATATTTAGTTTAACAGATTATAGTATTTTTTGTCTTTTATAGTGTTAACTGTCAATTCATGGTGGAACTGCATTGTATTATTTGATTAATTATTTGTAATTAAATGAAACACAATTTTATAGTACCTACTTATTCCAATTTTTAATTAAATTCTGTATCGGTTTCGTCCTCTTCAAGGGGACATTATGAACTATAAAAAAGTAGATGCGAGATAAAGTGATGCGAGAATAAATTAATATAATAATAAAGATAACAGCGTGACATTATAATCGTGGATACGGATCAGTGATGCCAACCGTACTATAATTATAGTACAATACTATAATTTTAATTCTGTGAAAAATGTAAAATACTATAATTATACGCCAAATATACCAAAATACTATAATTCTAAAGGATTCAAGACGAAAAATGTTCCTGTACTATATATTTTTCAGAAATACTATAATTTTTACACCTTTGAACTATAATCAGCATAGAAAAAGATGGCAACACTGATACGGATGCACTGGTGAGATCGACGTGATCGAGAGATTGATTATATTGATGAACTTTACTGAGACTTGATTCGAGTGGAATGACGGTTGACTACGTCAAAATGAAGGAATAGTAGTGCGTTCCACGACGGACTCGATGAGTAAGTGGGGATTAATAGATTATCCTTCCAATTTATACAAATGCAGTACATATAAATTACAAGAGTTGTCGCAATTAACAAATCAAAACAGACCCTACTGATCTAGTTATGATTGAAGAAATGCTGACGATTTGCTGACTGTTTCCCAAAGTGTGGTACGCGTACCCCCTGGGGTACGGGAAGAGTTTGGTGGGGGTACGCCTGGTGCAATAATATGACATCAATAAATTATACAACATCCATGCTAGAATGTTTATTGCATGCGGAAGAAGAGCAATTGTTGGATTTAGCTTCAGACGGATTCTTGAAAAATAAATATAAGGAGTGTACTTAAACATCATTCTGGTTGCAAATGCAACACGTGTATTCAGTTTTAACAGAGAAAGTCCAGAAATACGTCTTGCCTTTTCCAACCTCAAATATATTTGAAGTTGATTTTTCAGCATTTGTAGACATTAAGTCAAATAATTACAAGATAAAAAGAACTTTTTATATACCACGTTTTAAAATTTTCTGTTGAATCATATAAACTTGACAATTCTATGTATTACCTAATAAATATAGAATACTGAAATGATATTTCATATTGATTTCCATAGTGACACACGTATATATTAATAATTTAGTTGCTAGGACCCACTTAGCAACCAATAATAGTGAGTATTAAATTATACTTTTAACGATTTTTTTCCGAAACATACAAAACAGAATTAACTGAAAATGAATTCAATTCTGCTTAAAGATGGCCAAAAGTATTAAAAAAATACATTCCCGTCGTGTTCTGATACCTATATTCTAAAAGTTTCAAATGTCTAGCTAATCGGGAAGTTAGTTAAAAATCTTGGACAAACAAGAAAAAATTTGTACTGCACAAGAAAAAATCTGTACCGGACAAACAAGAATACGAGCTAATAAAAACGTGGTTAAAAAAAGGAACAGGCTTTTGGGTGTGGAACCGCATCTCAAATTAAAATGAATAACCAGGGACCCAAATTACGATGATCTGTCGTCTCAACATAAACAATTTAATCCTTCTCATCGATTATAATGAATGTTATTTATAATATAACTATTTTGTATGTTTATTATGAATGAGTTTTATTTTTCGTTTATTGTTATTTTGTTTATGTACTAAAAAAGGAAAAAATAGATATATTTTGATTGTGATTGAAGTACCTATATGCATTTTATTTGACGAGGGGTACTCAGTGTTACGAAAATTATAGAAGGGGACACAGATATCGAAAGTTTGGGAAACACTGCTCTATTGTATTGTGTTGACAACAAAACATACATATTAAAGTGTGTAACCAGGGAATTCAGATTTGTTCTGTGTGTGTCACTCATTTAATGCTAAGTGGTACGATTGCTACGTACCTACCACTGTACCAGTATCCCGTTTTGTCTAGCAAGTTATTAAATTTCACTAGTTAATTAAATATTCATAAAGCATAGCTATTAGGTACCTACATCGAATAGGTGACTTCCAAGAAAATCATTCACGCCGGATCAATAATTACGATAATGTATTTACCTGATTGACGATGGCCATCATTTTGCGCATTTAGCTAGGTAATTGACATACGTATACATGTTACACCGAATGTGCGAAATTGACTATTACATGAAATGGGCAGAATTTTGGCTAATTCATGTAATAGTCAAGCCTGTTGCCTTATTCATGAATTAGGTAATTTTTCTGCTAAGTACATGAATTCGCCACGGTATGGAATTCTTGAACTGTCAACATGACAGAAGAAAAAGTAAATTTAATACGGATGGTTTTATTAGTTATAATTAGACATAATATAATATTATTATTATTAGGTTAGGTTAGGTTAGGTTAGGTTAGGTTAAGTTAGGTTAGGTTTTGTAATTCTGAATTAAATTATTCAACTGAATGTTCATTTTGAGGTTAGCTATCAAGTGTCAACAAACTATCACAAACATTCAATCGACCATTGCACAATTGATACCCAAGCACGAATCAAATCGGGAAAATACTTTTCAATAAAATTCTTCCGTTATCATATTATAGTTCTAGAATTTTTTGCGCATAGTAAATGGATATGAACGTCATTGTAGTTATTGATTGGTATATTTTTATATTATAATCAATGACATTTGACACATTTGTTTAGTTGCAAACGGCACCCTTAATAGCATAAGTACCTATTTATTTTATATAATTTGACGAGCAGCCGACATTCTTTTCTTTAGGTTTTGGACGGTTCTAGTAACGTTTTTGTGGGTGTTGATAAATAATGATCCACATAGCCAATAACCATTTTAAAGAATAATTCCACTAATGAAACTAATTTTGAAAATCATATTAGAAATGATCGACACAATGTCCGATCACTGGCTTTTTTGAATGTATGTCAGTACCTATAACTATTCGAAATGAAAAATGTGAGGTTTTAAAAGTATTAATATCTAAATAGACAGTTAAAAACTCTCCACCTCGGACTGTAGTACCAGAGTATGTTTCAACGTAGAATACTAACATAACGTCTTGCTAGACTGCTAGAGTCTAGGCTCCAGGGTTGAAGAATTCAACGATGATTTCATCTGACTGCATTTATTTGTTGCCACGAGAAGTTCACAGAATTTCGCGATTCCGGATTATATTACACCCCTCGCCTGCGCGCCCCACGTACAATGCTTATCACTTAGTTGATAACTTTAACTTAATAACGGTATATTACTTATAAGTTGGTACCATTCGCTGATTAGTTGCTGAGATAACTCAACACCAGGATGGTACCCCATACGGGAATTATTTATTTATTTCAAAGACGTAGATTTTCTACGTTAACAAGAGCATTAAACTATTTTTCGGAAATTTTAAAGAAGGACCTGAAGAATGTAACCCACTCAGAATAGAAGAGGCGATCACATGGCAGTCGCAGTCAAAGCCTTAGAGAAAAAAATAATTGTTTTTTTTACATTCGATAAAAATAACAGTCGAAATTGGATTTTTAAGCGGAGTTACTAGGTAGTAAAAAATGATCGATCCCCACGGAATGGGAAGAAGTGCGCGCCATTTTGTGATGTTAGGTCACACCACTTTCAATCACAGAAATCATAAAAGTCTATTTATTCCCTCGACGCCACTTACTGCTTAGGAAGTTTCTTTCTGTATTGAGGAAAAAAGTGTTTTACGTGTCGTTGGCTTCTATTCGACCGGAAAGTGAGTGCTACATAGTGTTTTATCGTGTGGTTAGTGATGGTCAACATTGCGAATGTGATACATTTCCTTTTTACTAAAATATATAATATAGTCGAACTTGGTTATTACGTGGAAGATTGGACCGACTGAATTTGCTCGTTATAAGCATTACTCGTGATATCGTTATATAACATTTTTCGCACCACGTTCTATTTACGCATAGAACATAAAAAATCTAAAAACCATCTTAAAAATCCCCGAAACAAGCATGGCATTCATAAACTACAAAAGAAGTTGTTTATTGTGAGCCGCCGGCGCTGGTAGGTACCTACCTACTGACATCACAAAGCTTGGATTTTTTACATGAAGTTTCAAGCATATGCGTGGATACTTTTTCAATGTTGTCGGCGAAAACACCAATTAGGTAATTAGACACTAGTGTCATAAACGTAATCCGATCCCGGCGGCATCGGTGGGTTTTATTGCTTAGGGTCGACAATCTTGTTTTTAAACGACGACGCATTAACAGTTTTCGAGAAGTAGCTCGTTATAAAAGTGAATAAATGTATGGAGAAAATCATAAACTAAAATGTCAACGAATGTTTCCTCATTAGGTCCGAGATCTCGATATTTCCGTGATCGTAATAACCAAGTTCGACTGTATATTAAATAACTTCAGTAGGGTTCTATAATATAAAGATATAGCACCTTTCTGAAGCTATCAACAGATTGTTCGTCTAATTCTCGTCCGGACAGAGACATACAATTTGGTACACAGCTGCTAATTCTTCGATGCGTTATATGTATAGATTAATAACAATGCTTCTAATGCTCCATTTCACAGAATAGATTAATAAGAAAGAAACGTAAATCGAGTCGTTCCCCATATATGTATATACCAAGACTTTGAAGGCGGTTTTGGTTCAAAATTTCATGACGTAAGGCGCTGAGAAAGAAATAACATATAATATGTATATAAACAGCGGCGAAGGGTGGAAGTAGGCTGTTAAGATCCGACATAAATAGTGCAAACAATATTCGTTTATCTATAAATTATCTAAATTTGTGCCATTAAGCCATACGTCAGTTTAGATATTTTATAAATAGAAGAATAGTTTTCATCGATTATGGTTTGGTTAAGCATGGCTTAATGAATTTAAAATAAACTATCCAACACTGTCTGTTATAGGTATGTATATATTCTTAATTCAACGAAAATAAATAAATATGACAGAAAAAGTGTGCACTATTTTTGTCGGATGCCCATAGCATACCAAAACTATTATGGTTTTGTTTAGGCAGGGTATAATTGAATTAAGTATAATAAAAAAAACTAACCAGCGCCACCTGCAAATTATCGTATGATAACAAATAAGTATGACTGGCAAAGTTTAGAGTGCAGTATTTATGTCGAATCTTCCACGAATTCGCCACTTATTCCTTGAATGATATTAAGATGCAGAAGGTGATATCTCTCAAAATGCCGCATTATGTGGCCAAAGTATGACAACTTTATGTGTCGAAAAGCCCAATCAATGGCGATGGCATATTTCTTATGACCCAATCAATGGTGTACATTTAAAGTGTGTCTTGATTATAGACTTTATGGTCTATATTTACGGAGAATAAAAATATATTATGTAAGAGAGTCATTTCGCATTGTATTTTTTTTTTTTTTATCAAACTACATTGTTATCCCCACATTTTTTTTAAATCACAAACATTTTACGGTTCTTGTCGGTTTACGGGAAGCCTACGGCAAACAAATTTTGAAAATAGCTAATAGGTGTACCGCATTATTTGTTAGGTTAGGTTTTCATTCTTGAATTCATGAATTTTGACAAAATCGGCTATGGAAATTAGCGTGGTTCCCGCCTGAGCTCCCGTAAACTGACATGTACCCATTTTACTTAAGTATATTATAATTTTACATGTTACCAAAAAGAAACCTTCAATGCGCATTCCAATTTTTAAAATATTTAAGTTGATGACAGGTGAACATAGTACGTGGACTAAAATAGTATAATAATTATTATAGTACAGTCTTCAGCGTCCAAAAATGCGTCAGCGATTTAGGTACAATTATATTTTAGACTTGTTACTGAAGAATACCTAGGTAAGTATATGACGACACCAATAAAACTGCTCTACAAATTGTTGCAGATTGTCGCTTACTTACGCCCTTTTGGCGTAGCAATATCGGTATCATCATAACCACAGAAATCGAATAAAAAGAGTTCGCGATCACTTTGGGGCATTGTAAAAGAAACAGAAAGGGGAAGTGCGGGTAAGAAGTGTATGGGGGGAAGCAAGGAAGCGTTAGGAACTTTATTGATTTCTTCCCGTTGCGTTGCTGCCGAAAGAAAAAACTTTACTATTCCTAGACTTACGACTATAGTGTTGCCATGTCCACCAAATTGCAGTAGATTTACTACTATTTTGGTGTGAAGAAAATAATAATATGATTTCGAATCTACAGATCTAAGGGTGTGGAGATCTGAGAAAACGAGCACACTTGCCAGGTATACTTACGGGAAATATGAAGATAATATGATAGAACGACACACTAAATCGATGAAATTTAATTAGCTCACTGACGATATAAAATTGAGAGATGAGTTTAAATTGTGTATCTAAATATATATAAGTACACATCAAAAAGCGTGAGATAAAGTTTATTTTTATTTTAAAAAACAATCGGTTCTTGTCGGTTTTAAGACTTTAAGGGAAGTCAGCGGCAAACAAATTTAGAATATAACCGATAGGTATACTTGATTATTTGTTAGACTAGGTTAGGTTTTCATTCTTTCATGAATTTTGTCAAAATCGGCTATGAATTTCTATGAAGTCATAAATTTTTATTTTATCGCATTGTTAATATTTTTTGGACCAAGCTGCAGTCACAGACAATAATATTATGCGCAAGGGATTTATTTAGGCTTTGCCTTTCGAGTCTACCCAGGGCTCGAAATGGACAGGAGCGCACCGGAGCGCCGTTCCTGTTCGTGAAATCAGTAAAATTATCGCTCTGTCTCGGGGAAAAAAATATTTGACGATTTGAACCAGATAGGGCAAAAATTGAAAATCTAACACACTTATTTTTATGAAATACCTATAAAATTTGATAACTATGGAAATATCATCAGAAAACTGTCGAGCGCTCCGATTCGTAAACTTTTCCATTTCGAGCGCTGATGTCTACCATAGTCTCATTGCTTACGCTTGTGAACTAAACTAATTTAAGTATCCTTTGTTTTGATGGGTAAATTATAAACATATAATAATAATATATTATCTAGACTGGAGGAAGAATGTACCTATTCATTATTTGAGACACTAGTATCATGTGCCGTCTGCGAACAATTAGTTATTAGAAATGGTTAAATTGGTCATAAGTACTGATAAAAAATGCTACTTAGCTACCTGTTCCACCATGTAAAATAGTTATTACATGAATTTAGAAAAATCCTGATTTTTTAAATTTCCATCTGGCAACATTAAAATTGCGAGTTACGTTCGCGAGGATAATACTATCGTGGGCGAAGAGAGTCCCGCTCCATAAGTGCATTCCTTCAATATTAACAAGCGGTTCGCTAAAAATTTAAACAGGATCTTGTAATTTAAGTTATGTTATAATGTATGACAGAATTTCAGTCAAATTTTCATTATGTGAGTATCATTAGTTTAATAATTATAAAGGAGTATTATTTTAAAATTATTGTCTGATGCTCTACTTTTCCCAGAAAAAATATTTATGGCACCATATCGAAGGCTAGTAAGGTCTCCTCGAGAATATAGACATTTGTATCTTGTGACTATAAGTAGTGAATACAAAATAATATCT
The DNA here is from genome assembly GCF_057557595.1 of Rhyacophila brunnea. Classification (NCBI taxonomy): domain Eukaryota; kingdom Metazoa; phylum Arthropoda; class Insecta; order Trichoptera; family Rhyacophilidae; genus Rhyacophila; species Rhyacophila brunnea. Next base: position 31,164,686 of record NW_028232827.1, on the reverse strand, counting down.
TATTATTATCTACATGGGTAGGTACCCAAAATATTGATTAAAACCAAAGATATTGAATCTTCTTCTAGATGTCTTCTGTTATTTCTCTACAAAAATCGTGTTACATAGTGTCACTTTTGTATGCAAAAAAAGAAAGTATTTTATCAGTACCTAATAGTCGTTGTTCACTTTCAACATTTGAGTTTCTAAGGTTTTCTTCAACATGTTCTTTTATAATTTTCAACGTGAATAATTTACATTTTTAACAAGTCATCTGATAAACAATGTGTATATTAACCAAATAAAAGCTTACCCCAAAGTACCACTCACGTAATACCTATAATGCATGAAATAATATAAAACTATTTTCAGCAGATACATACCAGTTATACTCAATTTCAGTACTTAGTATAGATTTGAACGTTGTTAATGATTTTTTTCGAATATTAATTACTATTTTGAGTGAATATGGAAGGGAATTTAATGAACACAGTCGTAAAATGTATTATCTTTCCTCACCGTGATGCGACGCCAGTAGGATCTACGCCCTAAGCCGGCTCGCACATCACAACTCGCCTTGTGTGCTTGGCGGCCATAAATCAAAACTTCCTAGACCCGCCGGTCAGTGTTGCATGATACAACCTCGCACATCTCTAGCGACATCGACATTCGCCGCATTCGCGCGTAATCTCCCGAAACGTCAAAATATACTCTAGCTAGACGACGCCATTGCGCAAATATGTCATCAGACGCGGAAACAGCGATTATTATGTATTCGTACTGGAGACATTTAAGGAGAAGTCTCTCGTCTGCCATTTTTATTGTGTTGATTGTATGAACAAACGTCAAACGCGGTGACCAGCGATGAGCGAGCATGACAGTGTAGACAGAGACAGAGACAGAAATGGCCGATTGTGCGGCTGTGCGTCGATATCGACATGCAGGCTCTAGCAAACGCGAGTCGTCGCATGCAGGAGCGTCGCAGCGTCGCAGTTGCATCGGCCAATCTGCGAAGCTCTATTTGATAACGTTTGTTTCTTGGTTTACGAGACGTCACATCGACGAATTCGTCGTAAGACGCATGTGGCGAGTTCTGATGTGCGAGCCCTCTAAAGCCTACGCACTGCAGGGTTGATTTGGCAAGGGACATGGAATACGATGGAACCTTGTGCTCTCCTTATGCTCCAAGGCTGCAAAGTGACCGGGTGACATTCAATGCACATACAATGGTAGATTGTTACGGTGACTAAACTACCGTCAATCGAGAAACAGTGCGAAGAGACTAAATTTTAATTACAACTACAGCAACGGCTGAGACGGTAGATTTTAATAAATATTAATTTAACGAGTTATATTTTGTAGTATTGATACTGGTGTTAATGCGGAAATAGCTGTCGGCTTTAATACAAAACTGTAATTAAGAAACAGTTCAATTTGTCTTACTTCATCATCAAAAATAATTAAAATAACAATATATGCCGCACTTTTTACAATTTGAGTGTAAATAATTAACCAATACATATAAAAACATTATTTCTAACAACGTTCATCGCAGCGGCAAACATTTCGCAAGGGGTCCTTCACACCTGTCAGACCCTCAAGCCATTATATACAAAAATCGTCACTGTACCTCAATATGCTGTTTGCATATTACACAGACAGGTACATAAAGCATCTCGTTTGTTTTTATGTTTTTAACAACCGGTTCTGGCGACCCTGTTGAACGTATAAAGAGCGTCACTACAATTTCCTTGATCCATACAAGTTCATTCCTACTTGTTCACAAACTTTGTTTATACTGAGTATTTCTTCTGCGTGGCTACATCTGCTAGGAATATTAAATTAACCCTAGTGGTTATGTGTAAATGGGGTAAGAAAATTATTCAAGGGTTAGTATTTGTTTTTAGTTTGTCTACTCTACAGGGTGCTATTTTTACACCATGAACTCGCCTTAGTTACCTATATCTAATATTAGACACATCTAGGTACAAAGATATATACAATATATAGGTATATAGTTATCTTCCTTTTGGTGAATAATAAATTATGATAAATTATACGAGATTAATAATTTTCGGAATGTACCAAATATAGAGTTTAAGCTTCAAAAGTTCAATTTCTCACTGTAAATAAAGAACCCGACTACATTAATTTTATTATAGGTAAATTTCATAAAATTAATAATTGTCAAGTTTGTGGCATTCCTGGGGTATCCTCTAATGTGTTGACAACATAAATACAAATATTAGGCATGGTGAGCGGCCAGTGGCGAAGGGTGGAGGTATGCTTTGGAGATCCGACATAAATAGCTCAAACTAAACTAAGGGGGGACATGCTCGTCGAAGGTCAAAATTGAGTTTTTATTGTATTTTCAAACCATGATCCTGGACACTCCTTAAACATTGTAGATAATCTATTGATATAATTTTGAAGCCTTATTATCCTTTATAGTTATTTTAAACATTTGATGACTGCATAAAGTATTTTTGTTACATAAAATAGTATTATTTTAAACCACTCGCTCTAATGTTTTAGAATATAGTCATATTTCGGTACACAACTGTGCAGTGGTGATCTCTGTGATCCCAAATTTGACAAGAATTAGGCATTTTATTATTCAAAAAATCGGCAAGATTTACACATTTGAAGATGATTCTAAAGATACTTATTATAAGCTATGTCTTTGACCATTCAAGTGTGATAAACATCTTATGAATAATGATTGCTTTATACTAATTATTGACCTAAGAATAAGGTTGTGTTTTTTTGAAATACGCCATTTCTTTTGGCATTCCCCAGTGGTTAAGCTACGACATATGACCGTAGCCATAAATTGACAAACTATAATTAAAGTAGGGAGTAAAATTATGTTAACGCGCGTGTTTATAGATAAATAGATTATCTACAACGTTTAAGGAGTGTCCAGGTTCATGGTTTGAAAATACAATAAAAACTCAATTTTGACCTACGACGAGCACGTGGGCCGTTAATGTCGTGGGTCACACATTACAATCCTGAATCTGGCAAATACACAATTTCAATGTGTATTTGGAATCAGAGTATGGGTCTAATATGTTGAGGAAGTGGCTAACATCCATTTCTCATATAAACAAAAAATCTGTTATTACAAATCTCCACACTGTCCACATGTCCAGGCCCATTTTTATGATTTTATTAGGATCGGGCGTGGTAAAAAAATCTTTAAAGAAATTACCATAGAAGAAGAGAACATATTTTACGACGCTTTTCTTAGCTCGTATTCTTATTTGTCCGGTGGTTCTTTGTCCGGCACAAATCTTGCAATCGATTTTTAACTAACTTCCCGACTGGCTAGACATTTGAAACTTTTAGAATATATGAGAACACGATGCCAATGCATGTTTTTCATCTTTAAGTAGAATTGAATTCATTATCAGTCAATTCTGTTTTGTATGAAAAGTTATTTCGGAAGAAATCTGTAATCCAATCCACTATTATTGGTTGCTAGGGGTCTGGGGTCCTAGCAACTAAATTATTAATATATACGTGCGTTACTATGGAAATCAAAATGACATTTCAGTATTATTTCTATCAAGTACAAATTTTTTTGATCGTTTAAGCTAGCAGGTCAAGTTTATTTATATGATTCAACAGAAAATTTAAAAACGTTGTATATAAAAAGTTCTTTTTATCTTGTAATTTTTTATGTAAGTAAGTACTACCTATATAATATTAAAATAAATTATTTAATAAAAACAATTATAAATGACAACCTTTATGGTTCTGTCAAATAGGCTAATCACACAATACACAGCATCATGAAACATCCCATCCTTTTTGCGACAGGGTAACATGAATACCGCAAAGTTACCAGTGATATTGGCAGGAACATGAAAATTAATACTAGCCACTATAAATAGATTGTAAATAAACCCACGAAGAAGGAAAAAGAAATGTCTTAAAAGAGTATCTAATGTTGCATTGATAGCATACCCAGAAGAAAATGAGTCCGTATATCCTTAAGGGGACGTTCTACAGAATTGGCCTTGAGAATTGAAAATATGATTTTTTAACATGACGTGGTCCATAATATCTGGTCTACTAGTTAATATAAAAAGGTCGTGTCAAAGTTGTTTGGGTCCAATAAATTTGCTCTATGACTCGATCCGACTCATATTTCATCAGGGCTGTCGAAGACATAAATCATAAATATTTATAATTTTAAATTTTTATTTATAATATATATATTATTTAAGTTTTGTGCATCTAATGCCAGGTCCACACTGGCAACAAGTTAAGTTGCTGGCAACCTCGTTAGATTTTACGATAATTATGGTGATTATCGTAAAATTTCTTAAGCAATTATGGTAAGTATCGTAAAATTTAATGAGGTTGCCAGTAAGGAAATGGCTTAATATCCACTGTGGTTCACGTAATGGCATGGACTATGGTTAACTAATTCAGGAAGTCAACACCCATGATAGAATTGTTTCCAGTTTTGGTTGCATTATATTCCAAAACTCTTCTGTAAAAATCGTTTCCGATTTTATAAATGGAAATTTCTCGGTGTACATAGTAAACAAACCTACGAATAAAAAAAGACAAGAAGGAACATACTGATTCATCGCAGTAAAATCTGGCAATCAAATTCGCCATTTTGAAAAGCGACGATTTTGCGTAAACAAATATCACGTGGTCTGTACGTGTGCGGCAAACTTCGAATGTGTTTGTAATTTTGTGTATTTTATGTTTGTGTATCACGCATTGTCGGCCATATTTGCCGGCCTTTCTGATTGCCGTGATTTGTACACATCTTCCTTCCTGTCTTTTTTTATTCGTAGAAACAAACAGTATTTTTTATTAGTTATATGAAGTTGGTCTTGAATCTGTAATAAAATAATACACAATTAAAAGATTTTAAAATAGAAAAAAAAACACATTTCCAAGCTTTCAGCCGTGCTCACTCATGAATGTCATTCGTCATTTAGATAAGTATATACACATTTTGATGTTATCTTGCAAAGTGCGAATGTAATGTTTTCAAATAATTGATATGGATTAATTATACCATCGTATTATTTTCTCGAAATCATAAACATACTATAATAGTATTTGAGTATCAAGCTATGTTCAATTTGAATTGGGTTATAATAATAATATACCCGTATATATATCAATAGTATGTTTGCTACAAAATCCACCCAAGTTATCAGTACGTACTTGCACAGGTTTGATTAAAAACTATGATGAAATTAACATTTTAAAAATATTAATGCATAATATTATTTTGACAGCCCTGTTTTCTGATCGGCGTACATCTTGCAGGTGTTTATAAAATAATAATAATGTTCAGCGGCAGACAATATCAATAATAATAATAATGTTTCTTGAAATAAAATCTCCGATGATTAGTGATTTTTGCGAAAAGATCGATTTAAATTAACGTACTTACGACGCCGAGGTCCTTTTTATACTAAATTATATTTGAATGTCGAGCTCTTCAGCCCCCCCTTAAGAGCGTACTTCAGTGAAACGGCAAATAATTTTCAACAATAGGTGCGACGAATTTTCTCACTAGTCGCCAATCGGAGACCGACAGTCGAGGTGTCTGCACGTCGATTTATTTTGTCATGGCGTCGGATGAAACTATTCTTCAATCGTGTAAAGATGACTAAAAAACTTTACGTATGTACTTAAAAAAGAAAACATGTCAATGAATATACAATTATTATTAGTAATATAACAATAAACATAACATTAAATGGACGCATGTTGGATTTTCATGACAAATTATATTTCGTTCGGCACGCGTCATTTGCACAATCCGCTCATCGCCTAGCCACGATCTTTAATATATAGAGTATAGACCATGCCTCAACTGAAGTATAGCCTTATAAACATCGATATGGACTCGATCCAACTTATGATAGACTGTGAGGACTCCAAATAATGCAGGCATATTCTAGAATATTTGATACATGAATTTGAGGTATAAAATAATAATTATGACTGAAACTTTATCTTCTACAGTACAAATAGCTTCAGGCGTAATTCAATAAAACAAAACAAATTTGCAAATAGAAATACTAAACTTTAGTAGAGGTTGAATCCATACAAATAAAATAATGGTTCCACCTCACATAACATAAAACTGTGCATATGAAATAGCATTTAAAAAGCAAAATTGGTCTTCTCAAATCGAGGTCGAGAGTTCACGCAAAAAATGGATATTAAAATTTATTATCGGCAAATTGAGAACAAAAAGTGACTGGTACCCACAACGATAGAAGTTGTAAATTACCTCTGACAAAAAAAGCAACACGTTCATAACTAATTCGATAATACCTGGGATTAACATCGTATATCTATACACTTAATTGACCGCTGATACATGTGCATAGGTGTATGATTAAGCTATTATTATGTTGCTAAAACAGTATGATGTATGGGTAGTGACTAGTGTTGTTAAATTCTCGAGAATATTCTCTAAATTATCGAGAATCTTTTTTTTAGTATATCTGAGAGTTTTCGCTGCAGAATTAAGCTTTATTACTTTACTTTATATTAAATACTATTACTTTATACTAAAGTTAGCATTTTTTCTTAACATTGGATAACCTATAATCTATATCCTACGGACATAGTGTATCAAAATATGGTATGATCATTTTCCTGACCGTCTTTCTTCAAGCAATAAAAATATCAACAAACAGAAATAAATGTCAAGGTTTTTTGGACTGGAATAGGTAGAATCAACTATCGTATATTTAAAGTCGATATAGGTACTCACTTGTATTCGTTCAATCCTCATAACTTCATTAATAACCTAATCGTAGCTATTCGTCAGTTAACACTAAACTTAGCACGTTTCTGTTATTTTCATTGGTCCAAATTAACACGGAAGCCATTCCATACACAAGGCGGTTATCAACGGCTATCGGTGGTTATCTACAATACATAATTGGTAATTTCCTAATATGGCGAGAATTTTATTGGTGGCTCCTATGTAGACTCATCCATTTCAACTCGTGACACTCTGTATGCGGATACACAGAGCGCTTAATGTCAGCGGATAGCAGAGTTAGACAATTTTTTTACTTCTTTCTTAACTTTTTCTTTATTAAGCACTACGGTTCATGGTTGCAGCATCAATCTCATGTGGCTCCCTCTCGAGACGGATTGAGCACTTAAAATCACAGTGTACTACGGAAATGAAGCACACATTATAGACGTGCAATAGTGTGAGTTCCAACCTTCAAATACACCAATATTGAATGAGCGTTAGTGCATAAACATTTATCAGAACGAATGACATGCTTAGAATGGCGTATTCTTGACACGTGTTTAAGTTTATCCCATATTCTTCCACGCCCAAGATCGGTTGCCTGTCATCCACACCCGTTAGGTATTTCAGTTCCCATTAATTATGTGTTCCCTGGTTGGTAGACATGCGTGTGGAATTAATACGTCTCAGATGTATTAATTAGTATGTGAATGCTAAATCTTAATATTAAAACATAGTTTGACTTCATTTATTAAAGCAATAGGTAAGTACATTCTTGACTTCTGATGATATTCAAATCTTATAGACGCTCTACTGAACATCAACGATTTTAACAGATGTGCCTATCCTTTTGCTTGTAACTCCAGAATGTACAGTGTATTATGTAAAGTGTTAACATTTTATGTAAAATCAAGGTTTAAGTCAAAGAAGAGAATTAAGTTACATAATGATTCCCTATTGTAGCAGCTGACGATTCGGTCTAGCAAATTTGATTGTTATTCTTACGAAGGGTCCAACACTGTAATTTAGTAGGGAGATTGGATTTGGTTTCCTTTGAGAATTCTGATTGTATTTCAACAGGTGGTTTGTAAATCAGTCGAAAGCTGGTATATTTTTATATAACAAAAAATGATAAAACTTAATAAAAAATAAAATGAAATTACTATCATAGTGAAACAACTTTGCAATTGCGCAGATTGCGATTTCTTCTACTGCGCACGAAATACATAAGGTAAATTAAATCATTATTATTATTTATAATTGATCTTACGTGAAGGCTATTGCATCGTTTTCTCTCGCCCTGAGAGACATATGGACACGACGTGTTAAAAGGGGTAAGGTGAGAGAAAACATAAACATAAACTATTCAAAATTTGAGAAATAAACTACCACGCAAATAAAAGAATCGTTTATTTTAATTGGGTCGTGAAAGAAAACCAATGATAAGATACTCGCATGATTGTTTGACAGATGCACACAGTGGAGTACTAGAGATTTTCCAGGAATACAGTCTTAATGTAATTTTAATCATTGCAGTAATAAACATATCGAATAATGTTGACAGGGCCACCACCACCTGGAGTCAGAGTATTGACCTTATGAGTTAAGTGGCTAAAAACAAACCTCTACTCTGTTGATGCCAATATGATCTTATAAGGATCGGACATGGGGGAAAAAATAAAGACACATCTGGATTTTTTTGGTAATAAAGTACCTACTTATCTAATAATTAAATACATTCTTGGAAGAGGTTTTCTGTAGTAATAAAACCCTGTCTAATTAAATATGTATAGGTAATAATAAGAATAAATTTTTACTTGTCTATTATTACAAACGTATTGTTCTATGGTTATCGTATATTATGCTATTTCCACGAATTTCCTTTGAATTTAGTGCATATATAGATAAATCGTCTTTATACGATGTTGTTTCGAGATTAAATTTAGTTTGCCTAAATATGATATCAATTCTTTTGTATTCAATTTCCGCTGCAGGTAAACTTTATTTCTACAATTAAGTAATTCCCAACCATTGTCAGTTGGAGGAATTTACATTTTTTTGTAAAACACGAGAAACTACTACTTGGCCGGCACATATTATAAGGTTTGACAGGTGTAAGTAAATAATATTTGCACTTTATGTCTGACTTCCTTCCAATATCTGAACAATGCGACACACTCGCATTCCAGTTGATAATATCCCTGAAATGTAGGTACCTACACCTAGAGTGCGATGCATAATCATGCTAACCATTTAACTATATTTAAAATACTAATATCGGCAACTTAGATGACGTCACCTACAGTATCCATCTGTGGCGAAGGGTGGAGGAAAGCTGTTAAGATCCGCCATAAATAGTGCACACTAAACTTTGTCAGTCATACGTATTTAAGACTACAATTTACAGATGGCGTTAGTTAGTTTTTAAAATTCGATTAAACCATGCAAAACCAAGCCATAATAGTTTTGGTATATTTTGGGCGATACCTACGATAAAATTGTACACACTTTGATAGATACTTATTTTTAATTAACCATTTCTTTTATTCAGCGAATAATTGGAAAAATAATTTTTCTATTGGCTATATTTTCTCATGAGTGTTTTCAGAATTATGTACTTATAGATACCTATTTGTTTTCGTTGGATTAAGAATACATATTACACATATTATTAGTTCATTTTTTTTTAATTCATTAACCCCTGTCTAACCAAACTATATTAGATAAAAATATGTTATTCTATCTATAAAATATCCAAAGTTATGTGTGAGTTAATGCATAATTTAGTACCTAAGTACCTATTTTATAGATGGAATGAGATGCAATTAAATCATGCATAACTTTGAATATTTATATAATATAGGTTAATATTTTGTATCTATTATAGTTTGGTTAGGTAGGGTTTGATGAATTTAAAAAAATGAACCAACAATAATATGTATCCAACGAAATCAAATAAGTATGAATGAAAAAGTGTGCACAATTTTGTTGTATCGCCAGAACTATTATGGTTTGGTTTAGGCAGGGTTTAATTTATTTTTAAAAACTAACCAATTCCATCTGTCAATTGCAGTCTTGGTTCAATAAAAACAAATACATATGACTAACACAATTTAATGTGCACTATTTATTGCGGATCTTAACAGTCTACCTCCACTCTTCGCTACTGGTATCAATACATAATAATACAGCACTATAAGTGAAAAGACAGTGTTTTTGGATTTAGTGAAATGAGAACCCAACTTTAAAACTACTTTTTCTTTTATATAAGGTATGTGAAATTATTGAATTGTTTTGACATATTCTCTAAATAGAGAGTGTACTTATATTCATACATTATGTCAAAACAATCCAATAATTTTATATATTATAAGAGAAAAGGTGGTTTAAAACTTGGGTTCTAATTTTCTAAAATCAAAAACACTGTCTATCTACTTAGCTGAGCAGAATACTACACTACAATAGAGCAAGTAGCAGTGGCTCACCCAGGAATTATTATTGGGGGGGGCCCAAGGAGGAGAATGTAAATTAGTCCCATAGGCTCTTTTTCTTCTTCATATAAATATTTTTACATATTTTCACAATACATGGCGATATACATAGGGACATTTTCAACTAGTTGAAAATGTCCCTCTGAGGCGGACGAAACCGGTCCTAATCTATTTAATAAAAGTGGAATAAGTACTAAAAAAAAATTACGTTTTATTAAATTAAAACAACAATACAATATTTATCCCGAATTCCACCGAAAAAAATGTTTTTTTGATTTACACCACCACCGTAGTGGGTGTAGTCGTTCTTTTCACAGATTTTTGGTTTTTTAATATTGAGGTTCCAACATATTAATTGAAAATGGACACAAAAAGTATTATTGCCTTTAAATTATACACAACCTACTCAATACAACACAGCCTTATATCTCGTTTATCGGTCTTTTGTCTATTGCACTCGGTGTACCTACACCATGGCTCCCACATCCTGAAACGGGCCCTCAGGCTAGGGCAGTGGTCGGCAAACTGCGGCTCTTTGGCCCCTTGAGTGCGGCTCTGCCACAGATGCTCTCTGTCATATTTGACATGGCTACAAAGAAGAAGCAAAGAAAATGGAAGAGGATAACCGTAAATACAATGTTGAATAGACCGAGACTTCGCGTTTATTCAAAACTTAAATGGCTTCCAGACCTGTATTTATGTGTCGGGAAAAATTGACGCATTCAAATTTAGAGAGATACTACAACTAAAAACTCGTAATTTTGCGCTAAATATTCTGTCGATGATGCAAGGAAGAAAGCAGCTGAGGAGAAGAGTCAAGAAAAATAAAGTTCTGTATTTAATTAGGTACTGAATAAAATCTTTCAACAATGTTAATATTGCAAGTTTTGTGGTTAGTAAAAAGATTTCCAAGAGAGGAAATGAAGAGTAAATTGAGAAATCGATTTATTGATGAGAACCTGGAATCGTGTTTAAAATTAAATCAACAACATACGAACCTGACTTACCCAAACTTTACAAGGAGATGCAAGGCCATTATTTACATTGAGTTTGTCAGTCATTGTCATGATTCAATTTTATGGATACCTTACTTACAATTTAATTTTTATTAATAAATAAGATCATTATTACGTATGATATTCAGTTTTATTCAGTGTACCTACCTATAATTTAATTAGGACTTTAACTAAACTACCTACGTATATAATTTAAGTTTAAGAAATTTGGCTCTCAAAAGAAATCTCAATCGTTGTACTGTTGATATTTGGCTCTATTGACTAATGAGTTTGCCGACCACTGGGCTAGGTTATTTGACGGGCCCCCTATCCACCGCTTAGATTAAAGGCAGTGTGAAACACTACATTAACGTTTTTCAAATTGTGTTTTAGTTCAAATTGAGGGTACTTATACAGTGAATTATTGGCGATTTTCAGTACGTCATCTACTTTAATAAAGGAGCTGTCGACACATAATAATCAGAAAATATATTGGACATTTATATAAATTAAAATGTTCATAGTCATGAAGTATAATAGCGCCGCAGGCGACTTTTTTTTACTATTAAAGCTAATTTATGAAATGTGTTTATCTCACTTATTTGGTCAACCCGACACGCCGGGCCCCCCACAGCCCGGGCCCCCAGGCTAGACCCCTGTCAACCCTCCCCAGCCATGACCACCACCACCACCGGAATACCACTCCGGAATTCGGGTGGACACCGAGAATTTCATTAGGGAACGGGTTTCTAAAAAAACCTGACATTAGTGTTTCGAAATTTTTGTATTAGAAATTAAAATCTAAGAAATATTACTAAAAAGGGTGCTGGAGAATTACAAATCATTTTTTGCCGTGTTGTTTGTCTAAGCCCAAGGTATAGTTTATTGGCTTTCGATTTCAATATGTAAAATCATTCTGATGATTCTCCTGAATGAGTAGTATATTTCGTGTTCGGAAATTTGTACGTATGCACTATGCAGTGTCACTGTGAAAGGTTGCATCGGAAATATACGAAAGTATATTACTTATTATAATATATTGTACTGTATATTATTAATAATGACATTATTAATGGACAACGCACTCAGTACAGTAGCTAGCAAGTAAATTTCATCACATTCGCACATGTTTAGGTAGACGTCACGCAATTTCTGCGATATCACGCATCGGGAATTTATAGCAATATCATTTTTATTGTAATGGCGTTAGAACAGTGTTTTTAGTGTCAATGTTCATTTGATCGAACCATTCGGCAGACCCGACAAAAAGCATCGGGAATTTATAGCAATATCACCTTTATTATAATGGCATTAGAACAGATTATGCCATTCGGCAGACCCGATAAAAAAGTGAGTGTCATTTTTTTTTCAGATGCTTCGTAAATATCAATGTCATTGATTATTAATGACTTCCCAACCTCTTTGTGTCGTATAAGTAGTATTGAGATAAAATTCATGCCTAAATAAAATACTTACACAATACTTAATAAAACCTACCGGAATACAAGGGAAAAACGGTTGAAAATAGGGGCCCTGGCACCCCCCAAACATGAAAATTATCGGAATGACTTTAAACATTGAAATTGAAAGCCAATAAACTATACCTTTGGGCTTAGACAAATAAAAACACGGCAATAAAATGGTTTGTAATAATTCTCCAGCACCCTTTTGAGAAAATTTTTTTAGATTTTAATTTCTAATACAAAAATTTCGAAACACTAATGTCACGTTGTTTTAGAAACCCAATCCCTGATGGAACTGTCAAAAAATTCTCGGTGTCCACCCTAATTCCGGAGTGGTGTAGGTCATGGCTGGGGAGGGCTGACAGGGCTCTAGCCTGGGGGCCCGGGCTGTGGGGGGCCCGGCGTTCCCGGAAATAAACACACATCATAAATGAGCTTGAATAGTAAAAAAAGTCGCCTGCGGCGCTATTATACTTCATGGCCGTAAACATTTTCAATTACTTATATAATTGTGCAGTATATTTTTTGATAATTATGTGTCGATACTCGACAGCTCCATTATTAAAGTAGATGTATTAAAAATCGCCAATAATTCACTGTATAAGTAGGTACCCTTAATTTGAACTAAAACACAATTTGAAAAACCTTTAATGTAGTGTTTCACACTGCCTTTAATCTTAGCGGTAGGTAGGGGGCCCGCCAAATATCCTAGCCTGAGGGCCCATTTCAGGATGTGGGGACCATGGTGTGGGTACACCGAGTGCGATAGACAAAAGACCGATAAACGAGAAATTAGGCTGTGAAGAAGAAAAAGAGCCTATGGGACTAATTTACATTCTCCTCCTTGCCCCCCCCCCCCCAATATTAAATCCTGGGTGCGCCACTGAAGTCCAACATAATCAAATTTAATATCTCATAATAATGACAGCGTTATTATCGGATATTTGAAACCAATCAATATCAAATTAATGTTCTTATAGAATATAATAAAATTACAATACTCAACGAACAACACGTATTTTTTTCATCTACGTAAGGTACGAGTAATTTCTTTCCGGTAAGACAACTCATGGTGAAACGTGCTACGGTGAAATGTAATACGTACAATTTACATGTAACCAGTAAATATCCGTAATAAAGGCAGTGGCAAAGAACGACACCATTTAAAATACGATCAAGACAAGTCGAGCTAAATTAGCAACTCTGGATGATGTTTATTGACAAATTAGTCCAGATTGTTGTGCATCGCGCTTCTAACCTGAAGCTTCCTATGCATTTCGCGGACTATCATGTGACGTCACAGTAAGCTGCCGCTACGGGGAAAACGTGTGTAATGCCGTTTTTCTTAGTGTTTAAAATGTTATCAGACTGACGGTCCCATCCCGTAGCACATTTTGAACCGTTAAACGGTTAAATGAACATTGGCAAAATCTGCCGAAATCATCAAAACAACAATGAGGTCACCTCACGTTGAACCGCACTGCATCGACACATGCATGACGTTTTGAACGATTTTATCATTTTCTAGACGTCTCTTTGACTTTTTCGAATAATGTGAAAATCACTTTTTGTGGTTGGCACTATGTATTTTCTATAATAATATTGTCTATTATCTATGGTCTGCAGGTTGGGTTCTGTTCAAAATATTATTTATGAATATAATATTGCAAGTAATTTTAACGTACGCACACGTAGAAACTGTTAAAATTAATTGAAATTAGTATGAATAATAATTTAATTAATACTAATACATTAGAGTTGGCACTCTCTATAATTGAATTTAGGGAGGTGGTGATCGTATAAAATATTCTACAAAATGACGAAACCATAGATTAAATTTGTCGCCGACAGGCAGTAGGCGAAATGCACCTCAATTTCATCAATCACAACTTTACTCGCAAGCTTTCGCATTTTCTTGCGGAACCCGGTTGTGAATCACTGGCCACACTTAGTACACACAGTCACACCACAGTTGTTAAAATGAATCGACAAGTAGGCAGTTATTGTTTTACTACCTTTAATAATACAATAATTATACAGAAGAGGAGCACGGGCAAAAAAAGCACTCCTCATTTTTTGTTCACGGAGTCTGTTCACCTCACTTTGTGTAACACCTACTTGAAATGCTATTTTTAATTTTTTGACGGTCCAAGGACTCCCAAATGTAGATTGACTAATTATGTGGAATTAGCCGACCTTGAACCATGTTGTAACATTCTGCTCTTGAAAGAGGTGTGCCTATGCCATTGGCAAAAGCTCGGTCGAGCCGGTTGATAATATTCATTCTCAAGGATGGAACAGAGTAATAATTAATATTATTGATACATTGATTTCACTGAGTTAACACGGCCCACATGCTCAGCGTAGGTCAAAATGGAGATTTTATGCTATTTTCAAAGCATGATCCTAGACATTCCTTAAACGTTGAAGATAATCTATTTATATAATTTTGAAGCCGTTTGAAGCGTTGTATGTGCTACGGCCGTATGTTGTAGCTTAACCACTGGGGAATGCCAATAGAAATTGCGTATTTCAAAAAAATACTACCTTATTCTTAGGTCAATAATTATTATAAAGCAAACATTATTCGTAGAATGTTTATCACATTTGAATGGTCAAATACATAGCTTATAATCAGTATCTTTAGAATTATCTTTAAATGTGTAAATCTTGCCCATTTTTTGAATAATAAAATGCCTAATTCTTGTAAAATTTTGAGATCACAGAGATTATCAATATAATTTTTTATCGTAAATATTTCACCATAATAATGTCGACATAAATTTTACTTATGGTTTTATAAAAATGCTTTTAAAAATTAATAAATATAAAAAATCTTAACACCACTGCACATGGATGTACTCAAATATGACTATATTCTAAAACATTAGAGCGAGAGGTTTAAAAGAATACTATTTTATATAATAAAAATACTTTATGCAGTCATTAAATGTTTAAAATAAATATAAAGGATAGTAAGGCTTCAAAATTATATAAATAGATTATCTACACCGCTTAAGGAATGTCCAGAATCATGCTTTGAAAATAGTATAAAATCTCCATTTTGACCTACGCGGCGCACGTCCCCCCTTATATGCAATACGCTAAATTTTGATGCAGGGTTTTTAATGTGTGAGTGTCCTACGAAAATGAATCACGCATTATACACGTGCAATAGTGTGTATAATACATACACCAATATTAAATGAGCGTCGATGCATAAACCGAGAGCAGTTGTCAGTATTCGACGTATGACGTATTCTTGACATGTGTTTAAGTTTATCCCGGTTCTTCCTTACTCGAGATCGGTTACCTGCTATTCCTTAACCGTTAAGTATTTCAGTTCTCATTATTTCAGAGTTACCTGGAGTTAAACAACGAAACCGAATACTAAGAATTGTTGCAGTTGTTAAGCAATCCGTCGTAATTAGATAGGATGCACATAGTTTAATTGGCAAAGCACATTGGCGCAAATCCAGTGGATGCAGGTTCGTGTCCCAATAGACGTCGCCGCTTTTCCCGCCTGACTTCCAGTTACCAGACATGTACCCAATTTTCAGATAGTGTTGGTTAGCTTTTAAAATTCAATTAAACCCTGCATAAGCCAAGAAATAATGTCAGTAGGTATTATACGACCCAAAGAGGTTCGACGGTCTTTAATATACGGTCATATATTTCCGATACAACATTTCACGTGGAGTGTGATACGGCGAACTGCATGAATACAAGTTTCCGGACATGGCCCGATCAGCACAGTGTTGAGATTTGTATTAACAGATTTTTGTTTTTACGAGAAATGGGTATTAGCCACATAAGTCCATACTCTGACTCCAAACTCAAATTGAAAAACAATATGTGTTTCTGCCAAACCCAGGATTCGAGCACCCACGACATAACAACCCAGGTTTAAGTTGCTCAGCCACCGTGGACCAGTGCCGAAGGGTGGAGGTAGGCTGTTAAGATCCGCCATAAATAGTGCACATTAAACTTTGTTAGTCATACGCATTTGTTTTTATTGAAATTAGACTACAATTTACAGATGGTGTTGGTTAGTTTTTAAAATTCAATCAAACCCTGTGAAACCAAGCCATAATAAATAATACTCAAAAAATCATACATAACTTTTGATATTTTATAGATAGAATAATATTTGTTATCTATTATAGTTTGGTTAGGCAGGGCTTAATGCATTAAAAAAAAAAAGAACCAACAATATGTGTAGGTACCTAATATGTATTCATAATCCAACGAAAACAAATAAGTATGAATGAAAAAGTGTGCACAATTTTGTCATATCGCCCAAAGTATACCAAAACTATTGTGGTTTGGCTTAGGCAGGGTTTATTTGATTTTTAAAAACTAACCAACACCATCTGTAAATTGTAATCTTAGTTCAATAAAAACAAATACGTATGACTAACAAAGTTTAATGTTCACTATTTATGGCGGATCTTAACAGCCTACCTCCACCCTTCGCAACTGCCGTGGACACAGGATACATGAGGAGACAGAAAGAAAATTTATTTAAACAATACATATAAGAAATTATGTTTGAATAGTCGGCAAGTTTTAACAATGAATGTAAAATAGATTGGGCACAGGTAACCAAGATTACAGAACCGGTTGATCCTTATCAGCTGGAGCCCGTGAGTGCAATAATTGGCACACCTCTGTTTATGGTTTTCGTAACACATACATAACAATGTTATGTACACAATAAAAGAAGAAAAAAGCCAAATGAATTCAGTCACCTTGGACGTGAGATTCGTTGAACCTATATGGGCGATGAACGTTTATAGGTACCTACATGAGGTTATTTTTTTCCCCATGGCGACGAATCGCCAGGAAACATGGATTTGCGATCGTAATCAAGGGGACTTTTTTTGGATGTTTTAAACACGGTTAATACCTACGATTTGCATGATTATTAATAATTATTGCATGAACACGTTGTAAGCTACAATACGTTCTCAGCTTTTTTAAAAGCTAGTTCTGGATACGGTCTAGTTACTAGTATTATGCTGAAACTGGTACCTAGGTACTCCATGGTCGCCACAAGGGGGGCTGACAGAGCTCTAGCCAAACAGTAAAAAATCGCTTGCTTTTGGAGTGTTGATTTGATTGATTTAATTAAATGATAATTCACGCGTAGAAATTTATTTTATAATTATTTTTAGTGTTTCCCGAATAATAAAAAATGACTATTTATCCAATAGGTATGCCAAAGGGTCGCAAGCAATGACATTATTAATGGACGACGCACTCAATACAGTAGCTAGCAAGTAAATTCGGGCATTCGCATATTATAGGTCGACGTCAGGCAATTTCCAGTATGCGATATCACGGATCGAGAATTTATAGCAATATGACCTTTATTGTAATGGCGTTAGAGCAGTGTTTCTAATGTCAATGTTCGTTTGAGCGAACCCGTTCGAACCGGAACATTCGGCAGACCCAACAAAAAGCATCAGGAATTTATAGCAATATCACCTTTATTGTAATGGCGTTAGAACAGATTATGCCATTCGGCAGACCCGACAATAAAGTGAGAGTCATTTTTTTCCCAGATTCGTCCATATTAATGTCATTGGTCGCAAGTTACTTAGTTACCACATAAGGGTTGCGGTCAGTGCTTTCAAATATGATGCTGACTGCTGACAACTCAATAATTCAAGTGAATTTATTGAAAATATAAAAAATATTAACAATACACGGAATACCCCTAATTTTACCATTTTGGAAACACTAATGTAGAACATCATATTGCTCTTAACCTTAGCGATAGGTAGGGGGGGGGGCGTCAAGCAACCTGTCTTGAGGGCCCGCTTCAAGATGTGGGTTACTGGGATTCTCAGTTCACAATACGAACTAGAAATCCCCAATAATATCACAATGACAATATTATATCTACCGTTATAGCCTATTTATGGAGACATAATAATATGCTGTATTTGAAGTCAATGAATTCTTGGTTCTTTAACATTGTGGACAAAGTATATAGGTATTTTTTCTTTTATTTTGTTAACTGTGAATTCATGGTGGAACTGCATTGTACCTATTGTTGTTTTAATTAAATTTAATAAAACGCAATTTTTTTGTAGTACTTATTCCACTTTTAATCAATAAATTAGGACCGGTTTCGTCCGCCTCATGGGGACATTTTCAGTATATATTAATATCATTTAATATTAATTATTAATATTTAATATTAGGTACCTAATATTAATATTATTATTTAATATTAATGATTAGACATATTTAACATAGACTAATACCTATTTAGGAAAAAAAATGAGTAGGTTAAAAGTAAAGGGATATTCTGAAAAATTTACGATTTTATATTATGAATGCCAGATTTTTCGATGTCTTTATAAGAATCTAAAGATCAGTCCTTCTAAGCTTAATAAACCATGCAAATGTTAAACGTTATAGGGTACTAAGTTTTGCATGTATTGAAAATAAAAAATAAGGTTTGTGAAGCTACCGTACAAGTTCAAAAAAGATTTCGGCATAAGAATATCGAAACCGATTATTTGTAGACATAGGGACTTTAGTAAAGGGAATTTCAGTCAATAAGTAAACCCATTCGCAATTAAACAGACTACAGTTTTATTTCACGATATTTCTCTAAGTAGTTATCAGTGGCGAAAAGTGGAGGTAGGCTGTAGAGATTCGTCATAAATATAGCACACTATACTTTTTCACCCATACTTATTTGTTTTAGTTGAACTTGGAATACAAATTGCAGATCGTTTTTTAAATTCAATTATAATCTGCCTAGACGCGGCTCTCGTGGTGAAGTTGGTAAGGCGCTCGCCTTCCACCCGAGAGTTCCTGGGTTCGATTCCCGGTCGTGACAAAAACATTTATGTGTTTTTCTCAAAGCCTGGGTGTTTGTGATTGTTCAAAATTACTAACAACAACCACCTTGTACGAAAAAGCAAGGACATGGTTATTAATAATTCTAAAAAAAAAAAAAATCCAGAATAGTAGATATAAGCTGTGGAGATACGACAAAATAATGCATAAGTACCTACTTTTTTTCTTATATTTGCATTGAACTAAGAAAACAAGTAATCGCAGATGGTTTTTAAATTTCGTTCGAACCCTGCTTAACCTAACCACAGTAGATAAGAAATATTCTTCTATCTATAAAATATCTAAAGTTATGTAAGTATCTATGATTTAATTTTATAGAAAAAGGAATATTTTTTTACCTCCTATCCTATTATGGTTTGCCTAGGTACCATCTGTAATTTGTATTATTAGTTCAATTAAAACAAATACGTATGACTGACAAAGTTTAGTGTGCCCTATTTATATGTCGAATCTTCACAGCCTACCTCCACCATTCACCACTGATATAAATCAGTGATTCCCAAATGAGTTCCGCAAGAATTCGTAAAAATTTGCTAAAAAGCTTATCTGCTCTAAAAGTTGAACCTGTTACTCGCATGCGTTTCTTAATTTACCGCCATAAGCAACGCATGACTTGCCTGCTCTACCGAACGTCACTGATGTGCAGGTTATGGAGAGTGGCCCTTATGCTTTTTTGTGTTTAGCTAATTCGTTAACGCCAGGTCCAAAGTGTTGGGTTCAACACGTCATTGAAGCGCCTAGTTTCAAAACCCCCTAAAACGGTTTTAGGTAGTTCTGAGAAAAATGAGAAAAACGATTTTAGGTAGTTTTGATAAAAATGAGAAAAACTCATATCTATTAAATCTGGGAACTTTATGTACGTATTTATTATTTAATTCGTACATTCTAAAGAGTATTTTGGCTTATCCATCAGGGGTAGATATTTGAAAAGCACACCCAACCACTTTAGCGGGTTTTTTAATTTATCCTAATTTTTGATCATACGTATTGACTGACGGTTATAACTCAAAAATTTTCAAAAACCGTTTTAGGGGGATTTGAAACTAAGCGCTTCATAATATGAATATTATTATTATAGGTAAAAGATTTGTGTGAATTTGACCCAGCCGCGGGATTAGAAAACGCGACCCAACCATCAAGAAGCAATCTACCACTAATCCACTGTATGTTTCGGAATGGATTTGACAAATTCGACAAAAATGCCTTGGTACAAAATATTGTTCGTCAAATGCACAATAAGTGGTTGCATGTCTCACCAATACACACTCTCGTAAAACAATAATATTATTTAGTGTCGTGTTGGTATGCGTGCTTGCGCGGAGGCACCGCGCAGGGTTCGACGCCCTCCCCCTAGCCCCTCCGCAAGCCACTATGGCCTGGCTGGCCACCAACTCTCGCGGGACACGGTGAGATGTGAGAATTGGACTTCTCTGATCCCGCGCAAAGGTCAAAGTGTTAAGAAATGCATGCACTTGTGGTTCAAGTAAACAGTGTTGTACTTACTATAGAGGGCGCGAGGTGCACAAAATGGAAAAACACGGAATAACTCTTTTGATTTTACGAAGGGTTCACTTCGGGGTCGTGTTCAGTGAATTACAATCCTACCTACATGGTACCAAACAAAAAAAAGTATAAAAAAATAAATTTAAGCTCATCAGATGTACGCGACAAGCCAGTAGAGTTATTGGCTATCAAAACTCCATTGTCTCATCGCCAACACACAGAGTAGTGCATTTAGAAGTACCTACCTAGTTTGTATCAAACAGCATACTATGCAATACATTTCCCGCTCGCAAAATGTAGTGCAACCTTTATTACGAATTGTATTTGGAACAATGATTTCCTGGATGAGAAAGGACAGGTCATCATATTGATATAAGTACCTGTATAAATGTTTTCTATAAAGTCTATATTGTGTCGGTCAGTCGTAGTTCCCAAGTAATTTTTTTAATGTTCTACCTTCAAACGACACTTGCAGGGCTATACAATATAACACTTCAAAATCAGATGAAAATGCTATGACGCATTCTAAGAGTTAACTATCTCGAGGTATGAACTGTCAAATAATGTTACTTTTCTTAACAGTGCCCTCTGGCAGCCATGCGAAACATGTGGAGGTTAGCAATTAGGTACCTACTTGGTTGCTGCAATTTGGAAAATTAATACTGACATCGTAATACTAGAGCCACCGCACAGTGCGTCAAGTTACAGCGGTCTTATTAGGTACACGCCCGCAAGCTGTCAAATGTCATTGATTACGTGACATATTTTCAACAAAGTGCAAAGGCAATGTACATTTGTACAATGTAGAATATACTATTACAATGTAGGATGTAGGTAATATATAGGTACAGCGTAGGTACCTACGTACATAATATAATTATATAATTCCAGTCCGATATCTTTTTTAGGTTAGGTTAAAAATGAGTTAACTACCTTGTAAGTAGATACCTAAGTATACAAAATTGATCCGAGAGTTATTGGAGTTATCATGGATCAAGAAAAATAACAGGAAGATTACGTTATTGGTGTTAACTAGTTGGAATCGCCCTATTGGTTCGCTGCTATTTAATGGCCTAGCATGACATCACTTAACTGTTTATTTTTTTACATTAAAACTTAATAAAATAACCGGGAAATTAAATCAAGTACCTACACAAATACCTACAGAAATATGCCAGGTTTAAATTAAGTAGCAGTGTATTTTTGTACTTGTTTGTTTATTTTAATTTTATGATTTTTTTATAGGTATTTTTTTAACTCTACGTTATAAAATAGGCCAAAAATTGTCTGTCTTCTTTTAACTCTCTTGTAAAATTTATAATTGGTATCTATTATCACGAAATAATAATTATTTTATTGTATAAGTAAGAATGAAGATTTAATTACAAACGAAAAAAAATATTTCTAACCTAGGTAGGTAATTATAAATTAAGTAAGTACCTAAAAATGAAAGAATTTTACACAACGGTTTGTATAACTTTAACCAGTGGTGTTCGCGTAGAGGAGGCGGTAGACGAGGGGGGCACTATAGAACTGTCTGTAATTGACTACTGCGCGGAAGAAAAATGTAAGGACCACTTGTGTTTATTTGTTTAGGGGCCGTCGAAAGCGTATGTTTGTTTGCACAAGGACTAAACTGAAATGAATTGATTTTAAGGTACGTACGTAAATATAACAGCATATTTCGTAGGCAACAGAATGTCGAATGTTAGATAATAGCTATCTGTGGGTTATTGCCAATGACATTATTGCACCTAAAATCATTGATTCTACCATGTATAGTGTACCTATAAATAGATAGCTGCGACGAATGGGTGACTTAAAAAAAATGTGGTAAAGGTAGGCTGTGGAGATCAGATAAAAAGAGCACACTTTGTCAGGTATACCTACTTACGGGAAATAAGATGATAATACGATATTACTACTGATGAATAAGTAGGTACATACTGATAACGACACACTAATTCGATGAAATTTCAATAGCTCACCGATGATATAAAATTTAGCGATGAGTTTAAATCATGTAAGTATCCAAACATTTATACACATCAAAAAGCATTAAATAAAATATTTTTTTATTTTTAAAAACAATAATATTATGTGATTGAAAGCCATAGAAATTATATTTTTACAACGTTTTTATTAGCTCGTATTCTTATTTGTCCGGTGGTTGTTTCTCCAGTACAAATCTTGCAATCGATTTTTAACTAACTTCCCGGCTAGCTATAAATTTGAAACTTTTAGAATATATCAGAACACGATGCCAATGCATTCTTTTAATACTTTTAGCCATCTTTAAGCAGAATTGAATTCATTTTCAGTTAATTCTGTTTTGCATGGAAAGTTATTTCAGAAAATTCCGTAAAAAGTATAAGGCGGTGGTCCTTGCAACTAAATCATTAATATATACGTGTGTTACTATGGAAATCAAAATGAAATGTCAAAATGACATTTCAGTATTCTATATTTAACAAATTTTGTTTGTTTGTTTGTTTTTTATTTACTTCATATCAAGTACAAGTTTGAGCATAATATTCAACAGAAAATTTAAAAACGTTGTATATAAAAAGTTCTTTTTATCTTGTAATTATTAAAGTATCTTATTGCAAAGCTGAAAATAGTATGGGTAAAAGTTTAAGGCTTTGTCTTTCGAGCCTACCGTATTGCATAATTTTCGGTAGATGGGGCTGAGGTCACGTGACCTGACGGTCACACCTGCTGCTATTATGCTATCGCATATTTTTTACAATTCTAAATTCAATACTTCTTGAAGATTCTGATGATAGAAGCCTCGTATAGAGCCTTCGCAACTGATACATAGAAATTAAAAAAAAAACAAAAACAGAAAACTTGAAGTCAAGAGTGCAAAGATATATTAAATGGACCTAGGATCCTGTGAAAACTTCTATTAGGTAGGTTCCCACTTTAAATAGCGTAATTTAAAATTTACATATACTTGAGACACCACGTGAGACCGACACGCATCATTGATTAATTCTAAGATCAGATTACAATGTTACAACGCAAATAATAAATATTAATAACCATAAAGCCAATCGATCCAACCGTTAAAGACACACCAGTTCCGTTCCACTTCTTATTGACTCGGTATGTATCTATTTTTTTTTTTGTTATTTATTATAATATTATTCTGTCACTGTTACAAATTGGTGTTATTAAATTGGATATAGAATCGTTACGGAGACATAAGATTTATTTGTTTAAAGTATAATATTCAAATAAGTATAACAATGCGCTACTTTCTAATAATACATACAAACGAATGTATGTACATGGATGTTAAAGAAATTGCGAATAGGTAGATACAAGCTAAAGACAGCGCTTGAAATGGAAAAGTTTACGAAACGAACCGCTCGACAGTTTTCTGAAGATATTTACATAGTTATCAAATTTTATGTGTATTTCATAAAAATAAGTGTGTTAGATCTCAGGCGGTCAAATTATTTATACCATAAGATGGTGCGATAATTTTACCGATTTCATTAACAGGAACGGCGCTCCAGTGCGCACCGGTCCATTTCGAGCCCTGGCTAAATACAATTTTGCATACCTACTACTGCATTAGGCATGCTACATTAATAGACTTATTTATTATTCAATAACCGAATAATCGGATTTTAAAGGTCGGTTACTCGGATAACATGGTTCTTTGCATGTTTTAATCCAGGATTAAAATATATACTTACTAAGTACCTATCTAGTATTTTTTTCCTATACCAGGCAGTGTTGCCAACCGTACTTTTATTATTTATTATAGTACAATATTTTATTAAGTATAGTACTTATATTATAGTACAATACTATAATTTTGATTCCGCTAAAAATGTAAAATACTATAATTTTACGCCAAATATGCCAAAATACTATAATTTTTACGCCTTTGTACTATAATCAGCATAGAAAAAGATGGCAACACTGATACCAGGTAACCTAGAGGTACCTATAAGTAAGTATGATGACTATAATGTAATAAGTTCATTAGTAGATGATGATGTAGTGAGGAAACGTGTAAGTGGATACCAGCGGCGAGGGGTGGAGGTAGGCTGGTATTATGTGTACCTAATAGGTATGAGAGTATCATATCGGTTGTTTTCTTTCTCGACCCGTTTAAATAAATTATTCTGTTGTTTGCAAGTCAGTTTATTTTTCAAATTTAGAATTAGCGATTTCACTCACTGTCTCGTTCCTACACATTTACATATTACTACATATCATCATCATCAGCCGGGGTCAATCCACTGCTGGATGAAGACCTCCCCAAGCTTCTTCCAACTCTCTCGATCCTGTGTCATTCGCTGCCACGTATTTCCGCCGAACTTTACCAGTTCGTCAATCCAGCGGCTTTTAGGGCGACCCTGTGGCCGTTTCGTGCCCCTTGGGTACCACTGGATGACGGCATTTGTCCAGCGGCCGTCCTTTCGGCGAGCAATGTGCCTCGCCCATCTCCATTTCAGCTGTTTGGCAACGTCTATTACATCGCGTACTCCTCTCTGCTTCCTAACCAATGAAATTAATATGGACTGGTAAAAAAATGACACTCATTTTTTTGTGGGTTCTGCCGAATGGCATAATCTGTTCTAACGCCATTACAATAAAGGTGATATTGCTATAAATTCCCGATGCTTTTTGTCGGGTCTGCCGAATGGTTCGGTTCGAACGGGTTCGCTCAAATGAACATTGATACTAGTAACACTGTTCTAACGCCATTACAATAAAGGTCATATTGCTATAAATTCCCGATGCGTGATATCGCATAATGGAAATTGCGTGACGTCTACCTATACATGTGCGAATGTCGCTATGCGCGAATTTACCTGCTAGCTACTGTATCGAATGCGTTGTCCATTAATAATGTCATTGTTCCTAACCCATTCGTTTCTCTTACGGTCATTTCATAAGATATACCTAAGTATTAGGTTTTCTGTCGTGTGTTACTTATAGTCAGATGGATAGATAAATTGATACAAACATATACCTATTGAATTTTTTTTATTATATAACGAATTACGAATTATTAGTTTTATCGATGAACGATCCAATTAATTAAGATTCTAATGACTGCAAGCCTGCAGTAACGGACAGAACGACTGTAAAAGAACGAGAACGTCATCGAATTAGTTCGTAGTGTGTAGGACGGTACTAATTTTTCGAATTGTAATTATTTATTACGATCCCATTCATTAAAAACGGAAACGTATGCATCGGCGTTCGAAAGAGAAAAAAACAGATAAAAAGTTACCTGTTTACTCAGAAGCGAATTAAGGTCGAAACATCGGATGGGCGTTTTCCCGGAGGCGTCAGTTTAGTTTTGTTTTATTTTTTACATTTTATTTAGTTGTGTTGCGAATGTTATGCTGAGATAGAGGTCAAGAGCCTATAAAAATCAAATTATTATACAACAAACAACAGCTGTTGGTTGGTTTAATTTTCAAACTATCTAATAATAAAAATTATACTGAAATAGTAATCGAACCATGACCTATCACGTAAAACTACGTTCTATTCACGAAACATAATATTGCTGGGTGTTTATATCGGTATTCAGTGGCGAAGGGTGGATGTAGGCTGTTACGATCCGACATAAATGGTGCACACTAAGTCAGTCATATGCATTCTGCACCCATAAGCAAGAAGAAGCACATTTTGAGATAATGAGACATTAACGTTTTTTCAACTTTTCTTAACGGCCCACATGCTCAGCGTACGTCAAAATGGAGTTTTTATGCTATTTTCAAAGCATCATCCTGGACATTCCTTAAACGTTGTAGATAATCTATTTACATAATTTTGTAGCCCTATTATCCTTTATATTTATTTTAAACATTTGATGACTGCATAAAGTATTTTTATTACATAAAATAGTATTCTTTTAAGCCTCTCGCTCTAATTATTTAGAATATAGTCATATTTCAGTACGTCCATGTGAAGTGGTGTGAAGATTTTTTTTATATTTATTAATTTTTAAAAGCATTTATAAAACCATTATTAAAATTTATGTCGACATTATTATAGTGAAATATTTACAATAAAAAATTATATTGATAATCTCTGTGGCATTTTATTATTCAAAAAATGGGCAAGATTTACACATTTAAAGATAATTTTAAAGATACTGATTATAAGCTATATCTTCGACCATTCAAATGTGATAAACACTCTACGAATAATGTTTGCTTTATAATAATTATTGATCTAAGAATAAGTACTTTTTTTTAAATACGCCATTTCTATTGGCAATTCCCAGTGGCTAAGCTATAACATACGGCCGTAGCCATAAATTGACAAACGATAAATGAAGTAGGGAGTAAGATCATGTTAACGCGCGTGTTTGAACATGTACCTAACCGATTTTTTTTAAACGGTGAAAAATGTAAAAATTTACATTTTTCGCGGAATTAAAATTATAGTACGGTTGGCATCACTGCGTTGTAATCAAGCGATGCAGCGCAAATGGGGACTTTTGAACCTGTTAATTGGTAGCAACCGCAAAGAATATTTTATTGTTTAAGTTTGGATTTACATTAGTAGGTACATATTTAATAGGTATAGTATCTACATCCTACAGATATGTAGGTATATACGCATTATACATACCTACAGCGATACATACATAATCGAACTTATTGGATATAATTCTTTGGTTACGATAAAGTTTTTAGTAAATACTGGACCTACTGCTTTATTTTATTAACGTTTAAATATATTATAGTAAATAGGTCATCGATATAGCATATAGTAAATACTTAGACGGAGTGTTAATATACAGAAGTGGTACGAAATAATTGATCATGAAATGAAATTTAGCTAATCCGACTGCCATAATCGCTGTGAACAGTGTGAACATCGGACACGTCATAGTTAATTTTTTTCATAGCGGTCGACTCGTCACATTACCTACTATGCCAATCAGTGCAATCGGCATACTAAAACTTGGCTAATTTTTAATCGATAATCTATACTGTACCTGTTGACTAACGTGTTTTAATAATTTTCAGTAGTTTTACGTACTTAGATAGTTCTGAGACTTACAATAACTAGAGTACCACTTAATTAGGTACCTACCTACCTACTTAATGTCAGCTTAGTTAATGCATCTATAAAATAAATATGTAGCTGAGCATAAAATATTAATTAGTTTTTTTAGATTTAATATTATTTTTGAAGTCAAAATAAATCTTAATTCTCTCCTGATTTAAAGTGCTTTGAAATGCTCTGCCCATATCGGGATGTATTTTATTGTATTCACTCGAATTGGCTACATTACCGTTTACAAACATTATAGCCCGCATTCTGTTGGACAAATTAATAAATGGTGAGTACCTATACAAAAGTACGTATGATCGACCTAACTGAATCTGATTTCAGACAAAACCAGAGTCAAGGCAAAGGAAGCACTCACTGGGCAAAGGCTGTGTCCTGTCAGGAGAGGTTTATTGTCACAACATTCTGATTTCAAAACTAATCACGATTTAGTTTTCTTCCGTCGTACAAAGGTATTCAACGTAAAAGTATTTGTTAGTTAAAATGCCATGTGAACCTACCTACATAAATTGTGAAGTAAACGCATTTACATAATATTTTAATATACTTTAGTTTAGTTTAACAAATTAACAGCTGTGATGACAATAAAAAATCTCACCTGTTTCAACACAGTATAAAGACTTCATTTAAAAAATTGGGTTTAATTATGATATATCCATCGACCAATACTCGGAGGCATAACTTTATTATTATTATATAAAGATATAAAAAAAGTTATACTCTCCCATTCCGCAGTGAATCCTGTGATCGACGTTACCTGTACATAAAAAAAAATCACTTGTGGTAGGTACTGCACCAAAATGATAATATTTTCGAACAGCATTTTAATAATCTATGGCCGGCTAATGAAAATATTAGTAGAACAAAATCTTCATCGAACTTCTACGCACAAGTCTAAACCCTTCATTTATTTAGGTTAACTTTCATCAATGAAAGCCAATTATTTTTATTGGGGATATCATGTTTTTGATCATAAAGGCCGCGGAGAAGATGATACACGTGGAAAAACTCGTAATTTTGGGTCGGATCGAAGGTCTGAGGGCTAGGAAGAGTTCCCTCCTGATGAACAGATCGAATCAAGAGTGCCACAGGTTTCACATCGATGAAAACCCTGCGTGCTGCAGAATGCCGATAGGGATTGACCGAAGTGGCGGTGAAGAAGATCATGTTGTGTTGCACATAGGTATTTTTCCATAAAAAAACAGTTGATTTAGATTTTCCAAAATCGTTTTAAATTTGGTACCTAACTACACTAATTATATATTAGGTATATTAATACATATAGGTAATGAATAAAAGTGGGCACGGTGAAAATTACTTATTGCTAACTTTTTGATCCCCATATTGAATGAGGAAACCATAATATTATTACGATTTCTGCATAAAAGAGATTATATTTTTTTTACGTCGAATAGTTGTTATTATTTTCCCAACCCATTGGGACCTTGTACACATAGATATAATTTTCTATCCAGGCGTGGAAACCCACAGCTTCATATACGGTTGCTCTACCAACTAGACTAACGTGGGTTGGCGTGCCGGTATGATGGCAAAAGAAAAATCTGCAAATTTCTGCAGGTAATAATTCTTATTATGTAGATTAAAACGACCATACAATTTCAAAGAACTAAATTTTAATATTCTTGAATTTATTTAATATTTCTAATTAGATAAATAAAATCGAATAAGTAGCTTTGCAATATTCTGTTCCTCGCATTAAGTTCGGATAACTCGTGGTTCGTTATGAAAACACTGTACTTACTATAAATTTAACCTAAAAAACAGAAGCCTTCCTTTGAATTCTCAGCAAAAATATTTTCATTCATAACCTGAAAACACGAGAAAATCGTAACCATGTGACCAGAGTAATTGTGCTGTCAAGCTTAAAGCAGCGTTGTCAATTCGCTCGCTGTGCATTGAATTGTAGCCCCGTCTCCCTCGTTTCACAGGCGCAATAATTCGCCGCCTCGCTCGCTCTTTTCCCTCCTCCCGAACTCTCGCTCGATAGGAACGGCAACGTCGCTATTCGTTCCTCCGCGTTCCGTTTCGCGAGAGGATGCATAGACTGGGAAATTTCGTTATTATTGCAATCGACTGTTTGCTGCGTTTTAACACAAAAAGAGTACAAGTCGGTTATTTTTTAGCGTTCGTGAAGGTTATTTTGCCTACATAATATTGTTTATTATGTATGCAGCGAGGTACCAATGTTGACATATTTGAGAAAAGAATAGGGATGCGTATCCTAATACCTATTAGTAGAAAATAGCCACTACATAGGTACATTAACACTACCTAGCTTTTAGCGCCAATTTTCTCGTAATATTCACACCCAATTTGTCAATTTTATTGGTTTTTATAACATATTAATCATATCATTCACACACCCTACCTGCCGACGTCTAGAGCAGTGATTTCCAACCCTGTGCCCGCGGGCGTAGGTGCGCCCGCGGATTTGTGTATTATTTTCAACAATGACCATAATGCAATCGAAATACAGATCGTGACTCACTGTTGCTAAATCCAATGCATTTTTAAATCCTTTAAAATTATAGTATTTTGGTATATTTGGCTTAAAATTATAGTATTTTACATTTTTCGCGGAATTAAAATTATAGTATAGTACAATAATTATAGTACGGTTGGCATCACTGCGTAAGTAGGAACCTAATTAGGTAAGCACTCAGGTAATATTGCTAATTATCTGTTTCATCATTTAACAATGTGTGCGAACAGGGTTGTTGACTAGGAATTGTCAAAGAATAGCCAGGTACCTACTTAGTTAATAATATTTATGTGTCAAAATGTCTATTTGTTAAGTAAGTAAGTATAAACCTAGGTACCTAAGTTTCGTTGGAAAAATGTGCCCATCATCCCATTTTTAGCTATAAATGTGCTCCTAATGAAAATAAAGTTTATCATGAGGTTTAATCCGATCCTATCGACAAATCCAGATCTACGTAATGTCAAAATTAGATATACCTAATATTCTATTATTTGACACAATTTTCAATGAATTAAGCTACAATCTCCAGATATTTTACACTGATTTAGCCATTTCTCTTTTTAGTTATTTAGTCTTTAGGTACTTGATGCTCAAAATATTCGAAAATTTCAGTTGAAAATTATACTTATGTAATAATATAAATACCAATCATGATATCTCTGAGACATGTTGGTTATCTTGGGGTTTTGGAGATTTAAAAATCGGCGAGATCCTATGTTTCGGGATACCTAGATTATTGAGTTTAATATGTTTAACTGTTAAAGGTTTAGGAAGGAAACTAACAGTGGCGAAGGGTGGAGATAGGCTGTTAAGAGTCGACATAAATAGTGCACACTAAACTTTGTCGGCCGTACTTTGTTTTCATTGAACTAAGAGTAAAATTTTATTTTGTAAATGGTGCTGGTTAGTTTTTCGAATTCAATTAAACCCTACAATAATTCGTAGTATTACTTCAATGAAAACAAATACGTGTGACTGACAATGTTTAGTGTGGATTGGGTATGTCGAATCTTAACAGCCTACCTTTTCCCTTCGCCACTGGAAAATGGATAAATACGTAGATTAGATACATATATATTTGTTGATCACTTTTGAATTTAGTGGTAAACGGTACTTACCTATATAATTGAACATCATAATAATCTGTATTTAATTTAGGTCCAAAGGCGAGGGTTGGAGGAGATACCTAAATAGTGCACGATAAACTTTATCAGACATACCTACATTCATTGAACTAAGAATACAAATTACAGATAGCGTTGGTTAGTTTTTAAAAATCATTAAGCCCTGCCTAAACCAATGTGTGCTCACGTATGCCTGTGAAACGTCATGGACTCTTTAGGCTATAGGTACCTCAGCTGAGGCATGGTCTAAAAAGACCGTGACTAGACGATGCGCGGATTGCGGGTCGCGGGTGCAAATGACGCGAACCGAACGAAATATAATTTGCCATAAAAATTCAACATGCGTCCTTTTTATGTTATGTTTATTATTATATTCGTAATAATAATAGTATATTCAATAACATTTCTTTTTCAAGTAGGTACTTTACGTTTTGAACGTGCGGGACGTTTTTAAGTCATCTTTACACGATTTAAGAACATATTCATCCGACTCCATCAGAAAAGAAATTGAAGTGCGAACAGGTCGCTATGCCTCTCCGAATGGCAACGCGCCTCAACGCGGCCGAAATTTCGATCCACATAGTGTTCAAAATTATTTGCCGTTTCACTTATGTACGCTCTTAACGTAAGAGAAATCAAAAATTACCAGTAGCGCAACGGACACGTAAAGGTGCACGTTGAGCATAACACGGAAAGATCACAAAATAAACTAATGTATAAAGAAACAGGCAAGAGTAGGAACGCGATGTGATAGAGGTCGCTAAGCAGGAGAAAAGTCGCTCAGCGGTGGACAACTGCTGGACAAATGGCGTCAAACAGTGGTACCCAAGGGCTACTAAAAGTCCACATGGACGCCCTGAAACCCGCAGAATGTACGCTGTGAGGACCGAGAAGAGCGTAGAGAGCTAGGGGAGGCCTTAATTCAGTAGTGGGTCAACCCCTTCTGATGATGATGATGATGAAAGTAGACACGACTACAGCCACTGGAAATATACGACTGCAGTGTTGATCAATCGAGTCAGACAAGTAGGTAGGTACTAATACCGCAGGAAACAAAGGTCACGACCAAGCGATTATATTCACGATTCACGATCGTTTTTTCACATTTTACGTGGGTATGAACAAAGTGTTCCAAATGAACTTAGATTATTATATTATTATCTATGCCCTCTATGGCATATGCGGCTTCCAAGTGCTTTCCAATAATATTGTCTATACTCCAGTAGCGAAGGGTGGAGGTAGGCTGTTAAGATTCGCCATAAATAGTGCACATTAAACTTTGGTAGTTTTTTTTTAATTCATTAAGCCCTGCCTAACAAACCGTAATACATTTGGTATATTTTGGGCGATACCTACGATAAAATTGTGCACACTTTTTCATTGATAGATACTTATTTTTAATTAACTATTTCTTTTATTCTAGATTTTTTCTATTGGCTATATTTTCTCATGAGTGTTTTCAGAATTATGTACTTATAGATACTTATTTGTTTTCTTTGGATTATGAATACATATTACACATATTGTTAGTTCATTTTTTTTTAATTCATTAACCCCTGTCTAACCAAACTATATTAGATAAAAATATGTTATTCTATCTATAAAATATCCAAAGTTATGTGTGAGTTAATGCATAATTTAGTACCTAAGTACCTATTTTATAGATGGACGAGTATTTTTGACTATTATCTATTATGGTTTGGTTTTCGCAGGGATTAACCAACACCATCTGTAAATAATTGCAGTCTTATTTCTATGAAAACAAATACGTATGACTGACAAAATTTAATGTGCTCTATTTATGGCTGATCTTAACAGCCTACCTCCACCCTTCTCCACTGGTAGAAGGTACGGTAGAAGGTTTCAATACTACTATAAGAAAGTATTTTATAGATAGACGAGTATTTTTGACTATTATCTATTATGGTTTGGTTTCGCAGGGTTTAATCGAATTTAACAACTAATTTTAACAACTAACCAACACCATCTGTAAATTGCAGTCTTATTTCTATGAAAACAAATACGTATGACTGACAAAGTTTAATGTGCTCTATTTATGGCGGATCTTAACAGCCTACCTCCACCCTTCTCCACTGGTAGAAGGTTTCAATACTATTATAAGAAAAGTGTGCATCTCTTCTATAAGTAATTATGGTGATGCAAAAGAGTTGTGAAGGTCGACCGAGAAAGTCGCAAGCTTCGCCGCCGTGGAAATGAAACAAAATAATGAGTTTGCGTTGCTAATCGTATACCCCGAAATGGTGTCAGCGAAGGTCAAAAAACCGGCGTTCGGTAATACCTCGGAAATGCTGTCGGAATGGCAACACCGATGAATTATTTTAGCGTCGCGCGACGCGGTCTGTGGCGCTAGACTTCTGGGAACCATTTTAAAGTATTTTCCGGCGAGCATCAGTCGCGCCAGATGGAGCACATGACACGTGGACCCCACGTGAAGATTCAACAGATTGCTTCAAGTAAATTAGTGATGATAATTCGGTCAGCCCCAATGACATTATTAATGGACAACGCACTAGCACAACACGTAGCTAACAAGTAAATTCGCGCATTGTATAGGTAGACGTCACGCAATTTCCATTATGCGATATCACGCATCTGGAATTTATAGCAATATGGCCTTTATTGTAATGGTGTTAGAACATACGTTAAAGTGCCCACCACCACCCGTCATATATGCACAGCCGTGGATATGCACGGCCGCTTTCTATGACGCTTTAAACGTGTCTGAAAGAAGTGATTTTAAGTGCTCATTCCGTCCCGAGACGGAGCCGCACAGGACTAATGCTGCAACCATGCACCGTAGTGCTTAAAGAAGAAAGTTAAGAAAGAAAATGGTGTTAGAACAGTGTTTCTAGTGTCAATGTTCATTTGAGCGAACCTGTTCGAACCGAACCATTCGGCAGACCCGACAAAAAGCATCGGGATTTTATAGCAATATCACCTTTATTGCAATGGCGTTAGAACAGATTATGCCATTCGGCAGACCCGACAAAAAAGTGAGTGTCATTTTTTTCCAGATGCTTCGTCCATATTAATGTCATTGGTCAGCCCATATTAATTTACCCTATTTGCTAGACATTTACGTAGTCACAATACGGACGAATAGGGGGAATCGCCGGAATGAGGGCGTGGCATTGGCGAAGAGTGGAAGTTGGCTGTGGAGATCCGACATAAATAGTGTACACAAAACTTAGCAGTCGTACTTATTTGTTTTTATTGAACTAAGAATGCAAATAAAAATTATTTAACCCTGCGTAATCAAACCGTATTAGCTTAGACATAAATGCTATGGGCGATCCAATGAAAAAATAGTGACCATTACATTGAAATAGTACTGTTGTGTTACCATGTCGCAAATACCTAGTTCACGGAAAATTAACCGCTCTAAAAAACAAAGCTCTTTGGAGAAAAAAAGAAATACATATTTAAATATAACAATTATTATATTTATTTTGTTAAGTGTTTTTATTCAGCCATAATAGGTAGTAGTAGCGAAGGTTGGAGGTAGGCTGTTAAGGTCCGCCATAAATAGTTCACATTAAACTTTGTTGGTTAAAACTTGTGCTTGCCCTATGCCCCAATACTGGGTCGTGACACGGTGAAATAAGAAGAATAAACTTTGTTAGTCATGCGTCTTTGTTTTTATTAAACTAAAACTACAATTTACAGATGGTGTTTGTTAGTTTTTAAAAATCAATTAAACCAAGCCATAATAGTTTTGGTATATTTTGGGCGATTCGACAAGATTGTGCACACTTTTTCTGTCATTCTTAGGTAGGTACCTATTTGTTTTCGTTCAATTACCTAAGAATCGGTACATAATACAGATGGTCATGGTTAGTCTTGCCCAAACCAAACCATAATCGATAAAAAATATTATTCTATCTATAAATATCCAAAATTATGTATGATTTAATGACATAGTTTTAGATAATAAACGATTTTTCTTACTACCATCTACTTACTATGGCTTAGATTGGGTCGGGTTTAATTGAATTTTAAAAACTAACCAACACTATCTTCAATTTGTAGCTTAGTTCAATAAAAACACATACCTACTTACGTATGACTGACATAGTTTAGTGAGCCATATGTATATTGGATCTCAACAACCTACATACACCCTTCACCAATGGGGTATGGAATGTATTTTTTAATGAGGTAGGAACAGTGAAAATTACAAATTTAGTTAATATTTTGTTTGCGGGGAGAAGTATTAAAATAATACGAACGCGTATTCTTGGTTCGACAGGGAGGTCGGAACCAGCACTCAAATTGGACAATTTTACGAACCGGAGCGCTTGATAATTTTACGAAAATATTAACGTAGTTGTTATCTAATTTTAAGTGTATTTTATAGAAAATTGAATGTAACCAGCTTTGATAGATAGGTAGGTACCTCGATTGGGTATCAAATTATTTTATAAAGGGTTATTTATAAGCATAATTATGATTTACGGTGACCCACATATCCCTTCGTCAGTAATCCGTAACTTAGAAATCCATTACACACACATCATGACGTGTCTGACATAATACATAATAAGTCACTTATGTTTATCAAAGTGAAGACATATCTATGCCAATCAGCAATGATGTTCTAATTAAACTAGACAGAACTAGCTGCACTAAGTCACTAATCACGCGACTCATGCCCTAAATACCATCGCAACTTATCTGAACAAAATAACTTCTGAGAGATTCCTCTGAAATGATCTAACTGATTTAATAAGCTAATGAATTGTTCATTATATACAGTGACGAATGACGTTCCTAGGCAAACTGCCGCCCTTGAGCAGACTTAAAGTTAGAACGCCACCGCCTTCATTTTAAGGTTCAAATTGTCTAAAAAAATATTAGGTACCAGTGGCGAAGGACGGAGGTAGGCTGTTAAGATCCGATATAAATAGTGCACACTAAATTTTGTCAGTCATATATATTAGTTTTCATTGAACTAAGATTACAATTAGCAGATAGTGCCGGTTAGTTTTTAAAAATCAATTAGACCCTGCTTAAAACGAAGCATAATATTTTAGGTGGGTACCTAAGCTATGGGCGATCCGACAAAAATAGTGCACACCATTTTCATTAAATTAATAATACGTCATATTACAGTTAGTTGGTTTTTTTTTTTAAATTTATTAAGCCCAGCCTAACCAAACCAATAGATACTAATTCTTCTTCTTCTTTCTATTAAATATCTAAGATTATGTATGATCTAATCGCATAATTTAAGATATTTTTTAGATATACGTAAGTATATTTTGTTGACTATTATTTATTATGGCTTGGTTTACGCAGGGTTTAATTGAATTTAAAAAAAACTAACTAACACTATCTGCTGATTATTGTAGGTCTTAGTTCAATGAAAACAAATATGTATGACTGATAACTATTTATGTAGGATCTTTACAGCCTACCTCCAACCTTCGCCACTAGTAGGTACTTACCTACTTAAATATTTTATTATTTGTTTTAGTTTTAGGCTATGTAAAACAAACAATAGGGTCTGCAAAAATCTTTAAATTAACAATCCTACATGCCAACTACTTGTTGACAGTTCAGACCATAATTAACCGCCTGAATACGTAAAGTGGCAAATATTAGAATAGCCTCGCAGAAAACAAATAAAGACGTAGGTACCTAGTATGAAAAAAGAGCAGAATTTTTTCGTACTTCTTCCACACATTCTTAGCCATTTTTAATTAATGTTTTAATTAACAGGCAAAAACAAAATGCTTGAATTAAAACAATCTAAAAACTTGCGTTATTATTATTTTATTATGGCCTTCCTCCGCCGAGAATCAACGGTAAATGAAAGTCAATTATAAATAATTATGAAACTATAGGTGAGACGGCACGGGTACAGTAAACATTATATGGACATACTTATTCCTTGTGTTTTGTCGTGAGGTATGACAAGCCAACCACAGTAGGTATATTATTTTATTAAATCTGACAAGACAGATATATAAATTAAGGAAAATATATAATTACTTAGGATTAGGATTGTGGTCCAGTGTGATTACATTGGCAGGCGCGCAGATCCAACCAGATCCAACGATCCAGGCCGACCGTCGTGACCAACGTCTTTACACTATAAGCAATTACACAATTCGATCGCGTTGGTCCTTGCTTTTGATTGGTTTAAAATAAACATAGTGTTGCTATTATTAAAAATATAGGTTGACCGAAATCTATTTCTTCGTTAGATGTGTGGCTACACTGTTTTCCCTCGCAATTTTACGTCAAAACTCAGCTGTCAAACCTAACCTCGGAAGCGGGCGGTAGCTTCCGATATTTTCGTATGTTCTCGGCTTAGATTATAGAAAAATATAGATAGAGCTATTGCAAGTGTTTGTCCCTCAAAACATGACGAACTTTTTCACGTACTTGCCTTGCCCCCTTCACGCTTCCTCCGCGATCCTTTCCTGGGTTATTCGAAAATATGTGTGACAGTGTGCGTGCCGTAGTGTTGCCAGATATCGAATATTTATTTCAATGTTATAATTTTACAAGCGATGTTTTTATAAATTATATTATGGCAACACTGGCGTGTTGGCTATACACCTGGTAAAACATTACTCACTAAAATTGGCTCATGCGGAGGGCTTGGTTCTCGGCAATTTTTGTTTGAATCTTCGTGAATCGTGACAGACGGAAATAGAATTAGTTCCGATTTGCTCACGATCCCGGAAATCCATAGATAATAGATTTTGGCAATCGTGGCAGACGATCGGGCCAGACGCAATCTGCCAATGTAATTTGAGCATAAGGCGCTGGCCTTTCATCCGGAAGCTCCGGGTTCGACCCAGTGAGGTCACAACATATTTTATGTGATTTTTCTCAAAGCCTGGGTGTTTGTGATGGTTTCATTTCTATTACTAAATATACTACCTACTATTTCATTAAGCCTCAATTACATTGAGCTCCTTTACGAGCTGTGTGTTGGCAAATTTATAATCTGCCTGTAAAGTCGCCCAGTGTAATCATCAAAGAAGCTAACATGTTCGATGATTACACTGGGCGACTTTACAGGCAGATTATAAATTTGCTAACAAACAGCTCGTAAAGAAGCTCAATGTAATTGAGGCTTTACACTACTGTCAATTAGCTTCTTGGCCTGTCATAAAATTCTGTGTATTATAAAGTAAAAGAATATGATAATTTTTTTCATATCATTTAATAAAATTTTTTGGTGCGTTGGGTCGAATTGTCGAAATAAATTAGATAACATTCAGTCATTGATCTATTCTATATTACTTGAAAGTCACGCAATATTATTATCTTTTTCTGCTATTATAATAGTACCTAAACAATAAAGCTTTAAGTAGGTATGTATATTGTATACTAAAACATCTAATCTAATCGGCGTAAGCTTTTGAAAGTGCGTTTCGAACTGTTCCGAGCAACATGAATATAGGTACATGCTCGGTATGGAAAAAAAAACTAGTCCTCGCCATATAAGAGGAATGGCAATTGAGCCAGTCTGCAGTGCGAAGGGTACCGCGTTTATAATTAAGGCAATAAAATCTTGGCCTCGCTCGGAGTCGCTGGTTCTCTTGTACAGTTCCCACGAAGGGATTCGAACCTGCTAATTAATATAGAATCTTTTTTTGTTTCTCTATTCTTCAGTGAGTTTGGATTCTGTTTTAAAGAATAAGTAGGTAACTAGGGTAGGTACATACTACATAATGCAGGTATATTGAATATAAATTACGTAAATGATCAAATTTTATTTTAATTTGACTTCGTACCCTTCGTCGTCTCGATTCATCAATGGCTATTGATGATATTTGTTTAATAACTCCTACATACATACAGTGACTATTTGAAACACAAAGTCAGTAGACTTATACCGGAATCAAAACTTTCACATTATATAAATGCTCGAAATGGAAAATTTTACGAACCGGAGCGCTTGATAATTTTACGAAAATATCAATTATATTATACTATATTACATTAATTGTAAATGTGATTTATAAAAATAAGTGTTATTTTTTAATTATATGAAATATCTAGCTCAGACGGTCTAATTAATATTTCCACGAGACGGAGCGATAATTTTGTGGATTTTATGAACCGGAACGGCACTCCGGTGCGTTCCGGTCCATTTCGAGCCCTGAATATGCATAATACAAAATGTAGCGAAATACCTGTAACTAAATGCCTGTGAAAGGAATCAAAGGACAACATATTATCAAAAAGTCAGCCAAATATAACGAACCATTATTATTTATCATATTTAGATGAACTACCATGGAAAGTCGCATATTATGCATTGGCGGTTTGATATAAGTGAATGCCCGAGACGGTGACAGGTTTGGAGACCATCTCGATAAAATTATTCCTATGCATAAACCACTAAAGAATGTTACAAATAGGTAGATACACCGATCGTTAAGTTTCCAGGATTTTTTCCATTTAGGTACTTCACTTAATTTCCAGAGAAATATTTGTTAAAGTTTTCAGCTAACGCTTTTATATGTTGGCTTATGATGTTGAATATGACGTTATGGTTAATATCAGCAGTATTCAAAAATTCTCCCAGAGTTCATCTATTGCGAATTCCCCGAATCGTGTAGCGATATTGTCGGTTGATAGCATGGTGAAAGCTTTCGCGGACCGGTAATAAATTCTTGCGGACCGACGCCGGTCCGCGGACAACCGGTTGAAGAACACTGCTAGCATACACTATGGGTTCGGGTATCACGAGTTAGGAACCTCTGGATTTTATCGAATTTCTGCTATATTGTTGTGAAGTTTGAGAGTCATAAATGCATTATAATTGGTACGGTCGAGCGGGTCGCATTGCAGGAATGCACTCAGCTTTCTCGGTTCGACATAAATATGCAAGCGATTTAAAGCAATAATTATGCTCGACTTGAAGCATTGAAAATTATTTGAGCAATTTTAGTGGCACAGTGTAAGAACCTACCTAATGCTACCTATCTACGTATAAGTGGGTACATTATACAATATTGCTGTTGTCATATTGACAACTCCGAACAATAATTCTTGAATAATTATTACTTAAATAACGTTTCATAGACTGTGCCCCTTTGGCACTCAGGACAAACAATCTTTTGGAGCCCACGCCAGCTCTCACCGGGTATTAAGTGCATGGCCTCCATACCTTGAAGCGGCCCCCCAAGGCCAGGA
The DNA here is from genome assembly GCF_057557595.1 of Rhyacophila brunnea. Classification (NCBI taxonomy): domain Eukaryota; kingdom Metazoa; phylum Arthropoda; class Insecta; order Trichoptera; family Rhyacophilidae; genus Rhyacophila; species Rhyacophila brunnea. The sequence goes on along the minus strand of NW_028232827.1, from coordinate 31,123,741 downwards.
TCTTTGGCGCCCCCCCTACCCATCGCTAAGGTGGCAAGGCAAGGCAGTGAGATGCTCTACAATAGTTTTCGGCGTGCATTTTTGAAGCAAGTATTAATAGACAATTTTGAAAAGTTTTTAAATAACAACTGTCAGAATTTTAAATGAATGGTAAGTATTTATTTCAAAGTATCGGTATAAGCCCGCTAGTTTTAATGTTGAATGTAAAATATTCGTACAGCAAGAAATAATATTCAAAAATCTGTCCAAAATAGATTTTATTCTGACAAATTGATATAAATACTTACCATTAATTATTTAAATATTTCCCGAAAATTATTTAAATAATTCCCTATAATAATTTAAATACTTCCATTGTTATATTATAATACTTACCAATAATCATTTTTTACTTGCTGTTCATATTAAATAGTTCCCACCTTTTTAATAAAATACTTGTTTGATTTTTTATTAAAATACTTGCTATTAATGCATATATATACTTACCCAATAATTTGAAGCCATAGTTTTCTAAATGTTGTTTCAGGGTATCAAGGGTATTCGGTGTGTTTTTAGCGATTTTTTTTTTAATATTGTTGAATAAATCCACATGAATTATTATGGAATTGTCAAATATCGACACACAATAATCAAAAACTGCATCACACAACTAGATATTTTAAAATGTTAATACTTTTCAAGTAAAATGGCGACATTTTCCCCATTATAGCAAATTTGTGATGTGTCTTATCAAATCGACCCGCCACGTCGGGTCCCCCCCAGAGCCCGGGCCCTCTGGCTAGAGCCCTGTCAGCTCCCCCCATTGTGGGGGCCATGATTATGTGCGTCCGTTTACAATTCTGGGGTAAGGGCCCCCAGCCTATCGGGCGCGGGGTCATAAATAGATTTATAGATTGATACAGTTTTATGAATATTGGATTTTTACTTAAAATTTTTGAAAATTAAAGGAAAGCTAGAATAACTATTTTATATGCAAGACGTATCTACACTTAAAAACATATAAAATGACAAATGTTAATGAAACCTTATTTGCTCACATATACCCAGAAGTTTTAAATACAATATATAGTATATACCTACCTATACATAAAATAACATACCCATTTGCGATGTGTGGTATTTTATTTACATAAAGGCTTATGAGTTATGACTTTTTTAGTATCCTTACGCACCCTATTGCCTTCTAGAGTCCTCTAAGGGTTCGATTAATTTCGCCTACTTTGGGGATCACTGATCTATATTGCCATTGGCGTCTCCGTTTTAAAAGCGATTCATTTTAAATCAAAACCGTTTCAATTATTTCCAAAAAACAAAGGTACAAAATAAATAAAATGCCACTGCATATTAATACGTATAATTAGGGCTCCATGAATTATTGAGAAGGGGGGTAAAGACAGAAAAATCACTGAGCCAAAAACCCTCGTGTGAGTAGAAAAACAGCGGCGCCTCGAGCTCATTGTCGGCCTTTTAAGTATGCACTAAATGCAAATTGCACCGTTTATCTGAAGAAAAAAAACGTTAAAAATAACGAGGAGTACCTATATAAGTGTTTGCTTACAGCTAGTGAGTGTCTTGTTAAAATTCTTTCACTTTGTAATAGAAATCGCGAATGTGCATTGCTTCTTTTAACAATAATGTAAAATGTTGATTGAAGAGATCATAATAGTATTTAGCAGTGGCGAAAGGTGGAGGTAGGCTGTTAAGACATAAATACTTCACACTAAAATTTGTCAGTCATATTTATTTGTTTTTATTGAACTAAGAATACAATTTGCAGATTGTGCCGGTTAGTTTTTAAAATTCAATGAAACTCTGCCTAAACCTAAACCAAACCATAATAATTGCTAATAAGTAGGTATGCTATGGGTGATCCGACAAACAATTATAGTGCACACTTTTTCAGTCATACTATTTGTTTTTGTTGAATTAAGAATACATACCTATTACAGGTGGTGTTGGTCAGTTTTTTTTTAAATTCATTAAGCCCTGCCTATTACAAACCATAGTTGATAAAACATATTGTTCTATCTATATCTATAAAATATCAAAAATTAGATATGATTCAATGGCATAATTTTAGATATTTCATAGATAAACGAATATTTTTTTACTATTATCCACTATGGCTTCGACTAGGCAGGATATAATTGAATTAAAAAAAAAAACTAACAAACACTATCTAGACATTGCAGTCTTAGTTCAATGAAAACAAATACGTATGACAGCCAAAGTTTAATGTGCACTATTTACGTCAGATCTTAACAGCCTACCTCCACCCCTCGCCACTGGGTTTATACATATCACCACGAGAGATCTCTAAAGAGACAAAGTTTATGCAGTCAAAACAATCCAATAAATTCACTTAACCGGTTAAGTGCCCAAAGCGTCTTTGGACGCCCTAATTACACAAACTCTTATGTTAATTACTATCAATTAACTAATTGCGGCATAGAAAGGATTAATATAAGAGAAAAGGTAGTTCAAAACTTTGGTTCTCATTTCACTAAAATCAAAAACACTGTCCTTTTCGGGAATGGGACAACTGGACTCCAGGACAATTGGACGCCGCACTGTCGTAGACACGTATACAGAACGTAGACGAGGAATTTTAATCAGATTCTATCTATTACTTAGTAGTTTTAATTCATTTTACTCTTAACATAATGTATTCTTTATTGCGGATTGAGAATTACCGTGCCTTAGGCTTTATATAAAATAAAAAAAACTCTTTTTTCGTTGGAACTTAAGCATATCCACGATTAAATCATTATTTACGCCTGCATATTTACATTCTCACCAACTATTAAATCATAATATAATCATTTAAATATAAATAATAATATTAAATATATTTTTTAAAAGTACCAAACGTCTATTTTCGAATTGCGTGGCGTCCAGTTGTCCGGCGCCAAATCTTCCAAAACCCCTTTTTACTTAGCAGTGCATGAAATACTAATGCAACAAGTTACATTACTGACAAGTAGGTACTTACTACATATTGCCTACTGAGTACTGACTACTATATACCTACAGTGTAACAGTATTTTCAATTTGTTTCAATAAAGTATTCGCATGTTTTTTTTTAATTTAATTAATGGCAGACGAGCTATGTATTTTGTTGGCACGCATGCGCGAAACACGCGAGCATTTCCTATTTGGACAGACACGCAATATTTTGCATTTTTGTATGAATGGATTTGCTACACGTTTAGTTTACATTATCATTAATGTTCAACCGATAACAATGGTTTAGTCTAATAAGTACTTATATTTTAACCAGGTACATACCTACGTAGTTTCTTTATTTTCACATATCATACCTATATGGAGTGGCGGGTCGTCCATATGCACTGCGGAACTGCAGCACACCCAAGCAAATTGAGAAAAATATAATATTATAATATACTTACATAAATTTATGTAAACTTATTATACCTATAAAAATATCAATATTATTTAAGCGTGTATTATGCTCGCCCGTGCACCGATACATCCAATAATTATCATACACCGCGGTACTAATATCAGAAAATGACCATCTTTATGACTTTATGCAGTACCGTTTTCAATGGGATATGCTCGAGTAGGCAAAAGAGGGGCGCGGGGAGTGGGGCTCGTAGCTGGAAGCTTGATCGGTACTGTTGGTCCGACAGTATTTCGCCGTTTCTGCATTCGCACGTGAGCACGCGCGCGACAGCGAGGAAATAAATATAGCTTTAATGATTTATTAACATTGTTAAAATTTATTTCTGCAAGTAATTTGTGCAAAATTCTTTATTTTAATTATTAAGTATTATAATTAATAATTTATATTTATTTTTGATGATAATAGTATCTAAAATATAATCCAAATAAACATTTTTTTCTTTTCAATGAATCGCAGCACCCCAGACATCTTATCCACGTGCCTTATGTTACTTAGAAACGCGTCTGCATTTCACCGGGGAACGAAATTAATTCTGCGTATATATTCTATACACAAGGCTGCTATCGTTGGCTATCGAGGGTAGTTTTGGGGTATTATAATTGTAACAATAAGTTAGCCGTCCAAACTGTCAAAACTGTCTATCTCGTTCTAAATTACTTTCTATACTTCCTTTATTTGCCGCCCTTAGAATGTGTAGCCCCACAGCAGTGCACGCCTTCCCTACGCCCCAAGACGTCACTGGATTAATTTCCTCAGAAAGGAGCACAGATTCTGTTCCACGGATGTTTTATTTTACTACTAAGGCCTAGCCGTATCGTCGGCTTAGCTTAGATTGAATAAACAAAATGTAATATATTAATGTATGCACAGATTAATAAGGGGCCTCGAGAAGTAATAGATGTGTACATACATCCATCCATTAAATATTAATAAAATATTTGTTTAGAAAGAGGGGGGATTACGGTTGCCTGGCAACGACCTCCTTGCTGGAGCAAGAGGAAATGTAACAACACATTCAAAATATTTCTTGATCCACTGTAGAAAGAACAAAAATATGTATTCCCGTTTCATTCGTGAAGACAACCAGTATTAATTAATAAACATATAAAAAGAAGCAACTTAGTAGCAAGAAATGTATCAGTACCAATTCTGATTAATGTTGTTTGTGTAGAGAAATTATGGAATTGAAGTATCGTAAACCGGCTGTTGCTACTTTACTACGCGGAGAAAACTCGATTGCACTGATTGTAGTAGGTACAGAGGTGGGGTGAGTGGGGGCAATGTACCTAAGGAGGTTTACTGGAATTTAATAATCTGGTTTCAAAAGCTTATCAACCCACGCTACATATTGAATATATTATAATAATATTATTGTGCACATGTATCTAAGCAGTTCCTGATGAATTTGATCAAAATATACTTAGTATATTATTATTATTGAATCATATTTGTATTGTTAAAAATAATCTGTATTCTCAACATGCTAACAGTCATAAACAAACAGGTTTTAGTCATAATCTCATTGTACGACTAAACTAACTTAACAGTTGCCATACAAATCAATAATTTTATAAATATAAATAAGCGTAAGTAAGATGTGTTTCGTTTTCGTGTAACTCACTGTTGAGGATCGCGACTTCTTTTAAATGGCATAGTTATGTATCCCTCATTCCTCAACGATCTTTACATTTCTCTTTGTTCACTTAGTCTGAGCCTGATGCTGGCCAAATAAATATTGGACGAATGGCTAACATTTCACAAAATAATTAATTGTTTATATTATTATATATTATATTATTGTTAAATTATTATTGTATTTTATAACCTAATAATAAAATTGGGATATATATGTTAAAAATGTTGTACAATGGCGTGCGGTGTATTTTGAAATCGGCGCATGCTATTCTACAGCAAATTCCTATAAAGGTAAGTAATTTTTTTGACAAATCAGGTGCTCCAATTTTGATTTTCAATCAGAGAAACCCTGTCTAATCCAAGCCATAGTAGATAATAGTAAAAAAATATTCGTTTATCTATAAAATATCTAAAATTATGCTATTTAACCTTAGGTACATAATTTTAGATACCTACATATTTTATATATTGAAGAATATTTTTAATCGATTATGGTTTGGTTTAGTCAGAGCTTAATGAATTAAAAAAATAAACTAACTAACACCATCTGTAATAATATGTACCTATTCTGAATTCAACGAAAATAAATATGTAAGTATGACTGTAAAAGTGTGCACTATGTATTTTTGTCGGATCGCCCATAGTACCTATACCAAAACTATTATTGTTTTATTTAGGCAGGGTTCAAAAACATTTAAAAAAAACGAACCAGCACCTTCTGCATAATATTGTATTCTAAATTCAATGAAAACGAATAATTAATATGACTGACAAAGTTTGGTGTGTACTGTTTGTATCGAATTTTAACAACCTACCTCCTTCCCTTGCCACTGATAGGTATCAAAATATGCAGTGACGTCCTTAGACAAAATGCCACCCCTAGGCAACGCGCCATATGCTGCCCCATTTTTATCAGCCTTTCACGACTCCAATATCTAATAAATGTGTTGTATGGATACAATACTAACAAAATATATAGTTACGTACCTACTTACCACTAAAACATACAATTTAGATATAAAAGCAAATAAACATAATATTATATACATAACTTATTAAGTTAGACATTTACCCAAATCAACAGAGATGAGGTTTTATTTGGTTGATATTTCTGACACATTTGGTTTGTACCATTTAGCAATACACAGATTAATTATTAACATTGGTAACATTTTAGGACACATTCTAGGTGTTTAATGGCATCACCGTAAAAGTACTAAACATAATCTGGCTTCAAACTTTTGGCGAACTGTTCCATGACGACAGGCTTTCACGTGCATATATTATTAATCTGTTATATCTGATATAAGTGTAATTCAGTATGGTACGTAGGTATTCATCGAGAAAGTTCTTAATCATTTTTTTTCCAGGTGCGTAGAAAGCTCGTATGTCATATTAAACCCAATCCTCCCACTACCCATTCACCGTTTTATAAGTATACAGTAAGTGTATAGGTATGCAGTCACAATGAACCACTTACTAAGAAAATACCTGTAAGTGTACATATACTTAATTCAAGTAGGTAGGGACTACATTATTACTTACGTACCATTTATGATAAATTGATATTAGTTGATAGATACCTCTATAGATAGAAAAGAAATTATATACATATCTGCACGCCAGTAATGCGAAAACTAGATTCTAGTACTAGGTCAGACTAGTAACAAGTGATACGGGTTCCCAAAACAATAATAATATAATTATATTTCGATACGAAAACTTATCCCTGTCTCCTCATTTTGTTTTATAGTGTATTGGAGAATTAATACGACTTGTAGAGGGCATAGACGTACTAAAGTCTGGTCATCAAATTAAAAAAAACGTTTTGGGAAGTTCTTTTTGGAACGTGCCTAACTTTAATGCGCGATTATCGTTAGTTGCACCTCGGTATATGCACGAAATCGTGTGAAGACGATACTCCTGGTGTAGGAGTGAAAGCATGACGTCTACATTACCACTCTTCAGTTTTACAGAAAATGTGCCATACTTTCAGCGGTGATTTTCTTTGACGCAGATTCGTCAGAAGATTTAAAAGGCAGCATCGAAACAACTCAAATCAGGAACATACAATAAAATTGCGAGGTTTTTTTCAGCTGTTGGGACCATCGGACCAATCTGGTCGCCAAAATGCAATTCAACTGCTTAATCTAAAAACCAGCAAACTGCAGTTTTGACCAAAAATGAGATTTTGATGGCATTTGTAATAAATCATGTTTTCTATGCTCACACAAAATTTCAAACTGTTAAACCGATAAATAAATGCGTCATCGTTCTTCACACAAAATAGCCAACTGCAGGTGCCGAATTTCCAACAACTCCGCTTTTCATATAAATTTTCTTTATATGCATATAAAAGGAAAGCTAAAATAGTGTATTAATTCGTATTGCAGCTTATTTGTAAAAAAAAAATCCAAGTGTATTTTTGGAATTGTTAAATTCCGCTCGATTGTTACTTGTTTTCTCCTTCCTGAACAATTTGTCGAACTGGAGTTAGCCGGTTTGCAGATTAAGTAGTCGATTTGTAACAACCAGAGGACAATATTGTGTTCCTTTTGCTATTTTCTGTGGCCATTGTGTTAACGAACATTTTAACACTAAGCTTGGTAAGTCCTGATTGCACCAGTTTCTAAACGAAGCGGACTTGAAATCTGCACACCTTTTATGGCATGTCAACTGACATAAATAATAATTATTATCGCAAATGCTAACTCGCGAGAATGACAACACGATTTTGCCACCATGTCAACGAGTTAGTGCACGTATGTCCAGTTTATACAGACATTTAGTTGTATTCTTTTCAACATTACATACAACAGGTAAATTTTACAGTTCTGTAATATCTAGTAAAACAAGAATTGTAAAATCAAAGAGTGTCTTTCTCAAATTAATGAGATGACTCCTTAGTAATCGAGATCTGCGCATCTATTCCATATAAGACTGCTTTCGGCCGCTACGGCAACCATCTAGAGTAGGTTTGTATCGAAGTATTAGCACTTATTGTAAAAATTAGGTCAGGGTTCGAAATGGACCGGAACGCACCGGAGCGCCGTTCCGGTTCATAAAATCCACAAAATTATCGCTCCGTCTCGTGGAAATATTAATTTGACCGTCTGAGCTAGATATTTCATATAATAAAAAAAGAACACACTTATTTTTATAAATCACATTTACAATTAATGTAGTTATAGTATTATATAGTTGATATTTTCGTAAAATTATCGAGCGCTCCGGTTCGTACAATTTTCCATTTCGAGCGCTGAATTAGGTACAATAAGTTAGCCGTCTAAACAGTCAAAACTGTCTATCTCGCTTTAAAATTTACCACAGCCAAAAGAGGTGCTGTTAAAACATAGCACTTATTGTAAAAATTACAACTAACTTATTTTAATTGTTACAATAAGTGCTAATTTTCGAAACAAACCTACCCTAGATAACTGCTGTAGAGGCCCAAAGCAGTCTTATGCATAGAATAAATGCGCTTGATCTGAGACCCCATGCCCCCCACAAGTATGTGGCAGACAGGGCTCTAGCTTGGGGGTCCGGGCTTAGGGAGGGGGCAGCATTGTGGGTCGACAAGCTAAGTGAGATAAACACACATCACACATTTGCTATAGGTACTTACTAGTAAAAAAATATTTTTTCCTTGAAGACTATTGACATTGTAAAGTATATATGGCTGTGCTCTGGAATTGGATGTGAGATGATTATTGATATAATTAAATGATAGGTTACCTACCTAATTCACGTGTAGAATTTTGTGCATTTCCTGAGTAATAAATATGGCGAAGGGTTGCATCTTGGCTATAAGGGTCACCTGGGTCACGATCAGTGCTTTGTAATATAATACCGAGTGCCGAAAACTCAATAATGTAAGTGGATTTACTTACAGATACAAAAAATCGGTAAAATAGACGTGATGGCCTTAATTTTACCATGGGGTTCCACGGAATACTATTTTGGGGAACACTACTGTAGATCGTAGATTTGTAGAACATCACACTGCTCTTAACCTTAGGCCGGCTTCAAGATGTGAGGGTCATGGAGACCGCGTATGGTTTGTATCCAAGAACAAGAGCATCCATAAGACAGAAATTAATGATGTAAACAGGGTACTTTTTGACGACCAGGATATAAAACCCAAGTAAAAAAAACGCGTCGACTGCCTTCAAATATTGAATGTTCGTTACAATTACGTGATAACTTCAAGGCATATTATTGCGATACATACGTAACTGTTGAAAATAACATATTCTTTAACATGTGTACCTACCTAAGTTTATCCCATATCAAAATACAAAACGCAAGAAATATAAATCTTGCTGCGTGTCTTTAGTGGTGGGTCTAGGATACTTGGAAGCCCAAGGCACTGACAGGTATTGAGCCCCTATGATAAAAATCTATTACTGAAAATGTTTAGTGTGCAATATTTATGTTGGATCATAGCAGCCTACCTCCACCCCTCGCTACTGACACTCAATGGGGCAAGCCATTTCCCATAAATCCTATGTTTCCTGGTAAGTAGTTATGTTATCACAATCATTTCTTAAGGTGTGGATGCTTATTCAGTTGAGGTTTTCGAGATGTGGCTGTATAGACGCATCTTCGAAATTCCTTCGACTGACCGAATGACGAATGTTGACGTTCTCAATCGAATGGGAAATGACGTATTGAAACCAGAAAACTACAGTACTTAGGTACATATGCCAAATTATGAGAGGACAACAGTACCTGCAGGCCTTACAGCATTACCCAAGGAAATAAGTAAGAATCTCTGTGAGTGGTACGAGTGCAGCTCCACCGAACCGGGTAGCAGATCGTCGCTGTAGGATTGTTTTTTCGAATAGACCAAATGTCAAATGTTTAGGAGACGAAAAACAAATTTGATTATCCTATATTTAAATACATGAAGATGAAGGTATTTAAATTGTTGTTTTCATTATAAAACAATTTAAAGAAAATGATGGCTCTGATCCATTTAGATACAAAAATACATTCTGCATTAAAAGGTCGATTTCGACAAAAACGGATATTCGACAAACCAATCCTATAGCGACGAGATGACGGAGCAAAGATGGTAGCCGAACTTCGTTAGGGAATCGCACGATTAGAATAATAAATAGTATTGAAACCGTAGTGACTGCATTGAACGAATCACAGAAACCCCAAGGTATTATCTACACATCACACAGATAGATGTAGTGAGAACTGAGCCCCTGATGAAAAGTCAGTGCCTTACGATTGGACTAGGTTCAAACTCATAGGGAAAACAATTATTTTGCATGCCACTATTTGTGGACGGTGGTAACTTTGCACGTAAACGCAATTATGAAAATAATTTATGACTGTTTTGTGGGGATTTTGCATTTTAGTCTGTTGCGTTGTACAATACCTATGTAGATAAGAATATGCGATAACTTTGTACAATGAAGGGTGGACGTAGGGTGTTAAGATCTGCCATAAATAGTGCCATTAAACTTTGTTAGTCATACGTATTTGTATTTATTTAACCAAGACTACAATTTACAGATGGTGTTGGTTAGTTTTTAATAATCAATTAAACCTTACCTAGCCCATACCATACTAATTAATAGTTTTGGTATATTTTGGGCGATACGACAAAATTGTACACACTTTTTCATTCATACTTATAATATTATGTTTTCGTTGGATTAAGAATAGGAACATATCTACCTATTACACATAGTGTTGTTTCATTTTTTTTAAATTCATTAAGCCCTGCCTAAACCAAACTATAACAGATAAAAAATATTATGGTATCTATAAAATATCCAAAGTTATGCATGATTCAATTGCATAATTTTAGATATTTTATATATAGACAAGTATTTTTTGACTATTATCTCTTATAGCTTGGTTTCGCACGGTATAATTCGAGTGCTTAAAGTCAGACAACGTTATCTACAAAAAAGTGTTTTTTTAGATAACGTTATTTTACATTTACGGCTACATGATTGTCAAACAATGTTATGTCAATTTTTTCTAATTTCTTATTAAATCGTCAGTAAAGTTTAACGCTAACTACATAAGTAACCCTTGTTTTCATATTTTTTTTAAACTATCCCTATAAATTTTAACATCATCATAAGCAAGATAAATGTACAATACACAATAAATTATACAATATTAAGATTAGGTTTTAAATAAACATTTCCCTTGTTGAGTAACAAGAATCTAAAATAACGATTTTTGGCTCTCATGTAAAGTTGCACTTTAGTAGATAGTGTTGTTTGACACTAAGCCCTCGAATTGAATTTTAAAAACTAACCAACACCATCTGTAAAATTGTAGTCTTATTTAAATGAAAACAAATACATATGACTGATAAGGTTTAATGTGCACCATTTATGGCGGATCTTATCTCCACCCTTCGCCACTGTGTAATATGTAATTTTCGTAATATTATTGACAGTGATGTTTTAATTTTTAAACAATTCATATACTTATATTTAATACAAAACATTGATTATCCAGATTTGAGAATACACCTAATATTCGTGTCCCATTCAAATAATATGTCAATGTTGCCTTTGATATATTAATTTAATCTTTCAAATTTTAGTTAATTAAAACATTATATATAACGACATAATATTTGTATGCACATTGATATGAATTTCTTAATCTAATAGTAAGTGGGAGATGTTGTGAATCATATTAGGGACCTGGAGAAAACCCAATGATTCTGGGATAAAAAAGGACGGAAAATTCACGTAGGTACACGTCATTGTAATGAGTCATAATATCTTAACAGGACTCAGATAAACCTATGATAATGATTATGATAATGATTATGATAATGATAATGTTTACTTTAATCAACGGCATTTAAATAATTTGTAATTCAGTATATCTTTCTGGTAAGAAAATACTTATTGGGCAGTATATAATGTAATTGATCAGTAACTAAATACAATATATTGATACATCCACGTTTTTCATAATATTATAATATGTATTGTCAAAAGATTAGTAGGCATCTATCGTAATTTATGTAAATGTGGGTGTGTCTATTTTAACTCTGCAGGTAAGCTACTTTAGTATAAATGTATTGTGTATGTTACCAATATCAGATATGATTAATATGATAATTGTAAATTCGGTTTACAGTTTACTTTATATTAAATATTAAATTCATATCATTATATCGAAACACATTATTACAATCAAATTAATACGAACGTTGAAGGTTTCAAATATATATAGATAACTATATCTACTGTAAAACATAAATGTTTTTGTTATAGGTAAGTACCTACTTAATATAATAAAATTTATATTGTATAAGTTTAGTATTAAGTAGATAGTAGGTACCTACCTATATAGGTATATTTGGTTTCAACAGAAATTTAAACTTTCAAGTTCGCATTTTCAAATCTGAAAAAAAAAAATACAATAATACTGAAAAATGAGATGAATAAAAGAAAATTCTACGAATTATGCCAGACTTACTTGCCAAAGAGTGGATGCCACAAAGGCGTCTGCGCATCGTGCAGTGGTTCCTCTGGAGGGTGGGTGGAGCTGCCGACCTCTGGTTCACCACGGGCCTGCGACGTCGCCGCACCAGCACTAGGCTCTAAAAGGTTCTGCAGCGACTTCACGGATATCCGAGGACGCTGTTCTTGCTCAGAGGGTCGTGCGGGGTTAACCGAACTGACCCGACTGCCACTCGAAGGTTTAGGCCCGGCCAGGTAATTGTTATTTTGGTAATAAGCTGAAGGAGATGCGGAAGAAGAGGGAGATGGGGGTGGTTGTTGGTGGTGACGCGCAGACGGTCTAGATCCTCCAGGGCTATATTGCGGAGCGCGACCCCCCGGACTGTACTGCGTTCCTCGACCACTTGGACTATATTGAGGACCTCTTCCTCCAGGACTATATTGCGGTGTTCTACCTGGAGGATATCCTGGCCAACCACCTGCTAAGAAAGGTGCAGCTGCCGCAGCAGCACCCGAGCGAGCGCATCCTCCGTATCCATGAGCAATAGGACTAGTTCTCGCAGCCGAATGACCACGTTGTTGATGTTGCTGATGATGTTTACTTGCTTGGGCGAATTGGTTTTGCATTTCGAGACTTTTTTGAAGCTCTTTCGCATGGAGATCAGCAGGTATACCGGATTTAAGAGCTCGTTGGAAATTTGCGTTGTTAGCTTGTGCCATCGCTTCTTGCCACATGGCGATTTCTAGCTGGTTTCCATAGTCGATAGGTGGCATACCTGGAAAACCAGCAGGCCCTGCGAATCGAGATTGCGGTGAAAACATCTGACTGAGATCAGGATATGCCGGTTGCGGTGGATATCCAGTAGGTGCTGCCGAATTTAATGCTTTTAGAAAATCAGCATTCTGGGAACAGGCCATAGCTGCTTCGAATTGGCTAAGATATGGTAACCACAACATTTGGCCAATAGCTGCAGATGTAGCGGCGTCAATGTCTCCTGCGAGAGCTTCTGCACTTGCTGATGCTGCCGACTTTGCAGGATTTTCAACTGGAGGTGGTAATGACAATCTGTTAACTTTTGCTATATCGTGCGGACTCGGAGCATTAGGAAGAGGTTTGGTATGCTTTTGATCTTTTGGCTTTGAAGCCTCTTTTTCCGCTTGACAATGTTTCAATAGAATAGCTTCCAATTGCGACAACGAGACTACGAGGATATCTGGGTCTTGGAGGACAGCCGGAAAAGCGAAAGCTTCTGGAAGTCGCAATTCTGGCCTCTGAAGTAGGAGGGCGGGTATTTCTCTGGCAGGTGATGCCAAAATAGATCCAAATCTTTCTTTTGGAACTAACAAAGGATCAGGTATATTAAATTCCAGGCTACTTCTAAGCATTTGTAACTGTTTCAATGGACCAGGTTCTTCCGATGTCCGGTGTGGCCTCGATTCAGATCGTTTTGGCTTATTATCAGAAGAAAGTTCGCCAGTTTTTGAAAACAATTTATTAAGTTTCTGAAGAGGCGCTTCATCAGAACTATCTTTCCTATATCGTTTTTCTTCTGGTTCACCAAAATCTTTTGCTGGCTTTTTAACTTCTTCCGAACAACTACTAACGGTCGGACTAGCAGACTTTCGACTTTTTCCAAGATTGAGAGGTTCGCTTTGGTGTTTAGTTATAGTGAGCTCCGAAGAGAAGCACATTTTGGGTGATGGTGATGCAAGCAACGTCTCTAAGAAGAGAGATTTTGAATTAGACTTACTCTGAGGAGCAGGAAATAGTTCTGGTGAAGGGGGGACTGCTGGGATTCCACTAGGCTGGGGTGATTGGACCGTATCAGAACCTCGAGATGCAGGTCTAGGAGTTCCCCTACTAGGAGAAGGAAAAGGACTTGGTGCTCTTTTACGACAGCTCAGATCCTTTGGCATTTCATCACTTTTATCTAATGATTCATATGTTCTATCATCAGTTATATCGGATATTGGGTCTTCGGCTACTACTGTTGGCTTGATGCTCAAATCTGTAGGCAGGTCATCACCAGATTCGGGAAATTCATTTTCTTTATCGGAATTATTGTCATCTTTTGATGATGACTCAGTTGGTTCCTCTTCATCGTCGTCGTGGTCTAAATCGTCCTTGGTACAAATTGGATCAGGTACCTCCGGATAGTTGAACTCGGGATTAATATCTTCCGGGGTACATTTTTCTGGAATTTCTATTTCTTCACTTGGTGTTTCCTGAACTAATGGTATTGGTTGATCTTCAATTACATTCTCAATTATTTCGGCAACAGGTGCAATATTGTAACTTTCTGAAGAATTTTCATGCAATGTCAATGATTCCTCAAGAGATTCTTTACTATCGGGAGGGTCTGGATCTTCTGGAATATTATCAATAGGCATTTGGATAGGCAAGTCTTCAGTTTTAATAAAATTATCTACAAATGGCTCGTCCACCAATTGTTGATCTACCAGTTGTTCATCGACTAAATGATGTTCGACTAATTGTTCACTAGCCAATTGTGCATCAACTAATGCCTCTGTATCATCTGTATCCTGCTGCATATGTGTTTCTGTCATTTCGTCGGTCATTTGCTGCAAATGAAGTAGGCCCTGTGCCGCTGTCATACTACTCTGACCCGGTGATTCAAGTGATTGCTCTAATCTATGAATAATATCAGATACTGGCGCATTATCCATCATCATGTCTTCGTCTTCGTCATTATAATCGCCCTCAAGGTTGTTATTGTTGTTGACAATGTGTGCAATTTTGTCGAAAGCGTTGCCCATGATATCGTTATCTTCACAACCTTTCTCAACAAGAGAATCCAGAAGTTCGTCAGCGTCTATTGCGTCGTCGTGATCATGCGAAACAATGTCGTCAGGGATGTAGTGACTTTCTGCGATGCTTTCGAAAAGGTCTTTGGCAACGACGCCGTTCCGGTACACGCTATCTTCGGCGGGAGTGACGTTTCCGGTATGCGACCGTTTATGAGAAAAGAATTCCTCGTCGTCTCTCGAAACTTTTGCTTCTTCCGGAATGTGAAAAGCGAGCATTTCCCTGTCACCCTCGTCTTCTGAGAGGAAAGGGAAAGGGCGGTGCGATGAATCAGCACTCTCTTCACCGTCTGGTTGTTGTTGATTAAATTCGAGCTCAGCAACGGCGAGTAAGCTGTCAAGTGGGGTCGGGTTGAAATCTGATTCGGGTTCGGGTTCGGGTTCGGGCTCAGATTCGGGCCTAGAGAGTGCGTGCAAGGCTCCCGCGGGTGATCTTTGGGGGATGTGGATGGTGTGGGACGGGATGCTGGTTTCGATGTCCGGCAACGTCCAGGGCTCCGGTTTGGCGGGAGAGCGGTCGACCTCCTCTTCCGGGGAGGGCGCGGGCCGCCTCGATCTCGCGACGCAGGCGGAAACGGGGGAGGCAGGTGGGGTTTTTCGGTGAGCGCGATCGATAGCGACGCGGGGGGCGCGGGGCGGAACTCCCGCGACGCGCCGGCGCGCACTGACAGTAGGCGCCCGCGGCAAGCGAACCGCGTCGTAGGTCTCCGATCGGGGAACCACTCGCCAACCCACGGGGGTCCTAGTCAGCCGGAGGCGATTTCTTTCGTCGTAATCTTCGCAGTGCACTTGCACCACTTCGGTGTCACGCTGACGCACCCACAAGAAGAGCGGGCGCAGACGGGAGGGGGGCGGGGGCTTGGCGGGTGCGGGGGTCGGGAGGGCGCCGGCGCTGGCGCTGCGGCGCGCTGTCGGGCGGGCGGGAAGGCGGATGGGCGGAGCGCTCCCCGCGCGCTTGCCCCCCGCCCGCCCCCCGCCGGAGCCGGCCGAGACCACTCCGGGCCGCACCGCGCGAGCCCCCGAATACTTCCCTTCACTCGACACTTCGTGGGACCATCTCCCACTGTCGCTGCACTATTGCACTTCTTAGCACTGAAAACGTAAAACACTCTGATCACTAGTACACTTCGCGAGAATCCTATTTTCGATAGACGGTGGGCGAACTGAACCGCGACTGAGATTCGTGGGAGCGCGATGTGGCACGGAGTGTCGCGGTGGACTGTCGAGGCAGCGGCGTGCGCGCGAGCGCCGTTTTCCGCGGGGGGCCGGAGGGGCGCAAGGCGGGATCGGGCGGGACCCCGCCTTCGACTCCGCCCGCTGCCTCCACTCTCATTCCCCTCCGCGGGCGATTTTCGTCCTTATCGCCGTCTCGTTTGGAAGTCGGTCAACGAAGTTGGAGGCAAGAGGAAACGAACGAAATGCGCGTCTCTTGGATATTTCTTTCCGACACCTCTGCGAGCACCTTCTCAGACCTTTAATCGCTCGTAGTTATCGATTTTATGAGCTGACAAACAAATGTTCCTATTCACCTAACAAATTAATTGACGGATATCATTAATTAGGTATTATCAGTTAATCTTTACAACGGTTATTAATAATTTATTGTTAGGAATCTACTAGAATTCTTACACACTTGTTTATATAGTACTTAAATAGATAAATATAAAAACCTACCTAAATTAATTATGGGAATTAATTGATTAATGAATTATTTAATTGATGAGCAATATTATGGGTTCGTTTTACATATAATCTACATTATAGGTAAGTAGAATAGTATTTAGATAGGTTAATACGGACGTTTTCTTACATCCTTTTAAAGATTAACAGGTTAAATGCAATACCCGTAGGTACCAACCTACATAAAATGGCGAAATATACCTACCAATTTAGTTTTACGTTTTTACTTTGATTATTTACTGAACACGTACCCCACTGTGAGATTTACCTGATTATTCATTGTTTATAATTAGGTAATGATGGGTTATTCTATAAAATAATAGTACCTAAATTAAAAGGCAAATACCTATCTACATGTAAATAATCAAAAAATAATCAACGTGAATGATATTGTATTAAATTATCTACCTTCGATTTTATCATTGCCTAATAGGTAGGTAGCTACTTACTTATAAATTTAATAATATTTAAAAAAATCAGGTTGATTTAGTGAGGATTTTACTGAATCAAAAGCAGTTTTCAGATCACCACACGAGGTAGGTAAATTACCTACATATTATTTTTACGTGAAACTGGATTTTGGCATGTTACCTACTACTTTTTATGAAAAGCTATAGCTACCTATGCATTTTAATTCTCATATTGGAGTAGGTTTTCTGGATGGTATTTTGAAAAAGTTTTGAAATAGTAAGTAAGATGGCATTGTTTTAACATTAAATATTTCTAACCAAATTTGTACCAAGGAATGACATGCGATTCCTGTTCTGTGGGTAGGTAGGTAAATTCATTATATTTACACACCAGCTATTCATTAAAATTGACATATTCACGAGAGAAAATAAGGAAATAGGTATTGCCCAAATACTAAGATACCTATTGTGTTATCTCTAGGGAGGTAAAAACACTTTTCTTTCGATAATAACTATGTCCCTAGTTACCTACCTATCTCATTCTTAACTACAGTTAGGATATCTAAATAACCTTTTTGAATTAGGTGTCATACTTACCTACATTTACCTAGGCACCTACCTTCCAACCATATTAATTGGATGTTACCTTAATACTGAAAATAAACAATGACTTAGGTACAATAGGTATGTTAGAATAATTGAGATAATTGTGGGATATTATATATATATTATAGAGATATTATGAATTATGATATCTATACGTATTGTATTCAGGTCTAGATATTAGGTAGGTACCTATGTTCAAGGAGCGGGTTAATAATTTGTCTTAGATATAAGTACCTAGGTACTAAAATTTAACAATTAGGCTGTAGGTACTACAATGATATTAATACCTATTAGATCCCATAAAACAACAATAATAAACACATACTTATCAATAAATGACTATTATTTAGCAATTTGGGTAAAAAGATAGGTGCGTAGGTACCTATTATGTTCTTGTCCTTAGATAGGTATTGACAGTCCCAATCAACATTAGGCATTTATAAGGCAAAATGAAGTTACCTGTCGCTTTGGGTTTAGTATGAACACGTAAAATGATAACTATATACACGTGAGCTCTACACGTTGATAAAAATAAATTTGTCGAAATTATCACACTATTTGGGCACTGCCTACAGTTTAATTTTTATATTTATTAAATCCATTGACGAGTTGATTACAAAAACGACATTTGTTAAAAAAAACTTTGGAACATTCATAGAAAAATATGATGTTTTTGTAGGTACAAAGATTTTTCAGACTTATCTTCTGACCTAGGTACCTATGCCATATTTGTAAAATCGAAAAACAGGGATAGATAGATATCGTAAACACCCGCAAGATGGCATTCAAATGTCGATTTCTATAAAAATTGACATAACTATGTCTTTTTTGGAATCAATTCGTCGTTTTAATAAACATGATATTGCTAAATTACAAAAAAATCAGCTAGTTTTGTGTTATATCTAGGTACGTATGCGCAAAAGAAAGGTGCTCTGTAAAATATGAAGGCAGTGGATATTATGTAATTATTATAGTGGCTCGTACATACCCACGCGCACCAAACGAACGACCTACGAGCATACTACGAAACATCAGAGTTTTAAGTGCAAGGCACGAGCACCTCAACGATTGAAATGCCAGGAATTACATCATACCACTCGAGACAAAATCCATCCAACTACGGCAGCGAAATAGTTTTGTGTTTGCACAAAAATCCCGAATTTAAGTGGGAATGCGCAAAACTAGTTCAATTGATGCTTACAGATGTGTATTTACCGGCCATAACATAAATGTACGAACAATTCACAATTGAGCGTAGTTATACGCAAAGCAGCCAGTCCACACAAACCTCAAACAGAGATAGAAGCACTTTTATATAAAGTATGTTTCTTTAAATCCACAAAGCCTCTGTATACTGTTTATACATTTTTTAATATTAAATATATATTATATGATTTTGTGTAACTTATAAAGAAAGAGATAAAATCATAAAATATATGAAATTTTGGTGTTTTAGCAGTCTAGGCTGTTTTGTGCAAAACGGGTTTTTTAGAATGCTCATTGTTGATTGCAGCTAACTCTTATTTTTGTAAAAAAAAATCGTTATTTTTGCATCTATTTTCTTAAAAAAAAAACCTTCCAAGTTATTCAAGTGTTATGGGAATTTCAAAGTTCTGAAAATAGTTCGAATAACATTAATATTTAGCTGCCTGGCACTAATTTTTACATGAAAAATCTATATATTATATTATAATATTTAATAAAACGAAAAACATATAATGTAATTGACAAAATAATGTTCATTAATTGAAAGTAGAAAAACACACCTTACAGTCAGGATTTTAATAATTAGGTAAGTACATAATATTATCATGTGGTTGCTCTTTGCAGATCGAATATGGCATATTTTTAGAACGCAATTATATGACAGCAGCTTGGTTGCTTTATGCAGATCGAAAATGTCATATTCTGCGTTTGAAATATCTTTAAAACGCATTTATATGAGATTTTTGTATGACAGCAGCTATGCTTATTTGTGCAGAATGTAAAACAAACGTGTGAGATTATGAAAATCACATATTTTTTTCAAAATTGTGGCCTGGCTGCTTTGTGTTTTATTGTAATTATTGTCGTTTTTCAAAATAATTTCTATTCATAATTTTGTAATTGCGTGTATTTTTTTCCAATTGTGAATAGAAACCTATTAAAACATAATAATATGTTGGCATATAGGTATTAACTTTTGACTTTGTCGTACTTAAAAAATGTGAAGTAATTCGTCGACTATTTTTATTTTATGTGAAAAAACGTAAATAAACTAAATTTTACATTGGTATTGAAGTGGAAAAACTCCATTATAATGGTTTTACGACAAAGTTTTTCCCAATTCTACGATATTTGACTGAATTATGTCGACAGTTTTAGGTTTATAAGCCCATACGAAATGACATGTGAACAAATGACACAAATGAAATAATATTTATAAAAGCTTACAAATAATATGTGGCATTGCGCTTAAAACGTGTATAGGTACTCACTAAAGCGTTTTTTAATAAATACAACATGGTATTTTTTTAAATGGGGTATTAATTAAGTACAAATTTTAAAAAAATCTCAGTGATTTATTAAGTAGGTACCTATTTTTTCCGACCATGTCCGATCCTGATAGGATCATATGGGCCTCCACAGAGTGGAGGTTTGTATTGACAGATTTTGTTTTTTTACGAGAAATGGATGTCAGCCACTTGCTCAACCTATTAGGTCCATACCCTGACACACACAAATTGAAAAACAATTTTTGTACTTGCCAGACCCAGGATTCGAACCTGGGACCCACGGCTTTGTAGTCCAACGCTTAGTAGGTACCTATAGCTTTCAACAAACGATTGGCATTTTATTATATTTCACTGTTGCTTTCCGGTAGCCATATACAAATCTTGAAAATAACGCTTGTTAAAATATAGACAGATGAAACATATCGACCGTGTTTAGGAAAAAGGGCGTAACCCACACAGAACA
This sequence comes from Rhyacophila brunnea, assembly GCF_057557595.1. NCBI lineage: Eukaryota > Metazoa > Arthropoda > Insecta > Trichoptera > Rhyacophilidae > Rhyacophila > Rhyacophila brunnea. Next base: position 31,102,742 of record NW_028232827.1, on the reverse strand, counting down.
AGTTTTACAGGAGAGGCAAAAAACGTTTTTTAATGATTTTGATTCAATATTAATAAAAAAATAAGCACATACATTTGGTGCATGATGATTGATGATTTGGTGTAATATCTTTTCGATCTAATAATAATTGAAGAAGTTATTACAGAAAAATCATGAAAATTGAGGGTAAATGCTTTTTCCTTAAATTGAAATTTAATTAAAGCTCAATTAAAACCTGAATTTAGATAATAAATCGGCATTTGCGGCTTACTTCCTTTTTACAGAACGTGTATTTAGTTGTATACATTCTTAATATCCAATAAAAGCATTTTTCGAAAAATCGAGGGTTACGCCCTTTTTCCTAAACACAGTCGATATAAATACAAATCATAATACAGCGCTCACTCCATAGAGAGAACCGTAATGTGACAGAGGTCACGAAACTCTGTATCGAACATGCTCTGCGGTTCAAATCGGAAGTTAGTAGAAAGCTACGAGGGGCGTTTTCCGTGTAACGGATTTGGCGCTTGTAGCGTTTCAGTTTTGAGAAGAACGGGACGTAGTGGTTGCGCGCGCAGCCGGCTCGCGGTGTACAATACCATAGAAACGTTAGGTATTAATAATGTTCATAATAATTTTGTCAACAGTATAGTAAAATGTTTCAGAAGTTGTATGTATAGATAATACTATTATTATTATTATGTGTACGATTTTACTATTTATATTTGTTTACCCGTTGTACGAATTAATAGTAGATAACTACTTATGTAAGAATCATCGCTTCGATATACAAATTTGTAGATAGATATTTTAAGTATTATTTTATTTATTATAATGAAGTACGTAAGTAAACTATAAGGGTGGAGGTAGGCTTTTAAGATTCGACATACCTAAATAGTGCACACTAAACTTTGTCAGTCAAAATTATTTGTTTTCATTGAGATAAGACAATACCTAATGTACTAATTATAGATAGGTACTTACAATAAAGTGTTTGTTAGTTTTTAAAATTCAATTAAACCCTGCCTAATCCAAGCTATAGCTAATTATTTGGTAGATATCTAGGTACTATAGGATGGATTAGGTAGGGTTTAATTGAATTTTAAAAACTAACAAACACTTTATTATAAGTATCTATAAGCTAATGGTCAACAAATATTCGTTTATCTATACAATATTTAAAATTATGCCTACTTACCATACCTATCTACATAATTTTAGTTATTCTATAGATAAAATAATATTTTTACCGATTAGGTATGCTTTAGTTTAGGCAGGGCTTAATGAATTTAAAAAAAAGTACCTAACCAATATCTACCATAATACTGTAACAGTGGCGAAGGGTGGAGGTAGGCTGGATCCGACATACTTAAATAGTGCACATTGAACTTTGTCAGTCATACGCATTTATTTTTATTGAACTAAGACGACAATTTACAGATGGAGTTGGTTAATTAAAAAAAACAATTAAACCCTGTTTAAACCAAACCACAATAGTTTTGGTAACCTACCTAGGTATATCTACGATGGGCGATCCGACAAAATTGTGCACACTTTCTTCATAAGTTACTTATTTGTTTTCGTTGAATTAAGAATAGGTAGGTAGGTACTTACTTATCTACCTACATATTAGATACACAATAATGTTGTTCAGTGACGTCCCGTGGGGGTAGGCAGATTGAGCGTCGCTTGGGAGCGGCAGTTACCCAAAGAGCGGCAAATCGAGGAGAATCACTAGGTGTATATAGAAATAGCTACATAAACTTGGTACCTAATAACGGAAATATCTTTCAATTAAAAAAATCAGCTCACTGGTTGGAAACGAAATGAATTAATTAGGTACTATTAAAGTTTTAACAGGATTTTTTGTCGGGTTCGCGATGTCTAGTTTACTTCCGTTTTCCTTGGACGTCACGTTCTTGGTAAACAGCAATGACACGTGTATACCTAATTTTAAATTTATCCAAATATGTTTGCCAGTCACTCGCGAGTTTTGGAAGTTATCAAGTGTATTTTTAAATGTAGGTACCTATCTGAAACCGTAGACTCGCAGTATTGTCTATTGAAGCAGTGATGGCGTTTAAATTTGATTTAGTTGTATATAGGTATAGTAGTAATGTATACCTACAACACATTTCTTAGATATTGGAGTTATAAAAGGATGATATAAAGACATAAACAGTAGATATTCAAAAAATGTGGCGGCATTTTGGCACTGCCTAGGGGCGGCATTTTGTCTAGGGACGTCACTGATGTTGTTGGTTTTTTTTAAATTCTTAACCAAACCATAATAGATAAAAATATTATTCTATCTTTAAAATATCAAAAATTATCAATGATTTAATGGCATAGGTAATTTTAGATATTTTATAAATAAATAGACGAGTATTTTTTGACTATTATCAATTTATGGCTTGGTTTCTGCAAGGTTTAATTGAATTTTAAAAACTAACCATCACGATCCGTAAATTGTAGTCAGTTCAATGAAAACCAATACTTAGGTACATGGCCCCCATAAGGGGGGAGGGGCTGATAGGGCTCAGGAAGGGCCTGGCGTAACGAGTCGACCAGATAAGTGAGATAAACACACACCACAATTTTGCTCTAATAGTAAAAAAAAGTCGCCTGCAGCGCTATTTTACTTCAGTGGTATTAATAATTCAATATATTTGGTTGTACGATGCAATTTTTAATTGTTCGCCGATACTCGACAACTCCATAATTCAAATGGATGTAGGTACATATTAAAAATACAAAAAGATGCTAAAAATACTCCTTGGAAAACGGTACTGCAGCGTGTCACACTGTCTTTACCCTTAGCGATAGGTAGGGGGCCCGCCAAACATCTTAGCCTTTGGGCCCGCTTCAGGATGTGGGGGCCATGCTTAGGTACGTATGACTGACAAAGCGTAGTGTGGACTAGCTACTATGGTTTGGTTAGGCAGGGTTAATTGAATTTTAAAAACTAGCCAGCACCATCTTCAAATTGTACATATTCTTAGTTCAATGAAAATGTATAAGTAGGTATGACTGACAAAGTTTAGTGTGAGTTATTTATGTCAAATCTGCATATCCTACCTCCACCCCTCGCCATTGGTATGTACTTACACGTTTCCTTCATATGGCCAAATGCTCCAGCTAAGATTAGTAAGTTATTAATATAATGTAGGTACTTAATACTTAGGTATAGGTACGTATTAAGATGGGCTTTAAATAATATGGTAGTGGGTACCGAAGGAGTCTTCGCCACTGCTGAAGATTACGATGATATAGATTATAGAAACATACCTACCACACTAACCAATATCCAATATTGCATTCACACATTTCAAATGAAATTATTTATTAAAGTCAGTGCGGTGCATTCTTATTATAGCGAGCGGAAGGCGGGAGGAAGAGAAGGAGGGCCATCCAGTGACGGCGGTGTTGGTAAACAACACGGCAACAGGGCTCGGACCAGGGAACCTTGACTCGGGCATTCCTCCCAGGCTACTTATCGTATTGCAGTTGCAACCAACAATGTCCCTGCGGACCCATTTACGTGCGCCCTCTGCAAGCTTCTAATAAACATAAACAATTGAATGTAATATCAGTCGAGATTTCGAAATAAATTCGAGTGCTTAAAATCAAACAACGTTATTTTTTAGATACCTAACTTTATTTTACTTTAAGGCTATATGATAGTAAAACGACTTTATGTCAATCTTTTCTAGTTTCTTCTTAAATCGTCAGTAAAGTTTAACGTTATTTGCATCGTTTTCATATTTTTTTAAAACCATACCTACATATAAGCAAGATAAATGTACAATACCTACACAATAAATTATAAAGTATGAACATTAGGTCTTAAATAAACATCTCCTTTGTTGAGTTACAAGAAACTAAAATAAACTTTTTGTCTCACCTGTAAAGTTGCACTTTTGTAGATAGTGTTGTTTAGCATTATGAACCTAGAATTTTATAAATAAAGTAGGTAAATGTGTGTTGTATAATTGAAGGCATCCCTCGAAGAATTATAAGGGGCACATTTCAATAAATTTGAGGAATGAAGGAAAATGCTTAATCAAATATTTATACCTACAGCAAAATAATATATTTTTATTTATTGATATGTATTGTATTATTAATATAGAAAACCTAGACTTTAATACTTCTAGACTTCGTAGAATCTTTCCTTTTCTGCCTTTGTCTAATTGATTTATGCCACTAAATGACAAGCTCACACCACTACCTATCATCCGCCATATTATTGTTCTGCTTATCGCTGTTTTTGGATTAAGGAGTTTTCAAAACCTTACAGCATCATCTAGGAGTAAAGAATAAACCTTTTCGATAGGTAGGTATATTAAAACGTTCACAGGGATCTACCTACTTATCATTGTTATGTTCTATACTCTATCTATACTTAACTCCTGAGACGTCCCTAGACAAAATGCCGCCCCTAGGCAGCGCTAAAATGCCACCCCACTTTTTATACAATATTTTTTATCATCCTTATATGACTCCAGTATCTAAGAAATGTGTTGTATGGATACAATACTAACAAAATATATAGGTCTAATTTAAACGCCATCTCTACTTCAAAAGATAATATTGCGAGTCCACGGTTTTCAGATACAATTCAATATACACCTGACAACTTTCAAAACTCTCGAGATACTGGCAAAAATATTTGGATGAATTAATTAGGTACTCTCCAACAATAAGATTTCGGCAAAAGCCGGAAGGCGCTGTTGTCGACTAAATGGGAGGAGCTTGTTAGTTTATAATGGAATTGCGGTTAAAAATGGGAGGAGCTTGTAGTGCGCAGTTTTAACACGTAGCCAAGAAGATGTTGTTAGAGTATAAGTACGAGTATGTACCTACCTATAATTCAAATATAATTCTCAAATCTGCACGTGTCATTGCCCGTCATCAAGGATGTGACGTCCAAAAACAACGGAAGTAAACTAGACATCGCAAACCCGACACAAAATACACTTCGGTTAAACATTCCATATCAATTAATACATTTTGTTTCCAACCAGTTAGCTGTATTTTTTAATGGAGAGATATTTCCGTAATTACTAAGTTAGGTACCTATTTCTATATAAATGATTCTTCTCGATTTGCCGCCCTTCGAGTAACTGACGCCCCCAAGCGACGCTCAATCCGCCTACCCCCACGGGACGTCACTGCTTAACTCAATATACGGAATAGGTACCTATGTGCCGTTCATCGTTGTTCGGGGCTTGCCTTCATTGTCATTGTTCGAATTAGTGGGTGCAAGTTTATTCAAATTTTTAAAGTGAGTAAAATCAAAATTAGGGTTGACACTATTTTATCCCAGGCCCTTCAATTATATATTTCTTATTTTTGTCTCTCTAAAACCATTGCAATAAAATCTAGCCGCCATTCGTAAAATATGCGGTCCTGATCAAAAACCAGTTGGTAACCCCTGTGTTGTAGGTATCTACATACTGCACTGCGCGCACTGCACAATGAAATGCCGTCTCTGTCGCGCTAACGATCTTGTATGATGCAGTGGTGGTGAAGCTTTGCCCTTTATGGCACTGGGAAATATAAAACAATGTGACGATTTGGTAACATTCACTTTTTTCAATATATTCGATAGATTCCTTTCCTCTTAGCGATGTGGGATGCGAGCTTAATTATTTCATTGTTTTTTTGGTGGGTATATAGGTACCTACTGAACTCGATATTGAAAATATTGTTGCACACCCAAACCATTGTCTTATTGGAACCATGGCAAACGAGGTCATACGTGATGCGCTTTGTAGGTACCTACTTTCTGCGTTGATGTAAGTAATAAAAATAATGATAAATGAAAATGATTTCATCCTTTTAGTAAGATAACAAATGTAGAAAAACATTACGATCACGTCACGTGAGCTCTTGTGCTAGAACCATCAAAGTATTCAATAATAATAAAAATTACAACCTAAAAGAACATTGTGTCAATTAATTACCTGATATTTAGGTACCTATAGCTCCTTTCCAAACCACTACAAAGATACTTGACAGAACGTGACTCGAAAATATGTAATTTTTAAAAAAGTTTTATTTCACGCAGGGCTCGAAATGGACCGGAACGCACCGGAGCGCAGTTCCTGTTCGTGAAATCGGTAAAATTATCGCTCCGTCTCGTGGAAAAAATAATTTGACCTGAGCTAGAAAGGCCATATAATAAAAAATCTAACACACTTATGTTTATGAAATACACATAAAATTTGATAACTATGTCTTCTAATATAGATATTTTCTAATTTGATAACTATGTATTATTCTTCAGAAAACTGTCGAGCGCTCCGGTTCGTAAAATTTTCCATTTCGAGCGCTGATTTCACGTGAGATTGGTGATCGTAATGTGATTCTATGATTAGATTCAAATCTTAAAGCGGTTATAAGTCGCAGTTTGTGGAAAACATTTCACATTTAATTTACCCATTACCACAATGAATTTTCCGACCATGTCCGATCCTAATAAGATCATATGGGCCTCCACAGAGTAGAGGTTTGTATTAACAGATTTTGTTTTTACAAGAAATGGATGTCAGCCACTTGCTCAAACTATTAGGTCCATACTCTGACTCATGCACAAATTGAAAAACAATATGTGTAGGTACTTGATAGACCCAGGATTCAAACCTGGGACCCACGGCGATAGACCGACGCTTAAACCGCGCGGCCATCGTGGGTGTGCAATGAATACGACACAATATTTATTGGAATCACCACAGCCTTAGGTCATAATTTTCTTAACATGGTTTTTGCAAGGCGGTTTCATAGGCCACGGCCGAATTCAAATTAGCGATACTGGATGTGGGTTGACTAATTATTATTGTACTCAACATGGCATCTTTCTCAACTCGCACATTTTTATTTAACGTCAAGTAATCAAAATCCTTAAAGACATCGTGATAGCAAACACGGGGTACCCATATAGGTATCTGAAAAAACTATCGTCACGGGTAAGCTCCTACTGGTTTGCGATCACTTTCGCATTGCATTTCTCAGCGTTTAAGCTTTAAGTTCTATGGCATTGAATTATTTTTACTATCAAGAAGTTCCTTTGAACGAAAGAACTTCTATCACGATCAATCTTCTGGCCGAAGTTAAGCCGATTTGCATATTATTTTGTGATCGCTGATTGTTATTGAATGCAGAATTTCAAACTGACGTAGGTAATTTATTTTTATGAACAATATTTTTTTTATATCTATCAGTAATTCAGACAGTTACATGTACCTAAGCCCTACTGGATTTAGCAGGGAACTCAGAAATAATAGAAATTGAAATACCTAAAGGGTGTGGAGTAACAGGCAACCGATTTCGAGTGTGGAAGAATATTTGATGAACTTAAACACGTGTAAAGAATACGCTTGTCCTTCGTTCTGACAACTGCTCTCGTTTTATGCACTGACGCTCATTCAATATTAGTGTATTTGAAGATTGTAACACACACTATTGCACGTCTATAGTGTGTGGTTCATTGTAGGACACTCACACATTCAAAAGCCTGCGTCAAAATGTAGTGTATTGGGGAATAGCCTATCGGAATTCTATTTATTAATCTGTTCTGTGGGATTTACATAGGTTTAAATGGGTTATTGCTCGGGGTCTAAAAATACATTTATTCCTGAGAGAAAAGTCTGTTTCCGGATTGTCAGATTAATACCAATAAAGCTGGAAATGTTAGATAAAGGTAGGTTCTTATTATACGTGATTTGTCGAACAAAAACCAATAAGAGGCAAGAGCTAATTTTTTTTAAATATAGATACTCGTATATTTTCATTTGACACGTTTTAATACTTAAGTAACTATATGTTTGGTTATGTATTAGCTCAGGGCTCCTTTAAGGATATAGATAGCAGTGGCGAAGGGTGACTTTTGGAAAGAGGTAGGCTGTGGAGATCTGATAAAAAGAGCACACTTGTCAGGTATACTTACGAGAATAGTACGATATTTACTACTTATGAATAGGTACACACTAATAAATGACAACGACACACTAATTCAATGAAACTTCAAAAACTCATTGACGACATAAAAATGAGCGATGTGTTTAAATTAAGTACGTATTTTTCAAAACATGTATACCCATCAAAAATCATTAGATAAAATTTATTATTATTTATAAAAACAATCTATACTTACTAATTTATTAATATTCGATTGAACGCCGTTGAAATAATTTTTTTAATTATCTAATTATTAATGATTTTGGACAAAGTGCGCAGTCGTGACAACAATATTATCCGCGAATGTTTTAGGCTCTGCGATAGGAGCTTACCTTATTTCGTACAAATCAGCAGACTTGCTGAGGTTATGAGACGTAAGTCCATACGAAAAAAATTCAGAATTATTTCACACATAATCGGAAATTTATTTACGCCGAGACGTCGCGGCGTTTATTATTTATTTACGGCGCGCTGTGGTATATTTTTTAATACCTTTGCAGATTGTTTTGTAAACTATGTAATACTGTAATACATTCCTACATATACGACATCTCTCGTTGGAAAAATAAATTATTTTTATATAACATAAAATAATGAAGTTATTAAGTATATAAATATGTCAATATGCAATTAAAAAATATTTTTCTTAAGAAGGTAGGCTTTAAATAATCGCCTAGTATGGAGTCTTCGCCACTGATAGATAGGTACCTATCTTGTGGTTCAAATAAAATTTTATTTATTTTACATACCGACTTTTGAAAGGAAAAAGAACGTAATCCACACAAATTAAATTTTACAAGAGGTACAGAAACGTTTTTGTTATGGTTTTCGGTCAAAGTTAAATAAAATAGATAAGTAAACTTGAAGCGCATGATAATTAATAAGTAAATTGGTTTTTATATCCCCAATCTCATATTAATTATTGAATCAATTAAAGAAAAACCAACAGAATGACTGTTAAGTCTTTTTCCCCCATTTCACTTCCTATTTTTTTTTTGTTAATTACGAGCTACATTTAGATAATAATCTGGCATTTATAGCTTGCTTAGATCCTTTGGACACAACGTGTACCTATTTAGTCATGTGCAATGTTTTTATCCAATAAAACTTATTTTGAAAAAACTGAGGGTTATGTCCCTTTTCCTATCTACAGTTGATACGCTTTATGAAATTTACAAATTATAAATTCAAGACGTTCACAACATGATATTAGGGAAAAAAAAACACAGGCACCTACGTACCTACGTAAAGATAATAGTTTGATAAGTAGAACATATTCTAAGAATTCATAAAATACCTAATATCCACATAAACTTTTCTTCGCGGAAGCGAAATATATCAATCATAGGGCCCCACATCGTGAAGCGGGCCCCCAGGCTAGTATCATTGGCGGGCCCTCCTACCTATCTCTAAGGATAAAGGCAGTGTGACGCTCTACAGTAGCGTTTTCCAAATGGTGTACGTACGCGGAAAAAATAATGTGTATATTATTTAGTGTTTTATTGTATAAGTATTTTAATACATCCATTTGAATTATATAGGTGTCGAGTATTGATACACAATTAAAAGTTGTATCGTAGATACAACCACAAAATTTTAAATAATAATATTATTGATGGAAAATGACTTTTTTACTATTAAATCAATTTTTTATGTGTGTTTATCTCACTTATCTGGTCGACTCACCTCGCCGGGGCCCTCCTGAGCTCGGGCCCGCAGGCTAGAGCCCTGTCAGTCCCCCCCCTTGTGGGAGCTATGATATCAATATTCTAAGCGATTCGGTTGAACACAGTCATTGCCTTCCCAATTGGCATTACCAATGCATCTTGAGTGAACTAACAACTGATGCTCCCGATTTATAATCTGGGACACACAGGAACGTGTAGGTACATGTTGGATTCGGTAAATAGACACATTGGTAAAATAAGGCAATTTATGATAATATACTAATTACATACCTACATACTTGTAATGTAAATAGTATCTAACAAAATAGAATGTAGGCATATTGCCGCTATCTTCATGAAAATGTTTTTGAGAAATAATCTATCACAGATTAACAGCCTAATTTTTAGCATACGAACGTATTTTTTTGTTTCGCTATGTTCATTTATCATTCTAAAAATTATTATCTCATTTTTTTCGACTTCTTTACGAAGTGCTTGAAGGTTCTATCTTGACTAATACAAAGACGAAGTTCTACCAGTATAATATAGTACTTTAATATTAGTCTATGCAGTGACGCCCCTAGACAAAATGCCGCCCCTGGGCAGCGTCAAAGTGCCGCCCCATTTTTTTATACCTGCAGTATTTTTTATCATCCGTGCACGTGTCGTTTCTGGTCAAAGTCGAACGGCAACGCAAGTAAACTAGACATCGCGAATTCGACAAAATATACAGTCCTGTTAATCGTTAATTAATAGGTACATGTTGTTTCCAACCAGTGAGATGATTTTTTAATGGAAAGATGTTTTCATTATTACTAAGTTTAGGTAGGTATTTCTATAGAATATACTAAATGATTCTTTACGGTTTGCCGCCCTTCGAGTAACTGCCGCCCCCAAGCGACGCTCAATCTTCCTACCCCCACAGGACGCAACAGAGTCTATGGTTCTACCAAAAAAACTGTTATAAAATTAATGTAGTTGTTAGGATATTATTCATACTTATAATGTCAATGATTAAAATAAAGTGGACGTCAGTGCATATTGCAGCCAACTTCAGAAAGAAAAATGAAGAAAGATCTTGATAAACTGTTTTTCTTTTCGTTCATTAGTACCACTATCGCTTGTCCCCATCTTTTCCCGACCGAGAACTTTGCACGAAGTACCTACGTAGAACTGAGGTACACAATTTTCGTTCTACCTATTGCAATATTTTTCTTTTTTCTCTTTGCCTTCCTGCACATTGACCAGGGCCGTATGTATTATTGTAATTGTGAAAATTGGATAATCATTTTCATTCCGACCAAGAGAAATTGGTTACGTTGTAGGTACCTATTAAAATAAGAATGTCTAATCTTAAGACGATCATATATGCCCCCACAGGGTGGAGGTTGTATTAAAAGATTTTTGTTTTTACGAAAATGGATGTTAGTCACTTGCCAAACCTATTAGGTCCATACTCTGGGTCCAAACACACATTTTAAAACAACATGTGAACAATTACGTATATTTAATAATAATATTATGTTCTGATGCATACGACGATGCATTTTTGTTTTCCGACGATGATGGGAAACATTGTTCATGTACCTACCTACAGATAGATGTTCCTGGTCTGGAGTAACCTTAAGTGAAGCACATGGGCCTCCCCATCGTGGAGGTAATATTAACTTTGAACTGAGGCAGATATTAATATACTAATAATGCTTGGAAAAATACCATTGAGTGTCAGTGTCATGTAGGTACGCCTGTGACGTCATTGACGACCCATTCACGAGGTACCTAATTATAGTGAAAATGTATAAACATTGTTTCATTATTGTGTAGTTTATTGTAGTGTGAATCACAGTGCGTCGAAAACGTCTGGTGGTTATGCCCACTCACCAGCCGTTGCGATGTGTTGTAGCGACTAGTCATCGTGTCGGCGTGCGACCAAAGGGTGTACCTAGAGTTGGGTTTCGGGAATTTCCCGACGGGAATTCTTGAGAAATTTTCGAGATTTTCCATCCCGAATCTCGAGAAATAAAATTTATAACATTTCAGGAAATCCCGGATCACGAGAATCTTTTCTCGAGATTCGGGATTTGTTTATTATCAAATATTAATTGAAAAAACGTTTTTTTTTAAATTGAAATAAATTAACAAAATTTGAGTTCGAGTGTTTCTCACAGTGTATTCAAAAAGTGGACAGAAAACAAAAAACGTTCAAAGACTGATCAAGCCAACTGACCAACGTCGACTCAAAATGAGCGCAATTTTTCAATATCAGGGAATTTTATGTCTCAAAAGCGTACGCGATTCTCAGACGTAGCCATTGACAGTCTGTGTTTTTTGAAATTCTATTTTAATAAGTAATGTTTGAACTATTTGTTTGTCTTCCATGTTAAATAAAAAAAAAACATATTTTTTTGGAATTTGTCTGTTTATACACTGATTTTAGGATTTATACAGGTTTTTTTAATATTTCTCGATGTCCCGAGAATTCTCGAGAATTCTTATCTGGTTATCCGGAATCTCGAGAATTCAAAATTTCATAATTTCGGGAAATCCCGAATCTCGAGATAGAGATTTTCTCGGGAAATACCCAACCCTAGGCGTACCTAAGGGAAATTTTATTTATTGTTATAGTATTACATATCGGGTTAGAATGGCATATTCAGCGCCCCAATTATTTTTTGTTAGTATTCCTTCATCGTAAAACATTATGTCGAGACCAATACTTCTATAAAGTTGCAAATTGTCAGTTATACCGTTTTCCTCGAAATTATGAGTATCTATTAATACGAGTTTGTATTTTATTAATAATAGATAGTGCGATTCTGTCTCGACTGCAGATTCGCTTCAACTCCATTTGCTGTTTCTTTCACACTCGCATAACCGCAATTAGTGCACGCGTATAAATGTTATCAATCATCTCCCTCTTTCTCATGATGAGGAGGGTGCAGTCTTGCCAACCTCTGAGATTGCTTTGTTCTTTTTAAATTGTGAATTGTATCATCACTTCACTATGATTTGCAGAAATCACTATCGTATCGTATCTGGCAGAACTAAATGCATCAATATCAATATCGAGTGAGGTTGATCGTATACGCAAACAGTTTTCCAAATGCACATCAGTGATTCGTGTTCTCACTCGAAATTTGATATCCTTCATCCGACTAAAAAGCTGTTCACACGCGTAAGTGTTTCCAAATAGCGAAGTCATCATTAGAGCATGTTTGTAAAATGCAGGATAATTCTCCTTGTCCAAATATGTTTTGTAAAACACTTCAAAACCAATCTGATGGAGTTTTCCCTTTAACTGTTCATCGCAACACATTTCACTATGTGCCATTTGTAAATTTCCCGGTAATAAATTCACGTCTACGTAGAATAGCGTTACAAATGCAGCAAAAAGCACACAGTGCTTTTAAATCTTGAGCCAATATCGAATCTCAATTTGTGAAATTAGCTTATCTAGCGGCAGCATTATTTGATATTATTTTTATTTTCTCACTGCTACACGGGCCACGAGTTGACACCCAGTGGGCCGCATGCGGTTGTCCCTGGGTTGGCCACCCATGATCTAATGGATGTGGACCTGAGTTCTGCCCAGCACCAAGATTTTTAATGTGTTTTCGAATTATTTAAATTCAATAATTTAATTGTAAATTGTAAAAACTACTAGGTACTAGTTAATTTCATCACAATTAGATAGGATTCATATAGATTAGTTTATAGAGCACATGGTTACGAGTTTGAATCCTGCTGGGCGTCGTTTTTTTCAAAAAGATTTTTTCTAGTGGTTATAATATTTCTCTGATGTGTTTTCAAATTATGTAAAATCAATTGATGGTTATGAAGTACATCCAGTGACGTTCCTAGACAAAATGCCGCCCCTAGGCAGTGCCAAAATGCCACCAAATTTTTATATATAGGTACAGTACTTTTTATCATCCTTTCATGACCCCAATATCTAAGAAATGTGTTGTATGGATACATTACTAACAAGATATGTACTACTAAATCAGCTAATTTAAATTCTACCTCTGCTTCAATAGACAATATTGCGAGCCTACGGCTTCAGATAGGTACATTTAAAAATACACCTGACAACTTCAGAAACTCGCGAGTGGCATATTTGGATAAATTTTAAATTATGTATGCATGTGTCATTGCTGTTCACAAAGACCGTGACGTCCAAAGACAGCGGAAGTAAACTAGACATCGCAAACACGACAAAAAAATAAAGTCCTGTTAAAACTTTTATAGTACCTACACTTTGTTTCCGACCAGTGAGGTTAATTTTTTAATGGAAAGATATTTCCGTTATTACTACGTTTATGTAGATTTTTCTATACTTATATACCTAATGAATCTCTTCGATTTGCCGCCTTTTGGGAAACTGCCGCCCCCCCCCAAGCGACGCTCAATCTGCCTACTAACTGTCACTGAGCACATCTATACATATTACGTTAATATTACAGTTATTTAAATTGAAATAGGTGTGTAAAGGTAGGTAGGTATTTACCTACAGTATCGTTTTTATGTATTTATACGTAAATACTATTGTCTTTGCCCATGAGATATGCGATTATAAATACAATACAATAATCATATACTTAGACAATTAATCTTTTCCCATTGTTTATTTGTTTAAATAGGTATTGAACCTTTTTTTTCTATTTTTATACGTTTTAAAATTAGTAACATACCTACTTAAACCATACAATATTATGTAGTGCTGCGGTGCATGCTGTCAAGTTGTAGGTATACATATTTTCTTATTGACCAATAAATAGTTATACTTACCTAATAAATCAATATTCGTAATCTGGTAAGTATGGTTTTTATCTGGTCTTCTATACGAGCTCAACTTTGCTAGTCTAAAATCTGTTAAGCAGAATTCTATATGTACCTATAATTAATTCGTTGAGCTTTTTAAGTGGACTGTAATTATTTTGTGGGAAGATGAGGAGGTCGGATCTAGGGGTGAGGGCGATGGAACAGAATGCCAGACACTGACCTTTATGATGATGTATGATGACTACGTTGTCTGGTTTCAACTTTCGCTCGCGCGGTATTGTTGTTTTGGGTCACCCGGTTCATATACTCACGCACTTTGTGACACAGTTTTATGGATTATATGTGAGGATGTATGAATGATGATGATGTATTCTGAATGAGTCTATATCTATTGAGTTAATCACTTAAGCGACTATTAGAAGCCCGCTCACGCGCGCTATCGAGATGCAACTGAATGTCTCTTTGCAACACGGTCTCTCGTGACTCATAATTGCTCATACCTTGTCTGGTTACAATAACACTGGGGATTAGGAGGTGGGTGAGGAGATAGGGAATGGAATGGGAATATAAATGGCCCAACCTTTAATTATATACCCATTTTCCTCTTGAATGTGAATTAAGTACCTAATACATGCAGTGTTTATATTTTAATTAAAATAATCTCTTTCAAGCGTTCCATGTAAACCAAAATTAGAAATAATTTAAGTGAAAACTAATGGTAACTAATATATTTTTATTCGTCAGTGAAAATAATGGTATGCTAGTGATGTTATCACAGCAATCAAGACAGTTCTGAAAATTACAACCAAGATTTGCTTTTTTTTTGTTTATATGGTTGATAGGTATTATTAGTGTCTTCTTTACGAAAAGCAGACCTAAAGGAAAGACCTGTACGTAGGTACCTACATGGTTAAAATCTAACATTTTTCACTACAATTTTAATTTATGTTACGAATAAGAAGTTATCTACGTACCTAAATAGAGTAGATACCTATGCAGAATTTTCCAAACGTTTATGACATGTATGACAAACATGATTATACACTTTATCAAAATTCACCGGGTCCATCCTCTGTCGAATGAAAGGGTTCTCAAGCTCTATTCACTTCTTTGATCTCTAGGTAACGTAAGTGTATGTAAAGTGAACTTTACTATTGACTCTAGTACCTACACTAACTGTTTGCAAACATTTTTGTAAAAAAGCATTTAAAATGCATTAATTAAATTCCATATTTTTTTGTATTCCGCAACGGATGAAAAACTGTACAATTGCATTGACAAACAAGCAAGTAACATTTTTACTCTTTTATCGTAAATGGTTACGCGTGGTATCGTGGAGTGTTTGAAGAAACTTAGTTATAAATAGTCTATTATTTATTTAAATTGTACCTATTAATTTACGTGTTTACGTGGTAGAACTCCACTATAATGGTTTTGTAATAAACTTATTTTTGTTAATTCTACTTTAATTGAGTCATTTATTGTAGTTAGTTCCGACGATGGATGTATAGTCCGAAACGGGTATCAAAGTAAATTACGCAATTAAAGTAGAAGTAACAAAATTAATTTTGTTAAAAAACCATTAGTGATACTTATCAACTTTACTGGGTGTAAGTTGTGGATACCAATAATTACTATTACAATATCATGGATGGTATATCTAATAATAGGTAATATGTATGAATAACAGTAAAAAATCGGGATGTCTCTAAAATAATAATTTAGGCTACTGTTTCAAACACAGCTTATTCCAATCCTTGAATAATATATTTTAGAGAGAAATAGGTAGGTATACTTTAAAATTATTTAATTTAGATAGTAGCCGAAAACCGGGCTTTATTACAACAAATCGTAACACTTTCAAATGTGGTTTATTCCAATATCATTTAGTTTCAAATGTGAAAAGATTCTTTAATAATATTTAAATGTACCTATAAGTTTCACTTTGTTTTCTATTTTAAATATTCCACACTAAAATTAATTAAAAAATCATAAAAAATTAGTCTTTTATTTATCTGTAAAACAGTTTATTGCATTTACCGCAAAATATGTTATCGGGAACGATCAGTGTTTGCAAATAGTACCTAGCTCAATTAATTACCTACGATTTTTTTTTACAAAATATTCATTTCACGCGTTATGAGAATCTTTGATCTTATCCTACGTACGATATTATTTATTAATAAATATTGTATACAGTGACTTCTCATGGGGGTAGGCAGGCCATGCGTTGCTTAGGGGTGGCAAATTAGGGAATGAATACTAGCATTGTAACTTTTGAAAGCAGTGACGGTTTTCCATTTAGAGAACAATGCTGTCGCTTCGCTAGAAAGGACCGACAACTTAGTTTTTTTTTTAAATTACAAGGGGGCCGCCAAACCTATCAGAGCCTCATATCTCCACGTACCTAAACCATCGCTGTTTGAGAGTAAGTTTCGTAGAAATTCTCTAATCCTCGGTAGATGAAAATAATGTTATTTTTTTCAAGTTTTCTTTGCATTTGTCAGTTTAAGATAGTAAAATATGTAGGTATGGGATTAACAACTTGAGACTTAAAACGAAAAAGGGCGGCATTCTAAGACTGTTCGCTCAAGGGTGGCATTTTGCAGTCAGTTCTCGAAAAGACCGGAGCGCACCGGAGCGCCGTTCCGGTTTGTGAAATCTATAAAGTTATAGCTCCGTCTCGTGGACAAAATAATTTGACCATCTAAGCTAGATATGCCATATAAAAAAAAAATCTATCACACTTATGTTTGTAAAATACACATAAAATTTAATAAACATGTTAATATCCCCAGAAAATTTTCGAGCGCTCCGGTCCGTAAGCTTTTCCATTTCGAGCGCTGATTTTGCTTAGAGATGTAACTGATTGTATATGGCGTACCTACCTAGTGATAAAATAATATGTTTGGTATATGTTTACAAACATTCCTGCAAATACCTATGTATTATATAAGTCAATATGGCGCTGATTGAGAGCACTCCAGAGTCCAGACCGTAGTTGTTAGGAATTGGCAGACACGAGGGGAGCATCACAAAGGTCTTCCTGCAGGAAATGAACCTAATGCTTCCGTACTGTGCACACAAAAAGAAAAGAGGAGGGGAATTCGTCCGGAAATTAACCGGACATCCTTCTTTTTAGTCTAGTTCTAATATTCGGGCAATTGGGTGTAGGTACCTATCTACTAAGTACCTATTTATATATGTGTGTGCGTAGGAAGGTGGATACAGTGACACATTAAATAAAGCTAGTTTTTGGGGTAGTTACTTACTGCAGGATTTGCGATTTCAAAATACAAAATACCGGGATTCTGATGGTTTTGGGATATATTTTTATCATAAATGTCAGTGGCGAAGGGTGGAGGTAGGCTGTTTAGATTCGACATAAATAGTGCACACTAAACTTTATCACTCATCATTATTTGTTTTCATTGAACTAATAATACAATTTTCAGATACTGCTGGTTAGTTTTTTAAATTCAATTAAACCCAGCCTAAACCAAATCATAATAGTTTAGGTATGTTATGGGCGATACGATAAAAATAGTGCACACTTTTTCAGTAAATCTTATTTGTTTTCGTTCAATTAAGAATCGGCACATAATACAGAGGCTGTTGGTTAGTTTTTTAAAATTCATTAAGCCCTGCCTAAAGCAAATCATAATCGATAAAAAATTTTCTTTCACCTTTAAAATATCTATAAAATATGTATAGTTTAATTGCATAGTTTTAAATATATTATAGATACACGAATATTTGTTGACTATTATTTACTATGATATAAATTGGTTAGGGTTTAATTGAATTTAAAAAAGGAACTAACAAACACAATCAGCACATTGTAGTATTAGTTCAATGAAAACAAATACATTTGAATGACAAAGTTTAGCACTATTTATGTCGGAGTAACAGCCTACCTCCACTCTTCGCCACTGATAGATGTAGTATCTAAGATGAGGTAGTACACATTGGTTAAGGTGACGCATCAGTGAAACGCCAAATAATTTCCAACTGTAGGCGCGACGAAATTTTGGACTCGCTGCCATTCACTGAGAGAATCTCGAGCCAGAAGCACGTCACTTTGCTGCGTGATGGCGACGGGTCAATTAATTCTAAAATCGTGTAAAGATGACTAAAAACGTTACCCATTTACTTTAAAAAGAAAACATGTCAATGAATATATTATTATTGTTACTAATAGAACATACGTTAAAGTGCCCACCACCACCCGTCATATATGCACAACCGTGGATATGCACGGCCGCTTTCTAATAGAACAATAAACAGAACATAAAATGAACGTATGTTGGATTTATATGAAAAATAATATTTCGTTTGACAGGTGTCATTTGCACCCGCGACCCGCAGTCCGCGCATCGCCTAGCAACGATCTTTTTAGACCGTGCCTCAACTAATGCATGGCCTTAAACACTCTATGCTTAAGACACAATGGGAGGTCACTTTTGAAGATACTATTCAGGCGCCTAAATTCACTCCACGTCAGTTTGGTTCTGCGAGCATTCTTGTCATACACACCACCTGAATTCAATATATTGTGCTTCTAATAACAAAACGTGTAGCTTTTAACAAAAATCGGATAAATTTTGATACTATATTTTAATGACAAAAATAGAAATCATTCAACAAACGCACACTTTATAATGCCTTTAGAATACCAACCTAACCCAACCGAAAAAAAAATCTTTTTTTTTAAACGGTACATGTTCAAACACGCGAGTTATCATGATCTTACTCCCTACTTCAGTTTTAGTTTGTCAATTTATGGCTACGGCCGTAGGTTCTAGCTTAACCACTGGGTAATGCCAAAAGAAATGGCGTATTTAAAAAAAACACTACCTTATTCATAGGTCAATAATTATTATAAAGCAATCATTATTCGTAGGATGTTTATCACACTTGAATGGTCAAAGACATAGCTTTTAATTAGTATATTTAGAATTATCTTCAAATGTGTTAATCTTGCCCATTTTTTGAATAATAAAATGCCGAATTCTTGTCAAATTTGGGATCACAGAGATTATCAATATAATTTTTTATCGTAAATATTTCACTATAATAATGTCGACATAAATTATGCTGATGTTTTTATAAATGTATTTAAAAATAAATAAATGTAAAAAATCTTAAGACCACTGCACATTTATGTACTGAAATATGACTATATTCTAAAACATTAGAGCGAGAGGTTTAAAAGAATACTATTTTATGTAATAAAAATACTTTATGCAGTCATCAAATGTTTAAAATAAATATAAAGGATAATAAGGCTTCAAAATTATATAGATCTACAACGTTTAAGGAATGTCCAGGAGCATGCTTTGAAAATAGAATAAAAGCTCCATTTTGACATACGCTGAGCATGTCCCCCCTTAATAGTGGGTAGGTACCTAACCTTAATGTACCCCCTTAATCTTTCGCAATTTGTAGTTACCGTCACTAGATATCTCTGGAAGTATAACATTAATAAATTATATATTTTTGGACGAATTCTATTATCTATTAAAATTGGGATTTCAATTAAAAATAATAATATAATATTATTTTCCTAACCTAACTAACTACACTTCAATATTATTTATCAACTGCGATCATTTATAAATTTTTATTACTATGTTCAAAAAAAATAAACATAGGTAGTATTCATTTTGTTTGGATTGAGTAAATGTCGACATCTAACATTCAAATATACCTAAGCCTGAATTTTCCGAAATGTATCGGAAAATTCGTTTTACTGCCATCTCTGAATATTATTATAAATATGGTTTCACTGCAATAGAAAATGTAATTTAGTTTAAACTGCTACCGCTAGAGCTCACTGCTGTAAAATAATACGACTTATTCAGTTGTATCGAATATTTAAAAAAAATATTTTTTAAAGGTTAAATATTTTTTTCTTCTTAAATGTTTTTATTTACGTATAGAATAATTTTAAACATGTCAAAATAAAAATTATTAAATACAATCTCAAATTCCATATTTTCATATATTTCCTCTCTTTGGAACATAGGTTGAGAATTTATAATGTCATTTTAATATAACAATGTCTTTGAGGTTGATGCATTATTATTATAATTAAGCAATGTATAAAAAATCATAGGTGTAACTATACATTATACAAAATATAAATTGCCTGTAAATTCGAAATAGTTGTTACAAAAATGCTGTTTCTAGGGAGCTCATGCGGCAGAAGTGAATTTTAGCCGGCTCTTACATCTAAACCCGCCTCGTCTGCCGCACAGCCATAAATTAAACCGTCTAGGAACGTCGATTCAATGTTGCATATGAAGACCGCGCACATCTACCTAGCGACAGTTGCATGTAACCTCTCGAAACTCATAGAATATAGATATAGAGACCGGCGAGCCGGTATAGGAATGACCAATTCGTACGCGTGCGTATGCTTTCTGGCGTCTTCGACTCGCCGCCCGAGATGCATGCGATTTGTTGATAGCAACGCTAGATGTTTTTTTCAAACTAAAAAGTCGCATTCGACCAATCTGCGGAGCTCCATTTGGCAACGTATGTTTTGTGATAACGATAACGTCACATCTAAGTATTCAACACGTTGCAGACGATTTGATGTGCGAGCCGGTTTATTGTTTTGCTCTTCATTCTCGGATACGCTATTCTATCGATCGTTGTGCGGCTAGTTTCGTCGTTTTTGAGTCAACAAAACTGGACATTGAACTCAAAACATTATTTACATTAATATTTATTTTGAACTGTAGATGAGCATAAAAAATTCGAAAAATAAAAGCCGGGTCGTTACAACTTTGTTACAAACCGTCGTTACAACCGACAGCCATGCAAATGTAAAAAGCTCTATCGAATTATAATTCAAATTGAATTTATAATATCATGTACGTATTAATTAATCTCAGTAACAGTCGACATTCAATAGTTTTAATTTTCGCAATATAAATTGGATTAAAAATATTTATTATGACAATATTATATACTCAACTTTTTCCATATAGAGTTAAACTCTTCCAGAAAGCGTTGTAAAAATGGTCATTGGTCGAAATTTAATTAATACTTGTCGTTGATAGCAGTTTTCCATTTGCGTTGAAACCTTGTAATTACAATGAATTTAGCACGTAGACGGGTCGTAAATTAGATAGTTCTGCAAATTTGGACTTTATTTTTGTGCGAGAATCAACTTAATGATTTGGAAATGAATAAAAGTGATTCTGGTAGATACGCATTTTATAAAAGTTTCCGTAAAGCCAGACTCTCGTTAATAAAACGGAAAATATGAAAAAAAAATACACGACTTTTATAACATTTATTGTTTGTGTTATTAATTTTCTTTACTGATATTAATTGAAGACCTGAGAATGAAAACAGGATAAAAACAAAAAAGTCTAAAAACGGTTTTTTTGGTGATTTCATATTTAAAAAAAAACTCTATCGATGAGTTTGAGAATTAGATATATACGATGTTAAGAATATGTTGATCCCCAAAATGAATGAAAAATATTGTTGATACTCTCATATTTTGTAACATTTTTTACTTATAAGTAATAAAAAATCATTTATGAAAATAAATACGCCAAAAAACGGAATTAATATTTATTTACTTAGTATTTAAAAATAAAACAATAAAATTGATATTAAAAACAGCAGCCCTATGTTATAACTTGCCTGTTGAAGTCGCCCGGTCGACATGACGTCATATGACATCATTGTGACGTACTACCGGAGTGATAATAGCATTCGAGAAATTAACGCTACTCAAATACTGGCGTTATCCATTGTCCCCATACACAAATAGGTGTTTCAGCATAATAATATCTATGGTGAGCCGTGTGCGTTGGGCGGCTTGCCTCGAGCGTGTATTGGCTTACGTCACAATTACGTCATGTCGTCGGGTGACTTCATATCACAAGTTATAACATAGGGCTGCAGGATAAAGACCAAACCCAATTTAATTGATACAAAATATGTATCTGCAAATATTTAATTATTTTGATTATAACATGTTCAAAACCAATTTAACTATCATGTTACATTCACCCTTTGAATGATAGGATCACACATATTTTTTAAATAAGTTTATAGGCTCTCCTGTAAAATTCACTATTAATTTGGTCTTTGTCCAGTTTACATTCTCAGGTCTTCAATTGTCGATGGAAACACATTTTTGGTACAATAACGTCGCAAGTCAAAATGTCACATTGAAAATCGTCTCGACTGGGAATATAGTCATAAATCAAAACTGAGCGCGATGTTGAATCTTTATTCCGTGCATATAGGCGACGCCATGCCGGGACAGTGACGTCTTCGGACTAGCCAAAATGAATGACTAAGTACAAAGTGAAATTTGTTGCTTGCGACACAAGCTGTTCGTTTTCAAATTAAAATGCCACATTCGAGCTACGTACATTAAATTATATGTATTTTGTGAATACCAACAAAATGACTTACATATTCGACGTGTGGAAGTCGAGACGAGTTTAGGTGTGCGACCCGGCTTAGGCAGACTTAACATGGCATCCCCTTTAATTTTCAGTCTCAAATTGTATGCAAAATTTTATTGTTAAGTACCTACATCTATTTTATTAGGTAGGTATCTTGAACTCTTCAATAGATAAATGCAACAAAAGTCTTTACAAAAATTGCAATTGTACATTATAAAAATCTATTAAAGATTTGAGCATTTCTACGAAACCTACTCTCAATCATAAGTGATTTCATGTACGCGGAGATCTAAGGTGCTGACAAGTATGGATGCCCCCTTAGGATGAATAAAATGATGTTGGAACTAGACGACCGAATCATGGAAAACCGCCACTGCTTTCAAAAGCTGTAAACTTCCGTTTTTCGCCCCTAAGGAAGGGGACATCATCGATGTTATTATACCTTCTTTATTATATCGTGACCATACCGTTACAACATTTAAATAGCATGCTAATTATATATAATGGTCAGGTAACGCAAACGCGCTAGTTGCGGTGTCAGCATTAAATGAGTTAATTCGATATAATTAAAACATATGTGATTACTGAAATTATATTTTATGATACTATTTTTTAATTTAAATATAAATTACATTAATTAGGTATATATTAAAAAACCAAGTCAAATCCTTTTTTTTTTTGCAAATTTTTATATCGAATCGTGTTCATTTATAAACTAAAATGAATTCAGGATAAAACGAGTGCATTTTAATATTAAATTATGTTTTTACAGATCATCTCTTCTAAGTATACCATTATACCTATATTTGTTCGCCCAATATTTCTATATTATTATCCATATTCCATGACCTATGCATTAATTTTGACCATCGCTGCTATTGCAAGAGAATACATACATTTTCTAACACTGGTTGATCTTGGTTTAGTCTTCTCCAAGATTTAACTAATATCAAGGGTGGCTTGCTGACTTGGCATTGGTTATGCCCTGGTTGATAACCATTTGCAGAGCGTAACATGTAAGAATATTAGAGAGGTGTTATCAAGATTAGAGAAAATTACAATGAAAAATATAATAAGACGAGAAGCTTGGCAGTTACAGTACCTCCCTACAAATAAATAAAGTCAAAGTGACGTTATTATAAGTTTACATAGTAATAAAAAAATAATAAAAAGCTGTAATTTTTTCAGTAAATTAAAGAAAGTAAGGTTTTGTTGCTTTGTTGTAGGTAAATAATAATTCGAGGGTAATGAACTCAAACGGCGTAAAAGTCGCCGATAGAATTTAAATGACCCGAATGAATGGCACGGAAAATTTCATTATTTTTTTTCACGGGAAAAGTCACGCACGTTTCAGGTTGTGGGCAGGTATAAATATTTGAACTGACTTCTTTATTGGATTTTACACACAACAGTCGAACGGGCGAATGAGTGAAATAACGTTCGAAATTTGATTTATTGGTAATATCCATAACTGCGTAAATATTTAATAAGTAAAGTTAAAATCCAGAAAAAGAAAAGATTTAAAATTAGTTAGAAATGTAAGAAGATGCAAGAATGAATAATATAAGAAGATGCCGATATATGAATCAAGGATCATAATAAAATAAATGTAAACATCTTATATAAATTATTGGAATATAATTTCAAAATCCATTACGTACCCTTAGTAGATAGTTATTTTATAGTAACTTTCACATTTCACACACACAAAACCGGTATTTTTAAATGTGGAAATGTTAGGTACCTACCCTAACTATTAAGGGGGGACATGCTCAGCGTACGTCAAAATGGAGCTTTTATGCTATTTTGAAAGCATGATCCTGGACATTCCTTAAACGTTGTAGATAATCTATTTACATAATTTTGAAGCCTTATTATCCTTTATATTTTTATTTTAAACATTTGATGACTGCATAAAGTATTTTTATTACATAAAATAGTATTCTTTTAAACCTCTCGCTCTAATGTTTTAGAATATAGTCATATTTCAGTACGTCCATGTGAAGTGGTGTTAAGATTTTTTATATGTATTAATTTTTAAAAGCATTTATAAAACCATTAGTAAAATTTATGTCGACATTATTATAGTGAAATATTTACAATAAAAAATTATATTGATAATCTCTGTGATCCCAAATTTGACAAGAATTAGGCATTTTATTATTCAAAAAATGGGCAAGATTTACACATTTAAAGATAATTTTAAAGATACTGATTATAAGCTATGTCTTTGACCATTCAAATGTGATACACATTCTACGAATAATGTTTGCTTTATAATAATTATTGACCTAAGAATAAGGTAGTATTTTTTTGAAATACGCCATTTCTATTGGCATTTCCCAGTGGCTAAGCTACAACATACGGCCGTAGCCATAAATTGACAAAAGATAAATAAAGTAGGGAGTAAGATCATGGTAACGCGCGTGTTTGAACATGTACCGTATAAAAAAATCTGTTAGGTAAAATGAAATGTACCTAAATGCGGGTCGGGCCGTTAATGGTGGGAGAGTGGTGTCCAATAAACAATAACTTAGGTAGTGAACGGCTTATATTTTTAGGTCAAGTCAAGACAGACAACGTACAGCCTTTAACTATTTTACAAATTAAAAAAATAAATTAAAGCCGCTTGGTGAGGAGGAGCTCCATACTGGCATTACCAACAATTATCAGATGACAGCAAGTGACGATAATATCTAATCGTCGTTTCCTCTCGGTGCCAAGCGCTGATGTTACTTTCTTGGTAATGGCTCACTGTCAGAACATTTAGGTACAAGGTTAGTTAAAATCTTATATCTATATTTTGGACATTTATAATGCTACATAATATTAGTCGCAGGAAACTTGTTAAATCAATTTAGTGGATGTCACTACTTATTATTTTAACCATGTCCAATCCTAATAAGATCATATTATTGGGAACAGATTTTTTTGTTATTATGAGAAATGGATGTTAGCCACGTGCTCAAGCTCGAGGGATTCGGATTCGAACCTGGGACCCCCGACTTCTACCTTGTTATAATAATTATATTTATTTTTTATTTCAAGACCTTTTCATATGTGGTTAATATTTTCCGTGAACCATTTGCGACATAGTAATACAACATTGCTATTTCAATGTAAAGGCCATGAATAACAAGGGATAACAGTGAGTTTAGTATTGACTTCAGTGTAGTGGACAGAAAACATCCATTGTAGTAATTTACATAAGACAGTAGGCGTTCCAGGGGCGGTTGAGAAATGAAAGAACCCCAGACATTAATTTGCGATTATTTAGTGAGGGGGCGTTTCAATTGTATCGACGATTGAATCCAACGGCGCCACCTTTACTCAGACTCGCGAACAGGGGAGAATTTGGTTATAAAATTCACAGAATCGCACTGGGTTGGGTTATTCATACTTTATAATGTTCAGTGAATCTGAAGTTGGCAGCTTAAAAGTTTTATCTTTTTATTAAATATGTATCCAATTCGCGCTGTTTCGCTTCATTCATAACTCTCCCAAAGTTACTTCAATCAATATTTTCGTCTGTTTAATTTTTCATTATTTAATGGGGAGGAGTAATATAATAGTTGAAAAACTGAAATACATATAATATGTAGTATAAAATGTGGATCCAGCGCAAGTACAGTTGGGTTTCGGGAATTTCCCGACGGGAATTCTCGAGAAATTTTCAAGATTTTCCATCCCGAATCTCGAGAATTGAAATTTTTAACATTTCGGGAAATCCCGGATCTCGAGAATCTTTTCGCGGGATTCGGGATTTCTTTACTATCAAATATTAATTGAAAAAACGATTTTCTATATGAAATAAGTGGACAGAAAACGTTCAAAGACTGATCGGTGCATTTAACACAATTAAGCCAACGTCGACTCAAAATGAGCGCAATTTTTGCAACATCAAAAACGTATGCGATTGTCAGACGCAGCGGTTGACAGTGTGTTTTTTGAAATCATATTTTAATAAGTAATGTTTTGAATTATTTTTATTTTCCCACTTCTATTTTGTTTGTCTTCTTACATAAATAAAAAAAATCATATTTTTTTGGAATTTGTCTGTTTTTACACTGATTCAGAATTTTTACAGTTTTTTTTTTAAATTTTTGTAATAATTTTATTTTACCACTTTACGGCATGCTGAAATATTGTCAATTATTATCGAATATGTTCAGTGGCGCACCCAGGATTCAATGTTGGGGGGGGGGGGGGGGCAAGGAGGAGAATGTAAATTAGTCCCATAGGCTTTTTTTCTTCTTCAAATAATTATTTTTACATATTTTCACAATACACGGCGGTGTATTTGTGCAGTTTCTCCTAGTTTTTATTAAATTGGAGGCATAACGGCGGTAACCGTTGAGCGTGTCATCAGCGACTGGTGGATTGGAAGTGACTTACAGCGACCATGCTGGACATGTACGCCTAGTATGCTAAAACATTACTCAAATATTATCGGCTGTGCTACCCGCTTGGTCTAGAGAGCTACATTATTTATGCCGAATTCCACTGAAAAAAATGTTCTTTTGACTTACACTACCACCGACTAGTGGGTGTAGTCGTTCTTTTCGCCGAATGTTTATCGTCGATTTTTGGTTTTTTAATATTGAGGTTCTAAAATATTAATTGAAAATGGACAAAAAAACGTATTAGTGCATTTAACTTATACACAAACCTACTCAACACAACACAGCCTAATTTCTCGTTTATTGGTCTTTTGTCTATTGCACTCGGTGTACCTACACTATGGCTCCCACATCCTGAAACGGCCCCTCAAGCTAGGATATTTAGTGGGCCCCCTACCTACCGATAAGATTAAAGGCAGTATGAAATACTACATTAACGTTTTTCAAATTGTGTTTTAGTTCAAATTAAGGGTACTTATACAGTGAATTATTGGCGATTTTTAATACATCTACTTTAATAATGGAGCTGTCAAGTATCGTAATATCGTATCATAATAATCAGAAAGTATATTGCACAATTATATAATTTAAAATGTTAACGGCCATGAAGTATAATATCGTCGCAGGCGACTTTTTTTTACTATTAAAGGTAATTTAGTGTGTTTATCTCACTTATCTGGTCAACCCAACACGCCGGGCCCCCAGGCTAGAGCCCTATCAGCCCTCCCCAGCCATGACTTACACCACTCCGGAATTCGGGTGGACACCGAGGTTTTTTTTGACAGTTCCATTAAGGATTGGGTTTCTAAAAAAACCCGACATTAGTGTTTCGAAATTTTTATGTTTGAAATTAAAATCATTTTTTTTGCGTATAGTTTATTGGATTTCAATTTCAATGTTTAAAATCATTCTGATAATTTTCATGTTTGGGCGGTGGCTTGGCTCCCCCCTGGGTGCGCCACTGAATATGTTTATATCATTTATTCGTATGGCAATACATAATAATATAGTGTAACACCGATTTACGTCTCTGGGTTACACGTTTCCTCGTTGATAGCGTGAAGATTCTGCATTACCTTTTAATTTTCATGAAGTAGATACAGTAATCGCCTCCAAGAATCTCTGTCGCTCGCCAGTATTCTTGCACATCCACAGGTGATGCCGGCATCCCGTAGCTCCGCTGTGGATGGTATTTATCTACGCCTTACCAGTTACATTGAATGAATGAACTACCTACGCATGACGTAGTATTAACCGGTGACGAAGGGTGACTTTTGGAAAGAGGTAGGCTGTGGAGGAACCACGCTTGTCAGACATATTTACGGAAAATAAGAAGATAATCCAATATTACCTACTACTGATGAATAGGTACACTAAATCGATGAAATTTCCAAAGCTCAATTAGTTTGATATAATTAGTTTATAAATAAGCAATTAATTTGAATTATGTATTTTCCAAAACATCTTTGAAAATATCCGTTGTTGTGTATATGTTCCATAACAATTTATAATTTAACCCGTAAAACTAGACATTTTAAAATACTTCTATATTTAAAACACAGACTTTGGTATAAATAATTGATAAATAAAAATCGCGAGATAAATTATTTTATACTTTTAACAACAATCAATATTTATATGTGATTGAATCCCATAGAAATAATTTTTTTAATTATCTTATTAATAATTATTTTGAATAAATGTGCCATAGCGGATGTAAGCGCTAACTAAACAACTTATGATTTCGAAATAAAAAGCCAGACAGTAATCAGCGCCACAAGACTGAAGTCATACAAAACAGATCTTGAAAAAGGATCTAATTAATTCATAATATAGATGACTCCAGACGGTGCTAGTTATGATTATATGGTTATAAACATTACTAAAAAAACTTAATAATAAACTAAATTCTGACGATAGATGACTCTCAATTCGCTTGTATTTTTTCAGTGTATTTATTTATTTTAAATTAAATTATTTAACGTGAAGATCTATTTTTCTTAGAAGGTAGGCCTTAAATAATCGCCTACTATGGAGCTTTCGCCACTGCTATTAACCGAACTATTGGCTTTATTTGTGTTTAAATTATATACCTACTAAAATCGAAGGTAATGGTAGGTATGTTAAATTAAGAAAAAAGATACAAATAAATATTATATTATAGAATAAATATAATGTAAATTTAATATGGTTATTTGATTTAATAATAAACCTACTTGTTGTGGTAAGTATCGGAAAACATTTACCCAATATTATCGACTAAATCTAATTAAATTTCCTCAATCCTGACTTTTGATTTGATTCGGGCAACATTGCCAGGATAGAGCAGTGGCGGTCGTAGGGGCGTCCGTCTGGTCACCGGCATTAATCAGCGTCTCCGCAGGGCGCCCACCGAGACGTTCCGCCAGCCGCCCTTCCGAATCGCCGCCTACATTTTGTGATCGAGAATCGGGCGGGCATGCCTGTTTGTGGTTGAATCTAGATCGGAGATGCTATTTGTTTTGATACATGCGATTTGAAATAATATTTGCTATCGGATATAACACCGCTATATAATAATAATCCATTATACGTAATATACAGTAGTATACGTATTTCCAAATGATATAGGACAGCGCCCGGCAATCTATGGTGGCACGCGAAAGGATTTTTGGTGGCACTCCTCGAAAATGACGATTTATTAAAATTAAAAACGAAGACAATTATCTTGACATGATAACCAAAACGTGGAATGAACTCCTAGACAGATTTCATTGATGAAAAAAGTCGCATTCGCGTTTTTAAGTGTTTTCGGTACAACGTGAGCAAACATTATCAATTATGAAATATATTGTTAACTCCAGTGGCAAAGACTCCATACTAGGCGATAATTTAAAGCCTACCTTCCTAAGAAAAATATTTTTAAATCTTATATTTACATATTAAATTATATAATCACATAATAATATATTCAATATACCCAACGACATCTGTTGTATAATTAATTGTCATAATAATTTTACGATCTTTTCCCCTATTTTGTCTCAAAAGTTTATAAAAATAAGCGATATCACGTTTCGCTTCACATATTCTATGGTTTACGTTCGCGTGAATCGAACGTTTTTTTTATATGAAGTTTGTTTCTCATAATTTCAAGACGTCTGGGGTGGCCCATAGAAATCGGTAAGCTATTTAAGGAGCGCTTACGCTTACATATTACGTAAGTGCACATTTATAATAATTAAAAAAAATCTATGGGATTCAATCACATATAAATATTGATTGTTATTAAAAATATACATTAATTTATCTCGTGATTTTTATTTATCAGTTAGAGTTAGCTCATTCATAGAGTAAGATAATTTATTCAGACAATGTAAGTACCTAAGTCTGTGTTTTAAATATATAAGTATTTTAAAATGTCTAGTTCTACGGGTTAAATTAAAAATTGTTATGGAACAGTTACACAACAGCGGATTTTTTCAAAGGTGACAATATATTTTGAGCGTATCTTGCGTTTATAAATGTTTAGGAAAATACACCATTCAAATTAATTGCTTAATTTTATACCATCAGTGAGCTTTTGAAATTTCATAAATTTTTGTGTACCTATTCATCAGTAGTAATGTCGGATTGTCTTCTTATTTCCCTTTAAATATATCTAACAAGTGTGCTTTCTCCACAGCCTACCTCTTTCCAAAAGTCACCCTTCGCCACTGATAAACCCGTATCGAAATAGTTTAATTGAAGAAAATTTGGAAATGTGCATAATATTATAAACTCCAAACAAACTATAAACCAAATATTGAGGTGTTAGCTTCCAAAATTGAATCTCAAGGGTATCACTAATGTTTTAATATTGAATGTTTTTATGTAGCGTGTATTATTATAGTCAACTAAAGTAGATTTACTAGTTGTATTTCAGTGGCACAAAGGGGGTCAATTTAGTAGATATTACTACTTTATACGGAGAAATGAAATTAAAATCTTTCAACCTATTTTTATGAAATATTAGTATTTACTGACCTGAACCGGAAGAAGCTAGAAATAAATTAACACGGGTAAGTAATTATTTTATTTATAACTCACAAACCTGAACGCATTTCTTAAATTTTTTCACGAGACGGGTGGTAGTCTCTTTGATTTTACGAACTTGAGTTATAGGTAAATCATTCTACAGTGGCACCATAGGCGATTCGCGCGTATATTGAATTGCTTGCGACAATGCCAGTTTCACTACAACTGCCGTACCCATGGTGCCACTGTTAAACGATTTACCTATACGTTCCGGTACCAGCGCTCGGAATGGAGCAGAACGTCCTGGAGCGCCGTCCGGTTCGTGAATTCCTCGAGAATACTGTTCCTTCTCGTGGAATCCTAGAAGATAGCAAGATGTCTTGTAAAATTCTCGAGCCTCATCAGAATATTTCATATGGCGTTCCGGTTCAAAATATTTTGAAAACATAATAAAATAATTATCTTTCTATTAAACAATGATTTTACTGGCTGAAAATCCCTGATTATTGTTCCTACATAATATGTCGATACAAATGGGTGCCACAATTAGCCAAATTAAAATTTTTTCCTTAGAAATGCATCGAGCTATGTATATTTTTTCCCAACAATGCATTTCTAGACAACCCATGTTTTTATTGAAGAAAGCACCTTTAGATTTATTGCTCTCTTTCGTTTTCTTAATAACACAATATGAGATAATAGTATGTTATTATAACAATGTTTTTTTGCGTGAAGACAAAATCACAAAATACATCATTTATTTAGGGTACCTGGTATTATGGGTATAGATTATATAAGGACGTAAGGTAGATGGTTTGTGAAATATAAAAGTATTATGATGCAATCAATCCACCTTTCGAATATTCACGTCATACTTATAATATATACAATGGAAAATGTATTAGGCACTCATAAAACAATTGCAGGTAGGTGTATATTGGTATATTATATTTTTTTTTTTTTAAATTCGTTTATTGAATTCCTTGCTTTTTCGTACAAGGGTTATTACTTAAGTATTACATTATTCATATTTCATTTACATAATTTACAGTTAAGCACAGTATTGTAAACATAAAGAAAATATAAAATATAAAGAATATTAAAATATGTGTTAAGGGGGGACATGCTCGTCGAAGGTCAAAATTGAGTTTTTATTGTATTTTCAAACCATGGTCCTGGACACTCCTTAAACGTTGTAGATAATCTATTTATATAATTTTGAAGCCTTATTGTCCTTTATAGTTATTTTAAACATTTGATGACTGCATAAAGTATTTTTGTTACATAAAATAGTATTCTTTTAAACCTCTCGCTCTAATGTTTTAGAATATAGTCATATTTCGGTACAGAACTGTGCAGTGGTGTTAAGATTTTTTACATTTATTAATTTTTAAACGCATTTATAAAACCATTAGTATAATTTATTACGAGATAATTTTTGTAAAATATTCACGATAAAAAATTATTTTGATAATCTCTGTGATCCCAAATTTGACAAGAATTAGGCATTTTATTATTCAAAAATCGGCAAGATTAACACATTTGAAGATGATTCTAAAGATACTTATTATAAGCTATGTCTTTGACCATTCAAGTGTGATTAACATCTTATGAATAATGATTGCTTTATAATAATTATTGACCTAAGAATAAGGTAGTGTTTTTTTGAAATACGCCATTTCTTTTGTCATTCCCTAGTGGTTAAGCTACAACATACGGCCGTAGCCATAAAATGACAAACTATAATTAAAGTAGGGAGTAAAATTATGTTAACGCGCGTGTTTGAACATGTACCTAACCGAATTTTTTTTAATTTTTTTTTAAACGGTACATGTTCAAACACGCGCGTCAATATCATTTTACTCCCTACTTTAATTATACTTTGTCAATTTATGGCTACGGCCGTATGTTGTAGCTTAACCACTGGGGAATGACAAAAAAAATGGCGTATTTCAAAAAAACACTACCTTATTCTTAGGTCAATAATTATTATAAAGCAATCATTATTCATAAGATGTTTATCACACTTGAATGGTCAAAGACATAGCTTATAATAAATATCTTTAGAACCATCTTGAAATGTGTTAATCTTGCCGATTTTTTGAATAATAAAATGCCTAATTCTTGTCAAATTTGGGATCACAGAGATTATCAATATAATTTTTATCGTGAATATTTTACAAAAATTATCTCGTAATAAATTATGCTAATGGTTTTATAAATGCGTTTAAAAATTAATAAATGTAAAAAATCTTAACACCACTGCACAGTTATGTACCGAAATATGACTATATTCTAAAACATTAGAGCGAGAGGTTTAAAAGAATACTATTTTATGTAACAAAAATACTTTATGCAGTCATCAAATGTTTAAAATAACTATAAAAGATAATAAGGCTTCAAAATTATATAAATAGATTATCTACAACGTTTAAGGAGTGTCCAGGACCATGGTTTGAAAATACAATAAAAACTCAATTTTGACCTTCGACGAGCATGTCCCCCCTTAAAGTAAAAAGTTAAAGAAAAAAAAAGTACAGAGATATATAACATATTAAAGTATAAAATATAAAAGAAAAGAAAAGCATATATAAAAATTTGTGTTAAAGTAATGAGATAAAAATACAGAGATATATAAAATATAAATAATAATAAAGATGTGTTAATTAATGATATAAAAAGCACAGAAATAATTTTAGTTATTATAACAGAGTAAAATAATAGTATACATTATATTGATATGAGACTGTGAGGGTGTGTGCCTGCTGTGTTGTGTTGTGTTTATGTTTATGTCCCTCCGTTTACTGTCTTTATTTTTTTGATCGCTTTTGTTAGGTATTCAGTGAATAGTTTTCGTGTTGTTTTGTTGTTGAGTATTTTGTCTGGTTTTGATAAGTCTATTGTGATTTTTTGCTGGTGGCACTGTACCCCGAGGGTCCACCTTTCTTTCTCAAGTATAGGACAATCGGCCAATGTGTGTTTGACTGTCTGAGACACGACTCCATCGCATGGACAGTGATCGTCGGCTCTCAGTTTAAACCTTTTCAGGTAGGCTCTCATTGCCCCGTGGCCCGTCAGCATTTGTGTAAGTTCATGATTGAGTGTGGTGTTGTGTGTGAAGTGTTTTCCTGAGTTTATGTCTGGTATGAATATTTTTGTTGTCGATCCAGTGGTGGATTCAGTGTATCTTTTGTTCCATAGATATGTGGTGTCATCTTCTAATTTCCTCTTTGCGAACGTGAGAGGGAATTTCGTGTAAGAGGTGGGTCTTTTGTCTGTGGTGGCTTGTTTTGCGTATTTGTCTGCCTCTTCGTTTCCGGCTATGCCAATGTGACTCCTTATCCAGATGAACCTGGGGGTGATGTTTATGTTTCTCAGGAGTGAGCATAATGTCAGGCTGGCTCTTACGAGTGGGTGTGTCGATGAAGGGTTTTGGAGTGCTACAAGACTGGATTGGCTGTCAGAGTATATGATCACCTCGGTGGGGTGATGTTTGCTGGAATTAACCAGTGTCCAATCGAGGGATTCTCTGATGGCTAGCATTTCTGCCTGATATATATATTATATTATATTATATATATGATATATATAATATATATATATATATATATTATATTATAATCAATTAATGAAAATAGTTTTTTAAATTATCATGGTAGTGACAATGCCTTCTAAAATTTTCACGTTTTTAATACTAAGCTTAAAATAATATTGCATATTATTTAAAAAAAAAATGTATTAGTAATAGATTATTGGAGTATTAGGCTCTCATAAGATCGTGCAGGTAGATTGTTTATGAAAAAGGTATTTTGCTTTATAATCAATTAAAGAAAATTGTTTTTGATTATTTTTTAATAGTACCTACATGGTAATGTCAATTTCTTTTAGAATTTTCGCATTCTTACTTAGTTTAAATAATGAATAATGATATTTTCATACTAAGCGAATGTATTACGTTCTCATAAAATCCCTGTAGAGCAGGGATGGCCAGTGTATCGATCGCGAAGGTATTTTTGGTCGATCGCGGACATAATAATAATATGGCACTATTTCTTGTTCACGCGAGTCAAAACTACTCGATATTCCAGCTCTTAAAATCCGCTAGTTCTTATCTCTTCTCTTACATATCATTATCAAGAAATACACTCATGCGACGAACACAAGTGATGAGAACTTGGAAGAAATTCTACAGGAAAACATTAATAAAATAAATAATGTAAATTCTTATCCTTGCAATTTGACGAGTCGGTCGATTACACGGATATTGCACAGCTATGCGTTTTTATTCGATTGGTTTTTAAAGACATGTTTGCTTCAGAAGAATTATTAACAGTTTTACCAGTGGAAGAACGATCCAAAAGAGAAGATATATTTAATGCATTTAAGTCGAATATTAATCATACTCGATTTCCTATTCATAAACTAGTATCGGTAACGACTGATGGAGTTCCTGCTATGGTTGGGAAAAATTAGGCAAAATTAGGCAAAAAATTAGGCAACAGTACCCATTTTTATCAGTTATCATTGCATTATACACCAGCAGACATGGCTCCCACAAGAGGGGGTCTGACAGGGCTCTAGCCTGAGAAGAGCCCGGTGTAGTGGGTCGGCCAATTAAGTAAGAAAATCACAAGCCACAAATTTGCTCGAATAGTAAAAAAGTCGCCTGCGGCGCTATTTTCCTCAAGGGATATTTACAGGTTAATTCTTTAATTATGTCGAAATTACAGTTAATGTGTTTAGAAGTGAAATACATAAAAATATTACTTAAGTACCTATATTATTTATATAGATATTATAGATATTTTTTATATGTATAAAATATCTGTTTTCAAAATATATATCTGAATTATAAAAAATGGGGTTTTATTGTTCTCGCATGATAATTATAATTGCAAATGATATCAGTCAATCGCCATAAATATTATTTTCAACTAGTCGATCCTAGAGAACAAAAGTGTGGCCACTCCTGCTGTAGAGTGTAGGTAGTAGATGGTTATGAAATACAAAAGTAAGTAAGTATCATGATACTTTTTACTTTTAGAATATTCTCCACATTCTTATAAAGGCACTGGAAAATGTTTAGGCACTCATACAACCTAGGTATGCAGGTTGTATGAGTGCCTAGACCTTTTTTTTGAGTGTGTAATTTAACAAGATAATTAAAAGAGTAATAGTAAATAATATTAATAAATACGGAATTAAAAGATAATTTCAAACCAGCGGCACTCCATTTCAACTTCCTACCGATAAGAAAAACAAATAATTTCGATAGTTCGATGAACCAAAGAAACACTTTTATTTATTTTGTGAACCTGATTTTAAATCACCACATCAGAGCTAGTAGAAGAATCTAGGTCTAAGGTTGTTAAAAGGTATGCATATTTAATAAAGAATGCTATATTCGTAAAACTTGTGAATACCTAATTTTATTAAATTAATTTATTATGATGTTCATACTATGCTATAGAATCTGAAAGTGATGATGAAATTTCTTTTGCAGCAAAGTTATAAGTTTTTGGGCCGGACCCAAAATTCATTGCTTGTTTTCAATGGTAGTGGATGTATTTAATATCCCTATGGTATCCCTGACCTTGCATTTTTTTTATTAATTTTATTCAGGTGTTCAAATATATTACCAGCCATGCACGTAAATTTGGCCATTATGTAAGTATTGTATAATATACCAAATTATTTGCATTTTTTGACACAATGCGCCGCGGCACACCTAGCATCGTCTCGAGGCACACCGGTTGCGGAGCACTGCTCTAGATGCTTGATGCTCTTGCTTTTTCGTACATGTTGGATTTTGATTTGATTAAAAAATAGTTTTATCAACATATTTCCAATTTACTAAAAATCAGAGCTTTGAATAAAGTAGCAGGTGTCTTGGTTTTACTAAGGTACTCGTATCTGCTGTTTGAGACTTTCGCGGTTATTTGTCATCGTAATTGATTTTTGGGTTTTCACCGCGTGGACTTCTTTCTTCTTTCCTCGACGTTTCGGGATAGTTGCAGAAGGCGTAAGGAGGAAGGAGAGATATCGTAATATCATAATTAAATATGATAATTATATTATAACTTGTCGAGGAAAGAAGGAAGAAGTACACGTGGTAAAAACCCAAAAATCAATTACGATAAGGTATCTTCACTCATGGTTCCATCTACACTTCGTTATACAAATATTATAATTTATTCAAACTACTGACGAAACCAATGGGAAATTGTATTCAACTAATTCGGGCGAATGTGGTGATGAAAATGTTTTATGAAGTACATTATGTAAAATTGAGATATTTTTGTATTACAGTTATTATATCGAATATTGCACATATTTTTTGAAATATATATTGAGCGTTCCGGTTCGTAAAATTTTATATTTCGAGCACTGTCCGGTACACTTCGAGACCTGGTTCTAATAATAATTATTACTGTTTTGTAATGTCATAGTGATTATTAATATTGTCTTCAATACAGTTAATCTATTGGCATTGGTCAATTATTATTCGGTAACACTAAATTAATAAAATACGTCCCCTTGATCCATAGTTTGAGAATTACAAGAATAGGACATATTGCCCGGAATCCGGACACGATCAATGGCCTCTCGACAGAGGGCTCTTTTTCATTGCGGTCTAAACGAAGGTCCGGCCCTGTCCAGCCAGTGCCACTCTGATCGATGTCCGGCCCATATTGATGGTTCACCGCTAGGTGGCACTGGATTAATTATGCCATTATTCGATGAACATAGTAATAATAAATAGCAGTTAGGGTGTCTTGTAGAGGAAAATTTGTATATTATTTGAGAACTAAAAAGATGATAACTATTTATGGGAATGGGACGACTGGACTCCGGACAATTGGACGCCGCACTGTCGTAGACAGGTATACAGAACGTAGACGAGGTATTTTAATCAGTTTCTATCTACTACTTAGTAGTTTTAATTCATTTTAATCTTAACATAATGTATTCTTTATTGCGGATTGAGAATTACCATGCCTAAGGCTTTATATAAAATAAAACATATGCACGATTAAATCATTATTTACGTCTGCATATTTACATTCTCACCAACTATTAAATCATAATATATTCATTTAAATATAAATAATAATAATAAATATTTTTTTAAAGTAGTACCTAACGTCTATTTATTTTAGAATTCCGTGGCGTCCAGCTATCCGGTGCTAAATCGTCCTAGACCCCTATTTATAGGGCTCCCTTTGTAACGGCCCACATCTCTTTTAAAGGTCAATTTGGGGTAGCTATCTTTGGGAGTTTAGTCTGACCAATTTGTAGACTTTATACAAAATACATTATACAATATCCCATTACTATTTATACTATCATCATAATCGTCAGCCGGGATTGATCAACTGCTGGATAAAGACCTCCTCTAGTTGCCTCCACTCTTCTCGGTCCTAAAGGGGCCCGTAAACGAGCATCAAAAATTGCAAATTGCCGATACAATTGTCAAAAAAATGATGCAACTATTGCCCAGTTGCTGGGCAATGTATGACCCGTCATCAGTGTCGGGCAAGTGATGCTGATGTATTTTGTGCGTACACGTGACAACAACGGCCGGCAATGAAGTTTCTGCACCATATAAAAAATAATCACATAGGTACCTAGGTAAACAAATTAATCCAAAATGAAAGAAGGATTTGGATCGGGTCCTATTTTTAAACAAACGTGAAACAAGAAGTAATATAAATCAGGAATTAGTTATTGATAATTATGTGTTTGAAAACATTAAAAGAATGTCAAAATTTGACGATAAGTGAAATTTGACGTTTGTGCAGCTTTGTAGTTGGCCTTTTCATATTAAGATCATTATAGTTTGGATTCGATGTTACACAGCTCCGGATGTAAATAAACCACATTAATAAGCTCCAATACCCTGTCGTTTGTCCATTTATTCATTGTACGTAGTGTGAATAGACCAGTGGCGCACCCAGGATTTAATATTGGAGGGGGCCCAAGTTAGAGAATGTAAATTAGTCCCATAGGCTCTTTTTCTTCTTCATATCATTATTTTTACATATTTTCACAATACACGGCGATATATTTGTACAGTTTCTCATAGTCCTAGCCTAAGTGGAGGCATAGTAGCGGTAACCGTTGAGCGTGAATATATTTTGATTGTTATTAAAGTACTTATATGCATTTTTCTTTGACGAGAAGTACTCAGT
Organism: Rhyacophila brunnea; assembly: GCF_057557595.1. Taxonomy (NCBI): domain Eukaryota; kingdom Metazoa; phylum Arthropoda; class Insecta; order Trichoptera; family Rhyacophilidae; genus Rhyacophila; species Rhyacophila brunnea. Next base: position 31,063,323 of record NW_028232827.1, on the reverse strand, counting down.
GTTACGAAAATTATAGAAGGGATACACAGATGTCGAAAGTTTTGGCAACACTGGTCTAGAGAGCTACAATATTTATGCCGAATTCCACCGAAAAAAAATATTTTTTGATTTACACCACCAACGACTGTAGTGGGTGTAGTCGTTCTTTTCGCCGAATGTTTATCGTAGATTTTTGGTTTTTTAATATTGAGGTTCCAAAATATTAATTAAAAATGGACAAATAAAGTATTATTGCATTTAACGTATACACAACCTACTCAACACAACACAGCCTAATATCTCGTTTATCGTTATTTTGTCTATTGCACTCGGTGTACCTACACCATGGCCCCCATATCCTGAAACGGGCCCTCAGGCTAGGGCAGTGGTCGGCAAACCGCGGCTCGCGAGCCACGTGCGGCTCTTTGGCCCCTTGAGTGCGGCTCTGCCACAGATGCTCTCTCCCATATTTGACATGGCTACAAAGAAGAAGCAAAGAAAATGGAAGAGGATAACCGTAAATGTAATGTTGAATAGACCGAGACTTCGCGTTTATTCAAAACTTAAATGGCTTACCGACCTGTATTTATGTGTCGGGAAAAATTGGCGAATTCAAATTTAGAGAGATATTACAACCAAAAACTCGTAATTTTGCACTTAATATTTTGTCGATGATGCAAGGAAGAAAGCAGCTGAGGAGAAGAGTCAAAACCCGTTACCTTTTTTAAAAAAAAGAATCGGTTAGGTACATGTTCAAACACGCGCGTTAACATCATTTTACTCCCTACTTCAATTATAGTTTGTCAATTTATGTGCTACAGCCGTATGTTTTAGCTTAACCACTGAGGAATGCCAAAAGAAATGGCGTATTTCAAAAAAACACTACCTTATTCTTAGGTCAATAATTATTATAGAGCAATCATTATTCGTAGGATGTTTATCACACTTTGAATGGTCAAAGACATAGCTTATAATGAGTATCTTTAGAATTATCTTGAAATGTGTAAATCTTGCCGATTTTTTGAATAATAAAATGCCTAATTCTTGTCAAATTTGGGATCACATACATTACAATATAATTTTTTATCGTAAATATTTCACTATAATAATAACGATATACATTATACTGATGGTTTTATAAATGCGTTTAAAAATTAATAAATGTAAAAAATTTTAACACCACTGCACATTTATGTACTGAAATATGACTATATTCTACAACATTAGAGCGAGAGGTTTAAAAGAATACTATTTTATGTAATAAAAATACTTTATGCAGTCATCAAATGTTTAAAGTAAATATAAAAGATAATAAGGCTTCAAAATTATATAAATAGATTATCTACAACGTTTAAGGTATGTCCAGGATCATGCTTTGAATATAGAACAAAAGCTCCATTAGGACCTATGCTGAGCATGTCCCCCCTTAACCCTTATCATACCGGACCCAGAAATTTCCGTGATTAATGTTTATTCCTTTTAATACCGGACCCGGAAATTTCCGTTTTTTTTCCTGGCCGTAATTAATTTAATATTTTCAGCTATCTATAGAATTTTTCGAAAAATTTTGTTTCTGAAAAATTTGGAGAATTCCGAATCGGAGATATTGGAGACAGTTGGCGAAAGTTGGAGACAGCTGGCGAGAGTTGGGGACAGTTGGAGACAGTTGGCAAGAGTTGGAGACAGTTGACGTGAGTTGGAGACAGTTGAAGACAGTTTTAGACAATTGGAGATAGTTGAAGACAGTTGGAAACATTTGGAGACAGTTGGTGAGAGTTGGGGACAGTTGGAGACAGTTGACGAGAGTTGGAGACAGTTGAAGATAGTTGGAAACAGTTTTAGACAGTTGGAGACATTTGAAGACAGTTGAAAACATTTGGATACAGTTGGCGAGAGTTGGGGACAGTTGGAGACAGGTGACGAAAGTGGGAGAGAGTTGAAGACAGTTGGAGACAGTTGACGAGAGTTGAAGACAGATGGAGACAGTTTTAGACAATTGGAGACAGTTGAAGACAGTTGGAAACATTTGGAGATAGTTGGCGAGAGTTGGGGACAGTCGGAGATAGTTGGCAAGAGTTGGAGACAGTTGATGAGAGTTGGAGACAGTTGAAGACAGTTGGAGACAGTTGGCAAGAGTTGGAGACAGTTGACGTGAGTTGGAGACAGTTGAAGACAGTTTTAGACAATTGGAGATAGTTGAAGACAGTTGGAAACATTTGGAGACAGTTGGCGAGAGTTGGGGACAGTTGGAGACAGTTGACGAGAGTTGGAGACAGTTGAAGATAGTTGGAAACAGTTTTAGACAGTTGGAGACATTTGAAGACAGTTGAAAACATTTGGATACAGTTGGCGAGAGTTGGGGACAGTTGGAGACAGGTGACGAAAGTGGGAGAGAGTTGAAGACAGTTGGAGACAGTTGATGAGAGTTGGAGACAGTTGAAGACAGTTGGAGACAGTTTTATACAATTGCAGACAGTTAAAGACAGTTGGAAACATTTGGATACAGTTGGCGAAAGTTGGGGACAGTTGAAGAGAGTTGGCGAGAGTTGGAGACAGTTGCAGACAGTTGGAGATAGTTGGAGACAGTTGGCGAGAGTTAAAGACAGTTGACGAGAGTTGGAGACAGTTTTAGACAGTTGGAAACATTTGGAAACAGTTGGCGAGAGTTGGGGACAGTTGGAGACAGTTGACGAGAGTTGGAGACAGTTGAAGATAGTTGGAAACAGTTTTAGACAGTTGGAGACAGATGGCGAGAGTTGGAGACAGTTGAAGACATTTGGAAACATTTGGAGACAGTTGGCGAGAGTTGGGGACAGTTGGAGACAGTTCACGAGAGTTGAAGACTGTTGAAGATAGTTGGAAACAGTTTTAGACAGTTGGAGACATTTGAAGACAGTTGAAAACATTTGGATACAGTTGGCGAGAATTGGGGACAGTTGGAGACAGGCGACGAAAGTGGGAGAGAGTTGAAGACAGTTGGAGACAGTTGACGAGAGTTGGAGACAGTTGAAGACAGTTTTACTCAGTTGGAGACATTTGGCGAGAGTTGGAGACAGTTGGCGAGAGTTGGAGATAGTTGCAGACAGTTGGAGACACTTGGAGACAGTTAAATGAATTCACTGGCAATAATAGATTGTCTGGAATAATGTCCAGACATACTCTGAAGGTGATTCCACAGATTGCAAAAAACAGTATCCATCGCGAGTCTGCCAAGTATGTGCTGCGCATGAGAGGCGAGGAGAGACCAGATACCTTTGTCAAGAGTGCAATGTGCCTCTTCACAAAGGATCATGCTGGCAAAAATACCACACAATAAATAAATATTGATTACATTGTCAAAAAATCTGAGTTTTATTCCAATGTCTCCATAAATATATCTTTTGTAAGCAGTTTAGTACAACACTATGTAATGAAAGATTTTTCTGAAATCATGCCGGTGTGGGAGGGTTTTCTACTTATTTTTTGCCGGTATTGAAAAGGTTAAGAAATTTGGCTCTCAAAAGAAATCTCAATCGTTGTACTGTTGATATTTGGCTCTATTGACTAATGAGTTTGCCGACCACTGGGCTAGGGTATTAGGGTTAGGGGCTAGGGTAGATTAAAGGCAGTGTGAAACACTACATTAACGTTTTTCAAATTGTGTTTTAATTCAAATTGAGGATACTTATACAGTGAATTATTGGTGATTTTCAATACATCTACTTTAATAATGGAGCTGTCGAGTATTTTTTATTTCAATTTTTTTTATATATATTGTTGACATTACAAATTATAAGTTTAAGACGTTCACAACATGACATTTAGAAACAAAAATATATAAAACAGTATTACATAAAAAAGAGATACATCATAGATAAATTAGATAGGTACAAGGAAGTACACCGGATGAGTTAAGCAGACACTATTGTAAAAATTTATAAAAAAAGTCCACCTAAACTCATTCTCACGTAGGTGGAATATATCAACACCCGAAGCAATTTCGTTAAACATAGTATCGACACATAATAATCAGAAAATATATTGGACAATTATATAATTTAAAATGTTCATAGTCATGAAGGATAATAGCGCCAGGCGACTTTTTTTACTATTAAAGCTAATTTATGTTGTATGTTTATCTCACTTATCTGGTCAACCCGACATGCCGGGCCCCCCAAAGCCCGGGCCCCAGGCTAGAGCCCTGTCAGCCCTCCCCAGCCATGACCTATACCACTCCGGAATTCAGGTGGACACCGAGAATTTCATTAGGTACGGTTCACTATACAGTTCATTAGGGAACGGGTTTCTCAAAAAACCCGACATTAGTGCTTCGAATTTTTTGTGTTAGAAATTAAAATCTAAGAAATTTTACTGAAAAGGATGCTGGAATTATTGCCGTATTTTCGATTGAGTTCGATATTCGATATATCGACCAACCATGCTGCCAGAAAGCAAGAGCAATAGATGGAAAGTTTCGGCAACGTAGACTACTATTTTCGTATTTTGGGGAACTTTTAACAGCAACATAATTGCCTATTAAATTGCCGTCAAAAGTTGCTCGTTTACGAACCCCTTAAGTTCTTCGCTGCCACGTACATCCACCGAACTTTATTCGTCCATCCAGCGGGTTTTAGGGCGTCTATATGAACATTTAGTGCCCTTTGAGTACCACTGTATGACCTCATTATTTGTCCAGCCCATTGACAGTTCTTCTGCTTAGCAACCTCTATCACATCGCATAATTTTGTCTATTTCCCTTTGTATATGTTTCTTTTGTGATCTTCACGCGTTTAGACATATAAGTATAACCCATTATTATATAACATTGCGGGAATATTGCGTAATTTTTGGATATCTCTTACATTAAGAATCCATGTTTCACACGCATACGAGAAAATTGCTAACACACATTGGTTGAACACTTTACGCTTAAGACACGATGGGAGGTCACTTTTGAAGATACTATTCAGGCACCCAAATGCACTCGATGTCAGTTTCGTTCTGCAATCTCGTCATACATACCACCGTCCGTTCATTGACAATAATTATTGATGTCCGAGATAGACGTAGTTACTGACCTGCTCGATTTGAATGCCATTGATTAAGATCGATTTTGCTTTTTCATAACAAAAGGAAAATATTCCATTAGGTACCTTGATACTACCATGAACTAATGACGTCCCGTGAGGGTAGGCAGATTGAGCGTCGCTTGGGGTGGCAGTTACTCGAAGGACGGCAAATCGAGGAGAATCATTTGGGATATATACGAAATAGCTACCTAAACTTAGTAATAACGAAAACACCTTTCCATTAAAAAATTCAGTTCACTGGTTTTGTCGGGTTCGCGATATCTAGCTTACTTCCGTTGCCCTTCGACATCCATGGTGACTAAAAACGACACGTGCAGATTTGCGAATAATTACAGTCTGATATTTTGATAATAATGTATCGATACAACACATTGCTTAGATATTGGACTCATGAAAGAATGGTAAAAATACCATATAAAAAATGGGGCGGCATTTTATCTAGCTTTTAGCTATTTTATCTATTTCATCACTGCCATGAACAGTACGTAATATTATATAACAATATGTAATATTATACCTAAATGTAATTTACTTCCCTTGAAGAATAAAAATGTCTACACATGCAAGTGTAAATGCAGTGTTTATACATCAAACTTACCCTCTCCAATAAATTTCGCTCGATCAAATGCTGTAATAAGTTGACCAAATGTCATTAGTTTAAAGTACTAATACAATTTCTGACAGTACGTAAAGGATTATTGGCCAATTATCGGTCAGCGTGTTAATTTTGTTTTGACGCCCGTTTTGAAGGAGGATTTTTTCATTTAATGTAATATTATTTTAAACTCATTTTTTATTAAAAGGTTTTTATTAGCTCGTATTCTTATTTGTCCGGTGGTTGTTTGTCTGGTACAAATCTTGCAATCCATTATTAACTAACTTCCCGACTAGCTAGACATTTGAAACTTTTAGAATATATTAGAACACGATGCCAGTGCATTCTTTTAATACTTTTAGTCATCTTTAAGTAGAATTGAATTCATTTTCAGTTAATTCTGTTTTGTATGAAAAGTTATTTCGGAAGAAATCCGTAATCCAATCCACTATTATTGGTTGCTAAATGGGTGGTCCTAGCGACAAAATTATTAATATATACGTGTTACTATGGAAATCAAAATGACATTGCAGTATTCTATATTTGTTTGTGTGTTTGTTTTTTATTTACTTCTTCTCAAGTATATGTTTGAGCATATTGAGCATAATAATTTAACAGAAAATTTAAAAACGTTGTACTTTTATAAAAAGTTATTTTTATCTTGTAATTATTAAATGTTATTATATGCGTATTAAATATTCAAAATTAGATTACAGAATAAATAATATGTAAATAAAATTACCGTTTCGACTAAGTATCTACCTACATTACTCTCATGCTTAAAGATAGGTAGATACGCTAAAGCGGGGTGAATAGGAACGTTTTCAGATTTCATATTCAATAATTGAAGCCAAATGTTGTGTTTGCAATTATTTAGCAATATCGTTTGGTTGCGGTCAATGGCTGGTCGGCCCCAAGTGGACACATTGACGTCAGTAGATGTGTTCATAGCAAAAGTTGGGAAATGCCAATCTGCCAGTAAGTCCCATCTGCTGGCCTCCCTGCGGCGACCTCCGGGAAATGCAGCGTAAGCTGTAGCTAACAGCAGGGGGCGAAGGGCGAGTGACCGGCGCCATAAAACTGGCCTTCTGGCTAAGGGAAGGAAATCCCCGACAGAAAACCATGGTCGAGCCGACCTTCAGGGCCCTCGTGGCTCAAGCCTCGGGGCGCTCACCTTGCCTCCTTAAACGAAACAGATTAACAAAAAACCTACACAGCAGCCTCGTACGACAACCGGCTCTGTAAAACGACGACCTTGCATGGAAATGGACAATGAAATAGTTAGAGTAATCCTCTCTAACAACTCGAGTATGCGCATTGGGACATATAATGTTCGCACCCTGCGTACCCCCGGAAAGGACCTGTACGCCACATGCATTATGCACACCTATGGTGAGGACATCCTAGGGCTGAGCGAAGTGCGCTGGAAAGGAGCCGGGAGAAAGTTGATTGAGGGTTACTCTATTGTCTACTCAGGTCAGGAGCAATGCCATCGCCAGGGAGTGGCAGTATTGATGTCAAAGAGAGCGGCCCGTTGCCTCGTGAAATGGGAACCAATCTCGGAGAGACTGATACGTACCTCCTTCAAGACGCCTGGTAGCTCCTTGACAATCTTTCAGTGCTACGCCCCAACTGAGGACGCCGACGCGCTGATAAAGGATGCTTTTTAAGATTCTCTCAACGCGGCAGTCTCCGCCATCGTGATTGTAATGTGGGATTATTATGCGAGAGTCGGAGCAGACCCGGTGCTTGGCCCCACGGTGATGGGACGACACGGCCTCGGTGACCCCAACGATAATGGTGAGCGGCTCGTAGAATTCGCCACTCTGAACGAGCTCGCAATCGGAGGCACTGTTTTTCCCCACAAAGACATTCACAAATATACGTGGACGTCTCCCGATGGACGCACGATTCGACCACTTCTTGTACAGCTTGAAGCACCGAAAGGAAATTCTCGACGTGCGTACTTACAGAGGCACCGATATCCATAGCGATCATGAGTTACTTATTGGAAACATCCGAGTAAAACTCAGTCGCAGGCGAGGCTCCCAAAGCGCGAACGAATTGACGTTGAGAAGCTCCGACGCCGAAGAATTTGGATCGACTTCGAAACTGCTGTACGAGATAGTGTAGATTTTATCTATGAACGGCACAAATCTGAATCCGACCTCATTGAGGCAGACTGGAACCTCATAAAGAGTGCGATTGTGTCGTCGGCTCGTACCGTTCTTGGTACCAGAAGGAGTGAGCAGCCAAAGTGGATGTCTGACGAAACGTGGGCTGAAATTGGTGAACGAGCCAGGCTGAAAGCCCTGAGAGACGAGGAGACAGACCCCGACCGAACCGAGGACTGCCGGACTGACTACCAGACCAAGCTAGGGTAGTCAAACGATCCTTGCGGTTGGACAAGCGCAATTTTATGAACCGGAAAATTTAAGCGGCAGAGGAGGCAGCAAGCAGAAATGACACCAGGAAACTCTTCAATTGGATTTCAATTTCAATTTATTTATTTTACATATTGTGGACATTACAAATTATAAGTTTAAGACGTTCACAACATGACATTTAGAAACAAATTTAAAACAGTTTTATGTACATAACACAAGAGATAGATCAGTATTAAGTTATTCTACAGTATAAATGTGTAAACACAAAAAATATTAAGTATATAGGTACAAGGAAGTACACCGGATGAGTAAAGCAGACCCTGTTTTAAGAATTTAAAAAACAACGTCCACCTAAATTCACCCTCACGTAAGTGGAATATATCAATATCCGAAGCGATTTCATTAAACATGGTTATTGCCCTCCCAATTGGCATTACTAATGGCAGGTTAGTTCTGCACCGTGGGAGAACAAACAACGGATGCCCTCGATTCCTAAGGTAATTATCAGAGATACACAAGCCAACACCACCAAGAATGGCAGAGTTCACATTTACGCTGCGCATAAGTCTGAAAAAAATATGTAGCTAAATAAAGATCCCTTCTAAATTTTAAGCTACAGTATGTAAGCATCCCTAAGAGAAAATCAGTCGGATAGAGCCACGGATAATATCCATACAGCCGAAAGTAAAGGAGTCTTAAAAATTTCTTTTGGACTCTCTCCACCATAAGGCCGTACTTCAACTAATGCGGGGCCCAAACGACAGACCCACTCTCAAGTTTGCTTCTAACTAAGGAGTTATAGAGAATTTTTAGTACCGTAACATCCGAAAAGACCCGGGAAGTACGCCAGACAAAGCCCAACATCTTTAGCGCCTTTTTACAAATGGTATCTATATGACCACTAAACGTCAGTTTACCGTCAAACGTAATTTCAGGATCTCTCACAATTCGTGAGAGAACTCTGCCATGCATCGAGTACTGGAAAAACAATACTCGTGAGGCTTTAGTAAACGATAAAACATTGCATTTATCAATATTGAAGTCCAGTTTGTTACGCCTGCCCCAATCTAATATATTATCTATATCAAGTTGGAGTTGACGAAAACTGTTCAAGGTGACAACTTCCATGAAGACTTTCAAGTCGTCAGCAAACAACAAAAACATAGCATTTTAAATTCCCAATGCTATGTCATTTATGAAAATCGTGAACAGCAATGGCCCTAAGTTTGAGCCCTGGGGGACACCAGAAAATGTGTAAAAGGTCTGTGACTGATAAAGGCTGTACGAAACGTATTGTTGACGGTTCCTAAAATAACTCCCGAATAGCTTCAAAAATCGATCCGACAATCCAATAAGTTGGAGCTTTTCCATTAGAATATCGTGATCGACTTTGTCAAATGCCTTCGAGAAATCATTGTAAGAACAGTCAACCTGGCTGCCTCTATCTAGTACTGACGACACATAATCAGTGAATACCATCAGGTTGGTTTCCGTTGATCGGCCTGCTCTAAATCCATGCTGTTCATTCATTATAAATGACTCAATTTTTGGAGAAATCATGCTGTGCATGATCATCTCCAGAACTTTTGCTGGTGCAGAGAGAACAGCTACAGCCTGTAGTTTTCTACTGACGACTCTGTACCACTCTTATGAATTGGAGTCACCTTCGACATCTTCCATATTTCCGGAAAGATACCTGTCTCCATTGTAAGATTATATATATATGCAAGTGGGACCTTTGACAAAATCAACACACCCCTAAACCACCACAAAAAATGTAGGGACGTTATCCGGTCCCAAAGAGCGCGTATTCTTAAGTTTTTTTAATAAATCTAAACACGTCACCTTCATCAATTGGGAAGATGTCAACGGATTGGGCACCGCACGATCGTTTTCTTCACGTTGAGGCGACATCCAGATTCGGAGTACTACTTGCGTAGACGGACCTGAAATGACCAGCAAATGCTTCTGCCATTCTATGTCCAGTCACCTCTTCGCCCTTCCAAGTCATTGAATTGGCAAATCCACCATCCTTTCTTAATGATTTTATATAATCCCTAAACGATTTAGGATTTTCGCGAATGCAATCCTTTACCGATTCCATATATGTTCGATAGGCCAGCCGAACAGCTTGTCTCACTCTCATACGATAAAGGCCAAACATTTCATAGTTATGCTGACCATGTTTAGCCTTTCAGGCTGTATGATAGTAGTGTTTGACTCTAATGTCTCTAATAATCTCCCGAGAAAACCACTTCGGATATCGTCTTCCACCTCGACATAGTGACTTCCTTGAAAAACATTTATTAAACACATTATATACAACATTATAAAAGTATTGTACCGCCGAAAACTTCCGAATCACCCGTGAAGTCTGCGGCAGGCGACCACCGGCTCCCGGAGCCATTCGTGGTCCCAGTGGAGCAATAGAGTCTGACGCAGAATCCGCCAAGAAGATTTGGAAGAATCATTTCTGCGGAGTGCTGAACCGCCCACCCCCTTTGGATCCCTTTGACATATCTGCGGAAGCCTTACTTTTGGACATTCCCCGAGCGACCGACATTTCCGCTTGCCCGCCTACGCACACTGAGATAAAATCGGCTGTGAAAAGGCTCAAGAACGGAAAGGCACCGGGGGGAGACGGGATTCATCCTGAATTCCTCAAGTACAGCTTGATCATTGCCATAATCAAAAGCCTGCACGAGAATAGCGAATGCTGTGTCAGAATTACAGACACTGTCACGGAATAGTTCAGACAGGGTTGTGTCCTTGCACCGTTTCTCTTTATCATTCTCTTTGACTTCATACTACGGAAGCAATACCACCCGACTGAGGCATACCTGTTACCCCAACGGTGAAGCTATGCGACCTGGAATACGCCGATGATGCTGTCCTATTCGACAACTCAATTGAGGGCATTCAAGAGACAATCGACAGGTTGCATAACAACTCCTCTCGCGTTGGTTTGAAAATCAACGCGAAGAAAACCAACGTCTTGTGCAATAGCACCTGTCTTGATCCAGATTTCCCTCTGATTAGCGATGGACAAAACATCGAGAGCGTCGACAGCTTCAAGTACCCGGGGGATACACATCACGGGAGATGGCATTTTGCAGAAAGAGCTCGCTATCCGAATGGGAATGGTTGGAGCAACATTCAAGTCGATGCGAAATGTCTGGGACTCACGATTGTACTCGATCAAAACCAAATGCCGGCTATTCGACGCTTGCATTCTGACGGCGCTGGTTTACGGTAGCGAATCATGGCACCTTACGAAGGCTCAGAGCAACCGTATACTGAGCTTCGAAAACAGATGTTTGCGACGAATACTGGGTGTGCGGTGGTATGACTTTAGGAGCCACCAAGCAGCCTCTCATCACGCTGAAAGTGAAGAGGCGACGTTGGACCTGGCTCGGCCACGTGCTGCGGACGCCAGAAGAGAACTTTAACCAGGCTTGCCTGTTCTTCAAGCCGACCGGATTCCTGCGACCTGGAAGGCCGCTAAATACAATCTACAGAGTGTATACGGCGGAGCTACGGGATGCTGGTTTGACCTGGAACGAAGCAAGAAGACTGGCGAGCGACAGGGATTCTTGGAGGCGCCGCATAGTGTCCATATGCTCCAGTTAAGGGGCGGGTACGGCCAAAGAAGAAGAAGAATAGTTTGGTGAATGGGAATGCTCATTATTCACTCGCCATCAATATTTTCCCAAAATTATAGTCTGTTTCTATTTACCAGTGAAACGAGGTCAATAGAAACGGAAAGGGAAAACTGCAAATTTTAATAAAAAAACGCATAATTAAATAAGGAAATATTTACTTAGAAACAAGAAACGGTGTTATTTATTTAATCAGTGGATTAGCTGGCAGAAAAGTAGGTACCAATTTATTTGCGTTGAGTTCATCCTTTTTATCAGACATGCAGAACATGTGAATCACAACAAATCTTTTCACGTCTGATTAATTACAAACGACCTAGTTTCCTGTCCTATCAGAGTTAGCATAAGGCAGAAAAATAAATTATCTGTCAAATAACATACATATTGGAATGCAAACAGTAACATTTAGGCAATTGTAGCACTCTGAGTCTTTTCCCCGGGAACTGTTCCTATTCACCCCATTGTACGGTACTTTGTTTTGTTAAAACAGTAAAAGCTTGCACTCGGTGGGGGTAGGCAGATTGAGCGTCGCTTGGGGGCGGCAGTTACCCAAAGGGCGGCAAATCGAGGAGAATCATTAGGTATATAGAAATAGCTACCTAAACTTAGAAATAACAGAAATATATTTCCATTAAAAAATTCAGCTCACTACTTAGAAACAAAATGTACCTACGTACCTACTACAAAAGTTTTAACAGGTCTTTATTTTTTTGTTGGGTTCGGGTGCATACCTAATTTAAAATTTATCCAAATATGTCAGTTGCGAGATTTGGAAGTTGTCAGGTGTATTTTTAAATGTATCTATCTGAAACCGTAGACTCGCGATATTGTCTATTGAAGCAAAGATGGCATTGAAATTAGATTTAGTGGTATATATCTTATTGGTAATGTATCCATACAGCATATTTCTTAGATATTGGAGCAGTGGCGCACCTAGGATTTATTATTGGGGGGGGGGGGGGGCAAGGAGGAGAATGTAAATTAGTCCCATAGGCTCTTTTACTTCTTCATATACATATTTTCACAATACACGGCAATATATTTGTACAGTTTCTCCTAGTTTTTATTAAATTGGAAGCATAGTGTCGGTAACCGTTGAGCGTGTCATCAGCGACTGGCGGATTGGAAGTGAACAGCGACCATGCTGGACATGTGTACCTATTATGCTAAAAGATTACTTAAATAATATCGGCTGTGCTACCCGCTTGGTCTAGAGCAGTGTTTCGCAAAGTGTTGTACGCGTAACCCCTGGGGTACGGGAAGAGTTTGGTGGGGTATGCGCTGCACCGGGTTATGGCTACGCCTGGTGCAACAAGCATTTATACAATATCCATGCTAGAAGGTTTATCGCATGCGGAAGAAGAGCAATTGTTGGAATTATTAGCTTCAGACGGATTCTTGCAAAATAAATATAAGGAGTGTACTTAAACATCATTTAGGTTGCAAATGCAACATGTGTATCCAGTTTTAACTGAGACATTCCTGAAATACATCTTGCCTTTTCCAACTTCATATCTATGTGAAGTTGCTTTTTCAGCATTTGTAGACATTACGTAAAACAAGGAACAGCCTTTTGGGTGTGGAACCGCACCTCAGATTAAACTTAATAACCAATGAATGTAATTTTTTATAATATAACTTTTATTTATATTTTATTATGAATGAATTTTATTTTTCGTTTATTATTATTTTGTTTATGTACTACAAAAGGAATATATAAATATATTTTGATTGTTATTAAAGTGTATTAATATATTTTGATTGTTATTTGCATTTTTCTTTGACGAGGAGTACTCAGTGTTACGAAAATTATAAAAGGGGTACACAGATGTCGAAAGTTTGGGGAACACTGGTCTAGAGAGCTAGAATATTTACGCCGAATTCCACCGAAAAAAATGTTCTTTTGATTTACACCACCACCGTAGTGGGTGTAGTCGTTCTTTTCGCCGAATGTTTATCGTAGATTTTTGGTTTTTCAATATTGAGGTTCCAACATATTAATCGAAAATGGACAAAAAAGTATTATTGCATTTAAATTATACACAACCTACTCAATACAACACAGCCTAATATCTCGTTTATCGGTCTTTTGTCTATTGCACTCGGTGTACCTACACCATGGCCCCCACATCCTGAAACGGGCCCTCAGGCTAGGGCAGTGGTCGGCAAACTGCGGCTCTTTGGCCCCTTGAGTGCGGCTCTGTCACAGATGCTCTCTGCCATATTTGACATGGCTACAAAGAATAAGCAAAGAAAATGGAAGAGGATAACCGTAAATGTAATGTTGAATAGACCGAGACTTCGCGTTTATTCAAAACTTAAATGGCTTACCGACCTGTATTTATGTGTCGGGAAAAATTGGCGCATTGTAATTTAGAAAGATACAACTAAAAACTCGTAATTTTGCGCTAAATATTCTTTCGATGATGCAAGGAAGAAAGCAGCTGAGGAGAAGAGTCAATAAAAATAAAGTTCTGTATTTAATTAGGCACTAAATAAAATCTGTCAACATTGTTAATATTGCAAGTTTTGTGGATTTCCAAGAGAGGAAATCAAGAGTAAATTAAGAAATCGATTTATTGATGAGAACCTAGAATCGTGCTTAAAATTAAATCAACAACATACGAACCTGACTTACCCAAAGTTTACAAGGAGATGCAAGGCCATTATTCACATTGAGTTTGTCAGTCTTTGTCATGATTCAATTTTATGGATACCTGACTTACAATTTAATTTTTATTAATAAATAAGATCATTATTACGTATGATATTCAGTTTTATTCAGTGTACCTACCTATAATTTAATTAGGACTTAAAACTTTAACTAAAGTTTATTAAGTAAATTAGCAGTGTACCTACTTACTACCTACGTATATAATTTAAGTTTAAGAAATTTGGCTCTCAAAAGAAATCTCAATCGTTGTACTGTTGATATTTGGCTCTATTGACTAATGAGTTTGCCGACCACTGGGATAGGGTATTTGACGGGCCCCCTATCCACCGCTTAGATTAAAGGCAGTGTGAAATACTACATTAACGTTTTTCAAATTGTGTTTTAGTTAAAATTGAAGGTACTTATACAGTGAATTATTGGCGATTTTCAATACATCTACTTTAATAATGGAGCTGTCGAGTATCGACACATAATAATCAGAAAATATATTGGACAATTATATAAATTAAAATGTTCATAGTCATAAAGTATAATAGCGTCGCAGGCGACTTTTTTTTACTATTAAAGCTAATTTATGATATGTGTTTATCTCACTTATCTGGTCAAACCGACACGCCAGGCCCCCTACAGCCCGGGCCCCCAGGTTAGAGCCCTGTCAACCCTCCCCAGCCATGACCTATACCACTCCGGAATCCGGGTGGACACTGAGAATTTCATTAGGGAACGGGTTTCTAAAAAAATCTGACATTAGTGTTTCGAAATTTTTGTGTTAGAAATTAAAATCTAAAAATTTTACTAAAAAGGGTGCTGGAGAATTACAAATCATTTTTTGCCGCGTTGTTTGTCTAAGCCCAAGGTATAGTTTATTGGCTTTCGATTTCAATGTGTAAAATCATTCTGATGATTTTCATATTTGGGGGGGGGGGGGGGGGGGGGGGCAAGGCCCCCTGCCCCCCCCTGGGTGCGCCACTGTATTGGAGCCATGAAAGGATGATAAAAAGTACTGTATAAAAAATGTGGCGGTATTTTGGCACTGCCTGGGAGCGGCATTTTGTTTAGGGACGTCACTGCTTGCACTAAACAAGCATGAACATTACGAAATTAAATAATAGATAAATAAGCAAGGCACATAGCTCAAAGACAAAATAAACAACGAACAAATAAATGACAAGAATTTTGTCTAGGGACGTCACTGGTGGAGTAATAGGCAACCGATCTCGATTGTGAAAGAATATGGGATAAACTAAAACACGTGTCAAGAATACGTCATTATTAGCTTGTGCTTCGTTCTGACAACTGCTCTCGGCCTATGCACTGACGCTCATTCAATATTGGTGTATTTTAAGGTTCCAAGACACACTACTGCACGTCTATAATGTATGGTTCATTTTCGTAGGACACTCATACATTCAAAATGTAATGTATTGGGATATAGCCTATCTGAATTATATTTATTAATCTGTTCTTTGCATATCCCTTATTAATCAGGAACAATAATATAGAAAAAAACCGAACTACATACTTATCTAAAATAATATGAAATAGACTACAGCCAGTTTTGAATAAAATTTTTTATTGATATATATTCTTAAGGTGAATGCTTAATTTAACAGAGGCATCTAGCGGAAAAATATGAAGTTTGCAATTTAAAGGAAACTATTGACATTTTACATTAAATATGTATCTACGTATCTAAAGACAATAAAAAGAAACATATTATGTTTATTTTTAAAGTCAAAGATATACTTACAATTTATTAAAAATATGTTATGAAATATGATACAAATTATTTTATGGTTATTTTTATAATAAAAAAAATATTTTATTAAGTACTTATCCTATTATCTTCTTCTGCTTCTTCTTCTTCTTCTTTTTCCACGGCGCTACATCCCGGGGTGGGATTTGGCCTCCTCCACAACCGCTCTCCACTTACTCCGGTCTCTCGCCACACTTCTCCAGTTACCGGGTCTTCCTATATGATGCCAGTCCACTTCTACGGCGTCAGCCCATCTCCTTCTTGGGTGGCCTCTGGGTCTCTTCCGTTGGGGTAGCCACTTTGTCATGATCCTTGGCGCTCTAACTTCAGGCATTCTCTCCACATGTCCCGCCCATCGTAGTCTTTGGGACCTACAGTATCTTATGATTGTTTGCTGTTCAATCAGCTCTTCCAACTCGTGGTTCATTTTTATTCCGTAGTTTCCATTTTCCAACGTGGGTCCAAAGATTTTGCGGAGTATTTTGCTCTCGAAGACAGCTAATTTGTTTTCCTCGTTTTGAGTTAAGCACCAAGTCTCACAGCCATAAGTGACCACTGGCCTTATAATTGTTTTATAAATTAGAAGTTTACTTCTTCGACCTAGAATTTTCGACCCCACCAGTCGCTTGCAGGCATGCCAGCATTTATTCCCAGAGATAAGGCGGATTTTTATCTCCTCTGCTGTCTTATTTTGGGTATTTAGGCTGGATCCGAGGAAAATCCTGAGGGGAATCCTGGAAGTATATGGTCAGCACACGCGATCAGGTACAGCTGCAGAATATAGACATAGGACAGCATGCATATGAAGGGGTGGACAAGTTCACGTATCTCGAATCCAGCCTATCCTATTATCTATTTACTAAAAATATTTTTGTACTATTCATCGTTTTAATGTTGGTATATACTTATTTTACATATTTACATTTAAAAACATTTCTATAAAAAAAAACTCAGCGCTTTGCGCCTCGCGGGGGGCTCCGCAGATGATGGTTACTTAAAACCTGACGACTAAAATCATGGAACATGCTTTGCCTACTGATTCTCTGAATGCTGGTTGTCCGAATTCGAAAGAAAACGTAAAATGGTTTTTTTTAAATCAATTTTGTCGAAGGAATTGAGGTTGCGGGGCGCGGATCACACTTCATTGTCGAAGCGCCGTTCGCGGCCGAATAAACTCTAAAGCCGCTCCCCGCGCTACTTTCGTGACTTTATTTTTTCGTTTTTGTTACCGCTGTGTACCTCTGCGACGTTTTAGTAACGAATCCGCCCGGGTAGTCAAGATAAAAACATGTTCCATGCTAAAATGGAAATGTGAAAACTTGAAATCCTTTTTATTTATATCACATAGGTCATAGAGCGTTAGTATTGTAAATATACCGTTATTAGATTCGGTTTATTAGCGGATATGATACCAATTACTATTTTAACAATAACAAATTAATATGGATTTTTAATGATTACAAAGTATTTTAGGTTATGTACTCCATATAGGATTTAGGTTTCTGTAAATGTTTGTCAAAGCAAATATTTTATTTTAAATATGTCGGTAAGTAGGTATAGCATGCTTTTAATTATTCGGGTTGATGATGGCCGGACTGACGTAATCGGCAGCGTGCGCGCTTGCCACAGAACAGATAATAAATAAAATACCGATATGCTACATTCAATACGCCGCATGTTGATGCAGGTTTTTGAATGTTAGTGTCCTACGAAAATGAAGCACGCATTATGCACGTGCAATAGTGTGTGTAATACACCAACATTAAATGAGCGTAAATGCAAAGCGTCCACGGCTTAAGCGTTGGACTATCACGCCATGGGTCTCAGGTTAGAATCCTGGGTCTGGCAAGTACACATATTGTTTTTCAATTTGTGTGTGAGTCAGGGTATGGACCTAATAGGTTAATCAAGTGGCTGATATCCATTTCTCGTAAAAAACAAAATCTGTTGATACAAACCTCTACTCTGTCGAGGCCTATATGATCCTATTAGGATCGGACATGGTCGAAAAAAAATAATAAAAAAAATGCATAAACCGAGAGCAGTTTTCAGTATTCGACGTAAAACGTATTCTTGACACGTGTGTAAGTTTAACACGGAATCTTCCTTACTCGAGTCGGTTACCTGCTATCGCCTCACCCGTTATGTATTTCAGATCCCATTATTTTTGAGTTCCCTGGCGCTTGCTAATCGAAAGGTATATATGGATCTACCCCGCCCGTTTCTATGATTTTTATTTCGGTTTTCGGTGATCACAGATCAACGGGAATCACTTATGCGGTAATTTTCGTGTACCGCACGTAAAAAAAGTATTCACATCAAAAATGTTACGACGTCCCAATAATGATGACAAAACGTACCCATTACATCTCTCTGTAGGTCCTTTATGATTACAATAATGACTTTATAAAAAAAAGTTTGCGATGTTGGCAAGAATCCAGCTTAAAAAAACTTTTGCGGTATTTACGAAGATTTAGCCGAAAAATTATATTACGATGATAATAACGAGTATAACTCGCGTTCAATGGCGATGGATACGATCCCAATAATGACAAAGTAATAATTATATTTTATACCCCCTACTCCCATCCCGGAACTTCGCCTCAGACTGCCTATTGATAGGGCTGGCTCTAAGGTAACATCTTCTTTTAGGTTAGGTACCATAATGGAACACCTAAATTATTTTAAATAATTACAAGATAAAAATAACTTTTTATATACAACATTTTTTAAATTTTCTGTTGAATCATATAAACTTGACTTGACTAGCTTAAACGATCAAAAAAAATTGTACTTGATAGAAATAATACTGAATTTTGACATGTCATATCGATTTCCATAGTAACGCACGTATATATTAATAATTTAATTGGTAGGACCCCAGACCCCTAGCAACCAATAAAGGTGTCGAAATAACTTTTCATACAAAACAGAATTAACTGAAAATGAATTCAATTCTACTTAAAGATGGCTAAAAGTATTTAAAAAATGCATTGGCATCGTGTTCTGATATATTCTAAAAGTTTTAAATGTCTAGCTAGTCGGGAAGTTAGTTAAAAATCGATTGCAAGATTTGTACCGGACAAAGAACCACCGGACAAATAAGAATACGAGCTAAGAAAAACGTTGTAATAAAACAGAACGTTCCAAAGCAATGTGCCGCAGGCGAAATAAAATTGGTTTGAAGTCAAGTACCTTGAAAACATCACCATTGTATATGAATGAGATGTTTTCAAATTATGTATATTCAGTATATAGAATGTTACATTCTCAAATCTTGTGTTTTATTCGTTGAATAAAAAAAATCTATGTACGTTATAAAAACTAAATAATGGAGTAATCTGCGACGTCGGTTAGTACCTAATAAAGAAATTAATTGATACCTACCTTAATTTAATATACTACAAACGATAGCCAAAATTATAACGCGATTCGATAAGTACCTATTTCATGTAACAACTAGTAGTTAAACTCGTCCTAATTAACTAAGATGCCCGTGGCTTAATTGGAAAAGCATACTGGCGCAAATCCAGCAGACACACGTTCAAGTCCCGTCGGTTGTCGTATTCTTTTTCTACAAATGATTTTTTCTAGTGTGTATATGCATGAGATGTTTTCAAATTATGTGCATGACGTTAATTACTTACGTTCATATTAATATTAGTTACGATTACGGACATAATAATTTAATACTGTTTAAAAATATCGCTAGTTTCTTATATTGTAGTTTGATTGCTTACGGATGGAATAATAAATCAATTCGCGCTATTTTTGGCAATTGCCATAAAAGATATTATGCTAATAAACTTCCCGTGTTTATTTTTTACAAGTTCATGTAAATGTGAAATAGCTACTTACTATAGACTATTATTTTACTGGGATTAGGTACATGTTTATAATTGAGTGTAGATACGTATTTGTTGATACCAAATAAGTTGATAAATACGAATTCTGCCATTGTTGATAGGACTTGTGTGTTCTTGATAAACGTGAGTTGTTTTTTTTTCGCTAGCTGCAGAACTAACCTGCCATTGGTTAAGCCAATTGGGCGGGCAACAATTGTGTTCAACAAAATAGGATATTGATATATCGGAAGTGAGATGGTATAAGGAACCGGAGGGTAGGTTTGTTTGACTCCAATAATAAGAAGAGTGATGCGTGAATGAAATGAACCCTGGTTTTATTATCTCCTTCCAAATAAATATCAATTTAATTATTACAGGTAAGTTTACAGGTTTATAATTTAGATGGGTGAAAGCACGTGTATGCGTTATGAGAAATTGCGAAGTCGATCGGGTGGAGTGGAACTATAACCTTACGGTTAAATCTTTGATAACTGACTGACATATTGATTTCATGTAATTAGTATTTTTATAGTGATTCGATACAATAGAAAATGCTGCTATCACTATTTGGATATTTTGATAATCATGCTTTGTTGTGTAATGCATAGCTTGTTTGTAAATTATAAATAATTGATTTTAATTTTAGACAATTAAGCACTTTTTAATTATGAGCACGATTGATTTTCATATAAACAATTTTGTGCATATCATGATGTTTTGTAAATTATAAATAATTAGTTAAAATAATTATTTTGCTAAATTAGCTTTCTGTTAAAAATTGATTGATTCACATTAATCGCTTGTTCTACTATTTCAACATTGTTATGTTGCAAGGTACATTGTAATTATAAATTAAGTCATGCAGATGGTAGGGTATTGACCCCTACAGATATATTCCACCTACGTGAACATGAGTTTAGGTGGACATGGCCCCCACAAAGGGGGGGCTGACAGGGCTCTAGCCTTGGGGCCCGGGCTCAGGAAGGGCCCGGCGTGGCGAGTCGACTAGATTAGTGATACAAACACACATCACAAATTCTCTCTAATAGTAAAAAAGTCTAGGTAGTCTATAAAATAGGCGCTATTTTCGACAATAATCTTAAATATTATTTAAAATTATGTGGTTTTACGATAAAATTTTTAATTGTGTATAGATACTTGACAAGTCCATAATTCAAATAGGTATAATGTGTATTAACATATACAAAAAACCTTAGACTATAGATACCAAAAAACACTAAATGTACACATTAATTTTATTGCGTACACCATTTGGAAAAGGCTAGCTACCGACTGTAGAGCGTCACACTGGCTTTATCTTTAGCGATAGGTAGGGGGGCCCGCTTCAGTATGTGGGGGTCATGTAGGTGGATGTTGTTTCCATGTATTTAATTTATAATTTTTGTATTTCATTTTCATACGGTTTTACTGATACTATTTTAATAAGATTTATCTGTTCGTGTCATGTTGAGAAGGTCTTGAATCTGTAACTTTATGTAAATAAATAAATTTGAATTTGAATCCATTCTATTGACCTATGTATGTGGTAGACTTGTGCCTAAACGACGTTTGGTTCGCGTTAACTAAGACGTTATTGTAATAATAATTTAATAAACAAGTTATGTACGTACTGGTTTGTCTCACTTCCCTAAGTCAATGATTTTTCTGGTGAACCCACTTAATGTAAAACGTTGTTCAATACATCTTGTTGGTTCAGGATAATCTCGAAAATTCTTCGATAAAGACGTCACAAATCAAAATTCGCGAGCCTTTTGATTATTGCATTGAATAGCTGATTTTTTCTGTAATCGCCAAACTTCCAAAGAAGAAAGGGTAGTTTATGCGGGAAATTCAAAAATAAGCTCGCGGCAACCCTACTTCCGGGTAGCTGCGCAAAATACCGGATTATTCGTGCGTAAAAAATGATGACACTTTAATCAAGATGAAAAGAAGTGAGGCGGAAAATTTATTCATATCGCTTAGTCCCGTTAATCCGGCATTCTGAGAGGCTAAGGAAAATCCCGGAAATACCGGATTATTGAATAAAAATCGCCGGGCCGTTGGAAATAATAATTGCTATTCATAAGAAGTGATCGGATTAAGATGTGACTAATTAGCACTTTATTTTTATTTTAACTCATAAAAAATTGAGACAGTAAAAAGAAGATTAATGCCGATTAATATTAAGGTCACAGTCGAGCGAAACGGCGGAATATAAACTTCATATAGATACTGAGACAGAATATGCTTATGGCTAGAGTTGGGTTTCGGGATTTTCCCGACGGTAATTCTCGAGAATTTTTCGAGATTTTCCATTCTGGATCTCGAGAATTTTTTCTCGTGATTCTGGATTTCTTTATTATCAAATATTAATTGAAAAACCGATTTTCTATATGAAAAAAGTGAACAGAAAGCACAAAACTTTCAAGGACTGATAGGGGCATTTAACACAATTAAGCCAACGTCGACTCAAAATGAGCGCAATTTTTGCAACATCAGGGAATTTTGTGTCTCAAAAGCGCACGCGATTGTTAGACGCAGCGATTGACAGTCTGTGTGATTTGATATTCCATTTTATTAAGTAATTTTTTGAATTATTTTTGTTTTCCTACTTGTATTTTGTTTGTCTTCTTATGTAAATAAAGAAAATCATATTTTTTACAGGTTTTTTTTAATAAATTTTTCGATATCTCGAGAATTCTCGAGAATTATTTTCTGGAAATCCCGAATCTCGAGAATTCAAAATTTTATCATTTCGGGAAATCCCGAATCTCCAGATTGAGATTTTCTCGGGAAATACCCAACTCTACTTGTGGCAGATGCTGGGAGTGCGGGTGACTTTAATACCTCGTTCCTACCTATACAGTATACACCTACGAACCGCCGTTATTTTTCCGTTCGCACCCAACGAACGACCAGCAAGCATGTCACGAAACCACCTGGGTATATAAATACCAGTCTATCTATTCTATACACAAGACTGCTATCGGCAGCTATTGAGGGTTGTTTTTCATATGTTTGTATCGAAGTATTATAAATATTGTTACAAAACTGCATGACATGTTCTGCAGCTGTGTACACTGTAATATTTTAATTAACTATATGAGAAAGAGTAATTTTTATAAATATAAAAACATAAGCAAATAGAGTTGCCACTTCATAACGTTGCACTCCTAGTCTAGGATAAATTATCATCATCAGAGGCGCGTCAACCCGGTGTGGGTCTTGACCTGCTCCAACTGCTCCCTCCATCTGTCCCTATCCAGTGTGGCCGTTTTCCAATTCGGTACCCCGAGAATACGGCAGTCACTGGCAGCTCCATCCAACCAGCGAATCTTTGGCCTGCCTCTTCTTCTACGCGCCCTATTGGATTGCTGGACATCACTCTCTTTGCCGGTTCATTGTCATTCATACGGGGCACATGATCTAGCCATCGCAGTCTCCCAATCTTAATTGATTGAACTGCGCTGCAATCTTACTACAGCCCGTAGAGCTCAGCATTATATCTTCTCCTCAAATTGGTGCCGTCCGTGATCGGTCCATATATACGGCGGAGAATTTTTCTTTCAAAAATGTTCAGGGCTCGTTCATTTCGCAGAGTTAATGTCCAGTTTTCCGATGCGTAGGTGAGCACTGGCTTTACAAGTGTCTTGTAAAGAGTACTTTATTCGCACTAGGATGAAAATGATGTACTTAATATATTCTAAGTTATATAGCATATTACACTCTACTCAAATATACGAAATTATAATGTATTATTTTCCAGTGGCTTATCGCAAGAAAAACAGTGTGACATAAAAAAAAAATGTGAATATGATTTTTTCCTTTACGAGATTCTGCAATTTTGTAAACTTTTTGTTTTTGGCCGCGTGTCAGCGCAGTAAATAAAGTTGGAAGTAATAGATTTTATCGCACCAATAAACTTGTTTTTAACGTCATTTGTTTTCGCCGAGAGCCCCACCCCCACCACTTAAAGATTGGCAGACAGTGCACGCCACTGGATGATAATAATTTTACGAAGTTGGCTAGAACCTAACTGTTGTAAAGTGCAGTTTCGAATATTTGGAGAGTTGCTTGTCTGTGGAGTAATTTACCTGCGATTTTTGCATTGTTGATCTCTATTAAAAGTAATAAAACGTAACGTAAATATTTGGTATGTTACCTGATAAATGAATAAATTTAAAACTTTCAGTTAAATCAGTTTTGAGTAGAGCAATATTGTAGTAATATTAATACTATCGACCGAGGGTACTTGAGGGAATTTTAATTCTAATGGATTTAGGTTTTGTATTATTCCATTTGAGTCGTTTTTTGTGATCCGGGTTTCGGGTGACAGCAGCATGGCCCCCACAAGGGGGGGGGGGGTTGACAGGGCTCTAGCCTGGGGGCCCGGACTCAGGCGAGGCGAGACGACCAGATATGTGAAATAAACACACATAATTTTTTTTGCTTTAATAGTAAAAAAAGTCGCCTGCGGGGCTATTTTCTTTCAATAATATTTTTATTATCAAGTTATGTGGTTGTATGATACAATTTTTAATTGTGTATCAATACTCGAAATCTCCATAATTCAAATGGACGTATTAAAATATACAATAAAACACTAAACATACACATTCATTTTACCGCGTACACCATTTGGAAAACGCTACTGTAGAGCGTCACACTGCCTTTATCTTTAGCGATAGGTATGGGGGCCCGCCAAAGATCCTAGCCTGGGGGCCCGCTTCACGGTGTGGGGCCCATGGACAGCAGCATTGCCAGATGTCCCGCTTTGTAAGCAAAAATAGATTATCCCAAAACAAAACAAATAAGACGTTTAGGTTAATCTAATTTGTTTTATTTCAATCATACCAACATCTAATTGCTATACTGAACGAGTATTTTCTCAGATGAATTTAAAATGTTCAGGTGCAAGAAAAAATGTTATTTTGAGTTGTACTGAATTTTACCAATACATTAAGCAGCAGAAAGAAACTCTTCAGGTAGTAAAACCTTCAGCCAAGTACACATAGGTGAGTGTCGGGATAAACTATTGTTTAATACTATTAGCAAATTAAATACACGCACATCGGTTTGCGATCAATTAACAAGTTTAGTGTCGGTGTGACATAGCTGTCATTTATTTATTAACATGCTTGGTATTACAGTGCCTGGATGGCGACAATAATTATAATATGTAGATTCGGAATATTGGATCGGATTAGGGTCATAATTGGCTCAATCAATTTTTATAAAAACAAATACGTATGGTTGACAAAGTTTAGTGTGCAATATTTATGTCAGATCTTAACAACCTACCACCGTCTATCACCACTGCCTTTGACCGTCCATGAGACTCTCAGCAGCTATATACAGCACTACGTTTTAAATTAGTCTCAGATGCATATATGTATATCTATATAAAAATCGTGAAGACAAATTTGTGGATAAAATTAAAAAAATATACACATAAAATACATATTAAAATTATGTAACTACTTTATTTAATTAAAATATTTATGTATATTTTCTGTAAACGTATACTTAATTTTATTATAATTAACGTTTTTTCATTCATGGCCGTAACAGCACTCTAATAAATTTGGATCCCCTTATATTCTATCAAGTAGTACGTATAATCACTGATTCCCAATCTTTTTATAAGCGCTACCCTGGAAACATTTTGTAAACTCACTGGAATCTTGTACTTATTGGGTGATATAATACAATAAACCATTTATTTTACTCAATGAATGATTCACAAGATTTTGAGAATGTAACATTCCATATATTGAACATACATAACTTGAAAACACCTCAAATATATACCCACTAGGAAAAAGCATATTTGAAAAAAATACGAAACTCGACGGGATTTGAACCCGTATATTGGTGTTGCGCCAATCTGTATCTGTGGGTGTGATGTGTTTTCAAGTTATATTATGTTTAATATGTGGAATTTTACATTCTCAAAATATTGTGAATTATTCATTGAATAAAAGAAAAGGTTTATTAAAAATTGTTAGCAAGTTCAAGTAGACGTTATAACTAAAATATTTAGCGAGAGCCGGGCGTCGGTTAGTAATTAAAGTAACTAATATTCCTTGATTTAATACACAAAAACCGATAGTCAATAATAACGCAATTCAATAAGCATTTTATGTATGACCAACTAGTTTAAATTGTCGTATTTAGATAGGAGGCTCGTAGCATAATTGGTTATTGCACGGTTATACGAGTTCAAATCCCGTCGAGTTTTGTATTTTTTTCAAATGTGATTTATTCTAGATATATCTGAGGTGTTTTCAAGTGATGTATTATATATAATATATAAGTACAATATATATATATATATATCTATCTACGCCTATTGGGAGATTAGTATATTATCTATATAACGGATATGGTGCAGTAACCTCAGGGAACTCAGAAATAATGGAAACTGAAATACATAACGGGTAAGGCGATAGCAGGTAAGGGACTCGAGTAAGGAAGAATCCGGGTTAAACTTACACACGTGTCAAGAATACTTTTTACGTCAAATATTGAAAACTGTTCTCGGTTTATGCATTTACGCTCATTTAATGTTGATGTATTACACACATTATTGCACGTGCATAATGCATGCTTCATTTTTCGTAGGACACTCACACATTCAAAACCCAGCGTATTGAATATAGCATATCGGTATTATATTTATTATCTGTCCTGTGAGTAACCTATTGTAACCTTAGGCAACATACACCATCAATCATAAAATATAAACATTATGGTTGAGGAATAACCACCAGCTAAGCTTCACCGTTTGACAGATGAACAATTTCAACGATGGTGTGGCGACTCAGTCAAGAGATTACAAGACTTATCCATGCTGGTGCAACAGGTCACAGATAAATAATTCAGTCTGAAACACCAGAACAACGACATTTAGACAGAATATACCTACACGTAAACGTATGAGGGAGACGATGAAGAGGAACAGACGTATGAGAATGTAACAGGTGGTACTGTTACTTGGTAATATTGTTTGCTAGTATTATATTATTATTATTAATAAAGTGACTTTGAACATTGTTTAAAGCATTTTGGTCTAATTTGAATATTTTAATTGCATTTAAAAGCTCTTTTGCTTCGCACTTACTAGTTTAATATTTAGCAACTTAATAATAATTATTATAACGTGATATTTAACCAAAAATACTGTTTAGCAAGCGATTGCGAATTCTAGCGAAACCCCCGGCACAGCTCGTGAAACCGCGATTGGGAATCGTTGGGCCGTTGATACTACGTTGTTGTTTGTCTCCGGAAATGGTAGGTATATTACTTTCTATGTTTGGTTTCCATAAAAGCGTTATCTCGCCTTGTTTTCCGATACATTTCGTCTCGTGAAAGTTGTCCCTCACGAAAAACCATTTTGCACGCACGCCCGGGAATCTAATAATAAAAAAACCACATAAAAATATCTGATATTGCCCCATAAATAGTGGCTTGGGGTCAGCCTATAGGGTGAACATGATATAAATGGAATGTTTTGAAAAATATTTTAATTAATATGGATCTTTAAAAATATTTCGGAGACTATTCCAAATGGTTACGTATAAATTGTACGTAAAACATTTTACCGTGGCACAGTTCGCGTAAGCTTTCTTATCGGAAAGAGATGACCGTATACTATAGGGTCTCCATTTCCCCCCCCCCCCAACCATTGGCCTCCACAAAGTGAAGGTTTGTATTAACAGATTTTGTTTGTTTTTTTACGAGAAATGGATGTCAGGCATTTGCTCAATCTAGTAGGTCCATACTCTGGCTCATACACAAATTGAAAAACAATATGTGTACTTGCCAGACCCAGGATTCAAACCTGGGACCCACGACGCCAAAGGCCAACGCTTAAGCCGCGCGATTAGATTCAATATCAACATTAATTCAAGTTTCATAATGTTTTTGATAAAATTCATGAATTCAGGAATGAAAACCTAACCTAAGAAATAATCCAGTATATTGGCTATTTTCAAAATTCATTTGCTGCTGGCCTCCTATAAAGTGTAAACTGTCAAGAATCGTGTTTATTTAGATATGAATTTTATGTCAGTACTATACGACCCAAAGAGGTTGGACGGTCTTTAATATACGGCCATATATTTCCGATACAACATTTCACGGTGAAGTGTGATACGGCGAACTGCATACCTACGTAACAAGTTTCCGGACACGTATTTTTTATCGTCTCTATAACAGGGTTTCCCAAACTTTTTCTGAAATGGAACACTTCAAAAACCGGAAATTTTAACGGAACACTTAGTCTATTTTGTAGGTTATGTATTAGCGCAGCTAACCGTTCTGCCAATTTTGGCAACTGTCGTTAAACTGACAATACTTGTCAGCCGGTCAGTTAAAAACAATATACCCCATCTTTTTCATGCGCACGGTATGAGAAAAGATGGTTCTCCGTCTGTACCTAGATCATGGCCCCCACATCCCGAAGTGGGCCCCAAGGCTAGGATCTTTGGCGGGCCCCCTCCTTATCGCTTATCAGCCCACCCCCCTTGTGGGAACCATGACCTATCTAGATACTTGACGTCATAAACATCAGGGGAGATGGATCATCACTCGCCTTTCAATATGAAGTAGATTCTTTAATTATTTTAACTTTACTTATTTTACTTCTACTTAGTAGAAGATCTTTAAATGTGTTGCAGTGTATAAAACCTTTCCAAATGGTCGCGGAACACCTATTTAGGTTCAGCGGAACATAGTTTGGGAAACCCTGCTCTATAATATGGAGACTAAAAAACTAAAAAAATGCTAAATAATTTCAATTATCATAGCAGAAAAAATATCGTATAGGGCTTCTTGTATTTATAGTGCAAATTCTTTTAGTAATCCTGTATGCTGAACATTTTATGAGGCAAAATGTTTAGTATGGACCTTTCGTAAAGTGACGATGCACCAAAAGATTGCTGGATATTGTTATGTCCCCCGTAAAACTTTCCATGGATATGTTCACGTCATTGCGATTGCCCCCACTCGAGAAACTTTCAAATAAATCACATTTACTCGAGATATAAAGCAGTCGACGTCATCCGACTCGAGAGACAACACTTCCAATTGTATTGATGTGCCATTTATACGCTACAAAGGATCTGAGAGGAGTGACACAAGTCAATAACATAAATAACGTAAGTGATACTGAAGTAAGTACGTAAGTAGGTACTTCGATACTACAGAGAAAAGCGATATTATTCTTTGAACGATTTTCAGTCATATTGCTTTTAGAGTTCGGTGATTTGATACAGTACAAGTACTTATAGACATTGGTGTAGTATTACTAAAAATTGTATCATTCATTAATCATTACTAAAGATTATCTGATGAGAGTGATAAGATTGTTGGATTGTAGCACTTGTTGGCGAATGGTAGTCAATTAGCAGTAATTGAAAAATCAATATTCTGTACGTTGACATCACAAAACAGATTCTGAGATAGAAATTCGAAAGTCAGTCGTTATAGATCACATATTATGTCTGATTTTAAGTAGGCTTTGATCAACTGTAAAGCATTAAAACTGGCAGTAATCTATCACCCCCCAATTTCGAATTTCAAAAATCATTCAAATTTCAAAAATTAATTAAAATTCTGAATTCGAATTTCAAAAATCATTCAAAATTCATTGTCAGTCTTTAACTTAAATAAACGTTTTATAATCGCTGTGAAAATGATAACTTTTGTTCTTTTTTTGAGTAGGTACTCATTTTTCTCATCCTCAAATAATTATTCTCCTATTGTGCAAAGAACCTACTGCGTGACGGGAACGGGACAATATGTCACAGTATATAAATATAGAGATTTAAGCAGGTACATTATGACTTTTTTCAAAGTTAATTAAGCAATGGAGTTATTTTATGTATTCAATAAATTCTAAATATGCAGCAAATATTCCACGCGAGCAAAGGCGCATTTAGTGATGTAGAAGCCCGACGTACAGACTGATTTTGAGGCTCCCTACGATAAAAAACAAACAATCTAATTTGGATTTTCCAATCAAGAGCTATTAGAACCCCTGCTTTTATGATGGGATTTTGTTATTATTTGGGCAATGCCCATTGATCAATGGCAATGCCTATTTCCCACTAAGTTTGTGAGAAATATGCATCTTTTTTGAAATTTCAATATAATTTAACAACTACGTGACAGGTTTTAACTCTTCGGAGACCCCATTTTCGGATTTTCTCACGAATCTGTTGCGTTACATTAGGGAAACACGCCTCTGTACGCTAGCATCCGTCTTAGAAAACTCCCCAGCATTTTCTTTCCCAGTACACCACTGCCTATAGGCACATTACGCCTGTCAATCACTTGTTCATCTGACTTTCGCAATCGATAGGACTCGATATCCCAAAGTAAAATTAAAAGTATTTTTACTTCACGATTTACATAATATACCTACATACTTATAAACCAGTGATACACAAACCGTGGTACGCGAGCCGCATACGGCCCAAAATAACAAGTTCTTTATCACCAATATGTGTTACTACTCAATTTGAAACAATAAACATAATATGTATGTCTCGTCTATCTTTATTTTTCAACACTTTCACCCACTGCAGCCCGTGAAAAATTAAAAAATGGATAAACTGGCCCTTTTTTAAAATTGGTTGTGCACTACTGTTATAAATTGACTGACCAGACTGATAGTCGGCACAGATATTAACCAAGCTTAATTTAAAATTCTAATTGATTTAAATTTTGTAATATTCCATTTGAGTCGTTTTTGCGACCCGAGTTTCGCCTTTCGGCATCTTCAGCTGCTATACTCACTCAACATTGGTGAATGCACACTGAATACAAAATATGAATACCATGGCCCCCACAAAGAGGGGGCTGACAGGGCTTTAGCCTGGGGGCCCGGCGTGGCGGACCGACCAGCCAAATGAGATAAACACACATCACAAAATTGCACTAGTAGTAAAAAAATGTCGCCTAACATTTCAAAATATCTAGGTACCTACCTACTTGTGCGATGCAATTTTACATTATTGTTTGTCGATATTCGACAACTCGACAACTCAAATGGGTGTATTAAAAATACAAAAAATGCTATAAAGTACCCTAAATTACACTATTTGTATTACACAACTGTAGATCGTCACACTGACTTTAACCTTAGAGATAGATAGGGGACCCCGCCGAAGATTTTAGCCTGGGGGCCCGCTTCAAGATGCGGGGGCCATGATGAATACATGCAGGTAATTCTCGTTTAGATAAGAAACCATTACAATAAAAGAACATAATATACATATTTTGAAAAACCTCAGAGAAATATTTCCCATAATATATAATCCTAAGGGTTTAAATCCCGCTGTTTGCCGTATTTTTTCAAAAATATATTTTTAGTGGTTATATATATTTTTCTGAAGTATTTTCAAATTATGTATCTTCAATAAAGAATGACACATTCTTGAATATTGTAAATTATTCGTTGAATACAAAAATAGTTTATTACAACAAAAAAAGGTAAAAATCATATACGTATCAGTGGCAAAGGGTGCAGGTAGGCTGTTAAGATCTGACATAAATAGTGCACACTCAACCTTTTCAGTCAAACGTATTTGTTTTCATTGAACTAAGACTACAATATTGTGTAGATAGTGTTTATTAGTTTTTAAACTTCAATTAAACCCTGCCCAATCCAAGTCACAGTAGATAATAGTCAAAAAATATTCGTTTATCTATAAAATATTATTTATCAACTATGGTTTGGTTAGACAGGGCTTAATGAATTTAAAAAAAATAACCAACAGCATCTCTGATATGTATTTTTAATTCAACGAAAACAAGTAGGTACCTACCTAAGTATGACTGAAAAAGTGTGCAAGATTGTTGTCGGATCGCCCAGAGCAAACTTAAACTATCTAGGTATTATGGTTTATGTAGGTATGGCTTAATTGACTTTTAAAAACTAACCAGTACCATTTGAAAATCGTATTCTTAGTTCGATAAGTATGACTGACAAACTTTAATTTACTTTATTTATGTCGAATCTTAACAGCCTACGTCTACCGATGGCCACTGATACGTATTAGCCAGTTCTCACATCAAAACTCGTCTCGCCTAAAATGTGTTGAATACGTCGATGTGACGTCATCGTTATTCAACACAAACAACAAAACACACGTTGCCAAATGAAACTTCGCAGATTGGTCGAATGCGACTGTTTCGTTTGAAAAAAAAACATCTGGCTAATCGACAAGTTGCATCCTGATCGGGCTCCGAGTCGAAGAGTTGATGTCACATACAAACACCTACGAATTGGTCATTCTTATACCGGGTCGCCAATCACCGCATTCAAATATCTGTTGTACGTTTCGAAGGCTACGCGCGACTATCGCTAGGTAGATGTGCGCGGTCTTCACAAGTATTTTTTTTTAGCTCGGAAGGATTGTTCGGCACACGGACGAGTTTTGATGTGAGAGCCGGTTTAAGTATCTAATATATAAAAACAAATTTTGTAAAAACCAGTAGTAGATACATTAGATATACTATTAACTTAATTCATTCATTAAGGGGGGACATGCTCGTCGAAGGTCAAAATTGAGTTTTTATTGTATTTTCAAACCATGATCCTGGACACTCCTTAAACGTTGTAGATAATCTATTTATATAATTTTGAAGCCTTATTATCCTTTATAGTTATTTTAAACATTTGATGACTGCATAAAGTATTTTTGTTACATAAAATAGTATTCTTTTAAACCTCTCGCTCTAATGTTTTAGAATATAGTCATATTTCGGTACATAACTGTGCAGTGGTGTTAGGATTTTTTACATTTATTAATTTTTAAACGCATTTATAAAACCATTAGCATAATTTATTACGAGATAATTTTTGTAAAATATTCACGATAAAAAATTATATTGATAATCTCTGTGATCCCAAATTTGACAAGAATTAGGCATTTTATTATTCAAAAAATCGGCAAGATTAACACATTTGAAGATGATTCTAAAGGTATTTATTATAAGCTATGTCCTTGACCATTCAAGTGTGATAAACATCTTATGAATAATGATTGCTTTATAATAATTATTGACCTAAGAATAAGGTAGTGTTTTTTTGAAATACGCCATTTCTTTTGTCATTCCCCAGTAGTTAAGCTACAACATACGGCCGTAGCCATAAATTGACAAACTATAATTGAAGTAGGGAGTAAAATGATATTGACGCGCGTGTTTGAACATGTACCTAACCGAATTTATTTTTTATTTTTTTTTAAACGGTACATGTTCAAACACGCGCGTTAATATAATTTTAATCATTTTTGTTGTTTTTTAATTGACTCAATAATAAATATCACATTAGGTAAATAAAAACCAAATTATTAATTATCATGCACTTCAAGATTATGTTTATTTTGTGTTTTAACGTTGACCGAAAACCATATCAAAAACGTTTTTCTGCCTCCTGTAAAATTTGATTTGTGTGGATTGCGTCCTTTTTATTTCCCACAGTCGATATTGTACTGAAGTGAAATGCAACTCTTTAATTTTTAAATCTTTTAAATTAATTCTTTTGCAAATTCGATAGGTTAGGTAAAGTTTCTATTTTATTATTTATTTTCGGGTGTCTTATAGAGACAAATACACAAAAAAATCTTTAAATTAGCATACACACCATCTAATGAGAAATGGTGCAATTCCATGAAACTTACTATTGAACAGTAATTCTTTTAGATAATATAGAGAACTGTGGCACTGACAGGTTTAGAGGTATCCTTGTAAAAACGTTGCCCACCATTACAATGGCTATTATAATACATTAATTAATTAATAGTTGTGTTGTCACATTTTTTAAAAACTGAGATGTTATGAAGTGACCGCATCGTCTGCTTTATAGAAAACCGCCACTGTTCTCAAAACGTGTACTATTTTGTATTCGTTGGACTTTATAATGTGCCATTCCCATGCAACGCATGGCCTGCCTACCCACATTGGATGTCGTTAGTTTACTGTAAGGCGTATGATTGCGAACGCCGTTCTAAGTATGCCGAAAAGGGACCTTTTTAGCTGCATGCAAACGTTGCTCAGAGTAAAAAGGGTCTGAGTGTACTGTGGTCGGTTGTGACAGGAGCGTTGGCACGGAGCAGTGGAGCAATGGTGTTTTACCCGGAGCACCGAAAATTTGTAGTGCTTCACTGCTCCGGATATTTTTTTATTATTATTAAATTTTCGTCCTAAAATCCAATGAAAATATAATATTTGACACGAAGACGAATTCAAGCGGCATGTTGTCGAGTCGTATCCAATACCTATGCCCACTAGCCAAGCGAGTATCGAGAGGCTATTTTCAGTACTAAAATACATTTTATTTGAGAAGAGGCACATAATGAAAGACGATTTGCTGTCGTATTTTATTTAATAGGATTAATAATGAAAATAACGATTAATAAACCTTTTATTTTGTTAACTGTCAATTCATGATGGAACTGCATTGTATTGTTGTTTTTATTTAATAAAACGCATTTTTTTTGTAGTACTTATTCCACTTTTATATAATAGATTAAGACCGGCAAAAAAAATGCGTTTTATTAAATAAAAACAACAATTAATAAACCTTGTTTTAAAACTACTAATTTTTTAACATTTTTGTAAAAGTACTATATAATAATACTTATTACAACTTTTTATCCGAACCGCAACAGTATTAGGTATTAGGTCCGTGAGCAACTCAAAAAAGGATCCGCTCCAACCTCTGGTTGTGACGACCAGAGATTTTTTTTCACTCACCGCTTAATATAAAATTATACTAAAACTACTATAATTATAATACAGCTCGCAAACACTGTGTGAATCACTAATGATTCAAATATATTTTCACACAAATAATCAACACCAGGAGTACGCCCACCACACTTTGAGAAACACTGATTTAATAGATTCTCTGGTATATATACCTACATTAAATATATTGAGATAATATAATTAGACAATATTATGTAGGGACCTAATTAGCTTGAGACAAACAAATGACACACGTGCGTTGAGTCTTTTACATAAAAAGACTTACCTTTCGGCGAATTAATTCGTCGATAGATATTCTGTAAAAAAACAAACATCTCGATGCCTGTTTTAACATTCCTTCCTTCGCTCGGGGCGGTACAACAAATTAATTAAGCACTTCTATTCGAAATCAAGTCATGTTCCATGGTCATAGCTCATTACCCGAAGTCATTAGTCATAAGTAGGGAATCCAATCCCGAGACATAATCTTGATCCCGGGATTTCGGGATAACAATTTGACAATC
Organism: Rhyacophila brunnea; assembly: GCF_057557595.1. Lineage (NCBI taxonomy): Eukaryota > Metazoa > Arthropoda > Insecta > Trichoptera > Rhyacophilidae > Rhyacophila > Rhyacophila brunnea. The sequence continues at coordinate 31,028,072 of NW_028232827.1, read as the reverse complement.
CCGGGATTGGCATTTTTTTCAATAGTTAATATTAATTTTTTATAAATGTACAAATAACTTTGATAAAATCGGTGAAAAATAAATCTAGTATAATTTATACTATGGCCTTTCCGCTTCATAAATCTAATTAGTCAGCCAAATATGAAACTGTCGTAAAACGTATGATATCATGGTGGAATCACTTTACCGATTCACTGCGGAGCATTTAATTACTCCTTAATTACCACATTTAAATAACATGCAAATTATATCTAATGGCCCTTAATCAGGACACAACAGCTGTGGCGTTCGCACTATAAGGATTAAAAGTGTGAAGCATTGTTTTCTTTGCAAAGCAAGCTTTCTCATTTTTATTAATTTATGTGAAAAAACAAAAAATGAATTTGCAAAACATGGGTAATAAATCAAATTTCATTCAAACTCAGTTTATTTCTAACATAGTTATATGTTATTAAAAGTATTTTTTCCGTTATATATTCGTTTTTATTAAATTTTATTTTCTATAAAAATTGATATAGTCACCCTTGGTAAACATAATCCCGAAATTTTCGGGATTATGTTTACCAATCCCGGGATTCATAGGTATCGAAAAGAGTTCGGTATCCCGGGATTGGAATCCCTAGTTATTCAATCGATGTAAAGAATCAGGGATTTAAATTGTATTCAAAGTAGGTAGATTCAATTTGTGAAAGATGGACAAAAAATGTGTGTGTGGAGAGCATACTTTGCTCTCAAATCTCGGACACGTATTACCATTGTAAATTAAATATTATATTATTTATAAATGTTTTAATGTACATAGGAAATGTTAAGGCTGGGGGTAGTGACCTATAAACAAGAACTTGGACGGATATCAGTTTATATCTTACAGATGACTATAATGCTAGAAGCACATTATCATCACGTCACGTGAGCTCATGTGCTCGGCAAGAAAATGATCATTACATAGTGGCCGGAATAGCGTACTTAATTGGCAGTATTCAGGGCAGGTTGGTAATTGTGTAGTTTATAGCAAATTCAAAAGCGTGGTATCGCGTACTACTTTCTAGAGATGGGAAAACTGGTCGATTTTGAAGACTAAGTATACTTACTACCAGTATAAAAAATACTTAGTATATAAACTTATTCCAAAATACTTACTAGTATTTGGAATACTATATAGATCTCGTTTGGCGTGCGTATGCGACAAAAGTTTTATACTCAACTGAAACTAAAACCAACTCCATATTATTAGTATTTTAAAATACGTATCGGCTCAAGGAACTCACACTGTGTATCGGCTTCAATAGAATCGCTAAAAATACGCTGAGCTCCGCTTGTCAAAAAGTCCCATTTATTATAAAATTTTAAACACATTTTAAATTTATTAGTTGTTTTTCTGTTAGGTTACAATAATATTGTTAACAACCATGAATAACAATAATTAAAAAAAAAAAAAAAACATGTTTTGAGTGGTATATAACAACCCTAAGTCTGTGCGTCATCTCATCACTGTGCTGCGACACAAAATTTATGACCTATTATTCATACATTCGAAAGGAATAAACCAATAAATTAAAATATACCTATATTCAAGTGCTATCTTGTTCGTGCGCATTTAATGTCATTAGTGTTGAAAGTCTACCAACTGGCGAGTGCACAGAACAGCAACTCGCGATGATATCATCACAAGTTTTTTGGAATAAGTTTATTGGGCCACACATACTTAGTATGGGTAGTTTCATCCGAAACTTGAGTACACAAACTGGTGACAGTATTTCCAACTCACCTCTACTACTTTCTGTAAAAAAACTCAGTTGTGCATTTTTTACAAAGTGTGTGAGTGATTGAGTGTTAGGAGGAACGTTGCATAATAACATAAAGAATTAAATGAAATTTCTAGAGATAAACATAGGCTGGACAACGTGACCACTGAGAAACGTTTTGATTTATAAAGGTTAAAAAAATATATTCAAACATTTGCTTTCACTTCACAAAGAAAAAAAACAAAAACAAATTTATAATGCCTAACAACGCATTTCGTAAATTTTTAATTAAAGAAATATTGTTACGGGCAAAAGTTCTTAATTACGTCAATACAATTTCCTTATACAAGTTGGTTTCTCATTGTGTAAAAAAACAAGTTAATTAAAAGCAGCAACGTACCTACCTACTTGCCAACTTACGAAATACTCGATTAATTAAATTATCTTTTATTGAGCTGTCTAAAACTTTGATAGAAAGAATATACATAATTGAAAAATATCAGACCTAATTAGGCATGCTTGTACCTAATAATTATTTATACAGAGAGTGTACCGTTTCATTTGGAGATTGAATGAACGATTTTCTGATGCTATTCTAATGAGTGATGACTTTTTCATGTGGTATGTATAGTTTAATTTATTGCTACCATCATCAGCCTGAATCTATTCACTGCTGAATGAAGGCTTCTCCAAGCTTATTTCACTTCTATTGGTCCTGTATGTTATGTGGCCATCTACTTCCGATGACAATGACTTTTTGTGTTTTTTTTAAATTACTAATAAACCATGTCCTTGCTTTTTCGTATAAGGTAGTTAGTTGTTGGTAATTTTGACAAGTACAAAGAGGCTTTGAGAAAATTATATAAATATAAGTATTGTGATATGGAGAATACCTGAGTCATCTGCGCTTTGCCGATGACATAGTAATTTTCTCACAAGGCTCAGAAGACCTCCAAAGCAGAATGCAGGAACTCGCTGAAGTAAGCATCAAGGTATGTTTGAAAATAAATGTAACAAAAACGAAAGTCATGTTCAACTGCTTTGCGGGCCAAAAAGAGATCCTCATCAATGGCACTCAACTCGAACAGGTGAAAAACTACATCTATCTGGGATAAGTGTCTATAGATGAATGTATATTTAATGAAATTGTTCGCAGAGTAAAGCTAGGCTGGAGTGCTTTTGACCGCCTGAATAATGTCTTCAAAAGTGACCATCCACTGTGCCTAAAGCGCAAAGTGTTCAACCAGTATGTGCTTCCCGTGATCACATATGCGTGTGAAACATGGACCGTAAGTAAAAAAGAGATCCAGAAACTTAGAGTAGCACAACGTGGTATGGATAGGTGCATGCTGGGCATAACGCGAAAGGACAAAAAGAGGAATGAGTGGATAAGGAAGCAGACAAGGGTTTGCGATGTAATAGAGTTTATTAAAAGCCTTAAATGGAGATGGGCTGGACACATAGCTCAAAGAAAAGACAATCGTTAGACACATATAGTCATCCAGTGGTATCCAAGAAGTACACAACGTCCGCAAGGTAGACCTAGAGACCGCTGTATCGATGAAATGATAAAGTTCTGCGGAAGTACGTGGCAACGCAATGCACGGGACCGATAGAAGTGGAAGCAGCTTGAAGAGGCCTTCATCCAGCAGTGGATAGATTCAGGCTGATGATGATGATGAAGTATTGTGTTCTCACCAGGTTGAACTCAGAGCCGCCACATAAAATGATTATTTCACCGATTCAGTTGCCTCTAGCTAGATGTAACTTTGTAGATGTATGTTTTGCAGGGCAAGATTTACTATAGGGTTAAAGGCTCTGTATACTGCCATGCTAAGTAAAAAGTCAGGGTATTTGGTTTTAGTGAAATAAAAACCTAAGTTTAATCTACATTTTTTCTTAAAAATATTGGATTGTTTTGACATATTATCTAATCTGTAAATAGGCTGTCAGATTTATACTTTATTTTAAAAAATTACATACCTAATAATTAGGGCCCGGATTTATATGCTAGTGCATGTTTTGTTAGGGTGTATGCACAGCTATGGGAGTTGCACAGAAATCCGTTTCGAAAGACGCAGAATCCAAAAATAAAATTTTATTGTGCATATAAATGCATATTTGAGACGTTAGAGCATATTTAAAACATTAGTGCATATTTCATTAATGAATGCATATTTTAGGTCGTTTGCAGTTATAATTTTATCGAAACATAACTAAATCAGGTAGATGCACTTGCATTTTAATGGCATCCCCGAGCATTTCATTAATTTATCGGAAAAAGTGAAGTCAACTCGGGCACCTTTATTTATATTTTGCGCCTCTATAGTATATCACCTCTGTGGATGTTGAGAGATTATTTTCCGCATATAAACAAAATACTAAGATATGCGGAAAATTTAATAACAGAGAATATTGAAAAAAATATTGTACTTATTTTTGGGACAAAAAAACAGCAAATAATAGTATATAGGAATAGTTAAGTGTGTCATTTTTGTTTTTTTTAAATTGTGTTTAGTTTCCATAGTTTACATTTACACTTTACATTTCTTGATCAATTATTTGTTCCTACTTGTAAACAAAATATTTTGAAAATTGTAATTGATTAACTTTATATTGATTATTTGTGTTTTTTTGTTATTGTATTATATTGCTTAAGATTATTCATTTGTTATTCAATTTTTTATCGGTAATATTGGGTGAAGTGGGTATTTACAATATTTTCCCATAAAAATGTCGATTTTTAACTGCATATTTCTTTGGTTTTAGTGCATATTTCAATGATTTCAAATGCATATGTGCATGCATATAATCATGTTTTTTGTTGCATTATAAATCCGCTCCCTACTAATAATATATTAAGTATGAGAAAGGTAGGTAGTTTAAAACTTGGGTTCTCTCTTCACTAAAATCAAAAACACTGTCATTTTACTTAGCATGGCAGTATAACCCAGGACCCCGAATTGGCGATGATGCAACATAATAACACCTGGGACAACATTTTTTTATTTAATAACACCCGTTTGGTTGTATGCGCTGAGTTTGATATTGATAGATGATCATTAAAATATACACCACTTCCCAGGGCAAAAAAAGATCGTCTGATCGAAAAGTGTTTATTCCCTAAATTAATAAATAGTTCCGATTTCAAATTTAAATTCCAGATCAACTTGAAAAATTAGAAAAAGGATGAGAAATAGCTATAGGAATTCTTGTGAACAGTTCGCAAAATTGTAATATTCAGTAAATATAATAATAGAATCAGTGACGTCCCTAGACAAAATGCCGCCCCTAGGCAGTGCCAAATTGCCGCCACATTTTTTTTATACAGTACCTTTATCATCCTTTCATGACTCCAATGTCGAAGAAATGTGTTGTATGGATACATTAGTAACAAGATATAGGTATACCACTAAATCTAATTTAAATGCCATCTCTGATTCAATAGACAATATTGTGAGTCTACGATTTTAGATAGGTACATTTAAAATACATCTGACAACTTCCAAAACTCGCGAGTGACTGGCAAACATATTTGGATAAATTTTAAATTGGGTATGCATGTGTCATTGCTGTTCACCAAGAACGTGACGTCCAAGGACAACGAGAGTAAACTAGACATCGTGAACCCGATAAAAAAATAAAGTCCTGTTAAAACTTTTACTGTATGAACCTAATTGATATATATATTTTGTTTCCAACCAGTGAGTTGAATTTTTTGATGTTAAGATATTTCCGTTATTAACAAGTTTATGTAGCTTTCTTTTTATACCTCTCCTCGATTTGCCGCTCAATCTGCCTACCCCCACGGAACGTCACTGAATAGAATACACAAGTAGATGTATATATTATACTTTGTAAACTAAATATAGTAGGTACGAGTACCTAGCTACTAATTATTAGCTAAATCTGATTGCCTTGCGATTAAAATTCATTAAACAAGACACTGATTTTTTTCTGTGACGACTGCCCAATAAAAGAACTCTGATAATGGCGGGAAATCGAGTTTGTATTTTTTCAGCGGGTAAATGGTGTGAAAACTTTGGCAGGCAGACCATAAATAATCCAATCATAAACAATTAACGGATCACGTTCGATCAATAGTTTGTTTTTCCTATTATGTACTACAAGACTAGAGATGTCCTCCGGTAGTATTACAGTATTGATACCTACTAAATTATTTATACATTATCTAAATGAGTAGATGGTTCGTAATGACTACTAGAGATGATGGGCTGAAGTGGAAACCTTTGCATTTATTTTATTTATATTGTTCATGTCGTTGCGAACGTCTTAAGCGTGTAACTGGAAATGTTCACGCATGTAAATACATATCTGAATTCAGTTGGATTGACTAGATCAGGGTTTCCCAAAATATGTTCCGCCGAACCTCAATAGGTGTTCCGCGACCATTTGGAAAGGTTTTATACACTGCAACACATTTAAAGATCTTAAGTAGAAGTAAAATAAGTAAAACTAAAATAATTAAAGAATCTACTTCATATTGAAAGGCGAGTGATGATCAAACTCCACTGATGTTTATGATGTCAAGTATCTAGATAGGTTATGGCTCCCACAACAGGGGGGGGGATGTGAGAGGTCACCCAGTCAAGTGAGATAAACACACATCACAAACATGCACTAATAGTAAAAAAAATGTCGCCGGCGGCGCTGATTCACTTCAAGCATACTAACATTTAATAATATGTGGTTTTACCATGCTTACAATTTTTGATTATTGTCGATATTTGACATGCCCATAATTGTGCATATCAACATAGAAGTGGGTGTATTAAAAATACAAATAATCGCTAAAAATACCCTTAATTTTACCTCGAACACCATTTGGAATATGCAACTGAAGATCGCCACATTGCCTTTCATTTAACCATAGCGATAAGTAGAGGGCACGCTTCGGGATGTGGGGGCCATGATCTAGGTGCAGACGGAATACCATCTTTTCTCAGACCGTGCGCATGAAAAAGATGGGGTATATTGTTTTTTTGACATGCCCATAATTGTGCATATCAACATAGAAGTGGGTGTATTAAAAATACAAATAATCGCTAAAAATACCCTTAATTTTACCTCGAACACCATTTGGAATATGCAACTGAAGATCGCCACATTGCCTTTCATTTAACCATAGCGATAAGTAGAGGGCACGCTTCGGGATGTGGGGGCCATGATCTAGGTGCAGACGGAATACCATCTTTTCTCAGACCGTGCGCATGAAAAAGATGGGGTATATTGTTTTTAACTGACCGGCTGACAAGTCTTATCAGTTTAACGACAGTTGCTAAAATTGGCAGAATGGTTAGCTGCGCTAATAAATAATCTACAAAATAAACTAAGTGTTCCATTAAAATTTCCAGGTTTGCGAAGTGTTCCATTGCAGACAAAGTTTGGGAAACCCTAGACTAGATTATCACTTTAATGGAAAAGTGTTCGTTCACATGACAGTAAGTGTACAAGCTGAGCGAATACAGAAGCGACGATGCGAATTGAATTTATTGTAAAGGGAAGATAGAGAATTGATAAATGATAAGATAAAACATCTTTAACACAATTTTTGTGGATAATAGTTACAGATTAGGGTTGGGTTTGGGACCTCCACATTGACGGAATACAATACGTAAGAAAATTTCATACAAGACAAAACTTCTTCTCAATGATAACATAACGTCTCCACCAATAAACATATTTGCTTAAAGGATTCTTACTGAGTTCGCATGAAAGGAGCTGCTCCAGACTGACAGCTAGCAGAAGGGTGCCTAGGAACGTGACTGGTTAGCATCGAGCATTAGGAACTCTACTCTAATGTGCACCCGCTGGACGACATTGTTGGCTTTAGCTTCCATGCAAATATTGCGTATATCTGCACCGAATCCGGTATGGGCATCGCAGATGTGATTTTGATGCATAATGATGGCTTGAAAGAGTTCACACTTTGGCACTGTGGTTAATTCAGACCAAAGACCAGACCACTTTCTCCAGAGTAGTTACAGCCAGATACCAAAAGGCAGTTGCGTGGTTTGATACCTTAGCTGTTCCACTGTGTCTTGTTTTAGATCTGTAACTTTGTTTATATAGTTTTTTTTCTTTTTAAGTCAAATATTTTTTTTTACTATTTTCACACAGCCCTTAAAATGGAAATTTTACCTGGTTATCTAATTTTATGGGTCTTTTATCGAAATATGTGCGTTAGATTTTTTGTTATATGCCCTATTATGACCTGTTATATAGCCTATAGCTTAGACTGTCAAAGTATTTTTTCCTCTCTACGGAGCGATAATTTTGGGTATTTTATGAACCGGAACGGCACTGCGGCGCGTTCCGGTCCATTTCGAGCCCTGTTCTCACATGATTATATTGTAGTGCATAATATAGTATTGAATATTTCTAGGTCATACATAATATCGTTCTATGTCTCACCCCTAAAACCGACACCAGCCGTTACGAGGATTTTGTTAAGTGTTTCATTTAGTCATGCCGCGTTGTTTGCTAGCGGCATTATTCGGGGAGTCCCCGCGGTGGGATATTATTATTCAGTTGTTTCTGGCGGGCGTCCAACAGTTTAACACGCGGGGTGTGCCCCGAACGAGAAGCGATCGACGAAAAACAACTCTCAGAGTGCGATGAAAAAACAGAAAAATATAAACATCGCGTTCGATTTGTGATTAATGGCGCCATTTTGGAGATCAGACGTCGCGGAATGGCGCGCTTAATAAAGGCATGACAAGTTTGTTTGTGGTTTATACACACAGTCAAATAATACGGCCATTTTATTTAATTTATGTTTCTTCGGGACAATAACTGGGTAGGTACATGCATAATACAGAGCAGGGATCTGATAACTTTCTTTGGATACTTATTAGGTTAGTTAGAGGTTTCACCCAACTCTACAACTGACATGTTATTGTCTATGCTCATTTTTGGAGAATATGTAATAACGAGACGGAAACGTCAGTAGTCCACACTGTACACAGAGCACAGAGCAGATATAGATTACAAGGTACTCGTCCTTTACCAAAATATCAAGTTAAAAGTATCATTATAAACCTGTACCCACGTGTACATACATCATAGATTAATATATTTTTGTAAATCCTGCCATGTAATATCACCAAGTGTAACAATTAATTGTGCTTTATACTAAATACAAAACGATACAAATTCACACGCGCGTTTTCTTTTGTATAGATAGGCCCATGTTATAATATCACATCTACACATCAAATGCAACCTATCTGAACATGTTATATTAGCAGGGGTAGTTGACAAACACAACGACTACGCCCCCGAATAGTACATATTATGTACTTACCCAAATCTATTTGTTTCAACCGATACTACCCCTCCCCCAGATTTCAAAGTAAACAAAATAAGTTAATTGTCTTTAAAATTAAGATTTCTCAAGGTAAATTCTCTGTAGGTACTTTTACTTTAATGTCATAATAATTTTATAATCGTAACATGCCCAATTTAATATATTTTTATTTTGTATTAGGTTTTTTTCGGCTATCAATATTTGAGTCACTTCTCTATATGATACCCAGAGACGGCGGCTTCTTAAAGATTTAAGTAAACAAAAGTACCAATTGCCACTGGATCTTACGATATTTTTGGCTCGGCCGAATATCAAGGCGTTCCAGTGTGTCCAAATGTTTCTGAGTGAGTGTGGCCTACAAGTTTAAACTGTTTTTGTTCTTTTTCTCTTTTTTCCTCTCCTGTAAATTTGTATTGTAATAACTGTATGAGTTATTATTGTAATAATATGTATTAATAGTATATCTTAAAAAGTAAAGCTGAATAAGACTCAATAGAGACTTCGGAGCTTAATAAAAAAACAAAAAAAAATTGAGTCACAGTCGTGTGGTTAGTTTTGCTTGCAGAGATGTTATTATAATAGTAAGCTACTTTATCGATTATTTCCCGGGATGCTACAAATCTACAGCATGTATCTACAGACCGCACGCCACTGATTTGAATTAGGTACCAGTAAAAGTGCATCAGAGAACATGAAAATCCTAGTGATATTTGATGAGGTCGAAGATCAGGAAGGACTAGGAAGAGCTCCCTCCAGATTGATGAATAGCACCACGGGTCTTCCACGGACACGTGTCGCATACGTGTATATATCTTTTATGTGTAGGTACAGTTGGCCGTATAGTATTGAGATTAAATTCATGTCTGAATTAAATACTTAAAAATACGTAAAAAAACCCCCGAAATAAAGGGTGTTTTTTTTAGAGGTATAGAACTTTGAAATGGAATAAAACAAAGATGACTTTTTATATTGACATGAAATTTACTTTATTCGAAAGATGCTCTTCTGGCATTATAATTTTAATATGACTTCTGGCATATGACCGCCACGGCTGGCTCGGACGTAGTCTAATCTGGAGGTCCAATTTTCGATGACTTTTTCCAACATTTGTGGCCGTATATCGGCAATAACGCGGCGAATGTTGTCCTCCAAGTGGTCAATCGTTTTGGACTTATCGGCGTAGAATAGCGACTTCACATATCCGCACAGAAAATAGTCAAGCGGCGTTAAATCGCACGATCTTGGAGGTCAATTCACGGGTCCGAAACGTGAAACTATGCGGTTACCAAACGTTTCCTTCAATAAATCAATTGTGGCACGAGCTGTGTGACATGTTGCGCCGTCTTGTTGAAACCACAGCTCCTGAACGTTGTTCAATTGATGAACGAAAAAGTCAGTAATCATGGCTCTATAGCGGTCACCATTGACTGTAACGTTCTGGCCAGCATCGTTTTTAAAGAAGTACGGACCAATTATTCCACCAGCCCATAAAGCACACCAAACAGTCAATTTTTCTGGATGTAACGGTGTCTCAACATACACCTGAGAATTATCATCACTCCAAATACGGCAGTTTTGTTTATTGACGTATCCAATCGGGATCAACGGCAATCTTGTTTTAAAATAAATTTTCACAATTTGGAAGCGTTGCTCAGGCGTCAGTCTATTCATGTTGAAATGCCAAACCAAACTAAACATAAATCACTTAACAGCTGACAAAATGGCCGCCAATTAAAAAAGTGCTGCCAGCTTAAAGTTCTATACCTCTAAAAAAAACACCCAATATAAGGGAAAGGCAGAAAAACGCTTGTAGGCAAGTAAATCAGAAATACAATCATATTATTGTACTTATATATTATATATAAAATCCTGAATAATAATTCAAAAGTAGGTTAGCAAGTATCAAGTCGTATCTATCAAATTAATGCTTTTATCGAATTTAATAAAATTTGAACATCAATGCCAGAAATGATCGTCGAGAAACGTGTCATTTTTTGATCTCAATTTTATATATCCATCTCATTCCGGTACGACTGCTCACGGTGAACTGTGGATATGGTAAAATACAATACATGCTGTTCGATGCCGTAAATTCTAATATTAAATTTTGTGTTTTTTTCATTTCTGGGGAGGGGGTCTGAACCCGGGGACCTCCCCCCCTAGAGTGCGTGGCTGAATGTTGCATATCTGTGATAGATCCATAGTCGAGTTTGCTTCTGTCGTGTGGAATCCACAGTACGTTACATACATAAATTTAATTGTCTCGAAGCGGTACAAAAGCGATTTCACAAGTACCTACGTCAATTTTAAAGCTTACTGTTATGATTTATCTAATTCTATTTCGACCACTGCAACTCTTATGGTACCATCTTTGGAAAGTCGACGTTCTATATCTGATCAATATTTTCTTTTTAAAATTATCAATGGTTTTGTTGACTCGCCAAACCTACTCGAAAGGGCGGGTTTCCATTGTCCATCAAGATTTACGCGAAACCAAACTTTGTACCATATCAGTCGTAGCGGTTCTAATTATGCACAAAACTCTTCTCCACCGTTGATCCTTTTAATAACTCACCTGTTTCATTTAAACGCGCTATCTCCAAAATTTTGTATAAATAGATATAGGTATATGTTACTTTTTTTGTATATATATTAATTATTCATTATTCTTCCTCATTTTTCTCATGTAATTTTCATATGTAATTTCTTTATATTTATGTTATTATTAATAAATATCTTGTTAGGCTTAACTATATTATAATGTATACATGGAAACTTTGCTGGTTGCAATAAATTTTCATTATTATATTTTTAATTTTTGTAATCAATATGTAACTGTTTGTTTCTTTAATAGAAAAAAATCTGTGGTCATTGCTTTAAATTTAAATCATAGATATCCAATATCTACCTACTTATTGTATTGTATGATACATATTATTATTGTAAACCTATACCGATTTGAAAAATAACACTCTACTCTACATTATAATAAAGGTAAGTAAATATTATCGCTCTTATCTCTTGACACATTCTGCTAACGTAACAACTTTAATATTGACATTTTATATAATATGAGACTATCATCGTAGAAGTGAAGAGTTTTATTTTTGGCACATTTATTTTTATTTAATTTACATATTTTCGTATACAATTACTACCAAGCGATATGATACGATTGCAAAGAGGACCTTCAGTATATGGAAATAGCAGTACAAAATTATTTCAGAACATTTTCATAACAGGGGAACTGAATTCAAAGCGCATATTTTCAGCGAGTTTCAGACCGGAAGCAGTTGCGCAATGGTCGCAACCGGAAGTGGAATGCGACCGGAAATCGATTCATCCGTCTCAGTCGGTTAGGAAAGCCCCACGTTGGGCGCCACGGCGGGGGCGACGTGGGGAAAATCGGGGGAAATCCGGGAAAAGAAATCTCAAAGGGATATATTATTGTTTGTTTTGTTTGCGCGCCGAAATTTCGTGGACAGAAGTTTCCTGAAAAAGGTTGAATAAACAAACCGCGTTATTTTATGTTGAATTATTTGATTAAAATAATACCCCTGCTGTAAAAATGCGAGTCATAGGTAAATGACTTTTGAGCAAAGGCCCTGGAGGTATCCGAAGTCCAAAATCAGAGTCTGTTACCAAAACAAAAGTGAAAAGTTTTTTTGGAGAAAACGGTAAGACGCCGGATTTATATCATATCGTAACAACCTATGGCTCTCCATTAACTATAAAAAAATCTTAGCATATTATTCTATTCATCTATAAATTTTATCAACTTTTTCAAATCTTACTTTTCGCATCGCTGTCAATATGTGGAGTATGCAAGGTATAGATCCGACGTCTTTCAAACTTATTCAGGTATTCCCCAAGGATCAAATCTTGGTCCAATTATGTTTCTTATATTCATTAATGACATTGTCAATGTTATAAATGGAATCCAGTTTTTACTCTTTGCAGACGATTTAAAATTATATGCGTCAATTCACAGTGAATTAGATTGTCACATATTACAAAATAATCTCAATTCAATTGAAATTTGGGCGAAAAAAAATAAACTCGAATTTAATAATGATAAATATGTGTGTATTAGCTTTTCGAAATCAAGATCTCCAATTATTTTCAACTATAATATGTCAAATAGATAACTGAAGCGTCAATCAGAAATTAAAGATCTTGGCATATTGTTTGACTCACGTTTATCATTTCGCTCGCACATCACTTCTACGGCATTGCGTGCGAGTAAGCTTCTAGGATTCGTCATGAGACAAGCCATGTCATTCAAGAATCCAACTGTTTTACATACACTCGTATGTAAAACAGTAAACGTGTCGTTAGTACGGAGTATTCTTGAGTATGGCTCCATCATCTGGAGTCCTTATGAAGTTTCCTATAAGCTTGTTTTAGAGCGTGTTCAGAAAAAAATTCTTCGTCATCTCTATTTTAAAGTTTATAATTATTTTCCTTTTGACACCTTCTCAAACGAGTCTTTTTCGACTAACCTTCTTCAAGACATGCTCGCCTTTCATTCTCTTGAAGCTCGTAGGTCACTTCTGCTCTTAAAGCATTTTTCCCTGATCTCACGTGGTATTATTTTTACGCACCCGTCAATTACATGCGTGGTCGCAGCCATGACCTATTTTGGATGAAAGCTGTTTCCTCATGTCAGGCTCACCAGGCACCAATAGCGAGGGCTGTGCGGTTGGTCAATGCACTCCCTAGAGATGTAGATATTTTTGGCGATCCATTATATATTCTGTTTTTTATATTCTATTTTATTGTTTAATCTGTACTTTTTGAATCATTGTTGTTTTTTTAAATTTTATTTTTTTTGTATAAAACTATTTTTGCTTTCTTTTTTTCCTCCACTTTGTTTTTTCTGATTTTCCGAACTGATTACTTGTAATTTTTATTCTAAATGTCATGTTGTGAACGTCCTGAATTAATATTTTTTTATGTACTCAACGTGTCTTTTTCAAATAAATAAATAAATAAATAATATGACGATAGTAAGATAAAAATACATCATGAGACAAAATCACAAAAATCTGTAGTATCTACATATCATATTACAATTATTACAAAGTTATAACAGAATTGGTAGAGCAATCCATACAAAACCATCCGGTTTGGTTTATGTAAGGTTAAACTCCTCTGGGGCAAGCATACAGGTTGCAAGATTCCACAATTTGATTTATGAACTGAATCTCATCACACTCTCTTTTAAGCCTCACTAATGCACCATATTAGCACGTCTGCGGGTCTATTCTATACTCAAGGCTGCTATCGGCCGCTATCGGCAGCTATCGAGGGTAGTTTTTCATTTTTTTGTATCGAAGTATTATCACTTATTGTACACGTACATACAGGTTTATTTCTGCAATGTTCAGTGATGCGGGAAATTACTAAAATGGCTGTATCATTTTTGTTAAAATAACTACAGATATGGGAATTTCGCAGTCGAAGAGCAGTGTTTTTCTTGTTTTTGGTAAGTACATCAAAAAGTCATTTTCGATAAATAGATCATATACGGGGTATTGACATTAGACCATCGCTATAGAGAAAATCACGAACTCTTTGATTATATTCTGGGTATATTTATAATAATACTAATATAAGTACTGAGAAAAAAAAAATCATATATAATGTAGCCTTCTTTCTTGTCTGTATAACCCGAGTGCATTTCGGATTCCCTAATAAGTATATTATTAGTGACGTCCCGTGGGGATATGCAAGTCATGTGCTACCTAGGAGCGGCATATTAACGGTAAAATATAAGAATAAATAAACACTATGATTTTTGTCAGATGATACGTACCAAGCCATTCACGTTAGTGAGTGTGCATGACAGGATTTTCGAAAGTTTCGTTAAATTTATATGTTAAAGATAGTTTATGAGAAATAGTACCAATAATAAGCACTATGTAAATGCTAATTCTAACATTCTTGGTAGTATAGTGCATCAGTTGTTGGTTCTACCAAGGTGAAGAGCTAGCCTGCTATTGCTAATGCCAATTGAGAGGGCAATAATTGTGGTAATTAAAATCAATCGCTTCGGATTTGTATACTATACTTTGTTTAGCTCATTCGTTGTACTTCCATTTAGGTACCTTGATTGTTGTATTGGGGGCAATACTTACAATATGCTGAATGAAAAATTGCCACGAGACGTCAGCTCGATCTACAAGGAGTATCGGTGATGACAACATCAGGCCTATCGAAGCCTCGAGCGTCCAACTCATCTTTGGCATATCTGCCCTTTACAGCTTTCACAGACTTTAATATAGTAACACGATTCGCAGTTATTGCAGTTGCACGTGTTCTGCCACTGAACTCGTTTAATCGAGACACGGTGTGTGTGATTGCGTGTATTTTAGTGGAGATAATAGAAAATCCTTTTTATTTCTTTCTCACCTCTTTTTATGTATATATTAGACACAGAAAACTTTTTTCAGAATTAACTTTTATGTTTTGTGTTTGCTAAAATGTTTTTTTCTGTTGAAAGTTTTGTTAGTAGATGGCAGTCATTATTCATTTTTAAGATATGTAATTTGATATATATTACTGCATTAACTAAATTCAATGAAATAATTTTATTGAATAATGATTATAAAAAAAAAACTTCAATGCGTCTCTGGTTTGCAGAATGTGATGTCACATCCTTACACTATAAATAGGCTGTCAATCAATCTTCAGGCAATAAACACTCATCAAATAATTTCATGACCGGATTAGGATCGAAATCGCATCTCGAGCACTTCAATCCATTCCGGGTGGATTGAGATGGGCCTCTAAATAATTTGATGGTCCACTAAATTTTTTGATGGCCTATGGGCGATTTATTGTGATCTTTACAGGGCGGCGAATGTAGCTTGACATCAGAGAAAAGTTTAGTTATTATATATTATATTATATATTTTAAAAGTTTATTAGTATCATCAATATCAAAGAGTGATACCTATATTTATAGCGCCTTTTGAAAACAAGCCAGAACCAGCGTTTGACGGTCTAAATATAAGGAGTTGAAAAAATATAATATGAAGGTTTAATAATTATAATACATACTATTATAAACTACCTACTTTAGATTGCTCAGCTCCGGGAATATAGGCGGCCATGTTACCTTACAATGGTAGCGGTAAATATGTACGTGTCAATACCCGGGACATTCAGATACGACCTGTTGACGGGTACATTCAGATTTTCACTTTCATATCTCTGAAAAGTAAATAATATATTCTTGATCTTAAAATACATAACCTTCTCCGCAACAATGTGTCCATAATACTTAAACTCGTCTTACTTCAGCCTCCTGTTCAAGGCAAGCCAATGACTAGGGCCGCGTTTCAAACTTCCTTAAGAGAGATTATATAAATAATTATTACTTACTTCACCATGTTTGATGTTAAGAAGATTATGGAGTGGAGGTTGCATTAACAGGCTTTGTTTTTAAGAGAAATGGTTGTTAGCCCCGTTAGGTCCATACTCCACACTAGAGGTGAGTTGGAAATACTGTCACCAGTTTGTGTACTTAAGTTTCGGATGAAACTACCCATACTAAGTATTTGTGGCCCTATAAACTTGTTTCAAGAAACTTGAAACGTATTAGATGTTCGAATTCGAACGCATTCGATGATATCATCACCGTGACTCGCCATTCGGTGATGCTGGTTGACTTTCAACGATATTATATATTAAATGCGCGCGAGCGAGATATCTTGATACACGTATGTCTAGCCGTGACATTATACTCAACTGTCATTGTTCTCCCTTTCTCCTCTGTTGTAAAGTTGGTATAGTAAATGAGATAAATGGTCACATGTTCGTTTTATAGTATACTATTTGAGTTCGCCTTAGTTTTAGTTTTAAGAGTTTTAGTTTCAGTTGAGTATGAGACTTTATCGAGTCCGCGACTCGCGTATGTTTAGTATAATACTACGGAATTAGTTTTTGTTTAAGTTGAGTATGACATTTACATCGAGTTGACGTCAGTCGCAAGCCGGAATAGCGGAGTTCTGATAACGCTAACTGACTACGCGTTTATCTGGTTTTGTCACGTCGAGTTTCTCGATTTTTTAGTGTTATAATTGGAACTTATAAACATAAACTGAATTCAAATTGTATGCGTGATTGTATAAATGGATAATAATTATATTATACTTAATAAACAATTTGTCTAAAAATGGCTACTACAAGGTTAAGTTTCGTGTGGAATCGTTCCAAAGAAATAGTTACAAATTATGCCATATGTAATGTTTGTAAAATAAAAAATTCATACAAGTCAATGTCAAATTTGAAGAAACTTTTACAGCGCAAGCACCCAACTATTCATATTGAATTTGCCAGGCAAAATATAGCTCTACCTGTAAATGAAAATGCTTTACAGATAAATGAAACCAGTGCTTTTAATGCTTCAGTATTTTCTACTGAAACAGGAGTGACTAGTGCCATAGTTCCAGCTGTACCTGTCTCGAAAATGGGACTTTTCGAAAAGCGGATGTATTTTTAACGATTCTATTATAGCCGATATTTCAAATACTAGTAAGTATTTTGGAACAAGTTTCGATACTAAGTATTTTTTAATACTGGTAGTAAGTATACTTAGTCTTCAAAATCGACCAGTTTTCCCACCTCTACTCCACACGCAATGTGAATTTTCCAGACCGCGACCTACGACATTATACCAACAAATACCACAGTTTATTAAAAAAAAAATAGATACCTAAATTCATTTCTACAACTTACTCTACTCTTTTGAAGGGACTATGAAATCAGAAAATAATCAAAATGCTTATAAAAAAATAATCCTTTTATAAATAATTATAAAACTAGTTATAATTTTTTTATTGGTTACCATGCAATCTTACGAGTAATGGATGTTGGCCACTT
The DNA here is from genome assembly GCF_057557595.1 of Rhyacophila brunnea. Lineage (NCBI taxonomy): Eukaryota > Metazoa > Arthropoda > Insecta > Trichoptera > Rhyacophilidae > Rhyacophila > Rhyacophila brunnea. The sequence continues at coordinate 31,010,108 of NW_028232827.1, read as the reverse complement.
CTTGGAGCTATCAGAAATATGTTCTAGAGTCTGTCTTCTATAAGCTGGCGTGAGGTTTCCCCCGCTTCAGCATATTAACACTGCATTCCCTCTGTTTCCCTCCCATCAAAAACTTGCAAAAGTCGAACGCGATGGCACAATGCATTCCGTCCGCGAACGACGTGACGTGAACGCCAGCTTATACAAGACATACTAGGTTCGAACAAATATCGACAACATGTGAATTTTCGCTAGACCCTGGATTCGAAGACTAGATCCACCACTTACTTTGTAAGCTCGGCCATCGTGGGCACGCAAATAGGAAACAAAAATTAAAAATAACAATATATGCGATTATGATTTCAAAACTTTATTTAGAATGGTGTCGGATTCTTGTGGTAGTGCAGGCGATTCATTTAATTAGGTGTTGGTATTGTTACTTTCAATTACACTAACACCGTTCCAAAATGATTTAGTTGTAGCCGCAATGCCAGAAGAATCTGTGCTTTCTCTATTTCATATTCGTTTATAGCAAATTTTATTCTGGTATCTTACAAACTATAGTCATTCAATCACTACACTACTTACTTACTAATACTTAAATACATCATTAAATAGGCAGATACCACCAAAATAGGCTTTAATACTTTGGACGCGGAAGACGCACACGGCGCGTAATGACCAGGCGGCCGATCGATGTAATTAACGTGCATTTTAAAGGGGGCAATTAAAATCTCATTATCTCTTCAGCAGCAATTGCGTTAAATATTTAATTAATTATAAACTCTACCATTGTCATTCCTTAATTTAAACAACCATATTATTTTTGACTAAAACCTATTTTGGATACGCATTGCATTCACCGTCAAACTATTATCATAATGTACAAAGACCTTACTGCGTGAACCTAAAAGAAACTACGCCTAAGTTTTAAGCGCGGGATTCATATATTCTCTTTCTCGCACTCATGCGGCAGGCCATGAGTGATACAATACAAATTAAGTGATACGACGGAGTTTCTCGTGTTTAATTTTAAAATGTCTGCACTAAAGAAATACCTACACTAATGAATTGTCAACCTTTCACGACTTCGGAATCTACAAAAGGTTTAGTTCAATATATAGTGGTCGTACTATGACTGCGTTTACCAAAACGACAGAGCGTGAAGGGATTTCGTAAAGAAATAGCAAATAGTAAGTATATATAGGTATGTACGATGCCAGTCTATATTATATGTAAGGGTATACGTACCTTCTTTTAAATCCCTGAAATTATATTTTTCCAACGCTTCCCGTCAAATTTGAAAAGGGACCGGGCAATTGCCTGTTTTCAAAACCCACTACCCGGCGCGTGAATTGAATAATAAAACGGATTGATTAATAAATTATAATATCTTATTTATACATCTTTTTTTAGCCGTGCCTTCTTCCACCGAAGGCTAAAAATTAAATTCATCCAAACAGTATATTATTATGTACCTACCAAACATTTTTTCAGAATATATTCTGTTCGTATTTTGCTTGATTTTCGTCACAAAATTAATGTTAATCTTAGGCTTTTAAAAGAACCTGTAGAAGTGTAATAAACAGATCTCCTGTTTAAAAACATTCTTACAGATTACTGTTTTGGGAAGCACCATAGACGCGTTAAAAAACGCCGACATTCGCGTAAGTGGCGCTACTTTTTCCTTTGTGTATGTATCTGTAGAGGTTTCGTATAGCTCTACAAACTGTCATGTTGTTGTCTGTGGTCATTGATATACCACAGATAACAACGCAACGATAATCAAACAGTTGTCTTCCAGCCTAACTACAATGTAGTCGATACGCCCCGCTCATCCGCGTATCCCTTCTAAATTCAAAATTCAATCTACTTAAATCAACCAATATAAATGTGACAGTCATTTGCTTTGTGCCGTGTTTATACTAAATTTATTCTACAGTATAAAACCACGAAAATACCATCTCTGTGTATTATTCATTACGTCCCGAAACACTCCATGTCACGCACACATCCGCAACCTTCAGAACAGATAAATATAACATCGGGGGTAACATCAGCACATACGTTCATCCCCCCGATATATGTATGGGATTTAAATGTATGTAAATAGGAAGCCGGCGTTTGTGGAGGCCATTCGTGGCGCTTAAAAAAAGCGCTAAACCCGTGGGTCACATTAATGTTGTCCAGTGTACAGGCTTAATTGGTTGAGAAAAGAGCTAGCAGTCATATATTATATTAAACGATCTATCGATACTCAGAAACTTTGAAGATTTGACAATGTATGTGGATAGATCTTCATCAGTTGAAAAGACAAAGTTACGGGTGTCGAAGTGATGTCAAGGATGCCAAAGTAGCAAAGGAATAATTAGAGAAGTAAAAACTAGAGTGTTGGAATACTTTGGCCATACCATGCGATATCTGCTTATTATCATTAAATCGAAGATCTCCGGTAAGTAAAACCCTGTCAGAAGAAGATCGTCCTCTCTCAAGAGCCTCAGAGACTTGTTTGAGCACAGCACTCTATCCCTGTTTAGAGCAGAGACATAATAATATAAGGAAAGGTTAGTCGAAATCATCCCCAACGTCCAATAAAGGATTTCGTCAATTCGCTTACTCTTTATTTTCTCTTACTTTAATCGGCGCATAGCCACTCATGGTGTCCTACCAACATTAATAATTTCAAAACTTACCCATGCGTCCAAATCGCCATCTATTACGCGATTTTAATATTTCAGCAATTGGGGTTGTGAACTCCAAAAAAGTGTGATAAAATAGGGTGATATTATTATAAAACCAATACGTGCTTGGCTCAAAACAGTGTATGTGTCTGGTACACTATCGCCAACACGAAAATTTCAAAAGCCAGTGCTTAGACTTTTGCCATATACAACACCAAGTTAATGTATGTATTTCATAACAATCAGAGGATTGAAGCAGACCCTTATTTTAGTTGCTCCGCTCCGGGACCTAATACTTGCTCCAGCTTCGCTCCATGGTCTGCTCCGCCCCAGGTAAAAGTATTATTGTATGCAAATGTTAAAAATAAGTAGTTTTAAAACAAGATTTATTATTCGTCATTTTCATTATTGATAATTCTAAAAAGAAAATTCTGGCAGCAAATCGTCTCTCATTATGTACCTCTTCTGTCAAAAAATGAGGTTATTTATTACTCGGCAGTGTTGCTGTATTTCAAATAATTACAGTGTTGCAAAGAGTCAAATAATATAATATTTGCATTGAAAACATCTGGAGCAGTGGAGCACTACAAATTCGGTGCTCCTGTTCCGCTCCTGCTCCGGGTAAAACCCCATTGCTACGAACTCCGCTTCAACGCTCTGATTCCAATCATATCAACACAGTCCACTAATTTTATCCACCAAATCTGATACCGAAAGAAGAAGACATAATGTTTAATGGTAAATTGATATGTATTACATTACTATAGCGCAAGGATGGCCAGTGCGTCGATCGCGGACATAATAATATATTGTACTATTTCTTGTTCAAACGAGTCAAAACTACTCGACGTAAACACTACACAAACCAAAAATTTGATCGAATAGTAAAAAAGTCGCCTGCGGCGCTATTTTCCTCAAGAAATGTTTAAATTTTAAAATACATGGCTGTGCGATGCAATTTGATGTGATATGATTATAGATGTAATTAAATGATAATTCATATTGTATAGAATTTATTTTAAGTATGTTTCCTGCACCGCGATTTCCTAACTATCGACTCGTGTGTCACCAGACGACATGACGTAATTTTGACGTCAGCCAATACACGCTCGAGGCATGCCGCCCAACACACAGTGCTCACCATAGATATTATTATGATGAAACACCTATTTGTGTATGGTGACAAAGAATAACGCTACTATCTGACTAGCGTTATTTTCTCGAATGCTATTATCACTCCGGTAGTACGTCACAATGATGTCATATGACGTCATGTAGACCGGGCGGCTTGGACTCGCAAGTTCTAACATAGGGCCCCTGGCGAAGGGTTGCATGTTACTTGGCTACTACAAAATTTCTAATATTCGATATACTTACAGGTAAATTGTGTAACTATGTCGAAATTAGATACAGTTAATGTGTACCTACTTAATTTTTTTAGAAGTGAAAGACATAATAATATTACTTAAATATAGGTATTATTGTCGTTAATTCGATGTTTCTGTATCATTATTTTTTATATGTATAAAATATCTCTTTTCAAAATTTCAATATTTGAATTATAAAAAATGGGTTTTTACATATTGTTCTCGCATGATATTATTACAATTAGTGATATCAGTCGATCGCCACAAATAATTTTTTCAATTAGTCGATTCTAGAAAAAAAAGTGTGGCCACCCCTGCTAGCAGGTACATTATGTAATATTTTTGATTATTTTTATGATATTCACGATATTAAATATAATCAACAAAATAATGTTAATTGATAGTAATTTTAATTTTGAGGTTTGTATGTTATAGCTATTACCTTATTAAATAGGCTTAAAATCTATTCAATGAATGCTGTCATGCATAGAATATTATTGTCATTTTTATTATTAATGAAATTTCAGCGTCTGTATTTGTATGGCACGAGTAGATGGAGGTTTCTGTCGGAGGGCTTGTCAAGTGGAGGTTTCCGATCACACTTCATTGACATTGACACGAAAGACCACAACCTTTTGGTAAAGTGGGGAGATTGTGGCAGGGCTGTGCATTATGCGTTGCCACTATGGCAAATAATATTAGATTCATTTAATAATAATAAAATTAATATTTTTTGGTACTGCTGGATGATGAAATTTATGTCGACTTTTATTTGATCTATTCATTTATTTCTCTTTCGATCAATCTGAATCTTTTCATATCCTTTTAGTTTTTGAACATCGTTTGAATTAAGTATAAATACGTTATACTTTACACTCCAAAGATAGTGGGAGGTCAACCTTGAATATTCTATTTATATGTCTCCAGGGGTGCGGAATCCTTATGCGCAATGTATGCGCATGAGTGGCTGATTCTTCTTGAATTTGCCGAATTATTTTTGAAAAAGTTTTGACGCTAGTCTGAATATAAACAAAATTTCGAGAAATGTAAGTACGCGATGTTAATGAATAAATAATTGATAGTCCAACAAAGTTAAAGACACTCTCAATAACCAACGTGTTCAACTTCAAGTAAGCTATGATCTACCACCCAGTAACAAGCCTGGCAGTCATCTACTGCACTCTTCCATTTTCATGAGAAGCTCTTCGTGCAACTCTCTCAGCTTAATTTTGAAGGGAGCAACTCGTTTCTTACGTCACGGTATACTCCAGAAATGGTGTGAGGACGTGGCGGGTGGTGGAGGAGAAGTATTTCTTGCATATTGAAAAGTTGTATACACGTATTTGACTTATTTTACTAACGTGTCCACTCTAATAATGTGATTTTTTTTATCCAAGGCATTAATGGAAAAGGTCAAATAATATTGTGAGTTATTACCTAGAAACTTACTGCTATACCGTGAGCGTTTCTGAAAAATAATTATAATGTAAAAAATATTTTTAAATTTTCTCGGTGATTCCTTGATGCTCTTAACCCACAGATTAATATGGGGTTTAGGGGTGGCGTTAAACCAAGAAGGGGTGCTAAAAGAGGAAGGGGGTGTATAGAAAAGAGAAGGGGGGATTAAAAAGAGTGGGGGTAACCATGCCGTGGTCTAGCAAGCACAATAATGCTACCTGTCACGCGTCATTTTTGATCACGGCGAATCGTGAATGAAATGAGCGCACGTGTAGGTACAGAGATTATTAATTTTGGTTAGGAAATTTATAATTACCACACTACCACTGGTTTTCGGTCTTTCATTAAAATGAGTCTGAGTATTAATTTTGTGATTCCTTGATTACACATTTTTAAATACAGGTAGGTTATATGTACTTATAACATTTTTTTATGAAAACCTGACGCTCAAAATCTAGCAATTAAAGTTAGTAGGTGCTTAGAGGTGAGTTGGAAATACTGTCACTAGTTTTGTGTACGCAAGTCTCGGATGAAACTACCCATACTCAGTACGTGTGGCCCAATAAACTTGTTCCAAGAAACTTGTTTGAACGCATGGTAGATACATAAGATGATGATAAAGATGACGAGATGTGTACATAATATGTACACGTTTGTTGAGCCGTGATACACTCAACTGTCATTGGCGTCATTGCTCTCTCTTTCTCCCCAGTTGCAAAGTTGGTACCAAGGCCTGAACAAAAACGATGCATAAGTGCGAGTGAGAAAGTATTCGGTACCCTTATAATCTCTGCGACACGCGCTAGAGTAAGATAACAGGTTTACAGATCTGGGAGTTGTTTTGCTACGATGTAGCCGGCAAATCTTTGCTTATTGCATAACTAAGCGTCGATAACCGTGTTGCTAAAATTGCTATTTCTTGGGTTAAACATAAAGTCAGTGGTAAATATTTTTATTTAATTAAGTAGAAAAGATGGTTATGTGTGTTGTATTAAAATATGGTAGCCGTACTGATAAGCAAGAAGATGGTATTACGTTTCATAGGTAAGTTGATACATGTTCGTGATAATTTATTTGTATATTATTATATATTTTTATATGTGACCTAGTGTTTCTTTAAAATAACTTAAATTATGGACATCTTTACCTAATGGTTGCATTTTGACCGCTTAAAATACTATATAACGTAAAAAATAGATAATTGTATTTTAATTCTGAGCGTCTAGTGCGAGCACTTTGGCCGAGTACTAGCGAAATTGTCTATGGTCTCGAACATTTATAGACGAATGCGTTCGCTCGCCCGGCACGCAGCTTCATTTAGCAATGCAACGGGTGGCGTCTAGATGTATCTATAGTCTACGGTTGGTACAGTGAAGGTCAGCTGAAATGGTGACAACTGTCAAAGTGTTAGTTCCAGTTGAGTATGAGACTTATATCGAGTTGACGTCAGTCTTAAGTCACGGAATAGTGCTCGAGTTCTGATAAGTATTTACACGTTCATCTGGTTTCGTCACGTCAAGTTTCCCGATTTTTTAGTCTTATAATAATTATTGGAACTTATAAACTGAATTCAAATTTTATGCGTGATTGTGTAAATGGATAATAATTATATAAACAATTTGTGTAAAAATGGCTTCTAAAAAGTAAGTAAGCCAAACGTTTTATATAATATCCCAAATACTAGTAAGTATTTTGGAACAAGTTTCGATACTAAGTATTTTTTTATACTGGTAGTAAGTATACTTAGTCTTCAAAATCGATCAGTTTTCCCACTTTCAGTAGGTACTCACCGAATGAATTGAAGGCTTCTTCACATCAACGTTTGATCATAATAATATATTAAATACGAATATGTACTTATCACGTAAATTCTATTGCACGCCAACCAAGGTCTTGTAAGGTTGCTTCTGAGAAAATTTTAGTACAATATTGAAAAAGTCCTAGCATGCGTTACGCAACAGTATGGATAGACCCACGTAACGATTGTAGAGACGTGGAGGATTTCTTTTCGATATGTATGTTTCTGAAGCTGTTTCAAATGATGTATTAGTATTAATAATGGTACATTCTTAAATCAAGGTTATTTATTCAGCAGTCTTATATACTAATTACGTACTTACTTTACCCCGTCACGCACTAGTGTTGGGGCATATGGAAAGCACAAGGTCTCGCCATCTCTTTCGTTCCATTGCCACATTTTGCACCTTCTACCATGGGAGAAGCGTATATCGCTTTTGTAGCACTGCTGCAGGGTGAGGGAAGGTCAGCCACGGCGACGGAATCCTCGAGGTTGTGTCACAACGGTACGGAGTGTCGTACTCTCTGGTGGCATCCGGGATACATGTTTCAACCACGAGAATCGTATCTTCGTGAGTATTTGTAACACGGTTATGCCAATATGTAGGTACTTCTAATATGCGGCATTCTTAAAACTCAAAAATCAAGTTCTTTGAAACTTGGTAAGATGTCATGTCTCACAGTTATACAGGAGTACAGGTAGCATGCGAGCGTTGATCATAACGATATCAGGTCCTGACATAATACACCCTTGAACTCAATGTCATTGCTTGAACTCCAGTATTGTATAACAAATAAATTTACTTGATAATAAAATTAATATAGGTGGAAAGCCCATTCAAGGATTTACAAAAAATACTTAAAGTATTGTTAATTATTCGGAGTTTTATACTAGTATCTATAATATATGAACATGTAAATGTAAAATGACAGAAAAGATTGTCTAAAGTCCCCATATAAATTTGGCACCCAATCCCATTCACCACTGCCAAGTAAAATATTTTGCGAATGGAAAAGTATTATTTCCACCATTAATGATATTAATGAAGTCGTCTTAAATGGTCAGAATGTTTTCTAAAAACTTCCAATAAAATAATCTTTGACATCTTTTATTTGACAATGAAATCTTTGAATGCCAAAAGAAATGGCGTATTTCAAAAAAACACTACCTTATTCATAGGTCAATAATTATTATAAAGCAAGCATTATTCGTAGGATGTTTATCACACTTGAATGGTCAAAGACATAGCTTATAATCAGTATCTTTAGAATTATCTTCAAATGTATTAATCTTGCCCATTTTTTGAATAATAAAATGCCTAATTCTTGTCAAATTTGGGATCACAGAGATTATCAATATATTTTTTTATCGTAAATATTTCACTATAATAATGTCGACATAAATTATACTGATGGTTTTATAAATGCGTTTAAAAATTAATAAATGTAAAAAATCTTAACACCACTGCACATTTATGTACTGAAATATGACTATATTCTAAAACATTAGAGCGAGAGGTTTAAAAGAATACTATTTTATGTAATAAAAATACTTTATGCAGTCATCAAATGTTTAAAATAAATATAAAGAATAATAAGGCTTCAAAATTATATATATAGATTATCTACAACGTTTAAGGTATGTTCAGGATCAGGCTTTGAAAATAGAACAAAAGCTCTATTTTGACCTACGCTGAGCATGTCCCCCCTTAATAATAATTATAAACTGACGTCGGGCGCGATTCCCGAGATACTCATGTTCGAATCCTACTGGGTGTCGTATTTTTTCTGCTGGTTATATTTTTGTCAGAAGTGTTATCAAAGTATGTACATATTATGATCAATAAAGGAATCAGGGAAATCATGAAATGGGAACGGAAATACCTAACGGGTGTGGAGAAACAGGCAACCGATCTCGAGTGTGGAAGAATATGGGATAAACTTAAACACTTGTCACAAATACGCCTGTATTTCGTTCTGACAACTGCTCTCGTTTTATGCACTGATGCTCATTCAATATTGGTGTATTTGAAGGTTGCAACACACACTATTGCACGTCTATAGTTTGAGGTTAATTTTCGTAGGACACTCACACATTCAAAAGTCTGCGTCAAAATTTAGTGTATTGGAATATAGACTATCGGAATTCTATTTATTTTTGTATTTGGCGAAAAGAGTGATGTGAATTATTTGTTAACATATTATGTTTAAGATAAAAATAAACCCTTTGGGATTGCAAGACTATAGCAACTCTGTCCTCGATTTCGACAACACATTGACGTTAGTTAAGTATCCACTGCGGGTAACACAGGGGAAATGTATCCATGTAATATATCATATTATGTGTCCGGGTCAGAAAAATAAATTGAACAGGTGTATCCAGAACCTGTGTTCCATACATGTACTTAATCAAAAATGTGTATTTTTTTATTTGACGAAATATTGAGAATGATTGATCGCGGCGATGACGAGTCCGTCGAAATGTAGGAATAAACCGTGAGTTGTTAAAGAATAGGAGGCAGGCGTTAGCGAAGAGGGGGTGATGATATAAAAATAAGGGTCGGGCGCCAGTCTCGGCGCGGTCCAGCGGACACAATACCCACCACCAACCTGTCACGTGTCACTTTTGCTCATAACGGGCGGCTGTAAAAAAATATATAAGCGGAAAGCATTTCATTTCGTAAATGCTCGCCGCCCCTAGGGTATCATTGGGGGGAAAACTTTTATTTGAATATCATCGCTTCGCTATTAAGGCACTTTGAAATTAAAAATTAAAGATAATATGTAAATTGTACGTATTACATCACATTTTACCATGAGCTGTCGTACCGGAAGGAGTTGACAGAATAGCATTGAGATCAAAAAATGACTACCTAGTTGTTCATGTACCACTACATACAGTAACAATATAAGTTTATTAAATTAAACAACATTACTTTGATATCTATTGGTATCACCTTTTATGATGTTCAGTTGCTTGGCTTAAGGCTATTATATCTCAGCTGAGGCATGGTCTAAAAAGATCGTGACTAGGCGATGCGCGGATTGCGGGTCGCGGGTGCAAATGACGCGAACCGAACGAAATATAATTTGTCATAACAATTCAACATGCATCCTTTTTATGGTATGTTTATTATTATATTCGTAATAATAATAGTACATTCATTGACATTCTTTCTTTTTCAAGTACATGCGGAACGTTTTTAAGTCATTTTTGCTTGATTTAAGAATATATTCATCCGACTCCATCACAAAAGAAATTGACGTGCGAACAGGTCGACTATTCCTCTTCGAATGGTAACGCGCCTCAACGCGGCCGAAATTTCGTTCCACATAGTGTTGAAAATTATTTGCCGTTTCACTTATGTACGCTCTTAAGCAGGTCCCTGAGGCACGCCCTCACGTCCTAGTAGGCACTCGCATGGCACACTTTTGATGAATGATATAATAAATGAGGACACACCCTATGCCGGTAACACGGACAGGTGGTTTGATTACCGGAGTTTGCACGGAGACTCGAATAGAGTTATGGATTCCACGACACCAACACTGTGCATGCTCGTGGTCAGCACTTAACTTTTTGAATCAGTCTGTATCCATAGAATTACTCGTTAAATGATGCTGTGACTTTAACAAGCCTAGGCGCGTCCTCTGTCTTGAGGTAACTGAATGTTATTCGATCACGGTCGACTGATGCCCCTAATTGCTGATCGCCTGGTCTTGCGGCAGTAACTATAGATTTGAGGTAGGAGGGATGAAACCGACCATAATTAGCCCAACCATATTATTATTAAACAAAAATGAAACGTTATTATGAATTAATTATGTTCGCTTTGGTTGGCTACCCCTGGCGCAATGAAAAGAGGATTGACTGGCATTTAGGCGGGAAAGCTTTTGTCTATTCCAAAATGGGTGATAAAGCATTACAAAGATTTTAGATTTTTTTGTCTTTCATTTAAAAAAAAAATGAAAATGTAGAGAAACCATGCCTACCCACGGGATAAGATTATAAAAAGTGGTACTTTGTAACAATAATGATTTTTTTGTTATTAAAAAAACTCGAATAATTAATGGGCCATATTTCGCTATTTGTAAAAAAACAGAGTTTCTCAACTTTTCATACCTTTGTATGTTCTTTATTGAAAAACAATTACAAAAAAATAAATGTAATTTTTATACATTACAGGCAAAATGTTTCAACATTTAAAATTGATGAAAAACCATTTAAAAATTATATTTTGTCTGTACATGTTCACAGCCTCATGATCAAAATTGCAGAAAATGATTCATACAATAATTATGAAAGTGAGAGTTATTGAATTGTATTTTTTACTCTCTTTGTATTCTAAGCAAGATATAATATTTTTCACAGGAACTAGTAGTTTACTGTTATATCTTGGAACATGATATCTGAACTTCAAATACTTACTTCAATTGAAAAAAACAGCAAGACATAATGGATTTTAATTATATACCCGTTTAATCAGCCTAGCATTCCCTGCAACCTCATTATATTCCAATACCCCTTACCGGCCACTGAGCCATCCAAGAGGCAATCTCCCTAACTTTGGAAATCACTGGTGTAGACAATAATTCATGAATTGAATTTAAGACAAAACGCTTTTGTTGATAGCTGCCATTGTATCAAACCGCTTACTCAAATTTTGAAATATATTTTTTCGTGGCGCGGTATTAAATAAATACAATATTTCACAAGCCTAGAACGATTCGGCGCCGCCGGTAGGGCGCCACCGACTGGACACCGGAACAACTAGACGATTGGCATCTGGGCACCATAAAAATGAACGAAATACACAAAAAAATACACGGATGTTACGATTTCAGTGTAATATTAAAATGTGAAAGCACACTATCGACATGAGGTTTATAACAGCTATACAACTTTATTATAGATAAATACTTTGTGTCCATGACTTGGTTATCTACTTGCTGGTCAAATTTGTGTGAATCTCTTCAAGCATTTTATTCATCGATAGCATCACCCAAATGTTTATTGTCCAGCTGGCGTCGTTCAGTTGGTGTCAAGTAGTCGGCGGCGCCAAATCGTCTCATTCCCTATTTTACACTGACATTGTTTCATTAAATAGCTAGACAAAAAAAAACTGTTTGAATTACAATTTTACTGTCTACTAGGTTTTAGAATTATAACAATTGATATAGAGTATAATAAATACAAGCCATGAGTTGAACGTGGCACTTTTCAAAGAATATTTAATATTGAAAATATGCTGGATTTTTTTGTAGGGATGACCAAAAAGGTATTGTTGAAAAAACGTATTTTACAACTTTTATATATCGGAGCGTAGCCGAAAAAAATACTCTGTCTGATACTTAAGTTACCTATAACTTATTTCATACATAATTTGAAAACAACTCAGATATATTTTAATACAGGGATGGCGAACCTTTTTACGAACGCGTGCCAAAATTAAAAAAAAAATAGTTTTCGACTGTCTGACGTGCCAAGCAGTTTTACATGGCGAAAAAAAAGTTAACAGTTTTCTAAAAAAGTAGTTTTTAACAGTTACATTGAAAAGGTTTAAAAATTACAATTGAGTTCTTGATATTCTATCTTTCACCGCATTTCTAGCCGAAGGCATATCTTTTATTCTTTGAATATTTTTGTCTTGTTTTCAAAATTTTCAAAGAGTGAAGCATTTGAACCACTCTTTTTTTATATTGTATTCTCCATCACTGAACGGTTTTCCATTTTTATAGATTATATTTGAGTCAAAATAACAAGCAGTTATTATATTTGAATGACTCCCGATAAATAATTTCATAAAGTTTTTTGATTGAATATTTTTATTTTTAATATTGTTCGATCCAAAGAACCGTCCTGTGCAATTTTATATTTACATTAAACGTAATGATTATCTTGAAAATGATTTCCCTGCTATTTTTTAAACAGTGCGGTTTGTCATTTAAGCATGAATTTCGTCGTTTCCGTTTGCGCATCGATTGGTAAACATAATATGAAAAACCGAAGAAAATACGCATGGCTATGTCGTCATTATTTTTTAATATTATATATAAGTAAGTACTTAAGTAAGTAGGTATATATTATTATTTATTTGCATAACTTTTTTATATAAAAAAAACATTTTTAAATAAGTATAATAATATATAAAATAGTAATTTCTTTTCTTTTCAAAATGAAACATTCGCATGCCATGTAAAATCATCTCGCGTGCCATAGGTTCACCATCCCTGTTATAATACCTAATATATAGCTATTAGAAAAAAATCTTTGAAAAAATTTATGCTTGTTCGAGTATTTTATCCAAAGATTTTTTCTACTACAGGTATATAAACCTGAGGTGTTTTCAAATTATGTATGTTCAATAAAAGAATGTTACTTTCTCAAGTCCTGTGAATTAATATTCGTTGAAAAAAATAATTTATTAAATTATTTAAAATTTGGAAAGATCCTGACACCGATTAGTACCTAAATAACGTAACTCATACTTTAATTTAAAATATAAAAGCCGATTGCCAAATATTAACCTAAGTTGTTAAGAACTTAAATATGTAAAAACTACTAGTTAATTTAGTTGTAATTAGTTAATACACATGTTGTTCAACTGGTAAAGCACGTTGGCGCGAATTCAGTGGATACGGGTTCGAGTCCTGTCGGGCGTCGTATGTTTTTCCAAATATTTCTTCTAGTGGGTATATTATATGAGGCATTTTATATGTAGATACTTATAGCCTATAACCACCACATTTGTACCGAGAAATAACTTCACAGCCTAACTCATATATAATGTTACCATTATAACGATTGTTATTCATCTTAACATTATCTAGATCATTATTTTAAATTAATAATATTGTATAATAAGGTTATTCATCGACCTCAATAACAAACATTATAATGTATTTGCATTGAGGGTTTTATTTCTTGGAAATAAAAGCACATATTAATATCTACACCGCAAACATTGTATAATACACGTACATATTATGAACATTACGAAAAAACAATATTCTACCTATATGGAAAATACTTAAAACGTAACATTAGATACAATGCATCGCGTTTGTATGCGTACATGAGCTGTATTTGGGGCAAGGGTAGCCTTTTAAAAGTAAACAACCTTTTACCTTTTAAATAAAACTTTTTGCAAATATATTTATTAAAATCGATAATTTAGTCTTTGCAATTAACAAGGATCGCAATATTATTTAAATTACCTTTCCGCGTCATCTTGCAACTTACAATAAGCTTGCGTCAATTTTCGATGACTTTTTCACACATACGTTGAGTTTGCGAGTGCTTGATATAGGCGCTTCCTTTTGCGTAACCATACAAAGATAATGTGTTTTTTTATGTAATTAGTGATTGGTGAGATAACCTTTGACCTTGCCAAGACATGCATCGCAAGATGTCACATATATTATAAGTGCAGCAGTTTTCTGTAACTTGCTGCAAGACCTTGCAGGATGCTGAAAGTTTATACAGCTCATCTGTGTGTGTGGGTACAGCTTATATACAGAAACTCCATAGGATTCGGCGTGGCAAATTGTGAAATTTGCGATTTTCGAAGCAGTGCTCCCAAAAAGTGGATACTTTGTCTTTCATTATCTCGGAAAATAAATCGACGGCATTTGTTTTTATATGACAGTTTTTTTTTTAGAATTATTAATAACCATGTCCTTGCTTTTTCGTACAATGTGGTTGTGTCGATCACAAACACCAAGGATTTGAGAAAAACACATAAATATTGTGTCCTCACCGGGATCGAACCCAGAACATTCGGGTGGAAGGCAAGCGCCTTACGCATTGCACCACGAGAGCCGATATCCAGTGACTGTGTGTATTATACAAACGTGCACAAACTATTTTAAATTTGAATTCTGTATACGTACTATTTTTCTTAATATAGGTAGTTGCCACTTTTAACATTTTTCCCTCGCATAGCAGCGTGTAGATCGTTTTTGTAGCACCGCTGCAGGGTGAGGGAGGGCCGGCCACGACGACGGAAGTCTTGAGGCTGTGCAACAAGGGTATGAAGTGTCGCACTCTTTGGCGGCATCCGGAACACATGTCCCAGCCACTTAAAGCGTCTCTTCAATGGCCCAGTATTGAACAGAATCAACGTAAACGTACAAAAAATAATTTATAATTCACAAGATTTGACAAAATTTAAAAGGAAACATGTTAGATTGTATCTATTCAAAATTGAAACGTATGGTCAATCGCGAGTTTTGAATGGAAACAATTCGAAATGGATCTGTACAAAACTGGTTTTGCTTTAAATTTTGTAAAATTTCATATGGCATGATCAGCATGATCCTGGACATTCCTTAAACGTTGTAGATAACCTATATATATATATAATTTTGAAGCCTTATTATCCTTTATATTAATTTTAAACATTTTATGACTGCATAAAGTATTTTTATTACATAAAATAGTATCATTTTAAACCTCTCGCTCTAATGTTTTAGAATATAGTCATAATTCAGTATATACATGTGCAGTGGTGTTAAGATTTTTTGCATTTATTATTTTTAAACGCATTTATAAAACCGTTAGTATAATTTATGTCGACATTATTATAGTGAAATATTTACGATAAAAAAATATATTGATAATCTCTGTGATCCCAAATTTGACAAGAATTAGGCATTTTATTATTCAAAAAATGGGCAAAATTAACACATTTGAAGATAATTCTAAAGATACTAATTATAAGCTATGTCTTTGACCATTCAAGTGTGATTAACATTCTATGAATAATGATTGCTTTATAATAATTATTGACCTAAGTATAAGGTAGTGTTTTTTTGAAATACGCCATTTCTTTTGGCATTCCCCAGTGGTTAAGCTACAACATACGGCCGTAGCCATAAATTGATAAACTAAAACTGAAGTAAGGAGTAAGATCATGTTAACGCGCGTGTTTAATAGATATTTTTTAGAAATGGACCTCCCCAAAAACGATTTTTCTGTGAGTCAGATCAAAACAATCCTTTGTTTTATTTTTCTCAGAAAATAATCTGGAAAAGTATAATATAATAGTATTGTAATGAAATTCAGGCCTCTGTAAAATTGTTATTATCTCAATTTTTGAAACCGTTTCGTCTCCTTTTCAAATTGAATACACAACAAAATTGCGATAAGAAATGACCATCAATTTGTCGCAGTCGGTAGACAATGAGAACTTTTCGTCTGAGTAGAAAATTTCTCCTCTCAGAGAGGATTTTTTGTTTGTCCGACGCTAAAATCTCTTGTCTCCAGAGTTTAATGTCTTGTTTCGCAAAATAAAAGTGATTATTATGAAAATAAAAAGCTGTGGAGAGCTTTGAGAAAGCTCCAGACGTTTTAATAGGTCGTCGCGAATTGTTTCTCGGATGCAATTGAAAGTTTTTTTATTTACGGAAATCGATAACAAATACAGTTGTCTCAAGGAAATTAATTTACTTGGCTTTATTATGTAATAACGCAATGGAAAAAATGGATAATAAATTAATATGAAAATAAAGCTGGAAAATGGTTACTTGTTCTTGTGCATTCTAGATTCATTAATAGCAAACTTCACGTTATTATCGCCTGCATCTGCAAAAGTTTTTATTAAACACTTTTAAGTTCACTCTGATATTGTAAATAAACATTTCGAAATACCCTACGTGAATACTAAACGTAACGTGTCCAGAAATGTGTACGTATGCGGTTGATCGTATCACAGTTCAGAGTGAGATGATGCATTGAGATCAAATTTATGTTTAAATAATACGCAGGTAAGTAAATAAGAAATATCGTATAGTACCTATATTTACATAAAATTCTAAGTTATTTAAAAGAAAGTTAGCAAATAGGTGCTAGTAAGTATCAAAAAGTACCTACCAATCAAATATCTGATAATAATGACAGCGTTATCTTCAAATATTTGATACCAATCAATATCAAATTAATGTTGAACTTATGGAATCTAGAAAATTAAAACATGAGTGTCTGCAATGTTCCACGAACAGCCCGTCATTTTCAGAATGATGAATCTCAATGCTGTACGGCCATCTCTTTCCGATAGCTTACAGTGAACTGCGATACGGCGAAATGTAATATGCACAAATTTATAATATGTAATCGTATACTTGCCATGCAAGCCCTACAGTGCGTAAATGTGTAGGCATGTGGAATATGATAAAAACGTTCAAAACGTCATGCAGGTGCCGATGCAGTGCAGTTCAACGTGACTTGATTTAATTTTTTTAGTAATTTCGGCAGATTTTGCCAACTGACAATGTTCGTTTAAAGATTCAAAATGTTCTACGAGATGGAAGCATCAGTCTGATAACATTTTAAACACCAATAAAAACGACATTACACACTTTTTTCCCGTAGCGGCAGCCCGTGACAGTAGGTGACATGCACCTAAATTTGGCTCGCGCTTATATCTCCTCATGAACGATTGAAACTTTGAGGTTTTTAGCTACTGGAAAAGAATGTAGGGATTTGAGATTTTTGGCAGCAATTTATTATCAAGCCTTACTTTTAATTACTCCTAACACGTGCAAAGAAATTTACAAGGTTTAACACGAAAAACATATGAATGTTAGTTTGTCTAAATTATCTTTATGTACTAGACGTATAATTTACCGTAACCTTCGACGGACTGAGGACAAGTGCTTTTGTAGCACTGCTGCATAATGAGTGAGGACCGACCACGGCGACGGAACCCTTGAGGTTGTCCCACAGGTGTATGGAGCATCGCACTCTCTGGCAGCATCCGAAACACATGTTCCAGCCACGTTAAGCGTCTCTTCATGATTACAATCACCGAGGGCTGCCGTGTCCGCTAACTAAATCTGCTAATCTACTAAATTTGCAATGCGGTCGTACCAATGTAACCCTAGTCCGGCACTCGCATCAAAACTCGTTTCGCCTGCAACGTATCGAATACGTCGACGTGACGTCATCGTTATTCATAAAACACACGTTGCCAAATGCAACTCCGCAGATTGGTCGAATGCGACTTTTTAGTTTGAAAAAAAAACATCTAGGTACTGTTGCAATCGATAAATTGCATGCTTCTTGGGCTGCGAGTCAAAGACGCCAGAACACATACGAACACCTACGAAGTGCTCATTCCTATACCGGCTCACCGATCGCCGCATCAAAATATATATACGTTTCGAAGGTTACGTGCGGCTGTCTCTATGTAGATATGCGCGGTCTTCATATGAAACACCGGATCGACGTTCTTGGAAGGTTTGATTTATGGCTGTGCGGCAGACGAGGCGAGTTTAGATGTGAGAGCCGGCTAATATTCGGCGGGGACATCGATTCTCAAAGCTCAAAAGACCTTTGAAAATTATAAGATGACATGTCTCACAGCTATACCTACAGGAGCACAGGCAGTACACACGTTTTGAACAAACGACATTATGGTATCCCATGGAAATGTATATACCTAATTAAAAACATATTTTTTAAAATTACATGTATAGTTAACTAAAACTTTTTTTTATAATAATAAGTACATACATACAAAGATATTTTGTAAACATGGTGTATGTTTTTTTATGTCCTGGCAGATGTTTTTTATTTTTAGAATTATTAATAACCATTCCTTGGTTTTTAGTACAAGGTAGTTGTTAGTAATTTTGAACAATCACAAACACCCAGGATTTGAGAAAAACAAATAATAATAATATTGTGTCCTCATTGGGAATCGAACCCAGAACTCTCGGGTGGTAGGCCAGCGCCTTACGCACTGCACCACGAGAGCCATGGCTCACAGTGGTTTATCTATTAAATTTATATTATTATTTACCATCATACGAATAAACGAATGATCAGATTTCAGAATCGATAATTCACAGCACGTCGTAAAGGGGTAAAAGAAAATTATTACAATTCAAAGGGTTTTCATATGATAATCTTTAACCTTGTTTTTGAAACCAATCTCACGCCCTAAGGCGAAACCCGATTGCGCCGTATATAATCCGGAACTGGGAACTACCGTATAAGATCCAGAAGTAAAAATTGTATCTCAGGGATCCACATTAGGGTGCGTATCCTGGGGGTGTCTTTCGAGATTGTATTAAGAGAAGTGGGGGGCAGGTTTGGGAGTCAAAGGGGGTTGCTAAGCGTGTAGATTTGTGGGGTGTTGACAGTTCTTCTCCGCTACGTTTTGTTAAATTTACTAATTGACTTGATGCATACGTAGTGAATTTCTATTAAACCAACGCCATGTACAGACAGTACTGCATGCACTCTTTTATGAATTTAAGTGCAAAGCTTGGAGATAGCAGTCTTTCTAGTAAACTTGGAATCTGAATAGTCATGGACGGTGGAGTTTGAATTCAATCCGGCTCGCAGATCAAAACTCGTCTCGTCTGCAACGTGTCGAATACGTCGATGTGACGCCATCATTATTCACAAACACACGTTGCCAAATAAGAGCTCCGCAGATTGGTCGAATGCGACTAGTGCTGCTATCAACAAATCGCATGGAACTCGGGCTGCGAGTCAAAGATGCCAGAATGCATACACACACCTACGAATTGGTCATTCTTATACTGACTCGCCGGTCGCCTCATCCAAATATAATATATACGTTTCGAGAGGTTACGCGCTACTGTCGCTAGGTAGATATACATGATCTTCATATGCAACACCCGAACGACGTTTATAGAAGGTTTGATTTATGGCTGTGCGGCAAACGAGACGAGTTTAGATGTGAGAGCTGGCTTAAAGTTGCATGGAGGTCAATTCTGTGTTCTGTGAAGACAAAATGCCGCCTCTACAACACGTGAGTGACACAGCTGAGACGTGGTATCTTGTTAATGCTTAACGCCCGTTTCAGACGGGACACCGGTGTCGCGCTCGGTATAATATATGAGGCCTTTGTATTCGAATAAAGGGGCCTTTGTATTATGTTTATGAACGCCCCAAAGCTAATGAGTCAACGCATAATTTCGCATAATAAATTAGAACATACAACTGGCTGCGGTAATAAAAACAAGTGTATCGGCGGCTTGAGAATGTAGCGGCTGACGGAAAAGTATACCGGACACGCGTTGACTCATAAGCTCTAAGCGTTCATAAACATAAGACAAAGGCTCCTTTATTCGAATACAAAGGCCTCCTATATTATATCGAGCGCGACACCGATGTCCCGTCTGAAACGGGCCTAAAGGTCAGGATGTTGTCGATGATAATCAATATCTTGGCTAATCTTAGAGGTGAACTGGTTACAAATACCCGAGTTTGTAAGAAGATACGTCAGTTTTAGTTGAGGCATATATGCTTTTAGCTCAACTGTGCGGATTCCGTTGGCGTGACAGACCCTCATTCGTTTTGTAGCAATAGCGATCTACGCGCTACATCAGGTTTCACATGGCAAATGGTTAGGGGCTACGCTTTGGACTGATGAAAACAGCGCGACTCTGTGCTTTCTTTATGCTCCGATGCTAGAGCGTAGATACTGATATAGAAGAGGGATTATGTCCGAAGATTTCTTTTGAATTCAATTAAAACCAAGAATTTCGGGTAATTGAATATTAGGTAGATTTTCTTTTTTAGACGAGATATAGGACATGGGAGTAATCAAAATATAGGTGATTATGTAATAATTTTATTGTTAATAATAATATGTCATGGGCACTTTGTGATTATTAGGGATAAAACATTGTTTTATTTTTTTATGCATTGGCTAATATTAATTTTAAGGACTTTACGTTTGGATTATAAATTGTTATTATAACTAGGCTGGTGTGTACGCGCACTTTGGCGCGAAAAAGGGTGCTGCATTATAATAGGTTCCGACCAATGACATTATTAATGGACAACGTACTCAATACAGTAGCTAGCAAGTAAGTTCGCACATAGCGACATTCGCACATGTATAGGTAGACGTCACGCAATTTCCATTATGCGATATCACGCATCGGGAATTTATAGCAATATCACCTTTATTGTAATGGCGTTAGAACAGATTATGCCAATCGGCAGACCCGACAAAAAAGTGAGTGTCATTTTTTTTTCCAGATACTTCGTCCATATTAATGTCATTGGTTCCAACTCGTCTAAATAGCGAAGCGGTTTCAGGGCTATTTACCGACTGAACGTTTTCTTTTTCTTCAGACTACGCACGGGTGGAAGTAACTTCAATTGTTCCATTTCAAAGATACATATTATTATTATTACTAGTTACATTTATCTCCTTAACTCTTTTGATTGTATGATTTTTGATGATGAATTTAGGCATTTATTATATATAATATATCATGGTAAAAATTTATAGGTCGCAAAATGTTAAAATTTCTCTAAAGTTACGAGTCAATTACAAACTCCATTCAAAAGTTTATGAAATATAATTTATCTAATGATGTGAAACATGGAATTGAAGATATTGTAATTTTAGCCGTGACAAATTAATAATTTGAAAATGCTATAACCACGGACATCCAATATAGAGTCGGTTCATATTTATAAGACGGCCTGATGAAGAACGGCTCAAAAATAAGAGTTTATACTAAAAGATTAAATACAATATTTTTTTTACTAATACTTTTAATACTTTTTGCGACCCGTCTCATCATGCCTTGGAACTACTATTGGTGGAATGTATATATATGACTCGTCCGTATAAACTACTGGCCTGTAATCTGCTCGAAACTTTGAAATTAAATTTAAATATTTGATTCTTTTGAATCGAAGTCGTGAGTTTCCATTAAAGCTTTTCACTTGTCGTCAGTATTTTTCCATTTAAATCCTAGTTTCTGAACAACATTTCTCGATTTTGACACCGAGCCTCTGAAATTTATGTCTTTTACTATTGTGCATGTATTTTTTTTTATTGTCGGCAACTGGTGAGAGTCTTTATGGAAGTTATATATTTTTCTCCAAATGACACAATTATCGAAATCATCGAGAGCTGTTTTTTTATGTATACTTTCCCACCTTTCCTTCTTTCTTTTTTCTGCATCAATTCTTTCCACATATGTTAGTGACGCTCCTGTAACTTCTGCTACACTACAATATACGTCTTTCGCTTTTGTGTGAAAATTTTTAATTTTTTTTATTGCATTAATAATAATTTCCTTAATCTGTCCATTCAAAGGAATACCACGTCCAATTTTTATGACATCGTAGAAATATGCGGATAAAGATATTACTGGTAATAATAAAAATTACATTGGTAGATGAAAATTAAAAAAAAAAATGTCAGAATATCGTGTACATAATATATTCAAGCGCTTTGTTTTACGCCACACTGTTATATGAATAACGATGTTGACGTGCTAACGCTCCAAAGACTTTTAGGCTACTGATAGTACTGATTATTATTTATATCGGCCAATCAGGCCAATAGAGCTAGACTGTACATAATATACATATCAAGCAAATTCTATCGGAAAACAAATACTATATTGATGTGAGTGAATGTCTTAAATATAAAATTTACCTCTACCAAATATGGCTCTATTCTTAATTTTAACACGACCTCATTAAAAATAATACTCTTTTATAGTACCAATCTATTAATATAGAGAAAAGAAACCATATCATAATAAAATAATTTGTAGATATACTTACATATTTCCTACAAAGTCCACCGATTATTATGACTTAGGTTCCAAATAAACCCAAAAATTTTCATATACGACCCTCACATGACTTCTTGGTCGTCTTACAATTTAAATCAAATTGTATAGTTGGAAAACAATAATGTATTTATTGCAAAATCGAACGTTTTCAACATTTCAATTATTCGTTTATTTCAAATATAATATTTTAATGGTAAATATCTATCCGGCGAAGATTTGTCATTGGCGCACTGCCTGTTTAAGGGGGCACGCTTTATTAAAAATATACCAGAGAAAGCACATCGCCCCCTTCCGTATCCTGGGTGACCGGCCCCCCAGGCACATTTGAAATCACGGCTGGGGAAGTTCATGCGGAGTGGGAGTGTGTATAATTAGGCCGGAGTATAATTCATAATGTTGAGGCTTTTTGATCCCTTGGAAACCTGTTTAATTTATTATCATGATTTGGATGTATCTGTGGATACAAATTATGCAAAACAAAATAAATCTTATTCAATTTTATAATGTGGGATATACGAAAGAAGAGTATAGGCGAATGAGATAATAATATTATTGTTTTTGGATTGTTTTAAATAATATTTAAATACGACTTTCGTTTGCAATATTAATTACAGTACTCTCTCAGTAATCCGCCACCCCATAAACCAGACAAATGTCCAATTAGTGAAAGCGGCGGATTATAGTGCATACATACAAAATATGGTAAAAATTAAAATATATTATATATTATTTCGATTAACTAAATAATAAACAGTAAATCACTTGACACTTAAAATCAGGAACTGGAAAAGACGTGCGGAGGACCATTCCGGCTGAAGGACGGCGGCGGAGGAGGCCAGGGCTCGACTTGGGCTGTAGCGCCATCGAAGAAGAAGTAGAAATCACTTGACACAACCAGTGACGCAGATATTCTTGAATAGCTTAGGATTCCTGGCTGTCCCTATGACCAAAAGCTTCATTTTATGCAGGGCTCGAAATGGACCGGAACGCACCGGAGCGCCGTTCCGGTTCATACAATCCACAAAATTATCGTATTATATTAATAAACATTAATTTTATCGTCTGAGCTAGATATTTCATATAATTAAAAAAAAATAACACACTTATTTTTATAAATCACATTTAGAATTAATGTAGTATGTATAGTATAATATAGTTTATATTTTCGTAAAATTATCGAGCGCTCCGGTTCGTAAAATTTTCCATTTCGAGCGCTGATTTTATGTGTCCCGGTTACATTGGAGCACGGCATAAGTGATGCGGTCCTTGAGCACTTTCCTCCCTGGTAAATTACTTTCTTCACGATGAATGTACGTTTTACGAAGGAGAAGTTTCCAAAATAAACCCGTCTCATCAGCGTTGTTTGTACGCGGCGGACTACTGAATTTGACAATCGAAAACCGGCGAATTATAGAGCTTGATCTTGTGCTTTAAACTAGTAAAAATAACAGCGGATTATAGTAGTTTAGTTATAGTAGTAGGATAGTCGAGCGGCGGATTACTGAAAGTGTACTGTATTGTTAATGTGGAGGAAGATAATTATTATAATAGTATGTACCTAGCTTACTTAACTCCTCTTCGGATGTACTCTTTATTTTAAAATTTAACGGGAAATACAATGCTTTTTTATGATTTTACCGAAGCTTTGACTGCGACTCGCTGTCATATCGCCTCTTCTCATCTAGAGGATCCGCCGATCAGGTCCTCACTCCAATTCTGTTAAAGAACTTTACAATTTTGCCAAACTCCCCACCGCTAGGACACCTTTCAATTCGTTGATATTCTCAAAGATATCCTCAATTTGCAGCTGTACTCTGTGTTATTCATATTTAGGGCATTGTACTGCTATATGTATAATGTCCTCCAAAACATTACAGTCATCGCAAAGCTGCGAATCGCTTCTTCCTATGAGGACATCAAATCTTTTACCGATTGTTTGTCCAGTTCTTAGCCTCAGTATCAGCTTAAGTTCATTTCTATTCAAAGGAGACTCCGCAGAATAGAGCACCAGACGTGGGGAGTTTATAATGGATTTACTCCATTTCCCCTTTTCTAGGGATGCCCTGTGGTGAAAATCTATCCTACATGCTTTGACACATTTTTTTATGGCCCCATTCCAGTCCAGGTTTTCTGGTATCCCTGATTGGCCAGCTTCCTTCGCCAGATCAACAACGCTTAATTTATTTGATTGAAATCATTGATATATTTATATAACATAGTACAGGATACACTATCCCTTACAATATCACAATAAAAAAATGGGTATTTTTCCAGAAAAGGTTATTATAGATATCTGACAAAAATCTGTTCTATTTTAAATAAGTAGATAGGTACAATATGGACGTATTTATAATTCTCTTAAAAATATCCCATAAAATGTAATCATTCTCTGTTGTTATTATATAATAAGTTAAGTATCAATATACAATTTAACGTATTTTGTAAATTTACCCTTATTAAAATCATGCAGAGTTTATTTCTTCGTCTCTGCTTATTAGGAAAGAATAAAAGAAAATATGGAATTATTCTGCCAAACCAAACTTTGTGGCAGACTGTATTTTTTTTGACAATTTATTTTTTACAAAATTATTATGTTACATATTTTCATTTTAAAATACTGTAGGTATGTTATAAAACTAGTACGGTAACGTAATGTTACGGCACTGGACAGAACAGAATTTAATAAGTAGCACATTAAGAGAGGGGTTAATAATATGAAACAAAGGGCATAGTACTCGAATGCTGACCGGCTTGCTCCGCTAAGAGGGACATTGTCAACTGATACCAATGCTGTCTCACGTTGTAGAAATATGAAATAGGGTAGCGAGGTCTCTTTGTGAAGTGTTATCTCTCGTGATATGCACCCCCATGTATATAAAGCTGTCGACACTCTCGATATAAAGTCGCTATTCAGAAGGAAATCTGGATAGGGAATTTCTTGTTTAGATACCACCTGACTTGGTTTAGTATCATTATTCTTTTGTCGTTCTCCATGCAAACTTCCAAATGTTATCTAGTTTTTTTGTGAAGGGGCTTCGGTTCCAGGAAATGTTTGATCAATAGTCGCAAGTCTCGTCAATACACTTCCTCATTCCTTTCCATTACTCTCCCGCAAAAAAATCATCCAGAATCTAGGGTTTTTCATCCATTTTTTATCGAGAAATTCTTGCACTCATCGTTGTATCTATTGAATTAGAATCTTGTACTGCTATGGACGAGTGCACCCCTAGTGGAAGTTCCTAGTCGGGTGGATCCCGTCTCTTATAAATCCTTTCTATTTTCCAGAGATTTGTATCCTGTTATAATCCTTCTCCACATAGTCAATCAACCTCGTTTATTTAAGTCTCTTCTGCTGGGGTACCAACCTCGTTAGGTTAGGTTATATTTCGCTCAGATGATACCATTGGTTTACTGTTCAACTACGTGACCGAAAACTTGTACGTATGCAGTATGCCGTATCACATCTTCACCGTGAAATGTTGTATTGGAAATATATGGCTGTATATTAAAGACCGTCCAACCTGTACTGACATAAAATTCATGTCTAAATAAAGCACGGTTCTTGTTGGTTTACACTTTACAGGAAGCCAGCGCAAATATTTTTTTGAAAATAGCCGATATACTGGAATATTTGTTAGTTTAGGTTAGGTTAGGTTAGGTTTTCATCTATGCTATGAAAATTGAATTAATGTTCATATTGAATATAATAAAATTGGTGACCGTATAGTATACTGTCATATCTTTCCGATAGAAAGCGCACGGCGAACTGTGCCACGGTGAAATGTTTTACGTACAATTTACATGTGACCCTTCCGTTGGGGTACCCACCTCATTAGGTTAGGTTAGGTTATATTCCGACCCAGATAATACCATTAGTTTACTGTTCAACTCCGTTATTTCTGTTGAAGCAAGATCCAGTTTTGTCACAAATGTCATTTTTCTGCCTTCTAAATTATATTCACAGTTTGCATGAGAATTGGTACGGGATCATTTTTTTCTTTTACTTTTAAATGTTAGAGGCCTTACATTTTTAGTGCGGTTGGGTTTCACTTTCTTAGTGAAATATATTATTGTAAAAAGTAAAATATAAAATTTTATGTTCAGTGAATTGTATCAGTAAAATATTGAAGATGAAATAAAAATTCAAGTCCCGTAAATATAGCTGTCATATGACTTTTTTCAGTTACCTATCATAAATACTACTATAACTCACAGCCTCAACTAGAAGGAAATCCACTTGGCTAACCAGTGAATACAAAAATAAACTCTGAATTCATTGAAAACATTTTTAAAAATTTAACTACGTACGCACTGAGGAAAACCAATTTTCTGCCTGCAACATAAAGAACCTTTGTATGCAATGGATACTGTTTGATTAAAGATACAGAAATAGCCTAAGGCCGCTTTTCAATAAGGGTAGAAGGCGGGAGATGGTGTAGGGAGTTTGCTATTAGTGCATCTTAGTACCTTTCTGCGACTACCTTAAGACTCGGGGGTGGCTTTGATATACGAAGAGGGTTGTGAATCGCAGATATCACGAGATCCAAAATCTTCGATTCTACTATGTAGGTATATTTTTGGGTATCAAGGCCAAACGGCCTCGTCATCTTCGGGACAAAAATCGTCTCTAGTGGAGAATACAACATATATGACGTGTACGTGAGTTGCGAAGGGTGGAGGCAGGCTCATAAGATCCAACATAAATAGTACACACCAACCTTTATCAGTCAAACGTATTTGTGTTCATTAAATTAATATTACTATGTTGAGATAGTGTTTGAAATTCAATTAAACCTTCCTAATCCAAGCCATATTAGATAATAGTCAAAATATATTCGTTTACCTAAAATTGTGCCATTAAACCACACATAACTTTAGATATTGAGATAGAAGAATATTTTTTACCGGTTATGGTTTGGTTTATACCTACCAGTGTTTCTTAATATGGGACATACGCTTGCCGGGGGCAATTTAAATGTTTTGGGTAGCAATGTGCAAATCATTAATATTTGTTACATTTTTTTTTGTTAAAAAACGCATTTTCCATATATTTTTTTTGATATTGCAACATTGACTTTCCGAGAAAAAGAATTCAGCACCATTTGTACTTTTCCTTATTATTTTTACTGAAAAATGGCAGGAATATGAAGGACAAATTTGAAAAAATATCAACAATACTATTCATTATTCTCTTGTTAGGTAACTATAAAATTTTGATAGGGGCATGGAGATTTTTGAAGTGTAGAAGTGGGACCAGTGGCAGCCGGTGGTCTTCAGAATAGCATTTTCTGGTAGTGCGCAATGGTTTACCTTCTATACCCAGCGTTGGAGCATAGGGCAAGCACAAGTTCACGCCACTTCCCTCGGTTCAACGCCAACTCTTGCGCCTCCCGCCATGTCAGACCTGCAGCACGTAAGTCGCTTTTGTAGCACCGCTGCAGGGTGAGAGAAGGCCGGCCATGGCAACGGAACCCATGAAGCTGTGCCATAAGGGTACGCAGTGTCACACTCTTTGGCGGCATCAGGAACACTTGTCCTAGCCACGTAAAGGTCGTAAAGCGTCTCTCCATGATTACCTTAATCACCGAAGGCTGCCGTGTCAATAAGCTAAGATAATATCTTAGTGTAAAAAGACCGAAACGTCGAACTTCTCAGAAGGTACATTAAATATGTCTTTGTTTATTTATTCTATTTCATAAAAAAGTTTTTAAACAGTTGATTTTATTTCAGCAGTATGATTTAATATCAATAAAGGAAAATAAATGTCACGGTTTATGGCTTAACGCTCCGAACAATGAATACGTTAGGCAAATAAATAACCGCTGATGTGTTTTTTTTATACTGAATGTATTTGAGTGGTTTAGAAATAAATTTGGCAGTTTGTATGTTCGTAAAAGTTTGGCGATTCATTAAATCTTAAATGTGGAATTGTTAAAAATTAACTCGCTAACATTGTTATAAAACAGAAATTGGCGTTTTTGTTTCTAGAGTCCTAATTTCGTGCGCCGATCATAAAGTGTGTAAAAAATGCTACACAAAACGCTACCATGGGAACATTGGACTACCGTTTAAGAAGTATACAATGACCTCATTGTAACCCTGAGCAAACTGAAAAACCATTTGGATCGCAATCGCATTGCGCCCATGAACCGAGTATTGTTCATAATACTGCTACATGTTCTACTTCGCGAAGTGAGTGATACACATATGAATAACAATGATAAGTTGAGTGATGTCTTCAAAAATGCAGGCAGTGCGTAGCACTTGGATGGTATTAGAGGAGCCGCCGCTAAGTGGGACATGGCACAAATAAGGTTGGGAAAACTTTACGCTGGGCTTAATGAATTTGAAAATCTCACAATACTCTCTGAAACGCTTTCTGAATTGAGTTACTATTGGCAATCGGCTTTTGTATTTTAAATCAAAGTAGGTATTAATTCTTCTTCTTAATATTAGGTATTAATTACCTTACCTATTAATTACTTACTAACTTAGGTATTGTAAGAGCCGTTAGTTAAAATTTGTCACAATTAAATAAGATAGTCTATAGCATTGTGGTCGATGTGTCAAAAAATATTTTTCCATTGGTTATATATTATTTTCTCAGAAGTGTTTTCAAATAATTTATTAAAATAATGTCACATTCTTAAATCTTATAAATTATTCATTGAATAGAAAAATAGTTAATTACAATAAATACGTATTGTTAAAAATACACGAATAGATACAATAATATATTAATCGTCTTATCAACAAAATACAGGTTGCAGAATTCGATGAGTTTTGTGTTGTCAAATTTACTTTTTATAGTGCTTTTCTAAACTAGGGCAATGCATTAAAGTTTCGAGTGCTCGTTATTTTGTCAACCAGACATTCCAAACTATACTTTTTTTCACTTTCAAGAGAAACGTGGGAGCCTCGCTCCTTTTGCATGCGTTTTAAATAAGCAAAGTTTGCATAATACTATATATTATGTTCGAAGTAAACACATTTAAACTTTCTTACCTACTTCGAGGCAGGGAAAAGAAAACGAATAGATGAACAAAGTCGAAGAAGTTTTGTCTTCCTGAAAGGGAGTGGTTGTTTTCTATGGAACGTTTCTATGGAAAACTACTTTTATGGAGACAGATAGATAAGCGTGTGACGTAATATAAATTACGTAAGTTTAATATAAACTTGTCATTGAAAAATATGAGTGTATTTTATTTGTTCAACAAACTAACTTCAAATTCGAAGAACTGCGATGCCCACAAATGCTATGAGTCGTCTCACAAAGATATTTAAAAATCGCAGTATCACAAAAACTACTAACAAAGAGTCGTCAAAACGTTGATATTTTAGGCACTACGAAAACTGGATGCCAGGACAAGTGGGCGTCGCACTATCGAACGAAATAGACGTTCGTGACGATCTGCTACAGAAAATAGACGAGGAGGTTTAATAAGTTTCTATCTACTACTCAGTAGTTTTAATCGATTTTGAGATTTTTTTTTTTTGTTATGGACTGAGAATAATTTTGCTTGACGCTTCATATAAAAATAAAAGAACTCTTTTCTTGTTGGAACTTACAAATAATAAGTACAATTTAATCATTATTTACGTGTACATATTTAAATTCTCACCAAGTGTTAAATAATATACTCGTAATATACATATAATTATATTTTAAAAGTAGGTATAATTCACGAACGTCTGTTTATTTTCGAATTTCATTCGATTGCGTAGCGCCCACTTGTCCCAGCGCTGAATCTTCATAGACCGATATTTTCAATGTCCATACTTATTCGATATTGAGACCTGACTTTTCATAGAATCGGATAGGACGAAAATTGACGCACTTTGAATGTGAGCTGGCGGAGGATGCTTCGTATTCCATGGATGGTCGGGTATACGAATTTGCAATATAGAAAAAGAAGTTCGGCCTCTTATATACTTCTTCGGGCATCCGCGATATCTTATCTGGTACACATTTACCGAACCCAAAGGCTGCGAGTAATTTACTGGTTTTAAAATATTCTAGACCTTCGTTGATGTTGAGAATACCGTTTGGATCCCGTGTTTCTTCAATATCCTGGAAATGGTATCGGTAGTATTTTTAATATAAGCCTGGTCTTTCAATTTTGTCCATACCTCCTAATTTATTTTTGAAATTATACTTCTTTTGGCGCGTTTGGGAAATCAAATCAGAGTGTATTTTTGGCATGTGACTTGTAACACATAATTTATTTTTTCACACGAAAAAAACGCACTCGATTGGATTCGAACCACCGATTGTTCGGTTATCAGCCGAACGCACTACCTTTACGCCACAGTATGATACTGCAATTCTGGCGATTATACAGTATAATATTATAGTTTAAAATTGTTCCGTTGCCTAGGCAGCGAATTTATTATTTCTTAGAGCGGCGTTCACATTCATACGCCGACACTACCCTTCATCATAACATATTTCTTAAGAATGGCCTCTGCAATAAGCCCAAAATGTCGAGAGAAGAAAAAGGAAGAACACGCAATGAAAACGTAAAAATCTATTACTATAACAAACAACCGTGAAAGTCGCAAACATTATATTATTATCTAAGCGTTGAGTTAAAAGATATCCTCAACTGTCTGTCTGCGGTGGACTATTCTAATCTTGAATCATGTGACTCATAAAGGTTTGCAACAGTGTAATCGCTAACAAAGGACGGACGGTATAATAATCGTTGGTATCGGTAGTTTGCTAAGCTGATTCAAGAGATAACTGGAGGACAATCTTGGGAAGAGTTGAAACTTCATATTGTGATGACTACGATCCAGGTTAAGATTGATAAGATAATATCGCAAACTTATGTGATATTTGTTTTGGAAATGTAGGACCACACCAACTTCTGATATTTGGTTTAGTAAACCTGTCCACAAACCTTATTTTTTTTTAAATGAGTTATCAAAAAAATGGAATAATACTACACTGATCTGATTGCTTCAACCATTTAGAGTCCAATTGTTTTCTTGACGAAGTCGTTCGATCTAGAAGGCGAAACCATAGATTTATTATAAAATTTTTGTTTTAGTTAATAAATTAATTTGTCACTATTCAATACTAAATATACACAAGGTTTATGATAAATTTGAAAATATATAAGATACATAATAATACGTATATATCGTGGTCGGTAATTTAAGTTTTTAGAGTTAACAACGAATTATGTGTCTATATATAAATATGTAACCTAGAAAAAAAATCAAGGTTATCCGATATAATTATAGAACATGAATATAAAGCACAGAGAAATTAGCATTATGCCTGATTTTAGAGGGCAGCCAAACATTAAAATTTAAATTACTCCATAAGATGATTTCGAGACTTACCAACTTTTGGCAGTATCGTGGGTTCATTAGAAAAAAACTTACATCTTTCACTGGCTGGGTGAGTTCTTGTCTCTATTAACCGACGTGTTTCGAATTCTGTCCAATTTGTATAAGTATGTAATGAAAGTAATTATAATTATATATTACTAACATAATTATAGATGGCGTCAGGTTACAACCAAGTTTATAGATGACGTTTTTGGACTTTCGAATAATTAGTATTTATTATATTCTGACAAAGCCAACAATATCTACATGGTAACCGCATATAACAAAATAAATAGTTGTAATAATAAATTTAGATAAAACAAAAAGTATGTATATTATAGAATTATTATTATTAAATTAATTGGGTATTGATGTATTTGAAAACATACACTTTTATAATGACGCCGATACTTACCGGGTAATTCTTATATGCCCGTTTTTGAATGTCAATATCACATGAAATTTGAACGAAAACCTAATATGAATTTCGTTACATAAGATTTTTTCCCTCAATATTAAAAAAATGTAGATACGAACTGACATCTTTTATGGGCATTAAACATATTAAAATATGATAGATGTGTACATCGAGGTACCTATGTATGGGTTTGTGTAAATTTTACTTTGCATGGGTACTAACTTGTTTTAAATATGTAGGTACCTACGTAGATTTACACATTACATAATATACTTATATTTTTACACAAAAACGTGATGTTAATTATTGTATATGTAGTGTAACCGGGAAAGCTCTATGCACGTAATGCGATGAATCTGGGTTCAAGTGCCATTTCGTATTTTTTCTAGAATTGCATTAAATTTAATAAAATATTGTTTTTGCAGTTGTTTCAAATATTATGTATTACAGGTAAATATATACTTAGACTATAGATACATCTAGACGCCACCCATTGCATTGCTAAATGAAGCTGCGTGCCGTGCGTTTGGTTTGTGGGCGAGCGAACGCATTCGTACACAAATGTTTGAGACCATAGAACATTTCGCTGGTGTTCGCACAAAGTGCTCGCACTAGACACTCAGAATTAAAATATAATTTTCTATTTTTTTACGTTATATAGTATTTTTAAGCGGTCAAAATGCAACCATTAGGTAAAAATATTCATAATTTAATTTATTTTAAAAAAACACTAGGTCACTTGATATTAAAATATATAATTATATAAAAATAAATTACCACGAACATGTATCAACTTACCTATGAGACGTAATACCATCTTCTTGCTTATCAGAACGGCTACCACATTTTAATACAACACACAAAACCATTTTTTCTACTTAATTAACTAAAAATATTTACCACTGACTTTATGTTTAACACAAAAAATATCAATTTTAGCAACATGGCTCGCAGGTTATCGACGCTTAGTTAAGCAACAAACTAAGATTTGGCGGCGACACCATAACAAATCATTTCACACATCTGTAAACCTTTTATCTTACTCTAGCGCGTGTCGCAGAGATTATAAGGGTGCCGAATACTTTCTCACTCGCACTTATGCATCATTTTTGTTCAGGCCTTGAATATATACAATTCTCATTATTAGCATGAGTCTCTTCATAGAGAAGGACTCTCATAGCTAATTCCACGATTTTTGGTCACTAGTTTTTCGCAGTCACATATAAGTAAATCAGTATCCAATGGCACCATGGACACGGTAAAAACACCTTGCAGCTGTAGATGTATTGATTGTTAGCATAGAAGCAGGCATTGCAGCAAATAATTCCAATACATGCGTGAACCGCCCGCCTATGGTGCCACTGTATACAAATTTACTTACGTTTGTCGAATTTGATGAATTAGTCGATCTATCGGGGTGTAAGATGACCCTGTGGTCATTTACTGTCCCTTGTATGATGGCTGTATTTATTTTGTTCGACGGTTATACATTCGCCGATCTACATGTCCGGCAGCGCTCGAAATTGAATATTTTTACGAACCGGAGCGCTTGACAGTTTTCTGAAGATATTTACATAGTTATCAAATTTTATGTGTATTTCATAAACATAAGTGTCTTAGATTTTCTATTATATTATGGCCTATCTAGCTCAGACGGTCAAATTATTTTTTCCACAAGAAAATTTTACCGTTTTCACGAATAGGAATGGTGTCCGGTGCGCTCCGATCCATTTCGATCCCTGATGTCCGGCCCATTAATATTTCATCAGATTTACGAACTCTAACACATCACATACTTTTGTATCCATTCTTATTTATTACTTACTCATATTTTCGCGTTATGCATAACACGTATTTTTAAATGTCATTTAACAGCAAACAATCATAAGATACTGTAAGTCCCAAAGACTACGATGGGCGGGACATGTGGAGAGAATGCCTGAAGTTAGAGCGCCAAGGATCATGACGAAGTGGCTACCCCAACGGAAGAGACCCAGAGGCCGTCCAAGAAGGAGATGGGCTGACGCCGTAGAAGTGGACTGGCTTCATATAGGAAGACCCGGTAACTAGAGAAGTGTGGCGAGAGACCGGAGTGAGTGGAGAGCGGTTGTGGAGGAGGCCAAATCCCACCCCGGGATGTAGCGCCATGGAAGAAGAAGAAGAAGTAATAAATTTTGAATAATTATCTTATATTAACGAAATCACATTATAATTTGACGGTGGTTAACCAAAAAGGGCGTTAGGTTCGTTTCAGCATAAATGAATGAAGTATTCATGGGGTAAGATTACTTACACTATCGTTTACTTAGACCCAAGTGCTTATTTTTGGCACTGAAACTTTTTGCGGGCCTTAGCTTTCCCCAAAAAGGTTTCCCATCGGGACGATGCAAAGTCGGGCTTACCAGTTGCTTTGCACAAAAATCCTAAAAAATCCCCTGTGACACAGTCCAGCTATCTTAGTTTCAGCCTTCCATGCCCTCAAGGTATATGCACAAAGCCAAAACTGCTTGAGCAGTAGTTATTCTGTGATGAAGTAACAGCTATTTTTGATTGGTTAGTTAGAGAAAATATATTGACGAAACTAATAAAATTATTTTTGAAATTACTTTCCTGTAGCATCACAGATCGCTAATAATGTAATTTTGGATTAGATCTTGATTATATTCACTAGGTGGAAAACTCGTCCAAGGATGAATGAAAAACATAATTTTTTTCTTAATTATTTGGAGCTTTACCGCATGTGAAATAGCAGAAAAATATTGCCAAAAGTCCCCCTATAGGAGTGGCGAAGGGTGGAGGTAGGTTGTTAAGATCTGACACAAATACTGCTCATTACACTTTCTCAGTCATACGTATTTGTTGTCACTGAATGAAGACCACTATGTACAGACAAGTAGGTTAGTTTTCAAAAATCCATTAAACCCTGCCTAAACCAAACCATAATCGTTATTGGCGATCTGCCAAAAACAGTCCACACTTTTCAGTCATACTTACTTGTTGTCGTTGAATTATGAATACATATTATTACAGATGGTGTCAAGGTGTTTAAATTCATTAAGCCCTGGATCAACCAAACCATAATAAATATTCTTCTATCTATGAAATATCCAAAATGATGTATGCTTTAATGGCATAGTTTTAGCTATTTTATAGATAGATACATCGTTTTTTACTATTATCTATTACAACTTGGTTTACACAGGGCTTAATTAACTTTTAAAAACTAATAAGACACAAGCTACACATTTTAGTCTTAGTTCGATGAAAACGAATACATATAACTGACTAAGTTTAGTGTGCACTAGCTATGTAGAATCTTAATAGCCTACCTCCACCCTTCGCCACTGCCCTATAGAGTGAGTACTAAATACCTTTATTATTATTTTTTACCGCTGCCAAGAAAAATATGTTGCATAATAATACTATGTACAAGTGTTTTTCCACAATTAATAATTAATGCTGCCTTCCACTACAATATGCACGTATAATTATTCAGTAAATATACTTCAGTGCCTAATGAAAATGACAATGATGATATTTTCATATTATGTGCCTAGTCGACTCTTCAAAATAATATTTTTTAAATTGGAACTGCGCAGAAGACTTGGGTTATTTTTTTTGGAAAATTATTAGGTGAGTATATACCAGGGGCGAAGGGTGGAAGTACGCTATTAGATCCGATATAAATAGTGCGCACTAAACTTTGTCAGTAAACAGTATTCGTTTTCATTGAACTAAGACTACGACGTGTAGAGAGTGTTTGCTAGTTTTTAAATTTCAATTAAACCCTGCCTAATTCAAGCCATATTAGATAATAGTCAAAAATATTAATTTATCTATAAAATATCTAAAATTATACCATTGAATCATACACAATTTTAAATATTGAATAGTTAGAAGACTACTTTTTATTGATTACGGTTTGGTTAGCAGGGCTTAATGAATTTTATAAAACTAGCCAACACTATCTGTAATATTATGTATTATTAATTCAATGAACACAAATAAGTATGACTGAAAAGGTGTGCACTTTTTTTGTCGGATAGCCTATAGCATGGCCCACACAAAGGGGGGGCTGACAGGGCCGTAGCCTAGGGGCCCGAGCTCAAGAGGGGCCTGGCGAGGCGAGTAGACCAGATAAGTGAGATAAACACACATTATCAATTTGCTTTACTAGTAGAAAAAGTCGCCTGCGGCGCTATTTTCCTTCAATGATATTCTTATTTAAAATTATATGGTTGTGTGATACAATTTATAATTGTGTTACAATACTTGACAACTCCATAATTAAAATGAATGTATGAAAATATACAAAAAAACACTAAATACACACATTAATTTTACCGCGTACACAATTTGGAAAACGCTACTGTCACACTGCCTTTACCCTTTGCCGGGGTCGGGGTCAGGGGGGCTGCCAAAGATCCTAGCCTGGGGGCCGCTTCAGGATGTGGGGGGCATGACCCATAGTATACGTAAACTATCATGGTCTGGTTAGGCAAGATTTAATTGAATTAAAAAAAAACTAACCAGCACCATTTGCAGATTGTATTCTTAGTTTAACGAAAATTAATAAGTATGACTGGCAAAGTTTAGTGTGCACTAGTTATGTCAAATCTTAACAGCATATCTCTACCCTTTGCCACTGGTATATACTCTTAGATAATATTCAATTCAAATCAATTCAATTCAATTCAATTCATCTATTTTACTTATTGTGGAAATTACAAATTATAAGTTTAAGACGTTCACAACATGACATTTAGAAACAACGAAATATTATTAAAACAATATTAGGTACATTATAAAAGACATAGATCAGTATTAAGTTATTCTACAGTATACATGTGTGAATACAAAAAAATATATAGGTACAAGGAAGTACACCGGATGAGTTAAGCAGACCCTATTTTAACAATTTATAAAATTACGTCCACCTATACTCATCCTCACGTAGATGGAATATATCAACATCCGAAGCGATTTGGTTGAACATAGTTATTGCCCTCCCAATTGGCATCACCAATGGCAGGTTAGTTCTGCTCCTCGGGAGAACAAACAACTGATGCTCCCGATTTCTAAGATAGTTATTAGGGACACACAAGTAAATACTACCAAGAATGGCAGAGTTCTCTATTCTATCTATCTCAATATTCTATCTATCTCATGTATAACGAAAAGGCATACTTCATATATAAGACGATAGTATAGTTGTATGTTTGGTCTATGTATGTGCAGACGTGAAAAAAATTCACGACACTTGGAAAATCGATTTATTTTCTAGGTAAAGTACCGTTATAACTCTTCCTAATTTTCCCAATTAATGTCCTTTCTTTGTATTTGCACGAATTGTTAGACCACAATGGTTTTCATTGTTTGAATGACATTCAGCCTACTCTCAATACTCGAGTGCCTAGGTAACATAGATAAATTTCTATTTTCTTTTGTGTCGATTGTTTATGGACCAGTTATACCAAAAGATAGTTCTCAGCGAAACTCGTATTGATACCGAGCAACGTCTTCACACGTAATATTATAAAATTTATTTAGAAAATAAGAATATTATAGCTTTACAGAGATTGGCCAATGCCCCTTAACACATAATAAATACAAAATATTATAAAAATTACTTAATTACAAATAACAACCAATATAAGTATTAAAGAAAATAATATGTTGCAGTGACGTCCCTAGATAAAATGCCGCCCTAGCCAGGGCCAAAATGCCTCCTCATTTTTTATACAGTATTTTTATCATCCTTTCATGAATCCAATATCTAAGAAATGTGTTGTATGGATACATTACTAACAAAATATCAGACTAATTATTCGTAAATTTGCTCGTGTCGCTTCTGGTCACCAAGGATGTCGAATAGCAACGGGAGTAAACTAGATATCGCAAACCCGACAAAACCAGTGAGCTGATTTTTTTAATGGAAAGATGTTTTCCGATATCCACGATGGCCGCGTGGCTTAAGGGTCGGCCTATAGCGTCGTGGGTCCCAGGTTCGAATCCTGGATCTGGCAAGTACACATATTGTTTTTAAATTTGTGTATGAGTCAGAGTATGGACCTAATAGGTTGAGCAAGTGGCTGACATCCATTTCTCATAAAAACAAAATCTGTTAATACAAACCCCCACTCTGTGGAGGCCCATATGATTCTATTATGATCGATTAGGAGGATATTTGATATACTTTTATGCGAGGTAATCAGGCAAAGGGCTGTGGCAGTGTAGTAAAAAGTGCAAAGTTATAAACACGTATACTCTATAGTTAAAATATATTGTATAAAACAAATTCTAAAATAATTCTTGATTTAAATACGATAAATTATTCAAAACCAAATACAGTTTACAACCTCTAGGTATATTTAAGGGAAATAGAATCCATTTCTCGTAAAAACAAAATCTGTTAATACAAACCTCCACTCTGTGAAAGCCCATATCATCTTATTAGGATCGGACGTGGTCAAAAAATAATTTCGTTATTACTAAGTTTAGGTAGCTATTTCTATATATTCTAAATGATTCTCCTCGATTTGCCGCCTTTCGAGTAACTGCCG
Organism: Rhyacophila brunnea; assembly: GCF_057557595.1. Lineage (NCBI taxonomy): Eukaryota > Metazoa > Arthropoda > Insecta > Trichoptera > Rhyacophilidae > Rhyacophila > Rhyacophila brunnea. The sequence goes on along the minus strand of NW_028232827.1, from coordinate 30,970,921 downwards.
CCCTCAAGCGATGCTCAATCTGCCTACCCCCACGGGACGTCACTGATATGTTGTATATGTTAAAGTAAAATCATAAAACAATTACAAATTTAACCCATTTAACACATCCTTGAATATTAATATATACCTAGTTTAAAAAATCAACCTTTATGGTGCCATCAAACAGGTTAATCGCACCATACACAGCATCATGAAACATCATGTCCGTCATGCGATATAGTATAATGAAGACCGCAAAGTTACGAGTGATATTAGTGGGAACATGAAATTAATATTTGCCAGTAGAGACGGATTGTAAATGAACCCACTAAGAAGTAAAAAGAATGCTTTAAAAGCACAAGAGTTTTCATTTGACCACAAATGAAGAGCATATTGAATTGCGAAGAAACGAAGTACGTGGCAATCATTAGTTATTAATGTTATGGACGCAGTGTGTGCCACATAAAATGACCTCATAAATGATCGTTCATATACAAATCTGAGTCTGGCCTACGTTCGCTCATATATATTACTCTTTCGTAAACATATACATACATATTCTCTATCCTCTTGAAACTCGTAGGTCACTTCTGCTCTTAAAACATTTTTCCCTGCTCTCACGTGGTATAGTTTCCAATCCCGATATTCTGGAAAATTTTAATTTTCATGCACCTGTCAATTACATGCTTGACCTATTTTGAGTGAAAGCTGATTCCTCAAGTCAGGCTCACCAGGTACCAAGAGCGAGGGCTATGCGGCTGGTCAATGCACTCCTTAGAGATGTAGATATTTTCAGCGATGCATTATGTATTTTGTTTTTAAAATTCTATTTTATTGTTTAATTTGTATTTTTTTTTAATTATTGTTGTTTTTTTTAAATTTTATTTCTGTTCTTTAAAATATTCTTTTTCTCTACTGAGTTTATTTATTCTAAATGTCATGTTGTGAATGTCTTGAATTAATAATTTGTTATGAGATCAATGTGTTTTTTTTTAATAAATAAATAAATATTATGCAAATGCATACATACATTATAATAAGTATCAAATTGCAACGCTGTTTTATTTTACATACATAAGTATTGTTTTATTCTGTTAATGCGTAATTTATTCTAAAAATACACATAGTATTTAGTTAAATATGAACCCTTTATGCAACGTAATAACGGTATTTTTATAGGTTTTTGTGAGGATCTTCCTTGTATTCTGAAAAACGTGTCTATTTTAGTATTGAAATTTTGTATGGCAATTAAAAGGAGAGAGAAGAGTGAAAATTGCATTTAGATAAATTTTTCTGAAAGATATATCTATGCAGAATTGACATTAATTTATTAACAATAAAATTATGTAGTGATAAATGACACAAAAGTCCAGACGCACTTGAAAATAGCCCGGAATATCAGATAATTTGAGAAACTCCCACACAATCTATCCCTTTTCCGAAAAATCTCAATCTCAAATAGAGCCTTTGTAATATTTCCAATTCATTCGGAATCCTAGATGATTAGTTCTTGTATCGATATAAAGGGAGAGGGGATATTTACAGTCTTCTGCCACAAAAGGATCTAGGAAGCGGGATTACTTTTTTTTTGAAAAAAGTTATTGTTCCGCGTGAGATTGGATTTTTGGTAACCCTACTATTCTTATTATGGAAAGCATTATAAGGTCATATATTATGTTATTCAAGAATGCGTCATCAACAATGGTTTAATAAATTTGCTAATAACGAAGGCATCCTTCTTCTCTGTATGCAATCCTCTTCTGAATAAAGAGAGGGAGTTTTGTAGAAATTGTAAAATTATCAAAATTCACCAAAGTGACCCGCCCAGGGATTATACAGGAATTGGCTTAGTTATGTCACATAACCAGGCGTTGGCTACAATTTAACTAATATTAATGGTTACATATAAATTGTACGTAAAACATTACACCGTGGTACAGTTCGCTGTGAGCTTTATTATCTGAAAAAGATGACCGTATACTATTTTTTTTTCAATTTATTTATTTTTTAACATATTGTGGACATTACAAATTATAAGTTTAAGACATTCACAACATGACATTTAGAAACAAAGAAATATAAGACAGTATTACATAAAAAAAGAGATAGATCAGTATAGAGATAGATAGTATGCTATTAAACAGAAGATATGTGTAAATACAAAAAATATAAATTAGATAGGTACAAGGAAGTATACCGGATGAGTTAAGCATACCCTATTTGAAGAATACGGTGTCAAATTTTAGTAGATTCAATATGAACATTAATTCAATTTTCATAGCTGATTTTGGCAAAATTAATGAATTCTAGAATGAAAACCTAACATAACCTAACGTAACCTAACAACTAATCCGGTATATCGTCACTGTTCTGGCAGAAGACACTAGTTCGAAAAAATGACATATTGAGTTAGTTATACCAAAATGTTCCTTATTTCAAACTTTACCGTCTGGAAACCTTCTTTATAAATAAACAGTCTTTATTTTAAAGTCATCCTTTTTACGATTACTTAATAAACTCACATGATAGACAATTTCAAACATTTTAACAACTTCAAAGTCAAATTACTCAAAACTAGTATTCTCCAGTTAGTGTGTTCTGCCAGAACAGAGACGATATCGGCTATTTTAAAAAATTGTTTGCTACTGACTTCCTGTAAAGTGTAAACCGACAAGAACCGTGTTTTATTTAGACATGCATTTTATGTCAGTACTATACGACCCAAAGAGGTTGTGACGGTCTTTAATAGACTTTTATACACTTAAACAAAAAAAAAAACTTAAACTTAGACTTTAATAGAGGCCATATTATATTTCCGAGACAATATTTCACGGTGAAATGTGATACAGCGAACTGCATACGTGCAAGTTTCTGGACACGAAGATTAATAAGGTTATTTTATCTGTACATATTCAATAAAGATTTAAACATAATATTGTAACAAACATTTTACGTTGGTGGTCTGGCTGATTCCAAGAAGTTTAGTATTGTTAAAAAAAAATTAGATAAACATACACACCTAACCTAACCTAACCTAACCTAACCTAACCTACTATCTATAATCTTCACCATTTTGTTGATTTCATTTTCATGGGCACTGAGAAACCTTATTATTTGCAAAGATACGAAGATTCAAATAGCAAAAAATTCAAGAGAACGAAGCAGTGTCGAAGCGAATCCATGACATATGACTCATTCTCAAATTAATATTATTTATTTAAATATTGTTAGAATGTGCATTTTTCTTGCATACATTTTTCACACAATCGGATTACTACTTAGTAACGCCTACATTACACTTTGTCACCTGAAGAGCATTTAATAATATTTATTATATTAAAAATATATTTTATCACCGAGGCCTGAGATACGCAGTGTAAGCATTTTCCATCGTGATGGGTTTAATAAAAAAGGCTATCACGATGGAACAAATCTCACTCCGCATTTTATCTTGTTAAAGAACTGTCACTAAGTTTCATAGTTCCTCGGATATTAATACTACCTCGCTGTTATCTTGTATGATTATATCATATTATTGTATACTGTCAATCTGACAATTAAACTCGCCATCTTCGCCAGCAACTACCAGTCTTCATACTTCAGTAATGTTCATTCTTCACACATTACTCTCTTCATCCACCTCACATATAGCCAAATATTGAATGGCTGGTTATCAACGGTATTAACTCCAAACCGAAATCGAAAATGCTGGCAACTCTAGTTCAGAAAATAAAGCTTTGTCCATAGCATCGTTTCTCAAGTTATTCAATTTTCGTCTACCGTTAATATCAGGTGTGTCTTGTGGTGTGCACCACTCGCAAAATTGACGATTGTAATGGAAAATTATGGAAAATACTTAAACAATTATGCAGAGAGGTGTTTTATTGTCTTCTGCAGTTGCAGCACCTGGGAAGCAATCAAGGTGCGAGTTTAAAATGTGGAGTGTTATAATACACAATACGAACATATTTACACAGTTTTTCGTTTTCGGCACATATTATGAACCTCTCGTGGTACCTATACAGTTTAGCAGATACTGATTTAGAGAGAAAATAATAAAATAAATTTTAATTATAAACATGAATGTCTTGATTTATTTGTCTTGCTGTCTGTAAAGCATAGGGAAATATATTTATACGAAACTGTGCTAGAGCGAGCGAGAGAAAGATATTAAAATATTAAAAGGGTAAGGTGAGAGAAAAGATACGTTTATTTTTATTAAAAAATGAAAGAAAGAGTAGGTGTATTTATATAGTGGTGAGGTTAGACAACTCAGTCTTATGTTTTCTTCTTTTAGTAACATTACAACAAGCCATGGCCCCCACAAGGGGGGGGCTGAAAGGGCTCTAGCCTGGGGGCCCGGGCTCAGGAGGGGCCCGGCGAGGCGAGTCGATCAGATAAGTGAGATAAAAAAACATCACAAATTTGTTTTAATGGTAAAAAAGTCGCCTGCGGTGCTATTTTCCTTAGTTAATGTTATACTTTAAAATGATGTGATTAAGTATACGATAAAATTATTAATTGTGTATCGATACTCGACAATTCCATAATTCAAATGAATGTATTAAAATATACAAAAAATACTAAATATACACATTGATTTTACCACGTACACCATTTGGAAAACGTTACTGTAGAGCGTGTGTCTTCATCCTTAGCGATAGGTAGGGAGGCCCGCCAAGAATCCTAGCCTGGGGGCTTGCTTCAGGATGTGGGTGTCATGCAACAGGCCATGCGACCCAATGACAGCAGTGTAGTGAAGCAGAGTATTGCAGTAGTATAAGTGATACAATCACATAAACATACAGGCTTTGAGAAAATGAAATAAATGTTGTGATTTCACCGGGAGTCAAATCCGGATCCCCCGGATCAAATGCCAGTGGCTTACGCACTGGACAACTGGGTGGGTTTTAATTATTCCTCATTATTAATTTACATATGGGTTGATAAAATACATGGGTGGCCAACCTTTTCAGCAGCCGGGACAGATTCTAAAAATCAGATTTCCTTCCGGGCCGCACAATTGATTTTTTTTATTATACAAAACAAAAAAGAAATATATATTAATAAAATAAAACATAAATAAGAATCCAACATATTTATTAGATTAGACTTTTTTTAAATAATAAAAAAATAAGAAATTTTAATGAGAATTTGATTTTGTGTGGCAGAACTAAGTGCATCAATATCGATATCGAGTGAGGTTGTTCCTATATGCAAACAGTTTTCCAAATGCACATCAGTGATTCGTGTTCTCACTCGGGATTTGATATGCTTCATCCGACTAAAAAGCTGTTCACACGTATAAGTATTTCCAAATAGCGAAGTCATCATTAGCGCATGTTTGTAAAATGCAAGTTATTTTTCTCCTTGTCCAAATATGTTTTGTAAAACTCTTCCAAACCAACCTGATGGAATTTCTCCTTTAACTGTTCATCGCAACATATTTCCCGGTAATAAATTCATGTCTACGGAGAATGGCGTTACAAATGAAGCAACGGTGCTTTTTAAAATCTTGAGCCAATATTTAATCCCAATTTGCGAAATTAGCACATCTAGCGACAGCATTTGATTTACTATTATTTTTATTTTTTCACTGCTCCACGGGCCACAAGTTGTCACCCAGTAGGCCGCGGGTTGGCCACTCATGATATAATAGCTATATCTAAAATTGAACTAGAATAAATTGAAATTATCGATTACGTTAATATTACTATGATGCTAAAAAAACTTTGACGTTACAAACACCGTCTGTCTATATTTTGATATATGATTATCCTAAGCATAAATTCTTCTCAAATTCCCACGATAATAACAGAATCTCTTTATGCGAGAATTCGCCTTTTTCGAAGTAATGAATTTTTTTCCAATATATTTTAGTAATACATCGAACATTATGCAATGTCATACAATAGAAGCGACGATATTATTAAAACTCCGAAGCAATATAAAGTCAATAAATCAGACATCAAAAAAATTGCCAGTGACATCTATCGACAAAAAAAACTATTAATCCGAAAATGATCTCTTTCATGCCAGAACGTAGGTCCATAGTAGAATCGCATTGTCCTATGGAAACTTTTTATATTCGATGTCAGCCACTTGCTCAGCCTATTAGGTCCATACTCTGACTCATTCAAAAATTGAAAAACAATATGTGTACTTGCCAGACCCAGGATTCGAACCTGATACCCACGACGCTATAGTCCATCGTACATATATAGTACTTTTTATCATCCGAGATATAACATTTTTTTATGATGTTAACTATCATAGTATCGCATAAATAATTGAATACAACGCAGTCTTTATATTAATTAGCGCATTTTTTCTATACACAAGACTGCTATCGGCCGCTATCGAGGGTAGTTTTTTTATATTTTTGTATCAAAGTATTATAATTTTTACAATAAGTTAGTTGTAGTGTTATTACAATATGTCCTATGTTTTAACCGCACCCCTCTTGACTATGCTAAATTTTAGAGCGAAATAGACAGTTTTGACTGTTTAGACGGCTAACTTTTAGACGGTAACAATTATTATTATAATACTTCAATACAAACATATTATGATAAACTAAACTCGATAACCGCCGATAGCAGTCTTATGTATAGAATAGAAGTGCTAGACGGGGTTTGTTTGCTTCAGAAGGACATTTCCGACGTTACAAGTTGGTATTTACTACATATTGTGTTTTATTTAGTTATTAATTATATTGTAACATAATATTACCCTATGGATAGTGTAGTGCAGGGGGGGGGGGGGCAAACTTTTTGGATGGAGGGCCATATTCAAGAATTCAAAATGAGCGGCGGGCCGCAAATAAAATACCATTTTTAGATATACACTATTTATTATCACGAAAAATAAACATTACAAAAAATTTATTGAGAATAATGAAACTGTTGTAAGTACATTTTTTAACATTTTTTTTAAAATCAGGTGTTAATTTTGTAGTTGATATTCTCAAAACTGCTTGTAAATGGGCATCTGAGATATTTGAGCGTAAATAATTTTTATTGAGGTTCATGATCGAAAATGTTTGTTCATATATTATTATAGGTTGATCCAAAAATAACACATTAAAATAAAACATAAAAGACTTTTCTTGCATAATCTTCAAGTTGGTCGAATTTGTCTGAATTAAGGGCATTGTAAAATTTGGAGATTTCTTCACAACGATTCAATTCTCTTAAATCAGTGTCACACTGCAGATCAATAATCTCAAGTTGTAGCTCTATCGGTACGCTATCAATATCTATTGAAAATGAATCGCATACTATTTACAGCTAAACAAATTTTAATCCATTGTCAATATTTTTTAAAAAAATATAAAAAAGTTATTCGTAATCAGAAGTACAATTAATGATGGCGGGCCGCAAAAAAATAACCGGCGGGCTACAGTTTGCCCCCCCCCCTGGTGTAGTGGGTTCAGTTGAAATAGGAAAGCTGATTGAAAAAATGTAACGCAATTTAGAAAACGCTTCAGAGTACTATCAAAAGCACTGGTTAACTTCGTCTCAATTAGATAGGACGCGTAGGTATAGCATAGTGCTGGGTGTCCGTGTTTTTTTTTTTCTTCAAAAAAGATTTTTTCTAGTGGCTAATATATTTTTCAGAAGTGTTTTCAAATTATGTACGAAATTATTATTATTTTGTCAAAACAGGGAACAGAAACAAGGTCGCTAAAACAGGGTACTTGAGCTAGTAATATAATATAACGTTTATAACAAATGAATATTATTTTTAATATCCGAAAATCCATAACAGATTGTGATGTTATAAGTGAATTTTGAACGATTGTTATAGTTGAATTAATTATTAAAAAAATCATGATTTTGTAATATTTTATATGCTATTATTTTGAAAATTGGAAAAGTTATATTACCTACGTCGAGTGAAAAGGTAAATAATTTACGCGAAAAAGCTAAAGAGGAAAATTTTAATTGGCTGCTCAGAAAGCTAAAATTTTCCGAGAAACCAAAAAGCCAATCTCAATTTCTCGAGAATAAAATATTGCTTCATATGTTTATGACACACAAAAAAGATTGATAAAGGTTATAATATAATTAAAGCCTACTTTTTTGATCGATCATATACGGCGAAAACTGGTTAAAAATGACATTTTGATTTTCTTCACGTTTTCGCTTTAACTATATTTTTCTGTTATCTAATATGTAAATAGGTAACTGTTTATCGTGGCAAAAAAAACAGTGTACTGTATTAGCGGGTGGGATGGGGTGGGGTTATTACCACTTAGATATTATAAGAGTGATGTGTTATGAATTGGCAGGGACTGACTTTGAAAGTGGGCTGTTGAACGTGTAGATGGAGATCGTATGTATAATATGATGTGTACTTGATATTATGTTTTTATAGAAAATAAAATTCCGAAACTTGTATTAGATGTATCAAATTTAATGTAAGTTGTGTTGTTAATGTCTTGTTTGACACTGGTTTGAATATTACTACATTAGCGCCACCTATTTAGTTTTGAAAATAGCCGATATACTGGATTATTATTTGTTAGGTTAGGTTAAGGCTCATTATTTAGTCGAGTCACTGCGGATGATCATCGCGAATGATTATCCGTAGTGAATTCAATGCATTCGTTCATTTTTTGTTTACGCGTGTCACTGAAAGTGAAACACACCATTCATCAAAAATGTCGTCAATTGAAATTACACTGCAGGTTGAAATTCAAACAATTTGTGATTGTTTGTTAAATGAATGCAATTTCATCGAGAGAAAGAGGAATAGGAAAAAAATTCGTTGGTGGATAAAACCGTAGACTAATATACTAATATACATGGGTAATGCGATGTAATATCATGGGAATATGATGACAGTTCTCAGGGGCGCAGTGCGCATGCGCAGGGCTTTTGGAATCATCCGCAGTGAACATAAGTAGAACAAGTTTAACTTCATTCACTTTTGATTCCGGATGATCACTTTCAATGATTCGTTGGTGAATGTGCGTTTACACGGGTCACTGCGGATGATTCCTCCGCGATGATCGTCAAAAGTGAATCATGTAAACGGGAACTTAAGTTGACATTTTTGAATTAATGAATTTTGCCGAAATCGGCCATGAAAATTGGCGCGGTTTCCGCCTGGCTTCCTGTAAACCAATTTGTATCTAAAACACTTAACAAAATTCGTAATAAAAACTACCGAAATACAAGAGAAAGACAGTAGCAAATACGTATGTTATTAAATAAGAAATACAGAACAACGAGTAATTTTTTCATCTCTTTCTGATAAGGAAGCTCACGGCGAACTGTGGTACGGTGAAATATTATACGTACAATTTACATGTAACCCTAACAAATAGTCAACATAGATAGGCTTTACCGTTTGAGCCTCACCTATTTCATATTATAATGAAGCAGACAGGTCTCAAGGACAAACACCATTAAAGTACATAAAAACAAACTTTAGATTACATATAAATATGAAGCTTTTATTTGCGTGTGTTATTAAATTGGATAGACTATTGCTATTCTATAATATGTGTGTGTGAATCCTAGAGACAGATAGCTCTGCTGCTTAGAAAATAAATAGATGGCGCTTCATGGAGTCTTCACCACTGCCAATCGTATATAGTGGCCTTTCAGATTACTTTAAAGAAAACTGAAAAAGTTCAGATTAGGTAGAAATTATTTTGGAGTACCTATATATTATGATCGAACCAAGTATTTGTTAAGATATTGCATGGTATCCAAACTTATCCTTTCATAACCATAACATTAAAATTCTCTTCTTTTAAATAAGTATTTATATAATTTGGCAATTTCATCATATTAATTATTTGGATGTAGAGGATTACTATTCTGTAGTGAAGCAATGTCAAATATGTTCCAAAAATGGATAACTTTACTATGCATTTTTTTCAGTTGGCTTTGTGCTCATATTATGCTAGCTTAAATTTTAATATCACACGAGAATACATATCAAATTATTTTACTGGCTAATAATAGATATTCAGTACAACCAGATATTTAATGTACTGTACTATCAGAGGCTTTTAGCAACCTGCAATATAGATTCAATCAAATACGACAGATATATCTAATTTGTATTATTAATATTCGGCTCCAATGACCCACTGTGTCATAGCGGTAACGTGTCGGCCTATAATGTCGTATCTGGTGACGTGTACGGAAACTTGTCGGTTGAACTTGTTGTCGAAACGGTCGTATTATAGTACTACCATAAAATTAATGTCTAAATAAAACACGGTTCTTGTCGGTTTCCACTTTACAGTTTACAGTGAGCCAGTAGCAACCAAATTTTGAAAATAGCCGATACCTATACAAGATTATTTGTTAGGTATGGTTAGGTTAGGTTTTCATTCTTGAATTCATGAATTTTGCCAAAATCAGCTATTAAAATTGAATTTAAGTTCATATTGAATCTAATAACAGATAGACCGTATAGTATACGTGTAACCATCTGGCAACGCCGGGTCTGATAAATTCGCATATTGTTTTTAATTGTGTGTTTTGAACAAGAGTATAGACCAAGGCTTGAACAAAAACGAACCACAAGCGCGAGTGAGAAAGCATTCGGCACGCTTATATCTCCGCAATATGCGTTCGTGTAAGATAGAATTTCTGCGACTGAATTTTTTTTTTGTATTCGTCGCCAGTAAATATTTATTTGGATGACTACAGTCATTTAAAAACTGCAAGCACGAGCTGCTGAAATTTATTTTTTTTGTTGGTACTATGTATGTACACTCACCAAAAGGCAAATATACACTGAGTTGCTTTTTGGTGAGTGTACATAGTGCCCGAAGGTGCCGAAAGGCAAAACTCGGGTCGCAAGAACGACCCAAATGAAATAGTAGGTATAAAACTTAAATGCAAATTCCATCAAGGACATACGATAGTTTTAATAATGTTTTTGTGTTAAATATAAGGTTAGTGGCAGTTATTTTTTGTTAATTTAGTAGAACATAATATGGTATATATTATGTTATGTTTAATTTTAATAAGTTAATAACGATACAATTGGAGTTCTGCTGTACATTATATGCAAAAAACACTGCTTTATTTTGCCGTATAATACCCATTCTCTTTATATTACTATTCTGAGGTATGGATCGAATAGGTTGAGCAAGTGGTTAACGTCATCTATTTCTTGTAAAAACTAAATCTGTTAATACAACTTTCACTCTGTGGATGTCTATATGATTCTCTTAGGACAGTGGTCGGCAAACCGCGGCTTGCGAGTCACATGCGGCTCTTTGGCCCCTTGAGTGCGGCTCTGCCACAAATGCTCTCTGCCATATTTGACATGGCTACAAAGAAGAAGCAAAGAAAATGGAAGAGGATAACCTTAAATGTAAAGTTAAATGGACCGAGACTTTCGCGTTTAGTCAAAACTTAAATGGCTTACCGACCTGTATTAGGATGTGTCGGGAAAAATTGGCGCATTCAGATTTAGAGAGACACTACAACTAAACACGCGTCATTTCACACTAAATATTTTGTCGATGATGCAAGGAAGAAAGCAGTTGAAGAGAAGAGTCAAGAAAAATCAAATGTTGTGTTTAATTAGGTACTGAATACAATCTTTCAATAATGTTAATATTGCAAGTTTTGTGGTTAGTAAAAAAATTTGCTAGAGAGGAAATCAAGAGTAAATTGAGAAATCGATTTATTGATTAGAACCTGGAATCGTGTTTAAAATTAAAAACAACAACATACGAACCTGACTTACGCAAACTTTCCAAGGAGATGCAAGGCCATTATTCACATTGAGTGTTTGTCAGTCATTGTCATGATTCAATTTTATAGATACATAACTTACAATTTAATTTTTATTAATAAATAAGATCCTTATTACGTATGATATTCAGTTTCATTCAGTTTACCTACCTATAATTTAATAATTAAGACTTAAAACTTTAACTAAAGTCTATTAAGTAAATAAACAGTGTACCTACTACCTAATTTTATAATTTAAGTTTAAGAAATTTGGCTCTCGAAAGAAATCTAAATCGTTGTGCTGTTGATATTTGGCTCTATTGACTAATGAGTTTGCCGACCACTGTCTTAGGACCAAACAATATGGTGAAGTAAGTAAGTAAATTATAATTTAAATGAACTGTTTGTACACAATAACGAATAAGATTATTTGAATAAATAAATAATTTATCTATACACAAAGTAATTTGAAATAAACAAAAGAATCTCATTATTAGAATCTTGATACGATTGAAACAAAAAACTTTGAACATAGAAACTCGAAAGATTCGGAAAAAATGTTTCGAACATTTTTTTACTGATTCAAAAACAAAATCGCATTTTTTTTTTTGTTTACTTAAAGTTATTTGAAATAAAACGAGATAAAGTTAACAGTATGCCTGGAATAGGGAACAAGTATGAATTTAGTTAGGCGTTAATTTTTATTTGTACGCTGAGCCATAAAATTTTCATCAAAAGAAAACTTTATACGTAAGCATTATATTTATTCATAACTCCTATCATATTTCCATATTATTTTTCTTTGAGTTTTGATTCACTGAGTTTAATTTATTTATGAACTGGGACGGCGTTATCAATTTTCACTAATTGAAAATACATAACTTGGAAAAGCTACACAAACATGCATATTAGAATCAGAATCTGAGTGAAGCGTAGGACCCAGAGGGTTCGAACACACAACGATCGAGTGCTGGACGAATGATTTAACAAATAAAGTTACCACTCCACCATGCGAATAAATATAAATTTATCCTATCTTTATATTTTAAAATATATTAATAATAATGACAAGATAAAAATAACTTTTTGTATACAACGTTTTTAAATTTTCTGTTCAATCATGTAAACTTGACTTGATTTGATAAAAATAATACTGAAATGTAATTTTTAATTTTCGTACTGATTTCCATAGTAACGCACGTATATATTAATAATTTAGTTGATAGGACCCCAGACCCCCTAGCAACCAATAATAGTGGATTGGATTACGGATTTCTTCCGAAATAACTTTTCATTCAAAACAGAATTAATTGAAAATGAATTCAATTCTACTTAAATATGGCTAAAAGTATTAAAAAAATACATTGGCATCGTGTTCTGATATATTCTATAAGTTTCAAATGTCTAGCTAGTCGGGAAGTTAGTTAGTTAAAAATCGATTGCAAGATTTGTACTGGATAAACAACCACCGGACAAATAAAAATACGACCTAACGTTGTAAAATATATATAAATCTAAAAGCCGTTGCCATGGACCAAAGTTCTGAAGCAGAGTAATTTATGGCCTGGCCGCCATAAAATACAAGTAAAAAAACCGCGTAGACTGTTCCCAAAGATTGAAAGCACGTGAAAAACCGAAATGCATATTATGATATAATATGTAACTATGGAAAATAGCATATTCTTTAATAACACGTGTTTAAGTTTATCCCATATTTTTCTACACTCTAGATCTCTAGCCTGTTCCTACCACATCCAGTAGGATAAGCCAGTTTTTGTTAATTTTGTGTTCCCTTAACGACATATTTTTTCCGACTTATATGCATTGTAAATGAAAACTCTACCATTCTTGGTAGCATTCATTGACTTGTGTGTCGCTGATAATTACCCTAGAAATCGAGAGTATCCGCTTTTGTTCTTCCAATGTGTAGAACATAACACTGGTAATGCCAATTGGGAGAGCAATAACTGTATTCAACCAAATCAATTGGATATTGATATATTCCACTTTCGTAAGGGTGAGTTTATGTGGACGTAGTATAAATATAGAGTCTACTCGGTGTGTTTCTACGTACACATTCTTTTACTCATGTATTTTTATTTAAATATTGGTAACACTTTCATTATATATTTTATAAATAAATTTTAAATTTTAATAGAAATCATGCTAACGACGGTACTAACGTTTTAAAGATAGCATTAGGGTTATTCAATATTCTAGTTTTGTCGTGTGTGTAGTTTCTAATAATTTTTAGTATTTTTTTCATTCAATACTGAATATACACAACAATCAATGTAATTCAGGGATCATCCAGCGGTGGTACGACCCCGGGTGATGATGATGCTAGGTTCGTATCTTTCAACCTGAACGAAACAAATCAAACTAAACCATAGACAATATACGTACAAATTGTATGAGTAGAAAGTAGACCGGAAATGGCTTGAGATTTGACGTTTGGTTCAGTGTATCATTAAAAATCAAACCGTTCTCGGACCATCAGAAATGGTTTGACATGAAACGTCAAACCAATTCGGACGATCCATAGACTAATGGCAATCTGTCAAAGTGTTGATAAGCATTATTCGGCATTTAAATATCGTGAGGTGTTCATATTAATATGTTAGACATTTACACCATAGAAGTTTACTTGAATTATGTATATTATAGATTAATAATCAATACCTATTATTCATAAGTAACCATACGCGAACAAGACGTCGCTTTTGGTCTTATTATCTCAAAATCCAGCCATATTTTCTATGCAAAGAGTTCAATTTAATATCATTAGGTACTATAATTATTATGTCAGACCAAGAATTTATTTTCATTTTATTTAAGTATATTTTGTAACGGATATTCTAAACTACAAACTGTGTTAAATCAACCCGGAATGATCTTTATATTACCTAACGAATTTTATCAATTTAATATGTTCAATTGTCACAATATCATACTGTCGACATAAACAAGTGGTCAATTATGAAAAGCTTTAATCAAAAATAATTTTTAAAAACTTGTCGTACCTATAAATCTTATAAATTAACTAAGTGGCTACCTATTCATGAAGCATTCTTTATATTTTGTACATTTAAAATGAATGAATACGACAGTTTGTTAAATTTGTATTATTGTAGACGACGATAGGAGGTTATAATTTCATAACAAGTTGACGTTTCAATAAATATGTTTCTGTTTTAGAGACTCGTATGTTATGAATTAATTTTAAGTACTGGCAACACTAATTAGTCGTCAGAAAAGCGTTTCCGTGGACATTCTACCAAACGGTTCCAAATCAAATAAATCCAACGGTGCCATTTGATTCGTTCAATTCAGGTTCAATGTTGCGAGCTTTATAGTGATGAATAGCCATGATTAGTTGACATTTTTTTAAACTCCATGGCTTGTGAGGTTTTTCCGAGTTGCTACTTTTTAAAAATATAGTGGACAGTTTCGAATACAAGGAAATTATTTTAATATTAAAAAAAAAATAACCTGAAATATTATTGGAGACTTTCACTGGTTGTATAATATCATATTAGATTTTTGGGTTATCGCCCCATGTTCCTCCTCATTTTATCTTCGACGTTTTGAGCTCCTTGCAAAGGCCATTCTCAAGTGATCAGAATTAAAATGAAATTACACTTACCTTAAATCACGCTCATTTGGGGTCTACAATCTTATGGGTCCCCAGACTTGGGGTGAAAAATGATATATTAATTTCTTGCTTTTTCTAAAAGAATATCAAAATCATTTGCAATTATCTAACTCATCATCAGAATACAGCCTCTAGATAAAATGTTTATAACTTTTTATTTACTTATTTCTGTAACAATGTTATATTAGATTTTATAATTCATAGCGTTTTGAAGATTTTCATAAATTAGTTTTAGAACACGCATTCAAATTTTCTTAGAAGTTTCTTCTATTTTAAGAGGTTTAACTATTTCCTGTTTTATAATTCCTCCCGTATGTTTAATATCCTTACTAAATTTATTTAGGAAATGATTTGATTTCACTCACTTGAACCTGGGAGATTATTTTCTCTTTGAAACCGTGTTTATAATATTATGCTAGGAAGAGTCGTAGGTGGTTATATTTACAATCCAGATTAGAATACTTGGAAACACTTATCAGTTATAATACATATAAACTTACTTTCTTTAACGGTGTTAACTGTCAACAATTTTTGGTGGATATACATTATTAAAAACACAATATGGAATAGTATGTAATTCCACTCAGTTTAATAATAATCATGACCGGTTTTGTCCGGTTCAAAGATTGTCAATTTGGTAAACGTTTGACAATGTTCTTTTGAAGCGGACAAAACCGGTCCAGATTATTAGTACCTACTGCATTTTGTGTTTTATTAAATTTAATATAATATTATGCACTCATTATAATTAACAACATTTTATACTTCCAACAGTTTTTCGCCTTATGAGACGCTAGTTGATAATACATTATGCATCTAATATCGAATCTAAGTTTGGTATGGTTGAATATTGAAGCTCGATTTGATATAAATAAAAAGGATTTTAAGCTATTATATTTTTAGAAAAAAATAAGTTTTTCGAAATACATGACCGGTGCACACGGTGTACATGACACTGTGACCGGACAAAACAGTACAGCCAGGGGAGAAATGAAACATTAATTTATGTGGAATCTATTTAGGTTAGGTTAGATTAGGTTATGTTAGGTAAGCTTAGGTTAGGTTAGGTTAGGTTAGGTTAGGTCATTATTTCGTTGTACCTAGTCACCCAATAATTTTGAACATATTATATTGATTAAGATGAAATATCCTAAGCTTGCCGTCAAAGTCCCGTTTATTTGAGGCTTTCTAGCGATTAGGAATGCAGAAATTAGGTATATAATTTGATTTATTATGGCGAAATGAATCTGTGCTATTAAAAATCTATCAACATAATAGAGATAGGCCAATTTCAATATTAAATTTATATTTTTCCTGAAAGGTCATAGTTATATTTATCGTTGTTCTGTTTTGTCACTGTTCTGTTTTGTCATGTTTTGTTTTGTCTTGTTCTGTTTTTTCATGTTCGGTTTTGTCACTGTTCTGTTTTGTCATGGAACCCTATAAAATACGTTAAACCTATTTTAATAAAAAAAAAATCGTTGGATCATCTAACGAATTCAAACTCAATTTTTTAAAAATATTTTGGATGCGTATTGATTGAAACAAATCAATAAATTATCTCAAATTGCAAGATACGTATTTTGCCGCTAGGTACCTTTGGTAGTCAAAGAATTCACTTTAATATTATGTTGTCAAAAGACCGTCAAAGGCTTAGGCAGATGTAGTGTACACCTAATAGGCTACTACTAAGGTATATATTTTATTCTTTTCTTTGTTCAATAAATGATATTTACTTATATATTTTGATTAGTATAGGTCTTAGTTAAATTACATGAAAGATAATTCAGTTTCACTCTAAAAACGAAACATAATAATATTAGGTAGGTATGTGTTGATACTATCTAGCCTTCAAAACTGTTACATTAGACTTAAAAGTCTAGAGTTCTAGAGCTAAATTATATAAGTGGGTGCTTTGATCTACTTATTATGCAGTGTGTTAAGTTCCTCGGCTAATTTTCCATCTAACAGCCTTCATTAGCAGCACTTAAGCGGGTCATAGCGACATTATAATCGACGTGTGATGTCTCCCTTACGGACTCACTCTAGATCAGGGATTCTCATCTGGATTTTTATCGTGAACACATTTGTGACCAAGATTTTTGATTACAATGAAATTTCTATAATTTTTAGTAATAAAAAGAAGATATATATTATACTTCATTATTTTTATGTTGGAGTTGGATTTTATTATCACTAAATAGTATATATTATGTATTCAACGTCCAATCGGTTGAAGATTTTTCTATTTTAAGTTCGGACGTGTAGCTGTCGAGGGTAGTTTTCCATATTTTTGTATGGAAGTATTAGAACTTATTGTAACAATTAAAATAAGTTAGTTGTAATTGTTACAATAAGTGCTATGTTTTAACAGTACCTCTCTTGGCTGTGCTAACTTTTAGAGCGAGCTAGACAGTTTTGGCTCTTTGGACGGCTAACTTATTGTAACAATTATAATACTTCGATACAAATATATGAAAAACTACCCTCGATAGCTGCCGATAGCAGTCTTGTATATAGAATAGATGCGCTGATAATTATATTTTCTATTTAATTTGTATTCAAATATTATGTTATTCAATGAATAATATTAAACATGAATTATGAATGCAACTTTCTATATTTTATAAATTATCTATTTAATATAATTAATATATAATAACTTCATAAACATGGATAATAGAAAAAATGCTGCATTTTTATTTACTGACTATAATAACTTAAACCCATCACATTACAGGCCAACTTTAATGAATAAGCTACTGATATAATAATTATATACATATTAATCTTACAAAAAGACAATAATAAGAGGTGTTATCCAATTTCCGTTAATATTGGTGACTATCTTTTTTAATTTTAAATCATAACTTTAATTAGTAAATGGCGTTTGGATCTTTACTAATATTAGTTTTGTTGTATTTATTCTTACATGCTCTTATTTTTTATTTATTTAATAAGTACCTACAAAATATTTTTTATCAGATTTCTCATTATAGGTATCAATTAATTATTATCGTTTTTTTTAGCCGGAACGTTGTTGTGTATTCCTGATCTAGCTAGAGATTGAAATTTTAACCTTTTCTTCAAAAACTTTACGAGAATAAAATTTTTTAAATGGAAATAAGTGTAATGTTAATAATTTTTATGGAAATAGATAACTATCTTTTTTAAAAAGAGATTTATTTAAATAAAACAGTTATATAATATAATATTTTGGTACCTACTTAGTAAAATTAGAAAAAAAGAAGGCGATTTCCTAATTCTAAAATAATTACAAGATAAAAAAAACTTTTTATATACATACAACGTTTTTAAATTTTCTGTTGAATTATTATGCTCAATATGCTCAAACTTGTACTTGATATGAAGTAAGGCCGCGTGGCTTAAGCGTTGGACTATCACGCCGTGGGTCTCAGGTTCGAATCCAGGGTCTGGCAAGTACACATATTGTTTTTCAATTTGTGTGTGAGTCAGGGTATCGACCTAATAGGTTGAGCAAATGGCTGACATCCATTTCTCGTAAAAAACAAAATCTGTTAATACAAACCTCTACTCTGTGGAGGTCCATAATATGATTCTATTAGGATCGGACATGGTCGGAAATAAAAATAAAAATCAAACAAACAAATATAGAATACTGTAATGTCATTTTGACATTTCATTTTGATTAACATAGTAACGCACGTATATATTAATAATTTAGTTGCTAGGACCACCCCCTTAGCAACTAATAATAGTCTTTTACTTTTTACGGATTTTTCTGAAATAACTTTCCATACAAAACAGAATTAATTGAAAATGAATTCAATTCTGCTTAAAGATGGCTAAAAGTATTAAAAGAATGCGTTGGCATCGTGTTCTGATATATTCTAAAATTTTCAAATGTCTAGCTAATCAGGAAGTTAGTTAAAAATTGATTGCAAGATTTCTACTGGACAAACAACCACTGGACAAACAATAATACGAGCTAATAAAAACGTTGTAATAAAAAGGCCTAGTAATACAAAATAATATTTCTTATTTGTAACTTTTACTTACGATTTTATTAATATCTGACATGTTTAAATAAATAAAAATGTGTTACTTGACAGGTCTCGAATGCGCGTCCATCAGAATTCGGCCAATGTGCTTTACCGATTGCAATAGAATGTTAAATATCAGTAGATCTATTGAAATTTTTGTAAACATGACAACACTGGGCACTGTTGTGACAGGTCGTTTCAAAATGGAAGAAGGCAAGAAATTAACAAAAAATATTTATTGATTGTAGAACACGAAAAATATAAATTAGTAGGTATATAATAATCGTCAACCAGATTATAAATATATAAATAAAATAATGAAAACAAACGTATACGCCAAAATACATTTTTTTTAAACTTTGTGTGTCCATATCTCGTATTGTATAAAAAAAATATCTTTTTCAAAGAGCTTTTATAGTCTAATACTGGTTTAAGTTCGAATACAAACAGCCAGCATAACATTTATTGCCCGTACAAGAAGCATTTTCTTGTCAATTGTCGTACTCACATTACAATAATTATTGCTGCATAGTATTTATAAGACAATGTATTATTTGTGTATCTGTCAATCTTACTTTAGCGAATTTGTTCGAGGGGGTATTCTGTTTCAGGATGAATTAACAGAAGAAGAAAGGTCTAATCATGATTGAGATGCAGCCAAAGAAACAAAACTAGTCATTAACATTTCATTTGGCAGGTAGACTGCGGCTCTATATCGAGACATACAACATGTCACCGCGGTTGTTTCTGGAACTAAAACCGTTGCAGTACTGCCATCGTATATGCCAATATGCACGTAGCTGTCAATATATAGAGGCGCACAGTATAATAGCAATCGGCCATGACTTAGTCATGATGTGATGAAAGAGATTGATACATATTAATAATGCTTTCGCGAGGGTTGGTTTCCAATCATGAATTTGGACATAGAGTCGAACTCGGTTATTACGATGTGAGATCTCGGATGTAATGAGGAGACATTCGTTGACATTTGGTATATGATTTTCTCCATACATTTATTCACTGTTATTACGAGCAACTTATCGGATATTCCGAGCTAAAATACACAATCACTGCTAACCTTTTAATTACATTTTAATTACCATATTTAAATAACACGTTAATTATATCTAATGGCCAACGACTCCAAACGCGCCAGTCGCGGTGTTAGCACTAAATGATCGTTTAAAAATATTTCGACCCTAAGCAATAAAATCCGATCGGACAGGATGCCGCCGGTGGACGGATTAAGTTTATGACACTAGTTAAGTGTCTAATTGTTGTTTTCGCCGACAATAATGAAAAAGTATCCACGCACATGATTGAAAAATTCAAGATTTTGTGAAGTCCGTTGGTACCGTCGGTACCAGCGTTCATTACAATAAACATTTTTTTTTTGTAGTTTATGAAGGCCATGCTTGTTTCGGGGATTTTTACGATGTTTTTCAGATTTTTTAGTTTCGAAGTTTGTTTGACTTTTTTTGTTATGTGACCGCTCATTTAAAAATACCTATTCTCTGATAGAACGGTACCGCTTATAACGAGCAAATTCAGTCGGTTCCATCTTCCTCGTAATAACTAAGTTCGACTGTATAATGCTCCTATCAATTTTATTACCTACATGGTCACAGCCATGAGCCTCTTATGGATCAGAACTGTTTCGTAGTGTCATGCTTATCAGGCACATGTAGCGATTTCAGTAATGAACTATGAATTTTGTTTTTGAAATTTTATTATGTTGTTTAACATTGTTTATGTTTTAAATATCACTTCCTGAAATCAACAGTGGGATAAGTTTCAAATTCTTGTTTCATGATAATTAGCCAAGTCTACACTCGGGAATTTACCGTACGTCTCACGAATTGAACATAGGGCATGCGTCGTCAGCCCTCAAATCGGTTTGAAAATTGCCGCCATTTTGTGATGAAAGTACTAGCGCACTGCGATCCGACCGGCTTGGATTTCTGTTCAACACCCCAGCAGCTTCGTATTTTTCGGTAAGATTCGGGTCGTTCGTGCAGTCGCTTGCCAATAAATATATTTATTTCAGTCTATTGGTAGTCGATGTTAAGAATAGTTCTTTATTTCACATATAATGAACATAACAAATTATAAATTCAAAGCGTTCACGACATGACATAAAATAAGTGTTAATAATTTTTAAAAATAAAAATACAAAGAATAAGTAATAAATAAGAAAATAAATAAAATAAGTAACAAAATAAAAGTAGATGGAAGCACACAGAATGAACTTTGATAGATCCTATCTTAAAAACTAATAAAACAACGTCCACCTAAATTCACCCTCACGTAAGTGGAATATATCAATATCTGAAGCGATTTCATTAAACATGGTTACTGCCCTCCCAATTGGCATTACTAATGGCAGGTTAGTTCTGCACCGTGGGAGAACAAACAACGGATGCCCTCGATTCTTAAGGTAATTATCAGAGACACACAAGCCAACACCACCAAGAATGGCAGAGTTCACATTTACGCCGCGTATAAGTCTGAAAAAATATGTAGCTAAATAAAGATTCCTTCTAAATTTTAAGCTACAGTATGTAAGCATCCCCAAGAGAAAATCAGTCGGATAGAGCCACGGATAATATCCATACAGCCGAAAATAAAGGAGTTGATCATATTGGATGCATATTAGTATTAAAATATTACGATTTTTTGCAAAATGTCGACTGAAATGATGACAATGATCTTTATTGAGGAGTATAGGGCACGTTGCGCATTATGGGATATAACCCATAAAGATTATACGAACAAATTGAAGCGCAGGTATATTATTTGACTTCACGAAGTGAAAGCTGTGATGAACGAATGCTGACACTAAAACAGATTCATCTCCTTTGCGCATGCACAAAACTTCTCGGTGTAAAACCAGAATTTAAAAGTTGAAGAGGAATCGGGTGATGAAGTCACTACATGCGGACTTAGCTATTGACGTTTAATATTTTTTTCATAGAAATCAAATCGTCAACTATATGTGCATTTTGTTTTTTCTGCCGTTTATAATAGATTATACCTAATGGTAATATTTTTGTGTCTAATATTATCAAAAGTGTTCTATTTCAGTTATCCTACTGTTGCTTTGAAGTTACATTAAATTTTTGTAATAAATCTGATATTGGTATTTTTGTTTTATATCGGGTAGGTATTACAATTTAAAAAAACTCGATGATTCAATATAATTTATATAACTTTCAGCAATCGATTGGCATATTATTTATAGCACAATCGAGTTTTTTCATTTTAGCTCACTGTTGCTTTCAGGTATTTTTACCACGTTTTTTGTAGCTCGTATTCTTTTTCGTCCGATACAGATTTTTTCTTGTGCAGTACAAATTTTTTCTTGTTTCTCCCAGATTTTTAACTAACTTCCCGACTAGCTAGACATTTGAAACCTTTAGAATATATCAGAACACGACGATAATGCATTATTTTAACACTTTTGGCCATCTTTAAGCAGAATTGAATTCATTTTCAGTTAATTCTGTTTTGTATGTTTCGGAAAAAAAATCGTAAAAGTAATATTTACTACTCACTATTATTGGTTGATACGGGGGTCCTAGCAACTAAATTATTAATATATACGTGCGTTACTATGGAAATCAATATGACATGTCAAAATGACATTTCTGTATTCTATAATATTTATTCAGTATTTCTTCCAAGTACAAAAAAAAGTATTTATCAAGTTTATATGATTAAACAGAAAATTTAAAAACGTGGTTTATAAAAATTTCTTTTTATCTTGTAATTTGTATTTAACTAATTTCTTTGTGTTATTTAACCTATTCTACTTATCCTCGCTGATATCGTTGCAGGTGCGTTATTTTGAGAAACCGTGAATCAAATAAAAAGTCTGTTTCGTTGGTAGAAAAGAACTTTCATGAATCTGATGTCCCACTAACTGAACCCGAAT
This sequence comes from Rhyacophila brunnea, assembly GCF_057557595.1. Classification (NCBI taxonomy): domain Eukaryota; kingdom Metazoa; phylum Arthropoda; class Insecta; order Trichoptera; family Rhyacophilidae; genus Rhyacophila; species Rhyacophila brunnea. Next base: position 30,947,611 of record NW_028232827.1, on the reverse strand, counting down.
ACCACTAAATAACATCGACAGGGAGTATATAACTGAGCTACGGGATGATCTGGAAAGACTAGCAAATGACAGGGATTATTTGAGGCGCCACGTGGTGTCCAGATAATAATTAAAATTCAATTATTACGACGGTGCACGTAATAGGTATATTGATTTTTTCAAATGAGAACACGAAAAGTTACTTTTAAAGCTTCAATTTAAAGCTTTTAAAGCTATTTTCTTTGGTGTGATTTTATCAAAAGAAATATTCCATTGATAATAATATCATGAATGGAGAATATTCTAAAAATAAAGGCTCAAAAATAGAATGCGTAAAACGGGATGCAAGTTACTTCATGAAGTATCGTTTCCAAGCCATTGCATTTTACTGGGGAACCATTTTATTATGACTCATAAACTTTCCTTTGAATGACTTCATACCTTAACCCGAGCCTTTCGGATCATTTCACATTCAAAAACGAATCAAATTTTCAGCAGGATCGCCTAAAATAGGGATCGTGAGGCTTAAGAATTGTATTCCAATGTCATTAGGACTAACGATATTATGGTCTAATTCTACAGACCTCAATTTGGACTATAATTTGTATAACTATGTCATAGTTATTTTTTTTTATTCTTAGACCTTGTGTTTATTCAATATTGATAAAAAAATCATTATTCAGAAGAACAAGAACGTCAATAATAACAATTTGGCTATAGCCGGACGTCGGTTATGATTAAGTTAATAATGTAATTTACCTTAATTGAACACAAGGCCAATTGAATTCTGATTGCAGAATTTTAAATTACCTCAGTTACTATGACGTAGTTATTAAAAATATTTCGCATAAATCATAGATGGATATTTTTAATATGTATATTACTGAGGTTTTACAATATGAACATAATATGCAGTGGCGGCACGACGACTTTCTAGGTGGTGGGGTTTAGTCATTAATTAACTAAATATACACACCTACCTACCTCCCCATAATATATATCATGTATTAAGCTACTTATAATAATATAATTTTATTAATGGGAAATGAGAAATTTTTCAGAATAAATTATATGATTATCGGAGTCGTTACTTAATCACATCAAAAAGAAGTATTTAAAATATTAATTCATTTAATAATAATAATTAGTATACGCTTACCACTGTCGGCTTTGAATAACGACATACAGCGAACCTTTTTTAATCACCTATGGGCTATTTAAATCGCTCCCCAGTATGCGTATACTAACGCTAATGCGTTCGCACCTTTTGTGGAACGAGATTTGTATGGCGGCGACGGGATGGGACCGAGTCATCCCCGGTCACCGTGAAATAGAGCGTATTTTATTTAATAAATTATTTTAATACTGCGTAATTATCATTATGTAATTACATAATTTACAATCATTGGTTTATTTATTTGTATAATAATAATAAATATCTCTATAAATTAGTGACGGGTTTAGATGAATAAAATAAATAATTACTTAAATAATTAGTTCATTTAAACATGTAATGAAGTAGGTACATTATTTCCAAATAATAAAAATATCTGACGTGTATTTTTGAGTTAATATGGATGTGGGGATGATCCCTACAAACCCTTAAGGTAGAGCCGCCCCTGATAATATCTATATATGTTTTTAAATTATCACATATATCATATAAGTTGTCATATGACCAGTGTCGTCTCATTGATATAGGTAGATCAAGCAAACGGTCGTGGTATATATTAAAAAGCGAGTGTGTGTGGAGACACATGCGACAGAAGTAAACCTTCTTGTTTTACTCTCCATCCTCGGACATGAAGATTACAATCTATCTAATAATTATTTTGTAGTAGGTATCAGCCTATAGCGTTGTGGGTCCCAGGTTCGAATCCTGTGTCTGGCAAGTGCATATATTGTTTTTCAATTTGTGTTTGAGTCAGAGTATATATACGACGAAATTTAATACGTACAATTTACAATATATTGTCATCTATTATTTTCAATTTCAAGGTTCCTTAATAGCGACGCGATGATATTCAAATACAAGTCCCCCTTCAATGAACTCCAGGGGCATGACTTCACACTTATGAATACCTACTAGCAACCTACTTTTGTATCATTCAGAATTTTATATAAATATATAAGACATGATTGTATTTCTAATTTCTTCTTTCTTTCGACCATGTCCGATCCTAATAGGATCATATGGGCCTCCACAGAGTGGAGGTTTGTATTAACAGATTTTTTATTTTTATGGGAAATGGATGTCAGCCACTTGCTCAGGTTGAGCCTACCTAACTATCGCTAAGGACAAAGACAGTGTGATGCTCTACAGTAGCGTTTTCCAAATGGTGTACGCTGTAAAATTAATATGTATATTTTTAGTGTTTTTTTATATTTTAATACTTACATCTATTTGAATTATGGAGTTGTCGATTATCGATACACATATAAAAATTGTATCGTACAAACAGATAATTTCAAATAATAATATTATCGAAGGAAAATAGCGCCGCAGGCGACTTTTTTACTATTAGAATTTGTGATGTGTATTTATATTACTTATCTGGTCAACTTGCCACACCGGGCCCTTCCCGAGCCCGGCCCCCCAGGCTAGAGCCCTGTCAGCCTCCCCTTTGTGGGGGCCATGGCCATATGATTCTATTAGGATCGATTAGGAGGATATTTGATATATTTTTATGCGAGGTAATCAGGCAAAGGGGCGTGGCAGTGTAGTAAAAAGTGCAAAGTTATAAAACGTATACTCTATAGTTAAAATATGTCGTCTCTGTTCTGGCAGAATACACTAACTGGAGAATACTAGTTTTGAGTAATTTGACTTTGAAGTTGTTAAAATGTTTGAAATGGTCTTCATGTGAGTTTATTAAGTAATCATAAAAAGGATGACTTTAAAATAAAGACTGTTTATTTATTAAAAAGGTTTCCAGACGTTTAAGTTTGAAATAATGAACATTTTGGTATAACTAACTCAATGTCATTTTTTCGAATTAGTGTCTTCTGCCAGAACAGTGACGATATTGTATAAAACACATTCTAAAATAATTCTTGATTTAAATACGATAAATTATTCAAAACCAAATACAGTTTACAACCTCTAGGTATATTTAATAGAACTGAGTCAAATGAATGTTTGGAAGCATTAAATACCTATAAAATACTTCTGCAGCGATCACAAGAGCAACGGAATGCAAGAGATAAAGAAGTACCTACCTGTGCAGTGACGTCCCGTGGAGGTAGGCAGATTGAGCGTCGCTTGGGGGCGGCACTTACTTGAAGGGCGGCAAATCGAGGAGAATCATTCAGTATAATATATAGAAATAGGTACCTACCTAAACTTAGTAATAACGGAAATATCTTTCCATTAAAAATTGAGCTCACTTGTTGGAAACAAAATGTATTAATTAACATAAAAGGTTTAACAGGTCTGATTTTTTTTGTCGGGTTCGCGATGTCTAGTTTACTTCCGTTGCT